>NW_023425377.1:52975724-55375724 GCF_014108415.1 Molossus molossus | reverse complement strand
AGTGAAAATTCTGCTGCATATGATGTCCGAAATTTTGATGCCTACATTTTCTACTAGAATTTTTATGGATTCACGGGTCACATTTAAGTTTTTTATCCATTTGAGTTTATTATTGTGTATGGTGTAAGTTGATGGTCTAGTTTCATTTTTTTGCATGTAGCTGTCTAATTTTCCCAACACCATTTATTAAAGAGGCTGTCTTTACTGCAATGTATGCTCTTGCCACCTTTGTCAAATATTAATTGAGCATATTGCCTTGGGTCCATTTCTGGGTTCTGTTCTGTTCTACTGGTTTATATGCCTGTTCTTGTGCCAGTACCAGGCTGTTTGGATTACAGTCGCTCTGTAGATAACCTGATATCTGGTATTGTGATCCCACCTACTTTGTCCTTCTTTTTCAGAATTGCTGTGGCTATTCGGGGTCTTTTTTGGTTCCATATGAACTTTTAAAGTATTTGTTCTAGTTCTGTGAAATATGTTGTTAGTATTTTGATGGGGATTGCATTGAATCTATAGATTGCTTTGGGTAATATGGTCATTTTAATGATGTTAATTCTTCAAACCCATGAACAAGATACGTACTTCCACTTTTTTATATCTTCCTCTACTTATTTCTTCAATGTCCTGTAGTTTTCTGCAAATGGGTCCTTTATTTCTTTGGTTAAGTTTATTCCTAGGTATCATAATTTTTTTGCCGTGTTGGTAAATGGGATTGTTTTTTTAGTTTCTCTTTCTGTGAGTTCATCATTGGTGTATAAGAATGCCGTTGATTTCTTGATATTAATTTTGTATCCTGCTACTTTGCCAAATGCATTTATTAAGTCTAGTAGATTTTTAATGGAGTCTTTAGGGTTTTCTATGTATAATATCATGTCATCTGCATATAATGACAGTTTTACTTCCTCCTTTCCAATTTGGATGCCTTTTATTTTTTCTTCATCTGTGATTGCTGTGGCTAAGACTTCCAGTACTATGTTAAATAAGAATGGTGAAAGTGGACATCCCTGTTTTGCTCCGGTTCTTAAGGGAAATGTTTTCATTTTCTGCCCATTGACTATGATGTTTGCTGTAGGTCTTTTATATATGGCTTTTATTATATCAAGATATGATCCCTTCTATTCCCACATTGCAGAGCATTTTTATCAGAAATTGATGCTGGATTTTGTCAAATGCTTTTTCAGCATCTATTAATATGATCATGTGATTTTTATTCTTCTTTCGTTTATGTGGTGTATCACATTCATTGATTTGGAATATTGTACCAGCCTTGCATCCCTGGGATGAATCCCACTTGGTCCTGGTGGCTAATTTTTTTGATGTATTGCTGGATCCGATTTGCTAGTATTTTGTTCAGGATTTTCGCATCTATATTCATCAGGGATAGTGGCCTGTAGTTTTCTTTCTTTGTAGTGTCTTTTTCTGGTTTTGCAATTAGAATTATGCTGGCCTCATAAAAAGAGTTTGGAAGTCTTTTTTCTTCTTGAATTTTTTGAAATAGTTTGAGGAGAATAGGTATTAGTTCTTTCTTCAATGTTCGGTAAAACTCCCCCGTAAAGCCATCTGGGCCTGAACTTTTGTTTGCTGGGAGAGTCTTGATTACCTCTTCAATTTACTTAGTTGTCATTGGTCTGTTCAAGTTTTCTATCTGTTCCTCGTCCAGTTTTGGGAGACTGTGCATTTCTAGAAATTTGTCCATTTGGCTTAGATTGTCGAATTTGTTGCCATATAATTGTTCATAGTAGCTGTTAATGATCTTTTGTATTTATGTGGTGTCGGTTTTTACTTTTTCTCTTTCATTTCTGATTTTGTGTTTTTAGGTTCTCTCTCTTTGTTTCTTGGTGAGTCTAGCTAAGGGTCCATCAATCTTGTTTATCTTTTCAAAAAACGAGCTCTTTGTTTCATTGATCCTTTGAATTGTTTTTTTTTTTGGTCTCTATGTCATTTATTTCTGCTCTGGTCTTTGCTATTTCCTTCCTTCTACTTGCTCTTGGGTTTTTTTTTTTGTTTGTTTTCTAATTCTTTAAGTTGTGAGCTTAGACAGTCAATTAGAAACTTTTCTTGCTTTTTGGGGTAGGCCTGTAGTGCTATGAACTTCCCTCTCAGAACTGCTCTTTCTGCATCCCATAGATTTTGTGTTGTTTTGTATTCATTTTCATTGGTTTCTGGGAAGTTTTTAATTTCTTCCTTGATTTCCTCGGTAACCCATTCATTGTTTAATAACATGCTATTTAGCCTCCATGTGTTCAAATGTCTTTGCATGTTCTTGTTGCAATTGATTTCTAGTTTCATGCCATTGTGATCTGAGAAGATGCTTGATATGATTTCAATTTTCTTGAGGTTGCAGAGATTTAGTTTCTGTCCTATCATATGGTCTATCTTTGAGAATGTCCCATGTGTACTTGAGAAGAATGTGAATTCTGTAATTTGGGGATGTAATTCTCTGTAGATATCTATTAAGTCCGTTTGATCTACTGCTTCATTTAGAGTCTGTTTCCTTGCTAATTTTTTGTCTAGAGGATCTATCCAGTAGTGTGAACAGGGCGTTGAAGTCTCCTGCTATGATTGTATTGCTGTCTTTTTCTTATCTTATCCAATCACCTACTCAGTATCTTTTTATCAGGGCATTCAGTCCATTTACATTTAAGGTGATTATTGATATGTACTTATTTATTGCCATTTTTGTTTAGTTTGGTTCTATTTTCCTTCCTATTTCTTCTACTAATTACAGCAATGCTTTGAAAATTTCTTGTAGTGCTTTATTGGTTCTAATGTATTCCCTTAGCCTTTTATTTTATTTTGGAAGCTCTTTATTTGACCTTCTATTTTGAATGACAGCCTTCTGGGTAGAGTGGTCTTGGATTCAGATCCTTATTTTTCATGACCTTGATTACTTCATGCTATTTCCTTCGGGCCTGTAGTGTTTCTTTTGAGAAGTCAGCTGATAGCCTTATTGGGGCTCCTTTGTAGGTAACTTGTTGCTTATCTCTTGCTGCTTTTAGGAGTCTCTCTTTGTCTTTAATTTTTGGCACTTTAATTACTACGTATTGGTGTGGACCTGTTTGTGTTCTTCTTAACTGGGGCTCTCTGTGCTTCTTGAACTTGAATGCCTTCTTCCTTCAGTAAATTAGGGAAGTTTTCTGTCACTATTTCTTTGAATATATTCTCTAACCCTTGCTCATTTTCTTTAATTATTCTTATGATGCAAATATTATTACCTTTCCAGTTGCCCCACAATTCTCTTAAGCTGTCTTCCTGTTCTTTAATCTTTTTCTTTTTTTTTTTTTTTTGGTTTTCTGATTGGTTGATTTTTGCTACCCTATCTTCTAATTCACTAATCCTGTCCTCAGCTTCCTCTACTCTGCTGTTTAAACCTTCCAATGTGTTCTTTATTTCTGATATGTCATTCTCGATCTCTTCTTGGTGGTTTTTAATTTCCAATTGGTTGATTTTCAACATCTCTATGTCCTTACTCATGCTGTTGAGCTCCCTCAAGATCATGGTTCTGAATTCCAGCTCTGTTAACTGCTCCACATTGATCTCATCTTTGGTGGAGGTCTCTTGTTCTTTCATTTAGCTTTTGTTTCTGTGTTTCACCATTATGGCTATCACAATGGGCTTTGGAGCCTGCCAAATACTCCCCGTGGGTATTGGTGTTCTGCTGTTTGTGCTTCCCTCTCCTGGGTTTGGATGAGTGAGGGAGGACCCACGTTAAACACCACTGTCAAGTCTTACTTTCCTGGTTAGAGTTGCTGGCCCAGGTATGATACAGTTATCCTGTAGCTTTTTGCCTGGAGGCTATCAGGAGCAGTTACTTGAAGAGCCTTGGTTTCTCATTTGAAGGAAAAACTCCCTCAGGTGTTCAGCATAAGAGGATTTCCTGAGGGTGGGGCAGATGCAGGTTGTTAGTGAGCCTCAATTTTCATTTCAATGGCCCACAGGGTGGGGTTGGATCTCCAAGGGAGGGGCTTCTGCCTCTCCCCAGAGCCCTGGGAAGGAGCAAGATGGCCACCGTCCTGCGTGGCTGCAACTCAGCAAAAGCTCTGAGCACCCTCTAAATCCCAAGTGTCCCCACACAGTTCCAGTCCAGTCTGCCCTCCCTCTGCTCGTGCCCAAGGTGAGTGGCTGTGGCTATTTTAGCGTCTGTCTTGGCTCTGCGCTGTGGAGCTGCTTGGGAGTATAACTGGAGGGTGCTGCTCACAGTTAAGGCTGCTGCTGTCAGTGGGCTCCCAGCCCCCTTCTCACGCCTCCGCATTCCTACCAGGATTGAGTCAGTGTCCCTGGTTATATGATCCTCACAAGCTGATTTTCTGTTGCTTTTTCATCGATTTGTCTGTGTTTTCATTGTAATTCCAGTTTGGTCCTGGGAGACAGTCTGTGTAGCTTCCATTCACTCTGCCTCCATTTTGGAATTGATTTCATCATTTTTTATAGTTGAGTAATATTCCAATGTATTGTACCATGGCTTTTTTATCCATTTATCTATTAATGAGCACTTGGGTTGCTTCCATATCTTGGCTATTGTAAAATATGCTGCAATAAATATAGAGGTGCATATATTTTTTCAAATTAATGTTTTGAATTTTACAGATATAGGCCCAGATGTGGAATGGCTGGGTCATCAAGAAGTTCTATTTTTAATTTTTTTGAGGACCCTCTACACTATTTTCCACAGTGGCTCCCACCAGTTTGCATTCCCACCAATAGGACATGAGGGTTCCCTTTACTCTACATCCTTACCAATACTTGTGAGATCAAATTATTTTTTTAAAAGGGGGGGGTTGTTATGAAGTTGAAAATTACCATAAACAAATGACACAACAGTATATTTGAATAGGCAGAAAAAGAATCTTATAATAGATCAATATATAATGTGATTCAAAGGACAGAAAGAAAAAGAATGAAGAGAAATAAACATTCTAAAAGAAAGAAGGAACATAATTAAAGGCACAGAGAGAAAAGAATAGAAGAAACAGTGGCTGAAAACTTTTTGAACTTGCTGAAAAATATTAATCTATGTTTTCAAGAAATTCAACACACTCCAAGTAGAATAAATGCAGAGAGATTCACTTTCAGAGACATCATAGTAAAAATGCTGAAAGGCAAAGACAGAAAAATTCAAAAGCAGCTACAGAAATGACCTACTACATATAAGGGGGCTCTAATAAGATTAGCAGTTGACATCTCATGAAAAGTAATGGAAGCCATGAAAAGGTGCAGTAAGAGTGCTGAAAGAAAAACATCAATCAAAAATCTTATATGTAGCAAAAGTATATTTCAATAAATGAAAGGGAAAAATAGGCAGTGCTAGATAAACAAAAACTGTATTTGTTGTGAGAGTCTTATAGGACATTCTATAGGAAGTTCTAGCTAAAAGCAAATGACTACAGGTGTTAATTCAAATTCACACATAAACACCAAAAATTCCAGTAGAAGTAATCATACAATTATATAAGATATTATAAATGCATAGTTTTCTCCTTTCTTCCTTTAACTGACTTAAAAAGTAATGTTATAAAATGACATGTCTATAATTATATTGTTGGGCCAGAATTATGTAAAAATGTAATATATTTCTTTGATTCTAGGTCAGGGCACATGCCCGGGCTGTAGGCTTGATCTCCCATAAGAGGCGTGCAGGTGGCAGCTGACTGATGTTTTGCACTCACATCGATGTTTCTCTCTCTCTCTAAAAATCAATAAAAAGTCTTTAAAAGAAAGATACCAGATGGTAAATTGCATCCATAGGAACAAAATGAAGAGAACCAGAAATGGTAAATAAAACCGTTAATATAACAAACTATAAATATACACTTGTTTTCTTTTCTGTTTCTTCAAGCATAAAATTATATAAAGCAATAATTATAGCAATGTGTTGTTGGATTTGTAAAATGTGCTTATGTGTGGTAAGCTGAATTGTGGCCCTTGAAAGATGTCCATGTCCTAATTCCCAGAATCTATAAATATGTAAGGTTATATGGTTAAGGAAAATTAAGGCTGCAAATCAGATTACTTTAAGATGACAGAATTACCCTGGATTAGCCAGGTGAGCCCACTGTAATCACAAGGGTCCATAAAGGTGGAAAAGAGAAGCAGAAGCGAGATAGCCACAGAGAGATGTTAGGATGAGTAGTTCTTAGCCTGATGTTACTAGTTTTGAAGTTGGAGGAAGGGGTTCATGAGCCAAGAAATGAAGGTGGCCTTCAGAAGCTTCAAAGATCAAACAGATCCCTCCCCCCACTAGAATCTCCAGAAGGACTAAAACCCTGCCAAACATAGATTTTAGCCGATTTCAGTCTTCCTACATCCAGGACTGTAATAAAATACAATTGTATTATTTAAGCCACTAAATATGTGGTAATTTTTTGAAGCAGCAATAGAAAACTAATATAGCCCTGGCCCATTGGGCTCAGTGGTTAGAGCGTCGGCCTGCGGTCTGGAGAGACCTGGGTTCGGTTCCCGCTAAGGGCACGTACCTCGGTTGCAGATTGTCCCCAGCCCTGGTTGGGTCGTGTGGGTGGCAACCACTTGTGTCCCTTTCACGTCGATGTTTCTCTCTCTCTCTCTCTCTCTCTCTCTCTCTCTCTCTCTCTCTCCCTCCCTCCTCCCTCCCACTCTATCTGAACAAAATATCGAAAAATGTCCTCGAGTGAGGATAAAAAAAAAAAAAAAGAAAACTAACATAAGTTTTATAGCAATAATAGCTCAAAGAGGAAGAAGAGAAATAGAGCTATATAGAAATAATATTTCCAGAGCTCACCGTGAAAGGAAAGAATAATAGAATAGAGACCTAATCATAGTGGGGTACTATCTATAGTTATAAGAAATGTCAATCATCCTTTGCAACAATGTTAATCATGATTGCTTTGTTCTGATGAAAGAAAAGTGCATTCTGACCTGACTGGGAGGTGTGTACCTCAGGAATTTATCTCAGGAATGCTGTCCATTCTCTTAATCTGAGAACAAGGGGACTACATGACATCATGGTAAGATTAACAACCTGATTATCAGAACACTGGACCTGTGATGGCAACTCACTGGCCACCAGCCCCTGCAACCCCAGACCACATTCCTCCCTCTTGCCCAAAACCTTTTACAACCCCCCCACCACACACACACACATTCCTCCCCTTGCCTATAACTATTTTACCCATTTATTTTCCTTTTTGTCTAATTGCCTTTTCTCACAGTCATTGTTTCTCTACCCTTTAAAAGCAGCTAGCAAGTGTGTGTGTGTTGCGGGGAGGTGCAGAGCAAATTTTATGGGATAATGCACTGCTTTCCCATACTGCCAGCAATACTGGAATAAATATGGTCATACATAATAATTCAACCTTGTCTCTGCTTAATTGGCTCAAGTAGTGACAGGTGGCCTGGACCCATTCATTGTCTGGTTTCAACTGGAATTAAGTTAATATAAATTCAAAGTCGATTTTAATGTTAAAATGTCATGTATATGTAGGGATTAGGACATCACCAAAATAGCAGAGGAGGGCACTCCAAACCTCCGTCCTTCCACAAAGCAACAAATGAGCTGGTAAATCTGTCAAATTCATCTTTTTTAGAATTCCAGAATGAAAATAAATTATAACTAAGAAAACGCTTAATGAAGAAAGAAGCTGCTAAATTTCAGTAAGAGATTTCTGTGGAATTTTAACTTACCCACTTACTACCTCTCACTCACTAGCTGACTGGTGACCATGAAGAAGGCATCCAATATTCCTGGTGCAGAAGCTTGCACCTGTGGGAGCAATATGAATCATTTCCCCCAAAAATTGTGGTTTTGTGTTTTGACCTGTTTGGTAGCTCCTTGAAGAATCAGCTCAAGGGATAGCCTTCCTTCTCCTGCTTTGGAGATTCCCAAGTGATGAAGTGGCTTCCTAGGCAGTGGTTGTTAAAAGCATTTAAAAGCAAATCTAGAAAAAAAAAAAAAGCAACAGAAAAGCAGCTTGCGAGGACCATAAAACCAGGGACACTGACGTGATCCTGTAGGATTGTGAAGGTGCAAGAGGAGGGCTGGGAACCAACAGACAGCAGCAGTTTTAGCTGTGAGCAGCACCCTCGGGTTAAACTCCCAAGCAGCTCCACAGCGCAGAGCCAAGACAGACGCTAAAATAGCCACAGCCACTCACCTTGGGCACGAGCAGAGGGAGGGCAGACTGGACTGGAACTGTGTGGGGACACTTGGGATTTAGAGGGTGCTCAGAGCTTTTGCTGAGTTGCAGCCACGCAGGACGGTGGCCATCTTGCTCCTTCCCAGGGCTCTGGGGAGAGGCAGAAGCCCCTCCCTTGGAGATCCAACCCCACCCTGTGGGCCATTGAAATGAAAATTGAGGCTCACTAACAACCTGCATCTGCCCCACCCTCAGGAAATCCTCTTATGCTGAACACCTGAGGGAGTTTTTCCTTCAAATGAGAAACCAAGGCTCTTCAAGTAACTGCTCCTGATAGCCTCCAGGCAAAAAGCTACAGGATAACTGTATCATACCTGGGCCAGCAACTCTAACCAGGAAAGTAAGACTTGACAGTGGTGTTTAACGTGGGTCCTCCCTCACTCATCCAAACCCAGGAGAGGGAAGCACAAACAGCAGAACACCAATACCCACGGGGAGTATTTGGCAGGCTCCAAAGCCCATTGTGATAGCCATAATGGTGAAACACAGAAACAAAAGCTAAATGAAAGAACAAGAGACCTCCACCAAAGATGAGATCAATGTGGAGCAGTTAAGCACGTTAACAGAGCTAAAATTCAGAGACATGAGCTTGAGTAAGGACATAGAAATGTTGAAAATCAACCAATTGGAAATTAAAAACCACCAAGAAGAGATCAAGAATGACATATCAGAAATAAAGACACATTGGAAAGTCTAAATAGCAGAGTAGAGGAAGCTGAAGACTGGATCAGTGAATTAGAAGACAGGGGAGAAAAAAATCAACCAATCAAAACCCAAAAGGAAAAAACAATTAAAGAACAGGAAGACAGCTTAAGAGAACTCTGGGACAACTGGAAACATAATAAAATTCGCATGATAGAAGTCCCCGAAGAAGAACAAAATGAGCAAGGGTTAGAGAATATATTTAAACAAATAGTGACAGAAAACTTCCCTAATTTGGTGAAGGAAAAAGGCATTCAAGTTCAAGAAGCACAAAGAGCCCTAAGAAAGAAGAACCCAAACAGGCCCACAACAGGACACATAGTAATTAAAGTGCCAAAAATTAAAGACAAAGAGAGAATCCTAAAATCAGCAAGACATAAGCAACAGGGTACCTACAAAGGAAACCCAATAAGGCTCTCAGCTGACTTCTCACAAGAAACACTACCGGCCAGAAGGGAAAGGCACGGAGTAATCAAGGTCATGAAAAACAAGGATCTGAATCCAAGACTACTCTACCCAGCAAGGCTGTCATTCAAAATAGATGGTCAAAGGAAAAGCTTTCCAGACACAAAAACAGGCTAAGGGAATACATTAGCACCAAACCAGCACTGAAAGAAATGTTAAAAGCACTGCTGTAATTAGAAGAAGAAATAAGAAGAAAAGTATAACCAAACTAAATAAAAATGAAAATAAAAAAGTATATATCAATAATCACCTTAAATGTAAATGGACTGAATGCTCTGATAAAAAGACACAGAGTAGCAGATTGGATAAGAAAGCATGACTCATATATATGTTGTTTACAAGAGACCCACCTCACAACAAAACACTCACATAGGCTGAAAGTGAAGGGATGGAAAAAAATTTTCCAATCAAACAAAAAGAAAAAAAAAAGCTAGGGTAGCAATACTCATATCTGATAAAATAGATTTCAAAATGAAGGCCATAACTAGAGACAACGAAGGCCACGACATAATATTGAAAGGATCTATCCAATAGGAAGATATAACCTTGATAAACATATAGGCACCCAATACAGCAGCAACAAAATATATTAAAAATCCTCTGGAGAATTTCAAAGGAAAAATCAACAGTAATACAGTCATAGCAGGGGACTTCAACTCCCCGTTGACACCACTGGATAGATGCTCTAGACAAAAATTAGGAAGGAAATAGAAACTCTAAATGAAGCACTAGACCAAATGGATTTAATAGATATCTACAGAGATTTACACCCCAAAACGACAAGATTTACATTCTTCTCAAGTGCACGAGACATTCTCAAAGATAGTCCACATGATAGGACACGAACTAAATCTGAAAAGTTAAAGAAGATTGAAATCATATCAAGCATCTTCTCAGATCACAAGGGCATGAAACTAGAAATCAATTGCAACAAGAGCACACAAAAACATTTAAATACATGGAGGCTAAACAGCATGTTATTTAACAATGAATGTGTTACCATGGAGATCAAGGAAGAAATTAAAAACTTCCTGGAAACCAATGAAAATGAACACACAACAACATTAAATCTATGAGATGCAGCAAAAGCAGTTCTGAGAGGGAAGTTCATAGCACTACAGACCTACCTCAAAAAAAAGAAAAATTTCTAATTGACTGTCTAAACTCACAACTTGAAGAATTAGAAAACAAACAAAAAGAAAATCCCGGAGCAAGTAGAAAGAAGGAAATAGTAACTATCAGAGCAGAAATAAATGACATAGAGTCCAAAAAAAAAAAAAAAAAAAAAACAATTCAAAGAATCAATGAAAAAAAGAGCTGGTTTTTTGAAAAGATAAAAAAGATTGATGGACCCTTAGCTAGACTCACCAAGAAACAAAGAGAGAGAACCCAAATACACAAAATCAGAAATGAAAAAGGAGAATTAACAACTGACACCACAGAAATACAAAAGATCATTAACAGCTACTATGAACAATTATATGGCAAAATTCGACAATCTGAGCAAAATGGACAAATTTCTAGAAACACACAGTCCCTCAAAACTGGACTGGGAAGAGACAGAAAACTTGTACAGACAAACGACAACTAAGGAAATTGAAGAGGTAATGAAGATTCTCCCAGCAAACAAAAGCCCAGGCCCAGATGGCTTCACGGGGGAGTTTTACCGAAGATTCAAAAAAGAACTAACATCCATTCCCCTCAAACTATTTCAAAAAGTTCTAGAAGAACAAAGACTTCCAAACTCGTTTTATGAGGCCAGCATAATTCTAATTCCAAAACCAGAAAAGAATATCACAAAGAAAGAACACTACAGGCCACTATCCCTGATGAACATAGATGCCAAAATTCTGAACAAAATACAAGCAAATTGGATCCAGCAATACATAAAAAAATTTAGTCACCATGGCCAAGAGGGATTCATCCCAGGGATGCAAGGCTGGTACAATATTTGCAAATCAAAATACACCACATAAACAAAATGAAGAATAACAACCACGTGATCATATCAATAGACGCTGAAAAAGCATTAGAAAAGTCAAACACCCATTTCTGATAAAAATGCTCAGCAATGTGAGAATAGAGGGATCATGTCTTGACATAATAAAAGCCATATATGAAAGACCTATAGCCAACATCATACTCAATGGGCAAAAATTAAAAGCATTTCCCTTAAGAACAGGAACAAGAAAGGGATGTCCCCTTTCGCCACTCTTATTTAAAATAGTACTGGAAGTTTTAGCCACAGCAATCAGACATGAAGAAAAAATAAAAGGGATCCAAATTGGAAAGGAGGAAGTGAAACTGTCATTATTTGCAGATGACGTGATATTATACATAGAAAACCCTAAAGACTCCATCAAAAATCTACAAGACTTAGTAAGTGAATTTGGCAAAGTAGCAGGATACAAAATTAACGTCAATAAATCGACGCCATTCTTATACACCAATGTTGAACTCACAGAAAGAGAAACTAAAAAAACAATCCCATTTACCATCGCAGTAAAAAAATTACGATACCTAGGAATAAACTTAACCAAAGAAATAAAGGACCTATTTGCAGAAAACTACAGGACATTGAAAAAAGAAATAGAGGAAGATATAAAAAAGTGGAAGCACACATCCTGTTCATGGATTGGAAGAATTAACATCATTAAAATGTCCATATTACCCAAAGCAATCTATAGATTCAATGCAATCCCCTTCAAAATACCAACAACATATTTCACAGAGCTAGAACAAATACTTAAAAAGTTCATATGGAACCAAAAAAGACCCCGAAAAGCCACAGCAATTTTGAAAAAGAAGGACAAAGTAGGTGGGATCACACTACCAGATTTCAGGTTATACTACAGAGCGACTGTAATCCAAACAGCCTGGTACTGGCACAAAAATAGGCGTATCGACTTGTGGAACAGAATAGAGAACCCA
The DNA here is from genome assembly GCF_014108415.1 of Molossus molossus. Lineage (NCBI taxonomy): Eukaryota > Metazoa > Chordata > Mammalia > Chiroptera > Molossidae > Molossus > Molossus molossus. Next base: position 55,363,455 of record NW_023425377.1, on the reverse strand, counting down.
GAAATGGACCCAAGGCAATATGCTCAATTAATATTTGACAAACGTGGCAAGAGCATACAGTGGAGTAAAGACAGCCTCTTTAATAAATGGTGTTGGTAAAATTGGACAGCTACATGCAAAAAAATGAAACTAGAACATCAACTTACACCATAAACAAAAATAAACTCAAAACGGATAAAAGACTTAAATGTGACCTTTGAATCTATAAAAATTCTATAAGAAAATGTAGGCAACAAAATTTCAGACATCATACGCAGCAGAATTTTCACTGATGCATCACCTAAGGCAACAGAAACAAAGGAAAAAATGAACACATCAAACTAAAAAGGTTCTGCATGGCAAAAGAAACAACCATCGAAATGGAAAGGCAACCCACTGTATGGGAGATCATCATTGCAAATGATACATCAGATAAGGGGTTATTTTCCAAAATATATAGAGTACTCATACAACTGAACAAAAGGAAGACAAAGCACCCAATTAGAAAATGGGCAGAGGACCTAAATAGACAGCTTTCCAAATGGACATACAAATGGCCAAGAGACATATGAAGAAATGCTCCACATCCCTAATCATCAGAGAGATGCAAATTAAAGCAACAGTGAGATATCACCTCACACCTGTTGGAATGGCCACCATCAACAAAACATCAAACAACAAGTGTTGACGAGGGTGTGGAGAAAAGGGGACTCTAGAACACTGCTAGTGGGAATGCAGAGTGGTGCAGCCACTATGGAAAACAATATGGTGTTAGCTCAAAAATTGAAAATTGAACTTCCAATTTATCCAGTGATCCCACTTCTAAGAATATACCCTAAGAAGCCTGAAACACCAATCAGAAAGAATATATGTACCCCCATGTTCATAGCAGCAGTATTTACCAATAGCTAAGATCTGGAAACAGCCCAAGTGTCCATCAATAGACGAAGAGATAAAAAAGCTGTGGTACATATACACAATGGAATACTATACAGCTGTAAGAAAGAAAGATCTCTTATCCTTTGAGACGACATGGAGAGACTTGGAAAGTATTATCCTAAGTGAAACAAGCCAAGCAGAAAACGACAAATACCACATGATCTCACTTATATATGGAATATAATTAACGTAACAGTCTGAGGAATAGGATAGACCCAGAAACATGGAAGTAGGGTCCAGAATGACAACCCTCAGAAGAAGGGGTGGTAGGGGGTGGGAAGAGATAAACTACAGAACTTATATGCATGTATGCGTTACCAATGGATATGGACAACAATGCCAGGGACGGGGCAGGGGATATGGGGAGGAGGGTGTCAATGGGGTATAAAAGGAGAAACATCTTTAACAAAAATAAAATTAAGAAAAAGAAATAAATAAAAAAATATTAAATAAAAATAAAAGCAAATCTATCACCCATAGCCACCTGGGGTAAGGGTCAACAGTTAGGAAAATGCAAGCAGTATACTAATAAGAAAGCCTAAAAAGCAAGAGGCCTGAGAGGGAGATACTTGGAGAAATAAGTTCTTCAAAAAACTCCCACATTCTCAGGGTGTCTTGAAGTCCATAATATTACCCAACTTTCGACATACAGTCAGAGAAAACCTGATAAGACCCAAATGTTTCACCTCTATTTAATCTTTATGTTTCATGCAAGTAGGAAGTAAAGACTAAGACAAGAGTTGTAAATGGTCTAGGTTGAAGGAGTGCCACAATACAGAGTCAATCTGAAAAGAGAGAGAGAAAAAAATTTTTTTTCACTTTGTCCCTAGGCATTTAGGAAAATCTCTGTCAAATCACTAGCTGGCCACTAAATTAATAGAACAGAGATTTCAATGGCCACACACAACAAAGAATATAGACTTTACAAAAATAGTTCAGAAAAAGCACTAAACACACCACAGTTAGCCACAAGAAGCAGTAACAACAAACCCTAGGGAGGAAGAGAAATCTGATTTCCAGAGCTGCCACATTGTAATATTTAAAATATTCAGTTTCTAGAAAAAACATATGAGGCATGCACAGAAACCAGAAAGTATGGTCCATTATGAGGGGGGGGGGGGGAGGGGGAAAGAAAAGAAAAGAAGAGAAACTTTTCCTGAAAAAGTACAGACACTGATCTTGCCAGACAAAACCTTTAAATCAACAGTCTTAAATATGCTCAAATAGCTAAAGGAAACTATGATCAAAGACCTAAAACAAAATAGAAGAAAGATGTCTCACCAAATAGAGAATGTCAACAATGAGGTAGAAATTGTAAGACATAGACAAAAAAAAAAAAAAAAAAAAAAACCCCACAAACTGAAGCTAAAAGTGTAATTGAAGTTACAAATCAGCTAGATGTATTCAACAGCAGATGTGAGTGAATCTGCAAACTTAAAGATAGGTCAATTATACAGTATGAGAAGCATGAAGAAAAATGTAAAGGAGATGTAAGAAACCATCTAGTGCACCAACCTACACATAACGGGAATCCCATAAAGAGAGTAAAGAGAGAGAAAGGCAGAAAGAATATGAATGCTCCTCAACTTACAATGAGGTTATGTCCCTTATGTCCCAATAAACCCACTGAAAATTGAGAATATCATAAGTAAAAAATGCATTTAATACACCTAACCTACCAAAGTTCATAAAGTAGGCCTAATCTAGTCTACTCTAAATGTGCTCAGAACCCTTACAGAAGCCTACAGTCGGACAAAATCATCTCACACAAAGCCTATTTTTATAATAAAATGTGGAATATCTCATGCAATTTATTGAATACAGTATACAAAATACTCTGGGAACAGGGTACATTGTAGTGTCTTATTTATTTTCCCTCATGATCATGCAGCTGACTGGAAACTATGGCTAGAATCTACTGTCCAGCATCATGAGAGAGTATCATATTGCTAGCCAGGGAAAAAATCAAAACTCAAAATTTGAAGTCTAGTTTCTACAAAATGTATATCATTTTACACCATTATAAAAGTAAAATTGTAAGTCAAACCATCATACATCAGGAACCATATATATTTAAAGAAATAATGACCAAAAACTTTCCCAATCTGATAAAACACGAATCTACATATCCAAGGAGCTCCACATTGGATAAACTAAAAAAAAAAATACATACTAAGACAAAAACAAAGACAAAGAGCGAATCTTGAAAGCAGTCAAGAGAAAAGTGATTCCATACTTAAGGATCTTCAATTAAATCAATAGCTGATTCCTCATCAGAAACCATGGAGGTTTCTAGGCAGTGGAATGACCAATTTAACGTGCTGAAAGAAAAATACTGTCAAGCAAGAATTCTATAACCAGCAAAACTATTCTCCAAATATGAAGGAAAAATTGAGACATTTCCAGATAAACAAAACTGAGGGAGTTTGCTGCTACTCAACAAGAAATACTAAAGAGGAACCGAAAAATGGCGGCGGAGTGAACGGAGCTACACAGACCGTCTCCCAGAACCAAACTGGAATTACAACTATAACACAGACAAATCGACGGGAAAAACCAACAGAAAAGCAGCTTGCGAGGACCATACAATGAGGGACACTGAAGCCATCCCGGTAGGCTTGCGAAGGCGCGAGAAGGGGGCTGGGAGCCCACGGTCGGCAGCTTGGCAGCGGCCTTAGCTGGGAGCAGCGCCATCGGGTCATACTCCCAGGCGGCCCCACAGTGCAGCCGGGACAGAGGCTGAAACAGCCACAGCCACTCACCTTGGGCTCCGGCGGAGGGAGGGCAGACAGGACTGGAACTGTGTCGGGACACTTGGGGTTTGGAGGGCGCTCAAAGCTTTGGCTGAGTGCAGCCACTCAGGACGGTGGCCACATTGCTCCTTCCCAGGCCTCTGAGGAGAGGCAGCAGCCCCTCCCTCGGAGATGCAACCCCACCCTGTGGGCCATTGAAGTGTTAATGGAGGCTCACTAACAAACAGCATCTGCCCCACCCTCCTGAAAGCCCCTTGGCTGAGCACCAGAGGGAGTTTTTCAATCAACTGACAACCCAAAACTGATCAATTAACCTAGATTGCTAGCCTCCAGGCAAAAAGCTAGAGGATAACAGTACGTTTCCTGGGCTGGCAACTTTAACCAGGAAAGTAAGACTTGACAGTGGTGTTCAACGTGGGTCCTCCCTCGCTCATCTAAACACAGGAGAGGGAGCCACAAACAGCAGAACACCAACACCCACAGGGAGAACTTGACAGACTCCAAAGCCCACAGTGATAGCCAAAATGGTGAAACGCAGAAACAGAAGCCAAATGAAAGAGCAAGACACCTCCACCGAAGATGAGATCAATGTGGAGCAATTAGGCATGTTAACAGAGCTAGAATTCAGAGCCATGATCTTGAGGAAGCTGAACAGCATGAGTAAGGACATAGAGACACTGAAAATAAGCCAATTAGAAATTAAAAACCAACAAGAAGAGATAAAAAATGACATATCAGAAATGAAAAACACATTGGAAGGTTTAAAAAGCAGAGTAGGGGAAGCTGAGGACCGGATCAGTGAATTAGAAGACAGGGTAGAAAAAATCAACCAATCAGAAAAACAAAAGGAAAAAACTATTAAAAAACAGGAAGACAGCTTAAGAGAACTATGGAACAACTGGAAACGTAATAATATTCGCATCATAGGAGTCCCCGAAGAAGAAGAAAATGAGCAAGGGATAGAGAATATATTCAAAAATATAGTGAGAGAAAACTTCCCTAATTTGGTGAAGGAAGAAGGCATTCAAGTTCAAGAAGCACAGCGAGTCCCAAGTAAGAAGAACCCAAACAGGCCAACACCAAGACACATAGTAATTAAAATGCCACAAATTAAAGACAAAGAGAATCCTAAAAGCAGCAAAAGATAAGCAACAGGTTACCTACAAAGGGAACCCCATAAGGCTCTCAGCTGACTTCTCACAAGAAACACTACAGGCCAGAAGGGAATGGCATGAAGTAATCAAAGTCATAAGAAACAAGAATCTGAATCCAAGACTACTCTACCCAGCAAGGCTATCATTCAAAATAGAAGATCAAATAAATAGCTTCCCAGACAAAAAAAGGCTAAGGGAATACATTAGCACCAAACCAGCACTGCAAGAAATGTTAAAAGGACTGCTGTAATTAGCAGTAGAAATGGGAAGAAAAATAGAACCACACTAAACAAAAATGGCAATAAATAAGTACATATCAATAATCACCTTAAACGTAAATGGATTGAATGCTCCCATAAAGAGACACAGAGTAGCTGATTGGATAAGAAAGCATGACTCATCTATATGTTGTTTACAAGAGACCCACCTCTCAACAAAAGACTCACATAGGTTGAATGTGAAGGGATGGAAAAAATTTTTCCAAGCAAATGGAAAGAATAAAAAGCTGGGGTAGCAATTCTCATATCAGCTAAAATAGATTTCAAAATGAAGACCATAACTAGAGACAAAGACGGCCACTACATAATATTGAAAGGATCTATCCAACAGGAAGATATAACCTTGATAAACATATATGCACCCAATATAGGAGCACCAAAATATATTAAAAATCTTCTGGAGGACTTCCAAGGAGAAATCGACAACAATACAATCATAGCAGGGGACTTCAACACCCCGTTGACAGCACTGGGTAGATCCTCTAGGCAAAAAATTAGCAAGGAAACAGAGACTCTAAATGAAACACTAGACCAAATGGATTTAATAGATATCTACAGAGAATTACATCCCAAAACTACAGAATACACATTCTTCTCAAGTGCACATGGGACATTCTCAAAGATAGACCACATGATAGGACACAAACTAAATCTCTACAAGTTCAAGAAGATTGAAATCATATCAAGCATCTTCTCAGGTCACAATGGCATGAAACTAGACATCAATTGCAATAAGAACATGGAAAGACATTGGAACACATGGAGGCTAAATAGCATGTTATTAAACAATGAATGGGTCACCGAGGAGATCAAGGAAGAAATCAAAAACTTCCTGGAAACCAATGAAAATGAACACACAACAACACAAAATCTATGGGATGCAGCAAAAGCAGATCTGAGAGGGAAGTTCATAGCACTACAGGCCTACCTCAAAAAACAAGGAAAATTTCTAATTGACTGTCTAACCTCACAACTTAAAGAATTAGAAAGCAAACAAAAAGAAAACCCCAGAGCAAGTAGAAGGAAGGAAATAGTAAAGATCAGAGCACAAATAGATGACATAGAGACCAAAAAAACAATTCAAAGGATCAATGAAACAAAGAGCTGGTTTTTCGAAAAGATAAACAAGATTGATGGACCCTTAGCTAGACTTACCAAGAAACAAAGACAGAGAACCCAAATACAGAAAATCAGAAATGAAAGAGGAGAAGTAACAACCAACACCACGGAAATACAAAAGATCGTTAACAACTACTATGAACAACTATATGGCAACAAATTCGACAATCTAAGCGAAATGGACAAATTTCTAGAAACACACAGTCTCCCAAAACTATCCCCGGAAGAGATAGAAAACTTGAACAGACCAATAACAACTAAGGAAAGTGAAGAGGTAATCAAGACTCTCCCAGCAAACAAAAGCCCAGGCCCAGATGGTTTCACGGGGGAGTTTTACGGAACATTCAAAAAAGAACTAACACCCATTCTCCTCAAACTATTTCAAAAAATTGAAGAAGAAGGAAGACTTCCAAACACGTTCTATGAAGCCAGCATAATTCTAATTCCAAAACCAGAAAAAGACACTACGAAGAAAGAAAACTACAGGCCAATATCCCTGATGAACATAGACGCCAAAATCCTGAACAACATATTAGCAAATCGGATCCAGAAATACATCAAAAAAATTATTCACCATGACCAAATGGGATTCATCCCAGGGATGCAAGGCTGGTACAATATTCGCAAATCAATAAATGTGATACACCACATAAACAAAATGAAGAATAAAAACCACATGATCATATCAATAGATGCTGAAAAAGCATTCGACAAAATCCAGCATCCATTTCTGATAAAAACGCTCAGCAATGTAGGAATAGAGGGATCATATCTCGACATAATAAAGGCCATATATGAAAGACCTACAGCCAACATCATACTCAATGGACAGAAACGAAAAACATTTCCATTAAGAACAGGAACAAGACAGGGATGTCCCCTTTCGCCACTCTTATTTAACATTGTACTGGAAGTCTTAGCCACAGCAATCAGACATGAATCAAAAATAAAAGGGATCCAAATTGGAAAGGAGGAAGTGAAACTGTCATTATTTGCAGATGACATGATATTGTACATAGAAAACCCTAAAGACTCCATCAAAAATCTATTAGACTTAATAAATGAATTTGGCAAAGTAGCAGGATACAAAATTAACGTCAAGAAATCGACGGCATTCTTGTACATCAATGATGAACTCACAGAAAGAGAAACTGAAAAAACAATCCCATTTACCATCGCTCCAAAAAAATTACGATACCTAGGAATAAACTTAACCAAAGAAGTAAAGGACCTATTTGCAGAAAACTACAGGTCATTGTAAAAAGAAATAGAGGAAGATATAAAAAAGTGGAAGCACATACCCTGTTCATGGATTGGAAGAATTAACATAATTAAAATGTCCATACTACCCAAAGCAATCAATAGATTCAATGCAATCCCCATCAAAATACCAACAACATATTTCATAGAACTAGAACAAATACTTCAAAAGTTCATATGGAACCAAAAAAGACCCCGAATAGCCACAGCAATCTTGAAAAAGAAGAACAAAGTAGGTGGGATCACAAAACCAGATATCAGGTTATACTACAAAGCGACTGTAACCTAAACAGCCTGGTACTGGCACAAGAACAGGCTTATAGACCAGTGGAACAGAACTGAAAACCCAGAAATGGACCCAAGGCAATACGCTCAATTAATATTTGACAAAGGTGCCAAGAGCATACAGTGGAGTAAAGATAGCCTCTTTAATAAATGGTGTTGGGAAAATTGGACAGCTACATGCAAAAAAATGAAACTAGACCATCAACTTACACCATACACAAAAATAAACTCAAAATGGATAAAAGACTTAAATGTGACCCGTGAATCGATAAAAATTCTAGAAGAAAATGTAGGCAACAAAATTTCGGACATCATACGGAGCAGAATTTTCACTGATACATCACCTAAGGCAACAGAAATAAAGGAGAAAATGAACACATGGGACTACATCAAACTAAAAAGCTTCTGCACAGCAAAAGAAACAATCATCAAAATGGAAAGGCAACCCACTGTATGGGAGAACATCATTGCCAATGATGTATCAGATAAGGGGTTAATTTCCAATATATATAGAGTGCTCATACAACTCCACAAAAGGAAGACAAAGAACCCAATTAAAAAATGGGCAGAGGAGCTGAATAGACACCTCTCCAAACAGGACATACAAATGGCCAAGAGACATATGAAGAAATGCTCAACATCACTAATCATCAGAGAGATGCAAATTAAAACAACAATGAGGTATCACCTCACACTGTCAGAATGGCCGCCATCAACAAATCATCAAACAACAAGTGTTGGCGAGGGTGTGGAGAAAAGGGGACTCTAATACACTGCTGGTGGGAATGCAGACTGGTGCAGCCGCTATGGAAAACAATATGGTGCTACCTCAAAAAATTAAAAATTGAACTTCCATTTGACCCAGTGATCCCACTGCTGGGAATATACCCTAAGAAGCCTGAAACACCAATCAGGAAGAATATATGCACCCCCATGTTCATAGCAGCACTATTTACAATAGCTAAGATCTGGAAACAGCCCAAGTGTCCACCAGTAGACGAATGGATAAAAAAGCTGTGGTACATATACACAATGGAGTACTATGCAGCGGTAAGAAAGAAAGATCTCTTATCCTTTGAGACGACATGGAGGGACCTGGAAAGTATTATCCTAAGTGAAACAAGCCAAGCAGAAAAAGACAAATACCACATGATCTCACTTATATACGGAATATAATGAACATAACAGTCTGAGGAATAACAGTAGACCCAGACACATGGAAGTAGGGCACAGACTGACAGCCCTCAGAAGAGGGGATGGGGGGTGGGGGGATGGGAAGAGATAAACTACAGAACTTATATGCATGTATGCATGACCAATGGACATGGACAACTAAGCCGGGGACAGGGTGGAGGGGGGGTGGGGTGGGGGGTGCCAATGGGGTAAAAAGGTAAAATATCTGTAACAAAAAATAAATAAAAATTCATAAAATAAAAAAAATAAAAAAAAGAAATACTAAAGGAAATCCCTCAGGTAGAAATAAAAGGATATTAAATAGTAACTCAAATCCATATAAAGAAATAATGATAAAGGTAACTACATATTCTTGATGTGTAACTCTTCCTTTTGCTACAAGAATTAAAAATCAAATGCATAAAACAATCATTAATCCATGTTAATGGGCATGTAATATATAAAGATGTACTTTGTGACATAATATCATAAAAGGTGGGGGATACTGAGTTGTATAGGGGCATAGTTTTTATATACTATTAATACTAAGTTGATTTAATTCAAACTAGACATTATAATTTCAGATAATACTTATAATCCCCTGGGTAACCACTAAGGAAATGACTTAAAAACATACAAACAAAGAAATAAGAAAATAATCAAAATAAGGCATTAAAAAAAAATCTAACACAGAGGAAGGCAGTATTGGAAAAACTAAGGGAAAAAATATATGACATAAAAAACAAATAGCAAGTGGCAAAAGTTCTTTCTTATCAATAATTACTTTAAATGTAATGGATTAAACTAAAAAGCAGAGATTTGCAGAATGGGTTAAAAACCAAACTAAACACATGATCCTTCTATATAATGTCTATAAAAGACCTAATTTAGATCTCAAAACACAACTGGGTTGAAAGTAAAAAGAAATTCTATGCAAAGAGTAAGCAAAAGAGATCTGTGATGGCTATACTAATATCAGACAAAAAGAAGTTTAACTCAAAATAGTTTATAACAAAGAGTAACATTATACATTGAAGAAATAATAATTAAGAACAAATAACAATTATAAACATATATGCATGCACCTAACAAGATTCCCAAAACATATAAAGCAAAATCAGAATTGCAGGAAGAAATAGACAGTTCTAAAATAATAATTGGAGATGTCAATATTCCACTTTCAATAATGGATACAACCAGCCAGGAGATCAATAAGGAAACAGAGACCTTGGACATACCAGGGGCCTCAGCCTGGATCCTTGCCTATGATCCTCTCCTCCTCCGCCACAGAAAACAGGCCACACTGCTGCTTTTACACTTATACCAGGGGACTGGCCCAGTTTCAAGACTTAGCCCCACCATACACACTTTGATCTGCCACTTGGGCCCTCCTGCTGGACCCTCAAACAGACCGAGTTTATTCCCCTCGTGACTCTCATCCCTGCTGCTCCCACTTCTTCCCCCCTCTTAATGAACTGCAATCTACACTTCAGATCTCAACTCTGACCTCCAGTTACTGTGCTTACTTAGTGGCATTTCCCACCATTTCTAACTGTGTAGGCACTTGTGGGCCTACCAGTCACCATGAAATGTACAATGTATGTCTGTTTTGTTCCCAAGGTCTCAAAGTTGGTCTTGTGCAGGGGCCTGTGTGGGCTGTCAGTGAACATCTGGTGAATGAATTGGTAAAACAAGAGTCAACTGAACAAAGGATATGGTTTCCAAGGGTATTTTACATTCAAAGACAATGCTTGATGAACAGCAGTCAGAGCTGGGAGTGGCCAGGCTGGTCTTTCCAGGTTACCAGGGACTGCTGCCCCAGCCTGTCTCCCCAGTTCAGCAGTAAAGGCTGCAGGGGGCCATGGGCCCAGCAACATCCTAGTCCTATCTGCACAAACCCGAGAATTGCTGCTTTTTAGCCAGCAGAGTAGGAGCTGTTGAAACAATAAAAGTGGGATTCAGTGGTAAGCCCTCCAACATCTACCAGAAACAACTCCTTCTCCAGGAAGGAGGTCCATGTAGCCAGGCTTCTCGGGTAAGAAGCATTCCTTCTTTCTTTTCATGGATATATAACTACCAACTGTTAGCCAATTCTTTACCCAATGCTGAGAATTCCATAGCAAAAGATTTTCTCCACAGCTAACGTGCTGAGTGACCTGAGACATTTCTTCACACTCTTGCTGGGCCTCAGATTCTGCATCTAGTAAGAAGAACCTCAGTGCTTAGGAGGCCCCATGTGTTCCAAGGATGGGAAGCCTACAGGTGGATCTAACACAGTAGGGTCTGCACAGGAGGCCCTGCAGCCCTGTGTCCTAGCTTGCTCCTTCCTGCCTCAACGGGGGTTGACTGTTTCAGTTGTGGCTCTACAACTCACTAGCTGAGTGCCTGTCCACACTTCAGTTTCCTCATCTGTAAAGTGAGCGCAATGATAGCACCAACCATGGCCAATGGGATCACTACAAGAACCCAAGGGGAAAAAAAAAGATGGCGGCAGGCAGGACCGAAGGGAAGGTGAGTGTGAGAGAGTGAACTAGTATGTGAGAGAGTGCAAGTGGACGTGAAGGTGAATGACCAAACTCATGCAGTGCAGAGACGTGAAGAAGAAGGTTCCTGTGCTGTGGACAGGAGCAGCTGGCTACCACAGTAAGCTGCTTTCCAGGGGCTTCTCCCTGCACCATGGGGAGGTCCCACCATTTTGGAAGATCCCGTGTCTTCCCTGGGAAGAGGCAGTGGGAGCGGCTAGGGCCCAGCAGCCTGAGCCCACCAGTGCACCTGGCACCATCAGACCAGTAGACACCCTGTGTCAACACAGTAGTGGAGTTGCACAGTAGTGGAGTTGCCAAGGTGCCGGCTGTGGAAGCCAAAAATGGCCAGAAGCCAAGCACCATCCCCCACAGCAGCAGCCCTATCAGAGTCGAGATATACCCCCCAGCAACAGAGGCTGGGGAGCAGACATCCATCCCCAGGCAATAGAAGTACAGACCAGCAGCTGAGACACATCTCCGAAAACTACAGCAAAGGATGAACAGGAGTTGAGCCCCATGGGGCAGCAGCACTCCTCAGCCACCAGTGGTGGAAACTGGGGCTCCACGGAGGCCTGTGCTAGACAGTGGCCCACAACAGTGTTGGGAAGCTAGAGCCCTAAAAGGACTGGTGTGATCCAGCTGTCCGCCTGTGTGACCTGCAGGGTGGGGGCACCAGAGAGGCCTGTGCGACCCAGCTGCACACAAGATAGGCCTAGAACCAGGTCTCTGAAGGGACTGTGCAATCCAGTTACCTGCGGGACCTGCGGGGTGCTGAGGCACCAGAGGCTTGTGAGACCCAGCAGCCCACAAGATAGGCGTAGAGCCGGATCTCCAAAGGGACTGTGTGATCCAGCTGCCTGCAGGACCTGTGGGGTGCTGGGGCACCAGAGAGGCCTGTGCAAACCAGATACCTACAAGATAGGTGTGGAATTGAGTCTCCAAAGGGACTGTGTGATCCAGATGCCCAGGGTATGGGCAGGGAGCGTGGCTCCAACAGGGCCTGAGCTATACAGCTACAAGTGGCACCAGTGACCAGCTGGGAACACAGCTCCACGTGATCCAGCAGCAGCACCTACCAGGACACACCAGTACCAGCCCCCAATAGTCAATCCTCTAGGATCCACGAGGCGACATGCAACAAAACAGTCTGGGAGGCACGGTATGTTTGCATACACATACAAACATCCCTCAGTGGGTCTAGAGCTACCAGACTGCTGAAATGAAGGGACAAAGAAACAACACCCAAAGGAAAGAAAAAGAGAAATCACCAGAAGAGGAAGTACAGGAAATGGAAGACAGCAACTTGTCAGATAAAGAATTCAAAGCAATGATTTTAAGGGTGCTCAGACAATTTGGTGAGAACTACAAGCAACTTAAAAAGAATTATGAAAAGTCTCCAATAAATGGTGTTGGGAAAATTGAACAGCTACTTGCAAAAAAAATGAAGCTAAAACACCAACTTACACCATACACAAGAATAAACTCAAAATGAATAAAAGACTTAAATGTAACTCGTGAATCCATGAAAATTCTAGAAGAAAATGCAGGCAACAAAACCTCAGACATCACATGCAGCAGAATTTTCACTGATACAATACCTAACGCAAGAGAAACAAAGGAAAAAATGAACACATGGGACTACATCAAACTAAAAAGCGTCTGCACAGCAAAAAAATAAAAACAACTATCAAAACAGAAAGGGATCCCATTATATGGGAGACCATAAGCACCAATGATGCATCAGATAAGGGGTTAATTTCCAAAATATATAGATGCTCCTACAACTGAACAAAAGGAAGACAAAGACCCCAAATAAAAAATGGGCAGAGGACCTAAATAGACACCTCTCCAAAAAGGACATACAAATGGCAAAGAGACATATGAAGAAATGCTCAACATCACTAATCATCAGAGAGATGCAAATTAAAACAACTATGAGGTATCACCTCACACCTGTAAGAATGGCCGCCATCAACAAATCATCAAAAAACAAGTGTTGGCGAGGGTGTGGAGAAAAGGAGACTCTAGTGCACTGCTGGTGGGAATGCAGACTGGTGCAGCCACTGTGGAAAATGTTATGGTGTTACCTCAAAAAGTTAAAAATTGAACTGCCATTTGACCCACTGATCCCACTTCTAGGAATATACCCTAAGAAACCTGAAACACCAATCAGAAAGAATATATGTACCCCCATGTTTGTAGCAGCACTATTTACAATAGCTAAGATCTGGAAACAGCCCAAGTGTCAATCAGTAGATGAGTGGATTAAAAACCTGTGGTGCATGTACACAATGGAGTACTATATCACATGATCTCACTTATTTGTGGAATAAGCAGACTGCTGAACAAAATTATCCCAGAATCATAGACGTGGGGTACAGACTGACAAGCCTCAGAGGAAGGGGTGTTTGTGGGGGAAGAGATAAACCACAGAACTTAAATGCATGTATGCATGACCAATGACCATAGACAACAAAGCTGGGAATGGGTTGGGGGGAAAGAGGAAGAGGGTGTCAATGGGGGGAAAATGGGAAATATCTGTAACAAAAACAAATTAATAAATAAAAAATGAATAAACACCTTATAAAAAAAAAAGAACCCAAAGTTTGTGTGCCTGCCATGTTCTGGGGAATGCCTGCCGGTTTGAGCTTTCCTCCAGTGCTGCTCCCTCTCCTCCCTGGACTCTCATGACTGCTTGGGCAGCAGTGTGCTGGGGCCGACGTTCTCTGCTGTGTGCTGATTAAAGGACACATAGAGGCAGAGCACAATCCTTGTGTAGGCCCTCAATAAAAGCGCTGTCCTTGAGCCACCATTGTAGCACCAGGAGCAGAAGAAGCCCATAAACTAAAATACAGAAAGGCTGGCTTTTGTGCAACAAAAATGAACAAAATTGATAAGGAAAAAGGAACTACAGCCTGGGGAAAGGTTGGTATAAAACATGATAAAAAATCAACATCTAAAGCAGATAAAGGGCTTATCCTGATATATGATACCCCAGGAGATGAAAGGGAAAAAAAAGGACTAAAATGGAGAGAGGAGATATACAAAGTAATCAAAGACTGGAGGTCATTTATTCTCTTCAGCAATCAAAGAAATACAAATTAAAGCAAAAAGCAGCACTGCTTCACTGCAGGATCAGCCAAATAGTAGCCAGCAAACCCTCTTGTTGGTGAGGATCTGCATACTCTGGGACCTACAGTGCAAAGATGGTCTGGCTCTGGCCTCCGCCTGCAGGGTCAGCACCAGAAGAAGAACCTGAGGCCTCCTGCCAGGAGATCCTACAAACCCAAATTCCAGGAGAGGCTGCACTAGAGGCAGGACATTACCTTAGTCCACCTGGGTGGACAGACCATACCCTGCATTCTATCACAAGTTCCCATCCACCCTACCAGGGGTGGGCCCCTCCCCAAAGTGTAGACTGGGGAAGGAGGACCTGGCCTGCCAGAGAGGCATGGACACATGCACATCTATAGGAACCACGGACTTCACACTGGACTTCACATTGTCCCCAGCAACTCCATCTCACAGAGCAGAGCCTCTGTCTCTCAGGGTGAGAGGAGCTGCCAGTGCACCCCCAAGCCTGCCCACCTGTGACTCCACATCACATTGCCCTCCACCCCAAGAGTCTGGAAGCCAAATGGGCTTGCTATGGCCAACAAGATTTCTTCTGGGAAACCCTGTCCTCTGAGCCAGGGCAGCAAGAAGCAGGGGGAGGGCCGAGCTCAGAAGCCATAACAAAGACCCCAGTTCTGGCTTCTGTACTTGGTTGGGCTGCCTGGCCTCCACCAGCATCCCCACCTCAGTCTTCATCACAGCCATCTACCATATTCCTGGTTGCTCAGGCCTTTCAAAGGCCAGGAGTCATCCTTGATCCCTTCCCTCACGCCCACATCCTGTAAGTTCCACCTCCAAACACATCCTGAACCTATCTACCTAGACCACCTAGGGTCCTTCACAGCCTTCCTGTTCCCACTCTCTCAACTGAGAGCCCTCCCAAGGCTTCCCACTGCTGGGAGAACAAGACCCTGTCTTACATAATGACTCCACATGAACTAGATTCTCCCCAAGTCTTCCTGCCTGGACATCCCGTGGGAGGCAATCCAGCTGGACTCCAATGCCAGGTTCTCCCATCAACTCCAGGCACATTCCCTGAGACTTTGCCGAAGACTAAGCCCAAGCCAAGGTGGCCACATCCAGAGCTCTCTGAGAGACATCCCAACTCAAGAATTCACACCATGTTTCAAATGTGTGTGTGTGTGTGTGTGTGTGTGTGTGTGTGCAAGAGAGAAAGTGAAAATGAGGGAGAGAAAAATAAAGCCTGAGAGCAGGAAAAAGAGTGAGCAGACACCAACATTTCCACCTAATTGTGTGACTTTTTCCCAGCTTAGAGTTCCTTCAGGGCCCAGTGCACAGTACTGCTTGGTATTAATTTCAAAGAAAAATGGGTCAAGGAAAATAGAAAATTTTCATAGAAAACACTTCAGGATTGGATCTGGCTGAAGTGCGGATAATTCTGAGAGAAAATGGGGCCTCTACGAGGTGCAAACTGGCAGAGTTTGAACCTCCAGTCTAAATCCAGTTTCTGCTTCTGAAGAAGGGCCTTTTGTCCCCTTTGGATGTCCGTTGAGTTGTCCCTGCAGCCTCATTCCCCTGAAACTGGGACCCAGCACCTCTCACCTGCCATTGGGACCCTCTGCATTCCCAGAAGGCCTCTGTGCAGGGACTGGCTATGGGATGCCTGTCTCTCTGACCCATTGTGTAGAAGCAGCATGCAGGAAGCCCATGGCTCTTTCACAATTGTCCCCTAGGAGTGCCTGGGGTGTGGAGTCAGGGTTCATGGGGTCTCCATAGATATGCAGATCCAGCTGTTCCTATCCTGACAGGCTAGCTGACCCATGTGAAGCACAAATGCCACAAATGTGTTAAGTTACCCCTGAAGACAGGACACCTCTTCCAAAAACATCTCAGTGTGCTGTGCTGGGAACCTCCAAAGACCAGGCACTTGGAGCCCAGGGCCAACAAGGCAACCAGGCACACTGCTCTCACTAATTAAACCCCAGGAGCACCAAAGCAGAGCATGGCTTCACTGCCAGGTCATGTGTTACCTGAAGACATCTGTGGGTATTGCATGCAAACAGAAAGCTCTTTGGGGAACATTCACAACACAAGTCCAAGAGAAGGAAAGACCGAGCATTAATTATCTGTGGAAGACAGAGCCATGCCAAGTCTGACGCCAGGCAGGGGCCCCTTCCAGTGTGAGCCCACGTCACTGCACTGGCATCTCCAACCACTGTCTAGATGACCAGCCAAAGAGTGGTGGAGCACTGATTCTTCTGCCAAGGGTGCACACAGTTCTGAAATATACCTCCAGGAGTCAGCCAGCTACCTCAGATTTCACAATCAGAGATTCTCTGTGGGATTTCCCTTGTCCCAAGCTGTAGGTACCTGGTGATATGAGGAGGAGGAACTGAGAGGGCACAGGGAATTAAACCCTGAGGCACCCAGCCCTTCAGCTGCAACTCATGAGCTGGCAGCTGCCGGCTAAGTCTGGTGCAAGAGCCCCGATCACCAACTGAGGGGGCCAGGCGAAATGCTTAGGTTAAGGACACAGAGACAGGTCCCTGTTCTGAGACAATGGTCAGGCCTTGGGCTCCAGGTGAGAAGGCAACCAAGAGCCTTTTTCTCCCCTCCTCCCAGATCTCAGGCTTCAACACTTAGATAGTGGGTACGGTGAATCATGACCCCAGAATGTTTATGGCCTAATCCCCAGAACCGTTGTTATCTTACAAGGCAAAAGCAACTTTCCAGATGTGATTAAGTTAAGAATGATGAGATGGGAAATTATGCTGATTAACCCAGAGTGGGAAATGTAATCATATGGGCTGGTGAAAAAAGGAGACAGAAGGAAGCTTGACTAGAGAGGAAGAGAAGCCACTGTGACCATGAAGCAGAGATCAGAGTGATGTGGCTATGAGCCAAGGGACTCTGGCAGCCACCAGTGAGAGAAGTGAGGAAGGGATTCTTCCCTTGAGCCTCCAGAGGAAACCAGCCCTGCTAACACCTTATATTTAGCCCCTTAAGATCCATCTTGGATTTCCAACCTCCAGAATTATAAAAGAATAAATCTGAGTTGTCTTAAGCCACTAAGTTTGTGGCAACTTGTTACAAGGACCAACAAACTGACATTATCTGCTTCAGGGCCAAGAGACTCCCTGACCTGGCCTCCGGCAAGTTAGAGCCCAACCCCAACCCACCCCCTGATAGACCCCTCACCCCCACCATACCTCATCCTCAGCTGGGCTCCCTCCCTTACACCTTACACCACTGCATCTCTGAAACCTGTGATCTGTCCATCACAAGGCTCCACTCTCTCCCCACCCCATGCTCCTGCTCCCTGTCTCCAGCCTGCACCAGAGCAGCTAGCTAAAATACAGAACTACTGTCAGGCCCCTTTTCTCTCGGGGGCTGCCCACCACCTTCAGGAAGTCATCCTGGTTCTGTAATTTTCAAGGCAGCAGCCCCTGAGGAGTCCCAGCATCAGCTCCAATCTTCCAGGTTCTGGCCTTGCTTACCTACCAAAAGCTTCACTCCTGAGGTAGCCCCTCAGAAGCCTGGAAAACTTGCAGCAGGTCAGCAGTGGGAGGAAGGGCTGTTGGCCACTGGGTGAAGATTCTGTAGTGCTGATGCCCAGTCCTCTGTCTCTCACAGGCTTTTCTTGGTAGTGGCAGGAAAGAGCACTCCCCAGGGTGGGTGGCATGCCTACTCTGCCCACTGGGGAGGATGCTGCAACCTGACGGCAGTGGGCAAAGACTTGGCACTGGCTGATTTCCAGAAGGATTCAGCCAAGGTCACAGGCACTGAGCTGTATGACTGCTCTTCTTTCAGTCAGGGCCCTGTGTAAGGTGGGGTAGGAGGTCGCAGTGGCCCAGAGGCAGTTCTAGGGGACCAGAACCATCTACTAGCAGGAGCTGACAGCACCCCCGCTGTCCCAAGGCCCAGAAGAGCAGCTCCAGAGGATACAGAGGACACTTTGCCTCTGCATCTCATAAGTACAGGTGGCCAATGGGCCCATATGTTTTACTGGGCCCATAAGGGGCTTTTAAGAAATTTGAAGCAACATTTGAAAATCAGGAGAGTTCACATAAAACTATGATATCTGGATTCTCTTGGCAATAAGAGGATTGCTGCCCCAGGCCCACACTGTTACCAGGTCACAATCGGAAGCTAAGAAAGGGTCTCTGCTCTGCCCTGCACCCACGGTGGGGCCAGACAGAGGCCATGTGCTGCTGCATTCATGCAGTTGTTCCTCTTTTAGCAGATACATACTCTCTGTGTCCATGTCTATGTCAAAAGCAAGGAAATGAAAGCCAGGACAAGAGTGGTATAATTTTTTTTTTTTTACCCTGTGGCCATCTTCATGGGCATTGCCAGCTGGGCCCTGTAGGCCTCTGAGTTTGCAGCCCTTGTCTTGGGATGGCAAGACTTTCTGCAGTGTCACTCTGTGCCTGACAGAGAACACATGCCCAGCATATGACCCAGGGCTCTTTCCCACCTTTGTGGGAACCTTCCCAGAATCTGAAGTTTAAAACCCCTTCCACCCCAAAAGCCAGGCATTTGGAGCCAACAGCAAGACCAGCTTTAATTTGCATCTCTCTGATGAATAGGGATATGGAGCATTTCTTCATATGTCTCTTGGCCATTTGCATGTCCTGTTTGAAGAGGTGTCTATTTACGTCCTCTGCCCATTTTTTAATTGGGTTCTTTGTCTTCCTTTTGTTCAGTTGTATGAGTACTCTATATATTTTGGAAATTAACCCCTTATCTGATGTATCATTGGCAATGATATTCTCCCATACAGTGGGTTGCCTTTCCATTTTGATGGTTGTTTCTTTTGCTGTGCAGATGCTTTTTAGTTTGATGTAGTCCATGTGTTCAATTTTTCCTTTGTTTCTGTGGCCTTCGGTGATGTATCAGTGAAAATTCTGCTGCGTATGATGTCTGAAATTTTGTTGCCTACATTTTATTCTAGAATTCTTATGGATTAATGGGTCACATTTAAGTTTTTTATCCATTTTGAGTTTATTATTGTGTATGGTGTAAGTTGATGGCCTAGTTTCATTTTTTTTGCATGTAGCTGTTCAATTTTCCCAACACCATTTATTAAAGTGGCTGTCTTTACTCCACTGTATGCTCTTGCCACCTTTGTCAAATATTAATTGAGTTTATTGCCTTGGGTCCATTTCTGGGTTCTCTATTCTGTTCCATTGGTTAATATGCCTGTTCTTGTGCCAGTACCAGGTTGTTTTGAATGCAGTCACTCTGTAGTATAACCTGATATCTGGTATTGTGATCCCACCTACTTTGTCCTTCTTTTTCAGAATTGCTGTGGCTATTCGGGGTCTTTTTTGGTTCCATATGAACTTTTGAATTATTTGTTCTAGTTATGTGGTTGGCATTTTGATGGGGATTGCATTGAATTTATAGATTGCTTTGGTTAATATGGACATTTGTATGATGTTAATTCTTCCAATCCATGAACAGGGTATGTGTTTCCACTTTTTTATATCTTCCTCTATTTCTTTTTTCAATGTCCTGTAGTTTTCTGCAAATAGATCCTTTACTTCTTTGGTTAAGTTTATTCCTAGGCATCTTAATTTTTTTTTGCCACGATGGTAAATAGGATTATTTTCTCAGTTTCTTTTTCTGTGAGTTCGTCATTGTGTAAAACAATATGATGCTACCTCAAAAAATTAAAAATTGAACTTCCCTTTGATCCAGTGATCCCGCTTCTAGGAATATACCCTAAGAAGCCTGAAACACCAATCATAAAAAATATACATACCCCCATGTTCATAGCAGCACTATTTACAAAAGCTAGGATCTGGAAACAGCCTAAGTGTCCATCAGTAGACGAATGGATAAAAAAGCTGTGGTATATATACACAATGGAGTACTATACAGCTGTAAGAAAGAAAGATCTCTTATCCTTTGAGATGACATGGAGGGACCTGGAAAGTATTATCCTAAGTGAAACAAGCCAAGCAGAAAAAGACAAATACCACATGATCTCACTTATATATGGAATATAATGAATGTAACAGTCTGAGGAATAGGGTAGACCCAGAAACATGGAAGTAGGGTACAGACTGACAACCCTCAGAAGAGGGAGTGGGGGCTGGGAAGAGATAAACCACAGAATTTATATGCATGTATGCATAACCAGTGGACATGGACAACAAAGCTGGGGACAGGGTGGGGGGTATGGAGAGGAGGGTGTTAATGGGGTGAAAAAGGAGAAACATCTGTAACAAAAATAAAATTAAAAAAATTAATTAAAAAAAAACACAAAAAAACAAGACTGGCTTTTCTGTGCACCTGGTCTTGAGATCAGCTTAGCTGCAGCACAGCCCAGCTTCTCCAGGCCCCATGGCATGGATGAGGGTCCAGCAAAGGCAGTAGGTCAAGGGGCTTGCCTGAGCCATGCCTAAGCATTGTCCTCAGAAGAAGTAAGGGAGGCCTGAAGAATCACTCCTGACAGATGTGCACCTCCCTCACTGCATGACCACCCTATAGGTGAGCACTGATTCACTTCCTGAATGAGCTGAATGGTGGCCCCCAATGATACAAGGTCCTAATTCATGGACTTGGCAGATAGAGAGTACAGATCTTGGGATGGGAGACGTCAACCTGGATGATCTCGGTGGGCCCTAGTTGCAATCACATGCATCCTGATAATAGGGAGACTGACATAAATACAGAAGAGGAGGAGACAATGTGACCACAGAGACAGAGATCAGAGTGACATGGTCACAGGCAAGGGATGCCAGCAGCCACCAGAAGGTGGTAATGGTGAGGAATGGATTTCTCCACAGGACCTCTGGAAGGAGCATGGCCCTGCCAACACCTTGATTTTGGCCTAGTGTTAGTCATTTTGAACTTCTACCTTTTGGAACTGCAAGAGAATAAACGTATTGTTTGTAGCTTGAGACTAGGAGGGGAGTTAAATGCCAGGATCATTAGGCTAGGGCTTCTTTTCCTGTATCCACCAGCCATGGCTTCCACTCAAGAACCCCAGACAATGGGGTTGAGAGATGGCAGCCAGGGCAGTAGCCCAGAACTCGGAATGGGGCCCTGTGCAAGTATGTGTGCAGGCACACACACACACACACACACACACGCACACACACACACACACCAGAGATACCAGTGTTATACAGTACCCCTACCCCCACATACTACTCTAGGGGCACAAAGCTGGCTTTGGGGGAGTAAGAGAATGGGGCTTACAGTGCCTGAGAGAGGTCTCTCCCTATCTCCCTGGCCTCCAAGTTCTACCCTTCTGCCCTGGCTGGGCTCCAGAGCCCAACAGAGCTTAGCAGGGAAGTTTACCACACACGCAAGGCCAGTGAGGAAAGAAAAGTCCTTCTCCTTTCCTTCAGCCCCTTGCTACCCTACACATTCCCTTTCAGGACCCAAGAATGACACTGGTGACACTAAGTTGCTAAGTACATATCCAACACTGGCCTGAGTCCATAAAGACATGTTAAAACCTTCATTTCCTACCTGTTTCTATGAGCAATCTGAAATCCTGCAACCAACCTCTGATGACAGAGACTATTAATGATAATGTCTCTCTGAAGCTCAGTGAGCCCCCGAGACACCCCAGGAAGGCTGCTGGCTGCTCAGAGAAAACAGAACAATGTGTCTCAGCATCCTGGAGGAGCCATGTGAAACAGACACACCCACCCCTAGCCAGACCCGCATAGCCCAGGACAGGTATTTTGCCTTCCCCAGGGACCCATCATACCCACTGCCCATCAATAAATGGCTGAGGGCAGTGTTCAAATGTGCTTCCAGGAGTTGCTAAGGGGAATGGGGATGGGGGTTGGAAGCCTCCTGCCTGCTTTAGCCAGAGCTACATATATATGTCAGGGTCCCCATCAGAACTTACCAGGATAAAGGATACCTTACCATGCATGCACACACAGAGGTCCTGGGCTCCATGTCCTCTTGCAGGAAAGCACAAGAAGCAACATACCCAGCCAAAGACACTGCTTTTCCATTTTTCCCAGCTGTAGAGTGGGCCCTAACTGGGTCCAGGCTGATAGAGAGCTGGTCCACACCATCTTATATTACATCAGGCCCTCAGCCCAGCCCCAACATAACATGTATCTGGACCCCTCTAGCCAGTGAGTGGGCCTCAGCCTTAGGCCAAGTGTGGAAAATCAGGCACATTCAGGGAGAAATGTACTTTCTGTGGACCAAGTCACCCACACAGGGTCATGCTGACACTGGGAAGACACATCAAGGAAAGAGGACTTGGCCCTAGACTTGTGGCCTAGAGCCTACACACCCATAGCCCAAGGCTGAGTCACAGAGCTCAATCTAGGACAGGCTCCCCTGCCCCCTTCCATCACAGCCTCAACCCTGAAATGATGTAATTGGCCTTTCCCAGCATCTTCTAAGCCAATGTATTCTGGACTTATTCTGAGTTTAAAATTCCTTTCTTAAGTTCTGAATTCTAAGCTCTCACCAAAGTGGGTGTATAGGGAAGTGGAAAAAAGGAAATTCTAACAAAAGATGCCCAAAGACCAACAGAAGCACAGCTAATAAGGCCAGGCAGGCCAGGCCATGGTGGAGGGCTGTCATGTTCAGAAAGACAAGCACCACATGGGATGTGGGATTGGAAACTGGCCTAGGGCACTTGGCAGTCCCTCACCCAGATTGAGCTAGACCCCTGGACCACCTGAAGAGGCCAGCCCAGAAACCTCAGATTCAAAGCACAAAGTGCCACGTCCTCAGCTCTTTGAGATACAGACTTTTCTAACCCCAGTGGACAGATAAGAAGACAGAGGCCAGCGGCCAAAACTTGCCCAAGAGCAGCAGGCCATCAAAAAGCAAGGCCAGGGCCCTGGTGGTCCCTGGTCTGAGGCAATTTCTCTGCCCCATTTTCACTCCCAGCCACACCCTATAGGGTTACTCTTCATTCCTCCCCCCAGCAAAGAAGCCCAAAGGCAGGAAAGAGGCAGGAGGGGACCAGGCAGACAGTGATTTATTACCTGGACAAAGGGGTCCCAGAAGTATTGATCAGCTGCAGAGAGTGCTAGGCTTTTTGAGGACACAATTCCTTTGCAAAGATATGTGACACTGCTCCTTGAAATTAGAATGGCGCCCTGCCAGGCTGCACTCAAAATTTATCTATTAAGCTGGGAAAGCAGAGACCTAAGATAAATGAGCCAGGGCTGCTTGGGGTGAGGGGAGAGTCTCTGCAAATTATATACCCGTGTGCTAGCCCAGTGGGGCCTCTGGGGTTCACTTAAACATGCAGATGCTCCTGACCCAAGACCCAGGCCTCTGTGCCTGCTGCCACCTGCCACTAGCCAGGGATCTAGGACCTCAAGCTGAGGGCTGAGCCCACCACAGAAGAGCGAGGAGCAGGCAAGGTGGTCTCATCCAGACCCTGGGGCCCTGGGCCTTATGAGGCCTGCTAGGACCACAGGCAGACCCTAACCTGACCTCACTGTAACCCATGACCTGAGATCCCCAAAATGCTGGAAAGGTCTGGGTTGGCCATTGAGCCTGGCCTCCTGGAGGCTCTGAGAGGCTGCAGCTGGGGCTGTCACCATGCCTACTCAATAGCTCCTTCCACACTCCTGGGCCCAGAATGCTCTTTGGTTCTAAGTTGAAAAAAACAAAACCATGTAAGGCTACATAGGCTGTTGAGGCTGCTGGGAGAACTTCCAGGTCTTTGTGGTGCAGTTCCCTCTCCTCACGGGCTGATGGAGTACTCAGGGGCTTTCTCTGAAACCAGACAGGAGAAGCGGTCACCATGGCAGGGAAAGTGGGCACATAAGCAGGGGAGAGAGGTTGTCTGGGAGCAGCAGACATCTTCAGAGGCACGGGTTTGGGACTTGGGCTGGAGGATCCAGGCCTTGTCTGGGCCTCCTTTGATCCCTGACACTTGCTGGCTTTTGGGAAGAAGGTGGACCCTCAGGCAGCTTTCACTGTCCTATAAGGAGACCCCAGACCTATAGGCTTGTGGCCCACATGTACTCAGAGCTGAGGCCCCTGCTCCAGCACTCCCACTATGCTGTGTGGTCAACAAGGGCAGGGCTCAGCCTCGGTCTGAGACCAGGCCTGCAGAAAGGGTACCAGTGTCACCCAGGGAAGACATCTAGGGCTTACTAAACAGCCTGCCCACCTGCAGTAGCCTTACCTGTGTCCAGTGCCCCACCGAGATAAGGGAGCATGGGGTTGGATGGACGGCGATATACCACATGCACACGACCCTGCTCGGCCTCCTTCGCTGCCAGCCCCTTCTCTAAGGGCTCGATGAAGAACTCTTCTTCCTCCATACGGATCAGGCCAGCCTGGAGGGCAAAGATGAGATGGTTCAGATTCCCAGAGCACAAGAGACAAGGTAGGGGAATAGCAAGGAGGGTCCCAGAGGGCAAAATCTCCTACCTGACAGAGCTAGATTGGAACCCAGGCTGGAAAGGTCACAGAGAGGGCTCTTAGGGGCACCATTTTCCCAGAGCCTCTACTTCTGGTCACTGAAGCCAGAGCCACTGTACTGTGGTGAGAGCCTTGTCTGGAGAAGGAACTCTGCCTAACGTCATTCCCACCACCATCTTCCAACTCTCCTCATCTGGACTTGTAAGGCCAAACTATCGAGAACAGCCTGAAGGAACTGAAGTAGACTATGGGCCTTTGTGAGGCCCCAGGGGGACACCAAAATACACCAAATATGGACCAGTGCCACCCCATCCCTAGGAGCCCCAAGTCCAAGACAAAGATCAAAATGTCAATTAGGGCTGGATCTATCCAGAGAAATGCTCAATTTACCCCAAACAGTATTTTCAAAGTTGTAAACCCAAACTCAGAATGATCAGATTTCATGTTTCAAAAATGAAATTCCAGCTTTCCTTGGGAAATGCAGGCTCAGATCACAGTGAGCTCCATGTTGCCAGGAAGGGGATGCCATGAATGGAGCCAGTGCACCTGTACCCCATTGTGCATTCTTTTATCTACTCGGTTACCAGCTCAGACTCTACAGCAATTGAAATGCTGCCTCCCTGTAAGACCACCATGGCACTCCTTCCTGCAAAGCTCTTGCTAGACCTCCGTCTCCATCAGAATTCACGTTGCTCTGCACTCTGACATCCAAGGCTCTCTGCCGGCCTTCCCTTCCCCCAGCTCACACACCTTATACCAGTCTCTGACACAACATAGTCCTTCTTATAACAGGGTGAATAGTCAGGCCTCCCTGCCCCTGAATTGACCTACCTATCAGCTTGGGAGGCCCTGCTCCTGCCCTCCACTTTGGCCATCTGGTAAACTCTGATTCTCCCTTCAATAACTGGCTCAGAAACCCCAGTCACCACCCCAACATGACTCTGCCATTCCCTTGACCTTGCTTTGTCACTGCCCCTATGTCTAGCTCCCACACTTGATTGTTTGGTCTAGTATCCATAAACCAGTGGTTTCACACTGGGGCCCCCACGGTGTCAACCTGCAGATATATTGCCTTTAGATCACACACTTATGACTCATTCAGGGATGCGTTTTGGTTTTTAAAAAAACACATTATTGCCCTGGTTGATGTTGTTCAGTGGTTAGAGCATCAGCCCACACACCAAAGAGTCATGGGTTAGATTCCTGGTCAAGGGCACTTACCTGGTTGCAGGTTCGATCCCTGGCCCTGGTTCAGAGGTGAGTGCGGGAGGCAAACAATTGATGTTTCTCTTTCACCCCAATGTTTCTCTCTTCCCCTCCCTCCCTCACTTCCACTCTCTCTATAAATCAATGGAAAAAAACATCCTCACCTGAGGATATTTTTTCCATCGATTTTTAAAGAGAGTGGAAGTGAGGGGGGAGGGAAAGAAAGGGGGAGGAGAGAGAGAGAGAGGGAGAGAGACATCAATGTGAGAGAGACATATTGCTTAGTTGCCTCCCACATACGCCCAAACTGGGAATCAAACCTGGAACTCAGGTACATGTTCCTGAGCTCTTGATTGGGAATCAAACCTGCAACCCTTCAGTGCATGGGTTGATGTTCTAACCACTTACCCACACACGCCAGGGCCATTTTTTATGTTAAGAACAGATCATAAAATAGACCTTCTTAGCAAATTTTAAGCATGAAATAAATAAAGTGCTGTCAGCTATGGGTACTACGTGGTGTAGTGGATCTCCAGAACTTATTTATTCTGTATAACCAAAATTTTGTATACTTAGACTATTACTTTCCATGTCCTCCTCCCCCAGCCCCTGGTAATCATCATTATACTTTCTGTTTCTATGAGTTTGACTATTTTAGACTATATACATATGAGATCATTCAGTATTTTTCATTCTGTGTCTGGCTTATTTCACTTGGCATAATGTTCCCCAATTTCATCCATATTGTCACATATGATAGGATTTCCTTCTTTATAAAGTCTGAATAATATCCCATTGTACATATGTACCATACTTTATCAATTAGTTGTCAATAAATGGACAGATTGCTTCCATGTCCACTGTGAAAAATGCTACAATGAACATGAGAGTATAGGTATCTTTGATATCTCTTTGATCTCTTTTATTTTCTTTGGATATATACCCAGGAGGAGGATTGCTGGGTCATATGGTAGCTCTATTTTTAATTTTGTAAGGAACCTCCATACTATTTTCCATAGTGACTTAACCAATTCACATTTCCACAAGGGTTTCCTTGTCTCCACATCCTAGCCAACACTTGTTACCTTTTTGATAACAACCATTCTAGCAGGTGTGAATTGCCATCTCACTATAGTTTTAACTTGCATTTTCCTGATGACCAATGATATTGAGCACCTTTTCAGGTACTTAGCTATTTATATGTCTTTGGAAAAAATTATCTGTTCAGATCCTTTGCCCCTTTTCTATCAGATTACTTGTTTTTTCAACTATTGAGTTGAATGAGTTCTTTATATGTTTTAAATATTAATTCCTTATCTAATATATGTCTTGAAACTATTTCTTCCAGTCTATAAATTGCCTATTTATTTTGTGATTTCTTTTGCTGGCAGAAGATTTTTGATGTAATATAGTCCTACTTGTTGATTTTGCTTTTGTTGCTTGTGCTATTGGTTTTATGGTTTCAGATCTTACATTAAAGCCCTTAATCCATTCAAGTTAGCTTTTCATGAATGATGTAGAATAGGGTTTCAATTTCATTCTTTCGCATGTGAATATTCAGTTTTCCCACCACCAATTATTGAAGAAACTACCTTTTCCCCATTGAGGATTATTGGCTCCCTTATACACTGACCACATATGTGCATGGTTTTATTTCCGGGCTCTCATTTCTGTTTCATTGAATGCCTATTTTTATGCCAGTACCATGCTGTTTGGATTACTACAGGTTTGTAATATAATAAAAATTAGAGCCCTGGCCAGTTTGGCTCAGTGGTTAGACCATCGGCCTGCGGTCCAGAGAGACCCGGGCTCGGTTCCCGCTAAGGGCACGTACTTAGGTTGCAGTTTGTCCCCGGCCCTGGTTGGTCGTGCGGGTGGCAGCCACTCGATGTGTCCCTTCACATCGATGTTTTTTTCTCTCTCTCTCTCCCTTCCTCTCTCTCCCTCCCACTCTATCTGTACAAAAAAATGGAAAAATATCCTCGGGTGAGGATAAAAAAAAAAAAAAATAGAAAGTGTGATGCTTCCAGCTTTGTTCTTTCTCAAGATTGCTTAGGCTACTCAGGGTCTTTAAAAATATCAGGATTTTTTTATTCTATTGGAATTTGAAATTGGGGTTGCATTGAGTCTATAGATGGCTTTGGGTAGTATGGCCATTTGAACAATAGTACCTCTTCTGTTCCATGAACATAGTATATCTTTCTATTTATTTGTGTTTCTTCAATTTCTTTCATCAATATCCTGTAGTTTTTAGTGTAGATCTTTCAATTCCTTGGATAAACTTATTCTTAAGTATTTTAGTATTTTAGATGCTATTATAAATGAGATTGTTTTCTTTATTTCTTTTTCAGATAGTTCATTGCTAGTGTATAGAAATGTAACTGATTTTTGTATGTTGATTTTGTATCCTGAGTCTTACTGAATTTGTTTGTTAGTTTCAACAGT
Organism: Molossus molossus; assembly: GCF_014108415.1. Taxonomy (NCBI): domain Eukaryota; kingdom Metazoa; phylum Chordata; class Mammalia; order Chiroptera; family Molossidae; genus Molossus; species Molossus molossus. Next base: position 55,334,884 of record NW_023425377.1, on the reverse strand, counting down.
TTTTTTGGTGGAGTCTTTTGGACTTTTTATATACCAGATCATGTCATTAAGAAACAGAGATGATTTTACTTCTTCTTTTCCAATTCTGATGCCTTGTATTTATTTTTCTTGCTTGATTGTTCCAGCTAACATATTCAACATATACTATGTTGAATAGGAGTGGTGAAGGTAGATATGCTTGTCTTGTTCCTGATTTTAGGGGAAAGCTTTCAACTTTTCACCATTAAGTATGATGTTAGCTGTGGGATTGTCATGTATGGCCTTTATTATGGTGAGGTATATCCTTTCTATATCCAATTTGTTGAATGTTATTATCATGAAAGAAGTTTGAATTATATTAAATACTTTTTTCCATCTATTGAGATTATCATATGATTGTTATCTTTCATTCTATTAATGTAGTGTATCACATTTATTAGTTTGTATGTGTTGACTCATCTTGGATCCCAAGGGTAAATGATTCTTGGTCATGGTGTATGATCCCTACTGTATGATAATGTACTGTTGAATTCAGTTTGATAATTTTATTGAGAATATTTACATCTATATTCATCAAGGATATTGGCCTTAGTTTTCATTTCTTATAGTATCCTTGTCTGGCTTTGGTATCAGGGTAATGCTGGGCTCATAGAATGAGTTTGTAAGGATTCCCTCCTCTTGAATTATTTGGAAGAGTTTGAGAAAGACTGGACTTAATTCTTGTTTAAATATTTGGTAAAATTCACTAGTGAAGACATCTGCACCTGGGCTTTTCTTTGTTAGGAGACTGATTACTGATTCAATCCCCTTACTTGTTATTGGTCTATTCAGTTTTTCTATTTCTTCAAGATTTAGTCTTTGTAGGTTGTATGATTCTAGGAATTTACCTATTTCTTCTATGTTGTACAATTTGTTGATGTATAATTGTTCATAGTAGTTTCTTTTAATCCTTTGTATTTCTGTTATATCAGTAGTGGTATCTTCTCTTTAATTTATAATTTTATTTGAGCCCTCTCTCTTTTTACTTGGTAAGTCTAGTAAAAGGTTTGTCAATGTTGTTTCACTTTTAAAAAAAACAACAACAACAAAAAAAAAAACCAGCTCTTAATTTCATTGATCTTTTGTTTTTCTGGACTCTATTTAATTTATTTCTACTCTGATCTTTGTTATCTCCTTTCATCTTCTAACTTTGCACATAGATAGAAACATTGATGTGAGAGATAACCATCGATCAGCTGCCTCCTACATGCCCCTACTGTGAATCCCAGCATGTGTCCTGACCAGGAATTGAACTGGTGACCTCTTGGTGCATGGGTTGATGCTCAAACACTTAGCCATTCTGGCCCTGTTTACGATATTTTTTTTATTTCCCTTTTGATTTATTTGACCCCTTGCTTGTTCAGGAGTTTGTTCTTTAATTTCCACATATTCATGAATTCAGTTTTCCTCCTGCTACTGATTTCTAATTTCATACCATTGTAGCCAAAAAAGATATTGGTATGATTTTACTCTTTTACATTTGCTAGTACTTGCTTTTTGACTGAACATATAATTAATCTTGGAGATTGTTTCATGTATACTTTAGGAGAATGTGTATTCTGTGCTGTTGGATGAAATGATTTGTTATGTCGGTTAGGATAGTTAAGCCTAAAGTACAGTTCAAATCCAATGTTTCCCTACTGAAGTTCTCTCTGAATGATGCATCTATTGTTAAAATTGGAGCATTGAAGTCTCCCACTGTTATTGTGTTTTTATTTGTTTTTCCCTTCAGATCTATTAAATATTTGATTAATGTATTAGGTGCTCTGATGTTGAATGCATATACGATGTTCCCCCAAAAATGTATACAGGGTGTGTCTGTAGATTCTATTACATTTTTATTTTGACTGTAAAATTTAACCAATTTACATGTAAAGCAATGAAATTGGTAAGGACTTACTGATGTCTTGTGTAATTTCATAACTGCTTGATAGTTCCTTTGATCCTTTCTTCCTCTCTTGATGGTTTTCTACAGTGACATAATATAATCCCTTCTCTTTATTTTGTATGTATCTACCACAGGATTTTGTTTTGTGGTACCTTGAGACTTACTTTAAATACCTTATAGATATAATAATCTAATTTTAAGTTGGTAGCAACTTAACTTTGATCTCATACAAAAACTTTATCCTTTTATTCTCCTTACACAATTTTATGTTTTTGATGTCACATTTATATTTTTTATATCATGTGCCCATTAACATATTATTGTAGTCATAGCTATTCTTAATACTTTTGTCTTTAACTTGTATAACTATGGTAACCATAGTTAAGTGGTTAAAACATCATATTACACTATTAGAGTATAGTCGTTCCTCAACACTTTGCGCTTCGACTTTCACGGCTTCATTCTATAACTGTGTTTTCGAATATAGTATAGTGTTTGAAAAAAAAACGTGATAGAGTGAAGATGCGAAAGTTGAAGCGTGAAGTGACGAGGGATGACTGTATGAATAAAGAATCCTACTTCACAGAAATTCATTTATCGCGGTAGAATCTGGAACTGATTATCCACGATAAACGAGGGCCGACTATATTCTGAAATTGACTATGTACTTAATTTACCAGTATTTTGTATATTTCACATTTTCATGTTACTAATTAACATTGCTTTATTTCAGCTTGAATAACTCATGTTATAAATTCTTGTAAACCAGGTCAAATGGTGATGAACTCACAGCTTTTGTTTCCTTGGGAAAGTCTTTATCTCACTCTCATTTCTGAAGGAAAACATTGCCTCAAGAAGACTGAAATCATATCAAGCATCTTCTCAGATCACAATGGCATGAAACTAGAAATCGATTGCAACAAAAACACGTAAAGACATTTGAAAACATGGAGGCTAAATAGCATGTTATTGAACAATGAATGGGTTACCATGGAGATCAAGGAAGAAATTAAAAACTTCCTGGGAACCAATTGAAAATGAACACACAACAACACAAAATCTATGGAACACAGCAAAAGCAGTTCTGAGAGGGAAGTTCATAACACTTACAGGCCTACCTCAAGAAACAAGAAAAATGTCTAATAGACTGTCTAACCACACAACTTAAAGAACTAGAAAGCAAACAAAAAGAAAACCCCAAAGCAAGAATAAAGAAGGAAATAGTAAAGATCAGAGAAGAAATAAATGACATGGAGACCAAAAAAAACAATTCAAAGAATAAATAAAACAAAGAGCTGGTTATTCAAAAACATAAACAAGATCGACTGACCCTTAGCTATACTCACCAGGAAACAAAGAGAGAGAACCCAAATACACAATATCAGAAATGAAAGAGGAGAAATGATAACTGACACCACAGAAATACAAGAAATTCTTAAGAAATATGAAAAATTATATGGCAACAAATTTGACAATCTAAGCAAAATGGACAAATTTCTAGAAACACATAGTCTCCCAAAACTGAACGGGAAGAGATAGAAAACCTGAACAGACCGATAACAGCAAAAGAAATTTAGGATGTAATCAAGACTCTCCCAGAAAACAAAAGCCCAGGCCCGGATGGCTTCACAGGGGAGTTTTACCGAACATTCAAAGAAGAACTAACACTAATTCTCCTCAAAATATTTCAAAAAATTCAAGAAGAAGAAAGACTTCCAAACTCTTTTTATGAGGCCAGAATAATTCTAATTCAAAAACCAGAAAAAGACATTAGAAAAAAGGAAAACTACAGGCCAATATCCCTGATGAACATACATGCCAAAATCCTGAACAAAATACTAGCAAATAAAATCCAGCAATACATCAAAAAAATTATTCACCATGGTGAAGTGGGATTCATCCCAATGATGCAAGGCTGGTACATTATTCGCAAATCAATAAATGTGATACAACATATAAACAAAATGAAAGATAAAAATCATATGATCATTTTCATAGATGCTGAAAAAGCATTTGACAAAATCCAGCACCCATTTCTGATAAAAACGTTCAGCAATGTGGGAATAGAGAGATCATATCTCGACATAATAAAGGCCATATATGAAAGACCTGCAGCCAACATTATACTCAATGGACAAAAACTAAAAGCATTTCCCTTAAAAACAGGAACAAGACAAGGATGCCCACTTTCGCCACTCTTTTTTAACATAATACTGGAAGCCTTAGCCACAGCAATCACACAGGAAGAGAAAATAAAATGGATCCAAATTGGAAAGGAGGAAGTAAAACTCTCATTATTCGCAGATGACATGATACTATACATAGAAACCCCAAAGACTCCATCAAAAATTTACTAGACTTAATAAATGAATTGGGCAAAGTAGCAGAACACAAAATTAACATCAAGAAATCGATGGCATTCTTATACACCAATGATGAAGTCACAGAAAGAGAATCTGAAAAAACAATCCCATTTACCATCGCAACAAAAAAAATAAAGATACCCAGGAATAAACTTAACAAAAGAAATAAAGGACCTATTCACAGAAAACTACGGGTCATTGAAAAAAGAAAGAGAGGAAGATATAAAAAAGTGGAAGCACATACCTTGTTCATAAATGGGAAGAATTAACATCATTAAAATGTCCATGCTACCCAAAGCAACCTACAGATTCAATGCAATCAAAATACAAATGACATACTTCACAGAACTAGAACAAATACTTTTAAAGTTCATATAGAACCAAAAAAGACCCCGAATAGCCACAACAATTCTGAAAAAGAAGGACAAAGTTGGAGCGATCACATTATCAGATTTCAAGTTATACTACAAAGCCACTGTAATTAAAACAACCTGGTACTGGCACAAGAACAGGCAGATAGATCAATGGAACAGAATAGAGAACCCAGAAATGGACCCAAGACATCATGCTCAATTAATATATGACAAAGGGGGAAAGAGCATACAGTGAAGTAAAGACAGCCTCTTTAATAAATGTTGTTGGGAAAATTGAACAGCTACATGCAAAAAAATGAAACTAGACCATCGACTTACACCATACACAAAAATAAACTCAAAGTGAATAAAAGACTTAAATGTAACTCATGAATCCATTAAAATTCTAGAAGAAAATGTAGGCAACAAAATTTCAGACATCATATGCTGCAGAAGTTTCACGGATACATCACCTAAGGCAACAGAAGCAAAGAAAAAAATGAACACATGGGACTACATCAAACTCAAAAGCGGAACTTCCGGTCAAGATGGAGGCGTAGGTAAACGCGGTATCGCATCCTCCCACAACCACATCAAAGTTACAACTAAACTACAGAACAACCATCATTCAAAACCACCTAAAATCAAGCTGAATGGAAGTCATACAACTACGGAATTTTTTAAAAAAAGCAGCTACATCCACACTGGTAGGACGGGTGGCGAGGCGGCGCGAGGGGTGGCGGCGGCGGCGGCGGCGGCGGCGGCGGTGGTGGCGGCGAGACGGGCTGGTCCCACACCCAAGCGTGGTGGATAAAAATCAGGGGGCTCCCGCGGCTGGGAAGGTCCTTCCCGAGGACTGAGGGGTCACCGTCCCACACCAGGTGCCCCGCTCAGGGTTCCAGTGCCAGGAAGAGAAGTCCCCATAACTTCTGGCTGGAAAAACCAGCGGAAACTGAGGCTCAGGGAAGCCGACCTGGCTGGAGCCCCAGGGAGCTCCCTAAAGGGCCGGCACACGGACTTATTGGACTCTCTCCCTCTAAGCTCAGAGGGGAGGCAGTTCGAGGGGCGCCAGAGACATACAGGGAAGAACTCAGCTGTTTGGCACTGGAGCGAGGGCTGGAGAGGGGGCTTCCTCGGGGACAAACGTGCTGTAAGAGGCCTTTGTTCCTTTGGTGAGCCCTTCCCGGGGGCGGCAGACAAAAGCCATATCTGGGACTCCAGCAACCTGGCTCACACTGTTAGCCCCACCCTGCTGACTCCCTGAGGCCCCGCCCCGCCCCACACAACTTTCAAGCCCACCCAAGCTGTTGCCACTTGCTTAACCATAGGATTGGCCAGTCTTGGATCCTGCTTCAGGTTTTTCCTAAATTCTTTCAAACGAGCAGCATCGGGTCTCAGCGAGCCCCATACCTCTCATTAAGTAATACACGGAAACAAACACAGGGAGGAAGCCAAAATGAGGATACAAAGAAACAGGTCCCAAATGAAAGAGCAGAACAAAACCCCAATAAAAGAACTAAGCGAAAGGGAGATAAGCAACCTAACAGATACTGAGTTCAAAATACTGCTTATAAGGATGCTCAATGAACTTAGTGAGAACCTCAGTGAACTTAGGGAGGGCCTCAAGAGCATAAAAAAGGACCAGTTAGAAATCATGGATACACAGTTAGAATTAAAGGAGGCATTAACTGAAATAAAGAATAATTTACACAGCTTCAATAATAGAGTATGTAAATCCAAGGAGCAAACCATCGATTTGGAACATAAGGAAGCAAAAAGTCTTCAATCAGAACAGCAAAAAGAAAAAAGAATCCAAGAAAATGAGGATAGTGTAAGGAGCCTCTGGGACAACTTCAAGCGTACCAACATTCGCATCTTGGGGGTGCCCGAAGGAGAAGAGAGAGAACAAGAAATCGAAAACCTGTTTGAAACAATAATGGCAGAAAACTTTCCTAACTTGGTGAAGGAAACAGACATACAAGTCCAGGAAGCACAGAGAGTCCCAAACAAGATGAACCCCAAGAGGCACACACCAAGACACATCATCATCAAAATGCAAAAGGTTCAAGACAAAGAGAGAATATTAAAAGCAGCAAGAGAAAGGCAGCTAGTTATCTACAAGGGAGTACCCATTAGGCTGTCAGCTGATTTCTCAAAAGAAACTTTGCAGGCCAGAAGGGAGTGGCAAGAAATATTCAGAGTGATGAAAACCAAGAACCTACAACCAAAATTACTCTATCCTGCAAAGTTGTCATTTAGAATTGATGGCCATATAAAAACGTTCCCAGACAAGAAAAAGTTAAAGGAGTTCATCACTACCAAACCGTTTTTATATGAAATGATGAAGGGTCTTTTTGAAGAAAAAGATAAAATGTATGAACAAACAAAATGGTAATGAATACATATCTATCAACAATGGAATCTACAAACAAAATGAACAGGAAGAACAGAAACATTCTCATAGATACAGAGAACATTTTGTTGGTTGCCAGTTGGGAAGGGGGTTGGGGGAATGGGTGAAAAAGGTGAAGGGATTAAGAAGCACAAATTCATTGCTAGACTGACAAACCTCAAAGGGAAGGGGTTGGGTGGGTGGGAAGAAATAAAGCAAAGAACTTATATGCATAACCAATGGACACAGACAATAGTGTGGGAAAAGGTGGGAGGGGGGCGGGAGTGGGGAGGAGGGGGTCAATGGGGGAACAATGTGGAACATCTGTAATATATTTTACATCCAAAAATAAAGATTTGAAAAAAAAAACCAAAAAACTCAAAAGCTTCTGCACAGCAAAAAAAACAAAAAAACAACAAACCACCACCAAAATGGAAAGGCAACCCGCTCTCTTGGAGAGCATAATTGCCAATGATACATCAGATAAGGGGTTAATCTCCAAAATATATAGACAGTAGTCATACAGCTCAACAAAAGGAAGACAAAGAACCCAAATAAAAAATGGGCAGAGGACGTAAATAGACACCTCTCCAAACAGGACATACAAATGGCTAAGAGACATATGAAGAAATTCTCAATATCATTAATCATTAAAGAGATGCAAATTAAAACAACAATGGGGTATCACCTCACACCTGTCAGAATGGCCGCCATCAACAAATCATAAACAAGTGTTGGCGAGGGTGTGGAGAAAAGGAGACTCTAGTACACTGCTGGTGGGAATGCAGACTGGTGCAGCCACTATGGAGAACAAAATGGTGTTACCTCAAAAAATTAAAAATTGATCTTCCATTTGACCCAGGGATCCCACTTCTAGGAATATACCCTAAAAAGCCTTAAACACCAATCAGAAAGAATATATGTACCCCCGTGTTCATAGCAGCATTAGTTACAATAGCTAAGATCTGGAAACAGCCCAAACGTCCATCAGAAGACAAATGGATAAAAAAGCTGTGGTACATATACACAGTGGAGTACTATGCAGCTGTAAGAAACAAAGATCTCTGATTCTTTGAGATGACATGGAGGGACTAGAGAGGATTATCCTAAGTGAAACAAGCCAAACAGAGAAAGACATATATCACATGATCTCAGTTATTTTTGAAATATAATGAACAAAACTATCTGATGAACAAAACAGACCCAGAGATATAGAATTAGGGTAAAGTCAGATAAACCTCAGAAGAGGTGGTGGGGGGTGGGGATAAAATACAGAACTTATATTCATGTGCCTATAACCGATGACCAGGGACAACAAAGCTGAGGACGAGGTGGGGGGAGGGAAAAGGAGGAGGGTGTCAATGAGGAATAAAGGAGAAACATCTGTAACAAAAATAAATTAATAAAAAAAAGATAAAAATTTTAACTATATGTTTTTAATATTAGACAGTTTTATCATAATGCATCTTAGAGAAGATAATTGGATTAATAGCTGGAGGTAACTTTTGGCTTCACAAACTTGCATGTTCAAATCTCTGCAGGTTTTTAGAAATTCTCAACCATTATCTCTTTAAATATGCTCTTTGCCTCTTTCTCTCTCTCTTCCTTTGGGATTCCAAAAATAATGCATAGATTGTTTCTCTTAATGCAGTCCCATGAGTCCCATGGGCTTTCTTAACTCTTTTTTTTTTTATTGATTAATTTTTGTTACAGATGTTTCTCCTTTTTCCCCCACTGATTCCCCCCTCCCCCTCCCTCCCTGCCCCTTCCCCAGATTGTTGTCCATGTCCACTGTTCATGCATACATGCTATAAGTTCTGTGGTTCATCCCTCCCCCACCTCCCCACTCCTTAGGGGATTGAAATTCTGTACCCCGCTTCCACGTCTCGGGGACTACCCCATTCCTCAAACTGTTATGTTCATTATATTCCACAAATAAATGAGATCATATGAAACTTGTCTTTCTCTGTTTGGCTTGTTTTACTTTGATGATACTTTCAGGGCCCCTCCATGTAGTCTCAAAGGATAAGAGATCTTTCTTTCTTACCGCTGCATAGTACTCCATTGTGTATATGTACCACAGCTTTTTTATCCATTCGTCTACTGATGGACACTTGGGCTGTTTCCAGATCTTAGCGATTGTAAATAGTGCTGCTACAAAGATGGGGGTACATATATTCTTTTTGATTGGTGTTTTATGCTTCTTAGGGTATATTCCTAGAAGTGGGATCACTGGGTCAAATGGAAGATCAATTTTTAATTTTTTGAGGTGACACCATATTGTTTTCCATAGTGGCTGCACCAGTCTGCATTCGCACCAGCAGTGCACTAGAGTCCCCTTTTCTCCACACCCTCGCCAACCCTTGTTATTGGATGATTTGTTGATGGCGGCCATTCTGACAGGTGTGAGGTGATACCTCTTTGTTGCTTTGATTTGCATCTCTCTGATGATTAGTGATGACAAAGCCACTATAATCAAAACAGCCTGGTACTGGCACAAGAACAGGTATATAGACCAGTGGAACAGAATAGAGAACCCAGAAATGGACCCAAGGCAAGATGCTCAATTAATATTTGACAAAGGTGGCAAAAGCATACAGTGGAGTAAGGACAGCCTCTTTAATAAATGGTGCTGGGAAAATTGGACAGCTACTTGCAGAAAAATGAAACTAGACCATCAACTTACACCCTACACGAGAATAAACTCAAAATAGATAAAAGACTTAAATGTAACTCATGAATCCATAAAAATCCTAGAAGAGACTGTGGGCAACAAAATTTCAGACATCATACGCAGCAGAATTTTTACTGACACATCACCTAAGGCAATAGAAACAAAGAAGAAAATGAACACCTGGGACTACATCAAAGTCAAAAGCTTCTGCACAGCGAAAGATACAATCATCAAAACGGAAAGGCTACCCACTGTATGGGAGAGCATAATTGCCAATGATATATCACATAAGGGGTTAATTTCCAATACATATAGAGTGCTCATACAACTCCACAAAAGAATCCAATTAAAAAATGGGCATAGGAACTAAATAGACACCTCTCCAAACAGGACATACAAATGGCTAAGAAACATGAAGAAATGCTCTTAACTCTTTTTACTTCTTTTCTTCTTTTGTTCCTCTAACTCCATAATTTCAAATAATCTTTGAAATTACTTTGAGTTCACTAATTTATTCATGCTTGATTCATTTGCTGCTGAAGGTCTCTATTGAAGTATTCAGTTGTCATTGTATTCTTCAGCTCCAACTTTTGTTTGGTTATTTTTTGTTTTCTATCTCTGTTGAACTTCTCATTTTGTTATTGTATTGTTTTTCTGATTTTGTTAAATTGTAGCTCTCTCAGCATCTTTGAAACAATTATATTGAATTTTTTGTCAGATAAATAATGTATTTTCATTTCTTTGGAGCTGTTTCTGAAAGTTTACTGTGTTTCTTTAGTGGTGTCATGTTCCCCTGATTCTTCAGGATCCTGGTAGACTTACACAGGTGTCTGCACATTTCCAGACTTCATGGACTACCTTAAGTAAGGAAAGACCCTCACCTGCAGGTGAAGATTCATTGGTTCATGCTGTGACCCTGGATCTAGTGGTGCAGGGCACCAAGTGCAGGGTATGTCGCAGCTTTGGCTGTGGGTTGAAGAGAAGCCTGATGGTTCATGGGCTCAGGCTGCTAGGGTCTATGACATGAATAACTGTGTGGTCCTTGAAGATTGCTATAGGGGTTTCAAAGTGGCTGCAGGGACTGTTTGGGTCCTTAGTGGTATCCCAAGATCCAGTGGCTATGGACCAGGGCAAAAAGTAGTGGTGACCAGACCTGGTTGTGTGACACACTCAGCTGCAGGGACCAGCTGACTAGCTGCAGGTGCCTGTGTAGTGGCAGGGACTGGTTGCCCATACTTATGTAGTGAGGAGGGACAGGATAGTGAGCAGTAAGAACTGGGACCAACTGTGGGCACACAAGCAGTCACAGGGCCTTGGTTGTCAGCATGTACTCCCATGACTGCAGGGTCTCACCACAGGCATGCATATGGCAGTGGAGGCTGATGACAGGAGTCAGGTCAGTGGCACATGCGCACAGCTGGAAAGGCTAGCTCTGAGCACTTGCACAGTGGTGGGGTACAGCCACTGTGCATTATGCCTAGCATTATGCACTTACATAGTCACAGAGGCCAGGAGATGGGGACAAGGAATGGAACAAGAGGAATTCCGGCATTTGGTGTCTGTGAATGTGAAGACTTGTGGGGAGAAAACCTCAGCAATGAAATCTTCAGGTCTGTAGCAGCTGTGATGGACATTGGTTTCTTTAGCAGTGAAAGCTGCTGGGTCTTCTGCAGAGCAGGTCAGGAGAAACCACAGTTACTCCCCTGCATGTGTCTGATACTGGTGGCCCATACCCTTGTTTCTTAGTTCCAACCATTTCTACACATCTCAGCTTTGCTTCTCTCTGGATAGAGTGAAACTGAAGTACGTCCTTTTTGTGGTGCCTGAAAAGTCTAGAAAAGCTGGAAACACTTCTCTCTCCCTTTCCTAGTGAGAAGAACTCTTTCTGAATGGGGAGTTACCTCTTGGTGCTGAGCGGTGTCAGTCTGGGGTCTGGGATAATGCAGGAAACATGAAGCTGTTCTTCCTTCCCTTTTGTGAGGTTATTCTCAGGTATTTTGTTCCACTGCGTTACTGTAGTTTCATAAGGAAACTCCTGAGCTCTCCAGAGCTATTTTTGTTCACAGGTAGCTGCCTAACTTTTGATCCTTGTTGAGGGAGAGGGTCCTCTACTCTGCAAACTTGCTGACCTCACTCAGGAGCTTTTATTTATTTATTTTTTCTATTGATTTGAGAGAGAGACAAAGAGAGAGAGGTGAGAGAGACACATTGATTGATTGTCTCCCATACAACCTCAACCGGGCTGGAGATTGAACCTGCAACCTAGGTACATGCCCTTGACCGAGAATCAAACCCATGACTTCTCAGTCCGCAGGCTGATGTTCTAACTGCTGAGCCAAAATGGCCAGGATGACTCAGGGCTTTTAAAAGTTTGAATTAGTTCTGACCAGTTTGGCTCCGTGGTTAGAACATTGGCCCATGAATCAAAGGGTCACAGGTTCAGTTCCAGTCAAGGGTATGTACCTGGGTTGCAGGTTCAATCCCGGCCTCAGTCAGGGTCATGTGGGAGGCAACTGGTCTGTGCGTCTCTGTCAAATTGATGTTTCTCTCTCCTCTCTCTCCCTCCCTCCATCCCTTCCACTCTCTCTAAAAAAATAAATAAATAGATACATAAGTAAATAAGTAAGTAAATAAATAAATAAATAAATAAAGCTTGAATTATTTGCACTGACTTAAGCATCCAGAGATTTTAAATAGGTGACCAAATTTCCAAATTCTCTTGAAACATTAGAAAAACTGATCCATTTCAACATTCCAGCTCAGCTGACAGTGGCTGGGTTTCTCCCTAGGGAGTGCAGCCCTGCCAACACCTTGATTTTGGCCTCCAGGACTGTGAGATAACAAGTTTCTGTTTTTGCTAATTTGTTACAGCAGCTGCAGGAAACTAATACAGGGTCCCGGGGTGGGGGTGGGGGGGGGAGATGAAGGGCACAGCCATTCCCTGAGGGATGAGAAGCAGGAGCAGCAGACCTCCACCAGGACATGGGTTTGCAGCATTTTGAACTTCTGAGGAAGGGGTCCAGGATGCAAAGTGCAGGCACCAGAATTATGGGGGCTAAGGTCACTGGGCTATGGTAGGAGAGAGGAGAGGAGAGGCCCATGGGAATCTGGCAGGTTCCTTCACTATGACTCATCCTTGAGTGTCAGGTCTGGGAGGAAGTGAGCAAATGCTTGTGGAACGAATGAATGAATGACCCCAAAACAGTAGGACCCCTGAGACAGACAGTGGGATCTCTGAGACAGGCAGGACAGGTATACCATGGACCATCTCCTTCCACCAGCTTGTGGGTGAGTGTTTAAAACAGAGAGTGACTTCCTCTATATTGCCACTGACATTTCCGTGTTTGTGCTTTGGGGAAGACTGGTGTCTCAAACCCATTTTATTAATAGAACCCCTTCAAGGACATATGGGAATTAACAGCAGGGCGGCACTGGGTAAGCGGTCCCTGAGTCAGGAATTCTTGGTTCTTGGCATCATTTCTGTCTAGACGGGTGACCTCAGTCAAGGTGCCAAATCTCCCTAGATCACCATTACTCACCTACAAATGGAATGGGTCATCACCTTCCTTGCACAGTTGCTGCGGGAACACAAGCAGCCTAGACACACTCAGATTCAGACACTATAACCCAAAGGATGTCATCCACCTAATTGCTTTCCAAATGAGAAAACTAAGGTCTAGGGGGCACACAGGGTCTAGGAATCAGATTCCAGGCCCCAGGTGGAAGGAGCATCTGCTGAGTGGGCAATTGGGCCTATTGTGGCAATTAGGGTAGGACACTGGGCATCAAGACTCAGTGGGGAAACCTCATCTGAAAGGACACTTGCACTTAGACTGGGAGCTATCTTTTCCCCAGGTCTAAGGGCTGGGGTCATTCTGTAGGGCTCTAGCATGACTATGACCAGGAACCTGACTTGATGAGGAACAGCCTTCTCTGGCCTGAGACCCCAGGAGACAGTTTGGGGTCTCCCTATACACTAGGGATTGGGCTCTTCTACTCCACTGGCTTCCTGGTGAAGCTGCTGAGTGACCCAAGGGAACTAAATCTGTTTGATGCCAGAGCCCAAGTTGGACAAGCAGTCTGGCAGGGTTTCTTCCAGGTACCATCTGGAATTCACTAGAGTGTACTGAGATAAATCAGAAGCATGGCGCCAGTTTTTTCAGGTTTTCTCCTACAACCAGAAACCTCTAACTAACAGTGGTCTCACATAAAGAAGTTAGACATAATTTTCACAGAATCAACCCATCTCCAATTGGCATTGTGGAACGCACATATGACGTTGTATTGTGAACATGGTGGCACTTGCCCCAAGACCAGAGGCTGACCCTAACGACACCAGCTGCTGACCACTCAAAGAGCAATGGATGACCACTCCCAGCATTTAGTCTCCCTGAAACCAGAGACTGCCCATCTCAAGACCAACTTTGACCATCCCAGGACCAACAGATGCCATCCTGAGCCCAGTGGCTAATCACTCACTCCAGAACAGAGTAGTGCTTGGTGAGGGGCTCTCCGCAAAGAAGGTGGAGTTCATTTTACTGCCTAACTTTAAAATATTTTAGTAAGCATCCCAGGAATAATCTGTCTAAAAATCTGCCCTTCCCCCAAAAAACTGACAAGAAAATAAGGTATAGATCATGGGCTCTGTTTTGATTAGTTTTTTCCAGGAATCTTATTTTCCTGCCGACTGTGGCATGTGTATCTGTTCGTACATATTATTAATAACAAGAATATTATTAATAAGAATAAATTTCCTCTTCCAACTTTATAAATATTAAAGAAGTTCCTGAAGTACACTGATCTAAAGGGACTCAATTAAGAGTGTCTTAACAGCCTGGTGTCCCGTTGAGGGCAACTCTGTGACACTCTGTCCAACTCCACCAGAAGAAAGGCTCGTGGAAGGGGTTCTGTTCCTGATCCTGAGATGCTACTACAGGGGCCCGGAACCTGATTGTCCTCTGGTCATCAGATCAAATCACCAGTTCTCAGATCGTGGTGAATTATAACATGACTGTGTACTTCTCTCTTCTGCTGTTCCTTGTTTCTTTGCTGTTTGATTTAAGATGAAATAGTCATTAGAACTGGAAACAAAAAGATAAAAATTTATAAAAAATCCAAAGGCTTAACAGCTATCCTCTGTTACTTTGAATTTTTTTATTAATTTATTTTTGTTACAGATGTTTCTCCTTTTCCCCCACTGACAACCTCCAGTTGATCCTACCCACTTCTTGCCAGCATTGTTGTCTCTGTCCATTGATTATGCATATATGCATATACGTTCTTTGATTTATCTCTTCCCTCCTCCCTACCCCCTTGCCTGAGGTTTGTCAGTCTGTAACATACTTCTATGTTTCTGGGTCTATTTTGATCATCAGTTTATTTTGTTCATTATATTCCACATATAAGTGAGATCATGTGATATTTGTCTTTCTCTGACTGGCTTATTTCGATTAGTATAATACTCTCCAGGTCCCTCCATGTCATCTCAAAGGATAAGAGATCTTTTTTTCTTACAGCTGCATAGTATTCCATTGTGTATATGTACCACAGCTTTTTTATCCACTCATCTATTGATGGACACTTGGGTTGTTTCCAGATCCTAGCAACTGTAAATAGTGCTTCTGTGAACATAGGGGTACATATATTCTTTCTGATTGGTGTTTCAGACTTTTTAGGATATATTCCCAGAAGTGAGATCACTAGGTCTAATGGCAGTTCAATTTTTAATTTTTTGAGGAAACACCATATTGTTTAACATAGTGGCTGCACCAGTCTGCATTCGCACCAGCAGTGTACTAGAGTCCCCTTTTCTCCACACCCTCACCAGCACTTGTTGTCTAATGATTTGTTGATGGTGGCCATCTGATTGGTATGAGGTGATACCTCATAGTCATTTTAATTTGCATCTCTCTGATGGTTAGTGACACTGAGCATTTTTTCATATATCTCTTGGCCATTTATATGTCCTGTTTGGAGAGGTGTCTATTTACATCCTCTGCCCATTTTTCAATTGGGTTCTTTGTCTTCCTTTAGTTGAGTTGCATGGGTACTCTATATATTTTGGAGTTTAAACCCTTATCTGATGTATTATTGGCAATTATGTTCTCCCATATAGTGGGGTTTCCTTTCCATTTTGACGCTTCTTTCTATTTTGATGTGCAGAAGTTTCGAAGTTTGATGTAGTTCCCTGTGTTCATTTTTTCCTTTGTTTCTCTTGCTTAAGGTGTTATATCAGTGAAAATTCTGCTGTGTGTGATGTCTGAAATTTTTTTGCCTGCATTTTCTTCTAGAATTTTTATGGATTCATGAGTCATGTATAAGTTTTTAATTCATTTTGAGTGTATTCTTGTGTATGGTGTAAGTTGGTGGTCTAGCTTCATTTTTTTGGATGTAGCTGTCCAATTTTCCCAACACCATTTATTAAAGAGGCTGTCTTTACTCCATTGTGTTCTTGCCACCTTTGTTAAATATTAATTGAGTATAATGAATTGGGTCAATTTCTGGGTTCTTTACTCTGTTCCATTGATCTATATGCATGTCTTTGTGCCAGGACAAGGCTGTTTTGATTACAATGGCTTTGTATAATCTGATATCCAATATTGTGGTCCCTCTTAACTTTGTTCTTCTTTTTCAATATTACTGTGGCTATTCGAGATCTTTTTTTCGTTTCATATAAACTTTTGGAGTATTTGTTCTAGTTTCATGAAATATGTCTTTGGTATTTTAATGGAGATTGCACTGATTCTATAGATTGCTTTGGGTAGTATAGATTTTTTAATAATGTTTATTCTTCCAATCCATGAACAAGGTATGTGGCTGCACTTTTTTGTATCTTCCTGTATTTCTTTTTTCAATGTCCTGTAGTTTTCTGCAAATAGGTCCTTTACTTTGGTTAAGCTTATTCCTAGGTATCTTAAGTTTTTATTTATTTTTATTTATTTATTTATTTTTTTGCTGCAATGGTAAATGGGATTGTTTTTTTAGTTTCTCTTTCTGTGTATTCATTATTGATGTATAAGTATGCTGTTGATTTCTTGATGTTAATTTTGTATCCTGCTACTTTGCCAAATTCATTTATTAAATCTAGCAGATTTTTAATAAAGTGCTTATGGTTTTCTATGTATAATATCATGTCATCTGTAAGTAATGACAGTTTCACTTCCTCCTTTCCAATTTGGATCCTTTTTTATTTTTTCTTCATGTCTAACTGCTGTGGCTAAGACTTCAGTATTATGTTAAATAAGAGTGGCAAAAGTGGGCATCCCTGTCTCGTTCTTTTTCTTAAGGAAAATACTTCTAATATTGGCCCACTGAGTATGATGTTGACTGTAGATATTTCATATATGACCTTTATTAGGTCAAGATATGGTCTCTCTATTCCCACATTGCTGAGCATTTTCATCAGAAATTTTGTCGAATGCTTTTTCAGCATCTATTAATATGATCATATGGTTTTAATCTTCCATTTTGTTTATGTAGTGTATCACCTTTATTGATTTGTGTATATTATATCAGCCTTGGATCCCTAGGATGAATCCCACTTGGTTATGGTGAATACTTTTTTTAATGTATTGCTGGATCCGATCTGCTAATACTTTGTTAAGGATTGTGGCATCTATGTTCATCATGGATATTGGCCTGTAGTTTTCTTTTTTTGCCGTGTCTTTATCTAGTTTTGGAATTAGAATTATGCTGGCCTCATAAAATGAGTTTGGAAGTCTTCCTTCTTGAATTTTTTGGAATGGTTTGAGGAGAATGGGTGTAAATCTTCTTTGAATGTTTGATATAACTCCCCTGTGAAGGCACCCGGGCCTGGGCTTTTGTTTGCCAGGAGTTTCTTGATTACATCTTTAATTTCCTTAGTTGTTATTGGTCTGTTCAAGTTGTCTATCTCTTCCTGGTTCAGTATTCAGAGACTATGTGATTCTAGAAATTTATCCATTTCACCTACATCATCCAATTTGTTGGCATATAATTGTTCATAGTACTTTTAATGATCCTTTGTATTTCTGTGGTGTCAGTTGTTACTTCTCCTCTTTCGTTTCTGATTTTGTTTTTTGGGTCCTTTCTTTTTGTTTCTTGGTGTGTCTGGTACCTCAATCTTCTTTATCTTTTCAATGAACCAGCTCTTTATTTCATTGATCTTTTGAATTTTTTTTTTTAGTTTCTATGTTGTTTGTTTCTGCTATTTCTTTCCTTCTACTTGCTCTGGGTTTTTCTTTTTGTTTACTTTCCTGTTCTTTAATTTGTGAGGTTAAAGAGTCAATAGAAATTTTACTTATTTCTTGAGGTCGGCCAGTAGTGCTGTGAACTTCCCTTTCAGGCCTGCTTTCACTGTGTCCCATAGATTTTGTGTTGTTGTGTGTTTATTTTCATTGGTTTCCAGGAATTTTTAAATTTCTTCCTTGATCTCCTAGGTAACCCATTCATTGTTAATAACATGCTATTTAGCCTCCATGAGTTTGAATATTTTTGTGTGTTTTTGTTATAATTGATTTCTAGTTTCATGTCATCATGATCTGATAAGATACCTGATATGACATCAATCTTCTTGAACTTGTACAGACTCAGTTTGTATCTTAACAGGTGGCCTATCTTTGAGGATGTCCCAGGTGCACTTGAGAACAATGTGAATTCTGCAGTTTGGGGTTGTAATTCCCTGCAGATGTTTATTAAATCCATTTGATATAGTGTATCATTTAGAGTCTCTGTTTCCTTGTTAATTTTTTGTCTAGAGGATCTATCCAGTGATGGCAGCAGGGTGTTGAAGTCTCCTGTTATGATTGTATTGCTGTTGATTTCTCCTTTGAAGTTCTCCAGAAGTTTTGAATGTATTTTGGTGCTCCTGTGTTGGGTGCATATAAGTTTACTAAGGTTATATCTTCCTGTTGGATAGATCCTTTTAATATAATGTAGTGGCCTTCTTTGTCTCTAGTTGTGGCCTTAATTTTGAAGTCTTTTATCAGATATGAGTATTGTTACCTTAGCTTATTTTTCCTTTCTGTTTGTTTGGAAAATTTTTTTCCATCCCTTCACTTTCAACCTATGTTGTGAGGTGGGTCTCTTGTAAACAACATACATATGAGTCATGCTTTCTTATCCAATCAGCTTCTCTGTGTCTTTTGATCGAAGCATTTAACACATTTACATTTAAGGTTACTATTGATATTCACTTATTTATTACCATTTTTGTTCATTACGTTATGTTTCTCTTCCTATTTCTTCTGCTTACTATAGCAGTTCTTTTAATGTTTGCTACAGTCCTGGTTAGGTACTAACATATTCCCTTAGCCTTCATTTCACCTTCAATTTTGAATGATAGCTTTTATGGATAGAGTAGTCTTGGATTCAGATCCTTAATTTTAATTACCTTCATTACTTCATGCCATACCCTTCTGACCTGTAGTGTTAGCCTTATGGAGTTTCATTTGTAGGGAACTTGTTGCTTATCTCTTGCTGTCTTTGGGATTCTCTCTTTGTCTTTACATTTTGGTGTTTTAATTATTATGTGTCTTTGTGTGGGCCTCTTTAGGTTCTGACTTGGAGCTCTCTGTGCTTCTTGAACTTGTATGCCTTTTTCCTTCACCAAGTTATGGAAGTTTTCTGTCACTATTTCTTCAGATATATTCTCTAACCCTTGTTCATTTTCTTCTCTTCTGGCATCCCATGATATGGATATTGTTACACTTAATGTTGTCCCACAGTTCTCTTAGGCTGTCTTCCTGTTTTGTAATTTTTTTTTTTTCTTTTTGGTTCTCTGATTGGGTGATTTTTTTCTTCCCTGTCTTCTAATTCATTGATCTGATTCTCACCTTCCTCTACTCTGCTGGTGGTCTTTATTTCTGCCATGTCATTCTTTATCGCCAATTTGTTTATTTTCCATATTTCTATATCTTTACTCATGCTGCTGAGCTCTTTACTCATGCTGCCAAACTTTCTCATTATTATTACTCTGAACTCTACCTCTGATATTTTACTTAACTCCCTTTCATTTATCTGTTTTCCTGTAGAATGCTCTTGTTCTTTCATTTGGGATTTGTTTCTTTGTTTCACCATTTTTGCTGTCTCAGTAGGGTTTGGAGACTGCCAAATTTTCCTTGTGGGTGTTGGTGTTCCACTGGTTGTGACTCCCTCTACTGGGTTTGGATGAGTGTGGGAGGACCCATGTTAAACACCACTGTCAAGTCTTACTTTCCTGGGTAGATTTGCAGGCCAAGGAAATGTTCAGTTAGCTTCTAGGTTTTCCCTGGATGTTATTAGTCTCAGTTAGTTGATGAGCCTCAATTTGTAGCCCTCAACTAAATGAAAAATCCCTCAGGTGTAAAAGGATTTCCAGAGGGTGGGGCATTTGTTTGCTGTTAGACTCTATATATTAATGAGCCTCGATTTGAATTTCTCGGGCTTGGCCTGTTGGTGTTGAATTCCTGAAGAAGTGGTTGTTGCTTCTCCCAGGGGCTCTGGGAATGTGATCTTTGAATATGATGGCTACTGCCCTATGATTGAGTGATTCAGCACAAAACTCCCAGTGACCTCCCCTCCAGCTCTCTCCTGAGCATGGAGGCCCGGTATCTCTCCATACTGGTCCAGTTCCATTCACCCTCTCTCTGCCAAAGCCCAAGGTGAGTGGTTGTAGCTGATTTGGTGCTTTTCATAACCCCTGCTTTCTCAGTGAGAACCACTCACAGTTAAAACAGCCCTTAGCTGCTCTCCTTGGGCTCCCGGCCCACCCTCTGGTGCCTCAACAGCTCCTACCAGGCTCAATTTGGCATCCTCTTTCTGTCCTTGGTTATACGGGTTCTCTTCCACTGCTTTTCAGTTGGTTTTTCCCTCTGATTTGTCTTTATTTTAGTTGTAATTCAAGTTTGGTCCTGGGAGACGGTCTGTGTAGCTTCCATTCACTCCACTGCCATTTTTGCTCTCTGTTACTTTAATTTTAAAATGTTCAAAATGTTGACATTCCTAGCATTTGGGTGTCACAGGAAAGCAAGTGAGCATCCTTTCCCATCGGCAGGTGCCTACTTTGCTGTGTTCCCCACCTCCTTCTGTGGAAGCCACAGGTTGTACCATGTGGCAGCCTCCCACTAGCTTGTGACCTGAAAAACTGTGAGGTGCCTTTTAAAGTAGCAGTGTTGACAATAAAGAATAAAAAGAAAACAGGAAGCTTATCTGAAAACAGAAGAATCCAGACTTTGACAGAGGACAATAGCTTGCATCTGTATCAGCCAGCTATCTTTCCAAACTTGACCTTACTCTGAAACACACATGTGCACTTGCCAAACATGCTGGCATCTTGTAAAATTCCAGTACCCAGAGATATTTAGCTTAAGAAAAATGTAGCCTTTCATCCTTTCTTTTTCTTTTCTTTTACAGATCCTGTCTCAGGTTTATTTGTACAAATAGCACAGGAAGACACCAGCCCCATGCAGACATCAGCTCAGGGGTCACACCAATCTTTCCATCCTCACATTTGCAGATAGAGACCCCTATTCTAGAACCTCCATAGGGCCCTGGGCACCTTTGGGAGCCTTAGCCTCAGCTGGAGCCTGAGGTAGAGCTGCAGCCACAGCTGCAGTCTGGGCCTTGGACTTGGACTTGGGCTAGTAGAGCCTGAGACCTTCAGCTATGTGGGTACCAGCATGTTTCCCAAACTTGGGGTGAATGATGTAGGCAAGTTGATTGAGCTTGTGCCTGCCACCTCTTAGCATATTGGGCTTGATCTTTTTGAGTTTTGAGTTCCTTGAGAGCCTCAGCATGTGCACTCATGGCCTTAGCATTGTTGGTCTGTACCTCTTTCAGGCCCTTCTTGTTGTTTTTTTGGAAAGTGCATGTTCATTGGGAACTTTAGGTACACCTCCTTAACAGATTCGTATCCCTGTGATCAGGGTTTGTTGATACTGTTTCTATGCCATTTGGGGTACTGGTTGTGCATGGTGTGGTTCTTCGACTTGGCTATGTCTGCACCAAAGCCTGGGGCTCCTGAAGTGCCTGGTACCAGAAGAGAAAGCTATCCCTTCTTCCTTTTGGAAATGGACTTGTAAGATTCATTTGGGTCATAGGGCAAAGGCACCAGCCTGCCCTGCAGGGCAACGGGCCACATGCTTTCCAGAACACTCCTTTCTGGTGAATTCTGTCTGGGGGAACCCTGTGGCAGAGACCCTGCTTCCCCTGCTCTCTGTCTCATTCAGGTGGACGAAGATTGTCTCCATGTACCATCTATACCTCTCCTTCTTTTTGGGGAGCTGCCTCTTTAGCTGGTGTGCAGGGATTATACTCCCATGTCAGAGGGGAGGCTATGGCCCAAACTGAGGGACCATAGATAGGGTTGTCCCTGAGTGCCACAGAGCATCCATGGGTTCACCTCATAGACCCTATCTCTACTTGGGCCTGGTTTCAGGCCCTCTAGGTCCTTTGCTCCAGAAACTTCCCCTTTTGCCCTAAGCTGTCCAGAGTCAGTTTCAGGGGCTTTGGAAACCATGATGCCCCAACTGACATGTGCCCCTAGTACTGAGCCCCATGCCCAGCCATGTGCTAAAGAATGCTGGACCTCACTTTGATAAGCAGGGTGGAGAAAATCCTCAGAGGGAGCAAGCCTCGATGCAGAACTAAAAGGCCTGGTGTCAAATCCCCGTCTTGGGCCAGTTCTGTTCCTTTTTCAGCCTCCAGTTCCCTCACTTGCATAGTGAGGAGTTAGGCAGGTGATCTGTGAATTAGGTACCAGTTATTGTTCTGTAATTCCAGTAGAGAATACCAGTAGAAAAACCTGAACAAACTAGAAGCAAGAAACCCACTCCTGTCCTGGACCATTGCCTTTGCCTGCAAAATGAAGGCTAAGTTCTCTTTGGGGCCATAACAGCCCATTCTCTGAATCCCTCTGCCTTTGCACGTCAACTTATAGCCTCTGGCCTTCACTCTTAAGAGACCTGGTGGCACCTGAGGGAGTCCCAGGGTTGATTTCCCCATTGTTAGCTAAGTGTGATACATGGGTCTTCAAATATGATATAAATTCAAACTCTCTTAAAATTCTGCATGGCAAAATCCTCCATTTCCAGAGGATTCTAAGGCTCAAATAAGTTAAGTTGATAGCTCAGATTTTCCAGCAGAGCAAAAGAAGGCTTACAAACACAACCCTGCCCAAACCCCAACACCGGCCCCTAGAGATCCAGCATGGGGCAACAAACTCCAGCATGTCTTCACCACAGTCACAATTTTACCTTACGTGGTTTGGTAAATTCTAGATGCTCCTGTCTGCTAAGACTCTGCACCTGAAATCTAATCTCTCTGTTAAAAAATATGTTTATAGTTTTATAGTTTATAGTTTTAGTTCTTATATTCATAGATGTTAAAGATTTATTTGCATCAAATTGAGACTCCTTGACCCAGTCAGAAAGTTTAAAATCAAATTGAAAAGGAAATTGTTTTCTCACTGTGAGATTCATATCTTTTTTTTTTTTTATGGATAATAGATTTCTTTTTTTTTAATGAATTTTTATTTATTTTTTTGTTACAGATATTTTACCCCATTGGCACCCCCCCCACCCCACCCCCCTCTCCACCCTGTCCTCGGCTTAGTTGTCCATGTCCATTGGTCATGCATACATGCATATAAGTTCTGTGGTTTATCTCTTCCCACCCCCCCACCCCCAATCCCCTCTTCTAAGGGATGTCAGTCTGTGCCCTACTTCCATGTGTCTGGGTCTACTGTATTCCTCAGACTGTTATGTTCATTATATTCCATATATAAGTGAGATCATGTGGTATTTGTCTTTTTCTGCTTGGCTTCTTTCACTTAGGATAATACTTTCCAGGTCCCTCCATGTCGTCTCAAAGGATAAGAGATCTTTCTTTCTTACCGCTGCATAGTACTCCATTGTGTATATGTACCACAGCTTTTTTATCCATTCGTCTACTGGTGGACACTTGGGCTGTTTCCAGATCTTAGCTATTGTAAATAGTGCTGCTATGAACATGGGGGTACATATATTCTTCCTGATTGGTGTTTCAGGCTTCTTAGGGTATATTCCCAGCAGTGGGATCACTGGGTCAAATGGAAGTTCAATTTTTAATTTTTTGAGGTAGCACCATATTGTTTTCCATAGCGGCTGCACCAGTCTGCATTCCCACCAGCAGTGTATTAGAGTCCCCTTTTCTCCACACCCTCGCCATCACTTGTTGTTTGATGATTTGTTGAGGGCGGCCATTCTGACAGTGTGAGGTGATACCTCATTGTTGTTTTAATTTGCATCTCTCTGATGATTAGTGATGTTGAGCATTTCTTCATATGTCTCTTGGCCATTTGTATGTCCTGTTTGGAGAGGTGTCTATTCATCTCCTCTGCCCATTTTTTAATTGGGTTCTTTGTCTTCCTTTTGTGGAGTTGTATGAGCACTCTATATATATTGGAAATTAACCCCTTATCTGATACATCATTGGCAATGATGTTCTCCCATACAGTGGGTTGCCTTTCCATTTTGATGATTGTTTCTTTTGCTGTGCAGAAGCTTTTTAGTTTGATGTAGTCCCATGTGTTCATTTTCTCCTTTATTTCTGTTGCCTTAGGTGATGTATCAGTGAAAATTCTGCTCCGTATGATGTCCGAAATTTTGTTGCCTACATTTTCTTCTAGAATTTTTATGAATTCACGGGTCACATTTAAGTCTTTTATCCATTTTGAGTTTATTTTTGTGTATGGTGTAAGTTGATGGTCTAGTTTCATTTTTTTGCATGTAGCTGTCCAATTTTCCCAGCACCATTTATTAAAGAGGCTGTCTTTACTCCACTGTATGCTCTTGCGATAATAGATTTCTTGAGCTATAATCACATATCATAATTTGCCCACTTACAGTTCACTCATCACCACAATCAACTTTAGAATATCATCACCCCAAAATGAAACCCACAGACATTAGCAATCTTCCCCGTTTTCCCCCAACTGCCCCACATACTTACCAGCCCCTGGAAACCACCGATCTTCTTTCTGTCCCTATGGATTTGCTTATTCTGGACATTTCATAGAAATAGAATCATACAGTATGTAATTTTATATGACTGACTTCAACTTCATTCACCTAGTAAAATGTTTTCAAGATGCCTATGTTGTAGAATATGTAAGTACCCAAATTCCTTTTTTATTGTCAAATAATATTTTATTGTATGGATATATCACAATTTATTTATCCATTTACTACTTAATGAACATTTAGGCAGTTTCTACTATTTGGTTTTTATGAATAATGCTGCTTTGTACATTCATACACACTTTTTTGTATGGACATATGTCTTCATTTCTTTTGGGTACCTCTCTAGGAGTAAAATTGCTGGGTCATATGGTAACTCTATGCCTGACTAGAGCACCTGTACCATTTTATGTTCCCATCAATAGGTAAGTGTTGCAATTTCTCCACATCCTCATCAACACTTGTTATCATCTGTCTTTTTTTTTTCTTCTAGCCATCTTCATGTATATGGAGTGGTATCCCATTGTGGTTTTGTTTAAAATTTCTCTGACAACTAAAGATGTTGAGCATCTTTTCATGTGCTCACTGGCCATTTCTCTTCTTTGGAAAAATGACTATTCAGACTCACTGTTCATTTCTAATTAAAGTATTTCCATTTTTACTGAGTTGTAAGAGTTCTTTATGTATTCTAGATACAAGTCCCTATTATATATTTGAATTGCAAACATTTTCTCTCATTCTGTAGGTTGTCTTTTCCCTTTCTTGATGGTGTTCTTTGACATTATAAAAAACTTTCATGAAGTCCAACTCGTCTATTTTTTCGTTTTGCCATTTGTGCTTTCGATGTCATATCTAAGGCTTTGCTTAACCCAAAGTAATTAAGATTTACCTCTATATCTTAAAATAGTTTATAGTTTTAGTTCTTATATTCAGATCTATAATCCACATTGAGTTAATATATCATACGATGTGAGGTCAGGGTGCAACTTCATTCTTGTACATGTGGATATCCAGTTGTCCAGCACCATTTGTTGAAAAGTTTGCTCTTTCCTCCACTGAATTGTCTTAGTACTCTTGTCAAAATTCAGTGTAAGGACTTATTTATGGATCCTCAGTTCTGTTTCATTGATCTACCTGTCTATCCTTCTGCCAGTACACACAGTATAATTTCTGTACATTTGTGTTAAGTTTTGAAATCAGAATGTGTGAGTTCTCTAATTTGGTTTTACTTTTTTCAGCATAGCTTTGGCCATGCTGGGTCTCTTGTATTTCCACATAAATTTTAGGATCAACTTGTCCATTTCTGCCAAGAAACCAGCTGGAATATAGGATCCAATGTTTTTAATGTCATGTTTGACGCCATATCAATTAGCCTTTTATGCCAACACTCAGGGAAAAAGAGATTAGAATGAGAATTGAAACTCTGTATAACCAGGTGTGTGACCTTGAACAAGTCAGAGCCTTGGAGAGCAGAGGTGCAGAGAGGCACAGTGCCCAGCTCTGCTGCTAAAGGGAATCCTCTCAGTAGCACCTACCTCAGCTCTACTCCATGTCTCTCTCTACCATTCCTCTCCTGCCACTGATGCAGCCCAGACCTGATTTCAAAACCAAATCCCCACAAGTGGGGAAATCAAAGGTTAAGAGTACCAGAATTAACCTCTGTATCCATTCCACTGTGATAATTATGATTATAGACCAAGTCATTTACCATATATTCTATAAAGGAAAGTTATGCAATGTAAAAATAAATCATAATCCAACTTTAATAAATTGGGGAGGGGATTGTCAAACAGGTCAATAAGAATGAAAGAAGTGATAGGGGAGAAACAAAGTAAGTAGTTTAATTATATTCATTTCTTAATTTTCCATAGAAGGAACAACCGTTCTGGATAAGCTGCCAGAGTTGATAGATATAAGCCTAAGAATTGTATTTAAAGTTATAAAAGCCACAACTAGTAAAAGTAATATACACCTTTCAAATAACTGAAGGTGGTGGAGGGTAGATCATATAGTAAACATGGAAGACTAGAAAAACAGCAAAAACAAAAAAGCATAAAAACAAACATAAATAAGATGACAGAAAAAAAAACAAATAAATGTATGTTATAATAAAAAAATAAATGGTCAGATTGTTTTCAAATATCTCTATGACTTGCAAAAAATGCTAAAATTTATGTAAGGCCAGAAGAGTTTTATAGACAAAACTTTCTATTACTCAAGGAACAAGCATGTCCATAACATTATTGACTAAGGAAGGCAGACCCAGCTCCAGTGTGATGTCCTGATGTAAAGTTATGTATGTCTTTGTGCCAAATGTCAGCAGAGCCTAGCCATTAAGAGCATGGCCCCCATGTCACTCTGTTTCCATTCAGATGCTCACTGAGAACTGGCAGTGTGGACTCTCTGAATCTCAGTGTTCCTATGTTAAATGAGAATGAAAACAGCATGTGCACAGTTGGTGTGAGAATTAAACACGATCAAGCATCTGGAATCATACCTAATAAACCAGGCCATTATCATTATTAGTAACATGAAATGAGACTTGTCTAGAAACATCTGTAATAAACAGTTAACAGAGGATTTCAAAAAGGAGGCAGAGTAGGTGAAAGCTACATTCACCTGGAATTACAACTAAATTAGACAACAATCGTTCTGAATAACCAACTGAAGACTAGCTGAAGAGGAATCTTATAAACAAGGACTTACAGAAGAAGCTACATCAAAACTGGTAAAAAGGGAGGAGATACAAAGGGCTGGCTCCACCCAGTCCCACAAGTGGTGACTGAGGTTCCAGATATATATCTCTGCTGTGGAACGTTCCCTCTGAGAAGCATGGGGCCTAAACACCAAGCCAGGCTCCCCAGCCCAGAACACTAGAGTCAGAACACCAGAGCAGTCAAGATGCCCACATAACATCGAGATGTAAAAAGCAGTGGGGTTTCTGTTCACCATGGAGAGACAGAGTCTGCTGAGAATGCTGGCACCCTCTTAAAGGGTCAACAAACAAACTTTCATTTGCAGCCACTCACCCCGGACTCCAGTGGAGGCAGGGCAGCGTGAACTAGAATCATGTAAGGAGAGTCAGGGGTTTGTGGCTCTGGCGAGGAAGGCGGGGGGAGGGAGACAGCCACCATGATCCCTATGCTGAATCATTCTCTGATACTGTAGTCACCATCTTTATTGGGTAGAGCATTCCCCTCCATGTGGCATCTGCCTGGGGAAAGCAATTGCCCCACACTCTGGTCTCCCTCTTGCACCACCCTGCAGAGCTTATGTCGTGCTGAAGAGTCAGCTGCCTTGGCCAGAACATAGAGGTCTAGGAAAACTCAGGGGGTGTCAATGACTGAGTTGTCTGGCTTTGGGGCAGGGGCCATTTCCCTCACTTTCTCATGAACTTGACAGGCACTTCCCCCTCAGAGGAGATCTGATAGAACCACTCTCCTGACTTCTGAAAGACCCAAACTCTGGGCTCCAGGGGCCCTACCCACCCAGCTCCTAGTGGCTTTGCCCTGCCAAGGAAGGGACAAAATCCATGATAGTCTGAGTTGTGTGGCTCTGAGGCAGGGACCTCACCCACCACTGTCCCTAAAGCTTAATCAACACCTCTCGTTCACAGGCAACCCACAAGCCCCATTATCCAGACTCTGCCAGAGTCTCTTTCAGTGACTAAGCCTTACAGGTAGCAGGCAGGTGGAGGCAGGCAGAGGCAGATCTCAAGATGCCTTGGGACTTCTGCTGACCTGCACCCAGTCCCAAGACTAATAAAAGCTGGCCTTCTTGGGCAGCTCGGTCCTTTCCATGAGCACCCAAGCACAAGCAGCCACAAATTGGATCACTCATAGTTCCAAATAGGTGTCTGAGGGCCAGGCACAGAGAGTGTCTGATACTGGGTTATACTAGAGTCCCTCCCAAGAGGCCCAGAACCAACATGTCCAGTGGCTAGCTTCAGACAACAACAAAGCAGTGTCAAATAAGTTTCACAAAAAGAATATCCAAAAGGAGAGCTCAGCAGGCATTAGACCTTGCTGAAGTAAATTCTGCTTCGTGTGGTCAGCACCTGCACAGCAGCTGGCACACCATGGTCAGAGTTGAACCTCACAATCAGTCAGCCTGAAGGTTGATCCCACACATAAACAGGCCAATAGCAATCAAGATTCAGTTATAGGAGGGGGACCCATATAACCCACACAAAGGACATTTCTGGAGCATCCAGTTCAAGTGTGCCACTGGGTACCACAGGACATCTACTAGATAAGGCCACCCCACAAGACTGGGAGTCATAGCCAATCTCTCTAATATATAGAAACAAACACAAAGAGGTGGCCAAAAAGGGAGACAAAGAAACAGGCTTCACATGAAAGAAAAAGAGAAATTTCCAGAAAAAGACCTAAAGAAAATGAAAGTAAGCAATTTATTAGCTAGAGAGTTCAAATTAATGGTTATAAGGATGTTCAAAGGAACTTCATGAGAACTATAAGAGAATGAAAAATGACATAGAAGCCATAAAAAAGAACCAGTAGTAAATGAATTTCATATCAGACAACAAGAATACACTGGAAGGAATATAAAGTATGTTGGATAAAGTAGAAAATCAAATCAGTGATTTGGAAGACCAGGTAGATAAAAGCACTAAATTAGAAGAGAAAAAATAAATAAGAATTTAAAAGAGTGACTATAGTTTAAGGGAACTCTGGAACATGAAGAGTAACAATATCTGCATCACAGGGGTACTGGAAGAAGAAGAGAGAGAACAAGGAATTGAGAACCTATTTGAAGAAATAGTGATTGAAAACTTCCCTGACCTGGTAAAGGATAAAGATACACAAGTCCAGGAAGTGCAAAGAGTCCCGAACAAGATGAACAAAAGGCCCACACCAAGACATAGCATAATTAAAATGTAAAGGTTAAAGATAAAGAGAATCTTAAAAGCAGCAAGAGAAAAGCATTTTATTACCTCCATGGCCACTTCCATAAGACTGTCAGCTGATTTCTCCACAGAAACTTTTCAGACAGAAGGGATTGGCGTGAAATATTCAAAGTGATAAAAAGCAAGGGACTACAACCAAGACTACTTACACAGCATAGCTATAATTTAAAATTGAAGGAGAAATGGGGAGCTTTGCAGATGAGAAAAGCTAATGGAGTTTGTTACTACCAAACCAGTATTACAAGAAATATTAAAGGCCTGCTTTAAGAAGTAGAAGAATAAAAAAAAAAAAAGTTAATATTATAAAATGGCAATAAATATATACCTATCAATAATCACTTTAAATGTAAATGTTTGAATACTCTGATCAAAAGACAAAGGGTAGCTGAATGGATAAGAAAACAAGACCCATATATATGCTGTCTATAAGAGATCCATCTCAGAATGAAAGATATACACAAACTAAAAGTAAAGGGATTGGAAAAAATAATTCATGCAAATGGAAACTTTAAAAAAGCTGGGAAGCAATACTTATATCAGATAAAATAAACTTTAAAACAAAGACTATGGTAAGAGATAAAGAAAGACACTACATAATGATAAAGGAAGAAATCCAACAAGAAAATATAACTCTTGTAAACATTCATGCACCCAGCATAGGAATACTTAAATATATAAAGCAAATCTTAGTGCACATAAAAGGAGAAATTAACAGTATAGTCATAGTAGATTTTTAACACCTGCTGACATCAATAGATAGATCTTTCAGACAGAAAATCAATAAGGAAACAGTGGCCTTAAAGGACAGATGGATTTAATGGATATCTTCAGAGTATTTCACTCCAAAGCAACAGAATATAGATTCCTTTCAAATGCACATAAAACATTTTCCAGGACAGACCAAAAACAATTCTCAATAAATTTAAGAAGATCGAAATCATATCAAGCATATTCTCTGAACATAATGGTAAGAAACTAGAAATCAGTAACAAGAACAAAATAAAAGAAAAACACACACACACACAAAGACGTGGAGGCTAAATAACATGTTACTAAATGAATGGGTTATCAATGAGATCAAGAAAGAAATCACAAGATACCCTGAGGCAAACGAAAATGAGAACAAAACAACCCCAAATCTATGGAACACAGTGGAAGTAGTCCTAAGAGGGAAATTCATAATATTACCAGCCTATCTCAAGAAAAATATCAAATAAATAATCTAACTTTACACTTAAAGGAACCGAAGAAACAACAACAAACAAAGCCCAAAGAAAGAAAATTATAAAAACCAGAGCAAAAATAAATGAAATAGAGTCTTAAAAAACAATATAAAAGATTTTTTTTAAAAAGTTCTGGTTCTTGCCCTGGCCAATTTGGGTCAGCAGTTGGAGCATCGGCCTGTGGACCAGAGAGTTCTGGATTCGGTTCCCGCTAGGGGCATGTACCAAAAAAAAAAAAAGTTCTGGTTCTTTGAAAAGATAAACAAGATGTCGGACATTTAAACAGATTCAAGAAAAAGATATGACCCAAATAAATAAATCAGAAATGAAACAGAAGTAACAACTGACATGAAAGAAATACAAAGGATTGTGAGAAAATATTATGAGAAACTATTTGCTAACAAATTGGACAATCCTGACAAAATAAATAAACTCCTAGAAACATACAATCTTACAAAACTAAATCAGGAAGAATCAGAAATCCTGACTAGACTGATTACAGTTGATAAAACTGAAACAGGAATAAAAAAATCCCAACAAACAAAAGTCCTGGACTGGATGGCTTCACGGGTAAATTACACTTAACATACAAAAGGAACTAACACCCACCTTTCTCAAAGTATTTTTAAAAAATTCAAGAGGAGGGAAGACTCATAAGCTCATTTTAAAAAGCCAGCATTAGCCCTGGCTGGTTTGCTCAGCGGTTAGAGCATCAGCCCGCAGACCAAAGAGTTGCAGGTTCAATCCCGGTCAAGGGCAGGTACCTTGGTTGCAGTTCAGTCCCCAGCCCTGGTTGGGGTCATGCAGGAGGCAACCATTCAATGTGTCTCTTTCATGTCGATATTTCTCTCTCTCTGTCTATCTCTGCCCCTTCCACTCTATCGCAAGATAAATGGAAAAATATCCTTGGGTGAGGATTTACAATAAGTAAATAAATAAATAAATAAATAAATAAATAAATAAATAAATAAAATAAAAATAAAAAGCCAGCATTATCCTAATTCCAAAACCAGATAAAGATGCTATAAAGAAAGAAAGTGATAGACCAATATCCCTGATGAACACAGATGCTAAAAGGCTGAACAAAATATTTGCAAATCAGATCTAGCAATACATTTGAAATATCATAACCCTGGCCAGTTTGGCTCAGCAGTTAGAGTATTGGCCCACGAACCAAAGAGTTGCAGGTTTGATTCTGCTCAAGGGCACATACTTTGGTTGTGGTTCAGTCCCTTGCCCTAGTCGGGGTCGTGTGGGAAGCAACCAATCAATGTGTCTCTTTCACACTGATGTTTCTCTCTTTCTCCCTCTGCCTCCCACTCTATCTGAAAGTGAATGAAAAAATATCCTGGGGTGAGGATTAAAATGTATATATCATACACCACGATCAAGTCATATTCATTCATTCGGGGGATGCAAGTTTGGTACAATATTGACAAATAAGTTTGATATGCCTCATAAACAAAATGAAAGATAAAACCATATGATCATATCAATAAATGCAGAAAAAGCATTTGATAAAATCCAGCATCCATTTATGATAAAATCTCTCAGCACAATGGGAATAGAGAGAACATACCTCAGTGTAATAAAGGCCATATATGACAAACCAATAGGTAATATCATACTCAATGGGCAAAAACCACAAGTGTTTCCCTTAAAATCAGAAACTAAAGGAGTATGGTTCAGTCTGACAAACTTCAGAGGAGGGGAGTATTGGGGAGGGTTGAGATAAACCAAAGAACTGATATGCATGTATAGGTAACCAATGGACATAGACAACAGTGTTGGGGGTGGGGGATAGGGAGGAGGGTGTCTGTAACAAAAATAAATTAATTGATAAAAACATAATAATAATTTTAAAAAAGAAACGTAACAAACATGTCCACTTTCACCACTCTTATTCAACATAGTCGTGAAAGTCCTAGCTATAGCAACCAGACAAGAAGAAGAAATAAAAGGCATCCAAACTGGAAAGAAGTAAAATTGTCATTATTTGAAAATGACATGATACTATATAGAGAGAACTCTAAAGATTCCATCAAAAAAACTACTAAAACTGATAAATGAATTCAGTAAAGTAGCAGGATACAAAATATATATCTAGAAATAAGTTGCATTTTTATACACCAATAATGAACTCCAAGAAAGGGAAACTAAGAAATCTATCCTATTCACAGCTGCTTCAAAAAGAATAAAATACCTAGGAATAAATTTAACCAAGGATATAAAAACCCTATACTCGGAAAATTATAAGACACTGAAGAAAGAAACTGAAGAAGATACCAATAAGTGGAAGCATATACCATGTTCGTGAATAGTTAGAATAAACATTGTTAAAATGTCAATACTACCCAAAGCAATCTATAGATTCAACATAATTCCCATCAAGATACCAATGGAATATTTTACAGAACTAGAACAAATATTCAAAAAATTTCTATGGAACTACAAAAGACCCCGAATAGCAACAGTGATCTTGAGAAAGAAGACCAAAGTTATAGGAATCATGCTACCTGATGTCAAACTACACTACAAGGCCACAGTAATCAGAACAGTATAGTACTGGCATAAAAACAGACATATAGATCAACGGAACAGAAAGAGAGCTCAGAAACAAACCCATGCCGTTATAGTCAATTAATATATGACAAAGGAGGCAAGAGCATATAATGGAGCAAAGATAGTCTCTTCGATAAATGGTGTTGGGAAAATTGAACAGGTACATGCAAAAAATGAAACTAGACCACCTTCTTACACCATATACAAGAATAAACTCAAAATGGATTAAAGATTTAAATGTTAAATTCGAAACCATAAAAACCCTCAAAGAAAACATAGGCGGTAAAAATCTCAGATGTTTCTAGTAGCAATATTTTTTCTGATATATCTACTCAGGCAAGCGAAACAAAAGGAAAAATAAACAAATGGGACTACATCAAACTAAAAAGTGTTTGCACAGTAAAGAAAACCATTAACAAATTAAAAGACAACTCACTGAATGGGAGAACATATTTACCAATGATACATCTGGTAGGGGGTTAATATCTAAAATACATAAGTAATTTATAAAACTCAACACTAAAAAACAATCCATTTAAAAAATTGGCAAAATACCTGAATAAACACTTCTCTAATGAGGACATACAGATGGCCAATAGACATATGAAAAGATGTTCATCATCACTAATCATCAAAGTAATTCAAATTAAAACCACAATTAAGATATCACTTCACAACTGTCAGAATGGCTATCAACAATCAATCAATAAACAAGTGTTGTAGAGAAAAGGGAACCCTTGTGCACTGTTGGTGGGAATGCAGACTGGTGCAGCCACTGTGGAAACCAGTATGGAGTTATCTAAAAAAATTACAAATGAAACTGCCTTATGACCCAGCAATTTCACTTCTAGGAATATATCCAAAAAAACTTGAAACACTAATTCTAAAGAATACATGCACCCCTATGTTCATTGCAGCATTATTTACAATAGGCAAGATTTAGAAGCAGCCCAAGTGCCTATCAGTAGATGAATGGATAAAAAAGCTATGGTACAATGTAAAATATCACTAAAGATATGAATCTGAAAGATATAGGCAACAATATGATGATTGCCAGAGGTAAAGGGAGTTGGAGGGAGGTGGAAGAAGGCAAAGGGGCGATAAATTGTGGTGGAAAGAGACTTGAGTTTGGGTGGTGAATGCATAATGCAGTGTGCAGATGATGTGTTATAGTTGTACACTTGAAACCTGTAATGTTTTATTAACCAATGTCACCCCAATAAATTCAATTAAAAAAAAAAGCAGTGGTACATTTACACAATGGAATACTGCATGGTCGTAAAAAAAGAAGGGAATCTTACCTTTTGTGACAACATGCTACATGAACCAGCCAGAGAAAGACAAGGAACATATGATTTCATGTGAATGTAATGAACAAAATAAACTAAAAAAGAAGTGAAGACAGACTCATAGATACAGAGAACAGATTGGCAGCTGTTAGAACGGTGGGAGTTGGAGGCTGGATGAGAAAGATGAAGGGATTAAGCAAGAAAAAAGAGAAAGACTCACGGACACAGACAACAGTATGGTGACTGCCAGAGGGAAGGAGTGGAAGGAGGTAGAAGATGGTAGAAGGGGGATGAATGGCAAAGGAAGGAGACTTGACTTGAGGTGGTAAACACACAATACTATATACTGGTGATGTGTTATAGAACTGTATACTGAAACCTGTATAATTTTATTAACCAATGTCACCCCAATAAATTCAATAAAGAGTTAACAGAATTACACTTTGGGGTGAGTTCTGCTTTTTTACTAGAGTTTTTGGTATTTTTGAGAATTTTGCAAAGGGCAATATATCAAAACAGACAATTTCGAGAAAAGACCAGGGAAAAGATTACGGGAAGAAAGATAATAAAGATAGAAAAATGAAATAAACCAGATTCCCACAGGAGTACCTTGAGGGCCACATAGGGGCTGGGTTGATGGTCCTCCCACTAAGTCAGGTAGCACCAGGGTGGCTCTCACAGGAGCTGGACTTTCCAGCTTGAGAGTCCAGACTGTCCCACGCTCAGCCCCTGAGCACCCCAGCACTGGGAAGGCCTCCAGGAAATACAGCCAACCTCTAAGCCTGGCTGGAACTGAGGGGTCAGCAGGTCAGGCCCAAACACCAGGGCCATGATGGGCCTGCTCATCTGTTACAAAAACCGATACTTAACTCCTACCACATGTGCCTGCTGACATTTTCCAGGGCTTGCTCAGCACAAAGACTGCATTGGCTAATGTCCCCAGTCAAAAATTAACATTCACATAAATAACAGGGCGATTTCCACTAAAGAAGAAAAATGACTCTTGTTGCATAAAACATTTGCCAAAATAGCAAAAAATGGAATTTTTCTTTCTGAACTCTTATCAGCTGGGCCCCAGCACAATGTGGACTTGAAATGTGAGGTGGAGTAGAGAGCAAAGAGAAAAGTCAAAGTTTCTTACTGACAGCCCCTTCCCTGGGCTGACACCCAGCCCTGAGGCAGCCCAGCCAGCACAGCACACATACCAGCTGGAACCCAGAACCTTTGTACTCCCAGCAGGCCTCCCTGCCTCCAGGAAGAGGCTGTGAACACTCTGCTCTTCCTCCCATTCTCTAATGTGGCTGGGCCAGCATGTCTGAGCTGCACCATACCAGCCCCATCCAGACCGAATCTGCATAGTTTGGTCAAGGAGCTGGGGTGGCAGAGGCACTAGTCTAGGGGTGCCAGTGTATGTTTTCCCATAGATGTGTGTTATTTGGGGTGCCAAGGACAATTATGAAAGGGTTAATCCACACCTACCTTCAGCATTCACCTAGTTTTACCCCACTTCTAGCTTTGATGCTTTGAGAGGAAGCCGCCAACATGTCCACCCACAAGACGCTGGGCCAGTGCCTCCTCCAGGCCTGTCTTAGTCCACTCAAGTTGCCATAACAAAGTGCCACAGACTGGAAACTTCAACAGACAATTATTTCCTTACAGTACTGGAGATTAGAAGTTCAAGATCAAGGCATCAGCAGAGTCAGTTCTTTCTGAGGCCTCTCTCCTCAACTTGTGGAAGGCCACCTTCTGTCTCCTCACATGGTCGCCCTTTTGTACATGTCTACATCTTAATCTCTTTTAACAAGAGCAGCAGACTCATTGCAGTAAAGTCCCACCCTTGTGACCTAATTCTAAATTAACCTCTGGAAAGACCCTATCCCCAAATACAATCACTTTCTGAGGTACTGAGAGTCAGACTTGGACATATAAATGGAGAAGGCACAATTCATCCTAGAACAGCTTCTTTGCTTCAATATCACCTGGATTTGGAGCTGCCTACTGGCAGAGTGCCAGACAGTCCCTGGGCCCAGAATGATAGAGTTGGGTGGGACTGCTGTGTAGGGAGCACCTCTGGACAGCAGGAAAGAAGGGTACCTTAGTAGGCTGCAATTAAGCAGGAGAAAGGTTGTGACTCCAATGATGTTGGAGCACACCAGGGCTGGCATGTGTAACTCCTCGTGCTCCCTCCTTCTACAGTGGGCATCCCCACTCCCATGACAGCAATGAGTACAGGCCTGGGAGACAGAAATGCTGCACAGCCAGTCAATGAGGAGCAGGAATGAGAACCTGCCTTTCAACCCAAACCCCTCTCTGGGGACCAACAAGAGTCCTGCTCCAGAGCACCACTGAGGGCAGTTCCAGGCTGGTGTCATTCCTCAATTTCTGGGGAGAGACTGGCTACATAATCCAGAGCTCAACTAGGGCTCCTGGCAAGGGGATCCCCACATGACCACAGCATCCCAGAATTTTCTGGAGATCCTGAAGCTGCACCTCTACTGCTGCTGGAAAACAGAGGTTGCAATTCTACATGGGCAGCATATCCAAAATAGGTTACCATGCCCTGTCCAGAAACAAAGCCCTGGTCTGAATGCCTAGGAGGACATTCTTACTCCCCATGTGGGATATTCCTCCAGGAAAACACTAAAGGTCAGAGGGGAGACACCAGCTCACCCAGAGTCCAGCTGCCTGACAGGTGGGCAGGATTGCTACCCAGGGAGCTGAGGGGAAGCTTGACCTGGAACACCCTTAGCACAGATTAGTTCATGGTGAAGGCACGGTGAGGACAATCAAGGCCACAGCAGAAAGTGGGGATGTCAGGCTATGCTGTCAACTCTGAAGGGAAGATGTGCTACCCAGAGGCATGGCAGAAACAAAAACCCTGATGGGGAAAGTGTAGGGTACCATCCAGACCACCCCAATGAAGTCCTGCACTTCTCTGTGCAACACTGGCTCAGTCTTCCTCTCTCTAAGCCTCAGTTTCACCAGAGGTAAAATGAAATGTTGGGAGGTTAAGACTTGGGGCAATATGGTGAGGAGGGGTCCTCTGTATCTATGTATGCAGGGCCCAGGTCTGGAAGTTACTAGGCAAAGGAGCCTGGTTTTCACCTCTTATCATGGGCCTCACCTCCCTGGGTCCCTGGGCCACCACCCCTCACTAGGCATCTCAGGCCTAAGGTGCCCTGCCTTACTTTGGTTTCCTTCAAATCTGGCTTCTCTTCCTGCTCAGATCTCTGGGGACCTCTGCAGTATCCAGGGCAGGCTGACCGCCGACTGTCCTCTGCCCAGCAGGCAGACATGCCAGGGCCTGAGGCCTCTGCTTCCCCTTCTTGTCCAGATTTTCCTAAACAAAAATCAGGCCATACCATCTGACAAAGGATCATGCATGGTTTATTTTTGGGAAAAGAGAGCTATAAGGGCCAAGTTCTCTGGGCCATGGCCAGGCTGCTCTACAGACCTTCAGACACTGCCCCTGCTGTGTCCTCACTTGTCGAGCATTAATCCAGGGTGAGGGGCTGGGCCCCAGCACGAATGACCTTGGAATGGTTATTAATTCCAGAGCTGGGATGGTAGCCCACATGGCCCTGGGCCCCTGTATGAGCTGTCAGAGCCTAGACAGGGAGCCAGAGCAGCAAGGCCAGCAATGACTAACAGCACAGAATAAACATAGGCTCAGTGGGTCCATAGTCACTGGACACTGTAGGGCATTTCAGTGCCCTCTGAAATCCTACCTCCTACAGGAGACTGGGCCACCAGGCGTCACACTGGGAGACAAGAGTGAGAAAAGGGACATCAGGCAGATGTCCAGCACCCCTCCATACTCCAAATTCCCCTACAGACACCTAGGTCACAGTATTCATGCAATACAGTACACCCACCAACAGTGCCAAGATAGGGCTCTCAGGGCATCCACTGGAAGCCAGGCAGCTTCAGACCCCATTCACCCCAGGCTGTTCCTGAATGAAAGCTGCTGCTATGCTGGCTCTCACCACCATGGACTGCTTCCCTCCTACAGGGCTCCCCTGGAAGCAATGCACGCTTCCCAGAGTCAGCTTGCCTTACCACCCCCTGTGAAATGAAGCTGCCACTGTGGATAACAGTACAGAGGTTCTTCAAATTAAAAATCGGGTTCCCGTATGCCCCAGCAATTCCACTTTGGGTATATACCCAAAATAATTGAAAGCTGGTCTCAAAGAGATATTTGTACACTCATGTTCACAGTAGCATTATTCACAATAGCTAAAATGTGGAAGCAACCCAGGTATCATCAGCAAATAAACAGATAAATAAAATGTGGTATATCATATAATAGAATACCCTTCAGCCTTAAAAGGAAGGAAAATTCTGCAGTATGCTACAACATGAATGAACCTTGAGGACATTATGCTAAGTGTAATAAGCTAGTCACAAAAGTAGAAATACTGTATAATTCCACTTATATAAGGTACTTAGAGTAGTCAAATTCATAAAGACAGAAAGTATAGTGAAGGTTCCTAGGGAATGGGAGAAGGAGGAATGGGGAGTTACTGTTTAATGAGTACAGAGTGTCAGCTTTACAAGATGAAAAGAGTTATGGGGATGGATGCTAGTGATGGCTGCACAACTATGTGAATGTATCTGATACCATTGAACTGTACACTCAAAAATGGTTAAGATGTAAAATGTATTTACCACAATAAAAAAATTTAATAACACTCAAACATGACAAAGAAACAGAGGATTTAACTTGAATGTGTTTTCTTCACTTGCCAAATCTGGGATAATATGAATCAAATATAATAAATAATGATAATAAGGGATTGTAACCATAGATTAAATAAATATACAAATCTGTACTGGCACATATACATAATAAAATAATAAATAAATGGGGCAGTAGAAGCAGCTCTTCCTCACAGTGGATTTCAGTTGATAAGTGTAGAAGAAATGACAGAGAGAACATTGCCAAGATAAACATCACAGTAAGAATTGTAGCAGACAAGGATCATCTATGGAATGTAAAAATCAGTGGGCAAAAGTATGAGAAGAAATAAAATGTTTGCATAATCTCAAAGTGTCTTCCCAAGAGATTTATAATTTAGAAAGGGAAAAACAGTAGACTTACAGGGAAGAACCCCAGCAGATGAGAGGAGGTTTTCACAATGATGAGTGTCATGGCCAACAGCAAGACAGTTCCATATCAGAAGCACTGCTGTGGCATGCTGTGGAGCACACATCACTTGTGATACTCCTGCCCCGCATCATAGACTCAACCTGGCCCGAGCAAACACAGAGGCCATTCTACAAAATAACTGACCAGTGCTCTTCAAAAGTGCCTGGACAGACAGATTAAGAATCTATCTTAACCTGGAGAACACTAAAGAGACACAACAACTAAATGCCATATGGGAGCCTGAATGGGATCATGAGTCAGAAAAAAAGACAGGAATTGGAAAATGGGCAAACTTCAGATGCAGTCTGGAGTCTAAGATGACTCTCCTGGTGTCAACCATTGTTCCAGGTTACATAGGAGGTTAACACCAGAGAAAGCTAAGTGAAGGGCATACAGAAAACCTCCATGTTGTTCTTACAACTTTACTCTAGGTCTAAGGTTATTTTAAGATAAAAAGTTTAAACACATAGCATTAAAACTGCACTCCAGGTTGCTCTCAGTGACCTCTGGTCAGTTCATTCTTCACCTGTTGATGCATGTTGACTGCTTCCTCCTGGGACAAACAACACTGAACACACTGAGCATCCCCATGTCCAGGGTCAGCCCTGCATGAGCAGGAGTTTAGGGGACAAAGTAGCAAGTACAAAGGCCCTAAGGAGGCAGTGAACCCAGCAAATTCCAGAAACACCAAGGAAAACTGTGGCCAAGGCAGCACTCTTAGGCAGAGGCCCAGGTGTGACCAGAACCATGTGGGACCTATTGCTACTTTTGGGGCACTCTCCAACCCTCTGCACTGCACTGTAGCTCAATAGATGCCCCAGGGCTCCAGAAATCATGTCAGTGAGGTTGCTCCAGGGTCCTGGGAAAACAAGCCACTCCCACTGGATAAAGGGATATTTATTTTGTGGACATGCATGAAAGTAAACCACCAGAGCTATGGTGACACCTTGGTTTTGTTGACTGTCACTCACATCTGACACAGAATGAGTTCAGGCTCTGGACGGTGATGCCCATGGCCAGGTCTTGAGCTTAAGGGGGACGTGTATGCTCATGAGTTGGCTCTCATTCATTCATGCTCCAACTGCAGTACCACCCTGTCTATAGCACTCGGTGCTGGGGAGGATGGCAGCAGGACTGCTTTGCCCTGTGCACCCAGGACAGTGGCCCCACCCACACCCTCGAGGCTCCAGGCCACCAAAGGGTACTCCTCAGCTCTGAGGGCTCTCTCAAAGATGTTACTCTGTCCTCTCTTGCCTCCCAGCAATTCTAAACGTGACATTCCTCCAGGCTGGTCTGCTGAGAAAAGGCACAAATGGGGCCACTCT
This sequence comes from Molossus molossus, assembly GCF_014108415.1. Lineage (NCBI taxonomy): Eukaryota > Metazoa > Chordata > Mammalia > Chiroptera > Molossidae > Molossus > Molossus molossus. The sequence continues at coordinate 55,293,767 of NW_023425377.1, read as the reverse complement.
TCTCACTCTGCCTGCAGGTGGCAGCATGAAGGCAGGGCAAAGTCATGTTCTAGGAGTACAGTCTAAGGACTGCAAGGAAGACGTGGCTGGAAGGTATGTGGTTCTTCACTTACACCAAAAAGTTCCAAGTGGTTGATTTAATATGATTGCAATGAACTATGGTTCACATTTTCCTGCATACTGTGGGTAATGATTTCATGGTCATCATCAATGAAGCACAGTCACAGCTTTCGAGAGAGCTGTGGAAGCCAGCATTCCTGCCAGATGGATAAAGCTGAGTCAGGAGAGACACCATAACCAACACTAAATACATAGGATTCAGGAATGCAGAAAAAGAGCTCTACAGCATTTCTACATAAGCAGGTTCCAGATAGCCAAGCATTATAATAATCGCATTGCTACCCTTTCCCCACTGTGGTGGCTATAAATGTGAAATTAGCCAGAATCAGCACACTCTACAGTAAAGACCACAAAGAGTTGCATCTTGGACCTGAGCAGGAAAAGACAGGGCACACACACTAAGAAGAATATTTGCTTGCACTGATCTGATGAATGGTAAACAAGTATGTTAGTACCCTTCCCCATTGCTATAAGCCTACACCGTGATACCCCACATGGGTTCATAAATCTTGTAATACATTGTTAATCAGATTGTTTATACAGATAAGTGCCCTACACACCCTAGGAAAAGCACTGCCTCTGGGAACAGTCTAGAAGGATTGTTACTAAGGAGCTCCTGTGGAGAAGGGTGGGGGTCAGCTCACCCATTGTGACACTCTCTTCCAAGGTGCCCTATTTCCAAGTCTCCATCCCCAGTCCTCCATTGCTTGCCTTTAATTCCCTTTTGTCTAAATGAATCACATCAGTCCCACACTGCCTGACCTCTGTTCCTATCTTCCTAGAGGTTATCAGAAACTCTACCCATAGGTCTCCTGGGCTGTCCTTCCTGCAGTTCCAGGCACCAGGATTTTATCTTTACAGGTGAGGGGCCTCCTGGCTCACACACTGGAAATTCAGGGCTCACCGGTAGCCTCCCCTCTTATTTACAGGGACTGGATATGGAGAGGCAGTCTGGACCTTCATTCCTCTGCTCTCCCAAATTAAGGGCAGCACATTGTGTTGCTTTGTCCTGACAGACTCACACTTCCTCAAAAAGTGTGAATCTGCCCTGGCCAGTTTGGCTGAGTAGTTAGATCATTGGCCCCCAGAACAGAGTGTCTGGTTTGTTCCCGGCCCTGGTCGGGATCATGCAGGAGGCAGCCAATCGATGTGTCTCTCTCACATTGATGTTTCTCTCTCTCTCTGTCTCTCCTTCCCACTCTATCTGAAGATAAATGGAAAGATGTCCTCGGGTGAGGATTTTTTTTTTTTAAAGTGCCAATCTTCACAAGAATCTGGGAAGCTATGTATTCCTGTAAGTCAGCAATTTTCAATCTTTTTCATCTCCTAGTACACATAAATAACTAAAATTCTGTGGCACACCAAAAAATATATATTTTTTACTGACTTGATAAAATAAAATAGGTATAATTTTTTTTTTTTAATCCTCACCCGAGGACATTTTTCGATATTTTGTTTAGATAGAGTGGGAGGGAGGGAGGGAGGGAGGGAGGGAGGGAGGGAGGGAGAGGGAGAGAGAGAGAGAGAGAGAGAGAGAGAGAGAGAGAGAGAGAGAGAGAGAAACATCGATGTGAAAGGGACACATTGAGTGGTCGCCACCCACACGACCCAACCAGGGCCGGGACAAACTGCAACCGAGGTACGTGTCCTTAGCGGGAACTGAACCCAGGTCTCTCCAGACCGCAGGCCAACGCTCTAACTGCTGAGCCAAACCTGCCCGGGCAAAATAGGTATAATTTTGATTCATTCACAGCAGATGTCTATTGTTGTGTTGGCTGCTGTCATTTTTTTATTTGACAGTCTAAGGGAAAAGAGGTCAGTAGCCCTGACTAAATAGTCAGGTATTGCATGTTTTAAAAATTTGTGCAGCACACCAGCGTGCTAAGTCAACGACTTTCAGTGAGTATGCTGTGGCTTACAGGTATGCCTCAAGAATTTTTAAAATGTGTTATACCTGTTTAGTCAGGGGCACTGACCTCTTTTCGTTTAGACTGTCAGACACAAACATGACAACAGCCAACATAACAACAGCCATCTGCTGTGAATGAATCAAAATTATACCTATTTTGTCAGATCTACAAAAAATACATTTTTGGTGTACCACAGAACTTTAGCAATTAGTTTATGTGTGCCATGAGATGAGAAAGATTGAAAATTGCTGCTCTAAGTAAGAGTAATTAGCTGATTCGCACATGAGAAACTTCTTATTCTCAGGTTTTGTTTACAGGACAGAAATTAGACTTGAAGCAAACACTGATACCTCAATGTGAAGAGTATTTTCCCTTTTAACTACAGTGATTCAGGGCCCTGGACTAAGATATATGTGGAACATCGCCTTCCCTTCACTGTGGACTGAGCGGGCCAATGCCTGGCAGACCACAACCCAGGACACAAAGGGGATCAGTGTTCCATGGCTGTAAACCAGAAGACAACCATGACCTCATAGGACCCAGGACATGCTCTGGAATTTCCCTTTCAGTGTGGTCTTTGTTTTGTTTTGTTATTTCTTTTCTTAGGTGTTGGTACATTCTGAGTTCTCAGCTTAATGTCTGGAACCTGGGTGTGTGATGCTGATGAAAGACAGTAGCCTTCAGTCAGAGCTGACAGCCCAAAATCACAGCATCCGGACAATTAATTTCAACTGATACCCTTTCCTTAGCAACTTGATTCCATTAACAGGGGTGACATGAGCCTGTGCTTAGATGCTCCCTCTAGGTACTGAGCACTGTCTCAGCAAGCCCATGCCTGACTCCTAAGCCCAGCCTGATCTAGGGGCTACCTAATAGCCCCAGATCATGTAATACACCAGGTGTGGACTCAGCATGGTCTTGGGTGGGCAGCTTTAGAGCTCAAGAATAGTGACCCTGACACCCCACACCTTCAGAACCACAGGCTCTTGGAAGTGGCAGACTGCCCTAGGCCCTGGCCCTGTCCACAACCCACAGCGTTCCTGCAGGGCCCCACCAAACCCATAGGTGGCCTATGCACAGCATTCCGTCTCTAAGACGGACAGCCTCCTGGCCAAGTGAGAAGGGGCCGGCTTCTAGAGTCTGTGAAAATATCAAGATTATCCCTCATTTCTCTATCAGGTCAAGTATATGTGGGTTTTGTGGACACCCAATATAATAACTCTTTTCCACACCAAATATGGAGGCCCAGCAAGACCTAAAGAAGGAAGAACAAAACATCCACATGCAAATATCTGGTGCTGAGACACTCTCTGCCCATCACTGTAGCCTCCTGAGCAAATGGGGCAGGGGTGGGGAGCCTGGAGGGCTCCTGCTGCGTGGCCCATTGGTTTCTGCTCCATACCCAGGTCCCTAGCACCCTCTTGGAGGCTGCTGGTTGAACTGTCACCCTCACAATGTGACAGGACCCAGTACAAGGCCCAGCACGTACAAGAGCTGAATAAGTAGGCTTAGGATTGGGAAGAAAAGCTAGCTTTGAAAAGATACAAAGAAGAATGTAGCCTCTGCTTCTTTCCCTTCTGGTTAACACTCGGACCTGGTTGCTTTCCAACCCCCTTCACCTCTGCCCTGCACCAGGGGCGGACCAGGCTGGCAGCCTCTCCTTGGCTCTTAGCAAAAGGAGGCACCAACAGGAAGTCAAAAGGCTGCAGAGAGAGGCTTTTCTAGGGATTGTCCCCAAGTCCCACCTACCCCTATGGGTTCCCTTATCTTGCTTTCAGCTCAATAAGACATGCCTTCATATCACTCCCTTCCCATGGAATATCCAAGTGGACCCGGGGTCCTCCAGGTCCCTGACTGATGGGAGTTGCCCACTGAGCAGTGTGTACTTTCATGGTCCTGGGTGATGATCCCATCTGTTAGGTTCTGGATGAGACCTCCACACTCCAGCCTGATTCTCAACCTATAGTCCACAGGTTGAGCCTGCTCCCTGCAACTACGACTCAGGCAAACAAAATTCAGGACCTGCCTAGAACATTCTGAGCCAAGTACACAAACTCCTGTTACTGCTGTTGTGGGACATCCTGAACACAAGGAAAGAGTCAACGTAGGCTGGATGATCTAGAAGGAATTTAGGAAAGGCTCATGAGGCCACCCTCCACAGACACACCCTAATTCCCCTTTCAACTGAAACAAGCCTCTGGGTCTAAGGTGGGCATGAGAGGACATGTAGATCAAAGACCTGGAAACAGGATGCCATGAAGGGGAAAAGACCCTCCCCAAAAGGGAATGCCCTCTGGGCCAGTCTAGATACCATACATGTGGCCCACAGGCCTGCCGAGGCCCCCTCCTGCTAAGGGTATCATACCAGGCAGAAAAGGTTGCTGGCCTTGCTAAGTGAGCTGGTGCCTCACCACTGGGAAGGCCCCTGCCATCTGGGGAAGGAAAGAGAATGAGGAGCATACAGACAAGGAAGGCTCAGGCCCGAGCAATGATAGCAAACAGCTGCTCGAGACTAGTTAGGTCTAAGTCATCCTGAATATGGTTACAAAACTTAATAAAAAAATGAAGCCAACTCTTGAAACAGAATACACATAGATTTTTTTTAATATAGTAGTGATAATAAGTGATAATTGGCCTGAATTCTATCCATAATAAAATCTGTTTTGTGTAGTCCTAGCCGGCATGGCTCAGTGGTTGGAGCATCAGCCCACATACTAAAGGGTAACGGGTTTTATTCCTGGTCAAGGGCATGTACCTAGGTTGTGGGTTTGATCCCCAGCCCTGGTTGGGCATGTACAGGAGACAAGCAATCGATGTGCTCTCTCACATCAATGTTTCTCTTTCTCTCTCTCTTTCTGTCTCTTCCTCCTTTCTCTCTCTCTCACTCCCCTCCTCCTTCACTTCCACTCTCTGTAAAAATCAATGGAAGAAAATATCCTTGGGTGAGGATTAACAACAACATCAAAAATCTGTTAGGTGTATATATTATTGGGAGTGAGATGCTCCAGTCCTCTTGAATAGATGTGGTTCATGGATGTTGGTTGGTTCCTGGCTGATTAAGTTTAAGAAGGTTTTAAAACTAAAAGATAATAGCAATATAAAAACAGAATATGATCTTCTAAGTCACTGAAGGAAAAATAAAAACAGGAAATAGTCAAGGTAGCAAAAGATAAGAAAAAAAATTTTTTAATTACTAATTAAGCAAATCCTTGCTGAGACCTAAAGAAGGGAAGATGTAGGTGATATCAGGTCAGGAAGAAGCTAGAATTGTAAAGTACTCAGGAAGGGGGAGTGGTGGGAGGGCCAATAGGTTGTCCTCTGAGATTAATGGTAGCCACCAGAGCGTTTTGAGGAGGAAGGGTGTAGTCCCATGGCTGTTGTGGAAGATCCAGTTCCAAGGCCCTCTCTGAGGCAGCATGAGGAGACTTTCTGAGGACCAGGAGGGGCAAGGAGGATGGAGAGCAAGACCAAAGCCAAGCTCCCTGGAGCATAGCCCTGAGTGGGGGTGGGGGTTACCTTTTACCAAGACGAGGATAGCTCCAAGCTTAAACACAGAACTGAGGGCCTGTTTGGTTTTGCTTTGGGGGCTTGGTGGGAGGAGTCAAGACTTCCATTTTGGAGTTGTTGGCCTTGAGACAGCCAGGAGTGGGCCGAGAGATGAATTCAGATCACAGGAAAAGGCTGCCGAGCCATCAAAAGCTGGAGGATGGTCATCAAAGCCTCTGGATTCCCACCATGTCTAGGTAGGTAGAAGAGAACCCAGTGGAAGGGGACAAAAGCCAGAAAAGTGGATGGGGGGAGCATGGAAAGCCAAAGACATGGGACAGATGAATGACCACACCCCAATGCCCAGAAAGACTTTGCCAGGACACTTTTAGTAATATTAGGGGAAGCAATGATGGAAGTGGAGGACAGAGACAACACTTCTGAGAAAACGTGGAGTGGGCCATGGCTCCAGGGACAGGCAGGGCCATGGTTCAGACATAGCACCAGGGTCTGGCATGCAATGAGGAGGGCCATGACCTTCAAGGAGAGCTACAGAGCAGCATCTGGGCAGGTAGGCCTGGAGCACGGAGAAGGGACATGAACAGGTTGGGGCCCTTAGTTAGGAATTTAAAGGTAGATCTTTCAGCTAGGTTGGGGACTTTCTCCTGCTTGGAAGCAGGAAAGTAAGGGGGCAGGGTGGGGTTTGGTGAAGGATTCAGTAAAGAAGACGGAAGTTAGGAAGTCGCAAATGTGAAGGTAGTCTGTGGTGTCCTAGTTGGATAAGGAAGGCCTGGAAGGCAAGGTGGGTGAAGATAGCACTGGGCAGGGAGTGTCTTCAAGGGGCACCCTGAGCAATGGGGCAGGATGGAGAGCACAAGGGCCGGCTTTAAAGTGAGGGTCAGCGTGCAGTGCCTGGTAAGGCCAGCTCCCCTGTGTGCCACTGACAGTGGACAGCTGGGCATGGGGTCAGTGGGACAAGTCACACAGAGATGCAGGCCAAGAAATGATAACATCATCACCACGTGCATCACTGATAATTAGCAATGAGGTTAACTGTGCAGTTAAAGATCAACCAGTTCATGTTTTTTTTCCCTTGGTTTTATTGAGATATAATTGAAACACAGCACTGAATAAGTTTAAGGTGTACAGCATAATAACTTGACTGACATATTGCAAAACAATTACCACTGTAAGTTAACACCCATCACCTTATACAGATACAAAAAAAGATTTTTCTTGTGATGAAATCCAGTTTGAGTTTAAAAGAATAAACCCCATACTGTTTTAATGATAAGCAAAAGTACCCCCCCAAAATGCAGAGGGTCTTTAATATCATAAAAAGGAAATTCAGATGAAGTATGAAAGAACTGTAAGAGACCTCTGTTTTATTGACAATTTGTGATGGAAATACATAGTTGCAAAGTTTGCAAACCAAGTAACACAGCATCTGCCACTGTTACAGAAATAAGGGGAGAGAGAGAAAAAAGATGTTGTAGTAGAGAGACTTTCAGGGCCTCTCTCAGCTGATAACAGGTCTCCTGATTTAAGGACAAGGGCATAGGTTGCTTTAATAATGAAACAAGTAAGGCTCATTATGGGTGGATGTGGCAGCTGATAACTGAAAGTACATGGCAACATTTATCTCGGCCTCTCCTGCCAGCCCAGCCTAAATGTCCTAATCTCTCTTCCTGGTCCTCAAACCCCTCACCCTCAGCCTCCTGCTCTCCTGCCCAGCAAAGCAACAATCTATATTCCTGCCAGATTCTGCGTCTTAAGAGGTGCATATGGCCCTTCCCAGTTTGCTCAGTGGTTAGAGCGTTGGCCTGCGGACCAGAGAGTCCCAGGTTTGGTTCCTGCTGGGGGCACGTGCCTCCATTGCAGTTTGTTCCCAGCCCCAGTTGCGGTTGTGTGGGTGGCAACCACTCTCACGTCGATGTTTCTCTCTCTCTCTCTTCCTCCCACTCTCCCTCCCGCTCTGTCTGGAGATAAATACAAAAATGTCCTCAGGTGAGAATAAAAAAAAAAGAAAGAGAAAAAAGATGGTGGTGGGCAGGACAGGAGAGAGGGTGAGTGTGTGAGAGAGTGAGTGGATATGAAGGTGGACGACCAAACCCGAGCAGCACAGAGATGCGGAGCAGAAGGTTCCTGTGCTGTGGACGGGAGCAGCCACCTACAGCAGTTAGCAGCCCTGCAGGGCGCTTCTCCCTGCACCGCGGGGAGGTCCCACCATTTTGGAAGATCCCAGAAATTCCCTGGGAGAAGGCAATGGGAGCCTCTAGAGCACAGCAACCTGAGTCCACCAGAGCACCTGGCACCATTGAACCAGTGGACACTCTGTGTCAACACAGACCTGTGCACAGTAGTGGAGCTGTCAAGGTGCCAATCATGGAAGCCACGGACAACCCGGAGCCCAGCACCAACCCCCACAGTATCAGCCGGATCAGAGTCCAGATATACCCCCAGCAACAGAGGCTGTGGAGCAGACATCCATCCCCAGGCAACAGAAGCACAGACCATCAGATGAAACCCATCCCCAAAATCTATAGCAAAAGCTGAGCAAGAGTTGAGCCCCATGGGGCAGCAGTGCTGCTCAGCCGCCAGCGGCCAGACCTGCGGCTCCACATAGGCCTGTGCGGTCCAGTAGTTCACAAGGGCAGTGGGTAGCCCAAGCCCCAGAGAGACTGGTGCTATCCAGCTGCCCGACCGCAGGAACTGCAGGGCGTAGGGGCACCAGAGAGGCCTGTGCCACTCAGCAGGGACTGTGCCATCCAGTTACCCACGGGACCTGCTAGGTGCTGAAGCACCAGAGAGGCCTGTGCCACCCAGCAGGCACTGCACGATCTAGTTACCCAGGGGCCTGCGGGGTGCTAAAGCACCAGAGAGGAATGGTGACCCTGCAGGGAATGAATGATCTAGTAACCCACCTGGCCTGTGGGGTGCTGAAGCACCACAGAGATCTGTGCGACCGAGCAGCACATAACATAGGCATACAGCCAGGTCCCTAAAGGGACTGTGCGATCCAGTTACCCGCGGGACCTGAAGGGTGCGGGGGCACCAGAAAGGCCTATGCAACCCAGATAGGCACAAGATAGGCTTAGAGGATATAAAAAAGGAGGCAGAGTGAATAGAAGCTACACAGAAGATCTCCCAGGACCAAACAGGAATTACAACTAAAATAAAGACAAATCCTTGGAATAAAGCAACAGAAAAGCAGCAGGAAAGGACCATATAACCAGGGACACTGGAGGGATCTGCGAAGGTACGAGAGGGTGTCTGGCTAGGAGCCCACTGACAACAGCAGTCTTAGCTGTGAGTAGCACCCTTGAGGAATAAAGACCAAGCCAAATCCACAGCCCAGAGAGCCAAGACAGAGCCAGGACTTGTGGCCACAAAGGACCATGGCCAGTGTGCTCCTTCCCTAAGCTGTGGGGGAAAACAGCAGCACCCTCCCTTGGAAATTTAGCCTTTCCCAGGTGAGGCAAAGAAATAAACATTGAGGCTCATTAACAACAAGCATCTATCCGACCCTCTGGAAATCCTCATAGGCAGAACACCAGAGCTACATTCCAAGGCACTGAGTAACTGAGACTACTACCCACCAGGAAAAAGCTAGAGGATAACTGAACCTTTCCTGGGTTTGCAAATCTACCCAGGAAAGTAAGACTTGATCATGGTGTTTTATGTGGGCCAAACCAGGCTCATCTAAACCCAGTAGAGGGAGCCACAAACAGCAGAACACCAATACCCACAGGAAAAATATGGCAAGCTCCAAAGCCCACTGTGATAACAAAATGGTGAAAAACAGAAACAAAAGCCAAATGAAAGAACAAGAGATATCTACCGAAGATGAGATAAATGAGGTGCATTTAAGCAAGTTAACAGAACTAGAATTCAGAGCCATGATCTTGAGGAAGCTCAACAGCATGTTTAAGGACATGAGCACCATTAGTAAAGACATAGAAATATTGAAAATCTACCAGTTGGAAATTAAAAACGACCAAGAAGAAATAAAGAATGACATATCAGAAATAAAGAACACATTGGAAAGACTAAACAGCAGAGTAGAGGAGGCTGAGGACCAGATCAGTGAATGAAAAGACAGGGTAGAAAAAAATAAACCAATCAGAAAACCAAAAGAAAAAAATGATTAAAAAACAGGAAGATAGCATAAGAGAACTGTGGGACAACTGGAAATGTAATAACATTCGCATCATAGGAGTCACTGAAGAGGAAGAAAATGGGCAAAGGTTACAGAATATATTTGAAGAAATAATGACAGCAAACTTTCCTAAGTTGTTGAAGGAACAAGGCATTGAAGTTCAAGAAACACAGAGAGCGTCAAGTAAGAAGAACCCAAACAGGCCCACACCAAGACACATAGTAATTGAAATAACAAAAGTTAAAGACAAATAGAAAATCCTAAAGGAAGCAAGAGATAAGTAACAGGTGACCTACAAAGGAAACCCCATAAGGTTTTCAGCTGACTACTCAACAGAAGCACTACAGGCCAGAAAGGAGTGGCATGAAGTAATCAAGATCATGAAAAACAAGGATCTGAATCCAAGACTACTCTATCCAACTAGGATATCATTTAAAATAGAAGGTCAAATAAAGAACTTTCCAGACAAAAACAAGGCTAAGGGAATATATTAGCACCAAACCAGCACTGCAAGATATGTTAAAAGGACTGCTGTAATTAGTAGAAGAGGAAGAAAAATAGAACCACACTAAACAAAAATGGTGATACATAAATACATATCAATTATTACCTTAAATATGAATGGTTAGAATGCTCCGATAAAAAGACACAGAATAGCTGACTGGATAAGAAAGCAAGACTCACATATATGTTGTTTACAAGAGACCCTCCTCACAACAAAAGACTGACATAGGATGAAAGTGAAGGGATGGAAAAAAATCTTTTAAGCAAACAGAAAACAAAAAAAGGTGGAATAGCAATACTCGTATCTGATACAGTAGATTTCAAAATGATGCCCATAACTAGAGACAAAGAAGGCCACTACAGAATATTGAAAGGATCTATCCAACAGGAAGATATAACCTTGTTAAACATATATGCGCCCAATATAGGAGCACTAAAATATATTAAACATCTTCTGGAGGACTTCAAAGGAGAAACTGACAGCAATACAATCATAGTGGGGAACTTCAACAACCCGCTACATCACTGGATAGATCTTCTAGAAAAGAAATGAACAAGGAAACACACACTCTAAATGAAGCATAGATCAAATGCATTTAATAGATATCTACAGAGAATTACACCCCAAAACTGCAGACTGCACATGGGACATTGTCAAAGACAGACCACATGTTAGGGCACAAACTAAGTCTCTAGAAGTTCGAGAAGATTGAAATCATATCAAGCATCTTCTCAGATCACAATGGCATGCACCTGGAAATCAACTGCCACAAGAACATGCAAAGACATTTGAAAACAAGGAGGCGAAATAGCATGTTATTGAACAATGAATAGGTTACCATGGAGATCAAGGAAGAAATTAAAAACCTCTTGGAAAAATAATGAAAATGAACACAAACCAACACAAAATCTATAGGATGCAATGAAAGCAGTTCTGAGAGGGAAGTTCATAGCACTACAGGCCTACCTCAAGGAGCAAGAAAAATTTCTAACAGAATATCTAACCTCACAACTTAAAGAACTAGAAATCAAACAAAAAGAAAATCCCAGAGCAAGTAGAAGGAAGGAAATAGTAAAAATCAGAGCAGAAATAAATAACATGGAGACCAAAAAAAAAAAAAAAAAACAATTCAAAGAGCTGGTCCTTTGACAAGATAAATAAGAATAATGAACCCTTAGATAGACTCACCAAGAAACAAAAAGAGAGAAGCCAAATACACAAAATCAGAAATGAAAGTGGAGGAATAATAACTGACACCAGAGAAATACAACGGATTGTTAACAAATATTATGAACAATTATACGGCGACAAATTAGACAATCTAAGTGAAATGGACCAATTTCTAGAAACACATAGTCTCCCAAAACTGAACTGAAAAGAGATATAAAACTCGAACAGACCAATAACAACAGAAGAAATGAAGATGTATTCAGGACTCTCCCAGCAAACAAAAGCCCAGGCCCAGATGGCTTCAAGAGGGGATTTTACCAAACATTCATAGAAGAACTAACACCCATTCTCCTCAAATTTTTTTCAAATAATTCAAGAAGAATAAAGACTTCCAAATTCATTTTATGGGGCCAGCATAATTCTAATTCCAAAACCAGAAAAAGACATTACAAAGAAAGAAAACTACAGACCAATATCCGTGATGAACATAGACGCAAATCCTGAACAAAATACGAGCAGATTGGATTGAGCAATACATCAAAAAAATTATTCACCATGACCAAGTGGGATTCATCCCAGGGATGCAAAGCTCGTACAATATTCGCAAATCAATAAATGTGATACACCACATAAACAAAATGAAAAATAAAAATTATATGTTCATAACAATAGACACTAAAAAAGCATTCGACAAAATCCAGCATTCATTACTGATAAAAACGCTCTGCAATATGAGAATAGAGGGATCATATCTCAACATAATAAAGGCCATATATGAAAGACCTACAGCCAACATCATACTCAATGGACAAAATCTAAAAGCATTTCCCTTAAGAACAGGAACAAGGCAAGGATGCCCACTTTCGCTACTCTTATTTAACATATAACTGGAAGTCTTAGCCACAGCAATCAGACAGGAGGAAAAAATAAAAGGGATCCAAATGGGAAAGGAGGAATTGAAACTGTCATTATTCGCAGATGACATGATACTATACGTAGAAAACCAAATACTCCATCAAAAATGTATTAGACTTAATAAATGAATTTGGCAAAGTAGCAGGATACAAAATTTATGTCAAGAAATCAATGGCATTCTTATACAACAATGATGAACTCACAGAATGAGAAACTAAAAAAAAATCCCATTTACCATCGCAACAAAAAAACTAAAATACCTAGGAATAAATTTAATGAAAGAAATAAAGGACCTATACGCAGAAAACTACAGGTCATTGAAAAAAGGATTAGAGGGAGATATAAAAACGTTGGAGGCCATACCTTGTTCATGGATCGGAAGAATCAACATCATTAAAATGTCCATACTACCCAAAGTAATCTATAGATTCAGCGCAAATTCTAACAAAATATCAACAACATACTTCACAGAACTAGAACAAATACTTCAAAAGTTCATATGGAACAAAAAAAGACCTTGAATAGCCACAGCAATCTTAAAAATGAAGAACAAAGTAGGAGGGATCACATTACCAGATTTCAGGTTATATTACAAATCCAGTGTAATCAAAACAGCCTGGTACTAGCACAAGAACAGATATATAGACCCGTGGAACAGAACAGAGAACTTGGAAATGGACCCAAGGCAATATGCTCAATTAATTTTTGACAAAGGTGGCAAGGGCATACAGTGAAGTAAAGACAGCCTCTTTAATAAATGGTGCTGGGAAAATTGGACAGATACATGCAAAAAAATGAAACTAGACCATCAACCTCCACCAAACACAAGAATAAAAGACAATGGATAAAAGACTTAAATGTGACTCATGAATCCATAAAAATCCTAGTAGAAAATGCAGGCAACAAAATTTTACGCAGCAGAATTTTTATGATACATCACCTAAGGCAATAGTAACAATGGAGAAAATGAACACATGGGACTACGTCAAACTCAAAAGCTTCTGCACAGCAAAAGATACAATCATCAAAATGGAAAGGCAACCAACTGTACAAAAGAGCATAATTGCCAATGATATATCAGATAAGGGGTTAATTTCCAATATATATAGAGTGCTCATACAAGTCAACAAAAGGAAGACAAAGAATCCAATTAAAAAATGGGCAAAGGACCTAAATAGACACCTCTCCAAACTGGACATACAAATGGCTAAGAGATATCTGAAGAAATGCTCAACATCACTAATCATCAGAGTGATGCAAATTAAAACAACAATGAGGTCCCTGGCCGGTTTGGTTCAGCAGTTAGTGTGTCGGACTGCGGTCCAGAGATACGCGGCTTCAGTTCCCGCTAAGGGCGCTTACCTCCGTTGCAGTTTGTCCTTGGCCCTGGTTGGTCGTGCGAGTGGTAGCCACTCGATGTGTCCCTTTCACATTGATGTTTTTCTCTCTCTCTCTCTCTTCCTCTTCCTCCCTCCCACTCTATCTGAACAAGAAATGGAAAAATGTCCTCAGGTGAGGATTAAAAAAAATTTTTTTAAATAAAATAAAACAACAATGAGGTATCACCTAACATCTTTCACAATGGCCGCCATCAACGTATGAAACTGAGATAGAACTAGAGATGTCTAGAAATGTTTGAGGAGGGTGGGAGTGAAGGAAGGGAAAGCAAGCCTTGCAGGAAACTGAATCTGGGCTGGTTAAAGGTAGTGTGGGTGAAGGAAATCTGATTAAACCCTGCTGAAAACACTTGGGTTGTACTAGGAATTAACACCAAAGGAATAACCTAACACCCAACCACTCACTCTAAAGTATTTTCAACTTTACTCTAAATAAGGTAGGTTATTGGAATAAAAAGCACAAATACTTTTTAAAATGACAGTGAGTATTCAATACATCAAGACTTTTGGATGAGGCCAAAGCTGCCACCAGAAACAAATTCACAGCCTTATGTGCTCCAAAATTACACAACAGAATGAAAATAAATGAAGTGAGCACTCAAGAAAGTAGAAGAGAGACCAAAAATGAGCCTAAAGTAAATAATAAAAATAGTATGTATAATATGATCTTACATTTATTAAATAATACATGTAATATAATGAGATGGAAAATGGTCCTTAAAATATCAGGGGTTGCTAATTTGTTTTTATGGCTACTGTAACTAGTTACTGCAAGCACAGTGTTCTAGAGGTCAAATATCCAACAAGAGTCTCACTGGGCTAAAATCTGAGTGTTAACAGGACTAAGTTCCTTCCAGAAGCTTTAGGAGAGTATGTATTTTCTTGTCTCTTCCAGCTTTTACAGATCACTGTATTCCCTGTTTCGTGACCCTTTCCTCCATCCTTAAAGCCAGCAGTGTAGCATCTTCAAACCTCTTTCTCTTTGATCTCCTCTTCTGCCTCCCTCATCCACCTCATAAGGTGTCTTGTGATTACCCTGGGGCATTCGATAATCCAGGGTAGTATCTGTGTTGTAAACTCAGCTGAATAGAACTTTACTTCTGTCTGCAACTTTAATTCCCCCTTGCCAAGTAACAGAATGTGTCCACAGACCTTGGGGATTTAGGCGAAGACTCTTTAGGGGACAGATTTTTGCCTCCTGCAGTGGCTGTGTCAGAGTGGTAGTATTTTACACTTTTTATTTTCTTCCTTATACTTTTTCTACACTGTTGGATGTTTTGGTTTACAAAAAGAATATATTTTATATGCTCAAAAACTAATTTTTAGCCCTGGCCAGTGTAACTCAGTGGTTAGAGCACTGGTCTGCGCATCAAAGGGTCACCGGTTTGATTCCTGGTCAAGGGCATGTACCTGGGTTGGGGGTCAATCCCCAGCCCCAGTTGGGGCATGTGTGGGAGGCAACCAATCAATGTGCTTCTCTCGAATCAATGTTTATCTCTTTCTCTCTCTTCCCCCTTCCTCTCTCTCTCCCCCCCACCTCCCTTCTACTCTCTCTAAAAATCAATGGAGAAAGTATCCTCAGGTGAGCATTAACAAAACAACAATACAAACAAAAACAATAAATAAATTTTAGTTGTGACCATAACAGAAAACCAAAAAAATAATTAAAAAATAATAACATCCTTTTATAGGCCCCACTGATGTTGTAGCACTATTTTTGCCAGTCTTTTGTCCTCCTTCCCTGAATGTGCCCACAGGCCAGAACAGGACCCTTTCCCTTTTGTGTCCCCAGCACTGAGCACATGCCTTTTAGCACAGCAGGCTTAAACTAATGTTTCTTGAACTTCCTTAGTCTGAAGGAATGACATGAACACTCAAAAATGTACTTTAAAGCCAAGATCCAAATAAACACAATGATATGACTGAAAAGTCCTCATACATAAAACTTAACTCAGAAGTGACCTGGGAAAGGCCAGCCAGAAGACAGATACAGGACTAATGCTCAGACTCTAGAGAAAAGCCTTCCTCTGTACAAAGCCAGAAAGAGATGCTAAAAGCCAGGGAAAACCCACAAAGCACAACCCCGAACGCTGGCTGAGACCTCCTGCCTCAGTAAACACCCAGCTGCTCACCCTGACCAAAAGCACAAGCTGGTCCCACTGCAAAAACGATCCACTGTGACCTGAGCTGAGGCTCTGAGAGGCCTCATGTGCACCTGCCCCTGCACCCTAGGAAGAAACCTCAGAAAGCAGAGAGCATGGCTCAGAGACCTAACCTGGCTACACTACACAACCCCTGAATCCCCCAGGGGAAGAAGACCAAAATTTGAAGTACCACCAAACCATTAGTGAGTTCAGTAATTTTTATCTTCCAGTATCCCTTACACTGGATACCACGCAGTTCCAACCCCAGAAGGAGGCATTAGAGTACAGACAGGGAAATAATGTCCTAGCACATAGAGAGTAAGGAAAATCCCCCATTTTTATTTATTTCCTTTTTCTTTTCTCCATCCTCTCACACTCTAGTCCATGGCAGGTCACAGGTACCTAAAATTCTGAGGGAAGGGAGCCTTCCTCTCTGATTGGAAGAGCTGTGATCCCAGGAAAATGGAGCAAACCCCTACTGCTTTTATCTCTGTGCCCTCTCATGCAGTTGCAGGAAGTGTGCAACTGAGTGGGGTAAACAGAGTCCCAACTTTCTGGCCAGAGAGTATTAGGGAGAATTGGAACTAGAAAATACTTGAGAGATAATGGACAGAGTAAAGCTTGGGAAGCTGATGTCATACAGTTGTTTATAATCTCCTGGGATTATAAATATGAGCTGTGCATGCACAAATCTGACTGTAAACAACACAACATAGGCTTTGGAAATGGAATGATGAGATAGACCAATGCTCAGGTAGGTCCCAGACTAGCCACTGGCGTGCATAAATAGGACTGATCCAAAAAGCACTTCAAAAGGCTTTGAAAATAGACTTGATATTGAAATCACAATCTGTAAAAGGCAGGTTTGGAACTTGCGATCTAAACTTAATGGGGGCGATTATCTGATAAAATAAAAATATCAACCTTGTCTATAGGGCTTAAATAAGCATTTAAAAAAGACTGAAGGTCTCACAGCATAGTATCAATATGTCCAAAATACAGTTACTTGGCATATGAAAAAAGAACAGGAAAATCTGAACTCCCATGGGAAAAGACAATCAACAAATATCAACACTAAGATGAAACATATGTTGGAATTATTTGACAAGATTTTATTTTATTTATTTTTATTTTTTATTTTTTTGGTTAATCCTCACCCAAGGATATTTTTCCATTGATTTTTTTAGATAGAATGGAAGGTAGGGAGGGAGAGAGAGAGAAACATTGATGTGAGAGAGACACATCTATTGGTTGCCTCCCACACAACCCTGACTGGGGCTGGGCATGAACTTGCAACCCAGGTATGTACCCTTGACTGAAAATTGAACCCTCGACCCTTTGGTCTGCAGACCAATGCTCTAATCACTGAGCAAACTGGCCAGGGTTTGACAGGATTTTAAAAGCAACTATTATAAAAATACTCCATAAAGGGCAAAAATTCTTGCAACTTTTAGTGGAAAGACAGTGGCAGCAATAAATAGAAAATATTTTAAAAGAATCAAATGGAGCCCTGGTCAGTTTGGCTCAGCAGTTAGAGTGTCAGCCCATGGACCAAGGGGTTGCGGGTTTGATTCCTGGTCAAGTGCATGTACCTGGACTGCAGGTTTGATCCCCAGCCCCAGTAGGGGCTGTGCGGAAGGTGATCAATCAATGTGTCTCTTTCACATCAATGTTTCTCTCTCTCTCTCCTTCTCCCTCCCGCCTTTTCACTCTATCTAAAAAAAAATTCTATGGAAAAATATCCTTAGGTGAGGATTAACAAAAACAAACAAACAAAAAGGAGAACCAAATGGAAACTTTAGAACTAGAAAAAAAAACCAAACAAACACTGAATATTCTTAATAGCAGAATGAAGATAACAGAGGAGCAAGTCAGTGAAGGTGAAGATAGATCCATAAAAGTTACCCAATTTAAAAAACAGAGAGAACAAAAACACATTTTATAATAAAAAGAGCATTAGAGGCTTGTGGGAAAATACCAAAAAAGATGTAACATTGATGTCATCAGTGTTCCAGAAGGAGATGAAAAAGAGTGCAGTAATGAAAAAAATAACTGAAGAAATAATGGCCGAAAACTTCCCAAATTTGGTGAATGATACAGACCTACAAAATAACAGCATAGGAAATAAACAAATTGAGTCCAAAGAAATCTACCCCCACGTGCTATAATGGAACTGCTGAAAACTATAGACAAAAGTAGTCTTTAAAACAGCAAGAGAAGAATAGTGCATTACTTCTAGGGGAAAAAATTAATCAGATGACTACAGATTTCTCATGAAAACCACGGTGTTTAAATAAAGTGAAAAAACATTTTTAATATGCTCAAGGAAAATAACTACCAACCCAGAATTTAAAAAAAATTTTTTTTTTTTAGTAAGAGAGAGGAAAGAAGAGAAACAGACAGAAGGAGAAACATCGATTTGCTATTCCATTGTTGTTCCGTTTATTTATGCATTCATTGGTTGCCTCCTGTATGGCCCCGACTGGGTATCGAACCTGAACCCTTGGTGTATAGAGACAATGCTCCAACCAACTGAGCTATTGGCCAGGGCCCAAACCAGAATTTTATTTCCAGCAAAAATTATTCTCAAGAATAATAGAGCCCAGCTGGTGTGGCTCAGTGGTTAAGCACTGATCCATGCACCAAGAGATGGCCAGTTTGATTCCCAGTCAGGGCACATGCCCAGGTTGTGGGCCCGATCCCCAGTTGGGGGCATGCAGGAGGCGGCCAATCAATGTTCTCTCTCATTGATGTTTCTATCTCTCTCTTCCTCTCCCTTCCTCTCTCTCTAAAATCAATTTTAAAACATTTAAAAAATAAAAATAATTATGGGGAAGTGATGTAAATTAAAACAACTATGAGGTTTCACCTCACACCTGCCAGAATGGCTGCCATCAACAAATAATCAAACAATAAGTGCTAGCAAGGATTTGAGGAAAGGGAATTCTAGTACACTGCTGATAGGAATGCAGACTGGTGCAGCCACTATGGAAAACAATATGGTGCTTTCTCAAAAAATTCAAAATGGAACTGCCATTTGACCCAGTGATCCCACGTCTTGTAATATAGCCTAAGAAGCCTGAAACACCAATCAGAAAGGATATATGCATCCCTATGTTCACAGCAGCACTATTTAGAATAGCTAAGATCTGGAAACAACCCAAGTGTACATCAATAGATGAGTGGATAAAAAAGCTGTGGTACATATACACAATGGAATACTGTGCAGCTGTAAGAAAGAAAAATCTCTTATCCTTTGAGACAACATGGAGGGATCTGGAGAGTATTATGCTAAGTGAACTAAGCCAGTCAGAGAAAGACAAGTACCACATGATCTCACTTATTTATGGAATGTAATGAACAAAATAAGCTGACAATCAAAATAGATCCAGAGACAGGGAAGTAGGCAACAGACTGCCAAATCTCAAAAGGAAGGGGGATGAGGGGTAGGAAGAGATAAACCAAATAACTTATATGCATATATGCATAACCAATGGACACAGACAATAGGGTGGGGAAGGCAGAAAGGGGGTGGGAGCATGGAGAAGGAGGTCAGTGGGGGAAAAAGAGGGAACATCTGTAATGCTTTCAACAATAAAGATAAAAACATAAAATAAAAGAAGAAACAGCAAAAAAAGAATTAGCCAGTATTTTTCCTGTTATTGATGTGTTCATGGGTACATACACATGTCAAATCTTATAAAATTGTACCTTTAAATGTGTACAATATACTTCAATAAAATTGTGTTGTTTTTCAATAAGTGTAGTAAGCATATAAGTACTAGAAGAAAATTACCTAAACTATTAGGGTGGG
Source organism: Molossus molossus (assembly GCF_014108415.1). Classification (NCBI taxonomy): domain Eukaryota; kingdom Metazoa; phylum Chordata; class Mammalia; order Chiroptera; family Molossidae; genus Molossus; species Molossus molossus. The sequence continues at coordinate 55,274,147 of NW_023425377.1, read as the reverse complement.
GGTTCTTTATTCAACTTGAATAAATGCACAATTAAAACCAACAAAAAAAAAATATGGAAAAAGGTAAATGCTATGCTAGCCTCCTCCCATGACCACATCAAAATTACTGGTGTGGTTCAGTGCTTAGAGCATCAACCTGCAGACCGAAGGACTGTGGATTTGCTTTCTGGTCAAGGGCACATACCTGAGTTGCAGATTCGATCCCTGGCCCTGGTTGAAAAATCAATGGAAAAAATATCCTCAGGTGAGGATTAAACAAAAAAATAAGAATAACCCCCAAAATGGATTAAACACTTAAATGTAACCCCAAAACTATAAAACTCCTAGAAGAAAACGTAAGCACCAAACTCTGACATTGGTTTTAGTAATATTTCTTTTTGGATATGTCTTCTCGGTCAAGGAAAATAAGAAAAACTAAACAAATGGGACTACACCAAACTAAAACTTTTTGCACAGCAAAGGAAACCATTAACAAAACAAAAAGACAACCTAGTGAATGCGTGACGCTATTTGCCAATGATAAGATCCTTTTAGGGTTACTATCTGAAATACATAAGGAACTCACAGAACTTAACATAAAAAAGACAAACAATCCAATTAAAAAATGGGCAGAGGACCTGAATAGACACTTCACCAAAGAGGACATACAGCTGGCCAATACACATATGAATAGGTGCTCAATGTCACTAGTCATCAGAGAAATACAAATTAAAACCATAATGAGATATCATCTAATACCTGTCAGAATGACTATCATCAATAAATCAACAAACAACAAATCTTGGTGAGGATGTGGAGAAAAGGGAACTTTATGCACTGTTGGTGGGATTGTAACTTGGTGCAGCCACTATGGGAAACAATAGGGAGGTTTCTCAAATACTATAAATAGAACTCCCATATGACCCAGTAATCCCACTTCTGGATATTTATCCAAAAAAATTCAAAACACTAATTCAAAAAGATATATGCATCCCTATGTTCATTGCAGCATTATTTATAATAGCAAAAATAACCCAAGTGCCCATCAATAGATAACTGTATAATGAAGATATGACACATATATATAATGTAATATTACTTGGCCATAAAAAGAATAAATCTTACCATTTGTGACATGGATGAATCTATGTTAAGTGAAATAAGTCAGACAGGGAAAGACAAACTGTATGATTTCACTTATATGTGAATCTATAAAACAAAATAAATGAACAAACAAAACAGAAACAAATTGATACAGAAAACAAGCTGATAATTGCCAGATGGGAAGGGGGTTGAGGGGCTGGGTAAAAAAGGTGAAGGGATTAAGAAGTACAAATTGGTAGTTACAAAATAGTCAAGGGGATATAAACCACAGCATAGGGAATATAGTCATAATATCATAGTAACTATTTATGGTATCAGGTGGGTATGAGACTTATCCAGGATCACTTTGTAAATTATATAAATGTCTGAAACTGGAACAAATATAATATTGAATGTCAACTGTACTTGAAAAAATGTTAAAGAATTATGGACACATAAAGACATTTTCAGGTAAAAAAAAAATTCTAAGAATTTGGTGCCAACAGACTTCTCTAACACAGTTGATACTTCCTTTGAAAGAGTAGGACTTTTTGCCCTGGCTGGTTTGGCTCGGCAGTTAGAGCATCAGCCCATGGACCAGAGAGTCTCTGGTTTGATTCCCAGTCAAGGGCATGTACCTTGGTTTTGGGTTTGATCCCCAGCCCCAGTCGGGATCATGTGAGAGACAACCAATCAATATGTCTCTCTCATATTGATATTTCTCTCTCTTCCCCCTCCCTCCCTGCTACTCTATCTAAAATAAGTCAATGAAAAAATATCCTCTGGTAAGGATCAAAATATATACATATATATATCAGTAGAACTTCCTTTAAGGTTCTTTAAACAGAAGGGAAATAACACTAGAATAATTTTAAACATCATGAAAAAAGAAAAACAGAAAAAATATAAAAGACTTTTTATTAGAAATTATAACATTGTCTTATGTGGTTTTCATATAAAACACAACAACAGAAAGAGGGTAAAGTAAAGAAGCCTGTAATAATGCTAAACCTTCAAGATTCAACTTGAAGTTGTAAAAATATTCATTGTAAGTAGATAGTGAAAAGTTAGGTATGATTATTATAATCCCTAGAGTAACCACTAACCTATACAAATAGAATAGTCGGCCTTCCAGTCAAGATGGCTGCGTAGCTAAAAGCGGTCCTCGCTTCCTCCCACAACCACATCAAAATTACAACTAAACTATAGAACAACCATCATTCAGAACTGCCTGAAACTGAGCTGAATGGAAGTCCTACAACTATAAAATTAAAGAAGCCACATCTGGTAGGAGGGGCAGAGGTACAGATTGGCTGGCCCCACACCCACGTGTGGTGGATAAAAATCAGGAGGGAGCCCGGCCAATGTGGCTCAGTGGTTGAGTGTCGACCCACGCACCAAGAGGTCACCAGTTCGATTCCCGGTCAGGGCACATGCCCAGATTATGGGCCAAATCGCCAGTGGGGGGCATGCAGGAGGTGGCCAATCAATGTTCTTTCTCATTGATGTTTCTCTCTCTCCCTTCCCCTCTCTCTAAAAATCAGTAAAGAAAAAAATTTACAAAAAAAGAAAATCAGGAGGGATACCTCAGCGGTGAAGGCCCTTCCTGAGGGGTAAGAGGTGCCCATTCCCCATCAGGGTTCCAGTGCCAGGAAGAGAAGTCCCCATAACTTCTGACTGTAAAATCCAGCAGGAACTGAGGCTGAGGGGGGTTGAAGCTTCTGGAGTCCCAGGCAGTTCCTCTTAAAGGGCCCGTGCATGGACTTACTCAGACCCACTCCCCCCAGACTCCAGCTTGGGGGAGGCAGCTTGAAAGGCACCAGAGACATATGGGGAAGAACTGGGTTTTTAGTATCAGGGTGAGAGCTAGAGAGACAGATTTCTCCTGGAAAGACATGCTGGTGGAGGCTGTTGTTCCTTTGGTGAGCCCTTCTCCCACCGGACAGTCAAACGTGTACCATATGTGGGACTCCAGCAATCTGGATTACATTGTTTTACCCACCCTGAGGCCCTTCACCACCTGACTTTCAGGCCCGCCCAAGCTGTTTCCAGTGGTTGTACCATAGGATTGGCCTCTCTTGGCTCTTGCTTCAGATTTTCCTAAATTCTTCAAACAAACAGCATCTGGCCTCAGCCAGCCCCATGCCTCTAACTAACTGGCCCTAATCCTGGTACTAGAAGGAGCCAGCCTTGGTTCACAGCTTGACTTCGCCCTTGTACCTCCAAGACCAGCACAAGAAGCAGCCATCTGTAGATCGCACTGTTACTCATGCTTGGTGGTCCCAGGTAGAACACAGGCAGAGGTTGACCCTGCCCCAGAGTCAGTACATCCAGTGGACAGCTTCAGACTATGTTGAAGAACCACCATCCAACCACCTCCACAAGCGACACACTCAAGGAATGGACTCAGTGGGTACCAGAGCCCTGCTGAAGTAAATCTTACTCTGTGTGGTGGGCCCTGCACAGCTGATCCTCCAAGGTAGTCAGAGGTCAGTGGTCAGTAGTCAGTGGGCACAGCTAGTCCTTGCAGCTGAACAGCCTGAGTAAATCCCTCCCATTGATGTCCCAACAGCAATCAAGACTCAATTACAACAGAACGATGAACAGTCCACATGAGGGGTTACCTCAAGGACCCAGCTAGGGTGACCAGGGAGGCTGTGCCACTGGATTCTACAGGATACCTACTACAACAGGCCACCCTAGGAATCCTAGGAAACATAGTAACTCTACCTAATACATAGAAACAAACGCAGGAGGCAGCCAAAGTGAGGAGATGAAAAAGCATGTCTCAAATAAAAGAACAGAACAAAACTCCAGGAAAAGAACTAAGCAAAATGAAGATAAGCCATCTAACAGATGCAGAATTCAAAACACTGGTTATAAGGATGCTTAATGAACTTAGTGAGAATTTCATGGAACTTAGTGAGAATGTCAAGGAACTTAGTGAGAACCTCAAGAGCATAAAAAAGAACCAGTTGGAAATGAAGGATACACTAACTGAAATAAAGAATAATTTATAGGGAATCGGTAGTAGAGTAGGTGAAGCTAAGAAGCAAATCATCGATTTGGAATATAAGGAAGCAAAAAACACTCAATCAGAACAAAGAATCCAAAAAAATGAGGATAGTGTAAGGAGCCTCTTGGACAACTTCAAGTGTGCCAACATTCACGTCACGCAGGTGCCAGAAGGAGAAGAGAGAGAGCAAGAAATTGAAAACCTCTTTGAAAAAAATAATGACAGAAAACTTCCCTAACTTGGTGAAGAAAATAGACATACAAGTCTAGGAAGCACAGAGTCTCAAACAAGATGAACCCAAGAGGTCTACACCAAGACATATCATCATCAAAATGCAGAAGGTTCAAAACACAGAGAGAATCTTAAAGGCAGCAAGAGAAAAGAAGTTAGTTACCTACAAAGGAGCTCCCATGAGACTGTCAGTTGATTTCTCAAAAGAAGCTTTGCAGGCCAGAAAGGAGTGGCAAGAGATTTTCAAAGTAATGAAAAGCAACAACCTACAACCAAGATTACTCTATCCTGCTAAGCTATCATTTAGAATTAATGGACATATCAAGAGTTTCCCAGACAAGAAAAAGCTAAAGGAGTTCATCACCACCAAACCAGTATTATATGAAATGTTGACAGGTCTTCTTGAAGAAGAACAACAAAAATATGAACAATAAAATGGCAATAAATGCATATCTATCAACAAATGAATCTACAAACAAAATGGGCAAACAGAACAGAAACATTCTCATAGATACAGAGAACTTTTTGTTGGTTGCCAGGTGGGAAGCAACTAGGGGCATGCATGAAAAAGGTGAGGGAATTAAGAAGTACAAATTGGTTGTTAGACAGATAAACCTCAAAAGGAAGCAGGGAGGGAGGACAGGAAGAGATAAACCAAAGAATTATATGCATATATGCATAATCAGTGGACACAGACAATTGTGTGAGAAAGGCAAGGGGAGGTGGGAGCAAGTAGGAGGGGGTATTTCAAGGGAAAAATATTATAGACCAATAGAACATAGGTACAAAAATCCTCAACAAAATGTTGGTAAATCTAAACCAGCAATGCATAAAATGTTTAGTACACCACAAACAAGTGGAACTTATCCTGGAATGAAGGCTGGCACAATATTCAAAAGCCAATGAAACCTACCATATTACCAAACTAGATAAGAAAAAAACACATGATCATATCAAATGAGACAGAAAAAAGCATTCAATAAAATTCAACATATATTCATGAGCAAAAATAAAAACTCTCAGCTAACTAATATAGAAAGGAACTTTCTTACCTGATAAAGAGCATCTACAAGAAACCTAAAGCTAACATGATAATCATGAAAGACTGAATTTGATCCCCTTTAAGGGAACATTCTCACTGTTCCTATTCAACATTGTAATAGAAGTCCTAGACAGTGCAATAAGGCAAGAAACATAAATGTAAGGCATACAGATTGGAAGGAAGAAATACACTATCCCTATGCACAGATCACGTGGTTGTCTATGTAAAACATCCTAAGGAATCTATAAAAGAAACTTCCTGAAATACTACATGAGTTTAGCAAGGTCACAGGATATAAGGTCAAAACACAATAAGTCAATCATATTTCTCTATTCTGGCAATAAACTCTAAAAAAAAATCAAAAGTAACCCATTTATAACACTTAAACAAAAGCAAAATACTTAGATATAAATCTTAAAAACATATGCACAATATATATCCTAAAAACTAAAAATGCTAAGAAAAAGAAAAATTTAAAGGCTCAAATAAATGGAGAGATGTATTATGTTCATGGATTGAAAATGTGATCCATTAACATAATATCATGGAGTAAAGATGTCAATCCATCAATGGGTCCATAGCTTTAAGGAAACATCAATCAAACTATGAGCAGAATTTTCATAGACATAGATATGGTTATTCCAAAATTTATATAGAAAGGCCAAGGAACTAGAATTAGCTATGACAATTTTTAAAAAGAAGAATAAGGTGGGGGGCATCATTCTACCCAATATCAAAGCTACAGTAATCAAGACGGGGAGGTGCTGGCAAAAGGATAAACACATAGAATAACATTGCTAGGGCGATGAGGGCTCTGCAGACAGTAAATATGGCCAAGGCCTAGGTTTGAACTCCAACCATGCACCTCAGCCTGAGCATGACCCCCAAAGTGGTGCAGCTGACAGTGAGAGGTATGGCACCAGGAGGATGGTGCTGACTGATTTGAAACAAGCCAGAAAAGATGTCCATGGAATCCTACTACACAGACTGTTTTTCTCGGCTGTCCTAAATAAGGCTAGGGAGAATAAAGCTTGTGCCCCAAAATACTCATGTGTAGACCTACCTGTGAGCTTCACTGGAGTCCTAAGGACAGGAGGTTGAGAATCACTGGATGGCCAGGTCTCCCTCATTTCTCACCAGGGACTATGTAACTGGCCTCCACTTCTTGAGCTTCATTGCACTCTGAACCCCTCCACACTAGGGGTCCAGAAAGCTACAATTCTGGCTACCTCTGCACAGCTCTTGGAATACCCTGAACCTCTTCCCCACGTGCAAACTCCTACTCAACCTTCAGGACCTGACTCCAATGTCCCCTTCTCCTTCCACACACCCTTCCACATTCTTGGGCCTTGTTGGAAAGTAGAAGGAAGTTAGGGGCAGGGAAGGCCATAATGAAATTCAGTCAGCAAATAACGTGAGAGAGGCTTGGGACAGCCCCATCAGCATCCCTACTCCCCATACACAGGGAAGCCAGACCTGCAGGAACCAGCCCATCACACAAAATCTCTAATCAATAAAAATGCCCACATGTTTTGTTCCAGCAGTTCGGCTCATAGTAAATAACCTAGGACACTACCACCATTTCAGGTCACCAGAAAACAGGTTTGTGGAGCTTTGCTTTTAATGGCAAAAGGTTGAAAATGACCCAAGTATCCAACCATAGCAGCCAGTAAACATTCTGAGATATTCATGTGATATAATGCTGGTCAGGAGATTATTAAAAGAGCTAAATCTTGGCACATTAGTATGGCTGGGTCCCCCACAATATATTTTCTCATAGTATATTTAGGTACATGCAAACACAAAGAAAAAAGTCTAGAAGGGTATTTTTCCAAAGACACAATTCCCTCATAGGGGTGGGGTCAAAGAGAGCCAGGCAGAGCTAGCCAGGGCTTTTGTCAAATCTGTAGGGCTGCAGGTTTTACAAGAACATATTTAACTGACTTGAGTGATTAAAATATAATGAAAGCAGATGAATCCATTGAAATGATCATTTTTTTTTTCAAAAGAGAAGACCCTGCTATGAAATCTCCAAGCCTGATCCTGGTGACCAAAGGCCCATGGTGAGGCCAGTGTATATGCTCAGGACTCCAGTCCTCGCCCTTATATGTTGTGGGACCACACCAGACCAGGAATGAAGAGGGCTCAGGGCAGGTGCCCTACCCCAGTCTACTGGGCATTAATCAGATTCATCTGGGAGTGAGCCAGCCTGGCAACTTCAAACACACGTGTGTCTACATGCTCACAAGTACACAAACATAATCACAGACACACACACACACACACACACACACCACTGAAATATATATACTTACATGGACACAGACACAAAAGACACTGAGACTGCTCACGTACACCGCTCAATCATATCAACATACACTACAGAGAAGATGGCGGGCAGGACCTGAGGGAGGGTGAGTGTGTGAGAGAGTGAGTGAGTGTGTGAGAGAGTGTGAATGGATATGAAGGTGGACGACCAAACCTGAGCAGTGCAGAGCCACAGAGCAGAAAGTTCCTGTGCTGTGTTCGGGAGCAGTCGGCTACCACGTTAAGGTTACACCATTTTGGAAGATCCCAGGTCTTCCCTGGGAGGAGGCAGTGGGAATGGCTAGAGCCCAGCAACCTGAGCCCACCAGCACACCTGGCACCATTGGACCAGTGGACACTCTGTGTCAACACAGACTGGTGCACAGTAGTGGAGCTCCCAAGGTGCCTGTCGCAAAAGCCTCAGATAGCCTGGAGCCCAGCACCATCCCCCATAGTAGCAGCCTGATCAGAGTCAAGATATACCCCCAGAAACAGAGGCTGGGGAGCAGACATCCATTCCCAGGCAACAGAAGCACAGACCAGCAGCTGAGACGCATCCCCAAAAACTACAGCAAAAGCTGAGCAGGAGTTGAGCCCCAAGGGGCAGCAAAACTCCCCAACTGCGAGCTGCAGGACCTGGGGCTCCACAGATGCCTGTGCAGTCCAGCAGCTCACAATTGCAGTGGGAAGCCTAAGCCCCAAAGAGACTGCTGCGATCCAGCTGCCCATCCACAAGACCTGAAGGGTGCAGGGGCACCAGAGAGGCCTGTGCAACCCAGCAGGAACTGTGAGACCCAGTTAGCCCTGGGAACTGTGGGGTACTGAAGCACCAGAGAGGACTATGTGACCCAGCAGAGACTGTGAAATCTAGTTACCCGCAGGACCTGCGAGGTGCTGAAGTACCAAAGAGGACGGTGTGACCCATAACATAAGCATAGAGCCAAATCCCCAAAGGGACTGTATGATCCAGTTACCCTTGGGACCTGCAGCGTGTGGGGAGACCAGAAAGGCCTGTGGAACCCTGCTGCCCACAAGATATTCATAGAGGAGGTGAAAATGGAGGCAGAATAAACAGAAGCTAAGCAGACAATCTCCCAGGACCAAAGGTCGATTACAACTAAAATAAAGACAAATCCTCGGAAAAACAGAAACAGAAAAGCAGCACAACAGGACCATATAAACAGGGACACTGGTAGGGAGGCGTGAGAGGGTGGCAGGTTGGGAGCCCAGAGAAAGCAGCAGTTTTAGCTGTGAGCAGAGCTCTTAGGGAATAAAGACCAAGCCCACTCCACAGCACAGAGAGCCAGGACAGAGTGCTAAAATCACCAAAGCCACACACCTAGGGGTTACAGCTGAGGGAGGGCAGATTAGGCTGAAACTCTGTTGGGACACCCGGGATTTAGACGGCACTCAGAGTTTTTGCTGAATTGCAGCCACAAAGGACAGTGGCCAGTGTGCTCCTTCCCAGAGCAGTAAGAAAAAGCAGCAGCTCCCCACCCCCAACTCGAAGATTCAGCCTTTCCCAGGTGAGGCAAAGAAATAAAAATTGAGGCTCAAAAAACCAGCATCTATCTACCCTATGAAAATCCTCTTATTCAGAACACCAGGGCTACCCTCCAAGGCACTGAGTAACTGAGAATACTAGACACCAGGAAAAACCTAGAGAATTACTGAACCTTTCCTGGGCTTGCAAATTTACACAGAAAAAATAAGACTTGACAGTGGTGTTTAATGTGGGCCCACCCAGGCTCAGCCAAGCCCAGGAGAAGGAGCCAAAAATAGCAGAACATCAACACCCACAGGGAAATTTTAAAGGCTCCACAGCCCACTGTGATAGCCAAAATGGTGAAACACAGAAACAAAAGCCAAATGAAAGAACAAGAGAACTCTATCAAAGATGAAATCAATGAAATGCAGCTAAGAAAATTATCAGAGGTAGAGGTCAGAGCCATGATCTTGAGGAAGTTCAACAGTATGAGTAAGGACCTCAACACCATGAGTAAAGATATAGAAACATTAAAAACCAACCAAGTGGAAATGAAGAATGACATAGCAGAAATTAAGAATACATTGGAAGGACTAACCAGCAGAGTAGAGGAAGCTGAGGACTGGATCAGTGAATTAGAAGACAGGGCAGAAAAAATTCAACCAATCAGAGAACCAAAAGGAAAAAATATTTAAAAAACAGGAAGACAGCTTAAGAGAACTGTGGGACAACTGGAAAAGTAATAACATTTTCATTATAGGAGTCCCTGAAGAGGAAGAATATGAGCAAGGGTTAGAGAATATATTTTAAGAAATAGTGACAGAAAACTTTCCTAATGTGGTGAAAGAAGAAGACATTCAAGTTCAAGAAGCACAGAGAGCCCTGGCCGGTTTGGCTCAGTGGTTAGAGTGTCGGCCTGTGGTCCAGAGAGACCCGGGTTCGGTTCCCGCTAAGGGCACGTACCTTGGTTGCAGTTTGTCCCCGGCCATGGTTGGGTCGTTCGGGTGGCAACCACTCAATGTGTCCCTTTCATGTCGATGTTTCTCACTGTCTCTCTCTTCCTCTCTCTCCCTCCCACTCTACCTGAACAAAAAATGGAAAAATGTCCTCGGGTGAGGATAAAAAACAAATAAACAAACAAACAAACAAAAAAAACACAAAGTAGCTCATTGGATAAGAAAGCATGACTCATATATATGCTGTTCACAAGAAACCCACCTCACAACAAAAGACTCACATAGGTTGAAGGTGAAGAGATGGAAAAAAATCTTTCAAGCAAATGGAAAGCAAAAAAAAAAAAAAAGCAGTGGTAGCAATACTCACATCTAATAAATATATTTCAAAATGAAGACCATAACTAGAGACAAAGAAGGCCACCACATAATTTTGAAAGGATCTAACCAACAGAAAGTTATAGCCTTGGTAAACATATGCACCCAATATAGGAGCACCAAAATATATTAAATATGTTTTGGAAGCCTTCAAAGGAGAAATCAACAGCGATACAATCATAGCAGGGGACTTCAATACCCCACTAACATTACTGGATAGATCTTCTAGAAAAAAAATGAACAAGGAAACACACACTCTAAATGAAGCGTTATATCAAATGGATTTAATAGATATCTACAGAAAATTACTACCGCAGAATTCACATTCTTCTCAACTACACATGGGACATTCTCAAAGAATGACCACATGCTAGGGCACAAACTAAGTATCTACAAGTTCAAGTAGATTGAAATCTTATCAAGCATCTTCTCAGATCACAATGGCATGAAATTAGAAATCAACTGCAACAAGAACATGCAAAGACATTTGAAAACATAGAGGCTAAATAGCATGTTATTGAATAATGAATGGGTTACCATGGAATTCAAGAAAGAAATTAAAAACTTCCTGGAAACCAATGAAAATGAACACACAACACAAAATCTATGGGATGCAGTGAAAGCAGTTCTGAGAGGAAAGTTCATAGCACTACAGGCCTACCTCAAGGAGCAAGAAAAATTTCTAATAGACTATCTAACATCACAAGTTAAGGAACTAGAAAGCAAACAAAAAGAAACCCCAGAGCGAGTAGAAGGAAGGAAATAGTAAAGATCGGAGCAGAAATAAATGACATGGAGACCAAAAAAGCAATTCAAAAGATCAATGAAACAAAGAGTTGGTTCTTTGAAAAGATAAACAAGATTTATGGACCCTTAGCTACACTCACCAAGAAACAAAGAAAGAGAACCCAAAATACACAAAATCAGAAATGAAAGAGGATAATAATAACTGACACCACAGAAATACAAAGGATTGTTAACAAATTTAATGAACATTATATGGCAACAAATTCAATAGTCTAAACAAAATGGACAAATTTCTAGAAACACATAGTCTTCCCAAACTGAATCTGGAAGAGATAGAAAACTTGAACAGACCAATGACAACAAAAGAAATTAAAGATGTAATCAAGACTCTCCCAGCAAACCAAAGCCCAGGACTGGATGGCTTCAAGGGAAAATTTTACCGAACATTCAAGAAAAGAACTAATACCCATTCTCCTCAAACTATTTCAAAAAATCCAAGAAGAAGGAAGACTTCCACATTTTTTTAAAGAGGCCAGCATAATTCTAATTCCAAAACCAGAAAAATGCACTACAAAAAAAGAAAACTACAGGCCGATATCCCTAATGAACATAGATGCCAAAATCCTGAACAAAATACTAGCAAATCAAATCCAGCAATACATCAAAAAAATTGTTCACCATGACCAAGTGGGATGCATTCCAGGGATGCATGGCTGGTACAATATTTGCAAATCAATAAATGTGATACACCACATAAACAAAATGAAAAATAAAAATCATATGATCATATCAATAGACGCTAAAAAAGCATTCGACAAAATCCAGCACCCATTTCTGATAAAAACACAATGTGCGAATAGAGGGATCATATCTCGACATAATAAAGGCCATATATGAAAGAACTGCAGCCAACATCATACTCAATAGGCAAAAATTAAAAGCATTTCCCTTAAGAACAAGAACAAGACAAGGATGCCCACTTTCACCACTCTTATTTAACATAGTACTGGAAGTCTTAGCCACAGTAGTCAAAGAGGAAGAGAAAATAAAAGGGATCCAAATTGGAAAGGAGGAAGTGAAATTGTCATTATTCACAGATGATGTGATACTATACTTAGAAAATACCAAAGACTCCATAAAAAATTTATTAGACTTAATAAATGAATTTGGCAAAGTAGCAAGATACAAAATTAATGTCAGGTAATCGATGGCATTCTTATACACTGATGATGAACTCACAAAAAGAGAAATAAAAAAAAAAATCCCATTTACCATCTCAGCAAAAAAATTAAGATACCTAGGAATAAACTTAATGAAAGAAATGAAGGATCTATTCAAATAAAACTACAGGTATTGAAAAAAGAAATAGAGGAAGATATAAATAAGTGGAAGCACATACCTTGTTCATGGATTGGAAGAATTAATATCGTTATAATGTCCACATTAACCAAAGGAATTTATACATTCAATAATGCAATCCTCATCAAAATACCAACGATGTACTTCACAGAACTAGAACAAATACTTCAAAAATTCATATGGAACAAAAAAAGACCTCAAATAGCCACAGCAATTTTGAAAAACAAGAACAACGTTGGAGGGATCACATCACCAGATTTCAGGTTATACTACAAAGCCAGTGAAATCAAAACAGCCTGATACTGGCACAAGAACAGATATATAGACCAGTGGAACAGAACAGAGAACCCAGAAATGGACCCAAGGCAATAAGCTCAATTAATATTTGACAAAGGTGGCAAGAGCATACAGTGGAGTAAAGACAGCCTCTTTAATAAATGGTGTTGGGAAAATTGGACAGCTACATGCAAAAAAATGAAACTAGACCATCAGCTTACACCATACAAGAATAAACTCAAAATGAATAGACTTAAATGTGACTCATGAATCCATGAAAATCCTAGAAGAAAATATAGGCAACAAAATTTCAGATATACACAGCAGAATTTTCACTGATACATAGACTAAGGCAACAGAAACAATGAAGAAAATAAACACATGGGACTACATCAAACTCAAAAGCTTCTGCAAAGCAAAAGATACAATCATCAAAATGGAAAGGCAACCCACTGTATGGGAGAGCATAATTGCCAATGATACATCAGATAAGGGGTTAATTTCCAATAAATATAGAATACTCATACAAATGAACAAAAGGAAGACAAAGAACCCAATTAAAAAATGGGCAGAGAAACTAAATAGACACCTCTCCAAACAGGACATACAAATGGCTAAGAGACATATGAAGAAATGCTCAACATCACTAATCATCAGAGATGCAAATTAAAACAACAATGAGGTATCACCTTACAACTGTCAGAATGACTGTCATCAACATATCATCAAACAATTGCTGGCGAGGGTGTGGAGAAAAGGGGACTCTAGTACACTGCTGGTAAGAAAGAAGACTTGTGCAGCCACTATTTTTACCTCAAAAAATTAAAAATTGAACTTTGATTTGACCCAGGGATCCCACTTCTAGGAATACACCCTAAGAAAACTGAAACACCAATCAGAAAGAAATATGTACCCTCATGTTCAGAGCAGCACTATTTACAGTAGCTAAGATCTGGAAACAGTCCAAGTGTCCATCTGAAGACAAATGGATATTAAAGTTGTGGTACATGTACACAATAGAGTACTATGTGGCTATAAGAAAGAAAGATCTTTTATCCTTTAAGACGACATGGAGGGACCTGGAAAGTATTATCCTAAGCTAAACAAGTCAATCAGAGAAAGACAAGTATCATATGATCTCACCTATTTGTGGAATATAATGAACATAACAGTCTGAGGAATGGGGTGGCCTCAGAGATGTGGAAGTGGGGTACAGACTGACAATCCCCAGAAGGCAGGATGGTGGGGGAGAGATAAACCACAGAACTTATATGCAAGTATGCATGAGCAATGGAAATGGACAGCAAAACTGGGGACAGGGCAGGGAGGGTGGGGAGGGCAGAATCAGTAGGGGGAAAAGGAGAAACATCTATAACAAAAATTAATTAATTAAAAAAACATACACTACAAATTTACAATCACACACACAGAAGCATACATACTCATACTCACATGCACACATACACACACACACAGTCACATGGACATACACATGCAAATACATACTCACACCCACTACTTGAACACAGATATACAAGCACAAATTTGCAAACACATGCTGCACACTCTCGCAACACATCACATATGCTCACTTAACACACATTCACACACCCAGCACTCACAGATACTCAGGCCAGGGCACCCCATGAGCAAGAAGAGGCCCCAGAGAGCACACCCAAAGCCTGTGTTTTTGGAGGAAGGCAGTTACCCAAGGAGGGCAAGGAACCCTGCTCTGTCCACCAGCCTCATTGGAACTCTAATATAGTGCCAGGCCCTGTGTTGGCAGAAGAGCCAGGCAGGAAGTCCGCCTCAGTGCCAACTTTGGAAAGGATGGAAGCAAAGCCATGAAATCAGCTCCCATAGGAGTCATGTGCTGCATAGGCACTGAAACAGCAGTCTGCGCTGGGGGTTCTCTGGAAAGGCCCACTGAAGATATAGCACTTGTCCCAAGAAAGGAGCCAGGGCGCAAGGCACTGGGGAGCCAGGGCCCAAGGCACTGAGCAAGAGGTTCCAAAAGAAACAGGGTTCAGCCAGCTGCTGGGTGAGGGCTGGGCCAAGGAGTCCACCCTGGGAGGCCAGTCTTGCCCCTGTCATGAACCCAGAAGCTTTAAACCATGAGTCTCAGTCTGTGGAGGCAAGCCCAGCACCGAATAGAGGGTGAGCACTCACCAGGGACTCTTAAGATGAGCCATCCAGCCTGAGTCCAGCCAAGACCCCTATCCACACTGCCTTTCTTCCCCCAGGTCTCTTATCCCTGATGTGCACTGCCACACCCCTCAGCAGATGCTTTGAGGGCCTCATTACCCTTCATAGAGCCATGTGCTGACTCAGGTGGGCACTGATCATCAAGTGAGGACAGTTTTGTGGCACAGCAAAAGCTCTGCCCACAAGGGTTCAACAGCATAAGAAGTGGGGCCTAGGAGCCCACTACTGGGCTTCCTGGGCCAGGTTATACTTGTTGCTGACAGTGCCAGGGATAACTCCAAGCTGAGAGCCAGGGCAAACTGAGCCCATGTGATCCCCATGCTCCACAGTTGCCCAATTTAATTTCTGAAATGTGAGTCAGACTTGTCACCCACCTGCTCCAAGCCTTCCAACAGCTTCCCACCACATGACTGCCCATCACCTGATTTCTCCTTCATATAAAGTTCCTACCACAGAGATCTTTCTGTCCCTTGCTCACTTCAACTTAGTTCCTGCTCCAGGGCCTTTGTACATGCTTTACCACCTTCCACCTGAAAGTTCAGATCTTAAATTCAAAGTTCAGGCCTTCTCAGAAGGACCTTAGCTAAAAGTGTCCCTTCTCCATCATGCCCTACCCTGCTCTAATTTTTCCACAACAACCTTTCCCAATAATTGACATGTTGGTTCTTTACTGGATCACAATCTACCCTCCAACCAGATTTCAGAATAGTGAAATTTTCCTTGCTGGACTCAAAGTCCCTAGACCAGTGACTGGTGCCTCAAAGATGGTCATTAAATATGGAAAAGTCGCCCTGTCTGGTGTGGGTCAGTTGGTTTGGTGTCATCCAGTGCACCAGGAGGTTGCTGATTCGATCCCAGTCAGAGCACATACCCAGGTTGTGGGCTAGATCCCCAGTGGCAGCTGATCCATGTTGCACTCTCACACAGATGCTTCTTTCTCCTTCTCCCTACCTCTCTCTCTAAAAATAAATCAATGAACTATTCTTAAAAATAAATAAACAAAAAAAGTCGCTTGGCCTTCAGAGCCTATGTTTCCTCAACTGCAGAATGGCATGAGAATTCCTTTTCAATGTCACTGAGCCACACATGGGCCAAGTTCATTGCTTTCTGGAGTGAGAGTGAGCAAATACAAAAGGAAGTGGAAAAAGAGTGTTTACATTGAGAACTCTGATGCTCTGATTTCTCTGCGGTTGGGTTGCTAGCTCTGAGATGGGAAGTTTTCTGGCCTGGATTGTCTTAGGAGTAGGAGAATCTGAAAAGATTTTGAGAGGGAGATGTGCAGAACTCAGAGGCCCAGGAGAAAGCAGTTGAAATGCCAGTTGAAAGAGGAGCTGTGTAGCCCATGTGCTTTTGGAGGGTGGGTACAGGGTGGCTGCCTGTTCCCAGAGAAAGAGTACAGATGGGCTAGGGGCTGCAGGGACCCCCTGAAACATGATAATTAGCCTTGCAGGCCCCACACAATATTTTACCACACCTTTTTTCCAGACAAATATTTTGGGAGGAATTCTTTTTAAACTCATAAAATAAATTCTCCTAGAATAACATCTATGTGTACAGGTAGGGATGGGGGTAATGCCCCAAGCCCTTCTAGAGAAGTTTCTCCTTCTTAGGGTGGTGGCCCAGGAACACATCCAGTGTCCTCTCCAGCATTCTGAGCAGCCCCAGACCACATGAGTCACCTGGGAGTTTGTTTGAAATGCAGAATCCAGTTGCACCCCAGATCTGAAAAGGAAAACCTGTATTTTTGCAGGTTTCCAGGTAAACTGATGCTTGTTAACATCTGAGGTGTAGTTTCTTGTATGTGTGTGTGTATGTGTGTGATGAGAGCGTCTGAAATCTACTCTTTTAGCCAATTTCCTGTACTCAGTATAGTATTATTAACTATAATGTGCATAGTGCACATTAGATCTCTAAACATATCCATCTTATATGACTGTAACTTTGTACCTCTGACCATCTTCCCATCCCCCACCTCTCTGCTTCTGGTCATCAGTGTTCTTTCTACTCTCTGCATCTATGATTTCGACTTCTTTAGATTCCCCTCAGCGAAATCCTGCAGCATTTGTCTTTCTGTGGCTGGCTTATTTCACTGAGCATAATGTCTTCCAGGTTCATTCCTGTTGTCACAAATGGCAGGATCTCTTCAATATTTTTAAATAAAATAATGTTCTACTATATTGTACATACCACAAGTCTTTTTCTACCCATCCATCCATGGACACTGTAGAAATCATTTAAATATCAAGTCATCATGTTGTATACCTTAAATATACACAATTTATATTTTTAAAAATCAAAGTTAATTTAAAATAAGTCTGAAAGGTGCTGCTCTAAACCTCCCAGGGCCCCATTGTCCCCAGTTGTGTGGCCTGGGTAGTTAAGCTCTTCCTACTTGCTAAGCGTTATTTTCCCTGACTATAAAATAAGTTAAATGTCTCGGTCTGGCAAAGGCATTGGGAGGACCAAGGCCAGGAAGCTGGGAAGCCCTTGGTGAGCAGAACCTCCAAGGCCTTGATCAGCCCCCTGGTGACAGTGAGAGGGCCACTACATCACACTGTGGCCACACTGTAAAGTCAGGGAGACCTTGACCATTCAGGCTACCCACTCTACAGGTGGGCCCAGCACATGAGGGCCCAACCTCCCACCTACAAGTTCATTCCTTCCAGTCCTTCTCTGCCACCTCAGGTTAAGCAAGGTATCTCAAGGGCAGGTCCAAGACTTGCCATCTACCATCTCAACAACTACAGGAAACAATTTTTCCAAACCACTCTCCAAATTAGATGATATGAAAGAAAGATGTGTATGTTCAACAGATGTTCGCTTGGATGCTGGTCCTCCCCAACTGTTTGAACAGGAAAGGTTGGTCCAGGAGAGCTGGCCTCTGGGCACACACTCCTCTAGAAGGTCCTAGTTCCTGGCTGTCCTAAGCTGCTTTGAACCCAGCCCCTTCTGTGTGCTCCCTTACTTCTTTGTGGGGTGGGGGCAATGTGGCTCAGAGGCACAGGGATTAGCCATGGTCTGCTGGCTGTGAGTAGCACTCAAAGAATCAAAGTAAAGGAAATCTGATGGTGGAGGCCAGCCACCACTAAGAATGTGAACCATAGACTCCTTGCCATGTGGAAGGGAGGGTAGAGGTTTTGGAAGTGGGGAGGGGGGAAAGAGGGGCACTGGAACTCCACCACACTGAGAGAGGTCTACAAACCCACTGCTCTGGGGCTCATGGCAGAAGAAGACAATGTGCAAATATGATATTTAAAGATCCATGAGGTGTAGCTGGCAAAAAAGTGGCCTCCAAAGATATGTCCTGGTTCTCATTTCTGGAATACGTAAATGTGGACTTTTGTGGTTAAAAAAAAGCAGTAGGGGGGACTTGTAGAAATGATTAAGGGTCTAAAGATGGCAGATGATCCTGAATCATGAGGGTAGGCCTTAATGCAATCACATGCCCATGTCCTCATAAGTGGGAGGCAGAGAGAGATTAGATAGACACAGAGGAGAAGTCCATCATGGATAAAGATAGTAGACAGAGACTGAAGATGCCAGTCTTGTAAGACCAGAGTGATATAGCCACAAAGCCCGGGACGCCAGGAGCCACTAAAAGCTGAAAAAGAGGCAAGGACATTATTCTCCCCTGGAGGCCCTGCAACACCTTGTCTTCTGCCTCCAGAACTTAGAAAGAATACATTTCTGTTGTTTAAGCCAGTAAATTTGTGATAATTTGTTACATCAACCACAGGAAACTGATAAAACAGGAACCATAATATGCACTAGAATGGTGACAGAACTATTCAAGAAGATTGGGGAGGGGAAGCATCAGGGATTCAGTGAGCTAAATCCTAACCTTCCATAACAGGAAGCCAACAGATAATATCAAAACCTGACACATCATGAAACGGCATGAAATGGTAGCTGCCAGAAACCAATGGCCTAAACCCTGCAAAGGCTCCCTTCCTGGAAATGGTCTGTGAGGAAGGTGCATGCATGTACACACTCACACACAGACACACATTCATACAAACACATGCACAAATCACACCTACACTCATGTATGCACACTCACATGTGTATGCATGCTCTCACATACTTTTGCACACATTCATGTGCATCACCACATTCACACAAACATGCACATCTTACACACAAATTCACATATATGCTTATGTTCACACACACACAGTCACACTGGTGTGCATCCTCATATTTCCATACACTCACACCCGCACATACACTCAAATATATGCATACACTCATACACATATACACACTCTCATACACATTCAGACGCAAACACACTCTCATGCACTCATATCAGCCTAGTGTGAACTTTCACCATTCATATTCATGCATACTCTCACAGTCATACACTCAAAATGCATTCTCACACTTACATGTATCCTCACATCCATTCACACCCACATTCACACACACACCCATGCACACATACACACACATAATCAGAGAGGGATAAGAAGGGGGTGTCTGGCCAAATTGATGGTTTCAGTTCTGGGACCAGGGGTTCCCAACCAGAACCTGATGGGGGCTTCCCACACTCCACACATACACTGACCCAGTGGCCCACACTTCAAACCTCATGTTCCTTCATCCTTTCAGAGGCCTCTAACTGGACGAAACCTTAAAACTTGTAGGGCTGTGCCAGAGCCAGGGCATAACCCTGGGCATTTCCAGAGAGGGCACTTCCAGAGAGGGCAATTGCAGGGCTCCCAGCCCCATTCTGTCCCCTCCCCACCAGGTCAGATCTTGTCCTCATCTTGCTCTCTTCCCCTCAGGTTGCACCTCTTGACAGCCATCTAGGGCTTGGCTAGGCCTCTGCCTCCTGGCTGCCACATCTCATTCAGAGCTGGGCAGGCGCCCACTCTGAGCTAAGTTAGTGCAGGGAGGGAGTAGAAGAGGGATACAGGGAGCTGAGCAGGGACAAGGCTCCTCTTCACCCACATGTGGCCAGAACAGACACTGTTTTCCTTTTTCCTTTTGAAACACAAGTGCTTATCCATAGTGCTTTACTCAGAGCCCCCCATCACCACTCCTGCTTACTAACCCTTCTGCAGCTCCTGGACCATGTCCTTCCTCTCATGGGTATCTACACTGCCATATCTCCATTGGCCTATGCTCTTACTTTACATATGAGGAAAACAAGCCCAGCATAGGCCAATGTACCTGCCAGGTCACATAGCCCATTAGGGGTAATCCCAACCAGAATCTAAACCCCTGGCTTTGTGGGGGTGCGGACCTTTCTCTCTCAGCCTTCATGGCCTCTGTGCACCCAGGTGTGTCCTGCCTCAGCCTCAATGCCAGCAGATTCTCTACCCCATGGGCAGCGGTCCGCACACCTCCCTGTGCCAGGGCCAAGAGCCACAGGGGCACAGGGATGACCTTTCAGCATGGCACTTGGAGTCTAGAAACCAGCTACTCCATGTCAGAACTCCTTCTTCTCCCCACCCTTCTCCCTCTCCAGGAGCCTAATCCCTTTCAGCCAAGCACCTCCTTCTGGTCATGCAGAATAGGATCCTGGAGATCATCCTGTCTTCCTCCTCCCTCCCACTGATGTCCCCAAGCCTTGGTCCTTCCACTTCTCAATTATATCTCACACCCCCAACTGTCCCTCCCCTGTCCCTGACTTGGTACAGGCTTCACATCTCTCTTCCATTCCTCCAGGGCCCTGGCTCAGGCTCTCTCCTCTAGCACAGTCTTTACCCTAACCCAGGGAGCTCTTCCTAAGACACACAACCCAAATAGATCAGAGACAAAACTAAATACCCTGCTTTCTGGAATACCTTGAGACAAGATCACTGTCTGAGGGTCGTGTCAAAGTCCTGGGACCAGTCACCTGCACTCTTGTTGGTGAAGTTGGGGTGTCCCAACATGCATTTGTTTTCCACCATCATTAAACAAGGGAGGCAGAATCCTGGGTCAGGAAGTGGGAGATGTGGTCAGTCAGTGCTCACAGAAGTGAGAGGAAAGCCATCTACAGGACTTTCCTCCCTACACCCCTTGTCCCTCTCACTTGGTGGGGCATGAGTCACCTGCCCCACGTAACTGGCCATAGCCACTTATACTCCCTGGGGAATAAGAGCTTACATCTGAGTAGCACTTGTGCTATAAAAGAATGACCACACCCACAACAGCCTATTACAGAGGAAGGAGAATTGAAATAAGTACAGTGATACCTCGGTTCTCGAACATAATTCGTTCCAGGAGGACGGTCGAGAACCGAATTGTTCGAGAACCGAAGCAATGAACCGAGGCGTTCACTGATACCTCGGTTCTCGAACGCCTCGGATTTCGACCAAATCGGTATTCGACCAGGAGATTCGAGAAACTTTTGTCTTGGAATCCGAACAAATATTTGGAACTCGAACTTCCGAGATGAGCCGAGTTGAGCCGAATGGCGTTCATTCGGCCCAGCGCGCCTTGCTTGCGTCATCAGTGTGAGTGCAGAGAGAGAGTCACGCTTTGTGGAGAGAGTCACGCTTTACACTGAATTTAACCCTTAGACATACTGTACACTTTTATTTCTTGTTGAGACTTATGTTTTTCTACATATTATATACAAATTAGGCCAGTAAATAGGCATTTTCTGGGGCTTGGAACGAATTAATCCAGTTTCCATTATTTCCTATTGGGGGGGTTTCATTGCTTCGGTTCTCGAACAATTTGGTTCTCGACCGTCCTCCTGGAACGAATTATGTTCGAGAACCGAGGTATCACTGTATAATATGTATTCTTCAAGTGAAGAAAACATTGGGTACAGGAAGCAAGAATAAGCAGCTACGAAGCAGAACTGATTAGGATAAGCATTTATAACCAGGAAAAGGACCAAGCTGTTGAACTGAAGAGCAGAAGAAAAAAGCCAAACAACCAAGACAGAAGCTGAAAGATTTGGTCAGAGCTCTCACTCTGGAAGCCTAGGGATGCATAGGAAAGGCATGAGCAAAAAATGAAGTCACATAGATAAAGCCCAAAACTAGAAAAGCGGGTAGAGGAAGAGAAGAAATATTTGAAGAAATAATGACCAAGAATTTCCTAAAATTAGATGAAAGATTTCAACTTAAATTGATTTATAGAGCCCTGGCCAGGGTGGCTCAGTTGATTGAAGTGCCATCCTGTGCACCAAGAAGTAGCGGGTTCAATTCCTGGTCAGGGAACATACCTACCTAAGTTGTAGGTTCGATCTCCAGTCAGGGCATGTGCTGGAAGCAACCAATTGATGTTTCTTACTTCTCTTCCTCTCTCTCCCCCTTCCTCTCCCCAAAATCAATACAAAAAATGAATTCACAGAGAGTTGACCAAGATATATTTAAGAAAAAAATCCTCCACTAGACACATTATCACAAAATCCAAGAACAATCAAAGACAAAATTCTAACAGGTCTAAGAGACAGAGACAGAGAGCAGATTACTACAAAGTGTAATAACCTGCTCCTATCACTTTGTTCTGATTAAATAAACAAAAGGCCAACTATGAAGCTTTCAGAGGCAACCTGAGGAAATAACAGCTGGCCTGATACTCCTCTAAATGAATGTGTCCTCTAAGCAAATTTGTTAGTTTTTAGAACTTAGATAATAGAATGAATAAAGGAAGATGTATGCTGACCCAGTTCACTCAGCTCCCTTCCACCTCCGTTCCCTCCTGCTTATCACTAACTGCCTCTGCTTCTGTACACATAGCTTGCTTTCTCTGCTCAACTCTTGAATGACCCCTGTCCTATATAAGCAACCCATTCCCTGAGCTCGGGGCTGCAGTTCTCCTCTGTGTAGGTTGGCTGCAGTCCCTGCACAGGTAATAAAAGGTCCTAATATTCATAATTACTTTGTGTCCGAGTGAGGTTGATTCTCGTGGGTTACAACACAAAGAAAGCTCAGATGGCCATCTAATTTCAGGGTCAGGATGGCTGACAAGAGACAAGCCCACCAGGAAATCATATTTGCAAATAATTCTAGAAAAAGATCTAGTCTCAAGGGCAGAGACTGACAATTCCCTGAGGCCAGAGTGACAGTAGCTGGAAGCAGAGGACATCTTAGACTCTGCAAGAGGGTGGGCAGTGGCGGGGGCCACACCAGAGCAGAAGAGACCCAGCAACTCAGCTGGGTACCAACTTGGGGCATTCTTACATAGCTGAGGTAGGGGGTCTTGTGGTGCCCTAGCCAACAGTCAGGGGCTTATGCCATTGTGTGCATATCAGGCTCCTGACAATGTCCATTAGGAGATCCCCACCCCACAGAACACACCACCCTTCATGGATGTCATCTCAGACCCTACTGGTGTGTCTCTCCAGGAGGCCATGTGCTCCCAGAGAACAGGGCTGGGCTCAAGATTGTCTGTGTCTTCATAGTGTGTCTTCATGGCCTAGGCAGAGGAAGGATGGACAAATGTTATTGAATGAAAGGGTAAGAACAAAGGAAGGAAAGAGAAAGAAAAGGGGAGAAAGGGGAAGGGAGGGAAGGAAGGCGAAAAGAAAAGATGGAAGGGAGCCCTGGCCGGTTTGGCTCAGCGGTTAGAGCGTCGGCCTGCGGTCCTGAGAGACCCGGGTTCGGTTCCCGCTAAGGGCATGTACCTCGGTTGCAGTTTGTCCCCGGCCCTGGTCAGTTGTGCGGGTGGCAGCCACTCGATGTGTCCCTTTCACATCGATGTTTCTCTCTCTCTCTGTTCCTCTCTCTCCCCCCACTCTACCTGAACAAAAAATGGAAAAATGTCCTTGGGTGAGGATAAAAAAAAAAAAAGAAAAGATGGAAGGGAGAAACCAAGAAAGGAAGAAAAGAAAGACATTTCAGCTAATTTTAGGCACCACACAAGTACTGGAATGCTGGGACACAGGCACAGCCCCAGCCCTGTGGCTGCTGTGATCCCATGGCCTCAGCCTTCCTGCCAGCTCTGCCCAAGGCATTTGTGGGCCCTGGAGCCAGTCCAAAGCCCACAGCAGGGCCAACTCTTCTGGGCATCCCTTTCCTCCAGCACTTTGGTGTCTACTCCTGATGGCTTCCTGGTAATTCCTTACAAATTTGCGCTTGGGCTCTTGACTAGAGTGGCCCTTGTCCCTGAAGACTGGCTCAGTTGGCAGAGCTTCTGATATCACACTGAGAGGCCAGCCTGTTTGGGTGGTGCATTTTGGACCCCAATTACTGTTACCAGCACAACAGGGAAGGAACATGAAGACCCCAGAACCTGTAGCACAGCTTTACATAGAGGTAGAGAGACACAAACAGGTGGAGGTCCAGGGAGGAGATGACTCTGGTCAGCAGGGGACCTCGTAGAGGGGGAGGAAAGACCCTGGGGACATGTAGGAGCTCATTGTGTGCACTCCCCACTATCATCACATCACCCTACTGCCATGCAAATGTCCATTGGGAAAATTCCTTCAGATCAACTGAGGGAAGGGGACAAGATCTCACACCCTGACCCGAGCCAAGAGCTTGTTGGCCCTCAAACACCACTGGACAGGATGGCTGGATACCCATGCTGGGATCTCATCAGTAATGCTGTTGGCCTGGGACACCACAAGGGCCTCAAAAATTACAGGAAAAGTTCACTCACTTGACTGTACTAATTACATCAGCATTACATAAATATGCTCTCAAGAAACTGAAACAGGACAGCATACCCAGCACAATCAGCACACCACACCATGCAAACCCTAGGCCTGGACCATGTGTGCTGTGTGCACAGAGGCAGGAGCACGGCATTGTGAGGTACATGGCCATGCATTCATCCCTTCTGCCTCTACCTGTGCCCTCATCCACCCATGTGCCCATGGTTCCATCTTACTTTTCAGAATGGCTCTGTCCCACCCAGGCATGCAGTGCAGTTAGCCTTTGT
Organism: Molossus molossus; assembly: GCF_014108415.1. Classification (NCBI taxonomy): domain Eukaryota; kingdom Metazoa; phylum Chordata; class Mammalia; order Chiroptera; family Molossidae; genus Molossus; species Molossus molossus. Next base: position 55,249,254 of record NW_023425377.1, on the reverse strand, counting down.
CCTCTGAATGAACACAGAGGTGCTTTTAGATGCTCATCTTGTAGTATATTGGTCTGCACATCATCACTAGGAGAGACCCTGTGGCCTAAAGTAGCAGGGAGGGTACAGTTCAAACTGCCATCTGTACCAACCCAGGGGGTGCTCCTTCCCCCACCCACCTCAGACCAGCCTCTTCACTGCTTCCCACCCACAGGTGACCAATAGCATCACAGTGTTGAGGTCATTGGTGTTGCCCTACTAGCCAGTGCAGCATGGAGCAAGTGTTTGCTAGAGCAACACCCATCTCAGTACACATCTGGACCTGCTGTGTGGTCAGGCCCTGTCAGGGTGCCCTGGAAGGTAAGATGAGTGGTATAGGCATGCAGGGTGGGAATGGGGCTGGGCCAGAGTGAGGGATGAGGCAGGTCTAGACTGGGCTGGGGGAAGGTTCTAGACTCCCTGGGGGCCCAATGCAGAATTGGCAGAGCTGAGATTTGAGTAATGGGCAATGGAAAGTCCAAAGCCCTCAGCAGGATCCTCACTTGCAAGCCCTCCCCAGGTCAGGGCAGGCTGAGCCAGAGACAGATAGCTGCCCTGACTACCAGTAAATGGGCCCTCCCTGGACCAGAGGGGGGCAAGCCAGCCCTTTTGCCCTTCTAGCCCAGCACCCGGTCCAACACAAAGATTACAACAGAGATGCAGGGCCAAGACGTCACCAGTAGAAAGGGCCATTCATCTCAGAACTTAAATGGCTTCTTCCAATTAGTAAGAAATAAAATGTCAGAATTGACTCTGAAGAACCACAGTGTGAAATTATTAATTAAATGCCGTGCTGCTAAGCAGTGAACACAGGAGGCCAGGCTCTCATTAAATCAGACGATTCTGAAGCTGGAGTAGAGGTCGAGTGGCAGTCAGAAATGAGAAGGGAGAGTAGGGGATGAGCAGATGGGTGAGACAAAGGCATAGGCGGGAGGACCACGGTGGTCCACCACTGCAAATGGTGTTTGAAAACTGCTTGCTCCAGCTGCTTGGAGCCCTTTATCAACAAGGGTGGGAAATGGAAATAAACCAAACCTCCGCAGTGAGTTCTCTGGCCAACTCTGGGCCTTTGCTTTTTGAAATCTTGATGGTGAAAGACAAGGGCATAGGCCAACAACTGCTGTTAGTCCCTATGTGACACAGAAGATCTCTAGCCCTAGACCTAGGTGGAGCAGCACCAAAACCCACCTTGGCTCAAGGTGGGACCACTGATGTTACTCTCTTTGGCCCTGAGATGGGGAGGCCTGGATTCTTAAGGGGGAAGGCCTGAAGGGCCATCAAGAGAGATCAGATCCCAACTCAAAGCATCAGGTCACAGACAGAGCCAGCCCCTAGACAAAAAAGCCCTCTTTAACCAGGTACTCAAGGAAAGGGGTGTCACTTGCCATATTGACTTTGCTTTCCCCATGCATATTATTTCTCTTCTGTTTTCCTCTAGTTGTGAGGGCTTGTGAAAGACAACAGATTGTTCCCAGCAGCTATGCCCTTGTTATACACAAGTGCCATGTTCACCACATTCATGCACTCACACACATATGTACACTTGTGTGTACTCCACATGTATAATACATGCACCCACATGCACCATGGGTGCACACCATGATCTGCACGGCTAGTCAAACAAGACCTGAGGAGGGGCGATGGGAGACTAAGAAAGACACAGCAACATTATAGAGAGAAAAGCTGGGGCCAGGTGGGACACTGCTCTCTGATGGAGAAACAATGACGCCGAGCTAGCTCAGCGAGTTTACTATATAGCCAATTAAAGGGGATGGGGTTAAAAGTTTTATTATCTTCAAACCCCAGATGTTTCTTATCGGCCTCTGAGCTTAGGTCGAGACTGTTGATATATTCTTGCCTGCAGCTCAGAAGACTCCTGTGTGGGCCTTGCCAGCACACAGGATCAACAAGAAACTTTGGGCAGAATGCTCCTGCATGAGCCTTGCCAGCATGCAGGGTCAACAAGTGGCCTTGGGACTAAAGGCTCCTGGGCAAGCCATGCAAACACTGCAGGAACAAGAGACCTTGGCTCAGCCGCCCTCCACAGGTGCACTTACACATGTGTTGCATGTGTATGGACCATGTGCACATACATACATAACTCATGCATATGAATCATTTGCACACACATGCACATTATACACATGGGCACACACCATTATGTCATTATTCACCTGTGTGTGCATGCCATTCTTACATGTGTCACAAATGTACCTCCTTGTACTCACATGCATACTCACCTGTGAGCTACTCCTGGCTTCATTATCTGTTTACTTACTTTCAAGGTTCCCATAAATATCTAAAATGTTTATTTCCATCTCCTTCATCCCACCCTACCCACCCTCTGCTGAGCAGGACTGACCCTCTTTTCACCAGAGGTCACGTGCATTTGCAGACCACACAAAACATTTCTGCAGGCTGGATTCAGCTGGCATAAGCCTCTCCTGGACACAGTGGTTATTATGCGTGGCTCCCTGGTTCTCTGGCCTGGCTCTCTGCTGGCCAGCATGGTCCTGTCTAGTGCACTGCACCTATCGCCGACTCTGATAATATCTGGTCTCTGACTCCTGAGGTAGGAGGACTGCCCTGCCTGGCCAAGTGCTTGCTTTTCTGCTTTCAGGCCACTCCTACAGCTTGGCCTGAGGATTCCCAAGGCAGCCAGTGGTTGGTCAACCTCCCTCAGGCTGATGCTTTCCTTTCAGAGTTGGCCAACTCCCAGGAGAACTACAGAGCACCGTCAGCAACCTCAGGATCCTTGCCCTACCCAATGAGCTGGGGGAGGCCACAGAGAGAACTCCCTCTTGCCCCATATCTGTCTCTACATCCATCCTGTTTTCTTCTGTCTTGCACGACTACAATTGCCTCCTTCAGCCACCCAGAGCTCCTAATACTTGCCTGGCTTCTTCCTCGGGGACTCGGAATCTGCCTGGTCCAAGGTCCAGGCGTTCTGTATAATACAGCTCCTGAGTTCCTCAGCCAGCACCCCTCCTTCCCTCGGGTCATACTTGGGGAAAGGGAGCACGTGACCCAGGCCAGGCCAACCTGACCACAGTAAACAGAGCTCAGGAACAAGTTAGTTCATCAGGTTAAATCCAGAAATTGTTGCTGGAACCATCAGAAAAGAAGTGCCGTTTCCCTTGTGTTTGTTAAACTACGAGGATGTGAGGCGGCAGCTGCAGGCTGCCATTTTTGTTCCTCATGGGAAAAGCACGAATACAATCAACGAGGGTAGAGCCAAGAGCTAGAGAAAGTAAAACAAAGAGACTAAAAATATATTTGGGGATCTACATCCAACCATACCTGAAGCTAGACAGTCCTGAATTGTTTTTCAGATTTATTAACCAATAAATTATTTTTTGGCTTAAGTCAGTTTCATTTTGGTTTCTGACACTTGCAGAATAACTCCTAATACACTCTTTCTCTTACATATCTTCAACTTTGCCTCTCTCCTAGATCTTCATCTTCAGTTTAGGAACAAACTCGAGCCACCAAAAGTCCTCTGTGCAAAGAGGCAGAGCTCAAACACACATCTGCATATGTGCACATGTAAACATTACATGCATATATGTACACTCAAATCTCCGGAGGAAAAGTCCTCTTTAACCAGGGATTTGTCCCTGCTTCAGGGTCTGTCCCATGATGCACCTTCCTTCCTTCATGTCCTTGCCTCTCACTGGCCACTCACCTCATTAGTCTGGCATACACCCACTCCCCATAACCCTGGGCCTGAGGGTGGCAAAGCCCCTTGTCTGATGTTAGCCCCCCATACACTGTCACTCCGAGTCTCTCACCCATTAGCACAGGAACAGCCCTCATCAGGTCTCCACCACCTTCTCCACCATGTTCCCTACGTGGTGGGGGACCAAAGAGCACTGTCCTTTCCCTCTGTCTCTCTTTTCCTTTGGTGCCTTCCTCTACAGGCAATGGCACCCACAGCCCTCAGCACATAATGCTCCCCGCTTGAGCTCCACCCAGACTCTAGCTCCTGCACACAGAATCTGCCTTGGGATTCCTCCTGCAGACTGCCCAGTGACACACCTGCCCCCAAGCTGCTCCTCCTTCCTGGCCAACACCCACCCCTCCCACTTTCCCATCCACCCAAGTCAGAGGCCTGGGGTGTTCCTCCTTGGTCTCACCCTTACTCCCAGACCCATGGACACCTAGTATCCAGTGATCCTGGCCTCTTCACATTTCCTGAGTAGATTCTGCTGCCTCTGGTCAAAGATGTTAAAGTAGACATTAAATGACCCAGAAATATGTCTGTTATATACACAGAAAACAAAGGCAGGTCATGACTCATCTTTTAAAGTTTGTGCACATCTACATATATGTGAAAGACATGCACTAGAATGTTGGCAAGGCTACAGGGAATTGTAATCTCCTTCCTTTGGTTTATTTGTACATTTGGCTTCATTCCGTGCATAGGCAGTCTTGAATTTAGAAAACCACAAAAATATTTTAAAGCATTGTAAACCATTCCAGGACTGCTGATGCAGGGCATCCCAGGATCTGACAGGACCCAGAACTGCTGGAGAGATGACCTGTAGCTGTACCCCCAAACCATTCCTTAGTCCCCACTTGAAACCTCATGGCTGAGGCCTTAGAGGCTCCGGGAAGTGAAATAATTTGCTCTCAGTCACAGAGGAGAAGCACAAAGTCCATTTATCCCTCCATCATCCAGGTCCCCACTACAGCCTGTGATCCGCCCCTTGATTCAGGGCAACCCTGGAGCAACCCTGAGCACTCCCACAGGTACTGAAATGAGCTGAATTGTCATATAAGACTCCCAGGAGATATGAGGAGGCCGGTAGCCAGTTCTAGATGCCAGCCACAAAGTCAGGACAGCCTCAGGCTGCCTCTGAAATACAAGAAGCAAGACAAGGTACCCCTCTGGGAGGGCACCATACAAGGACCCTGGGAGCTTCACAGGCAGATGGGGTCTAGGCAACACAACAGTAACCCAAGTGCAGCAGATGAAAGAGATGGAGAGACTGCAGATGCTTTCAGTGAGAGCCTAGGAGGGAGCACCAGAGGAGACTTGGTTTCTCACACACAGGTGGAAGCCCACCCCAAGGAAGGGCACCTAGCAAGGCTGTGGGTGGTCTCCTCCCAAATGCCCACATGGGGCCAGGAGGACTGGATCCTGCCCCTAGACAGAGATGGACAGTAGTCAGGACCCAAACCTCTCACAGGGCCAAGACCACCCTGGAGCCAGGGCCCTGGCCTCCACGTAGCCAAGGAGCCATTCACTAGCCCCACAGCTGGCAGGGGATGCACAGTAAGTGACAGGGGCTCAGTACCCTCCCCGGGCCAACACTGACTCAGCTGATGGCAGGGAGCCAGGTCTGTGTCTGAGGTAAAGTCCATGGTGGCCCCTGCTGACAGGGTTTTGGCTATATTTCCTTCTAAGTAGCTGTAGAGGGAAATGGCATGGTAGGAGGGAAGACAATGTGAGGAGGGGGGCCCCCAGCAGTCCAGTAGGGCCTGGGACCCACACCCTCTGGTTGCTGGCCTTCCAAGCTAGGGACATAGAGATGGCTGGGAGAGAAAAAAAGGAGAGGGGCACCACCCCTCAAAGCGGGCAGCACTGTGTGGCTGAGAGCAGAGTAGGCAAGCCACCACATTGCTCTAGACCTCTTGTTCCACCACATCCACAGCTCTCACCAAGGTCTTTTGGGGCACCCACAACAAAAAACCTGCCACTGCCCTCAGGGCACTCCCTACCTGGAAGGACCTTAACCTGGGGGCTCCATGACCTGGGAGAGAAATCATGTCACCCTTGTTAACCACCAAGAGCTGGAATTTTTTTCCAAGCTAGATGGCGGCATCCAGCCCAGCAGATGAGCAGCATCTGTGCCCATCACAACAGACATAGAGATTTGCATCTCTCATTGCCACTGGTACAGATGAGACCAAGTGGCATTTACACTCAGCATGACTCAAATGACAGAAGTTGTAATTGCTGCTGGGACCTATTATTTCACTCATTGATAGAAAAGCACATGAAAAACTGGTACACAAATGTTCCTGGTGGCATTATTTATAAGAGCCAAAATGTGGAAACAACCCAAATATTCATCAATTGATAAATGGATTTTTAAGATTGTGGTATATCCATACAATGGAAAATTATTTGTCCATAAAAATGTAATATTCTGACACATGCTGCGACCTAGAAGAACCTCAAAAATATTACATTAACTGAAAAAAGTCAGACACAAAAGGGCAAAGGTATGATTCAGTTTACATAGAATGTCCAGAATAGGTCAATCTTTAGAGACAGAAAATAGTAGATCAGTGGTTGCCAAGAGCTGGGCAATGGGCAAAGATAGCCAATAGGTATGGGGTGTCTTTTTGGGGTGAACATAGTGTAAAACTGACTGGGTGATGGTTGCACAACTCTGTAAATATACTAAAGCCACAGATTTTGACATTTTAAATGGGTAAAATATATGGTATGTCAATTATATCCCAAAAAAACAGCATGATGATGATTAAAAGTTTAAAACCACATGTACTGGTTGTATTATAAATTTTTTTCAGTGTTGATAGCTTCATTTAAACAGAATTTCTGTCCTTTGTATTTATATTATGCATTTGAAACATTATTCTGATAAGGGGTCCATGGGCCTCACCAGACTGCCAAGAGGATTCATGCCACAGAAGGGGTGAAGGGGAGGCAGACCAGAAAACAGGTGCTGCAGTACAGCTGTGTTATGTGCCTTGATCAGGAGGACAAGGAGGGCTTCCTGGAAAAGGATGGTGACAAGGAGGTGGCGAGGCATATGGGGTTCCCAGCACTTCAGACAAAGGCCCAGAGGTCCTCAGGGACCCCCACTCTGTCTGTGCTACTCATGCAAACACCGTCATCACATAACACCCTTGACTGTTTTAGGCCCTGGTGCACTCACATCCCCAGAGAGTTGTTAGGTTCAATTGCAGCTAAGACAACCCATCCCCTCCCAGTCCTGCAACAGGGCTGTTTTCAAGATAGGCAGAGCTGACACTGAATGGAAATGTATGGTATTTCAGAGCTCCTTTCTGGGCACACAGGATAAAGGGACAGGGAGAATAAGGTGGGCAGAAGAACCCAGAAATGCTGACTGGTCAGGAGGAGCCTTGAATGCTCGTCTCAAGGTCTAAACTTAACAGGAGGTGGAAGCACTCGGACAGAGAGCAAGGCAGGTGGACCAGAGTAGGAGAAAGGGAGAAGGCAGCAGAGGTCTGAGAGACAGAGAATGCAGTGCTGCCCACTGCTCCCCTAATAATAGCAGACTGGCTTTCCATTGGGCACCCAGCCATCCCCACTAGGGTCTCCACACGTCAGACCACAGACTCTACCCTGAGAGCTAGTGGTCATGTGACCAGGCCTGGTTCATGGAAGTCTTGCTTGCTGCCCTGGCCCCAGTGATCCACTCAAAGATTGACATGTGACCAGCCTGAGCCAATAACTAGCCTCAAGATTCTGGTTGAAATCCCAAGAGAAAAGGCAGATCTTTTTGCTGGGCTGACAGCTGATGCCAGGTAAGCCTGTAGCCTCTCACAGGGAAGAGCCTGCTAAGGCAAGGCCAGGGGGAGGGAGGCAGAAATGAAACAGGGTGGGAGGCCTGAGAATCCCATTTTGGCCCAAGGCAGTCTGCACTGGGTTTCCCATCCCTTGTAATGGCAGAAGTCTAGACATGTCCAAAATAGGAGGGACAGGGCAGCGGGCACCAGCTACACAGGTATTGGTGAAATGACAGGAGCAAGTTCCCCATAGGCTGTGAATCTTGGTAGCAACCTCCAGATTCACAGCCAAGGGAGAAATTAAGGGACAAGCTTCCCCTCCAGAGATGATGGAGGAAGGGCCATATGCTTCCCCTTCCCTGGGCAGCAGCTCTGGACAGATCTCCATCCTAAAGGCTGCTCCTCTGTCTTGCGGAGACCACTTGCCATCCATTCCTGTATCTCCCTTCACCGGCTCGCCTGCCAACAAGGCTCTTTTCTTTCCTTCCAGGCTACAAATCTTTTCCACACACTGGTTAATTATGTTCAGGTGGGGAGAATCTGGTGGAAGAAACAGCATGTACATGTGCATGTGTGCGTGCGCATGCATTCACTCCTAGCCCTTGAATCTGCCCCAGGAATGCTGCCTCGGCAGGAAAAGACAGAGGACCCTCAGCCTCAGCCCCTGTGTCCTGACAGACTCTCTTGGCAGCAGCTCTAGATGTCAACAGCTCTTGGCTTTGTCCAGTCAACATCTGTTCTCCTTATTCTGACCCAGGAATTCCATTTCAGAACAGTCATGGCTTCATCTGGCAATGCAACCCAGGCCGGTTATGGTCTATCCAGGGCCTGCCCATCCCCAGTCCTACCTCCCCACTCCCCAGCCCAACCCATGGAGCAATCAATAGTGATTCATATCTGCACTGCACTTCATATGTCTCCAATGACTCGCATACTTTGTTTCCTCCTAGAAGGGCCATGAGCGAAATATTACCTCTTAATGAAAAGGGCTATTCGTTACTAAGTGCAGCCATGAGCCTTCATTTAATCCTCATCATAACCCTCCAGAGTAATCACTGCCATCAACTTTCACAGATGGGATAGAAAAGGCACCTACCTCAACAAAAGAGAAAGTCTCAGGTAGGGACACAGTGACCACACAGGAAATGAAAGCTCTTGAGGCAGACCAGGGTGATCACAGGAAGCAGTGGGAGCCCTCTGGGGTGTTCTATCCCTGCTCAGGAGATAGTCCTCACAGCTCTTCCAGGTTCTTAAGGGAAAATGGGAATCTGGACCTTCGTGAAAAATTCATCAAACACTGGGAGGGCCAAAGAAAACCCACGTGTGAGTGGATGTGGCACCCAGCCCGCCAGACTCCACCCTGCACAAGGAGAACACAAGTCCAGAAATGATTTCATTGGTAAGGGGCAAGACAGGAACTCAAATGGAGCTCGAAAGTCCAAATTCACTAAGAGTTTCAGGCGTTACAAATGGATCTATCTGACTACCAGCCTTTTTCTGAAAGTGTCTCACTGAACCACATCCCAGCTGAGACTCAAGGCAGTTTTTAGAAGACAGCCACTTCCCCAATTGCCCTGTCAACAGCCCTGCATGTGCCCAGGTACACTACTCCTGCAATATAGGGAACACCTAGCAGGCCACAGGGCTGAGTGAGGTTCCCTGACCTAAAGGAGGCCTGACAATCACTGCTACTCATCCCCACAAAACACCACACATGCCCCCTTGGGTCAGCTCGACTTGATACAACAGATCTGGAAGAGAAAAGCCGCCGCACTGTGGGTGAGTGAAGACCAGAGAGCCACTTAGGCCAACACCTGTCTTCCAGCAGCATTCACAGAAAGAGAAGCAGGACCTGGTTCTCATTTCTCTTACATGGCAGTGGTCCAGATGCTCAGAATACATGGTGTGGCTCTCACACAAAATCACTAAAATTCAATTTTATACTGTCACCAATGTAGTAAGGCACCAAATAAATAAACACTGAAAAAGAAAATACACACAGAAACTGCAGAAGATAATTGTATACTCCAAATATACCCCCCCAAAATACACAAAAAAGGAAAGAATAATAAGGAAGTGCATGAAATGCCCAGATGCAAAATAAATATAGAAACTGGCATATCTGAGGATGCAACCATGGGAAATATCTAAAGCGAGAGATTTATTTTAGAAGGATTTTTTTTTTTTTTTTGCAATCACCCATGGTTTGCATTTGTGCCACTGTGATAACAGATTTTGCTGAAGCAAAGAGAGGATGAGCATCACTGGAAGCAAATGAGGAGAGCAGGTAGCGTTTTCTGGGTCAACAGTGGTTGTCAATGTTTAGCTGCAGTTGTGCAAGTGCATATATAATTTGTACTAACATGATTTTGCCCTGCTTGCTCTTTGGGAATGAAAGAGTCTAAACTCTGAGTACGTTGTTAATCTGAAAAAAGTGGGTTGAAGGTATTCTGAGTAAATGGTCACCTGCTGTATCTAGATTAACTGTTCCTGCATACCTCTAATAATAAAATATAATGGAAAAGGTCCTATTTGTATTGGCAATAAAATTCTAAAACTCTTAGTGATAAACCTATTGGGATATCTTTTAAAATATTTAAATCGATGTTCTTATTTCCCTGAGAAAATTGAATTTCTCTTGCTCAACGAAGGTTTGTTGAGGCCAACTGCATCCTGGACACCATTGGGTCATGTTATATAATCTAAAATAAAGAACCTCTTATGGTTTTGTTTAAGATCATAAGAAAACAAAGGCAAAATACATTTGGAAAATGGACAAAACTAGCCAAAACATTTTTTTAAAGTCAGATGTGATACTTGCCATATCAGGTATTAGAATGTATCATTAAGCAACAAAAATTAAAAAGCCTACTGCTGGCCTGGCCAGTGTGGCTCAGTGGCTGAGCATCGACCCATGCACCAAGACGTCACTGGTTGATTCCCAGTCAGAGCACATGCCCGGGGTTTCAGGCTCCATCCCCAGTAGAGGGCAGCCAATTTCTCACACTGATGTTTCTATCTCTTTTTCCTTTTCCCTTCCCCTCTCTCTAAAAATCAATAAAACTATATTAAAAAAAGAAAAGAAAAGAAAAAGAAAAAAGCCTACTGCTGGTGTAAAAAAATAAAAATAAAAAAACAAGAGAGGCCAAAAAGAAACCAGATCACCTTGGTGAACTTCTTAGATAAGGGAATACACATCCCATGGTCATGGGGAAAGGGTAAATTATTAAATGAATGGTGCTGATACAACAGAGTAGCAATTTAGAAAAAATAAAATAAAATACTTAAAACCAACACCTTATACAGTACTGCAACTGCCCCTGGCTTTTGTTCTTGTGCTGCAAGTCCTAAGGACCCAGGAGGTCCTCAAAGGGATGAATGCAGCAACATGACCTTGAAGGTGGTAGAAATGCCTTGCACACCCTTCCCACCCTCCTGAGTCTATCATTCTCCACCCAGTTTTGGCCACTCTCTGCCCTTCACTTCATCCACTCCCAGACACTGGACAAAGGTTGGCCTCATTAGCTCCCTGCCCAGGAGCCCTTGTGTAGGACACTACCTGTACAACCTCCCATGGCAGCCCTGGGGCACAGCACAGCCTGGTCCTACCAGCCTCCCCAGTAAGGACAGCCAGTGAGGTCCTAGGTACCCCAACATCAAAAACAGCACCCAAAGCCCAGGCTGCCCTATCTGAGATGTGGGCTATTCTGGGTGCAAGCTTTGATCTTATTGGCTGGGAAGTGCACCAAGAACTCAGCTGCCAAGAAGAGGAGAAACTTCCTTCCCCTTGTAGTAATGAACCCTGCTAATGTGGGTGAAGGGATGACTTGCACCTCTGAGAAAAGCAAAGGTTTCATGGGGAGCACAAGCTGCAGTGGAAAGAGCCCAGGGTCTGGGCTCTTTGTGACTTAGGGTAGGTCATACCGCCTCTCTCTAATCCCAGATTTCCTCCCAGTACAGTGGGATCATGCCATTTGTTCCCAGAGTAGACTTATTAACAATGGGGGCTTGTGAGTGACAGGAGGTGTTGTGTAACTAAGGGCATACAGGCATAGCCTAGGCAGAGTATGTGGCCAGCAATGAAGAGCCACTGCCCAGGAAGGATCACTGAAGAGTCTTCGCTGACAGAGGCAAAAGTCACTCAAACAAGAAAAGAAGGGAGGACAGAGAGGGGAGGGCAATGGGAAAGGGAGGGGAAAAAAGAGAAAGGAGGAGGGAGCAGAGAAAGTAGAGAGGAGGGGAGAAGAGGGCAAGGGGAAGGAGGGAGGTGGGATGGGGAGAGAAGAGAGAAACAGAGGGCAAGGGAGGGAGGGAGGAACAGAGGGAAGAGAGGAGGCTGGAGAAGGGAAGAGAGAGAAAGAACAAAGGCCATGGGAGAAAAGGAAAGGGAGGGCTCTGAGCCAGGATCCAGTACTGCCTCAACAGCCTCCTGGCCATCCCTGTGATAGGTGTCTCTGGGGCTGTTATTTGGGGGCTATTCAGGAAACACAGGAATTCTCTGTCAGCTGAGCTGAGCCCTGGTTAGAGACTTCTCCTTGCTGTGTGTTCTCTGTGTGTGCGCCCATCCATGGATCTCAGACCCATGCACCCAGGAGTGCAGGCCTCTGTTCAGAGCTGGTGAGCCCAGAACAGTGGCTGGAGCTCCACAGAGCCTGGAATCTGGCTGGTGGCACTAAGGAGCTCCCAGAAGGATGCTGCCGCTGCCCCCACCCTGCCAGACAGGGTCTGCAGAATCAGTGCACAGTGCCAGGCATCTGTTTCATGCATCTGTTTCACAAATAGCCAGCCTCTGGGACAACCATGCAAGAGAGCTGCCCTCCCTTTGCCAGGTCTGAATTTGCAGGTAAGGCAGAGGGTCAGCTACAGCTTCTGGGGTCTCAGGCTGCCTGGGGGCCTAACCATCCCTCTGGGCCTGCATCTAACTCCACCCTCATCCTCCCATGACATTCTTTTGGACCAAGGCCAGCCAGCCTTATTCTTCTCCACTCCCTCAAGGACACATACTCTGAAGCAGGCAGAATTGCAAATAGGGAAATTGAGGGTCACAGACCAGCAAGAGAGGAGTCAGGCCCTGAACCTGGTTCTGTCTGACCTCATGCCTCATGACCTTTCTCTAGGTAGGTCAGTGGGTGCCAATCTGCCACGTAAGATTCTCCCATGTGCCTCTGGAAAAATATACCCCCCCCACACACACATACACACAAAGGCATGGTCTAGGCACAGGAATTAGTCAAAACTGTTCCAATCCCATGACACTCTGCTGGCAGAAAGATAAAGATAGGCTGCATGACAGGCCACAGATTTCCTCTAAGGCCACAATGGTGTTTGTTTGGGGAAAGACCTTCTGGAAGCGTGTAGAAGTAAAAGTACGGTGGGACACAGGGGAATTAGGTAGGCAGGTCCCAAGCCTCAGTGAGGGGCACAGTGTTTGAAAGACTCAGAGAGCCCTGACTGGTTTTGCTCAGGGTTAGACCAAAGAGTTGCAGGTTCGATTCCAGTCAAGGGCATGTACCTGGGTTGCAGGTTCAATCCCCAGCCCTGGTTGGGATTCCTGCAGGAGGCAACCAATTGATGTGTCTCCCTCGCATCGATGTTTCTCTCTCCTTCTCCCTCTCCCTCCCTCCCTCCCACTCTATCTGAAAATCAATGAAAAATATCCTCGGGTGAGGATTGAAAAAAAAGACTCATGAGGGGGTCTTAGGATGTCTGCCCCATGGGTGAGACTTTCAGAGGGAAGAACCTGGCTCATCAAGGTTTCAATGCCCTCCCAGTTCAGACACTATTCTATAGAAGCCACCTGAATAGCTGCCAGAGCATCCTATTCCACCTTCCTAAACAAAGCTCCCAACCCCTACAAATACTTCCTGTGAGGGGACCCAACAGCTGTAAACAGGGGCTGGCTTGCATTTTAGGGCCAGCAAACAGGCAAGTGAGGGGCTCTGAGGCCCAAGTCTGGGAGACAAAGCCCCTGGGAATTATAAGGCCTTTGGCTTTGGAGGACAGGGGTGGTGGTACAGGGTGTTAGACATATTTTATATACATTTCACCTCCTTTGCTAATAAAAATAGGATCTTAGAAAACTAGAATTCAGAAGATATTGCCTTCACATGAAAGTGCTCTCCATTTTAGTCCACAAGCAAGCATTGTATTAAACAGAGAAACGCCAAAGCATTCCCACCAGAGTTGGGCACAGACACAGATATGCAAAGCCACTAGTTACTTAACATTACTCTGAAGGTTCTAGACAGAGCAGATTGAAAGTGAATCCCCAAAATTATTGTCATTTCAGACAAATGTATACCTAGAAACCCCAGCGGAATCCACAAAGATATATTGGAATTAATTAGTTCAATCAAGCAGCTTGACAAAAGATAATTATATAAAAATCAATAGCTTCCTGTGTAACAGCAATAGATGGAAATAATTCAATTCACAATGGCAAAAAGGAAAAAAATATCCTTGAAATGACCCTGATTTAAAAACAATGGATAACCTGTATAAAAAATGCAAAATACTTCACTAAGCAGCATGGAAACAATTAAATCAATTGAAAAACACCATGGCAAATACTGTAAATTATGTGAATTCCTGCTTTAATTGGTTTCTAAGTTTAATTTAATGTCAATCAATTTCACAAGGGATCTTTTTAACCTGACAAAACAATTCTAAAATTCAATTGAAAGAATAAACAGATATGACCAGCCAACAAAATTCTGCAGAAGAATGACAGCAAAAGGGCAATATTCAGCGAGATGTTTCAAGGCAGTTCTGCCCCACAAAAATGGAATGTGAATATCATATGCTGCCAAGCTTTTTTTAAAAGGTGAAATTATTTCAGCAATATCTTATTTAACCCAATATATCCAAAATGTTGTTTTCTGCCTGTAGTTAACATTTTAAAACTATCAGTAAAATATTTTATATCATTTTTTTCAGACTAACTCTGGAATCTGGTGTATATTTTAAACTCAGAGCAACACTCAGTTCAGACCAGCCACATTTTAGCTACTCACGTAGCTTATAGCTACTACCACAGCAGATAGCACAGCCATAAAGAAGCTAATACTTTATTAGAGCTTTAAAGCTCTCATGATAAACACACGAGATCTTTAAAGCAGGTACAAGAACAGGCAGACAGGAAAATAAAATTTATCTGTAATACCACTTAACCTGAGGTTTCATTTGCAACTGACTAGGAATGGTATGTGGCATAATATATTTCATTATTGAATAAATAAATATAAATATATATATATATATACACACACACACACACACACACACACACACACACACACACACACAGTTGAACCTTGAACTACATGGATTTGAACTGTGTAGGTCCATGGATGTTCTTCAATTAATCCTTGCAGTTCAATTGATCTGCTAAGTTCAACTGACCTTAACTGGCTCAGTTCAATTTATCTGCGCAGTTCAAACCTACATCATTTAAGGGTGAACCGATGGTTGGGAAACTGTTTATGTGGAGAGCCACCTTAAACCATACGAAGATTTTCAACTGCATGGGCAGTTGGAGCCCCAACCCCCACATGTTCAAGAGCCAGCTGTAGGCTGGGTAACTCAGTTGGTTAGAGCATTGTCCCAATATGACAAGGTTGCAGGTTCTATCCCTTATTAGGGCCCATACAATAATTAACCAATTAATGCATAAATAAGTGGAACAACAAATCAATGTTTCACTTTCTCCTTTCCTCTCTCTCTAAAATCAGTAAATTTAGAAAAAAAAGAGTCAATTGTATATCCCAATTGTTCATAGTTCTTGAGCCACTTTTTATTATACCTCCAGAAGCTCTGTCCCAATCAGACTAGCCACTAGTAAGCCTTAGACCAACCTTGCATGAAACAAAAGTACACCTTATTTGCCATGTGTTCTCAATACCTGCTTTCAAAGGAGAAATACCATGGTTCAAAAATGAATTATTGAATGTTCTGCTCCCACAGAGGGCAAGGGCTGTTTCCTCTGGATGAATGACTGGCTTCTGCCACTGCCCTGCTTCCCAAGCCTGGGAGTTTTATGTCAGCTCTCAGACAGCCTCCAAATCATTTGTAACAACATCATCATCATCATCAAACTGAATGTTCATGACCCTAAGACACACATATGTCACATTTATCATCTGAACTTGTAATGAAATCAGTGGGTCTTATCTTTGCCAGCAGCGGGCAGCCATCGCAGGGTGGCTGGCACTTCCTGGCATGCACTAACTCAACCATGGCACTTTGTACTGCCATCTTTTGCATGAGTTATGTGCAGGGCCAGTGCTTCTTGTGTTGAGACCCTTGCCCACTCAAATGTCTTTAAAAAGTCACACTGTGGATAGCAAAAGGTATATACAGGAAGTCCTGAATGCCAGCATTTCTTCTGTCTCCAAGCAGAAGTGCCCCAATCCACAGGCTCTGGAGTAGACATGCTGTGTAATTGAAATTCATGGATAAGCCCAAGCAGCTGGCTCCAGGCTCAGTAATAACTTCTCCATATTAATGCAGACCCCATGGACAGATGACATTTAATATAAAGCATACACAGCAAAGCCAGAGGCTCCTAATTAGGCCCTCCCATTCCAGAGCACCTACCATGAGCAGTCTAAGGTGGTATCAAGATTTAAAGGTCTGAGGTCCTCCTATCCCCTCAGTACCTACACTCCACCTCAGTCCCCTCCCCTGCAGAAAACCCCTGCCAAGAACACACACATGCACACACACACGAGAATGGACATGCTCACTCAAATGCATATATGTGTATACTTACACAAGACACACATACACATGTACACACACACACACATCTCACATACAGATATGCAACTACATGCACACATTTATGTGTACACATTTGCTTGTGTGTACACATTTTCACATACATATATGTACTCCCATGTATAGATGCACAAACATGCACACATATTCACATATGCCCTGCAGCCTGGTATGTTCTGACAGCAGCACAGAAACCTCCCCACCCACAGCTGCCTGAGCAGGGGAGGGAAGTGAGGATAACAAAGGACTGTCTGTCTGCCAGTATAGACCCAGCATCCCAGGAGAGCTCCCCCACTTCCAACTGCCCCCATTGACCTCTGAGACCAGAGTAGGAGACCCCAGTCGCGGCTAAGACCATCATGCACCAAAACCAGCCTCCACGCTGGGTGTCCCAGTAGCTCAGGGCAAATAAGCCCCTCAGTGACTCCTTTGCTGGTGCTGGCTGAGGTACTTGTGGTCCTCACAGCAGGTCTGGGTGGGACCTGGCCTTCTCTACCTCCCAGCTAACCCTGGGTGAGGGTCTTCACTTGCTAAGTGCTGAGGACACTGGGTTATGGTCAGCCAAGGCTGAACCCTGCCAACATCTTAATGAACAGCTTCATTACACTCAACAATCAGTGCCAGAAACACAGGGCTCCATAGTGGAACAAGGGTAGAGGGCAACAAGGTGACAGGGGATGGCCCCAGAAGAGCTGGCCACTCTGGGCTCAGGCTTGGACTCAGGGTCAGAGGTCAGCAACCAACAATGCTGCCTTCATGAGGGGCCAAGTCAGATTCCACTGTCCCTAGAGGACAGTGCTATCTGAGCCAATCAAACTGTGCTGATTTTAAGTTCCTTCTCTGCATAGATATAGACCAATCAGGAACTGCAGGTGGACATTCTTCTTTATATAAGCAGGTTTCACCTCTGCCTCAACAGAGTACACATTCAGTTGCCATTAAAGACTGTGTTTACCTGTAAACCTGAGCCACTTCAGCTGGGTCGCTTCAACTGAGCTATTCTACAGCTGAGCCAAATCACAATTGACGTTTTACAACTGAACTGTTTTCACCAAATAGTCTCCCCCAACTTGCTACACCCAAAACTGGGGACCCTGTTGGCACTGAATTGGTGACCCCAACCTTCAGTTGACATTTCCCCAGTATAGTCCCACATGCAGGGAGCCCTGGTCCACCTAACCATCCTGCCATCAGCACAACTCCCAATACTTCCATATCCACCTTTGTAGGCCTTTTCAAGGGACCGCAAAGCCCACACAGGGTTTCACACCGGACTTGTTTGCCCACAGAATGTCAACATGCTCAAAAATCCAGCTTCTCTGAAGAAACATTGGAGGGTCAGGCAGCAAGAAGCCCACACTCCATAGAGAGAACAATCTATCAAGAAAGGCAGGGCAGCCCTGGCCACATGGCTCAGTCAGTTGCTGCATCATCCAGTGCACCAAAAGGTTATGGGTTCAATCCTCGGTCAGGGCACATACCTAGGTTTTGGGTTTGATCCCCCATTGCAGGGCATATAGGAGGTAAAAGTTTCTCTCTCACATTGATGTTACTCTCTGGCTACCTCTCCTTTTCCCTCTTCCTCTCTCCCTTCTTCTCTCTCTAAAATCGATAGAAACATATCCTAGGTGAAGACTTTTTAAAAAGAAACACAGGGCATGGGCTCACGAGGATCCCCTCTGTTAACTGGGTCCCCTCACTTGTGTCTGGTCCCCATCTGGCCCCCAAGACACCTGGAATTTCCTGAGAAGTTCCCAGAAATGATTGGCTCCAGCCTTCACTTTCCACCTGGACAAAATGAGACTGATGGTAGAATTTTCCCAGGATCACAAGGTAATTTGCCAGAACCAAGCCCAAGGTCTCCTTACCCCAATGCAACACCTCCCTATATAGGCCCAGGGGTGCTTCCCTCTCTTATTTAGTTTGATTTAAACTAGGGATTTTGAACTTGAGTTTCAGAGACCCCCAAAGGGATGAGCAAGACAGAAAAAAGAAACATGTAAATCCACTTGTGTACACAAGTGCTTTCCTGTGGAAAAGGAGACAGAGCTTTTGGCCATTCTCCAAAGGGCCTGCCCCACTGAGTGTGGACATTCTGGGGTACAGCAGCAGAGCAGACAACAGGAGGTGGGCCATCCCTGAGCACGGGGGCATGGAGTCTCAGTGGTGATTCTCCTATCTGACCATGCACTGGCTTTTGGTCCCCCTCCCAGGCCCTGGCATTTCATGGCTCCCAGCAGAGCTTTGCCCAGCTAGAGCTTGGTCCTGTGGACTTAGCCAGGTATAAGTTTCCCATGGTACAAGTTACCAAGAAGTACAGAGAGCAACATGGCATGTGAATGTCTGGGGAGGCCTCCTGGATGAAGTGCTATTTAGTTGAGACGTACGGAGTGAGCTAGGCAAAGAGAGAGGGATAAGAGCAATCCAGGTGATGGCAAAACCTGTGCACAGGTCCTGAGCTGGGAGTGTCCAGTGTTGGACAAATTAAAAGCTCAATGTGACTGAAGCACAGGTATGAGAGGCACACAGTGACAAATAAGGCTGGAGACCACTGGGTTAGGTCATGGAGGACCTTGAATGCTCAGTCAGTGGTTTGGGGTTTTTTTGGCCAGGTTTGCTTTTTTTGTTTGTTTTTTTTTTTATTTGTTGAGGGCAATAATAACAAGGAAAAGTTCTTAAACAAAGGAGTGACGTGATTTAATGTGTGGTTTATAAAAATCAGTCTGGCTGCTACATAGCAAAAGAGTGGCTAGGGAGAGACCAGTTAGGAGAAACTGAGGAACACAGAAGCTAAGACAAGGCTTGGGGTCAGGTGTGGTAGAGAACTGAAGACTGGGATAAAGTCCAGAGCTGTCTAGGATTCTGGGATCCAGTACAAGTACTGGGTGAAATCTAGAGGAGGGTGGAGAGACCTACATTCCGTTTCAGAAGCATGGGGTCACCCAGGGAAGAAGCCTCAAAGGCAACTGGTCAGGCAAGTCTGGAGGAGAACTGGGCCAGACATGGGGGCCTGGAGACCAGGTGGAGTGTGGCAGCAACCATGTTCATCTGCCTGGCATACTTTGTCCTTCCTCTTGCTTTTGTGATAAAACCTCAATCCATTCCAGAATTTGGGGATCTGACCTCACTGTCAACCTGAAAGGTGGGCAAGAGACTAAGGCCAGGCCAGGCCAACATCACAGTGATTGGTTCTAAAATGGGCCTGTACTCTAAACAGAGTCCATCAGAGCCCTCCCCAGGACTCTAACAGGAACCATCCAGAAAGGCAAACTCTCCATTTCTGAGAGATTGCTACTACAGAAGGCGAATTAAGCTAGAGCTTTTGGTGTCCCCACCCATGCAGAGGGCCATCCTGAAATAAACACAGAGAGTGATAGACCTGAAAGGCAGAGAGAGCATGATCTGAAACTATCCCTACGCTCCTGGATCCAGCCATGCCTGAAGCTGCACCTCCTTAGGACCCAAGCATAACTGGGCCTATAATGTCCCTTGTTTGTTTCATCCATTGTAAGCCGGTTTCCTGTCACTTAAACTGAATGAGTTTTAAACAAGGAATGTAATAAGCCATGGAGAAGATTGAGACCACCCTGGGCAACTGTGTAGATTGCCAAGAGCAGGGACCAAGCAGGTGCTAGTGTTCCTCTGATCTGAGGAACCCTGATACCCAGGCAACCTACAAGTTCCCACAGCCCCTTTTTGGTGTGCCCGAGACCCTCTCACTGCCCTCCAGACAGTGCCAAGGCAGGATGGGAGAAGGAAGACCCTACAAGGGGCAGCTGCAATTCCCAGACACTTTGCACCCAAAGCCCCACAACCTGAGCCTACCACACCTGCCTGCCCCACTCTAACATCTGAGCCAGCTGGAGTCCAGTGTGTGGCCTCAAAGGCAGCAGCCTCATTAGGAAAATAAAACAAATCTCGGTCCCTTAGGTCAGAGAGTGACTTGTCTCTGTAGCCTATAGTTACTCTTAACGTCCAGCAAGACTAAACAGAAAAGGTGCCTGGCCAGGAGGGCAGCCCAGCAGGGTAGTCCTAGCCCACAAGGCAGCAGCCTCTCTGAATCTTGTCTATACAATCTGGACACTGCATTACAAAGTCATGGGGATGTTGCCCTGGCCGGTTTGGCTCAGCGGTTAGAGCATCGGCCTGCGGTCCAGAGAGACCCGGGTTCAGTTCCCGCTAAGGGCACGTACCTTGGTTGCAGTTTGTCCGTGGTCCTGGTTGGGTCGTGTGGGTAGCGACCACTCGATGTGTCCCTTTCCCGTTGATGTTTCTCTCTCTCTCTCTTCCACTCTATCTGAACAAAATACCGAAAAATGTCCTCGGGTGAGGATAAAAAAATAAAAAATAAAAAAATAAAGTTAAATTAAAAAAAAAGTCATGGGCCCTGGCCGGTTTGGCTCAGCGGTTAGAGCGTCGGCCTGTGGTACAGAGAGACCCGGGTTCGGTTCCCGCTAAGGGCACGTACCTCGGTTGCAGTTTGTCCCCGGCCCTGGTTGGTCGTGCGGGTGGCAGCCACTCTATGTGTCCCTTCACATTGATGTTTCTCTCTCTCTCTCCCTTCCTCTCTCTCCCTCCCACTCTATCTGTACAAAAAATGGAAAAATGTCCTCGGGTGAGGATAAAAAAAAAAAAAAAAAAAAAGTCATGGCGGTGTCCACCACCCTCCTCAGGCTCCAGAATGTGAAAAGGCTTGAGAGCCTAGACCTTTCCCACTGCCCAACTGTTGGAGGCTTTCATCACTGGCCCTGCCTGGCCAGAGAAACTGAGCTGCACTTAACTCCAGAGCTGCACTGAGCAGGGACAGAGGCAGGGCCGGGTGCTTCTATTCTATCAGTGTCCCCACTGCCATCACCCAACTGTGAGGACTCAGGCTACCTGCAAGGAGCCCAGAGCAGATCAGTGGCTTGTCAGTAGGCCACTTGGCCACTAGGCCTGCTCTGAACTCTCGTTTACTAACACTGACAATGGCCAATGCTTCTGATTCAGAAGGCCTCCAGGAGTTAAAGAGGAAAGGTAGGAATGTTTCAAAGAAATGCATCTCTTCATTTTCATACTTTTTGTTGGTGTGCAAAAAAAGAAAAAGGCAATAAAATGTAGTAAACATAGTCTTGGAGTCAGACAGACATAGGTTCAAATACTGGCTGTGAAGATTGAAGTAAGCTGTCTTGGCTTTGGAGTCTCAGCTTATTCATCTGTAGAATGGGGATAATATCAGATATCACCCACAGGGTGCTGTGAGGATTAAACAAGAGATGTGGCATCAGGTGCTCAACATGTAGCATGGTGCCGAGAGGGAGCATGTGACCTATGATATACTATTATTACTTTGCATGCCAACAGCCTTCTCATTGGGTGTTTAATGAGCATATAAGGATGATGTGAGATCAGCACACCTGTCCTGTGGCCTGAGAAGTACCAGAAAAGACTTCCATAGCAATGTGATGTACAAGAACCCTTTGTTAAGCAATATTTCCTCATGCATCATGAAAAGGCAAACTTTAACCTTTCCCTGTAAACATAATGAACAACTTCTATTGAGTGGCTATGAAAGAACCTGGGTGCTCTCCATTTCTTAGCCTCTCTGGAAATAAAGGGTACAATGTCTTATGAAGTGTGTCTCCATCTGGTATTTCTCCATCTCTACCTGATTTCAATTGAATTTGCACATTGGTAGATCCAGGGTCCCAACCTCATGTCATTTGGAAGAGCAGCAAGTCTTATACTCTCCATCTATAGGGTTCTACAGACCCTATGTTCTGATTCTCCATGGGAACATATAACTCCAGCCTGGCCAGAGTGAAACTGAGGACTCAGCTGGAATAATCAGAAAAAGATATCAGCCCGACACTGCTGAGGCCTCTTGACTCACCACAGAAGGATTCCATCTGAGAATAAAGCCAAAAAACACATAGGAAGGTGGAGGCAAGAGACAGCAAGGATCCTCATGACCTGATGGGAGCACCTGAATCCAGCCATGCCCAAAGACTTACCATTATGTGAGCTAATAAGTTCCCATTTCTGTTTAAACTAATCTGATTTGAGTTATCTGTCACTTGTAACTGAGAGGATCCTGACATAAGAATCCCTTTGTACTAAATAAATTAAGAGATTGTTTTCCTTGATAAACAAAGCTATTATTGCCTTCTTTTAAAGTAGAGAAACAAACTCAGGGGGCCAGGAAGTAGATGTGTGTCCCAATCCAGGAGCAGGGCCTAAAAAGTTCTGTGGTTCTTGGAAGAGCTGGATCTCACCTAAGTATCTAAACTTAAACTGTCAGATCACATTGGCTTGCTGAACCCTGCATGGTTTTTCCACATGTCTTCTAGGAAAGCTAGTTCCACACATTCTGCAGAGCAGGGGTTCCATGGTCCCATCTATGTGAAAAGTGCTAGATTCACAGAGTTCAAGAGGTTTCTTTATTACAGAAATTCTCAAAGAGCCCTACTGGTCCTTGAATCTCCCAGGCTGAACAAAGATGCAGCATTTCCCAAACTGATGATCCACTGAACCCTATTTTCTCAGAGCAACTTGAGGCACAAGCCCACAGGATTCTCGTGCAGAAATGAGGCTACAGAGCTTTGCTTCTGAAAGTGTGGTCTGAGGGCCAGGAACCTTAGCCAGGAGCTCCTGAGAAGCTCAGAACCTCAGAATCTTCATTGTAACAAGATCCTTGGGGATCTGCTTGAGTGTGCTTCACTATCTATGAAGGAAGAGCAAGAGCTGCACAGGAAGGGGCTATTGTGGTATATTTGTTCAGGGCCAGTGCTACTGGAAGGATACTGTGCACTTAGCTATGGAAGGCCTATACAGGGTTCATGCACAGGAAGTACAGTTGTTATCAAGCTCAGTGTCTTTCACCCATCAGATTGAAGAGAACCATGGAAGAAGGGGCTGGAGAGAACCAAGCTGTACTCCTCCAACTCAGAGCTGAGCGTCAGCTGCCCAGCTCTAAGGGTAAATAGAAGGTATGAGGATCCTTCTCCTGCAGGGTCACTGTTGAGGACCAGAGGCGTGATGCCTGAAGCCCTTAGCATATTGGCCTATGAATAATGCACAGAGGCCCTTTAAGGGTTAAAAATATTTGGTATAAAATCAAAACAAAAGCATACAACAGTGCTAGCTTTGGCAGCACATATACTAAAATTGGAACAATACAGAGAAGATTAGCATGGCCCCTGCACAAGGATGACACGCAAATTCATAAAGTGTTCCATATTTTTAAGTGAAATAAACAAATTTCTAAAAACACAGAGTCTCCCAAAACTGAACCGGGAAGCAATAGAAAACTTGAACCGACCAATAAAAACAGAAGAAATTGAAGATGTAATCAAGACTCTCCCAGAAAAAAAAAGCCCAGGCCCAGACGGCTTCAAGGGGGAATTTTATTGAACATTCAAGGAAGAACTAATATCCATTCTCCTCAAACTATTTCAAAAAATTCAAGAAGAAAGAAGACTTCTAAACTCGTTTTATGAGGCCAGCATAATTCTAATTCCAAAATCAGAAAAAGACACTACAAAGAAAGAAAACTACAGGCCAATATCCCTGATGAACATAGATGCCAAAATCCTGAACAAAATACTAGGAAATCAAATCAAGCAATACATCAAAAAAAATTATTCACTATGACAAAGTGGGATTCATCCCAGGGATGCAAGGTTGGTACAATATTCGCAAATCCATAAATGTGATACACCACATAAACAAAATGAAAGATAAAAAAACACATGATAATAACAATAGACGCTGAAAAAGCATTCAACAAAATCCAGCACCCATTTCTGATAAAAACACTCAGCAAGGTGGGAATAGAAAGATCATATCTCAACATAATAAAGGACATACATGAAAGACCTACAGCCAACATCACACTCAATGGGCAAAAATTAAAAGCATTTCCCTTAAGAACAGGAACAAGACAGGGATGCCCACTTTCGCCACTCTTATATAACATAGTACTAGAAGTCTTAGCCACAGCAATCAGACACGAAGAAAAAATAAAAGGGATCCAAATTGGAAAGGAGGAAGTGAAACTGTCATTATTCACAAATGACATGATACTATACGTAGAAAACTCCAAAGACTCCATCAAAAATTTATTAACTTAATAAATGAATTTGGCAGAGTAGCAGGACACAAAATTAATGTCAAGAAATCGAGGGCATTCTTATACATCAATGATGCACTCACAGGAAGAGAAACTAATAAAACAATCCCATTTACCATTGTGGCAAAAAAAAAATAGATACCGAGAAACCCGCTTGGATCACCTCTCCTCTATCATCGGAAAAATGGCGGCAGAGTGAATGGAGCTACACAGACCATCTCCCAGGACCAAACTGGATTTACAATGAAAATAAAGGCAAATCTTCAGGAAGGGGCAACTGAAAGACACCTCGGAGGACCACATAACCAGGGACACTGACTCAATCCTGGTAGGTTTGGCTGGAAGTGGCTGCTGCCCCCTTGGCTGCGACCCCGCCTGAATCCTGCGATCTAAGCTGCCTGCTAAGCCCACGGCTGGTGCCGCACGTACTGGCACCGACTGGCTGTGACCAGGGGACTCGTCAGGATGCTGCTACCAAGGCTGAGTCCTGTGAACTCTGCTTGCTAAGCCCCCAGCTGGTGCTGCATGGACTCGCGGGACCAGGGGACTCTGCTGGAAGCTGCTGCCACCTCAGCACTGTCACGCTATGGCGGCTCAGTTCTGGGGTTTCTGCTGAGTGCAAAGCCCTTGGCTGGTGCCACAGCCTCAGCTGCCCTCGGCTAGAAGCAGCACCCTCGGGTTAAAAGTCCCAGGCGGCTCCATGACGCAGAGTCTAGACAGAGGCTAAATTGGTGGCAGCCACTCATCTAGGGCTCTGGCAGAGGGAGGGCAGATTGGACTGGAACTGTGTGGGGACACTCTGGTTTTGGAGGGTGCTAAGAGCTTTCACTGAGTGCAGCCACTCAGGACTGTAGTCATTTTACTCCTTCCCAGGGCCCTGGGGAGAGGCGGAGGCCCCTCCCTCAGAGATTCAACCCCACCTGGTGGCCATTGAAATGCTAATTGAGGCCCATTAACAAGCAGCAGCTGCCCCACCCTACGGAATCCTCTTACACTGAGCACCTGAGAAAGTTTTTCAGGCAACTCAGAAACCAAGGGTCTTCAGATAACCTATACTAATAGCCTCCAGGCAATAAAAGCTAGAGGATAACTACCATTCCCTGGGCTAGCAACACTAACCAGAAAAGCTAAAACTTGACAGTGGTGTTTAAAGTGGGCCCTCCCTACCTCATCCAAACCCAGGAGAGGGAGCCACAAACAGCAGAACACCAACACCCACAGGGAAAATTTGGCAGACTCCAAAGCCCACTGTGATAGCCAAAATGGTGAAAAATAGAAACAAAAGCCAAATGAAAGAACAAGAGACCTCTACATAAGATGAGATGAATGAGGTGCAGTTAAGCAAGTTAACAGAAATAGAATTAGAGCCATGATGTTGAGGAAGCTCAACAGCATGTGTAAGGATATGAGCAACATGAGTAAAGACATAGAAATGTTGAAAATCAATCAGTTGGAAATTAAAAACAAATGAAAATGAAGACACAACAACACAAAATCTATGGGATGCAGTGAAAGCAGTTCTGAGAGGGAAGTTCATCGCACTACATGCCTACCTCAAAAAAGAAGAAAAATCTCTAATAGACTATCTAACCGCACAACTTAAAGAACTAAAGAGCAAACAAAAAGAAAACCCCAGAGCAGGTAGAAGGAAGGAAATAGTAAAGATCAGAGCAGAAATAAATGACATAGAGACCAAAAAAACAATTCAAAGGATCAGTAAAACAAAGAGGTTGTTTTTCAAAAAGATAAACATGGTTGATGGACTCTTAGCTAGAGTCAACAAGAAACAAAGAGAGAGAACCCAAATACACAAAATCAGAAATGAAAGAGGAGAGATAACAACTGACACCACAGAAATACAAAAGATCGTTAACAAATACTATAAACAATTATATGGCAACAAATTCGACAATCTAAGCAAAATGGAGGACTTTTTAGAAACACACAGTCTCCCAAACTGGATCAGGAAGAGATAGAAAACTTGAACAAAACAATAACAACAGAAAAAATTGAAGCTGTAATCAAGACTCTCCCAGCAAACAAAAGCCCAGGCCCGGATGGCTACACGGGGTAGTTTTACCGTACATTCAAAGAAGGACTAATACCCATTCTCCTCAAACTATTTCAAAAAATTCAAGAAGAACGAAGACTTCCAAACTCGTTTTATGAAGCCAGCATAATTCTAATTCCAAAACCAGAAAAAGACACTACGAAGAAAGAAAACTACAGGCCAATATCCCTGATGAACATAGATGACAAAATCCTGAACAAAATACTAGCAAATCGGATCCAGCAATACACCAAAAAAATTATCCACCATGACCAAGTGGGATTCATCCCAGGGATGCAAGGCTGGTACAATATTCGCAAATCCATAAATGTGATACACCACATAAATAAAATGAAGAATAAAAACCACATGATAATATCAATAGATCTGAAAAAGCCTTCAACAAAATCCAGCATCCATTTCTGATAAAAACGCTCAGCAATGTGGGAATATAGGGATCATATCTCGAAATAATAAAGGCCATATATGAAAGACTTACAGCCAACATCATACTCAATGGGCAAAAACTAAAAGCATTTCCCTTAACAATAGGAACAAGGCAGAGATGCCGACTTTCGCCACTCCTATTTAACATAGTACTGGAAGTCTTAGCCACAGGTCTTAGACAAGAAGAAAAAATAAAAGGGATCCAAATTGGAAAGGAGGAAGTGAAATTGTCATGATTTGCAGATGACATGATACTATTCATAGAAAACCCCAAAGAGTCCATCAAAAGTTTACTAGACTTAATAAATGAATTTGGCAAAGTAGCAGGATACAAAATTTACGTCAAAAAATCGATGGTATTCTTATACACCAATGATGAACTCACAGAAAGAGAAACTAAAAAAACAATCCCATTTATCATTGTGGCAAAAAAAATTAAAATACCTAGGAATAAACAACCAAAGAAATAAAGGACCTATTCGCAGAAAACTACCGGTCATTGAAAAAAGAAATAAAGGAATATATAAAAAAGTGGAAGCACATACCCTGTTCATGGATTGGGAGAATTAACATCATTAAAATGTCCATATTAACCAAAGCAATCTATAGATTCAACACAATCCCCATCAAAATGCCAACGGCATACTTCATAGAATTAGAACAATTATTTCAAAAGTGCATATGGAACCAAAAAAGGCCTCGAATAGCCACAGCAATCTTGAGAAGAACAAAGTTGGAGGGATCACAATACCAGATTTCAGGTTATACTACAAAGCCACTGTAATCAAAACAGCCTGGTACTGGCACAAGAACAGGCATATAGACCAGTGGAATAGAACAGAGAACCCAGAAATGGACCCAAGGCAATATGCTCAATTAATATTTGACAAAGGTGGCAAGAGCATGCAGTGAAGTAAGGACAGCATCTTTAATAAATGGTGCTGGTAATATTGGACAGCTACTTGCAGAAAAATGAAACTAGACCATCAACTTACACCCTACACGAGAATAAAATCAAAATGGATAAAAGACTTAAGTGTAACTCATGAATCCATAAAAATCCTAGAAGAGACTGTAGACAACAATATTTCAGACATCATACGCAGCAGAATTTTTACTGACACATCACCTAAGGCAATAGAAACAAAGGAGAAAATGAACACATGGGACTACATCAAACTCAAAAGCTTCTGCACAGCCAAAGATACAATCATCAAAATGGAAATGCTACCCACTGTATGTGAGAGCATAATTGCCAATGATATATCAGACAAGGGGTTAATTTCCAATACATATAGAGTGCTTATACAACTCCACAAAAGGAAGACAAATAATCCAATTAAATAATGGGCAGGGGAACTAAAGAGACACCTCTCTAAACAGGACATACAAATGGCTAAGAAACATATGAAGAAATGCTCATCATCACTAATCATCAGAGAGATCCTAATTAAAACAACAATGAGGTATCACCTCACACCTCTCAGAATGTCCACCATCAACAAATCATCAAACGACAAGTATTGGCGAGGGTGTGGAGAAAATGGGACCCTAGTGCACTGCTGGTAGGAAGGCAGACTGGTGCAGCCACTATGGAAAACAATATGGTGTTACCACAAAAAATTAAAAATTGAACTTCCATTTGACCCAGTGATCCCACTTCTAGGAATATACCCTAAGAAACCTAAAACACCAATCAGAAAGAATATATGTACCCCCATGTTTGTAGTAGCATTATTTACAATAGCTAAGATCTGGAAACAGCCCAAGTGTCCATCAATAGACGAATGGATAAAAAAGCTGTGGTACATACACACAATGGAGTACTACGCAGCTGTAAGAAAGAAAGGTCTCTTATCCTTTGAAACTACATGGAGGGACCTGGAAAGTATCATCCTAAGTGAAACAAGCCAAACAGAGAAAGACAAGTTTCATATGATCTCACTGATTTGTGGAATATAATGAACATAACAGTCTGAGGAATGGGATAGTCCCAGACACGCAGAGGTGGGGTACAGACTGACAATCCCCAGAAGAGGGGGTGGTGGGGGAGAGATAAACCACAGAACTTATATGTATCTATGCATGAACAGTGGACATGGACAACAAACTGGGGAAAGAGCAGGGAGAGAGGTGGAGGGGGAAATCAGTGGGGGAAAAAGGTGAAACATCTGTTACAAAAAATAATTAATAAAAAATTAATAAATTAAAAAAAAATTAAGGTACCTAGTAATAAACTTAACCAAAGAAATAAAGGACCTGTTTAAAGAAAACTACAGGTCATTAAAAATAGAAATAGAGGAAGATATAAAAAAGTAGAAGCACAAACCCTGTTCATGAATTGTAAGAATTAACATCATTAAAATGTCCATACTACCCAAAGCAATCTATAAATTCAATGCATTCCCCATCCAAATACCAACGACATACTTCACAGAACTAGAACAAATACTTCAAAAGTTCATATGGAACCAAAAAAGACCTCGAATATCCACAGCAATCTTGAAAAAGAAGAACAAAGTTGGAGAAACCACAGCTGCCCTCCTGCGGGAACTACAGGGTGCAAGGGCAACAGAGAGGCCCATGCCATCCAGCAGAGTCTGTCCATCCAGTTACCTGCCAGACCAGTGGGGTGCTAAAGCACCAGAGACACCTGTGCGACCCAGGAGAATGTGCACTATCTAGTGACCCATGGGGCCTGTGGGGTGCGGAAGGACCAGAGAGGTCTCTGCCACCCAGCAGCACATAACATATGCATAGAGCCAGGTCCCCAGAGAGACTGTGTGATCCATTTACCCATGGGACCTGGAGGGTGCGGGGACACCAAAAAGGCCTGTGCGACCCAACTGTGCACAAGATAGGCTTAGAGAATATGAAAAAAAGGCGGAGTGAATAAAAGCCACGCAGAGGATCTCCCAGGACCAAATGGGAATTACAAGTAAAATAAAGACAAATCCTCAGAAAAAAGCAACACAAAAGCAGCAGGACCAGACCATATAACCAGGGACACAGGAAGGATCGGCGGAGGCGCAGGAGGGTGGCGGGTTGGGAGCCCACTGACAGCAGCAGTCCTAGCTGTGAGCAGCGCCCTTAGGGAATAAAGACCAAGCCTGCTCCGCACCCCAGAGAGCCAGGACAGAGCACTAAAATAGCCACAACCACTCACCTGTGGGCTAAGGCAGAGGGAGAGCAGACTGGGCTGGAACTCTGTGGGGACACCCAGGATTTGGAGGGCACTCAGGGTTTTTGATGAGTTGTGGCCACAAAGGACGGTGGCCAGTGTGCTACTTCCCCGAGCTGTGAAGAAAAGCAGCAGCTCTCCCCCCACCTCAGAGATTCAGCCTTTCCCAGGTGCTGCAAAGAAATAAAAGTTGAGGTTCATTAACAACCAGCATCTATCCGACACTCTGGAAATCCTCATAGGCAGAACACCAGGGCTACATTCCAAGGCGCCTAGTAACTGATACTACTAGCCACCAGGAATAAGATAGAGGATAACAGAACCTTTCCTAGGCTTGCATATCTACCCAGGGAAGTAAGACTAGATGGTGGTGTTTAATGTGGGCCCACCAAGGCTCATCTGAACCAAGTAGAGAGAGCCACAAACAGCAGAACACCAACACCCACGGAGACAATTTGGTAGGCTCCAAAATTCTGTAGTCCCCACAGAGTTCCACCCACTGAGATAGTCAAAATATCGAAACAAAGAAACAAATCCCAAATGAAAGAACAAGAGAACTCTATCGAATATGATATCAAATAAATGTAGCTAAGCAAATTATCAGAGGTAAAGTTCAGAGCCAGGATCTTGAGGAAGCTGAACAGCATGAGTAAGGACATCAGCACCATAAGTAAACATATAGAAACATTAAAAACCAACCAAGTGGAAATGAAATATGACATAGCAGAAATTAAGAACACATTGGAAGGACTAAACAGCAGAGTAGAGAAAGCGGAGGACCGGATCAGTGAATTAGAAGACAGGGTAGAAAAATTCAACCAATCAAAACAACAAAACAAAAAAATTATTAAAAAACAGGAAGGTAGCTAAAGAGAACTGTGGGACAACTGCAAACGTAATAACATTCGTATCATAGGAGTCGCCGAAGAGAAAGAAAATGGGCAAGGGTTAGAGAATGTATTTGAAGAAATAATGACAGAAAAATTTCCTAACTTGGTGAAGGAAGAAGGCATTCAAGTTTAAGAAGCACAGGGAGCCCCAAGTAAGAAAAACCCAAAGAGGCAGACACCAAGATACATAGTAATTAAAATGCCCAAAATTAAAGACAAAGAGAGAATCCTAAAGGCAGCAAGAGATAAGCAACAGGTGACCTACAAAGGAAACCCCATAAGGCTCTCAGCTGACTTCGCAACAGAAACACTACAGGCCAGAAGGGAGTGGCATGGAGTAATCAAGGTGATGAAAAACAAGGATCTGAATCCAAGACTACTCTACCGAACAAGGCTATCATTCAAAACAGAAGGTCAAATAAAGAGCTTTCTAGACAAAGAAAGGCTAAGAGACTATATTAACACCAAACCAGCACTGCAAGATATGCTAAAAGGACTGCTATAATTAGTGAAAAAAAATGGGAAGAAAAATAGAACCACACTAAACAAAAATGGTGATAAATGAGTACATATCATTAAATGAGTACATTAAATGTGAATGGTTTTAAAGCTCCAATAAAAACACACAGAGTAGCTGACTGGATAAGAAAGAATGACTCACATATATGTTGTTTACAAGAAACCCACCTCACAACAAAAGACACACATAGGTTGAAGGTGAAGGGATGGAAAAAAGTCTTTCAAGCAAACGGAAAGCAAAAAAAAGCTGGAGTAGCAATACTCATATCTGATACAATAGATTTCAAAATGAAGACCATAAGTAGAGACAAAGAAGGCCACTACATAATATTGAAAAGATCTATCCAACAGGAAGATATAACCTTGGTAAACATATATGCACCCAATATAGGAGCACCAAAATATATTAAAATCTTTTGGAGGACTTCAATGGAGAAATCGACAGCAATACAATCATCAAAGGAGAAATCGGCAGCAATACAATCATAGAAGGGGACTTCAACACCCCGCTGACATCACTGGATAGATCTTCTAGAAAAAAAATGAACAAGGAAACACACACTCTAAATGAAGTGCTAGATCAAATGCATTTAATAGATATCTACAGAGAATTACACCCCAGAACTGCAGAATTGACATTCTTCTCAAGTGCACATGGGACACTCTCAAAGATAGACCACATGTTAGGGCACAAATTAATCTCTAAAAGTTCAAGAAGACTGAAATCATATCAAGCACCTTGTCAGATCACAAGGTCATGAAACTAGAAGTCAACTGCAACAAGAACATGCAAAGACATTTGAAAACATAGAGGCTAAATAGCATGTTATTGAACAATAAATGGGTTACCATGGAGATCAAGGTAGAAACTAAAAAATTCCTGGAATCCAATGAAAATGAGCACACAACAACACAAAATCTAAGGGATGCAGTGAAAGCAGTTCTGAGAGGAAAGTTCACAGCACTACAGGCCTACCTCAATGAGCAAAAAAAAAAAAAATTCTAGCAGAATATCTAACCTCACAACATAAAGAACTAAAAAGCAAACCAAAAGAAAACCCCAGAGCAAGTAGAAGGAAGGACATAGTAAAGATTGGAGCAGAAATAAATGACATGGAGAGCAAAAAAACAATTCAAAGGATCAATGAAACAAAGAGCTGGTTCTTTGAAAAGATAAACAAGATTGATGGACCCTTAGGTAGACTCACCAAGAAACAGAGAGAGAGAACACAAATACCCAAAATCAGAAATGAAAGAGGAGAAATAATAACTGATACCTCAGAAATATAACGGATTGTAAACAAATATTATGAACAATAACACGGCAACAAATTTGACAAGCTAAGCAAAATGGACCAATTTCTAGAAACACATAGTCTCCCAAAATTGAACCAGAAAGAGACAGAAAACGTCAACAGACCAATAAAAACAGAAGAAATTAAATATGTAATCAAGACTCTCCCAGAAAACAAAAGCCCAGGCCCAGAGGGCTTCACGGAGGAATTTTATTGAACATTCAAAATAGAACTAATATCCATTCTCCTCAAACTATTTCAAAAAATTCAAGAAGAAAGACTTCCAAACTTGTTTTATAAAGCCACCATAATTCTAATTCCAAAACCAGAAAAAGACACTACAAAGAAAGAAATCTACAGGCCAATACCCCTGATGAACATAGATGCCAAAATCCTGAACAAAATGCTAGAAAATCGAATCTAGCAATACATCAAAAAAATTATTCACCATCACCAAGTGGGATTCATTCCAGAAATGCAAGGATGGTATAATATTCACCAATCAATAAATGTGATACACCACATAAACAAAATAAATGATAAAAAAACATATGATCATATCAGTAGACGCTGAAAAGGCAATCGACAAAATCCAACACCCATTTCTGATAAAAGCACTCTGCAGTCTGAGAATAGAGGGATCATATCTCAAAATAATGAAGGCCATATATAAAAGACCTACACCCAACATCATACTCAATGGGCAAAAATTAAAAGCATTTCCCTTAAGAACAGGAACAAGGCAAGGATGCCCACTTTCACCACTCTTATTTAACACAGTACTGGAAGTCTTTGCCACAGCAATCAGACAGGAGGAAAAAATAAAAGGGATCCAAATTGGAAAGGAGGAAGTGAAACTGTCATTATTCTCAAAAGACATGATACTATATGTAGAAAACTCCAAAGACTCCATCAAAAATTCACTGGACTTAATAAATGAATTTGGCAAAGTAGCAGGATACAAAATTAATGTCAAGAAATCAATGGCATTCTTATACACCAATGATGAACTCACAGAAAGAGAAACTAAAAAAACAATCCCATTTACTATCACAGCAGAAGAATCAAGATACCTAGGAATAAACTTAACCAAAGAAATAAAGGACCTATTCGCAGAAAACTACAGGTCATTGAAAAAAGAAATAGAGGAAGATATAAAAAAATGGAAGCACATACCCTTTTCATGGATTGGGAGAATTAACATCATTAAAATGTCCATACTACCCAAAGCAATCTATAAATTCAATGCATTCCCCATCAAAATACCAACGGCATACTTCATAAAACTAGAACAAATACTTCAAAAGTTCATATGGAACCAAAAAAGAGCTCGAATAGCCACAGCAATCTTGAAAAAGAAGAACAAAGTTGGAGGGGTCACATTACCAGATTTCGGGTTATACTACAAGCCACTGTAATCAAAACAGCCTGGTACTGGCCAAGAACAGACAGATAGATCAATGGAACAGAACAGAGAACCCAGAAATGGACCAAAGACAATATGCTCAATTAATATTTGACAAAGGTGGCAAGAGCATACAGTGGAGTAAAGACAATCTCTTTAATAAATGGTGTTGGGAAGACTGGATAGCTTCATGCAAAAAAAATTAAACTAGACCATGAACTTACACCATACACAAGAATAAACTCAAAATGGATAAAAGACTTAAATGTGACTTATGAATCTATAAAAATCCTAGAAAAAAATGTAGGTAACAAAATTTCAGACATCATACGCAGCAGAATTTTCACTGATAAGTCACCTAAGGCAACAGAAACAAAGGAGAAAATAATCACATTGGACTACATCAAACTCAAAAGCTTCTGCAGAGCAAAAGAAACAACCGCCAAAATTGAAAGGCAACCCACTCTATGGGTGAACATAATTGCCAATGATACATCAGATAAAGGGGTAATTCCTTATATATATAACAAAAAGAAGACAAAGAACCAAATTAAAAAATGGGCAGAGGACCTAAATAGACACCTCTCCAAACAGGACATACAAATGGCCAAGAGACATATGAGGAAATGTTCAACACCACTAATCATCAGAGAGATACAAATTAAAACAACAATGAGGTATCAACTCACACCTTTCAGAATGGCTGCCATCAACAAATCACAAACAACAAGTGTTAGCAAGGGTGTGGAGAAAAGGGGACTCTAGTACACTGCTGGTGGGAACGCAGACTAATGCAGCCACTATGGAAAACATTATGGTGTTACCTCAAAAAATTAAAAACTGAACTGCCATTTGACCCAGTAATCCCACTTCTAGGAGTATACCCTAAAACACCTGAAACAGCCCTGGCTGGTTTGGCTCAGTGGTTGGAGCGTTGGCCTGTGGTCCGGAGAGACCCGGGTTTGGTTTCCGCTAAGGGCGCGTACCTCGGTTGCAGATTGTCCCTGGCCCTGGTGGGTCCTGTGTCTGGCAGCCACTCAATGTGTCCCTTTCACGTCGATGTTTCCTCTCTCTCTCTTCTTCTCTCTCTCTCCCACACTATCTGAACTAAAAAAATGGAAAAATGTCCTCGGGTGAGGATTAAAAAAACAAAGAAAGAAACCTGAAACACCAATCAGAAAGAATATAAGTACCCTCATGTCCGTAGCAGCACTATTTACAATAGCTAAGATCTGGAAACAGCTCAAATGTCCATCAGTAGACAAATGGGTAAAAAAAGTTGTGGTACATATACACAATGGAGTACTATGCAGCTGTAAGAAAGAAAGATCTCTTATCCTTTGAGACGACATGGAGGGATCTGGAGTATTATGCTACGTGAAATAAGCCAGTCAGAGAAAGACAAGTATCATATGATCTCACTTGTTTGTGGAATATAATGAACATAAAAGTCTGAGTAATGGGGTAGTCCCAGAGATGTGGAAGTGGGGTACAGACTGACAATCCCCAGAAGAGGGGTTGGTGGGGGAGAGATAAACCACAGAACTTATATGCATGTATGCATGAACAATGGACATGGACAACAAAGCTGGGGACAGGGCAAGGAGGGAGGAGGATGGGGAATCAGTGGGGGAAAAAGGAGAAACATCTGTAACAAAAATAAATTAACTAATTAAAATATAAATAAATAAAAATTATGTTTTAATTTAAAAACAAAAACAAAAAGCATACAACAAAAATAAAGAAAAAGAAAAATAGTCATGATGCAGCCCCACTGTCTCTAGGCCATTTCTAACTGACAGCATTCAAGGCCATTTAAGGAGGCCCAGACCCTCTTCTAACTCGTCTTCTTTCCTGCCCTGCAAGCATGTTCAGTACACCTACCTTTCCTGGTTGAGCCAATAAACACCTGGTACCTCTCCCCTCTACGAGGATTGCCAACCTGTGTGGCTGGCCATTGAAAAAGCATTCCACAAGTAGCCCTTAGGAGCATGCCTTCAGGCCCCAGTCAGAGTGCCCCTGAGCCTGTCAGCTGTCCTGAGCATGTGAGCCCCAGAGGGGCACCAGGCCAGCACTATCTCTGGCCAGCACAGTGTACTGTGCACTAGAGGTACTGGTTGAACAAATGAATCACTGAACAGAAGAATAAATGATAATGACAAAGTACCCCTAAAATGCTCTCCATTGGGAATTAACTAATACACAGGAGTTGGCCCACGAACAAACTGCATTAATGTCACCTCTTCCCAGTCCACCCACCCCACCCTGAAGTCTCCAGCTCCTTTAATTTAGGTGATTCACCTCCAGAATAAAATGAGACACACCTGAGTGCCTCAGGACATCCTCATGGACCATGGGGCATAGAGGGCTGCACCACATTAATCCAACTCCTCAAGACATTGACAGTTGTTTGCAATATGCCCAGATTCTAACTAAATCCAGCCAAAGACAGTGATTTTCCAAAGCAACAAGTGACATTTCCTGTCTCCATAAAAAGAATACCAGCAGTTTAGGGGACTTGGAGTAAACTGCTGGCTCTGAAGCTAACAGGATGAACCTGAGGTCACGGGCTCAGGGGCTGCAAGGCTGGGAAAGAGGCCACTCCCTCAGAGCAGGAGTCTTCTGAGTTGCAATTAGAGTAGAATCCTTGTTGGGTGGCCTAAATGACTGGTCAGCACAGCTAGCCTGACCACCACACACCGTATCCAAAATAGAAAACTGCAGTGGCTTCTGCTGTGTGCCAGGTCCCCAGGCAGCTGGACAGAGCACCACCAATGTCAGCCTCCTCCCTGAGCATCGATCTAGGCTTCCTTCAAGGCTCTTAAGCCAAGACAAGGTCCCTCTGACTCCCCAAAGTAGGAGAACTTCCCAGGGCTCATACTTGGTGGCCCAGGCAGCCCCAGAGCCTGCATGTCCAAATGCTCCCCTTGGCTCCAAATAGAGAAATAAAACCGACTTTTCAAAACCAGCTAAAGTTCAACAGGAACCCACAGCATAAAAATCAGTGGCTTCCAGTCAGCCAGGGTGCAGAGGTATAACTGAGCATTTTAGCACCACTGCCTGCCACCTAGGCTGGCACCATCCACTTACACAGAAACAAGGAGACTGATTTCCAGCACATGTGCCCCCCATACATACATATCACACATACTAAAATGAACAGGGTCACACACTCAACTGACACACGAATGAGCAGAAACCTACAGATATGCACATGCACAAGACACACAACAGCACATTGACATGTTCACACAGGTGCACAACGACATTCCAAACAAATGTGCACACACTCACAGACATGTACACACACCTGGATGCCAGATCAAGCCCTGTGCCCACAGGTCTTAAGGAGACACATAGCTACTTTATCATGTTTTGGAGACCCTGGGCCACTCCCTTCATAAATTACCCTTCTCCTGTCAATCAAAATAACTTGCCATCCAACCAACCCCTTCAGTAGATGCTCCTAATCCCTAAGCAAAGAAAGTCGTCAGTGTAGGCCTTGCCTTCCCAGGGAACTTCCAGGTAACTGGCCAGGGGACACTCAGTAACAGGTTTCTGAAGCTCAAGCAAGAGCCATGGACAGAAAGGGAGGGAGAAGTGCCTACTCACCAGCCCATCGCAGTTGCTGAGCGCCACGGAGGAGCCTTTGGTCTGTCCGGCCACGTATCCAGTGTAGAGGCAGGTCCCTAGAAGGGGTTCAACGCGGGTGGCGCCCGACTCACCCTGCCATTCCACCGTGGCCCCAGG
This sequence comes from Molossus molossus, assembly GCF_014108415.1. Taxonomy (NCBI): domain Eukaryota; kingdom Metazoa; phylum Chordata; class Mammalia; order Chiroptera; family Molossidae; genus Molossus; species Molossus molossus. The sequence continues at coordinate 55,211,305 of NW_023425377.1, read as the reverse complement.
CGCCACGAGGCGAGGGTTGGGCTTCAGCCGCAGATGCAGGTCCCGGCCGAAGACAGTGACATTATAGAATAGGCGGCGGTCAGGGTCCTCACTGCCTTCAGGAAAGCCCGAGCTCTGGACGGGGGCAGCCCTGCGGGCCCGAACCCCGGCCTGGGCAGTCGTCACCGACACCACGCGAGACACCAAGCGGCCCCGGGCGTCAGTGCGTACGGGCACCGCCAGGACGCGCTCTGCTCCATGCCCCAGGGGTCCGCCTGCAACGGGAAGGGGCATTAGAGCTGCCTAGACCTGGAAGCTCCCAGGCCTAGCTAAGCCTGGATCCCCCACCTCTCCTAGCCCCGCCTCACTGAGAAGGGAAGGGCATTCTTCCAGGCGACCCTTAGAAACTAGCTTGCACCTCCTGGCATTCTGCCAACCTGGAAGGGTTATTAATAAGGCCACCTCACCCGAACCCCGCCTCCCAGGGCGGTCCCGCTCTGGGATTCTGCAAACCTAGAGCTCTGCCCCCTTGCCTGGTTCTGTTTTGGGGCTCCGCGGGCTCCTCACAGTTCCCCAGAGGACGCCGCGTCAGAGCGTCCTCCGCTCGGTGAACCCAAAGTCCTTGGCAGAACTTGGGGCCGCTCCGAACCCATTCCCAGTTGGCCCCCTACCCGTGTGCCTCTACCCTTCTGTGGCCCCTGGGGCGGCGAAGACTCGGCTCCCCCGGCACCGGCGGCCTGTCCTCCGTGTCCAGCTCCCCGTGAGCCCGCTGTCGGCCTCCCGTCCCCAGAGGGGTGGAGCAGGGTCCCTTGGATCTTCAGGGATTCCATTTGAGGCACTCGAACAAATCCTCAGGGCCTCAGGCGCGCTCGGCACTTGGCTCCTCCCGAGCATCCCTGGACGCCAGCCCAGGCGCCGCCTGGCCCTGGCTCCCCTGGACCCGCTGGGGCTGGCTCTGCGAGCTTCGCCGCTGGGTTTTCCCGGCCCTCCACTTCCACGCTCGCCGTCCGGAGAACTGCGAGGGTTCCGAAGCTCCCCATGACCCTAGGCGCTGGGTACGCGTCGGGGGGCACCCCCAGCGCGACCAACCGGGCCAGAAGTTGATCAACTTGACCTCGGGCGGAGTGCTCGGAGTTTGCCCAAGTCTGGTTGGGCACGCCTGGGAGGGGTCGGCGAGGCGGACAGGGCGGTCTGGCCAATGGGGGTCATGGGAGTAGGGGCAGGCCGCACCTACCTGGGGGGACAGAGGTGGCGAGCCAGGCAGCGGCCGGCAGGGGCGACAGCGGCAGCAGCAACAGCAGCAGCAGCAGCAGCAGTGTAAGGGAGAGCAGGCGGCCATCGGGCGCCGGCAAATCCATGGCAGCCGGATCGCAGCCGGGGCTCCGCTATCGCAGCCGGCGCGAAAGTTCACCACGCGCTGCCCAACCCACATCTGGGGGCAGCTGGAGCCGCCGGCAGCTGCAGCACCGCAGGGCGCGGGGCGGAGGAGGCTAGTCGCGCAGGGGAGGGCGGGGAGCGCGGAGCTGAGGCGGGGAGAGGGAAGAAGCGAGCGAGGGAGGCGGGCGGGAGGAAGAAAGAGTGCAAGGAGGGCGGGGACGGCGGGCGCCTCAGCTAGCGGTGACCCGGCACTTCTAGGCGCGGCCGCCGCCAACGCGCCCCCGCTCGCAGACAAACAGAGACACCCGGAGGCAGAGGCAGAGTAACGCCTGGGGAGTTCCGCCGCTGGCCAACCTCGGCTTGTCTCGCGCCCTCGTGGCACACAACCTGGAAGGAACGCGGCCACCGTGGCATTCCCACTCAGAGTACTTGGGGCCCTGGGTCCCACCCGTAAGCCTTGGTGCGCGAGGGACCGCCTGGCCCTATCTTTGCGCCCTGGTGCAGGACAGGGCTCTGGAAGGGAGCAGTTGGGGTGAGGGAGGCTTGAGATGAAGACCCCAGAGGCCAGAAGGCTCTTTTATAGAAGGGTGCGCTCACAGCAGGGGCTTTCCCAGAGATCAGCTTTTACCCTTCCAGATAAGGTATCCTCAGTCCCCAACTCCTCTCTGTCTGAAGTCCCTGTCCCCCTCTGTCTGCTTCCCAATCCTTCCCCATTTCAGCCTGGAAACACAGCCTCCTACACGCAGATCTGCCCCTTCCTCCTAGACCACTGGCATGTTACAGCCTTTACCCGTCCTGAATCCTAGGTGGGCCTCTGACTCCTGGACTTTGCTCTCCTCCAAGCCCTACCTAAAATAGCCTTTCTACTCTCTACTCACCTTTTCCAACTCAGAATACCAGGCATACCTCTCCATCCTGGAGCAAGTTTGCTTTAAAAGCCATTGCCAGCTGGAACCCCTCTTCATCAGCAAGGTTTTGAGCTTGGAGTCACTGCCCTGCCAGGCCTGCTGCCCCCACCACAGTGACTTTTCTTCCTAGGTCCTGCATGGGAATCCCCTCCCAGGCATGTGTCTGTTGGAACACCTCTGCAATGTGATCCCAGACTTCTGCCCCACTTCTCTGGAGGGTGGACACCTGTCTCTTTGGATCTCATTCACCATGCCCCAGGCCTGTGTGCCCAAGGCTCTGGGGTTGGCTCTGGTAAGGCAGCGTCTGATAACTGAGGCACCTCCTTGCCAGCCAGGAGGGCTGGGTCTTATGGGAAAACACATGGCTTACACAACCCACTCTAGCTGTGATTTTTGTCTCCTCAGTTCCATCATTTTTAGGATCTGGGCTTGAAGGCACTGCAACTTGATGGCCATTTTTACCTACAAACTTCTCTCTGTGTCACCTGAGGGTGCTAAGGCAGGATCCAGTTCCCAGGCATAGTGAACATTTGTTGTGAACATTAAAAATATTAAAATTTCACATAAGAACTTATTTAGATATCTGACTTTTTCTTAAGAAATTGGAACATGTGGCCACACCAGGTTCCCATTTCTGCTATTAACCCTTAAATGGGACACATGCTCTGCAGCTTGCTGTAAGTCCCCTTCCTTCACCCCCAGCAGGCATCTACTATTGTGACCTCTGAAAACACAGCTGGTTCCAGGGAAAGGTAGATGGTTATCAGTGTATGGGAAGAAAGATGACTCCATGTAAGCTTGGCCGTTAATATTATTTGACTCACTAAAAACTTTGCATCTAGATCCTTTCCAATAATTAAATAGAAATCACAAATGTATTTAAAAGATTAAGACTGCTCACTATTTAAAAAATAAATTTAAATATAAATTTTTTAAATGTTAAGAAAATGTCCAAAAAAAGCAATTGAATTTAGCAATGGCATAACATCAGACAAAGTGAATAGAGAAATGTTCTCTACATCATTGAAATTTAGCAAAAAATTTTCTAGTATTATCTTTTATATTAATTGATTATCAGATTTGCCTGTGAAATGTTATGGTACTAAAATTTTTATTCTTGGAAGTAAAGTAAAATTGAAATGTCTCTATTTGATATAGTACTTTTCCATTTATTCTTGTTTCTTTAGTTGGTTTTATAGTTTGTGTTATTCAAGGATTTGTCTCTTTTCAACTAAGTGTTCAAGTTATTGACATACAATTTCTCATATTTCTTTAGTGTAAAAGACCAAGATAATATTTACTTCAGAAGGTTAAGATAAATTAATCAATTACTGGGTATCAAATGCATTTAGTAAGTTGTAAATTTCTTGCAAACAGTAATATCTTAGTCACTCCGTATTGTAACAGTGGAAACTGTAACCCACCCCACACACTTTTGGCATCGCTTCTGTAAACGCTGACTCTCACTAATATGTAGCTTGTAGATGAACAGCACATTTGTACAACAATCCTAGGAACTAACCTCAGAAGATGCAGTCTCTGACCTTCAGTCATCCCAGTTCAGGGAGATTTGCTGACCTTCAACCGCAGAACCAGGATGACGTAGATCCAGGATGACACAGACCAGGATGACGCACACCAGACCCCCACTGGACCAGTTCTGAGGTTCTTACCGGAAGGGACTGTGCTGGTCTGCATGCAGAGAACTTCACAACCCCCACCCTTGGTCTCTGTGTTCTGCGTTGTCTCTCCTTCCTTGTGAAAACCTCGGCCTGCACTGAGGAGGGGAGATGGGCTTTGGGACGAGTCCCCAGTCATCTCAGGTGGTCAGCACTTGAATATAAATAGCTTTCTTTTGTACCAGCATCTGTCTCAAGAATGGCTTTCATGGTGACAGGCAGCCTTACCTAGGTTTTGGTTACAGCATCATCTATCTAATTGATGGGAAACTAAGAATTATTCTTTCCAAGCCAGGGTCCTCAACCTTGGCACTACTGATATTTGGGGCTAGATAATTTCCCATTGTGAGGCTTGTCTTAGCCACTGTCAAATGCTTAGTATCTGTGGGTTCTACCTCAGGTGCTGATAGCAACCTCTCTTCCCCAGTTATGAAACCAAATGTGTCTCCAAACATTGCAAATGTCCTCTGCAGGGCAAAATGTCTCCTGTTCAGAGCTTCTGTTTCAGGCTGAAGGATGATATATAACATCTTATGATGTAGTGTATGTATTATTTCTTAAATAGATGATAAACATATTATTATTCCATGTATTTTAGTTCAATATAAAGCAGATTGATATTTCAAATACCTTTTGTACAAAGAGATGTACAGATATCTTAGCAGCCCCATGGAATCAACAGGACATGTGTTGTTAGGTTTAAAGCCCAGGTGACAAGTAGTCACTATGTCTTTTTTTAAATTTAGTTTTTCAACATTTTTTTCTTTACTGATTTTAGAGAGAGAGGAAGGGAGAAAGAGAGAGAGATAAAGACATTGATGGAAGAGAACATTGACTGGCCGCCTCCTGCATGCTCCCACCGGGGATAAGGCCCACACCCTGGGCATGTGCCCTGACCGGGAAATGAACCGGCGACCTCTTAACAACTGAGCCACACCAGCCGGGCATCACTATGTCTTTTTCTTGTGAAAATAAAGAGAGAGACACTCTAATAAACTGAATTAATTCTAAAAAAAAAAAAAAAAGAAGAAGAAGAAAAAGAAAGAAAGATGACTCCAGAGCCAGCCATCCTGGAGGACTTTCTGTAAGAAGCAACATGGTTTGAATCCTGAAAGCTGAGGGAGTCAGGCAGCCCAGAATTGGATCCAGCAATGTCTTGGAACCCCTGGTATCTTCCACTGGTTTCTTTTGTGGTTGTGGTGCTTTTATGCTCCTCAAAAGGTGAATGACACTCAACTAGCAGCCTTGTGGACTTCAAGGGTCATGTTTTCCAACCTTACTCACTTTCCTGCCAGGCTTATGGCATTGCCTCAATCCTCCCATCGTTGTTTCTTTCTACAGTACTTCATCCTGTACTTAAGTTTTTAAAGGATACTTTAAATCATTAAATGTAAAGCTAACATACCTGCCAAAAATAAATAAAATGAAAACAAAACATTTTATTAAATTCTAGATACTACTCTCTGAAAAAGGCACTGAAACTGATTAGCAAGTGTTGGGAACGTGTTGAGACAGATGAGCAGGAGCAGTGACCTTTACTTTGATGTAATGGGGGGCGAAAAAGAAAAACTGGGGAGTGCTCACTTTGCAATACATGAGTTGTTCTGATGGGTCCATGTAAGATATTATCTACATACATTGGAATACCTGTTCTAGGATATTTTTTGGAAAGAGGCTTTGTCTCCCTGACACACCTGCATCACCCCTGGCACCTGTTTCTGCTTATATCACCCTCAGGTTCCTGAGGCTCCACCCAGATAGAGACTCCTGCATGAGTGGAAGTCACTGCCCTTGACCAACTCATCTTTTAGTCTCCACAATGACATTCTGCAAGGCAGAGTGGATGAATTGGGCACATATGCATCAAAATATATGGTTGAATCCTCCATATAGGGGGTTCTTACAGGCTTCTCCCAGCTTTGTGATCACCTGTCCTCAACCAAAAAAAAAAAAAAGACACCTACTTCTTCACACCTCCATGGTTCATATCTCTCCTCTTCCTTTTCTAGAAAATGCTGCCCCACCCACTGTTGCTTGCCTTTTCCTCTGGTCCCCCTCACCTTCCTCCAGGTGAAATGTGGGCACAGAAATCCCCAGCATTTCTTTACTCATCTACTTATTCATTTTAGATCCCAAAGACACAGAACAAAGACTACAGGCCAACTCAGTTCCAACATCTTGCTCACTGTGTCATGTGTGTCTGCTTTGAGTTGAACTTGAATGTCTTTAGGTCCAGTTGTACTCTCCTGCTTGACACAGTCCCCACCACTCTTTATTGTCCTATACCTGCCTATTGTTCAGGGTTGTTACAAGCTTGGTCCCTGAAGGCCTGGAATTACAACTCTAATCTAGAACAGATGCATGTTGGGGGAGGGGGATGAGGACACTACAGGATGAGCTTGGGCCCTCCTCCCCCTTAAAAGCTTCCTAATGATAAGAGGTTCAGAAAGAGAGGGGACCTTTCATGGTCATCTTGGGTGTTACAAATCACCATGCATGCCTAAAAGCAGATGATTTGTGATCCCAGCTCTCACTGGGAATGGTGCTCTGCCATATTTTGTTCCACCTCTGGCTTCCAGGCCACATGTGCCAGCATAGTCTTCATCAGAGCCATTCCAGCCCCTGTTGGCCACACAGAAATCAGAAGTTCTTCTGCCCTTTGAGGAGGTCACAATCTTTGGCAGGCCCTGCCTTCACTGCAGGCTATAAGCAGATGGAGGCAGTGAGGTTTCACTGTCCTCCCTCCAGATAAGCAAGCTCAGAGCACTTGGGGGATGGACCTAGATTCTTCTGGCACCCTGGAGACCTGGATACAGAACATAAGAAGCTGTAAGGTTTTAGTGACCTTGACCAGGGTCCTCTAAAGACAGCAGCTCTGTCCTCCTCCACTGCTGGCAAACAGCAGGTACAGTGGCTTCATTAGATGCACTGACAGAGTCCTGGCCAAGAGTGGCCTTGGTAAGCAATATGTCAGAAGAATGCTAATTGAACAGAATGTGGCAGCTGGACAGCTTTTGGGGAGTGGTTCTTGCTGTTTCTTGGGCATCTCTTCACAGACCCACACACCATGATGGAACTGTGTGAGGCAAAACAGAAAAAAAGTAGGTGTTTCTAGGCAGCATGTTATTGCCATGTTTCACACAGAGTTGTTCTATTACCATTGGAATCAGTTCTTCCTGGAAATGAAAGATAAAGTACTTGAAGTTGGAGGCTAGGGGATTCAGGCTCCTATATGGAGACACACGCTATAGGTTCAAATTCAATATAAGCAGTAATGACCTGGGGAAGGATGAAAGCTCAATGCCCACTTACAAGTGATTATCCATTTGCACATATGCTCAACCTAACAGAGTGGCAGAGGCCCACACGTTTTCAAGGGGATGTCTGGGTGTGGTAGTAAGTGATGTCCTAGGCCCACTTGTATATGAGGTCAAGACCCCTGGGTCCACCTGTGCCTGACCTTTCACAGAGGTCAGGAGGGCCATTTGGCCCACCTCTCCCATCTGAGAAAGGCCTCCGCATCTCTTAAGTTAACCTTGGCTCTAAGTAACACAGCCAGATTAAACTGTAAGAAAATACATGATCACACATACCAGGTCTACAGGTATGACACAGAGCTCAATCTGCCACCTGGGTGTGTACACCTGACCAGGTAGCAGGATAGCCAAACCACATGCAGGCATTCTGCCCTCTCCCAGAAGGGCTAGCTGACTCACCTCTTGTCTGTGAGCCAAGGCTGTGTCACATAACCATGGCCATTGCTGAAGCAGTTGCCAACAAGGGGCAGGGGCTGGTAGTACGACAAGCCTGGACTATCTGGGGCAGAATGCAAGTAAGGGTTCAGCCCTATGGCCCCCGGCCCCCAGCGCTTCATTTGCCTTTATTTTTAAATGAAAGTACGCCACAGTCCCAGATTAATCCTGCCTGTTTTCTCACATGATTTTATGTTTATCTCCTATTCTCAGACTATATCATCTGTAGGGCATGGCGAATTCATTCCTTTACATATAAATCCTGCACACAGCTTGTTATGGATGCACTCCTATTACATTGTGGGGTTTTGTGTTCAAATTCTTTGTAAGCATGCCTGGATATTTCCTCACTTACAATCCAGGGACATCAATTGCTGGCCTCGGCCAATGCCTTGCTAGACCCCAGGATCCCTGGCCTCCAGGGATTTATTCTCTTTAGGTCACCCTCCTTTCCTGTCATGTTCCTTCCATCTAGTCCTGCTATCAGCCAATGGTCTTTGGCCCCAATTCAAGGCCATTAGGAACCCCTAATTTGGAATGCAGTGAAGAAGGAAACTTTATTCAGTGCAAAATACTCGACTGTCATACAGCACAGTTGTTAGGCAGTTCTTGGGCTAGGCAGCCCTGGGACAAGGACCCTCTTCAGCTTTGTTCTGGGTCAGTCTGCTCTGTTCTGCTCAGGTGAGACATCTTCGGTGAAAAGGGAAAGTACACTCTCAAAACCTGAGGGGAGCTGGCTTATATGGACAGAAGTTCCTTCCTCTGGTCCCTGATTGGTCTGTACTCATGCCAATGAGGACTCCAAATCCTCACAGTTTGATTGGCCCAAAAGGCACTTTCTTGGTTAGTCAGAATAGAGTTGCTCTGGTTGGAGTAAGCTTTGCAGCTTCTATTGGGTGGGGAAAGCCTCAATCCTATAAATTGAAATAGGATTTTAGGAACTCCTTCATAAGGGCTTGTTCAGATGGCAGAAACACAGTGCAGGCAGGCAGGCAGTTCAGTGCAAGCTTCTCTCTGAAGTACATTTTGCCCAACCCTGTCCAGTTCACAGCATCTGGAGTGTGGCCAAAGTGTCTGCCTGGGGTGGTCAGTGGCACTAATCATGGGATCCTAAAGCTGCGATGCAATGGCAAGAAACTCTGGTTGCAGAGTTGAAGGCCTTTGACCATCACTGAAGCCACTGGGGATTCCCTGAGGACCCCACTGCTCCTTCGTGGGGTGCCAGGAAGCCTTTCCCCCATCCCAGGCCCAGCACCAGTAGGAGGGTTCTTTTTGGCTGGCTCTCATCCAGCAGCTCCAGATGGTCCCTCCTTCTGTGTAGAAACACTGAGATCTGACATGAAGTCCCCAGGACATGTCAAGTAGAGTTCACGGAGTAACTGGTTACCTCTGCTCCATGCAAAATAATGTCCCCTTCTCACTGTTCCAGCGAAAAAGAAGAAAGATATACCTGTATTTTTTTTTAATTTTATTTTAAAGAGAGAATGGGGGGAGACATCAATTTGTTGTTCCACTTATTTATGCATTCATTGATTAAGTCCTCTACTTGTTCTGACTGGGGATCAAACTCAAAACCTTGGATATTGGAACAATGCTCGAAACAATTGATATACCCAGCCAGGGTAAGATATACCTATATCTTTTGTGCAATGTTTTAAAGTTTTTGTTTTGGGGTGAAATAAATTGTCCCTGTGCCCAGTGGCTTTTGCAGGCTATCTACAGATCTGGTTCTGGGAAGCCCTTCAAGAGAAGACTTTTCTCTTTACACTGTACTCAAAGCCTCAGTTACTCCTCAGTGACATCCCGATGGATGCCATCCTGTCCACAAATATGCCCCACCCCAAGCTTTGTTCCCGGCACCTCCTTTCTTGGACAACCTAACTCTTTCATACAGGTTCAAGAGTCTGCCCACCCATGACCCAGCCAGGTCCATTCCACCCTGTAAATGCAATAATGTCCAGGTGTCCCTATCAAGGTGTCTCAGAGACCCAGCTACTCATGGCCCAATCCCTGCCTCACCCCAGCCCTAGTCAAGTCCTTCTGGTCTTTCACCTGGCATCTCCTCTTCTGCCAGGAACCTTGGGGCATCTGAGCCACCTTCCTTTCCTTACCTCCACATCAAAGAGGTCAGCAGCTTTATTTACTTTCCCATTAGCTCTGGAATCTGTACCCTTCCCCTGACACTCCCCTAGCCCATGCTTGGTCATTTCACCCACATGACAGTCCTAGTTGAGCACAGGATGACATAAATTGAGCCCATTGACTTATTTACTAAAGTGATGAGACATCTCCAGCACCCCATACACAATGACTTGCACACAATACTCAGCCTGCCCATGTCCCATGTCCTCATCTGCTGGGCAGCAATCACACATCTGGCTCCTTTACCCACCCTGGACAGTGGGTTGGTGGGGTGAGGGTGAAGTCCTCAGAACAACCCTGAGACAAACTGCTTGGGCTCTGCCAACAAATTTCCAGTCTTGTAAAACAACCTCCCTGTGAGGGAAACTGCCATAGGTGTTACTGGATGGGGACTGGGCCCAGAGCACATCTGCCTTGGGCCAGCCTTGACAAGTGGAAACTGAGACAAAATAATAAGACAAGGCCAAACTATTTGAGCAATTTACAGGCAGCTAATGAATTACACGAGTTTATCTTCCTTAACTAAGAACATTTAGGAGCAAATGGTTTACACATTCAAGACTGTCCTTGGGAAGACTGGCTTTAGTCCTGGCAAGCTCTTCAATAATGTTCTTTAAAAATGAAACTAACCAAAAAAGAACCCTGATACCTCTATACCCATATTTTGATGAATCAGCATATTGATTCAGCATATTCACTAGAAATCTAATGAATATTCTGTTAAGACCCACCCCTGAAACCTCTCCTAGGATTCCCTTGGACTAAAGAAAGGTAACAAGCCTCAAGGCAGAGGACCCAGGGTGCTCTCTTGCTAGAGCAAGCTCATGCCTTGTAACTCTTAGGCATGTATTTCTACTCTCTTTCTCCTAAACTCTAAGCCTCCTCACAAAACTTGCAACAAGGGAAACAGTGGGCAGCAGCAGCAGCTTGTCCTAGGCTTATCCCCCAAACCTGTCTCCAAGGCCTCCTTTTCTCTGACTTCCCAGTGAGCTAACAACAGCCCCACCTTGGCTCACTTCTTTTACTGTGACTTTTATTTCTCAGTTAGTCAAAGCAGCCCTGCCTAGGCTCATTTCTTTTTAGTAACATTTCTAGAGAGCCAAAGCAGCCACACCGAGGCTTTCTCCTGTTGCTTCTTCCATCCTAGGCCCTTCCTTGTTTTATTGTCACCAGCTGTAATAAACATACTCTCAAAATAACCTGAACTTGTGTTGTAAAATCTTTCCTGCACAAAGTCAAGGACACACACATTACTGGCTGGCCCAAGGCAGACGTGCTCTGGGCCCAGTCCCCATCCAGTATCACCTATGGCAGTTTCTTAAATTGTATAGTGGGCATAACAATATCACCTACTTCACAGGGTTTTGAGATTTAAATGATGTAACACATGTGAAGGCTCAGGCCTGGAAATCTCAGCTAGTACTGCTCTCCATCACTGCCTGTACCTAGATATATATTGTATAGTATTGGGCTGTAGACATAAAACTGTATTCATCGGAACATTTCCAGAGTATTCTGACCACATGTTTTTTTTCATATCACCACTGACTTTAGAACCAAACCCATCTATAATGCAGGACCTGGGTGGTACCCTTACTGGAGTGGACTTTAGCCTGATTAACAAACTTGCAAAAATATTGTGATTAATAAAACATAACCTAGCATATAGTAGGTGCTCAAAAAATATTTGCCAGATGATCAACAAAATAACTACCAAAAATAAATTCTATGCTCTGATTGGTTTGGCTCAGCAATTAGAGCATCAGCTCATGGACAGAAGGCTCACAGGTTCGATTCCTAGTCAAGGGCACATACCTGGGTTGCAGGTTCGATCTCTGGCCCTGATTGGGGTTGTGTGAGAAGCAACCAATCAATGTGTCTCTCTCACATCAATGTTTCCCTCTCTCTCTCTCTTCCTCCCTCCCTTCCCCTCATTCTAAAAATCAATGGAAAAATATCATTCTGTGAGGATTAACAACAACAATAAAATTCTATAAAGAAAATAAAAAGAGCCCTGGTCAGGTGGCTCAGTTGGTTGGAGTGTCATCCCATACACCAAGAAGTTGCAGGTTCAATTTTCAGTGAGGGCACATACCTAGGTTGAGGATTCAATTCCTGTTCAGGGTGTATACGGGAAACAACAGATTATTGTTTCTCTCTCACATCAATATTTTTCTCTCTCTTCCTTCCTGTCTCTCTAAAATCAATAAAAATATCCTTGGATGAGGATAATAAAATAAAAAGAAGCATGTGATATAGAATGCATGGGACAAAAAGGGGAGGTGGGAGAAGGTTTAGGCTAAAAGCTGATGGGAAAAAAGTTACCAGGAATGGGCAGTCACCATGTAATGGTGAGCATCTTCAGCAGAAAGACCATGTGCAAAGGTCTCAAGTCAGGAGACTCCAGGGAAAGAAGAACTTCAAAGCCATAGGATAGTAAAAGAAGGAAGAGAAGAAAGAGTGAAGAGAGGCAACCAGGGGATCATAGATGAGGCCTTGATGATCTCAGCCCAGAGTGGGGAATTTAAACAAGAGAATGAGGGAAGATTGTGTTTGGCTCTGGAGACTGAGATCCCCCAATGGGACACTAATCAGGGGCTTCCAGACTCCCTTTTCAGAAGAAGGATCACACACATCTATGCCCCGTTACCATCCCCATGTGCCCTGGTGACTGGCCTGACTTGGCCCTGGAGTGGAAAGATGAAGACATTGGACTCAGTGTGATACAAAGGCAGTTCTGCTGGTGAATTAGCAGAACTCTTAGTTAAACCATCTCCCTTGTGTTACCAAACTGAAGGCCTTTGCCTCTTGGGAGGTTGTATTCAAGAATGAGATGTTGTGGCCTGGTTGTCACAAAGTAGTTTTATTTATTTGCAACAAGTAAAAAAGGCAAGATTCACATACATAGCTCTGTTTCCCCAAAGGGAGGCTTAGACATTGCTGGTAAACACAATTTGGTCAATTGCACTTCGATTTCTTCTTTGAAGTTGGCTATATTTATCTTTTGAGTTTGTCAAGCTCATCCTGTTTGCTGATCTGCAAAATACTATGCTATTTTTAACATTTAGCAAAGATGACATTTAGTAATAACATTTAGAACAGTCCTGACCTTGAGACCCTTGTCCTATCTAACACCTGGTCTTCATGACAGAAGCTCTGGGATGGGAATGGTCATCTCCAGGGGTCTGGAGCCAGGTAGGCCCCCACCAGCTTCCTGGAGAAGCTAAGCAGTCACTGCCCACTAGGTGCTTCTCTAAGAACCTTGCCTTCTGAGATTCGGTTACAAGAGCATCCCCCTACTCTTTGCCTAAAGTCACAGAGTCATTGCTTATAAACTCAAGTATCATAACTGACACATGAGGGGCTGCCAACTAATAGCTCAGGGGATTTTGTTTTGGAACTCAAATTACTTGCTAAGATGAAAAATATATATTTTTTAATGTTTTTATTAATTCTTTAGAGAGAGGAATGGAAAGGGAAAGATAAAAACATCCATGAGAGAAGTATCAACATTGATTGGCTGCCTCCTGCATGCTCCCTACTGGAGATCAAGTTCACAATCCAGGCATGTGCTTCGACTAGGAATCGAACCAGTGGGTTCTTGGTGCATGGGTCGACGCTCAGTAACTGAGACACACCTGCCTGGCACTTGCTAAGATTTTTAAAAATCAAAAATTTCCTATGAAAATATGCATGCCTTGGAGGAATAGGCTTCTCTTGGAAGGTGGGGGGGAAAGGTGGGAAGAAGAGCACATCTGGCCACACTGGGCCTACTGGGCCATGGGGCCAACACAAACTGGAGCAGCACGGCCTTCAGGTGCTGTCCCAACCCTCACTGTCCTCACCCAGATGGCTTTGATAGGGGGAAAGGCACATACTAAAAATAAAACCACAGTTGTTTAATAATTTTTCACTTTACCAGCTATAGACAAGAGGTTTTCTTACAGACCCTAGGAAATTGGAGAATGTGCTGCAAGAAGAAAAACATGGCTGTAAAAAGATGAGATGCCTCGGAACCTGGATGGGTCTATTACTCAGAAAAGAAATACATTTTGAAAACAGACCAAGGATAGGATACGCTTTACTTGCTATGCCTGGACCCTGACCCTTTCTGGGAGTTTGCAGCAGGAATGCTGACCATTCTCCAGTCTCAGGAATGACCTGAACTGTTTGTAACATCATAAAAGATTAGCCACCTTGTTACTGGACTTCAAGCTCCTAAAGCCAGACCGCAGACCCTCCCCTCCCCTTTTCCCTGTTACACATGCAGCTCATAGCTGCATGTAGTTATCTTCTCCCTCATCTGTATATAATCAGCCAACTGGTAATGAGGGGATCAGAGAAGAATTTTGAGGATGACCTACTGCTCTCCCCATACTGCCAGCATTATTGGGATAAATGCTCATTTTTAATTCAACCCTGTCTCTGATTAATTTGGCTCAAGTAGTGACAGGTGGCCTCTGACCCATTTAGTATTTACCTGCACTGCAGGGTCGCCTCTGCCTCTTCAGATGGGGAGGCTGGGACTCAGGCCTCTGCTCTCAGGTGGCCCCTGCATGGCCTGTGAGGCACCAGCAGCCCTGGGGAGGGGGCAGCTTACTAGCATAACCTGCCTTTGCATCTCATTGCAACCCCAGCCTTCTCTGCTCTTTCACACGTGACCTGTACCATGGTCTCAAATTGTTGGAACTTTCCAAAATGTTCCTTTTCATGGTCCCCACATGGCACCAGTGGCCCTCTGCTGCCCACCAAGGTTACAGGGCCCTCCAAACATGAATATGAAAGCACAGGCAACTGGAAGTGCTGGTGGAGATGACATGGGGTTCAGGGGAGGGGGATGATACGGAAAAACTGCCATGTAAAGGTTTGGGGCTTGCCAACAAGTTCATATGAATGAAAAGCAAGAAGCAATTCACAGCACCTGACAGAAATCTGTACTGGGAGATGGAAGGCAAAGGCACTCATTTACATATGTCTGCTCATACACACACCAGGTCACACACAGACACAGCTGACCCCAGCTCACAAACTTCCAGAGATCCAGACACACTAAAATGCTCCAGTGCCCATGCAGCACCTAGCCCTCCCTAATTGCATTTCTGAACATGAGAAAGAAGAAATCAAATGACTCTTAGGCCACAGCTGTTCCCCATGATGATTTCCCATTTCTCATCTGGGCAGTTGGGCAGTGGACAGTTCTGAGTTCTCAGCTGAGCCCTAGACTGGTCAGACTTGGCAGAGTAAACGCTGAGTCTGGCCTGGTCTGGCTGGCCTGTGGGCTCTGTCATGTCCTCATCTGCCCTTGCCATGAAGGCTTAGGACAGAAGCAGGTGGCTCACTTGGGGGTGGGTCACAGTAAAGGCAGGAGCCACTAGCCTGCTCTTGGTGGGCAGTGAAGACACCCCTCTCTCAGTGGCCCCCAGAGCACAGGACCCCAACATTTAACCATCATTTTGAGCCCAGGGCCCCTGTCTCATGCTCCCAAGTATTCTGAAACCCTTTGCCAAGGACTAGGCAGCAGCTTCATAAAGGATCTCTCCCACATGGGTCTGTGCTATGGTGTTCATCTTTCCCCTGACCTGCTCTGCAGACCCTCTGATGTGGAGTCCCTCCTCTAGCACATGCCAGACCTTATATTCCACATGGTATCTTTGACAGAGTCCAGACAGAAGGTCACTGTTTACCATAATGTTGTCTTGCATGTTTGAACGAGGAAATTGCATTATCAGCCACCCTATTATACCATTATATCTGAGGGCATCTGAGACCATCAAATCTTTTTTATAGCAACATAGTAAAGCCTTTCCCCCACCCCTGGATATTGTAAATGGATATTTTGAATGTTATTGCAGATTTCACTGGTTTTCTTTTACTGTGTCTAATCTATTAGATGATGAGGTGAACAGCTGAGGTAGAGCAGGGTCAAGGGATGACCCCGCCCTTGTCTGGAGGTCCAGGTCCTACTCTCCTGAATCTTCCCATGGCACAAGAGAGATGTAAGAATTGCAGAGCCAGGGTAGTCCTGGACAGATACAAAGATTCTGAGCGCTGAGAGAAGCAGGCAATATGGTTAACATGGTTCAAGTTTCATCAGAGACTCTCCATGTGCCGGGACCTCCCAACACAGGGTAGCAGGGGCATGGATGCCTCCAAAAGATCTACCTCCTCTTACTAGAAACTGGGTCTTGGCCTTGCTAGACCCTGACTTCCATCTTGTTGGATCCTAGACTTCAGCCTCTCTAGACCTCCAGCCTTGGCCTCATGGCACTGTGGGTGTGGCTCTCCGCCCTTCAGCAGTGCCCTCTTCCCCAGGCTGTAGTCTCTGTGCCATTGAACACAGGACAGCCTGGCCCTCTCACATGTCAGGGAGGCTGAAGCTCCTGAGGACATGGTTTCTGCAGAATGTCAACCCCACCACCCAGCAAGCTGGTATCTTTTGAAAAAGCAAAAAAACAAAACCACAAAACAAAACAAAAACCTCCAGCTTCACTTATAGCAAACTTTTCTGTTGTGCAGCCTTGTAGTGCAGAATGTGCATGTGCCCAACTTCCCTGCTGTTGCACAATTGTCCAGCTATTTTCAGGACTGTTTCATCCTTCATCTGGCATATTTCAGAAGCCATCTATGAAAATTAGACATATGTAAATAGAAAATTGAGCATATGAATGAAATGACAAGTGACAAGTGTAAGAAAGGAGGTGAGGGATCAGGACGTAGCAAAAAAGCATATGAAATAAACATAAACACATTGAATGCCACCTTCTAAAAGTCTGGGAGACAAAATGAATTTGGACTCAATTTATTTAAAGTGAGATATGTGTCCAGTAAAATCGATTTCAACTTGGTGCTGCTTTGATTGGCCTTTTCTCTAATAGTTTTATTTCATTTTTTTAAACAACAATCCCTAAAACCCCACCATTTTTAAAAAAGAAACTCTGTAGTCATTGTCTTGCCAAATATTTTTTAACAGCATAACCCAAGATGCCCTTGTAAGGGGCAGAAAGGCATTGGAACAACAAATTCTCTACATTGCTTCTTCCTCTGCACAGACCATCTGCACTTCCTTCTGATTAGAATCCTGGGTGGCTGTGAGACCTGCCTGCCTGGATTCTTTTTCTCACAGGAGGACCTTCGTGGACCCAGATCTCAGGATGGCACCTGTGACTGGAAGCAGCTGACCTGACCTGCCAAGTCCAACTAGTCTCTGCCCCAGGCCACAAGCTGGGGGCTTGCAGGCAGAATCCTGCCCATAGGCCTGTTTGGTTCTCATAATTATACATATATACATGCATACACACACACATATATAATTATGAGATTTTTAATTAGAAATCTAGATTTTGGGCTTTTTAAAATAAAATACCCTGGCAACACTAGGTTCACGTCTAGCATGGCAACTGGAGGAGAGCTTACAAGAGGCTATCCCATGATTTCTGCCCCTTCCTCACTTGTATCAGTTAACTTTTGCTTCATGAACCACCCTAAAACCTAGTGGAGTAAAATAAGGGTTATCCCCAAACTCACAGCTCTGCAGGTTGGCCGAGGCAGCTCTCCTGACAGGGCAGGTGTGGGGCAGCTGGAGCGGTTCTGCTCCACATTGGTTCATATTGCCCTCTGGGTACAGGGACAGCAGCTCCCAGAGGAAGTTCATCTCATGGAGGAAGCCAGAAGCTTCTAGAAAGTGAGCATGAAGTTCAATGCCTCTAAGACCTGAGCTCCAAACTGTCACATTGTCCCTTCCAGCCACCTTCCCTTGGTCAGAAGAGATACATGACCTAGCCCACATGAAGGGGCAGACATACTTTCCATCATGGACAGAGAAGCTACAGGCACAAGGCAAAGGGTTTGGATACAGGAATATGTATTGGATTGAACAATGTTCCCCCCAAAATGCAGGTTGCCTAGAACCTCAGAAAGGAATATTGTTTGAAAATGGAGCCTTTGCAGATGTAATTAGTTAAGATGAGGTAATATGGAATTAGAGTGGGTCTCTAATCCAATATGACTGGTGTCCTTGTAAGAAGAGAAGCGGAGACACAGAAACAGAGACACACAGGGAAAACAACATATGACAATGGAAGCAGAGATTGGAGGGATATGTCTACAAGTCAAGAAGTGCCAAGGGTTGCAGGCAACTACCAGAAGCCAAGAGAGACAGAAAACAGATTCTCCCTCAGAGAGAGAAATAATCTTGCCAACACCTTGATTTTGTATTTGTGGCCTCCAGAACCATGAACAATAAGTTTTACTGTTTTAAGTCATCCAACTTTGTGGTAATTTGCTACTGACAACCCTAGGAAATCATCACAAGATGGATAAAGAATTGGACATAATGATACACTTTATCACAGATTGCCCTTCTGGGACACAGTTATGCAAGACTCTCCTACTTTCAAGATTTACTCACCCATGCTCTAGACACCCAACCAGAGCATCAAACTACAAGTCCGGAATTTCATATTATAAGGAAAATCTGGATGCAGCTCCTTTTGCTATGGAGACCTATGGAACAAAGGAGAAGCTGTCTGCACCCCTCCCCCCATCACACTCATCCCCAACATGTAGAGCAGGGATAGGATCACGTAAGAAACTCTCCCATTCAAACAGGAGAACAGGAGATCCCCAAAATCCCCTGGTCTTCAGCAATTCTCAAGTCTTACTGGAGAAACATTGCCAGGAACTGCTGCCCTGGGGTAGGAATGCTCTGTGATTAAGCTCTTGTCCAATCCCACAGTTTGAGTCCTCTGTCCTTGATTGTCAGTGGTTTTTGTTCTAATCTCTAGGAGACCCTCCCTGTTTCACTGTTCTTCTTGGTCACTTCCAAAGGACACTGGAAATTATGCCCTTTGTAGTAGCTGACGATTTTCAAAGCTTGCATTTTGCCCATAAATAATTAGTGAACCAGGGATTTTTTTTTCCATTTTGACTAGTCTCAGTCTCTTTTAGTCAATACTGTGGCCTTTTCCCAATATAGCTGTCTCAAAAATTGTGGGTTTCTTATGTATCTGATTGCCAGTGCCAAAATCTGTAGTTACAATTCATTTTAAGACATGTCTCTCTCTGCACTTAATTACAGGTACTATGAGCAGCTTAGGCTACTGCAGGACCATTGATCTTTCTGGTAACTACTAGACACCATTTAATTCTTCCAGACACCTTCACGGGTGTGAGAACAATGCCTTTGATTTGCTCTATGCCCCCAAGCTATAGCTTTATAGGCATGCCCATAATTTGACTTTTCTCTCAGGTTCTATCTTAATTTGAGGATCTTTTATTGAATGAGAAAGCTGGAGATTAGAAATCGTTTATCTTTCAACCCAACAACCTCCAAATTTTTTGGACTTTCTTCCTTTCCTCTCAGTTCTTTCTGATATCTGGCCATGTTGTTCCTCAGATAACTCCTCTTTCTAATTCTATATGAAATGCAGGATGAGGAGCCCACTAAAGCCTACAACATTTTACCTGGACACTCCCAGCCAATAAAAAACATGTATTTCTTCACTGAGAACCTCCTACCTGTCTCTGTGGAATGAGAGAATGGAGCAGAGAATTCACAAGGAAGGAGGAGCTGCCAGCTCTCCAGTGGATCTTTAGGCCTGCTTCCCACCTATAAGATGCAGAATATTCTTTCCATTCTTATAACCAAAACCAGGGTTTGACTGCCTGCCACTATGAAAGCCAAACTTTTTTTAAAAATAAATTAATTTATTTTGATGGGTATTGCATTGATTCTATAGATTGCTTTGGATCGTATGAACATTTTAATGATGTTAACTCTTCTAATCCATGAACAAGGTATGTGCTTCCACTTTCTTATATCTTCCTCTATTTTTTTGTTTTTAATTAATTAATTTATTTCTGCTAGAGATGTTTCTCCTTTTACCCCCACTGATATCCCTGTCCCCTCCCGGCCCTGTTCCCAACTATGCTGTCCATATCCATTGTTCATGCATATAAGTTCTGTGGTCTATCTCTCCCCTCCACCCCGTCTTGTGGAGATCGTCAGTCTGTACCACACTTCCACGTCTCGGAGAATACCCAGATCCTCAGAATGTTATGTTCATTATATTCCACAAATAAGTGAGATCATGTGATATTTATCTTTCTCTGATTGGCTTATTTCACTTAGGATAATATTCTCCATGTCCCTCCATGTAGTCTCAAAGGATAAGAGATCTTTCTTTCTTATAGCTGCATAGTATTTCATTGGGAATATGTACTACAGCTTTTTTATACATTTGTTTACTGATGAACTTTTGGCCTGTATCCAGATGTTAGCTATTGTAATAGTGCTGCTATCAATATGGGGCTAAATATATTCGTTCTGATTGGTGTTTCAGGCTTCTTAGGGTATATTACTAGAAGTGAGAACACTGGGTTAAAAGGCAGTTCAATTTTTTATTTTTTGAGGTAACACCATAGTGTTTTCCATAGTGGCTGCACCAGTCTGCATTCCCACCAACAGTGAACAAGAGTCCCCTTTTCTCCACAACCTCACCAACACTTGCTGTTTGATGATTTATTGGTGGCAGCCATTCTGACAGGTGTGAGGTGACACCTCATTGTTGTGTTAATTTGCATCTCTCTGAGGATTAGTGATGTTGAGCATTTCTTAATATGTCTTTTAGCTCTTTGTATGTCCTGTTTTGAGAGGTGTCTGTTTGGGTCCTCTGCCCATTTTATAATTGAGTTCTTTGTCTTCTTTTTGTTGAGTTGTATGAGCAGTTTATATATATTAGAAATTAATCCTTTATCTGATGTATCATTGGCAATTATGCTCGCCCATAGAGTGGGTTGCCTTTCAATTTTTGTGGTTGTTTCTTTTTCTGTGCAGAAACTTTTGAGTTTGATGTAGTCCCATGTGTTCATTTTCTCCTTTGTTTCTGTTGCCTTAGGTGAAGTATCAGGGATGTTTCTGCTGCATATGATGTCTGCAAGTTTGTTGCATACATTTTCTTCTAGGATTTTATGGATTCATGAGTCACTTTTAAGTCTTTTATCCATTTAGAGTTTATTCTAGGGTATGGTATAAGTTGAAGGTCTAGTTTCATTTTTTGCATGTAGCTGTCCAATTTTCCCAACACCATTTATTAAAGAGACTGTCTTAACTCCACTGTATGCCCTTGCCACCTTTGTCAAATATTAATTGAGCATATTGCCTTGGGTCCGTTTCCAGGTTCTCTGTTCTGTTCCACTGGTCTATATGTCTGTTCCTGTGCCAGTACCAGGCTGTTTTGATTACAGTGGCTTTGTAGTGTAACCTGAAATCTGCTAATGTGATCTCTCCAACTTTGTTTTCTTTCAAGATTGCTGTGGCTATTGAGGGTCTTTCTAGTTCCATATGAACTTTTGAAGTATTTGTTCTAGTTCTGTGAACAATGTCATTGGTATTTGGATGGAGATTGCATTGAATCTATAGATTGCTTCGGGTAGTATTGATATTTTAATGATGTTAATTCTTCCAATCCATGAACAAGGTATATGCTTCCACTTTTTTATATCTCCTTCTATTTATTTTTTCAATGACCTGTAGTTTTCTGTGAATAGGTCCTTTATTTCTTTGGTTGTATTTATTCCTAGGTATCTTAATTTTTCTGCTGTGATGGTAAATGGAATTTTTTTGTAGTTTCTCTTTCTGTGAGTTCATCATTGGTGTATAAAAATGCCTTTGATTTTTTGACAAAAATTTTGTATCCTGCTACTTTGCCAAATTCATTTATTAAGACTAGTAAATTTTTGATGGACTCTTTCGATTTCCTATGTATAGTATCATGTCATCTGCAAATAATCACTTCCTCCTTTCCAATTTGGATCTCTTTTATTTTTTTCTTCCTGTCTGATTGCTGTAGCTAAGACTTCCAGTACTATATTAAATAAGGGTGGTGAAAGTGGGCGTCCCTGTGTTGTTCTTGTTCTCAGGGAAATGCTTTTAGTTTCTGCCCATTGAATATGAAGTTGGCTGCAGATTTTTCATATATGGCCTTTAAATGTCGAGATATGATGCCTCTATTTTCAAATTGCTGAGTTTTTTTTCCTTTTATCAGAAATGGGTGCTGGATTTTGTTGAATGCTTTTTCAGCATCTATTGATATGATCATATTATTTTTATCTTATGTGGTGGACCACATTTATTGATTTGCAAATATTGTACCAGCCTTGCATCCCTGGGATGAATCTCACTTAGTCATAGTGATTCATTTTTATGATATATTGCTGGATTTGATTTGCTAGTATTTTGTCAGGATTTTGGCATCTATGTTCATCACGGATATTGGCATGTAGTTTTCTTTCTTTGTAGTGTCTTTTTCTGGTTTTGGAATTAGAATTTTGCTGGCCTCATAAAACAAGTTTGGAAGTCTTCCTTCTTCTTGAATTTTTTGAAATAGTGAGGACACGGGTATTAGTTCTTTTTTGAATGTTTGGTAAAATTCCCCCGTGAAGCACTCTGGGCCTGGGCTTTTGTTTTCTGGGAGAGTCTTGATTACATCTTCAATTTCTTCTGTTTTTATTGGTCTGGTTAAGTTTCTGTCTCTTCCCTGTTTTGTTTTGGGAGACTATGTGTTTCTAGAAATTGGTCCATTTTGCTGAGATTGTCAAATTTGTTGCTGTGTAATTGTTCATAATATTTGTTAACAATCATTTGTATTTCTGTGGTGCCAGTTATTATTTCTCCTCTTTCATTTTTGATATTGTGTATTTGGGTTCTCTCTCTTTGTATCTTGGTGAGTCTAGCTAAGGGTTCATCAATCCTGTTTATCTTTTCACAGAACCAGCTCTTTGTTTCATTGACCCTTTGAATTGTTTTTTGGTCTCCATGTCATTTATTTCTGCTCCGATCGTTACTATTTTCTTCCTTCTACTTGCTCTGGGGCTTTCCTTTTGTTTGCTTTCTAGTAAGTTGTGAGGTTATATAGTCTATTAGAAATTTTTCTTTCTTCTTGAAGTAGGCCTGTACTGCTATTAACTTTCCTCTCAGCACCGCTTTTGCTGCATCTCATAGATTTTGTGTTGTTGTTTGTTCATTTTTATTGGTTTCCAGGAAGTTTTTAATTTCTTCCTTGATCTTCATGGTAACTCATCATTTTTCAATAACATGCTCTTTAGCCTTCCTTCAAATGTCTTTGCATGTTCTTGTTGCAATTGATTTCTAGTTTCATGCCACTGTGATCTGAGAAAATGCTTGATATGATTTAAATCTTCTTGAACTTGTAGAAACTTAGTTTGTGCCCTAACATGTGGTCTATCTTTTTGCATGTCCCATGTGCACTTAAGAAGAATGTGAATTCTGCGGCTTGGGAGAGCAATTCTTTGTAGATATCTATTAAATCCATTTAGTCTAGTGCTTCATTTAGAAATTCTGTTTCCTTGTTAATTTCTTGGGTAGAAAACCTATCCAGTGATGTCAGCAGGGTATTGAAGTCCTCTGCTATGATTGTATTGCTGTTGATTTCTCCTTTGAAGTCCTCCAAAAGATACTTAATATATGTTGGTGCTCCTATATTGGGTGCATATATGTTTAGCAAGGTTATATCTTTCTGTTGGACAGATCCTTTCAATATTATTTAGTGGCCTTCTTTGTCTCTAGTTATGGCCTTCATTTTGTTTTTTGTTGTTGTTGTTGTTTTTTTATGAATTTTTATTTATTTTTTTGTTACAGATATTTTACCTTTTTACCCCATTGGCACCCCCCACCCCACCCCCCCTCCACCCTGTCCCCGGCTTCGTTGTCCATGTCCATTGGTCATGCATACATGCATATAAGTTCTGTGGTTTATTTCTTCCCACCACCCCCCACCATCCCCTCTTCTGAGGGATGTCAGTCTGTGCCCTACTTCCATGTGTCTGGGTCTACTGTATTCCTCAGACTGTTATGTTCATTATATTCCGTATATAAGTGAGATCATGTGGTATTTGTCTTTTTCTGCTTGGCTTCTTTCACTTAGGATAATACTTTCCAGGTCCCTCCATGTCATCTCAAAGGATAAGAGATCTTTCTTTCTTACCGCTGCATAGTACTCCATTGTGTATATGTACCACAGCTTTTTTATCCATTCGTCTACTGGTGGACACTTGGGCTGTTTCCAGATCTTAGCTATTGTAAATAGTGCTGCTATGAACATGGGGGTGCATATATTCTTCCTGATTGGTGTTTCAGGCTTCTGAGGGTATATTCCCAGCAGTGGGATCACTGGGTAAAATGGAAGTTCAATTTTTAATTTTTTGAGGTAGCACCATATTGTTTTCCATAGCAGCTGCACCAGTCTGCATTCCCACCAGCAGTGTATTAGAGTCCCCTTTTCTCCACACCCTCGCCAACACTTGTTGTTTGATGATTTGTTGATGGCGGCCATTCTGACAGGTGTGAGGTGATACCTCATTGTTGTTTTAATTTGCATCTCTCTGATGATTAGTGATGTTGAGCATTTCTTCATATGTCTCTTGGCCATTTGTATGTCCTGTTTGGAGAGGTGTCTATTCAGCTCCTCTGCCCATTTTTTAATTGGGTTCTTTGTCTTCCTTTTGTGGAGTTGTAGGAGCACTCTATATATATTGGAAATTAACCCCTTATCTGATACATCATTGGCAATGATATTCTCCCATACAGTGGGTTGCCTTTCCATTTTGATGATTGTTTCTTTTGCTGTGCAGAAGCTTTTTAGTTTGATGTAGTCCCATGTGTTCATTTTCTCCTTTATTTCTGTTGCCTTAGGTGATGTATCAGTGAAAATTCTGCTCCGTATGATGTCCGAAATTTTGTTGCCTACATTTTCTTCTAGAATTTTGATGGATTCACGGGTCACATTTAAGTCTTTTATCCATTTTGAGTTTATTTTTGTGTATGGTGTAAGTTGATGGTCTAGTTTCATTTTTTTGCATGTAGCTGTCCAATTTTCCCAACACCATTTATTAAAGAGACTGTCTTTACTCCACTGTATGCTCTTGCCACCTTTGTCAAATATTAATTGAGCGTATTGCCTTGGGTCCATTTCTGGGTTTTCAGTTCTGTTCCACTGGTCTATAAGCCTGTTCTTGTGCCAGTACCAGGCTGTTTTGGTTACAGTCGCTTTGTAGTATAACCTGATATCTGGTATTGTGATCCCACCTACTTTGTTCTTCTTTTTCAAGATTGCTGTGGCTATTCGGGGTCTTTTTTGGTTCCATATGAACTTTTGAAGTATTTTTTCTAGTTCTATGAAATATGTTGTTGGTATTTTGATGGGGATTG
This sequence comes from Molossus molossus, assembly GCF_014108415.1. NCBI lineage: Eukaryota > Metazoa > Chordata > Mammalia > Chiroptera > Molossidae > Molossus > Molossus molossus. Next base: position 55,186,242 of record NW_023425377.1, on the reverse strand, counting down.
CATTGAATCTATTGATTGCTTTGGGTAGTATGGACATTTTAATTATGTTAATTCTTCCAATCCATGAACAGGGTATGTGCTTCCACTTTTTTATATCTTCCTCTATTTCTTTTTTCAATGACCTGTAGTTTTCTGCAAATACGTCCTTTACTTCTTTGGTTAAGTTTATTCCTAGGTATCGTAATTTTTTTGGAGCGATGGTAAATGGGATTGTTTTTTCAGTTTCTCTTTCTGTGAGTTCATCATTGATGTACAAGAATGCCGTCGATTTCTTGACGTTAATTTTGTATCCTGCTACTTTGCCAAATTCATTTATTAAGTCTAATAGATTTTTGATGGAGTCTTTAGGGTTTTCTATGTACAATATCATGTCATCTGCAAATAATGACAGTTTCACTTCCTCCTTTCCAATTTGGATCCCTTTTATTTTTTCTTCATGTCTGATTGCTGTGGCTAAGACTTCCAGTACAATGTTAAATAAGAGTGGCGAAAGTGGACATCCCTGTCTTGTTCCTGTTCTTAACGGAAATGTTTTTAGTTTCTGTCCATTGAGTATGATGTTGGCTGTAGGTTTTTCATATATGGCCTTTATTATGTCGAGATATGATCCCTCTATTCCCAAATTGCTGAGCGTTTTTATCAGAAATGGATGCTGGATTTTGTCAAATGCTTTTTCAGCATCTATTGATATGATCATGTGGTTTTTATTCTTCATTTTGTTTATGTGGTGTATCACGTTTATTGATTTGTGAATATTGTACCAGCCTTTCATCCCTGGAAAGAATCCCACTTGGTCATGGTGAATAATTTTTTTGATGTATTTCTGGATCCGATTTGCTAATATTTTGTTCAGGATTTTGGCGTCTATGTTCATCAGGGATATTGGCCTGTAGTTTTCTTTCTTCATAGTGTCTTTTTCTGGTTTTGGAATTAGAATTATGCTGGCTTCATAGAACATGTTTGGAAGGCTTACTTCTTCTTGAATTTTTTGAAATAGTTTGAGGAGAATGGGTGTTAGTTCTTTTTTGAATGTTCGGTAAAACTCCCCCATGAAACCATCTGGGCCTGGGCTTTTGTTTGCTGGGAGAGTCTTGATTACCTCTTCACTTTCCTTACTTGTTATTGGTCTGTTCAAGTTTTCTATCTCTTCCGGGGATAGTTTTGGGAGACTGTGTGTTTCTAGAAATGTGTCCATTTCGCTTAGATTGTCGAATTTGTTGCCATATAGTTGTTCATAGTAGTTGTTAACGATCTTTTGTATTTCCGTGGTGTTGGTTGTTACTTCTCCTCTTTCATTTCTGATTTTGTGTATTTGGGTTCTCTCTCTTTGTTTCTTGGTAAGTCTAGCTAAGGGTCCATCAATCTTGTTTATCTTTTCGAAAAACCAGCTCTTTGTTTCATTGATCCTTTGAATTGTTTTTTTGGTCTCTATGTCATTTATTTCTGCTCTGATCTTTACTATTTGCTTCCTTCTACTTGCTCTGGGGTTTTCTTTTTGTTTGCTTTCTAATTCTTTAAGTTGTGAGGTTAGACAGTCAATTAGAAATTTTTCTTGTTTTTTGAAGTGGGCCTGCAGTGCTATGAACTTCCCTCTCAGAACTGCTTTTGCTGCATCCCATAGATTTTGTGTTGTTGTGTGTTCATTTTCATTGGTTTCCAGGAAGTTTTTCATTTCTTCCTTGATCTCCTCGGTGACCCATTCATTGTTTAATAACATGCTATTTAGCCTCCATGTGTTCCAATGTCTTTCCATGTTCTTGTTGCAATTGATTTCTAGTTTCATGCCATTGTGATGTGAGAAGATGCTTGATATGATTTCAATCTTCTTGAACTTGTAGAGATTTAGTTTGTGTCCTATCATGTGGTCTGTCTTTGAGAATGTCCCATGTGCACTTGAGAAGAATGTGTATTCTGTAGTTTTGGCGTATAATTCTCTGTGGATATCTATTAAATCCATTTGGTCTAGTGTTTCATTTAGAGTCTCTGTTTCCTTGCTAATTTTTTGCCTAGAGGATCTATCCAGTGCTGTCTACGGGATGTTGAAGTCCCCTGCTATGATTGTATTGTTGTCGATTTCTCCTTGGAACTCCTCCAGAAGATTTTTAATATATTTTGGTGCTCCTATATTGGGTGCATATATGTTTATCAAGGTTATATCTTCCTGTTGGATAGATCCTTTCAATATTATGTAGTGGCCGTCTTTGTCTCTAGTTTTGGTCTTCATTTTGAAATCTACTGTATCAGATATGAGAATTGCTACCCCAGTTTTTTTTTGCTTTCCATTTGCTTGGAAAATTTTTTTCCATCCCTTCACTTTCAACCTATGTGAGTCTTTTGTTGAGAGGTGGGTCTCTTGTAAACAACATATAGATGAGTCATGCTTTCTTATCCAATCAGCTACTCTGTGTCTCTTTATGGGAGCATTCAATCCATTTACATTTAAGGTGATTATTGATATGTACTTATTTATTGCCATTTTTGTTTAGTGTGGTTCTATTTTTCTTCCCATTTCTACTGCTAATTACAGCAGTCCTTTTAACATTTCTTGCAGTGCTGGTTTGGTGCTAATGTATTCCCTTAGCCTTTTTTTGTCTGGGAAGCTCTTTATTTGATCTTCTATTTTGAATGATAGCCTTGCTGGGTAGAGTAGTCTTGGATTCAGATTCTTGTTTTTCATGACTTTGATTACTTCATGCCATTCCCTTCTGGCCTGTAGTGTTTCTTGTGAGAAGTCAGCTGAGAGCCTTATGGGGTTCCCTTTGTAGGTAACCTGTTGCTTATCTCTTGCTGCTTTTAGGATTCTCTCTTTGTCTTTAATTTGAGGCATTTTAATTACTATGTGTCTTGGTGTGGGCCTGTTTGGGTTTTCTTACTTGGGACTCTCTGTGCTTCTTGAACTTGAATGCCTTCTTCCTTCACCAAATTAGGGAAGTTTTCTCTCACTATTTTTTTGAATATATTCTCTATCCCTTGCTCATTTTCTTCTTCTTCGGGGACTCCTATGATGAGAATATTATTACGTTTCCAGTTGTCCCATAGTTCTCTTAAGCTGTCTTCCTGTTTTTTAATAGTTTTTTCCTTTTGTTTTTCTGATTGGTTGATTTTTTCTAGCCTGTCTTCTAATTCACTGATCCGGTCCTCAGCTTCCCCTACTCTGCTTTTTAAACCTTCCAATGTGTTTTTCATTTCTGATATGTCATTTTTTATCTCTTCTTGTTGGTTTTTAATTTCCAATTGGCTTATTTTCAGTGTCTCTATGTCCTTACTCATGCTGTTCAGCTTCCTCAAGATCATGGCTCTGAATTCTAGCTCTGTTAACATGCCTAATTGCTCCACATTGTCTTGCTCTTTCATTTGGCTTCTGTTTCTGTGTTTCACCATTTTGGCTATCACTGTGGGCTTTGGAGCCTGTCAAGTTCTCCCTGTGGGTGTTGGTGTTCTGCTGTTTGTGGCTCCCTCTTCTGTGTTTAGATGAGCGAGGGAGGACCGACGTTGAACACCACTGTCAAGTCTTACTTTCCTGGTTAAAGTTGCCAGCCCAGGAAACGTACTGTTATCCTCTAGTTTTTTGCCTGGAGGCTAGCAGTCTAGGTTAATTGATCAGTTTTGAGTTGTCAGTTGATTGAAAAACTCCCTCTGGTGCTCAGCCAAGGGGCTTTCAGGAGGTTGGGGCAGATGCTGGTTGTTAGTGAGCCTCAATTAAGACTTCAATGGCCCACAGGGTGGGGTTGGATCTCCAAGGGAGGGGCTGCTGCCTCTCCTCAGAGCCCTGGGAAGGAGCAATGTGGCCACCGTCCTGAGTGGCTGCACTCAGCCAAAGCTCTGAGCGCCCTCCAAATCCCGAGTGTCCCGACACAGTTCCAGTCCAGTCTGCCCTCCCTCTGCCGGAGCCCAAGGTGAGTGGCTGTGGCTGTTTCAGCCTCTGTCCCGGCTGCGCTGTGGGGCCGCCTGGGAGTGTGACCCGAGGGCGCCGCTCCCAGCTGAGGCCGCTGCCGAGCTGCCGACCGTGGGCTCCCAGCCCCGTCTCACACCTTCGCAAGCCTACCGGGATGGAGTCAGTGTCCCTCGTATGGTCCTCCAAGCTGCTTTTCTGTTGGTTTTTCCCGTCGATTTGTCTGTGTTATAGTTGTAATTCCAGTTTGGTTCTGGAAGACGGTCTGTGTAGCTCCGTTCACTCCACCGCCATATTTCGGTCCCTGGCCTTCATTTTGAAATATACTTTATCAGATATGAGTATGGCTACCCAGCTTTTTTTTCCTTTCCGTTTGCTTGAAAGATTTTTTTTTTCATCCCTTTACTTTCAACCTATGTGAGTCTTTTGCTGTGAGGTTGGTCTCTTGTAAACAACATATAGATGAGTCATACTTTCTTATCCATTCAGCTACTCTGTGTCTTTTTATTGGAGCATTCAAAGCATCCACATTTAAGGTGATAATTTATATGTACTTATTTATTGCCATTTTTGTTTAGTTTGGTTATATTTTTCTTTCTATTCCTTCTACTAATTACAGCAGTCCTTTTAGCATATCTTTCAGTGCTGGTATGGAGGTAATATATTCCCTTAGCATTTTTTTTTTTTGGTCTGGAAAGCTCTTTATTTGACCTTCCATTTTGAATAATAGCCTTGCTGGATAGAATAGTCTTGGATTGAGTCCTTTTTTTTCATGACCTTGATTACTTCATGCCACTCCCTTCTGGCCTGTTGTGTTTTTATTGAGAAGTCAGTTGAGAGCCTTATTGGGTTTCCTTTGTAAGTAACCTGTTGCTTCTCTCTTGCTGCCTTTATGATTCTCTCTTTGTCTTTAAGTTTTGGCATTTTAATTACTATGTGTCTTGGTGTGGGCCTGTTTGAGTTCTTCTTACTTGGGTCTTTCTATGCTACTTAAACTTGAATGCCTTCTTCCTTCACCAAATTAAGAAAGTTTTCTGTCACTGTTTCTTCAAATTTATTCTCTAACCCTTGCCCATTTTCTTCCTCTTCGGCAACTCCTATGATGCGAATGTGATTACGTTTCCAATTGTCCCACAATTCTCTTAAGCTGTCTTCCTGATTTTTAATTGTATTTTGGTTTTGTTTTTCTGATTGGTTGATTTTTTCTACACTGTATTCTAATTCACTGATCCAGTCCTCATCTTCTGCTACTCTGCTTGTTAGTCTTTCCAATGTGTTCTTAATATCTGCTATGTCATTCTTCATTTCCACTGGTAGGTTTTCAGTGTTTCTATATCTTTACTCATGGTGCTGATGTCCTTACTCATGCTGGTGAGCTTCCTCAAGATCATGCCTCTAACCTCTACCTCTGATAATTTGCTTAACTGCATTTTCTTAATCTCATCTTTGATAGAGTTCTCTTATTCTTTCATTTGAGAATTTTTTGTTTCACCATTTTGGCTATCTCAGTGGGTTTTGGAGGTTGCCTAATTTTCCCTGTGGGTATTGGTGTTCTATTGTATGTGGCTCCCTCCTCTGGGTTTGGATGCGCCTGGGAGGGGCCACCTTAAACACCACTTTCTAGTGTTACTTTCCTGGGTAGATTTGCAAGCCTAGGAAAGGTTCAGTTATCCTCTATCTTTTCCTGGAGGCTGGTAATCTCAGTTACTCAGGGCCTTGTAATGTAGCCCTAGTTTTCTGCATAAGAGGGTTTCCAGAGGGTGGAATAGATGCTGGTTGTTAATGAGACTCAATTTGCATTTCTTTGCCTCACTTCAGAAAGGCTTTATCTCTGAGGGGGGTGGGGGCTGCTGCTTTTCCCCACAGCTCTGGGAAGGAGCACACTGACCACTGTTCTTTGTGGCTGCAACTAAGGAAAGAGTCCGAGTGCCGTTGAAATCCTGGGTGTACCCAAAGTGTTCCAACCCAGTCTGCCCTCCCTCTGCCATAGCCCCCAGGTGAGTGGCTGTGGCTATTTTAAACCTTTGTCCCAGTTTTCTGCACTGTAGAGTGGGCTTGGTCTTAATTTCCCAAGGGAGCTGCTCACAGCTTAGACTGCTGCTGTCCATGGGCTCCCAGCCCACCACCCTCTCATGCCTCTGCAGATCCTACCAGTGTCCCTGGTTATATGGTCCTGTCCTGCTGCTTTTCTGTCGCTTTTTTTCTGAGGATTTGTCTTTATTTTAGTTGTAATTCTCATTTGGTCCATTCACTCCCCTCCATTTTTACATCCTCCAAGCCTATCTTGTGCACAGCTGGATCCCACAGGCCTCTCTGGTGCCCCCACACCCTGCAGTTCCCGTGGGCGATCAGCTTGATCGCATCAGTTTTTCTCGGGCTCCAGCTTCCCACTGCTCTTTTGAGCTGCTGTACCACACAGTCATCTGTGGAGCTCCAGGTCCTGCCGCTGGTGCGTAGGGATTGCTGCTGTCCTGTGGCACTCAACTCCAGCTCAGCTTTTGCTGTAGTTTTTGGGAATGTGTTTCAGCTGATGGTCTGTGCGTCTGTTGCCTGGGGATGGATGTATGCTCCCCAGCCTCGATTGCTGGGGGTATATTATGAATCTGATCTGGCTGCTACTATGGAGGATGGTGCTGGGCTCCCAGCTGTCTGTGGCTTCCGTGACCTGCACCTTGGGTGCTCCAGTACTCTGCACTGGTCTGTGTTGACACAGATTGTCCACTGGTCCAATGGTGCCAGGTGGGCTCAGGTTGCTGTGTCCTAGCCACTCCCACTGCCTTCTCCCAGGAAAGATCCAGGATCTTTCAAAATGGTGGGAACTTCCTGCATCACAGAGAGAAGCGCCCTGAAGAGCCGCTTACCATGGTAACCAGCTGCTCCTGTTCACAGCACAGGAACCTTTTGCTCTGCATCTCTGCACTGCAGGAGTTTGGTTGTCCACCTTCACGTCCACTCACACTCTCTCACACACCAGCTCACTCTCTTACACACTTACCCTTCCTCTGGTCCTGACCACCGCCATCTTCTAAAAGCCTGAAAGCCAAACTTTTGAGATAAGTGCTGGTGAAAAGGAAAGTGGTTTATTCAAGTGCTGGAAACCTGAGAAGATGGGGACTCTCATTCCAAATCTCATCTCAACATTTCAGTACAGGCAGTGGTTTTTATAAGGAGGGAGAGGGAAAGCAAGAAAAAACATCAAGGGTGGGTGTGACAAGTTCTCTATGTGCAGACCAGCAAAGTCCATTCCAATAAGTACCCTGTAACTGGTCAAGTGATGGTCTGGTATGTGTCATCTTGTTTTCATCATTCTGGTTTTGTCATCCTGATTTTACCATTGAGTTCAGCAAATCTCCCAGAGCTGGGATGACTAAAGGTCGGAGTCTGTATCTTTTGAAGTTAGTTTCTAGAATTCTTATGCAAGAATGCTGGTTATCTTCAGTCACACATCTACCAGAATCATCATCCACAGAAACAATGTCAAAAGAATAGTGGAGTGGGTTACAATTCCCCAGTGTTACATCCTCTCCCAGATTCTGGAGGCTGCCAGTATCCCTTGGCTTATGGTCATATCACTCCAGTCTCTGCCTCCATGGTCTCATTGACTCCTTCTTTTCTGTGTATGTTTGTGTCAAACCTCCTTCTGTCTCCCTCTTATAAAGATCCCTGTGGTTGCATTTAAGGCCCACTCAGATAAACCAGGAAAATCTCCTCATCTCCAAGTCTTCAATTTCATACCTGCAGAGACCCTTTTGCCAAATCAGGTCAAATTTACACCTTTGCAACCAAATATCCCTGTCAAAGATATGGGAGTTGGCCGAGACCACACCCAGAATAGGTTAGATGCAAGCCAGTAAGACTTGGGTCTTGCCTGCCAAAAGCAGAGCAAAGGCATCCAGGAAGAGACAGTGGCATGGGCACATGTTAGCGGCATGAGCATGCATAGTATGTTCAGGAAAATACTCTTGATGTCATATCTATTGCTTCCTCAGGGACCAGGAGGGATCCTCCAAGAGTGCAAGATTTCCTTTTTGCTCTCTGAACCCAGGCACTGTTCCCTAATGAAATGTTTTTGTTGTTGTTGTTTTAATCCTCACCCAAGAATATTTTTTCCATTGATCTTTAGAGAAAGTAGAAGGGAGGAGGGAGGAGGAGAAGAGAAAGAAAGAGAGAGGAAATAAACAATGTGAGAGAGACACATTGATTGGTTGCCTCTGCAGGTGCCCCACTTGAGGCCAAGGATCAAACCTGCAACCCAGGTACATGCCATTGAAGGGGGATCAATCCCAAGGCCCTCTGGAGCATGGGGCAACACTCTAACCACTGACCCACACTGGCTAGGGCTGAAAATGTTGTTTTATCAGTGCAGCTGATCCTTTTTTAACAAGACGCCTGCTTTGATAAAACCAGTCCTTTAAAAATAAACATTTGATCAAAAGCTTTAACATAATCCCCATGAAATTAAACTAAGAAGACAGGAATTCTGAATGCCCCAAACACTGGGTTTGATTTTTTAAATTGTCAGTTAAATTAAAGTTGGGCCATGGAGACTCAATGCTCATTTTGTCTTTCTGGAGAGAAATGTTCTGATCCATCCCTCCCCAACCCCATCTTAGGCATCTGCTTCCTACGAAGCTCTTGGAGATTGGATGTCGTTGTTGCCTGCAGGCCCATTTCAGCTTTGGGGCTGGAAGTCAGAAAGATCCCTGGGGGATCAAAGCTGTTCTTTATATAAGTGGTGTGCCCACTCCATATCATACCCTGTCCCAGGACAGAGCTCAGATTGAGTCCTAGGTATCTGATGGGCCCAAGTGAGGTTAAATGCCCATCCCTGAACTCATTCCACGCTCAAGATGATAAAATTCATTGATGAGCCATGCCTGGGCCATGTGACTTACCCTTATAGCCAGGGCTTGGTCAGCTTCATCCCAACTACATGACTCACAGGGGAGGAGTATGAGCAGCCATAAAACAGTATCTCATAGACTGCTCTAACAGTTCTGACTCAGAGTGTGCCTGAGTTAAGTCACAAAAGAGGTTAATTCTTATAACCTAGATTGTCCATTTTAGTGGCTGCGTTACTATGCTGGAGTTGCCCTGTGAGGGATGCCAGTGGCAAAGCTGTAAACATATGATGTGATTAACAGACAGTAACAGCAGAGGCACACTCCTCTTGCTCCTTTTCCTTTTCCCCTCCTTCCCTACCTCTTCCTATAACTCCTGTTCCTCATGCTGCTCTGCCTCCTTTTCTTGCCCCTCCTCTTCCTCCTGATCCTGTTTCCTCCTCCTGCCCCTCCTTCTGCTCCTCCATTTTTTCCCATTTCTCTTCTTCCTCCTCTTCTTGCTTCTCCTCCTTCTCCTGTTTCTCCTCTTGCTCCTCTTTTTCAGGCTCCTGCTCCTTCTTTAGTTCCTCCCACTCCTCCTCTTGCTTCTATTCCTCCTTCTCCTGTTCCTGCTCCTTCTTCTTCTGTTTTTTCTTCTTCTCCTGCTCCTCTTTCTGCTTCTGCTTCTCCCCTTATTCCTCTTCCTCCTCCTCCTCTTCCATGGCCCAGCTACATGGCCATGCCCCTTGGAGCTCAGCACTGCCTGGACACAGAGGCCCTTGGCTCACTGGTTGGGATGCCATTTACTCTTGCTGCAAGCCCGCCACTTTGTAGGGCTATCTACTTCTGAGCATTTCAACCACAAATTCCTCAGTGCCTGCTGTTTGCCCCTGGGCTGAGTGTTGAGGCATGGACATAAAAACAATAGTAACACTTGCATTATTTCACAGGGCTGCCATGACAAAGAACTAGACCAGGAGGTGGGGGTGGGGGTAGGGGGCAGTGTGGCTTAAACAACAGAAATCTCTTTCCTTACAGTTTTGGAGATTAGAAGACCAAGATTAAGGTGTTGGCAGGGTTGGTTTCATCTGAGGCCCTTCTCTGTGGCTTGTAGATGGCCATCTTCTCACTCTATTTTTGACATGGTCTTTATTCTGTTAGTGTCTGTGAACCTACTTTTCTTACAAGGATACCAATCACATTGGTTTAGGGCCCACCCTAATGATCTCATTTTAACTTCACTATCTCTTCAAAGGTCCTATCTCCAAATATTCTGAGGTACTGGGTGATTAGGACTTCAACATATGAATGGTGGTGGCGGGGGTGGGAGGTGGGGGTGGTGGCGGCACAATTCAGCCCATAACACTTGTCCACACTTTTTTAGGTATGAGGCAATATTATAAGTGCCTCATCTCTTATCTCATTTAATTATCTCAACAACCCTCTGAGATGCATACTATTTTTATTATCTTCATGTTACCGATAAGAAAACTGAGGCTCAGAGAGGTTAAGGCAATGTCCAAGGTCACCCAGCATAATGCTATCAGCCTCCCATCACTGTAGCTGTTCTATTCTGCCTGCTCAGCACTTGCACTCTGTGTGTGCCTGTCACCCCACTAAAAGGGTAGTTCCATGAGGGTAGGAGTGGATTGCTCCCTCCCTGATGCTTGGCACAGAGAAGAAGCTGGATTAAGAAGTGATGACCAGAGAGGAGGGCATGTTCTAACCAATGTGGTCCTTGCCCTTCAAGAACTGCAGCCCCTCAAGGTGCTTCTCTTTCAAACTGTGGCTTGGAGCTGAGCCCCCTGGGCAACCAGCCTTAGATTCCTTGGCCCCAGGCCTTTCTAGATACATGAGCCTGCAGAGACCTTTGGTAAAAATCAATGCTATGGCTGGTGAACAGCTGGAACTTGCTTCTTAGGACTCCATCGTAGCCAAGCAACAACACGTGCATCCCCTCATCTGCGGACTCCTGAGGAGATGTTGTTCTCAGACACCAGAGCCCAGCCAACACTGACTCAAGCTACAGAGCCCACCGCCTCTACCCAAGGATCCTGTGGGCTCACCTCCTGGTCTGGAGACCCACCCCACCTCACCCTGGGTATGAGACTGAGACAGGTATTCAGGTTACAGATCCCCACTAGGCAGGAGTCTATCTTTTGGCAGTCAATTCTTAAGATCAGGGCAAATGCCAAGGAAGTCTGTCTGAAATGTGAGCTGCTAAGATTTGAAAGGAATCTGCAATCAGATGTATGAGCAGGATGCTTTATGGAGATGCAGCTACTTGAATCAGGAGGGTATTATCCTCTTGTATAGAGATCAGCTACAGACCTGAGCGATTACCCAGACCCAGTGGAGATCCCAGACAGTTCTGGCCTGTCTTATTGTAGTTGCTGCAAAGCATCCATCAACCTGTGTAGTTAGGATCCCAATTCCAAGGCACAAGGAACCTGGCCAGCAGTGAGGCCTTCTTTTGGCACTCTGCCAGGTGAGACTGTCAGCTACCAGCCCCTGGGCGAGGGGGCACTTGCCATCCTGCCCACCCCGAGTCATATATTTTAGTTGTTGTTGTTAGTCCTCACCTGAGGATATTTTTCCATTGATTTTTAGATTGAGTGGAAGGGAGGGAGGGAGAGAGAAACATAGATGTGAGAGAAAGAGACACATTGATTGGTTGACTCCAGCATGACTCTGACCGAGGCCAGGAATCGAACCTGCAACCCAGGTACGTGCCCTTGACTGGAACCGAACCTGTGACCCGTTGTTATCCCAGCCCACACTGTAACTTCTGAGCCAAACCATCCAGGGTGAGTCACATATTTTTAATTACCCTGTTTTATAATTTCTTCTGTTTTGTTTGTTGCACTAGCAAATGCTATTTACTTCTATTTATTTATTTATTTAGTTTAGATAGAGCAGGAGGGAGAGAGAGGAGGAGAGAGAGGGAGAGAAACATCGACGTTAAAGGGACACATCGAGTGGTTGCCACCCGCACGACCCAACCAGGGCCAGGGACAAACTGCAACCAAGGTACACGCCCTTAGTGGGAACCGAACCCGGGTCTCTCTGGACCACAGGCCAACGTTCTAAACACTGAGCCAAACCGGCCAGGGCAACTTCTATACTTTTAACTTTTAAAAATCTTTATTGTTCTTTTCCTGTTTTATCTCAGTCTTTTATCGTCGAAGCCATCAACTCTTTTCATCAGGATCATTTGTTTTCCTTTTCTTTTATTATAATTTATTGTTTGAATTTCAAGAATCTTTTCAATTTGGCCTTTTCTGTGGGCAGCAGCATCTGTGTAGGAAAGAATGCAGGCTTGCGAGCCTGGCAGACCCTGACTCAGACATGACTCTGGCTCAGCTGGTTACCTGGGCCTCTTAGAGTAACTTTAGGTCTCTGAACCTCTTTTTTTTTCATACAAAAACAGTGATCGTCATACCTATGGGAAGATTCAAACCTATATAGGGTTATTATAAGAACAACGAACGACTAATTTAAAGCACCTGGCCTAGGTCCTGCCCACTCCAGTAGCAATCATTGTCAGTGGAGGTTAATACCGACGTCAGGAGTCTGAAATTCCTTTGTGTCCTTCACAGTTATGGGATCTGGGAAGCTGTGAGGACACAAGCTGAGGAAATTGGGTGCAGGGATATGGGACAACACAGCCCACTGCTTGCTTTCTGGGAAACTGCCTGTCTCTGGTTGGGAGGGGAGCTGCTAGTCAAACACAGTGCCCTACCCCTTGCTGCAAAATTGGACAAGCGGCCCAAGCTGGATCATTCAGCATCCTTCCCCAGTGCTTTTTAACAGAATGTAAGGCCAGAGCCCATTTCTCCCTGATGGACAAGTGGTGAAACATAAGTGCAGTGTCAGGAGCATAAAGGGGAAGAAGCTGACTTGGGGGAGCCCCCAAAGGTAGAGAGGGAAGGGTAGGGGCATGTCAATCCTAGGACCAGGGTCCAGTTTGTTTATAAAAGTCTTTGAGCTGGTCTGATCTGCCTCCTGTCACTTGCAACTAAGAATCCTAACTCAAAAGTCTATGGCTCTACTAGGTCTCCAAAGATAAATTTCCATGACCTAAGCTCGCTGCCCACTTCAGATGGACTCTGGGAGCTCCCCAGGGACCACATTGGTGAACCCAACCACTGGGTGTGCTGGCTTCTTTCTCCAGGAGAGCACCCTCTATGAATTGGCTGATGAGCTGAAGCCCTGGGTGGTTTCCACACCCCTGGGTGGTTTCCACAAGGCAGGCTCCTTTGGGACACATGGGGAACACCTGGCAAGTGGTATGCAGGAGGAGGGGCAACAAGCCTGAGTAGGAACAGCATCTGAGTCTCAGCCCCCAGAGGGCACAAGCCTGGAACCTGGCAGGGCTGTGGGCAGGGTTTTCCCAGAGCTGTGCCAAATCAGATCACCAGCCTCATGACCCAGGGGAGGGCCCTTCCTCATAGCAACGCCTGACCAACAATACATCCAGCTCTTCAAGAGAGATGCTAGAGCTCTGGCCTGTTTGGCTCAGCTGTTAGAGTGGCAACCTGCGGACCAAAGGGTCACGGGTTCGATTTCTGATCAAGGGCATGTACCTGGGTCACAGGTTTGATCCCTGGCCCTGGTTGAGGTCGTGCAGGATGCAACCAATTGTTATGTCTCTCTTACATTGATGTTTCTCTCTCTCCCTCCCTCCCTCCTTCCCACTCTGTCTAAAAATCAATGGGAAAAATATCCTCAAGTGAAGATTAACAAAAATTTTAAAAAAGAGAAAAAAATAAAGAAAAAAAGAGCGAGAGGCCAGAGGCAAAAAGTTGGGAAATAGAAACCCAGTCAGATAGATGGCTGTAGTCAGCATGGGGTAAGGAGGAAGGAGACAATGCAGGCCCAGGGCTGCAGCAGGCTTATCAGGGTACTCTGCCCAACTGAGAACTGTCACCATTCCATTCAACTAACCAATCACAAATTGCATGAAATTCAGTTAAAGTATTATAAACAACTTTATGATAAACTCAACAGCTGAGATGAAATGAACAAATTCTTACAACACACAATTTATCAAAAGTGACCCAGAAAAACAAACATGGATAGCCCTCCTTTTCAATATTCTATTGTTTCATAACAAATCCCCAAACTTACTAACTGAAAATAACAATAATTTTGTTGTTTCCAAGTTAATTGGCATGGAGTTTTCAGCAATCTTAATTTCATCTGCTACCTCAATTTCTCTTTGCCATATAATGTAATATTTAAGGTTCCTGGCATTAGGATGTCCTTACTCTGCTTACCCAAGGAAACACCTTAAGATGTCTTTTCAACAAATGGTGCTATATCAAATAGACATATGAGTGGGAAAAAATAATCTGAAATCTTACTTCATACAAGACACAAAAAATTAATGAAATAGATAATAGATATAAACATTAAACTATAAAAATATATATAAGCCTAGCAGGTGTGGCTCAGTGGTTGAGTGTCGACCCATGTACCAAGAGATCGCCAGTTCGATTCCCGGTCAGGGCACATGCCCAGGTTGTGGGTCAAATCCCAGTGAGGGGCATGCAGGAGGCAACCAATCAATGTTCTCTCTAATTGATGTTTCTATCTCTCTCTCCCTCTTCCTCTTAAAAAAATAATATATATATATATATATATCTCCAATAAAAAAACACACAAAGTTGCTTAGCATCATTAGTCATTAGGAAAATGCAAATCAAACCACCAAGATGCAATCTCACAGCCAGTAAGATTGTTATAAAAGAAAAGCATAAAGAAGAAAAGGAGGAAGGGAAGGAGGGAGGAAGAAAGGGAGGGAAGAAAAGAAGGAAGGAAGGAAGGAAGGAAGGAAGGAAGGAAGGAAGGAAGGAAGGAAGGAAGGAGAGAAGAAAATAAATAGTAAATGTTGGGGAGGATGTAGAAAAATTGGAACGCTGTGCATTGCTGGTGGGAATGTAAAATGATTTAACTGCTGTGGAAAAACAGTGGCATAGTTCCTCAGTTAAGCATGGAGTTGCCATATGATTCAGCCATTCCATTCTTAAGAGTATACCAAAGAAAATTGAAAACTTATTTATGCAAAAACTTTCACATGAATGTTCATATCAGCACTACTCCTAATAGAAAAAAAATGGAAACAATTCAAATGGTCAGTAACTAATAAATGAATACATGGCATATCCATACAATGGAATATTTTTCAGCATGTATTTTTACATGCTGCAGCATAGATAAACTTTGAAAACATTATGCTGAATATAAGAAGCAAAACATAAAAAAACACATACTGTATGATTTTGTTTATATGAGATGTCCAGGATAGGCAGAGCCATAGAAAAAGAAAGTGGATTCAGGGTTGCCAAAGGATGAGCAGAAAGAAAATTGGGACTGCTAATGAGAACAGGGTTTCTCTTTGGGGATGATGGAAGTGTTCCAGAATTAAAGAGTGGAGATAGTGGTACAGCATAGTGAATATACTAAAAACCACTGACTTGTAGATTTTAAAATAGTGAGTTTTATGTTATATGAATTATATCTCAATAAAAAATTAAATGGGAAAAATCATGTGTTTGTAGACTGTACCAAATATTTGGCAGTACCTATCTATGTGAAAAGACATTTTATTTATTGTTTTAATCCTCATCTGAGGACATTTTCCCATTTATCTTCAGACAGAGTGGTAGGGAGAGAGAAAGAGAGAAACATCGATGTGAGAGAGACACATCAATTGATTGCCTCCTGCATGACCCAACCTGGGCCGGGAACCTAACTGCAACTGAGGCATGCACCCTTGACGGGAATCAAACCTGCTACTTCTTGGTCTGCAGGCCGACATTTCAACCCAGTGTTGGCTGGTTGAACCAAACCAGCCAGGGCTGAGAAGACATTTTTAAAAAGCAATACATAAAATATAATTACTGATTGGCATTTGCAACAGATTTTGATGATAAGCATAACTTTAACCCCCATTAAGCGAAAATATATATATTTTTTACTAGTAGACCTGTAAAGCAAAATTTTACTAAATTATTATTAATTTTGAATTCTATCAATTTAAAAAATAAAACCACAAAACTTATAGAAAAAAAACATTGTTGGAAATCTTCATGACCTTAGATAATTAAAGATTTCCTCGCCCTAGATGGTTTGGCTCAGCAGTTAGAGCAACTGGCCTGTGGACTGAAGGGCTATGGGTTCAATTCCTGGTCAAGGGCATGAACCTGGGTTGCAGGTTCAATTCCCAGCCCTGGTTCAGGTCATGGAGGAGGCAGCCAGTTGATGTGTCTCTCTCACATTGATGTTACTCTCTCTCTCCCTCCTTTTCACTCTATCTAAAAAAATCAATGAAAAAATATCCTTGGGTGAGGATTAACAAACAAACAAACAAACAAACAAACAAAAAGATATCCTAGATAGACAGCAATACTTGCTAAAGATAAAAAATCTGTGCTGGTTCAATTCTCGGTTAGGACACATGCCCGGTTGTGGGCTCAATCCCTAGTAGGGGGCAGTCAATGGATATTTTGCTTTCACATGGATGTTTCTCTCTTCTTCCTTCCACTCTCCCAAAATCAATATACTATTCGTTAAAAATTTTTTCTAATTGATTTATAAAATTTAGAAACAATCTTTTCAAAAGAGACTATTAATAAAATAAAAGGGAAAGCCACAGGTAAGGAGAAAGTATTTGAAATACATATATTTGACAAAGGTCTTGTATCCAGAATATACATAGAATTATTGCAACTTAAAAATGAGACAAAAACCCCAATTACAAGAGTTGTCAATTTTTAAATGGGCAAAATATTTGAATGGACAATCTATGAAAGAACATATATGAATTGCCAATAAGCACATTAAAGATTGCTCAGCATTGTCATCAATGAAATGCAAATTAAAATAGCAATGAAATGTTAGCACACACTCACTAGAATGGCTAAAACTAAAAAGTGACAATCCCAAATATTGGAAGGGATATAAAGTAATTGGGGCTGTCATACATTTCTGATGAGAATGGAAAATTGGTACAACCACTTGGAGGAATGGTTTGACAGTTTTTCAAGAAATGGAACATACATCTTCCTATCACCCAGCATTCTACCCCCAGGTATTTAACCAATAAAAATGGAAGTGTATGTCCATAAAAAGACCTGAACCAGAATTTTTACACCAGCTTTATTCATAATAGTCAAACTCGGGAAACAATTCAAAAGTCTACCATCAAGTAAATAGGTAAATTGTAGTAAATTCATACAATGTAAGAGCACTTCAGCAACCAATTGAAACACTCAGCTGGTATACATGCACTGTCATGGGTGCTGACTTAGAGAAGGCAGGCACATAAGAACACTCCACAATTCACCTATATGAAGCACTAGGACAGCAAAACTAATCTGTGGTGAATGTCAGAACAGTACTGCCCTTGGAGAAAGAGGATTTAAGAGCGTTTATATGGGAAGTGGTGCTAGGGAAATTCCTGGGATGATGGAAATGTTCTCTCTTGAGTGAGGTGGCAATTACAGAGGTGTGTGTGTGTGTGTATTTACATTTATATATATTTTTAAAG
Organism: Molossus molossus; assembly: GCF_014108415.1. Classification (NCBI taxonomy): domain Eukaryota; kingdom Metazoa; phylum Chordata; class Mammalia; order Chiroptera; family Molossidae; genus Molossus; species Molossus molossus. The sequence goes on along the minus strand of NW_023425377.1, from coordinate 55,168,976 downwards.
TAAGATACAAAGTGGAGACCAATTACAAGATGAGCAAAAGACATGAGCAGATATTCCACCTACGTCAGAGATGTCAAATAGCCCGTGAAAAAGTGTTCAGCACCATTAACCATTAGGGAAATGCAAATTAAAACCAGAATGAGGTATCACTACACACCTATTAGAACAACTATGATAAAAAATAGTGATCACACCAAATGCTAGCAAGAATGCAGAGAAATTGGATCTCTCATCCATTGTTGGAGAGAATGTAAAATGGTACAGCCACTATGGAAGATCATTTGTTAGTTTCTTACAAAAGTAAACATGTACTTAATATACAACCCAGCCCTTGAACTTGGACATTTATCCCAGAAAAATGAAAACTGATATTCTCACAAAAACTGTAAATAAAGTATTCGCAGAACTTTTATTTGTAATGGCTGAACCAGTTTGTATCTTCAAACAGTGGAACACTGTTCAGCAATGAAGAGGAATAGACTAATGATACAGTCAACAACCTGATGGGGCCAAAAGGGAATTATGTCAAGTGGGAAAAACGTCACTCTCAAAGAGTACATATTACATGATTCCATTTATATAACATTCTCAAAATGACAGAATTACAGGGCTAGAAGACAGATCAGTAGTTGCAAGGGGACAGATACAGGGAAGAGGAGTGAAAACAAGGACGTGAAACAGGGAGTGCATTTGTGACAGTGGGATGAATTTTTTTTAAGCTTACTGTGCCTGAACACATAGTAAACGTTACTAAGTATTTGGTATTATTTCCTTTATAGGGTATTTTCCCCCACAATAATTACAATAAACCTATTTTACCATGTATTTTTATTTTCAACACACATAAAAAGTTAAATGAAATAACTAAAAAAAATTATCTGAAAAACAAAATGAAAATTAAGTATTTCATTCATAACCAAACTAGTCAATTATTTTATTTTTTTCATGTTTATTGATATTTTGTTTTATTTTTAATTAATTAATTAATTAGTTTTTGTTACAAATGTTTCTCCTTTTTTTCCCACTGATATCCCATTCCCCGTCCCTCCCCGCCCTCTCCCCAGCTTTGTTGTCCCTGTCCGTTGTTCATGCATACATGCATATACGTTCTGTGGTTTATCTCTTCCCCCAACCCCCTCTTCTGGGGATAGTCAGTCTGTACCCCACTTCCATGTCCTGGGACTACCTCATTCCTCAGACTGTTATGTTCATTATATTCCACAAATAAGTGAGATTGTATGATACTTGTCTTTCTCTGTTTGGCTTGTTTCGCTTAAAATAATACTTTCCAGATCCCTCCATGTCATCTCAAAGGATAAGAGATCTTTCTTTCTTACAGCTGCATAGGACTCCATTGTCTATATGTACCACAGCTTTTTTATTCATTCATCTTCTGATGGACATTTGGGCTGTTTCCAGATCTTAGCTATTGTAACTAATGCTGCTACCAACATGGGGGTACATATATTCTTTCTGATTGGTGTTTCAGGCTTCTTAGGGTATATTCCTAGAAGTGGGATCACTGGGTCAAATGGAAGTTCAATTTTTAATTTTTTGAGGTAACACCGTATTGTTTTCCATAGTGGCTGCAGCAGTCTGCATTCCCACCAGCAGTGTACTAGAGTCCCCTTTTCTCCACACCCTTACCAACATTTGTTGTTTGATGATTTGTTGATGGCAGCCATTCTGACAGGTGCAAGGTGATACCTCACTGTTGTTTTAATTTGCATCTCTCTGATGATTAGTGATGTTGAGCATGTCTTCATATGTCTCTTAGCCATTCATATGTCCTATTTGGAGAGGTGTCTATTTAGGTACTCTGCCCATTTTTTAATTGGGTTCTTTGTCTTTCTTTTGTTGAGTTGTATGAGCAGTATATATATTTGAAATTAACCCCTTATCTGATGTATCATTGGCAATTAATCTTGCCCATACAGTGGGTTGCCTTTCCATTTTGATGATTGTATCTTTTGCTGAGCAGAAGCTTTTGAGTTTGATGTACTCCCATGTGTTCATTTTCTCCTTTGTTTCAGTTGCCTTAGATGATGTATCAATGAAAATTCTGCTGCATATAATGTCTGAAATCGTGTTGCCTACAGTTTCTTCTAGGATTTTTATGGATTCATGAGTCATATTTAAGTCTTTTATCTATTTTGAGTTTATTCTTGTGTATGGTATAAGTTGAAGATCTAGTTTGATTTTTCTGCATGTACCTGTCCAATTTTCCCAACACCATTTATTAAAGGGGCTGTCTTTACTCCACTGCATGCTCTTGCCACCTTTGTCTAATATTAATTGAGCATATTGCCTTGGGTCCACTTCTGGGTTCTCTGTTCTGTTCCACTGGTCTATATGCCTGTTCTTGTGCCAGTACCAGGCTGTTTTGATTACAGTGGATTTGTAGTATAACCTGAATTTGGTAAAGTGATCCCTCGTACTTTGTTCTTTTTTAAGATTGCTGTGGCTATTCAAGGTCTTTTGTGGTTCCATATGAACTTTTTAAGTATTTGTTCTAGTTCTGTGAAGTATGTCATTGATATTTTGATGGGGATTGCATTGAATCTGTAGATTGCTTTGGGTAGTATGGACATTTTAATTATGTTAATTCTTCCAATCCATGAACAAGGTATGTGGTTCCACTTTTTTATATATTTCTTTTTTCAATGACCTGTAGTTTTCTGCAAATAGGTCCTTTACTTCTTTGGTTAAGTTTATTCCTAGGTATCTTAATTTTTTTTTTTACTGTGATGTTAAATGGAATTGTTTTTTTAGTTTCTCTTTCTATGAGTTCATCATTGGTGTATAAGAATGCCGTTGATTTCTTGATGTGAATTTTTTATTCTGCTACTTTGCCAAATTCATTTATTAAGTCCAGTAAATTTTTGATGGAGTCTTTGGGTTTTCTAGGTATAGTGTCATGTCATCTGCGAATAATGACAGTTTCACTTCCTCCTTTCCATTTGGACCCCTTTTATTTTCTCTTCTTATCTGATTACTGTGGCTAAGACTTCCAGTACTATGTTAACTAAGAGTGGCGAAACAGGGCATCCATGTCTTGCTCCTGTTCTTAAGGGAAATGCTACTAGATTTTGCCAATTGAGTGTGATGTTGGCTGTAGGTCTTTCATGTAAGACCTTTATTATGTCGAGATATGATCCCTCTATTCCCAGATTGCTGAGCGTTTTTATCAGAAATTGATGCTGGATTTTCTAAAATGCTTTTCAGCATGTCTTGATATGATCATATGATTTTTATCTTTTATTTTGTTTATATTATGTATCACATTTATTGATTTGCAAATATTATACAAGCCTTGCATCCCTGGGATAAATCTCACTTGGTCATGGTGAATAATTTTTTTGATGTATTGCTGGATTCGATTTGCTAGCATTTTTTTCAAGATTTTGGCATCTATGTTTATCAGGGATATTGGCCTGTAGTTTTTATTCTTTGTAGTGTCTTTCTCTGGTTTTGGAATTAGAATTATGCTGGCCTCATAAAACAAGTTTGGAAGTCTTCCTTCTTCTTAAATTTTTTGAAACATTTTGAGGAGAATGGGTATTAGTTCTTCTTTGAATGTTCCATAAAATTCCCCCATGTAGCCATCTGGGCCCGGGCTTTTGTTTGCTGACAGAGTCTTGATTACATCTTCAATTTCTTTTATTGGTCTGTCCAAGTTTTCTATGTCTTCCTGGTTCAGTTTCCGGAGAGGATGTATTTCTAGAAATCTGTCCATATCACTTAGATTGTCGAATTTGTTGTCGTATAATTGTTCATAATATCTGTAAATGACCTTATGTATTTATGTGATGTCAATTATTATTTCTTCTCTTTCATTTCTGATTTTGTGTATTTTGGTTCTCTCTCTTTGTTTCTTGGTGAGTCTCGCTAAGGGTCCATCAATTTTGTTCATGTTTTCAAAGAACGAGCTCTTTTTTTATTGATCCTTTGTATTTTTTTTTTGGTCTTTATATCATTTATTTCTGCTCTGATCTTTACTATTTCCTTCCTTCTACTTGCTCTGGGGTTTTCTTTTTGTTTGTTTTCTAGTTCTTTAAGTTGTGAGGTGACATAGTCTATTAGAAATTTTTGTTGTTTCTTGAAGTAGGCCTGTAGTGCTATGAACTTCCCTCGCAGAACTGCTTTCACTGCATCCCATAGATTTTGTGTTGTTGTGTGTTCATTTTCATTGGTTTCCAGGAATTTTTAAATTTCTTCCTTGAATTTTATGGTAACCCATTCATTGTTCAATAACATGCTATTTAGCCTCCATGTTTTTAAATGTCTTTGCATGTTTTTGTTGCAATTGATTTCTAGTTTCATGCCATTGTGACCTGAGAAGATGCTTGATATTGTCTTCAATCTTGTTGAACTTGTAGAGACTTAGTTTGTGTCCTAACATGCGGTCTATCTTTGAGAAGTTCCCATGTGCACTTGAGAAGCATGTGAATTCTGCACTTTTGGGTTGTAATTCTATGTAGATATCTATTAAATCCATTTGACGTATCACTTCATTTAGAGTCTGTTTCTGTGTAATGTTTTTTGTCTAGATGATCTATCCAGTGATATCAGTGGGGTGTTGAAGTTCCCTGCTATGATTGTATTGCTGTTGATTTCTCCTTTAAAGTCCTCCAGAAGACTTTTAATATATTTTGGTCCTCCAATATTGGGTGCATATATATGTATCATGGTCATATCATCCTGTTGGATAGATCCTTTCAATATTTTGTACTGGCCTTCTTTTTATCTAGTTATGGTCTTCATTTTAAAATATACTTTATCAGATATGAGTATTGCTATCCCAGCCTTTTTTGCTTTCTGTTTGCTTGAAAGATTTTTTTCCATCCCTTCACTTTCAACCTATGTGAGTCTTTTGTTGTGAGGTGAGTCTCTTGTAAACAACATGTATGTAAGTCATGCTTTCTCATCCAGTCAGCTACTCTGTGTCTTTTTATTAGAGCATTCAAATAATTCACATTTAAGGTGATAATTGATATGCACTTATTTATTGCCATTTTTGTTTAGTGTGGTTCTATTTCTTCCTATTTCCTCTACTCATTACAGCAGTCCTTTTAGCATATCTTGCCGTTCTGGTTTAGTGTTAATATATTCCCTTAGCCTTGTTTTTGTCTGGAAAGTTCTTTATTTGACCTCCTGTTTGAATGATAGCTTTGCTCAATCGTGTAGTCTTAGATTCAAATTCTTGTTTTCATGACCTTGATTACTTCATGCCACTCCCTTCTGGCCTGTAGCGTTTCTGTTGAGAAGTCTGCTGAGAGCCTTATGGGGTTTTCTTTTTGGTAACCTGTTGCTTTTCTTTTGCTACCTTTAGGATTCTCTCTTTGTCTTTAATTTTTGGCACTTTGATTACTATGTGTCTTGCTGTGGGCCCATTTGGGTTCCTCTTACTTGAGACTCTCTGTGCTTCTTGAACTTGAGTGCCTTCTTCCTTTACCAAGTTAGGAAAGTTTTCTGTCACTATTTCTTCAAATATATTCTCTAACCCATGCCCACTTTCTTCATCTACAGGGACTCCTATGATGCAAATGTGATTACGTTTCCAGTTGTCCCAAAGTTCTCTTAAGCTGTCTTCCTGGTTTTTAATTGTATTTTTGTTTTGTTTTTCTGATTGGTTGATTTTTTTCTACCCTGTCTTCTAATTCACTTATTCAGTCCTCAGCTACCTCTACTCTTTTAGTTAATCTGCTAGTTAATCCTTCCAATGTGTTCTCTTTTTCTTTTTTTTTTTTTTTGTATCCTCACCAGAGGACATTTTTCCATTTTTTGTTCAGATAGAGTGGAAAGGAGAGAGAGGAAGAGAGGGAGAGAGAAACATCAATGTGAAAGGGACACATTGAGTGGTTGCAACCCGCACGACCCATCCAGGGCCTGGGACAAACTGCAACCAAGGTACGCGCCCTTAGTGGGAACCGAACCCAGGCCTCTCTGGACCACAGGCCAATGCTCTAACTGCTGAGCCAAACTGGCCAGGACCAATGTGTTCTTAATTTATGCTATGTCATTCTTCATTTCCACTGGGTTGGTTTTTAATGTTTGTCTATTTTTACTCATCGTGCTGATGTCCTTACTCATGCTGTTGAGCTTCCTCAAGATCATGGCTCTGAATTTTACCTCTGATCATTTGCTTAACTGCATTTCATTGATCTCATCTTTGATAGAGTTCTCTTGTTCTTTCATTTGAGATTTGTTTCTTTGTTTCACCATTTTGGCTATATTCGTGTGTTTAGGAGCCTGCAAAATTTTCCCTGTGTGTGTTGGTGTTTTGCTGTTGAGGCTCCCTCTACTGGGTTTGGCTGAGCCTGGGTGGGCCCACGTTAAACACTACTGTCAAGTCTTACTTTCCTGGGTAGATTTGAAAGCCCAGGAAAGGTTCAGTTATCATCTATCTTATTCCTGGTGGCTAGTAGTCTAAGTTACTCAGTGCCTTGGAATGTAGCCCTGGTGCATAAGAGGATTTCCAGAGGGTGGGATAGATACTGGTTATTAATGAGCCTCAATTTGTATTTCTTTGCCTCACCTGTGAAAGACTAAATCTCTGAGGGGGAGGCTGCTGCTTTTTCCCACAGCTCTGGGAAGGAGCACACTGGTCACCGTTCTTTGTGGCTGCAATTCAGAAAAAAGTCTGAGTGCTCTCCAAATCCTGGTTGTCCCCACGGTGTCCAGCCCAGTCTGCCCTCCCACTGCCATAGCCCCCAGGTGAGTGGCTGTGGCTATTTTAGCACTCTGTCCTTGCTCTCTGCGCTGTGGAGCAGGCTTGGTCTTTATTCCCCAGGGGTGCTGCTCACAGCTCAGACTGCTGCTCTCTGTGGGCTCCTAGCCCACCACCCTCTCACGCCTCCACAGATCCTACCAGTGTCCCTGGCTATATGGTCTGTCCTGCAGCTTTTCTGTTGCTTTTTTTCTGAGGATTTGTCTTTATTTTACTTGTAATTCCCCTTCGGTCCTGGGAGATTGTCTGTGTAACTTCTATTCACTCTGCCTTCATTTTCACATCCTCTATGCCTACCTATCTTGTGCAGAGCTGGGTTGCACAGGCCTCTCTGGTGCCCCATACACCCTGCATGTCCCATGGGTAACTGGATTGCACAGTCCCTTTGGGGACCGGGCTCTATGTTTATGTTATAGGTTCCTGGGTCGCACAGCCCTCTCTGGTGCTTCAGCACTCTGCAGGTCCCATGGTTAACTGGATTGCACAGTCCCTGCTGGGTCACACAGGCCTCTCTGGTTCCCCTGTACCTTGCAGGGCCCATGGTGGGGCAGCTGGATTGTACCAGTCTCTCTTGGGCTCAGGCTTCTCACTGTTCTTGTGGACTACTGGACTGCACAGGCCTCTGTGGAGCCCCACGTACCACTGCTGGTGGCTGGGGAGTGCTGCTGCCCTGTGGGGCTCAACTCCTGCTCAGCTTTTGCTGTAGTTTTGGGGGATGGGTTTCAGCTGCTGGTCTGTGGTTCTGTTGCCTAGGGATGGATGTCTGCTCCCTAGCCTCTGTTGTTGGGGGTATATCTTGACTGATAGGGCTGCTACTACAGGGGGATGGTGCTGGGCTTCTTGCTGTCTCCAGCTTCTGTGACAGGCACCTTGGGAGCTCTACTACTGTGCACTGGTCTGTGTTGACACAGAGTGTCCACAGGTCTGATGGTGCCAGGTGCACTGATGGGTTCGGGTTTCTGGACCCTAGCTGCTTCTACTGCCTCCTCCCAGGGAAGACCCAGGATCTTCCAAAATGGTGGGACCTCCCTGTGGTGCAGGGAGAAGTGCCCTGAAGGGCTGCTTACTATGGTATTTAGCTGCTCCCATTCACAGCACAGGAGGAGCCTTCTGCTCTGCGTCTTTGCTCTGCAGGAGTTTGTTCATCCACCTTCATGTCCGCTCACATTCTCTCATACACTAGCTTACTCTCTCACACACTAACCCTCCCTCTGGTCCTGCCTACCGCCATCCTTGGCAATTATTTCAATAAAGGACTTTCTTCCACAGGAACTAGTTGCAATTTGCATAAACTTTGTAGCTTGTCGTCTTTTCTTGGTAATGTTAATGCAATAATTTTTTGTATGCCCAAGAATACATCCACTGGCATCTCACAGTTGTGTCCTTGAAATAAAAAAAATTTTTATCCTTACCAGAGGACACTTTTTGCATTTATCTTCAGATAGAGCAGGAGGGAAAGAGGGAGGAAGAGAGAGAGAAAAAAACATTGATGTGAGAGAGACACATCACCTGGTTGCAATCCATATGACCTCCACTGGGGCTGGGGACAAACTGCAACCAAGGTATGTGTCCTTAGCGGGTACCAAACCTGGGACTCTCTGGTCCGCAGGCCAATGCTTTAAAATTAGCCAAACTGACCAGGGCAATAAATTTTTAAAATTAATTAATTTATTTTATAGGGAGAAGAAGGGGGGGGGGGGAGAGAGAAACATCAATTTGTTGTTCCACTTATTTATGCATTCATTGGTTGATTCTTGTATGTGCCCTGGCTGGAGATCAAACCCAGAATCTTGTATTATAGGGAATCATGCTCTAACCAACTGAACCCAGCCAGGGCCAGTTCTATGTCTTGATTGTGGTGGTGATTACTGAATCTATACACTACCTAAAATTGCATAGATCTACACACACACACACACACACACACACGGATGATTTCAAGTTTAAAAATGGTGAAACTGAATAAGGTCAGCAGTATAGTCAACAGTATATACCAATGTCAATTTCCTGGCTTTGATATTATACAGCAGTTATATAAGATGTCAGCACTGGAGAAAGCTGGGCAAGCCTACAAGGCATTCTTTGATATTTATGTACAATTTTTGCAGCTTCCTGTGATTATGTCAAAATCAAAAGTTAAAAAAAGGAACAGGACAAGACACATGTGGTGATAATTCTAACCATGTACTACACATTGGTGGACCTGTGGGTGACACACTGGTGTTCTTAGTGATTCCCATCTGCTCTGACAAGCCAATAACTCCTATCTTTTTTAATAACAAGGAGACATTGTTTTTCTTCCCAGTGTTAACCTGAAAATGAAAAGCCTTTCAAAGTGAGAGGCAACAAGCATTTATTTGAGATCAAAGGATAGCTATTTGGGATGAAATGATTCAGGCAGAATCAGTTCCAATTAGGAGACAAAGGTGAAAGATATGAAAAATGGAAGAGGAACAATTATGTGAACAGAGGAAGGCATTTCTCTTTATGTAGAAAACATAACAGTGATGTTAATTCCAAACATGTTTTTAATTTTTAGTCATGCAGTCACAATCATAATTTCTGCTTTCTTGTTAGCTTTGCAAACAGTTCTTTGAGACACAGTGTTGCTTAGATCCAGTCCAAAGGTTATTTTGCCAAATATTTGAAATATAAAACATGAAAGGCAGGTCCTCTGTATGGCAGCTACAGCTCCATTTTAAAGTGGCTCTGTTTATTATTATTTTTCACACCAGTAATCCAAAATAGCTGCAATAATTCCCACCATCCAGTGGCATGAATTCTGCGTTTAGAAGCAAAGCTTATCCACTGGTTCCTGTTAGAACACCCAGACACCTTTGTTCCTCCACACACAAATACTAATTGAGCACCCGCCATGTGCCAGAAATTGTGCTCACTGCTGAGTGGAAAACAGACTAAAGAGGATGAGAGATGAGTTAGAGGCCACTGCAGACTCCAGGAGAAAGAGAAGGATGACTTGGCCCAGAAAATTGTAGTAGAAAGGAGGACAAAAAATGGATTTGAGATCCATCTGAGAGGTAAAATAAATAAGACATGGGGGTTTTTGGATATGGCCAGTTTTGGAGGTAGGTGTCCAGGAGGACTCACTCCCTAGTCTACCCATACAGCCTCTGTAACAAGGGCATGAGAAAGAGCCAGCACTTTAAAATCAGTATCTACATGCTTAGGTACCAAGGAACCCCACATTCTTTGGAGTCCTTTTTTCTGTCCCAGTTCTATGTACTGAGAATTCCTCTTCTTGGTGCCTTTTGGAAGTGCAGATAATAAGAGCCAGGAGTTATTTCCCTGGCAAGCTCCATCCTAGGGCAAGTCTGCTTTGAACCATGCCTATGCAAAGCTTGGGAACACTGTAACACTGAGCCCCTGAGTGGCAGCCCCCATCCAGGTCACAGGAGTGGCTAGTGTCGGCCTGTGCCAGGTCTCTAAATGGAGAAACTTGTGGATTTGCTTACCTTTGGGAGACAGGAGGAAAAGAAGACGGGAGAGGGAAAAGCAAGTCCAAGTTTGGGATCTGTTAAGGTGTTAAGTGGGCAAGTCCAAAACTCAAGAGGCTCATCAGCCTACAGATGGTCTCACAGCCACACTGGACAGCTTTGCCTGAGAACGGTTTTTATTTTTTTTATTTTTATTTATTTATTTATTTATTTTTTTTATCTATGAATTTTTATTTATTTTTTTGTTACAGATATTTTACCTTTTTACCCCATTGGCACCCCCCCCCCACCCTGTCCCCGGCTTAGTTGTCCATGTCCATTGGTCATGCATACATGCATATAAGTTCTGTGGTTTATCTCTTCCCACCCCCCCACCCCCCATCCCCTCTTCTGAGGGATGTCAGTCTGTGCCCTACTTCCATGTGTCTGGGTCTACTGTATTCCTCAGACTGTTATGTTCATTATATTCCGTATATAAGTGAGATCATGTGGTATTTGTCTTTTTCTGCTTGGCTTCTTTCACTTAGGATAATACTTTCCAGGTCCCTCCATGTCGTCTCAAAGGATAAGAGATCTTTCTTTCTTACCGCTGCATAGTACTCCATTGTGTATATGTACCACAGCTTTTTGATCCATTCGTCTACTGGTGGACACTTGGGCTGTTTCCAGATCTTAGCTATTGTAAATAGTGCTGCTATGAACATGGGGGTACATATATTCTTCCTGATTGGTGTTTCAGGCTTCTTAGGGTATATTCCCAGCAGTGGGATCACTGGGTCAAATGGAAGTTCAATTTTTAATTTTTTGAGGTAGCACCATATTGTTTTCCATAGCGGCTGCACCAGTCTGCATTCCCACCAGCAGTGTATTAGAGTCCCCTTTTCTCCACACCCTCGCCAACACTTGTTGTTTGATGATTTGTTGATGGCGGCCATTCTGACAGGTGTGAGGTGATACCTCATTGTTGTTTTAATTTGCATCTCTCGGATGATTAGTGATGTTGAGCATTTCTTCATATGTCTCTTGGCCATTTGTATGTCCTGTTTGGAGAGGTGTCTATTCAGCTCCTCTGCCCATTTTTTAATTGGGTTCTTTGTCTTCCTTTTGTGGAGTTGTATGAGCTCTCTGTATATATTGGAAATTAACCCCTTATCTGATACATCATTGGCAATGATGTTCTCCCATACAGTGGGTTGCCTTTCCATTTTGATGATCGTTTCTTTTGCTGTGCAGAAGCTTTTTAGTTTGATGTAGTCCCATGTGTTCATTTTCTCCTTTATTTCTGTTGCCTTAGGTGATGTATCAGTGAAAATTCTGCTCCGTATGATGTCCGAAATTTTGTTGCCTACATTTTCTTCTAGAATTTTTATGGATTCACGGGTCACATTTAAGTCTTTTATCCATTTTGAGTTTATTTTTGTGTATGGTGTAAGTTGATGGTCGAGTTTCATTTTTTTGCATGTAGCTGTCCAATTTTCCCAACACCATTTATTAAAGAGGCTGTCTTTACTCCACTGTATGCTCTTGCCACCTTTGTCAAATATTAATTGAGCGTATTGCCTTGGGTCCATTTCTGGGTTTTCAGTTCTGTTCCACTGGTCTATATGCCTGTTCTTGTGCCAGTACCAGGCTGTTTTGGTTACAGTCGCTTTGTAGTATAACCTGATATCTGGTAATGTGATCCCTCCAACTTTGTTCTTCTTTTTCAAGATTGCTGTGGCTATTCGGGGTCTTTTTTGGTTCCATATGAACTTTTGATGTATTTGTTCTAGTTCTGTGAAATATGTCGTTGGTATTTTGATGGGGATTGCATTGAATCTATAGATTGCTTTGGGTAGTATGGACATTTTAATTATGTTAATTCTTCCAATCCATGAACAGGGTATGTTCTTCCACTTTTTTATATCTTCCTCTATTTCTTTTTTCAATGACCTGTAGTTTTCTGCAAATAGGTCCTTTACTTCTTTGGTTAAGTTTATTCCTAGGTATCGTAATTTTTTTGGAGCGATGGTAAATGGGATTGTTTTTTCAGTTTCTCTTTCTGTGAGTTCATCATTGATGTACAAGAATGCCGTCGATTTCTTGACGTTAATTTTGTATCCTGCTACTTTGCCAAATTCATTTATTAAGTCTAATAGATTTTTGATGGAGTCTTTAGGGTTTTCTATGTACAATATCATGTCATCTGCAAATAATGACAGTTTCACTTCCTCCTTTCCAATTTGGATCCCTTTTATTTTTTCTTCATGTCTGATTGCTGTGGCTAAGACTTCCAGTACAATGTTAAATAAGAGTGGCGAAAGTGGACATCCCTGTCTTGTTCCTGTTCTTAATGGAAATGTTTTTCGTTTCTGTCCATTGAGTATGATGTTGGCTGTAGGTCTTTCATATATGGCCTTTATTATGTCGAGATATGATCCCTCTATTCCTACATTGCTGAGCGTTTTTATCAGAAATGGATGCTGGATTTTGTCGAATGCTTTTTCAGCATCTATTGATATGATCATGTGGTTTTTATTCTTCATTTTGTTTATGTGGTGTATCACGTTTATTGATTTGCGAATATTGTACCAGCCTTGCATCCCTGGAATAAATCCCACTTGGTCATGGTGAATAATTTTTTGATGTATTTCTGGATCCGATTTGCTAGTATTTTGTTCAGGATTTTGGCATCTATGTTCATCAGGGATATTGGCCTGTAGTTTTCTTTCTTCGTAGTGTCTTTTTCTGGTTTTGGAATTAGAATTATGCTGGCCTCATAGAACGTGTTTGGAAGTCTTCCTTCTTCTTGAATTTTTTGAAATAGTTTGAGGAGAATGGGTGTTAGTTCTTTTTTGAATGTTCGGTAAAACTCCCCCGTGAAACCATCTGGGCCTGGGCTTTTGTTTGCTGGGAGAGTCTTGATTACCTCTTCAATTTCCTTAGTTGTTATTGGTCTGTTCAAGTTTTCTATCTCTTCCGGGAATAGTTTTGGGAGACTGTGTGTTTCTAGAAATTTGTCCATTTCGCTGAGATTGTCGAATTTGTTGCCATATAGTTGTTCATAGTAGTTGTTAACGATCTTTTGTATTTCCGTGGTGTTGGTTGTTACTTCTCCTCTTTCATTTCTGATTTTGTGTATTTGGGTTCTCTCTCTTTGTTTCTTGGTGAGTCTAGCTAAGGGTCCATCAATCTTGTTTATCTTTTCGAAAAACCAGCTCTTTGTTTCATTGATCCTTTGAATTGTTTTTTTGGTCTCTATGTCATTTATTTCTGCTCTGATCTTTACTATTTCCTTCCTTCTACTTGCTCTGGGGTTTTCTTTTTGTTTTCTTTCTAATTCTTTAAGTTGTGAGGTTAGACAGTCAATTAGAAATTTTTCTTGTTTTTTGAGGTAGGCCTGTAGTGCTATGAACTTCCCTCTCAGAACTGCTTTCGCTGCATCCCATAGATTTTGTGTTGTTGTGTGTTCATTTTCATTGGTTTCCAGGAAGTTTTTGATTTCTTCCTTGATCTCCTCGGTGACCCATTCATTGTTTAATAACATGCTATTTAGCCTCCATGTGTTGAAATGTCTTTGCATGTTCTTGTTGCAATTGATTTCTAGTTTCATGCCATTGTGATCTGAGAAGATGCTTGATATGATTTCAATCTTCTTGAACTTGTAGAGATTTAGTTTGTGTCCTATCATGTGGTCTATCTTTGAGAATGTCCCATGTGCACTTGAGAAGAATGTGTATTCTGTAGTTTTGGGGTGTAATTCTCTGTAGATATCTATTAAATCCATTTGGTCTAGTGCTTCATTTAGAGTCTCTGTTTCCTTGCTAATTTTTTGCCTAGAGGATCTATCCAGTGCTGTCAACGGGGTGTTGAAGTCCCCAGCTATGATTGTATTGTTGTCGATTTCTCCTTGGAAGTCCTCCAGAAGATTTTTAATATATTTTGGTGCTCCTATATTGGGTGCATATATGTTTATCAAGGTTATATCTTCCTGTTGGATAGATCCTTTCAATATTATGTAGTGGCCGTCTTTGTCTCTAGTTATGGTCTTCATTTTGAAATCTATTTTATCAGATATGAGAATTGCTACCCCAGCTTTTTTTTGCTTTCCATTTGCTTGGAAAATTTTTTTCCATCCCTTCACTTTCAACCTATGTGAGTCTTTTGTTGAGAGATGGGTCTCTTGTAAACAACATATAGATGAGTCATGCTTTCTTATCCAATCAGCTACTCTGTGTCTCTTTATGGGAGCATTCAGTCCATTTACGTTTAAGGTGATTATTGATATGTACTTATTTATTGCCATTTTTGTTTAGTGTGGTTCTATTTTTGTTCCCATTTCTACTGCTAATTACAGCAGTCCTTTTAACATTTCTTGCAGTGCTGGTTTGGTGCTAATGTATTCCCTTAGCTTTTTTTTGTCTGGGAAGCTCTTTATTTGATCTTCTATTTTGAATGATAGCCTTGCTGGGTAGAGTAGTCTTGGATTCAGATTCTTGTTTTTCATGACTTTGATTACTTCATGCCATTCCCTTCTGGCCTGTAGTGTTTCTTTTGAGAAGTCAGCTGAGAGCCTTATGGGGTTCCCTTTGTAGGTAACCTGTTGCTTATCTCTTGCTGCTTTTAGGATTCTCTCTTTGTCTTTAATTTGTGGCATTTTAATTACTATGTGTCTTGGTGTGGGCCTGTTTGGGTTCTTCTTACTTGGGACTCTCTGTGCTTCTTGAACTTGAATGCCTTCTTCCTTCACCAAATTAGGGAAGTTTTCTCTCACTATTTTTTTGAATATATTCTCTATCCCTTGCTCCTTTTCTTCTTCTTCGGGGAGTCCTATGATGCGAATATTATTACGTTTCCAGTTGTCCCATAGTTCTCTTAAGCTGTCTTCCTGTTTTTTAATAGTTTTTTCCTTTTGTTTTTCTGATTGGTTGATTTTTTCTACCCTGTCTTCTAATTCACTGATCCGGTCCTCAGCTTCCCCTACTCTGCTTTTTAAACCTTCCAATGTGTTTTTCATTTCGGATATGTCATTTTTTATCTCTTCTTGTTGGTTTTTAATTTCCATTTGGCTTATTTTCAGTGTCTCTATGTCCTTACTCATGCTGTTCAGCTTCCTCAAGATCATGGCTCTGAATTCTAGCTCTGTTAACATGCCTAATTGCTCCACATTGATCTCATCTTCGGTGGAGGTGGTTTGCTCTTTCATTTGGCTTCTGTTTCTGTGTTTCACCATTTTAGCTATCACTCTGGGCTTTGGAGCCTGTCAAGTTCTCCCTGTGGGTGTTGGTGTTCTGCTGTTTGTGGCTCCCTCTCCTGTGTTTAGATGAGCGAGGGAGGACCCGCGTTGAACACCACTGTCAAGTCTTACTTTCCTGGTTAAAGCTGCCAGCCCAGGAAACGTACTGTTATCCTCTAGCTTTTTGCCTGGAGGCTAGCAGTCTAGGTTAATTGATGAGTTTTGGGTTGTCAGTTGATTGAAAAACTCCCTCTGGTGCTCAGCCAAGGGGCTTTCACGAGGGTGGGGCAGATGCTGGTCCTTAGTGAGCCTCAATTAACACTTCAATGGCCCACAGGGTGGGGTTGGATCTCCGAGGGAGGGGCTGCTGCCTCTCTCAGAGCCCTGGGAAGAAGCAATGTGGCCACCGTCCTGAGTGGCTGCACTCAGCCAAAGCTCCGAGAGCCCTCCAAACCCCGAGTGTCCCGACACAGTTCCAGTCCAGTCTGCCCTCCCTCTGCCGGAGCCCAAGGTGAGTGGCTGTGGCTGTTTCAGCCTCTGTCCCGGCTGCGCTGCGGGGCCGCCTGGGAGTGTAACCCGCGGGCGCCGCTTATAGCTAAGGCCGCTGCCGAGCTGCCGACCCTGGGCTCCCAGCCCCGTCTCGTGCCTTCGCAAGCCTACCGGGATGGAGTCAGTGTCCCTCGTTGTATGGTCCTCGCAAGCTTCTTTTCTGTTGGTTTTTCCCGTCGATTTGTCTGTGTTATAGTTGTAATTCCAGTTTGGTTCTGGGAGACGGTCTGTGTAGCTCCGTTCACTCCGCCGCCATTTTTCCAGAATCCTGAGAACGGTTTTTAAAGTGAGAAGAAAAAAAAAGAAGGACTGGGGTTCAGATAAAGGCTTGTATAAAGGGGGATGAAACAGAAAGAGAGACTGAGAAAAAGTAGTCAACAAGAGTATAAAGAAACAACAGAATGCTGTGTTGGGGATGCCAAGAGAAGAAAGAGTGCCAAGACAAAGAAACTCTTTGGAGGGTCTATGGGCTGAGAAATGAGAGCACAGATGTGTCTGTGAGTTTCAGACCTGTTATCACTTGTCACACACACCCACAGGAAAGTACATGGCTTTCAGGCTACTCAATCCATGAACCATGCTGACCTGGGCCAGGGGCTTGGAACATTGTTCTGGGGGTGGGGAGCCACCAGAATAGAAAGTGGCAGCCTAGCTTCCAGAAAGGTCACCCTCTCCCTGCATGCTTGGTTACCCTGTGGGCTACTGGGGCCCTTACCTGCAGTGAGTTTTTGGTAGGGAGGAGAGTTTTGAGTGTCTCTGCTCAAGAATGACTTTTGATTGGCTCAACCAGTACCCATGGTCCCTTGACTTCCATAGGAGAGTCACCAATGGGACTGACCCCAGACCCCAGTCCCCAGCTCAAAGAGGGCATGGCCAGTGGTTCCAGTTAGGAAATGAATCTTTTGGCTGGGATATTTTTTGAGAAGTTATAGGCAAGAAGCCTTGTCCATCTACTGGGGTGAGAAAGCTGGAGAAGAAAGCAGAGCTCCAGAGGTCCTGCATCTGGAGCATGTCCCTGTGGAAGATGCTGCAGAGAGGACAGAGGACTGAGAAGAGTTAGGGTACCCTCTCTCTCGGCCTGCTGAGGATTGGTGCAATGCAATGAACTACAAGCACAAGCCAGGAGGAGTGAGAGGGAGCACTGCAAGGGAGCAAAATGTTTCAGATATCTGGATGCAGCCCAATTTATTTGCAGAGAGGTTCCCCAAGTTACATGTGGATTTAGATAAAGTATTTCTTTGAGATGGTGCCTCTGCAAACCATACAGCCAAGCTTAGTCTCTGGCTTTTTATGGTGCAAACAGACATCAAGGCTAAAAAATAACAAACACAGCCACGTGTGGGCATTCACAGCCCATTATCCTCACGAGGTGGTCTTTCAACCCATCCTCATGAAACCTTATCTATTCACATGCAGACAAAGCATTCAGAATCAATGGGACAGTCTTTCTTTCCTACAGTCAAACCTGTCTGTCCACACACACTTTGATCCTAGGCTGGCCAGGAGAATGCATATCACAAGGTTACAAATCATTTCATTCATTCACCAAACTTTCATCCCTACATCGCCCCCCTTTTTGTTTTCTTATAATTGAGGACTTGCCATGGCTGCGGAGGTCAGGAGCATCATCACTCGCTTTCAGTCTTCTGCATAGAGGACACCATTCAGCAGAGTCCTCAGAGTACTATGAGGCCAACACAAACCAGAAAACAACCAATAGCAGTAAAAATACAGATTCTAAGATTGAAACCCTCAAACCAATGTTTCGGATTGAGCCACTAGACATGATCTGAGATGGCCTTTAAAATATTTTGTTGAGCAAGTTGTTGTATATCTGCTAACTATGTCTCCAGAGCCCCCCTTCTCTTCTTTTAATTTTATTTTTGTTACAGATGTTTCTCCTTTTTTACCCCATTGACACCCTCCTCCCCATCACTCCCACCCCATCCCTGGCTATGTTGGCCATGTTCATTGGTGATGTATACATGCATATAAATTCTGTGGTTTATCTCTTTCCACACTGCACCAGCCACACTTCTGAGGGTTGTCAGTCTGTACCCTACATCTGTGTTTTTGGGTCTACCCTAC
Organism: Molossus molossus; assembly: GCF_014108415.1. Lineage (NCBI taxonomy): Eukaryota > Metazoa > Chordata > Mammalia > Chiroptera > Molossidae > Molossus > Molossus molossus. Next base: position 55,150,939 of record NW_023425377.1, on the reverse strand, counting down.
TCCTCAGACTGTTATATTCACTATATTCCATATATAAGTGAGATCATGTAGTATTTGTCTTTTTCTGCATGGCTTGTTTCACTTAGGATAATACTTTCCAGGTCACTCCATGTCATCTCAGAGGATAAGAGATCATTCTTTCTTACAGCTGCATAGTACTCCATTGTGTACATGTACCACTGCTTTTTTATCCATTTGTCTACTGATAGAGATTTGGGCTGTTTCCAGATATTAGCTATTGTAAATAGTGCTGCTATGAACATGGGGGTACATATATTCTTTCTGATTGGTGTTTTAGGCTTCTTAGGGTATATTCCTAGAAGTGGGATCACAAGGTCAAATGGAACTTTGATTTTTAATTTTTTGAGGTAACACTATATTGTTTTCCATAGTGGCTGCACCAGTCTGCATTCCCACCAGCAGTGTACTAGAGCCCCTTTTCTCCACACCCTCGTCAACACTTGTTTGATGATTTGTTAATGGCAGCCATTCTGACCAGTGTGAGGTGATACCTCATTGTTGTTTTAATTTGCATCGCTCTGATGATTAGTGATGTTGAGCATTTCTTCATGTCTCTTGGCCATTTGTATGTGCTGTTTGGAGAGGTATCTATTCAGCTCCTCTGCCCATTTTTTAACTGGGTTCTTTGTCTTCCTTTTGTTCAGTTGTATGAATACTCTATATATTTTGGAAATTAACCCCTTATCTGATATATCATTGGCAATTATGCTCTCCCATACAGTGGGTAGACTTTCCATTTTCATCATTGTATCTTTTGCTGTACAGAAGGTTTTGAGTTTGATGTAGTCCCATGTGTTCATTTTCTCGTTTCTTTCAGTTGCCTTAGGTGATGTGTCAGTGAAAATTCTGCTGCATATGATGTCTGATATTTTGTTGCCTACATTTTCTTCTCGGATATTTATGGATTCATGAGTCACATTTAAGTCTTTTATCCATTTTGAGTTTATTCTTGTGTAGGGTGTAAGTTGATGGTCTAGTTTATTTTTTCTGTATATAGCTGTCCAATTTCCCCAACACCATTTATTAAAGAGGCTGTTTTTACTCCACTGTTTTTACTCTTTCCACCTTTGCCAAATATTAATTGATCATATTGCCTTGGGTCCATTTCTGGGTTCTCTGTTCTGTTCCACTGGTCTATCTGCCTGTTCTTGTGCCAGTACCAGACTGTTTTGATTGCAGTGGCTTTGTAGTATAACCTGAAATCCAGTAATGTGATCTCTCCAACTTTGTTCTTCTTTTTCAAGATTGCTGTGGCTATTCGAGGTCTTTTTTGGTTCCATATAAACTTTTGAAGTATTTGTTCTAGTTCTTTGAAATATGTTGTTGGTATTTTGATGGAGATTGCATTGAATCTATACATTACTGTGGGTAATATGACCATTTTAATGATGTTATTTCTTCCAATTCATGAAAAAGGTATGTGATTCCACTTTTTTATGTCTTCCTTTATATTTTTTTTCAATGACCTGTAGTTTTCTGAGAATAGGTCCTTTATTTCTTTGGTTAAGTTTATTCCTTAATTATTAATATCTTAATTATTTTTCACAATGGTAAATGGGATTGTTTTCTTGGTTTCTCTTTCTGTGAGTTCAGCATTGGTGTATAAGAATGCCATTGATTTCTTGACATTAATTTTGTATCCTGCTACTTTGCCAAATTCATTTATTAAGTCTAGTAAATTTTTTATGAAGTCTTTGGGGTTTTCTACATATAGTATCATATCATCTGCGAATAATGACATTTTCACTTCCTCCTTTCCAATTTGGATCCCTTTTATTTTTCCTTCCTGTCTGATGGCTGTGGCTAAGACGTCCACTACTATGTTAAATAAGAGTGGCAAAAGTGGGTATCTCTGTCTTGTTCCTGTTCTTAAGGGAAATGCTTTTAGTTTTTGCCCACTGAGTATGATGTTGGCTGTAGGTCTTCTATATATGGCCTTTATTATGTCTAGATATGATCATTTCATTCCCAGGTAGCTGAGCATTTTATTCAGAAATGAATGATGGATTTGTTGAAGGCTTTTCCGGCATCTATTGATATGATCATGTGGTTTTTATTACTCATTTTGTTTATGTGGTGTATCGCATTTATTAATCTGTGAATATTGTACCAGCCTTGCATCCCTGCGATAAATCCCATGTGGTCATGGTGAATAATTTTTTTGATGTATTGCTGGATTCGATTTGCTAGCATTTTGTTCAGGATTTTGGCATCTATGTTCATCAGGGATATTGGCCTGTAGTTTTCTTTCTTTGTAATGTCTTGTCCTGGTTTTGGAATAGAATTATGCTGGCCTCATAAAATAATTTTGGAAGTCTTCCTTCTTCTTGATGTTTTTGAAATAGTTTGAGGAAAATGAGTGTTAGTTCTTCTTTGAATGTTTGGTAAACTCCCTCGTGAACTTATCCGGGCCTGGGCTTTTGTTTGCTGGGAGAGTCTTGATTACCTCTTCAATTTCCTTAGTTGTGATTGGTCTGTTCACGTTTTCTATCTCTTCCTGGTCCAGTTTTGGGAGATTATGTGTTTCTAAAAAGTCATCCATTTTGCTTAGATTGTCAAATTAGTTGCCATATAATTGTTAATAGTAGTTGTTGGCGATCTTTTGTATTTCTGTGGTGTCAGTTGTTACTTCTCCTCTTAATTTCTGATTTTCTGTATATGGGTTTTCTCTGTTTGTTTCTTTGTGAGTCTAGCTAAGGGTCCATCAGTCTTGTTTATTTTTTAAAAAAACAGGTCTTTGCTTCTTTGATCCTTTGAATTTTTTTTTTTTTTTTACACTATGTCATTTATTTCTCCTCTGCTTTTAACTATTTCCTTTCTTTCACATGCTCTGGGGTTTTCTTTATCTTTTTTTTTTTTTTTTTTTTGCTTTCTAGTCTTTAAGTTGTGAGGTTAGGTGGTGTATTAGAAATTTTTCTTGTTTCTTGAGGTAGGCCAGTAGTGCTATGAACTTCCCTTTCAGAATTGCTTTCACTATATCCGATAAATTTTGTGTTGTGTGTTCATTTTCATTGGATTATAGAAAGTATTTAATTTCTCCTAGATTTTCTCATTGACCCATTCATTATTTAATAACATGCTATTTAACTTTTAAGTGGTCAAATGTCCTTGTATGTTCTTCTTGCAATTGATTTCTAGTTTCATGCCATTGTGATCTGAGAAGATGCTTGATATAATTTCAATCTTCTTGAACTTGTGGAGACTTAATTTGTGCCCTAACATGTGGTCTATCTTTGAGAATGTCCCATGTGCACTTGAGAAGAATATGAATTCTGTAGTTTTGGGGTGTAATTCTCTGTAGATATCTATTAAATCAATTTGGTCTAGTGCTTCATTTAGAGTCTCTGTTTCCCTGCTAATTTTGTGTCTAGAGGATCTATCCAGTGATGTCAGCAGGGTGTTGAAGTCCCCTGCTCTGATTGTATTGCTACTGATTTCTTCTTTGAAGTCTTCCAGAAGATTTTTGATATATTTTGGTGCGCCAATATTGGGTGCATATATGTTTATCAAGGTTATATATTACTGTTGGATATATTCTTTCAATATTATGTAGTTGCCTACTTTGTCTCTAGTTATGGTCTTTCTTTTGAAATCTAATTTATCAGTTATGAGTATTGCTACCCCAGCTTTTTTTTTTTTTTTCTTTCTGTTTGCTTGGAAGATTTTTTTCTATCACTTCACTTTTAACCTATGTGAGTCTTTTGTGTGAGTTTGGTCTCTTGTAAACAACATATAAATGAGTCATGTTTTCTTATCCAATCAGTTAGTCTGTGTCTTCTTATGGGAGCATTCAATCCATTTACATTTAAGGTGATTATTGATATGTATTTATTTATTACCATTTTTGTTCAGTGTGGTTATATTTTTCTTCCTATTTCTCCTGCTAATTACAGCAATTCTTTTAATATTTGTTGCAGTGCTGGTTTGGTGCTAATATATTCCTTTAGCTTTTTTTTAAATTTTGTCTGAGAAGCTCTTTATTTGACCTTCTATTTTGAATGATAGCCTTGCTAGGTAGAGTAGTCTTGGATTCAGATCCTTGTTTTTCATGACTTTGATTACCTCATACCATTCCCTTCTGGCCTGTAGTGTTTCTGTTGAGAAGTCAGCTGAGAGCCTTATGGGGTTTTCTTTGTAGGTAACCTGTTGCTTCTCTTTTGCTTCCTCTAGGATGCTCTCTTTGTCTTTAATTTTTGGCACTTTGATTACTATGTGTCTTGGTGTGGGCCTGTTTGGGTTCTTCTTACATGGGGCTCTCTTTGCTTCTTGTACTTGAGTGCCTTCTTCCCTCACCAAATTAAGAAAGTTTTCTGTCACTATTTCTTTGAATATATTCTCTAACCCTTGCTCATTTCTTCCTCCTCGGGGACTCTTATGATGTGAATGTTACTACGTTTCCAGTTGTCCCACAGTTCCCATAAGCTGTCTTCCTGGTTTTCTAATTGTTTTTTTTTCCATTTGTTTTTCTGATTGATTGATTTTTTCTACCCTATCTTCTCATTCACTGGTCCGGCCCTCAGCTTCTTCTACTCTGCTATTTATACCTTCCAATGTGTTTTTTATTTCTGATATGTCATTCTTCATTTCTTCTTGGTGGTTTTTAATTTCCACCTGGTTGATTTGCAACATTTCTATGTCTTTACTCATGGTGCGAATGTCCTTACACATGCTGTTAAGCTTCCTCAGATCATGGCTCTGAATTATAGTTCTGTTAACTTGCTTAACTGCACCTCATTTATCTCATCTTTTGTAGAGGTCTCTTGTTCTTTCATTTGGCTTTTGTTTCTGTGTTTCACCATTTTGGTTTTCACAGTGGACTTTGAAGCCTGCCAAATTTTCCCTGGGGGTGTTGGTATTTTGCTGTTTGTGGCTCCCTCTCCTGGGTTTAGGTGAGGCAGGGAGGACCCACTTTAAACACCACTGCCAAGTCTTACTTTCCTGGTTAGAGTTGCTAGCTCACGGAATGGTCCAGTTATCCTCTAGCTTTTTGCCTGGAGGCTATTAGTAGCTATTACCTGAAGAACTTTGGTTTCTGTGTTAAATGAAAAACTCCATCAGGTGTTCAGTGTAAGAGGATTTTCTGAGAGTGGGGCAGATGCTGGTTGTTAATGGGCCTCAATTAGCATTTCAGTTGCCTCCGGGTGGGGTTGAATATCTGAAGGAGGGGCCACTGCCTCTCCCCAGAGCCCTGGGAAGGGGTAAGATGACCACAGTCCTGTGTGGCTGCAACTCATCACGAGCTCTGAGTGCCCTCCAAATTCCAAGTGTTTGCACACAGTTCCAGTCCAGTCTGTCCTCTCTCTGCTGGAGCCCAAGGTGAGTGGCTGCTGCTATTTTAACCTCTGCCCTGGCTCTGCACTGTGGAGCCGCTTGGGAGTTTAACCCGTGGGCGCCACTCCCAGCTATGGCCATCACTCCCTGCTGAGGCTGCCGCCACTTTCAGCCAAGACCACTGCTCCCAGCCGAGGATGTAGCTCTCAGCCAAGGCCACAGCTCCCAGCAGAGGCTGCTGCCAACCATGGGCTCCTGTCCCCCTCTCGCGTCTCTGCCAGCCTACCAGGATTGAGTCAGTTTCCCTGGTTATGCGGTTCTCCAAGCTGCTTTTCAGTTGCCTTTTCTTGACGATTTGTCTTTATTTTCATTGTGACTCCAGTTTGTTCCTGGGAGATGGTCTGTGTAGCTTCCATTCACTCTACCACCATTTTCGGTCTCCAAGGGAAATGTTTTTAGATTATGCCCATTGAGTATGATGTTGGTTGTAGGTCTTTCACATATGGCCTATATTATGTTGAGATATGATCCCTCTATTCCTACACTGCTGAGCATTTTTATCAGAAAAGGATGCTGGATTTTGTCAAATAATTTTTCAGCGTCTATTGATATGATCATGTGGTTTTCATTCTTCATTTTGTTTATGTGGTGTATCACATTTATTGATTTGTGAATATTGTACCAGCCTTGCATCCCTGGGATGAATCCCACTTGGATTTGATTTGTTAGTATTTTGTTCAGGATTTTGACATCTATGTTCATCAGGGATATTGGCCTGTAGTTTTCTTTCTTTGTAAATTCTTGTCCTGGTTTTGGAATTAGAATTATGCTGGCCTCATAAAATAAGTTTGCAAGTCTTCCTTCTTCTTGAAGTTTTTGACATAGTTTGTTAGCTCTTTTTTGAATGTTCGATAAAACTCCCCCGTAAAGCCATCTGGGCCTGGGCTTTTGTTTGCTGAGAGTCTTGATTACCTATTCAATTTTCTTAGTTGTTATTGGTCTGTTCAAGTTTTCTATCTCGTACCGGTCCAGTTTTGGGAGACTGTGTGTTTCTAGAAAGTTGTCCATTTTGCTTAGATTGTAAAATTTGTTGCCATATAATTGTTCATAGTACCTGTTAACGATCTTTAGTATTTCTGAGGTTTCAGTTGTTACTTCTCTTTCATTTCTGATTTTGTGCATTTGGGTTCTCTATTTGTTTTTTGGTGAGTCTAGCTAAGAGTCCATCAATCTTGTTTATATTCAAAAATCAGCATTTTGTTTCATTGATCCTTTCAATTGTTATTTTTGTCTCTATGTCATTTATTTCTGCTCTGATCTTTACTATTTCCTTTCTTTTACTTGCTATGGGGTTTTATTTTTGTTTGCTTTCTAATTCTTTAAGTTGTGAGGTTAGACAGCCAAGTAGAAATTGTTCTTGTTTCTTGAGGTAGGCCTGTAGTGCTATGAACTTCCCTCTTAGAACTGCTTTTGCTGCATCCCATAGATTTTGTGTTGTTTTGTGTTAATTTTCATTGGTTTTCAGGAAATTTTTAATGTATTCCTTGATCTCCTTGGTAACCCATTCATTGTTTAATAACATGCTATTTAGCCTCCATGTGTTCAAATGCCTTTGCATGTTCCTGTTGCAATTGATTTCTAGATTCATGCCATTGTGATCTGAGAAGATGCTTGATATTATTTCAATCTTCTTGAACTTGTGGATATTTAGTTTGTGTCCTATGATGTGATCTATCTTTTAGAATGTCCCATGTGCACTTGAGAAGAATGTGAATTCTGTAGTTTGGGGTGTAATTCTCTGTAGATATCTATTAAATCCATTTGGTCTAGTGCTTCACTTAGAGTCTCTGTTTCCTTGCTAATTTTTTGTTTAGAGGATCTATCCAGTGGTGTCAACGGGTGTTGGAGTCCCCTGCTATGATTGTATTGCTATCGATTTCTCCTTTGAAATCCTCCAGAAGATTTTAATATATTTTGATGCTCCTATATTGGGTGCATATATGTTTATCAAGGTTATATCTTCCTGTTGGATAGATCCTTTAAAATATAACGTAGTGGCCTTCTTTGGCTCTAGTTATGGTCTTTATTTTGAAATCTAATATATCAGATATGAGTATTGATACCCCAGCTTTTTTTTTTTTTTGGTTTCTGTTTGCTTGGAAGATTTTTTTCTATCCCTTCACTTTTAACTTATGTGAGTCTTTTGTTGTGAGGTTGGTCTCTTGTGAACAATATATAGATGAGTCATGCTTTCTTATCCAATCAGCTATCCTGTGTCTTTTTATCAGAGCATTCAATTCATTTACATTTAAGGTGATTATTGATATGTACTTATTTATTGTCATTTTTGTTTAGTTTTGTTATATTTTTTCTTTCTATTTTGTCTACTAATCACAGCAGTCTTTCTAACATTTCTTGTAGTGCTGGTTTGGTGCTAATGTGTTCCTTTTGCCTTTTTTTGTCTGGGAAGCTCTTTCTTTGACCTTCTATTTGAATGACAGCCTTGCTGGGTAGAGTAGTCTTTATTCAGATCCTTGTTTTTTATGACCTTGATTATATTCCCTTCTGGCCTGTAGTGTTTCTGTTGAGAAGTCAGCTGAGAGCCTTATGGGTTTTTTTTGTTTTTTTTTTTGTAGTAACCTGTTGCTTATCTCTTGGTGCTTTTAGTATTCTTCAGAGCCTTTTTTTAGATTAGCTACTTGCCCTCCAAAGTTGCCAGCAAAAGCTCCTTTTACGTGTTGCTTGACGACTGTCCATATGTGGGAGGTGACATTCCACGGCAATGCAGTTACACACATACTATGACTAAATTCCCAATCACAGTGTAATGTAGAATAAGTGGCTAAGGCGTCTTCACGCTTTCCTAGCCATAATACATCTGCCTCTAAGGCATCTAATCAAGTCAGAATTCCTCAATCAATTTTTGTCTGGGGAGTCATATCTCTAGTAATAATGGTCATTACTTCAGCCACAGTATGTGCAGTTTAGACTGATTCTGTCAAGGCCATGACTGAAACAGCTGCAGTAGCAGCAATGACTATAGCTGAAATGATGAATGCTATAAGCCACCCAATAAACCTCCTTCAATGAGGGTGTCCAAATGCTTTAGCTCATTGTGCTAGGCCAGATTCACCTTTCTTTGGTCGAGTAAGTTTTACTGGTATTAATATTTCTGCTCTATGGTACATGTGAATAATTCTAGTAATGTTAAGTGTAGTAATATTTTCATGAATAATGCAGGTTAGATAATAACATTGATTAACAGAAATGTTAAATCTATTATTACTTTTAGAGATAGTTAAAGAAGAGGCAGCCAAAAACATATATGTGTGAGAGGTGCAATTCATTACAGAATCAGTATGATTGGTAGTTAGTGTCATAATAAAATTGTTACTATGGGTATAATTTTCATAAGATATATATCTTGTAAAGAAAGGCAAACTCAGTCTCCAAATTCCTGTGTGCCATGGGCCAGTATGATTTTTATAGATAGCCCTGAGAACAGGTCCTGACAGACCTCCATTTGCCCATGAAATAGAGGCACTGGAGGGTGTGAAAAAGTTTTAACTCATGATGATTACTGGACAAACGTCCTTGAGGACCCCAGTCCTCTATAATGAGACTCAAATTAGGGCTAGCTATGGATCATCTTTCTCTCAAGCAGCAAGTCTTTCAATATGGGGCCAGGGACTCAAGGTTGGTTCCTCGAAATGTAGCGCAGGTGGGGATAGACACAGGGGGTTTGGAATTTTGAGAGACTTTTTGTACTTTAACTCCAACACCTGTGATAAAGGTCAAGTTAGCAGTCTGGCTGGTTTATAGTACAAATGCCATTGTAATTGTATGAGAACACAACTAGGGGTTTTATGAATGGACAAACAAAATGGGGGGTTGCTCTAATAAAAATGAAACAGTAGCATTGGCCTGAAACCAATCTTTATTCCCTTATTGTAGCCCATCTGGGGAAGCCAAGTTCCTCCTGTCCAGCGAGTGTTGTTGCTAGATAAGGAGGCCTTCAAATCCCACCAAATGACAGGGTGAATTAAAGGGGAGTCCATAATATGAGTCTAATATAAGGGTTGTTCTGCTGCTGCAGGGCTCAATAATATAAGCAAACAGCATAAAATACCTACCTTAAATTGAGTAGAGATTACAGATAAGTAAGCCAAAAAGTATTCTCAGGGGTAAGAGAAGCCCCCATTCTAGTTAGTATTTCCTCAGAATGTTGTTGCAACTGCTTAAGGCTTCCCCAGGTAACCCCAGGAAGGGTTTGAGAGGGGCCGTGGCACTCAGTATGTGTTTTACAATCAGTGTCTAAGGTCAGCTGTGCCATCTCAGGAATCAGGTTGAAGGGCAGGTTCTTCTTGTTTATGGGAAGGTTTTATCCACCAAGTTGCCAGTCATTTGGGACCTATAAAAGACAAAACATAAGCACACCTTCATCCCCAAGCCAACAACTCTGCAGGACCTTGCCACTGAGGCCCTTGCTGTGAATCTCTGGACTAGATTAAAGGCTTGAGACCAATGGCAGAAGATTTTTGTTGAAAATGTTGTTCCACAGCTATAGTGCCAAAGTGATCTTGATTTAAAAAATTAAGGGTATAGATTGCTAGGGAAAGTTGATTTATAGGGGCTTCACCTATATTCCACTTTTGTTTTGTAATTAATAATTTTAAAGTAACATGAGCATGTTCAACAATAGCCTGTCCTGTAGGGTTATAGGGGATGCCAGTTTTATGTCTAATGCTACACTGTTGGAGAAATAATTTAATGCTTTGAGGTGTATAGGCTGGCCCATTATCTGTTTTAATTTTCAGTGGCATCCTTATATATGCAAAACAGGACAGCCAGTGACACTTAACATCTTTGGCTTTTTCCCCAGTAGTGGTGGTTGCCTGCAGAAAATTGGAATGGGTATCTATAGTAACATGTACCCATTTAAATTGACCAAATAATGGAATATGTGTTACCTCTGTTTGCCACAAGGCATTAGGGGTTAAACCCGGAGGATTGACTCCTGCTGATGTTGGAGTCCCTCCCAAAAGTTGTCAGTCTGGGCGAGCCTTAATAATGTCTTGAGCTTGTGAGAGCGTCAAATGAAAAGTTTTCATGAGAGCTCAAGCATCCTGATGGAAAAAAGCATGCGAACACTGTGCTTGCTGAAATGCAAGAGTTGTTGCTATGATGGCATTTGCCTGTTGATTTCCTTGTGTTAAAGGTCCAGGGAGTGTGGAATGAGATCAAATGTGGGTTATAAATATAGAATGATTACATTGGTCTGTTAAAGCTGGGAGAGACAAAAATAAAGTTAATAGATGTTGATCAGCTAAAGGCTTAATAAAGGCTTGTTCTATTCTTTGTAACACTTAAATACATATTGTGAATCACTAACTATACTTAAGGTCTCTTCTGTAAATTGTTGAAGAGCTAATATTTCAGCCCCTAATTCAGCATGCTGAGTTGACCCAGGCTCAAAGCTGGTAATATTTCTCCATTCTCTTTCCAAGCTATTCCTGCTTTGTGAGATTTACCTGATCCATCAATGAACACAGTTCTAGCCCCAGGTAATAAGGTATTGCTAATTTTTTTGCACCAAGTTAAGGTGTAATTGAAGAATATTTTGCAAAATTTATTTGCTGGAAGAGAGTAATTAATTTTCCCAGTGAAATCTGCTGGAGCTATTTGAAAGTCTATTGCCTGGGAAATCAAAGTGGTAAATTGTTCCAGAGTAAGAGGCAAATGTAGAATCTGAGGATCATACCCTGTCAGTTCTTGTGTTCCTTTTCTACCTTTGGCTATTAGATTTGCTACTTGTTTCACAAATGGAGTTATAGTTTTAGACAGGGTACTTGGGAGAAAGATCCATTCAAGATATTTTATTTCAGGTGTAAATTGTCCTATTAATGCTGTAGGGTATGGCACAGTTTGATACACAAATAACCTAATAGGGTTCTTTAGTGACCAATGGTGAGCTTGTCGGGTTTGTATTTAAGTAAGTATTACTTTAAGTTCCTGCTGCACCTCTACAGATAGGTTCTAGGTGAATTTAGTGCTGGATCACCTTTGAAAGTATTAAATAAATGAGTTAATTGTTGAGTAGTGATACCAAGCATAGGTTGAAGCCAATTGATGGCTCCCAGTAATTTTTGTAATTTATTTAAAGTTGTCACCTTTACCTGAATGGTAAGTTTCTGGGGAGGAATAGTTCTTGCCCCTAATATTCACCCTAAGTATTGCCAAAGTTTTAATTGCTGTACCTTGTCTGGAGCAATTTGTAATCCTGTCTTTTTTAAAGTCTTCAGAAGCATTACATAGGTCTGATTCAATTCTTTTAGGGTAGAGGCAGCTAATAAAATATCATCCATATAATGGTATAGATAAATGGCAGGAAATCGTTTTTCTACTGGCTCAATAGCATAATAAAATATCATCTATATAATGGTATAGATAAATTGCAGGAAATCGTTTTTCTACTGGCTCAATAGCATAATGGACATAGTATTGACAAATTGTTGGACTATTTATTGTCCGATGGCCTGGGGGACTGGCACCAGGCAAAGTGCTCGACCATTGTCACCTTGCTCAGCCTTGTCTCCCACCCTGAACAGCCTGCCTCAAGCTTGTAGATTAACTCCCATCTTGCTCTTATCGATTCACATTCCAGAGGCTCCATGCATAGCCCTCGCAGGGCCAAACCCTAAGGGAAAAATTCCAGCTGCAACAGGCAGATATAAAAGACACGAGCCCCTACATTGAGCGCGGCTTCTAGGACTCGACCCCGGAGTCTGTGAACCCGCCAGGAGTGTACCCAATAAAGCCTGATCCCTGTTTATTCAGCTGATTGGCTCTCCAGTCTCTTCTGTTTTATTCAGCGGCGCCCCCCGATTCCTTACATCTGGTGCCTAAACCCGGGGGGGAGTAATTGACGACCCGGCCCACCCCAGGGCCGAGAATCCCTCTCCTCTCCCAGCGCCGCCACTGATTTCCAGGCTCGGATCTGGAGTTGCCCTCTGAATACAACAGACTGTAAGTCATTTTTGGCTCTCTAAGGGTACTGGTTCTCCTCTCCAGGTCTCCTGTCCTAGACTTGGCCAAGCCAGGATGACCCTCGTTTCTCTCCAGGACTCCTTCGTCCCAGGGTAGAAGCTTCCCTTGGGGATGCCCATAGGGTTGCTTCTCACCCGATTCTGTCCGGGAACGGACGTTTGTCAGGGATGCCTTACAAACATCTGCTCCCCGAGAATCAGTCCCTCTACTAGATTTGCCTCATGGGTAATTCCGAATCCAAGGCTGACCCCAAGACCCCTCTGGGATGTCTACTCCAAAATTTCACCAAATTGGGATACACTCAGACTCTCCGGAAGAAAAAATTAATCTTCCTATCCCAGGTCGCCTGGCCCCAATATACCCTAGACAATCAGTCGCGATGGCCCCCGATGGGCACCTTTGATTTCAATGTCCTTCGTGACTTAGATGACTTTTTGCTGGTGCACAGGGAAGGACTCTGAGATCCCTTATATTCAGGCCTTTTGGGACCTCCGTTCCCGCCCCGACCTGTGTTCCCGCTGCTCTACTCTGCAGATCCTCCTGGCTCAGACAGCCCCTCATTCATCTAAAACTACCCCCACTGATCCTCCTCCTTACCCCCCCAATGATCTCCCAGATCACCTAGCGCCGCCCCCAGTCCGCCAGCCTCCTCAGGACCCACCTCCCTCCTCTCCCACAGCCCCTGTTCCCGAGGATCCCCTTGGGTCCCCTGTCTCCGCTCATACTCGCTCCCAAGGGCCCTCTCTCCTTGCCCCTCTTCGAGAAGTCACGGGCGCTGAGGGCCTTGTACGGGTTCACGTCCCCTTTTCCTTACAAGACCTTTCCTAAATCGAGAGGAGCCTGGGCTCTTTTTTGGCGGAACCTTCCCTTTACATCTGTGAATTCCGCTATCTCACCCAGACATATGACCTGACCTGGCATGATATTCGGGTCATTTGCACCTCCACCCTAACTCCTGAGGAATATGAGCGCATTTCCGTGGCGGCCCGGCAGCAGGCAGATAGGGACCACCTGGTGGACAATATTGTCCCCCTTGGCAATGAAGCGATTCCCCAGGACGATCCTGCCTGGAATTATCAGGCCGGCCCTGGGTCTAACATCCCGCGCCGGAACCTCGTGCTCCGATATCTCCTTCGAGGTATGGACGCGGTTTCCAACAAGGTAGTCAACTATGATAAAATGAGAGAAATCACCCAGCACTTTGATGAGAACCCAGCTCTCTTCCTTAACCGACTTCAGGATGCCCTGGTCAAATACACCCACCTGGACCCAGGGTCCCCAAATGGGGCCACTGTCCTTGCCTCCCACTTCATCTCCCAGTCCGCCCCTGATATCAGATAGAAGCTCAAGAAGGTTGAGGAGGCCCTGAAACTCCCATCCAAGACCTGGTAAAAATGGCCTTTAAAGTTTTTAATGCCCGGGAGGAGACTGCTGAAGCAGCCCGCAAGGCGAGGCTCCAGCAGAAGGTAAGCCTCCAAACCCAGGCTCTGGTAGCTGCCCTACGGCCTGCAGGGAACCCGAAAAGACACCAGGCCCCAAAAGGAGGACCTCGCTCGCCTCCAGGCACCTGTTTCAAATGTGGCAAGGAAGGCCACTGGGCCAAAGCCTGCCCACAGCCCAGGCCACCTACCAAGCCCTGCCCCCAATGCAAACAAATGGGACACTGGAAGTCGGACTGCCTGACCCTGGCTCAATCCTCAGCACCTCAATGCGGGGGAAATGAGACCCAGGATTTCCCAGCATTGGAGCTACTAGGGCTTATGGACAACTGAGGCGGCCCTGGTTCTGCGACTCCAGTCACCCTCACCGAGCCCAGGGTCATGCTCCAGGTAGAGGGTAAGTCTATTTCCTTCTTAATAGACACGGGGGCTACCTACTCTGTCCTCCCCTCCCATTCGGGCCTCACTTTTCCTTCCCAGGTCTCGGTTATAAGAATTGATGGGCTCCCTACAACCCCCAAACGAACGGCCCTACTTAACTGCATCTTCGAAGGCCACCCGTTCTCCCATTCCTTTTTAGTAATGCCTGCCTGCCCAGTTCCACTCTTGGGGAGAGATATCTAAACTCCATACTACCATCTCTTTCCTCCCCCAGCAGCCGCACCTAATAGCTTTACTCTCTGGCCCTACCCAGGCTACTGCCTCAGCTTCCGCGGTCCAGCTCTTACCGGCAGTCCACCCTGGGGTCTGGGACACAAACACCCCCTCGGTTGCCTCACATCACGCCCCCATCCTTATCAAATTAAAAAACCCATCATCTTACCCCAATTGCCCCAAATTTGCCATCTCTCAGGCTCACCGACTAGGACTCCACCCCATTATATCTAAACTCAGAAGCCAGGGCCTCCTCATTCCTACCAACTCCCCCTGTAACTCCCCCATTCTGCCTGTTAAGAAACCCTCGGGGCAGTACTGCCTTGTCCAAGACCTTCGCATAATTAATTCAGCGGTCATACCCATCTCCCCTGTAGTACCAAACCCCTACAGCCTCCTCTCTCATATTCCCCCCCATACTACTCATTTCTCGGTTCTTGACCTAAAGGATGCTTTCTTTACCATCCCGCTACATCCTGATTCCTATTTTCTCTTTGCTTTCACCTGGGAAGATCCGGTCTCCAATATTTCCCAACAGTTAACATGGACTGTCCTCCCTCAAGGATTCCGAGACAGTCCGCACCTCTTTGGTCAGGCTCTTGCTCAGGACTCAAGGGAATGTGATCTGTCCCCATCCACTCTTCTCCAATATGTAGACGATCTTCTCATCTGTTCCCCCTCTGAAGGAGATATCTCAGCCACCACCACTCTCCTCAATTTTCTTTACACCAAGGGTTACCGGGTGTCTGCACAGAAAGCCCAGATCGCGACTCCCTCGGTGACCTATTTAGGGCTCCTTGTCACTCCGACATAACGGGCAATCACCTCCGACAGGTTGCAGGCCCTTCGGGACTTACAACCCCCGACCTCGGCAATGGAAATTCAGTCCTTTCTTGGGCTTATGGGGTTCTTCAGGCACTGGATCCCCAATTTTGCCCTCCTAGCCAGACCACTCTACCAGGAAGCCAGAGACACCCCCGAGGGACCCCTGACCTCCCGTAAGGAGGTCTGCCGGGCTTTCCAGACCCTCCTTGAGGCTTTGTGCTCTGCCTCAGCTCTTGCTCTCCCCAATCCCCAACAACCTTTTCTCCTCTATACAGATGAAAAACATCACTTAGCCATAGGGGTCCTGGTTCAGCCACTGGGCCCCACCCTGGTCCCTGTTGCTTACCTCCCAAAGCAGCTGGACCCCACTGTTCGTGGATGGCAGCCTTGCCTCCGGGCCCTTGCAGCAGCAGCAGAACTCACCACGGAGGCACTGAAGATCAACCTACAACAGCCTCTCCAGGTTTTCTCCCCCCACCGCCTTACTGACCTCCTCTCCCATCAGGCCCTGGCCCACCTTGGGCCCTCTAGACTTCAATTATACCACCTCCTCTTTATAGAAAACCCTTCAATCTCTCTTTCAAGCTGTGACTCCCTCAACCCAGCAACTCTTCTGCCTGCCTCAGACCAGCAAGTCCCCACACACTCCTGCTTAGAAATCCTGGAATATCATCAGTCTCCCCGGCCTGACCTGGCTGACCATCCCTTGCCTAACGCCCACCACACTCTCTATATTGATGGCAGCTCCGGCCTGGACTCCTCCGGGACCAGACAGGTGGCCTATGCTGTAGTTACTGACTCTAACGTCATTGAAGCCCGACAGCTCCCCATGGGGACCACCTCACAACAGGCCGAACTGATTGCTTTAACCCGTGCTCTCATATGGGCTAAAGATAAAACAGTCAACATCTACACTGATTCCAAATATTCCTTTCTGATCGCACATTCCCACTGTATGATCTGGAAGGAACGAGGCTTCCTCACCACCAAAGGCACCCTGGTCCTAAATGGAAAACTCATCGAAAAACTCATCCGAGCCATCCAGCTCCCCCTGCAGGTAGCTGTCATTCACTGCCGGGGACACCAGACTTCGAACTCTCCTGTAGCTAAGGGAAATGCTTTCCCTGATAAAACGGCCCGATCCACCGCTCATCTGGGGTGGGCTCCTGCTATCTGTTTTCTTTCAGGCTCCTATACTCCACAATACTCAGCCACAGAATTAAAGTCTCTCCAGTCTTCTCCCGGGGTCCACTTCAAGGATGGATGGGCCTTTCAAGACAACCTCCTAATTCTTCCAGATGCCCAAAGACTGCAAATACTGTCGGAGATCCACAAGTCTCTCCACATAGGCCCCGACGCCCTTCACTGATTCTTATCCCCAATCCTCCACCCCGACAAACTCCAGCCGGCTATCCAGGCCGCACATACCTCATGTTCTGTCTGTTCTAGGTCCAACAGCCAAGGAGCTTGCCATGTGTGCAGGCCCCTACACCAAATGTGGGGTCACCTGCCAGGACAAGACTGGCAGATAGACTTCACTCATATGCCTAAACACAAACAACTAAAATATCTTGTAACCATGGTTGATACTTTTTCAGGTTGGATTGAGGCCCTCCCAACCGCCTCAGAGACTGCAGAAACCGTAGCCACTCACCTACTGAAAGACATCATCCCTCGCTTCGGGCTGCCAAACTCCATACAATCAGACAACGGGCCAGCTTTCATCTCCAAGGTCACTGAAGCGGTCTCGGTCTCTCTTGGCATCAAATGAAAACTACATGTGGCCTATCACCCCCAGTCCTCGGGTAAGGTTGAGCGGGCCAACGGCCTCATCAAGGAACATCTAACCAAACTCAGCCTGGAACTCTGACAGTCCTGGCCTGACCTGCTACCCCTGGCCCTTACCCGTCTTTGAGCCGTGCCTCGGGGACCCTCTCACCTCAGTCCTTTTGAACTTCTATAGGGAAGACCCTTCCTCCTTCCTACTCCGTCTATAGACTCCCCACCCCCTCTGGCCTCATACCTGCCCTACCTCTCCCTCCTTCGCTTCCTCCTCTGAGAACATGCTAACCGTACCCTTCCTAAACCTGGACCTGACCTGGGATCGGAGCTCTCCCAACCCATTTCACCCGGAGATCAGGTGCTAATCAGGACCCTCTCTCCCCGACCCCTACACCCTAAATGGGAGGGACCGTACACTGTTGTTCTGACTACTCCCTCTGCAGTTAAGGTGTTGGGGATCTCCACCTGGATCCATCTCTCTAGGATAAAGAAAGCCCCGATTCCAGAAGAGCAACCAGTCCTGGAGCCTTGCTTCACCTGCACTCCATTAGGGCCGATGAAAATCAGAATACACAAGACGCCCTAATTGGATCATCCACGATAAGTCATTATGATTCTGCTATACATCTTTCTGACTCTGGGCCTCGCCCCTGGTTGCCCACTCATTCTTGCCACCTTCTCTCCTTCGCTTCTGGAATCCTCCCATCTGTTCCGTACCCTGAATTTGACCCAACGCCTCCTCTATAAGGCCAACTCCACATTTGCGCCTGTCTGTTGGGTCTGCCTATCCCTGTCCTCCTGAGCCTACTCTGCCATACCCATACCTGAATATGAGGCCTCAAAGCTCCAGGTTACTCTGCCCTATAAGGTACAGAAAGGAGCCACCTTCTTTGAAAGAGCGGACACCTTAATTGGTGAATACCCCACCTCTGCTGCCAACCGGGGGAATAAACTCTTCCAGTCCTATTTTCAACGACTCACCCAATTTCAGGGCTCCACTCCACTTGTCCATGGCCCAGTAACCATAAACACCCCCCTCCTAACCCAGGCTCCCTTATGCTTCTCGGCTCAAGGGGGCAACGTGTCCCTCGGAAGCCTAGTTTCCCAGCATTGCAACACCACCATAACCATCTCTCACCCCTGGGACCACCAGAATAACCGGGTGGATTATGCCATCTTCCCTGAAGCCAACGGGCTTTTCGCAAACGAGGTCCGTTTTTCGGGGGCTCCTCAGGTGTCTGCTACTGGCCATAATTGCTCATACCCCACAGATAACATACATCCCTAGTTACGCTCCAAAAAGAGATACCAATGCACCCAGCAGCGCACTGCCGGCCTCTCTCTGCTTATCGGAGCGGCCTTATCCTCTACTCTCACCGTCTGGGAGGCAGAAACAGTAAGACGGACCCAACCCTTAATACACCTCTTCTCCTTACACTTCTCGGCCTGCCTTACAGAGGCCGGTGCCTTCTTTATGTGTGGGTCCACCACCTATATGTGTCTCCCCACTAACTGGACCGGCACCTGCACCTTGGTATATCTCACCCCCAACATCAATATAGTCCCCCAGGACGCCTCCCTGCCTGTTCCCGATGTCACCCTGATTAATACAAGAAGACACAAACGGGCTATACAGCTGGTACCCCTCCTCACTGCCCTAAGCATTACAGGAGCTTTGGGA
Organism: Molossus molossus; assembly: GCF_014108415.1. NCBI lineage: Eukaryota > Metazoa > Chordata > Mammalia > Chiroptera > Molossidae > Molossus > Molossus molossus. The sequence continues at coordinate 55,132,219 of NW_023425377.1, read as the reverse complement.
CTCGGGGCAGATGGGTTAGGAACCTCTCTATCATATTTCCACATTCTATCTGAAGACCTACAAAATTCTTTAGAAGAAATAGCCTCCACCCTTCTCAGCATCCAAAATCAACTAGACTCCTTAGCAGTAGTCACCCTTCAAAATCGAAGGGGCCTAGATCTCCTCACTGCAGAAAAGGGAGGTATATGTGTTTTCCTAGAAGAGCAATGCTGCTTCTATCTTAACCAGTCAGGCCTCGTCCGAAATGCTGCCAATAACTTAAAAGAAAGAGCACAATGCATTCGGGAAAGGCGAGATCAATCTTGGAGCACCTGGTTCGATTCCAACTGGGCATACTGGGTTTTGCCGCTTATGGGTCCCCTAACTCTCCTTTTTCTAGCCCTAGCCTTCGGACCCTGTCTCCTGCGACTGCTCTCCTCCCTACTACAAAACCGACTGAAGGCCCTCACCAGCCAGACAGTGCACGAGATCATGATGCTAAGCCATTATCAACCTCTCGCCAGATCCTCAGACCCGGATCATGCTGACATGGGCCCCCTCCCCTAACGCCGCCCCTGTCCAGCTCGAAGTAGCAAGAAAGATACCTGCGCCCCTTTGTCATTATCACAGAGTTGGGAATGTCCGATGGCCTGGGGGACTGGCGCCAGGCAAACTGCTCGACCACTGTCACCTTGCTCAGCCTTGTCTCCCACCCTGAATGGCCTGCCTCGAGCTTGTAGATTAACTCCCATCTTGCTCTTATCGATTCACATTCCAGAGGCTCCATGCATAGCCCTCGCAGGGCCAAACCCTAAGGGACAAATTCCAGCTACAACAGGCAGATATAAAAGACACGAGCCCCTACATTGAGCGCGGCTTCTAGGACTCGACCCCGGAGTCTGTGAACCCGCCAGAAGTGTACCCAATAAAGCCTGATCCCTGTTTATTCGGCTGATTGGCTCTCCAGTCTCTTCTGTTTTATTCGGCGGTGCCCCCGATTCCTTACATTTATCATTTCTTGGGGTAGTACCTTCCATTGAAACCATTGCATTGGTTTACTATTGTTAATGGAGGGAACAGAAAAAGTGAATTTCTCTCTATTTCTAAGGACCAAAGGGATAGTGAAAAACAATCCTTAAGATCTATAACAATTACATGCCATTTTTCAGGAATCATTGTAGGATTGGGGAGCCCAGGTTGTAATGCTGCCATGGGTTTTATAATAGCATTGATTGCCCTCAAATTATGTAGTAATCTCCCCATTTACCACCTTTTTTAGAAATAAGAAAAATGGGAGTGTTCCAGAGACTGACCGAAGGTTCTATATGACCTGCTTTTAATTGTTCTTTCACTAATTTGTTTGCTTGTAATAATTTTTTCCCTTTTAAGGGCCACTGATTAACCCATACTGGCTCTGTTGTTTTCTAGGCCAGTGAAAGGAGAGAAATTTTACCACCAAAAGGTTGAGTTTGAATAATATTCCTCCTTGAAAGAGAAGATCCCTTCTCTACAAATTTAGGGGAGACTCCATGACATAAGGTTGAATCCATCCTTTTTGTCCATCTGGACCTACACAGGAAAGGGAGTGAGTACTTTGTTAAGGAGATTGAGTTCCTCCCACTCCTGTTACTAGCAGGGGTGCTGGGGCTTTAGGCCATTTCCTAGGACATTCCCTTGTTATTATAATAGAAATGTTTGCCCCTGTATCCACTAATCCTGAAAATAGTTTCCCTTGTATATTAATGGAGAGCAGTGGCTTTTTGGTGTTGATAGCAGCTGTCCAGAAAACATCACACTTACCAGTGCTCCCAAACCCTGCATTTCCTCTTACTGTGGAGGTGGCTCCAGGGACCCAGTATGATAACAAAAGAAGTTGAGTTTTTTGGGTTCCTGGTGTTAATACATGAAATCCCACTGTCTTAAACATTACTTTAATTTCTTCTTTAAAACCTGAGTCAATTACCCCAGCATCACTTGTATTTCTTTTATTTCTACACTCAATCTTCCAATCACTAAACCTACTTTCCCCTCCAGCAAGGAGCTATACACTCCTGTAGGAACTAAACAAATATCATCAGACTCTATAAGGGTTAATTCTGTGGTGGTGATAAGATCCAGGCTAGCACTTCCTGTTGTGAAGGTCTCCAACCCTCCCCTTGATTAACTGAGAAAAGCCTGAGGCTGAGGGACCCAGAGAGCTCTCCGGGCTCTGGGTCTTACACTCCTCCTCTAGTTTCCTGACAAGGAATTTCCAATTTTGTCAAATTTAGATTTACATTGATTGGCCCAATGCAGACTTTTGCCACATCAAGGACAAGGCTTAGTAGGAATGCCACTGGTTCTGACCTTTCCTTGTTTATATTGCTTCTGTAAATGTCCTGGCTTGCCACAATTGAAACATAATTTGGACCCTTATTGTCCTTTATTGAATTCTTCAATTTGCAAGGTCCCGAGGGCAGCTGCTAAAGCTCTAGACTGAAGCATTTCTGTCTCTACATTTTGACATGCTATTATGTATTCCTCTACATTTGAGGACAATCTGCATTAGCATTCTCATAGGCCAATTGTAATAACAATGTATCAGTGCTTTTGCATTATCTACCTGTCTACTTATGGCCACTTGCAACCTATTAATGAATGACAAGTAAGATTCCTGTGCTTCTTGCCTAACTATAGCAAAAAAGCCTGTCCTTCTTCCAGTCTCTGGAACCCTTTGCCAAGCTTTAGTAGCTAAATCTGAGGCCTGACAAAACAATCTAGCAGTGCCTGTACTCAGGAATCTAAATAGTTTCCTTGTCCTAATAACATGTCTTGTCCAACAGAAATCCCTGTTCCAAGATTTTCCACTGCTTATTGTGTGTTTTCTCTGATATTCTAACTTCCACATGGCAAATTGGGCTTGCATCAACACTGTTTTTATGAGCGCTGTCTAATCCCAGAGAGTCATCTGATAACTACTAGCTATTCCCTCTAATATTCCTATAGTAAAGGAACTTTGCAAACCATTTTCCTTTATGCTTTGCCTGAATTCTTTAAAAACTTGATAGGGCAAACATTGGTGCACAGGTTGTTGACCTGGCTGTATTATACCTGGGAAAGCTCCAAAGTCTCCCACTTCCCTGGCCCCTTTAAGACAGCCTTCCATTGCTGGGTGTGGAGAGGCTAAGGAATCCTCCACAAAAGGTGGAGGAGGGGGAGGATAATCCTTTGTTGACCATGCAGGAGCAGTCAGCTCCAGAGTTTTCTCCGAAGGGGAGGTTGGAGCCACCATGATGCTGGGACTGATTTCCTTAGTTAACAGCTGCAACACTGTAAATATCAGTCACCATAAAAGAAGGGTCGAGATGGAAATTTTATACCCTAAATCTTTGTGCACCCTAAAAGTTTCCCCTACTTTGAACAAAACATCAGAATCTAATGTGCTCTCCTTAGGGAACTATGGGTATTACTCCTGCACATCTCTTAGAAGCTACAAGAGCTTCTGCTCCAATATGGAGCAGTGAGCTGCTTTCAGCAGCTGTTATAAGACTTGTGCATAAAGACAATGATCTTTAGAAAATCTCGACCCCATGCTGTCTTAGTGTCACAACACTAGATATGCAGGCAGCTATTCCAAGCTGGGTGCCACTGACTCAAGAAAACTCGAAAAAATTTTAACTTTTGATCTGGATCACTAATTCCCTTTTGCATACTGTTAAGTTGCTGGTCACATTGAATCACATCACTGCATATTCAAGTCATGTCGGGGTTACCGCTTGCCATCTCTCTCGGTCTTCCGGGGGTTGGTGCATCACAATGAACTACAAGCACACACTGGTAGCAGTGAGGGGGAGCATCGCAAGAGAGCAAAATCCTTCAGATCTCTGGATGTAGCCCAATTTATTTGCAGAGTGGTTTCCCAACTTACATTTAGATTTAGGTAAAGTATTTCCTTGAGATGGCGCCTCTGCAAACCTTACAGCCAAGCCTAGTCTCTGGCTTTTTACAGTGGAAAGAGACATCAAAGCTAAAAAGTAAACCCAGCCATGCCTGGGCAGCCACAGCTCATTATCCTCACAGGGTGTTCTTCCAACCCTTTGTCATGCAAACCTTGTCTATTCACATGCAAACAAAGCATTCAGAGTCAATCAGGGTGGTCTTCCTGTCCTCTAGTCAAACCTGTCTGTCCACACACACTGCAATCCTAGGCTGGCCAGGTTGAGAGAATGCATATCACAAGGTTACAAATTGTTCATCTACCAAACCCCCATCCCTACATTAGGGGACTAACACTTGCTGACAGTGTGGGAGCCTTGGCCCAACTGTTTCTGACTTATTTCCCCCCTTAAGTATGCTAGGGATGGGTCTCTGAGAATGAACTAATATGACCTCACATCCTTCTGTTCCAAGTCCCAACCTGGCCAGCAGGCTTCATCTGGACTCCGGGTAGCCATTGTCCATGTCCTCACCCAAGTCCTGTGGACCCAATGCCTGAGCGTCCCACCTTGTTCTGAGCACCTGACAGCCCCCAGCCTGACCCCCATCTCACTCACTTTATCAGCTCTTTCCAACCTAAATTTGGGGAGACCCAGGACAGTGGCACTTTCTCTGTGGGAGAATTTGTCCCCAAGACTCAATTTAGATTAGCAAAAGGCAAGACCTAGTGTATTAATCCTTTCCCATGAAATGTCTTGGCCTGCAGAATCAAAATTTAGGCTGAAAACTCTCCACTGAGAATTTGAATGCACTCTGTCTGCTAATTCTCCCATTTTGAGTGGTCTTCACAGCTCATTAGACCCACCAAAGCAGATGTGCCCCTGCCCCAATGCATCTGTGTTCTTCAGCCAGGAAAGTGCTCGGCACTAAGTTTTGCTGGGACATAAATGCATCTACTGTGGGTTAAGAGCAGGGAATTAGCATTTATGGTGGATCCATTTTTTTTTTTTAATAATTCTCACCCAAAGATAAGTTTTTATTGATTTTTAAAGAGAGAGAAAAGGAGGGGGTGGGGGAGAGAGAGAGAGAGACATTGGTGTGAAACAGAAACATCAATCAGTTGCTTCATATATGTGTCCCAATTAAGGACCCACAACATGGGTATGTGCCCTAACCAGAAATCAAACCCGTGACCTTTCAGTGGGCAGGATGAAGCTCCAACTAACTGAGTCACACTATCCAGGGATAGATCTCAGTGTTTAATAAGGTCAAGCAGGCACTCTTCCAGCTGAGCCAAGAGAAATGTCATCTATGGGATCACACAGGACAGGACACTGTGCCTCTGGCTTCTCCCACACATCAGCATCCTCTCTGTCCTTCTTCAACCTCACCTGTCACCCTGCTCCTAGCCTGACTCCTGGGGCAGCCCCCAGGGCTATGTGGGCAGAGGTCCCAGCCTCCTCCCTTTTAGAGCTGCAGGATGGAACTGAGTGTGTGTTTGTGTGTGGGGGTAGGCCCAAAGCTTTCTCCAGGAAGTGCTCATAGCAGGCATGATGGCAGTACCATGGAGGGCCCCAGGAGACACTGCTCCTGCTCCTTCACTGGGCAGTGACATCCCCAGGGATGCCCACTTCCAGAACATGCCAGGTTCACTGGCTGAGGCATCAGAACCTTCCAAGAGCTAAGTCATGGGGCAGGCCCTGCTGCTGAACCCGAGAAAGCTGGATGGCCTTGTTCCCCCACTCCTTCAAGTGCTAGCAGAGCAGGCTGTCACCAGGCATAGCTCCTTCACCCTGGTGTCAGGCCTGGAGCACCCGCTAGGAGGCTTCAGGGAATCTTCCCACTTTCAGCCTTTTTGCTGGGAACTTCTGTGCCCACCTCAGTCTGCTCTGAGAAAGTTGGGCCTTCAGGCTCATTTGTAGGGTGAGCCCTCAGCTCAAGGCAGGCTCCACAAGTCCTCCCCCTGGTGGATGCCATACTGCTGAACTGGTGCCACACCTGCCCACCACCCACTCTGCCACTGCCAGCATCCTGCCAGCCCCCTGCCCTTCTCCTGCCAGTATGCGGGTCAGCACCCTCCGCTTGCCCCTGCTCCCCCACTGACTGAGAGCCCTGTTCTTAAAAGCAGGCCATGTGCCTGTGTAAGTTAGACCCAGAGTCAGGAGTCTGTGCATGTCTGTCACAGAGCAAACAGCTCCTGCCTTTCCAGCCTCTGGCCAGCCTTTGATTCCTGGAACCTAGAAAATAAGATATTTTCATGCAGTTTTGCCACATTTATTAAGGAGAAACCTGTTTAATTGACTGACTCAATCCTGCCTTCCTGTCAGACAGGCAGTGGCTCAGGCTCCACCCATCTGTTCTTTCAAATTGGTTTCAATCTTTCCTGGGTCCAGGTCATAAACTCTAAATTGCTCAGAAAATCAAAGTAGCTAGACCAATTGCTTCAAGTGACTGCTTCTCCAAGAGAATTTCTTTCCAATCTCCTTTCAGGGCCCTTCCTCCACCATCTTATTTCCATAATCTCGAGACTCAGGCAGTTAAAATAAAATATCCTCAGTCTCTAGATGTTTGCTCATGTAGCTGGTGATGAGCTATGCAGGATCTTCTGTTACATAAAGGAAAAGAACAACAGATTAGAAATATGGAAGACATTCAAATATCTTAATTAGTGTTTCCATCTGTAAAAAATAAAAAGTTTCTTCATCATTAACAGCTGCCCTCAGAGACCTATCTTGGGAAGGCCATGGTCACTGAAGCTCCAGCATAGACTGCAGCAGCATTCACAATGCCCCAGCATGGCTTCAGGTCTACAAAAGGGAATCCTGGGACCTGGGGGCAGCAGAGGACAGCACATTCCCTGGCTTGGTCAGAGGTCTGTGTGGACTCTGGGGAGGGTGGAAGACAGGGCCTGTGAGTGGATGTAGTCAAGATGAAGCAGAGCCCTGAGATCCAGACAGCTACTCAGTGGGAAAGTCTTGGCTATAGCCCTCATCACACCAGTGAGACACTAAACCTGTCTCCAGAAACCTCTCCAGCTCTGGCCTCATCCTTATCTCCTTGAGGCCTACCTGGACTCCCTCTCAGCCTCCCCAGAAACCTGAGCATCAGAGAGCCCAAAGGATGGACATGCCTCACACACTGCCTTTCACCTTAGCACCACACTCTGGACCCACTAGGCTTTCCTTTGCCCCAGAGTTCTGGCAGCAGGGCTGGGCTCCTGGGAAAGGGGCATGATGGTGGGGGAAGAAGGTACTGAACAGGTCATAAAGACATGCTGTGAATGTGGCCTCCATCTTCAGTCTACCTTTGCCCAACTCCTCACAATGATGTAATCCAAGACAGCTTCATAATAAGCATAGTCCCATGTCCCCAGTCCTGCTTGGTACAAGGCTCCAGGATAAATGCTCCATTACTTTCACTCTCTTTACAGATGACAGCATCAATATGCCAAGAGGAGAGCAGCTATCTCAACCAGGCAGCATGTGGTAGAGTCAGAATTTGAACCGTTGTCTCCCTGAGTCGAGAGAACTCTGCATCTGGTACACACCCATGCTGCCTTTCCAGCCAGCAACCATCCTTGATCTCCCAGACTTAGACCCAGCACCTTGGCCTTTGGGGACACTCTGAAGCCATCTCAGTGCTTACATGCCCCCTCCTAGCACAGCTCCCACATTCCCCACCAGAGGGTGAGCAGCCCCATTGCCAGAAGTGGGCCTCACACACCTGGAAGCTCCTCTACCAGCATGGGTCTGACTCATAGCATAGGTTCAGGAAATATAGGCTGAAGTCAACTGCCTGAATGTTGGAAACTATCTTAAATTAAAAGACAATAAATGGCCCTGGCTGGTTTGACTCCAAAGTTAGAAGGTCAGCCCCTGGATCAAAGTGTTGTGGGTTTGATTCCCAGTCAAGGGCACATATCTGGGATGCAGATTCAATCCCTGGCCTCAGTCATGGTCATGTGGGAGGCAGCCAACTGGTGTGTCTCTCTGGCATCAATGTTTCTCTCTCTCCCTCTTTCCCTTTCATTCTATCTAAAAATCAGTGGGAAAATGTCCTTGAGTGAGGATAAACAACAACAACAGCAACAAAGATAATAAATGGCTCTTCTCACAACCAGGAATTGAGAGAAAAGAAAGCAAAATTGACATGAGTAGCTTTGGACTTCCAGCATGGTCATTTTAGTGGTTAAAAAAGTTCCTACTATTGACACATTATTCTTTCCTATACGGCATTTTGGTCTAACATTGGACAAATTCCTCTTACATGAACTAAGCTAGTTCCCTGCCTTTATGTGTCTTATGTGTTAAACGTTTTTCTTTTAATTTTATTTATTTTTTTTTTAAAATTATATCTTTATTGTTGAATGTATTACAGATGTTCCTCATTTTTCCCCAATTGACCCCCTCCTCCCCACTCCTATCCCCCTCCTGCCTTTTCCCACACTGTTGTCTGTGTCCATTGGTTATGTATATATGCATATAAATAAGTTCTTTGGTTTATTTCTTCCCACCGCCCATCTGCCCTTCCCTTGGAGGTTTGTCAGTCTAGCAACCAACTTCTATTTTTTTTTTCCTTTTTTTAAAATAAATTAATTTTTGTTACAGATGTTTCCCCTATATCCCCCACTGATTACCCCCTCTCCTCCCTCCCTGCCCTGTCCCCAGCTTTGTTGTCCATGTCCATTGTTCATGCATACATGCATATGAGTTCTGTGGTTTACCTCTCCCCCACCACTCCCTTTTCTTGGAGTTGTCAGTTTGTACCTCACTTCCACGTCTCTGGGACTACCCCAATCCTCAGACTATTATATTCATTATATTCCACAAATAAGTGAGATCATATGATACTTGTCTTTCTATGTTTGGCTTGTTTTACTTAGGATGATACTTTCAGGGCCCCTCCATGTAGTCTCAAAGGATAAGAGAGCTTTCTTTCTTATACCTGCACAGTACTCCATTGTGTATATGTACCACAGGTTTTTTATCCATTCATCTACTGATGGACACTTGGGCTGTTTCCAGATCTTAGCTATTGTAAATAGTGCTGCTACAAACATGGGGGTACATATATTCTTTCTGATTGGTGATTCAGTCGTCTTAGGGTATATTCCTAGAAGTGGGATCACTGGGTCAAATGGAAGTTCAATTTTTAATTTTTTGAGGTAACACCATATTGTTTTCCATAGTGGCTGCAACAGTCTGCATTCGCACCAGCAGTGCACTAGAGTCCCCTTTTCTCCACACACTCACCAACACTTGTTTGATGATTTGTTGATGGCGGCCATTCTGGTAGGCGTAAGGTGATACCTCATTGTTGTTTTAATTTGCATCTCTCTGATGATTAGTGATGATGAGCATTTCTTCATATGTTTCTTAGCCACTTGTAAGTCCTGTTTAGAGAGGTGTCTATTTAGTTCCTCTGCCCATTTTTTAATTGGATTCTTTGTTTTCCTTTTGTGGAGTTGTATGAGCACTCTATATGCATTGGAAATTAACCCCTTATCTGATATATCATTGGCAATTATGCTCTCCCATACACTGGGTAGCCTTTCCGTTTTCATGATTGTATCTTTGGCTGTGCAGAAGCTTTTGAGTTTGATGTAGTCCCATGTGTTCATTTTCTCCTTTGTTTCTATTGCCTTAGGTGATGTGTCAGTAAAAATTCTGCTGCGTATAATGTCTGAAATTTTGTTGCCTACAATATTTTATAGGATTTTTATGGATTCATGAGTTACATTTAAGTCTTTTATCCATTTTGAGTTTATTCTCGTGTAGGGTGTAACTTGATGGTCTAGTTTCATTTTTCTGCAAGTAGCGGTCCAATTAACCCAGCACCATTTATTAAAGAGGCTGTCCTTACTCCACTGTATGCTCTTGCCACCTTTGTCAAATATTAATTGAGCATATTTCCTTGGGTCCACTTCTGGGATCTCTGTTCTGTTCCACTGAACTATATACCTGTTCTTCTGCCAGTACCAGGCTGTTTGATTACAGTGGCTTTGTAGTATAACATGAAATCTGGTATTGTGATCCCTCCAACTTTGTTCTTTCTTTTCAACATTGCTGTGGCTATTTGAAGCCTTTTTTGGTTCCATATGAACTTTTGAAGTAATTGTTCTAATTCTGTGAAATATGCCGTTGGTATTTTGATGGTGATTGAATTGAATCTATAGATTGTTTGGGTAATATGGACATTTTAATGATGTTAATTCTCCCAATCCATGAACAGGGTAATGTGCTTCACCTTTTTTATCTTCCTCTATTTCTTTTTTCAATGACCTGTAGTTTTCTGCGAATAGGTCCTTTATTTCTTTGGTTAAGTTTATTCCTAGGTATCTTAATTTTTTTGTCGCAATGTTAAATGGGAATGTTTTCTTAGTTTCTCTTTCTGTGAGTTCATTATTGGTGTATATGAATGCCATTGATTTCTTGACATTAATTTTGTATCCTGCTACTTTGCCAAATTCATTTATTAAATCTAGTAAATTTTTGATGGAGTCTTTGGGGTTTTCTATGTATAGTATCATGTCATCTGCAAATAATGACAATTTCACTTCCTCCTTTCCAATTTGGATCCCTTTTAGTTTTTCTTCCTGTCTGATTGCTGTGGCTAAGACTTCCAGTTCTATGTTAAATAGGAGTGGCGAAAGTGGGCATACTTGTCTTGTTCCTGTTGTTAAGGGAAATGCTTTTAGCTTTTGCCCATTGAGTATGATGTTGGCTGTAAGTCTTTCATATATGGCTTTTATTATGTCTAGATATGATCCCTCTATTCCCACACTGCTGAGCATTTTTATCAGAAATGGATGCTGGATTTTGTCGAAGGCTTTTTCAGCATCTATTGATATGATCATGTGGTTTTTATTCTTCAATTTATTTATGTGGTGTATCACATTTATGGATTTGCGAATATTGTACCAGCCTTGCATCCCTGGGATGAATCCCACTTGGTCATGGTGGATAATTTTTCTGGTGTATTGCTGGATCCGATTTGCTAGTATTTTGTTCAGGATTTTGGCATCTATGTTCATCAGGGATATTGGCCTGTAGTTTTCTTTCTTTGTTGTGTCTTTTTCTGGTTTTGGAATTAGAATTATGCTGGCTTCATAAAACGAGTTTGGAAGTCTTCCTTCTTCTTGAATTTTTTGAAATAGTTTGAGGAGAATGGGTATTAGTTCTTCTTTGAATGTTCGGTAAAACTCCCCCGTGAAGCCATCCGGGCCTGGGCTTTTGTTTGCTGGAAGAGTCTTGATTACATCTTCAATTTCTTCTGTTGTTATTGTTCTGTTCAAGTTTTCAATCTCTTCCTGATCCAGTTTTGGGAGACTGTGTTTCTAGAAATTTGTCCATTTTGCTTAGATTTTCGAATTTGTTTCCGTATTATTGTTCATAGTAGTTGTTAACGATCTTTTGTATTTCTGTGGTGTCAGTTGTTATCTCTCCTCTTTCATTTCTGATGTTGGGTATTTGGGTTCTCTCTCTTTGTTTCTTTGTGAGTCTAGCTAAGGGTCCATCAATCTTGTTTATCTTTTCGAAAAACCAGCTCTTTGTTTTTTTGATCCTCTGGATTGTTTTTTTGGTCTCTATGTCGTTTATTTCTGCTCTAATCCTTACTATTTTCTTTCTTCTACTTGCTCAGGGGTTTTCTTTTTGTTTACTCTCTAGTTCTTTAAGTTGTGAGGTTAGGTAGTCTATTAGAGATTTTTCTTCTTTTTTGAGGTAGGCCTGTAGTGCTATGAACTTCCCTCTCAGAACTGCTTTTGCTGCATCCCATAGATTTTGTATTGTTGTGTCCTCATTTTCATTGGTTTCCAGGAAGTTTTTGATTTCTTCCTTGATCTCCTCGATGACCCATTCATTGTTTAATAACATTCTATTTAGCTTCCATGAGTTAAAATGTTTTTGTATGTTCTTCTTGCAATTGATTTCTAGTTTCATACCATTGTGGTCTGAGAAGATGCTTGTCATAATTTCAATCTTCTTTAACTTGTAGAGACTTAGTTTGTGCCCTAACATGTGGTCTATCTTTGAGAATGTTCCATGTGCACTTGAGAAGAATGTGAATTCTGTAGTTTTGGGGTGTAGTTCTCTGTAGATATCTATTAAATCCATTTGGTCTAGTGCTTCACTTAGAGTCTCTGTTTCCTTGCTAATTTTTTGTTTAGGGGATTTATCCAGTGGTGTCAACGGGTGTTGGAGTCCCCTGCTATGATTGTATTGCTATCGATTTCTCCTTTGAAATCCTCCAGAAGTTTTTTAATATATTTCGGTGCTCCTATATTGGGTGCATATATGTTTATCAAGGTTATATCTTCCTGTTGGATAGATCCTTTCAATATTATGTAGTGGCCTTCTTTGTCTCTAATTATGGCCTTCATTCTGAAATCTATTTTATCAGATATGACTATTGCTACCCCAGCTTTTTTTTCTTTTCCATTTGCTTGGAAGATTTTTTTCCATCCCTTCACTTTCAATCTATGTGAGTCTTTTGTTGTGAGGTGGGTCTCTTGTAAACAACATATAGATGAGTCATGCTTTCTTATCCAATCAGCTACTCTGTGTCTTTTTATGGGAGCATTCAGTCCATTTACATTTAAGGTGATTATTGATATGTACTTATTTATTGTCTTTTTTGTTTAGTGTGGTTCTATTTTTCTTCCCATTTCTCCTGGTAATTACAGCAGTCCTTTTAACATTTCTTGCTTTGCTGGTTAGTTGCTAATGTATTCCCTTAGCCTTTTTTTTTTGTCTGGGAAGCTCTTTATTTGACCTTCTATTTTGAATCATAGCCTTGCTGGGTAGAGTAGTCTTGGAATCAGATCCTTGTTTTTCATGACCTTGATTACTTCATCCCATTCCCTTCTAGCCTGTAGTGTTTCTTGTGAGAAGTCAGCTGAGAGCCTCATCTGGTTTCCTTTGTAGGGAACCTGTGGCTTATGTCTTGCTGCTTTTAGGATTCTCTCTTTGTCTTTAATTTTTGGCACTTTGATTACTATGTGTCTTGGTGTGGGCCTGTTTGGGTGCTTCTTACTTGGGGCTCTCTGAGCTTCTTGAACTTGAATGACTTCTTCCTTCACCAATTTAGGGAAGTTTTCTGTCACTATTTCTTTGAATATATTCTCTAGCCCTCGCTTACTTTTTTCTTCTTCAGGGACTCCTATGATATGAATATTATTCCGTTTCCAGTTGTCCCACAGTTCTCTTAAGCTGTCTTCCTGTTTTTTAATTGTTTTTTCCTTTTGGTTTTCTGATTGGTTGATTTCTTCTAGCCTGTCTTCTAATTCACTGATCCGGTCTTCAGCTTCCCCTACTCTGCTTTTTAGACCTTCCAGTGTGTTTTTCATTTCTGATATGTCATTCTTCATTTCTTCCTGTTGGTTTTTCATTTCCAGATGGTTTATTTTCAACATCTCTATGTCTTTACTCATGTTGCTCATGTCCTTACACATGCTGTTGAGCTTCCGCAACATCATGGCTCTAAATTCTAGTTCTGTTAACTTGTTTAACTGCACCTCATTTATTTCATCTTCTGTAGAGGTCTCTTGATCTTCCATTTTTCTTTTGTTTCTGTTTCTCACCATTTTGGTTATCACAGTGGGCTTTGGAGTCTGCCAAGTTTTCCCAGTGGGTGTTGGTGTTCTGCTGTATGTGGCTCCCTCTCCTGGGTTTGGATGCACCAGGGAGGACCCACTTTAATCCCGCCAATTCCCCGTTCTCCGGGAATCTGTGTGGCTCCACCCAAGAACTTAGCAGGCTACAGCATTCCCAGGGACAGTGCACGGTGGCAAGGGAGGCGGTGGGAGTAATTTCCCGCTGAGTTTTCTGGTACAGCCTAGTCCCCTGGTGCCTGCGGGTCTGTGGGCCTCAGCCAAGAGTTTAGCAGGCTACAGAGTTCCCAGGGCCCATGCAGGGTGGCAAGGGAGGCGTTAGGATTGTCTTTCAGCAGAGTTCCCTGGCCCCGCCGATTCCCCTGGTCTTCGGGAGACTGTGCGGCTCCAGCCGAGAGCTTCGCAGCCCACAGAGTTCCCAGGGCCCATGCAGGGTCGCAAGGGAGAGGGTAGGATTAACTTCCCGCCAAGTTCCCTGGTCCTGCCGAGTTCCCTGGTCCCGCCAAGTTCCCTGGGGCCCGAGAGTCTGCGTGGCTCCATCGGAGAGTTTAGCCGGCTACAGAGTTTCCTGAGCCCATGCAGGGTGGCAAGGGAGACGGTAGGATTAACTTCCCGCCGAATTCCCTGGTCCCGCCGAGTTCCCTGGGGCCCCAGAGTCTGTGTGGCTCCAGCGGAGAGTTCAGCCGGCTACAGAGTTTCCTGGGCCCGTGCATGGTGGCAAGGGAGACGGTAGGATTAACTTCCCGCCGAGTTCCCTGGCCCCTGCCCAGGCCGCTGCAGACCCTGGGCTCTCGGTCCCCTCTCCCGATATTGCAAGCCTACCAGGATTGAGTGGGTGTTTCTGGTTAAGTGGTCCTCCAAGATGTCTTTCGGCTCCCCTTTCCTTAGGGTTTGCCTTTATTTTCGTTGTAAATCCAGTTTGGTCTTGGGAGATGGTCTGTGTCGCTCCATTCACTTCACCGCCATTTTTCCGTCCTGTCTCCTTTTGGTTTTCTGATTGGTTGATTATTTCTAGCCAGTCTTCTAATTCACTGATCCGGTCCTCAGCTGCCCCTACTCTGCTTTTTAGACCTTCCAATGTGTTTTTCATTTCTGATATGTCATTCTTCATTTCTTCCTGTTGGTTTTTATTTCCAACTGGTTGATTTTCAACATTTCTATATCTTTACTCATGGTGCTCATATCCTTACCCATGCTGTTGAGCTTCCTCAACATCATGGCTCTAAATTCTAGTTCTATTAACTTGCTTAACTGCACCTCATTTATCTCATCTTCCGTAGAGGTCTCATGTTTTTCAGTTGGCTTTTGTTTCTGTTTTTCACCGTTTTGGCTATCACAGTGGGCTTTGGAGTCTGCCAAATTTTCCCTGTGGGTGTTGGTGTTCTGCTGTTTGTGGCTCCCTCTCCTGGGTTTGGATGAGGCAGGGAGGACCCACTTTAAACACCACCATCAAGTCTTACCTTTTCTGGTTAGTGTTGCTAGCCCAGGGAATGGTAGTTATCCTCTAGCTTTTTTTGCCTGGAGGCTATTAGTAGAGGTCACCTGAAGACCCTTGGTTTCTGAGTTGCCTGAAAAACTCCCTCAGGTGCTCAGTGTAAGAGGATTTCCCGAGGGTGGGGCAGCTGCTGGTTGTTAATGGGCCTCAATTAGCATTTCAATGGCCACCAGGTGGGATTCAATCTCTGAGGGAGGGGCCAACCCCTCTCCCCAGGGCCCTAGGAAGGAGTAAAATGACCACAGTCTTGCTTGGCTGCACTCAGTGAACACTCTTAGCACCCTCCAAAACTTGAGTGTCCCCGCACAGTCCCAGTGCAGTCTGACTTCCCTCTGCTGGAGCTCAAGGTTAGTGGCTGCTGACAATTTAGCGTCTGTCCAGACTCTGCATCCTGGAGCCGCCTGGGACTTTTAACCCGAGGGCACTGCTTCCAGCCAACGGCGGCCCTGGCTGTGGCTCCAGCCGAGGGCGTTGTATTCAGCAGAATCCCCAGGACTTAGCCGCGGTAGCGGGACACTGCAGAGGTGGCAGCAGCTTCCAGCAGAGTCTCCTGGTCCCTGTGAGTCCAAACCGCACCAGCCGAGGGCTTAGCATGCTGAGTTCGCTGGACTCAGCCTTGGTAGCAGTGTCCCGCCATGTCCCCTGGTCTCTGCCAGTCCGTGCGGCACCAGTGGAGGGCTTAGCAGGCATCAGAGTTCCTAGGACCCATGCCGGGTCACAAGGGAGGAGGTAGCAGCAACTTTCCGCTGAGTCCGCTGGTCCCGCCGACACCCCTGGTCCCAGTGAGTTTGTGCATCACCAGGTCACCAGCCGAGGGCTTAGCAGGCAACAGGGTTTGCAGGACTCAGGCGAGGTCACAACAAAGGCAGTAGCAGCAACTTTCCGCCCAGTTCCATTGTCCCTTCCCAGGTCACAGCGGACTTTAGACTAGCAGCCCACTCTTGCTTCCTCGTAAGCCTACCAGGATTGAGTCGGTGTCCCTGGTTATGTGGTCCTCCAAGGTGTCTTTCAGTTGCCCCTTCCTGACGATTTGCCTTTATTTTCATTGTAAATCCAGTTTGGTTCTCGGAGATGGTCTGTGTAGCTCCATTCACTTTGCCGCCATTAGAAAACCCAGAAGATTTTTAATATATTTTGGTGCTCCTATATTGGGTTCATATATGTTTATCAACGTTATATCTTCCTTTTGGTTAGATCCTTTCAATATTATGTCATAGCCTTCTTTGTCTCTAGTTATGGCCTTCATTTTGAAATCTATTTTATCAGATGAGTATTGCTACCCCAATTTTTTTCCTTTCTGTTTGCTTGGAAGATTTGTTTCCATCCCTTCACTTTCAACCTATGTGAGTCTTTTGTTGTGAGGTGGGTCTCTTGTAAACAACATATACATGAGTCATACTTTCTTATCCAATCAGCTACTCTGTGTCTCTTTATGGGAGCATTCAATCCATTTACATTTAAGGTGATTATCAATTTGTACTTATTTATTGCCATTTTTGTTTAGTGTGGTTCTATTTTTCTTCCTATTTCTCCTGGTAATTACAGCAGTCCTTTTAACATTTCCTGCAGTGTTGGTTTCGTGCTAATGTATTCCCTTAGCCTTTTTTTTTGTTTGAGAAGCTCTTTATTTGACCCTCTATTTTGAATGATAGCCTTGCTGGGCAGAGTAGTCTTGGATTCAGAGCCTTGTTTTTCATGACCTTGATTACCTTATGCCATTCCCTTCTGATCTGTAGTGTTTCTGGTGAGAAGTCAGCTGAGAGCCCTATGGGATTTCCTTTGTAGGTAACCTGTTGCTTCTCTTTTGCTGGTTTTAGGATTCTCTTTGTCTTTAATTTTTGGCACTGATTACTATGTGTCTTGGTGTGGACCTGTTTGGGTGCTTCTTACTTGGGGCTCTCTGTGCTTCTTGAACTTGAATGCCTTCTTCCTTCACCAAATTAGGGAAGTATTCTGTCACTATTTCTTTCAATATATTCTCTAACCCTTGCTCATTTTCTTCTTTTTCGGGGACTTCTATTATGCGAATATTATTATGTTTCCCACAGTTCTCTTAAGCTGTCTTCCTGTTTTTTAATTGTTTTTTCTTTTTGGTTTTCTGATTGTTTTTTTTTTTTTTTTTTTTTTTTTTTTTTTACCCTGTCTTCTAATTCACTGATCCAGTCCTCAGCTTCCACTACTCTGCTCATGAGTCATACTTTCTTTTTATATCTTCCTTCTGCTTTTTAGACCTTCCAATGTGTTTTTCATTTCTGATATGTAATATTGTATTCTTCTTGGTGGTTTTTAATTTCCAATTGGCTTATTTTCAGCATCTGCATGTCCTTACTCATGCTGATGTGCTTCCTCAAGATCATGGCTCTGAATTCTAGTTCTGTTAACTTGCTTAACTGCACCTCATTTATCTCATCTTTGGTAGAGGTCTCTTGTTCTTTCATTTGGTGTTTGTTTCTGTTTTTCACCATTTTGGCTATCACAGTGGGCTTTGCAGCCTGCCAAATTTTCCCTGGGGGTGTTGGTGTTTTTTTGTTTGTGGCTCCCCTTCCTGGGTTTGGATGAGGCAGGGAGGACCCACTTTAAACACCACAGTCACATCTTACTTTCGTGGTTAGAGTTGCTAAACCAGGGAATGGTAGTTATCCTCTAGCTTTTTTGCCTGGAGGTTATTAGTAGTGGTCACCTGAAGAACCTTGGTTTCTGAGTTGCCTGAAAAACTCCCTCAGGTGCTCAGTGTAAGAGAATTTCCCAAGGGTGGGGCAGATGCTGGTTGTTAATGGGCCTCAATTAGCATTTCAATGGCCACCAGGTGGGGTTGAATCTCCCAGGGAGGGGTCACCACCTCTTCCCAGGGCCCTGGGAAGGATTAAGATGACCAAAGTCCTGCGTGGCTGCACACAGCAAAAGCTCTGAGCACCCTCCAAATCCCGAGTGTCCCCATGCCATTCCAGTCCAGTCTGCCCTCCCTCTGCCAGAGCCCAAAGTGAGTGGTGCTGCCAATCTAGCTTCTGTCCAGGCTCTGCACTGTGGAGGCACCTGGGACTTTAACCCGAGGGTGCTGCTCCCAGCTAAGTGCTGCTGAGGCTGTGGCAGCTCCCAGCCGAGGGCGTAGCACCCAGCTGAGGCCACAGCAGGTCTCATCCAGGGCCACAGGTCTGAGCCGAGGCCGCAGCAGATTCCAGCCAGGGCCCCAGGTCCGAGCCAAGTCTGATGGTCCCAGCCGAGGCCGCAGCAGGTCCCACCCCAGGCCGCTGCAGACCGTGGGCTCCTGTACCCCTCTCACGTCCTTGCAAGCCTACCAGGATTGAGTCAGTGTCCCTGGTTATTTGGTCCTCCAAGCTGCCTTTTGGTTGCTCCTTCCTGACAATTCCTCTTTATTTTCATTGTAATTCCAGTTTGGTCCTGGGAGATAATCTGTGTAGCTTCCATTCACTCCATCACCATTTTTTTTCTCCCCACTTTGGACTTCTTAATCCCTTCACCTTTTTCACCCATTCACTCTTCCCCCCTCCCATCTGGCAGCCAACAAAATGTTCTCTATATCTATGAGAATGTTTCTATTCTGCTTTTCATTTTGTTTGTAGATTAAATTGTTGATAGCTTTGTATTCATTGCCATTTTATTTGTTCATATATTTTTTTTTTTTTTCAAGAAGACCCTTTAACATTTCATATAATAATGGTTTGGTGGTGATGAACTCCTTTACTTTTCCTTGTCTGGGTGACTCTTTATATGGCCATCAATTCTAAATGACAGCTTTGCAGGATAGCGTAATCTTGGTTGTAGGTTCTTGCTTTTTATCACTCTGAATATTTCTTGCCACTCCCTTCTGGCCTGCAAAGTTTCTTTTGAGAAATCAGCTGACACTCTTACGGGAATTCCCTTGTAGGTAACTAACTGCTTTTCTCTTGCTCCTTTTGAGATTCTCTCTTTGTCTTGAACCTTTTGCATTTTGATACTGATGTGTCTTGGTGTGGGCCTCTTGGGGTCCATCTTGTTTGGGACTCTGTGCTTCCTGGACATGTATGTCTGTTTTCTTCACCAAGTTAGGAAAGTTTTCTGCCATTATTGTTTCCAATAGGTTTTCGATTTCTTGTTCTCTCTCTTCTCCTTCTGGAACCCCCAAGATGTGAATGTTGGCACACTTGTAGTTGTCCCAGAGGCTCCTTACACTATCCTCATTTTTTTGGATTCTTTTTACTTTTTGCTGTTCTGATTGG
This sequence comes from Molossus molossus, assembly GCF_014108415.1. Taxonomy (NCBI): domain Eukaryota; kingdom Metazoa; phylum Chordata; class Mammalia; order Chiroptera; family Molossidae; genus Molossus; species Molossus molossus. The sequence continues at coordinate 55,113,003 of NW_023425377.1, read as the reverse complement.
GCGTTTTTTGCTTCTTTATAGTCCAAATCGATGGTTTGCTTCTTGGCTTTACCTACTCTCCTATTGAGTCTGTGTAAATTATTCTTTATTTCAGTTAGTGCCTTCTTCATTTTTTACTGTGCCTCCTTCGTTTCTTACTGCTCCTTTTTTATGCTCTTGAGGCCCTCAGTAAGTTCACACTAAGTTCATTGAGCATCCTCATAAGCAGTATTTTGAACTCAGCATCTGTTAGGTTGCTTATGTCCATTTTGCTTAGTTCTTTTCCTAGAGTTTTGTTCTGTTCTTTCATTTGGGACCTGTTTTTTTGTCTCCTCATTTTGGCTGCCTCCCGGTATTTGTGTCCACATATTACTTAATGAGAGGTATGGGGCTAGCTGAGACCAGATGCTGCTTGTTTGAAGAAATTTAGGAAAACCTGAAGCATGATCCAAGACAGAACAGTCCTATAGTTAACTAACTGGCAACAGCTTGCGTGGGCCTGAAAGTTGGGTGGGGCAGGGCTTCAGAGAATCACTAGGGTGGGGCAAACAATGTGAGCCAGGTTGCTGGATTTCCAGTTTTGCGCCTGTCTGTCACCCCAGGGAAGGGCTCAGCAAAGGAACAAAGGCCTCTGACAGCACATTTGTCCTGGAGAAAGCCCCCTCTCCAGCCTTCACTCCAATGCCAAACAGCTCAGTTCTTCCCTGTATGTCTCTGGCATGCCTTGAGCTGCCTCCCCTCCAAGCTTAGAGGAGAGAGTCTGTGCACAGGCCCTTTAGGAGGAGCTGCCTGGGGCTCCAGCCACCTCAGCCTCCCTGAGCCTTAGTTCCCACTGTTTTTTTCAGCCAGAAGTTATGGGCACTTTTCTTCCTGGCACTGGAACACTGAGCGGGCCACCTGGTGTGGAATGGGGACCCCTCAGTCCTCAGGGAGGACCTTCCCAGCTGAGGTAACCTCTCGATTTTTATCCGTCATATGTGGTTGTGGGACCAGCCTCTGCCCCTCCTACCAGTCTCATTGCAGCTGCTTCTTTAATTCTGTAGTTGTAGGACTTCCATTCAGAATGATTTAAGGTGGTTTTGAATGATGGTTTTTCTGTAGTTTAGTTGAAATTTTGATGTGGTCATGGGAGGATGCAATACCGCGTTTACTTGCACTGCCATCTTGACCAGAAGTCCCCTTATGTCTTAAACTTTTGAAAAAAAAAGCATGAAAGTCAGTCCTTGGGGACTGACTCCTTTAATAGCCATATTTCTGGACACTTGAGACTTTAAATACCCAAACTTCAATTTGATTCAACAAACTTTTTGAGTTTCTACAAGAAGAATTAAACAGTGAGTCCATCTTGGAAGAACCCATGGGAGAGGATAATACAAAGTCAGACCATGGCAGTGAGTTGTGGTGAACACCTGACTAGAAGCACATGAGTCGCTGCCATGGAAACCAGAGGGGAGGATGAGGAGAAGGCATTAAACTTGATCTTAAAGGTGGTCAACAAAGCAGGATATTCCACAAAGAGGGAAGAGAATAAGAAAGAGCCAAATGACATGAAACTACTGGAATGTTGAGACCAAAGGGAAGACATGAACATGTCTGGGAGCTAGAACAAAATGGGCAGGAGAGGCAGAGAAGGGGCTGGAGCAAGGCTGCAAATTAACCATGTCTTCTCTGGTGAGCAAGTATGTCTCAGATCTTTCCAACAGCACAGCCTACTTGTCTCTGCTGTGATCAGCCCTACACTGCAATGTCTTTATGTTTCTCTACCTGCTTTTATTGGCTTTTTCCCTTTTAATTTCTCTCTTACATATCAAACTAAACTTTTCCCTCTTTGCTGTAATTATTTATTTTTAATAATCCTCACCTGATAATATTTTTCCATTTATCTTCAGATAGAGCAGGGTGGAGAGAGACACATTGAGAGAGACACATTGATTGGCTGCCTCCTACATGACCCCAACCAGGGCTGGGAACTGAACTGCAACTGAGGTATGTGCCCTTGACCAGAATCAAACTCGTGACTCTTTGCTCTATAGGCTGATGCTCTAACCACTGTGCAAAACCAGCCAGGGCTTTGCTGTAGTTATTAATATATTTGTTCATTGAATCATTCATTCCACAGATATTGACAGATGAGCTACTATGTACAAGATCCCAGAGAAAACAGAGGAATCAAGGGCCCCAGTTGGGCCCCTCAATTCAACACTAAGGATTGTTTGGGTGAGGGCTCAGGTATTTAAGGCCAAGCCCTAGTGCAAGAAGTGGGGGCAGGGAGAGGCAGTCCCTGAAAAACAGACATTGTACACACACACACACACACACACACACATACACACACACACAAATGTGCTGCTTCTATGCTATACCACTGAGAAACCACTTGTGAAAACTTGCTGGAACTAAATGTTTCATTGAAAGTTGCCCAGTCAGCACTGCTTCCTCTCTAGGCCTTGCCAACCTATAGTGGTTGTGCATGGCTCCATATGTTGCACCTCCCAGTACCCCCACCCCCATGATTTCCTTCATTTACCTCCCTTTGTTTGCTTCAGCTGAGTGGACCCTGTGTCCTACCAGAAGACTAACTACTCCAAACAGGCCCTTGACAGAGGCCTGATGGGTCAGCAGGTTTGCAGTATCTCAGCAAGCATTAACCAAAAATGCAGGTTTGGCTTTCTGCCTCAACAAAAGCCAAACTCATGAGACAGGTGCTGGTGAAAAAGGAAAGAGGTTTTATCCAGGTGCTACGACCTGGGAGAATGGTGGATTTCCATCTCAAAGACCAACCCCCATTCCTGATCAAGTCTGTGATTCTTATAGAGATAGGGAGAAGAGGCTTTCTTTTGGTCCAATTATCTTATTAGCTTTTGGTCTGCTGGCCCTATCCATTCATATTTTTAGCTTTTGCTGTGCTGGGTTTAAGAACCCCACCACCCCAGTCCATCATGGCCAATGGGGTAGATTTCTTGTCAGTCTCTGACTGCTTATGGTAGTGTGTGTGTGTGTGTGTGTAGGGGGGGGGTTGCAGGATCTGCCATCAGAAAACTTGGAAATGCCACAACCCTCAGCCCACCTCCTGATGTTGAACTTGGCGCCCACATATCTTGGGAAGCCAATTAAAGCCCATGGGGCATCCCTGGATCCCAGTGCACCTGCATCCTCTGCACAGCCCCTGCATGGCCTGTCCCTCCAGAGTGGCCAGCTGACCTGTGATCCTATTGATGGCTGCCTACAGTAACAAATCCCCCCTTTAAAATTCTGTACCCTTGTAATCTTACAAAAGTAAATGGATGGAGGTCTCATCATCTGTAGGTTCTTCTTGCTTTCAAGGGGTGTAGTCTTACTTATCCCCAGGTCCAGAGATTCTTGCTATCTTATAAAGGAAGAAGGGTGTCAAGAATGGAGGGAAGAAGGATTTCTATCTGCAGAAGATGGCATACTCAGTGTCTAGAAGATAGCACTGCTGAACAAGTAAAGCTGGTAGACTGCTTCATATTTCAAGGGACAGTGTTGCCAATGGGCTTCCACTGTAAGACCTATTGTGCAGACCAACAATCAACCATTTAGTGAGAGACATGCCTAGTAGTGCATGGGAAATTGTAGTGAAATCAGAAACTGAAGAGACTAAAGGATCCCCATGATCTAATCCTGAGTGGGAATTTGGGATACATTTTACCAGGCACCTCTGTCTGGGAAGTGTGGATGAAGGTGTTATCAGTCAAAGCATAACCATAAACTATAGCAATTGCCAAAATAATAAAATAAAAAGTCACTTAGCTTTGGGTGGTGCTGTCCCTTTTTTTTTTTTTTAATCCTCACCCGAGGACATTTTTCTATTTTTTGTTCAGGTAGAGTGGGAGGGAGAGAGAGGAACAGAGAGAGAGAGAGAAACATCGACGTGAAAGGGACACATCGAGTGGCCGCCACCCGCACAACCGACCAGGGCCTCGGACAAACTGCAACCGAGGCACGCGCCCCCAGCGGGAACCGAACCCAGGTCTCTCAGGACCGCAGGCCGACGCTCCAACCGCTGAGCCAAACTGGCCAGGGCGGTGCTGTCCCTTTTTGAAAAAGGAATTTTAAGTATCTTTCAAGAGTGCAGTTTCAGCTTTTCCTTGCAGTATCTGCAGCAAGATCTGAGTCCTCTTCAGATGGTACCTGCTTTATCTGTGTTTGGTGAATCCAAGGCTTGATTCCCATGAGCTTTAGGAAAGAGTGTGTAGTCAGTATGATGTCATAGGAATCAGTCCATTGTTTGGCTAACTGCTGTTCAGGACCTTGAGTCTTCCAGGTCTTTAAGAATTGGTCTCCCAGCTGTAACAGCTGTAAAGTCTCATCAGATAGGTAGATAAACTTGCAATGAGCAAACCTGTGCAAAATTTAGTGTTTGCCCTAAAAGTTGTGCTTATTGTTTGATTTTTTAAAATTCTTCTTCTAAATCTAAAAGGGGTGTTCCTAGAACAGAAACTTGGAAGGGTCTCCCATTAACTATTTCAAAAGAGCTTAATTTAAGCCCTCTTTGGGGTACTACCCTAATCCAAAGTAGGGCAACAGGAAGTGCCTGGTCCCATTTCAAATGTGTTTCCTGGAATATTTTCACCACGGTCTTCTTTATTATGTGGTTCATTTTCTCAGTCTTTCTCATAGATTGAGGTTTCCAAGATGCATGTAGTTTCTATTGAATCTGTAGTGATTGCCTTATTTTCTGGGAGATTTCTAAAATGAATGACAGTCCACTGTTGCTGTGAAGGCTGTATGGAATTCCAAACCTAGGGATTATTTCTTTGAGTAGAAGTTTAATACATCAGTTGCTTTATCTGTTCTAGTGAGGTGTGTGCCTCTGGCCACCCAGAAGAGGATCTACAAAAACTAATGCAAATTTAAAGTTTCCTATGGTTCTAGGCATCTGTGTAAAGTTAACTTGCCAGTCCTAAAATAGCTATATCCTTTTGTATTGTACTCTCTTTTCTGTTGAGACACATTCTGTTTTAGGATCGTTCTCAGCATGTATCTGACAGGCTTGGGTAATCTTTTGAATGATCCTTTGCAAATGAGAGTCTTTCAAATGTGGCTTAATGAGGTCCATTAAAGCATTCCTTCCATAATGGGTCCCTTCACATAGATGTTTGATGATAGGGTGTACTAGAGCTTCAAGGAGTAAGATCATACTCTGAGTGTAGATCTTCTATATAGAATTAGGGTAACTGTTAGAGAATTCCCATTAATGGGCCTGTTGTGCATCTCATTCTGTGTAATGGGGTTTAAATTCTGACAAGTCCAGGTGGGAAATTAAAGCCCCCCAAAGCAGCAGCCCTTGGACAGCTTGTCTTGCTGTTTTATCAGCAAGTTGTTTGGGAATTGCTCTTCTGGTGTCCTAGGCAGTGCATTATGGCAATATGGTTCACAGCCTCTAGCAATTTTAAAATCTCTTTAGTGTGTTTAATGTCTTTATTCCTGAGGTTAAAAGCCCTCTTTCCTTCCATATTGCTCCATGGGCATGTACTACCATGAAGGCATATTCAGAGTCAGTGTAGATGTTAACAATCTTTCCCTGGGATAATTCCATGGCTCTGGTGAGAGATATCAGTTCAGTCGTTTGTGCTGAGATTTCTTTGGCAAGGTCCTTGGCTTCTATTACTCTGTCTATGATGACTACAAAATACCCGGCTTGTTGTTGATCATTCCCCATGAAACTGCTCCCATCTATATGTAATTCCCAGTCAGGTTCTATCATCAGCTGGTCCAAAGTCTGCTGAAACAAACTTTGTCAGTACTTTCTAAGCAATTATGTTGGAAGTCTGAGCTTCCCTCTGAGTGTGGGAATAGGATGGCTGGGTTTAATGTAGTTGTAATTTGTGAGGTAACATTTGAATTGTCTAATAAAATGGTCTAATATTTTCCCATGTGCCCTGCCATCAACCCTCCTTTCTGTTCTAAGAGGGTTAGGACCTGGTGTGGTACAAAATACTGTAATAGGTTGAACTAGAGTGAGTTTCTCTGCTTCCTGTAAAATGTCACAAGTAGCTGCTATAGCCTGGAGACATGGTGGTCATTTTTTTGTCATATGGTCTAGTTTTTTTTTTTGAGAGATAACTTTTCTTGGTTAATTTTGTATTTAGCACTGTGTATGTAGCTCTCATATCTGTATCTATGTATCTTTGAAGAAGTCAATTAGCTTGTTCCCCACTGTCAATTTTATCCAGCTTCTGTCGGGAAATAGTAATAGGTCAGGAGGTGTCTAGTGGAGCCCCTGGCCCTCTTTATTTGTTATCAGATTTGTCATTCCTTTCTAACATTTCTCAGTGAGGGTTTCTATCCTTTTTATTTTTCTCTATGAGTTCTGGAAATTTCTTTCTCCAATGGCCCTCTTCTTTGTAATAGGTACATTGATTGGCACCTAGTGGGTCTTTCCTTTTTCTTTTTGGGTCCTGCCTCTCCTGGTTTCCCAAAAATGTTTCTAAGAAAATGGTGGCCTGCTTTAATTTTCTTGTTTCCCAGCCCTTGTAAACTTTTAAGGCTATGTCTACCAGTTCACAGGGATTCATCCCCAATGTCCCATCTAAACATTGGAATTCTGATATCCAGGGTGCTTTGCTCAATAAAAGTCATGTTTACCATCTGAACATTTTCTGGTGCCTGTGGGTCAGCATCAGTGTGCTTTCAATAGGACTTATAGATCCTTTTCAAAAATTTAGAAGGATCTTTTGTTTCTGATGAATGACCTACATCATATTTAGGCTCTTTTGTTTAGTCATCCCTTTCTTAAGCCCTTCCAATATGCACCATTTGTAATGTTCTAGGAAGGCTAGGTCCCCACTATTTGATCAGTTGGGTTCTGTCAAGGGAATTGCTGCAACTGGGTTGGAGGTCCTGTTGGGATTCTCTTGATAGAGGCAATCAGCCTCTTCATTAGCTTTATTTATATATAACTAGCTATCTTTTCATCTGCTGTTAGCATGATGTTAAAGAAAGCCTGTATATCTGCCCAATTTGGATGGTGAGTGGCAAAAATGGAGGTAATAAGATCTGCCATTTTTTTTCTGAGGATCCTCTTTATATGAGGGGTTGGAATTCTTCCAATTCAGTACATCTGAAGCAGAAAATGGAATATGGGCCCAGTAGTGGCCAGTAGGCTGGCTTTCCTGTTTTATTCTGCCTACAGTATATTGCCTCAAAGGAAAGTGTCTTGCTTTGCATAGGGATGCTCTTTGGTTAAATTGAGTGTCCTGCTGAGTCTTCAATGGATCAACCATTTTCTCATCATATAGAGGTGTGGCTGTTGCCCCACTGTGCCCTGCACTGCCTCCACTGCTCTGCTCTCCAGAGCTCTCTACCCCCCAGGGCCACCAGACCCCCACAGAGGCCTTTCTGCATGCCTCCAAACAATCACTGAACTAGAATCCAAGAGTTTCAATCTAGCCAGTGGTCACTTCAAGCCTCACCAGAAGTCAAATATGCTCTGGGGTCAGCACTCCAAGACTAAATGAGGTACACAGGTGTTTGCTGCTTTCCCAGCAAATATTCTAACCTTCTGAATAGTGCCCCAAAATTTTCAGTTTCAAGTTTGGTCCTTATGATGTTGGTCAGTCAGAACATCTCAGTCCCTTGACACAGGGATTGGTTCAAGGGTAGGCACATAATCCAAGTCAGATCAATGAGACGACATGAGATGTTTCCTGGGGATGTTCCAGAAAAAATGTTTTCCTAGTCTATAGGAGCTTCTGAGAAAAAAAGCTATGTCTAAGTGAGAAAGAGCCTGACCTTAGTTGTTACTGTCAGCCACTGTGCCATCAAGAAGAGAGCAAACCTGAGGATAATGCCGATATCTTAGGATGTGAAAAGCTAAAGGGATTCATGGCCCTCAAGATATTATTGAAGTCCATTCCATTTCTACAGATTTTGAATATGTGAAGCTGAATTTGGGAACTTAAAACAACATCTTCAGTCCCTAATTTCTATTTATTTTCTCCAGTGTATGCTGGATGGTTTTGTTTTTAGCTTCCTCATGCTGACAACAGGGTAGCCACTGGCCTTTATCTTCCCAGGTTCAAGTTCAAGTTCGAGAGAGGGAGAGACCATCCCAACTTGGTAGATGGGCTTACCATGAATTGATAACTGTGACCACATCTGGTCTTACAATGCAGCTATGGAACAGAGGTGGCACCCGACTGAGGCCATATAGTCTGAGAATGAAGGTGTAATGGGGAGGCAATGCCCAAAGGCATCTGAGCACTGTTCCTAGGGGGAAAAAAGGCAAAGTCTATAGACCTGACCACAATGCCCTTATATTACCCCAGAAGGGCTGCCCTATCCTGCTTTACCACCTTGTACCTTCCTCACTGACCCATCCTTCCACTGCCATCCACATGGAGGGGTCTGAAAGGGTTAGTAATGTTTTAAAACAGTGGTTTTCAACCTGTGGGTCATGACTCCTAAGACCATCAGAAAACACATGGTAGCAAAATTACAGTTATGAAGTAGCAAAAAAAATAATTTTATGGTTGGGGGTCATCACAACATGAGAAACTGTATTAAAGGATCACAGCATTAGGACGGTTAAGAACCACTGGAGTGAATGTAAAAGTTTGCAAAAGGCGGAAACTGAGGAAATTGTGTTGCTTGCATGACCTTGGCTCAGCCTTTTGTTGAGTACGGATAAGGTTTATCTGGATTATCCACAAGGCAATGGGTAACCCAGCAGATGCCGGACAAGATATCAGACCAGCCCTACTGCAAGGTGGACAATGGGCCAGATAAAGTACATTAACAGGAATTGCCGGAAGTTAAAATTAGGGTATATAACCAACACCCCGACCCTAATTCAAGGCTGACCCCTTCTTGGCTCAGCCTGCCTGTATCCAGGCACATGCAATAAAGCCATTTTGTTCTACATTGGCCTTGTGTTGTGGATGTGATCTCCCACTGGCTCAGACCTTTTAGGGTCAGCATCCAGAAGGGTGGCCCATACACAAGGCTAGTGGCCTTCTTGTTACACCACGTAAGCCAGCCTCTCCCATGATCAATATTCTCATCACCCAGGGTAGCACTACCTCAGAGAAGTGATCCTAAACATTGCAGCCCAACTAACCAGAGCTCTCTAAGACCCCATACACTCTCCTCACCCAGGCCTGGATTTTGTCTACACCCCTAGCCTCTCATCTTTCCCTGCTCAGACTGGAACCCTCAACTACTCTCTCACCAGCACCACAGTAAATTTTTACTTCCAACCTTCTGCCAAACAAGTCTAGAAAAACCATTATGCCAGCTCAGTGAAAATGTGTCTTTTCTCAAATACCTAGAGGGCTGAGGCTGCTGAAGAGTCACCCCACAGACACCTGTAGTGCTCAGAGGCCCTCAGCAATGCTCATGCCCAGTCCTGCTCCCCTACTCAGTGGAGGTGACTCTCTCTCTTCTGGCCCCTCCTCAGAGCCTCTGCAAGGGTTTGTAGGGGAAGCTTTTGGACACCAACTGCTGTCCTGCTCAGGAGCCAGAGGCCAGCCTGCCAGGTAAGTGCTAATTATACTGACTGTCACTGAGATGTTTACTTACCTTCAGACTCCAGATGAAGATAGAAATGGTATTTAGAATTTCTAACCAATGTTTCTTAATAGGATTTAAGGTGCTCACAAGGATACACATACATAACAAGATTGCATAAATCAAATGAGGGAGTCAAAATAGAAAGGAAAACAAGGTTAAGGACATAACCCAGAACAAGAAAAGAGGCTAACCTATAAACAAAGGCCAGAATTAACTCCAAGCCTGTTCTGGGCAGGTGAGCCACAAATGTGGCCCAAAGCTTTTAGCAACTCAAGGGAAAAACAAATCTGCCTGTTGGAAGCTCTGGGGTTGTACACATAGTTACCAAGGAGACATGCCATGGTATGTATCTCAGGGGCAAGGACAATAGGCAGATGGGAATTGGCAGGTCTTTCTCCCAGGCTGCAGGCTTGGAAATCAGAATGGTAGGTGAGTAGAACAGACAAGAATGATTCTTGCCTGACTGCTGCTCACACCTGGACAGAGAGAAGATTCTATGGTGCCACACCTTGGGAATGGCACCCTACCTAGCCTGCCTATGCCCTCAGAATGGCACCCTAAACTTGAGGGAGAGCTCTTCAGTAACTATGTCCCAGGGTCCACTCTTGCTGGCAGAGTGGAGCACCAGCCTGCCCCCTTAAAGGCATCCCTGGACCCAGCACGTCTCATCCACTCCTGTTTTGGACCCCAACTCTTCGCTTCTTCATACTTTTGGTTCAAAAGCATTTGGTTATCTGAGAGTTTAACTCATAATTATTCATTTTACTATACAAATATGCTTTATGAACTACTTAGTATATTGCTATACTTCATGACTTAAAAAAATATTAAAAGATACTCAACCCCATTATTAATATGTAAATTTTTTAAAGATTGAAAAGTCTGCAGATTCACTGTGTTGTTAAGGGGTTGGAGAAATGAGCACTCCTACGTAGTTGGTGGCTGTAAATTGGGTGCATTCCCCATGGAGGATACTTTGATTTTAACCCCAATTTCCAGGATACAAAGCTTTGCCCACTTTTAAGATCTCATCTTACTGATATGATCACACATGTACAAATTTGTTTGTGTAAAATCTTTTTACTGCAATAGCAAAATATGGGAAACAACTAAACATCCATTGTTAAATAAATGAGGGTGCTTCCATATAGTAGAATATTCAGGAAGGGGCAACTGAAAGACACCTTGGAGGACCAAATAACCAGGGACACCGACTCAATCCTGGTAGGCTTGCGAGGATGCGAGAGGGGCCGGGAGCCCACGGTCTGCAGAGGCCTGGGCAGGGACCAGGGGGCTCAGCGGGAGGCTGCTGCTGCCTTATCTGCGACCCCGGCTGAGTCCTGTGACATCTGCTGCCTGCTAAGCCCTGGGCTACTGCCGCATGGACTCGCTGGGACCAGGGGACTCAGCGGTGGGAAGTTGCTGCTACCGCCTCCGCTGCGACCCTGCATGAGTTCTGCAAACTCTGCTGCCTGCTAAATCCTCGGCTGGTGCCACACGGACTGGCACGGACTGGCTCTGACCAGCGGACTCGGCGGGATGCTGCTACCGAGGCTGACTCCTGCAAACTCTGTGTGCTAAGCCCTCTGGTGGTGCCGCACAGATACGCGGGGACCAGGGGACTCTGCTGGAAGGTGCTGCCACCCCGGCAGTATCCCGCTACCACGGCTCTGTCATGGGGTTTCTGCTGAGTGCAAAGACCTCTGCTGGTGCCACAGCCATGGCTGCCCTTGGCAGGAAGCAGTGCTCTCGGGTTAAAAGTCCCAGGCGGCTCCATGAGGCAGAGTCTGGACAGAGGCTAAATTGGCAGCAGTCACTCACCTTGGGCTCCAGCAGAGGGAAGGTAGACTGGACTGGAACTGTGTGGGGACAGGCGGGTTTTGGAGGGTGCTAAGGGCTTTCGCGGAGTGCAGCCACGCAGGACTGTGGTCACTTTACTCCTTCCCAGGGCCCTAGGGAGAGGCGGAGGCCCCTCCGTGAGAGAATCAATCCCACCTGGTGGCCACTGAAATGCTAACTGAGGCCCATTAACAACCAGCAGCTGCCCCACCCTCGGGAAATCCTCTTACACTGAGCACCTGAAGAAGTTTTTCAGGCAACTCAGAAAACAAGGGTCTCCAAGGACCTCTATTAATATACTCCAGGCAAAAAAAAAGCTAGAGGATAACTACCATTCCCTGGGCTAGCAACACTAACCAGAAAAGCTAAGACTTGACAGTGGTGTTTAAAGTGGGTCCTACCTGGCTCATCCAAACCCAGGAGAGGGAGCCACAAACAGCAGAACACCAACACCCACAGGGAAAACTTGGCAGACTCCAAAGCCCACTGTGATAGCCAAAATAGTAAAAAACAAACAAACAAACAAACAAACAAACAAAAAACAGAAACAAAAGCCAACTGAAAAACAAAAGACCTCCACAGAAGATGAGATAAATGAGGTGCAGTTAAGCAAGTTAACAGAACTAGAATTTAGAGCCATGATGTTGAGGAAGCTCAAAAGCATGGGTAAGGATATGAGCACCATGAGTAAAGACATAGAAATGTTGAAAATCAATGAGTTGGAAAATAAAAACCAACAGGAATAAATGAAGAATGACATATCAGAAATGAAAAACACATTGGCAGGTCTAAAAAGCAGAGTAGGGGAAGCTGAGGACCGGATCAGTGAATTAGAAGACTGGCTAGAAAAAATCAACCAATCAGAAAACCAAAAGGAAAAAGCAATTAAAAAACAGGAAGACAGCTTAAGAGAACTGTGGGACAACTGGAAATTTAATAATATTCGCATCATAGGAGTCCCTGAAGAAGAAGAAGAAAATAAGCAAGGGTTAGAGAATATATTCAAAGAAATAGTGACAGAATACTTCCCTAATTTGGTGAAGGAAGAAGGCATTCAAGTTCAAGAAGCACAGAGAGCCCCAAGTAAGAAGCACCCAAACAGGCCCACACCAAGACACATAGTAATCAAAGTGCCAAAAATTAAAGACAAAGAGAGAATTCTAAAAGGAGCAAGAGATAAGCAACAGGTTATCTACAAAGGAAACCCCATAAGGCTCTCAGCTGACTTCTCACAAGAAACACTAAAGGCCAGAAGGAAATGGCATGAAGTAATCAAGGTCATGAAAAACAAGGATCTGAATCCAAGACTAGTCTACCCAGCAAGGCTATCATTCAAAATAGAAGGTCAAATAAAGAGCTTCTCAGATAAAAAAAAAGGCTAAGGGAATACATTAGCACCAAACCAGCACTGCAAGAAATGTTAAAAGGACTGCTGTAATTACCAGGAGAACTAGGAAGAAAAATGGAACCACACTAAACAAAAATGGCAGTAAGTAAGTACATATCAATAATTACCTTAGCCCTGGCCAGTTTGGTTCAGCGGTTGGAGCATCGGCCTGCGGTCCTGAGAGACCCGGGTTCGGTTCCCGCTAAGGGCACGTACCTCGGTTGCAGTTTGTCCCCGGCCCTGGTCGGTTGTGCAGGTGGCAGCCACGCAATGTGTTCCTTTCACATCGATGTTTCTCTCTCTCTCTGTTCCTCTCTCTCCCTCCCACTCTACCTGAACAAAAGGTGGAAAAATGTCCTCGGGTGAGGATAAAGAAAAAAAAAATTACCTTAAATGTAAATGGACTGAATGCTCCCATAAGAAGACACGGAGTAGCTGATTGGATAAGAAAGCATGACTCATCTATATGTTGTTTACAAGAGACCCACCTCACAACAAAAGACTCACATAGATTGAAAGTGAAGGGATGGAAAAAAAATCTTTCAAGCAAACGGAAAAGAAAAAAAGCTGGGGTAGCAATACTCATATCTGATAAAATAGATTTCAGAATGAAGGCCATAATTAGAGACAAAAAAGGTCACTAGATAATATTGAAAGGATCTATCCAACAGGAAAATATAACCTTGATAAACCTATATGCATCCAATATAGGAGCACCAAATATTTTAATACACTTCTGGAGGTCTTCAAAGGAGAAATCAATAGCAATACAATCATAGCAGGGGACTTCAACACCCCGCTGACATCGCTGGATAGATCCTCTAGACAAAAAATTATCAAGGAAACAGAGATTCTAAATGAAGCACTAGACCAAATGGATTTAAGATATCAACAGAGAACTACACCCCAAAACTACAGAATTCACATTCTTCTCAAGTACACATGGGACATTCTCAAAGATAGACCACATGTTAGGGCACAAACTAAGTCTCTACAAGTTCAAGAAGATTGAAATCATATCAAGCATCTTCTCAGATCACAATGGCATGAAACTAAAAAATCAATTGCAAAAATAACATACAAAGACATTTTAACACATGGAAGCTAAATAGCATGTTATAAAACAATGAATGGGTCAACGAGGAGATCAAGGAAGAAATCAAGAACTTCCTGGAAACCAATGAAAATGAAGACACAACAACACAAAATCTATGGGATGCAGTGAAAGAAGTTCTGAGAGGGAAGTTCATAGCACTACAGGCCTACCTTAAAAAAGAAGAAAAATTTCTAATAGACTATCTAACCTCACAACTTAAAGAACTAGAGTGCAAACAAAAAGAAAATCCCAGAGCAAGTAGAAGGAAGGAAATAGTAAAGATCAGAGCAGAAATAAATGACATAGAGAACAAAAAAACAATTCAAAGAATCAATAAAACAAAGAGCTGGTTTTTTGATAAGATTAACAAGATTTATGGACCCCTAGCTAGATTCACCAAGAAACAAAGAGAGAGAACCCAAATACACAAAATCAGAAATGAAAGAGGAGAGATAACAGCTGACACCACAGAAATACAAAAGATTGTTAACAACTACTATGAACAATTATATGGCAACAAATTTGACAATCTAAGTGAAAAGGACAAATTTCTAGAAACACATAGTCTCCCAAAACTGGATCAGGAAGAGATAGAAAACTTGAACAGATCAATAACAACAGAAGAAATTGAAGATGTAATCAAGACTCTCCCAGCAAACAAAAGCCTAGGCCCGGCTGGCTTCACGGCAGAGTTTTACTCAACATTCAAAGAAGAACTAATACCCATTCTCCTCAAACTATTTCAAAAAATTCAAGAAGAAGGAAGACTTCCAAACTCGTTTTATGAAGCAAGCATAATTCTAATTCCAAAACCAGAAAAAGACACAACAAAGACAGAAAACTACAGGCCAATATCCCTGATGAACATAGATGCCAAAATCCTGAACAAAATACTAGCAAATCGGATCCAGCAATACAGCAAAAAAATTATCCACCATGACCAAGTGGGATTCATCCCTGGGATGCAAGACTGGTACAATATTCGCAAATCCATAAATGTAATACACCACATGAATAAAACGAGGAATAAAATCACATGATCATATCAATAGATGCCGGAAAAGTCTTTAACAAATCCATCATTCATTTCTGATAAAAACGCTCAGCAGTGTGGTAATAGAGATATCATATCTAGACATAATAAAGGCCATATATAGAAGACCTACAGCCAACATCATACTCAATGGGCAAAAACTAAAAGCATTTCCCTTAAGAACAGGAACAAGACAGAGATACCTACTTTTGCCACTCTTATTTAACATAGTAGTGGACGTCTTAGCCACAGCCATCAGACAGGAAGGAAAAATAAAGGGATCCAAATTGGAAAGGAGGAAGTGAAAATGTCATTACTCGCAGATGACATGATACTATATGTAGAAAACCCCAAAGACTTCATAAAACATTTACTAGACTTAATAAATGAATTTGGCAAAGTAGCAGGATACAAAATTAATGTCAAGAAATCAATGGCATTCTTATACACCAATGCTGAACTCACAGAAAGAGAAACTAAGAAAACAATCCCATTTACCATTGCGAAAAATAATTAAGATATTAATAATTAAGGAATAAACCTAACCAAAGGAAAAAAGGACCTATTCTCAAAAAACTACAGGTCATTGAAAAAACATATAAAGGAAGATATAAAAAAGTGGAATCACATACCTTTTTCATGAATTGGAAGAATTAACATCATTAAAATGTCCATATTACCCAAAGCAATCTATAGATTCAATGCAATCTGCATCAAAATACCAACAACATATTTCAAAGAACTAGAACAAATACTTCAAAAGTTTATATGAAACCAAAAAAGACCTCGAATAGCCACAGCAATCTTGAAAAAGAAGAACAAAGTTGGAGAGATCACATTACTGGATTTCAGGTTATACTACAAAGCCACTGTAATCAAAACAGTCTGGTACTGGCACAAGAACAGGCAGATAGACCAGTGGAACAGAACAGAGAACCCAGAAATGGACCCAAGGCAACATGCTCAATTAATATTTGGCAAAGTTGGCAAGAGCATATAGTGGAGTAAGGACAGCCTCTTTAATAAATGGTGCTGGGAAAATTGGACAGCTACTTGCAGAAAAATGAAACTAGACCATCAACTTACACCCTACACGAGAATAATCTGAAAATGGACAAGGGACTTAAATGTAACTCATGAATCCATAAAAATCCTAGAAGAGATTGTAGGAAAAAAAATTCCAGACATCATATACAGTAGAATTTTTACTGACACATCACATAAGACAATAGAAACAAAGGAGAAAATGAACACATGGGACTACATCAAACTCAAAAGCTTCTGCACAGCGAAAGATACAATCATCCAAATGGAAAGGCTACACATTGTATGGGAGAGCATAATTGCCAATGATATATCAGATAAGGGGTTAATTTCCAATACATATAGAGTGCTCATACAACTCTACAAAAGGAAGACAAAGAATCCAATTAAAAAATGGGCAGAGGAACTAAATAGACACCTCTCTAAACAGGACATACAAATGGCTAAGAAACATATGAAGAAATGCTCATCATCACTAATCATCAGAGAGATGTAAATTAAAACAACTATGAGGTATCACCTTATGCCTGCCAGAATGGCCCCATCAACAAATCATCAAACAACAAGTGTTGGCTAGGGTGTGGAGAAAAGGAGACTCTAGTGCACTGCTGATGGGAATGCAGACTGGTGCAGCCATTATGGAAAACAATATGGTGTTACCTCAAAAAAGTAAAAATTGAACTTCCATTTGACCCAGTGATCCCACTTCTAGGAATATACCCTAAGAATCCTGAAACACCAATCAGAAAGAATATATGTACCCCCATGTTTGTAGCAGCTCTATTTACAATAGCTAAGATCTGGAAACAGCCCAAATGTCCATCAGTAGACGAATGGATAAAAAAGCGGTGGTACATATACACCATGGAGTACTACGCAGCTGTAAGAAAGATCTCTTATCCTTTGAGACTACATGGAGGGATCTGGAAATTATCTTCCTAAGTGAATCAAGCCAAACAGAGAAAAACAAGTTTCATATGATCTCATGATCTCACTTATTTGTGGAATATAATGAACATAACAATATGAGGAAGGGGGTAGTCCCAGAGACGTGGAAGTGGGATACAGACTGACAATACCCTAAATAGGGGGGTGGTGGGGGAGAGATCAACCACAGAACTTATATGCATGTATGCATTAACAATGGACATGGACAGCCAACTGGGGAAAGGGCAGGGAGGGAGGGAGGGCGAGGGGGGAATCAGTGGGGGAAAAAGGAGAAACATCTGTAACAAAAATTAATTAATAAAAATAAATAAATAAATAAATAAATAAATAAATAAAAGCAATATGCAGAACAGCATATACAGTGTGCTTTCAGTTGTGTGAAAGCACATGGGGGATATTACACACATGAAATTGTCTGAATATTCATCAAATTTCTAAAATAAGAAAATCTCTGGAAGGTTACATTAGATACTGATAGGCCCTGGCTGGTTTGGCCCAGCAGTTAGAGCATCAGTTCTCAGACCAAAGAGTCCACAGTTCAATTCTGGCCAATGACATGTACCTCTGTTGTGGTTCGGTCATGAGAGCGGCAACCAATTGATGTGTCTCTCTTACATTGATGTTTCTCTCTTTCTCTCTCTCTCTCCCTCCCACTCTATCTAAAGGTAAATGGGAAAATATCTCTTGGGTGAGGATTAAAAAAAAAGAAAAAAAAAAAACTGATAGTGCTGGGTTGTTTTGTTAGCATAGGTAGCTAGATGCTAATAAAAGAGAAGACGGGAAAATTGGTTAAGCTTAATAAGGTCAGAAGCTACAGCTTCAGATATTTCAGAGGACAGCTGCATTGCCCTGCGAAGGGAATTAACATCCCTCCAGAACTGGTTTTTCAATCTCCCTAGAGAACTACCAGTCTTTCCCTGCAGATTACTAAGTGGGAGGAAAACAGCAGGGAAATTCCTCTGCTGGGTGCATGTGCATTAAGAGCCAAGATGGTGACCATAAAGGGGACGTGTCTAATCTGGGGAAAAAACTGGATTGGTTAGGAGCAGGGCCCAGCACAAACCCGAAGGATTGGGAAAGAGATTAATTAATTTGAAAGCTTGAGGTAGGTAATATTATGAAAGCTTAACAAAAACCTTTCGCTCCATAACACATTTGCCCGTTTGTTCATGTATGCTCGTGAGCTCATGCATCTCTCTGTGTAGCATGCATATAGGCCTAGCAGCTGTGTAGACCCAAGTGTAGGCTCCAGGTACAGCACTTGTGGACTTGCAGCCATGCAGGTAGGGCAGCTGGAGGGAACCCAAGCACCGGTCTGGGCCTGGGTACAGCTGTACATCACCAGTCACAGTGCAAGTGGGAATAGAGACTAAGCTAGCCAGACCTGGACAGAGACTGAACTAGACAAAGCTTTGGCATTGTTATAATGTGTCAGCGAGATAACCAGAGACACACAGCCAAATTGTAAAGGAGCGCTTTATTCTCACGAGTGGTAAACTGAGGAGGGCATAGTCTCCCTTCACATCAGCAGCCCTGATTCTCCTTGCTTGTCCAATTTTAAAGACAGAAGCCCCATCCTTCTTTTCCCCTCCCCACCCTCCGAGGACTGACTGGTACAATAGTGTGACAGTGATTACAGAAGTCAAAATTAGCATTATTCACAAATGCCTGCAGTGACAGGTACTTGGAAACTGCAAATGCCTGCAAATACCAATACTGGCAACTGCAAATGCCTCCTAACACGTGGGGCAACTATAATCTTAGGCAATATTTCTTCTAGGGGTAATAAACCTATTATTGGAAAAATATTAAGGAAGGTCCATTGATGATAAAAATGGAGTCATTTAGTTGCCTTAGCCAAGAGACCTACATAAGAATGAAATCTAGTCGCCTTAGTCTTGGGGCCCAGGTCACATGTATAAGAGCAACAGACTGGAAATCTAAGTAAAGCCACCTTTTTAAGAAAGTACTACAACAACAACAACAGAAACAAAAAACATGTATTGAACAGCAACACCCGGCAGGTCCTGTAAACACCTGTTGTCCCATCTCTCCTCCTTTCCCAGTGCCTCTCAGGCCTGGAGCCTCTTGTTGATGCTTCTGTAAAGAATCCCTTTTAGTAAATGTTTCTTTAACTGCCACACCTGAGTAAACTATCTGTTTTCTGCCAGGCTCTGACTGAGGCAGTAGCTATTTATGAAAAGGACAAGTATGCACTCTAGGTATCACTCTGGAATTGTTGCTGGTGGAATTGGGAAGAGTCGTGAGAAAAGCATTTCAGGAGACCCACATACGAGAGTGGTAAAGTTTATTGGAATAGAAATAGAAGGTTGCCCCAGATTCCGGGTGTTTCATCTTTGTCCACCCCCCTGTACAAAAAGTCCAGCCTTGTCTTCTTCAAGCCCAGAAGAAAGGCCATGGTCCATAAATTCTGTGTCATTGGTTCAGTCTATATCAAAGCTTAGTCCAGTTCAGCGTTTGTTTCTGTCCCACTAGCATAGTCTCTATTCCCCACTGAGCTCTGGTGGGCACTGCATTGCCCTACCCAAACTTGTGCTTAGAGCCTGCACTTGTAGTCTGTGCAGCTGCTGGGGCCCAGGTGACTGTTGGGTCTGCATGGCTCTTACAGAGAAAGAACTTGCAAACACAGGAATAAATGCATGGTATGGGAATGGGGGGGTGGAGAGAGAGAATTTGCCTTTGTTACACTTTGATTATATTATCTTGATCTTGGAAAGGACTAGGCACTTTTTCAAACTACCCAGTCCTCTGAGGGCTGGTGTTGGGCCCTCCCCCTAATCAATCCATTTCCTAGATCTTCTGGGGTTGTGTGTCCCTTAACCAATCTAATCCTTTCCCCAGGCTAGACAGATAGGCCTTTATGGTCACCATCTTGACTCCTACTGGGCATGCACCCAGCAGAGGAAATTCCCCTTCATTGTTTTATCTATCCCTCAATAATCCTGGCTAATGACCAGTGAAGATCCTTCCTGCCTGTTTAGGGGATTAGGCCTGGAGGGCAGTGGTCCCCTAGGGAGTTTGTGAAACTGTAGTTCCTAATGCAGCAGGTTTATTATCCAATTCAGCTCCCTAGTAGATTAGGCTTCTTAATGTCTAATTACCTTTGCTCCCTTTAAAATATTTTTTTATTGATTTTTAGATAGAGAGGAAGGGAGAAGGAGAAAGAGATATAAACATCAACGTGAGAGAATCATCAATCATCTGCCTCCTGAACACCCCCTACTGGGGATTAAGTTTGCAACCCAGCATGTGCCCTGACCAGGAATCGAACTGGTGACTTCTTGGTGCACAGGTCCACACTCAACCACTGAGCCACACTGGCTAGGCTCCCTTTTTAAAATTAATATGCTACCTATGCTAACAGAAGCATATAGTAGTTACCTGACAGGTGAGGACGCATGAGGGAAAGGAAGAATCTACAGCTGCATCTGCCTATATGTGCACAAAGAAACCCTGCAAGGGACCACAGGAGGCTCACATGGGAGTGTGTGTGTGAGAGGGAGTGGACGGGCCAGGGCAAAGGCAGGATTTCTCTATGTCTGTCCTTTTATTTACAAGCCCAATTACCCTCCCCTGCTCAGCTGGATGAAACTCTGGTCTGCCATGGGTACCTGGGCACACCTATGTTGGCAATCTCCTAAGAACATCTCGTGCCTTTGAAGGCTGGCATGGGGGAAGCCAGTAAACACACAAGGGATGAGAAAGACTTCCACTTGTAAGTGTACAAACAGGAGCCAGCAGGGAGACACAGGAAAGATGCCTAAATTCCACTCCTGGGACTTAAACATTCCCACAAACCCTAATTCATTGAACCTTCTCATAGTAATTATCTTTGAGGAAAAAAAAAAAAACACTTCTGGTCTCTGAACCTATCTGGGTACCCTGACAGCGAAGAAGCTTCAGAACATTCCTAGTGTCACTTCTGAGCCCCTTGCAACAGTTTCTCCAAGGCCCCACACAGACATACATTTCCTGGTCCCCTTCCTTTTCTGGCCCCTACCTGGGTGAAAGTTTCTTCTTCCGAGCATCCTGCCTTTAGCTCAAGGGGACTCTGGAATAGTCACTGTGAACTCGGGCACCAGGTTGGCTTTCAAATTCATCTTTCTGCCTTCCTAAGACATGACCACAAGCAGGGCACTACCCTCCCTGACTTTCTGTGTCTTACCTGTATAGTGGAGGGCATTCTATCCCCACTTCCCAGAGCGACAGGAGGAGTGACTGAGATATTTTAGATAAGGTCCTTTACATACACAATAAATATTCATTATGGAGAGGGTGCAATGCCGGGAGCAACAGACAGAAAGGGCCAGCCTATATGAGACTGAGATTGTTTTTGTGAAGGGCTCACCCCAGCACCAGCTTTTCCTGTTTCTCCCAAGACGTGCTGAGAGTCTGGCTGAGTTCTTTTGGCCCCAGACCTGGGCTAGGCACTTACAGCCTTTAGTTTATTGATGTATAGCATTGTCTTGAGGTAAATGTTATCGTCCCCATTCCACATATGGAAAAGTGGAGCTCAGAGAACCAAGGCCTGCATCCCTGGCTACAGCAGGCAGTCTGCACACAGCCTGACTCATATCTATGATGACACTATCAGTGCCTGCAGCCTTCCTGTACCCCACAGAGCCTTCCTGGACATCTTGGACTGGCAACCAGCTCTCAGATCCTGCCTGTCCTTGCCACCTGGCCAACCAGGATCCTGCCACTCACTGCCTATTGGATGAGCCACTCATCTGAACAGTTTCAGGTAGCCCAGCTCCATTGTTAATACCCCTCTCATCACCCTGAGGGGCAGCCACTCTGGTTTTTAGCTTGTCTCTGATCCAGGGATGCTCCTACTCTGACTGTCCATGCTGCAAAGTCTAGGCTGCATTGCCACTGACCAGTACCCTGGCCTCACACCCCTCCATGACAGCCCACCTGGGCAGAAGGGCACATGCCTGAGTGCAGCCCCTTCCAGCTGGTGGAAAGAAGAAAGGGCAGCCAGGCAGGACCAGACCAAAATTTCTACTCAGGCTGATGAGGAGAGCGGACTCTTGTACAGTATCTCAAACAAAATAGAGTCATGGACTGGGTCCCAGCTGGCCATGGGACTGGTGAGGAACCCCCAGGGCTGGAAGGTGCCCGGTGACTCTCGTCAGAGTAAGGCCCAGCTATTGATCAGATCCAGGCATTGTAAAGCAAGTTGGGGCATAGAGCAAAATGCGCCCTATCAGGACACAAGTGAGCAAGGTGGTGGCCAGTAGTGTGGATGGAACCCTAAGGCAGTATAGGGCTGCTGCAAGTCCAAGATGCCCAGGATGCTGGCATCATGGACAGAGAAGGTTCTGTCTCCCACAGGGCAGGCTGAAGCCTACTGCCCAGGCTGTCTGGGACCCAGGACCTAGGAACACCAGGGCACCTGGAAAAGGAATAGGCAGAGGCTGCTTGTACATTCACACTGAAGGACAGACAGACAAGACAGAAGTGCAGATCCCTGATGCTTCCACCTTCCTAGAAACACAGGGTTAGAGAGGGGGCAGGATGAGGCTACCAAAGACAAGTGACTTCTGGACAAAGGAAGCCAACAATTCACTTCTTCCCCTCCTGTCCTCCAGGCCCTCAGGCCCTCAGAAGAAGGGAAATAATGGGTTCATTTGATATTTTCTGCTTAATTCTATTTTTGATGGCTGGCAAGGGGTTCAGGATTGTTTTCAATTTCTTTGTATAAGATGCTAATGGTATTTAAGTCCCCACTGAAGTAAGCATGGAAATGATAGTCACAGCACATAAATTGTCACAGCACCTGCCCACACTAGCCATCCACACCTACTGCCCTCTCACTGAGATCACCTCCCACTGCCCTCTCCACACCTGGAGCAGAACCTTCCTAAACACTGGGAGTACTATCCTCTGCCCCCTTTTAACCTCCACATGGAGAGTACCTCCCAGCACCTTGTCCTCACTGGGAGCACAGTCCATTCCACCAGTCACTTCCCTCTGGCTGGCAGAGAGTTATCTGGACATAGCTCTAATTTTCACCTTCAGTGTTTGATCTCAGTAAGCATTTGTTATGGACTCCTAAAAGTGGGTGTTATGTATAAATGTGAAGGAAGACGGGGGCTTGAAAAAGTCCATTTGAAGCCCCCATGTGCAGCTTAGTTGACCCTTGTAGCTGCAGGGGCCCTTAAGAAGGTGGTAGGCTGCTGTAACATGCTGGCCACTTTCTCTGGGCTAGAATCTGAATAAGAACTTGAGATGCATACTAATTTTGCTGGGTGGAAACCCAGCAGCTCCAGACCAGATGGGCAGGCTGGAAGCTCAGAGGCAGGCCTGCCAAGGGCAGGATGGAGGGGTCTGACAGAAGGCAAAAGAGCAGACTGGGAGGGGCAAGAAAGCTTGGAGGAGGCCAGGCTAAGAGTCCATGAGGCCAACGGGATGATGGGGCTGATGAGCAGCAGAGCAAGGTGGGAGCTCTCTGCCTAGGTCCATTGGCAGAACTCCTGCCACTGCCGTGAGGACCTAACTCCCCACTCTGGGAAGCAGTGGGAAGGTGCTTTTGCCCTCTGAAGCACATGGAGCCAGTGCCAACTACTGGCCAAGGCAACAGGGAGTGCCCCAAACTCAGTTTAGGATGAGAACCAAGCCAGGCTGCACTATGCTGCTTGTGAGTGGAAAGGGACAGGTCACAATCTGTCTAGTTATTTGATATTCTCAAATCACTTGAAACACTACAGATAAAGTTATAGGTACCCAAGCCCAGCATTCCCTTTGCAGAGGTAAGCACCCTGTGGGCATTGCGTGGCTCTATGTGTGTATCTGGATGTTTGTCTAAATGTTTACATGCCATGCTGAAAACATTGTAGCCAAGAGTCATGTGCATGATTCACACATTAAAGCAACTATTTTGTCAGCAACTGTGGTATGCCAGGCAAAGCTTTAGGTGCTAGGTGTGAGTTCCTGTGCACATAGAGAAGCATTAGAACAAGAGCTGCTTTAATTGTCATAAACAGCCCAATTTTCCACCAGCATACCTGTGACAGTCTGCTGGGGCCACCACAACAGAGCACCATACACTGGGAGCTTCAACAGCAGAAGTATATTTCCTCAGTTATGGAGGCTGGTATTCTGAGATGAAGGTGGTAGGAGAGTTGTTTTCTCTTCAGGCCCCTTTTCTTGGCCTGTAGATGGCCACCTTCCAGCTGTGTCCTCATAAGGTTGCCCCTCTGGCCATGTCTGTGTACTGATCTCCTCTTGTTATGAGGACATTAAGGATATTGAACTAGGACCTACTCATATGACTTTATTTTAACTTAATACAGTTATATTAAGAGGTGCTGAGGTTAAGACTTCAACATATGAATTGGGGGGGACACAATCCACCTCAGAACAGTGTCTGTGCTCACCTATGCTCTGAATCAGTTAGAAATGGAGTTGGCTATGAGCAATAGAAACTGAAAACAGACCAGACTATTTGGGCTCCTGCCTTGCAGAACTTCAGCCAGGTTGCCCAGGGCCAGACAGAGACAGTGATTCACATTGGCTTGCACCAAAGAACTGCTCAAGAGGCATATCCTCCTGTAAGGATTTAAAAATAAATAAATAAATAAATGAAAATTAAAACAGAGATTCCAAAATGGCGGTGGAGTGAATGGAAGCTACACAGACCATCTCCCAGGACCAAACTGGAATTACAACTAAAATAAAGACAAATCATCAGGAAAAAAAGCAACAGAAAAGCAGCTTTCGAGGACCATATAACCAGGGACATTGAATTGATTCTGGTAGGATTGCAGAGGCACAAGAGGAGGGCTAGGAGCCCACAGACAGCAGCAGCCTCTTAGCTGTGAGCAGCACAACCTAGGGGTGAAACTCCCAGTGGCTCCACAGCACAGAGAGCCTAGCCTGGACAGAGTACTAACATAGCCACAGCCACTCACTTTGGGCTCCAGCAGAGGGAGGTGGACTAAATTGGAACTGTGTGGGGATACTTGGGATTTGGAGGGTGTTCAAAGCTTTTGCTGAGTTGTGGCCATGCAGAACTATGGCCATCTTGCACCTCCCCAGGGCTCTGGGAAGAGGAGGTGGCCCCTCTCTCAGAGATTCAACCCCACCCAGGGGGTCACTTAAATGCAAATTGAGGCCAATTAACAAACAGCATCTGCCCAATCTCAGGTAATTATCTTACACTGAACACCTGAGGGAGTTTTTTTTTTCGTTTAACTGAGAACCCAAGGCTATTCAAGTAACCACAACTAACAGCCTCCAGGAAAAAAGCTAGAGGTTAACTGTACCTTTCCTGGGCTTGCAACTGTACTAAGAAAAGTAAGACTTGAGAGTGGAGTTTAACACGAGTCCTCCACCCTCATTCAAACCCAGTAGAGGGAGCCACAAACAGCAGAACACCAACACCAACAGGGAAAATTTGGCAGGCTCCAAAACCCACTGAGATAGCCAAAATGGTGAAACAGAGAAACAAATCCCAAATGAAAAAACAAGAGACCTATACCTAAGATGAGATAAATAAACTGCAATTAATCAAGTTAACAGAGCTAGAATTCAGAGCCATGATCTTGAGGAAGCTCAACAGCATGAGTAAGGACATCAGCACCATGAGTAAAGATATAGAAACATTGAAAATCAACCAATTGAAAAGTAAAATCTACCAAAAAAAATGAAGAATGACATGGCAGAAATTAAGAACACACTGGAAAAAATGAACAACAGAGTACAGGGAACTGAGGATCAGTGAATTAAAAGACAGGGTAGAAAAAAATCAACCAATCAGAAAACCAAAACAAACAAAAAAAAAAACAATTAAAAATTAAGAACACACTGGAAAAAATGAACAACAGAGTACAGGAAACTGAGGATCAGTGAATTAAAAGACAGGGTAGAAAAAATCAACCAATCAGAAAACCAAAACAAACGAACAAAAAAAAACAATTAAAAACTAGGAAGACAACTCAAGAGAACAGTGGGACAATGGAAACATAATATTCGCATCATAGGAATCCCCAAAGCAGAAGAAGATGAGCAAGTGTTAGAGAATATATTTGAAGAAATAGTGACAGAAAACTTCCCTAATTTGGTGAAGAAAGAAGGCATTCAAGTTCAAGAAGCACAGAGAGCCCCAAACAGGCCCACACCAAGACACATAATAATCAAAATGCCAAAAATTAATGACAAAGAGAGAATCCTAAAGGCAACAAGAGATAAGCAATAGGTTACCTACAAAGGAACCCCCATAAGGCTATCAGATGACTTCTCAACAGAAACACTATAGGCCAGAAGGGAAAGGCATAAAGTAATCGAGGTCATGAAAAACAAAGATCTGAATCAAAGACTACTCTACCCAGCAAGGCTGTCATTCAAAATAGTTGGTCAAATAAAGAGCATCCAAGACACAAAAAACAGGCTAAGGGAATACATTAGCAACAAACCAGCACTGCAAAAAATGTTAAAAGGACTGCTGTAATTAATAGAAGAAATAGAAAGAAAAACATAACCACACTAAACAAAAGTTGCAATAAATAAGTATATCAATAATGACCTTAAATGTAAATGGACTGAATGCTCTCATAAAAAGACACAAAATAGCTGATTGGATAAGAAAGCATGACTCATATACAGTGATACCTCAGTTCTCGAACGCCTTGACTTTCGACCAAATCGGTATTCGACCAGGAGATTCGAGAAACTTTTGTCTTGGAATCCGAACAAATATTTGGAACTCGAACTTCCGAGATGAGCCGAGTTGAGCCGAATGGCGTTCATTCGGCCCAGCGCGCCTTGCTTGCGTCATCAGTGTGAGTGCAGAGAGAGAGTCACGCTTTGTGGAGAGAGTCACGCTTTACACTGAATTTAACCCTTAGACATACTGTACACTTTTATTTCTTGTTGAGACTTATGTTTTTCTACATATTATATATAAATTAGGCCAGTAAATAGGCATTTTCTGGGGCTTGGAACGAATTAATCCAGTTTCCATTATTTCCTATTGGGTTTCATTGCTTCGGTTCTTGAACAATTTGGTTCTCAACCGTCCTCCTGGAACGAATTATGTTCGAGAACCGAGGTATCACTGTATATGTTGTTTACAAGAGATCCACCTCACAACAAAAGACACACATAGGTTGAAAGTGAAGAAATAGAAAAAAATTGTCCAAGCAAATGGAAAGGAAAAAAAGTTGGGGTAGCAATACTCATATCTGATAAAGTATATTTCAAAATGAAGGCCATAACTAGAGACAGAGAAGGCCAACACATAATACTGAAAAAGTCTATTCAACAGGAAGATATGACTTTGGTAAACATATATGCACCTAATATAGGAGCACCAAAATATATTAAAAATCTTCTGGAGGACTTCAAAGGAGAAATCAACAGCAATACAATTATAGCCGGGATTTCAACACCCCACTGATATCACTGGATAGATCCTCTAGAAAAAAAATTAACAAGGAAACAGAGACTCTAAATAAAGCACTAAACCAAATGGATTTGATAGATATCTACAAAGAATTACACCTCAAAACTAGAGAATTCACATTCTTCCCAAGTGCACATGAGAAATTCTATAAAATAGACCACATGTTAAAACACAAACGAAGTCGCTACAAGTCCAAGAAGATTGAAATCATATCAAACATCTTTTCTGATCACAATGGCAAGAAACTAGAAATCAATTGCAACAAGAATAGGCAAAGACATTTAAACACATGGAGGCTAAAGAGCATGTTATTAAACAATGAATGAGTTACAGAGGAGATCAAGGAAGAAATTAAAAACTTCCTGGAAACCAATGAAAATGAACATACAACAGCACAATATCTGTGGAATGCAGTGAAACCAGTTCTGAGAGGGAAGTTCATAGCACTACAGGCCTACCTTGAGAAGCAAGAAAAATTTCTAATAGACTATATAACCTCACAACTTAAAGAACTAGAAAGCAAACAAAAAGAAAACCCCAGAGCAAGTAGAAAAAAGGAAATATTCATGATCAGAGCACAAATAAATGATATAGAGAACAAAAAATCAATTCAAAGGATCAATGAAACAAAGAGCTGGTTCTATGAAAAGATAAACAAGATTGATTTACCCTTAGCTAGACTCACCAAGAAATAAAGAGAACTGAAATACACAACATCAGAAAAGATAGAGGAGAAGTAACAACTGACACCACAGAAATACAAAGTATCACTAACAAATAGTATAAACGATTATATGGCAACAAATTCGACAATCTAAGCAAAATGTACAAATTGCTAGAAACACATAGTCCCCCAAATTGGACAGGGTGAAGATAGAAAACTTGAACAGACCCATAAAAACTAAGGAAATTGAAGAGGTAATCAAGACTCTTCCAGCAAACAAAAGCACAGGCCCAGATGGCTTCCAGGGAAATTTTACCTAATATTCAAAGAAGAACTAACACCCATTCTCCTCAAACTATTTCAAAACATTCAAGAAGAAGGAAGACTCCCAAACATTATATGAGGCCAGCGTAATTCTAATTCCAAAACCAGAAAAAGACACTACAAAGAAAAAAACTACAGGCTAATTTCCCCGATGAACATAGATGCCAAAATCCTGAACAAAATACTAGCAAATCAAATCCAGCAATACATCAAAAAAAACTATTGAACATAACCAAAAGAAATTTATCCCAGGGATGCAAGGCTGGTACAATATTCACAAATCAATAAATGTGATACACCACATAAATAAAATGAACCACACGATAATATCAATAGATGCTGAAAAAGCATTCAACAAAATCTAGCATCCATTTCTGATAAAAAAAAAAAGCTCTGAAAAGTGGCAATAATGGAATCATACCTCAACTTAATAAAGCCATTTATGAAAGACCTACTGCCAACATCATACTCAATGGGCAAAAAATGAAAGCATTTTCTTTAAGAACTGGAACAAGACAGGGATGCCTACTTTCACCACTCTTATTTACCAAAGTACTGGAAGTCTTAGCCGCAGCAATCAGACATGAAGAAAAAATAAAAGGGATCCGAATTGGAAAGAAAAAAGTGAAACTGTGATTTTTCACAGATGACATAATATTATATGTAGAAAACCCTAAAGACTCCATCAAAAATCTACTAGACTTAATAAATAAATTTGGTTTGGTCCTGGCTCTGGTTGGCTCATGCAGGTGGCAACCACTCAATGTATCCCTTTCACATTGATGTTTCTCTCTCTCTCTCCTTCCCACTCTATCTGAAGAAAAAATGGAAAAGTGTCCTGAGGTGAGGATAAAAAAATAAAATAAAATAAATGAATTTGGCAAAGTAGCACAATACAAAATTAACGTCAAGAAATAGAAGGTATTCTTATACACCAATGATGAACTCACAGAAAGAGAAACTGAAGAAACAATTCCATGTACCATTGCAGCAAAAACATTAAGATACCTAGGAATAAACTTTACCAAAGAAGTAAAGGACGTATTTGCAGAAAACTGGAGGACATTGAAAAAAGAAATAGAGGCCCTGGCCAGTTTGGCTCAGCGGTTAGAGCGTCGGCCTGCAGCCCGGAGAGACCCGGGTTCGGTTCCCGCTAAGGGCACGTACTTTGGTTGCAGTTTGTCCCCGGCCTTGGTTGGTCGTGCGGGTGGCAGCCACTCGATGTGTCCCTTCACATCGATGTTTCTCTCTCTCTCTCCCTTCCTCTCTCTCCCTCCCACTCTATCTGTACTAAAAAAAAAAAAAAATGGAAAAAATATCCTCGGGTGAGGATTAAAAAAAAAAAAAAAGAAAAAAGAAATAGAGGAAGATATGAAAAAGTGGAAGCACTTACCTTGTTCATGAATTGAAAGAATTAACATGATTAAAATGTCTATACTAGACAAAGCAATCTGTAAATTCAATGCAATTTTCATCAAAATACCAATGACATACATCACAAAACTAGAACAAATACTTCAAAAGTTCATATGGAACCAAAAAATATCCTAAATAGCCACAGCAATCTTAAAAATAAGAACAAAGTAGGTGGGATCACAATACCAGATATCAGGTTATACTATGAAGCTACTGTAATCAAAACAGCCTGGTACTGGCACAAGAACAGGCATATAGATCAATGGAACAGAACAGAGAACCAAAGAATGTACCCAAGATATTATGCTCAATTAATATTTGACTAAGGAGGTAGGAGCATACAATGGAGTGAAGGCAACCTCTTTAATAAATGGTGTTGGGAAAATTGGACAGCTACATGCAAAAAAAATAAATAAATAAAACTAGACCACCAACTTACACATACACAAGAATATACTCAAAATGAATAAAAGACTTAAATGTGACTCATGAATCCATAAAAATCTTAGAAGAAAATGTAGGCAACAAAATTTCAGACATCACACAGAGGACAATTTTCACTGATACATAACCTAAGGCAACAGAAACAAACAAAAAAATTGAACACATGGGACTACATCAAACTCAAAAGCTTCTGCACAGCCAAAGATACAATCATCAAAATGGAAAGGCTACCCACTGTATGGGAGAGTGTAATTGCCAATGATATATCAGATAAGGGGTTAATTTCCAAAATGTATAGAGTGCTCAGACACTCAACAAAAGGAAGATAAAGAACACAATTAAAAAATAGGCAGAGGATATAAATAGACACCTCTCCAAACAGGACATACAAATGGCCAAGAGACATATGAAGAAATGCTCAACATCACTAATCATCATGGAGATGCAAATTAAAACAACAGTGAGGTATCTTCTCATATTTGTCAGAATGACCGCCATCAGCAAATCATCAAACAAGTGTTGGTGAGGGTGTGGAGAAAAGGGGACTCTAGTACACTGCTGGTGGGAATGGAGACTGGTGCAGCCAAGATGGAAAACAATATGGGGTTACCTCAAAAAATCTTGTTAATTTTTTGTCTAGAGTATCTATCCATGGATGTCAGCAGGGTATGGAAGTCTCCTGTTATGATTTTATTGCTGTTGATTTCTCCTTTGAAGTCCTCCAGAAAAATTTTAATATATTTTGGTGCTCCTATATTGGGTGCATATATGTTTATTTAGGTTATATCTTCCTGTTGGATAGATCCTTTCCATATTATGTAGTGGCCTTCTTTGTCTGTAGTTATGATTTTCATTTTGAAATCTATTTTTATCATATATGAGTATTTCTACCCAGCTTTCTTTTCCTTTCCGTTTGCTTGTAAGATTTTTTTCCCCGATCCCTTCACTTTCAATCTATGTGTTTTTTGTTGTGAGGTGGGTCTCTTGTAAACAACATATAGATGAGTCATGGTTTTTTTAACCAATCAGCTACTCTGTGTCTTTTTATCAAAGAATTCAATCCATTTGCATTTAAGGTGATTATTGATATGTACTTATTTATTGCTATTTTTGTTTAGTGTGGTTCTATTTTACTTTCTATTTCTTCTACTAATTACAGCAGTCCTTTTAACATTTCTTGCAGTGCTGCTTTGGTGTTAATATATTCCCTTAGCCCCCCCCCCCCTTTTTTTTTTTTGCCTGGGAAGCTCATTGTTTGACCTTCTATTTTGAATGATAGCCTTGCTGGAAAGTATAGTATTGGATTAAGATCCTTGTTTGTCATGACCTTGGTTAATTAATGCCACTCCCTTCTGCCCTGTAGTGTTTCTGGTGAGAAGTCAGCTGAGATCCTTATGGGGTTTCCTTTGTAGGTAACCTGTTGCCTATCTCTCGCTGCCTGTAGGATTCTCTTTGTCTTTAATTTTTGGCATTTTATTATTATGTGTCTTGGTGTGGGCCTGTTTGGGTTCGTCTTACTTGGGGCTCTTTGTGCTACTTGAACTTGAATGCCTTCTTCCTTCACTAAATTAAGAAAGTTTTCTGTCACTATTTTTTCAAATATATTCTCTAACCTTTGCTTATTTTCTTTTTCTTCAAGGACTCTTATGATGGGAACATTATTACATTTCCAGTTGTTCCACAGTTCTCTTAAACTGTCTTCCTGTTTTTTATTTTATTTTATTTTTTTTGGTTTTCTGTTTGGTTGATTTTTTTCTACCCTGTCTTCTAATTCTATGATCCGGTCCTAAGCTTCCTCTACTCTGCTGTTTAGTTCTTCCAATGTGTTCTTTATTTCTGTTATGTCATTCTTTATTTCTTCTTTGTGGCTTTTCATTTCCAATTGTTTGATTTTCAGTGTTTCTATATCTTTACTCATGGTGTTGATGTTATTACTCATGCTTTTGAGCTTCATCAATATTATGGCTCTGAACTCTACCTCTGATAAGTTGCTTAACTTCAGTTCATTTATCTCATCTTTGGTAGAGGTCTCTTGTTCTTTTATTTGGGATTTGTTTATTTGTCTCACCATTTTGTCTATCTCAGTGGGTTTTGAAGCCTGCCAAATTTTTCCCGTGTTCTGCTATTTGTGGCTCCCTCTACTGGGTTTGGATGAGCGTGGAAGGACCCACGTTAAACACTAGTGTCAAATCTTACTTTTCTGGGTAGATTTACAAGCCTATGAGAGGTTCATTTATCCTCCAGCTTTTTGCCTGGATGCTATTAGTCTCAGTTACTTGAAGAGCTTTGGGTACTCAGTTGAATAAAAAACTCTCTCAGGTGTTCAGCGTAAGAGGATTTTGCAAGGGTGAGGAAGATGCTGTTTGCTACTGAGCATCAACTTGCATTTTTTGGCTCAACTGGGTGGGGTTAAATCTTCAAGGGAGAAGCTGCTGCTTCTCCCCATAGTTCTGGGAAGGAGCAATATTGCCACTGTCTTGCATGGCCGCAACTCAGCAAAAACTCTGAGCATTCTCCAAATCTCTAGTGTTCCCACACAATTTCAATCCAGTCTGCCCTCCCTCTGCCAGAGCCCAAGGTAAGTGGCCGTAGCTAGTTTAGTTCTCTGTCCCTCTGCACTGTGGAGCCAGCTTGGGATTTTAACCCCAAGGGCACTGCTCACAGTTAAGACAGCTGCTGTCCATGGGCTTCCAGTCCACTTCTCACGCCTCCATTAACCTACCGTGGACCTCATTTCAATGTCCCTGGTTATATGGTCCCGTCAAGCTGCTTTTCTGTTGCTTTTCCTCAATGATTTGTCTTTATTTTAGTTGTAATTCCAGTTTGGTCCTGGGAGTTTGTCTGTGTAGCTTCCATTCACTTCACTTCCATTTTGGAATTTAAGTCTTTTATGTTTGTTTCTATTTTCATGGAGTATTTTCTTTATCCCTTCAATTTTAGTCTGTGCATATTTCTTGTTCTGAGGTAGGTCTCTTGTAGACATCATATACAGGGTAAGGCAAAAGTAGGTTTCCAGTTGTTCACATGGAAAATAATAAAATAAATAATAAATAATAGTACAAGAATAATCTCTGTGTTTTGCATACTCACAACTGGAAACCTACTTTTGCCCCACACTGTATATGGGTCATGTTTTTTTAGCTATTCAGCTATCCTATGACTTTTGATTGGAGTATTTAGTACGTTTACATTTAAGGTTATTTTTTTTATAGATGCTTATTTATTGCCATTTCATTCTTTTTTTTATCTTTTTTAAAAAAATTTTTAAATTTATTTTTTTGTTACAGATGTTTCTCTTTTTTTACCCCATTGGCACCCCCCTCCCCACCCCACACCCGCCCCATCCCCGGCTTTGTTGTCCGTGTTTATTGGTTATGTATATATGCATATAAGTTCTGTGATTTATCTCTTCCCAACCCCCCACCCCCTCTTCTGACGGATGTCAGTCTGTGCCCTACTTCCACGTTTCTGGGTCTACCGTATTCCTCGGACTGTTATGTTCATTATATTCCATATATAAGTGAGATCATGTGGTATTTATTTCTCTCTCTCTTTCTTTTTTTTTTTTAATCCTCACCCGAGGACATTTTTTTGTTTTTTGTTCAGGTAGAGCGGGAGGGAGAGAGAGGAACAGAGAGAGAGAGAGAAACATCGATGTGAAGGGACACATCGAGTGGCTGCCACCCGCACGACCGACCAGGGCCGGGGACAAACTGCAACCGAGGTACGCGCCCTTAGCGGGAACTGAACCTGGGTCTCTCAGGACCGCAGGCCGACGCTCTAACCGCTGAGCCAAACTGGCCAGGGCTCTCTCTGTCTTTCAATTTTTATCTTCTTTTCTCTTCTTAAATTTGGCCCTTTAACATTTCTTATAATACTATTTTGGTGATAATGAACTTTTTCCACTTTTCCTTTTTTGGTCTGAGAAGCTCATTATTTTGCCTTCAATTCCAAATGATGGCCTTGAAGGATAGAGTAGTCTAAGTTTTAGGTCCTTGCTTTTCATCACTTTGAATTAGTGGAGAACACTTGCTTCAGAACACCAAGCTCAAAGAGACAGAAATACACAACACATAGTTGCAACTTGTAAAACACTTGCAATTTACTTCATAAATGCAAAAGCATCAAATGACAATAAATGGTGTAGCTCTTTAAGAAAAAGTTATAAAGAGGGAGAAATCAGTTTAATAGTTTAATAATCAAACGCATATACCCATCAACAAAGAAATGGGTAAATAAGATGTGGAATATAATGGAATACTATGGGAAAAGAAGGAGAGAGAGAGAGAGAGAGAAAGAGAGAGAGAGAGAGAGATTGATTCTCAGTAACATGGATGAATCCCATTATGCTGAGTGAAAGAAGCCAAACGCAAAAGAGAAAATACAGAATGATTCCATTTACATAAATGACAAGCACAAGCAAAACTCTGTTATAATAGAAATTACAACAGTGGTTACCCCTTGGATGGAGGAGTGTACAGAATATCAAGGGATATGAGGAGGCCATCTGGAAATGGGATTTTGTTTTAATCAGAAAAGATAAGGTGACATACCTTTCTTCCTTTGAAAGAAAAGTTTACTAGTTACAATTTTAAAGATAAGGGGGCATACTAGGCCACACATGGCCACATGGAGAAGCACCAGGGTCAGTCAGGAGGCAGAAGGAGCCAAGGGAAAGTATGATCAGAGCCCATACTATAGTTTCTGTGTGGAGAAATGATAGAGGCAGGGAATCAAGTTTAAGCAAGTTCAGAATTAGATAGTTTGAATAATTTTGGCAGGCTCTGGACTATGCCATTGATTTCTAGTTGGCTAGTGCCTGGCCCTGAGGTGATTTGGGGCAGGAGGATATTGTTTTAGTTTGAGAATTAAATATAGAAGGCCATTGGGAATGCAGTTTTGAATTGGTTGGTTTGCATATAAAGGCTGTACTTGTTGTTACATCGTGTTCTGTCTCTAGGAATTAGCTACCCCTGGGAGGGGTAGTTTCTCCTTAGCCAGAAAAGCATTTGAAGATGTCAAAGCATTGTAAAATACAGAAAATTAATAAGAAATGATTAACACTGGAGCCTTTTGGGGTGCTGCTGATAAGCTTCTCTACAGATGTGCAAAGAATCACCATAGGGGGAGAAGAAATGATGGTGGAGTGAATGAAAGCTACACAGTTCATCTCCCAGGACCAAACTGGAATTATAACTAAAATAAAGACAAATCATCAGGAAAATCCAACTGAAGAACAGCTGGACATAACCAGTACAATCAGGAACACCAAATAAAGCCTGGTAGAAATAGCGGAAGCATGCAGGGGTGGGCTGGGAGTCCATGAACAGCAGCAGAGAGCTGCATTCATGGTGTGCACTTCCTGCTGAGAAAGCAGGGATTTTAAAGACAACCCATTAGGAAAAGCCAACCGAAGAGCAACTAAACAGAACCAGTACAACCAGGGAAACCAATTTCAGAGGGGTGCAACAGTGGGCTGGAGTCCATGAACAACAGCGAAGGGCTGTGTTATTGGTGTGCACTTCCCAATGAGACAGCAGGATTTTTGGTTTGTTGTTGTTTTTTTCTCTATTGATTTTAGAGAGAGGAAGAAAGAGGGAGAGAGAGATAAAAACATAAAAAAAAAGGATTAATTGCCTACCTCCTGCACACCCCCCACTGGGGATTTGGCCCAGAACCTGGGCATGTGCCCTGTCCAGGAATTGAACTGGCAACCTCTCGGCACATGGGTCCACATAAAGTGTTTTTTTTTTTTTTTAAAGCACCAATCTGGCCATTGTGGCTCAGTGGTTTAACATTGACCCATGCACCAAGACGTTGCTGATTTCCTCCTTGGTAAGGACAGGTGCCCAAGTTGTTGGCCTGATCCCCAGTTGGGGGCATTCTGGAGGTGGCCAATGGATGTTTTTTTCTCTCTCTTCTTCTCACATCCTCTATTTGTCAAATCAATAAAGGAAAAAAAATTTTTTTAAGTGCCAAACCAGCTACAGACACTCACCTTGGGCTCCAACAGAGGGAGGGCAGACTGGCCTGGAGCTGAGTGAAAAAGGGGTTCCTGGCTCCAGAGGGGTGGACACAGGAAGTTCTGTACTGAATCACTCCCTCAAAGAACATGACCCATCTTACTCAAAAAGCCCCTTCCAGGAGCTCTGGGGAGTAGCAATGGATCCTCACACAGGAATTCAACACTGCCAGGCCAGGCCAGAGAAATGCAAAATGAGTTTAATGAACATCTCAATTGAATAACTGAGCAAGACTTAGTTGCTTATGAGCCCCCTCCTGGAAAATAGCTAGAGAGTAACTGACCCTTTCCTTGGTTTTCAAATCTACCCAGAAAAATAAGACTTGACAGTGGTGTTTAATGTGAGTCCTTCCACACTCATCCAAACCCAATAGAGGAGCCACAACCAGCAGAACACCCACAGGGTAAATTTGGCAGGCTCCAAAACCAACTGAGATAGCCAAAATGGTGAAACAAATACAAACAAATCCCAAATAAAGAACAAGATCATTGTGCAGGAGAAGAAATAAATGACATAGAATTCAACAAGATATTGGAAGGAGAGTTCATAGCAATAATTATGAGGAAGCTCAACAACATAAGTAAAGAGCTCAATAGCATAGGTAAAGATATAGAAACATTAAAAAACCAACCACTTAGAAATGAAGAATGACATAGCAGAAATAAAGAACACATTGAAAGGAATAACCAGCAGAGTAGACAAAGCTGAGGATTGAATCAGTGAATTAGAAGGCAGGGTAGAAAAAAACACCCAATCATAAAACAAAAAAGAAAAAACCAATTAAGAAATAGGAAGACTACGAAAACTGTGGGACAACATGAAGAATAACAACATATGCATCATAGGTGTACCAGAATAAGAAAGTGAGCAAGGGTTAGAGAATATATTTGAAGAAATAGTGACAGAAAACTTCCTAATCTTGGTGAAGAAAAAGGCATTCAAGTCAGAGAAGCACAGGGAGCTCCAAGTAAGAAGAACCGAAAGAAGCCCACACCAAGGAACATAGTAATTATTATGCTCAAAATTAAAGACAAAGAGAGAATCCTAAAGGCAGCAAGAGATAAGCAACAGGTTACCTACAAAGGAACACTGATAAGGCTATCAGATGACTTCTCAACAGAAACACTACAGGTCATAAGAAAATGGTATAAAGTAATCAAGGTAATGAAAAACATGGATCTGAACCCAAGACTACTATATCCAGCAAGACTATCGTTCAAAGTAGAAGGTGAAATAAAGAGCTTCCCAGACAAAAAAGGGCTAAGGGAATACATTTGCACCAAACCAGCACTGCAAGAAATTTTAAAAGGACTGCTATAATTAGTAGAAGAAATAGAAAGAAAAATATAACCACAATAAACAGAAATGGCAATAACTACATATCGATGATAAACTTAAACATAGATGGATTAAATTTTCAATCAAAAGACACAATGTAGCTGAATCCATAAGAAAATATGAATCAGTCAGGGCGGTGTGGCTCAGTGGTTAAGCATTGACCAAAGCACCAAGAGGTTTCCCGTTTGATTCCTGGTCAGGACACATCACATGCCCAGGTTGTGGGCCTAATTCCCAGTGTGGGGGATGCAAGAGGTGATCAGTCTATGTTCACTCTCATCAATGTTCCTATCTCCCTCTTCCTCTTTCTTCCCTTCTAAAATCAATAAAAAAAATGTTTTTTAAAAGTATGACATATATATGTATATATATATATAGTTTACAAAAGCCCAACCTCACAACAAAAGATTTACATAATTTGAAAGTGAAGGAATGAAAAAAAAAATCCAAACAAATGGAAAGGGAAAAAAAGCATGAGTGACAATACTCATATCAGATATAAGAGACTTGAAAATAAAGGCCATAACTAGAGACAAAAAAAGGCACTATATCATATTGAAATAATCTATCAGGAGCATATAACCTTGGTAAACATATAGGAGCTCCTACCCAACAGAGGAGCACCAAAATACATTTAAAAACTTCTAAAGGACTTCAAAGGAAAAATCGACAACAATACAATCATAGCAGGGGACTTCAACACCCCTCTGACATCACTGGATAGATCCTCTAAAAAAAAAAAATTAACAAGGGTACAAAGACTCTAAATAGTGCACTAGATCAAATGGATTTAATAAATATCTACAGAGATTTACATCCCCAAACTGCAGAATTAACATTTTTCTCAAGTAAACATGGTACATTCTCAAAAATATACCACATTTTATTAGGACACAAACTAAGTCTATACAAGTTCAAGAAGATTGAAATCATATCATTCACCACAGTTAACAATGGCATAAAAGTGAAAATCAATTACCACAAAAACATTCAAACATATGAAGAGTAAATAGCATGTTATTAAACAATAAATGGGTTACTTTGGAGATCAAGGAAGAAATTAAAAACTTCCTGGAAACCAATAAAAAGAAACACAGAAAAACACAAAATCTATAGGATACAGCAAAGGCAGTTCTGAGAGGGAAGTTCATAGCACTACAGGCCTACCTCAAGAAACAAGAAAAATTTCTAATTGACTATCTAATCTTACAACTTAAAGAACTAGAAAGTAAACAAAAGGAAAAACTGAAAGAAAAAAGAAAATAGTTAAGGTCAGAGCAGAAATAAAGGACACAGAAACTAAAAAATAAACAATTCAAAAGATCAATGAAACAAAGAACTGTTTCTTTGAAAAGGTAAGCAAAATTGATGGACCCTTAGCCAGACTCACCAAGAAACAAAAAGAGAGGACCCAAATAAAGAAAATCAGAAACAAAAAAAGAGAAGCAACAACTGACATCACAGAAATACAAAGGATTATTAAAAAATGTTATGAAAAATTATACACCAGCTAATTAGACAATCTAGGCAAAAATGGACAAATTTCTAGAAACACACAGTCTCCCAATCCGAACCAGAAGAAGAGAGAAATCTTGAACAGACCAATAACAACTAAGGAAATTGAAGATGTAATCAAGAAACTTCCAGCAAACAAAAGCCCAGCCTTGGATGGCTTCACAAGGGAGTTTTACTGAACATTCAAAGATCTAACACCCATTCTTCTCAAAATATTCTAAAAAATTGAAGAAGGAAGGTTTCCAAACTCATTTTATGAGGCCAGTATTACTCTAATTCCAAAACCAGATAAAGACACTACAAAGAAAGAAAACTAAAGGCCAATGGAAGATGGTGGTGGCCAGGACTTAAGAGAGGATGATTGTGTAAGAGAGTGAGCTAGTATGTGAGAGAGTGTGAGAGGACGTGAAGGTGGATGACCAAACTTCTAAAGTGCAGGGACGTAGAGCAGACATTTCCTGTGCTGTGGAGAGGAGCAGCTGGCTACTGCGGTAAGCAGCTCTTCAGGGAGCTTCTCCCTGTGCCACAAGGAGGTCCCACCATTTTGGAAGATGCCAGGTCCTCCCTGGGAGGAGGCAGTGGGAGCAGCCGGGGCCCACCAACTTGAGCCCATGGGTGCACCTGGCACCATTAGGCCAGTGGACACTCTGTGTCATCACAGACTGGTGCACAGTACTGGAGTCCCCAAGGTGCCGGTCACGACAGCCTGGAGCCCAGCACCATCCCCCATAGTAGCAGCCGGATCAAAGTAGAGATATACCCTCAACAACAGAAGCTGGGGAGCAGACATCCATCCTGAGGCAACAGAAGCACAGACCAGCAGCTGAGATCCATCCCCCAAAACTACAGCAAATCTGAGCAGGAGTTGAGCCCATGAGGCAGCAGCAATCCTTAGCCACCAGTGGCAGGACCTGGGGCTCCACAGAGGCCTGTGCGGTCCAGTAGCTCACAAGAGCAGTGGGAAGCCAGAGCCCCAGAGAGACTGGTGTGATCCAGTTGCCCACTTGTGAGACCTGTGGGGTGCTAAAGCACCAGAAAGGCCTGTGGGAACCAGCAGGGACTGTTCCATCCAGTTACCCATGGGACCTGTGGAATGCTGAAGCACCAGAGAGGCCTGTGTGACCCAGCTATGCACAAGATAGATGTAGAGGATGTGAAAATGGAGGCAGATTGACTAGAAGCTACACAGATGATCTCCCAGGACCAACCAGGAATTACAACTAAAAGAAATACAAATACTCAGAAAAAAGCAAGAGAAAAGCAGCAGGAAAGGACCATATAACCAGGGACACTGGTAGCATCTGTGGAGGCATGAGAGGGTGGCAGGCTGGGAGCCCATGGACAGCAGCAGTCTTAGCTGTGAGCAGCACCCTTGGGGAATAAAGACCAATCCTTCTCCACAGCCCAGAGAGCCGGGACAGAGTGCTAAAATAGCCACAGTCATTCACCTGGGGGTTACGAAGGAGGGACGACAGACTAGCCTGGAACTCTGTAAGGACAACCAGGATTTGGAGGGCACTCAGAGTTCTAGATGAGTTGTGATCACAAAGGACAGTGGCCAGTATGATCCTTCCCAGACCTGTGGAGAAAAGCAGCAGCCCCCACCCCTCGGAGATTCGTCTTTCCCAGGTGAGGCAAAAATGTGCAAATAGAGGCTCATTAATAACCAGTATCTATCCCACCCTCTGGAAATCCTCTTATGCAACGGGGCTACATTCCAAGGCACTGAGTAACTTAGACTTCTAGCCACCAGGAATAAGATAGAGGATAACTGAACCTTTCCTGGGCTTGTAAATCTACCCAAGAAAGTAAGAATTGACAGTAGTGTTTAACGTGGGCCCACCCAGGCTCAGCCAATCCCAGTAGAGGGAGCCACAAACAGCAGAACACCAATACCACAGGGAAAATTTGGCAGGCTCCAAATTGCACTGAGATAAAAAAAATGGTGAAACAAAGAAACAAATCCTAAATGAAAGAATAAGACAACTGTATCAAAGATGAGATCAATGAAATGCAGCTGAGAAAATTGTCAGAGGTAGAGTTCAGAGCCATGATATTGTTGAAGCTCAAAGCATGAGTAAGGACATCAGCACCACGAGTAAAGATATAGAAACATTGAAAACCAACCAGTGGAAATTAAGAATGACATAGCAGAAATTAAGAACACATTGGTAGGACTAACCAGCAGAGTAGAGGAAGCTGATGACTGGATCAGTGAATTAGAAGACAGGGTAAAAAAAATCAACCAATCAAAAAACCAAGAGAAAAAAACAACTAAAAAAAAGAAAGATGGCTTAAGAGAACCGTGGGACAACTGGAAACGTAAAAACATTCGCATCATAGGAGTCTCTGAGGAGGAAGAAAATGAGCAAGGGTTAGAGAATATATTTGAATAAATAGTGACAGAAAACTTCCCTAATTTAGTGAAGGAAGAAGGCATTCAAGTTTAAGAAGCACAGAGAGCTCCAAGAAAGAATAACCCGAACAGGCCCACACTAAGACACATAGTTATTAAAGTGCCAAAAATTCAAGACAAAGAGAGAATCTTAAAGGCAGCAAGAGAGAAGCAACAGGTTACCTACAAAGGAAACCTTATAAGGCTCACAGCTGACTTCTCAACAGATATACTGCAGGCCAGAAGGGAGTGGAATGAAGTAATCAAGGTCATGAAAAACAAGGATCTGAATCCAAGACTACTCTATTCAGCAAGGCTATGATTCAAAATAGAAGGTCAAATAAAGAGCTTCCCAGACCAAAAAAAAAAAAAAAAAAAAAAAAGGATAAGGGAATATATTAACACCAAAGCAGCACTGCAAGAAATGTTAAAAGGACTGCTATAATTAGTAGAAGAAATAGGAAGAAAATAGAACCACACTAAACAAAAATGGCAATAAATAAGTACATATCAATTATCACCTTAAATATGAATAGTGTGAATGCTTCGATAAAAAGACACAGAGTAGCTGACTGGATAAGAAAGCATGACTCACATATATGTTGTTTACAAGAGACCCACCTCTCAAAAAAAGACTCAGATAGGTTGAAAGTGAAGGGATGGAAAAAAATCCTCCAAGCAAACAGAAAGAAAAAAAATAAGCTGGGGTAGCAATACTCATATCTGATAATGTATATTTCAAAATGAAGGCCATAAATAGAGAAAAAGGAGGCCACTACATAATATTGAAAGGATCTATCCAAAAGGAAGATATAATCTTGGTAAACATATATGCACCAAATATAGGCGCACCAACATATATTAAAAAAATTTTAGGATTTCAAAGGAGAAATCAACAGCAATGCAATCATAGCAGGAGACTTCAATACCCCACTGACATCAATGGATAGATCCTCTAGACAAAAAATTAACACAGAAACAGAAACTCTAAATGAAGTTCTAGATCCAATGGATTTAAAGATATTTACAAAGAATTACACCTCAAAGCCACAGAATTCACATTCTTCTCAAGTGCACATGGGACATTCTCAAAGACACACCACAAACTAAGTCTCTACAAGATTAAGAAGATTGAAATAATATCAAGCATCTTTTCAGAT
This sequence comes from Molossus molossus, assembly GCF_014108415.1. Classification (NCBI taxonomy): domain Eukaryota; kingdom Metazoa; phylum Chordata; class Mammalia; order Chiroptera; family Molossidae; genus Molossus; species Molossus molossus. The sequence goes on along the minus strand of NW_023425377.1, from coordinate 55,070,435 downwards.
CACAATGGCATGCAACTAGAAATCAATTGCAACAAGAACATGCAAAGACATTTGAAACATGGAGGCTAAATGGCATGTTATTGAACAATGAATGTGTTATCATGGAGATCAAGACAGAAATTAAAAACGTCCTGGAAACCAATGAAAATGAACACACAATTACACAAAATCTGTGGAATGCAGTGACAGCAGTTCTGAAAGGGAAGTTCATTGCACAACAGCCCTACCTTGAGAAGCAAGAAAAATTTCTAATAGACTATCTAAGCTCACAACTAAAAGAACTAGAAAGCCAACAAAAAGAAAACCCCAGAGAAAGTAGAAGGAAGAAAATAGTAATGATCAGAGCAGAAAAAAATGACATGCAGACCAAAAAATCAATTCAAAGGATCAATGATACAAAGAGCAGGTTCTTTGAAGACATAAAAATGATTGAAGGACCATTAGCTAGACTCACCGAGAAACAAAGCGAGAGAAAACAAATACACAAAATTAGAAATGAAAGAGGAAAAATAATAACTGACACTACAGAAATACAAAGGATCTTTAACAAATGTTATGAACAATTATACAGCAACAAATTCGACAAACTAAGCAAAATGGTCAAATTGATGGAAACACACAGTCTCCCAAAAATGAACTGGGAACAGATAGAAAACTTGAACAGACCAATAACAACAAAAGAAATTGAAGATGTAATCAACACTCTCCCAGCAAACAAGAGCCCAGACTGAACGGTTTCAGAGGGGAATTTTACTAAACATTCAAAGAAGCAATAATACCCTTTCTCCTCAAACTATTTCAAAAAATTCAAGAAGGAAGCCTTCCAAACTTGTTTTATGAGGGCAGCATAATTCTAATTCCAAAACCAGAAAAAGACACTACAAAGAAAGAAAACTACAGGCCAATATCCCTGATGAATATATATGCCATAATCCTGCAAATCGAAGCCAGCAATACACCAAAAAAATTATTTACCATGACCAAGTGGGATTCATCTCAGTGATGCAATGCTGGTACAATATTAGAAAATCAATAAATGTGATACACCACATAAACAAAATGAAAGATAAAAATTATATGATCATATCAATAGACACTGAAAAAGCATTCAACAAAACCCAACACCCATTTCTGATAACACTCAGCAATCTGAAAATAGATGGATCATATCTCAACATAATAAAGCCATATATGAAAGACCTACAGCCAACATCATACTCAATGGGCAAAAATTAAAAGCATTTCCCTTAAGTACAGGACAAGACAAGGATGCCCACTTTTGCCACTCTTATTTAACATAGTACTAAAAATCTTAGCCACAGCAATCAGACATAAAGAAGAAATAAAAGGGATCCAAATTGGAAAGGAGAAAGTGAAACTGTCATTATTCGCAGATGACATGATACTATATGTAGAAAGACCCAAAGACTCCATCAAAAACTTACTAGACTTAATAAATGAATTTGGCAAAGAAGCAAGACACAAAGTAAACATCAAGAAATCAATGGCATTCTTATACACCAACTAAGAAAACAATCCCATTTACCATAGCGGCAAAAAAATTAAGATTCCTAGGAATAAACTTAATGAAAGAAATAAAGAAACATATTCACAGTAAACTACAGGTCATTGAAAAAAGAAATAGAGGAAGATATAAAAAAGTGGAAAGCACATACCTTGTTCATGGATTGGAAGAATTAACATCATTAAAATGCCCATATTACCCAAAGCAATCTATAGATTCAATGCAATCCCCAACAAAATACCAATGACATACTTTACAGAACTAGAACAAATGCTTCAAAAGTTTATATGGAACAAAGAAAGACCTCCAATAGTCACAGCAATCTTAAAAAAGAAGAACAAAGTTGGAAAGATCACATTACCAGATTTCAGATGATACTACAAAGCCACTGTAGTCAAAACAGCCTGGTACTGGCTCAATAACAGGCCTATAGACCAGAGGAACAGAACAGATAACCCAGAAATAGACACAAGGCAATATGCTCAATTAATATTTGACAAATGTGGCAGGAGCATACAGCATACAGTGGAGTAAAGACAGCCTCTTTAATAAATGGTGTTGGGAAAATTTGACAGCTACATGGAAAAAAAAAAAAAAAGAAGAAACTATACCATCAACTTACACCCTACATAAGCATAAACTCAAAATGGATAAAATACTTAAATGTGATTCCTGAATCCATAGTAATCCTAGAAGTAAATGTAGGCAGCAAAATTTCAGACATTATATGTAGCAGAATGTTTGCTGATATATCACCTAAAGCAAAAGAATCAAAGAGGAAATGAACACATGGGACTACATCAAACGCAAAAGTTTCTGCACAGCAAAAGATACAATCATCAAAATGGAAAGACAACCCATAGTAATGGAGAGCATCATTTCCAATGATATATCAGATAAGAGGTTAATTTCCAATATATATACATTGCTCATACACTCAACATAACGAAGACAAAGAACCCAATTAAAAAATGGACAGAGGAACTAAATAGACACCTCTCCAAACAGGACATACAAATGGCTAAGAGACATGTGAAGAAATGCTCAACATCACTAATCATTAGAGAGATGAAAATTAAAACAACAATGAGGTATCACCTTACACCTGTCAGAATGGCCACCATCAACAAATCAACAAACAACAAGTGTTGGCGAGGGTGTGGAGAAAAGGGGACTCTAGTACACTGCTGGTGCAAATGCAGACTGGTGCAGCCACTATGGAAAACAATATGGTGTTACCTCAAAAAATTAAAAAGTGAACTTCCATTTGACCAAGTGATTCCACTTCTAGGAATATACCCTAAGAAGCCTGAAACACCAATCAGAAAGAATATATGTACCCCCAAGTTCATAGCATCACTATTTACAATAGCTAAGATCTGGGAACAGCCGAAATGTCCATCAGTAGATGAATGGATAAAAATGCTGTGGTACATATACACAATGGAGTACTATGCGGCTGTAAGGAAGAACGATCTCTTATCCTTTGAGACAACATGGAGGGACACGGAAAGTGTCATCCTAAGTGAAACAAGCCAAACAGAGAAAGACAAGTATAATATGATCTCACTTATTTGTGGAATATAATGAACATAATAGTCTGAAGAATGGGGTAATTCCAGAGACGTGGAAGTGGTGTACAGACTGACTATCCCCAGAAGAGGGTATGGTGGGGAGATAAACCACAGAACTTATATGCATGTATGCATGAACAATGGACATGGACAAGACAGCTGGGGATAGTACGGGGAGTTCTGAGGAGGGGAATAAGTGGGGGAAGAAAAAGAAATATCTGTAACAAAATAAATTAATTTAAAAAAGTCCATACTACCAAAACAATCAATAGATTCAATGCAATCCCCATCAATATACCAACAGCATACTTCACAGAACTAGAACAAATACTTCAAAATTCATATAGAACCAAAAAAGATTCTGAATAGCCACAGCAATCTTGAAAAAGAATAGCAAAGTTGGAGAGATCACATTACCAGATTTCAGGTTATACTACAAAGCCACTGTAATCAAAACAGCCTGGTACTGGCACAAGAACAGGCATATATACCACAGGAACAGAATAGAGAACCCAGAAATGGTCCCAAGTCAATATGCTCAATTAATATTTGACAAAGGTGCCAGAGCATACAGTGGAGTAAAGATAGCCTCTTTAATAAATGGTGTTGGGAAAATTGGATAGCTACATGCAAAAAACTGAAACTAGACCATTAACTTACATCATACACAAGAATAAACTCAAAATGGATAAAAGACTTAAAGGTGACTCATGGAGCCATACAAATTCTAGAAGAAAATGTAGGCAACAAAATTTCAGACATCATATGCAGCAGAATTATCACTGATATATCACTTAAGGCAACAGAAACAAAAGAAAAAATGAGCACATGGGACTATATCACACTGAAAATCTTTTGCACAACAAAAGAAATAACGATCAAAATGGAAAGAGAACCCATTTTATGGGAGAGCATAATTGCCAATGATACATTGGATAAGGGGTTAATTTCTAAAATATGTGGAGTACTCATACACCTCAACAAAAAGAAGACAAAGAATACAATTAAAAAATGGGTAGAGGCCCTGACTGGTTTAGTTCAGCTGTTAGAGCATCGGCCTGGGGACCAGAAAACCTTAGGTTTGATTCCCGCTGTTGGCAGGTACCTTGGTTGCAGTTTGTAGCAGGCCTTGGTTGGGGTTGTGTGGGTGGCAACCATTTGATGTGTCTTTCTCACATTGACGTTTCTCTCTCTCTCTCTCTCTCTCCCTTCTTCTCTTTCTTCTGCTCTATTTAAATGTGAAGGCAAGCCCTGGCCAGTTTGGCTTGGCAGTTGGAGCATCGGCTTGTGCTCCAGAGAGACCCGTGTTCGGTTCCCGCTAAGGGCACGTACCTTGGTTGCAGGTTGTCCCTGGCCCTGGTTGGTCGTGCGGGTGGCAGCCATTTGATGTGTCCCTTTCACATCGATGTTTCTCTCTCTCTCTCTCTGTTCCTCTCTCTCCCTCCTACTCTATTTGAACAACAACAAAAAAATGTCCTCTGGCGAGGATTAGATGTAAAGGCAAAAGTTTTCTTTGGTGAGGATAAAAAAAAAAAAATTAGGCAGAGGATCTGAACAAACTCCTCTCCAAAAGGGGCATACAAATGGCCTAAAGACATATGAAAAAATGCTCAATGGCACCAATCATTGGAGAATTGCAAATTAAAACGACTATGAGGTATCACCTCACACCTGCCAGAATGGCTGCCATCAACAAATCATCAAACAAGTGCTGGTGAGGGTGTGGAGAAAATGAGATTTTAGTACATTGCTGGTGGAAATTCAGACTGGTGCAGCCACTATGTACAGCAACATAGTATTTCCTAAAAAATCTGTAAATTTTACTGCCTTGCACAGCTGGTGTACCTCAGTGGTTGAGCATCAACCCATGCACCAAGCCCATTCACCAAGAGGTTGCTGGTTCAATTTTTGGTCAAGGCACATGTCCCGTTTGTGGGCCCAATCCCCAGTGAAAGGCATGCAAGAGGAGGTCAGTCAACGTTCTTGCTCATCAATGTTTCTATTTCTTTCTCCCTCTCCTTTCCTCTCTAAGAAAACTAATAAAGAAAAAAATTAATTAAATTTAAAAAAGAAAAAAAAATTCGCCTTTCTGTTAAAAAAGGAAAAATTGAACTGCCGTTTGATCCAGTGATCCTACTCTTAGGAATATATCCTAAGAAGCCTGGAACACTAATCAGAAAAAATATATGTACCCCATATGTGCATAGCAGCACTATTTATAATTGCTAAAATCTGGAAACAGCCCAAGTATCCATCAATACATGAGTGGATAAAAAAGCTGTGGTACATATACACAATGGAATACTCTGCAGCTATACGAAAGAAAGATCTCTTGTCATTTGAGACTACATGGAAGGACCTGGAGAGTATAATGCTAAGCAAAATATGCCAATCAGAGAAAGACAAATATAACATAATCTCAATTATTTGTGAAATATAACAAACAAAACAAACTGATGAACAGAATGGACCCAGAGATATGGATGTGGGGTAGAGACTGACAAACTTCAGAAGAGGGGATTGGGGGTAGGGAAGAGATAGACCACAGAACTGATATGCATATATGCCTCACCTATGTCCATTGCGCAAGGGGGCGGGGGACATCAGGAGGAAGGTGTCAAGGGGGAAAAAGGAGAACCATCTGTAACAAAAATTAATTAATTAATAGAAAAAAAAGAATCGCTGTAAAAATTTGCATAATATAAGTGCACTTTGTTACATTATACTTAATGTTGAAAAAACACAAACATATTGAGCATTTGTTCATATGTCTCTTGGCCATTTGTATGTCCTGTTTGGAGAGGTGTCTATTCAGCTCCACTGCCCATTCTTTAATTGGGTTCTTTGTATTTCTTTTGTGGAGTTGTATGAGCACTCTATATATATTAGAAATTAACCCCTTATCTGATACATCATTGGCAATGATGTTCTCCCCTACAGTGGGTTGCCTTTCCATTTTGATGATTGTTTCTTTTGCTCTGCAGAAGCTTTTTAGTTTGATGTAGTCTCATGTGTTTATTTTTTCCTTTGTTTCTGTTGCCTTGGGTGATGTATCAGTGAAAATTCTGCTGAGTATGATGTCCGAAATTTTGATGCCTACATTTATTCTAGAATTTTTATGGATTCACAGGTCACATTTAAGTCTTTTATCCATTTTGAGTTTATTTTTTATCTATGGTGTAAGTTGATGGTCTAGTTTCATTTTTTTGCATGTAGCTGTCCAATTTTCCCAACACCATTTATTAAAGAGGCTGCCTTTACTCCACTGTATGCTCTTGCCACCTTTGTCAAATATTAATTGAGCATATTGCCTTGGGTACATTTCTGGGTTCTCAGTTCTGTTCCACTGGTCTATATGCCTGTTCTTGTGCCAGTACCAGGCTGTTTTGATTACAGTCGCCTTGTAGTATAACCTGATATCTGGTATTGTGATCCCACCTGCTTTGTCCTTTTTCAAGATTGCTGTGGCTATTGGAGGTCTTTTTTGGTTCCATATGAACTTTTGAAGTATTTGTTCTAGTTCTGTGAAATATGTCGTTGGTATTTTGACATCACTAATCATCAGAGAGATGCAAATTAAAACAACAATGAGGTATCACCTCACACCTGTCAGAATGGCCGCAATCAACAAATCATCAAACAACAAGTGTTGGCGAGGGTGTGGAGAAACGGGGACTCTAGTACACTGCTGGTGCAAATGCAGACTGGTGCAGCCACTATGGAAAACAATATGGTGTTACCTCAAAAAATTAAAAAGTGAACTTCCATTTGATCCAGTGATCCCAGTCCTAGGAATATACCCTAAGAAGCCTGAAACACCAATGAGAAAGAATATATGTACCCCCAAGTTCATAGCAGCACTATTTACAATAGCTAAGATCTGGAAACAGCCTAAGTGTCCATCAGTAGACGAATAGATAAAAAAGCTGTGGTACATATACACAATGGAGTACTATGCAGGTGCAAGAAAAAAAGATCTCTTATCATTTGAGACGACATGGAGAGACCTGGAAAGTATTATCCTATGTGAAATAAGCCAAGCAGAAAAAGACAAATACCACATGATCTCACTTATATATGGAATATAATGAACATAACAATCTGAGGAATATGGTAGACCCAGAAACATGGAAGTAGGGCACAGACTGACATCCCTCAGAAGAGGGGTTGCGGGGGTGGGAAGAGATAAACTACGGAATTTATATGCATGTATGCATATCCAATGGACATGGACATCAAAGCTGGGGACGGGGTGGTGGGGGGTGGGGAGGAGGGTGTCAATGGGGTAAAAAAGGAGAAACATCTGTAACAAAAAAAAAATTAATAAAAAATAAATAAATAAATTGCCTTATTAGTGAAAAAAAAGAAAGAAAGAAAAAACACAAACATAGAACTTGATTGTAAACACAAAGGCAAAGTTACTCACTAACTCTCAGTAATCATCATGCAAGCCTCTCATGCTCTTTTCAGTATCAGAATCTTCATCTTCATGGCCAGACTTCAATCCCAGGGAGTCGGGCTCAGTTCCATCTCATTCTGGCTTCAGGGCAGCTTGGCACATTCATGCCAATTTCAGTGTCTCTTCATCTGCCAGCTTAGAATTTAGCAGAGTTTTCCTTTGACATACCATTTCTCCTGAGCCTTCCTGTAGCAAAGCAAAAAAAAAAACAAAAAAAAAAAAACAGGGACAATGCACTTAGGCAAAACACACCTCCTGAGCCACTTCCTCCCCTAACTTTCCCTCCACCATCTTGGAACAACTGGGAGCTCCATCACCCCTTCCTGGAAACTGCCCATTGGGCAGTATTGGTTTTTACCCTATTAATAGAAATGAGGCTTCTTGAGGCTAGAAATGCTTGCTAAGCAGGAACTTCTCGGGTATGAGAGCAGGAGCAGTGCCATGATGGCTATGATCAAGCCAAGACTGAAGGCGGCCTGGGGCAGAGGAGGGTGGCTTGGTGCTCAGCATACAGGCAATGAGACCTGGGGGACTCTGCCCTGATGCTGGACTGGCAGGACCCACTAAGGTAAGATGCAGACACTCTCTTTCTCTTCTAGCTATTTATAGTCTCAGGGGATTGCCTATGTCCTCTGGCCCCCACTCCCACAGACTGGAGCCCTCACCTTTTCTCCCAAGGCCAGCACAGAGCCTGTTTGCCACAGAGGAGCAGAGAGTAACCTTTGTTGGTGGGTGAGAGGTTAGTGTGGTGGTCATCAGAGTGACACCTGAGAGGTCAGGGGTCATTATCTGGGATGTCACCTCAGATGTAGCCCAGCTAAACACTGCTCATAACTGAGATTCGAGAAGATAGCTTCTGTGATATCATATTACAAGATTTTAGTCCTTCAGCCTTCGACAAGCTTAACCAAGTGCCTATAAGGCTATTGCCGACTTGATTTTACAAGATTACTATGAACTGCCTTCTTCAGTGGTGGCCAAACCCTGGTCTGGCCATGCACAGTCTGGGAGAGGCAGAACCGGCCCATACAGCCCACACAGATGGGTGGCAGATGACAAGGCCAGCAGCCCAGGAGCAGGTTCTAGCCCAATGTGGAGAACTCTGTTCCAGAGGCTTTCAGTAGCCCAATCAGCCAGGCCTTCCTCGGCCCTAAAAGAAAACAGCCTAATAGGCTCTCAGCTGAGACAGGGCCTGCACTGCCAGATGGGCCTGTTCATTAGGATGGGTGTGTGATATTTCTTATGCAAATGAGGGCAAATAAATCTATCTGAAAAATATGAACAACAAACATGAACAAAGATATGGACTTTGAGGGTACTGGCTGACAGGAAAAAAAAAAAAAAAAGAGAGAGAGAGAGAGGAGGGAGCCAGGGAGATCCCCAGCACTGCCCTGGGCACTCAGCCCAAGTGTTTTGATTTTGCCTGCCCAGGCTTCCCAAGAGAGAAATTGAAGCCGCTGGAGCCTCCATGTTCAAGCCTAAACACAAGGGCACCAGGAGCTGGACAGGCATGAAGCCTGGTCCACAACTGTTGAACCCAGCTCCAGTAGCTCCAGTAATCCAGCACATAGGTGGATAGTGGTCAGACATAGCTGCAGCCAAGAGACCAAGGAATGACCACCAGGGCCAAGTCCATCTTCTAGCCCAGGGGAAGCAGGGCCTCTCATATTTCCTGAACAATGCTCTAGCCCCAGGAAAGGAGTTGCTGCTCCATCACTGCCCCTATCTGGCAACCAGTCCAGACCAGGGGGTTTCTCAGACTCTCCCTGGCCCTCCTCCCAGTGTTCTGCCCACTACTCAGTCCTGCCAGCTCTGCTCCTAATTGTCCTTATCATACCCACCTCTGCTTCATCACGATCACCTCCTCTCTGCCCCAACCAGCAGTATGTACCAGTGAAGGACCTCATGTTTCATCTACCTTTGCCCAAAATTTACCTTCTCAACTAGGCCTAACCTGACCACTCTTTAATACCCAAACCTGCCTCCTCACCTCCACCCCTTGCCTTTCTTTGTCCTTCTGGGGCACTGATGATATTCTAGCACCTTAGATGATTTACTTAGTGTTTAGTGTTTATTACCGGCCTTCCCCACTAAAATGTGAACTCTGTGAGAGCAGGATTATTGTCTGATGTATCCTGACAGTGGTTGTCCATTGCAGGTGCTCAGTACATATTATTTGAATGGGTAAACATAAAATGCCCCATGACGATCCTGTTTTGAATACCAAAAGAGCACCAGGAGAACATATGGTGTAATTTCTTAAATTTTACTTAAGATGGAGAGTAATAGGGTAGGTATTTTCATGTCTTTTAGTTCAAGGTGGCAAACTTATCTCAAGATGACTTAACCAAACAGGTATTTATTGGCTCATATGATTTAAAAAAATCTAAGAGTGACTAGTTGCTAGTGTGGTAAATCTACATGAGCAAACACTGCCCTCATGACTTACCTCATTATTGCTGACAGGTTGTTCTTTTTTTAAATTTTAATTAATTAATTTATTTTTGTTATGGATGTTTCTTCTTTTTTCCCCACTGTTTCCCCCCTCCCCCTCCCTACACGCCCTCTCCCCAGTTTTGTTGTCCATGTCCATTGTTCATGCATACATGCATATGAGTTATGTGGTTTATCTCACCCTACCACACCCTGTTCTGGGGATAGTCAGTCTGTACACCACTTCCACATCTATGGGACTACCCCATTCCTCAGACTGTTATGTTCATTATATTCCACAAATAAGTGAGATCACATGATACTTGTCTTTCTCTGTTTGGTTTGTTTCACGTAAGATGACACTTTCCAGGTCCTTCCATGTTGTCTCAAAGGATAAGAGATCTTTTTTTCTTGCAGCTGCATAGTACTCCATTGTGTATATGTACCACCGCTTTCTTATCCATTCGTCTACTGATGGACACTTGGGCTGTTTCCAGATCTTAGCTGTTGTAAATAGTGCTGCTACAAACATGGGGGTACATATATTCTTTCTGATTGGTGTTTCAGGCTTCTTAGGATATATTCCTAGAAGTGGGATCAATGGGTCAAATAGAAGTTCATTTTTTAATTTTTTGAGGTAACACCATATTGTTTTCCATAGTGGCTGCACCAGTCTGCATTCCCACCACCAGTGCACTAGAGTCCCCTTTTCTCCACACCCTAGCCAACACTTGTTGTTTGATGATTTGTTGATGGCAGCCATTCTGACAGGTGTGAGGTGATACCTCATTGTTGTTTTAATTTGCATCTATCTAATGATTAGTGATGTTGAGCATATCTTCATATGTCTCTCAGCCATTTGTATGTCCAGTTTGGAGAGGTGTCTATTTAGTTCCTCTGCCCATTTTTTAATTGGGTTCTTTGTCTTCCTTTTGTGGAGTTGTATGAGCACTCTATATGTATTGGAAATTAACCCCTTATCATATATCATTGGCAATTATGCTCTCCCATACAGTGGGTAGCCTTTCTGTTTTGATGATTGTATCTTTCGCTGTGCAGAAGCTTTTGAGTTTGATGTAGTCCCATGTGTTCATTTTCTCTTTTGTTTCTATTGCCTTAGGTGATGTATCAGTGAAAATTCTGCTATATATGATGTCTGAAATTTTGTTGCCTATAGTTTTTTTTTTTTTAGGATTTTTATGGATTCATGAATCACATTTAAGTATTTTATCCATTTTGAGTTTATTCTTATGTATGGTGTAAGTTGATGGTCTAGTTTAATTTTTCTGCATGTAGCTCTCCAATTTTCCCAACAACATTTATTAAAGAGGCTGTCCTTTCTCCACTGTATGCTCTTGCCACGTTTGTCAAATATTAATTGAACATACTCCCTTGGGTCCATTTCTGGGTTCTTTGTTCTGTTCCACTAGTCTATATGCCTGTTCTTGTGCCAGTACCAGGCTGTTTTGATTACAGTTGCTTTGTAGTATAACCTGATATCTGGTAATGTGATCCCTTCAACTTTGTTCTTTTTTTTCAAGAGTGCTATAGCTATTTGAGGTCTGTTTTTGTTCCATATGATATTTTGAAGTACTTTTTCTAATTCTGTGAAGTATGCCGTAGGTATTTTGATGGGGATTGCATTGAATCTATAGATTGCTTTGGGTAGTATGGACATTTTAATGATGTTAATTCTTCCAATTTATGTACAGTGTATGTGCTTCCACTTTTTTATATCTTCCTCTATTTCTTTTTTCAATGACTTGTAGTTTTCTGTGAATAGGTCCTTTATTTCTTTGGTTAAGTTTATTCCTAGGTATCTTAATATTTTTGCCACAAAAAAATGGTAAATGGGATTGTTTTCTTAGTTTCTCTTTCTGTGAGTTCATCATTGGTGTATAAGAATGCCATCAATTTCTTGACATTAATTTATATCCTGCTACTTTTCCAAATTCATTTATTAAGTCTAGTAAATTTTTGATGGAGTCTTTGGGGTTTCTACGTATAGTATCATATCATCTGCAAATAATGACAGTTTCAATACCTCCTTTCTTATTTGGATCCCTTTTATTTTTTCTTGCTGTCTGATTGCTGTGGCTAAGACTTCTGGTACTATGTTAAATAAGAGTGGTGAAAGTGGGCATCCTTGCCTTGTTCCTGTTCTTAAGGAAAATACTTTTATTTTTTGCCCGTTGAGTATGATGTTGGCTGTAGGTCTTTCATATATGGCCTTTATAATGTCTAGATATGATCCTTCTTTTCCCACATTGCTGAGTGTTTTTATCAGAAATGGATGCTGGATTTTGTCGAAGGCTTTTTGGGCATCAATTGATATTATCACGTGGTTTTTATTCTTCATTTTATTTATGTGGTGTATCACGTTTATTGATTTGCGAATATTGTACCAGCATTGCATCCCTGGGACAAATTATACGTGGTCATGGTGGACAAATTATACGTGGTCATGGTGGATAATTTTTTGTTTTATTGCTAGATCTCATTTGGTCGTATTTTCTTCAGGATTTTGGTGTCTATGTCTATTTGGCCTGTACTTTTCTTTCTTTTTCTGGTTTTCAAATTAGAATTATGCTGGCTTCATAAAACAAGTTTGGGAGTCTTCCTTCTTCTTGAATTTTTTGAAATAATTTGAGGAGATTGGGTCTTAGTTCTTCTTTGAATGTTTGGTAAAACTTTCCCATGAAGCTATCTGGGCCTGGGCTTTTGTTTCTGTTTTGGGAGACTATGTGTTTCTAGAAATTTGTCCATTTCACTTAGATTGTGGAATTTGTTGCCATATAATTGTTCATAGTTGTTGTTAATGATCTTTTGTATTTCTGTGGTGTCAGTTGTTACTTCTCCTCTTTCATTTCTGATTTTGTGTATTTGGGTTCTCTCTGTTTCTTGGTGAGTCTAGCTAAAGGTCCATCAATCTTGTTTATCTTTTCGAAAAACCAGCTCTTTGTTTCATTGAATCTTTAAATTGTATTTTTTTTTTTTTTTTTTGACTCTATGTCATTTATTTCTGCTCTGCTCTTTAATATTTCCTTCCTTCTACTTGCTCTGGGGTTTTCTTTTTGTTTTCTCTCTAGTTCTTTATGTTGTGAAGTTAGTTAGTCTATTAGAGATTTTTCTTCTTTTTTGAGGTAGGCCTGTAGTGCTATGAACTTCCCTCTCAGAACTGCTTTCAATGCATCCCATTGATTTGTGTTGTAGTATTTTCATTATCATTGGTTTCCAGGAAGTTTTTAATTTCTTTCTTAACCTCCTCGGTAACATGCTATTTAACATGCTTGGTAACATGTTGTTTAATAACATGCTATTTAGCTTCCATGTGTTCAAACGTCTTTGTATGTTCTTCTTGCAATTGATTTCTAGTTTCATGCCATTGTGATCTAAGAAGATGCTTGATATGATTTCAATCTTCTTGAACTTGTAGAGACTTAGTTTGTGTCCTATAATGTGATCTATCTCTGAGAACGTCCCATGTGCCCTTGAGAAGAATGTGAATTCTGTAGTTTTGGGGTGTAATTCTCTGTAGATATCTATTAAATCCATTTGGTCTAGTGCTTCATTTAGAGTCTCTGTTTCCTTGCTAATTTTTTGTCTAGAGTATTTATCCAGTGATGTCAGCAGGGTGTTGAAGTCCCCTGCTATGATTGTATTGCTATCGATTTCTCCTTTAAAGTCCTCCAGAAGTTTTTAATATATTTTGGTGCTCCTATATTGGGTGCATATATGTTTTTCAAGGTTATATCTTCCTGTTGGATAGATCCTTTCAATATTATGTAGTGGCTTTCTTTGTCTCTAGTTGTGGCCTTCATTTTGAAATCTATTTTATCATATATGAGTATTGCTACCCCAGCTTTTTTTTTCTTTTTTGTTTGCTTGGAAGGTTTTTTTCCATCCCTTCACTGTCAACCTATGTGAGTCTTTTGTTGTGAGGTGGGTGTCTTGTAAACAACATATAAATGAGTCACTTTCTTATCCAATCAACTACTCTGTGTCTTTTTATGGGAGCATTCAATCTTTTTACATTTAAAGTGATTATTGATATGTACTTATTTATTGCCATTTTTGTTTAGTGTGGTTATATTTTTTTTCCTATTTCTCCTGCTAATTACGGCAGTCCTTTGAACATTTCTTGCAGTGTTGTTTTGGTGCTAATGTATTCCCTTAGCCTTTTTCTGTCTGAGAAGCTCTTTATTTGAGCTTTTATTTTGAATGATTGCCTTGCTGGGTGGAGTACTCTTGGATTCAGATCCTTGTTTTTCATGACTTTGATTGCCTCATGCCATTCCCTTCTGGCCTGTAGTGTTTCTTGTGAGAAGTCAGCTGAGAGCATTATGGCATTTCCTTTGTGGTAACTTGTTGCTTCTCTCTTGCTGCTTTTAGGATTCTCTCTCTGTCTTGAATTTATGGCACTTTGATTGCTATTTTTCTTGGTGTGGGCCTGTTTGGGTTTTTCTTACTTGGGGCTCTCTGTGCTTTTTGGACTTGAATACCTTCTTCTTCACCAAATTAGGGAAGTTTTCTGTAACTATTTCTTCAAATAAATTCTCTAACCCTTGCTCATTTTCTTCTTCTTTGGGGATGCCTATGATGCAAATGTAATTACCTTTCCAGTTGTCCCACAGTTCTCTTAAGCTGTTTTCCTGTTTTTTAATTATTTTTTCCTTTTGGTTTTCTGATTGGTTGATTTTTTCTACCCTATCTTCTAATTTACTGATCCGGTCCTCAGTTTCCTCTACTCTGCTATTTAGACTCTCCAATGTGTTTTTATTTCTGATATGTCATTCTTCATTTCTTCTTGGTGGTTTTTAATTTCCAACTTGTTGATTTTCAACATTTCTATGTTCTTACTCATGGTGCTCATGTCCTTACTCATGCTGTTGAGCTTCCTCAAGATCATGGCTCTGAATTCTAGTTTTGTAACTTGCTTAACTGCACCTCATTTATCTCATCTTTGGTAGACGTCTCTTGTTCTTTCATTTGGCTTTTGTTTCTGTTTTTCACCATTTTGGCTATCACAGCGGCTTTGGAGCCTGCCAAATTTTCCCTGTGGATGTTGGTGTTCTGCTGTTTGTGGCTCCCTCTCCTGGGTTTGGTTGAGGCAGGGAGGACCCACTTTAAACACCACTGTCACATCTTAACTTTCCTGGTTAGAGTTGGTAGCCCAGGGAATGGTAGTTATCCTTTAGCTTTTTTGCCTGGAGGCTATTAGTAGAGGTCACCTGAAGAACCCTGGTTTCTGAGTTGAATGAAAAACTCCCTCAGGTGCTCTGTGTAAGAGGATTTCCTGATGGTGGGGCAGATGCTGGTTGTTAATGGGCCTCAATTAGCATTTCAATGGCCACCAGGTGGGGTTGAATCTCAGAGGAGGGGCCGCCTCTCCCCAGGGCTCTGGGAAGGATTAAGATGACCACAGTCATGTGTGGCTGCACTTAGTGAAAGCTCTGAGCACTCTCCAAATCCCAAATGTCCCCACACAGTTCCAATCCAGTCTGCTCTCCCTCTGCCGGAGACCAAGGTGAATAGCTGCTGCCGATTTAGCCTCTGTCCAGGCTGTGCGCTGTGGAGCCACCTGGGTCTTTAACCCGAGGGCACTGCTCCCAGCTAAGGGCTGCCGTGGCTGCGGCAGCTCCCAGCAGAGGACGTAGCACCCAGCCGAGGTTGCAGGACCCAGCTGAGGTGGCTGCAGGTCTCAGCCAAGGCAGCCGCAGGTCTCAGCCAAGGCAGCCGCAGGTCTCAGCCAAGGCCGCTGGTCCCAGCTGAGGCCGTAGCACCCAGCCAAGTTCGCAGGACCCAGCCAAGGCGGCCGTAGGTCCCAGCCGAGGTCTTAGGACCCAGCCGAGGCCACAGGACCCAGCCGAAAGCATAGCTTCCAGCCGAGGCCGCTGGTTCCAGCCAAGGCCTCAGCAGGTCCCACCAGGGGCTGCAGGTCTGAGCTGAGTCCGCTGGTCCCAGCTGATGCCGCAGCAGGTCCCAGCCCAGGCCACTGTGGACTGTGGGCTCCCGGCCCCCTCTCGCGGCCTCGCAAGCCTACCAGGATTGAATCAGTGTCCCTGGTTATGTGGTCATCCAAGCTGCCTTTCGGTTTCCCCTTCCTGATGTTTTGTTTTTATTTTCATTGTAATTCCATTTTGGTCCTGGGAGATGGTCTGTGTAGCTTCCATTCACTTCGCCGCCATTTTTCCTCTCCTCATTTGAATTTTTTAATACCCATTTCTATTCAGTAACTGTTGCAGCTTCTAGAGGGCCACATGTTGTGGCACACAACCCTCGTTTCGCTGTGCAGAAGCTTTTGAGTTTGATGTAGTTCTATGTGTTCATTTTCTCCTTTGTTTCTGTTGTGACAGGCTGTTCTTAAGTGTGACCCCAATAATCTCAGGCCAACTACCTCTCCACTCTTTAAAAAAAGTTTCAAACAAACAAATAACCAAAACTGAAACAGTCTCATAGATACAGAGCATGTTTTGATGATTGCCAGATGGGGGGAGTAGGCTGGGTAACAAAGGTGAAGGGATTAAGAAGTACAAATATGGTAGTCACAAAATAGTCACAGAAATGTAAAGTACAGCTTAGGGAATATAATCAATAATATTTTAATAACTTGGTATGGAGCCGAATGGGTACTAGACTTATTGGAGGGACCTCTTCGTAACTAATATCAATGTCTAACCACTGTGCTTCACATCTGAAACTAATATAATATTATATATCAACTGTAATTGAAAAACAAAAATAAACAGTTCTAAAATTACCTTGCCTGGGCCTGGCTTGAATCAGGTGCATACCCCTATTCCTTCCCCAAACCAACTGGCATTCCCAGGGAATGGAACACAGTGACTATCCAGACATGGAGCAGATTTCCCCTTATAGCCCTCAGAAACAGCATGGCCTGCCAACATCTTGACCTTCAGCTTCTGGCTTCCAGAACTGTGAGAGAATAAATTTCTGTTGTTCTAAGCCACATAATTTGTGATCATTTGTTATTGCAATCTTAGGAACTAATATAGATGTCAATTCTCTTCCTTATTAATTATAAGCTTAATTCAATCCAAATCAAAATCCTTACAGTATTTGAGGTTTGGTTTGGCATTTATTTATTTATTCATTTATTTATGTAGGGAAGGTTCTATTTTTTCTTCTCATTGTTTTTGGAAGGGCAAGATATTTAAAAATCCATGTATCAGAAGGAAAATAAAGTTATATCCAGGAAATTTGTGAAAAATAATGGCAGGGCCAGTACTCTCTTTCAGACATGATAAACCCTATAGAATGACTGCCAAGAGTGAGGAACCAAGGCAGATGAGGGGATTCAGAAATACTCTAAGGGGTTCAGTACATGACAGAAGTGAACCATTGAATCAGTGGGCAAACATAGATCATTCAATAAAAGGAACTGAGACAACTGGGAAGCTAATCAGATAAACTAATGCTAACAAAAATTAATGGAGGCCAGAGCTATACTCCTTTCACTAAAATTAAACCCTGATGGATCAAAATTTTAAAGCCTAATAATTCCAAGATGTCCAATTCAAGATGGTAGGCCATGTTCATATTATATCAGCTACTTCCAAAATAGCTAAGAAATGACAAGATAAAGCAACATTTTCATATGAAGACTATCCCCAGCAGTATGGTTTTGTGTTGGGGGAGGATGATGCTCTTGGTATGCCATATACTTTGAGGAATTTCTGGAAAATAGAAAGCAAATGAGATCCAACTTACAAGAGAAACCAAAGCAAAGATACTTTCATGTTGGGATGAAGGTTTATTTTTCCCACTGAACCTCTTGGTGCTTATTTGTGAAGCGATACCCAATACCCAGACATCCTTGAGACTAGAGCATGTGACCACATAGTTACACTTAGAAGGATTCTCAAGACAAAACCCAACATTCTAATAAGGAAGTATATTACTGAGCAGATAAAATTTTCTATTCATCTTATAAACTGTCTTTGATCTGCAAAGATTTTAGAAAATGGAAGCAAATCCAGAAATTCCTGAAACCCAAAGGTTTTTATTTGAGAAAACCAATGTATTGAATATATCCGACATGTACATTGTAAGTCAATATAAAACTCCCTAGTTTGTACTTCTGCCACACCCAGCGCCACTTGCCATGTTTTGCTCACAGCTCAGTCCAAAAGAGAAAAGAACACAACCAGAATGCAACCACTGCACAGATATCCCACAAAACAGAAATACAAAGAACTCAGGCAAAGCTCAAATTTTCTTCTCTTTCTCTCCTCCTACACAGATACTGTTCAGAGAATTCTTAGGTTTTTTGTAAGCCATTCTCCAAAGACCTCCTCCCTCTGCTGACATGAAATTACTGAGTCCTGCTGGTGTTCCAGAACTCAGTGTGTTCTTTGAGATGGTGCCAGAGGTGTGATGGATTTTCACTTATGACTTCCTCATCTCCTCTCAGGAATCCCGCAGGAACAGTGCAGCCCCTCGGTGATGGGCACAGAACACACTGGCTTACGTTGCAGAGTTGGAGATATGCTGTGCATATTCTTGAGAAATGAAAGATGACGTGGAAGCCAAGGCTTGTGTTCCAATTCTCTGCAGAGTCTGGAAGCGCCCTCCATGGGCGGTGAGCTAAGAAATAAACAGTCACCACCCTACCATGGGGGAAATAGCCCATACCAAACAAGTCCATAGACACCTGCACCCCTTGTTATTCAATTTAAAGCAACTTTAAAGTTTCACTTTACACTCAATTAGCATATCCCATATTATCTGTTAATTTGATGATAGTGCTGGATGCTGTCTAGAGTGCAGTGAACTTCACAGCTCACACAGGGAGCCACTGTGCAGGGCCCTGCCCCCTGGAGGCCTAGGGACCCATTAATTCCCCAGTTTTCCTCAGTTATTCAAATTGACCCTGTCATCTGCAACCAAAGTCCTGACTAAAGTGAGGACTGAACACAGAGATGCTTAATCTTTGCAAAATTAGAGACAAGCTCAGCTTATCACATGAGATTTACTTAAAAATTGCTGACATATAAGCACAATAGGATAGGATGTTCCCTTAAAATTATATAGATTAAGTAGCACACATATCAAAGCATTATGTTGTACACATAAAATTAGTAGTGTTATATATCAGTTATAGCTTAATAAAAATAATTTTAATTACTTTTTTTTTATCCTCACCTGAGGACATTTTTTATTTTTTGTTCAGATAGAGTGGGAGGGAAAGAGAGGGAGAGAGAGAGAGAGAGAGAGAGAGAGAGAGAGAGAGAGAGAGAGAGAGAGAGAAACATCGACGTGAAAGAAACATATTGAATTGCTGCCTCCCACATTATCCAACCAGGGCTAGGGACAAACCGCAACTGAAGTATGTGTCCTTAGCGGGAACCGAACCTGGTTCTCTCTGGACTACAGGCTGATGCTCTAACCGCTGAGCCAAACCAGCCAGGGCAATAAAAATAATTTTAAAACCCTTATTACTTACCAGAAAAAATACACACAAGAAGACAAGGTGAATAAAACGGATCATATAGGGAGTTTTCTTAAAGCCCTAAAAACTAAATTATATGTGAGAACTAAGACAAAATGCACCTTCACATGGGCTAGCATATGGGTTAACACACAATCAAAAATGTTCCAAAGGCAACACCCACATACAAGACATATAACTAAAATAGAGGAACTCAGAAGGATGAAACATAAAACTATGAACAAGTTATATGGGGGAAATGCGACAAAAAGAATACAGAGAAGGTTGTTTTCAAGGTAAAACATATTAATTAATCAAAAAAATCACCCGTTGTTATAGTCAAAGGTGCAATTCTCAACATAGTTATTGAAATCTATATAACAAATGCAAAAATTGCAGAAGATATGAAGAATAGACACATTAATATATATATGTGTGTGTGTGTGTGTGTGTATTTTTTTTTTCCATTTATTTTCAGACAGGGTGGGAGGGAGAGAGAGAGAAAAACATCTTTGTGAGAGAGACGTATCAATTGTTGCCTCCTGAATAACCAGACCAGGGCCAGGGACCCAACTGCAACTGAGGTATGTGCCCTTGACTGGAATCAAACCCACGACTCTTTGCTCCATGGGTCAACACTCTAACTGCCGAGCAAACTGGCCAGGGCTTTTAATATTAAATGGTAAGTTTATATCTCTTTTTCATGACAATGCAAAGTTAACAAAAATAAGAATATATAAAAAAATAAATGTAAAAGCTTAAACAAATAATGGTTCCTTTTGTGCATCTTCCCACTAGAAAAAGCCTCCTCGAGATTTCAACATACACACACATACAGATATATACTCACAAAGTAGCAATATGAAAAAATACAGGTGACAGCCAGTTAAAGAGAAGAACTCAGAACGAGACTCATCTCATCTTTCCAAATATAAGTGACCACATGTGTGGGCAAGAACCCTCATTCTAGGCCAGGTCCGGTGCTAAATGACTTTCCTACATTATCACATTTAATATTCACTATGTCTCTCAGTTCAGTAGGTTTTGCAAATGAGGACACTGAGGTATTAAGAAGTTTGACCTTGACCCCTAGCCACAGCTATCAAAAGAAAAGCCTTCTCTGAAGGTGGTAAGGACTCCTTGGAGGCATTGCATTGCATTGATTGTTTTGTTTTCCAATTCCATTTTGAGTTTTTCTCTTGTCTTTTCCAACTGAAATAAAATCAATGAGAAATCTGTCAGAGAATCACTACCTGACTTCCCTACTAGGAAACATTTCTCATTCCTCCCACCACCCTGTCCCCTGTTCTGTCCAAGAAAGTGCCCCTACCCATGGCTGTGGTGGAAGTCCATCCTTGTTTCTGCAACCCCAGCACTGTCATTATAGGCGTTCACTTCTTCCACAGGTTCCCCCCGGTGTCTCTCCTTGGCCCTTCTTCCCATCCCCTGATATGGATCAGGCCTTCTGCAAATACAATCTCCCTTTCCCATCCATGCCTGGCATCCACTGCTCTGTTTAGCCTTGGCTTCAGCCGCACATTCTCAATTGTAGAACCATCTCTCTTCTTCTTGCCATTCTTTTGTTCATGGTTTTCACTAGCTTATGATGGCCTTCAAAGAAAATTCAGGCACCATAGCCTGTGTGCTCTAGCCCATGTCCACTGCACACAGTCTGCTGCCACCATCATACCAAAAGTTCCAAGTTCCCAAACACACTTTTTCCAATGTTACCTGCCCAGCACTCCCTAGTAAATTTTTTTTTATTAATTTCTTTTTTTGTTTGTTTTTTGTTAGTCCTCACCCAAGGATATTTTTTTCCATTGAATTTTTTTAAATTATAACCATTGTATTACAAATTCTCTGACCTTAGTTGCAAAAATTACAATTATAAACTTTTCAAGATTTGCACTGAATTTACAAACCATGCAAAAGTGAAAATGTTTTGGACTTGAAACACTTGGCAATTTGAATCAACTGAACTGAATTAACTTAATTTGTTTTGAAAAGTCAAAAAAAAGAAAAAAAAAGGAATAAAAAAGACACACAATATAATCACTAATTATTCCTCTTTCAAAATCTATTTCAACAAATTTAATATTGTTTCTTACCATCCTAAGGACACTTTTAAGGAGAAAATCTAGTATACATACAGAGACCAATTGGTTTAATAGTATCACAATTTTAAAAACATAAATTGAGATGCTAATCTTATTTAATTGGTAAGGAGGAAAAAAACCATCACAAAACATACTCATTAATTCCTTAATCTAATCACTCATTTACCTATAAATTCACAATTACAGCTAACAATTTTAATGGAAAAATGTTACTTATAAATTGTATCCCATAAAACTTAACTCTAAAAGCCACTAACTCAATCTATTCTTTCTGCAGCCTCCAAATATTTTAAATGATCACTGTGACAAAACCAAGCTTTTTGAGGCAGGCAAGTTTCCATTCTGAAAGACTTTCCAGGGGTTTTTGTAAGACAAAAACTAATGCTTCCCCCAAGAATTCTGGCTAATTTTATTTTTTGAGCAGTAACAATAAGGAATAAATATGCAATAAAAGATGCCCAAATCACTATTAAAAAGTCATTGCTTGAGTTTAAGAATCTATGAAAAGATGAAATTTTATCAATTAAATATTTTTTATAAAGGTAATATTCTTAATGGCATAGCCCCTCAGCTGCTACCTCCCATCCTGAGTTGGTCTCCATCACAAAGTAACTGAACTTTATCCACCATGTTTAAGATGAAATACACTTTAGTTGCACACAATACAGCTTCTAGTTTGGTTCAGTAAGATTAAGTTGTTTTTTCATAGCCTTAGTGTAAAAATCACTTTCCCTTTTTGGATAAGCAAATTTATAATTATCTATATGTCATAATCCTATAGTAAAAATACTTGTGTTGTAATTAAGTTGAATTTTGGGTACTGCTTTTTAAATAGATAATCTTTATTTTCAGTATTCACCTTTCTAAAAGAACATGATAGCTTTTTAATATTTTATGTTTTTAAAAATAAGATTGTTTACAAAAGATTGGGTTGTATTATATTGTTGAAATGATAGAGTGGATTTATGAATTTAAAGTTTGCTTATCTTTTGTCTAGTTGATATAGATTATTGAATTTTCCAGTTTTATATATAAATTTTGAAGAGCTCATAATTTCAAAGGATATAAAACATTTGTTTTGACCAAATTTGAGTTTTTGTTATTGCAGAAATGTCTTATTTTCTGAGAAGGGTTTTGTAAGTATTTATAAAGAAATTGGTGGTGGTCTCTTTAAAAAATATTGAAGAAATGTGGTTGTTTATGTATTAGTGCTTGACCAGGTGGGTTTGCTAGCCTTTATTGCAGTTTTATGTAGTATCCAAACATGAATGCAGTAACTGAAAATTCAATTATTAGGGATGAAGTTTCTTAATGTGTGATTTTGTTAAAACATCTGCAACCCCTATACATAAAGAGTCTTAGTCTAGAATCATAAAAAAGTATTACTTGGTTTTGTCACAGTGATCCATTGATTTTTTTAGAGAGAGTAGAAGGGAGAAAGGGAGTGGAGGAGAGAAAGAAACATCGATGTGAGTGAGATAGATCGATTGGTTGCCTCCCACACATGTCCCTACTGGAGCCAGGGATCAAACCTGCAACCCAGGTACGTGCTCTTGACCAGAAATCAAACTCCTGACCCTTTGGTGTGTGAGCCGATGCTCTAACCGCTGAGCCAAACCGGCCAGGGCACAAATTCTTTTTCTTTAACAACAGCTTTATTGAGAAATAACTCATATATTATGAAATTCACCCCTTTAATGTGTACAACCCAATGGTTTTTATTTATTTATTTATTTTTATTTTTTTTAATCCTCACCCGAGGATATTTTTCCATTTTTTGTACAGATAGAGTGGGAGGGAGAGAGAGGAAGGGAGAGAGAGAGAAACATCGACGTGAAGGGACACATCGAGTGGCTGCCACCCGCACAACCAACCAGGGCCGGGGACAAACTGCAACCGAAGTACGTGCCCTTAGCGGGAACCGAACCCGGGTCTCTCAGGACCGCAGGCCGACGCTCTAACCGCTGAGCCAAACTGGCCAGGGCCCAATGGTTTTTAATATATCCACAGAATTGTGTAGTCATCACTACAATCAATTTTAGAAGATTTTAAGGGAATCAGGAAGAGAGTGTCAATGGGGAAAAAAAGGAGATACATCTGTAACAAAAATAAATTACAAACAAATTTTTAAGGAAGGTTTTAATTTATTCTCCTCGCAAAAATTTATACCCATTAAGTTTCACCCCCTTTTCCCCATCCCTGACCTTAAGCAATCAGTATCTACTTTCTGTTGGTATAAACTTGCTTCCTGTGGACATTCATAACAATGGAATCATATACATGGTCTTTTCTGACTGACTTTTTTCACTTTGCTGTTTTTAAGGTTTAGCCATGTGATGCCATGCATCAGTACTTTATGGTTTTTTGTTGACAAATATATTCTAGTAAATGAGCCAAACCAGCCAGGGCACAAATTCATTACTAGAAAATGAATATACCACATTGTGTTCAGTTTATCATTTCACAGATTTGGGGTTATTTCCACTTTTGTGCTATTATCAATTATGCTGCTATGAATATTTATGGTCAAGTTTTTGTATGAACATGTTTTCATTTCTGTTGGGTACATCCCTAGGAGTGAAATTGTTGGATTATAAAGTAACTCCATGTTTAATCTTTTGAACAGTTGCCTACCATACATGCCTCAACCAGGTATCAAGCCTGCACCCTAGGTATGTGCTCTGACCAGGAACTGAACCTGCAACATTTTGGTGTACAGAACAATGCTCCAACCGACTGAGCCACCTAGCCAGGGAAATATTTTTACTTTTTAGATGGTGTCCTTCATAACACAAAAGTTCTTAATTTTGACCAAGTCCAATTTATCTATTTTTCCCTTTGCTGCCTATGCTTTTAGTATCAATCTGTTTGTGTGTTATAGGTCTATTTAGATTTTCTACCTTTTTTTTAAAGTCCATTTCAGCAGTTTATCTTCAAGAAAACATCAATGTGAGAAACATCTGTCAGCTATCTCCTGCATGACCCCTCCTGGGTATAGAGCTTGCAATCCAAGCATGTGCCCTGACTGGGAATTGAACCAAGACCTCTCAGTCCATGGGATGACACTCAATCTACTGAGCCACACCAACTGGGCCACAGTATTTTTTTAATAATCTTTTAAAATATCTGTAATGTTGATAGTAATAGCCCCTCTTTTGCTTAGTAAAGTTTCACTCATCTTCTGAAATCCAACTATTGAGTTCACCACCTTCCCAACACACACACACAACTTCCTCCAGGGTTCTATGTTCACTGCCTACCTCAGTCATGGTGTAACCAGGGCACCTAGTCACTCTATATCACAGCCTGCTTGCTCACATATCAGGAGGCTGTGAGCTCTTCAAATATCAAGACCTTTCTACTCATTTCTGATTACTCAGCCTCCAGGGCAAGGTTGGCTAGACTGTCACTGAACTGGATGAGTCTGCCAACATCAACAAAGGTGGTTCCTTGGCTTTGCCTGGTAGAGCCTAGGAGGCATAGAGTGAGAGTAGAGAGAAAAAAAAAATTAGAGAAAGTAAAGTGAGAACTAATAAAGGGGTCCTTTCCAAATGTGAGTGGTCCCCTAAGCCCTCCTATAGGGTAATGAATTATTTGTAGACCATGTTAATTAACTGTTAAGCACAGTGCATGGAGGCTCTGGGGACAACACTACACTATTAGCTACACATAAAGTGTCTTTAGGTAGTCCTCTGTCTTTCTCCAGAGGTACTTGACATTGGGGATTTAACAGATACAGTTTGAAAGTTAAAACCAGTTCCCATTAATACAGTTCCTAGGGCCTTTGGACACTATCACCAGCCATCTGGGTCTGTAATAAACACCAGGGCTGAACAAAAGGGCTAAAAAGATTTTGTGGGCCCTGGCCGGTTTGGCTCAGCGGTTAGAGTGCCGGCCTGCGGTCCGGAGAGACCCGGGTTCGGTTCCCGCTAAGGGCATGTACCTCGGTTGCAGTTTGTCCCCGGCCCTGGTCGGTCGTGCGGGTGGCAGCCACTCGATGTGTCTCTTCACATCGATGTTTCTCTCTCTCTCTCTTCCTCTCTCTCCCTCCCGCTCTATCTGAACAAAAAATGGAAAAATGTCCTCGGGTGAGGATAAAAAAAAAAAAAAAAAAAAAAAAAAAAAGATTTTGTGGGATCCTTTTGCTAATTAAAATTCATGCTCCAGACAGCTGTAATCTTTGGTGTCTTGTACACCTAAAAAATATATCTTTACATTTAAGCCATACTCACTGGGATGGCACTAGCAGCAGTAGTAATAAGACATCAATTTTAATCAGAATGAAAATGCTAAATTCTGTGTTGGGGTTTTATTTGAAGGGCAAGGACATCCAAACTTCTACGGTTTGTCATTAATCCATTAACACCCAGAGGACCCACCTCTCTCTCTGTCCTTGGAATGACAGGGGCATCAATCAACGGCCACTGCACACGCTTAAATTTGGAAGCTGCAATAACAATAAATCACCTTTTTGCTCTGGACTATTTGGAAAGCTGTTGTGGGCCAGTTGATCTCCAGCTCTGTTTTAGGCTAAGCCCCAAGCCCACAACCAGACACTACCTACGCTCAGAGTCCCAGGGTTCCTGAATGGGATTACAGAGCCTAGGAGTAGTGGGAAGATTCCTGACTTGCTACCAGATCTCTGTTCCCAAGCATCGCTCTCCTGGGACCCAGGCTTTTCAGCCACCCACACAACAAGAAGTTCCCAAAGCTTCCTCCCTGTTCCCTCCCAGATCCTCAGAAGAGAGCACCCATGGCAAGGTAAGGATGCTCTGTAAGTGTTCTGTAAGTGACATTTCTGTCTGTTAAAGCTCAGGCCAAGCACTCCTGACCAAAGTGGCTTTGAAGGGTGTCTGCCACTGCCTGTCCTGCCGTAGAGGTTAGGAAAACCCACCACAGGCCTCTTGGTCATATTGGGCCCAGCAGACACGAGGAGCTGAGGTGGAGATGCTGTTCAAGGAAACTGTCTCTATGTACTTTTTCATTCCTCTAGGACAGCGGTTCTCAATCTATGGGTCGTGACCCCTTTGGGGATCTAACGGGCCTTTCACAGGGGTTACCTAAGATATAACTGTTATAGCCCACTACCCACTATCCTTGGAATTCAATAAAGAAATACAACTTGTCCTTGAGCTGCCCTAATTAACAGCCTCAGGGACAAGGACAACAAGAGAAACAATGGGGATGTTATAGATGGCTTTCACTGGGAATTTGAAAAGTAACATCCTTCAGAAAAAGGGAGGACAGAAATGGCCCCAAGGTCAGAATGTCTCTAAATAAACTGATAGGGAGAAACTGAAGCTCCCTTTACCCCATAAAACTGTAACTGTTAAAAATATATGTATTGCACCTGGCTAACCGCTGATATCTGTCTCAAATTTGTTAGTTTTTAAAACTTAGATAATAGAATGAATAGCAGGATAGATGTGTGCTGACCCAGTTCACACAGTTCCCTTTCACCTCAGCTCCCTCCCATCTCTGTTCCCCTCCTGCTTATTGCTAACTGCCTCCACTTCTGTACAGCAGCTTGCATGCTCTGCTAAACTCTTGAATGACCCCTGTCCTATATAAACAACCCTCCCCCTGAGCTCGGGGCTGCAGTTTTCCTAAGTGTAGGCTGGCTGCAGTCCCTGCGCAGGTAATAAAGCTCACCTTTAATTCACCCAACTTTGTGTCTGAGTGAGGTTGACTCTCCTGGTTACAACAATAACAATAGCAAAATTACAGTTATGAAGTAGCAACAAAAATAATTTTATGGTTGGGGGTCACCACAACACGAGGAACTGTATTAAAGGGTCACGGCATTAGGAAGGTTGAGAACCACTGCTCTAGGAGATCACCAATGAACAGAGTCAGGAAAGACACAGGAACTGGGCAGGAGGTGATAGCAAAGGAGAGAGATGCTAGAATAAGGGTTGGAGACACTGATAGTACTGGTCCAATTACATTGCTTCCTGCTCCATGCAGTCCCCTGTCACCTGCCAACAAGGGTTTTTGCTTGTTCTGTTATTAATACAAATGTATTGCCTATTCACAAAATAAAATTTATCTTAAAAATATGTGTGGAAGTGTGTGGTGGGGAGCAATTTAGCTGACCACCAAGAGAGGCTCTGTGGGCAAGTGAGTGTTCTGAGAGATGGCACATGCAGGTGTGGTCTGAGACATCCCAGCTTGTCAAGGCCACTGCTTTAACATGGGGAAGGCAGGATGTGGTGGCTGGTTTTTAGGGTGATTGTGGCTGGGGCACTTCCTACACCCTCTATTTAATAATCTCTTTAACAAAAGACATTCTGACTCATCCTGGAGGTTGATACATGAAAATTCTGTAGCAGAAGGCTGTTTGGTAGGTCTGGAGTGCCAGCTCCAGGTGTCATTTTTTCTCTCCTCTGTTGTCCTCTTTGCTGTTGAACTATGACATTTAAAACTCCCTTTCAAAACATTTTCTGGCTTGTTAGGTGCCCCATATTTTTTTGTTGCTGTTTGGTAAATTAATTTTTTCATTGGTTTTTGGAACCTAGAAAGGCAACTTTTTGTTTAATGGTTATATATCCAACAAGTTGCTAAACTACATTATTAATTCCAGTCATCCATCCGGGCAATGATTACTAATTTTTTTTTTTCCTAATCCTAATATGGAATTTCTTTTTCTTCTTTGGGCTGTGTGAGAACTCTGGGACAATATTGGATGGAAACAGCACTGCATATCTGATCTCCTCTCTGACTGGCTAAGGACTACCTCTATCATCTCACCCTCAAAGGGGAACATTTGTGGTAGATTGTTAGTATACATCCTTCTACTTCGAATTTGCCAAGAGTTTTCATTCTCTTTAAATCATGAGTGACAGGCGCTGGCCCCCTTCCATCAGCAGGGCGCAAGGCTTGTCCTCTATACCATCGTTAATGGAGAGGGGCTGGCTGCACAGGCTATGAGCCAGCCGCAATACGGAGGCCGCTCACCCCAATGCTGAGCCTTGCTGCTGCCACCGCCATATTTGTTCAGCCGGCATGCCTCCAATCAGCGCACCTGAGTGTAAGCATAGCGGGGTCTGCCCCTGCGCAACGTGGCCGGACGTCAGGAGTCTGGGCTGGAATGCAGAGCTTGCTTGGAAGGCCTGGGAGTTCCAGATCCCAGGCCCTCTTACAGGCTCACCCAGAGAATTGGAAGTGGTCCTCCCATCCTGTACCCTCCTAGCTACACAGAAGATGCTTCTAGTTTTCTCATCTTACTTGCTCCCGAAAGTAAGTAGATAATGAATTAACATTTATTGAACAGTGGACCAGGTGTGGCTTTAAGCACTTACTTGCATTAGCTTATTATCCTCATTTCACAGATGAGGTAAATGGAGCACAGAGAGGTAGAGTGATTTGATCAAGGCTAAAGATGTGGTGGAGCCCAGTTGGTGTAGCTCAGTAGCTGAGTGCCATTCAATTCCCCCTCAGGACACATGCCCAGGTTGTGGGTCAAATCCCCAGTGGGGGGCATGCAGGAGGCAGCCAATGGTTGTTCTCTCTCATCAATGCTTTTTTACTCTCCCTTCCTCTCTCTCTGAAATCAATAAAGAAAATTTTTTTTTTAATAAAGATGTGGTGGAACCAGGATTCAAACAATGAGCACAGGGCTCTTAAAAAAAAAAAAAAAAAAAAAAGAAAGAAAAATAAATAAATAAATAAATAAATAAATAAATAAATCATGAGTGACTTTTACATTTTATCAAATTCTTTTTCTGCATCTATTGACAGTATCATCTGCAGGTTTCTCCCTCTGCCTATTAAGGTGTTGAATTCACTAGTAGACTTTCTCACGTTAAATCAATATTGAGTTTCTGGAACATTACAACTTTGACACAAATTGTTTCTATTTTTGTATATATGTCTGTATTCCATTTGCTGATATTTTACTTAGAAGGTTTCACATCTGTGTTCAGGTGTAGATTAACCTAGAATCTACTTTTCTCCTAATTTTATTGTCTAGGCTTAGTATCTAGTTTATATTAGTGTTATAAAAAGAGTTGGAAAGCATTCCTTTTTTCCTAGAAGACTTTATATAAGACTGTAATAATCATCTCTGTTTGCTACTAATGGTTTTGTTTCTTTAAATATTCTTGAACTAGTGATTCAGGTTTTCATTTCTCCTTGAGCCAATATTGTTGAATTGTATGTTATAGATATTTTTAGATAGTTTTAGATTTACTGGCATCAAGACATTATTATTTTCCTACTATCATGTTAAACTTTGCTGTGTTTTGAGTATATATTCTCTTCATTTCGGATATTTTTGTGTATGTGAACCTTTTTTTTTTTTTTTGCTTTATTGAGTTATATTTTACATACCATAATATTCACCATTTAAAGTGTATAATTCACTATTTTTTTTGCATGCTCAAGGAATTGTGCAACCATCACCACTGTCCAATGTTAGAACATTTCAACTTAAAAGAAACCCTATCCACAAGGAACTCATTCCCCTTTCCACTACCCCCTTTACTGTTGGCAGTGAAAATGGCACCAGGTGTTAAAGTGGTAGATTCAAACTGCAACTCAGTTCATCAACCTTGGTACTTGTGTAAGCATAGGTAGTTAGCTAGTTATTAATAAGACAGAAAACAAAGGGAATCAGATATTGTTGAGCCTAGTGGGCTGGGGAGCTGAATCAGACACTGCTTGCTTCCCTAGGAAATTACAGCTTCATGTACTTGTCAGGGAACCACTAGTCCATTCCATGCAGATCACTGGGGGAACGAATAGAACAATAAAGTGGGAGTTTAGCACATGTGTAATAGGAGCCAAAATGGCAACCATAGAGGCTTGTCAGTCTAGCCTGAAAAGGGAAATAAACTTATTAGAGGTGGACCCATGAAAAACCCACAAAAGCTTGGAAAGTGAATTGGTTATTTAGGAAAAGCTCCCGGTCTTTCCCAAGTCCTAGATAATATAATCCCAGGGAACAAAAAATTACTTGCATTCTTCTTGCTTGGGACTCTATGTGCTTCCTGAATTTGTTTGATTTTTTTCCTTCACTAGATTAGGGAAATTTTCTGCCATTATATTTTCAAAAAGGTTTTTTATTCCTTGCTCATGTTCTTCTCCTTCTTGTACTCCTATAATATGGATGTTGTTATATTTTATATTCTCTAAAAGCTCCTTTATTTTTTTAAAATTTTATTTTTGTTACAGATGTTTCTCCTTTTTTACCCCATTGATACTCTCCTCCCCAACCCCCACCACGTCCCCAGCTTTGTTGTCCTTGTCCATTGGTTATGCTTACATGCATATAAGTTCTGTCATTTATATCTTCCCTCCCCCAACCACCACCTCTTCTGAGGGTTGTCAGTCTGTACCCTCCTTCCACATCTCTGGGTCTACCCAATTCCTCAGACTGTTATGTTCATTATATTCTACAAATAAGTGAGATCATGTGGTATTTTTTTCTCTGCTTGGCTTATTTTGCTTAGGATAATACTTTCCAGGTCTCCCTCCATGTCTTCTCAAAGGACAAGAGATCTTTTTTTTTTTTTCTTACAGCTGCATAGTACTCCATTTTTGTGCATCTGTACCACAGCTTTTTTACCCATTTGTCTACTGATGGACACTAGGGCTGTTTTCAGATCTTAGCTATTGTAAATAGTGCTGCTATGAACATGGGGGTACATATATTTTTTCTGATTGGTTTTTCAGGCTTCTGAGGGTATATTCCTAGAAGTGGGATCACTGGGTCAAATGGCAAGTCAATTTAAATTTTTTGAGGTAACATCATAGTGGCTGTACCAGTATGCATTCCCACCAGCAGTGTACCAGAGTCCTCTTTTCTCCACATCCTCACCAACACTTGTTTGATGATTTGTTGATGGCGGCCATTCTGACAGGTGTGAGGTGATACCTCATTGTTGTTTTAATTTGCATCTCTTGGATGATTAGTGATGTTGAGCATTTCTTCATATGTCTCTTAGCCATTTGTATGTCCTGTTTGGAGAGGTCTCTATTCAGCTCCTCTGCCCATTTTCTAATTGGGTTCTTTGCCTTCCTTTTGATGAATTGTATGAGTGCTCTATATATTTTGGAAATTAACCCCTTAACTGATATATCATTAACAATGATGCTCTCCCATACGGTGCATTGCCTTTCCATTTTGATGATTGTATCTTTTGCAGTGCAGAAGCTTTTTAGTTTGATGTAGTCCCATGTGTTGAATTTTTCCTTTGTTTCAGTTGCCTTAGGTGATCTATCAGTGAAAAATCTGCTGCATATGATGTCTGAAATTTTGTTGCCTACATTTTCTTCTAGAACTTTTATGGATATATGGGTCACAATTAAGTCTTTATCTATTTTGAGTTTATGTTTGTGTATGGTGTAAGTTGATGATTGAGTTTCAATTTTTTGCTTGTAGCAGTCCAATTTTCCCAACACCATTTATTAAAGAGGCTGTCTTTACTCCATTGTATGCTCTCGCCTCCTTTGTCAAATATTAATTGAGCATAATATCTTGGGTCCATTTCTGGGTTCTCTGTTTTGTTCCTCTGGTCTATATGCCTGTTCTTGAGCCAGTAGCAGACTGTTTTGATTACAGTCGCTTTGTAATATAACCTGATATCTGGTATTGTGATCCCACCTACTTCGTCCTTCTATTTCAAGGTTGTGTGGCTATTTGGAGTCTTTTTTAGTTCCATATGAACTTTTGAAGTATTTGTTCTAGTTCTGTTAAATATGTCGCTGGTATTTTGATGGGAATTGCATTGAATCTATAGATTGCTTTGGATAATACGGACATTTTCATTATGTTAATTCTTCAAATCCATGAACAAGATATGTGCTGCCACTGTTTTATATCTTCCTCTATTTCTTTTTTCAATGTTCTCCAGTTTTCTGCAAATAGGTTCTTTACTTCTTTGGTTAAGTTTATTTCTAGGTATCTTAATTTATTTTTTCACGATGGTAAATGGGATTGTTTTTTAAATTTCTCTTTCTGTGATTTCATCATTGGCGTATAAGAATGCTGTTGATTTCTTGACATTAATTTTGTATCCTGCTACTTTGCCAAATTTAATTATTAAATATAGTAGATTTTTTTTATGGAGTTTTTAGGGTTTTCTATGTATAGCATGTCATCTGCAAATAATGACAGTTTCACTTTCTCCTCTCCAATTTGGATCCCTTTTATTTTTTTGTTCCTATCTGATTGCTGTGGCTAAGACTTCCAGTACTATGTTAAATAAGAGTAGTGAAAGTGGGCATCCTTGCCTTATTCCTGTTCTTAAGGGAAATGATTTTAGTTTCTGCCCATTGAGTGTGATGTTGGCTATAGTTCTTTCATATATGGCCTTTGGTATGTTGAGATATGATCCTTTTATTTCCACATTGCTGAGTGTTTTTATCAAAAATGGATGCTAGATTTTGTCGAATGCTTTTTCAGCTTCTATTAATATGATCCTGTGGTTTTTATTCTTCATTTTATTTATGTGGTATATCACATTTATTGATTTGCGAATATTGTACCAGCTTTGCATCCCTGGGATGAATCCCACTTGGTCATGGTGAATAATTTTTTGATGTATTGCTGGATTCGATTTGCTAGTATTTTGTTCAGGACTTTGATGTTCATCAGGGATATTGGCCTGTAGTTTTCTTTCTTTGTAGTGTCTTTTTCTGGTTTTGGAATTAGAATTATGCTGGCCTCACAAAATGGGTTTGGAAGTCTTCCTTCTTCTTGAATTTTTTGAAATAGTTTGAGGAGAATGGGTATTAGTACTTCTTTGAATGTTTGGTAAAATTTTCCTGTGAAACAGTTTTGGCCTGGGCTTTTGTTTGCTGGGAGAGTGTTGATTACATCTTCAATTTCTTTAGTTGTTATTGGTCTGTTCAAGTTTTCAATCTCTTCCCGCTTTAGTTTTGGGAGACTATGTGTTTCTAGCAATTTGACCATTTTGCTTGAATTGTCAAATTTGTTGCTGTATAATTGTTCATAACATTTGTTAATGATCCTTTGTATTTCTCTAGTGTCAGTTATTATTTCTCCTCTTTCATTTCTGATTTTGTGTATTCTTTTTCTCTTGCTTTGTTTCTCGGTGAGTCTAGCTAATGGTCCATCAATTGTTTTTATGTTTTATACAAAGAACCAGCTCTTTGTATCATTGATCCTTTGAATTTTTTTTTTTTTTTTTTTGTCTCCATGTCATTTATTTCTGCTCTGATCTTTACTATTTCCATCTTTCTACTTGTTCTGGGGTTTTCTTTTTGTTTGCTTTCTAGTTCTTTTAGTTGTGAGCTTAGACAGTCTACTAGAAATTTTTCTTGCTTCTTGAGGTAGGCCTGTACTGCAATGAACTTCCGTCTCAGAACTGCTTTCACTGCATCTCATAGATTTTGTGTTATTGTGTGTTCATTTTCATTGGTTTCCAGGACGATTTTCATTTCTACCTTGATCTGCGTGGTAACCCATTCATTGTTCAATAACATGTTATTTAGCCTTCATGTGTTCAAATGTCTTTGCATGTTCTTGTTGTAATTGATTTCTAGTTTAATGATATTGTGATCTGAGAAGATGCTTGATATGATTTTCATATTCTTGAACTTGTAGAGATTTAGTTTGTATCCTATCATGGGTCTATGAGAATGTTCCATGTGCACTTGAGTAGAATGTGAATTTTTCAGTTTTGGGGTTTAATTCTCTGTAGATATGTATTAAATCTTTTTGGTCAAGTATATCACTTAGAGTCTCTGTTTCCTTGCTAATTTTTTTGTCTAGATGATCTATCCAATGATGTCACCATGGTGTTAAAGTCCCTTGCTATGATTGTATTGGTGTCGATTTCCCCTTTGAATTCCTCCAAAAGATTTTTAATATATTTTGGTGCTCCTATATTGGGTGCATATATGTTTATCAAGATTATATCTTTGTGTTGGATAAATCCTTTCAATATTATGTAGTGGCCTTCTTTGTCTCTAGTTATGGCCTTCATTTTGAAATCTGTTTTTATCAGATATGAGTATTGCTACCCCATCTTTTTTTTATTTTTTTATTTCTGTTTGCTTAGAAGATTTTTTTCCATTGCTTCACTTTCAACCTACGTGAGTGTTTTGTTGTGAGTTGGGTCTCTTATAAGCAACATATAGATGAGTCATGCTTTCTTCTCCAATCAACTACTCTATGTTTTTCAATTGGAGCCTTCAATTCATTTACACTTAAGGTGATTATTGATATGTACTTATTTATTGCCATTTTCCTTTAGTTTGGTTATATTTTTCTTCCTATTTCTTCTACTAATTATAACAGTTCTTTTAATGTATCTTGCAATGCTGGTTTGGTGCTAATGTACCCCCCTCCCCTTTTTTTTTTTTGTCTGGAAAGCTATTTATTTGACCATCTATTTTGAATCGTAGCCTTGCTGGGTAGAGTAGTCTTGGAATCAGATCCTTGTTTTTCATGACCTTGATTACTTCATGCCATTATTTTCCGGCTTGTAGTGTTCCTGTTGAGAAGTCAGCTCATAGCCTTATGAGTATTCCTTTGTAGGTAACCTGTTGATTATCTCTTTTTATTTTTAATAATTAATTTTTGTTACAGATGTTTCTCCTTTTCCCCCCACTGATTCCCCCCTCCCTCTCTCTCCCTGCTCTTTCCCCAGTGTGTTGTCCATGTCCATTGTTCATGCATACATGTATGTAAGTTCTGTGTTTCATATCTTCCCCACCACCCCCCTATTTAGGGGATTGTCAGTCTGTATCCCTCTTCCGTGTCTCTAGGATTACCCCCTTCCTCAGACTGTTATGTTCATTATATTCCACAAATAAGTGAGATCATATGAAACTTGTCTTTCTCTGTTTGGATTGTTTCACTTAGGATGATACTTTCCAGGTTCCTCCATGTAGTCTCAAAGGATAAGAGGTCTTTCTTTCTTACAGCTGCGTAGCACTCCATTGTTTGTATGTACCACAGTGTTTTTATCCATTCGTCTTCTGATGGACACTTGGGCTGTTTCCAGATCTTAGCTATTGTAAATAGTGCTGCTACAAACATGGGGGTACGTATATTCTTTCTGATTGGTGTTTTAGGCTTCTTAGGGTATATTCCTAGAAGTGGGATCACTGGGTCAAATGGAAGTTCACTTTTTAATTTTTTGAGGTAACACCATATTGTTTTCCATAGTGGCTGCACCAGTCTGCATTCCCACCAGCAGTGCACTAGAGTCCCCCTTTCTCCACACCCTCGCCAACACTTGTTGTTTGATGATTTGTTGATGGCAGCCATTCTGACAGGTGTGAGGTGATACCTCATTGTTGTCTTAATTTGCATCTCTCTGATGATTAGTGATGATGAGCATTTCTTCATATGTCTCTTAGCCATTTGTATGTCCTGTTTGGAGAGGTGTCTATTCAGTTCCTCTGCCAATTTTTTAATTGGATTCTTTGTCTTCCTTTTGTGGAGTTATATGAGCACTTTATATGTATTGGAAATTAACCCCTTATCTGATATATCATTGGCAATTTTGCTCTCCCATACTGTGGGTAGCCTTTCCGTTTTGATGATTGTATCTGTCACTGTGCAGAAGCTTTTGAGTTTGATGTAGTCCTATGTGTTCATTTTCTCCTTTGTTTCTATTGCCTTAGGTGATGTGTCAGTAAAAATTCTGCTGCGTATGATGTCTGAAATTTTGTTGCCTACAGTCTCTTCTAGGATTTTTATGGATTCATGAGTTACATTTAAGTCTTTTATCCATTTTGAGTTTATTCTTGTGTAGGGTGTAAGTTGATGGTCTAGTTTCATTTTTCTGTAAGTAGCTGTCCAATTAACCCAGCACCATTTATTAAAGAGGCTGTCCTTACTCCACTGTATGCTCTTTGTTGCTTATCTCTAGGTGCTTTTAGGATACACTCTTTGTCATTACGTTTTTGTCATTGTAAGTAGTATGTGTCTTGTTGCGGGCCTATTTGGATTTTTGTTCTTTGTTTCTTTATCCTCACCCAAGGACATTTTTTGATATTTTGTTCAGATAGTGTGTGAGGGAGAGAGAGAGAGATACAGCGACATCGACTGGTTGCCACCCACATGGCCCAACCAGGGTCGGGGACAAACTTCAACTGAGGTACGTGCCCTTAGTGGGAATTGAACCTGGGTGTCTTCAGACCACAGGCCAACACTTCAACTGCTGAGCCAAACCGGCCAGGGCTGTTTAGGTTCTTCTTACTTGGGCTTTTTGTGCTTCTTGAACTTAAATAAATTCTTTCTTCACCAAATGAGGGAAGTTTTCTGTCACTATTTCTTCAAATATATTCTCTAACCCTTGTTCATTTTCTTCTTCTTTGGGGACTCCTATGATTCGAATATTATTACGTTTCCAGTTGTCCCATGGTTCTCTTAAGGTGTCTTCTTGTTTTTTATTTTTTTTCTGATTTGTTGATTTTTTCTACCCTGTCTTCTAATTCACTGATCCAGTTCTCAGCTTTTTCTACTCTGCTGTTTAGACCTTCCAATGTGTTCTGTATTTCTACTATGTCATACTTGATTTCTTCTTAGTGTTTTTTAATTTCCAATTTGTTGAATTTCAACATTCTATGTCTTTACTCATGCTGTTTATGTCCTTAGTCATGCTGTTGAGCTTCCTCAAGATCATGGCTCTGAATTCTAGCTCTGTTAACTTGCTTAACTGCATTTCATTTATCTCTTCTTTGGTAGAGGTCTCTTGTTCTTATATTTCGGATTTGTTTCCTTGTTTCACCATTTTGGCTATCTCAGTGGGTCTTAAAGCCTTCCAAATTTTCCCTGTGGGTGTTGGTGTTCTGGTGTTTGTGGCTCCCTTTTCTGGGTTTGGATGAACAAAGGAGGATCCACATTAAGCACCACTGTCAAGTCTTACTTTCCTGGTTAATGTGGCTAGCCCAGGAATGGTTTGGTTATCCTCTAGCTTTTTGCCTGTAGTGGTTACTTGAAGAGCCTTGGGTTCTCAGTTGAATGAAAAACTCCCTCAGGTGCTTAGCATAAGGAGATTTCTCGAGGGTGGGGCAGATGCTGTTTGTTAATGAGCTTTAATTTGTATTTCAATGGCCCTCCTGGGTGTTGTTGAATCTCCAAGGGAGGGGCTGCTGCCTCTCCCTAGATTCCTGGGAAGGAGTAAGATGGCCACTGTCCTGAGTGGCTGCACCTCAGCAAAAGCTCTGAGCACCCTTCAAATCCCAAGTGTCCCCACACTGTTCCAGTTCAGTCCGCCCTCCCTCTGCCAGAGCCCAAGTTGAGTGGCTCTGGCTTTTTTATCTTCTTTCCTGGCTCTGGGCTGTGAAGTCTCTAGGGAGTTTATTCTGAGAGCACTTCTCACAGCTAAGTCAGCTGCTGTCCGTGGGCTCCCAGCCCCCATTTTGTGCACCACAATCCTACCAGGATTTAGTCAGTGTCCCTAGTTATATGATCCACACAACCTGCTTTTCTGTTGCTTTTTCCTGATGATTTTGTCTTTATTTTTGTTGTAATTCCAGTTTGGTCTTGGGAGATGGTCTGTGTAGCTTCCATTCACTCTGCCACCATTTTGGAATCCCTTGAGGTCCTTTAAACTGTCTTGTTTCTAATAATTTTTCTCTTTGTTTCTCTGACTGAGTCATTTTTTTCTATCCTGTCTTCTAATTCTCTGATTTGATCCTTGGCTTCCTCTACTCTGCTATTCATTCCTTCCAGTATATTCTTTATTTCTAAGTCATTCTTTATTTCAGACTGGTTGTTTTTCATAGTTTCTAACTTTGTTTTCATGCTGCTTTGTATCCTTATAAGTATTATTCTGAACTCAATATCTGATAAATTGTTTATCTCTATTTAATTTAGCTCTTATTCTGCAGAATTCTCTCTCTTTTTTTCATTTGGGGTTTGCTTTGTTGTCTGCCTATTTTGGCTGCCTCTTCATGCTTAAGTCTATTCATTAGGTAGATTTGATATGTCTCCTAGTCTTGGTGGGTTGGCCTTCTGTACTGGGTGTCTTGCTCTAGC
Organism: Molossus molossus; assembly: GCF_014108415.1. Taxonomy (NCBI): domain Eukaryota; kingdom Metazoa; phylum Chordata; class Mammalia; order Chiroptera; family Molossidae; genus Molossus; species Molossus molossus. The sequence continues at coordinate 55,031,913 of NW_023425377.1, read as the reverse complement.
CTTCTTGATCTTCTGAGCTGGGTGCCCTAGTAATGTCCCTTGTGTGGGTTATGTGGGCCCTCCTATTGTAATTAGATCCTGACTGCTGTTTTTCTTTTGTGGGTGAGCTTAGTCCTTGGGCTGGCTGCCAATGAGGCTCAAATCCAAACATGTTATGACAGCTGTTTTACAGGTGCTGACAGAATAAGACAAGGCAAAACAGCAGCAAACTGCAAACAACACACACACACAGTAAAATCTAATACCAAGAACAAAACAACCACACTACCAAAAAAGGAAGCATAAGAAAAGGAGAAAGGAAAATATAAATAAATAGTATAATACAAGCAACCCAGAGAATTAGAGCAAAAAGAAGGAAATAAAGGAAGAAAATGTTTTAAAAAGAAGGTGAAGGAACAAAAGAAAACAAATAATAATAGAAGAGAAAAATAGAAATATATATGTGAAATAACAATTTTAAATATGATAATACTAAATAAAATAATATATGTAATAAAAATTGAAAAACAGAAAAGAAAATTTTTTTAAAAAATCAAAGAGAGAGAAATTAAGAGAGTAGGAAAGAGATAAGTAAGGGATATGAAAAAAGAAAGAGAAGCAGAAACAAAGTCAAATCTAAAAAAATGAAGAGAAGATTATATACAAAATAATATTGAAAAAAGAAAAAGAAAATCAAGTGGTGTTTGGCTCCACAGATTTCGGTGCCTGTTGTATCTGCTATTTGTGGTGCTCACTGGACTTTGCTCAGATGTTGTCCAAGATTGGCCCCTTGGTGTACCAATCACAGGCCTTCCAGTAGGTCTTCTGGTGCAATCAGTGTCAGTCACTATCCCTGCTTGGCTTTCCACCACCAGTCTGACACTTTGCAGTACAGAATCCCAAGCAGTCCAATGGGCAGGTCCTCTGAATCCCAGAGACTGGGTCTGCCATGGAACTCATTTCTTGAATGTCCTTGCTCTGAAATGCTTTTCTGTACCCCATGGATCTTCACTATGCAGAGGTATCCAGGACCTGGCCATGTGGTTTAAGCAGACTCATGTTGTGGGTAGTGCTTGTAATATGTAGAATTGCGGGTGGGCACTTATTCTTTTTCCCAGAACTGAGCTGACTTGCTGTACTCACTGGGAACCTCAGATCTGCTTCCCTGTAATATTGCCAAAGATCCAGTGCATGCCCTTCTGTCTCTGGGACAGAAACACATCCAGACTAAAACTAACCTGGGAGACACCACTGTATCCTCTGCTCCTTCTGCTCCCTGAATCTCCCCTGCCACCTCTCAGAGTAGGAGAAGATAAAAAATTAAAAAACAAAAAAAACAAAACAAAACAAAAAAACAAGCCCCTATGCACAGCTGGCTGCCCCTAAGCAGAGCTTCTGTCCAGGCTCCAACTGGTTAAGTGTCCTTGGCCTCCTTGCTGTCAGACCAAGTCATACAGGTGTAGATTTCCAGCCCTGTGCTGGATCAGAGCAGGGAATTCCGTCTCTTTTTATTTTGCCCCCTAGGCACACACACCAGTTCCCATTGGGATCTCTGTTGATGGTTCTACTGGGGGATGCAGGCCCTCTCAGAGTCATTGCTGGGTGTACTGAGCTCTGCAATATGGAGCTTTGCCACTTGGTCCCTCCCCCAGTTCCAAATCAGAGAGATCATCCCTTGTGCAGCAACGAGATCACTCTTGCCTGGGATGCTGTGGTTTGAGCTTGCAGGTGGACCGAATCTCCACTGCTACCCACTGCCCGATATTATATGGGTTCCCCTTCCTGCCTCTTTTTTTCTGAACTAGGATTCCTGTGTGGGCATTAGACCCCACGCTGCCAGGGGTCAGGGGCTTCACTGCCACAATATCTCTCTGGCTTCCCAGTTTTACACCTGCGCACTTTGGCTCACCCTCTCTGTGTCTCCTGTCTCTTCTCTGCATTCCCTGTTTGCCATATTTCAGATCAGCTTCACTTCAACTGGTTTTCCACACCAGTTGCCTTGCAGCTCAGCCATAAATCTGTCTGGTGTTGGGAGTAAGCAGTCAGAGGTTCCACCTATTCTGCTGCCATGATGGATTTCTCTGACTGGTTCTTTTTCAAGGTTTTGTGTCTTCTGTCATACAGTTCAAGTTTTCACTAAGTTCTTTGATGGACAGCCTACAGAGCCTGAGCTTGGCATGGTGAGGCCACTCTGATTCAGGAGGGTGGGGCTAGTAAATCTTTTGTTGATGAATGGAGCTAGTCAGACTCTTGAGAAGAGGAGAAATGGCCCCTATCCCAGAGCTATACAACTCAGTCTGTGACACCCGCTGAGTATTCCAGGACCTCTAAACCACAAGCCCAGGCAACTGACTCCTCTGCAGGGTGTAAGCTCCACAGGGTGGGGTAACAAGGAGACAGGAGGGTGAGTCTGGCATTTCTTCATACTTATGTTTTATGAAGGGGAGTGTTTGACCTATAAAGATGACATCTGTGGGTGGTGTGGGAGAGGGACCTAGCACAGGAATCCTGAAGTTCTCCCTTCAGCTTTCTCCCCAGAGCCACACAACCCTCACAAAATTCTAGTCTGGTCCACGGTGTCCAAGGTGAGTGGATGAAAATGAGATTTTGTGCACTGACCCCTTAGGAGTGCCAGGGTTTCTAGCAGACTCTCATCTCTCCCTAGTGACAAAATCCCTGCAGATTTTCACATGTAGATATTATTTGGGTTTCTTTTCCCAGCTCCAGGTGCTCTGGGCTGGTGAGCCCAACATGGTGTTGAGACCCCCATGCTTTTAAGGTAGAATTTTTGCAGCTGAGATATCCCTCTGGATTCTCAGTCACCACATGTGGATGTGGGGCCAGTCCTTTATATGTCTCTCCTTTGTACCAGTCTTGATGCCACTTCTTCTGTAAGGCTTTTGTTATAAGACTTCTATTCAGTTAGTTTTCAGTTGGTTATTGAGGTTGATTGTTTTATATTTTAGTTGTAATTCCAGTTAGGTCCTGGGAGGAAGTGAGTGTAACTTCCACCTGCTCTGTTGCACTGGATCTCACCTCCCCCTTTTTTTAGATGGCATATATTGTTTTCCTAACTAAGACCAGGAAAAAAAGTTTCTGGCTCCCTCCTTTCCACAGCCCTTTCTCTTCTCCCCATCAGTGTATGTTTTTACCCTTATTTACCTGTTTTATTTATCTTTGTTTACCTTTGATCTCTTAAACATGCTTAAAATGTCATCACCTTATTTATTAGTTTTAAAGATATCCTTTAATTCTATAACATATAAAACAAACAACAAAGTTACTCTATTTTCTATTTTCTTTCCCTCTTATTCTCTCGTTTTTTTGTAAGTTGGTTGTATATACATTTTCAGGACATACAACATTTATGTTTCACTCTATTGTCCCTTATGCACAACTTTTAATATTAGCTCCACAGTTACATATATCCACTGCTCAACATCAGACATTTTGCTGAAGATTCCTGTCATCCTTTGTTTAGTTGAACCTTGTTGTCTAGAATATTCTTCAGTAAGTGCTCATGGGAACAATGTGATTGATGTTCTTAAATATGTAAAACTTATTTGTAGCCTTCTCACAGTTTAGCTTAGCTGGATATGCCTTGGCTCACATTTTCTTTTATTGACTCTTTTGGTTTTTACTTCACTGTCTTTTGTTGAGTTTGAGTGTTCATGTGAAGAAGTGTCATGCCAACCTAATTTTGTTTCCCTCAAGTAATAGTTTTGCCTGACTGTACAAAAATATTTTAAGTTCAATTATTTTCTAGGATATTTATTGATGTTGACATTCTGTGTCAATTTCTTATGGAATACTGTGTGCTCTTTCAATATTTAGATTTAAAATGTGCATTTCAGAAAATCTTTCTTAAATTATATTTTATATGTTTAGTGTGTGTGTTTAAATCCTCACATGAGGACATTTTTGAATTTATCTTCAGACAGAGCAGAAAAAAGAGAAAAAGAGAGAGAGAAACATTGATGTGAGAAACAAATCAAATGGTTGTCACCCACACAATCCCAAATGGGGCCTGGGACAAACTGCAACCAAGGTACATGCCCTTAGTGAAAACCGAACCCAGGACTCTCCTGTCCAAAGGCCAACAATCTAACCACTGAGCCAAACTGACTAGGGTTGTATGTTTGCTTTGATTTACTCTTTTGGTTTTGTCTTTGTAGATTCCAATTATACATATGTTGGATCTCCCTTACTTGTTTTTTGAACTAACTATTTTTTTCTTTCTTTAATTATTTAAATTGATTTTTTAAAATTTTGGTTAAAATATATTTAACATAAAATTTACATTCATATTGTTGTGCAGTCATCACCACTATCAATTTACAGAACATTTTCATCATCTAAATTTGAAACTACCCAATTCCTTATGTTTCTAGCCATTCGTAACCACCAATAGTCTGGACTATTCTAGGTACCGCATATAAGGGGAATCATGTAGAATTTAGCCTTTTGTGTCTGTTTTATTTCTTAGCATGTCTTTGGAGATCATTTATGTTGTAACATTGTCAGAATTTCCTTCCCTTTTATAGCTGATAATATTCCATTGTATCAATCTACCCATAATTTGTTTATACATTCAGCCATTGAACAGTTGGGTTGCTTCCACCTTTTGGTTATTGCAAATAATACTGTTATGAACATTGGTGTACAAATATCTGTTCAAGTCCCTGATTTCAGTCCTTTATATATATATACTCAGAAGTGGAATTACTAGATCAAATGGTAATTCAATGTTTAATTTTGGGGTATACTGCCCTACTGTTTTTACATTGGCTGTATTATTTTATATTCCCACCAGCAATGCACAAAGGTTCCATTTTCTCCATATCCAAACCAACATTTGTTGTTTCCATTTTTAAATTTTTTATAACAGGTATTCGATGGTTTTTACTATTATTTTCTTAATAATTAGTGATATTGTACATCCTTTATGTGCTTACTGCCATTTATACATCTTCTTTGGGTAAATGTCTATTCAACTCCTTGGCCTATTTTTGAATTATTGGGGTTTATTATTTTGGTTTGTTTTGTTTTTAATTTTATGAGCTCTCCATATATTCTGGATATCAATGCCTATCAGATAGATGATTTGCAAATATTTTCCCCCAATCCATGTGTTACCTTTTTGCTTTGTTGATAGTATTTTTGATGCACAGCGTTTTTAATTTTTTACATGTTTATAGCATCTTTACTTCAAGTTTGAATATTTTATCTGAGTCAAGAAATTAAAATTTACTTTTAAATATCTTGTAAGGATCATTGATTTCTTTTGGAGAAATAAGACCTGGAAGATCTTAGCTATTGAAATAGTGCTGCAATGAACATGAGGATACATATATTCTTTCTGATTGGTGTTTCAGGCTGTTTAGGGTAGATTCCTAGAAGTAGGATCACTGGGTAAAATGGCATTTCAATTTTTATTTTTTTGAGGTAACACCATAGTGTTTTACATAGTGGCTGCACCAGTCTGCATTCCCACCAGCAGTGTACTAGAGTCTCCTTTTCTCCACACCCTCGCCCACACTTGTTGTTTGATGATATGTTGATGGTGGTCATTCTACAGGTGTAAGTGGATACCTCATTGTTGTTTTAATTTGCATCTCTCTGATGATTAGTTATGTCTCTATGTTGCTTAGCCATTTGTATGTCTTGTTTGGAGAGGAGAATTTGTTCATATATCTCTTAGCCAATTTTATGTTCTGCTTGGAAAAGTGTCTGTCTACTTAGCACTTCTGCCCATTTTTTAATTGGGTGCTTTGTCTCCTTTAGTTGAGCTTTAGGAGCACTCCATATATTTTTAAAATTAACCCTGATTCAACTGAGAACCCAAGGCTCTTCAAGAAATCACTACTGATAGCCCCAGGCAAAAGCTAAAGGATAACTGAACAATTCCTAGCCTAGCAACTCTAACCAGAAAAGTAAGACTTGATAGTGGTGTTTAACGTGGGTCCCCTGTGGCTATTCAGAGTCTTTTTTGGTTTCATATGAACTTTTGCAGTATTTGTTCTGGTTCTCTGCAATATGTCATTAGTATTTTGATGGGGATTTCATTGAAGCTATAAATTGCTTTGGGTAGTATGGACATTTTAATGATGTTAATTCTTCTAATCCATGAACAAGGTATGTGCTTCCACTTTTATATATCTTCTTCTATTTATTTTCAATGCCCTGTTGTTTTCTAAAAATAGGTCCTTTACTTCTTTGGTTAAGTTTTTTCCTAGGTATTTTAATTTTTTTGCCACAATGGTAAATCAAATTGTTTTTTAGTTTCTCTTTATGTGAGTTCATATTGGTATAAAAATACAATCTGTTTCTTGACGGTAATTTTGTATCCTGCTACTTTGCCAAATTCATTTATTATGTCTAGAAGATTTCTGATAGAGTCCTTATGGTTTTCTAAGTATAATATCATGTCATCTGCAAATAATGATAGTATCACTTCCTCCCTTCCAATTTGGACCACTTTTATTTTTTCTTCATGTCTGATTACTGTGGCTAACACTTCCAGTACAATATTAAATAAGAGTGGCAAAAGTGGGTATTCCTCTGTTGTTTCTGTTGTTAAGGGAAATATTTTTAGTTTTTGCCTATTGAGTAATCTGTTGGCAGTAGGTCTTTCATTTATACCTTTATTATGTTGAGATATGATTTCTTTATTCACACATTGCTGGGCGTTTTTATCAAAAATGGATGCTGGATTTTTCCAAATGCTTTTTCAGCTTCTATTGATATAATCATAGGGTTTTTATCTTTTATGTTCCTTATGGGGTGTATCAAAATTGCTGATTTTTGAATATTGTATTAGCCTTGCATCCCTGAGATAAATTCCACTTTTTCATTGTGAATAGCTTTCTTAAAATGTATTGCTGGATCCAATTTGATAATATTTTGTTAAGGATTTTGGCATCCATGTTTATCACAGATCCATAACCTGTAGTTTTCTTTCTTTGTAGTGTCTTTTTCTGGTTTTGGTATTAGAATTATGCTGGCTTCATAAAAAAAATTTTGGAAGTTTTCCTTCTTAAATTTTTTGAAATAATTTAGAATTGATGTTAGTTCTTCTAGAATGTTTGGTAAAACTCCCCCGTGAAATCATCCAGGCCTGGGTTTTAGTTTGCTGGGAGAGACTTGATTACATCTTCAATTTCCTTGTTATTGGTGTGTTCAAGTTTTCTATCTCTTCCCTGTTCAGGTGTGGGAAAGTATGTGTTTCTAGAAATTTGTTCATTTTGCTTAGTTTGTCGAGTTTGTTGCCATATTATTGTTCATAGTATTTGTTAACGATCTTTTGTATTTCTGTGGTGTCAGTTGTTACTTCTCCTTTTCATTACTGATTTTGTGTACTTAAGTTCTCTGTTTCTGTTTCTTGGTGAGTCTAGCTAAGGGTCCATCAGTCTTGTTTATTTTTTTTGAAAAAACAGCTCTTTGTTTCATTGATCCTTTGAATTGTATGTCGTATATTTTTGCTCTGATTTTTACTATTTCCTTTTTTCTACTTGCTCTGGCATTTTTGTTGTAGTTATTGTTTGTTTGCTTGTTTGCTTGTTTGCTTTCTAGTTCTTTAAGATGTGAGGTTATTCAATTAAAATTTTTTTTGTTTGTTTCTTGACTTTCTATTTTGAATGATAGCCATGCTGGATAGAGTAGTCTTGGATTTAGATTCTTGTTTTTATTACCTTGATTACTTCATTCATTCATGATTACTTCATCCATTCTTTTCTGGCCTGTTTTGGTTGAAAAGTCTGCTGATAGCTTTATGGGAGTTCCTTTTTAGGTAACCTGTTTCTTCTCTCTTGCTGCCTTTAGTATTCTCTCTTTGTCTTTAATGTTTGGCATTTTAGTTATTATGTGTCTCGATTTAGCCTGTTTGGGTACTTCGTACACATGAGGCTCTCTGTACTTCTTGAACTTGAATGCCTTTTTCCTTCATCAAATTAGGGAAGTTTTCTGTCACTATTTTCTCAAATATATTCTCTAACACTTGCTCATTTTCTTCTTCTTCGGGGACTCCTATGATGCAAATATTATTATATTTTCAGTTGTCCCACAGTTTGACCTTCTATTTTGAATGATAGCCTTGCTGGGTAGAGTAGTCTTGAATTCAGATCCTTGTTTTTCATTATTTTGTTTACCTCATGCCATTACCTTCTGGCCTGTAGTGTTTCTGTTGTGAAGTCAGCTTACATTTTTATGGTGATTCCTTTGTAGGTAACCTATTGTTTATCTCTTGCTGCCTTTAGTATACTCTCTTTGTCTTTAATTTTTGGCATTTTAATTACTATGTGTCTTGGTGTGGGCCTGTTTGGGTTCTTCTTACTTGGAGCTCTCTGTACTTCTTGAACTTGAATGTCTTTTTCCTTTACCAAGTTAGGGAAGTTTTCTGTCACTATTTCTTCAAATATATTCTCTAACCCTTGCTCATTTTCTTCTTCTTTGGGGATTCCTATGATGAAAATATTATTATGTTTCCAGTTGTCCCACATTTCTCTTAAGTTGTCTACTTTTTTAAAATTATTATTATTTTTTGGTTTTGAGTGGTTGATTTTTTTTACCCTGTCTTCTAATTCACTGAGCTGGTCCTCAGATTCCTCTACTCTGCTGTTTAGACCTTCCAGTGTGTTCTTTATTTCTGCTATGCCATTCTTTATTACTTCTTGGTGGTTTTTAATTTTCAAGTGGTTGATTTTCAACATTTCTATGTACTTACTTATGGTGTTGATATCCTTACAAATGCTGTTGTGCTTCCTCAAGGTCATGGCTCTGAATTCTAGCTCTGTTAACTTGCTTAACTGCATTTTATTTATTTCATTTTTGGTAGAGGTCTCTTGTTTTCACATTTGGGATTTGTTTCTTTGTTTCACCATTTTGGCTATCTCAGTGGGTCTTAGAGCCTTTCAAAATTTCCCTGTGGATGTTGGTGTTCTGCCATTTGTGGCTCCATCTCCTGGGTTTGGATGAGCGAGGGAGGACCCATGTTAAATATCACTGTCAAGTCTTACATTCCTGGGTAGAGTTGAAAGCCCAGGAATGGTTCACTTATCCTCTATATTTTTGCCTGGGGTCTATTAGTCTCAATTACTTGAAGAGCTTTGGCTTCTCAGTTGAATGAAAAACTCCCTAATGCCCTGGCCAATTTGGCTCAGCACTTAGAGCATTGACCCATGGACCAGAGAATCCTGGGTTCGGTTTCTGCTAAAGGCATGTACCTCAGTTGCAGTTTGTCCTCGACCCTCATTGGGGTCATGTGGGTGGCCACAAGTCGATGAGTCTTTCTCACATGGATGTTTCTCTCTCTCCCTCTTGCTCTATGCAGAAATGTCCTCGAGTTAGGATTAAAAAAAAAAAAAAGAAAGTAAAACTCCCTCAGGTGTTCAGCATAAGAGGATTTTCTGAGGGTGGGGCAGATACTGGTTGTTAATGGGCCTAAATTTTCATTTCAGTTGCCCAACGGGTGAGGTTGAATTTACTAAGTCAGGGCTGCCACCTCTCCCCATAGCCCTGGGAAGGAATAGGATGACCACAGTACTGCATGGCTGCCATGCAGCAAAATCTCTGAGTGCCCTCCAAATTCCGAGTGTCTCCACACAGTTCCAGTCCAGTCTGCCCTCCCTGTTCTGGAGCCCAAGGTAAGTGGCTGTGGCTATTCTAAGCACTCTGTCCTGGTTCTGCGCTGTGGAGCTGCCTGGAAGTTTAACCTGAGGGTGCTGCTAACAGCTAAGACCGCTGCTATCCATGGGATCTCAACCCCCTTCTCACGCCTCTGCAATCCTACCAGGATTGATTTAGCATCCCTGGATGTATTATTCTCACAAGCTGCTTTTCTGTTGCTTTTTCCTGATGATTTGTATTAGTTGTAATTCTAATTTGGTCCTGGGAGATGATTTTTGTTGCTTTCATTCACTGCACTGCCATTTTGGAATCTGCTCCTGAAGGAGCAGAAAGGAAGAATACATTTGATAGACTAGAGAGCAAAGTAAAGAAATCTGAGAACTGGATCAGTAAATTAGAAGACAGGGTAGAAAAAAATCGACCAATCAGAAAACCAAAAGGAAAAAATAATTAAAACGTAGTAGAAAGCTTAAGAGAACTATGGAACAACTGGAAACATCATAATACTTGCATCATAGGAATCCCCAAAGAAGAAGAAAATGAGCAAGGGTTAGAGAATATATTTGAAGAAATAGTGACAGAAAACTTCCCTAACTTGGTGAAGGAAAAAGGCATTCAAATTCAAGAAATATAGAGAGCTCCAAGTAAGAAGAACTCAAACAGGCCCACACCAACACACATAGTAATTAAAGTGCCAGAAATTAAAGACAAAAAGAGAATACTAAAGGCAAGAGATAAACAACATGTTACCTATAAACAAACCTTATAAAGATGTAAGCTGACTCCTCAACAGAAACACGACAGGCCAGAAGGGAATGGCATGAGGTAAACAAAATAATAAAAAACAAGGATCTGATTTAAGACTACTCTACCCAGCAAGGTTATCATTCAAAATAGAAGGTCAAATAAAGAGCTCCCCAGAAAAAAAAAAAGGTGAAGTAAATACATTAGCACCAAATGAGCACTGCGAAAATGTTAAAGGACTGCCGTAATTAGTAGAAGATATAGGAAGAAAAATATAACCACACTAAACAAAAAATGGCAATAAATAAGTACATATCAATATTCACCTAAAATGTAAATAGATTGAATGCTCCGATAAAGACACAGAGTAGCTAATTAGATAAGAAAGCATGACTCATATATATATTGTTTACAAGAGATTCACCTCACAACAAAAGACTCACATAGGTTGAAAGTGAAGGGATGAAAAAAAAAATTGTCCAAGCTAACAAAAAGAAAAAAGAAAAAAAAAAAAAGCTGGGGTGACAGTATTCATACCTGGTTAAATAGATTTTAAAATGAAGGCCATAACTAGAGACAAAGAGGGCCACTACATAATATTAAAAGGATCTATCCAACAGGAAGATATAAAGTTGGTAAACATATATGTACCCAATATAGGAGCACAAAAATATATTAAAAATCTTCTGGAGGACTTCAAAGGAGAAATTAACAACAATACAATCATATGAGGGGACTTCTACACCCAGCTGGCATAAATGGATAGATCCTCTAGAAAAAATATTAGCAAGGAAACAGAGACTGCAATGAAGCACTAGACCAAATTAATTTAAGAGAGGTCTACAGAGAATTACACCCCCAAACCACAGAATTCACCTTCTTTTCAAGTGCACATGGGACATTCTCAAAGACAGACCACATCTTAGGACACAAACTAAGTGTCTACAAGTTCAAGAAGACTGAAATTATATGAAGCACCATCTCAGATCACAATGGCATGCAATTAGAAATCAATTGCAAGAAGAACAGGCAAAGACATTGGAACACATGGAGGCTGAATAGCATGTTATTTAACAATGAATGGGCTACAGAGGAGATCAAGAAAAAAATTAAAAATTTTCTGGAAACCAATGAAAATGAACACACAACACAAGAAAAATTTTAAATAGACTATCTAACTTCACAACTTAAAGAACTAAAAAGCAAATGAAAAGAAAACCTCAGAGCAAGTAGAAGGAAGGGAATAGTAAAGATCAGAGCAGAAATAAATGACATATAAATCAATAAAACATTCAAAGAATCAAGAAAACAAAGAGCTGGTTATTCTAAAAGATAAATTGATGGATCGATGGACTCACATAGAAACAAAAAGAGAGAACCCAAATAACAAAATCAGAAATGAAAGAGGAGAAGTAACAACTGACACCACAGAAATACAAAGGATCATTAACAAATACTATGAATAATAATATGGCAACAAACTCGACAATCTAAGCAAAATGGATAAATTTCTAGAAATACATAGTCTCCCAAAACTGGACCAGGAAGAGATAGACAACTTGAGCATACCAATAACAACTGAAGAAATTGAAGAGATAATCAAAACTCTCTCAGCTAACAAAAGACCAGGACCGGAAGGCTTCATGGGGTGACTTTTACAAAACATTCAAGGAAATAACACCCATTCTCCTAAAACTATCTAAAAAAATTCAAGACGAAGGAAGACTTCCAAACTCATTTTATGAGGCCAGTATAATTCTAATTCCAAAACCAAAAAAAGAGACTATAAAGAAAAAAACTTCAGGACAATATTTCTGATGAACATAGATGCCAAAACCTGAACAAAATACTAGCAAATCAGATCCAGCAATACATTAAAAAATTATTCACCATGACGAAGCTGGATTCATTCCAGTGATGCAAGGCTGATACAATACTCAGAAATTGAAAAATGTGATATACCACATAAACAAAATAAAAAAATAAAAATCACATGATCATATCAATAGATGCTGAAAAAGCATTTGGCAAAATCCAGCACCCATATCTGATAAAAACACTCATTGATGTGGGAATAGAGGGATCATATATCGACATAATAAAGGCCATATACGAAAGACCTACAGTCAACATCATACTCAATGGGCAAAAACTAAAAGCATTTTACTTAAGAACAGGTACAAGACAGGGATGCCCACTTTTCCCACTCTTATTTAACTTAGTACTGGAAGTCTTAGCCACAGCAATCAGACAGAGAGAAATAATAAAAGGGATCCAATTTGGAAAGGAGGAAGTGAAACTGTCATTATTTGCAGATGACATGATATTATGCATAGAAACCTGTAAGACTCCATCAAAACTCTACTTGTCTTAATAAATGAATTTGGCAAAGTAGCAGGATATAAAATTAACATGAAGAAATCGACAGCATTCTTATACACCAATGATGAACTTACAGAAAGAGAAACTAAAAAAAAAAAAAAAAAAAAAAATCCTATTTATCATCGTGGCAAAAAAATTAAGATACCTAGAAATAAACTTAACCAAAGAAGTAAATGACCTATTTGCAGAAAACTACAGGACACTGAAAAAGAAATAGAGGAATATATAAAAAAGTGGAAGCACATACTTTGTTCATGGATTAGAAGAATTAACATCATTAAAATGTCCATACTACCCTAACAATCTATAGGTTCTATGCAATCCCCATCAAAACACCAAGGATGTATTTCACAGAACTCGAACAAATACTTCAGAAGTTCATATGGAACCAAAAAAGACCCCAAATAGCTACAGCAATCCTGAAATTAAGAACAAAGTGGGTAGAATCACATTACCGGATATCAGGTTATACTACAAAGCTACTGTAAACAAAACAGCTTGGTACTTCACAAGAACAGGCATATAGACTAGTGGAACAAAACAGAGAACCCAGAAATTGACCCAAGACATTTTGTTCAATTAATATTTGACAAAGGTGGCAAGAGCATAAAATGAAATAAAGACATTATTTCATTATTAATGAAATAATAAATGGTGTTGGGAAAATTGGACAGCTACATACAAAAAAAAAAAAAATGAAACTACACCATCAACTTACACTATACACAAAAATAAACTCAAAATGGATATGAGACTTAAATGTGACTGGTGAATCCATAAAAATCCTAGAAGAAAATGTATTCAACAAAATTTCAGATATCTTATGCAGCAGAAATTTTACTGATACATCACATAAGGCAACAAAAACAAAGGAAAAATTGAACACATGGGACTACATCAAAGTAAAAAGCTTCTTCACAGCAAAAGAGACAACCATCAAAATGAGAAGGCAACCCAGTGTATGGGAGAACATCATTGCCAATGATATATCAGATAAGAGGTTAATTTCCAATATATATAGAGTACTCATATAACTCAACAGAAGGAAGACAAAAAACCCAATTATAAAATGGGCATAGGAACTAAATAGACACCTCTTCTAACAGGACATACAAATGGCTAAGAGACATATGAGAAAATGCTCAACATCACTAATCATCAGAGAGATACAAATTAAAACAAGAATAAGATATCATCTCACACCTGTCAGAATGGTCACCTTCAACAAATCATCAAACAACAAGTTTTGGAGAGGGTGTGGTGAAAAGGGGTCTCTAGTTCACTGCTGGTGAGAATGCAGACTGGTGCAGCCACTATGGAAAACACTATGATGTTACCTCAAAATAATAAAAATTAAAATTTCATTTGACCCAGTGATCCCACTTCTAGGAATGTACCCTAAGAAGCCTGAAACACCAATCAAAAAGAATATATGTACCTCCATTTTTATAGCAGCACTATTTACAATAGCTAGAACCGCCCAAGTGTACATCAGTAGCCGAATGGATAAAAAAGTTGTGGTACATATATACAATGGAGTTCTATGCAGCTGTAAGAAATAAAGATCTCTTATCCTTTGAGAAAACATGAATGTACCTGGAAAGTATTATCCTAAGCAAAACAAGCTTAGCAGAGAAAGGGAAACATTACATGATCTCACTTATTTGTGGAATAAGCAACAGTCTGAGGAATTGCATAGACCCTGAGACATGGAAGTAGACTGACAACACTCAGAAATAGGGGTTGTGGTGGAAGGGAAGAAATATATTACAGAACTTATATGCATGTACACATAACTGATGGACACGGACAACAAAGCCAGATATGGGGTGGGGGTGATGCTGAGGAATTTGTCAATGGGGGGAAAAAAGAAACTTCTGTAACAAAAATAAATTAATAAAAAGAAAAAGAAAGAAGAAAAACTTCCTCAGGTGTTCAGCATAAGAGGATTTCCCAAGGGTGGGCAGATACTGGTTATTTATGAGCCTGAATGTGCATTTCAATGGCCCACCTGGTTGGGGTTGAATCTCTGAGGGAGGGGCCTCTGCAAGTGCCCAGAGCCATGAGAAGGAATAAGATGGCCACTGTTTTGCATGATCACAACTCAGCAACAGCTCTGAGTGTCCTCCAAATCTTGAGTGTCCCCACAAGGTATCTGTTTAGTCTGCCCTTCCTTTGCCAAAGCCAAAGGTGAGTGGCTGTGGCTATTTGAGTGCTCTGTTCTGGACTTCTGGGCTGTGAAGAGGGCTTGGGATTTTAACCTTGAGGGCACTGCTCACAGCTAAGATCGCTGTTGTTTGTGGGCTCCCAGCCCCCATCTGGCACCTCCACAATTCTACCAGGATCAATTCAGTGTCCCTGGTTATATGTTATATGGTCCTCGCAATGTGGTTTTCTGTTGCTTTTTCTTGAGGATTTGTCTTTATTTTAGTTGTAATTCAAGTTTCATCCCAGGAGATGATCTGTGTAGCTTCCATTCACTCTGCCACCATTTTGGAATAATCTATACATAATAAATTTAAATGAAACTTTGTACCTATCTGCTACATATTATATTTTGTACATATTATATATTTTAGTAATTTTTTTGGTGTGGTATACTGTATAGCAATCACATGTAATGATATAAAACATGTTTTGCAATATATTTGTTTTTTGGTTTTTTTTTGCGCTTTCCTTTTGAAATACACACTTTACACATTCTAATTGAATTTTTTTATACCAGTGACTATTTTTTCTAAAATGTGGTCTTTTCATTGCCCTGAAATCCTAAAAGGTGAATCAATGTAAGGTGCTCTTTTAGAAGTACTAGAAGAAGTGTTGGGTTCTAAGCTGCACTGTTTTGAACCAGCAGATATCCATTCTCTAGCTACTTCAAGTAAAAACTTTTTGTATTTTATTTTATTTTGTTTATTGTAATTACAATAAACAAAATTTTGACTGCATTGAATAAAGTGCAATTGATCAGAAAGAATGCTACTTTATTAGACCACTTTATACCTGTTCAAAAGATACTGCAATTTGCCAAATATTGGTCTGTATGATTGACTCCTTTTGTGTATTTGTTGTAGTCTAATATGCACACAAGTTTAACTGTATCTCCTATAGAATTTCTTTTCTGCTTTTCCGTTGTTTTCATAGAGCCATTGTGGATAGTTGTTATTATATTCACTAGTCTTTTATCTTTTCGATATAAGGACAATGGGTCCTTTCCATAAAAACGTCATTTTTGAGAATTCTGGTCAAGATGGCATCGTAGGTAAACACAGTAAAGCATTCTCCCACAACCACATAAAAGTTACAACTAAACTATAGAACAACCATCATTCAAAACCACCTGAAATCAAGCTGAATGGAAGTCCTACAACTACAGAATTAAAGAAGCAGCCACATCGAGATTGGTAGGAGGGGTGGAGGCGGATGGGCTGGTCCCACACCCATGTGTGGAAAATAAAAATCAGGAGGACACCTCAGCTTGGAAGGTCCTCCCTGAGGACTGAGGGGTCCCCATCCCACACCAGGCATGCCACTCATGGTTGCAGTGGCAGGAAGAGAATCCCCATAACTTCTGGCTGGAAAAACCAGTGGGAACTGAGGCTCAGGGAGCCCCAGGCAGCTTCTCCTAAGAGGCCTGAGAATGGACTTATTGGACTCTCTCCCTCTAATCTTGGAGGGGAGGCAGCTCAAGGGGTGCCAGAGACATACAGGAAAGAATTGAGCTATTTGGCATTGGAGCGAGGGCTGGAGAGGGGGCTTTCTCCAGGACAGATGTGCTGTCAGAGGCCTTTGTTCCTTTGGTGAGCCCTTCCCTGGGACGGCAGACAACCGCCATATCTGGGACTCCAGCAACCTGGCTCATACTGGTTGCCCCACCCAGGTGATTCCCTGATGCCCCGTTCCACCCAACTTTCAGGCCTACCCAAGCTGTTGCCATTTCCTTACCAATAGGATTGGCCTGTCTTGGATACTGCTTTAGGTTTTACTACATTCTTTCAAACGAGCATTATCTGGTCTCAGCTAGCCCCATACCACCCGTTAAGTAATACATAGAAACAAACACAAGGAGGAAGCCAAAATGAGAGACAAAGAAACAGGTCGCAAATGAAAGAACAGAAAAAAATCTCCAGGAAAAGAATTAAGCGAAATGGAGATAAGCAACCTAATAGATGTTGGGTTCAAAATACTGCTTATAAAGATGCTCAATGAAATTAGTGAGAACCTCAGCAAACTTAGTGAGGGCCTCAAGAGCATAAAAAAGGACCAGTTAGAAATGAAGGAGGCACTAATTGAAATAAAGAATAATTTACACAGATTCAGTAGTAGAATAGCTAAAGCCAAGAAGCAAAACATCAATTTGGAATATAAGGAAGCAAAATATACCCAGTAATCAGAACAACAAAAAGAAAAACAAATCACTGCTGGTGGGAATGCAGACTGGTGCAGCCACTATGGAAAACAATATGGTGTTACCTCAAAAAATTAAAAATTGATCTTCCATTTGACCCAGTGATCCCACTTCTAGGAATATACCCTAAGAAGCATAAAACACCAATAAGAAAGAATATATGTACACCCATCTTTGTAGCAGCACTATTTACAATCGCTAAGATCTGGAAACAGCCCAAGTGCCCATCAGTAGATGAATGGATCAAAAAGCTGTGGTACATATACACAATGGAGTACTACACAGTGATAAGAAAGAAAGATCTATCCTTTGAGACTACATGGAGGGACCTGGAAAGTATCATCCTAAGTGAAACAAGCCAAACAGAGAAAGACAAATTTCATATGATCTCACTGATTTGTGGAATATAATGAACATAACAGTTTGAGGAATGGGGTAGTCCCAGAGACGCGGAAGCGGGGTACAGACTGACAATCCCCTAAGGAGTGGGGAGGTGGGGGAGGGATGAACCACAGAGCTTATATGCATGTATGCATGAACAGTGGACATGGACAACAATCTGGGGAAGGTGCAGGGAGGGGCGGGGGAGGGGGGAATCAGTGGGGGGAAAAAGGAGAATCATCTGTAACAAAAATTAATCAACGAATCCAAAAAAAGAAAAAAAAATGAGGATAGTGTAAGGAGCGTCTGGGACAACTTCAAGCGTGCCAAGATTCGCATCTTGGGGGTGCCAGAAGGAGAAGAGCGAAAACAAGAAATCAAAAACCTATTTGAAACAATAATGGCAGAAAACTTCCCTAACTTGGTGAAGGAAACAGACATACAAGTCCAGGAAGCACAGAGAGTCCCAAAACAAGATGAACCCCAAGAGGCCCACACCAAGACACTTCATCATCAAAATGCAAAAGGTTCAAGACAAGGAGAGAATCTTAAAAGCAGCAAGAGAAAAGCAGTTAGTTACCTACAAGAGAGTTCCCAAAAGACTGTCAGCTTATTTCTCAGAAGAAACTTTGCAGACCAGAAGGGAGTGGCAAGAAATATTCAGAGTGATGGAAAGCAAGAACCTACAACCAAGATAACTCTATCCTGCAAAGTTGTCATTTAGAAATGATGGCTATGTAAAGAGTTTTCCAGACAAGAAAAAGTTAAAGAAGTTTGTCACCAACAAACCATTATTATATTAAATGTTGAAGGGTCTTTTTGAAGAAAAAGATAAAATATATGAGCAAACAAAATGGCAATGAATACATATCTACTGACGATGGAATCTACAAACAAAATGAACAGGCAGAACAGAAACATTCTCAAAGATACAGAGAACATTTTGTTGGTTGACAGATGGAAGGGGGGTTGGAGGAATGGGTGAAAAAGGAGAAGGGATTAAGAAGAACAAATTGGTTGCTAAACTGACAAACCTCAAAGGGAAGGGGGTTTGGGGGATGGGAAGAAATAAACCAAAGAACTTATATGCATACATGCATAACCAATGGACACAGACAACAGTGTGGGAAAAGGCAGGAGGTGGGTGGAGTGGGTAGGAGGGTGTCAATGGGGGAAAATGAGGAACATCTGTAATACATTCAACAATAAAGATAAAAAAAATTTAAAAAGTCATTTTTTCTCTCTGAAGATTCGTTGACTTTTTAAAAAGACCTTTGGCAAGTCATGATTTTCTCTTATGGTACCATAGATTAATGTTTTCTAATAATATTTCAGCTGTAGTATTTAGCTTCTTGCAGCCTGTGCCTTCACCTGAATAAATCTCAAAGTTGCAAATGTATCCACTCTTGCTTTCACAAAACATTGTCACTAAAATCCCCAATTTTATTATTTTTGCCAGATTATATGTTCTGAAGCTGATATATCCTCTATATGGTATCATTGCTTCATCTAGGGATAAGTCCTGCTTAGGTACATACAAAGACTAAAATTTTAGAAGAAAGTAATCTAAAAGAGGCCTAATTTTATACAGTCTGTCTTCATTAGATGTATTTTGTGAATAATCACTAAGATGTAAAAATGTAAGAATTTGCTTGAACCTCATACTACTTACAATTTCAAAATTTCATAGGAAATATTGGAGCTTTGACCAAAGGATCTATTGACCAGTAATCCATACAATGTGATTTTTTCATTTGTTCCCATCAATATCAATACACCAAGAAACTTCTTTTAATTGGTATTGGTAACTTTTGTTCATAGTACAGTTTTAATAGAATTTTTGTAAAATTATTCCATTTGGTGGTAAGATAAATTGGTTTGAGAAACAACTAAATAAAAAAAATCATCACTAAAAAGTAATTTTGTCATTTCCCTAATGCTCCGTGGATCACTAAGGTCAGCAGTTACACCCAAAATATTTAAATAATTCTCCAAAGTTGGTGTAAAATCATTTTCAATTTACTCTTCTTCAAAATCACTTTCACTACCAGATCTTATTACATTTGTTTTGGTCATTTTGGTGGTCTAATATCCGACTCATTACTACTGTCTTCTGATAAACTATCAATTTCTACATCACTACAATATATTTCAAAATCACTTGGACAATCAGATAAAGTATCTTCATATAATTCATTGAAAACTTCACCGTCACGATCCATCATGGTTGAAACATTTGTAATACTGTAATTGCAATAAAAACTTAAATATCAATAAAAGTCACCTTTTTATAATAAACTGAACATGACGAAGAAAGATTTTACAATATCCTTAATATGTATGTTCAAACTGCGAGCAGTTATAGTTCAAGTTTAGATGGTTCGACACTGATTGTTTTTGTTTAACATACCTTCGATTTTGCAGTCTCACACTCAGAGCAGTGGGAAGAAAAGGAGTCCACATGAGAATATAGAATGGTGTGCTGGTTTTTGAACTTTGACCCTCAGGGCAAAGAGTCACAAATACAGTAATCTTATATTGAGTTTCAAAAATTGAAATAGCTAATGCAAGTGCTAACACGAGTTACCTTGTGAGCGGTCAACGTTTGGGCATGAAAACACGAGTTAATTTATGAGCGGTCAACAATGTGTTTAAGAGCTTCTGGCCACAGTTAAATGCAAATGGAAGCTTGACCTTTCCTCTGTCTCCTAGATTTACTGAAAGTACAATTTTTTTTTTTTTTTGTAAGTGAAAAGGGGTTCTGACTTCTTGTTCCAGTGTGTGCTGTTTAGAACCAGCAGTGGGAATGTCTGGAATTAAGCTGATGAATGCTTGAGCCTCTCCAGGTGCTCCATGGAGTTTTATTACTAAGTAACTCAGTCTCGACCACAGTTCATGTAAGGGGTCAGGGGACTGCCTCAGTCCGTGGTATTGGGAGGTAACACTAATGTGGCTTTTTCACCAAAGAACAGAGGCTGCTACAAACCTTGAATGCTCAGTAACACATTTTTACTGGGATTATTGAGCCAGGGTGCAATTCTTCAGTTCAGTTCTGATGCTAACCACTAAGAGCAAACCTTTCTTTACTTCAGACACCAGCTGTGAGTTCAGGAGTCCTCAAGCCACCTGCATTTCTGACAAGCTACCTACACATTTGGGGTTCCCACAACCCCTTCAGGTTCTGTAATTCACTGAAATGATACACAGAACTCAGAAAAGTGAAAGGAGCCAGAGAGAATAATAGAAAAGAGAACAAATCATAGTTGTCTACTAGCCATAGTAATAAAAATTTTAATCATCTCTTATCATAGTTGCTTTGTTCTGATTAAAGAAAAGCCCACTTTTCTGGCTGGGAGATGTGTGCCTGGAAAGCTTACCTCAGGAATGCTGTTTATTCTCATAATCTGAAGACAAGGGGGACTACCTAACATCACGGAAAGATTAACAACTTGATTATAGGAACACTGGACTTGTGACTGTGACTCATTGGTGACCAGCCCCTGCAGCTGCAAACCCACATTTCTCCCTCTTGCAATCTCCCCCAGCCCACATTCTTCCCTCCTTATAACCCTTTTACCCCCCCCCTTTTTTTTTTTTTTTCCTTTTTGCCTACTGCCCTTTCTCACATAGTTATTGTTTCTCTACCTTTAAAAGCAGCTGGCAAGTGAGGGTAGGCAGAGCAAATTTTACAGGATCACCCATTGCTCTCCCATACTGCCAGCATTATTGAAATAAATGCTTATATATGATTAAATCTTGTCTTTTCTTAATTGGCTTAAGTAGGGACAGGCAGCCTAGATGCATTTGTTGTCTGTTTTCAAAAATACTAGACTTACAGTTTTATTATAAAGAATAAAAATCAAGACTAAATAAAGAGACACATAAAGCAAGGTCTGAGAGGGATCCAAATGCAAAGTTTCCATGTACTTCCCCTGAAATCAGGACATATCACCGTCCTAGTACATTGAGGTGTTCACCAACCAGGAAGTTCACTGGAGGCTCTGTGTCTGGAGATTTTATTGAAGTTTCATTATATAAGCATGATTGATTAAATCTTGGCCATGTGATTAAACTCAATCTTTACCTCCTCTTAGGTTGTACTGATATACCATGGCTCAAAGCCCCAAACTCTTTAGTCACATTGTTGGTCTTTCTGGCATGACCAGCCCATTCTGTGTCATCTTGTTAGCATAAACTCAGGTATGGTCAAAGGCTAAACAACAATGCTCCTATCATTTGGACAATTTCAATGGTTTAGAAGCTTCATCCCAGGAACCCAAAACAAAAACCAGACAAATTCTTTATTACAGAACATAAGGACTTTTGGCTAAGTATATTCAAGACAATGGGAGGCTGAAAGCTGTCATCAGAGCTGCTAAAGAAACCAAGAAAGAAGGCTTTGAAAGACAGAGGCTGGCAGACAGAGGAGCTGTGTCCATAGGAGCTACATAACGAGCTATCATGAGACTTGATTCTTTGGCCTCACAAGACAAACCAGAATCAGGCAGGTCCAGATCCAGGAGACGAGATGCTTATTAATGAAAATGTTTTTTATACTTTAAGCCCCCTGAGACAGTGATGGACTAGCATGTAAGCCAGTGGCCACCATCCCTGACAGTGCCCTGGGCTCCCATGTCATGGGTGCTCTGGAAGACGTTGCTTCAGGAAAGGGACAAGGTGATTTCTAAGGGTCACTGCAACTCACAAGGGCCCAGCACAGTGACCAGGCCTCAGAGCACACTCAGCAAACACCAGTCAGTCTATACTGATTGCTCTTCTAGGTTTTGGAGTGATGGGAAGGGAGAAATAATGGGGGAACCCACCATTGTATGCACCATGGAGCAGCATTAAGTCGAGTAGCAGACCTACAAAAGTCCCTCTGGAAAGAGCTCACTGGCCATCTTTCTCCCTTACACCTCCTCTTGCCATGGGCTGGGTCTACTCCTCTCTTTTTCTTTTTCAGTGCCAGCCTCTTGTTATGAAATTCCTGTGAACAACCCTTAGTGAGGATCCAGGAAAACTTCTGCTCAATCAGAAACTCATCTTAATGAGCAAAACACCATGGATCCTCAGCCTCCACTCTCCACAACAGAGTAGAAGCTTTGGCTTCTTCTTCAACATTCCCCAGTGCTGCTTTCAGCAGGGTGCCACACCAAGGGTGGGCTGGGCTGAGGTGTTTTCTCCCACTTTACCAGCCAGGCCAGGGACAAAGAGTGCCATCCTCCAGGTGACTCCACTGTCTGTCCCTTCACTGCTCACCCAGACTGGCTTCCTGGGCATTCGCTGAGATTCTGCACAACATGGCTCCATGATGCCCAGTCTTCTGATTCCCTGCCTGTCCTGTACGCTGCATGTGGTATTCCCAGTCTTCTCTTCTTGTGTCTGTGACTTTCGTACTCTCCTTGGATGCTCCTGTCCAGACCCATAACTTTGCATTCTACCCAAATACTAAAGACCCCAATGACTATTTTTTTGTGGGTGGAGACACAAAAGCTCTTAACTGAGATTTCCTGAAGAAAAAATACTGCTTGTAGAACATAGTGTTGGCATGTCAGCTTCTCCTTGATGGGTCTATTCTGTCCTTCTTCATGACCCACCCTTTGGATTTCAGAGTTGCCTGGGAAGCCCTACAATAGCATAAGCCTAGTGATAAGTCTCTCTGTGTGTCTGTTTCTTTCATATATAGCTATATTTATATTTATATTTATATTTATATTTATATTTATATTTATATTTATATTTGTTGATTATGTTTCTCTGGTAGCATCCTGAACTGGTACACTACCTAATATTATTAATTAAATTCAAACTTATCATTCTCTGTCCCCACACTGGTGCCCACCCAGTCACCCTTCCAGGTCCTCACCCTGAATTTCTTGTCCTGCCTTATCACTGGCCAAACCCAGGAGTCTGACCTCACTCCTCACCACTCCTCTTATACCCAGGCCACTTGCCTGTGCTGGGTTCTCCTGAATCGGTGCCCAGTCCTCCACCCCTTGCCCCTACTAAGTATCTCACTGGACTCTCTATTCCTGTGACAGCCTTATCCTCTCTATTCCACCTTCCTGTGCAAAAGGCCTCACCGTGCATAGCATGGAGATCACCCACTAAGCTGGAGGCTCTGCCTGTCCTTCACCACACTTCATACTCTAGCCACTGCCCCTTCATCTATGTGCCAGAAATGAGCTCTCTGTACTTTTTCTTCAACTGTTCCTCCTCCCCAACCACTTCACTTGTTGAAACCAAGATCATTAGGCTATCACCTGACTGGCTGCCTGCTTCTCTGAATCCCCAGAAAAATCTGCCCCTGGGGGCAAGGGCTGGGGTATGTTTTACTCAGTTCCTATTTCAGAGCAGAAAATAGTAAGTGCTCAAAAATATTTGCCCAAGGAGTCATCAAATGAACTGATTTACCCTCTCTTCCCTTCTCTCATTCTCCTTTTACTGATCATAATACAGAACCAAAGATATGTGTTTAATTAGTTTTAGGAGTCAACAAAGGGAATGTTATTGTCTCTGTTCATGACTTAACTACAGATGGTTAGGACAAAAAAATATTTTTCCCATTAGGAAAATAAAATAAATCTGCTTTGACTCATATAAGGGTTTAAATTAAATTTAAGTTTTTTTTTGTACCACTGGTACTTGATACCAAATATGTTCCATTCTCTCAAGTGATTTTTCAGTATGTCCAAAAACAGGTGGCCCAGGGCCACTTCTTCAAGGTATTAAGCAGTTAAGAGGAGCTTTGTTCTGTTCCATGTCCTGACAGCCCCCACCCTTTGTGCCCTCATAACTAGATTGGATGGAATCCACTTAGAGCAACTTCATTTCCCAGACAGAGTCTTTGACCCTGACCACAGCCTTTGTCTCCATCCTTGTCACAGAGTTCTGAACATTAATTTTTCAGATAAAGCACTGGTCTATCAGAATCACTCCAAGGACAGAGTCCATAGAATCTCATATCTATGAAGATGGCCAGTCCTGAAACTACAGTGCTGCAAATACAGTAGCCCTAGCCTGCTGAACATGGAAATGGGAAGTACTTGCTGAACAAACAAATGTGACTTAGGACAACACTTTGACATCCTTTTCCACTTAAGATCCTCAATTTCCCTCCTCACTGAAACAATATTGACAATGATTATACTGACATTTCTGGGCTGTGGCAAGTAACTACAACACATACAGTTTTCTGAAGTTTAGCAAATAAAGAGATCAGATAAAACAAAGATTGCCAAACCATGAATTATAACTAGGTACCAATGATATCTGTGAAGGGAATCCTGTGGCTTTTTTAGAAGGGCAAGCTTTTCTTTCTGCTGTGAAAAGCATCCTCCCAGCACCTTTTGCAGGAAGCTCAGCAGTGTGAATGGGCCTCATCTCCGAGTTCTAGCCTGGCTCCAGAGCGACCAGCTATCTCCTATACTTTTTCACCTTTGCATTCTGCATTTATGACAGTCAGTCACTTAGAGATAAAGTGTACACTTTCTTCTAAGCACAGAACTTTAAGGTTCTCTAACACAGAGATCAGACTTATTAAGGGAAGAGCAGAAGACATTCTAAAACTTCAGGAACCAGTGCTTTCAGCTCTTTTTGAATTTTTCTAGTAAAAATGAATAAATAAAACTTCAAGAACCAAGAGGAGCAAAGGGGCAGCTTCCAACAACAGAGAAGTTAAGCCCACACTGATCCGAGTGAGCCACCTGGCTGCTTTTCCAGCAAGCCTCAGAATTACTGTCATGAAAACTGCAGTCTTAAGGTGTCAGATGTCAGTGTTGGCAAGGCTACTTGATGAATACAAAACAGCTAAGTGATATCTTGGGAAAGTGGCCTAAGATTTGGGACTACCATTTACTTTTCATAGAGTCTGGGACAAAGGATTGCCCTATAAGGACCACCTCTTCCTTGAAGGTAGAAAATAATATTGCAAAATTAGAGGAACCAGTCTGTTGGTGAGTTTGAAGTGACTCAGTCTCAGTTACTGTGCACTGAATGACAATATTTAGTACAGTTCTTGAGGGGTCAATTAGGTAAATGGCTCCTCACCCCTTCCAGTCATAAATCATAACAGAGAAATTACCCCTCCTGATTGTGAAATTTCCCTCTGGACCTCTTCCATGTGATGCAAAAAAATAACTGTTAAATAGCCATGTTACACTTCTTATCACTATAGCAAACTACAATAGATATGTGTAAGAATTTAAAAGTACAGTCTACACTATTCTTCATCTAGCATAAACCACTGGAGTTAAAGTCTGCCTTGAAATGGCTCTAAAACTCTCTCCTCTCTCCATGGTGAAACTTCCAGTGGCTACTTATTGACTGCAGGAAATATCTAAAGCTCATGGTGAGTGACAGCCCAGATTCTCCACAATTTATCCTTGACCTTCCTTCCTACTGCTTAGCAGAATGAGGCTGGACCCCAGCCACCCTGCATTCCACATCATTCCTTAAACATTCTGAGTTCCTTTATTATTGTTTTTTTATCCTTGCCCGAGAATATTTTTTAATGTTTTGTTTAGATAGAGTGGGAGGGAGAGAAAAGAAGAGAGAGAGAAAAAAACATCGACGTGAAAGGGACACATGGAGTGGCTGCCACCCACACGACCCAGGAAAAATTGCAACTGAGGCATGTGCCCCCAGGGGGAACTGAACCCGGGTCTCTCTGGACCACAGGCCAATGTGCCAACTGCTGAGCCAAACCAGCCAGGACTGTGTTCCTTTCAATGATCCCTCATCTGGTACACCCAAAGCAAGTGTGATCTATTGTCTACTTACAAAGAGTTGTACTTGTGCTAATACCCAAGAACAAACACAGTACTATGAGAAAATGATGCAAGTGGCATTTAGTATAAGAAAAGAAGAAAAGGTTGAAAATATTCTCCCTGAAGAGAGAGAGGGCTTCAAACATTGCTTGGAGAGGACAAGATGGTTTAACATCTAGAAAGGAGAGCTGGAAAACCATACAAAAATTATAAATGCACATCCCCTTTTCTGCAGCCGTCTCACTTCTGGAAATCAATTCTGCAAATACCTCTAGATGCACAAATGATGCATGTATAAGAGTAGTCATTGAGGCAGTCCCTGTGATAACAATGATTGGAACAATCCCAAGTGGCCCTCAACAGAGACTAGCTAATGAAAGGATACACACTATCCAGAGACTAATAAGGCTATGGATCGCAATGAGGGACATCTTTATGGATGGTATGAAAAGATCTCTAGGATGTATTATAAGTATATAGCATGCCATCCTTTTTAGCAAGGGAAAATTAAAATACATTTTCATGTATAACTGCATATGAAAACACTAGAAGTAGAGACAGGAATCTAGTAGAAATAGTTATCCAGAGGGCCTGGGAGAAGAATAAAGAGTGAATGGGGATAATTTTTCATATCATTTGATTTTGAACCCTGTAATGTATCTCCCATTTGAAAATTAAACATTATTTTTAAAAGTATTATACCTATACAAACATAAAACACTTTAAAATTCAGTTACCACAAGAACATAGAAAATTGGGCTCTACTTTGATCCATTGAATCTCAATATTTGCCTGTTTCCCCTGTGGGAAGCTTCCTTGAGGGAATGCATTTTGTCTTATTGATTTTTGTGTCTCTAGGACTGAGCACATAGTAGACATTCAACAAATATTTATTAATTATATGGCTGTTGTTTGTTGGAAACTGGCAGCCACTGATAAAATGCCAACTAAGACATTAGTGCATATAATTGGGACTGTTTGCTCTATTTAATGAGAATCACAATAGTGATGAGAATTGAGGGAGAAAAATGGCTCTGACCACAGAACTGCAGTCTGAGGTTGTCTGGCTCTCTGAGGCAAAGCCTGGACCATATCTAAATGAGAGACTCATGGCTGACTTGAACTTTACACTTTGAGGGATTTTACTGTAAAGTTTTATTCATTTTAACAGCAAGTAAAGAAAATATTTAAAAGTGCTTTATCCTTGGACTGTACAGCTAAAATATGAGATGGGGTTTTCTTGACATTTTTTTCTTGCTGATGAAAAGAAATGAAATCTGTTTATATATAATTTGTCACACAATTTTGTAAGCACTACAAGTCTTCATTAATTCTACTAAAATATATTTAAGAAACCTCTTAGCCCTAATGTTGTTAGTTTCAAACTTCTAAACTTGGTTGCTTTGCTACAAATGCAGATCAGAACAAGAAGGAGAACAAAGCACCCCTATTTGACCTTTCTCTTAACCAAAATTCCATAAGTCACAGAAAAGAATTATTTAACTAGAAAAAAGCAAAAATGGGGGGAAAAATGGAAAAGGAATCCATAATGGTATGGTAAAATCAGAAAGATCACCATCACTGGACCACAGCATTTGTCTTCAAGCTAAATTTGAGCATATGAATACTTGATTCAGAGATGCAAGGCCACACCCCAGTGTCCTAGGAAGGACAAGGAACTTCTATATCTCTGAAGAATAGAGCTCACCTCACCCCAAAAATCATCATAGGGAAGTATGAGAAATAGAATAAGAACTAATAGAAATTATGAGATATAAAGATGGATAGAAGGCCAAGAATCTCCAAACATTTGTGAAAAACCAACATCACAATAAAGACATCAAACATAGAACCACTACAAAAGGAAACAAAAAGAAAAACAAAAACAAAAACAAAAAGGTTATAATAGCTATAATTTTCATGTTATGAAAGATAATAAAAGATATTTTACCTATTAAAAAGTAATTGCAAATAGTAAAATCTAAAGATTAGCTTCAAAATCTCAATAGACTGATGAACACCAAAATAATCACATCTAAGGGGAAATTAGTTACATGGAAGATCAAAACAAGGAATTCTCCAAAAGCTCAGTGTGAAAAAACAAAATAATTTAAAATATGGGTTAAAGTCATGATCTGTGGAGGATAGATCCAAAAATTTCAACATCTGTATAACAAGGGTCCCCCCAAAAAAGAGGGTAAGGTGGGAGTGAAGATGTACTCAAAGAAATCATGGGATGATGAGTAGAAATTCCAGAACTAAAGAAAGAACTTTTTCAGACTGAAAAAGTTCCCTGAGTACTAAGTAGATTAAATAAAAAGTAAAATACAGTTTAAAAATCTAGACACAATATGCTAAAATTATAGACTATCAGGTATGAAAAGAAAATCCTACTAGTTTCCAAAGAGAGAAATTAGGTTATACAACAGAATGACAATCAGCTTGATATCAGACATCTTCATCATCAACCCTGAATGCTAGAAGATATTACAGCAATTTCTCTAATGTTCTGAAGGGGGAAAAATGATAATTTTAAACCTAGAATTCAATACCTAGCTAAACTAACATTCAAGTGAGGATGCAAAATAAAGACATTTTCAAGCATGCATAGGCTCATACCTCTTATAATCTTCTCCCAAGAATCCAAGAAAGTAGAAGGTAAAGAATACAATAAATATTGGAGAGGAAAATGAAATAAAAACTCAGTATTTATGTATTATAATTTTTAAAAAGATAAATTTCAATCTGGAATCAAAAGTTAAAATGAGCTCAGTGAGGTGTGGAACTGGTTGCAGGGTTTATCAGAGCAGCAGGAAGGGAGAGTTAAGTTATGCCCCAAGTGCACATGCTGCTGTCTGACCACAGAACTGCTCCATTTCTGGAAACAACTTAATTTGGGATTTTTAAATAAATTGTACTGATTTACCAAATAACTAAAATTTTAAGCCAGTTTTGCTTTTTTATTTTTATTTTCTAATCCTCACTTGAGGATATTTTTTTGAAATATCTTCAGATAGCGTGCGAGTGGGGGAGAGAGACAAAGAAACTTTGATGTGAGAAAGACACATCAGTTGGCTGCCTCCCACAAGACCCTGACCAGGACTGGAGATGAACTGCAACCAGGTATGTGCCCTTGGCTGGAATCAAATCTGTGACTCTTTGGTCTGCAGGCTGATGCTCTAACCACTGAGCAAACTGACCAGGGCCAATTTTGCTTTTTAAAGGTAATAAAATTATTTATATTTCCAAAGAAGCAGAATGTACTTGTTTATAAATTGTACATAGAACCTGTATTATTTACAACAGCCAAGCAACTGAAGTGCCCAACAATAAATGACTGGATAAAGAAGACATGGGCCCCTTGGAAACTAAGGTGGCGGTGCTGTGGGCTCAGTCTGAGATGGTAGGCTCTCTGCACCAGCCCTATTCTCTGTTCCTTGCTCCTTTCTTGACCACAGCAAGCATGAGAGTGGTGGTGGCAGACACAGGGTATGGGGTATTTGATAACAACAGGGTATTTGATAACCCTAGATTTCTACCCAGATATGTGGATCCCAGCCTGGTCTTTCTCTTCCATCCTGACTGGGCTCCTGAGCTTCATGGGGGAAAGGCCCCAACCCTGGACAGTGTAGAGACATTGAAATTTATGAAAGGACAACTGGCTACATAAAATTTAGCATCTAATCTAAAAGACAAAGTCCTTTTCCAGAGCCCTGGGTAGAAGCAACAGCCCCTCCCTCAGGAATTTAACACCACCAGACTAGGTGAGAGAAATGCAAATTGAGGCTCATTAACAGCTATACACTACCAACAACCAATTGTCCCACCTGATGGAAATCCTCTTACCCTGTACATCTGAGGAATTTTTCATTCAGCTAAAGGCTACAACCCAAGGCTTATCAATAACTGAGACTAATACCCTGCAGGCAAAAGCTAGAGGATAACTATACATTTTTTATCCTGCAAATCTACCCAGAAAAGTAAAACTTGACAGTGGTGTTTAACGTGGGTCCTCCCACACTCATCCAAACCCAGTGGAGGGAGCCACAATCAGTGGAACAGCAACACCCACAGGGAAAATTTGGCAGGCTCCAAAACCCACTGACACGCCAAAATGATAAAACAAACAAACAAACAAAAATTCAAATGAAAGAACAAGAGAATTCTATGGAATAAGAGATAAGTGAAATTGAATTAAGCAAAATATTAGAAGTAAAGTTCAGAGTAATGATTATGAGGAAACTCAACAGCATAAATAAAGACATAGAAGCATTGAAAATCAACCAATTGGAAATGAAGAATGACATAGCAGAAATAAAGAGCACATTGGAAGGAATAACCAGAAGAGTAGAGGAAGCCGAGGATTGGATCAGTGAATTAGAAGGGTAGAAAAAATTAGAGAACCAAAAGAAAACAAAACAAAAAACAAAGAATTAAAAAATAGGAAGACAGCTTAAGAGAACTGTGGGACAATATGAAACATAACAACATCTGCATCATAGGAGTTCCAGCTGAAGAAGAAATGAGCAAGGGTTACAGAATGTATTTGAAGAAATAGTGACAGAAAACTTTCCTAACTTGGTGAAGGAAAAAAGCATAGTTCAAGAAGCATAGAGAGCCCCAAGTAAGAAGAACCCAAAGAGGCCCACACAAGACACATCATAATTAAAACGCCAAAAATAAAACAAAGAGAATACTAAGAAGCTCATGTTAGAATACTGACAAGACCAAATTTTTTTCTAAGATGTAGTGCAAACATTGTTGATGGGAGTATAAATTGATACAAGCATTTTGGATAACTGTTTGGAAGTTTCTTACAATGTTAAACATTCTCCTACCTTATGACTCAGCAATTCCACCCTTAGGTATTCCACTCAAGTTAAATGAAAACATGTGTCCATCCACACAAATCCTTGTATAAGAATGTTATTTGCAACTTTATTTTGATTGCAACTTTATTCATAATATAAAAATTGGAAGCAACTCCAATGCTCGTCAACAAGAAAATGGATAAACAAACTATAATGTATACATACTGTGGAATACTACTCAACAATTAGAAAATTGAATGGTTTACTGATGTATGAAAAAAACAATGAAGAACCTCAAAAACAATGTTTTAAGCTAAAAGAGCCAGAATCCAAAGAGTACATCCTTTATAATACCTTAATGTGAAGTTCAAAACCAGGGGAGAAAAACCCTAATTTTTTAAAATAGAAATTAGAATAGGGGTTGTTTGGGAAGTGGGGATGAGTGTAAGGGGGGGTGGTACATAGACTGGAAGGACAAGCAGGAATTTATTAAGGAGATGACAATATCCTATATCTTGATTGAAGTATTGGCTACACAGATATATAAATAAATATTTCTTAAAAATCATTGACTGCTGCCCTGGCTGATTTGACTCATTGGTTAGAGCCTCTGCCCATGGACTGAAGGGTCATAGATTTGATTCCCAGTCAAGGGCACATACCTGGGTTGCAGGTTTGTGTCATATGGGAGGCAATTAGTCAATATGTCTCTCTGACATCAATGTTTCTCTCTCCCTCCCTCCCTTCCACTCTATCTAAAAATCAATGGGAAACTATTGTTGGGTAAGGATTAACAACAACAATCCTCACCTGAGGATATTTTTCCATTGATTTATTTTATTTTTTTTAGAGTGGAAGGGAATGAGGGAGAGAGAGAAACATCGATGTGAGAGAGGCACATTGATGGGTTGCCTCCTACACAACTCTGACTGGGCCTGGGGATCAAACCCACAACCTAGGTACATGCCCTTGACCAGGAATCAAACCTATGACTCTTTAGTCCATGGGCTGATACTCTAACCACTGAGATAAACTGGCCAGTGTAAAACAACAAAATTAAAAAAATATATATTAACTGAACTGTACCTCTGTTTTTAAATGTGCATGTGTGGCATTGAATACCATGTCTAAATGAAGTTGAGGGGAAGAGACACCTACATATGGAGTTGGACAGCCCCCAAGATTCAGCAGGCCATGGGCAAACCAAGCTTGGCACTCTCATGCAGAGTCTGGAACAC
Source organism: Molossus molossus (assembly GCF_014108415.1). Classification (NCBI taxonomy): domain Eukaryota; kingdom Metazoa; phylum Chordata; class Mammalia; order Chiroptera; family Molossidae; genus Molossus; species Molossus molossus. The sequence continues at coordinate 54,999,581 of NW_023425377.1, read as the reverse complement.
TCTGTATGAGGCTTGGGGTCTGGCCACATTTCTAGATTTTCTCAGGGCCCAGCCACACCATGTGAAAGAACTTCAACTGGGCTCACAGTCACACTGAAACCTGTTTGGCAGATGGTAAGGAAGGAGACCAAAAAACACAGGTGAGCTGAGGGAACAACAGGACACATGCTAGAGAGCTGAAGCAGCAGAAAAATGACTGAACACATTTGGTCAGCCCTACCATGGGCTCTCCTTCACTTTCTGCTTTGCTCAAGCACCCCCTGTTCCACTTTGGCTTGCCAAGGATCTTCTGTAATTCTGCAATTCCAAGGATCCATTCCCTGTGAGAGGTGAATGTGGACCAGGCTGGGGTTTCTCAGCTCTCTCATAGGAGAGAGGTGCTTGGGGAGTCCTGGTTCACCGAGACAGAGCTGGCCCCACCACACATGCTAAGGAAGTGGATACTGGGGGGCCCATACAGATCTTGAAAATAGTGTCATGGGGTAGCATGTTGGAGCAGGGCGCCTGACTGAGGAGGCAGGGGAGTAGGATCAGGGAGCCTCAAGGACAGGGCCACCTCACAGGGGACAGGAGTTTTTCTCCATACCCCACACAGGCCAGGAGCGACAAAGGCAGAAGGGCTCAGGGCTGCAGTGTAGCAGGTAAAAACACCTGGGGATGCACCTTAGCCAGACCCCACAAGGTGACAAGCTAGAAGTAAGGGGTTACTCAGTAAAGCTACTTGAAGGCCCTAAAAGTCTGGAGGCAGAGCCCTCTCTTTGCCAGGAGCCTAGGCTGTAGCATGAGCAGGTGAAGATTCAAAACTCCAGAGCTTCCAAGTTCACATGTCAACATCAATGGCACTTGGACAGCTGGCTAGTGCAACCTGAGGGGACTCTGAGCTTATATTCAGAGCACATTAACCATGGAGAAATATGTGCAGAAACCCAACTGGGAGAAATTATGGCAAAATATTGATACTGGTGGACTCTTTTCTCTTGGCAATAAGATTATAAGTGGTATTCCACTTGGTACATATTAGCTCTTAAAAATTTTATAATAAAAAGTAGACCTTTATAATAAAAGGTGACTTTCCAGTGAACCAAAGTAGCCCCACCTTAGCTTGTTTCTTTCCTATAACATTTCTAGAGAGCCAAAGCAGCCCCATCTAGGCTTTTTCCTGTAGCTTCTTCTATCATAAGCCCTTTCTTATTTCACTGTCCTCAGCTTTAACATATTTAACATACTTTCAAAATTTAAAAAAATTATCACAACCCCTAAAAATAATTTTTGTTTATGTGAGTTCTATCTATCAATTTTAACTGTATTAGATATTAATACTGAGTGGATTTAAAAGTAGTTATTGATTTAAAATAGAATAAACCCATTGTATATTAACATAAATAACATAATAAAAATAATGATACCTTTAATCTCTTTATTGTCTGGCTTAGTAAAAGAGAACTGGATTCTCTAATCTGCAGAGTCACTCATTGTGTAATCTCTGGAAAATTAACTTTATAATAATGGCAGAAAGTGAAAAGATGCAAATGATACCTTAATATTATAAAAATAGTCTTGGCCATACTTTGAGAAATACTAATGCAAAGTATAATCACAATTATATGAGAAAAGATAAGTAAAATTTCTGAATAAACATGTTATGATGCCACTTAGTGGTGTCTCTAATTATTGCAATTCCTCGTCACCAAATTCATGAGTGCATGTGTATGGTACATGCATGGATATGGAGGAGTGGTTTACATATCATATTTGATGTGATATGTTGCGTGTACATGCAGTTTGTATTCATGAGTTGTGTGGTGTGCATGCATGTGTTACATTTGTGGCATGCATGCATGTAGTGCTGCAGTGTATATGGTATGAGTGTGCATGTGTTTGTATTCACATGAGTCACATGTGTGATGTGTGTTCTGTGTACATTTGGTACATGTGTTTTTGTGGGTGGTGTGGAGTGCATACATGTGCTACATGTATGTAGTGTTGTATGCATATGGTTGTGTTTTCAACTGCATGTGGTGTGTGTAGATATTTTGTACCTGAGAATGTATGCAGTTAATCAGGAAAACTCAGAACCCTCAATGATCATTTGGACACTTCATCCTGTCTTCCCCTGTTCCTCTGTTGGAGACTGGCCTCAAGGGAATTGACAGCTGGTGCCCATTTCCCTCATCCTACCACATAGTGGTGGGAGTCTGTGCCCACCAGCATCCACTGAGCTCTCCTGTAGACATGGCTGCCCTTCTGAAAGGGGAAGCACTCTGTGTGCTTTGTCACCATCGTAAGCCACTCCTGAGATGTCCCAGTCCTCTCTCAAGAGACTCAGGATATGCAGTGACTCTCCTAGTCCCTATCCCTGAGGTGCTGAGACCCTGCAGCCAGCAGGTTATCAAGGCCTGCAGTCCTCAGACCCACACAGCCCAACCTGGGGGGGTTCCCCAGCCAGTAGACTAATTTCCCATCTCTTACATCAATGTGATTCTTCCCTACTCAATTCTTCATGCAGAAAAATGTTTAGGCAAGGTCCTTCAAAATTTGTTTCTTTATATATTTTATGGTATGTGCCACTAGTGGAAATCAAACCCAGGTCTCTCTGGACCATAGGCCAACGCTCTAACCGCTGAGCAAAACCAGCCAGGGCCAAAATGTGTTTCTGTAAAGCCAAAGCAAATCAAAATATCTTGACTCTCAAACTAGTCTTTCCTCCACTGTGAGTTCTTAAAATTGATTTAGGTACTCAGCTGGCTTTTGTGTTCTCTTTGGGTCTAAGATCTCAGTGTCTTTCCCTCACTGGACACAGCAGAGCCCTGAGAAAGCCCACAGGGACCATAGTGAAGGTAAGAACAGTAATTAACATGTACGAGGATGGCTGGTGCCAATTCAGTACCAAACATTTACAGGGAGAACCCGAGAAATGGGAACTAGGTCTTTGTTGGTCAGCTGGCTAGCTTCTGTTTTCCACCCATCTGAGAGAAGGAACTTGCTTCTCTGTCTTATACCAATGCCCCAGTGCAGCCAGCACAAATCTGGAGGACCAGCATCCTTGTCAAAAGTAGGAAAGCAAAGGCCAAAGGTAATATAAGTAGCTGGCCTCAACAGAGTCCCTGGGGAGCTGGTGAGGGTGCACATTCCTGAGTTTCACCCTCAGAAATTTGATGCAGGGGGTCTAAGGCAGAGCCTGAGAATCTGCATTCCCAAGAAGGTACCAGGAGTTGCCAATGCTTCCATTCTAGGACCACACTGAGCAGCACTGCTGTGAGGACCCAGTCATTGAAGGGAGGTAGACAGAGGCCAACGGAGCAGGTGGCTCATGGAAAGGCAGACTTCAAAGAGGAAACAAAGATAGTACTGAAAAAAGTGGCTGTAATGAGAACTCATGGAGATAGATATACCAATATAGATATTATAGATATAAAGATTAGATATAGGTATAGATTACATATAAATTACATACAAATATAGGTACAGATTAAATCTAGATCCAGATTTGTAATAGATATCTTTGTTTATTCTTATTGTTTCTTTGTAATATCTTCTTGGCTTTCTTTAGGAGTTGTCACTACAGTGACTTAAAAAATTTTTATTATAATTTTTCACTTTTTTTACTTATTTATACATTTTATATATTTGTTTAATTTATAGTATATAATTATTTCCCATTTTATGTATTTTTATTAGTTATTTACTTTATACATTCATACATTATATACATAAACATATATTTAGATTATAAAGTTCAGTAGAGTAGTAAAAAATAAAATGAAATGGATGATGCTGACAACATAATTTGTGATCCAAAAGGTCAAAAAGAAGAGTTAACATTACCATAATTATCATCACACCTTTGCACACCCTCCAAACTTCTACCCCCTCATTTTGTGAACTCTCCTGATGATAACTCTACCAACTGAAATATGACTGTCCAGCAGAAGGTGGTGGGGAAAATTACAAGCCTCAGGGAACTGACATGTCCCACTTCAACTCCTGACAATTAACCCTTGAGGCAAGTCACATACCCAGGTCACAGTGTGCTTCCCATGTCCGTCCACTTCCCTAGTTTCCAGAGGCTGTTTCACACTCTTTTCTCTCTCCACACCCCCTCCACAAGAATCTGCCCAACATTCTCTACCTTCTACCCTCTCACTGAGGCTGCTGTCTAGGCTGCCATCCACAGCCCATCCCTCCTCAGCTATTCAAGGGCACTGCTCCAACAACATTCTTCTCTCTCCTAAATCATTAGTTTTCGCTCTACTAGATCTTCTTCAACAGAACGTTGAAATATGTTACCTCTCCCAGGTAAAAAGAACAAACAAGAGCACCCTTGTTTTGAACCTACTTCTCTTTCCAGCATTTGCCCCATTTCTTGTCTCTATTTCTAATTCTCCCTATCCACTATCTCTCTTTAACTCACTTCAACCAGGCTTTTTCACATAGCTCTGACAAATTGCTCTTCCAAAGGTTATAGATTAATTTATCTAGAATACATGGGCAGTCCTTAGTTATCATTTTTTTACGTTAAAAATTCTTATTTATTTATTTATTATTTATTTATTTATTTATTTTTGTTAAACATGTTTCTTCTTTTCCCCCACTGACACCTTCATACCCCTCTCTCCCACCCCGTCACCAGCTTTGTTGTCCATGTCCATTGGTTATGCGTAGATGAATATAAGTTCTGTGGTTTATCTCTCCCCCACCAAGCCCTCTTCTGGGGATTGTCATCTGTACCCTAATTCCACGTCTCTGGGACTACCATGTTCGTTAGACTGTTATGATCATTATATTCCACAAATAAGTGAAATTATGGGATATTTATCTTTCTTTACTTGGCTTGTTTCACTTAGGATAATACTCTCCAAGTCCTTCCATGTCATCTCAAAGGAAAAGAGATCTTTCTTTCTTACAGCTGCATAGTACTCCATTGTGTATATGTAGCATAGTTTTTTATCCATTTGAATACTGATGGACAATTGGCCTGCTTCCAGATCTTAGCTATTCTAAATAGTGCTGCTATGAACATGGGGATGCATATATTCTTTCTGATAGGTGTTTCAAGCTTCTTAGGGTATATTCCTAGAAGTGGGATCACTGGGTCAAATGGAAGTTCAATTTTTAATTTTTTGAGGTAATACCATAGTATTCTCCATAGTGGCTGCACCAGTCTGCATTCCCATCAGCAGTTTCCTTTTCTTCATATCCTCGCCAACACTTGTTGCTTGATAATTTGTTGATGGCAGCCATTCTGACAGGTGTGAGGTGATACCTCATTGTTGTTTTATTTTGCATCTCTCTGATGATTAGTGATGATGAGCATTTCTTCATATGTCACTTGGCCATTTGTATGTCCTGTTTGGAGAGGTGTCTGTCTATTTAGCTCCTCTGCCAATTTTTTAAATTAGGTTCTTTTTCTTCCCTTTGTTGAATTGTATGAGCATGCTACATATTTTGGAAATTAACCCCTTATCTGATATATCATTGGCAATTATGCTCTTTCATACAGTGGGTTCCAATTCCATTTTGATGGTTGTTTTTTTGTTTGTTTGTTTTTTGTTTTTTTGCTGTGCAGAAGCTTTTGAGTTTGATGTAGTTCCATGTGTTCATTTTTTTCTTTGTTTCTGTTGCCTCTGTAAAAATACTTCTGCATGTGACGTCTGAAATTATGTTGCCTACATTTTCTTATAGGATTTTATGGACTCAAGAGTCAAATTTAAGTCTTTTAAACACTTTGAGTTTTTTCTTGTGTATGGTGTAAGTTGATGGTTTAATTTCATTTTTTTGCATATAGCTGTCCAATTTTCCCAACACCATTTATTAAAGAGGCTGTCTTTACTCCATTATATGCTATTTCCACCTTTGTTGAATATTAATTGAGCATAATGTTTGGTCTATTTCTGGATTCTTTGTTCTATTTCATTCATCTATGTGCCTGCTCTTGAGCCAGTACTAGGCTCTTTTGATTACAGTGGCTTTGTAATATAACCGGTATTGTGATTCCGCCTACTTTGTCCATCTTTTCCAAGATTGCTGTTGCTATTTTGTGTCTTTTTTTATTACATATTAACTTTTGAAGTATTTGTTCTAGTTCTCTGAACTATGTCATTGGTATTTTTTGGGAATTGCATTGAATCTATAAATTGCTTTCTGTAATATGGACATTTTCATGATGTTAATTCTTTCAATCTATGAACAAGGTATGTGCTTCCACTTTTTTATATCGTACTCTATTTCGTTTTTCAATGTCCTGTAGTTTTCTGCAAATAAGTCTTTTAATTCCTTCGTTAAGTTTATTCCTAAGTATCTTAATTATTTTGCTGTGATGGTAAGTGGGATAGTGTTTTTAGTTTCTCTTTCCATGAGTTCATCATTGGTGTATAGAATGCCGTCGATTTCTTGATGTTAATTTTGTGTCCTGCTACTTCGCCAAATTCATTTATTAAGTATAGTAGATTTTTGATGGAGTATTTAGGGTTTTCTATGTATAATATCATGTCATCTGCGAATAATGACAGTTTTACTTTTTTCTTTCCAATTTGGATCCCTTTGATTTTTCTTCATGCCTAATTGATGTGGGTAAGACTTCCAGTACTATGTTAAATAAGAGTGGTGAAAGTGGGAAACCTTGTCTTGTTCCTGTTCTTAAGGAAAATGTATTTAGTTTTTGTTCATTGAGTATGATGTTGGCTTTAATATGTGAACTTTATTATGTCAAGATATGATCCCTATAGTCCCAAATTGCTAAGCGTTTTGATCAGAAATGAGTGCTGGATTTTGTCGAATGCTTTTTCAGCATCTATTGATATGATCAAATAATTATTATGTTTCATTTTATGTGGTGTGTCACATTTATTGATTTGCAAATATTGTACCAGCCTTGCATCCCAGGGATGGATCCAATTAATCTTTTTTGTTTGTTTGCTTTAATTATTCAAGGTCCGTGATTTATTTATTTATTTTTGCTTATTTTTTAATAAATTTATTTATTTTTGTTACACATGTTTCTTTTCCCCCCACTGACTCTTCCCTCCCCCACCCTCCCGGCACTGTCCCCAGCCTTGTTGTTCACGTACATTGTTCATGCATACATGCATAAAAGTTCCGTGGTTTATCTCTCCCCCACTGCCCCCTCTCATGGAGATTGTCAGTCCGTACCCCACTTCAATGTCTCTGGGACTACCCCATTCTTCAGACTGTTATGCTCACTATATTCCACAGATAAGTGAGATCATATGATACTTGTCTTTCTCGGTTTGGCTTATTTCACTTAGGATGACACTTTCCAGGTTCCTCCATGTAGTCTCAAAAGATAAGAGATATTTCTTTTTTACAGCTGCGTAGTACTCCATTGTGTATATGTACTATAGCCTTCTAATCCATTCGTCTACTGATGGACACTTGGGCTGTTTCCAGATCTTAGCTATTGTAAATAGTGCTGCTATGAACATGGGGGTACATATATTCTTTCTGATTGGTGTTTCAGGCTTCTTAGGGTATATTCCTAGAAGTGGGATCACTGAGTCAAATGGAAGTTCAATTTTTAATTTTTTGAGGTCACACCATATTGTTTTCCCTAGTGGCTGCACCAGTCTGCATTCCCACCAGCAGTGCACTAGAGTCCCCTTTTCTCCACACCCTCGCCAACACTTGTTGTTTGATGATTTGTTGATGGCGGCCATTCTGACAGGTGTGAGGTTATACCTCAGTGTTCTTTTAATTTGCATCTATCTAATGATTAGTGATGTTGAGCATTTCTTCATATGTCTCTTGGCCATTTGTATGTACTGTTTGGAGAGGTGTCTGTTCGGTTCCTTTGCCCACTTTTTAATTGGGTTCTTTGTCTTCCTTTTGTGGAGTTGTATGAGCACTCTATATATATTGGAAATTAACCCCTTATCTGATATATCATTGGCAATTATGCTCTTCCATACAGTGGGTAGCGTTTCCTTTTTGATGGTTGTATCTTTCGCTGTGCAGTAGCTTTTGAGTTTGATGTAGTCCCATGTGTTCATTTTTTCCTTTGTTTCTATTGCCTTAGGTGATGTATCAGTAAAAATTCTGCTGCATATGATGTCTGAAATATTTTGCCTACAGTTTCTTCTAGGATTTTTATGTATTCATGAGTCACACTTATGTTTTTTATCCATTTTGAGTTTATTCTAGTGTAGGGTGTAATTTGATGGTCTAGTTTTATTTTTTTGCATGTAGCTGTCCAATTTACCCAACACCATTTATTAAAGAGATTGTCTTTACTCCACTGTATGCTCTTGCCACCTTTGTCAAATATTAATTGAGCATATGCCTTGGGTTCATTTCAGGGTTCTCTGTTCTGTTCCACTGGTCTATATGCCTATTCTTGTGCCAGTACCAGGCTGTTTTGATTACAGTGGCTTTGTAGTATAACCTGAAATCTGGTAATGTGATCCCTCCAACATTGTTCTTCTTTTTCAAGATTGCTGTGGCTATTCAAGGTCTTTTTTGGTTCCATATGAACTTTTGAAGTATTTGTTCTAGTTCTGTGAAGTGTGTCGTTGGTATTTTGATAGGGATTTCAGTGAATCTACAGATTGCTTTGGGTAGCATGGACATTTTAATGATGTTAATTCCAAACCATGAACAGTGTATGTGCTTCCACTTTTTTATATCTTCCTCTATTTCTTTTTTCAATGACTGGCAGTTTTCTGTGAATAGGTCCTTTCATTTCTTGGGTTAAGTTTATTCCTAGGTATGTTAATTTTTTGCCACACACACAAGAAAATGGTAAATGGGATTGTTTTCTTAGTTTCTCTTTCTGTGAGTTCATCATTGGTGTATAAGAATGCCATCGATTTCTTCACATTAATTTTGTATCCTGTAACTGTACCAAATTCATTTATTAAGTCTAGTAAATTTTTGATGGATTCTTTGGGGTTTTCTATGTATAGTATCATGTCATCTGTGAATAATGACAGTTTCACTTTCTCCTTTCCAATTTGGATCCCTTTTATTTTTTCTTCCTGTCTGATGGCTGTGGCTAAGATTTCCAGTAATATGTTAAATAAAATTGGCAAACGTTGGCATCCTTCCTTGTTCCTGTTCTTAAGGAAAATGCTTTTAGTTTTTTTCCATTAAGTATGAGGTTGGCGTTGGCCTTTCTTATATGACCTTTATTATATCAGGATATGATCCCTCTATTCCCACATTGCTAAGTGTTTTTATCAGAAATAGATGCTGGATTTTGTCGAAGGCTTTTTCGGCATCTATTGACATGATCATGTAGTTTTTATTCTTCATTTTATTTATGTGGTGTATCACGTTTATGGATTTGTGAATATTGTACCAGCCTTGCATTCCTGGGATGAATCCGACTTGGTCATGGTGAATAATTTTTTTGGTGTATCAATGGATTTGATTTGCTAGTTTTTTTTTTTTTTTTTCAGGGTTTTGGCATCTATATTCATCAGGGATATTGGCATGTAGTTTTCTTTCTTTGTAGTGTCCTTTTCTGGTTTTGGAATTTGAATTATTCTTGCTTCATAAAACAAATTTGGAAGTTTTCCTTCTTCTTGAATTTTTTGAAATAGTTTGAGGGGACTGGGTGTTAGTTCTTCTTTGAATGCTCGGTAAAACTCCCTCGTTATGCCATCCACGCCTGGGCTTCTGTCTGCTGGGAGAATCTTGATTACATTTTCAATTTCTTCTGTTGTTATTGGTCTGTTCAAGTTTTCTATCTCTTCCTGGTTCAGTTTTACAAGACTATGTGTTTCTAGAATTTGTCCATTTTGCTTAGATTGTGGAATTTGTTGCCATATAATTGTTCATAGTAGATGTTAACAATCTTTTTTATATATGTGGTGTCAGTTGTTACTTGTCATCTTTCATTTCTGATTTTTGTATTTGGGCTCTCTCTCTTTGTTTCTTGGTGCTAGCTAAGGATCCTTCAATCTTGTTTATCTTTTTGAAAAACTAGCTCTGTGTTTCATTGATCCTTTGAATTGATTTTTTTTTTTTTATTTCTGCTCTCCTCTTTACTATTTCCTTCTTTCTACTTGCTCTGTGGTTTTCTTTTTGTTTGATCTCTAGTTATTTCAGTTTTGAGGTTCGATATTCTATTAGAGATTTTTCTTGTTTTCTTGATGTAGGCTCTAGTGCTATGAACTTCCCTCTCAGAACTGCTTTCGCTGCATCCCGTAGATTTTGTGTTGTTTTTTCTTCATTTTCATTGGTTTCTAGGAAGTTTTTAATTTCTTCCTTGATCTCCTCAGTAACTCATTCACTGTTTAGTAACATGCTATTTAGCTTTCATGTGTTCAAATGTCTTTGCATGTTCTTGTTGCAATTGATCTCTAGTTTCATGCTATTGTGATCTGAGAAGATGCTTGATATGATTTCAGTCTTCTTGAACTTGTCGAGATTTAGTTTGTGTCCTATCATGTGGTCTAACTTTGAGAATGTCCCATGTGCACTTGAGAAGAATGTGAATTCTGTAGTTTTGGGGTGTAATTCTCTGTAGGTATCTATTAAATCCATTTGGTCTAGTGCTTCATTTAGAGTCTTCTTTTCCTTGATAATTTTTTTTTGTCTAGAGGATCTATCCAGTGATGTCAGTGGGGTCTTGAAGTCCCCTGCTATGAGTGTATTGCTATCGATTTCTCCTTTGAAGTGCTCGAGAAGATATTTAATATATTTTGGTGCTCCTATTTTGGGTTCATATATTTTTATCAAGGTTATATCTTCCTGTTGGATAGATCCTTTCAATATTATGTAGTGGCCTTTTTTGTCTCTAGTTGTGGCCTTCATTTTGAAATCTATTTTATCAGATATGAGTATTGGTACCTCAGCTTTTTTTTCCTTTCTCCTTCCTTGGAAGTTTTTTTTTTTTTCCCATCCCTTCACTTTCAGCCTATGTGAGTCTATTGTTTTGAGGTGAGTCTCTTGTAAACAACATATAGATTAGTCATGCTTTCTTATCCAATCAGCTACTCTGTGTCTTTTTATGGGAGTATTCAATCCATTTACATTTAAGGTGATTATTGATATGTATTTATTTATTGCCATTTTTGTTTAGTGTGGTTATATTATTCCTCCTTTTTCTTCTGCTAATTACAGCAGTCCTTTTAACATTTCTTGCAGTGCTGGTTTGGTGCTAATGTATTCCCCTAGCCTTTTTTTTTTTTTTTTTTTGGTCTGGGAAGCTCTTCATTTCACCTTATATTTTGAATGATAGCCTTGTTGGGTAGAGTAGTCTTGGATTCAGATCCTTGTTTTTCATGACCTTGATTACCTCATGCCATTCCCTTTTGGCCTTTAGTATTTCTGTTGAGAAGTCAGCTGAGAGCCTTATGGGATTTTCTTTGTAGGTATCCTGTTCTCTCTTGCTGCTTTTAGGATTCTCTCTTTGTCTTTAATTTTTGGCACTTTGATTTCTATGTGTCTTGTTGTGGGCCTGTTTGGGTTCTTCTTACTTGGGGCTCTTTGTACTTCTTGAACTTGAATGCCTTCTTCATTCACCAATTAAGGAAGTTTTCTGTCACTATTTCTTCAGATATAATCTCTAACCCTTGCTCATTTTGTTCTTCTTCGGGGACTCCTATGATGCGAATGTTATCACGTTTCCAGTTTTCCAACACTTCTCTTAAGCTGATTTCCTTTTTTTTAAAATTATTTTTTCCTTTTGGTTTTCTGATTTGTTGATTTGTTCTATCCTGTCTTCTAATTCACTGATCCAGTCTTCAGCTTCCTCTACTCTCCTATTTAGACTTTCCAATGTGTTTTTTATTTCTGATATGTCATTCTTCATTTCTTCCTGGTGGTTTTTAATTTACTACTGGTTGATTTTCAACATTTTATGTCTTTACTCATGGTGCTCATGTCCTTACTCATACTATGGAGCTTCCTCAAGATCATGACTCTGAATTCTAGTTCTGTTAACTTGCTTAATTGCACTTTATTTATCTCATCTTCAGTAGAGATCTCTTGTTCTTTTATTTGGCTTTTGTTTTTTTGTTTCATCGTTTTGGCTATCACAGTGAGCTTTGGAGCCTGCCAAATTTTTCCTTTTGGGCTTTGTGTTCTGCTGTTTGTGGCTCCCTCTCCTGGGTTTGGATGAGGCAGGGAGGACCCACGTTAAATACCACTGTCAAGTCTTACTTTCCTGGTTAGAATTGGTAATCCAGGGAATTATAGTTATCCTCTGGCTTTTTTGTCTGGAGGCTATTAGTAGCAGTCACCTGAAGAACCCTGGTTTCTGAGTTGAATGAAAATCTCCCTCAGGTGCTCAGTGTAAGTGGATTTCCTGAGGGTGGGGCAGATGCTCGTTTTTAATGGGGCTCAATTAGATTTTCAATGGCCACCAGGTGTGGTTGAATCTTCAAGGGAGGGGAAGCCGTCTCTCCCCAGGTTCCTGGGAAAGAGTAAGATGAACACAGTCCTGCGTGGCTGCAACTCAGAAAAAGCTCTGAGCGCCCTCAAAATCCCGAGTGTCCCCTATCAGTTCTAGTCCCGTCTGCCCTCCCTCTGCCAGAGCCCAAGGTGAGTGGCTGCTGCCTATTTAGCCTCTGTCCCGTTTCTGCGCTGTGGAGTTGCTTGGGACTTTAACCTGAGGGCACTGCTCCTGGCTAAGGGTGCTGCTCCCAGCTAAGGCCTTCACTCCCGGCCGAGGTCCCAGGTCCCAGCTAATGCCGCTGCAGCTCGCAGCCAAGGGCACAGCTCCCAACTGAGGACGCAGGTCCCTGCAGAGACTGCAGGTCCCAACCAAGGCTGCCATAGCTCCCAGCCCAGGCCCCTGTGGACCATGGGCTCCTATCCCCCTCTCGCATCTTTGTAAGCCTACCACGATTGAGTCAGTGTCCCTGGTTATGTGGTCCTCCACGCTGCTTTTCGTTTGCCTTTTCCTGATGATTTGTCTTTATTTTCATTGTAATTCTCATTTGGTCCTGGGAGATGGTCTGTGTAGCTTCCATTCACTCCACCCCCATTTTCAGTCTCCCCCCACTTAATCTTGATGAATAATTCTTCATAGATAAAAGAAAGCTAAAGGAATTTACCACCACCAAACTAGCACTGCAAGAAATGCTTAAGGGACTGTTGTAAGAAGAAGAAGAAACAGAGAGAAAGAGGAATACAGGAAAAAATAAAAATGGCAACTAATAAGTATTTATCAATAATAACCTTAAATGTAAATATATGCAGTTCTATGTTCATAGCAGCTCTATTTACAATAGCTAAGATCTGAAAACAGGCCAAGTGTCTATCAGTAGATGAGTAAATAAAAAAAAACTGTGGTACATTTACACAGTGGAATACTATGCATCTATAAAAAAGATGTCTTTGAGATGAAATGGACGGACCTGGAGAGTATTATGCTAAGTAAAATAAGTCAGTCACAGAAAGACAAGTACCATGTGATTTCACTTATTTGTGGAATATAATGAACAAAATAAACTGACAAAATGTAAGTAGGAAACAGATTTACAATCCTCAGAAGGAAGAGAGGTAGAAAAAGAAAACCAAAGAACCTATATGCCTGTATACGTAACCACCAATGGGCACATACAGCTGTGTGGTGAATGTGGGGAGAGGGGTGGGAGCAATGAGGAGGGAGTCAATGTGGGGGAAGGGACATCTCTAAAACTTTAAGAAATAAAGGTTAATTAAATCTAAAATAGTTTTTTTTTTTTTTTTTTTTTTTTTTACATCTTAGCCACTGATCCTCAGAGGATAAAGAAAAAACCTTCCTTCTTTACAACAGAAAGAGAAAGCTGGAAAATCCCACTCCCTCGGAAAGCTCTTGTTGAGATCTCAGCCAATAAATGTTAGAACTAAAAGATAAAAATTCTGCCCAAGTCAGTTTCTCAGATTTATACTCTGAATCTGGTCAAACGAGGGCAGTCACAACCTCTCCATAGCTTTTGATTTCTAAATTTAAAAGGCAGAAGGAAACACTTGGAGGAACTACTTCTTTGGCCAACCAGTTTTGCATACTCTCAGCTGTCCTATTGTTTCAGATACAGCATTACTTCCCTCTTTGTCCCATTTAGTGTCTTGGAGCTTCACTTGAATCTAGTGAGAGTGTTCCCTCTTTTGACTTTCTCTGCCAGTGATATTGGTTGTAGGGCAAGTGTTTGCAGGCAGCCAACTATCAGATTAAAGTTTGTTGGCCGGCCAGAAATATGGGTTGCACCCCACTTGAGGCTGATGTCCTACCTACTAAGGTTGCCAGCTCTCAAGGGTTGGTCTAAATATTTCTTTGGGTCTGTTTGAAAATGACTAGGCCATGGAAGATGTACCTTATACACTTTCATTGAGGACACCTACTTGTCAATGGTTTATTGGTTTTGAGTCACATTTTGAATAGATATGCTACAGGCAGCCCCAGAGACTCCAGAAAAGGTGCCATTACCTGAGCTGGAGGGAGAGAACTGTTTCATCACTGGTTCTTGTCTTCTCAAATAAATGAATTTAAATGAGAGATCCTGATTACATTGTGATAAAGCCAATTTATAAAAGCAATTAAAGTAAGTACATTTATTTGAAATGCAAGTAAATCTTTTCATCGAGCTTAGAGTGCAGATGGACATTACTCACCTAACCTGAGAATGAATTGGGTGGGCACTTTGAGGTGTTATACAGGTTTTATTTTTTATTTATTTTTATTTATTATTATTATTATTATTTGGTACATGCCACTAGCAGGGATCAAACCTAGGACTTTCTGGTCCACAGGCCGATGCTCCAGCCACTGAGCCAAACTGGCCAGGGCTAGATTTAAAATTTTTTGCTGAATATCTTGGTACATATTAATTTTCAAGGTCCCTTTTTACTTTGGTGTAGCCTTCTCACAATTTACGAGAAGAACCTGGCAATTTTATCTCGAGACTGGTGGCTTCTCTGTTTAGGAAGCAAAAAATGAAACAGCCCGCCCCCCTTTATTTTCTTTTTCCCTTCCCCACTCCTTTCTTTCTTTCTTTATTTATTTTTTCTTAGTTGGAGAGGCATTATCCATTTGCTTTTCAAGCTTCTTTGGAAAGTTTTAAAGGCTGAGTGCAAATTGCCCACATTGTTTGGCCTTGTCTTAATTTTATTGTCTTAGATTCCCTATTCTACTTGACCTGGAAATTCCCTAGCTTCTCACTGCCTTGTCACAGATATACTTTTAAAGATCTTCTGGAAGAAAACAAAGGTTTGATACTGACAGAGTTTACTGATTGTCTTGGTTTAATATCTGATAAGGAGTTATAGCTGAATATTTTAAAGGGCTCTCTACCTAAAACAAATATCATATTGTTACCCATTGGAGTATCAAATTAAAAAAAAAAAAAAAAAAAAGGAGTATCATGGCTAGCCAAAGAAACACTCCCTTACAAAAGTATAAAACAGAAATCAGACTTAGAACAAGAACTAAAATATATTCACACCATCAACTCATTCACTCATATTATACTGCAGTCATGTGATCTTCTAGATGGGCACATGGAGAATATCCTCATAAATAACCAGATGTTCTTGCTGAGCCCTCCTGCTGATGGTCATAATATGGTCCAATTGGAGGCTGCTATCCAGGGCCTGAGAGGAGCTATTTTTGAGATCTACTATTCTAAGAGTAAGAGAGACAAAATGAAACTACTCCAAGATAAAGAATGAACATTGAAACTGTTAGGGTTTTGTTCAGGCTGGTGACAAAGGCTTGTGAAAGAATTTACAACTGAGAGAGGAGAGAAAAGGGAGAAAATTTATTTTGTCTTCCCCATACACAGTGAAAGGAACCATGCACTGACTGGCAATACAAGGGCTGAGCAGAAAAAGTGAGTTGCTCTTTTATTGGGAGCTTTTGGAAGTATAGGGCAGATGTGCCAGGGGGGCTTTCTTACCATATCTTCTTTAGCCTATAAAATATGGTTGGGAAAAAGGAGAGAAGTAATGTGGGCCAGGGGCTGCAGAGGTGTGTTGCCAGTGAGTTGCAGTCATGGGGTCCAGTGTTCCGAAAATCAGGTTTTTAATCTTTCCATGATGTCATGTATTCCTCCTTGTCTCAGATTAAGAGAATGGACAACATTCTTAAGGTAAACTCCTGAGGTACACACTCCCAACCAGGTCAGAATAATTTTTCTTTAATCAGAACAAAGCAATTATGATTAAAATTGTAAAGGATGGTTGACATTTTAAAACTATGGCTAGTGCCCCACTATAAGTAGTTTTCTTACTCTTGAAATATTTTCTATTAATTCCAATATTCTTTCCTGCCCCATTCAGTTGAATAGAAAGGTGGTTTGTAGTTGCAGACACCAACAATCTCTGTGTTTAATTATCAGGTGCTTCTCATAAATTGTGAGAAAAATATTATAAAAAAACACAAAACTTTTTTGTCCTTACGGAAACCTGTGTGAAAGAATCTCACATTTCACATTTAAGAAGCACAATATTCTATATCCAAGCACAGGAAACTTTTGATTTCCACATTAGTTGAAATTCATTTTGTTGATATTAAGAAGCAAATTCAAGGTGATAGAGTAAATGAGCAGGTTAAACTTTGATGTTTTGTCAACATAAGAAACATTCAAACCTGTAGAGAATTTTTGCGAGTTTGAGTCACACTGTCAACAAGTTCAGGATGTAAAACCTCAGTGGATTGAGATAATGCTCCAGAGAATGGCAGTTTCAAACTGACTTTGTACATTGCAATCAAAAGCGAAGATGTGAATAGGTTACAACAAATCCATTGGTAATAGATTAGAGATGTGGGAGAAAGAAAAGTGGGGGGAACCTATGAGACTAGATATAAAGTAAAATGAGATACACATGCTTATTTTATTTTATTTTATTTTTATTTATTTTTTTGTCATACGTGCTCCTAGTGAAAACCGAACCCAGGACTCTCTGGTCTGCAGGCTGATGCTCAACTGCTGAGCCAAACTGGCCAGGGGCCACATGCTTCTTTTACATAGGTGGGTACAGAATAGCTAACAGTCAACAATTAACTCAACAATAATAAAAGGATTTGTGGTCTTCAAGCAGTGCCTGTGCCTTGAGGGGCCTGGAAAAAGGAAATTACTTTGCCAGTCCAATAGTATATTATCATAGATGCAAAAATACAACAGATAGGCTTAATTAAGGTGAAAACCACACTTTTTCAGGAAAGATTTATAGCCTATGACATGACTGCCCACCATAAACTGCTTTTACTTAAAATATTTTAATTTCAGACCATCTTTTGTGGTTAGGCAAAACAAACAAATTTTTAAAAACACAGTCTTCCAAAACTAAACTGTGAAGCTACAGAAAACTTTAACAGACCCATAACAACCAAGGAAATTGAGGAAGTAATCAATAAACTCTCAGCAAACAAAAGCCTGGGCCTGGATGGTTTCATGTGGGAGGATGGTTTCATTCAAAGAGGAACTAACACATGTTCTTCTCAAATTATTCCAAAATTATAGACATGAATAAAGACTTCCAAACTCTTTTTAGGAGGCCAGCATAATCCTAATTCCAAAGCCAGATAAAGACACTATAAAGAATGAAAACTACAGGCCAATTTTCCTAATGAACACATATTCTAAAATCTTTAACAAAATATTAGCAAATAGGAATCCGCAATACATTTAAAAATTTATTCACCATGACCAAGTGTGATTCATCCTAAGGCTGGTACAATATTCACAAATGAACAAATGTGATATAACACATAATCAAATGAAAATCAAAACCATTTGATCAAATCAATAGTTGCTGAAAAAGAATTTGACAAAATCTAGTACCCATTTCTGATAAAAATGCTCAGCAAAGTGAGAATAGAGGAATCATATATCAAAATAATAAAGGCCATGCATGAAAAATATACAGTCAACATCATACCCAATGCACAAACACTAAAAACATTTTCTTTTAGAATAGGAAAAAAACAGAGATGCCCACATTTGCTACTCGTATTTACATAGTACTAGAAATCTTAGCCACAGCAATTAGACAAGAAGAAAAAGTAGAGGGGATCCAAATCAGAAAGGTGAAAGTGAAACTGTAATTATTTGATGATGACATGATATTTAACATAAAAACTCTAAAGACTCCATAAAAAAAATTTACTAGATATAATAAATTTGGCAAAGTAGCAGGATATATAATTAAAATCCAGAAATTGATGGCATTTTTTTATCGTCACCCAAAGACATTTTTCTATTTTTGTTCTGATAAAGTGGGAAAGAGAGAGAGGCAGAGAGAGTAAACATCAATGTGAAAGGGACACATTGAGTGGCTGCCTCCCTCATGACCCCAAAGATGATTGGAAATAAATCACAATTGAGGTACATGCCTTTGACTAGAATCAAACCCGTGACTCCTTGATCTACAGGCTGACACTCTAACCGCTGAGCCAAACCAGTCAGGGCTCGATAGCATTTTTATACACCAATCATAAACACTCAGAAAGGGAAACAAAAACACAATCCCATTCCCCATTGCAACAAAAACAAATAATTAAAAATAAACTAAACCAAAGAGGTAAAAGACCTCAGAAAACTGCAGGATATTGAAAAAAATTAAGAGAGAAAGATATAAAAAAGTGGAAATATATACCATATTTATGTATATAAAAATAAACATCATTAAAATGTCCATGCTACTCAAAGAAATGTACAGATTCATTGGTATCCCTTTTAAATTACAACCAGCATATTTCACAGATCTAGAACATATACTTCAAAAATTTACATGGAACCGCCCTGGCCGGTTTGGCTCAGCGGTTAGAGCGTTGGCCTGCGGTCCTGAGAGACCCGGGTTCGGTTCCCACTAAGGGCGGGTACCTTGGTTGCAGTTTGTCCCCGGCCCTGGTCGGTTGTGCGGGTGGCAGCCACTCGATGTGTTCCTTTCACATCGATGTTTCTCTCTCTCTCTCTGTTCCTCTCTCTCCCTCCCACTCTACCTGAACAAAAAATGGAAAAATGTCCTCTGGTGAGGTTAAAAAAAAAAAAAAAAATTTACATGGAACCATAAAAGACTGAAGAGCCACAGCAATCTTGAAAAAGAAGAAGAAAGTGGGAGAGATCACAATACCAGATATCAAGTTATATTACAGAAGCCTTCATAATCAAAACAGCCTGGTATTACATGAGAATAGGCATATAGATGAATGGAACAGAACAGAGAACCCAGATATTGACCTAGGACAGTATGCACAGTTAATATTTGACAAAGGAGGTAAAAGCATACAATGGAGAAAAGACAGTCTCTTCAATAAATTTTGTTTGGGAAATTGAACAGCTACATGCAAAAAAAAAAAAAAAAAATGAAACTAGACCACCAAATTACACCATACACAAGAATAAACTCAAAATGGATAGAAGTCTTAAATGTGACTCATAAATCCATAAAAATCCTAGAAGAAAATGTAGGCAGAAAAATCTTAGACATCATATGTAGCGACATTTTTACTGATACATTGGCTAGGGCAAGAGAAATTTAATAAATTGGACTATATCAACCAAAAAAGCTTCTGCATGGGAAGAAAAATCAGTCTTATAATGGAAAGGGAACCCACTCTCTGAGAGAACATATTTGCCAATGACAAATCGGATACGGGGTTAATATAAAAAATATAGAGTACTTATACAACTCAGCAAAAATAAAGAAAACAATCCATTAAAAAATATGAGCAGGGAATCTAAATAGATACTTCTCTGAACAACAAATGCAGGAGAGAATGTTAAGAAAAGTTTTCTCTTGCACACTGCTGGTAGAAATGCAAACTGGCAGAACCACTATGGAAAACAATACGGTGTTTCCTCAAAAAATTAAAAATGGAACTTTCATTAGACCCAGTGATCCCACTTCTAGGAATATATCCTAAGAAGCCTGAAACACCATTCAAGAGTATATGCACCCCTATGTTCACAGCAGTGCTATTTACAATAGCTAAGATCTGGAAACAGCCCAAGTGTCCTTCAGTAGATGAGTGGATTAAAATGCTGTGGTATATTTACATGATGAACTACTATTCAGCTTTAAGAAAGAGAGCTCTGTTACCCTTTGAGACGACATGGAGAGACCTGGAAAGTATTATGCTAAGTGAAATAAGCCTATCAATAAAGACAAGTACCACAAGATCTCACTTATTTGTGAAACAGTGAACAAAATAAGCTGTCAATCAAAAGAGATCCAGAATCATGGAAGTACAGAATAGACTGACAAACCTCAGAGGGATGGGGGTGGAAGGGATGGAAGAGATAAACTAAAGACCTTCTACAACTATATGCACAACAAATCATTAGGCTGGGGACGGCTGGGGTGGGGTGAGTGGGAAGGACAGTGTCAATGAAGGATAAAGAGGGACATCTGTAATACTTTCAAGAATAAAATAATTAAATAAAAGAAAAAAGAAAGGCCACTAGATTTGTTGTAAGAGTGTGTTGATATTTTCTATATTGTACTTTACATCCCCGTGACTATTTTATAACTGGATATAAGGTGCAGAAATAAATTTATCATGTTTTATGATAAGAGACAAAAGCTACAAATAAAATTAATCTGCTCTCAGGCAAGAATTATTTCCTTGGTTATTTGCACTCTAAGACAGAATTCTCAGGACTTGGAGAAGATAACTTTGGTTGGTAGAAGACTTACCTAGAGCCTAGGAAAAATTGTCTCCATTTTATTTTATTTAAAATTTTTTTCTTTATTTATTTTAGAGAAAGGAGAGAGAGAGAGAGAGAAAAAAAAAAACATTGATGAGAGAGTACATTGATTGCCCCCCCTCCCCCCTGCACGTCCCCTTTTGGGGATTTGGCCCACAACCTGGGCATGTGCCCTGATCAGGAATTAAACCAATGGCCTTTTGGTGCATGGATTGATGCTCAACCACCAAGCCATGCTTGTTGGGAGGTTGCTATCATTATAAATAAGATACTTTGGGCAGCTTTGCCTATTGTCAGAGGGCTAAGGCAATTGCTGTTGAATGTTTTTGCTTTTCATTCTGATTTGTTCATTTGGGTCTACTCTCTGTTTCTTTGTGAGTTTCACTAAAGGTTTATCAATCTTGTTTATCTTTTCAAAGAACAAGGTCTTTGATTCATTGCTCTTTTAAATTTTTTTTGAGTTTATGTTGTTTATTTTCACTCTGACCTTTACAGTTCTTTCCTTCTGTTTATTTCCTTTTGTTTACTTTTCATGTCTTAAGTTGTGGGGTTGCATAGTCTACTTGAAATTTTTCTTGTTTCCTGAGGTAGGCCTGTAGAGCTATGAACTTTTTTCTCAGAACTGCTTTCGTTGCGTCCCATACATTTTATGTTGTTGTATGTTCATGTTCATTGGTTTTCAGAAAGTTTTTAATTTTTTTATTGATTTCCTTGGTAACCCATTTGTTGTTTAATAACATGCTGTTTAGCCTCTATGGGTTTGAATGCTTTTGAGTGTTTTTATTATAATTAATTTCTATTTTCATGCCATTGTGATATGAGAAGATGCTTGATATAATTTTAGTCCTCTTGAACTTGTAGAGACTTAGTTTTTGTGGTCTATTTTTGTAAGTGCCCCATGTGCACGTAAGAAAAATGTGAATTCTGCAATTTGGGGATGTAATTCTCTGTAGATAGATATCTATCAGATCCATTTGATCTAGTGTGTCATTTAGAGTCTCTGTTTTCTTTTTGTTGTTTGTTTTTTTGTTTTTTTTTAATTCTCATCCGAGGACATTTTTCCATTTTTTGTACAGACAGAGTGGGAGGGAGAGAGAGGAAGAGAGAGAGGGGGAAACATCGATGTGAAAGGGACACATCGAGTGGCTGCCACCCGCACGACCAACCAGGGCCGGGGACAAACTGCAACCGAGGTACATGCCCTTAGCAGGAACCGAACCCGGGCCTCTCCGGACCGCAGGTGGACGCTCTAACCGCTGAGCCAAACCGGCCAGGGCTGTTTTTTTTATCTAGAGGATCTATCCAGTTTTGTCAGTAGGGTGTTAAATTATTCTGCTATGATTGTATTGCTGTCAATTTGGAAATCCTTTAAAGTCCTCCAGAAGTTTTAAAATATATTTTGTTGCACCTATATTTAGTGCCTATATGTTTACCAGGGCAAAGCTACAAAATCCCTGTTGGATAGATCCTATCAATATTATGTAGTGGCCTCCTTTGTCTCTAGCTATGGCCTTCATTTTGAAGTCTATTTTATCAGATATGAGTATTTACATTCCAGCTTTTTCTTCCTTTCTATTTGCTGGGCAAATTTTTTCCATGTTTTCACTTTCAGTCTCTGTGAGTCTTTTGTTGTGAGGTAGGTTTCTGGTAAACAGCATATATATGTATCATGCTTTCTTATTGAGCTACTATGTGTCTGTTAATTGCAGCATTTAATCTACTTACATTTGAGATTTTTGACATGTACTTATGTATTACCATTTAAATTTTTTATGATTATGTTTCTCTTCCTATGTCTTCTGCATATTACAGCTGTCTTTTTAACATTTTTTGCACTGCTGGGTTGGTGCTAATATATTCCCTTAGCCTTTTTTTTTGGTCTGGGAAGCTCTTTATTTCACCTTCTATTTTGAATGGTAGCCCTGCTGGATAGAATAGTCTTGAATTCAGATCCTTGGTTTTCATAATCTTGGTTATTTCATGCCATTCCCTTCTTGCCTCTAGTGTTTCTGATAGCCTTATGGGGGCTCCTCTCTAGGTAACTTGTTTCTTTCCTCTTGCTGCTTTTAAGATGTTCTTTTTGTTTCTAATTTTTGGCATTTTAATTATGATGTGTCTTGGTGTGGGCCTCTTTGGGTTCTTACTTGGGGCTCTCTGTGCTTCCTAAATTCATATGCCTTTTTCCTTCACCAAATTAGGGAAGTTTTCTGTCACCATTTCTTCAGATATATTCTTCAACCCTTGGTCATTTGCTTCATGATGTGGATGTCACATTTCATGTTGTCCCATAGTTCTTTTAAACAGTCCGCCTGTTTTTTATTTTATTTTTTCTTTCTGGTTCTCTGGTTGGGTGATTTTTTCCTACCCTGTCTTCAAATTCACTGATCCAATTTTTAGGTTCTGGTTATTCCTTTTAATGTGTTCTTTTTTCCTGCTATGCCACTCTTCATTTCTGCTTGGTGGTTTTTTATTTCCAATGGTTGGCTTTTATTTTTTTTATATCTTTACTAATGCTGCTGAGCTTACTCATAAACATTACTCTGAACTCTGCCTTTGATAACTTGCTTAATTTTATTTCATTTTATTTTCTTCTGTAGAATTCTCTTGTTCTTTCATTTAGATTTATTTCTTTGTTTCACCACTTCGGCTATTGGTGGGTTTTGGAGACTGAAAAATTTTCCATCTGACTGTCAATGTTCTGCTGATTGTGGTTCTCCTTACTGGATTTGGATGAGTATGGAAGGGACCACGTAAAATACCAATGTCTAGTCTTACTTTTCTGGGTACATTCATAGGCCAAGCAACAATTCAATAATCCTAGAGCTTTTGCCTGCAGGCTGACTATTAGTCTCAGTTACTTAATGAGCCTCAGGTTGTAGCCCTCAGCTGAATAAAAATGAAACCTCAGGTGAATAGGGTAAGAAGATTTTTTGTAGTTGGGGCAATTGCTTTTCACTTGGTTCAAGTTACTTTTATAAGAAAGTGGTTTCTGCAGTGTGGGTTATTGGCTTAGTGCAGGGGTCCAGGCCTCTGCCTTCATAGCTCAGTCCCCTGAGCCACAGAGTAATTTTAAATTTCAGAGGGAAGGGCAGTTCCTTTCTCCCCAAGATAAAACTGCTCTGATGCAGTTGCTTCCCTTCCAGGATTAAACCTGTCAAGTGATGAGGCTACTTGACAGAGTTGGCTACTGAAGACATGGAGTAGGGCTCAGCATAGCAATTCAGACCTCAGCTTTCACAGCTCATTCCCCAGAGACATAATCCCCATCACTGAGAGCCAGGTTTAAAGCTCAAAGCTTTCAGAGGCTTTTTTTTCTTTGTCTACTACTGGCTGGCTGCCTACTGGATATTAAGGAGCCTCGGGTTGCATTTCTCAGGCTAGGTGGTGTTACATTCCTGAGGGATGGGTTGTTACCTTTTCCCCAGGCTCTGTGAAAGGGCTCTTTGAGTAATATGGCTACTGTCCTATGAGAAAGTGATTCAGCATAGAACTCCTGATGACCTCCTTCCTGACTCTCTTTCTAGTGCCTTGAACCCCTGACTGTCCTCACACAGTTACAGTTCAGTCTGCTGGAACCCAAAGTGAGTACCTGTAGCTTTAACTTAGTGCACTGTCTTGGGGATTTAACCCCCAACATCTCAGAGGGAAGTGCCTACAGTTAAGACAGCCCTTAGATCCTCTATAGCTCCTACAAGTCTTAATTTGGTGTCCTTTTTATGTCCCTGCTTATAAGGGTTCTTTCCAGCTGCTCTTCAGTTGTTTTTCCCAAAGACCTCTCTTTATTTTAGTTGTAATTTGAGTTTGGTCCAGGCATATGGTTCTGTGTAACTCCACCACTATTTTTCTCTCCTCCTAAATTCTGCTGAATTGACTTTAAATGAAAATTTCCTTGAGTAAAACTTGTCATGGCAGCAAGTTTGTATTTTTCAGACTGGTCTAATTCTGAGATAGGTAGAAAACAAAGTTTTTCATGATTTTGGGCCTGGCCAAGCCAGTCTGAATTCTATATTGCAGGCTATCAGGAAGTGCAGCTTGGAACTCTCAGGCACAGACTGAAATGCAAGTCCACAGGAGAAATTATTTCTATTAATTTTTTTTCTTTTCTTCTTTTCATTTTTTTTTGCAGCCATGTCCTCAATCCCCTCCACTTTGGCAGCCATCAGCTTGTTTTCTTTATCTATGTATTAGTGTAGGAAGCTAGTTATTAACATAAGCAAGGAAGCAAAGGGGAATTAAATAAGCTTAACAAATTAGGGAGCTCAATCAAACATTAAGCTTAATAAACTTGGAAGCTGAAGTGGATATAAGGACAGTACTCTACTGAGTTTCCTAGGAAAGTATAGCATAAACAAACTCATTCACACACTTCAGGGGACTGCTACTAAGGAGACTTAATCCTTGGAGCAAACGAAAAAATATCCCAGGGGTGCTGCTGGCCTAGTACTTAATTCCAAGTGGGAAAAGAAGGGGAAACTTCTGTATTGAGCATATGCATAGTGGAAGTCAGATGACATTACAGAACTTTTGGACATGTTCAGTGAGAGCTGAGGATCACACCGGCAAGTGTCAGAGCATAGCCGGGAAAAAAATAGAATGATTATCAGATTGGATACAAAGCAGAGAACCCTAGTAGATCCAGGAAAAGGATTGCTAAGAGGGGGGGCTTATCTCAGGTCTGGGAAAATTGAGTTGGACAGTGTGAATGGAACATTGTTCTATACTGTAAACCAAGAAGATACATGGTGTTTAACATGAGCACACCCAGGTCTATCGAAATTTAGTAGAGGGAGCCACAAACAGCACTGCACTAACATTCACAGGGAAATTTTGGAAGGCTCCAAAACTCACTGAGATAGCCAAATGCTGAAACAAAGAAACAAATCCCAAATGAAAGAACAAGAGAACTCTATCGAAGATAAAATCAATGAAATGCAGTTAAGCAAATTATCAGAGGTAGAGTTCAGAGCCATGATATTGAGGAAGCTCAGCAGCATGAGTAAGGACATCAGCACCATGAGTAAAGATAGACAAACATTGAAAACTAACCAAGTGGAAATGAAGAATGACATAGCAGAAATAAAGAACATATTAAAAGGACTAACCAGCAGAGTAGAGGAAGCTGAGGACTGAATCAGTGAATTAGAAGACAGGGTGAAAAAAACCAACCCATCAGAAAGCAAAAACAAAACAAAAAATTAAAAAACAAAAAGATAGGTTAGGAGAACTGTGGGACAGCTGGAAAACAACATTCGCATCATAGGAATTCTCAAAGAGGAAGAAGATGGGAGAGGGTTAGAGAATATATTAGAAAAAAATAATGACAGAAAACTTTCCTAACATGGTGAAGAAGGCATTTAAGTTCAAGAAGCACAGAGAGCTCCAAGTAAGAAGAACCCAAACAGGCCCACACACAAAAACATAGTAATTAAAATGCCAAAAATTAAAAACAAAGAGAGAATCCGAAAGGCAGCAAGAGATAAGCAACAGGTTATCTACAAAAGAAACCACATGAGGCTCTCAGCTGACATCTCAACAGAAACACTACCGGCCAGAAGGGAATGGCATGAAGAAATCAAGGTCATAAAAAACAATCATCTAAATCCAAGACTACTCTATCCAGCAAGGCTATCATTCAAAATAGGTCAAATAAGGTGCTTTCCAGAGAAGAAAAAAAGGCTAAGGGAATATATTAAAACCAAACCAGCACTGCAAGATACACTAAAAAAACTGCTCTAATTAGTAGAAGAAATAGAAAGAAAAACATAACCACACTAAACAAAAATGGCAATCAATAAGTATGTATCAGTTATCAACTTATATGTGAATGGTTTGAATGCTCCGATAAAAAGACATGGAGTAGCTGACAGGATAAGAAAGCATGACTCACATATATATTGTTTACAAGAGACCCACCTTAGAACAAAAGACTCGCATAGATTAAGAGTGAAGGAATAAAAAAAAAATCTTCCAACAATACTCATATCTGATAAAGTAGATTTCAAAATGAAGACCATGAAAAAAGAAAAATGGTGGCGGAGTGAATAGAGCTACACAGACCATCTCCCAGGACCAAACTGGATTCACAATGAAAATAAAGACAAATCGTCAGGCAGGGGCAACCGAAAGACACCTTGGAGCACCACATAACCAGGGACACCGACTCAATCCTGGTAGGCTTGCGAGGACGCAAGAGGGGGTCGGGAGCCTACGGTCCACAGAGGCCTGGGCGGAGACCAGGGGACTCCGCGGCAGGAAGTTGCTGCTAAAGCCTCCACTGCGACCCTGCCCCACCCAGTCCTGCGAACTCTCCTGTGCAAATTCTCCTGCTTCCCAAACACTTGGCTGGTGACGCACAGACTCCCTCGGGCCATGGAACTCAGAGGCAGGAAGTTGCTGCTAAAGCCTCCGCAGAGGCCAGGGAAGGGATGGGGGATTTCGCAGCGGGAAGTTGCTGCTAAAGCCTCCTCTGCGACCCCGCCCGAGTCCTGCAAACTCTCCTGTGTGAACACTCCTGCCTTCCAAACCCTCAGCTAGTGCCGCACTGACTCACTGGGGCCAGGGAACTCGGGGTGGGAAGTTGCTGCTAAAGCCTCCGCTGCAACCCCGCCCAGTCCTGCGAACTCTGCTGCATCCCAAGCCCTTGGCTGGTACGGCACGCATTCCCTGGGGCCAGGGAATTCGGCAGCGGTGGGAAGTTGCTGCTAAAGCCTCCTCTGTGACCCCGCCTGAGTCCTGCAAACTCTACTGCCTGCTAAGCCCTCGGCTAGTGCCACACAGACTGGCATGGACTGGATTTGACCAGGGGACTCAACTGGACGCTGCTACCCAGGCTGACTCCTGCGAACTCTGCGTGCTAAGCCCTCGGCTGGTGCCGCACAGACTCGCGGGGACCAGGGGACTCAGCTGGAAGGTGCTGCCACCCCAGCAGTATCCCGCTACTGGGGTTCAGTCATGGGGTGTCTGCTGAGTGCAAAGCCCTCTGCTGGTGCCACAGCCGTGGCCGCCCTTGGCAGGAAGCAGCACTCGCGGGTTAAAAGTCCCAGGCGGCTCCATGACAGAGAGTCTAGAGAGAGGCTAAATTGGCAGCAGCCACTCACCTTGAACTTCAGCAGAGGGAAGGTAGACTGGACTGCAACTGTGTGGGGACACTCGGGTTTTGGAGGGTGCTAAGAGCTTTCGCTGAGTGCAGCCTCGCAGGACTGTGGTCATTTTACTCCTTCCCAGGGCCCGGGGGAGAGGCGAGGCAGAGGCACCTCCCTCAGAGATTCAATCCCACCTGGTGGCCATTGAAAAGCTAATTGAGGCACATTAACCACAAGCAGCTGCCCCAACCTCTTACACTGAGCACCTGAGGGAGTTTTTCAGGCAACTCAGAAACCAAGGGTCTTCAGGTAACCTATACTAATACCCTCCAGGCAAAAAAAAAAAAAAAAAAAAAAGCTAGAGGATAACTACCATTCCCTGGGCCTGCAACACTAACCAGAAAAACTAAGACTTGAAGGTGGTGTTTAAAGTGGGTCCTCCCTAGCTCATCAAAACCCAGGAGAGGGAACCACAAAGAGCAGAACACCAACACCCACAGGGAAAATTTGGCAGCCTCCAAAGCCCACTGTCATAGCCAAAATGGTGAAAAACATAATCAAAAGCCAAATGAAAGAACATGAGACCTCTACGGGAGATGAGATAAATGAGGTGTAGTTAAGCAAGTTAACAGAACTAGAATTTAGAGCCATGATGTTGAGGAAGCTCAACAGCATGTGTGAGGATATGAGCACCATGAGTAAAGACAGAGAAAAGTTGAAAATCAACCAGATGGAAATTAAAAACCAACAGGAAGAAATGAAGAATGACATATCAGAAATGAAAACCACAATGGAAGGTCTAAAAAGCAGATGAAGGGAAGCTGAGGACCGGATCAGTGAATTAGAAGACAGGCTAGAAAAAAAACAACCAATCAGAAAACCAAAAGAAAAAAATGATTAAAAAACAGGAAGACATCTTAAGAGAACTGTGGGACAACTGGAAACGGAATAATATTCACATCATAGGAGTCCCTGAAGAAGAAGAAAATAAGCAAGGGTTAGAGAATATATTCAAAGAAATAGTGACAGAAAACTTCCTTAATTTGGTGAGGAAGGAGGCATTCATGTTCAAGAAGCACAGAGAGCCCCAAGTAAGAAGAACCCAAACAGGCCCACACCAAGACACATAGTAATCAAACTGCCAAAAATTAAACACAAAGAGAGAATTCTAAAAGCAGCAGGAGATAAGCAACAGATTACCTACAAAGGAAACCCCATAAGGCTCTCAGCTGACTTCTCACAAGAAACACTACAGGCCAGAAGGGAATGGCATGAAGTAATCAAGGTAATGAAAAACAAGGATCTGAATCCAAGACTACTCTACCCAGCAAGGCTATCATTCAAAATAGAAGGTCAAATAAAGAGCTTCCCAGACAAAAAAAAAAAGCTAAGGGAATACATTAGCACCAAACCAGCACTGTAAGAAATGTTAAAAGGACTGCTGTAATTACCAGGAGAAATAGGAAGAAAAACAGAACCACACTAAACAAAAATGGCAATAAATAAGTACATATCAATAATCACCTTAAATGTAAATGGACTGAAAGCTCACATAAAAAGACACAGAGTAGCTGATTGGATAAGAAAGCATGACTCATCTATATGTTGTTTACAAGAGACCCACCTCACAACAAAATACTCACATAGATTGAAAGTGAGGGATGGAAAAAAATCTTCCAGCAAATGGAAAAGAAAAAAAGCTGGGGTAGCAATACTCATATCTGATAAAATAGATTTCAGAATGAAGGCCATAATTAGAGACAAAGAAGGCCACTACATAATATTGAAAGCATCTATCCAACAGGAAGACATAATCTTGATTAACATATATGCACCCAATATAGGAGCACCAAAATGTATTAAAAAACTTCTGGAGGACTTCAAAGGAGAAATCAATAGCAATACAATCATAGCAGGGGACTTCAACACCCAGCTAACATCGCTGGATAGATCCTCTGGACAAAAAATTAGCAAGGAAACAGAGACTCTAAATGAAGCACTAGACCAAATGGATTTAATAGATATCTACAGAGAACTACACCCCAAAACTACAGAATTCACATTCATCTCAAGTGCACATGGGACATTCTCAAAGATAGACCACATGTTAGGGCACAAACTAAGACTCTACAAGTTCAAGAAGATTGAAATCATATCAAGCATCTTCTCAGACCACAATGGCATGAAACTAGAAATCAATTGCAAGAAGAACATACAAAGACATTTGAACACATGGAAGCTAAATAGCAGGTTATTAAACAATGAATGGGTCACTGAAGAGATCAAGGAAGAAATAAAAAACTTCCTGGAAACCAATGAAAATGAAGACACAACAACACAAAATCTATGGGATGCAGCGAAAGCAGTTCTGAGAGGGAAGATCATAGCACTACAGGCCTACCTCAAAAAAGAAGAAAAATCTCTAATAGACTATCTAACTTCACAACGTAAAGAACTAGAGAGCAAACAAAAAGAAAACCCCAGAAAAAGTAGAAGGAAGGAAATAGTAAAGATCAGAGCAGAAATAAATGACATAGAGACAAAAATAAAAAACAATTCAAAGGATCAATAAAACAAAGAGCTGGTTTTTCGAAAAGATAAAAAAAGGTTGATGGACCCTTAGCTAGACACACCAAGATACAAGGAGAGAGAACCCAAATACACAGAATCAGAAATAAAAGAAAACAGATAACAACTGACACCACAGAAATACAAAAGATTGTTAACAACTACTATGAACAATTATATGGCTACAAATTCGACAATCTAAGCGAAATGGACACATTTCTAGAAACACATAGTCTCCCAAAACTAGATCAGGAAGAGATAGAAAAGTTGAACAGAACAATAACAACAGAAGAAATTGAAGATGTAATCAAGACTCTCCCAGCAAACAAAAGCCCAGGCCCGGATGGCTTCACGGGGGAGTTTTACCGAACATTCAAAGAAGAACTAATATCCATTCTCCTGAAACTATTTCAAAAAATTCAAGAAGGAAGACTTCCAAACTCGTTTTATGAAGCCAGAATAATACTAATTCCAAAACGAGAAAAAGACCCAACAAGAAAGAAAACTACAGGCCAATATCCCTGATGAACATAGATTCCAAAATCCTAAACAAAATACTAGCAAATCGGATTCAGCAATACACCAAAAAAAATTATCCACCATGAACAAGTGGGATTCATCCCAGGGATGCAAGGCTGGTACAATATTCGAAATCCATAAATGTGATACACCACACAAATAAAATGAAGAATAAAAACCACATGATAATATCAATAGATGCTGAAAAAGCCTTCGACAAAATCCAGCATCCATTTCTGATAAAAATGCTCAGCAGTGTGGGAATAGAGGGATCATATCTAGACATAATAAAGGCCATATATGAAAGACCTACTGCCAACATCATACTCAATGGGCAAAAACTAAAAGCATTTCCCTTAAGAACAGGAACAAGTCAAGGATGCCCACTTTCGCCACTCCTATGTAACATAGTACTGGAAGTCTTAGCCACAGCAATCAGACAGGAAGACAAAATAAAAGGGATCCAAATTGGAAAGGAGGAAGTGAAATTGTCATTATTTTCAGATGACATGATACTATACATAGAAAACCCCAAAGACTTCATTAAAAGTTTACTAGACTTAGTAAATGAATTTGGCAAAGTAGCAGGATACAAAAATAATATGAAGAAATAGATGACATTCTTATACACCAATAATGAACTCACAGAAAGAGAAACTAAGCAAAAAATCCCATTTACCATTGCATCAAAAAAATTAAGATACCTAGGAATAAACTTAACCAAAGAAATAAAGGACCTATTCGCAGAAAACTACAGGTCATTGATAAAAGAAATAGAGGAAGATATAAAAAAGTGGAAGCACATACCCTGTTCAAGGACTGGGGGAATTAATATCATTAAAATGTCCATATTACCAAAAGCAATCTATAGATTCAATGCAGTCCCCATCAAAATACCAATGGCATACTTCACAGAATTCGAACAATTACTTCAAAAGTTCATATGGAACCAAAAAGGGCCTTGAATAGCCACAGCAATCTTGAGAAGGAAGGACAAAGTTGGAGGGATCACAATACCAGATTTCAGGTTATACTACAAAGTCACTGTAATCAAAACAGCCTGGTACTGCCACAAGAACAGGCATATAGACCAGTGGAACAGAACAGAGAACCCAGAAATGGACCCAAGGCAATATGCTCAATTAATATTTGACAAAGGTGGGAATAGCATACAGTGGAGTAAGGACAGCCTCTTTAATAAATGGCGCTGGGAATATTGGACAGCTCCTTGCAGAAAAATGAAACTAGACCATCAACTTACACCATACACGAGCAGACTCAAAATGGATAAAAGACTTAAATGTAACTCATGAATCCATTAAAATCCTAGAAGAGACTGTAGGCAACAAAATTTCAGACATCATACGCAGCAGAATTTTTACTGACACATCACCTAAGGCAATAGAAACAAAGGAGAAAATGAACACATGGGACTACATCAAACTCAAAAGCTTCTGCACAACGACAGATACAATCATCAAAACGGAAAGGCTTCCCACTGTATGGGAGAGCAAAATTGCCAATGATATATCAGATAAGGGGTTAATTTCCAATACATATAATGTGCTCATATAACTCCACAAAAGGAAGACAAAGAATCCAATTAAAAAATTGGCAGAGGAACTGAATAGCACCTCTCCAAACAGGACATACAAATAGCTAAGAAACATATGAAGAAATGCTCATCATCACTAATCATCAGAGAGATGCAAATTAAAACAACAATGAGGTATCACCTCACACCTGTCAGAATGGCCACCATCAACAATCATCAAAGAACAAGTGTTGGCGAGGGTGTGGAGAAAAGGGGACTCTTGTACACTGCTGATGGGAATGCAGACTGGTGCAGCCACTATGGAAAACAATATGGTGTTACCTCAAAAAATTAAAAATTGAACTTCCATTTGACAAGTGATCTCACTTCTAGGAATATACCCTAAGAAGCCTCAAACACCAATCAGAAAGTATATATGTACCCCTATGTTTGTAGCAGCACTATTTACAATAGCTAAGATCTGGAAACAGCCCAAGTGTCCATCAGTAGACGAATGGATAAAAAACCTGTGGGACATATACACAATGGAGTACTACGCAGCTGTAAGAAGGAAAGACCTCTTATCCTTTGAGACTACATGGAGGGACCTGGAAAGTATCATCCTAAGTGAAACAAGCCAAACAGAGGAAGACAAGTTTTATATGATCTCACTTATTTGTGGAATATAATGAACATAACAGTCTGAGGAAGGGCGTAGTCCCAGAGATGCAGAAATGGGATACAGACTGACAATTCCCTAAATAGGGGGGTGGTGGCGGAGAGATAAACCACAGAACTTATATGCATGTATGCATGATCAGTGGACATGAACAACAAACTGGGGAAAGGGCTGCGTGGGAGGGGGAGGGGGAATCAGTGGGGGGAAAAGGAGAAACATGTGTAACAAAAATTATTTAATAATAAATAAAATAAAATAAATAAAATATGTGTTCATTTAAAAAAAAAAAAAAGAAATGAAAATGAAGACCATTACTAGGGACAAAGAAGGTCACTACATAATATTGAAAGGATCTAACCAATGGGAAGATATAACCTTGGTAAACATATATGCACCTAATATAAAAGCACCAACATACATTGAAAATCTTCAGGAGGACTTCAAAGGAGAAATCAACCACAATACAATCATAGTAGGTAACTTCAACACAGTGCCGACATCACTGGATAGATCATCTAGAAAAAAAATTAAGGAAACACAGACTCCAAATAAAATGCTAGATCAAATGGATTTAATAGATATTTAAAGAGAATTACACCCCAAAACTGCAGAATTAAAACTCTTATCAAGTGCACATGAAACATTCTCAAAGATAGACCACATCTTAGGGCACAAAATAAGTGTCTACAAGATCAAGAAGACTGAAATCATATCAAGCATCTTCTCAGATCACAATGGCATGAAACTAGAAATCAATTGCAACAAGAACATGCAGACATTTAAAAACATAGACGCTTAATAGCATGTTATTTAACAATGAATGGATTTCAGAGGAGATCAAGGAAGAAATTCAAATTTTCCTCAAAATCAATGAAATAAACACACAACAACACAAAGTCTATGGGACACAGTGAAAGTAGTTCTGAGAAGAAATTTCATAGCACTACAGGCCTTCCTCAAGAAACAAGAAAATTTTCTAATAGATAATCTAATCTCACAACTTAAAGAACTAGAAAGCAAAAGAAAGAAAACCCCAGAGCAAGTAGAAGGAAGAAAATAGTAAAGATCAGAGCAGAAATAAATGACATGGAGACCAAAAAAAAAAAAAAAAAAAAAAAAAAAAACAATTCAAAGGATCAATGAAACAAAGAGCTGGTTCTTTGAAAAGATAAACAAGATTGATGGGCCCTTAGCTAGACTCACCAAGGAACTAAGAGAAAGAACACAAACACACAAAATCAGAAATTAGAGATGAAACCACAGAAATACAAAGGATTGTTAACAAATAATATGAACAATTATACAACAAAAAATTCGACAATCTAAGAAAAATGGACAAATTCTTAGAAACACATAGTCTCATAAAACTGAACTTGGAGAGATAGAAAACTTGAACAGACCAATAACAACAAAGAAAATGGAAGAGGTAATCAAGAATCTCCAGCATACCAAAGCCCATGCCTGGAAGGTTTCATGGGGGAATTTTACCAAACATTCAAAGAAGCACTAATACCCATTCTCTTCAAACTATTTCAAAAAATTCAAGAAGAAGAAAGATTTCCAATCTCGTTTTATGAGGCCAGCATAATTCTAATTCCAAATAAAAAAAAAAGACACTACAAAGAAAGAAAAGTACAGACCAATATCCCTGATGAACGTAGATATTGCCAAGTTCATAGCCAAAATCCTAAACAAAGTACTAGCAAATCAGATCCAGCAATACATCAAAAAAATTATTCACCATGACAAAGTGGGATTCATCCCAGGGATGCAAGGTTGGTACAACATTTGCAAATTAATAAATGTTATACACCTCGTAAAGAAAATGAAAGATAAAAATCATTTGACCATATCAACAGACACTGAAAAAGCATTCATTTCTGATAAAAATGCTCATCAATTCAGGAATAGAGGGATCATATATCGACATAATAAAGACCATATATGAAAGACCTACAGCCAACACTATGCTCAATGGGCAAAAGTTAAAAGCATTTTCTTTAAGAACAGGAATAAGACAAGGATGCCCACTTTCCACTCTTATTTAGCATAGTACTGGAAGTCTTAGCCACACCAATCAGACAGGAAGAAAAATAAGAGATCCAAATTAATAAGGAGGAAGTGAAACTCATTATTCGCTGATGACGTGATTCTTTACACAGAAAACCGCAGAGATTCCATGAAAAATTTACTAGACTTAAATAAATTTGGCAAAGTAGCAGAATACAAAATTAATGTCAAGAAATCGATGGCTTCATGTGGAACCAAAAAAGACCACGAATAACCACGGCAGTCTTGAAAAAGATAGACAAAGTAGGTGGGACCACAATACCAGATATGAGGTTATACTACAAAGCAACTGTAATCAAAACAGCCTGGTACTGGCATAATAACAGGCATATAGACCAGTGGAAGAGAATAGAGAACCCAGAAATGGACCCAAGGCAATATGCTCAATTAATATTTGACAACAGGGGAAAAAACATACAGTGGAATAAACAGAGTCGCTTTAATAAATGGTTTTGGAAAATCTGGACAGCTAATGCAAAAAAAATAAACTAGACCATCAACTTACATAATACACAAAAATAAACACAAAATGGATAAAAGACTTAAATGTGAACCATGAATC
This sequence comes from Molossus molossus, assembly GCF_014108415.1. Classification (NCBI taxonomy): domain Eukaryota; kingdom Metazoa; phylum Chordata; class Mammalia; order Chiroptera; family Molossidae; genus Molossus; species Molossus molossus. Next base: position 54,963,970 of record NW_023425377.1, on the reverse strand, counting down.
TATAAAAATTCTAGGAGAAAATGTAGGCAACAAAATATCAGACATCTTTCACAGCAGAATTTTCACTGATACATCACCTAAGGACAACAGAAACAAAGGAGAAAATGAACACAGGGTACTACAACAAACTAAAAAGCTTCTGCACAGCGAAAGATACAATCATCAAAACAGAAAGACAACTCACTGTATGGGAGAACATCATTGCCAATGATACATCAGATAAGGGGTTAATTTCCAAAATATACAGAGTATTTATATAACTCAACAAAAAAAGACAAAGAACACAATTAAAAAATGGGCAGAGAAACTGAATAGACACATTTACAAACAGGACATACAAATAGCCAAGAGACATGTGAAGAAATGCTCAACATCACTAATCATCTGAGAGATGCAAATTAAAAGAACACTGAGGTATCACCTCACACCTGTCAGAATGGCCGCCATCAACAAATCATCAAACAACAAGTTTGGCGAAGGAGTGGAGAAAAGAGGACTCTAGTATACTTGTAATGTGAAAGCAGACTGGTGCAGCCACTACAGATAACAATATGGTGTTACCTCAAAAAAAAAACCAAAAAAACTGAACTTCTATTTGACCCAGTGATCCCACTTCTAGCAATATTCCTCAAGAAGCCTGTTTGATTCCAAAAAAATAAAGGACCTATTCACAGAAAACTAAAGGCCATTGAAAAAAGATATAGAGGAAGATATAAAAAAGTAGTAGCATATATCTTGTTCATGGATTAGAAGAATTAACATTATTAATATGTCCATACTACCCAAAGCAATCTATAGATTCAGTGCAATCCCCATGAAAAAACCAAGAACATAATTTACAGCACTAGAACAAATACTTCAAAAGTTCTTATGGAACCAAAAAAGACCTTGAATAGCCACTGCAATCCTGAAAAAGAAGAACAAAATTGGAGGGATCACATTACCATATTTCAGGTTATACTACAATGTCACTGAAATCAAAAGAGCCTGGTACTGGCACAGAAACAGGCATATAGACCAGTGGAACAGAACAGATAACCCAGAAATAGACCCAAAACAATGTGCTCAATTAATATTTGACAAAGGGGCCAGAGCATACATTAGAGTCAAAACAGCCTCTTTAATAATTGGTGTTGGGAAAATTGGACATCTACATGTAAATAACTGAAACTAGACCTTCAACTTACACCATACACAAGAATAAACTCAAAATGGATCAAAGACTTACATTTGAGTCATAAATCTGTAAAAATCCTAGAAGAAAATGTAGGCAACAAAATTTCAGACATTATACGCAGCAAAATTTTCACTGAAACATCACCACCAAAATAGAAAGGCAACACACTCTATGGGAGAGCATAATTTCCAATTATACATCAGTTAAGGGGTTAATTATATATATATATATATATATATATATATATATATATATATATATATTTAGTTCCTCTGCCCATTTTTTTAATTGGGTTCATTGTCTTTCTTCTGTTGAGCTGTATGAGCACTATATATATAGCTCAACAGAAGAAAGACAATGAACCCAATTAAAAAAATGGGCAGAGGAACTAAATAAACACCTCTCCAAGCAGGACATACAAATGGCCCAGAGATATATGAAGAAATGCTCAACATCACTAATCATCAGAGAGATGCAAATTAAAATAATGAGATATCACCTCACACCTATCAGAATGGCTGCCATCAACAAATCATAAAACAAGTGTTGGCCAGGTTGTGGAGAAAAGGGCACTCCAGTACACTGCTGGTGAGAATGCAAACTGGTGCAACCACTATGGAAAACAATATGGTGATACCTCAAAAAATTAAAAATTTAACTGCCATTTGATCTAGGGATTCCACTTCTAAGAAGCCTGAAACACCAAACAGAAAGAATATGTGTACCTTAAATGTTCATAGCAGCATTATATTGTGAATTATAATGAACATAACCGTCTGAGGTACGGGGTAGACCTAGAGATGTGCAAGTAGGGTACAGACTGACAATTTTCAGAAGAGTGGCTCTTGGGGAGAGATAAACCACAAAACTTATATGCATGTATGCATGAACAATGGACATGGACAACAAAGCTGGAGAAAGGGCAGGTAGGGAGGGGGAGGGGTGTGTCAGTGGGAGAAAAAGGGAGAAACTTCTGTAACAAAAATAAATTAATTAAATAAAAAAAAATTGGAGGCCAGAAGAGAGAGGAATGAAATATAGAAAGTAATAAAAAGCAAGTGTTTGATTCCAAGACTACTTTAACTAGAAAGGCTATCGTTCAAAATTGAAGGTGAAAAAAAGAGCTTTGCAGACAAAAATAGACTAAAATAATTTACATCCACCAAAGCAGCATTGCAAAAAATGTTAAAAAGTTTGGCTGTTGTGGCTTTCTGGTTGAGTATCAACCCATGCACCAAGAGGTTGCTGGTTTTATTTTCAGTCAGGACACATGTTCAGGTTGTCAGCCCGATTCCCAGTGGCAGGCATGCAAAAGGAGGCCAATCGATGTTCTCTCTCATCGATGTTTTCATCTCTCTCTCCCTCACTCTTCCTCTTTTTCTAAAATCAATAAAGTAAAAACAATTTAAAGGAATTCTAAAAGGAGTGTTGTTAGAAGAAGAAATAAACAAAGAGGAACACTGGTATAAAGAATAATAATGCCCCAAAAATGACGATGGCAGTGGAGTGAATGAAAGCTACACAGACTCTCTCCCAAGACCAAACTGGCATTACAACTAAAATAGATAAAACATTGAGAAAAACCAACTGAAGATCATTTGAAAGAGAACCAGTCCAATAAGGAATAGAGAGAGGACACCAAATTAAATAAACCTGGTAGGAACTGCAGAGGTGTGTGTGTGGGTGAGAGCTGAGAGCCCATGGACAGTAAGGAGGGTTGTATTAGTATTGTGTGCTTCTTACTGAGAAATGGGAATTATAAAAAGCACCAAAAAGTACAGCAACACACCTTGGGCTCCAGTAGAGGGATGGTAGACCGGACTGGAAATATGTGGAGAGATTTTGGGGGTCCTGGTTTAGGAGAGAGCTCAGAGTTGGATGAGAGGGGGCATAGGGTGTCTTGAACTGAATCACTACCTAATTGAATAGTAGCCATCTTACTCAAAAAAAAAAAAAAAAAAAAAAACTGGGGAGAAGGAATAACCCCTCCCAAAGGAATACAAAGGCCAGGCCAGGATACAAAAATAAAAAATGAGGCTCCTTAACATCTAAATTCTGATAAGGAGCAAGTGTCCCACTTTCTGGATATCCCCTTACAGCTGAGGAATTTTTCACTCACCTGTGGGCTACAAAGTGAAGCTCATCAAGTAACTGAGACTAATAGCCTCTAGGCAAAAAACTTTCCTTGGTTTGAAAAACTACTCATGAAAATAAGACTTCACAGTGGTATTTAACATGGGTTCTCCCACACTCATCCAAACCCAGAACAACACTCATCCAAAGCCACAACCAGCAGAACACTGCAGGGCAAATTGGGCAGGCTCCAAAATCCACTGAGAAAGCCAAAATGGTGAAACTAACAACAACAAAAATCCCAAATGAAACAACAAGATAATTCTGCAGAAGAAATAAAAGACATAGAATTAAACAAGATATCAGAAAAAGAGTTAAGAGTAATAATCATGAATAAGTTCAACATCATGAAAGATATAGAAACTTTAAAAACCAACCAAGACCTGGCTGGTTTGGCTCAGCAGTTAGAGTGTTGGTCTGCTGTCCAGAGAGACCCAGGTTCAGTTCCTGCTAAGGGCATGTACTTTGGTTGCTGTTTGTCCCCAGCCCTGGTTGGGTCATGTGGTTGGCAGCCACTTGATGTGTCCCTTTCACATCAATGTTTCTCTCTCTCTTCCTCCCATTCTGTCTAAATGAAAAATGAAAAAATGTCCTCAGGTGAGGATAAAAAATTAAATAAATAAATAAATAAATAAATAAATACCAACCAAATGGAAATAAAGAATGACATAGCAGAAATAAAGAACACATGGGAAGGAATAACAAGAAGAGTAGAGAAAACTGAGGACCAGATTAGTATATTAGAAGACAAGGTATAAAAAAATCACCTAATCAGACTCCCCTCCCCCCCAAAAAATTGAAAAACAGGAAAATGGCCTAAGGGAAATATGGAATAGTATGAAACATAACAACATCCACATTATCGGAGTGCCAGAAGAAAATAAGCAAGGGTTACAAAATGTATTTGAAAAAATAATGACAAAAAATTTACCTAGCTTATTAAAGGAAAAAGACATACAAGACCAATAAACACAGAGTCTCAAATAAGAAGAATCTTAATAAGGCCAAATAAGACACATAATATTTGAAATGCCCAAAATTAAAGACAGAGAATCCAAAAGTTAGAAAGAGATAAGCAACAGGTCACTTACAAAGAAATCTGCATATGGCAGTCAGCTGACTCCTCAACAGAAACACTATAAGCTAGAAGGAAATGGCATGAAGTAATCACAGTAATGAAAAACAAGGACCTGAACCCAAGACTACTCTAAAAAACAAGGCAATCATTCAAAATAGAAGGTGAAATAAAGAGCTACCCAGACCAAAAAAAAGGTTAAGGGAATATATTAGCACCAAACCAGCACTTCAAAAAATGCTAAAAGGACTTCTGTAAAAAGCAGAAGAAATAAGAAGTGAGTCATAAGCACAATAAACAAAAATGGCAATAAATAAGTACATATCAATAATAGCCTTAAACATAAATGGATTAAATGCTATGATCAAAAGACAGAGAGTAGTGAATGGATAAGAAAGCATGACTCATATAAGTATTGGTCACAGGAGACACGCCTCACAACAAAAAGACTCATATAGTTAGAAAGTGAAAGGATAGAAAAAATTTCCAAGCAAAAGGAAAGGAAAAAAAAAGCTTAGGTAGCAGTACTCATATCTGATAAAATAGACATCAAAATGAAGGCCATAACTAAAGACAAAGAAGGCCACTACATAATATTGAAAGGATCTATTTAACAAGAGGATATAACCTTAGTAAACATGTATGCACCTAACAAAAGAGCACCAAATTATATTTTAAAACTTCTGGAAGATTCAAAGGAGTAATCAACAGCAATACAATCTTTCCATAGGACTTCAACACTCCACTGACATCACTGGATAAATCCTCTAGACAGGGTGGGAAAATATGGCGGCAGAATGAATAGAAGCTACACAGACCATCTCCCAGGACCAAACTGGATTTACAATAAAAATAAACACAAACCATCAAGAAGGAGCAACCGAAAGACACCTTGGAGGACCACATAACCAGGGACACCAACTCAATGTTGGTAGGCTTGCGAGGATGCGAGAGGGGGCCTGGAGTCTATGGTCCGCAGCAGCCTGGGCTGGGACCAGTGGACTCAGCTGGGACCATGGGACTCTGCTGGAAGCTGCTGCCTCCTCAGCTGCAGCTGGCTACTGCGGCTGAGTCCTGTGAAATCAACTGGGTGCAAGCCCTCAGCTGGTGCCGCACAGACTCAGCTGGGACCAGGGGACTCAGCTGGAAGCTGCTGCCGCCTTGGCTGCATCCTCCTACCAAGGCTGAGTCCTGTGAACTCAGCTGGGTGCTATGCCCTTGGCTGGTGCCACACAAACTAGGCCAGGACCAGGAGACTCGGCTGGAAGCTGCTACTGCCTCGGCTGCATCCCGCTACCGCAGTTGAGTCTTGTGAACTCAGCTGGGTGCTACGCCCTCAGCTGGAGTGGCATGGACTTGGCTGGGACCAGAGGAATTGGCTGGAAGCTGCTGCTGAATCGACAGTGTACGGCGACCGTGGCTGGTTCCTGTGGCTTCGGCTGAGTGCTACACCCTCAGCTGAGTCCTGTGAACTCGGCTGGGTGCTATGCCCTTGGCTGGTGCCACGGCCGTACTTGGCTGGAAACAGCGCCCTCAGGTTAAAAGTCCCAAGTGGCTCGACGAATCAGAGTCTGGACAGAGGCTAAATTGGCAGCAGCCACTCACCTTGGGCTTCGGCAGAGGGAAGGCACACTGGACTGGAACTGTGTGGGGACACTTGGGTTTTGAAGGGTGCTCAGAGCTTTGCTGAGTGCAGTCTCGCATGACTGTGGTCATCTTACTCCTTCCTAGGGCCCTGGGGAGAGATGGTGATGCCTCGTTCTGAGATTCAACCCCGCCTGGTGGCCATTGAAATGCTAATTGAGGCCCATTAACAACCAGCATCTGCCCCACCCACGGGAAATCCTCTTACACTGAGCACCCGAGGGAGTTTTTCAGGAAACTCAGAAACCAAGGGTCTTCAGGTGACCTCTATTAATAGCCTCCAGGCAAAAAAAACTAGAGGATAACTACCATTCCCTGGACTAGCAACACTAACCAGGAAAGCTAAGACTTGACAGTGGTGTTTAAAGTGGGTCCTCCCTGCCTCATCCAAACCTAGGAGAGGGAGCCACAAACAGCAGAACACCAACACACACAGAGAAAATTTGGCAGGTTCAAAAGTCCACTGTGATAGCCAAAATGGTGAGAAACAGAAACAAAAGCCAAATGAAAGAACAAGAGACCTCTACCGAAGATGAGATAAATGAGGTGCAGTTAAGCAAGTTAACAGAACTAGAATTCAGAGCCATGATGTTGAGTAAGCTTAACAGCATGTGTAAGGACGTGAGCACCATGAGTAAAGACACAGAAATGTTGAAAATCAACCAGTTGGAAATTAAAACCACCAAGAACAAATGAAGAATGACATATCAGATATGAAAAACATATTGGAAGGTCTAAAAAGCAGAGTAGAGGAAGTTGAGGACTGGACCAGTGAATTAGAAGACTGGGTAGAAAAAATAAACCAATCAGAAAAACAAAAAAGGATAAAACGATTAAAAAGCAAGAAGACAGCTTAAGAGAACTCTGGGACAACTGGAAACGTAATAATATTTGCATCATAGGAGTCCCTGAAAAAGAAGAAAATGAGCAAGGGTTAGAAAATATATGCAAAGAAATAGTGACAGAAAACTTCCCTAATTTGGTGAAGGAAGAAGGCATTCAAATTCAAGAAGCACAGAGAGCCCCAAGTAAGAAGCACCCAAACAGGCCCACACCAAGACACATAGTAATCAAAGTGCCAAAAATAAAAGACAAAGAGAGAATCCTAAAAGCAGCAAGAAAGAAGCAACAGATTACCTACAAAGGAAACCCCATAAGGCTCTGAGCTGACTTCTCAACAGAAACACTACAGGTCAGAAGGGAATGGCATGAGGTAATCAAGGTCATGAAAAACAAGGATCTGAATCCAAGACTACTCTACTCAGCAAGGCTATCATTGAAAATAGAAGGACAAATAAAGAGCTTCCCAGACCAAAAATAACAACAACAACAACAAAAAATGTTAAGGGAATACATTAGCACCAAACCAGCACTGCAAGAAATGTTAAAAGAACTACTGTAATTAGCAGGAAATATGGGAAGAAAAATTGAACCACACTAAACAAAAATGGCAATAAATAAGTACATATCAGTAATTACCTTAAATGTAAATGGACTGAATGCTCCCATAAAAAGACACAGAGTAGCTGACTGGATAAGAAAGCATGACTCATCTATATGTTGTTTACAAGAGATCCACCTCACAACAAAAGACTCACATAGATTGAAAGTGAAGGGGTGAAAAAAATTTTTCCAAGCAAACAGAAATGAAAAAAAAGTTGTGGTAGCAATACTCATATCTGATAAAATAGATTTCAAAATGAAGGCCACAACTAGAGACAAAAAAAGGCCACTACATAATATAGAAAGGATCTATCCAACAGGAAGATATAACCTTGATAAACATATATGCACCCAATATAGGAGCACCAAAATATATTAAAAAACTTCTGGAGGACTTCAAAGGAGAAATTGATAGCAATACAATCATAGCAGGGGACTTCAACACCCCGCTGACATCACTGGATAGATCCTCTAGACAAAATATTAACAAGGAAACAGACTCTAAATGAAGCACTAGACCAAATGGATTTAATAGATATCTACAAAGAACTACACCCCAAAACTACAGAATTCTTCTCAAGTACACATAAAACATTCTCAAAGATAGACCACATGTTAGGGCAAAAACTAAGTCTTTAAAAGTTCAAGAAGAGGAAAATCATATCAAGCAACTTCTCAGATCATAATGACATAAAACTAGAAATTAACTGCAAGAAGAACACGCAAAGACATTTGAACACATGGAAGCTAAATAGCATGTTATTAAACAATGAATGGGGCACCGAGGAGATCAAGGAAGAAATAAGAAACTTCCTGGAAACCAATGAAAATGAACACACAACAACACAAAATCTGTGGGATACAGCGAAAGCAGTTCTGAGAGGGAAGTTCATAGCACCACAAACATACCTCAAAAAAACTAGAAAAATCTCTAATAGACTATATAACCTCACAACTTAAAGAACTAGAGAGCAAATAAAACAGAAACCCCAGAGCAAGTAGAAGGAAGGAAATAGTAAAGATCAGAGCAGAAATATATGACATGGAGACCAAAAAAACAAAAAACATTTCCAAGAATCAATGAAAAAAGAGCTGGTTTTTTGAAAAGATAAACAAGATTGATGTACCCTTAGCTAGACTCACCATGAAACAAAGAGAGAGAACCCAAATTCAAAAATCAGAAATGAAAGAGGAGAGGTAACAACTGACACCACAGAAATACAAAATATCATTAACAACTACTATGAATAATTATATGGCAAAAAATTCGACAATCTAAGCAAAAGGGACAAATTTCTAGAAATACACAATCTCCCAAAACTGGACCAGGAAGAGATAGAAAATGTGAGCAGACCAATAACAAAAGAAGAAATTGAAGATGTACTCAAGACTCTCCCAGCAAACAAAAGCCCAAGTCCGGATGGCTTCATGGGGAGTTTTAACGAACATTCAAAGAAGAACTAATATCTATTCTCCTCAAACTCTTTCAAAATATTTAAGAAGAAGGAAGACTTCCAAACTATTTTATGAAGCCAGCATAATTCTAATTCCAAAACCAGAAAAAGACACTACCACAAAAAAAAGAAAGAAAGAAAACTACAGGCCAATATCCTTGATGAAAATAGATGCCAAAATCCTGAACAAATACTGGCAAATTGATTCTAGCAATACACCAAAAAATTTATCCACCATGACCAAGTGGGATTCATTCCAGGGATGCAAGGCTGGTACAATATTTGCAAATCAATAAATGTGATACACCACATAAATAAAATGAAGAATAAAAACCACATGATCATATCAATAGATGCTGAAAAAGCATTTGACAAAATCCAGCATCCATTTCTGATAAAAATGCTCAGTAATGCGGGAATGGAGGGATCATATCTAGACATAATAAAGGCCATATATGAAAGACCTACAGCCAATATCATACTCAATGGGCAAAAACTAAAAGCATTTCCCTTAAAAACAGGAACAAGGCAAGGATGCCCATTTTTGCCACTCTTATTTAACATAGTACTGGAAGTCTTAGCCACAGCAGTCATCCATGAAAAAATAAATAAATAAAAGGGATCCAAATTGGAAAGAAGGAAGTGAAACCATCATTATTTGCAGATGACATGATACTATACGTAGATAACCCCAAAGACTCCATCAAAAATTTACTAGACTTAATAAATGAATTTGGCAAAGTAGCAAGATACAAAATTAATGTCAAGAAATCTATGGCATTCCTACACACAAATGTTGAAATCACAGAAAGAGAAACTAAGAAAAGAATCCAATTTACCATTGCGGCAAAAATATTAAGATACCTAGGAATAAACTTAACCAATGAAATAAAGGACCTATTCACAGAAAACTACAGGACATTGAAAATACAAATAGGGGAAGATATAAAAAAGTAGAAGCACATACCCTGTTCATGGATTGTGAGAATTAACACCATTAAAATGTCCATATTACCCAAAGCAATCTCTAGATTCAACGCAATCCACATGAAAATACCAATGGCATAATTCACACATTTAGAACATGTATTCCAAAGTTCATATGGAACCAAAAAAGTCCTCGAATAGCCAAAGCAATCTTGAAAAAGAAGAAAAAAGTTGGAGGGATCACATTACCAGATTTCAGGTTATACTACAAAGCCACTGTAATCAAAACAGCCTAGTACTGACAAAAGAACAGGCATATAGACCAGTGGAACAAAACGGAGAACACAGAAATGGACCCAAGGCAATATGCTCAATTAATATTTGACAAAGTTGGCAAGAGCATAGAGTGGAGTAAGCACAGCCTCTTTAATAAATGGTGCTGGGAAAATCGGACAGGTACATTCAGAAAAATGAAAGTACATCATCAACATACACCCTACACAAGAATAAACTCAAAATGGATAAAAGACTTAAATGTGACTCATGCATCCATAAAAATCCTAGAAGAAACTGTAGGCAACAAAATTTCAGACATCATACACAGTAGAATATTCACTGACACATCACCTAAGGCAATAAAAACAAAGGAGAAAATAAACACATGGGACTACATCAAACTCAAAAGCTTCAGCACAGCAAAACATACAGTCATCAAAACAGAAAGGCTACCCACTGTATGGGAGAGCATAATTGCCAATGATATACCAGATATGGGGTTAATTTCCAATATATATAGAGTGCTCATACAACTCCACAAAAGGAAGACAAAGAACCCAATTGAAAAATGGGCAGAGGAATTAAACAGACACCTCTCCAAACAGGACATACAAATGGCTAAGAGACATATGAAGAAATGCTCATCATCACTAATCATCAGAGAGATGTAAATTAAAACAACAATGATTTATCACCTCACAACTGTCAGAATGGCCGCCATCAACAAATTATCAAACAAGTGTTGGCGAGGATGTGGAGAAAAGGGACTCTAGTGCACTGCTGGTGGGAATGCAGACTGGTGCAGCCACTATGGAAAACAATATGGTGTTATCTCAAAAAATTGAAAATTGAACTTCCATTTGACCCAGTGATTCCACTTCTAGGAATATACCCTAAGAATCCTGAAACACCAATCAGAAAGAATATATGTACCTCCATGTTTGTAGCAGCACTATTTACAATACTTACGATCTGGAAACATCCCAAGTGTCCATGAGTAGAAAAATGGATAAAAAAGCTGTGGTACATATACACAATGGAGTACTACGCAGCTGTAAGAAAGAAAGATCTCTTATTTTTTGAGACTACATGGAGGGACCTGGAACGTATTATCCTAAGTGGAACAAGCCAAACAGAGAAAGACAAGTATCATATGATCTCACTTATTTGTGAAATATAATCAACATAACAGTCTGAGGAATGGGGCAGTCCCAGAGATGTGGAAGTGGGGTATAGATTGACAATCCCCAGAAGAGGGGATGGTGGGGGAGAGATAAACCATAGAAGTTATATGCATGTATGCATGAAGAGTGGACATGGACAACAAACTGTGGACAGGGCAGGGAGCATGGGGGAGGCAAAATCAGTGAGGGGAAAAGGAGAAACTTTTGTAACAAAAATTAATTAATAAAAAAAACACGTAAAAAAATCGTCTAGACAAAAAAGTAACAAGGACACAAAGACTTCAACTGATGAACTTAAGAGATATCTGCAGAGAATTACTCCTAAAACTGTAGAATTGACATTCTTCACAAGTGCATATGAGGCATTCTCAAAGATAGATTTCATGTTAGGACACAGCTAATTCTCTATAAGTTCAAGACTAAAATCACATTGTGTTATCAGATAACAATGGCATAAAAGTAATCAGTTGCAGCAAAAACATTCAAATACATGGAGGTTAAATAAGAGGTTATTCGAAAACTACTGGTTTACCAAGAAGATCAAGGTAGAAGTTTCAAAATTCCTGGTAACCAATGAAAACAAAACACAATAACATAAAATCTAAGGGACACAACAAAAGCAGTTCTGAGAGGAAACTTCATAGCACAACAGACTTATTTGATGAAACAAACAAAAAAATCCTATTAGACTAACACTAAAATTTAACCATCTAAAAGTAAACAAAAAGAAACCCTCAGAGCATGTAAAAGAAAAAAAATAGTACAGGTCAAATCAGAAATAAACGATATAGAAACTAACAAAAAGCAATTTAACAGAGTTGGTTCTTTGAAAAGATAAGATTTATGGAAACTTAGCCAGACTCACCAAGAGACAAATAGAGAGGGCACAAAGGAACAAAATCAGAAACAAAAGAGAAATACATTGACACCACAGAAGATTATGCAACAATACTTTGAACAATGATATGCCAACAAATTGGACAATCTGTTTGAAATAGACATATTTCTAGAAACACACAGTCTTCCAAAACTAAACTGGAAAAAGATACAAACTTTAACAGAGCAATAACAACTAAGAAAATTGAAGATGTAATCAGGAAACTCCCAGCAAACAAACCCCAGTTTCAGACAGTTTCATGGGGGTTTTACTGAAGTTTCAATTATCTAACACCCATTCTACTCAAATTATTCCAAAAAATCCACAAACAGGAAGACTTCCAAACTTATTTATGAGGCCAACATAATTCCAAAACCAGATAAAGACACATAAATAAAAAAGTTATAGGCCAATATCCCTGATGAACACAAATGTTAAAATGTAAAAACACAATATTAGCAAGTCAGATTCAGCACTACATCAAAAAAATTATTCTTCCTGAAAAACTAGAATTCATCCCAGAGATGCAAGAATGGTACAATATCTGAAAATCAATAAATGTGATACACCACATAAATGAACTGAAAGATAATTCTGAAACAGCACCATAATGTGGAAATACAAGGATCATATCTTAACATAATACAAGCAATATATGATAAACACTACATCCAACATCATATTCAAAAGTCAAAAATTAAAAGCATTTCTCCTAAGAGCAGGAACCATCAAGGATGCACACTCTTATTTAACAAAGTACTGGAAGTCTTAGCCACAGCTATTAAACATAAAAAAAATATATTTTTAATCCAAATTGAAAAGGAGGAAGTGAAACTGTCATTATTTGCAGATGACATGATATTGTCTATAAAAACCCCAAAAGATTCCATCAAAAATCTACTAGATTTAATGGATTTGGCAAAGTAGCAGGATACAAAATTAACGTCAAGAAATCAACAGCATTCTTACACACTAATAATAAAGTCACAAAAAGAGAAACTAAAAAAACAATCTCATTTACTATCGCAGCAAAAAATTAAGATACCTAGGATAGACTTAACAAAATAAGTAAAGGACATATTCGCAGAAAACTACAGGTCATTTAAAAGAGAAATAGAGGAAGATATAAAAAAATGGCAGCATATACATTGCTCCTGGATTGGAATAATGAACATCATTAAAATCCTTATACTACCCAAAACAATCTACAGATTCAATCCCTTCCCCATCAAAATACCAACAACGTATTTCACAGAACTAGAACAAATACTCCAAAAGTTTACATGGAACCAAAAATGATTCCAAATAGCTACAGCAAGTGAAAAAAACCCAAAACAAAACAAAACAAAAAACAAACAAACCAAAAAAAACAAAGAGAGAAGGATCACACACTGGATATCAGATTATAGTACAAAGACGGTGTAACCAAAACAGCCTGGTACTGGCCCAAGAACAGGCACATAGACCAGTGGAAAAGAACGGAGAACCCAGAAATTTACCGAGTTATTATACTCAATGAATATTTGACAAAGATGGCAAGAATATACAGTGGAGTAATGACAGCTTTTTCAATAAATGGTGTTGGAAAAATTGGTAAGCTACATGCAAAAAAAGTGAAGCTAGACTACTAACACTATACACAAGAATAAACTCAAAATGGATAAATGACTTAAATGTGACTCATAAACCAATAGAAATCATGAAAGAAATGCAAGCAACAAAATCTCAGACATCATATGCAGCAGAATTTTCACTGACACAAAGCTTAAGGCTAAAGAAACAAAGTAAAAATGTACACAAGGCAGTACATCAAACTGAAACACTTCTGCACAACAAAAGAAACAACCATCAAAATGGAAAGGAAACTCAATGTACAGGAGAGTGTAATTGCCAATGGTACATCAGAAAGAAAATTTTAAAAAGCTACAGTGTACTCATACAACTCAACCAAAAGAAGACAAAGAACCCAATTAAAAAATGGGGAGAGGACCAAAATACATCTCTCCTAACAGGACATACAAATGGTCAAGAGACATATAAAGAAATGCTTGTCTTTAATCATCAGAGAAATGCAAATTTAAACAACTATGAGGTATTCCCTCATACTTGCCAGAATGGCTGTCATCAAAAATCATCAAACAAGTGCTGGCAAGGGTGTAGGGAAAAGTGTACTCTAGTACACTATTGTTGGAAATGCAGACTGGTGCAGTCATAATAAAAAACACTATGGTGTTTCCTCAAAAAAATTAAAAATGAGCTGCCACTTAATTCAGTGATCCCACTTTAAGAATCCTGAATCACCAATCAAAGAGCATATATGTACACCTCTGTTCATAGCAGCACTTTTTAAAAATTAATTTATTTTTGTTACAGATGTTTCTCCTTTTCCCCACACTGATTTCTCCTCTCCCTCTCTCCCCGCCCTGTCCCCAGCCTTGTTGTCCATGTCCATTGTTCATGAATACCTGCATATAAGTTTTGTGGTTTATCTCTTCCCCATCCCCCCTCTTCTGGAAATTGTCAGTCTGTACCCCACCTCCACATCTCTGGGAGTACCCCTTTTCCTCAGACTATTATGTTCATTATATTCCACAAATAGGTGAGATCATATGATACTAGTTTTTCTCTGGTTTGTTTTGCTTAGGATAATACTTTCCAGGTCCCTCCATGTCATCTCAAAGGATACGAGATCTTTCTTTATTACAGCTGCATAGTACTCCATTGTGCATATGTACCACAGCTTTTTTATCAGTTGGTCTACTGATGGACATTTGGGATGTTTCCAGATCTTAGCTATTGTAAACAGTGCTGCTAGGAACTTGGGGGTGCATATATTCTTTCTGATTAGTGTTTCAGGCTTCTTAGGGTATATTTCTAGACATGCGATCACTGGGTCAAATGGAAGTTCAATTTCTAATTTTTTGAAGTAACACCATATTGTCTTCCATAGTGGCTGCACCAGTCTGCATTCCCACCAGCAGTGTACTAGAGTCCCCTTTTCTCCACACCCTCGTCAACACTTGTTGTTTGATGATTTGTTGATGGCGGCCATTCTGACAGGTGTGAGGTGATACCTCATTGCTGTTTTAATCTGCATCTCTCTGATGATTAGTGATGTTGAGCATTTCTTCATATACCTCTAAACTATTTGTGTGTCCTGTTTGAAGAGGTGTCTAGTTCCTCTGCCCATTTTTAAATTGGGTTCTTTGTCTTTCTCTTGTTCAGTTGTATAAGCACTGAATATGTATTGGAAATTAACCCCTTATCTGATATATCATTGGCAATTATGCTCTCCCATACAGTGGGTTGCTTTTTCATTTTGATGATTGCTTCTTTTGCTGTGCAGAAGCTTTTGAGTTTGATGTAGTCCCATGTGTTCATTTTCTCCATTGTTTCTGTTGCCTTAGGTGATGTATCAGTGAAAATTCTGCTATGTATGATGTCTGAGATTTTGTTTCCTACATTTTCCTCTACCATTTTTATGGATTCATGAGTCACATTTAAGTCTTTTATCCATTTTGAGTTTATTCTTGTGTATGGTGTAAGATGATGGTCTAGTTTAATTTGTTTGCATTTAGCTGTCCAATTTTTCCAACACCATTTATTAAAAAGGCTGTCTTTACTCCACTGTATGCTCTTGCCAACTTTGTCAAATATCAATTAAGCATATTGCCTTGGGTCCATTTCTGGGTTCTTTGTTCTCTTCCACTTGTGTATGTGCTTATTCTTGTGCCACTGCCAGGCTGTTTTGATTACAGTGACTTTGTAGTATAACCTGAAATCTGGTAATGTGATGTCTCCAAATTTGTTCTTCTTTTTCAAGTGTGCTGTGGCTATTGGGGAACTTTTTTGGTTCGATATGAAGTTCTGAAGTATTTTTCCAGTTCTGTGAAGTATGTCGTTGATAATTTGATGGTGATTGTATTTAATCTATAGATTGCTTTGTGTAGTATGAACATTTTAATGATGTTTATTCTTCCAATGCATGAACAAGGTATGTGCTTCTACTGTTTTATATCTTCCTCTATTGCTTTTTTCTGTGACCTGTAGTTTTCTTTGAATAGGTCTATTATTTCTTTGGTTATGTTTATTTCTAGGAATCTTAATATTTTTGCTGCAATGGTAAATGGGATTGTTTTCTTAGTTTCTCTTTCTGTGAGTTCATCAGTGGTCTATAAAAATGCCAGTGATTTCTTGACGTTAATTTTGCATCCTGCTACTTTGGCTAATTTATTTATTAAGTCTAGTAAATTTTTGATGGAGTCTTTGGGTTTTCTACGTATAGTATCATATCATCTGTAAATAATGAGAGTTTCACTTCCTACTTTTCAATTTCGATCCCTTTTATTTTTTCTTCCTCATTGCTGTGGCTAAGACTTTCAGTAATATGTTGAATAAAAGTGCCAAAATGGGCATCCTTGTCTTGTTCCAGTTCTTAAAGGAAATGCTTTTAATTTTTGCCCATTAAGTATGATGTTGGCTGTAGGTCTTTTATTTATGGCCTTTATTATGTTGAGATATGAATCCTCTATTCCCACATTGCTGAGCTTTTTTATCAGAAATCGATGCTGGATTTTGTCAAATGTTTTTTCAGCATCTATTGTTGAAATCATATAATTTTTATCTTTCATTTTGTTTATGTGGTGTATCACATTTATTGATTTGTGAATATTATATCAGCCTTGCATCCCTGGGATGAGTCCCACTTGTTTATGGTGAATAATTTTTTTGATGTATTGCTGGTTCTGATTTGCTAGTATTTTGTTCAGGATTTGTGTCTATGTATATCATGGATATTGGCCTGGGGTTTTCTTTGTAGTGTCTGTTTCTGGTTTTGGAATAAGAATTATGCTGTCCTCATAAAATGAGTTTAAAAGTCTTCCTTCTTGAATTTTTTGAAATAGTTTGAGGAGGTTGGGTATTAGTTCTTTTTCGAATGTTCAGTAAAACTCTGTGAAGCCATCGGAGTCTGTGCATTTGTTTACTCAGAGAGTCTTGATTACATCTTTAATTTCTTCTGTTGTTATTGGTCTGTTCAAGTTTTCTTCTCTTCCCGGTTCAGTTTTGGGAGACTATGTGTTTCTATAAATGTTTCCATTTTGCTTAGATTGTCAAATTTATTGCTGTATCATTGTCCATAGTAGTTGTTAATGATTTTTTGTATTTCTGTTGTGTCAGCTGTTACTTCTCTTTTATTTCTGATTTTGTGTATTTGGGTTCTCTTTCTTTGTTTTTTGGTGAGTCTAGCTAAGGGTCCATCAATCTTGTTTTTATTTTCAAAGAACCAGCTCTTTGAATTGTGTTTTTAGTTTCCATTTAATTTTTTTAGTCTTTGATCCTTACTATTATCTTCCTTCTACTTGCTCTGCTTTTTTTGTTGTTGTTGTTCTGAGCATAGATAGTCTATTAGAAATTTTTCTTGCTTCTTGAGGTAGGCCTGTAGTGCTTTGAACTTGCCTCTCAGAACTGCTTTACTGCATCTTATAAATTTTCTGTTGTGTTTTCATTTTCATTGGTTTCCAGGAAGTTTATAATTATTTCTTGAGCGCCTCGGTTAGCCACTCATTGTTTAATATCATGTTACTTAGACTCCTAGTGTTCAAATGTCTTTGCATGTTTTCATTGCAATTGATTTCTAGTTTCATACTATTGTGATCTGAGAAGATGCTTGATATGATTTTAATCTTCTTGACCTTATAGAGACTTAGTTTTGTCCTAACATGTGGTTTATCTTTGAGAATGTCCCAAGTGCACTTGAGAAGAATGTGAATTCTGTAGTTTTGGGGTGTAATTCTCTGTAGATATCTATTAAATCCATTTGGTTTACTGCTTCATTTAGAGTCTCTGTTTCCTTGCTAATTTTTTGTGAAGATTATCTATCCAGTAATATCAGTGGGGTGTTGAAGTCCTCTGCCATGATTGTATTGCTATTGACTTTTCCTTTGATGTCTTCCAGAAGATATTTAATATATTTTGGTGCTCTTATATTGGGTGCATATATGTTTACCAAGGTTATAAATTCCTGTTGGATAGAACCTTTCAATATTTGTAGTGGCCTTCTTTGTCTCTAGATATATTCTTCATTTTGAAATCTATTTTATCAGATATGTGTATTGCTACCCCAGCTCTTTTAAATTTTTATTTTGTAAGATTTTTTTCCCATCCCTTCACTTTCATCATATGTGAGTTTTTTTGTTGTGTAGTGGGGCTCTTTTAAACAACAAATAAATGAGTCATGCTTTCTTATCCAATCAGCTACTCTCTGTCTTTTTATCCTAGCATTCAAACAATTTACATTTAAGGTGATTATTTATATGTGCTTATTTATTGCCATTTTTGTTTAGTGTGGTTATATATTTTTTTCCTATTTCTCTTGCTAAAGGAGAAATTTTTTTGCATTGTTGTTTTGGTGCTAATGTATTTTCTTATCCATTTTTGTCTGGGAAGCTCTTTATTTTACCTTCTATTTTGAATGATAGCCTTGCTGGGTAGAGTAGTCTTGGATTCAGATCCTTGTTTTTCATGACCTTGATTACTTCATGCCATTCCCTTCTGGCCTGTAGTGTTTCTGTTGAGAAGTCAGCTGAGAGTCTTATGGGGGTTTCCTTTGTAGGTAATCTGTTGGTTATCTCTCGCTTCTTTAAGGATTTTTCTTTGTCTTTAATTCTTGGCATTTTGATTACTATGTGTCTTGTTGTGGGTCTATTTTTGTTCCTTTAACTTGAGGCTGTCTGTGCTTCTTGATCTTGAATGCCTTCTTCCTTTACCAAATTAGAGGATTTTTGTCACTCTTTCTTCAAATATATTCTCTAACCCTTGCTCATTTTCTTCTTCTTCGGGTACTCCTGTGATGCGAATGGTATTACGTTTTCAGTTGTCCCACAGTTCTCTTAAGCTGTCTTCCTGTTTTTTAATTGCTTTTTTCTCTTTGTTTTCTGATTTGTTGATTTTTTTTTTCTACTCTGTCTTCTAATTCAGCAATGTGGTCCTCCGCTTTTTCTACTCTGCTCCTTAGACCTTCTGATGTGTTCTTTATTTCTGATATGTCATTCTTCATTTCTTCTTATTGGTTTTTACTTTCCACGTAGTTGATTTGCAACATTTGTACTCATGGTGCTCATGTCCTTACATAAGCATTTGCGCTTCCTCAAGATCCTGCCTCTGAACTCTAACTTTGTTAACTTGCTTAACTGCACCTCATTTATCTCATCTTCTGTAGAGGTCTCTTGTTCTTTTATTTGGCCATTTTTTTTTATTTCACCATTTTGGCTATCTCTGTGGGTTTCAGAGCCTGCCAAATTGTCCCTGTGGGTATTGGTGTTCTACTGTTTGTGGCACCTTTTACTGAATTTGGATGAGCGTGAGAAGACCCACATTATACACCACTGTCAAGACCCACTTTCCTGGTTAGAGTTGCTAGCCCAGGAATGGTACAGTTATCCTCTAGCTTTTTGCCTGGAGGCTATCAGTCATGGTTACTTGAAGAGCCTTGGGTTCTCAGTTGAATAAAAAACTCCCTCAGGTGCTCAGTGTAAGGGGATTTCTTGAGGGTGGGGCAGATGCTGGTTGTTAATAAGTCTCAATTTCCATTTCAATGGCCACCAGATGGCATTTTATCTCCAAGGGAAGGGCCACTGCCTTTCCCCAGAGCCCTGGGAAGGAGTAAGATGACCACTGTCCTGTGTGGCCGCAACTCACCAAAAGCTCTGAGCACCCTCCAAATCCTGAGTGTCCCCACACAGTTTCTATCCAGTCTGCCCTCCCTCTGCTGTAGCACCAAGGTGAGTGTCTGTGGCTATTTTAGCATCTGTCCTGGCTCTGCACTGTGGAGCTGCTTGGGAGTGTGACCCCAAGGGTGTTGCTCACAGCTAATGCTGCTGGTGTCTATGGGCTCCCAGCCCCCCTTTCCCACCTCTGCAATTCTCATGCACCCAGGATTGAGTCAGTGACTCTGGGTACATGGTCCTCCAAGCTGCTTTTCTATTGTATTTCCCTGACAATTTGTCTTTGTTTTTGTTGTTATTTCAGTTTCGTCCTGGGAGATTGTCTATATAGCTTCCATTCACTCTGCCGCCATTTTTCTACTGCCTCTTTTAATAAACATAAGCCAAATTACCTAATTTTCATGAGTTTCCACAAGGAATGTGGCCATTTTACTGGTTTACCCTTTATAGCAGCACTTTTTACAATCGCTAAGGTCTGCTGGATACACCCCAAGTGCTTATCAGTAGATGAATGGATAAAAAGGCTGTGGTACATATACACAATGGAATTCTCTGCAGCTGTAAGAAAGATCTCTTAGTTTTTGAGATGACATGGAGGAACCTGGAAAGCATTATTCTAAGTGAAATAAGCCAACCAGAGAATGACAAATATCACATGATTTCACTTATTTGTGGAATATAATAAACAAAACAAGCTGAGGGACAAAATAGACCTGGAGACATGGAAGTGGTGTGCAGACTGACAAACCTCAAAAGACATGGATGTGGGGAGAAGGAGAAAATAAACCACAGAACTTACACATATGCATGTATGTCTAAACAAGAATATAGACAATAATGCTGGGGGGAGCAGGATTTGGAGGAGGATGTTAATGGGGGCAACATCAGTAACAAAATAAATAAATATTTTATAGAGAATCATTCCTGAAACCAAACCAAAACAAAAGAAATAGAAATGTTTGGATTTAACCCTGGGCATTCTGGCTCAATCGTTGTAGCATCAGGCCTTAGACTGATGGTCACAGGTTTGATTTTCTGTCAAGAACAGATACCTGGGTTGCAGGTTTAGTACCCCACCCCCATGTTGGGACATGTGTCAGAGGCAACCAGTTGAAGTATTTCTCTCACATCGATGTTTGTCTCTCTTTTTCCCTTCCACTCTCTCTTAAAATCAGTGAAAATAATTATTTAATTGAGGATTGAAGAAAAAAACACAACTATTAAGGAAATGTTTGAATTTAAGTAAAATGGGGTTATGGAAGATGAGTCTAAAGCTTACTTTAAAAGTCACCTCTTAGAGAGTTTTATTTTAAATCCTTCAGAAAACTAAATTTTATTTGTAAAGAAACATTTTTTTATTACTCTAGCTTCTTATTTTTTGGGTTATCAAAGAGTTAATGCTTTCCCAATATTTCACCTTTTCTCCCTAAGTTGTATCTACTTTAAAATTAAAAAAAAATTTTTAATTAAAATATTTAAATTACAGTTTAGAGTCAATATTTTTTATTACTTTTAAGTGTACAGCATAGTTATTACACACTTATATACTTTACAAATGTTTTCTGGATTTCCAGTACCTAGCTGGCACCATCCATAGTTATTACAATATCATAAACTATATACCCTTGTTTTACTTTACATTTCTGTGACCATTTTGTAACTATCAATCTGTACTTTTCAATCCCTTTATTCTTTTCACTCACTCCCCCAAATCCCTCTCCTTTGGTAACTATCAGTCTGTTTCTGTATCTATGAGTTTATTCTATTTTGTTTGTCCATTTTCATTGTTTTTTATCTTCCATATGTAAATGAAATAATCTGCAATTTGTTTTGCTCTGACATTTCAGTTAGCATAATACACTCTAGGAGGCCTATCTAAGCAGTTACAAATGCTAGTTTCATTCTTATTAATGATGGAGTAATATTTCATTGTATATATGTACCACATCTTTATTATCTACTTTTGTAGTGATGAACAGTTTAGTTGCTTCCTTATTTTGGCTACTGTAAATAATGCTGCAATGAACACAGAGACACATATATTCTTCTGAATTAGTGTTTCAGATTTCTTAATAATTATGTACCCAGAAGTGGAATTTTTGGGTCATAAGGCAGTTTCATTTTTAATTTCTTGAGGAAACTCCAGTTTTTCACAGAGGTTGCAACAATCTGCATTCCCACCAACAAGTGCACAAAGCTTTCCTTTTCTCCACATCCTTGCCTACTTGCTGTTTATTGAATTATTTTTTCTATTTCATTATGATTATTGTATAATTATTTTACTTTACTATTCAGAAAATATAAAATTAAAAAATTGAGGAGATTGTAGCACATTAAGTAGTAGAAAAAAATCTCATACCTATTAGGAAAATGTCTATAAAAAACATTTATCTTTTTTAAATTAATTTATTTTTGTTACAGATGTTTGCCCCCCCCCACTAACTCCACCTGCTCCCTCCCCACCCTGTCCCCTGCGTTGTACATGAACTTTGTTCATGCATATATGCATATAAGTTCTATGGTTCATCTCTCTCCCACCAACCCCTGTTCTGTGGATTGTCAGACTATACCCCAATTCCACATCTCTGGGACTACCTTATTCCTTGGACTGTTATGTTCATTATATTCCACAAATAAGTGAGATCATATGATACATATCTTTCTCTGTTTGCCTTGTTTTGCTTAGGATAATACTTTCCAGGTCCCTCCATGTTGTCTCAAAATATAAGAGATCTTTTTTCTTAAAGCTGCATAGTACTTTATTGTGTATATGTACCAGAGCTTTTCTATCGACTCGTCTACTGAAGGACACTTGGGCTGTTTTCAGATCTCAGCCATTCTAAATATGCTACTGCAAACATGGGGGTACATATGTTCTTTCTGATTGGTGTTTCAGGCTTCTTAGGGTATATTTCTAGAAGTGGGATCACTGGGTCAAATGGAAGTTCAATTTTTAATTTTTTGAGATAACACCATATTGTTTTCCATAGTGGCTGCACCAGTCTGCAGTCCCATCAGCAGTGTACTAGAGTCCCCTTTTCTCCAAACCCTCGCCAACACTTGTTGTTTGATGATTTGTTGATGGCAGCCATTCTGACAGCTGTGAGTTGATACTTCATTGTTGTTTTAATTTGCATCTCTCAGATGATTAGTGATGTTGAGCATTTCTTCATATGTCTCTTAGCCTTTTGTATGTCCTGTTTGAAGAGGTGTCTAGTTCCTCTGCCTATTTTTTAATTGGGTTCTTTGTCTTCTTTTTGTTGAGTTGTGTAAGCACTCTACATATATTGGAAATTAACCCCTTATTTGATATATCATTGGCAATTCAGCTCTCCCATATAGTGGGAGGCCTTTTCATTTTGATGATGGTATCTTTTCCTGTTCAGAAGCTTTTGAGTTTGATGTAGTCCCATGTGTTCATTTTCGCTTTGGTTTCTGTTGCCTTAGGTGATGTATCAGTGAAAACTCCGCTGCCTACATTTTCTTCTAGGATATTTATGTATTCATGCATCTCATTTAAGTCTTTTATCAATTTTGAGTTTATTCTTGTGTATGGTATAAGTTGATGGTCTGTTTTCATTTTTTTGCATGTAGCTGTCCAATTTTCCCAACATCATTTATTAAAGAGATTGTCTTCATTCCACTGTATGCTCTTGCCACCTTTGTCAAGTATTAATTGAGTTCATTTCTAGATTCTTTGTTCTGTTCCAGTGGTCTATATGCCTGTTCTTGTGCCAGTACGAAGCTGTTTTGATTACAGTGGATTTGTAGTATAAAGTGATATCTGGTAATGTGATTTCTCCAACTTTGTTCTTTCTCAAGAGTGCAGTTGATATTCGAGGTCTTTTTTGATTTCATATTAACTTTTGAAGTATTTGTTCTAGTCCTGTGAAGTATGTTGTTGGTATTTTGAAGGGGATTTCATTGAATCTATAG
This sequence comes from Molossus molossus, assembly GCF_014108415.1. Lineage (NCBI taxonomy): Eukaryota > Metazoa > Chordata > Mammalia > Chiroptera > Molossidae > Molossus > Molossus molossus. Next base: position 54,940,120 of record NW_023425377.1, on the reverse strand, counting down.
ATTGCTTTGGGTAGTATGGACATTTTAATGATGTAGATTCTTCCAATCCATAAACAAGGTATGTGCTTCCACTTTTTTATATTTTCCTCTATTTCTTGTTCAATGACTTTTAGTTTTCTGTTAATAGGTCCTTCATTTCTTTGGTTAAGTTTATTCCTGGGTATCTTAATTTGTTTTGCCACAATGGTAAATGGGGTTGTTTTCTTAGTTTATTTGTCTGTGAGTTCATTACTGGTGTATAAGAATGCCATCGATTTCTTGATGTTAATTTTGTATCCTGCTACTTTGCCCAATTCATTTATTAAGTTTAGTAAATTTTTGATGGAGTCTTTAGGGTTTTCTATGTATAGTTATATGACATCTGTGAATAATGACAGTTTCACTTTCTCCTTTCCAATTTGGATCCCTTTTATTTTTTCTTCCTGTCTGATTGCTGTGGCTAAGACTTCCAGTACTATGTTAAATAAGAGTGGTGAAAGTGGGCATCCTTGTCTTGTTCAGGTTCTTAAAAGAAATGTTTTTAATTTTTGCCCATTGAGTATGATGCTGGCTGTAGGTCTTTCATATATGGCCTTTATTATGTCAAGATATGAACCCTCTATTCCCACATTGCTGAGAAATAGATGCTGAATTTTGTCGAATGTTTTTCAGCATGTATTGATATAATCATATGATTTTTACCTTTCATTTTGTTTATGTGGTGTATCACATTTCTTGACTTGTGAATATTGTACCAGCCTTGCATTCCTGGGACGAATGCCACTTGTTCATGGTGAAGAATTTTTTTGATGTATTGCTAGATTCCATTTGCTAGTATTTTGTTCAGGATTTGTGTATATGTTCATCAAGGATATTGGCCTGTAGTTTTCTTTCTTTGTAGTGTTGTTTTTCTGGTTTTAGAATAAGAATTATGCTGGCTTCATAAAACAAGTTTGGAAGTCTTCCTTCTTCTTGAATTTTTTGAAATAGTTTGAGGAGAATGGGTGGTAGTTCTTTTTTAAATGTTCAGTAAAACTCCCCCGTGAAGCCATCCGGGCCTGAACATTTGTTTGCTCAGACATGTTTGATTACATCTTCAATTTCCTGTTATTGGTCTGTTCAAGTTTTCTATCTCTTCACAGTCCAGTCTTGGGAGACTGTTTCTAGAAATGTTTCCATTTCACTTAGATTGTTGAATTTGTTGCCATATAATCATTTATAGCAATTGTTAATGATCTTTTGTATTTCTGTGGTGTCAGTTGTTACTTCCCCCCTTTCATTTCTGATTTTGTGTATTTGGGTTCTCTCTCTTTGTTTCTTGGTGAGTCTAGCTAAGGGTCCATTAATATTGTTTATCTTTTTAAAAAAACAGCTCTTTGTTTCATTGATTCCTTAAATTCTGTTTTTTTTTTTTTTTTTTTGGTCTCTATGTCATTTGTTTTTGCTCTAATCTTTACTTTTTCTTCTACTTACTCTAGGGTTTCCTTTTAGTTTTTTCTAGTTCACTAAGTTGTTAGGTTAGATAGTCTATTAGAGATTTTTATTGTTTCTTGAGGTAGGCTTGTAGTGCTATGAACTTCCCCCTCAGAACTGCTTTTGCTGCATCCAATAGATTTAGTGTTGTGTGTTTATTTTCACTGGTTTCCAGGAAGTTTTTAATTTCTTCCTTGATCACTTCGGTAACTCATTCATTGTTTAATAACATGCTTTTTAGCCTCCTAGTATTCAAATGTCTTTGCATGTTTTTGTTGCAGTTAATTTCTAGTTTTATACCATTGTAATCTGAGAAGATGCCTGATATGATTTAAATCTTCTTCATCTTGTAGAGACTTAGTTTGTTTCCTAACATGTGGACCATCTTTGACAATGGCCCATGTGCACTTGAGAAGAATGTAAATTCTGCAGTTTGGGGGTGTAATTTTCTGTAGATATCTATTAAATCAATTTGATCTAATGCTTCATTTAGTGTCTGTGTTACTTTGTTAATTTTTATTTAGAAGATCTATCCAGTGATTTCGGCAAGGTGTTGAAGTCCCCTGCTATGATTGTATTGCTGTCAATTTCTCTTTTGAAGTCCTTCAAAATATTTTTAATATATGTTGGTTCTCCTATATTGGGTGCATATCTGTTTATCAAGGTTATGTTTTCCTGTTGGATAGATCTTTTCAATATTATGTGGTGGCCTTTTTTTGTCTCTAGTTATGGTCTTCATTTTGAAATCTATTTTATCAGATTTGCGTATTGCTACCCCAGCTTTTTTATTCTTTCCATTTGCTTGGAAGATTTTTTTCACCCCTTTACTTTCAACCTATGTGAGTGTTTTGTTGTGAGGTGGGTCTCTTGTAAACAACATATAGATGAGTCATGCTTTCTTATCCAATCAGCTACTCTGTGTCTCTTTATGGAAGCATTCATACCATTCAAATTTAAGGTGATAACTGATATGTACTTATTTGACTGTCCTGAAGGTTGAGCAACGAGGACTCTAGAGGGGGAGTGAGGATGAGGAGGGACAAGAGACACGAGAAATGGAGACAAGACAGGGTTCTGATCAAGTCTCGTTTATTCTGGGGAAATCTACACAATATATAGGGCAAGAAGCAGAAAATCTAGAACATTTGTTGCCAAGCAATAAGTCTTTGAGTAACCACCTGGAAGCAATTTCAAGTAAATATCACGGGTGGAACAAAAGATAAACAGAGCATGACTGGCTGAGTAAATGGTTACTTAAAGGAATGCAGAAACACTGTATGCAGAGATATCCTGCCTTGGGGGAGGAGATGGCAGAGCAGATTTTAACAAAGTGGATGCCATGCAAAAAGTCTCCCACACTTATTTCTTGCCATTTTTGTTTAGTGTGGTTCTATTTTTCCTCCTATTTCTTCTACTAATTACAGCAGTCCTTTTAGCATATCTTGCAGTGCTATTTTGGTGTTAATATAAGCTCTTAGCCTTTTTTTGTCTGGAAAGCTCTGTATGTGACCTTCTATTTTGAATGATAGTTTTGCTGGATATAGTAGTCTTGGATTCAGATCCTTGTTTTTTTACGACATGTGTTACTTCTTGCCACTCTCTTCTAGCCTGTAGTGTTTCTGTTGAGAAATCAGCTAAGAGCCTTATGGGGTTTTCTTTGTGGGATTGATTGGGTTCTTGTACTTGTGGCTTTGTGTGCTTCTTGAATTTGAATACCTTCTTTCTTTACCAAGTTAGGAAAGTTTTCTGTCATAATTTGTTCAAATATATTTCTCTAACCCTTGCCCATTTTCTTCCTCTTAGGGGACTCCTATGATGTGAATGTTATTACTTTTCCAGTTGTCCCACAGTTCTTTTATGCTATCTTCCCATTTTTAAATTATTTATTTTTGTTTTCTGATTGGTTGATTTTTCTACTTGTCTTCTAATTCACTGATTTTGTTCTTAGCTTCCTCTAGTCTGCTGTTTAGTCCTTCCAATATGTTTTTTTATTTCTGCCATGTCATTAATCATTTTCATTTGGTTGCTTTTCAGTGTTTCTATATCTTTACTTATGCAGCTGATGTCCTTACTCATGCTGTTGAGATTCCTCATGATCATGACTCTGAACTCTGCCTCTGATAATTTGCTTAGCTGCATTTTATTTATCTCATCTTCGATAGATTTCTTTTATTCTTTCATTTGGGATTTTTTTTTTTTACCATTTTGGCTAACTCAGTGGGTTTTGGAGCCTGTTAAAGCCTGTTAAATTTTCCCTTTTGGTGTTGGTGTTATGCTGTTTGTGGCTCCCTATACTGAGTTTGGATGAGCCTGGGTGGGCCCACATTAAATACCACTGTCAAGTCTTACTTTTCTGGGTATGTTTGCAAGCCCAGGAAATGTTCAGTTATCCCCTAGCTTTTTCCTGGTTACTAGTAATCTCAGTTATTCAGTGCCTTGGAATGTAGCCATGGTGTTCTGCCTAAGAGGATTTCCAGAGGGTGGGATAGATGCTGGTTGTTAATGAGCCTTAATTTTTATTTCTTTGCCTCACCTGGGAAAGGCTGAATTTTTGAGGGAGGGGCTGCTGCTTTATCCCACAGCTCTGGGAAAGAACACACTAGCCATCATCCTTTGTTGCCACAACTCAGCAAAAACTCTGAGTGCCCACCAAAGCCTGGGTGTACCCACAGAGTTCCAGCCCAGTCTGCCCTCCTTCTGCTGTAACCCCCAGTGAGTGGCTGTGGCTATTTTAGTGCTCTTTCCTGGCTCTCTGGGCTGTGGAGAGGGCTTCATCTTTATTTCCCAAGGGCGCTGCTTACAGCTAAGACTGCTGTTGTTTGTAGGCTCCCAGCCCATGACCCTCTTGTGCCTTTGCAGATTCTACCAGTGTTCCTGGTTATATGTTCATGTCCTGCTGCTTTTTTGTTGCTCTTTTCAGGGAATTTCTCTTTATTTTACTTGTAATTCCCTTTTGGTCCTGGGAGTTTGTCTGCATGGCTTCTGTTAACTCTGCCTCCTTTTTCACATCCTCTAAGCCTACTTGTGCACAGCTGGGCTACACCAGCCTTTCTGGTGCCCCTACACCCTGCAGGTCCTGAGGGTAACTAGATCACACAGTCCCTTTGTGGATTGGGCTCTATGCCTATGATATGGGCTGCTGGGTTGCACAGTCCTCTCTGGTCCTTTAGCACCCTACAGGCCCTGTGGGTAACTGGATCGCACAGTCCCTGCTGGGTTGCACAGGACTCTCTGGTGCTTCAGCACCCCACAGGTTTTGCGAGTAACTGGGTGGCACAGTTCCTGCTGGGTTGCACAGGCATCTCTGTTTGTTCAGTACCCCACAGGTCCCACATGTAATTGGATGGCACACTCCCTGCTGGGTAGCATGTGTAATTGGATGGCACAATCCCTGCTGGGTCGCAGGGGCCTCTCTGGTGCTTCAGCACCCCACAGGACCTGGGGGTAACTGGATTGCACAGTCCCTGCTGAGTCTCACAGGCCTCACTGGTGCTTCAGCATCCTGAAGGTTCTGGGGGTAACTAGATCACACAGTCTCTGCTGGGTTGCACAGGTCTTTCTGGTGCTTCGGCACCCCACAGGTCCTGCAGTAACCAGATTGCACAGTCCCTGTTGGGTCACACAGGCCTCTGTAGTGCCCCAGAACCCTGAAGTTCCCACGAGCAGGCAGCTGGATAGCACTGGTCTCTCTCAAGCTCGGGTTTCTCCCTGCACTTTTGAGCTACTGGACTGCATAGGCCTCTGTGGAGCCCCAGGTCCTGCCACTGGCAGCTGGGGAGTGCTGCTGCCCGTTGGGGCTCAACTCCTGCTCAGCTTTTGCTGTAGATTTTGGGGATGGGTCTCAGCTGCTGGTCTGTGCTTCTGTTGCCTGGGGATGGATGTCTGCTCCCCAGCCTCTGTTGCTGGGGGTATATCTCAACTCTGATCGGGCTGCTACTATGGTGGATGGTGGTGTGCTCCAGGCTGTCTGCAGCTTCAGAGACCAGCACCTTGGCAGCTCCACTATTGTGCTCCTGTCTGTGTTGACACAGAGTGTCCACTGGTCTGATGGTGCCAAGTGTGCTGGTGGGCTCAGGTTGCTGGGTCTTAGACACTCCCACTGCCTCTTTCCAGAGAAGACTGATGGTCTTCCAAAATGGTGGGACCTCCCCAAGGTGCTGGGAGAAGCACCCTGAAGGGCTGCTTACATTGGTCGCAGGCTTCTCCTGTCCACAGCACAGGAACCTTTTGCTCCGCATCTCTGCACTGCAGCAGTTTGGTTGTCCATCTTCAGGTCCACTCACACTTTCTCACACACTAGCTCACTCTGTCACACACTCACCCTTTCTCCAGTCCTGCCCTCCACCATCTTTGACATTGAATTATTGATGATAGCCATTTTAATAACTGTGAGGTGATATTTTATTGTTTTTGTTTTTAGTTTGCATTTATCTGATAATTTTGACATTGAGTATCTTTTCACATATCTATTGTATGTACTCTCTGCACATGTATTTATTCAGGTCTATTGCCCATTTTTATCTTCGCATAATTTATTGGATTTTAGAGACAGGAATGGCAAAAGAGAGAGAAACAATAATGTGAGAGCAAGATATTGATGGGTTGACTTCTGCATGCCCCCACTGGAGATTGAGCCTGAAACCCAGGCATGTGTTCTGATTGGAAATCGAACAAGTAGCCCTTCCATGAAGAAAAAGGTACTCAACAGCCCTGGCCAGTTTGGCTCAGCAGTTAGAGCATCAGCCTGTGGACCAGAGAGTCCCAGGTTCAGTTCCCATTAGGGGCACATACCAAAAAAAAAAAAAAAATGTACTCAACAAACTGAACCACATAATCCAGGGCCATTGCCCATTTTTTAGGGTTGTTTGTCTTCTTGGTATTGAGTTGTATGTTTTTTATTCCTATTCTTTAACCTATGTTTTCACTTATTTGTATCTTAAATTTCTTTTTTCAGCATCTTATACTTTTCTCAGTAGAGGTCTTTTACCTCCTTGGTTAAATATATTCCTACATATTTTTCTTATGCAATTGTGGAAAAGACTATTTTCTTAGTTTCCTTTTCTGATAGTTCATTAATAATGTATAAAAATGTAACCAAATTCTGGACATTTATTTTGTATACGCTACTTTACTGAACTTACTGCTCAATTAGAGTTGCTTTTTGGTAAAATTGTTAGGGTTCTCTATATACAGTATTATATAATCCTTAAATAATTACAGTTTAACTTTTTTGTTTCCATTTTGGATGATTTTTATGCCCTCTTCTTGTCTGATTGCTATGGCTAGAATTTCCAATACTATGTTGAATAAAAGTGGTGAAAACAAAATCTGTCTTGTTCCTGATCTGAAGGAAAACTTTTAGTTTTTTTTCCACTGAGTATGTTAGCTATAGAAATCCATTTTTCATTATTGTTGACAATATGACAAATTCTCCTTCCTCACTTTACCTTCCTCCTCTCTACCCCCAGCCATTCACCACACTATTGTCTGGGTACATTAGTTATACATGTAATGTATATAAGTTCTTTGATAAATCTCTTCTCATCTCAGACCCCATTCTGAGACCTGTCAGTCTTTTCCATGAGTCCATGCCTCTTTGTGAGAATGACCTATGTGCACTTGAAAAGAATATATAATCTGCAGCTTTGGTGTGAAATGTTCTGTAAATGTCAATTTAATACAGCTGATTTAGTGTGTTGTTTGGGGTCTATTTCCTTATTTACTTTTTGTTTAGAAGTTATATCCAGTGGTGTCAGTGGTGTGTCAAAATTCCCCACTATGTTTGTATTGTTGTTGCTTTCTCCCTTAAAATCCTCCATAAGTGTTTAAAATATATTTTGGTGCTTCTTTATTTAATGAATTTATGTTTACTGTAAATGTCTCTTATTATGGCCCTCGTTTTGAATTCTATTTTGTCAAATATGAGTATTGCTACACCAGCTTACTTTTTGTTTCCATTTTCCTGGAAAAAATGTTTTTCATTCCTCATTTTCATTTTTTGTGAGTCTTTTGTTCTGAGATGGATGTCTTCTAGTCAGCACATATATGTGTCATATTTTCTCATGTAGTCGGCTTCCCTGTCTTGAGATTGGAACATTTAAATAATGTATATAGATGGCAGCAGGCAGGACCAAAGGGAGGGTAAGTGTGTAAGAGAGTGAGTTAGTGTGTGAGAGTGTAAGTGGACATGAAGGTGGATGACCAAACTTGTGCAGTGCAGAGATACAGATAAGAAGGTTCCTGTGCTGTGGATGGGGAGCAGCCAGCTACTGAGGTAAGCGGCTCTTCAGGGTGCTTCTCCCTGGGCACTTGTACCACCATTTTTCCTGGGAAGAGGCAGTGGGAGCAGCTAGGACCCAGCAACCTGAGAACACCAGTGCTCCTGGCTCAATCAGACCAGTGGACACTCTCTGTCAACACAGACCACTGCAAGGCAGCAGAGTTCCCAAGGTGCTGGTCACGGAAGCCATGAACAGTGAAGAGTCCGGCACCATCCCCCACAGTAGCAGCCTGATCAGAGAAAAGATATGCCCCCAGCAACAGAGGCTGGGGAACAGACATCCACCCCCAGGCAACAGAAGCACAGACCAGCAGCTGAGACCCATCCCCAAAAACTACAGCAAAAACTGAGCAGGACTTGAGCCCCACAGGGCAGCAGCACTTTCCCAGCCACCAGTGGCGAGACCTGGGGCTCCACAGAGGCCTGTGCAGTCCAGCAGCTCACAAGAACAGTGGGAAGCCAGAGCCCAAGAGAGACTGGTGCTATCCAGCTGCCCGTCCACAGGAACTGCAGGGTGCTGGGCACCACAGAGGCCTGTGTGACCCAGAAGCCCATAACATAGGAATAAAGCCAGGTCCCCAAAGGGACTATACTATCCAGTTACCCAGGGAACCTGCAGGGTGTGGGGGCACTAGAGAGGCTTGTCCAACCCAGCTGTGCACAATATAGGCTTGGAGGATGTAAAAATGGAGGTAGAGTGAATGGAAGCTACACAGACAATCTCCCAGGACCAAACAGGAATTAGAACTAAAAGACAAATCCTCTGAAAAAAGCAACAGAAAAGCATCAGGACAGGACCATATAACCAGGGACACTCGTAGGATCTGCAGAGGCGTGAGAGGGTAGCAGGCTGGGAGCCCACGGACAGCAGCAGTCTTAGCTGTGAGCAGCACCCTTGGGGAATAAAGACCAAGCCAACTCCACAGCCCAGAGAGCCAGAACAGAGTGCTAAAATAGGCACAGCCACTCACATGGAGGCTATTGCAGAGGGAGGGAAGACTGTGGTAGAACTCTGTGGGGACACCTGGAATTTAGACAACACTCAGAGTTTTCGGTGAGTTGCCGCCTCAGAGGATGGTGGCCAGAGTGCTCCTTCCCAGAGCTGTGGGAAAAGCAGCAGTCCCCCCCCTTGGAGCCTTTCCCAGGAGAGGCAAAAAAATGCAAATTGAGGCTCATTAACAACCAGCATCTATCCCACCCTCTGGAAATCTTTTTATGCAGGGCACCAGGGCTACATTCCAAGGCACTGAGTAAGTGAGACTACTAGCCACCAGGAAAAAGCTAGAGACTAACTGAACCTTTCCTGTGCTTGCAAATCTACCCAGGAAGGTAAGACTTGACAATGGTGTTCAACGTGGGCCTGCACAGGCCCTTCCAAACCCAGTAGAGAGAGCTACAAACAGCAGAACATCAACATCCACAGGAAAAATTTGGCAACCTTCAAAACCCACTGAGGTAGCCAAAATGGTGAAACAAATACCAAATAAAGAACAAGAGAACTCTATCGAAGATGAGATCAATGAAATGCAGCTAAGCAAATTATCAGATGTAGAGTTCAGAGCCATGATCTTGAGGAAGATCAAAAGCATGAGTAAGGACATTAGCACCATGAGTAAAGATATAGAAACATTGAAAACAAAAAAATGGCAGCAGAGTGAATGAAAGCTACACAGACTGTCTCCCAGGACCAAACTGGAATTACAACTAAAACACGGACAAATCAATGGGAAAAAGCAACAGAAAAGCAGCTTGTAAGAATCATATAACCAGGAACACTGACTCGATCCTGGTAAGATTGTGGAGGCGCAAGAGGGGGGCTGGGAGCCCACATACAGACATGGCCTTAGCTATGAGCAGTGCCCTTGGGTTAAACTCCCAAGTGGTTCTACAGTGCAGTGCCAGGACAGACACTAAAATAGCCACAGCCACTCACCTTGGGCTCTAGCAGAGGGGAGGTGGACTGGACTAGAACTGTGTGGAGACACTCAGAATTTAGAGGGGCTCAGAGATTTTTCTGAGTTCCAGCCACACAGGATGGTCGCCATCTTGCTCCTTCCCAGGGCTCTGGGGAGAGGCAGCAGCCTCTCTCTTGGAGATTCAACCCCAACCTGTGGGCCATTAAAATGCCAATTGAGGCTCACTAACAACCAGCATCTGCCCCACCCTCAGGAAATCCCCTTATGCTGAGCACCTGACTAAATTTTTCAATCAACTGACAACCCCAAACTCTTCAAGTAACTGCTGCTGATAGCCTCCAGGCAAAAAGCTAGAGGATAACTGTACCATTGCTGGGCTAATAACTCTAACCAGGAAAGTAAGACTTGACAGTGGTGTTTAACGTGGGTCCTCGTTCACTCATGCAAACCTAGAAGTGGGAGCCACAAAGAGCAGAACATCAACACCCACAGGGAAAACTTGGCAGGCTCCAAAGCCCACTGTGATAGCCAAAATGATGAAACAGAAACAAAAGCCAAATGAAAGAACAAGAGACCTCAACCAAAAATGAGATAAATATGGAGCAGTTAGGCAAGTTAACAGAGTTAGAATTCAGAACCATGATCTTGAGGAAGCTCACAGCATGAGTAAGGACATAGGGATGCTGAAAATAAACCAATTGGAAATTAAAAACCACCAAGAAGAAATTAATAATGACATATCAGAAATAAAGAACACATTGGAAGGTCTAAACAGCAGAGTAGAAAAAGCTGAGGACCAGATTGGTGAATTAGAAGACGGTAGAAAAATAAACCCACCAGAAAACAAAAAGGAAAAAAAAATTTAAAAAACAAGAAGACAGCTTAAGGGAACTGTGGGACAACTGGAAACATAATATTCACACCATAGGAGACCTCGAAGAAAAAAAAAATGAGCAAGGGTTAAAGAATATATTAAAAAAATAGTGACAGAAAACTTCCCTAATTTGGTGAAGGAAGAAGGCATTCAAATTCAAGAAGCACAGACAGCCCCAAGTAAGAGGAACACAAATAGGCCCACACCAAGACACATAGTAATTAAAATGCCACAAATTAAAGACAAAGAGAGAATCCTAAAAGCAGCAAGAGATAAGTAACAGGTTACCTACAAAGGAACCTCCATAAAGCCATCAGCTGACTTCTCACAAGAAACACTTCAGGCCAGAGTGGAATGGCATGAAGTAATCAAGGTCATGAAAAACAAGGATCTGAATCCAAGACTAGTCTACCCAGCAAGGCTATCATTCAAAATAGAAGGTCAAATAAAGAGTTTCCCAGAGAAAAAAAGGCTAAGGGAATACATTAGCATAAAACAAGCACTGCAAGAAATGTTAAAAACACTGCTGTAATTAGTAGAAGAAATAGGAAGAGAAATATAACCAAACTAAACAAAAATGGCAATAAATAAGTACATATTAATAATCACCTTAAATGTAAATGAACTGAATGCTAGGATAAAAAGACACAGAGTAGCTGATTGGATAAGAAAGCATGACTCATCTATATGTGGTTTACAAGAAACCCACCTCAGAACGAAAGACTCAGATAGGTTGAAAGTGAAGGAGTGAAAAAAAATCTTCCAAGCAAATGGAAAGAAAAAATAAGATGGGGTAGCAATACTCATATCTGATAAAAATAGATTTTAAAATGAAGGCCATAACTAAAGATAAAGAAAGCCACTAAATAATATTGAAATGATCTATCCAACAGGAAGCTATAACATTGATAAACATATATGCACCCAATATAGGAGCATCAAAATATATTAAAAATCTTCTGGAGGACATTCAAGGAGAAATTGACAGCAACACAATCATAGCAGGGGATTTCAACACCCCATTGACAACACTGGATAGATCCTTGAGACAAAAAATTAGCAAAGAAACAGAGACTCTAAATGAAGCACTAGACCAAATGGATTTAATAGATTTCTACAGAGAATTACACCCCAAAACTACAGAATTCACATTCTTCTCAAGTGCACATGGAACATTCTCAAAGATAGACCATATGATAGGACTCAAATTAAATCTCTACAACTTCAAGAAGATTGAAATCATATCTAGCATCTTCTTAGGTCACAATGGCATGAAACTAGAAATCAACTGCAACAAAAACGTGCAAAGACATTTCAACACTAGAAGGCTGAATAGCATGTTATTATACAATGAATGGGTTACCATGCAGATCAATGAAGAAATTTAAAACTTCCTGGAAACCAATGAAAATGAACATACAACAACACAAAATCTATGGGATGCAGCAAAAGCAGTTCTGAGAGGGAAGTTCATAACACTACAGGCCTTTCTCAAGAAACAAGAAAACTTTCTAATTGACTATCTAACCTCACAACTTAAAGACTTAGAAAGCAAACAAAAATAAAACCCCAGAGCAAGTATAAGAAAGGAAATATTAAAGAGCAGAGCAGAAATAAATGACATAGAGACCAAAAAAAAAAAAAAACCAATTCAAAGGATCAATGAAACAAAGAGCTGGTTTTTCAAAAAGATAAACAGGATTGATGGACCCTTAGTTAGACTCACCAAGAAACAAAAAGAGAGGACCAAACACACAAAATCAGAAATGAAAGAGAAGAAGTAACAACTGACACCACAGAAATACAAAAAATTGTTAACAACTACTATGAACAATTAGATAGCAACAAATTCCACAATCTAAGTGAAATGAACAAATTTCTAGAAACACATAGTCTCCCAAAACTGGACTGGGAAGAGATAGAAAACTTGAACAGACCAATAACAATAATGGAAATGGAAGAGGTAATCAAAACTCTTCCAGCAAACAAAAGCCCAGGCCCAGATGGCTTCATGGGGAGTTTTACTGAACATTCAAAAAAATAAAAATAAAAATAACACCCATTCTCCTCAAACTATTTCAAAAAATTCAAGAAGCAGGAAGACTTCCAAACTTGTTTTATGAGGCCAGCATAATTCTAATCCAAAACCATAAAAAGACACTACAAAGGAAAAAACTGAGGCCAATATCCCTGATGAACAGAGATGCCAAAATCCTGAACAAAATAATAGCAAATCGGATGCAGCAATACATCAAAAAAATTATTCACCATGACCAAGTGGGATTCATCCCAGAAATGTGAGGTGGGTACAATATTCTCAAATCAATAAATCTGATACACCACATAAACAAAATGAAAAATAAAAACCACATGATCATATCAATAGATGCCAAAAAAGTCTTTGGTAAAATACAGCATCCATTTCTGATAAAATCACTCAGCAATGTGGGAATATAGGGATCATATCTTGACATAATAAAGGTAATATATTAAAGACCTACAGACAACATCATGCTTTATGGCCAAAAACTAAAAACATTATTTTTAAGAACTAGAATAAGACAGGGATGACCACTTTCACCATTCTTATTTAAAACAGTACTAAAAGTCTTAGCCACAGCAATCAGACATGAAGAAAAAATAAAAGGGATTCAAATTGGAAAGGAGGAAGTAAAACTGCCATTATTTGCAGATGACATGATACTATACATAGAAAACCCTAAAGACTCCATCAAAAATCTATTAGACTTAATAAATGAATTTGCCAAAGTAGCTGGATACAAAATTAACGTCAAGAAATTGATGGCATTCTTATAAACCAATGATGAACTCACAGAAAGAGAAACTGAAAAACAATCCAATTTACCATTGCAGCAAAAATAATTAAGATACCTATGAATAAACTTAACCAAAGAACTAAAGGACCTATTTACAGAAAACTACAGGACACTGAAAAAAGAAATAGAGAAAGATATAAAAAAATGGAAGCACATATGTTGTTCATGGATTGGAAGAATTAACATCATTAAAATGTCCATAATACCCAAAGCAATTTATAGATTTCGTGCAATCCCCATCAAAATACCAATGGCATATTTCAGAGAACTAGAACAAATACTTCAAAAGTTCATACAAAAAAGACCCCGAATAGCAACAGCAATCTTGAAAAAGAAGGACAAAGTGGGTGGGATTACAATACCAGATATCACGTTATACTACAAAGCCACTGTAATCAAAACAGCCTGGTATTGGCACAAGAACAGGAATATACACCAGTGGAACAGAATAGAGAACCCAGAAATAGACCCAAGGTAATATGCTCAATTAATATTTGTCAAAGATGGCAAGAGCATACAGTGGAGCAAAGACAATCTCTTTAATAAATGGTGTTGGGGAAATTGGACAGCTACATGCAAAAAAAGTGAAACTAGACTATCAACTTACACCATACACAAAAATGAACTTAAAATAGGTAAAAGACATAAATGTGACCTGTGAATCCATAAAAATTCTAGAACAAAATGTAGGGAACAAAATTTCAGCCATCATATGCAGCAGAATTTTCACTGATACATCACATAAGGCAACAAAGGAGAAAATGAACACATGGGACTACATCAAACTAAAAAGCATCTGCACATCAAAACAAACAACCATCAAATGAAAAGGCAACCCACTGTATGGGAGAACGTCATTGTCAATGATACATCAGATAAAGGGTTAATTTCCAAAATATATAGAATACTCATACAAGTCAAGAAATGGAAGACAAAGAACCCAATTAAAAAATGGTCAGAGGAACTAAATAGACACCTCTCCAAACAGGACATACAAATGACCAAGAGACATATGAAGAAATGCTCAACATCACTAATCATCTGAGAGATGCAAATTAAAACAACAATGAAGTATCAACTCACACCTGTCAGAATGGCTGCCATCAACAAATCATCAAACAACAAGTGTTGGCGAGGGTTTGGAGAAAAGGGGACTCTAGTACACTGCTGATGGGACTGCAGACTGGTGCAGCCACTATGGAAAACAATATGGTGTTATCTCAAAAAATTAAAAATTGAACTTCCATTTGACCCAGTGATCCCACTTCTAGAAATATACCCTAAGAAGCCTGAAACACCAATCAGAAGGAATATATGTACCCCCATGTTCATAGCAGCACTATTTACAATAGCTAATATCTGGAAACACCCCAATTGTCCATTGGTAGACAAGTGGATAAAAAAGCTGTGGTACATATACACAATGGAGTACTATGCAGCTGTAAGAAAGAAAGAGCTCTTATCCTTTGAGATGACATGGAGGGACCTGGAAAGTATTATCCTTAGTGAAACAAGCCAAGCAGAAAAAGACAAATACCACATGATCTCATTTATTTATGGAATATAATGAACATAACAGTCTGAGGAATAGGGTAGACCCAGAAACATGGAAGTAGGGTTCAGACTGACAATCCCCAGAAGAGAAGGTGTTGGGGGGAGGGAAGAGTTAAACCCCAGAACTTATATGCATGTCAAGAAATGGACATGGACATAGGCAACAAAGGACCCAATAGACATGGACAACAAAGCTATAGATGGGGTAGGAGGGATGGGGAGGAGTGTGTCAATGGGGTAAACAAGGAGAAACATCTGTAACAAAAAACAAAAACAAAAAAAAAAACCGAACAACAAACAACAACAAAAAAGAAACCCTGAAAACCAACCAAGTGGAAATGAACAAGACATAGCAGAAATTAAGAATACATTGGTAGAACTAACCAGCAGATTAAAGGAAGCTGAGGACTGGATCAGTGAATTAGAAGACAGGGTAGAAAAAATTAACCAATCAGAAAAGCAAAAGGAAACAATGATTAAAAAACAGGAAGATAGCTTAAGAGAACTGTGGGACAACTGGAAATGTAATAACATTCACATCATAAGAGTTCCTGAAGAGGAAGAAAATATGCAAGGGTTAGAGAATATATTTGAAGAAATTGTGACAGAAAACTTCCCTAACTTGGTGAAGGAAGAAAGCATTCATTTTCAAGAAGCACAGAGAGCCCCAAGCTGTACTTACCTCTAACACCTCACCACCATCAGCCCCTTTACTTCATATCCTACTTTCCCCTCATTCATATAAACCCCTCATCTTACAATACACTCAATCATATTAGGTCAGGGCATCCCTTTGAAGGGACCAATTCAGAAAATCCAAATATAAATAAGGTTAGGCATTTTTTTTCTCAGGGGTTTCCTGAGTTCCCATAGCATTTTCAGCATACTCATTCCCTTTTCAATAGCATATCTTTCTCAGATAATAGCCAAGTTAGGATCATTCTCCACCAACCCATTCAAATTTACTAAATAATGTAAATATCTTACCCTTTCTTATGACTTAATGTGGAAAGACATGCACATTATCTTTTCCACCTGTACTATCCTAGATTAAAGGTTTAGAATATACACAACAGCTAGAGGAGTAGCTCACACCATGAGGCAGGATGACCAATTTCCCACAGGAGAAACAACTTTCCTTACATAGGACCCTGGTTGGGACTACCAGAGCTCCCCACAGGAAACTCCTGACTAAAAAAATACCATATGATAATTTTCCTCATAAAGGGCATGAAACTGACTTCTCAAAAACAAGTAAATTTTGAAGTACTTAGGGAAATTACTCTGGAAAGAATGAAAATTTACCCTCTATCTCACTCAATTCTCCCTAGCATTATAATACATTAACTTAGATCCCCAGTGTCCCAAGGGAAAATCTATTTTAGGCATGCACTGTATCTCCCAGTCAGCACCAGATACAAGATGCGAACTTCAAAAACTAGAAAAAGCCTCTCAAACTCCTCATTGTGACCCTGCCTTTAAGGCTTTTAACAATCTAGATGGAGATTTTAAAAAGTATAAGGAACAAAAGAAAGCCTTTCAACTTCTTACCTTAACCTTAATGGGGACTTCAGAGAAAAACAACTCCACAGGCTCAGGGAAACTGTAATATATTTCCAGGGGCATGTTTCCAATGTGGCAAAACTGGACACTGGAACAAAAGCTGTCCAGAAAAAATGCAACCCCTTGGGATTTGTCCTGTCTGTAAGTGAACTATACATTGGAAGAGTGAATGTCTCATTGTTTCAGGAGAAGGGGCGACTCTTCAAGGGAATATAGGACAAATGCTAATCTGCTAGGACTCTTTCAGATGAACTGACACATCTCAGGGTTGGACCAGATTCCCCGCCAGTACATTGGACTTTCCAAGCCCAGGGTAACTCTCTCTGTGGCAGGTAAGAAAATTAATTTCTTAATAGACACAGTGGCCACTTATTTTGCACTCACTGAATTTTCAGGACCCCTCTTTCCATCGTTGGTCTTGGTCATAGGAGTTGATGGCAGTCTTTCACAGCCTTCACCTACCGCCATCTCTTGTGCTATCTAGGAGATTAAGTTTTTAGTTCTTCCCAACTTCCCTGTCCTCCTCCTAGGAAGAGACCTTATGCAAAACTAAGCACCCAACCTATATTGTTCCTTCTAATTCTCATTTTATTCTGTTCCAGATTGCCTCAAAGTCACCCTCCAGGTATGGGACACTGATACACTAGGGAAGGCATTTCACATGGCCCCCATTTCCATTTGATTAAAGAACTCCACTTTTTTCCCCATAGAAACTGCAATACCTCATTAAGCTTGAGGCTCTATGAGGCTTCAACTCACTCATCATTAAATTCCTAGAGACAGGGCTTCTTGTCCCTACCAATTCCCTACATACTTGTTAAAAAAAACCCATGGGACATAGAACCTCATTCAAGACCTCCACACTATTAATAAGGCAGTATTTCCACAATCCAGTTGTTTCCAATCCCTACACTCTCCTCAGTTCTAGCCATCCTGATCCCCCCTTCACAGTCCTAAATTTAAAAGATGCCTTTTTCACGATCCCACTGTACCCAAGTACCGTCACATCTTTGTTTTCGCGTGGACTGATCCAGACACATGATTTTCCCAGCAACTCACTTAGACAGTCATCTCTCAGGGATTTAGAGACAGCCCCAGCTTTTTTGGACAAATATTGGCTTTATATTTACACAATCAGCCTCCCTAACAGCACTCTCATACAATATGTTGATGATCTTCTTTTGAACCCGGATTTCTCCACTTCCCTCTCCAATACTCTCACACTCCTGAATTTCTTAAGCAAAAAGGGCTACCAAGTCTTCCCCACCAAGGCCTAAGTCAAACAACAATCCATCACATACTTAGGTTTCCAGCTAACTTCTGGACACTACTCTATTATCGTTCAACCTAAACTGCCACTGCCTCAGAGCAAGAAGGATTTACATGACTTCTTAGGTCTCATGGATTACTTTAGAATATGGATCCCTAACTATGGACTAATAACCAAACTGCTATATGAAGCCCTTAAGAGTCCAGAACAGGAGACTCTTAAGTGACATTCCATTTTCCAAAACATCCTTTAACACTTTAAAGCAGATCCTTACACAAGCCCCAGACCTAGCCCTCCCCAACTTACACAAAGATTTTCTCTTTTTATTTTTTTATGGGACACAGTGAAAGCGGTTCTTTTTTTTTTTTTTTTCTTGATTAATTTTTGTTACAAATGATTCTCCTTTTTTCCCCCAGTGGTTCCCCCCTCCCCCTTCCTTCTCTGCCCCTTCCCCCGATTGTTGTCCATGTCCACTGTTCATGCCTACATGCATATAAATTCTGTTGTTCATCCCTCTCTCAGCTCCCCACTCCTTAGGGGATTGTCCTCAAACTGTTATGTTCATTATATTCCAGAAATCAGTGAGATCATATGAAATTTGTCTTTCTCTGCTTGGCTTGTTTCACTTAGGATGATACTTTCCAGGTCCCTCCATGTAGTCTCAAAGGATAAGAGATCTTTCTTTCTTACCGCTGCGTAGTACTCCATTGTGTATATGTACCACAGCTTTTTAATCCATTCGTCTACTGATGGGCACTTGGGCTGTTTCCAGATCTTAGCGATTGTAAATAGTGCTGCTACAAACATGGGGGTACATATATTCTTTCTGATTGGTGTTTCAGGCTTCTTAGGGTATATTCCTAGAAGTGGGATCACTGGGTCAAATGGGAGTTCAATTTTTAATTTTTTGAGGTGACACCATATTGTTTTCCATAGTGGCTGCACCAGTCTGCATTCCCACCAACAGTGTACTAGAGTCCCCTTTTCTCCACACCCTCGCCAACACTTGTTGTTTGATGATTTGTTGATGGCGGCCATTCTGACCGGTGTGAGGTGATACCTCATTGTTGTTTTGATTTGCATCTCTCTGATGATTAGTGATGATGAACATTTCTTCATATGTCTCTTAGCCATTTGTATGTCCTGTTTGGAGAGGTGTCTATTTAGTTCCTCTGCCCATTTTTTAATTGGATTCTTTGTCTTCCTTTTGTGGAGTTGTATGAGCACTCTATATGTATTGGAAATTAACCCCTTATCTGATATATCATTGGCAATTATGCTCTCCCATACAGTGGGTAGCCTTTCCGTTTTGATGATTGTATCTTTCGCTGTGCAGAAGCTTTTGAGTTTGATGTAGTCCCATGTGTTCATTTTCTCCTTTGTTTCTATTGCCTTAGGTGATGTGTCAGTAAAAATTCTGCTGCGTATGATGTCTGAGATTTTGTTGCCCACAGTCTCCTCTAGGATTTTTATGGATTCATGAGTTACATTTAAGTCTTTTATCCATTTTGAGTTTATTTTGGTGTAGGGTGTAAGTTGATGGTCTAGTTTCATTTTTCGGCAAGTAGCTGTCCAATTTTCCCAGCACCATGTATTAAAGAGGCTGTCCTTACTCCACTGTATGCTCTTGCCACCTTTGTCAAATATTAATTGAGCATATTGCCTAGGGTCCATTTCTGGGTTCTCTATTCTGTTCCACAGGTCTATATACCTGTTCTTGTGCCAGTACCAGGCTGTTTTGATTATGGTGGCTTTGTAGTATAACCTGAAATCTGGTATTGTGATCCCTCCAACTTTGTTCTTCCTTTTCAAGATTGCTGTGGCTATTCGAGGCCTTTTTTGGTTCCATATGAACTTTTGAAGTAATTGTTCTAATTCTTTGAAGTATGCCGTTGGTATTTTGATGGGGATTGCGTTGAATCTATAGATTGCTTTGGGTAATATGGACATTTTAATGATGTTAATTCTCCCAATCCATGAACAGGGTATGTTCTTCCACTTTTTTACATCTTGCTCTATTTCATTTTTCAAAGATCTGTAGTTTTCTGCGAATAGGTCCTTTATCTCTTTGGTTAAGTTTATTCCTAGGTATCTTAATTTTTTTGCCGCAATGGTAAATGGGATTGTTTGCCTAGTTTCTCTTTCTGTGAGTTCATCATTGGTGTATAAGAATGCCATCGATTTCTTGACGTTAATTTTGTATCCTGCTACTTTGCCAAATTCATTTATTAAGTCTAGTAAGCTTTTGGTGGAGTCTTTGGGATTTTCTATGTACAGTATCATGTCATCTGCAAATAATGACAATTTCACTTCCTCCTTTCCAATTTGGATCCCTTTTATTTTTTCTTCCTGTCTGATTGCTGTGGCTAAGACTTCCAGTACTATGTTAAATAGGAGTGGCGAAAGTGGGCATCCTTGCCTTGTTCCTGTTCTTAAGGGAAATGCTTTTAGTTTTTGCCCATTGAGTATGATGTTGGCTGTAGGTCTTTCATATATGGCCTTTATTATGTCTAGGTATGATCCCTCAATTCCCACACTGCTGACCGTTTTTATCAGAAATGGATGCTGGATTTTGTCAAAGGCTTTTTCAGCATCTATTGATATGATCATGTGGTTTTTATTCTTCAATTTATTTATGTGGTGTATCACATTTAGGGATTTGCGAATATTGTACCAGCCTTGCATCCCTGGGATGAATCCCACCTGGTCATGGTGGATAATTTTTCTGGTGTATTGCTGGATCCAATTTGCTAGTATTTTGTTCAGGATTTTGGCATCTATGTTCATCAGGGATATTGGCCTGTAGTTTTCTTTCTTTGTTGTGTCTTTTTCTGGTTTTGGAATTAGAGTTATGCTGGCTTCATAAAACGAGTTTGGCAGTCTTCCTTCTTCTTGAATTTTTTGAAATAGTTTGAGGAGAATGGGTATTAGTTCATCTTTGAATGTTCGGTAAAACTCCCCTGTGAAGCCATCTGGGCCTGGGCTTTTGTTTGCTGGAAGAGTCTTGATTACATCTTCAATTTCCTCTGTTGTTATTGGTCTGTTCAAGTTTTCAATCTCTATCTGATCCAATTTTGGAAGGCTATGTGTTTCTAAAAATTTGTCCATTTCGCTTAGATTTTCGAATTTGTTGCCGTATAATTTTTCATAGTAGTTGTTAACGATCTTTTGTATTTCTGTAGGGTCAGTTGTTATCTCTCCTGTTTCATTTCTGATTTTATGTATTTGGGTTCTCTCACTTTGTTTCTTGGTGAGTCTAGCTAAGGATCCATCAATCTTGTTTATCTTTTCGAAAAACCAGCTCTTTGTTTTATTGATCCTCTGGATTGTTTTTTTGGTCTCTATGTTGTTTATTTCTGCTCTGATCCTTACTATTTCTTTTCTTCTACTTGCTCTGGGGTTTTCTTTTTGTTTACTCTCTAGTTCTTTAAGTTGTGAGGTTAGGTAGTCTATTAGAGATTTTTCTTCTTTTTTGAGGTAGGCCTGTAGTGCTATAAACTTCCCTCTCAGAACTGCTTTTGCTGCATCCCATAGATTTTGTATTGTTGTGTCCTCATTTTCATTGGTTTCCAGGAAGTTTTTGATTTCTTCCTTGATTTCCTCGGTGACCCATTCATTGTTTAATAACATTCTATTTAGCTTCCATGTGTTAAAATGTCTTTGTATGTTCTTCTTGCAATTGATTTCTAGTTTCATACCATTGTGGTCTGAGAAGATGCTTGTTATAATTTCAATCTTCTTGAACTTGTAGAGACCTAGTTTGTGCCCTAACATGTGGTCTATCTTTGAGAATGTTCCATGTGCACTTGAGAAGAATGTGAATTCTGTAGTTTTGGGGTGTAGTTCTCTGTAGATATCTATTAAATCCATTTGGTCTAGTGCTTCATTTAGAGTCTCTGTTTCCTTGCTAATTTTTTGTCTAGAGGATCTATCCAGTGATGTGAGCGGGGTGTTGAAGTCCCCTGCTATGATTGTATTGCTGTCAATTTCTTATTTGAAGTCCTCCAGAAGATTTTTAATATATTTTGGTGCTCCTATATTGGGTGCATATATGTTTATCAAGGTTATATCTTCCTGTTTGATAGATCCTTTCAATATTATGTAGTGGCCTTCTTTGTCTCTAGTTATGGCCTTCAATCTGAAGTCTATTTTATCAGATATCAGTATTGCTACCCCAGCTTTTTTTTCTTTTCCATTTGCTTGAAAGATTTTTTTCCTTCCCTTCACTTTCAATCTGTGTGAGTCTTTTGTTGTGAGGTGGGTTTCTTGTAAACAGCATATAGATGAGTCTTGCTTTCTTATCCAATCAGCTACTCTGTGTCTTTTTATGGGAGCATTCAGTCCATTTACATTTAAGGTGGTTATTGATATGTACTTATTTATTGCCATTTTTGTTTAGTGTGGTTCTATTTTTCTTCCCATTTCTCCTGGTAATTACAGCAGTCCTTTTAACATTTCTTGCAGTGGTGGTTTGGTGCTAATGTACTCCCTTAGCCTTATTTTGTCTGGGAAGCTCTTTATTCGACCTTCTATTTTGAACGATAGCCTTGCTGGGTAGAGTAGTCTTGGATTCAGATCCTTGTTTTTCATGACCTTGATTACTTCATGCCATTCCCTTCGAGCCTGTAATGTTTCTTGTGAGAAGTCAGCTGAGAGCCTTATGGGGGTTCCTTTGTAGGTAACCTGTTGCTTATCTCTTGCTGCTTTTAGGATTCTCTCTTTGTCTTGAATTTTTGGCAGTTTGATTACTATGTGTCTTGGTGTGGGCCTGTTTGGGTTCTTCTTACTTGGGGCTCTCTGAGCTTCTTGAACTTGAATGCCTTCTTCCTTCACCAAATTAGGGAAGTTTTCTGTCACTATTTCTTTGAATATATTCTCTAGCTCTCGCTTACTTTCTTCTTCTTCAGGGACTCCTATGATACGAATATTATTACGTTTCCAGTTGTCCCACAATTCTCTTAAGCTCTCTTCTTGTTTTTTAATCTTTTTTTCCTTTTGGTTTTCTGATTGGTTGATTTTTTCTAGCCTGTCTTCTAATTCACTGATCCGGTCCTCAGCTTCCCCTACTCTGCTTTTTAGACCTTCCAGTGTGTTTTTCATTTCTGATATGTCATTCTTCACTTCTTCCTGTTGGTTTTTCATTTCCAGATGGTTTATTTTCAACATTTCTATGTCTTTACTAATGTTGCTCATGTCCTTACACATGCTGTTGAGCTTCCGCAACATCATGGCTCTAAATTCTAGTTCTGTTAACTTGCTTAACTGCACCTCATTTATTTCATCTTCTGTAGAGGTCTCTTGATCTTTCATTTGGCTTTTGTTTCTGTTTCTCACCATTTTGGTTATCACAGTGGGCTTTGGAGTCTGCCAAGTTTTCCCAGTGGGTGTTGGTGTTTTGCTGTTTGTGGCTCCCTCTCCTGGGTTTGGATGCACCAGGGAGGACCCACTTTAATCCCGCCAAGTCCCCTGTTCTCCGGGAGTCTGTGTGGCTCCAGCGGAGAGTTTAGCAGGCTATAGCGTTAGGAGGGCCCATGCAAGGTGGCAAGGGAGGCGGTGGGAATAATTTCCAGCCGAGTTCCCTGGTCCCGCCCAGTTCCCTGGGGGCCGTGAGTCTGTGGGGCTTCAGCGGCTGCAGAGTTTCCAGGGCCGTGCACGGCGGGGAGGGAGGCGGTAGACTTAATTTTCCGCCGCGTTCCCCGGTCCCACCGAGTTGCCTGGGGGCCAGGAGTCTGTGCGGCTTCAGCGGCTACAGGGCCTTGCACGGCAGGAGGGGAGGCAGTAGAATTAATTTTCCGGTCCCTCTGAGTTCCCTGGTCCCGCCCAGTTCCCTGGGGGCCAGGAGTCTGTGCGGCTCCAGCGGAGAGCCTAGCCTAGCTGGCTACAGAGTTTCCAAGGCCGTGCTCGGCAGGGAGGGAGGTGGTAGAGTTAAATTTCCACCGCGTTCCCCAGTCCCACCGAGTTGCCTGGGGTCTGCGAGTCTGTGCGGCTTCAGCAGAGAGCCTAGCCTAGCAGGCTACAGGGTTTCCAGGCCGTGCATGGCGGGGAGGGAGGCGGTAGACTTAATTTTCCGCCGCGTTCCCCGGTCCCACCGAGTTGCCTGGGGGCCAGGAGTCTGTGCGGCTTCAGCGGCTACAGGGCCTTGCACGGCAGGAGGGGAGGCAGTAGAATTAATTTTCCGCCTAGTTCCCCGGTCCCTCCGAGTTCCCTGGTCCTGCCCAGTTCCTTGGGGGCCAGGAGTCTGTGCGGCTCCAGGGGAGAGCCTAGCCTAGCCGGCTACAGAGTTTCCAAGGCCGTGCACGGCAGGGAGGGAGGCGGTAGCGTTAACTTTCCACCACGTTCCCCGGTCCCACCGAGTTGCCTGGGGTCTGCGAGTCTGTGCGGCTTCAGCAGAGAGCCTAGCCTAGCTGGCTACAGGGTTTCCAGGCCGTGCACGGTGGGAAGAAAGACGGTAGAGTTAACTTCCCCTCTAGTTCCCTGGCCCCTGCCCAGGCCGCTGCGGACCCTGGGCTCTTGGTCCCCTCTCCGGTCCTCGCAAGCCTACCAGGACTGAGTGGGTGTTTCTGGTTAAGTGGTCCTCCAAGGTGTCCTTCAGCTGCCCTTTCCTGACGGTTTGCCTTTGTTTTCGTTGTAAATCCAGTTTGGTCTTGGGAGACGGTCTGGGTCCCTCCATTCACTTCGCCGCCATTTTTTCTCCTCCCAGATTTTCTCTTTTACATAGAAGAAAAATGGAAAATAATCTTGGGATTGTTGGGGCAGAAATATGGAGCAAACCTCCAGGAAGTAGCTTATTTCTCTAATCAATTAGACACAGTGACCAGAGAATGGCTGACCTGCTTGAGGGCCCCAGGTGCCACTGCTATCCTACTCTAAGAAGCAAATAAATTGACCTATGAGCAGAAGACAGTTCTTTTCCTCCCACCAGGTAATTGATTTGCTAAACAATAATGCCTTTCAATTTCTCACCATTTCTAGACTAACATAATATCAATCTATTCTATTAGGAAGCCCTAACACAAGTTATAAAAATCAAATGTACTAAACCCGGTCACACTGTTCCCCACCACCAACACCACACACATTCATGCAGAGATCCTGGAAGATGTGCAGATGGTTAGACCTGACCTAGCAGACATGCCCTTAGATAGTCCAGACTACATGTGGTACATAAGTGGGTGTAGTTACAGACACAAGTGAGAAAGAAAAGCAGAGTATACAATAACAACCATCACTGAGGTAGGTCATTGAACACTTTCCCCTTCCTTTAGGCACTTCTGCTCAAAAGGCGGAATTAATAACACTAACCTGAACCCTTACCATAGGGCAAGGCAAGAAAAATTAATATTTACAGTGATTCTATTTATTTATTTATTTATTTATTTATTTATTTATTTATTTATTTATTTAGGTATGTGCCCCTAGTGGGAACTGAACCTGGGATTTTCTGGTCTGCAGGCTGATGCTCCAACCACTGAACCAAACCGACCAGGGCACACTGATTCTGAATATGCCTCCCACATACTACATTTACATGCTGCTCTCTGGGAAGAAAGAAATTTTAACCAGTAAGGGAAAACCAATCAAACATGCCACTCTCATCCTAAAGCTTATATCAGCAGCACAGCTCTAAGCTAAGGTTGCCATAATGCATTATAGAGACCCCCAGAGACTGGGATCTCTGGAGGGCATTGGAAGCAACAAGGCAGACAAGGAAGATAAGAGGGCATTCTTAGCCCCCTTCCTGGCAATAGAAGCCCCTCTGATTATACACTTAGAAGCAAAATACCCCCAGGAAGAATATTTAAAATCAAAAGAACTAGGAGCAATTTAGAAAGGCCCTTGGCTCATCTCCTGAGCATGGCTTGTTTTTCCAAATGAACAAGAACAAGAAATTCTCATTAGACCTCACAATTCACTTCACATAAGGGTGCAACCCTTTTATAAGCTCTTCCACCCTCACATACATTGTGAAAAGTTAGAAGATAAAGTCACTAACATCCCATGAGACTGTCCCATCTGTAGAACACTGAGTCCTCAGGGACACCTATAATCCACCACTTTCCCTTCCTACACACCAGCTAAGGGGACACATTCCTGGACAAGACTGGCAAATAAACTTTACTCATATGCTTAAACACCCAAAATATAGATACCTCTTCATACTAATATATACCTTTTTAGATGGGTAGAAGTGTTTCCCACCAAGTCAGAAGTTACCAAAATCCTTATAAGAAAAAATAATCCCAAGGTTCAGACCGCAACATCTCTCCAGAGTAACAATAGACTAGCTTTTACCTTACCAATTATTCAACATGTTTTCTCAGCCTTGGGCATCACATCCAAACTCCAACATACCATTTCCAATCTTCAGAGAAAATAGAAAAAGCCCAAACTACGTTAAAATGACATCTCACCAAGCTGTCCTTAAAATTTATGGGAGAATGGCAGGATCTTCTTCCCTTTGCCTTATTTAGAATAAGGCTAACACCAAGGTTTCTCTTTTTCTCAGCACTTTCAAACTTATGTATGAACACCCCTCGCTTTTAATTCTGGGAACCTTTGCCATTAGGGGACTATGTACCATCCTTTGCACTCACATGAACACTAATACAAGAATATGCAGCCCTGGCCGGTTTGGCTCAGGGGTTAGAGAATTGGCCTGTGGTCCAGAGAGACCTGGGTTTGGTTCCTGCTAAGGGCACATACATTGGTTGCAGTTTGTCCCTGGCCCTGGTTGGTAGTGCGAGTCGCAGCCACTCAATGTGTACCCTTCACATCGATGTTTCTCTCTTCCTCTCTCTCCCTCCCATTATCTGAACAAAAAAAAAAAAAAAAAGGAAAAATGTCCTTGGGTGAGGATTAAAAAAAGAATAAAAGAATATGCAGACCAATACCTTCCAATCCATGGGGCATCTCACAAACTCTGGCCTGGAGATTGGGTAATTTTAAAATACTTATTTACTAGGACAAACCAAACCCTTATAACCATAGTAGAAGGGACTCTCAAGTTATACTAACTACCTGATAACACTCTCCAGAATTGAGAGAACTGACCCCCACTGAAGAATATTTCTGCACAAGAACAGGAGAAACAAAGATCAAAATCTCTTATTCTAGGACATTTCAGGGCCCTGAGGGTATTTAATATTTTGTGGTATTTCTGGGTAATAATTTCCTTCATCTTCCTTGTAATTCTTGTTCTATCTTTCTACAAGTGCTGCCATAATCCTAGACTAATTCCCAAGGGATCCATTCTTTTTGCCCATGCCAGGACCTTGAACTACCTTCTAACTAATCTTCTAAGGCCTTGTGGGAGCCAAAGCAGGAGTTTTGTATTTTATGCTACAGGACCTTCAAAACTACCATCCAGATTCAATAAAAAACTTAACCAAAGAGTAAGTTATCTTTCTCATTTGTGCCCTAGCTTGGGACAAATTTCTTCAAGATTTCCAGGATTACATATACCAAGAAGTCCAGTCATATTTAGAGATTTTATTGTTGAAAGTATTACAGATATTCTTACCCCTTTTCTACCAGTAACACCCTCCTCCTCACTCCCACCCCTCCTGCCTTTTCCACACTATTTTCTGTGTCCATGGTTTGCACACATGCATATATAATTTCTTTGCTTTAGCTCTTCTTCCATCCCCCTTCCCTCTAAGGTTCATCAGTCTAAAAACAAATTTGTAATTCTTAATTTCTTCACCTTTTTCATCCATTCCCCCAACCCCACCTCCCATCAAAAAGTTCTCTGTACCTATGAATCCATTACTGTTCTGCTTGTTCAATTGGTTTTTAGACCCAAGTGTAGTTAGCTATGTATTTATTACCATTTTATTGTTTATATTTTTTATCTTCTATGTCTTCAAGGCCATTCAACATTTCATATAATACTGGTCAGTGGTGATGAACTTGTTTAACTTTTTCTTATCTGGGAAGCTCTTTATATATCCATCAATTTTAAATTATAGCTTTTCAGGATACAGTAACCTTGGTTTGCAGGTCCTTGGTTTTCATTACTTTAATATATCTTTCCACTCCCTTCTGACCTTCCAAGTTTCTTTTGAGAAATCAGCTGACAGTCTCAAGGAAACTCCCTTATAGGTAACTAACTGCTCTTCCATTGCTGCTTTTCTTTTGTCCTTAACCTTTTGCAGTTTGATTATAATGTTTCTTGGTGTGTGCCTCTTTAAGTTCCTCTTGTTTGGTACTGTCTGTGCTTCCTGGACTTGTATGTCTGTTTTCTTCATCAAGTTAGGGAAGTTTTTTTGTCATTATTTTTTCAAATAGGTTTTCAATTTCTTTCTCTTATCCTTTTGCCACTCCCATGATGAGAATATTAATATGTTAGGATTTGTTCCAGAGACTCCTTATACTATCTTCATTTTTTGGATTATTTTTTTCTGTTTGCTGTTCTGATTGGGTGTTTTTGCTTCCTTCTATTCCAAATTAATGGTTTTATTCTCAGCTTCACTTACTCTACTGTCAACACTGTAAACTATTGTTTTCAGTTAGTGCATATTTCATTTCTGACTGGTCGTTTATTATGTTTTTTAAGTTCCCAATATTGAGAATCCTTACAGGCAGTGTTTTGAACTCTGCATCTGTTAGATTGCTTATCTCCATTTTGCTTAGTTCTTTTTCTGGAGTTTTGTTCTGTTCTTTCATTTGGGACATGTTTCTTTCCCCCCCCCCCCCATTTTGGCTGCCTTCCTGAGTTTGTTCTTATGTATTAGGTAGAATTTCTACATCTGCTAGGCTTGGTAGGGTAGTCTAGTATAGTAGGTGTCCTGTAGGGTCCAGTGACACAGCCTGCCTGATCACTCCAGCTGGGAATTTGAGGTGTACACCCTTCTGTTTTAATTGAGCCTTGATTGCTGTTGGCACCTCAGTGGGAGGTATTTACTCAGGCTGATCAGCTGCAAGGACTAACCACCAACCTCTGTCCATCTTGGAGAATCAGCTGAGCAGGGCCCTACCACACAGAGTAAGACTTCAGCAGGGCTCTTGTACCCACTAACTTTTTGGTATTCCATTGAGAGTGTTTGTGGAGGTAGTTGGGTCAGAGTGCTTTAATGTGGTCTGAAGCTGTCCACTGAGTGTGTTTGTTCTGAGTGTGTCAACCACTGTTTGTGTTCTACCCAAGGTTACCAAGCATAAGCTACAAAGTGATCTGCAGATGACTGCTTCTTATACTGGGCTTGGAGGTGCCCAGGAGAGGCTAAACTGAACTTGGCTTGGCTGCTGCTAGTGTTGGGCCTGGGGCCACTTAACTAGAGGTATGGGGCTCACTGAGGCCAGATGCTGCTTGTTTGAACAATTTTAGGAAAACCCAAAGCATAGGCCATCCTATGGTAAAGCCACTGGAAATAAGTAGGTTCAAAAGTTGGGTGGAGCAAGGCCACAAGGAATCATCAGTGTGCGGCAAACAGTGTGAACCAGGTACTAGAATCCCAAATATGACTCTCACCTGCTGGCCCTGTGGGGGAATGGTTCACCAAAGAAACAGTGGCCTTCACCAGTATGTCTGTCCAAGAGAAAGCTGCCCCTCCAGCTCTTGCCCCAATGCCAAACAATTTAATTATTCCCCATATGTCTCTGCTGCCTTTCAAAGCTGCCTCCCCTGTGCTAGAGCCCAGAAAGAGTGAGACCAATTAAGTCTATGTGTGGGCTGCTTAAGAGAAACTTTCTGGGGGTCCAGCAGCTTCAGCCTCCCTGAGACTCAATTTCTTTCTTTTTTTTTAATTTCTTATCTATTTTTTTGTTACAGATATTTTACCGTTTTTACCCCATTGGCACGCCCTTCCCCACCCCACTCACGCCCCGTCCCCGGCTTAGTTGTCCATGTCCATTGATCATGCATACATACATGCATATAAGTTTGGTGGTTTATCTCTTCCCACCCCCGCAACCCCTCTTCTGAGGGATGTCAGTCTGTGCCCTACTTCCATGTTTCTGGGTGTACTGTATTCCTCAGACTGTTATGTTCATTATATTCTGTATATAAGTGAGATCATGTGGTATTTGTCTTTTTCTGCTTGGCTTATTTCACTTAAGATAGTACTTTCCAGGTCCCTCCATGTCGACTCAAAGGATAAGAGATCTTTCTTTCTTCCCGCTGCATAGTACTCCATTGTGTATATGTTCCACAACTTTTTTATCCACTCATCTACTGATGGACACTTGGGCTGTTTCCAGATCTTAGCAATTGTAAATAGTGCTGCTATGAACAAGGGGGTACATATATTCTTCCTGATTGGTGTTTCAGGCTTCTTAGGGTATATTCCTAGAAGTGGGATCACTGGGCCAAATGGAAGTTCAATTTTTAATTTT
Source organism: Molossus molossus (assembly GCF_014108415.1). Classification (NCBI taxonomy): domain Eukaryota; kingdom Metazoa; phylum Chordata; class Mammalia; order Chiroptera; family Molossidae; genus Molossus; species Molossus molossus. The sequence goes on along the minus strand of NW_023425377.1, from coordinate 54,910,044 downwards.
TTGAGGTAACACCATATTGTTTTCCACAGCGGCTGCACCAGTCTGCATTCCCACCAGCAGTGTATTAGAGTGCCCTTTTCTCCACACCCTCGCCAACACTTGTTTGATGATTTGTTGATGGCGGCCATTCTGACAGGTGTGAGGTGATACCTCATTGTTGTTTTAATTTGCATCTCTCTGATGATTAGTGATGTTGAGCATTTCTTCATATGTCTCTTGGCCATTTGTATGTCCTGTTTGGAGAGGTGTCTATTCAGCTCCTCTGCCCATTTTTTAATTGGGTTCTTTGTCTTCCTTTTGTTGAGTTGTATGAGCACTCTATATATATTGGAAATTAACCCCTTATCTGATACATCATTGGCAATGATGTTCTCCCATACAGTGGGTTGCCTTTCCATTTTGATGATTGTTTCTTTTGCTGTGCAGAAGCTTTTGAGTTTGATGTAGTCCCATGTGTTCATTTTTTCCTTTGTTTCTGTTGCCTTAGGTGATGTATCGGTGAAAATTCTGCTCCATATGATGTCCGAAATTTTGTTGCCTACATTTTCTTCAGGAATTCTGATGGATTCACGGGTCACATTTAAGTCTTTTATCCATTTCGAGTTTATTTTTGTGTATGGTGTAAGTTGATGGTCTAGTTTCATTTTTTTGCAGGTAGCTGTCCAATTTTCCCAACACCATTTATTAAAGAGGCTGTCTTTACTCCACTGTATGCTCTTGCCACCACTGTCAAATATTAATTGAGCGTATTGCTTTGGGTCCATTTCTGGGTTTTCAGTTCTGTTCCACTGGTCTATATGCCTGTTCTTGTGCCAGTACCAGGCTGTTTTGGTTACAGTCACTTTGTAGTATAACCTGATATATGGTATTGTGATCCCACCTACTTTGTTCTTCTTTTTCAAGATTGCTGTGACTATTCGGGGTCTTTTTTGGTTCCATATAAACTTTTCAAGTAGTTGTTCTAGTTCTATGAAATATGTCGTTGGTATTTTGATGGGGATTGCATTGAATCTATAGATTGCTTTGGGAAGTATGGACATTTTAATGATGTTAATTCTTCCAATCCATGAACAGGGTATGTGCTTCCACTTTTTTATATCTTCCTCTATTTCTTTTTTCAATGACCTGTAGTTTTCTGCAAATAGGTCCTTTACTTCTTAGGTTAAGTTTATTCCTAGGTATCGTAATTTTTTTGGCATGATGGTAAATGGGATTGTTTTTTCAGTTTCTCTTTCTGTGAGTTCATCATTGATGTACAAGAATGCCGTCGATTTCTTGACGTTAATTTTGTATCCTGCTACTTTCCCAACTTCGTTTATTAAGTCTAGTAGATTGTTGACGGAGTCTTTAGGGTTTTCTATGTATAATATCACGTCATCTGCAAATAATGACAGTTTCACTTCCTCCTTTCCAATTTGGATCTCTTTTATTTTTTCTTCATGTCTGATTGCTGTGGCTAAGACTTCCAGTACAATGTTAAATAAGAGTGGCGAAAGTGGACATCCCTGTCTTGTTCCTGTTCTTAATGGAAATGTTTTTAGTTTCTGTCCATTGAGTATGATGTTGGCTGTAGGTCTTTCATATATGACCTTTATTATGTCGAGATATGATCCCTCTATTCCCACATTGCTGAGCGTTTTTATTAGAAATGGATGCTGGATTTTGTCAAATGCTTTTTCAGCATCTATTGATATGATCATGTGGTTTTTATTCTTCATTTTGTTTATGTGGTGTATAACATTTATTGATTTGCGAATATTGTACCAGCCTTGCATCCCTGGAATGAATCCCACTTGGTCATGGTGAATAAGTTTTTTCATGTATTCCTGGATCCGATTTGCTAATATTTTGTTCAGGATTTTGGCATCTATGTTCATCAGGGATATTGGCCTGTAGTTTTCTTTCTTCGTAGTGTCTTTTCTGGTTTTGGAATTAGAATTATGCTGGCCTCATAGAACGTGTTTGGAAGTCTTCCTTCTTCTTGAATTTTTTGAAGTAGTTTGAGGAGAATGGGTGTTAGTTCTTTTTTGAATGTTCCTTAAACTCCCCCGTGAAGCCATCTGGGCCTGGGCTTTTGTTTGCTGGGAGAGTCTTGATTATCTCTTCAATTTCCTTAGTTGTTATTGGTCTGCTCAAGTTTTCTATCTCTTCCGGGTCCAGTTTTGGGAGTCTGTGTGTTTCTAGAAATTTGTCCATTTCGCTTAGATTGTCAAATTTGTTGCCATATAGTTGTTCATAGTAGTTGTTAACGATCTTTTGTATTTCCGTGGTGTTGGTTGTTACTTCTTCTCTTTCATTTCTGATTTTGTGTGTTTGGGTTCTCACTCTGTTTCTTGGTGTGTCTACTAAGGGTCCATCAATCTTGTTTATTTTTTCAAAAAACCAGCTCTTTGTTTCATTGATCCTTTGAATTGTTTTTTTTGTTCTCTATGTCATTTATTTCTGCTCTGATCTTTACTATTTCCTTCCTTCTACTTGCTCTGGGGTTTTCTTTTAGTTTGCTTTCTAATTCTTTAAGTTGTGAGTTTACACAGTCAATTAGAAATTTTTCTTGTTTTTTGAGGTAGGCCTGTAGTGCTATGAACGTCCCTCTCAGAACTGCTTTCGCTGCATCCCACAGATTTTGTGTTGTTGTGTGTTCATTTTCATTGATTTCCAGGAAGTTTTTCATTTCTTCCTTGATCTCCTCGGTGACCCATTCATTGTTTAATAACATGCGATTTAGCCTCCATGTGTTGAAATGTCTTTGCATGTTCTTCTTGCAATTGATTTCTAGTTTCATGCCATTGTGGTCTGAGAAGATGCTTGATATGATTTCAATCTTCTTGAACTTGTAGAGACTTAGTTTGTGCCCTAACATGTGGTCTATCTTAGAGAATGTCCAATGTGCACTTGAGAAGAATGTGTATTCTGTAGTTTTGGGGTGTAATTTTCTGTAGATATCTATTATATCCATTTGGTCTAGTGCTTTATTTAGAGTCTCTGTTTCCTTGCTAATTTTTTTTGCCTAGAGGATCTATCCTGTGCTGTCAACGGGGTGTTGAAGTCCCCTGCTATGATTGTATTGTTGTTGATTTCTCCTTGGAAGTCCTCCAGAAGATTTTTAATATATTTTGGTGCTCCTATATTGGGTGCATATATGTTTATCAAGGTTATATCTTCCTGTTTGATAGATCCTTTCAATATTATGTAGTGGCCTTCTTTGTCTCTAGTTATGGTCTTCGTTTTGAAATCTATTTCATCAGATATGAGAATTGCTACCCCAGCTTTTTTTTCCTTTCCATTTGCTTGGAAATTTTTTTTCCATCCCTTCACTTTCAACCTATGTGAGTCTTTTGTTGTGAGGTGGGTCTCTTGCAAACAGCATATAGATTAGTCATGCTTTCTTATCCAATCAGCTACTCTGTTTCTTTTTATGGGAGCATTCAATCCATTTACATTTAAGGTGATTATTGATATGTACTTATTTATTGCCATTTTTGTTTAGTGTGGTTCCATTTTTATTCCCATTTCTACTGCTAATTACAGCAGTCCTTTTAACATTTCTTGCAGTGCTGGTTTGGTCCTACTGTATTCCCTTAGCCTTTTTTTGTCTGGGAAGCTCTTTATTTGACCTTCTATTTTGAATGATAGCCCAGCTGGGTAGAGTAGTCTTAGATTCAGATTTTTTTTTTTTTTCATGACTTTGATTACTTCTTGCCATTCCCTTCTGGCCTGTAGTGTTTCTTGTGAGAAGTCAGCTGAGAGCCTTATGGGGTTTCCTTTGTAGGTAACCTGTTGCTTATCTCTTGCTGCTTTTAGGATTCTCTCTTTGTCTTTAATTTGTGGCATTTTAATTACTATGTGTCTTGGTGTGGGCCTGTTTGGGTTCTTCTTACTTGGGGCTCTCTGTGCTTCTTGAACTTGAATGTCTTCTTCCCTCACCAAATTAGGGAAGTTTTCTGTCACTATTTTTTTGAATATATTCTCTATCCCTTGCTCATTTTTTTCTTCTTCGGGGACTCCTATGATGCGAATATTATTACGTTTCCAGTTGTCCCACAGTTCTTAAGCTGTCTTCCTGTTTTTTAATAGTTTTTTCCTTTTGTTTTTCTGATTGGTTGATTTTTTCTACCCTGTCTTCTAATTCACTGATCCGGTCCTCAGCTTCCTCTACTCTGCTTTTTAAACCTTCCAATGTGTTTTTCATTTCTAAATTGCCATTTTTTATTTCTTCTTGATGGTTTTTAATTTCCAGTTGGCTTATTTTCAGTGTCTCTATGTCCTTACTCATGCTGTTCAGCTTCCTCAAGATCATAGCTCTGAATTCTAGCTCTGTTAACATGCCTAATTGCTCCACATTGATCTCATCTTCGGTGGAGGTGTCTTGCTCTTTCATTTGGCTTCTGTTTCTGTGTTTCACCATTTTGGCTATCTCTGTGGGCTTTGGAGCCTGTCAAGTTTTCCCTGTGGGTGTTGGTGTTCTGCTGTTTGTTCCTATGTTTAGATGAGCGAGGGAGGACCCACGTTAAACACCACTGTCAAGTCTTACTTTCCTGGTTAAAGTTGCCAGCCCAGGAAAGGTACTGTTATCCTCTATTTTTTTGCCTGAGGCTAGCAGTCCAGGTTACTTGAAGAGTTTTGGGTTGTCAGTTGATTGAAAAACTCCCTCAGGTGCTCAGCACAAGGGGCTTTCACGAGGGTGGGGCAGATGCTGGTTGTTCATGAGTCTCAATTAACACTTCAATGGCCCACAGGGTGGGGTTGGATCTCTGAGGGAGGGGCTGCTGCCTCTCCTCAGAGCCCTGGGAAGGAGCAATGTAGCCACTGTCCTGGGTGGCTGGCACTCTGCAACTGCTCTGGGCGTCCTCCAAATCCCGAGTGTCCCCACACAGTTCCAGTCCAGTCTGCTCTCCCTCTGCCGGATCCCAAGGTGAGTGGCTGTGGCTGTTTTAGCTTCTGTCCCACTCTGCGCTGCGGAGCCACCTGGGAGTGTAACCTGAGGGTGCTGCTCCCAGCTAAGGCCACTGCCAAGCTGCCGACTGTGAGCTCCCAGCCCCCATCTCGTGCCTTCGCAAGCCTACCAGGATCAAGTCAGTGTCTGTGGGAGACATTTTGCATCGCATCCATTTTGTTAAAATCTGCTCTGCCATCACCTTCCCCAAGGCAGGATATCTCTGCCTTCTGCATTTCTTTATCTCTACATTTCTTTAAGTAAAATCTGCTCTGCCATCTTCTGCCCCAAGGCAGGATATCTCTGCTTTATCTCTGCATTTTGAACCATTTACTCAGTCTTTTGTTCCACCCATGCTTCGGGGTGGTTACTCAATAACTATCGCTTGATAACAAATGATCTTGTTTCTCCTGCCCTATATATTGTGTAAATTTCCCCAGAATAAATGAGACTTGATCAGAGCCCTGTCTTGTCTCCATTTCTCGTGTCTCTTGTCCCTCCTCATCCTCACTCCCCCTCTAGAGTCCTCGTTGCTCAACCTGCGGGACGGGTCAAGTGGCACCCAACGTGGGGCTCGAGCACGGGGGAACCAGTGAAGGACGCCGTTCAAGTGGCCGGCAGAAAGGAAAAGAAAAGAGGGAATGACGTGGGAACCTGCTACGTCTGCACCCCTCAGGTAAGTGAACGGCGATTATGGGTCAAGCATTGAGCCAAGATAAGATGTTCGTTGAAGGACTAGGAAAGGCTATAAAGGCACGAGGAGTAAAGGTGAAAATTAAGCATTTGTGTCAGTATTTTGATTATATTAAAGAAGTTTGTCCTTGCTTTGGTACAGAGGGAATTATAGATCAAAAACGATGGGAAATAGTTGGTGATGCTCTTAGAGATTGCTATTAAGACTTATGGACCCGAGAAGGTCTCGGTAACTGCTTTTTCTTATTGGAATTTAATGCATGAGATTCTGTCTCAGAGACATTCTGTTTCTCTCCTTGCCAATGTTGTAGAAAATGGTGAGGGTATATTTCAAAAAAAAAAAAAAAAAAGGAATGAAAATGAAAGTAAAGAATGTGAGGACCTCATGTCATTTGATAGTGATAATGAGGAAGAAAAAACCGAGACCACTTGGAATAAAATTATGCCTAAAAACCACCCATGAGGGGAGCTGTCCCAAAGATCCCTCCCCACATGCAACTTGCACCAGAGCTAGATGATATAGAGGCTTTTCCTGTAACAGAAACAGTGAACGCGCAAGGACAGACTTGGCGCCACCATAGCGGGTTTGATTTTAAATTAATAAAGGAGTTAAAGACCGCTGTAGCACAATACGGACCCGCAGCCCCATATACTACGGCAATTTTACAATCAGTAGCCAAGAATTGGCTTACGCCTGGGGATTGGCAGCCGCTAGCCCGAGCGACACTTGCTGGAGGAGACTATCTCCTATGGAAATCAGAATATGTAGAGAACTGCAGAGACATTGCTAAACGCAACGCGCAGGCTGATCTACCAGGCCAAGGGCTGGGAAAAAATAATATGGGTATAACAGAACCCATAGAGCCCTCCCCAAAGACTGATAGGGCAGGATTAGGCCATTTTCCATAGGGGCCATTGACACTCCTGTGACCCATGCAGAAAAGATCACGTGGCTATCTGAGGAGCCGGTGTGGGTTGATCAATGGCCTCTAACAGCAGAAAAACTGATGGCTGCACAACAGCTGGTACAGGAGCAGCTTGATGCTGGCCACATTGTCCCTAGTAACTCCCCTTGGAATAGGCCTATTTTTGTCATTAAAAAGAAATCTGGTAAATGGTGGCTATTGCAAGACTTAAGAGCTGTAAATAAGACTATGGCACTAATGGGAGCCTTACAGCCAGGACTTCCCTCATCTGTTGCCATACCTTTGGGTTATTTCAAAGTCATTGTTGATCTAAAGGATTGTTTTTTCACAATTTCTCTGCATCCAGATGATCAGAGGTGATTTGCATTCAGCTTACCAGCTATAAATTTCAAAGCGCCTATGAAAAGATTCCAATGGCGTGTTCTGCCACAGGGAATGGCTAATAGCCCTACCCTATGCCAATCCTTTGTAGCCTCAGCCTTACAATCAGTTAGAGACAAATGGCCAAATATGTACATTATACATTACATGGATGATATCCTCATAGCCGGAAAAGAGGGGAGCGAGGTTTTGAAATGCTATGAGATGATGCGCGTTGCCTTACGAGACAAAGGCCTGGAAATAGCCCCGGACAAGGTCCAACTCACAGACCCTTATACATACCTTGGTTTTCAAATGCGAGGGTCCCTAATTTCCTCTCAAAAATTAGAGCTAAAATTAGACAAGCTTAAAACCCTAAATGATTTCCAAAAATTGCTAGGGGACATTAATTGGCTTATGCCCTATTTAAAAATCAGTAAAGGAGAATAAACCACTGTATGATATATTGCAGGGAGATGCCAACCCTACATCTCCCTGTGAACTTACCTTGGAAGGAAAACAGGCTATACGCAAAGTCGAACAGGCTATCCATTCTCAAGCAACCACCTTTATGGATTACACTAAACCTTTAAAGTTTATTATTTGTAAGACTGCTCTCGCCCCTACCGCTGTTTTCTGGCAGACAGCACCCTTAATGTGGATTCACTTGCCTGCCACACCTAAAAAGGTCATTGAGCCATATTATCAGGCAGTTTCCAATCTCATTATGATGGGCAGGAAACAAGGGAAATGTTATTTTGGTAAGGAGCCAGATATTATTATACAACCCTATACCGTGGACCAAATTAGCTGGCTCATGCAAAATACTGAATTTTGGCCCATTTCCCTAGCCTCTTATGCAGGGATTCTAGACAATCATTATCCACCAGACAAACTTATTGATTTTGCCAACAAGCATGAGTTTACCTTTCCTATACTCACAGCATCTAAGCCTCTGAGAAATGCTTTACTAGTATTTACTGATGGGTCCTCGACGGGTAGAGCTGCTTACACTTATCTGGACCAAACAGTGTCATTTATGACCAGCAGCACATCTGCTCAACTAACGGAACTGCAAGCCATTGTTGCTGTTTTTTCTGCCTTCCCAGATCAATCTCTCAATATTTACACAGATAGTGCACATTCTATACCTCTATGAGAAACAGCTGGACAGGTAAAAAACATATCCAATGCAGGAAATTTGTTTAGGCAGTTACAGAAACTAATTACAAAAAGAGTTCACCCATTTTACGTAGGCCACTTACGCGCCCATTCTGGGCTGCCAGGACCTCTTGCTGAGGGAAACCAAAAAGCTGACCTAGCTACTTGCCTCCAGGATTCTAATCAAGTGTTTACAGCCATTGATAACAGCTCTGATAAAATCACCCTAGCGCAGAACAGTCATTGATTACATCATCTCAATGCTAAAACGCTTCGCCTCATGCATCAGATTACTAGGGAACAAGTTAGGCAAATTGTTAAAAACTGCTTAAATATCATAGATTCATTTATGCTTCCCTCCAAACTGGTGAAGCCACAAAACATGTGATCAGTCACATGCTAACCACATTTACAGTTCTGGGATGCTCACAGTAATTGAAAACCTATAACAGCCCAGGCTATACAAGTTCAGCCTTCTCCCAATTTTGCAAACGCCTCAATATTCAACACATAACAGGTATACCTTACAATCCTCAGGGCCAAGGGATTGTAGAGAGAGCACATCTGTCTTTAAAGATCACCATTAATAAAATAAAAAAGGGGAAATGGTACCCCACGAGGGGGTCACCCAGAAATATTCTCTCTCATGCCTTATTTATCCTCAATTTTTTAAATTTGGATACTGATGGGCAATCTGCTGCTAATCGCTTTTGGCATACAGAAACCCAAAAACAATTTGCCTCAGTGTTGTGGAAAGATCCGCTAACCAACTCTTGGCATGGCCCAGATCCAGTCCTCATCTGGGGCCGAGGTTCTGTATGCATTTACTCTAAGAAAATGAAATCTGCCAGATGGCTACCAGAGCGTTTGGTTAAACAGATTGATCAAGTTAAAGGAATAACAGATAACCATATAGATAACTCCAGGGATGAAAATTCGCCCTGAGAGGCTTTTCCTGTTTTTTTCTTTTCAGGAATGGAACGGAAGGCTGAAATCTTACTGCTAGGGATACTACTGCATCTTTGCCTGCTTGTGGAAGGAGGTTTGGGGCCTCCTCCACACCCTGACGAACTCCTGAGGGCCTTGTTTGGCCCCCCATGCGACTGCCTTGCAGGAATGCTGCTGCTTAAAAGAACTTTTCAATAACCCCCTTTGGAGTGGGCTAAATGGGGTGTATCTTCTCCCTCTGTTGGGCCCCTTACTTGGCCTTTCACTGATTGTGTCACTAAGACCCTTCCTCTTCAATAAGGTGATGGCTTTCATCAAGCAGCAGATAGATGCCACTAAGATGCAATCTATACAGGTCCACCACTATCATAGACTTGAAATGGCCGACAGAGAAGCTCACTCTAGCTGTGAGTCAATAAGCTCAAAAACCTCATCACCTTGGTGTGCTGGGCTGGTTAGCCAGAGACGGGCAACTGGAACTCACACGCGTCGCCAACCACCACCTAAGACAGGAACAAGGCCTTATGCTGCCTTGCTTTCCAATGACGGGTAAGGACAGGTTGTATGGTCCTCGCAAGCTGCTTTTCTGTTGGTTTTTCCCATCAATTTGTCTGTGTTATAGTTGTAATTCCAGTTTGGTTCTGGGAGATGGTCTGTGTAGCTCCGTTCACTCCGCCGCCATTTTTCGATCTCCCTGAGCCTCAATTTCTGCTTGTTTTTACAGGACTTCTCTTTCTGGCAATGGAACCTTGAGATGGGCACCCTGGTGTGTATGGGGACATATTGCTCCTTAAGAAAAACCTCACCACTGAGTTATCTGTCCTGACTTTTATCTGCAACATGTGGGTGTGGGACCAGACCTTCCATGCCTTCACCCCTCTTCAGTTTTAATGTGGATTCTTTAATTTTGTAGTTGTAAGACTTTTATTTAGCTTGATTTCAGGTGCTTCTGAATGATGGCAGTTCTGTAGTTTAGTTGTCATTTTAATGTGATTGTTTATAACCTTAATAAAGGTTATAAACTTTCCCCACATCCTCACAAGGCTTTTCCTTTCCCTGATAGATAGGTGGAGAAATAATCCTTCTTGTGTTTTCACCTGATGCCCTTCAGGTGGATGCCCTAGAAAGTTTTAACTATATCAGTACCTACCTTGTTTGCAATAACACGCTAGAATGCACACATACCATGCTATACCAGTACTCATGCCATCAGCATAGATATTTCAAGATACTCAGGTTGGTACAAAGTAAGGGTAGCTCACTGCCTGACCTCAGCCCTGACGATGTTTACCAACCTATTAACTGGATCAGCATCATCTGTCAGCTAAACTATAATGACAATTTCATTTCAAATACAACCCACTGTTGCTATGACTTAATGTACAACACAGATACACACAAAACTCAATGCAGTGGTTGGAGACTAGGAAACCATTTACAAGCTAAACAACACCTCTAAGGTAGGTCCATCACATAACTTTCTTTTTCTACTCAATTACCATCTACTCAACAAATATAATTTCTCCAACCCCTCTCTTACACCAGAATTCCCAGGACTCTTTTGCTATGTGGAACTCCCAACAACCTAACTCAGAATCCCTTGAGACTATAGCTCATTCTCACCTTGATAACTCTCAACATGGGGACAATTTTACCCTAGGAGTCATTGCATCATTGGATATCACCATTCTCAACACAACCAAACAAAAACACATCAGGACAGAGAGAGGCTTTGGCTTGGTCCTGGCAGAAGTCATCAGGATAATCTCAGCCATAGCCCCATGGGGGGAATCCACCTACCATGAACACAATCTCACAGTACTCACCAAATCACTAGAAAAAAAGTCCAGACACACTGCAGATACCTTAGCTGGACTCTCTAGGTCCCTAGATTCCCTAGCCAATGTAGTCCTTGATAAAGTTTAGCCTTCAACTTTCTCTTAACAGGACAGGGAGGTGTCTATGCAGTCATTAACAAAACTTGTTGTACCTGTATTAACAATTCCAGTCTCTTTAAAACAAAGACAAAGAAAATCTAGAAACAGGCAGAATGCTTACATAAATATAATCAACAAACCAAGACATTGGGTAATCCATATCTTCCTAGATACCTAATATGACATGGCTTCTACCTATATTAGGTCCACTTACCTCAAAAATTTTCTTTCTTTTACTCGGACCTTGCATCATTTATGCTGTCCTTTTCTTTTTCTGAAACCATATGCAAACTATTACTGGTAAACAAATAGCCCTGACCATGGCCTATAGAACTTATCCCCCAGTTCCCCAACATACTAACACAACTTAGACAGCTCTACACCCAAAAATAATCAGGGAGCAGCCACAGAAGAAAGAGACCTCTGCCCTGATCCCATAAGAACAATTATTAACAAATAGAAACAGGAGGAAAATGTTAGGACTTACATGGCAATATAATTCTCAATGACCATTTTACAAGTTTCTCCACCAAAGGAGAACAATGACCAGAAAAATTGGCTAGACAAGAAATACTAGGCACCAGGATTCAAACCATGTAAAAAACTAAAACTGCCCAACTGCACACCTGCAGACACAACCCCACTGCAAACACCAACCAATCCAGACCCCAAACTCACTGACAACAAAAGCTTCCCACTAGTCAACTCCATCTCCTAGGGGATGCCATCATCAAACCAATACCCCTTGGCCTGGTGCTGTATAGCCCTTTTTTGCATATATGCATTCCTTATCCCCTTATCTTTAAATAAGTCCAGTTTTTCTTTATCTACCATCTGGGATTGCTATCTAGCCTGCCTGTGAACCATTATCATTAACTTTTCAAATATAATATTTTGATAAAGTATATTTGACAAACCTCCCAAAGTTTAAATTTTAAGAGATACTTTTAACCAAGAAATGACATTGGGTTATTCCTATGGGCCCTCAGAGATGTATTATCTCTCCTTATGAACATGTTTATTTATTTAAAATTTTTTTTGGTACGTGCCCCTAGCGGAAACCGACCCAGGACTCTCTGGTCCACAGGTCAATGTTCTAACTGCTGAGCCAAGCCAACCAAAGATCCTTATAAACATTTAAAATAAATAATTAGTTCAATATAATACACTTGAAACTGTTGGAAATTGTGTATCAGTGAAAATCACAATGCTAAATTGTGAATATTGGACTCTGGCTCAGTTGACTGTCTTCAAAGTTTAAAGTTTTATTTTAATCTGTAAACTAAACTGGTTTATGAATTGTTCTAGTTTTCTTTAACCCTCCAAGCTAATGTTTACTTTTTTCTCCCATCTTTTGACTTGGAATTATTAAAAACTACTGCTATAGAGATTCTAAAATGGTGGCAGAGGGAATGGAAGCTACAGAGACCCTTCTCCCAGACCAAACTGGAATTACAACTAAAATACAGACAAATCATTGGGAAAAAGCAACTGAAAAGTAGCTTACAAGAACCATATAACCAAGGACACTGATTTAACCCTGGTAGGATTGTGGGGGTGCAAGGGAGGGCTGGGAGCCCATGGACAACAGCAGCCTTAGCTGTGAGCAACAGCCTCAGGTTAGAGTTCCAAGCGGCTCTAAAGTGCAGAGCCAGGACAGATGCTAAAATAGCCACAGCCACTCACCTTGGGCTCTGAGCAGAGAGAGGGTGAATTGGACAGAAACTTGTGGGGACACAGAATTTGGAGGGCACTCAGAGCTTTTGCTGAGTTGTGTCCACACACAACAGTAGCTATCCTACTCCTTCCCAGGGTACTGGGGAGAGGCTGCAAATGCTTTCTCAAAAATTCAATCCCACCAAGTGAGCCACTGAAATGCAAATTGAGGCTCATTAAAAGCAGCATTTGCCCCATCCTCAGGAAATTGCCTTACACTGACCACATGAGGGAGTGTTTCATTCAGCTGAGAACCCAAGGCTCTTCAAGTAACCACTACTGATAGCCTCCAGGCAAAAAGCTGGAGGATAACTGAACCATTCCTGGGCTAGCAACTCTAACCAGGAAAGTAAGACTTAGTGGTGTTTATTTTATTTTATTTATTTATTTATTTTTTATCCTCTTGAGGACATTTTTCCATTTTTTTGTAAGAATAAAGTGGGAGAGAGAGAGAAGGGAGAGAGAGAGAAACAACGACGTAAAAGGTACACAACAAGTGACTGCCAACCACATGGCCAACCAGGGCTGGGGACAAACTGCAACTGAGGTATATGCCCTTAGTGAGAACTGAAGCCAGGTCTCTCTGAAATGCAGGCCGACACTCTAACCGATGAGCAAAACTGGCCAGAGCTGGACTTAGTGGAATTTAACGTGAGTCCTACCTCGCTCATCCAAACCCAGGAGAGGAAAGTGAGCTACAAACAGCAGAACACCAACACCCACAGGGAAAATTTGGCAGGCTCCAAAGCACATTCTGATAGCCAGAATGGTAAAACAGAGAAACAAATGCCAAATGAAAGAACAAGAGACCTATACCAAAGATGAGATAAATGAGAAGTTAAGCAAGTTAACAGAGCTAGAACTCAGAGCCATGATCTTGAAGAAGCTCAACAGCATGAGTAACAACATAAATACCATGATTAAGGACATAAAAATGTGGAAAATCAACCAGTTGGAAATTAAAAACCACCAAGAAGAAATGAAGAATGAAATATCAGAAGGAAAGAACATATTGGAAGGTCTAAACAGAAGAGTAGAGGAAGCTGAGGACTGGATCAGTGAATTAGAAGTCAAGGTAGAAAAATCAACCAATTAGAAAAACAAAAGGAAAAAAAACAATTAAAAAACAGGAAGACAGCTTAAGAGAACTATGGGACAACTGGAAACATAATAATATTCACAACATAGGAGTCCCCAAAGAAGTTAAAGAGCAAAGGTTAGAGAATATATTTGAAGAAATAGTGAAAGAAAACTCCCCTAATTTGGTAAAGGAAGAAGGCATTCAAGTTTAAGAAGCACAGAGAACCCCAAGGAAGAAGAAACTAAACTGGCCCACACCAACACAGTAATTAAAATGCCAAAAATTCAAGACAAAGAATCCTAATAGCAACAAAAGATAAGCAACAGGTTACCTACAAAGGAAACCCCATAAAGCTCTCAGTTTACTTCTTAACAGAAACACTATAGGCCAAAAGAGAGTGGCATGAAGTAATAAATGTCATGAAAAACAAGGATTTCAATCCAAGACTACTCTATCCAGGAGGGCTATCATTCAAAATAGAAGGTTAAATAAAGTCCTTTCCAGACAAAAAAAAAAAAAAAAAGCTAAGGGAATATATTAACACCAAAGCAGCACTGCAAGATATGCTAAAAGGACTGCTGTAATTACAAAAGAAATAGGAACAAAAATAGAACTACACTAAACAAAATGGGCAATAAATAAGTATATATCAATTATTACCTTGAATGTGAATGGTAGGAGTGGTCCAATAAAAAGACACAGAGTAGCTGATTGGATAAGAAAGCATGACTCACATATATGTTATTTACAGGACACCCACCTCACAACAAAAGACTCACATATGTTGAAAGTGAAGGGATGAAAAAAAATCTTCCAAGAAAATGGAAAGGAAAAAAAAGCTGGGGTAGCAATACTCATATCTGATAAAATAGATTTCAAAATGAAGGCCATAAGTAGAGACAAAGAAGGCCACTACATAATATTAAAAATATCTATCAAACAGGAAGATATAATCTTGGTAAACATATAAGCACACATTATAGGAGCACTAACATATATTAAAAACTTTTTGAAGGGCTTCAAAGGAGAAATCCACAGCAATACAATCATAGAAGGGGACGTAAACAACTCGTTGGCATCACTGGGTAGATCTTTCAGACAAAAAATTAACAAGGAAACAGACTCTAAATGAAGCACTAGATCAAATGAATTTAATAGACATCTACAGAGAATTAGACCCCAAAGCTCAGGATTCACATTCTTTTCAAGTGCACATGAACTATTCTCAAAGATAGACTACATTTTAGGACACAAACTAAGTCTCTACAAGTTCATTAACATTGAAATTATATCAAATATCTCAGATCACCAAGGCACGCAACTAGAAATCAACTGCAACAAGAACATGCAAAGACATTTGAAAACATGGAGGCTAAATACCATGTCAACAATGAATGGGTTAACATAGAGATCAAGGAAGAAATTAAAAACTTTCTCGAAACAAATGATAATGAGCACACAAAAACACAAAATCTATGGGATGCAGCGAAAGCAGTTTTGAGAGGGAAGTTCATAGCACTACAGGCCTACCTCAAGAAGCAAGAAAAATTTCTAACAGAATATCTAACCTCACAACTTAAAGAACTAGAAAGCAAACAAAAAGAAAACCCCAGAGCAAGTAGAAGGAAGAAAGAGTAAAGACCAGAGCAAAAATAAATGACATGGAGACCAAAAAAATAATTCCAAGGATCAATGAAACAAAGAGCTGGTTCTTTGAAAAGATAAAGATTGATGGACCCTTAGGTAGACTCACCAAGAAACAAAGAGAGAAAACCCATCTACACAAAATCAGAAATAAAAGAGGAGAAATAATAACTGACACCACAGAAATACAACAGATAGTTAACAACCATTATGAACAATTTACAGCAACAAATTCGACAATCTAAGAGAAATGGACAAATCCCTAGAAACACATAGTCTCATAAAACTGAACTGGGAGAGATAGAAAACTTGAACAGACCAATAACAATTAAGGAAATTTATGATGTAATCAAGACTTTCCCAGTAAGCAAAAGCCCAGGACCGGTCGGCTTCATGGGGAAATTTTACTGAACATTCAAAGAAGAACTAATACCCATTCTCCTCAAACTATTTCAAAAAATTCAAGAAGAGAGACTTCCAAACTCGTTTTATGAAGCCAGCATAATTCTAATTCTAAACCCAGAAAAAGACACTACAAAGAAAGAAAACTACAGGCCAATCAATATCCCTGATGAACATAGAAGCCAAAATCCTGAACATAATACTAGCAAATCGAATCCAACAGTACATCAAAAAAATTATTCACCATGACCAAGTGGGATTCATCACAGAGATGCAAGGCTGGGACAATATTAGCAAATCAATAAATGTGATACACCACATAAACAAAATAAAAATAAAAATTAGAGAGAGGAAAATGGTGGCAGAGGGAATGGAACCTACACAGACCATCTCCCAGGACCAAACTAGAATTACAACAAAAATAAAAAACATCAGGAAAAGGCAACTGAAAAGCAGCTTGGAGGACCACATAACCAGGGACACTGACACAAACCTGGTAAGCTTGAGAAGATGTGAGAGGGGGGCGGGAGCTGGGACCTGTGGCAGTCTCAGCTGGGACCTGCAGCCTTGGCTGGGACCTGCGACCTTGGCTGGGAGCTGCTGCAGCCTTGGCCGGGAGTGACGGCCTTAGCTGGGAGTGGCACCCTTAGCTGGGAGCGGCACCCTCGGGTTAAAGTCCCAAGTGGCTCCACAGCACAGAGCCAGGACAGAGGCTACATTAGCAGCAGCCACTCACTTTGGGCTCCAGCACAGGGAGGGCAGACTGGACTGGAACTGTGTGGAGACATTTGGGATTTGGAGACACTTGGGATTCAGAGCTTTTGCTGAGTTGCAGCCACACAGGACTGTGGTAATCTTACTCCTTCCCAGGGCCCTATGGAGAGGCGGCCCCTCCTCTGAGATTCAACCCCACCTGGTGGCCATTGAAATACTAATTGAGTCCCATTAACAACCAGCATCTCCCCACCCTCAGGAAATCCTCTTATACTGCTAACCTGAGGGAGTTTTTCATTGAATTGAGAAGCCAAAACTCTTCAAGTAACCACTACTGATAGCTTCCAGGGAAAAAGGCAGAGGATAACGGTACCACTCCTGGGCTTCAACACTGCCCAGGAAGGTGAGACTTGACAGTGCTGTTTAAAGTGATTCCTCCCTGCCTCATCAACCCAGGAGAGGGAGCCACAAACAGCAGAACACCAACACCCACAGGGAAAATTTGTCAGGCTCCAAAACTCTCTGTGATAGCCAAAATGGTGAAACACAGAAACAAAAGACAAATGAAAGAACAAGAGACCTCTATTGACGATGAGATAAAGGAGGTGCAGTTAAGCAAGTTAACAGAACCAGAATTCAGAGCGATGATCTTGAGGAAGCTCAACAGCATGTGGAAGGACATGAGCACAATGAGTAAAGACATAGAAATGTTAAAGATCAACCACTTGAAAATTAAAAACGACCAAGAAGAAATGAAGAATGACATATCAGAAATAATTAACACATTGGAAAGTCTAAAGAACAGAGTAGAGAAAGCTGGGGAAGGATCAGTGAATTACAAGATAGGGTAGAAAAAAATCAACCTATCAGAAAACCAAAGGGAAAAAAAACAATTAAAAACCAAAAAGACAGCTTAAGAGAACTGTGGGAATACTAGAAATGTAATAACATTTGCATCATAGGAGTCCCTGAAGAAGAAGAAAATGAGCAAGGGTTAGAGAAAATATTTGAAAAAATAGTGACAGAAAAGTTCCTTAACTTGGTGAAGGAAGAAAGCATTCAAGTTCAAGAAGCACAGAGTGCCCCAAGTAAGAAGAACCCAAACAGACCCACATCATGACACATAGTAATCAAACTGCCAAAAATTAAAGACAAACAGAGAATCCTAAAAGTAGCAAGACAGAACCAACAGGTTACC
The DNA here is from genome assembly GCF_014108415.1 of Molossus molossus. Taxonomy (NCBI): domain Eukaryota; kingdom Metazoa; phylum Chordata; class Mammalia; order Chiroptera; family Molossidae; genus Molossus; species Molossus molossus. The sequence goes on along the minus strand of NW_023425377.1, from coordinate 54,892,331 downwards.
TACAAAGGAAACCCCATAAGGCTCTCAGATGACTTTTCAACAGAAACACTACAGGCCAGAAGGGAATGGCATGAGGTAATCAAGGTCATGAAAAACAAAGGTCTGAATCCAAGACTACTCTACCCAGCATGGCTATCATTCAAAATAGAAGGTCAAATAAAGAGCTTCCCAGACAAAAAAGGGCTAAGGGAATACATTAGCACCAAATCAGCACAGCAAGAATTGTTAAAAGGACTGCTGTAATCAGCAGGAGAAATATGAAGAAAAATATAACCACACTAAACAAAAATGGTAATAAATAAGTACATATCAATAATCACCTTAAATGTAAATCAATTGATAACTCCCATAAAAAAAACACAGAATAGGTGACTGAATAAGAAAGCATGACTCATCTATATGTTGATTACAAGAGACCCACCTCACAACAAAAGACTCACATGGGTTGAAAGTAAAGGAATGGAAAAAAAATCTTCCAAGAAAACGGGAATAAAAAAAAAAAGCTGGGGTACCAATACTCATATCTGATAAAATAGATTTCAAAATGAAGGCCACAACTAGAGACAGAAAAGTCCACTACATAATATTGAAAGGATCTATCCAACAGGAAGATATAACCTTGATAAACATATATGCACCCAAAATAGGAGCACCAAAATATATTAAAAATCTTCTGGAGGACTTCAACATAGAAATCGATAGCAATACAATCATAGCAGGGGACTTCAACACCCTGCTGACATTACTGGGTAGATCCTCTAGACAAAAAATTAGCAAGAAAACAGAGATTCTAAATGAAGCACTATATCAAATGGATTTAATAGATATCTACAGAGAATTACACCCCAGAACTTCATAACTCACATTTTTCTCAAGTGTACATGGGACATTCTCAAAGATACACCACATGTAAGGACAAAAACTAAGTCTCTACAAGTTCAAGAAGACTGAAATCATATCAAGCATCTTCTCAGATCACAATGGCATGAAACTAGAAATCAATTGCAACAAGAACATGCAAAGACATTTGAACACATGGAAGCTAAATAGCATGTTATTAAACAATGAATTGATTACTGAGGACACCAAGAAAGAAATTAAAAACTTCATAGAAACCAATGAAAATGACCACACAACAACACAAAATCTATGGGATGCAACGAAAGTAGTTCTGAGAGGGAAGTTTATAGCACTACAGGCCTACTTCAAAAAACAAGAAAAATCTCTAATAGAATATTTAACCTCACAACTTAAAGAACTAGAAAGCAAACAAACAAACAAACAAAAAAAAACACCAGAGGAAGTAGAAGGAAGAAACAGTAAAGATCAGAGCAGAAATAAATGACATGGAGACCAAAAAGACAATTCAAAGAATGAATGAAACAAAGAGCTGTTTTTTTCAAAAAGATAAACAAGATTTATGGACCCTCAGCTAGACTCACAAAGAAACAAAGAAAGAGAACCCAAATGCACAAAATCAGAAATGAAAGAGGAGAAGTTACAACTAACACTGCAGAGATACAAAAGATCATTAACAACGACTATGTACAATTTTATGGCAACAAATTCGACAATCTAAATGAAATGCTCAAATTTCTAGAAACATAGCCTCCCAAAACTGGACCAGGAAGAGGTAGAAAAGTTGAAGAAACCAATAAAGACATAAGAAATTGAAGGTAATCTAGACTCTTCGAACAAACAAAAGCCCAGGCCCAAATGTCTTCCGGAAGAAGTTTTACTGAACATTCAAAGAAGATCTAACACCCATTCTCCTCAAACTATTTGAAAATTTCAAGAAGGAAGACTTCCAAACTCGTTTTATGAATCCAGCATAGTTCTAATTCCAAAACCAGAAAAAGACACTACGAAGAAGGAAAACTACAGGCCAATATCCCTGATGAATATAGATGCCATAATCCTGAACAAAATACAAGAAAATCGGATGCAGCAATACATCAAAAAAATTTTTCACCATGACCAAGTGGGATTCATCCCAGGGTTGCAAGGCTGGTACAATATTTGCAAATCAATAAACATGATTCACCACATAAACAAAATGTAGAATAAAAACCACATGATCATATCAATAGATGGTGAAAAGCCGTTGACAAAATCCAGAATACATTTGTGATAAAAACACTCAGCAATGTGGAAATAGAGGGATCGTATGTTGACATAATAAAGGCCATATATAAAAGACCTATAGCCAACATCATACTCAATGGGCAAAAAATAAAAGCATTTCCCTTAAGAACAGGAACAAGGCAAGGATGCTCACATTCACCACTCTTATTTAACTGGAAGTCTTAGACACAGTAATCAGACAAGATGAAAATATAAAGGGGATCCAAATTGGAAAATAGGAAGTGAAACTGTCATTATTCGCAGATGACATGATACTATATGTAGAAAACCCCAAAGACTCCATCAAATATTTACTAGGCTTAATAAATGAATTTGGAAAAGTAGCAGGATACAAACTTAACCTCAAGCAATTGATGGCATTCTTATACACGAATGATGAACTCACAGAAAAAGAAACTAAAAAAAAATCCCATTTACAATTGCAGCAAAAACATATGATACCTAAGAATAAACTTAACCAAAGAAATAAAGGACCTATTTGCAGAAAACTATAGGTCATTGGAAAAAGAAATAGAGGAAGGTATGAAAAAGTGGAAGAACATACCCAGTTCATGAATTGGAAGAATTAACATCATTAAAATGTCCATATTAATCAAAGCAATCCATAGATTCAATGCAATCCCCATCAAAATATCAATGGCATACTTCACAGAATTAGAACAAATACTTCGAAAGTTCATATGGAAAAAAAAAAAAAAAAAAGATCTCGAATAGCCACACCAATCTTGAAAAAGAAGAACAACATTGGAGGGATCACATTACCAGATTTCAGGTTACACTACAAAGCCATTGTAATCAAAAGAGCCTGGTACTGGCACAAGAACAGGCATATAGACCAGTGGAACAGAACAGAGAACCCTGAAATGGACCCAAGGCAATATGTCCAATTAATATTTGACAAAGGTGGCAAGAGCATACAGTGGAGTAAGCACAGCCTCTTTAATAAATGGTGTTGAGAAAATTGGACAGCTACATGTAAAAAAATAATACTAGACCATCAACTTACACCCTGCACAAGAATAAATTCAAAATGGATAAAAGACTTAAATGTGACTCATGAATCCATAAAAATCCTAGAAGAAACTGTAGGCAACAAAATTTCAGACATCATACGCAGCAGAATTTTCACTGATACATCACCTAAAGCAATAGAAGCAAAGAAGAAAATGAACACATGGGACTACATCAAACTCAAAAGCTTCTGCACAGTGAAAGGTACAATCATCAAAACGGAAAGGCTATCCACTGTATGGGAGAGCATAATTGCCAATGATATATCAGATAAGGGTTTAATTTCCAATATATATAGAGTGCTCATACAGCTAAACAAAAGGAAGACAAAGAACCTGATTAAAAATGGGCAGTTTGGAACCTCTCCAAACTGGACATACAATTGGTTAAGAGACATATGAAGAAATGCTCAACATCACTTATCATCAGAGAGATGCAAATTAAAACAACAATGAGGTATCAACTCACACCTGTCAGAACGGTTGCCATCAAGAAATCATCAAACAACAAGTGTTGGCGAGGGTGTGGAGAAAAGGGTACTCTAGTGTACTGCTGGTGGGAATGCAGACTGGTGCAGCCATGATGGAAAATAATATGGTGTTATCTCAAAAATTAAAAATTAAAATTCCATTTGACCCAGTAATCCTACTTCTAGGAATATACCTTAATAAGCCTGAAATACCAATCAGAAAGAATATACGTACCCCAATGTTTGTATCAGCACTATTTACAATAGTTAAGATCTGGAAACAGCCCAACTGTCCATCAGTAGATGAATGGATAAAAAAGCTGTGGTACATATACACACTGGAATACTATGCAGTTCTAAGAAAGAAAGATCTCTTATCTTTTGAGACTACATGGAGGGACCTGTAAAGTATTATCCTAAGCAAAACAAGCCAAAGAGGGAAAGGCAAGTATCATATGATCTCAATTATTTGTGGAATATAATGAACATAACAGTCTGAGGAATGGGGTAGTCCCAGAGATGTGGAAGTGGGGTACAGACTGACAATCCGCAGAAGAGGGGGTAGTGGTGGAGAAATAAACCACAGAACTTATATGCATGTATGCATAAACAATGGACATAGAATTCAAAGCTGGGGACAGGTCAGAAATGGAGGGGGAGGGGGGATTCAGTGGGGTGGAAAGGAGAAACATCTGTAACAAAAATTAAGTAATTAATTAATTAATAAAAAATAAAATAAAATCTGATTTAAATATAAAAAAACAAAACAGAAAATAATAAAAATTAAAGAATCATATCAATAGATGCTGAAAAAGCATTTGACAAAATGCAGCCCCCATTTCTGATAAAAATGCTTAGCAATCTTGGAATAGAGTGATCATATCTCAGCATAATAAAGGCTGTATATGAAATACTGACAGCCAACATCATACTCAATGGGAAAAAATTAAAAGCATTTCCCTAAAGAACAGGAACAAGGCAAGAATGCCTACTTTAGCTACTCTTATTTAACATAGTACTGGAAGTCTTCGCAACGTCAATGAGACAAGAAGAAAAAAAAAGGACCCAAAAGGAAGTGAAACTGTCATTATTCGCAAATGACATGATTCTATACATAGAAAACCCCAAAGATTCCATCAAAAATTTATTAGACTTAATAAATGAATTTGGCACAGTTGCAGGATACAAAATTAATGTCAAAAAATCGATGGCATTCTTATACACCAATGATGAACTCACAGAAAGAGAAACTAAAAAAAAAATCCCATTTACCATCATGGCAAAAATATCAAGATACCTGGAAATAAACTTAACCAAAGAAATAAAGTACCTATTCGCAGAAAAATACAGGTCATTGCAAAAAGAAACAGAGGAAGATATAAAAAAGTGGATGCACATACCTTGTTCATGGATTGGAAGAATCAACATCATTAAAATGTCCATACTACCCAAAGCAATCTATAGAATCAATGCAATCCCCATCAAAATACCAATGACATACTTCACAGAACTAGAACACATATTTCAACAGATCATATGGAACCAAAAAAGACTTTAAACACCAACAGCATTCTTGAGAAAGAACAAAGTTGGAGAAATTACATTACCAGATTTCAGGTTATACTACAAAGTAACTATAACCAAAACAGCTTGGTGCTGGCACAAGAACAGACATATAGACCAGTGGAACAGAACAGAGAACCCTGAAATGGACCCAAGGCAATATGCTCAATTAATATTTGACAAAGGTGGCAAGAGCATATAGTGGAGTAAGGACAGCCTCTTTAATAAATGGCGTTCGGAAAATTGGACAGCTACATGCAAAAAAATGAAACTAGACCATCAATTTACACCATACATAAGAATAAACTCAAAATAAATCAAAGATGTAAATGTGACACACAAATCCATAAAAATTCTAGAAGAAAATGTAGGAACAAAATTTCAGACATCATACACAGGAGAATTTTCACTGATATGTCACCTAAGACAACAGATACAAAGGAGAAAATGAACACATGGGACTACATCAAACTCAAAAGCTTCTACACAGCAAAAGATACAATCATTCAAATGGATAGGCAACCCACTGTATGGCAGAGCATAACTGCAAATGATATATCAGATAAAGGGTTAATATCCAATATATAGAGAGTGTTCACACAACTCAACAAAAGGAAAACAAAGAACCCAATTTAAAAAGGGGCATAGGAACTAAATAAACACCTCTCTAAACAGGACACACAAATAGCAAAGGATATATGAAGAAATGTTTACCATCACTAATCATCAGAGAGATGCAAATTAAAACAATGTGGTATCACCTCACACCTGTCAGAATGGCTGCCATCAACAAATCATCAAACAGTAAGTGCTGGCAATGTTGTGGAGAAAAGGGGACGCTAGTATTCTTCTGGTGGGAATGCAGACTGCTGCAGCTACTATGGAAAACAATATGGTGGTACCTCAAAAATTAAAAATTGAACTTCTTTTTGTCCCAGTGATCCCACTTTTAGTAATATACCCTAAGAAGCTTGAAACACCAATCAGTAAGAATAGATGTACCCCCATGTTCATAGCAGCACTATTTACAATAGCTAAGTTCTGGAAAGAGCCCAAATGTTCATCAGTAGATGAAAGGATAAAAAATCTCTGGTTCACATACACCATGAAGTACTTTGCAGCTGTAAGACAGAAAGATCTCTTACCATTTGAGACCACACGGAGGGACCTGGAAAGTATTAGTGTAATAGAAACATGCCAAGAAGGGAAAGACAAATATCACATAATCTCACTCATTTGTGGAACATAATGAGTATAACAGTTTGAGGTCTGGGTAGTCCCAGAGACGTGAAAGTTGGGAACACACAATCTCCAGAAGAGGGGGTGGAATAGATTAACTACACATTTTATATGCATGTATGTATGAACAATTGACAAGGACAACAAAGGTGGGGACAATGTGGGGAGGGAGGGAAGGGGGGAATCAGTGTGAAAAAAGGAGAAACATCTGTAACAAAAATAAATTAATTAATTTAAATAATCATAGAAGGAAATGTAGGCAATAAAATTTCAGTCATCATACGCTGCAGAATTATCACTGATATATCACTTAAGGCAAGAAAAACCAAAGAAATAAACACATGAACTACATCACACTGACAATTTTCTGTTCAACCAAAGAAACAACCATCAAAATGGAAAGACAACCCACTGTATGGGAGAGGATCATTGCCAATGATTCATCAGATAAGGGATTGATTTCCAAAACATACAGAGTTCTCATTCAACTCAACAAATGGAAAACAAAGAACCCAATTTAAAAATGAGCAGAGGAGATAGTAGACACCTCTCCCAACAGAATATAAAAATGCCCAAGAGACATATGAAGTAATGCTTAACATCACTAATCATCAGACAGATGCAAATTAAAATAACAATGAGATTAAACCTTTACCTGTCAGAATGGTTGTCATCAACAAATCATCAAACAACAAGTGTTGGCGAGTGTGTGGAGAAAAGGGGACTCTAGTACACTGCTGGTGGGAATGCAGACTGGTGCAGCCACTATGGAAAACAATATGGTGTTACCTCAAAAAATTAAAAATTGATTTGCCATTTGACCTAGTGATCTCACTTCCAGGAATATACCCTAGGAAGCCTGAAACACCAACCAGAAAGAATATATGTATCTCCATGTTCATAGCAGCACCTTTTATAATAGCTAAGATCTGGAAGCAGCTGAAGTGTCCATCACTAGACCAATGGATAAAAAGGCTGTGGTACATATACACAATGGAGTACTATGCAGCTGTAAAACAGAAAGGTCTTATTCTTTGAGACAACATGGAGGGATCTCTAAAGTATTATTCTAAGCAAAACAAGCCACACAGAGAAAGACAAGTATCATATGATCTCACTTATTTGTGGAATATAATGATCATAACAGTCTGAGAAATAGGGTTGATCAAGAGACGTGGAAGTAGGGTACAGACTGACAACCCTTAGAAGAGAGGTAGTGGTGGGAGAGAAGAGATAAACCACAGAACTTATATGCATGTACGTATAACCAATGGACATGGACAACAACGCTGCGGACGGGGTAGGGGGATGGGGAGGAGGGTGTCAATGGGGTAAAAAAGGAGAAACATCTGTAACAAAAATAAAATAAAATACATTGAAAAAAAATAAATAAAAACTACTGATATAATGTCGACTATACAGCACTTACCTGAGCATTTTGTGCTGTTCAATTGTTATTGCTTGCTTTTATTCCAGCAAAATAACCTCATATCCTCTCGATGGATAGTCTTACAGACTCAGAAATCCTCTTACACTGAGCAACTGAGGGAGTTTTTCAGGCAACTCAGAAACCAAGTTTCTGCAGGTGACCTCTACTAATAGCCTCCAAGAAAAAAAAGCTAGAGGATAACTACCATTCCCTGGGCTACCAACACTAACCAGAAAAGCTAAGACATGATGGTGATGTTTAAATGGGTCCTCCATGGCGCATCCACACCTAGAAGAGGGAGCCACAAACAGCAGAACACCAACACCCACAGGGAAAATTTGGCAGACTCCAAAGCCCACTGTGATAGCCAAAATGGTGAAAAACAGAAAAAAAAGCCAAATGAAAGAACAAGAGACCTCTATGGAAGATGAGATAAATGAGGTGCAGTTAAGCAAGTTAACAGAACTAAAATTTAGAGCCATGATGTTGCGGAAGCTCAACAGCATGTGTAAGGACATGAGCACCATGAGTAAAGACATAGAAACGTTGAAAATAAACCAGTTGGAAATGAAAAACCAACAGGAAGAAATGAAGAATGACATATCAGAAATGAAAAACACATTGGAAGGTATAAAAAGCAGAGTAGGGGAAGCTGAAGACAGAATCAGTGAATTAAAAGACAGGCTAGAAGAAATCAACCAATCAGAAAACCAAAAGGAAAAAATGATTAATAAACAGGAAGACAGCTTAAGAGAACTGTGGGACAACTGGAAATGGAATAATATTCGCATCATAGGAGTACCTGAAGAAGAAGAAAATAAGCAAGGGTTAGAGAATATATTCAAAGAAATAGTGACAGAAAACTTCCTTAATTTGGTAAAGGAAGAAGGCATTCAAATTCAAGAAGCACAGAGAGCCTCAAGTAAGTAGCACCCAAACAGGCCCACACCAAGACACATAGTAATCAAACTGCCAAAAATTAAAGACAAAGAGGGAATCCTAAAAGCAGCAAGAGATAAGCAACAGGTTACCTACAAAGGAAAATCCATAAGGCTCTCAGCTGACTTCTCACAAGAAACACTACAGACCAGAAGGGAATGGCATGAAGTAATCAAGGTCATGAAATACAAAGATCTGAACCTAAGACTACTATCCCAAAAATAGAAGGACAAATAAAGAGCTTCCCAGACAAAAAAAGGCTAAGGGAATACATTAGCAACAAACCAGCACTGCAAGAAATGTTCAAAGGACTGCTGTAATTACAAGGAGAAATGGGAAGGAAAATAGAACCACACTAAACAAAAATGGCTATGAATAAGTACATATCAATAATCACCTTAAATATAAATGGACTGAATGCTCCCATAAAAAGACACAGAGTAGCTGATTGGATAAGAAAGCATGACTCATCTATATGTTGTTTACAAGAGACCCACCTCACAACAAAAGACTCACATAGATTAAAAGTGAAGGGATGGAAAAAATCTTCGGGGCAAATGGAAAAGAAAAAAAAGCTGGGGTAGCAATACTTATATCTGATAAAATAGATTTCAGAATGAAGACCATAATTAGAGACAAAGAAGGTCACTACATAATATTGAAAGGATCTATCCAACAGAAAGATATAACTTTGATAAACATATATGCACCCAATATAGGAGTACCAAAATATATTAAAAAACTTCTGGAGGACTTCAAAGGAGAAATTGATAGCAATACAATCATAGCAGGGGACTTCAACAGCCCACTGACATCCTCTAGAAAAAAAATTAGCAAGGAAATAAAGACTCTAAATGAAGCACGAGACCAAATGGATTTAATAGATATCTGCAGATAAGTATACCCCAAAACTACAGAATTCACATTCTTCTCAAGTGCACATGGAACAGTCTCAAAGATAAACCACATGTTAGGGCACAAACTAAGTCTCTACAAGTTCAAGAAGATTGAAATCATATCAAGCATCTTCTCAGATCACAATGGCATGAAACTAGAAATCAATTGCAAGAAGAACATACAAAGACATTTGAACACATGGAAGCTAAATAGCATGTTATTAAACAATGAATGGGTCACCGAGGAGATCAAAGAAGAAATCAAAAACTTCCTGGAAACCAATGAAAATGAAGACACAACAACACAAATCTATGAGATGCAGCAAAAGCAGTTCTGAGAGGGAAGTTCATAGCACTACAGGCCTACCTCAAAAAAGAAGAAAAATCTCTAATAGACTATCTAACTTCACAACTTAAAGAACTAGAGAGCAAACAAAAAGAAATCCCCAGAGCAAGTAGAAGGAAGGAAATAGTAAGGATCAGAGCAGAAATAAATGACATAGAAACCAAAAAAAAAAAAAAAAAATTCAAAGGATCAATGAAACAAAGAGCTGGTTTTTCGAAAAGATAAACAAAATTGATGGACATTTAGCTAGACTCACCAAGAAACAAACAGAGAGAACCGAAATACACAAAATCAGGAATGAAAGAGGAGAGATAACAACTGACACCACAGAAATACAAAAGATCATTAACAACTACTATGAACTATTATATGGCAACAAATTCGACAATCTAAGCGAAATGGACAAGTTTCTAGAAACACATAGTCTCCCAAAACTGGATCAGGAAGAGATAGATAACTTGAACAGACCAATAACAACAGAAGAAATTGAAGATGTAATCAAGACTCTCCAAGCAAACAAAAGCCCAGGTCGGGATGGCTTCATGGGGGAGTTTTATCGAACATTCAAAGAAGAACTAATATCCATTCTCCTCAAACTAACTATTTCAAAAAATTCAAGAAGAAGGAAGACTTCGAAACTCATTTTATGAAGCCAGCATAATTGTAATTTCAAAACCAGAAAAAGACACAACAAAGAAAGAAAACTACAGGCCAATATCCCTGATGAACATAGATGCCAAAATGCTGAACAAAATAGTAGCAAATCGAGTCCAGCAATACACCAAAAAAATTATCCACCATGTCCAAGTGGGATTCATCCCAGGGATGCAAGGCTGAAACAATATTCGCAAATCCATAAACGTGATACACCACATAAATAAAATGAAGAATAAAAACCACATGATCATAACAATAGATGCTGAAAAAGCATTCGACAAAATCCAGCATCCATTTCTAATAAAAACGCTCAGCAGTGTGGGAATAGAGGGATTATATCTTGACATAATAAAGGCTATATATGAAAAACCTAAAGCCAACATCATACTCAATGGGCAAAAACTAAAAGCATTTCCCGTAAGGACAGGAACAAAGCAAGGTTGCCCACTTTCGCCACTCTTATTTAACATTGTACTGGAAGTCTTAGCAACAGCAATCAGACAGGAAGAAAAAATAAAAGGGATCCAAATTGGAAAGGAGGAAGTGAAATTGTCATTATTTGCAGATGACATGATACTGTACATAGAAAATTCCAAACTCCATCAAAAGCTTACTAGACTTAATAAATGAATTTGGCAAAGTAGCAGGATACAAAATTAATGTCAAGAAATGATGGCATTCTTATACACCAATGATGAACTCACAGAAAGAGAAACTAAGCAAACAAACCCATTTACCATTGCGGCAAAAAAATTAAGATACCTAGAAATAAACTTAACCAAAGAAATAAATGACCTATTCGCAGAAAACTACAGGTCATTGAAAAAAGAAATAGAGGAAGATATAAAAAAGTGGAAGCACATACCCTGTTCATGGATCGGGAGAATTAATATCATTAAAATGTCCATATTACCCAAACCAATACATAGATTCAATGCAATCCCCATCAAAATACCAACGGCATACTTCACAGAATTAGAACAATTACTTCAAAAGTTCATATGGAACCAAAAAAGGCCTCGAACAGCCACAGCAATCTTGAAAAGGAAGAACAAAGTTGGAGGGATCACAATACCAGATTTCAGGTTATACTACAAAGCCACTGTAATCAAAACAGCCTGGTATTGGCACAAGAACAGGTATATAGACCAGTGGAACAGAACAGAGAACCCAGAAATGGACCAAAGGCAATATGCTCAATTAATATTTGACAAAGGTGGCAAAAGCATACAGTGGAGTAAGGACAGCCTTTTTAATAAATGGTGCTGGGAAAATTGGACAGCTACTTGCAGAAAAATGAAACTAGACCATCAACTTACACCCTACATCAAAATAAACTCAAAATGGATAAAAGGCTTAAATATAACTCATGAATCCATAAAAATCCTAGAAGAAACTGTAGGCAACAAAATTTCAGACATCATACACAGCAGAATTTTTACTGACACATCACCTAAGGCAATAGAAACAAAGGAGAAAATGAGCACATGGGACTACATCAAACTCAAAAGCTTCTGCACAGCGAAAGATACAATCATCAAAACGGAAAGGCTACCCACTGCATGGGAGAGCATAATTGCCAATGATATATCAGATAAGGGGTTAATTTCCAATACATATAGAGTGCTCATACAACTCCACAAAAGGAAGACAACGAATCCAATTAAAAATTGGGCATAGGAACTAAATAGACACCTCTCCAAACAGGACATACAAATGGCTAAGAAACATGAAGAAATGCTCATCATCACTAACCATCAGAGAGATGCAAATTAAAACAACAATGAGGTATCACCTCACACCTGTCAGAATGGCTGCCATCAAGAAATCATCAAACAACAAGTGTTGGCGAGGGTGTGGAGAAAAGGGGACTCTAGTGCACTCCTGGTGGGAATGTAGACTGGTGCAGCCACTATGGAAAACAATATGGTGTTACCTCAAAAAATTAAAAATTAACTTCCATTTGACCCAGTGATCCCACTTCTAAGAATATACCCTAAGAAGCCTCAAACACCAATCAGAATGAATATATATACCACCATGTTTGTAGCAGCACTATTTACATTGCTAAGATCTGGAAACAGCCCAAGTGTCCATCATTAGACGAATGGATCAAAAAGCCATGGTACATATACACAATGGAGTACTACGCAGCTGTAAGAAAGGAAGATCTCTTATCCTTTGAGACTACATTGAGGGACCTTGAAAGTATCATCCTAAGTGAAACAAGCCAAACAGAGAAAGACAAGTTTCATATGATCTCACTTATTTGTGGAATATATTGAACATAACAGACTGAGGAAAGGGGTAGTCCCAGAGACGCGGAAGCGGGGTACAGACTGACAATCCCTTAAAGAGGGGGCTGGTGGGGGAGAGCTAAATCACAAAACTTATATGCATGTATGCATGAACAGTGGACATGGAAAACAATCTGGGGAAAAGGCAGGGAGGAGGGGGAGGGGGGAATCAGTGGGAGAAAAAGGAGAAACATCTGTAACAAAAATTAATAAAAAAAAAAAAGCAAAACAAAAAAAAATACCAAGAATCAATCAATAGAAGTAAATAAAACTGTCAAAGAAGCATACATCTGCATGCCTGTGGACATAACCCCACTGCCCAAAGTTTTTAACCAGGCCCCAAACCCAATGACAACAAAAACTCCCTGCCAGTCGACACATGTATGGACCAAATTCCAGCTCCTAGTGACTGCCATCATGGACCCAATACCTCATGGCTTGGTGATGTATAGCCCTTTCCTTTGTATATCCCCATCTCCCATCCCTATTTTCTTAAAAAACAAAGTTTTTTTTTTATTCATCATCTTCGATTTCTCGTTAGCCTACCCACTCACCACACCACCAACTTTAACCTTTCAACAGGTATTGTTTTCTCTCCTTAAAAAAAAGTTTGGTTCTATTTGGGTACAAGGAAGTATTATCAGACCTTCTCATTTTTATTATTTCAAGATGATATGTATTATTTTACTGAGGCAGCCAGTTCCATTAAATTCAGTGGGCCCATAACAATATTTAATTAAAGGTATACTGCAATGTAACAATGTATATAACATGCCAAAGAACCCATAATCCATGGACTCACAGGAATGCCATGTTTTTATCTGTGGTGAAAGAATATCATTTGTTGCAGGCCCAGGATCTTCATAATACATCTCTCTACCAAATTCCATACTGGTACTTAGCTTCTGGCAGCAGTGTTGAAATGGAGACTCTCTAAATCAAGCATAAAAAAATGAAAGCATGAAACTTGATTTGGTAAAAATATATATATATATATATATATATATATAGGAACATGAGAGGAATAGAAACCTGGAATATCTGCTGTCTCTTCCTTGGGGCCTCAACAGAACAATATTTTTGGCACCTAAATTCAGAGAAAGAAGAGATTGCTGCTTCTGTGACTTCTGAAATAAAAGCAAGTGAAATTGAATCTTTTCACTCTCCATAAAGTAGAACTGAAATCTGGTGAACAGAGTGAACTGAAACAGTATTAGCTATGGTGTAGAACTCGGTCAAATACAGATTTACCTCCAACCTCACTTGAAGCAGTGCTTGTTACTGAAAAGGCTTGTTTGGACACATAGCACAGTATCAGAAAATGTGTGGGCCAGGAAATCAAGTTTATTGACATCCAGTAGAAGGAACTCTGATGAATTTATTTGATGAGTATCTCTGATGCAGTGTCAACAACGAGAAAAATTTTACAATATCACCAAGTTCTCTATCCAGCTTGTACACACAACTGAGTCACACATGAACTCTGTACCATCTATATTCAGTACGTACACCAAGAAGATAGACTGCTTCATAGTTCAGTAAACCCGCACTTTAAGCTTAAAAGAAAAAGGATCCTTTAACACCAACTTGAGAAGTTTCTTCTTTTTTTCTTAATTTAAATATATGCCTTTGTGGGGTGTGAGTTAAGCTCATTGAGGCCGGATCAGCTGAGGAATCACAAAAGCATATAAACAGATTGACTATTTTAAGTGAAACTGTTTTAATAAACAGCTGGTTTAGAACCCAAACAATGGAACACCAAGAAAAAAGCGTATGTCCATTCTTTATAGTAAATCATGAGTCTGCTCCCTGTGAGGAAGGCAGTGTGCTGTAGGAGTCACAAAATAACAGTGTTTTAAATAAATCAATGTTTATCAGGATCAAGGATGGGAGGCCTGTTACAGAGATGGGTGAGAGGAGGAGAAAAAATAGAAAATATATTGTTTAAAAAAGTGAACTGATGGAAAACCAAGCTGAGGTTTTAACATACGAAAAAAATACATCAAGTAAAAAACAATGTTTACATAAATTCTGGCAATGGCAAATAAATGCCTTAAGGTGGTAGAAAGAAGAGTAAAAGAATAACCAAAGCTAACTTTATCTCAACATTAAAACTTGGCGAAATTAATAAACAAGTTAGCAAAACATTGGAACAGATTTATTTTTCTGATATGCTGGCTTCCCTTAATGCCTTCCTCTATTAAGCAGAAAGAAAATATGCAATTATTTTTAATACTCTATTAACTTTCAGATTGAGGGTATTTTCCATAATGATGTTTTATAATTAACAAAGGAGGAAAAAGTAGGAATTGTTCAACTTTCACGTCCTTATGTAACGATGCCAGGTTTACCATGAAAGGATAAAATGTCATAGATTTCAAATGCCCAATTATAAATTAACCTATAAGATATTTGAATAGGAAAAAATTGGTCATTAGAGAAAAATCTGCATTAGTTGCCACTGTTTTTAGAAGGCATCTTGTGAAGTGTGGTTCATCCAGGTTTTTCTAAAATACCACCGAGTTTATATTAATTGAAACTTACCATGGATGAAAACCAAGCAGTAAAAGGGAAAATACAATGTGAATACACCCCAGGATCTCATTTCAATAGGATGCCAAAAGAAATAAAGAGTAAAGCATGGCTTTCGTTGTTTACTTTTCTGATAGTTTTAATGCTTTGTGTTCTATGCCCAAAGAAAAAAGATATTTTGACTTTTGTTAATCAAAAATCAAAAGGGTTTTAGAATAAAATGTTTTTATTAGTCTTTTGTTTACAACTTCACCACAGGATACTTATCATCATTAGTGTAGAAAAAAAGAAAGAAAGAAAGTTGGTTACCTATAACTCACAAAATTTTTTAATTTTCCAGTTAAAGTACAGACCTTAAAAATGTTACCTTTTTTCCACATACAAAATAAAAGTCCAAACCTAATTAGTCACCTTAACGAATTCTTAAATAGGACAAATGTCTCAAGGTCTGAGCAGTTCTTACTAAATACTGTTCTTGCTAAATGTTAAAATGTGTCACAGTATTTTGCAGACCGGCTGTAATCAGGATGGCTTGACTGGGTAATTGGGTAATTGCAGACAACTGAGATCAACATGTAATTGACCAAATAGTGTATATGAATCTCCTCTCCTTTACTTATTGCAAGTAAATCAAACCACCTTGGGACAACCAGGTCTCTTTTTGGAGTAGAGCACGCCAAGTAAAAAATTTTTGAGATCCCTAACAGAATCAGTCCATGAATATACAGAGTAACTCCTCAACAAGAAGTGAAATGTCCTATAAATAAGGATTGCCACTAAAGCTTTGGTAGCAAATTACCAAGAATTTAAGCTAATAAAAAAATACAAACACAATATCAATGCACTGTCATATTAATTATTACAGTCGAACACCAAGTTCTACTGCTTGTCTTAAAAAAAAGTGCTAGCTAATAATATTCTAGAAATTTCCAGAAGTTGAAAGAGCCCTAGTTAAAAATTAACCTATGCCAAAAAAAAAAAAAAAAATACTACATATCTGACGTTTTATAAACAATTGTGTTAAAGTGGTGAGCAAATTACAAAGATGCAATTTCTGCTCAGCAGCTAAGCAGGCCATATTCAAAACTGAATTAATAAAATTGTAAAGGAATGATATTATATTCAGTATGCTATTCAGTTACACCACAGCCTTGAATAAAAAGATAATATGTACTAATAACAGTTAGCTTTAGAATGCATCTTTTGTATCCCAAATAAATATTATGTTATTCAAACGTCAAGATAAAAACTGAATGAATCTAACCCCATAGTATATTTATTTTTCTAGAGGTAATAAAAGATATTTCACTCATATGGTAACTACATGTACATATATTAGTAGATACAACTGGCTTTGTCAACCCAATGGGACAATAATAATAATAAAATAAAAGTAGTTAACTTAATGTGTGCCTGTCACTATTCTAAGCAATTTACATGTATGACTTTATATAGTTCTCACAACAGAGTTTGAGGTAAGTGCTGCATTAAAACATTGATGAGAGAGAACATTGATTGGCCTCCTCCTGCATACCCCCTGACTGGGGATTTAGCCCACAACCTCGGCATGTGCCCTGACCAGGACTCAACTGGCAACCTCTTGGTGCATGGGTCAGTGGTCATTCACTGAGCCACACCGGCCTGGCTCCACTGGTTTGATTCCAAATGCTTACATATTCTAATTACTCACTAAGACCAAATAATTCTTGCTCAACAGCTATATAAACAATTCAACAAAAAAACCTCTTTTATGACTTTCAGCAATATAAAACATAAGAACAGTCTATCAGTGTAGGCATACAAGTTTGAGAAATGCATCACTATTAATATATTCATTTTTAATGCTGTTCAAACATTCACATAGACATAGTTCTAGCATAAATATTCCTGAACAAATGACTTTATATTACCCAGGAAGGAGCAGGTATACCACCAGTCTGGAGAACTACTAGGCCATCTGGATCTAGTACTTTCTCCAAAACCATCAGCTTTGTTTTTACCCCAGACTCCAAACAACACATTTTCCACCATAATGTGTTTACATTTTTCCAGACACAGGTCCTGATCATGCATTAAAATTCTAAACTATGTCATTTCTTTCTTTGCAAGGGAATTTAAGGCACTTGTGTTTTTGACATATTACCAAAGGAGAAAGAAAGCTGTTGAAACATGGCTCCTGACTATAATTTTACTCAGTCCTTTTTTGTTTCCCCACATATATGAAACAAACTGCTGGCCTAGTGATTTCTTTGGAACTTATATACAAAAAAAATGTGTTTACCAATGAAGAACCATGAACCAAAAGGGATGTTAATCATATCTACATAGCTGTGGCAGATTATAATGAAAGATGTAGTAGGAAACAAAATGCATGTGCATCATTAGCTTAAAGTACTGGGGACATAAAAATAAATGTATAAAAATTAGCTGAGGAAAAAAATAGCATGGCATGTCTGATTATTCTAGAGACCTCTTATCACATCACCCACCTTCAAATCCATACATTCAAGTATTATGTGGCTATTATTTTCCCCCTTCCAAATAAATCTTTCATTGGGAGGAAGCAGGAGTATTTCTTTTTTAATCCTTACACAAGAATATTTTTTGGAGAGAGTGGAAAGAAGGGGAAGTGAGGGAGAGAAAAACATCAACATAAGAGAAACCAACTGATTGGTTGCCTCCTATATACACTCTGACCAGGGCTAGAGATCAAACGTGAAATCTAGGTATGTGCCCTTTAAGTCCTTGGGTGGACACTCTAACCACTGAGCTAACTGGTCAGGACAAAAAGTCACTTTCTTAAAACAAGATGTTAAAAAGAAAGAAATTAAAAGCTTAAAACAAACAAACAAACAAACAAACAAAAAAATGGATATCTCAGTGAAATAATCACAAAAAAATAACCATACATTGAAAATCTAAAATGGGAGACATTAAACCCACCGGGTTTTAGCTTCTGCAGTAGATACTGTTTCCGGATACAAAAGTCATAAATGTGTAGATCTTACAGGCTTTTTTGCATGTTCACTAATGAAATATTAAAAAGAGCAATGACATA
The DNA here is from genome assembly GCF_014108415.1 of Molossus molossus. Taxonomy (NCBI): domain Eukaryota; kingdom Metazoa; phylum Chordata; class Mammalia; order Chiroptera; family Molossidae; genus Molossus; species Molossus molossus. The sequence continues at coordinate 54,873,750 of NW_023425377.1, read as the reverse complement.
AAAACAACCTATTTTTAGTTCAGATAAATTTGGTAACAAAGCAAGCATCTTATTTCCTAGTTATCAGAAGGATTTTTAAGAATATCATTGTATCTTTTGTATTTTATAAGAAAGGCAGAAGGATAAAGGGTCTTAGATCCCTACACTTTCACTTCTCATGAAGCTTTTTAAAAATAGAATGTATTGGGGTGACATTGGTTTGCAGAACTATACAGGTTTCAAGTATACAATTCAATAAAACATCATCTGCACAATGCACTGTGTGCCCATTGCCCCAAGCAAAATCTCTTTCCATCTTCTCCCTACCTACACTTTGCCCACTTACTCCTCACATCTTTTACCTCTGGCTCTCACCACACTATTGTCTGTGTCTATGTGTTCTATATAATTTGTTTGTTTTGCTTAATCTCACTAAACCCCTCCCACCTGGCAGCTTTCAGTTTGTTCCATGTATCCATGCTTCTATTTTTATTTCATACATCAGTTTATTTTGTTCATCATATACCGCATATAAGTGAGGTCATAAGGTATTTGTCTTTCTCTGACTGGCTCATTTCATTTAGCATAATGCCCTCCAGGTTCACCCATGCTGTTGAAATTGTTTGTTTTGGAGGATGTTAGCCTATACATAAAAGATTAAATTTAAATGAAATGTAAACATACATTTATTATAGTGACAGATCATTCTTACCTGGAAAGGTCAAGTTTATTTGTTTTCTCTTTGAGCAAAGGTTAATGTTCTTTTCTACAGCATGAATCATTTGACATAAAACAATTCTAAGAGAAATTCTTCAAAGATTTTCAAAGTACAAAACATATGTCCTTTGTCAAAGACTGACACAAGGACTTAGTAATCACTAAAATGCTAACCTAAATTACTAAAAAATAGTAAATTACTATCCTAAAATTCAAATAATAAATTAAAATGGCTAGTTACAAGTGTTTAACAGGTAACAAGTGTGATAAAACAAAAATTTCAAAAAGTTTTATTACAAACTATTATTGTTGGCAGCATTGATATCTAGGCCTGATGGTATAATGTGATACTTGACAAAATACAATCTCATCATCCGATAACTTACAAATATAAGCTTACAAAACATTAATGAATTATGCAATTATAAAATGCTTTAATGCAATGTTAACCATATGCAATTAATAATTTGGAAGTATCCAAACAGACATTAAACATTAGTTTTTTTTAATAAGAAAAAGCAGCTTAAGGTTCACTGGTGCAAATTAATTTTGTGTTTCTTTGGTGCCCAAAAGAAACATGCTGGGTTTGGTTATGAGTTCTGACAGTGATGGTAGTAGTTATGGAAGAAGCAGCAAAACTTATAGTTCTTCAAAATAAGCCTATAGCAGATAGATGAGGGTAAGTGTGTGTGTACTTCTATGCTTGGTATGTATAATTTATATATATGCCTCATATGTGCATGTATGTCCTTATAAATATACAAATATTTCAAAGGTTCACAAAACCAAATAAAATAGATTTGAAATTAAGAGGTGATTATGATTAGCATAAAAAAGTCCTCTTTTCTTTTCCATATTCTCAAGGTCTGAAGATGTGTCTTTTAAATTTAAATAAATAGGTAAATCTAAATATTTAAAAATTAATTAATTTTTTCTGCCTATTATTAAGATAGTCTAGTGTTATATTGTATTAATCAGGTACTTAATTACTTAAAAACATATCTTCTTAATCCTACAAACTCAAAGTTTTCTAGCCTGTATTTATGTTTGAAATTTTGAGATACTTTTTCTTGACCTAAAATTGACTGAGTCATCTCAATAAGCCCCTGAAATACCTCAAAGGTTTATTCTCTCTTGTATGCTTAAAATACATGGGAGGCTTTGTCAAATAAATAATAACTATGTTTTTGTATATATGTATATTTTATTATCCAAATGGATATTCTAGAAATTATATAAAAATGTAGAAAGTTCTAATATACTTTTTTGTAATTCTAATTATTGTAAAATGTTACAGGATAGAAAATTTATTTGTCAATTCTATTATGATCAGATCTATAACTCTGTCATTTGAAAAAGTTTTTGATCAGTTAGAGACAGCCATTATTTCATACTAATGCATTTGCAAATATACTACATCTTCAAATAGATCCATTTTTATGAAACTATTAGCAACAAATAAAAAAAAAATGGCTATACAACTACATGAACTGAAAGATGGTTTTAGTTCTTGAAACTTTTTTTGAAAAATATTGCTATTTTTAAAACTTTCTTTTCTCCAGACATAAGGAAATTTATTTTATAAAGTAATTTAGTACTTTTACGAGCAATATTAAGGCATTTATATTTTTCTGTTTACCTTCTCTCTTTTCTAAAGAATATTAGTTTACCCACCTGCACAATGATGTTATTCTGCATTGTCTGAAAATTTTAAAAAAATTTGTTTTAATCCTCATCTGAGGACATTTTTTGCATTTATCTTGAGATAGAGTGTGAGGGAGAGAGGGAGGAAGAAAGAGAAACATCAGTGTCAGAGAGACACATCAAGTGGTCATCACCCGCACAACCTCAATTGGGGCTGGGGACAAACTGCAACCAGGCGCTTGTCCTTAGTGGGAACTAAACCAGGGCCTCTCTGGTCTGCAGGCCAATACTCTAGCCGCTGAACCAAATTGGCCAGGGCTGTCTGAAATTTTTATAGTTTTCACTCTCAGTTTAAGTTTATAATCAATCTCAGATTAATTTTTGTGTATTATACAGGGAACAGCCCTACATTAATCTTTTTCCCATTGAGATATCTAGTTGTTTACTGCACAATCTGTTGGGGAAAAATTTTTTCATACTTTGCAAAAATCAATGAGCATTTCATTTTTTGCATGTTGCTGTTCAGTTTTTCCACCACCATTTATTAAAGAGGATGTCTTTACTCCATTTTATGCTCTTGCCTCCTTTGTCAAATATTAATTGAGCGTAATGTCTTAGGTCAATTTCTGGAATCTCTGTTCTGTTCCACTAATCTATATATGCTGGTTCTTGTGCCAGTACCAGACTGTTTAGATATCCGGTATTGTGATCCCTTCTACTTTGTGCTTCTTTTTAAAGATGTCTGTGGCTATTTGAGGTCTTTTTTCGTTCCATATGAACTTTTGAAGTATTTGTTCTAGTTCTGTGAAGTATGTTGTTGGTATTTTGATGGGGATTGCTTTATAGATTGCTTTGGGAAGTATGGACATTTTAATGATGTTAATTCTTTCAATCCATGAACAAGGTATTTGTTTCTACTTTTTTTTATATCTTTGTCTATTTATTTCAATGTCTTATAGTTTTCTGCAAATAGGTTTTTTACTTCTTCAGTTCAATTTATTACTAGGCATCTTAATTTTTTTGCTACAAAATGGTCACTGGGATTGCTTTTCTAGTTCCTCTTTCTGTGAGTTCATTATTGGTGTATAAAAATGCCTTTAATTTCTTGATGTTAATTTTGTATCCTGCTACATTGTTAAATTTGTTTATAAATCTAGCAGATTTTTATTTATTTTTTAATCCTTACCCGAGGACATTTTTTAATTTTTTGTTTAGATAAAGTGGGAGGGAGAGAGAGAAAGAGAGAGAGAAACATCGACATGAAAGATACACATTGAGTGGCTGCCACCCACATGACCCAACCAGGGCTAGGGACAAACTGCAACTGAAGTACATACCCATAGCAGGAACCAAACCCGGGTCTCTCTGGACCGCAGGCCAATGCACTAGCCACTGAGCCAAACCAGCCAGAGCTAAATCTAACATATTTCTGATGGAGTCTTTAGGGTTTTCTATGTATAATACCATGTCATCTGCGAATAATGACAGTTTCACTTCCTCCTTTCCAATTTCAATCCCTTTTATTTTTTCTTCTTGTCTGATTGTTGTGGCTAAGACTTTCAGTACTCTGTTAAATAAGAGTGGTATCCCTGTCTTGTTCTTAAGTAAAATGCTGTTAGTTTTTGCCCATTAAGTATGATGTTGGCTGTAGGTCTTTCATATATGGCCTTTATTATGTCGAGATATGAAACCTCTATTCCCACAGTGCTAAGTGCTTTTATCAGAAATGGGTGCTGGATTTTGTCGAATGCTCTTTCAGCATCTATTGATATGATCATGTGGTTTTTATTCTTTATTTTATTTATGTGGTGTATCTCATTTATTGATTTGCAAATATTGTACCATTCTTGCATCCCTGAAATAAATCCTACTTGGTCATGGTGATATCTATTTAATCCATTTAAATTAGGGCATCATTTAGAGTCTCTGCTGATAAAGTTTCTTTTTAGAAGTGCTATGTTGGGTGCATATATGCTTATCAAGGTTATATCATCCTGTTTAATGAATCTTTTTAATATTATGTAGGGGCCTTTTTTGTCTCCAGTATGGCCTTCATTTTGTAGTCTATTTTATTGGATGTGAGTGTTACTACTTCATTTTGTTTATTTGGTGTATGTCATTTATTGATTTGCAAATATTGTACAAGCCTTGCATCCCTGGGATGAATCCCAATTAGTTATGGTGAATAATTTTTTTGGTGTATTGATGGATCTGATTTGTTAGTATTTTGTTCAGGATTTTGGCATTTATGTTCAACCAGGGATATTAGCCTTCAATTTTTTTTTTTTCTTTGTACTGTCTTTATCTGGTGTTGAATTAGAACTAGTTTCACCTTCTATAACAAGTTTGGAAGTCTTCTTTCTTGAATATTTGGGAATAGTTTCAGTAGAATGGTTGTTAGTTTTTCTTTGAGTGTTTGATAAAATCCCCTGTGAAGCTGTCTGGGCCTGGAGTTTTTTGTTTGCTGCATGTTTCTTGGTAAGAGGCTCATTTTCTTTAGTTGTTACTGGTCTGTTCAAATTTTCTATTTCTTCCCAGTTCAGTTTGGGGAGATGTCTGAGTCTAAGAATTGGTCTATGTTGTCTAGACATAAACAAATTGTTGGCATATATTTGTTCATAGTATTTATTAATCATTTTTTATATTTCTGTGTTGTCAATAGTTACTTCTCCTCTTCCATTTCTTATTTTGTTTATTCCAGGTGCTTTATTTTTGTTACCTAGCGAGTCTGGCTAAGGGTCATCATGCTCATTAATCTCTCCAAAAATTATGTTTCATTGATCTATTAAATTGATTTTAAAGTTTCTATGTTGTTTAGTTTTACTCTCACCTTTACTATTTATTTTCTTCTTGCTGTGGGTTTTTCTTTTTGTTTACTTTCTAGTTCCCTAAGTAGTAGTGTTATGTAGTCAATTAAAATTTTTTCTTGTTTCTTCAATTAGGCCTGTATTGATATAAAATTTTCTCTCAGACAGTTTTTGTTGCATTACACAGATTTTGTGTTATTTTGTGTTCATGTTAGTTGATTTCCAAGACATTTTAATTTTTTAATTGATCTCTTTGGTAACCAATTCATTGTTACTAACATACTAATTAGTCTCCATATATTTGAATGTTTTGAGTGTTGGTTTTTTTTTGTAATTGATATCTAGTTTCATGCTATTTTTAGCTGAGAAAATGCTTGATATAATATCAATCTTCCAGAATTGTAGAGACTTTGTTTTTAATATTTGGTCTAACTGATAACGTCCCATAAGCACTAAAAAGGAATATGGCCCTGGCCGGTTTGGCTCAGTGGTTAGAGAGCTGGCCTGTGGTCCTGAGAGACCCGGGTTCAGTTCCCACTAAGAGCATGTACCTTGGTTGCAGTTTGTCCCCGGCCCCGGTTGGAGTCCTGTGGGTGGCAACCACTCGATGTGTCTCTCTCACATTGATGTTTTTCTCTCTCTCTCTTTCTCTCTTTCCCTCCCACCCTATCTGAACAAAAACTGGAAAAATGTCCTCAGGTGAGGATAAAAAAAAAAAAAAAAAAGGAATATGAATTCTTTCCTTTTGCTTGCAAGATTATTATCCATGCCTTCACTATCAACCTACATTAGACTTTTGTTGTGAGGTGGATTTCTTGTAAGCAACATATATCTGAGTCATGCTTTCTTATTCATTCAACTACTACGTCTCCTTTGATTGGAGAATTTACTCCCTTTAAATTCAAAGTTATTTTTAATATGTACTTATTTATTGCCATTTTTGTTTATTGTAGATATGTTTCTTTTTCTATTATGTTTATTACATCAGTCCTTTTAACATTTTACTATTGATAAGATTGAAATTATATCAGGAGACTGAAAATGGCGGCAGAGAGAATGGAAGCGACACAGACCATCTCCCAGGACCAAATTGGAGTCACAATGAAAATAAAGACAAATCATCAGGAAAAGGCAACTGAAAAGCAGCTTGGAGGCCCACATAACCAGGGACACTGACTAAATTCTGGTAGGCTTGCAAAGATGCGAGAGGGGTCGGGGAGCCCACGGTGAGCAGCGGCCTGGGCTGGGACCTGCAGCGGCCTTGGCTGGGACCTGCGGTGGCCTTGGCTGGGACCTGCAGCCTCAGCTGGGACCTGTGGCCAGGGCTGGGAGCTTCACCCTTGGCTGGGAGCTGCAGCAGCCTCGGCTGGGACATGCACCCTCAGCTACGAGCTACGCCCTCGGCTGGGAGCTGCTGCAGCCTCGGCCAGAAGCATTGGCCTGAGCTGGGAGCTGTGCCCTTAGCTGGGAATGGCACCCTCAGGTTCAAGCCCCAAGTGGATCCACAGCACAGAGCCAGGCCAGAGGTTGCATTAGCAGCAGCCACTCACCTTGGGCTCTGGCAGAGGGAGGGCAGACTGAACTGGAACTGTGTGGGGACACTCGGGATTTGGAGGGTGCTCAAAGCTTTTGCTGAGTTGCAGACACACAAGACTGTGGTCTTCTTACTGCTTCCCAGGGCCCTGGGGAGAGGCAGCGGCCCCTCCTTCAGAGATTCAACCCCACCTGGTGGCCATTGAAATGCTAATTGAGTCCCATTAACAACCTGCATCTCCCTACCCTCAGGAAATCCTCTTACACTGAGCACTTGAGGGAGTTTTTATTCAACTCAGAAACCAAGGTTCTTCAGGTGACCCCTACTAACAGCCTCCAGGCAAAAAAGCTACAGGATAACTCACATTCCCTGGGCTAGCAATTCTAACCAGGTAAGTTAAGACTTAACAGTGGGGTTTAACATGGGTCCTTCCTGCCTCATTCAAACCCAGGAGAGGGAGCGACAAACAACGGAACACCAACACCAACAGGGAAAATTTGGCAAACTCTAAAGCCCACTGTGATAGCCAAAATGGTGAAACACAAAAACAAAAGCCATATAAAAGAATAAGAGACCTCTATCGAAGGTGACATAAATGAGGGGCAGTTAAGCAAGTTAACAGACCTAGAATTCAGAGGCATGATCTTGAAGAAGCTCAATAGCATGAGTAAGGACATGAGCACCATGAATAAAGACATAGAAATGTTGAAAATCAACCAGTTGGAAATTAAAAACAACCAAGAAGAAATGAAGAATGACATATCAGAAATGAAGAACTCACTGGAAGGTCAAAGAGCAGAGTAGAGGAAGCTGAAATAGAAGATAGGGTAAAAAAAAATCAACCAATAAGAAAACCAAAAGGAAAAAGTAATTAAAAAACAGGAAAACAGCTTAAGAGAACTATCGGATAACTGGAAACATAATAACGTTCTCATCATAGGAGTCACCGAAGAAGAAAAAAATGAGCAAGGGTTAGAGAATATATTTGAAGAAATAGTGACAGAAAACTTCCCTAACTTGATGAAGGAAGAAAGCATACAAGTTTAAGAAGCACAGAGAGCCCCAAGTAAGAAGAACCCAAACAGGCCCACACCAAGACACATAGTAATCAAAGTGCAAAAATTAAACACAAAGAGAGAATCCTAAAAGCAGCAAGAGATAAGCAACAGGTTACCTACAAAGGAAACACCATAATGCTCTAAGCTGACTTCTCACAAGAAACACTACAGGCCAGACGGGAATGGCATCAGTTAATCAAGGTCATGAAAAACAAGGATCTGAATCCAAGATTACTCTACCAAGCAAGGGTATCATTCAAAATAAAAGGTCAAGTAAAGAGCTTCCCAGACAAAAAAAAAAAGGCTAAGGGAATATATTAGCACCAAACCAGCACTGCAAGAAATGTTAAAAGGACTGCTGTAATAAGCAGGAGAAATAGGAAGAAAAATATAACCACACTAAACAAAAACGGAAATAAATAAATACATATCAATAATCACCTTAAATATAAAGGATTGAATGCTCCCATAAAAAACACAGAGTATCTGATTGGATAAGAAAGCATGACTCATCTTTTTGTTGTTTACAAGAGACGCACCTCACAACAAAAGACTCACATAGGTTGAAAGTAAAGGGATGAAAAAAATTTTCCAAGCAAACAAAAGGAAAAAAATCTGCGGTAGCAATACTCATATTTGATAAAACAGATTTCGAAATAAAGGCCATAACTAGAGACAAAGAAAGCCATTACTTAATATTGAAAAGATCTATCCAACAGGAAGATATAATCTTGATTAACATATATGCACCCAATATAGGAGCACCAAAATATATTAAAAATCTTCTGGAGGACTTTAAAGTTGAAATCGATAGCAATACAATCATAGCAGGGGACTTCAACACCCCGCTGACATCACTGGATAGATCCTCTAGACAAAAAAATAGCAAGGAAATAGAGACTCTAAATGAAGCAGTAGACCAAATGGATTTAATAGATATCTACAGAGAATTACACCCCAAAACTACAGAATTTACAGTCTGCTCAAGTGCACATGGGACATTCTCAAAGATAGAGCACATATTAGGACACAAACGAAGTCTCTACAAGTTTAGGAAGAATGAAATCATATCAAGCATCTTCTCAGATCACAATGACATTCAACTAGAAATCAATTGCAACAAGAAAATGCAAAGACATTTGAACACATGGAAGGTAAATAGCATGTTATTAAACAATGAATGGGTTACCAAGGAGATCAAGGAAGAAATTAAAAACTTCCTGGAAAACAATGAAAATGAAGACATAACAACACAATATCTATGGGATGCAGCAAAAGCAGTTCTGAGAGGGAAGTTCATAACACTACAGGCCTTCCTAAAGAGACAAGAAAACTTTGTAATTGACTGTCTAACCTCATAACTTAAAAATGTAGAAAGCAAACAAAAAGAAAACCCCAGAGCAATAGAAGGAAGGAAATAGTAAAGAGCACAGCAGAAATAAATGACATAGGGCCCAAAAAAACAATTCAAAGAATCAATGAAACAAAGAGCTGGTTTTTTGAAAAGACAACAGGATTGATGGACCATTAGCTAGACTCACCTGGAAATAAAGAGAGAGAACCCAAATACACAAAATCAGAAATAAAAGAGGAGAAGTAACAACTGACACCACAAAAATACAAAAGATCATTAACAACTACTATGAACAATTATATAGCATCAAATACAACAATCAAAGCAAAATGGACAAATTTCTAGAAACACACAGTCTCCCAAAACTGGACCAGGAAGAGATAGAAAAGTTGAGCACACCAATAACAACAGAAGAAATTGAAGATGTATGCAAGACTCTCCCAGTAAACAAAAGCCCAGGTTCAGATGTCATCAGTGGACAGAGTTTTACCAAATGTTCAAAGAAGAATGAATACCCATACTCCACAAACTATTTCAAAAATTTAAGAATAACGTAGAATTCCAAACTTGTTTTATGAAGCCAGCAAAATTCTAATTCCAAAACCAAAAAATGACACTACAAAGAAAGAACACTACAGGCCAATATTACTGATGAACATAAATGTCAAAATCCTGAACAAAATACTAACAAATCAGATCCAGCAATATAACAAAAAAAGTATCCACCATGACCAAGTTGGATTCATCACAGGGACGCAAGGCTGGTACAATATTCACAAATCAATAAACGTAATACACCACATAAATAAAATGAAGAATAAAAACCACATGATCATATCAATAGATGCTGAAAAAGCCTTCCACAAAATCTAGCATCCATTTCTGATAAAAATGCTCAGCAATGTGGTAATAGAGGGATCATATCTTGACATAATAAAGGCCATATACAAAAGACCTACAGCCAACATCATACTCAATGGGCAAAAACTAAAAGCGTTTTCCTTAAGAACAGGAACAAGACAAGGATGCTCACTTCGCCACTCTTATTTAGCATAGTACTGGAAGTCTTAGCCATAGCAATCAGACAGAAAGAAAAAATAAAAGGGATCCAAACTGGAATGGAGGAAGTGAAACTGTCATTATGGGAGATGACATGATACTATAAATAAAAAAACCCAAAGACTCCATCAAAAATTTACTAGACTTAACAAATAAATTTGGAAAAGTAGCAGGATACAAAATTAACGTCAAGAAATCAATGGCATTCTTATACACCAATGATAAACTCACAGAAAAGAAACTAAGAAAACAAATCCATTTACCATTGCGGCAAAAAATTAAGATACCTAAAAATAAACATAACCAAAGAAATAAAGGACCTATTCACAGAAAACTGCAGATCATTGGAAAAAGAAATAGAGTAAGATATAAAAAAGTGGAAGCACGTTCCCTGTTCATGGATTGGAAAAAATTAACATCATTAAAATGCCCATACTACCAAAGCAATGTATAGATTCAATGCAATCCCCATCAAAATACCAATGGCATACTTCACAGAATTAGAGCAAATACTTCAAAAGTTCATATGGAACCAAAAAAGACCTCAAATAGCCACAGCAATCTTGAAAAAGAAGAACAAAGTTGGAGGGATCACATTACCAGATTTCAGGTTATATTACAAAGCCACTGTAATCAAAACAGCCCAGTACTGGCACAAGAACAGGCATATAAATCAGTGGAACAGGACAGAGAACCCAAAAATAGACCCAGGGCAATATGCTCAATTAATATTTTACAAAGGTGGAAAGAGCATACAGTGGAGTAAGGACAGCCTCTTAAATAAATAATGTTGGAAAAATTGGACAGCTACATGCAGAAAAATGAAACTAGACCATCAACTTACACCTTATACAAGAATAAATTCAAAATGGATAAAAGACTTAAATGTGACTCATGAATCCATAAATATCCTAGAAGAAAATGTAGGCAACAAGATTTCAGACATCATACGCAGCAGAATTTTCACTGATGCATCACCTAAGGTAATAGAAACAAAGGAGAAAATGAACAATGGAACTACATCAGTCTCAAAACTTCTGCACTACAAAAGATACAATCATCTAAATGGAAGGCTACCCACTGTATGGGAGAGCATAATTGCCAATGATATATCAGATAAGGGGTTAATTTCCAATATGTAGAGAGTGCTCATACAACTCAACAAAAGGAATACAAAGAACCCAATTAAAAAATGGGCAGAGGAACCAAATAGACACCTCTCCAAACAGGACATACAAATGGCTAAGAGACATATGAAGAAATGCTCAACATCACTAATCATCAGAGAGACGCAAATTAAAACGACAATGAGGTATCAACTCACACCTGTCAGAATGGCCGCCATCAACAAATCATCAAAGAAGTGTTGTCCAGGGTGTGGAGAAAAGGGGACTCTCTAGTACACCGGTGGTGGGAATGCAGACTGGTGCAGCCACTATGGAAAACAATATGGTGTTACCTCAAAAAATTAAAAATTGAACTTCCATTTGACCCAGTGATCCCACTTCTAGGAATATAGCCTAAGAAGCCTGAAACACCAATCAGAAAGAATATACGTACCCCATGTTTGTATTAGCACTATTTACAATAGCTAAGGATCTGGAAACAGCCCAAGTGTCCATCAGTAGACCAATGGATAAAAAAGCTGTGGTATATATACACAATGGAGTACTATGCAGCTGTAAGAAGGAAAGATCTCTTATCCTTTGAGACTACATGGAGGGTCCTGGAAATTATTATCATTAGCAAAACAAGCCAAACAGAGAAACACAAGAATCATATGATCTCACTTATTTGTGGAATATAATGAATATAACAGTCTGAGAAATGGGGTAGTCCCAGAGACATGGAAGTGTGGTACAGACTGACAATTCCCAGAAGAGGGGGTGGTAAGGGAGAGATAAACCACAGAACTTATATGCATGCATGCATAAACAATGGACATGGACAACAAAGCTGGGGACAGAACAAGAAGAGAGGGGGAGGGGGGAATCAATGGGTGAAAGAGTAGAAACATCTGTAACAAAAATAAATTAATTAATTAAAAAAAGAAATCATATCTAACTTTTTTCACATAACAATGGCAATATACTAGAAAGCTTAAAAAAAAAAAAAAAACTTCTTAAAAATATTCAAACATATAAACCTTGAATTGTAGCCCTGGAATAAATAAATAAATAAATAAATAAATAAATAAATAAATAAATAAATAAAGAACTTTCTTAGGTGTTCAGGGTAAGAAGATTTCCATAGGGTGGGGAAGATGTTAGCTGCAGATAAGCCTCATTTGCATTTTTTTTTGGGCTCAAGTGGGTGGTGTTAAATTTCTGAAGGAGAGGCTGTTGCATCTCCCTATGGCTCAGGGAAGAAACTTTTTGACTAAGGTGGCTGCTGTCCTGTGAGGGAGTAATTCATTGAAATCTCTGAGTGCCCTCCAAATACCAAGTCCTTCCACACAGTTTCAGACCAGTCTGTCCTCCTGGGAGGTGCTTTGTGTAGCTTACTTTTACTTCGTTGCCATTTTTCTATTTTTTAAATTCTTACTCAAGGATATTTTTTACACTGTGTTGACCAATAACAGCTCACTTTAGTCTGGTCTGATGGGCCTTCTCAACCAATACCTTCTTACCTCTCAGAACACAAAATAAGATGCAACTGACCTCTCCAGACTAGGTGAAGGTGCAGCAGTGGGGGATAATGTGGAAAGATTGTTGACCAGTTGCCTGTTAACAATAATCTGGGTGAAGTTTCCATGCCCCAATAGGTGAATGACATAGTTGATTAGGCTTCTTGGCTTTGTTGTCTCTGGAGTGATTTCAGAAAGCATGTTAGGTTATTATGGATAGATACTTATTAATTGCCATTTTATTTTATGGCTTAGTTCTTTATTTCTTCTTCTTACACCACTCCTTTTAGCATTTCTTGCAGTATTGGTTGGTGGTGGTAAATACCTTTAGCTTTTATTTTTTTAATAAATTAATTTATTTTTGTTACAGATGTTTCTCTTTCCCACATTGATTCCACACTCCACCTCCCTCTGTGCCCTGTCCCCAGCTTTGTAGTCCATGTCCATTGGTTATGCGTACATACATCTAAGTTCTGTGGTTTATCTCTTCCCTCCTTCCACCACCTCCTCTTCTGAGGGTTGTCAGTCTGAACCCTACTTCCATGTCTCTGGGTCTACCCTATTTCTCAGACTGTTACATTCATTATATTCCATATGTAAGTGAAATCATGTGGTATTTGTCTTTTTCTGCTTGGCTTGTTTTACTTAGGATAATATTACCAGGTTCCTCCATATGATTTCAAAAGATAAAATATCTTTCTTTCTTACAGCTGCATAGTACTCCATTGTGTATATGTACCACACCTTTTTCTCCATTTGTCTACTGATGGACATTTGGGCTGTTTCCAGATCTTAGCTATTGTAAATAGAACTGCCACAAACACAGGGGTACACACATTTTTTCTCATTGGTGTTTGAGGCTTCTAAGGGTATGTTCTTAGAGGTGGGATCATTGGGTCAAAGGGCAGTTCAATTTTAAATTATTTGAGGTAACACCATATTTGTTTTCACAGAGGCTGCACCAGTCTGCATTCCCATCAGCAGTATACTACAGACCCCTTTTTTCCACACCCTGGCAAACACTTGTTGTTTGATGATTTGTTGATGGTGGCCATTCTGACAGGTGTGAGGTGATACCTCATTGTTGTTTTAATTTGCATCTCTGTGATGATTAGTGATGTTGAGCATTTCTTCATATGTCTCTTAGCCATTTGTATGTCCTGTTTGGAGAGGTGTCTATTTGGTTCCTCTGCCCATTTTTTAATTGGATTCTTTGTCTTCCTTTTGTTGAGTTGTATGAGCACTCTATATATATTGGAAATTAACCCCTTATCTGACATATCACTGGCAATTATGCTCTCCCATACAGTGGGTTGACTTTCCATTTTGATGATTATATTCTTTGCTGTGCAGAAGCTTTTGAGTTTGATGTAGTCCCGTGTGTTTATTTTCTCTTTTGTTTCTGTTGCCTTAGGTGATGTATCAGTGAAAATTCTGTTGCGTATGACACGTAAAATTTTGTTGCCTACATTTTCTTCAAGAATCTTTATGGATTCATGAGTCACATTTAAGTCTTTTATTCATTTTGAATTTATTCTTGTGTATGGTGAAAGTAGATGGTCTAATTTCATTCTTTTAGCATATAGTTGTCCAATTTTTCAACACCATTTATTAAAGAGGCTGTCTTTACTCTACTGTATGCTCTTGCCCTCTTTGTCAAATATTAATTGAACATATTGTCTTGGGTTCATTTCCGGGTTCTCTGTCCTGTTCCACTGGTTTATATGCCTGTTCTTGTGCCTGTACTGGGTTGTTTTGATTACAGTGGCTTTGTAGTATAACCTGAAATCTGGTAATGTAATCGCTCCAACTTTGTTCTTTTTCAAGATTGTTGTGCCTCTTCGAGGTCTCTTTTAGTTCCATATGAACTTTTAAAGTATTTGCTCTAGTTTTGTGAAATATGTCATTGGTATTTTAATGGGGGTTGCATTTGGGTAGTATGGAAATTTTAATAATGTTATTCTTCCAATCCATGAACAAGATATGTGCTTCCACTTTTCTATATCTTCCTCTTTTTCCTTTTTCAATGACCTGTAGTTTTCTTGGAATAGGTCATTTACTTCTTTGGTTAAGTTTATTCCTAGGTATCCTAATTTTTTTTCTGTGATGGTAAGCAAGATTGTTTTTCTGGTTTTTCTTTCTGTGAGTTCATCATTGTGGTATAAGAATGCCATTGATTTCTTGACGTTAATTTTGTATCCTGCTACTTTGCCAAATTTATTTATTAATTATGGTAAATCTCTGATGGAGTCTTTTGGGTTGTCTACCAATAGTATCATATCATCTGCGAATAATGACAATTTTACTTCCTCATTTCCAATTTGGATCTTTTTAAAATTCCTGTTTGGTTGCTGTGGCTAAGACTTCCAGTACTATGTTAAATAAGAGTGGCGACTGTGGGCATCTTTGTTTGTTCCCATTCTTAAGGGAAATGTTTTTAAATTTTGCTCACTGACTATATGTTAACTGTAGGTCTTCCATATATGGCCTTTATTATGTCTAGATTTGATCCCTCTATTCCCAGATTGATGAGCATTTTTATCACAAATGTATGCTGGAGCCCTGGCCAGTTTGGTTTAGCAGTTAGAGTGTCAGCCTATGGTCCAGAGATACCAGGGTTTGATTTTTGCTACAGGCACATACCTCGGTTGCACTTTGTCCCTGGCCCTGGTCGGTCATGTGGGTGACAGCCACTCGATGTGTACTTTTCACAAAGATGTTTCTCTTCTCTCTCTGTTCCACTCTCTGCCTCCCACTCTACCTGACCAAAAAATTAAAGAAAATGTCCTTGGGTGAGAATTAAAAAAAAAAAAAAAAAGGAAGAAATGGGTGCTGGATTCTGCTGAATGCTTTTTTAGTGTTTGTTGATATGATCATATGATTTTTATCTTTCATTTTGTTTATGTGGTGTATCATATGTATTGATTTGCAAATATCATACCAGCCTTGCATCCCTGGGATGAATCCAACTGGGTCATGGTGAATAAATTTTTTGGTATACTGCTGGATTTGATTTGCTAGTATTTTGTTCAGGATTTGTGTCTATGTTCATCAAGGATATTGGCCTGTAGTTTTCTTTTCTTGTAGTGTCTTTTTCTCATTTTGGAATTAGAATTATGCTCGCCTCATAAAACAAGTTTGGAAATCTTCTTTCTTCTTGAAGTTTTTGAAATAATTTGAGGAGAATGGGTGTTAGTTCTTCTTTGAATGTCTGGTAAGATTCCCCCATGAAGCCATCTGGGCCTGGGTTTTATTTGCTGGGAGAGTCTTGATTACATCTTCAATTTCTTCTGTTGTCATTGGTCTGTTCAAGTTTTCTATCTCTTCCCAGTTCAGTTTTGGGAGATCATGTGTTTTTGGAATTTGTGCATTACACTTAGATTGTCAAATTTCTTGTCCTATAATTGTTCATAATTTTTGTTAACAATCCATTGTATTTCTATGGTGTCAGTTATTATTTCTCCTCTTTAATTTCTGATTTTGTATATTTGGGTTCTCTCTTTTTGTTTCTTGGTGAGTCTAGCTAAGGGTCCATCAATCTTGTTTATCTTTTCAAAGAACCAGCTCTTTGATTCATTGATTCTTTGAATTGTTTTTTTTTTTTTTTTTGGTCTCCATGTCATTTATTTCTACTCTGATCTTTACTATTTCTTCCTTCTACTTGCTCAGAGGTTTTCTTTTTGTTTGCTTTCTAGTTCTTTAAGTTTTGTGGTTAGATAGTGTATTAGAAATTTTTCTTGATTCTTGAGGTAGGCCTATAGTGCTATAAGTTGTCTCTCAGAAATGCTTTCACTGCATCCCATATATTTTGTGTTTTTGTGTGATCATTTTCATTGGTTTCCAGGAAGTTTTTAATTTCTTCCTTGATCTCCATGGTAACCCATTCATTGTTGACTGATATGCTATTTAGCCTCCATGTTTTCAAATATCTTTGAATGTTCTTGTTGCAATTGATTTCTAGTTGCATGCCATTGTGATCTGAGGAGATGTTTGATATGATGTTAATGTTCTTGAACTTGTAGAGACTTAGATTTTGTCTTTACATGTTGTCTATCTTTGAGAATGCTCATGTGCACTTTGGAAGAATGTGAATTCTGTGGTTTTGGGGTGCAATTCTCTGTAGATATCTATCAAATCCATTTCATCAGGCGCTTTATTTAAAGTCTGTGTTTCCTTGTTAATTTTCTGTCTAGAAGATCTATGTAGTGGTGTCAGCAGGGTATTGAAGTATTGCTATTTATTTCTCATTTTAAGTTCTGCAAAAGATTTTTAATATATTGGTGCTCCTAAATTGGGTGCATATATGTTTACCAAGGTTATATCTTTTATTGGATAGATCCTTTCAATATTATGTAGTAGCCTTTTTTTGTCTCTAGTTATGGTCTTCATTTTGAAATACACTGTATCATATATGAGTATCGTTACTCCAGCTTTTTTTCCCCCTTTTTGTTTGCTTGAAAGATTTTCTTTCATCCCTTCACTTTCACCCTATGTGAGTCTTTTGTTGTGAGGTTGGTTTCTTGTAAACAACATATATGTGAGCCATGCTCTCTTATCCAGTCTGTGTCTTTTTATTGGAGCATTGAAAACGTTCACATTTTAGGTGATAATTGATATGTACTTATTTATTTCCATTTTTGTTTAGTATGCTTCTATTTTTCTTCCTCTTTCTTCTACTAATTACAGCAGTCCTTTTAGCATATTTGCAGTGCTGGTTTGGTGTTAATATATTATCTTAGCCTTTTTTTTGTCTGGAAAACTCTTTATTTGACTTTCTATTTTGAATGATAGCCTTGCTGGATACAGTAGTCTTGGATTGAGATCCTTGTTTTTCATGACCTTGATTACTTCATGTCACTCCCTTCTGGCCTATAGTGTTTCCTTTTAGACATCAGCTGAGAACCTTATGGGGGTTTCTTTGTAGGTGACCTGTCGCTTATCTCTTGCTGCATTTAGGATTCTTTTTTGTCTTTAATTTTGGCATTTTAATTACTAGGTGTCTTGGTGTGGGCTCATTAGGGTTCTTCTTACTTGGGGTTCTCTGTGCTTGTTGAACTTAAATGCCTTCTTCCTTCACCAAGTTAGGAAAATTTTCTGTCATTATTTCTTCAAATATATTCTCTAACCCTTGCCCATTTTCTTCCTCTTCAGGGACTGCTATGATGCGAATGTTATTATGTTTCCAGTTGTTCCACAGTTCTCTTAAGCTGTCTTTCTGTTTTTTAATTATTTTTTCTTTATTTTTTTCTGATTGGTTGATTATTTCTATCGTGTTTTGTAATTCACTGATCTGGTCCTCAGCTTTCTCTACTCTGCTGGTTAGTTCTTCCAATGTGTTCTTAATTTCAGCTATGTCATTCTTCATTTCTACTTGGTTGGTTTTCAATGTTTCTATATCTTTACTCATGGTGTTGATATCCTTACTCATACTGTTGAGCTTCCTCATGATCATGGCTCTGAACTCTACCTCTGATAATTTGCTTAGCTACATTTCATTAATCTCATATTTGATAGAGTTATCTTGCTCTTTCTTTTTGGATTTGTTTTTTTGTTTCACCATTTCAGTTATCTCAGTGGGTTTTGGAGCCTGCCAAATATTCCCTGTGTGTGTTGGTGTTCTGCTGTTTGTGTCTCCCTCTCCTGGGTTTGGATGAGCCTGGGTTGGCCCATGTTAAACACCACAGGCAATTCTTACTTTCCTGGGTAAATTTGTAAGCCCAGAAAAGGTTCAGTTATTCTTTAGCTTTTTCCTGGTGGCTAGTACATTCAGTTACTCAGTGCCTTGGAATGTAGCCCTGGTGTTCTGCATTAGAGGATTTCCAGAGGGTGGGGTAGATGCTGGTTTTAAAGAACCCCAATTTGCATTTCTTTGCCTTACCTGGGAAAGGCTGAATCTTCGAAGGAGGTGCTGCTGCTTTTCCCCACAGCTCTGGGAAGAAGCACACTGGCCACCATGTTTTGTGGCCGCAACTCAACAAAGACTCTGAGTATCCTCCAAATCCCGGGTGTCCCCTCAGAGATCCAGCCTAGTCTGCCCTACCTCTCCCATAACCCTCAGGTTACTGGCTGTGGCTGTCCTGGCCCTCTGGGCTGTGGAGCAGGCTTTGCCTTTATTCCCCAAGGGTTTTGCTCACAGCTAAGACTGCGCTTTTGGTGGGCTTCTAGCCCGCCATCCTCTTGCTCCTCCATAGATCCTACCAGTGTACCTGGTTACAATGTCCTGTCCTGCTGCTTTTTTGTTGCTTTTTTTTTTTTGAAGATTTGTCTTTATTTTAGTTGTAATTACCATTTGGTCATGGGTGCTCATCTGTGTAGCTTCTATTCACTTCGCCTCAATTTTTACATCTTCTATGCCTATCTTGTGTGCAGGTGGGTCACACGAACCTTCCTGGTGCTCCCGTAACCTGCAGGTCTCGCGGGTAACTGGATTGTACAGTCCCTATGAGGACCTGGCTCTATGACTGTGTTATGGGCTGCTGGGTCGCAGATGTCTCTCTGGTGCTTCAGCACCCCACAGGCCCTGTGGGTAACTGGATCACGCAGTCCCTGCTGGGTCATACTGGCCTCTCTGGTGCTTTAGCACCCTGCAGCACCCTGTAAGAAGATAGCACAGACTCAGCTAAGTCACACAGGCCTCTCTTGGCTTTTAGCACCCCACAAGTTATGGGTGTAACTAGATTGCATAGTCTTTGCTGGGTCACATAGGTCTTTCTGGTGCTTCAGCACCCTACAGGTCTTGCAGGTAACTGAATCACACAGTACCTGCTGGGTCACACAGGCCTTTGTGGTAACCCTGCACCCTGCAGTTTCCATGGGTGGGCATCTGGATCACACCAGTCTCTCTGACTCTGGCTTCCCATTGCTCTTGTGAGCTACTGGACCACACAGGCCTCTGTGGAGCCCCAGGTCTTGTCACTGGTGGCTGGGGAGTGCTTCTGCCCTGTGGGGCTCAACTCCTGCTCAGCTTTTGCTGTAGTTTTTGAGGATGGGTCTCAGCTGCTGGTCTGTGCTTCTGTTGCCTGGGGATGGATGTCTGCTCTCCAGCTTCTGTTGCTGGTGGTATATCTTGACCCTGATCAGGCTGCTACAATGCAATACGGTGCTGGGCTCCCCCACTGTCTGCAGCTTCCACAACCAGCACCTTGGGACCTCCACTACTGTGCACAGGTCTGTGTTCACAGAGAGTGTCCACTGGTCCGATGATATCAGGTGTGCTGGTGAGCTCAGGTTGCTGGGCCCTACCCACTCCTACTGTCTCCTAGGAGGTAAGATTTGGATATTCCAAAATTGTGGGACCTCTAGGCGGTGCAGGGAGAAGCATCTTGAAGGGACGCTTACTGCAGTAGCCGGCTGCTCCCATCCACAGCACAGGAACTTTCTGCTCTACATCTCTGCACTGCTCCAGTTTGGTAGTCTACCTTCACGTCCACTCACACTTTCATACACATGCTCACTCTCTCACACACTCACCCTCCCTCCATTCGTGCCTGCCACCATTTTCCCCTTTAGGTTTTTTGGTCTGTGAAGCCATTTCACCTTTAATTTTGAATGATTGTCTTGCTAGATAAAGTTGTCTTGGATTCAGACTTTTTTCTTGTATTACTTTGTACACTTCATGTCACTCCCTTCGGGCCTGCAGTATTTCTCTTGAAAAATCAGCTATCAGTCTAATGGGAGCTCCCTTGTAGGTAACTTTCTGTCTCTCTTGCTTTAGGATTCTCTCTTTGTCTTTAATTTTGCCATTTTTATTATGATGTGTCTGGCTGTGGGTCTTTTGGGTTTCTTCTTGCTTGGAACTCTTTGTTTCTTGGACTTGTGTGACTTTTTTCTTCACCAGTTTAGAAAAGTTTTCTGTCATTTTTTTCAAACTGGTTCTCTATTCTTTTCTCTGATTCTCTCCTGCTGGTACTTATTTGATGTAAATGTTGTTATTCTTTGTGTTCTCCCAAAGCTCCTTTAAACTCTCCTTATATTTTTAAATGTTTTCTTCATTTGCTGCTCTATTTGGGTGTTTCTTTCTACTTTGTCTCTCACTCACTGATTTGGTCTTCAGCTTCTTCTAATCACTATTAAATCCCTCTAAGATATTTCTCATATCAGCTATGTCATTCTTTATTTCCTCTTGATTTTTATTCATAATTGCTACTTTTTTTTAAAGCTGATGTAGTTCCCACTAAGCTCTCTATATTTCTCTTTAATTGCTTTTAGTTTTCACTGAATTGAGCATACTTAAAATCATTTTTTTTACTTCTTTATCTGACAATTTATTTTTCTTACATTTTATGTAATTATTTTCTGGTGCTTCCTCTTTTTCTTTTATTTGGGTGATGTTTCTTTGTCTCCCCATTTTTACCATCTGGTAGTTCTAGACCCAGTGAGGGATGTTGGGATGTGTAGGCAGGTCAGTATGCATCAAATAAGGCTGCTGTGCCTTTAAGACTATTCTGGTGTATGGCTCTCTTTGCCTGTTGTGGGTCCTGGAGGATTGACTACTGGTGGCTAGTAGTGGTCTGCCCTGGTAGGCACTGCTGGTGGGTCACATGAGTCTTACTAGAGCCATGGTCCCTGCTTATGCTATAGGCAGCTGTATTGCTCAGGCTGCAATGGAGCTCCAGGTTCCACTGCTGGTTGCGTTAGCTCCTTCACAGCCTCTGTTGATCCTGTTGGGAATGGGTCTCAGCTGCTATACTGTGCTGCTGCTGCCTGGTGATGCATGTCTGCTCTGAAGCCTCTGTTGCTGGGGTTGTGTCTTGACTGTGATGAGGCTGCTGCTGTGGGGGATGGTGCTCAGCTCCCAGCTGCTTGAGGCTTCTACAGAAAACACCTTGTCAGTACTGCTGCTGTGCACTGGTCTGTGTTGACACAGCAGGGTACACTGTTCCAATGGTGCAAGGTGCACTGGTGAGGCCAGGTCATTGGGCCCTAGCCACTTCAGTTGCCTCCTCTCCGAAAAGATCAGGGATCTTACAAAATGGTGGGACCTCCCAGCTGAGCAAGGACTGCAGTTCCTGTTTTTTCCCTGCTCATGGCACAGGAACATTTTGTCCCTTGTTTCTACACTGTTCAAAGTTGTTCATCCACCTACACATCCTCTCACACTCACCCTTCCTCCGGTCCTGCTCTTTGCCATCTTCCCTCAGAAACCTCATTTTTTATCTGTACGTTCTCTTTAGATAAGTATTCATGACTTTTTTCACTTAAAATTTTTTTCTTTATTGTTTTTAGAGAGAGAGAAAAGAAGAGAGAGATAGAAATATCAATGAGAGAGAACATTGATTGACCACCTCCTGCATGCCCCCATAGGAAATTTGGCCTACAATCTGGACATGTGCCCAGACTGGGAATCGAACTGGTGACCTCTTGTTGTATGGGTTGATGCTCAACCACTGAGCCACACTGGCTGGGCTGTCTTTTTTCACTTTTTCATTGACTTGTTTGTTTTTCTGGTGTTGAGTTATTTTGGATATTAACCCTTTATGGAATATGTCAATGACAAATATCTTCTTGCATTGAATAGGTTTTTGTTGTTATTGATAAAATTCCTTGCTGTCCATCTCTCACATGTCAGAATAGTTATAATCATTTAATCATAAAACAGCAAGTATTGGTGAAGATGTAGAGAAAAGGAAAACCTAGTGCACTGTTGGAGTGCACATTGATGCAATCACTATTGAAACTTTACGGAGGTTCCTCAAAATATTAAAACATAAAACTTCTTTGTGAACCAGCAATTTTACTTCTGAGTATGTTTCTGAGAAATTCAAAACACTATTTGAAGTAATATATACACCCTTCTGTTTATTGCAGCATTTTTTTAAAAGCTAAAATATAGAAGCAACCCAAGTATCTATCAACAGACAGGTGGATAAAACTTTTGTGGTATATATACACAATGAAATACTACTTGGCCTATAAAAAAAAATAAAATTTTACCTTTTGTAACAGCATGAACATAGAAGGTATTATATTACATAAAATAAACCAGATGAAGACAAATACCACATGATTTTAATTATATATGCAGTCTAAGAAACTATAAACGAATATATGAAATAAAATAGACTCATAGATACATAGAACAAGCTGATGGTTGCCTGTGTAGAGGAAGGTTGTTGAGCAGGGTAAAAAAGGTGAAGAAATTAAGCAGTACAAATTGGTCATTACAGCATAATCACAGAGATATGAATTATAACATAGAAAATATAATTTATATTACTGTAATAACTATGTATGGTGTGCCAGGTGAATACTTGAAATATCAGAGGAATCACTTTGCAAATTATATGCTTGTCTAACCTCTATGCTGTACTCCTAAAACTAGTACAGAATAAAACGGAATGCAAATATTGTAATTAAAACATAAAAAATAGTTTTTCTAACAACGATTAACATTTTTTTACCTTAGTTTATTTTTTATTCACATTTTTAAATTATGCAGAACATTTTTATTTTAAATAATTCACTAAAATTAGTTGTCTAAACTGATTCTCCTTAGTAATTGTGAACATAGAATCTTAGTGACTATTTCTGTTATTGCCAGTCACTTGTCTGTCATGTAATGCATGAAATTGTTGATTAGACATGCATGTGAAAATATCTACAATACAAGAATTAGTGTAAAAATAATCAGTTAATTTTTTTGTATTTTAAAACATTCTTTGCTAAACTAAGTTTAGATTAAATAAAGACGGAAGTTCTTTACTGTGAGAAAAAACACATGATTATATAATATTATAGATTATAAGTCACTTGAAAGAATACATTTAAAAGTAAATAATTTGCAACAACAAATCACCTGTGCAAGGTCAGAAAGATCTTAATACTAGTATAAAAAATAACATTCAGTTTTCTAAATCGTAAAATTCTATTTTATTTGTTCAGAAAAACCATTGTTTACCTATGTTGTCATAAGTATGCCTTTAGCCTCCCTTTTCCTGCAGGTTGTTATGAGCTCAACAGAAGAAGGCAGCATGCAGAAAAATTATTAAATTCAGAAAGAGTGTGATCTGGTTTGGCTTTAGAAAAGCTGTAGTTTTTATATGTAATTAAGTTATATATATGGCCAGGCAAGTTGTAAAGAATTTTGAACATCTTTGTTACTGACAATTTTTCATTAAAAGTAATACTTATCCTTATTTTGTTTTCATATTTTTGGAACAGAGAATTATTTCTGAGCTGTAATAGATTGAAAGGTGGTACTGTCCCATCAAGATCGTTTGTCACCTGTCCAGATAAAGTAAAAAGCTTAATAGTCTGTAAAAGCCTAACAAAGTGTTAACAAAGATTTTGTTGTTTCAGAGCTGCTAACTTTCTTTATGGCAGTTAAGATTTGTCACCAGTAAACCGATTTCCATGGTATCTCTGTACCCAGCCACCATAGAACTTTATCAAAATATGAGTGCTCATCTCACCAGTATGTGTCCAGTGCCATAGAGAAAAATTTGTCTCAGTGAGGGAATGAAGTGATTGGATAATATGTGTACATACAGAGTAGGGCAAAAGTAAGTACGTGCTGGCTTGATCATATCACCTTGCCCTGAATAAATAATTGCAAAAGACCGACTATGCAGCTTTCAGAAGCAAACTGAGAAAATACAAGCTGGCCTGTTACTCAGTACTCCTTTAAGCAAATTTGTCCTCTAAGCAAATTTATTTTTTTTTAAACTTAGAAAGTAGAGTGAATAATAGGACAACCCTAACCATAGATTGTGCTGATGCAGTTCCCTTCTGCCTCAGCTCCCCCACCTTCATTCCCAACTGCCCCCCCTTCTGTACTTGCTTGCTCCCCCAAGGCTATCAAGAAATGTCAGTTGCAAGGAAGAGTAAATGAAAGCTACACACACTGCCTCTAAGGACCAAACTGATATTACAACTAAAGACAAATCACCAGGAAAAAGCAACAGAAAAGCAGCTTGTGAGGATCATATAACAGGGACACTGACTCAATCCTGGCAGGATTGTGGAGGCGCAAGAGGGGCACTGGGAGCCCACAGATAGCAGTGGCCTTGGTTGTGAGCAGCACCCTAGGGTTAAACTCCCAAGCAGTTCCACAGCCTAGAGCTAGGACAGATGCTAAAATAGCTACAACCACTAACCTTTGGCTCTGGAAAAGAGAGGGCAGACTGGATTGCAACTGTGTGGGGACACTCGGGATTTGGAGGGTACACAGAGCTTTTATGGAGTTACAGGTAAGCAGGATGGTGGCCATTTTACTTCTTCCCAAGGCTCTTGAAATAGGTGACTGCTCCTCCCTCAGAGATTCAACCCCACCTAGGTGGGCCATTGAAATTCAAATTGAGGCTCATTAAAAAAACTAGTGTCTGCCCCACGCTTGGGAAATCCCCTTATGCTGAGCACCTGAGGATATTATCATTCAACTGAAAACCCAAGGTTCTTCAAGTAACTGCTGCTGATAGCCTCCAGGCAAAAAGCTAGAGGATAACTGAACCATTCCTGGGGTAGCAACTCTAACCCAGGAAAGTAAGACTTGACAGTGGTGTTTAACATGGTTCCTCTTTCACTCATCCAAACTCAGAAAAGGGAGCCACAAACAGAACACCAAAAACAAGAGGGAAAATTTGGAAGGCTCCAAAGCCCACTGTGATAGTGAAAATGGTGAAACAAGAAACAAAAGCAAAATGTAAGAACAAGCGGCCACTACCAAAGATGAGATAAATGTGGAGCAGTTAAGAAACTTAACAGAGCTAGAATTCACAGCAATGATCTTGAAGAAGCTCTACAGCATGAGTAAGGACATAAACACCATGAGTAAAGACATAGAAATGTTGAAACTCAACCAGTTGGAAATTAAAATCCACCAAGAAGAAATCAAGAATGACATAACAGAAATAAAGAACACATTAGAAGGACTAAACAAAATAGTAGAGGAAGCTGAGGACTGGACAAGTGAATTACAAAACAAGGTAGAAAAAAATTAACCAATCAGAAAACCAGAGGGAAAAAAGAATTTAAAAACAAAAATACAGCTTAAGAGAACTGTGGGAAAACTGAAAACATAATAACATTTGCATCATAGGAGTCCCCGAAGGAAAAAAAAAATAAAAAAGGGTTAGAGAATATATTTGAAGAAATAATGACAAAACACTTTCCTAATTTGGTGAAGGAAGAAGACATTCAAGTTCAAGAGGCACAGAGAGGCCCAAGTAAGAAGAACCCAAACAGGCCCACACCAAGACACATAGTAATTAAAATGCCAAAAATTAAGGACAGAGAGAGAATTCTAAAAGCAGTGAGATAAGCAACAGATAACCTACAAAGGAACCAACCTTAAGGCTCTCAGTTGACTTCTCAACAGAAACAATAAAGGCCAGAAGGGAATGGCATGAAGTAATCAAAGTCATATAAAACTAAGATCTGAATCCAAGACTACTCTATCCAGCAAGCTCTCATTCAAAATAGAAGGTCAAATAAAGAGCTTTCCAGAACCAAAAAAAAAAAAAAAAGTAAAGGGAATATATTAACACCAAAACAACAATGCAAGATATGCTAAAAGGACTGCTGTAATTAGTAGAAGAAATAAGAAGAAAAATAGAACCACACTAAACAAAAATGGAAATAAATAAGTACATATCAATAATCATTTTAAATGTAAATGGACTGAATGATATGATAAAAAGACACAGAGTAGCTGATTGGATAAGAAAGCATGACTCATCTATATGGTGTTTACAAGAGACCCACCTCATAACAAAAAAACTCACATAGGTTGAAATTGAAGGGATGGAAAAAAATCTTCCAAGCAAATGGAAAGAAAAAAAAAAAAAAGCTAGGGTAACAATACTCATATCTGATAAAATTGATTTCAAAATGAAGGCCATAACTAGAGACAAAGAAGGCCATTACATAATATTGGAAGGATCTACCCAACAGGAAAATATAACCTTAATAAACATATATGCATCCAATATAGAAGCACCAAAATATATTAAAAATATTCTGGAAGATGTCAAAGGAAAAATTGATAGCACTACAATTATAGCAGGGGACTTCAAAATTTCTCTGACATCACTGGACATATAGAAATAAAATTAGCAAGGAAACAGAAACTCTAAATGAAACACTAGGTCAAATGGATTTCATAGATATCTACAGATAAATACACCCCCAAAATAGAAAATTTATATTCTTCAGAAGTGCACATGGAACATTCTCAAAGATAGACCACATGATAGGGCACAAACTAAGTCACTACAAGTTCAAGAAGATTAAAATCATATCAAGCATCTTCTCAGATCACAATGGCATGCCACTAGAAATAAATTACAGCAAAACATGCAAGTACATTTGAACACATGAAGGCTAAATAGCATGTTATTAAACAATGAATGGATTACCAAGGAGATAAAGGAAGAAATTAAAAACTTTTTTGAAACCAGTATAAATGAACACACAACATCACAAAACTTATGGGAATCAGGGAAAGCAGTTCTGAGAGGAAAATTTATACCGACTTACCTCAAGAAGCAAAAAAAAATTCTAATTGACTATCTAACTTCACAACTTAAACATTAAGGATGCAAACAAAAAGAAAACCCCAGAGAAAGTAGAGGGAATAAAATAGTAAAGATCATAGTAGAAATAAATGGCATGTAAACCAAAAAAACAATTCAAAGGATCAATGAAACAAAGAGTTGGTTTTTCAAAAAGATAAATAAGATTGATGGACCTTAGCTAGAATCACCAAGAAACAAAGAGAGAGAACCCAAACACACAAAATCAGAAATGAAACAGGAGACATAACAACTGACACCACAGAAATACAAAAGATCATTAACAACTACTATCAACAATTATACGGCAACAAATTTGACTATCTAAGTGAAATGGACAAATTTTTAGAAACAGATAGTCTTTTAAAACTTGATGGAGAAGAGATGGAAAACTTGAACAGACAATAACAACAATGGAAATTGAAGAGGTAATCAAGACTCTCCCAGCAAACAAAAGCCCTGACTGGGATGGCTTCATGGGAGTTTTCTCAAACATTCAAAAAAGAACTAACACCCATTCTCCTCAAACTGTTTCAATTTTTTTTTTAAAAAGGATGACTTCCAAACTCGTTTTATGTGGCTGGCATAATTCTAATTCCAAAACCAGAAAAAAACACTACAAAGAAAGAAAACTACAGACCAATATCTCTGTCAAACATAGATGCCAAAATCCTGAAAAAAATACTAGCAAATCAAATCCAGCAATACATCAAAAAAATATTCACCATGACCAAGTGGGATTCATCTCAGAAAGGCAAGGCTGGTACAATATTCACAAATCTATAAATGTGATAGACCACATAAACAAAATCAAAGATGAAAATCATATGATCATATCAATAGATGCTGAAAAAGCATTTGACAAAATCCAGCACCACTTCTAATAAAAACACTCATCAATGTGGGAATAGAGGAATCATATCTTGACATAATAAACACCATATATGTAAGACCTACAGCGAACATCATACCCAATGAGCAGAAACTTAACGCATTTTCATTAAGAAGAGAAACAAAATAGGGATGCCCCATTTCACCACTATTATTTAACATAGTACAGGAAGTCATAGCCACAGCAATCAGACAGGAAGAAAAAATAAAAGGGATCCAAATCGAAAAGAAGGAAGTAAAACTGTCATTATTCGCAGATGATATGATAGTATAAATAGAAAACCCCAAAGACTCCATCAAAAATTTATTAGACTTAATAAACAAATTTGGCAAAGTAGCAGGATAAAAAATTAACGTCAGAAAATTGATGGCATTCTTATATACCAATATTTTACTCATCAAAAGAGAATCTGAAAATATAATCCTCTTTACCATCATGGCACAAAAATTAAGATACCAAGGAATAAACTTAACTATAGAAATAAATGACCTATTTGCAGAAAACTACAGTACATTGGAAAAAAACAATAGAGGAAGATGCTTAAAAGTGTAAGCACATAGCTTGTTCATAGAATGGAAGAATTAACATCATTAAAATGTCCATATTTTTCAAAGCAATCTATAGATTTAATGCAGTTTTATCAAAATATCAATGAAATATTTTACAGAACTAGAACAAATACTTTAAAAGTTCATATGGAACCAAAAAGACCCCAAATATCCACAGCAATCTTGAAGAAAAAAAGACAAAGTTGGTGGGAACAAAATAACAGATATCAGGTTATACTGCAGCCTGGTACTTTCACAAAAACAGGCATATAGACCAGTGGAACAAAATAGAGAACCCAGAAATGGATCCAAGTCATTATGTTCAAATAATATTTGACAAAGGAGGCAAGAGCATACAATGGAGTAAGACAATCCTTTAATAAATTGTGTTGGGAAAATTGGACAGCTACATGCAAAAAAAAAAAAAAAAAGAAACTAGACCATCAGCTTACATTATACACGAGAATAAACTCAAAATGGATTAAATACTTAAATGTGACCTGTGAATCCATAATAATTCTGGAAGAAAATGTATGCAACAAAATTTTGGACATTATATGCAGGATAATTTTCACTGATACATCACCTAAGGCAAGAGAAACAAAGGAAAAAAATGAACACATGGGAGTACATCAAACAAAAATGTTCTGCACAGCAAAAGAAACCACCATCAAAATGAAAAAAGAACCCACCGTATGGGAGAGCATCATTTCCAATGATAAATCAATTAAGGGGTTAATTTCCAAAATATACTGAGTACTCACACAACTCAACAAAAGGAAGACAAAGAACCTAATTAGATAATGGGCAGAGGAGCTGAATAGACACCTCTCCAAAAAGGACAAATGGCTGATAGACATATGAAGAAATGCACAACATCACTAATCATCAAAAAGATGCAAATTAAAACAACAATGAGGTATCACCTTACACCTGTCAGAATGGCCACTATCAACAAATTATCAAACAAGGATTGACAAGTGTGTGGAGAAATAGGGACTCCAATAAATTGCTGGTGGGAATGCAGACTGGTGCAGCCACTATGGAAAACAATGTGGTGTTACCTCAAAAATTAAAAATTGAACTTCCATTGACCCAGTGATTCCACTTTTAGTAATATACCTTAAGAAGTCTGTAAAATCAATCAGAAAGAGTATATGTACCCCCATATTCATAGCAGCACTATTTACAATAGGTAAGATTTGGAAACAGCCAAATATGTGAATATATTTGTCAATCTAAGAAATGTTAATTACTTGTGACACATAAAAAAGAAAGAAAATCAACATTTTTACCTTAAAAGGTTGCCATTATTCATTGAAAAAGGTATCAGACAACCGATGACCCAATGGCCTGGGGAAATGCTTTTGCAGATCAGACTGCGAGAGAAAACCAGTGGGGCGATTGGGTCACAAAATTTCCCTAAAGTTTTCCATTATGCAGAAGAGGAAAAGAATTTGTAACTAAGCTTAGCAGGAACATGAACAATTTCAGTTGCTACATACACCCTGAGCAGAGGATTCTGTTACCTAAGGCACTAAGATGACATCTCATTTTTAAGACTCACCTGAGCACCCACCTAGAGAGAACTAAACTGATTGAACGTTCCAAGACTTCACCATTATGCCAAGTAAACTGCTGCCTGCTGTCCTACTTGTGCTCAAATAAATAAAAACAACAAGGAAATTCTCAATCTAGGATTCTACTAAGTGGACAGAACCTAGGGGAACGTTGGAAAATAGACTTTACTGAAATAATTCCAGAAAAGTTTGATTACAAATACCTTCTCATTTTTATTGACTTTTTATCAAGTTGAACAGAAGCCTTTTTGACTAAATCTGAGACAGCTCAGACACTAGGAAACTAATATCAGAAATAGTCCCCCAATTTGGCCTCCCTATAGCCATGGGGTCCGACAATGGTATGGCATTCATTGCCCAGATCACACAAGCCTTAGCTAAAATTTTAAAAATTATTTGGAAATTACACTGTGCATACAAGCCTCAGAGTTCAGAACAGATAGAAAGGATGAATTGAACAAATTAAGAAAACTATTACTAAATTAAAATTAAAGACAGGCAAAAATTGGGTCAGTCTCCTTTTTGCCATATTGCGGGTCCAACGTGCTCCCTATATTAAGGGTCTCTCTCCCTATGAAATAATGTATGGGAAACCACCACCGCTTTTCCACAAATTGGGAGAAGAAACCTTAGCTAAACTAAATAACCATCATCTTCTTCTTAAGTCCTTATAGGTTCTGCAACTCCTCCAGCAGAAGAACCATCATATGGTAAGAGATTCTCTCCCTAAGCATTCTCTTCTAGGTGATTCAGATCTCCACAATATTAAGCCTGGAGATTTAATCTGGATCAAGAAAATTCAGCCTGCTTTGTTGGAACATGGATGAACTGATCCTCTGCCTGTAATCCTCACCACTCTGACAGCCTATAAGGTAGCAGGTCACCAATTTTGGATTCATGACACCCAGGTAAAGAAAGCACACCCCAATCAGATACCAGATAAATGGACAAATCACCTTACCAGGAGTCTTGCCTACTATTTCTATGTCAGAGGACCTGCAAGAAGATGAAGGTCTTAGATTACTTGTAGCCCCAGGAGGGACTTGGTTTGTCTGCATTACCAGAGTAACTTTCTATATTAACACATATACTGATGATTTTGGACTAGGTATTCTAATTTATGTAGTCCCACAGGTCTACTTTCACTCCAATGAAGGTGGGTATAAACATTTTGGAATCTCAGCTGGAAGAGAAAATGGACAAAAGCCATATTACTTCCACTTCCTCCCACCTTCATTCCCTTCCGCTTATCACCAACTGCTTCTGCTTCTGTACTTGCTTGCTTGCTCTCCCCCAAGGTCATCAAGGTCAATTGCAGAATTTTGTAACTAGCCACCTAAAAAATAAAAAAATGTAGCTGAAAGTCAAGTACGATCTCTGAAAACTCAGGATAAGTTGCTGGCCGTCTTTGTTCTCTATTTGGCTTTAATTCAGCTCTGATGGTCTCAGTTTACTCACACTACAACAAGTTTACAGTTGGGCCTACAGAAAATAATACTAGACTCCTGAAGGGGTGTCTCAATTGGTTGGAGCATTGTTCTTTTTTTTTTATTATTTAAGTAATGAATTTATTTTTGTTACAGATGTTTCTCCTTTTGCCCCCACTGATTTCCCCCTACCACTCCCTCCCCACCTTGTCCCCAGCTTTGTTGTCCATGTCCATTGTTCATGCATACATGCATATTAGTTCGGTGGTTTATCGCTCACCCACCAACCCCTCTTCTGGGGATTGTTAGTCTGTAACCCACTTCCACGTCTCTGGGACTACCCCATTCCTCAGACCATTATGTTTATTATATTACACAAATAAGTGAGATCATATGATACTAGTCTTTCTCTGTTTGGCTTGTTTCTCTTAGAATAATACTTTCCAGGTCCCTCCATGTTGTCTGAAAGGATAAGATATCTTTCTTTCTTACAGCTGCATAGTACTCCATTGTGTATATGTACCACAGCTTTTTTAATCCATTCATCTACTCATGGACACTTGGGCTGTTTCCAGATCTTAGCTATTGTAAATAGAGTTGCCACCAACATGGTGGTATATATATTCTTTCTGATTGGTGTATTAGTCTTCTTAGGGTATATTCCTAGAAGGAAGATCACTGGGTCAAATGGAAGTTCAATTTTTAATTTTTTTACGTGACACCATATTGTTTTCCACAGTGGCTGCACCAGTCTGTATTCCCACCAGCAGTGTACTAGAGTCTTCTTTTCTCCACAACCTCATCAACACTTGTTTGATGATCTGTTGATGGCGGCCATTCTGACAAGTGTGAGGTGATACTTCATTGTTGTTTTAATTTGCATCAATGTGATGATTAGTAGGGATGTTGAGCATTTCTTCCTATGTCTGTTAGTCATTTGTATGTCCTGTTTGGAGAGGTGTCTATTTAATTCCTCTGCCAATTTTTAATTGTTTTTTTGTTTGTTTGATTTTCTTTTCTTAGTGTATGAGCACTCTATATATTTTGGAAATTAACCCTTTTTTTTCTGATATTATTGGCAATTATGCTCTCCCATACAGTTGGTTGCCTTTCCATTTTGATGATTGTATCTTTTGCTGTGAAGAAACTTTTTAGTTTTATGTAGTCCCATTTGTTTATTTTCTCCTTTGTTTCTGTTGTCTTAGGTGATGTATCAGTGAAAATTCTGTTGTGTATGATATGTGAAATTTTGTTGCCTACATTTTCTTCTAGAATTTTTATGGATTCACGGGTCACATTTAAGTCTTTTATCCATTTTGAATTTATTTTTGTGTATGGTGTAAGTTGATGGTCTAGTTTCATTGTTTTGCATGTAGCTGTCCAATTTTTCCAACACCATTTATTAAAGAGGCTGTCTTTACTCCACTGTATGCTCTTGCCACTTTTGACAAATATTAATTAAGCATATTGCCTTGCTTTCATTTCTGAGTTCTCTGTTCCACAAGTCTATATGCTTGTTCCTGTGCCAGTACCAGGCTGTTTTGATTACAGTGGATTTGTAGATAACCTGAGATATGGTAATGTGATCCCTCCTATTTTGTTTTTTTTTTTCAAGATTGCTGTGGCTATTGAAGGTCTTTTTTGGTTCCATATAAACTTCTGAAGTATTTGTTCTAGTTCTGTGAAGTATTTCATTGGTACTTTGATGAGGATTGCATTGAATCTGTAGATTGCTTTGGGCACTATGGACATTTTAATAATGTTAATTCTTCCAATCCATGAACAAGGTATGTGCTTCCACTTTTTTATATCTTCCTCTCTTTTTTTCTTCATGACCTATAGTTTTCTGTAAATTGGTCCTTTATTTTTTTGGTTAAGTTTATTCCTAGGTATCATTTTTTTTTTTTTTTTTTTTGCTGCAATTGTAAATAAGATTGTTTTTTTAGTTTCTCTTTCTTTGAGTTCATCATTGATGTATAAGAATACCATCGATTTCTTGATGTTAATTATGTATCTTGCTACTTTGCCAAATTCATTTATTAAGTCTTGTAAGTTTTTGATGGAGTCTTTGGGGTTTTCTGCATAGAGTATCATGTCATCTGAGAATAATGAAAGTTTCACTTCCTCCTTTCCAATTTGGATCGCTTTTATTTTTTCTTCCTGTCTGATTGCTGTGGTTAGATTTCCAGTACTATGTTAAATAAGATTGGCAAAAGTGGGCATTCTTGTTCTGTTTCTGCTTTTAATTTCTGACCATTGAGTATGATGTTGGCTATAGGTCTTTTATATACGGCCTTTATTATGTCAAGATATGATCCCTCTATACCTACATTGCTGAGCGTTTTTATCAGAAATTGATGCTGGAGTTTACTGAAGGCTTTTTTGGCATCTATTGATATGATCATGTGGTTTTTATTCTTCATTTTATGTATATGGTATATCACATTCATTGATTTGTGAATATTGTACTAGCCTGGCGTCCCTGGGATAAATTCCACTTGGTCATGGTGAATAATTTTTTAATGTATTGCTAGATCTCATTTGGTAGTATTTTGTTCAGGATTTTGGCGTCTATGTTCATCAGGGAAATTGGCTTGTAGTTTTCTTTCTTTGTAGTGTCTTTTTCTGGTTTAGAATTAGAATTATGCTGGCCTCATAAAATAAGTTTGGAAGTCTTCATTCTTAAATTTTTTGAAATAATTTGAGGAGAAAGGTGTTAGTTCTTTTTTTAATGTTCCATAAAACTCCCCTGTGAAGCCATCAGGGCCTGGGCATTTGTTTGCTTGGAGAGTCTTGATTATATCTTCAATTTTTTAAATTATTGGTCTGTTCAAGTTTTCAATCTCTTCCAGGTCTAGTTTAAAGAGACTTTGTGTTTCTTGAAATTTGTCCATTTCGATTAGATTGTAGAATTTGTTGCCATATAATTGTTCTTAGTAGTTGTTAACAATCTTTTGTATTTCTGTGGTGTCAGTTGTTACTTCTCCTCTTTCATTTCAGATTTTGTGTATTTGGGTTTTCTCTCTTTGTGTCTTGGTGAGTCTACCTAAGGGTCTATAAATCTTGTTTATCTTTTTGAAGAGCCAGCTATTTGTTTCATTGATCCTTTCAATTTTTTTTTTTTTTTGGTCTCTATGTCATTTATTTCTACTCTGACCTTTACTATTTCCTTCCTTCTACTTGTTCTGCAGTTTTCTTTTTGTTTTCTATTGGTTATTCGTATACTCACATAAGTTCTTTGGTTTATTTCTTACCAGCACCATCACATTCTATCTCTCTGAGGACTGTCACTTTGTTTCCTACTTTAATTTGTTTAGTTCTATTTGATCAAGTGCTTATTTTGTCATGATGTTCTATAGTCAGATTTTGTGGTCTTGGTCTTGGTCTGATTGGCTCATTTATCTCAGTATAATAGTCTCCAGGTCTTCCTATGTCATGTAAAAGGATAGAGATATTTCTTTCGTCCAGTTTCATAGTATTCCATTGAGTTTATTATCACAACTTTTTATCCATTCATCTATTGATAAGCACTTGGGCTGTTTCTATATCTCAGCTATTGTAAATAACACCATCATGAACACAGAAGTGTATATATTCTTTTATATTGGCATTTCAGGAGCCTTAGGATGTATTTCTGAAAGTAAAATCAGTAGGTCAATAGAAATTTTATTTTTAATATTTTGAGGAAACACGATAGTGTTATTCACAGTGGCTGCATCAGGCTGCATTCCACCAGCATTGTACCAGAGTCCCCTTTTCTCCATACCCTCACCAGCACTTGTTGTTTGCTGATTTGTTGATGGCAACCATTCACACAGGTGTGAGGTGATACCTTATTGTTTAAATTTTTATCTTGCTGATGATTAGTGACGTTGAGCATTTTTTATGTCTCTTGTCCATTTGTATGTCCTGTTTAAAGAGGTGTTTCTTTAAATTCTCTGCCCATTTTTTAATGCGTTCTTTGTTTTTCTTTTGTTAAGTTGTGTAAGTACTCTATATATTTAAAAAATTAACACCTTATCTAATGTATCATTGGCAATTATGCTTTTTCATGTAGTGGATTCCCTTTCTGTTTTGATGAATGTTTCTTTTGCTGTGCAGAAGCTTTTTAGTTCGATGTAGTCCCATGTTTTTATTTTTTCCTTTGATTCTTTTGCCTTAGGTAAGATATCAGTGAAAATTCTGCAGCATATGATGTCTGAAATTTTGTTGCCTGCATTTTCTTCTAGGATTTTTATGAAATAACAAGCCAAATTTAAGTCTTTTATCCATTTTGAGTTTATTCTTGTGTATGGTGTAAGTTGGTGGTCTACCTTCTCTCTCTCTCTCTTTTTTTTTTTTTGCATTTAGCAGTTCAATTTTTCCAACACCATTTATTAAAGAGGTTGTCTTGACTCAATTGTATGCTATTGTCATATTTGTCAAATATTAATTGAGCATATTGTCTTGGATCTATTTCTGAGTTCTCTATTTTGTTCCATTGATCTATGTGCCTGTTCTTGTGCCAGTACCAGGCTGTTTTGATTACAGTGGCTTTAAAGTATAATGTGATATTTGGCAATGTGATTTCTCCTACTTTGTTTTTTTTTTTTTTCAAGATAGTTATGGATATTAGGGATCTTTTTTGGTTTCATATAAATGTTTGAAGTGTTCTAGTTCTGTGAAATATGTCGTTGGTATTTAATTGCATTGAATCTATTGATTGCTTTGGATAATATGGACATTTTAATGATATTAGTTTTTTTGATTTATGAACAAGATATGTGCTTTCACTTTTAAAATATCTTCTATTTCTTTTTTAATGACATGTAGTTTTCTGTGAAGAGGTTTTTTACTTCTTTGGTTAAGTTTATTCCTAGGTATCAATATTGTTTTGCTGCAATGTTAAATAGCATTGTCTTTTTGTTTTCTCTTTCTGGAATTTTATCATTGGTGTATAAAGATGCTGTTGATTTCTTGATGTTAATTTTGTATCTTACTACCTTGTCAAATTCATGTATTAAGTCTAGTAGATATTTGATTGAGTGTTTAAGGTTTTCTATGTACAATATCATGTCATCTGTAAATAATGACAGTTTCACTTTCTCCTTTCCAATTTGTATCCCTTTTAATTTTTCTTGTTCAATTGCTGTGGCTAAGACTTCCAAAACTATGTTAAATAAGTGGCAAAATTGGGCATCCCAGTCTTGTACCCATTCTTAAGTGAAATGTTTTTAGTTTTTGCTTATTGAGTAAAATATTGGCTGTAGGTTTTTTATATAACCTACCTTTATCATGTTGAAATATAATTCCCCTATTTCCACATTGCTGAGCGCTTATATAAGCAATATAAGCTGGATTTTGTCAATTTTTTTTTCAGAATCTATTGATATTTTTACATGATATTTTTCTTTCATTTTGCTTATGTGGTGTATCACATTTATTGACTTGTGAATATTGTACAGTTCTTGCATCCAGGTGAGGAATCCCACTTGGTCATGGTGGATAATATTTTTGATCTATTGCTGGGTCTGATTCACCAATATTTAGTTAAGTATTTTGGCATCTGTATTCATCAAGTATATTGGCCTGTAGTTTTTCTTTCCTTGTAATATCTTTATCTGCTTTTGGAGTTAGGATAAGCCCGGCCTCATTTAATGAGATTGGAAGTCTCCTGTCTTCTTGGATTTTCTCAGATAGTTGAAGAATGGGTAGTAAATCTTCTTTGAATGTTTGTAAAACACTTCCCTGAAGCCATCTGGTCTGGCCTTTTGTTTGCTGGGAGTTTCTTAGTTACATATTCAATTTTTTTTTTTTTTTTTTTAATTATTGGTTTGTTCGAGTTTTCTGCTTCTTCCCAGTTCACTTTTGGTATATAGTGTGTTTCTAGAAATTTATCTGTTTTGCCTAGATTGTCCAATTTGATGTCATATAATTGTTCATAGTATGTTTCAATGATCCTTTGTTTTTCTGTGGTGTCAGTTGTTAATTCTCCTCTTTTATTTTGATTTCTTTATTTGGGTCTTCTTTTTTAACTTCTTGGTGAGTTTGGTCCATCAATCTTTTTTATCATTTTAAAGAACCAACTTTTGTTTCATTGATCTTTTGAACTATATTTTTGGCCTCTAATGTTGTTTATTTCTCTTCTAACTTTTATGATTTTTCTTCTACGGGCCCTAGATTGTTTTTGTTTTCTTTACAGATTTTTAAGTTGTAGCATTATAGGGTCAATTAGAAAATTTTATTGTTTCTAGAGGTAGGCCTGTAGTTCTATAAACTTTCCTTACAGAACTGCTTTTGTTTCATCTCATAAATTTTGTATTGTGTTTTTTTCATTGGTTTCCAGGAAGTTTTTAGTTTCTTCCTTGATCTTATTGGTAACCCATTTGTTGTTTAACAACATGCTATTTATTCTCCAAGTGTTTGAATGTTTTAGTTATAAATAAGTTCTAGTTTCATATTGTTGTAGACCAACGAGACAGACCAGACTCAGACTCCGAACTGGGTTCAAATTAAGAGAGCTTTATTAGTCATGTGGTGACTGTCCCATCCTACTCAGAGGAGAGAGCAGCCCTGAGCTCAGGGGGTGGGTTGCTTATATAGTTGTTTTAGCCCCTGTTAAGGAATTCGGATTAGGGTATGCAAGAAAGCAAGCATGTACAGAAGCAGATATTTGCAGTTAGCTGTTATGCCTGAGGGAACTATCAGTTTCTGTGTACACAAAGCAATGGTTATCTATACAATGCAGTGGTTATCTATATAATGCAGTGGTTATCTATTAGCAGATAGTTCTTGCCATTCCCTTAAAAATCCAGGGAGCAAGGTCATATGTTTGTCCTTTACATTCTCCACTGGTCTTAGGGTTCAATCAAATCTTTGATTCTAAAGTGTCTTCAATTTCTTCCATTGTGGCTAGCCTCTGATAAGGTGTGCTAAGAACCATAAGCTTAACAGCCCATACCGTTTCTCTAAAAAATTACATTAAGTGATTAATTAGGATTAGGCCACAAGTTAATATTAATAGGAGGAGGATTAAGGGGCTCGCAAGGCTAGTGATAAGAGTAGTGAACCATGGGGACCAATTAAAGAGGTTCTCATACCAATTCTGAGAGGTGGATAGAGCCTTTTATGCTTTCTCTAATAATATCAGATTGGTTAGCATAAAAGCAACAGGTTTCTCCTAAGGCTAAACAGAGAATAAATAAACCTGTGGAATAATATTAGCAAGAATACATAAGTCTTTGGTTCCTATGGGAAAGACGCAGGGTGTCAGTCCTGAGGCGCAAGCAAACCAAGTCCTGGGGGGTGCAGTTAGGACCCAAGTCTCTTGTGATAAGGGGCTTAATGGGGTTAGAGTGGTAGCATCCCCGCATGAGTCCGCATAAGGGGAAGAGCTTAGGTGGTAGTTGCCGATGATGAAGCATGTCCCCTGTCCTTGTAGGACTCCAAGGGTCAGGCGGGGGCCCGTACCTTCATAGCAGTGGCCACTCTTGAGTGCATCTAAATTGGGTAGGTGCTTTACTGGCAATCAGAATCAGGAAAGAGACTAGGAGGAAACCCTGGAGAGCTTTATCTTCAGGGGATCCTCGGTCCCCTGTAAGGCCCATTGTTCAGATATTTGCTCAGGGTGTGCTTTCTTTACCTGAGTGTGGTGAATCTAAAATTTCCATCCTGCTACCTTCAGAGTGGTGGGCGTCGTCAGGATAACAGGAAAAGGGCCAGTCCAGTGAGGCTCGAGGAAAGCAGGCTGATGTTTCTTGACCCAGACCCAGTCACCAGGGGTGAAGTTGTGCGGTGGTATCTGTGGTGTCCCCAGTTGGGGTCTGGTGTCCTTGTTTGGCTGTTGGGTCTGTTCTCTCAGCCTCTGGATTGCCTGCAAAGAACTGAGGAGGTTATGGTTACCTAGGTTGGCTAAGACCTCGTCCCCAATTTTGGGTAGAATAGGGGGAGGTCAGCCAAACATGATTTCAAATGGGGTGAAACCCTTAAGATAAGGGGTACAGTGCACACGAAGGAGGGCAAAAGGAAGGAGCCTTATCCAGTTATTGCCTGTCTCAAGGTGGAGCTTAGTTAAAGTTTCCCTTAATGTCCTATTTATTCTTTCCACCTGTCCTGAACTCTGAGGCCTGTAGGCACAATGCAATTTCCAAGTAATCCTTAAAACTTTAGCTAACAATTTTGTGGTTTGGGCAATAAATGCCGGGCCATTGTCAGACCCCAGAGCTAGAGGGATGCCAAATTGGGGAATTATCTCAGAGAGCAGTAACCGAGCAGTTTCAGTCTTGGTAGGAAAAGCCTCAGTCCATCCAGAGTAGGTATCTATGAAAACAAGAAGATATTTATAGCTATATTGGCCAGGGGTGACCTCAGTAAAGTCAATTTTCCAGTGGTCACCAGGAGCTGTGCCTCATTCTCGGTTCCCGAGGTCTGTTTTTTCCTGAGGGTGAGACTTGACTTGGGCACAGGCAGGGCATCTCCTTATTTCAGGTTCTATCCATCTGTTAAGGTTTGGGACATAAAAGTCTCGGGCTATGAGACTGGAGAGTTTAGTCTTGCCCAGGTGGGTGCCCTGATGGAGCTGAGAGATCAGCTCTTGGCCTAGAGCCGCAGGCAAGAGGATCCTCCTGTTGGGGAGAAGCCGCAGGGCCACTGGTTTTAGTTGAGCCATAGTCCAAGTTCTTCCTCCTCTTGGGTATAGGAGGGTTCTTTGACGAGGCTTACCCCTGGAAAGACTGGAAGGATCTCTAGTGGCCCCACTGGTCTTAGGGCAGCCTCCCAAGTCTGATCAGTGAAGGTGTTCCCCTTAGCTTTAGGGGCATCAGAGTTCTGGTGGCCTCGGCAGTGGATAATGGCCACTTTTGTTGGTAGCCAAATGGCCTCTAGGAGGGCAAGAATTTCTTCTTTATTTTTGATGTTTCCTTCCTGTGGTTAGGAGTCCCCTTTCTTGGTAGAGGGCCCCATGGACATGGGCTGTGGTAAAGGCATACCGGCTGGCAGTCTAGATGTTAACTGACTTGCCTTTTGCCCATCTTAAAGCCTGAGTTAGGGCAATTAGTTCAGCCCTCTGAGCTGAAGTCCCCAAGCCCTAGTGCCTGGGCCCAGATGACCTTATCTAGCATGACTGCTGCTGCTCCTGCATATTAGACTTCTTCCTGGATGAAGCTGCTCCCATCTGTATAGAGAGCATGCTCTGGAGTTGGGAGAGGGTTATCAGTTAGGTCAGACGTTAGGTTAGTTAGAGTCTCAAGAATGTTTGAGCAATCATGAAGGGGAGCCCGAGGGTCATTGTCAGGCAGCAGGGTGGCTGGGTTGAGGGCAGAGGTCTTCAGGAACTGGATTCAGGAGGAGTCTAAGATGAATACCTGGTATTGGGTGATCCAGGCGTTAGACATCCACCAATCCAAAGGGCTTCTGAGGAGACCCTCAACAGAGTGTGCCCCAATAATCTGGAGGTCTTGCCCTAGGGTTAGGTTGGGTGCTTCTTTAACTAGAATAGCAGCAGCTGCTATGGCTTCCAGGCAGTGGGGCCAGCTGGAGCTACCTAGTCTAATCTCTTAGATAAGTAGGCAACTGGTCACTTCCAGGGCCCTAATGATTGGGTTAGGACCCCTTTGGCAATGCCTTGAGTCTCAGAGTTGAAGAGCTGAAAGGGCTTAGCAATATAAGGCAGAGCTAGGGCTGGCGCAGACATAAAGGCCATTTATAGTTTCTCAAAGGCCTGTTGTTCTATCTCAGTCCAGATTAAGTCATTGTCTTTTCCCTGTGTGCTGGTATAGAGAGGCTTAGCGATCTTGGCAAAGCTAGAGATCCAGAGGTGGCAGTACCCTACAGACCCATGAAATTCCTGAACCTGTCTCTTTGTCATGGGGGTAGGGATTTTCATGATCACCTCTATCCTGCTATTGGAGAGCAACCGTTTTCCTTCTTTGAATTCATAACTAACCTAGGTAGGTCATGGTGGTGGTGCATAATTGAGCTTTCTTGGCTGAGACCTGATATTGTAAGTGTTCTAGCTCTAGTAGGAGTGCCTTCAAGGCCTCCTCACATTCAGGAAGAGAAGCGGCTGCTAGAAGCAAATCATCTACATACTGTAGCAGGGTGACATGTTGGTACCTTTCCAGGAACAGTTGGAGGTCCTTGCTCAAGGCCTCATCGAAGATGGTGGGAGAGTTCTTGAATCCTTGAGGCAGTCAGGTCCAGGTCAGTTGTCCTGAGAATCCCCCTCCCGGATAAACCCATTTGAAGGCAAAGATGGGTTGGCTGAGAGGAGATAAATGAATTGAAAAGAAGGCGTCCTTGAGGTCCAACACAGTATAGTAAACACAGCTAGGACGGATCAGACTCAGAAGCGTGTAAGGGTTCAGAACCGTGGGGTGGATGGTTTCCACCCAAGTGTTTATTCCCTTAAATCTTGGACCATCCTAAAATCCTCAGTCCCAGGCTTTTTAAATGGCAAGAGAGGAGTGTTCCAGGCTGACTGGCAAGGTTTTAAAATGCCAGCTTCGCTGAGTCTATTAATATGCGTAGTTATTCCTAGTTTGGCCTTTATGGAGATCGGGTATTGGAAAATGAGGTCCTTAGGTTTCTGTTGCCCCCCCCCCCCTTAGGGCAGTCCTTTTTCCAATGACCATATTCTTTGCAGTAGGCACATTGGTTAGGGTCAAGAAGTGGCCGAGATCATTGCCTAGGTCTCCGTGAGGTTGGCCCTGTGTTTTTAAGCCTATTTCCCCATTACCCTTTTTGATTCTCTTGAAGAGCGGCTATGATTACTCTTGTGACTTTTTTAGTACTGGCCGTTTCTGGGTCATTCTGGTTGTTAAATACTCTCTGAGCTATTTCAACTAACTCACTAAGATTCTTTCCTTCAAAACCTTCTAATTTCTGGAGTTTTTTCCTAATGTCTGGGGCCAACTAGGTGACAAAAGCAATGCTAATTGCCTGCCTGTTCTTAGGGGTTTCCGGGTCTATGGGAGTAAAGAGGCAATAAGCCTTCATGAGACGTTCAAGAAAGGCCGGTGGGGATCCCCTGCAGTTTGAACAGTCTTGCTTACCTTAGACAGATTAGTTGGCTTTTTGGCTGCTCTGTGGAGGCCCTGAAGTAGAGATCGGCGATATTGGGTTACAGCCTCCTTACCTTGATCAGTGTTTGGGTCCCAATTGGGTCGGGTAGTTGGGAGGTAGGCTATTTGGGCCGAATCTGTGAGGGGTTGGCCATCTGGCCCAAGGACGGATTTTGC
This sequence comes from Molossus molossus, assembly GCF_014108415.1. Lineage (NCBI taxonomy): Eukaryota > Metazoa > Chordata > Mammalia > Chiroptera > Molossidae > Molossus > Molossus molossus. The sequence goes on along the minus strand of NW_023425377.1, from coordinate 54,830,799 downwards.
CGCCTCTCTGTGGATCCTGTTCCTCTCCTCGGAGGTTAACAGGACCTGCAACAATTGCTGACAGTCATCCCAAGTGGGCTGATGTGTGTGGAAGACTGTCTCTAGGAGAGAGATTAAACCTCAGGGTTTATCAGAGAAGGAGGGCTTCTGTTGTTTTCAATTATACAGATAGCTAGTTGAGAAAGGGACATAAACCATGAAAGGCCGAGTCTGGTCTCCACCTGGTGGTGGAGCAACCTGATGGAGGGGCAGAATGGCTGCCGAGGAGTCTGGCACCTGTGGAGGAGGGTTATAAGGGGTGCTGCCACGTGTATGGGATGGACTGAGTGGCTGAAGGGCTTCAGCCTCTCAGGCTGCAGCAGTGGCAGGTGGCAGAGACCAATAAGGGGGTGGCCACACAGGGCCAGTGAGGGGGTCTTCTGGGGGACCTGAAAGAACAGGGTAAAGCCTTTGGGAGGGAGCAGGAGCCGAGGGCTTCTGAGGCTTCCACAGAAGCTGGGCAATTAAAATCTTCTTCCTTTTAGGGCATGAACATTTCTTAATATAATTAGGCTTGTCAGTAGCTATGTCAATCCAAACATTGATGTACGGAGTTTGGTCAGGGTGTCCGGGAGTCCCATAGATGATGCCTCAAACTGCAAACAAAGAGCTTAAGTCAAAAGTGCCCTGGGAGAGCCAATTGACCCGGAAAGTGGGCCACTCCAATTCGCACAAAGTGCGTAAGAATCCAGGGTCTGCTGAGATTCTGTAACCTGAGGCATGCTTGGAAAGGTCTGAGAAGTTATTAAGGAGATATTGAAGAGGGGTCCTAGGTCCTGAAGGTCCCTGACCCATTCTGAAGAACACAGGCCGGCACAGCACAGAAACATAAAACACAAAACACAAAAGGACAAACAAATAAGACAGACAAAAAATGAGACAAATCAAACTGGGGCCAAAAGTGACATCTTGCTATGGCCCTGGGGCAGGATCTCTGTTCTGCGTCCAGCAGATCCACTTCCCCTCACTCTGCAGAGTTTTCAGAAACAGACTTACCGAGGGACGTCCCATCTGCTGAACTGAACCTGAGCTCAGGGTTTCCAGTTGCTCTCTAGATGGAATTTTGGAGTGGAGACAATTCCCAGGGCAGAATGGCATCTGGGGTGGAGGAACGTCTTCTCTGAGGCCTTTCCCTAGACCACCTGTCTGCTCCTGGGATGGACCTGTCCCCAGAGTCTGAGGAGGTCAACCCACCTATGTGGGGGACCTTGTTTGTCAATCTCACTGGGGACTCCAAATGTTGTAGACCAACAAGACAGACCAGACTCAGACTCTGAACTGGGTTCAAATTAAGAGAGTTTTTTAGCCATGTGGCGACTGTCCCATCCTACTCAGAGGAGAGAGCAGCCCCGAGCTCAGGGGGTGGGTTGCTTATATAGTTGTTTTAGCCCCTGTTAAGGAATTTGGATTAGGGTATGCACATACAGAAGCAGATATTTGCAGTTAGCTGTTATGCCTGAGGGAACAATCAGTTTCTGTGTACTCAAAGCAATGGTTATCTATATAATGCACTGGTTATCTATTAGCAGATAGTTCTTGCCATTCCTTTAAAAATCCAGGGGGCAAGGTCATGTGTTTGTCCTTTACAATATCATTGTGGTCTGAGAAGATACTTGATATGATTTCAATTTTTTTGAATTTGTAGAGACTTACTTTGTGTCCTAATATTCGGTCTATCTTCAAGAATGTCCCGTGTGCACTTGAGCAGAATGTATATTTTTTAGTTTTGGGGTGAAATATTCTATAAATGTCAATTAAGTCCTAGTGATCTAGGTCATTTTTAAGGACTCTATGTCCTTGTTAAGTTTTTGTCTGGAAGGTCTATCCAGTGGTGTAAATGGGGTGTTAAAATCACCCACTAAGATTGTATTGCTATTGATCTGTTCCTTCAAGTTCTCTGGAAGTTTTTAAATATATTTTGGGGCTCCCACACTTGGTGCTTATATGTTTACCAGGGTTATATCCTCTTGTCAGATTGATCCTTTTAATATATAGTGACCTTCTTTGTCTCTTATTTGCCCTCATTTTAAAGTCTATCTTGTCGAATATGAGATTTGCTACACCAATTTTTTTAAAATTCTATTTGCTTGGTAAATTTTTACATCCCTTCACTTTAATCCTGTGTGTCTTTTGTTGTGAGGTAAGTTTCTTTAAACAGCATATATATAGGTCATGTTTTCATATCCAATCAGCTACCCTATGTCTTTTGATTAGAGCATTCAAGCCATTTACATTTAAGGTAATTATTGATAGTTATCAGTTGCCATTTTAATTTTATGCCTGTGCTTATTTTTCTCTTTCTGTTTCTTCTTATTCTTTTTACAACAGTGCCTTCAGCATCTCTTGCACTGTTGGTGGTAAATTTCCTTTTTTTTTTTTTTAAATCCATGAAGCTCATTATTTCTCATTCAGTTTTGAATGATAGCCTTCCTGTATAGAGTAGTCCTGGCTTCAGACCTTTGCCTTGCATTACTTTGTACACTTTATGTAACTCTCTTCAGGCCTGCAGTGTTTCTATGGAGAAATCAGCTGACAGTCTAATGGGATCTACCTTGTAGGTAACTTTCTGTCTTTCTCTTCCTTCAAGATTCTTTCTTTTCTTTAGTGTTTGCCATTTTTATTGTAGGTAACTTTCTGTCTTTCTCTTGCTTCAAGATTCTTTTCATTCGTCTTTGCCATTTTTATTATGATGTGCTCAATTAATATTTGAAAATGGTGACAAGAGCATGCAGTGGAGTCAAGACAGCCTCTGCAATAAATGGTGTTGGAAAAATTGGACAGCTATATGCAAAAGAATGAATTTAGACCACCAACTTACAGTGTACACAAGAATAAACTTAAAATAGATAAAAGACTTAACTGTGATTCATGATTTCATGAAAATCCTTGAAGAAAATGCAGTCAACAAAATTTTGTACATCAAACGCAGCAGATTTTTCACTGATACAATACCTAATATAATAAAAACAAACAAACAAAAATAAACACATGGGACTACATCAAACCGAAAAGCTTCTGCACAGCAAAATAATCAACCATCAAAATGGAAAGGGATACAGCAGATAAAGGGTTAATTTTAAAAATATATAGAGTACCCATACAACTCAACAAAAGGAAGACAAACAACCCAATTAAAAATTGTGCAGGGGACCTAAAGAGATAGTTCTCTAAACAGGACATACAAATGGCCAAGAGACATGAAAAAATGCTTAATATCACTAATCATCAGACAGATGCAAATAGAAATAATGAATTGTCACTTCACATCTGTCAGAATGGCTGCCATCAACAAATCATCATACGGGTGCTGGCAAAGGTGTGGAGAAAAGGGGACTCTAGTACACTGCTGGTGGGAATGCAGACTGGTGCAGCCACTATGAAAAACACTATGGTGTTACCTCAAAAATTTAAAAATTGAACTGCCATTTGACCCAGTGATCCCATTTCTAGAAATATACCCTAAGAATCCTGAAACACCAATCAGAAAGAATATATGTACCCCATGTTCATAGCACTATTTACAATAGCTGAGATCTGGCAACAGCCTAAGTGTCCATCAGTAGACAAGTGGATAAAAAAAAGCTGTGGTACATATAAAAGATGAAGTACTATGTATGCTGCTGTAAGAAAGAAAGATTTCTTATCCTTTGAGATGACATGAAGGAACCTGCAAAGTATTATTCTAAGCAAAACAGAGAAAGACAAATATCACTTGATCTCACTTTTTTTCTGGGATATAATGAACTAAATAAACTGATGAACAAAATAGATCCAGAGTCATGGAAGTAGGGTACAGACTAACAGTCTTCAGAAATGGGGGAGGGAAGGGATAAACCACAGAAATTATATGCATGTATGCAAAACCGTTGGACATAAGACAACAAAGCTGGGAAAGAGCTTGGTGGGTGGTGGAGGAGGGTTTCAATGGGGAAAAAAAGGAGAAACATCTGTAACAATAATTTAAAGAAAGGGCTGACGACCTAAATAGTCACCTCTCCAAAGGACATACTAATGTTCATGTGAGTTATATCACATGAGCTAAAATAAACGGAACAGACCCAGAGACACAAAGGAGTATGGTTCAGACTGACAAACCTTAGAGTAAGGGGGCAGGAAGAATGGATGAGATGAACCAAAGAACTTATATGCATGTATGCAAATCCAATGGACATAGACAACAATGCTAAGGAAGTGGGGAGAAGAGTGTATACGGGAGAAAAAGGAGAAACATCTGTAACAAAAATAAATTAATAAAAATTGGAAAAAAAAATAAATTTTTAAATATTTCTTTATTTTTTATTTATTTTTATTTTTTATTTTTTTATTGATTAATTTTTGTTACAGATGATTCTCTTTTTTTCCCCCACTGATTCCCCCCTCCCCCTTCCCTCCCTGCCCCTTCCCCAGATTGTTGTCCATGTCCACTGTTCATGCATACATGCGTATAAGTTCTGTGGTTCATCCCTCCCCCACCTCCCCACTCCTTAGGGGATTGTCAGTCTGTACTCCGCTTCCGCGTCTCTGGGACTACCCCCATTCCTCAAACTATTATGTACATTATATTCCATAAATCAGTGAGATCATATGAAATTTGACTTTCTCTGTTTGGCTTGTTTCACTTAGGATGATACTTTCAAGGTCCCTCCATGTAGTCTCAAAGGATAAGAGATCTTTCTTTCTTAGCGCTGCGTAGTACTCCATTGTGTATATGTACCACAGATTTTTGATCCATTCGTCTACTGATAGGCACTTGGGCTGTTTCCAGATCTTAGCAATTGTAAATAGTGCTGCTACAAAAATGGGGGTACATATATTCTTTCTGATTGGTGTTTTATGCTTCTTAGGGTATATTCTTAGAAGTGGGATCACTGGGTCAAATGGAAGATCAATTTTTAATTTTATGAGGTGACACCATATTGTTTTCCAGAGTGGCTGCACCAGTCTGCATTCCCACCAGCAGTGTACTAGAGTCCCCTTTTCTCCACACCCTCGCCAACACTTGTTGTTTGAGGATTTGTTGATGGCGGCCATTCTGACAGGTGTGAAGTGATACCTTATTGTTGTTTTGATTTGCATCTCTCTGATGATTAGTGATGATGAACATTTCTTCATATGTCTCTTAGCCATTTGTATGTCCTGTTTGGAGAGGTGTCTATTTATATCCTCTGCCCATTTTTTAATTGGATTCTTTGTCTTCCTTTTGTGGAGTTGTATGAGCACTCTATATGTATTGGAAATTAACCCCTTATCTGATATATTATTGGCAATTATGCTCTCCCATGCAGTGGGTAGCCTTTCCGTTTTGATGATTGTATCTTTCGCTGTGCAGAAGCTTTTGAGTTTGATGTAGTCCCATGTGTTCATTTTCTCCTTTGTTTCTATTGCCTTAGGTGATGTGTCAGTAAAAATTCTGCTGCATAGGATGTCTGAAATTTTGTTGCCCACAGTCTCCTCTAGGATTTTTATGGATTCATGAGTTACATTTAAGTCTTTTATCCATTTTGAGTTTATTTTGATGTAGGGTGTAAGTTGATGGTCTAGTTTCATTTTTCTACAAGTAGCTGTCCAATTTTCCCAGCACCATTTATTAAAGAGGCTGTCCTTACTCCACTGTATGCTCTTGCTACCTTTGTAAAATATTAATTGAGCATATTGCCTAGGGTCCATTTCTGGGTTCTCTATTCTGTTCCACTGGTCTATATACCTGTTCTTGTGCCAGTACCAGGCTGTTTTGATTATGGTGGCTTTGTATTATAACCTGAAATCTGGTATTATGATCCCTCCAACTTTGTTCTTCCTTGTCAAGATTGCTGTGGCTATTCGAGGCCTTTTTTGGTTCCATATGAACTTTTGAAGTAATTGTTCTAATTCTGTGAAGTATGCCGTTGGTATTTTGATGGGTATAGTGTTGAATCTATAGATGGCTTTGGGTAATATGGACATTTTAATGATGTTAATTCTCCCAATCCATGAACAGGGTATGTGTGTCCACTTTTTTACATCTTGCTCTATTTCTTTTTTCAAAGACCTGTAGTTTTCTGCGAATAGGTCCTTTATTTCTTTGGTTAAGTTTATTCCTAGGTATCTTAATTTTTTTGCTGCAATGGTAAATGGGATTGTTTGCTTAGTTTCTCTTTCTGTGAGTTCGTCATTGGTGTATAAGAATGTCATCGATTTCTTCACGTTAATTTTGTATCCTGCTACTTTGCCAAATTCAATTATTAAGTCTAGTAAGCTTTTGTTGGAGTCTTTGGGTTTTTCTATGTACAGTATCATGTCATCTGCAAATAATGACAATTTCACTTCCTCCTTTCCAATTTGGATCCCTTTTATTTTTTCTTCCTGTCTGATTGCTGTGGCTAAGACTTCCAGTACAATGTTAAATAAGAGTGGTGAAAGTGGGCATCCTTGCCTTGTTCCTGTTCTTAAGGGAAATGCTTTTAGTTTTTGCCCATTGAGTATGATGTTGGCAGTAGGTCTTTCACATATGGTTTTTATTATGTCTAGATATGATCCCTCTATTCCCACACTGCTGAGCGTTTTTATCAGAAATGGATGCGGGATTTTGTTAAAGGCTTTTTCAGCATCAATTGATATGATCATGTGGTTTTTATACTTCAATTTATTTATGTGGTGCATCATATTTATGGATTTGTGAATATTGTACCAGCCTTGCATTCCTGGGATGAATCCCAATTGGTCATGGTGGATAATTTTTCTGCTGTATTGCTGGAATCAATTTGCTAGTATTTTGTTCAGCATTTTGGCATCTATGTTCATCAGGGATATTGGCCTGTAGTTTTCTTTCTTTGTTGTGTCTTTTTCTGGTTTTGGAATTAGAATTATGCTGGCTTCATAAAACGAGTTTGGAAGTCTTCCTTCTTCTTGAATTTTTTGAAATAGTTTGAGGAGAATGGGTATTAGTTCTTCTTTGAATGTTCGGTAAAACTCCCCGTGAAGCCATCCGGGCCTGGGCTTTTGTTTGCTGGAAGAGTCTTGATTACATCTTCAATTTCTTCTGTTGTTATTGTTCTGTTCAAGTTTTCAATCTCTTCCTGATCCCGTGTTGGGAGACTATGTGTTTCTAGAAATTTGTCCATTTTGCTTAGATTTTCTAATTTGTTGCCGTATAATTGTTAATAGTAGTTGTTAACAATCATTTGTATTTTTGTGGTGTCAGTTGTTATCTCTCCTCTTTCATTTCTGATTTTATGTATTTGGGTTCTCTCTCTTTGTTTCTTGGTGAGTCTAGCTAAGGGTCCATCAATCTTGTTTATCTTTTCGAAAAACCAGCTCTTTGTTTTATTGATCCTCTGAATTGTTTTTTTGGTCTCTATGTCGTTTATTTCTGCTCTGATCCTTATATTTCTTTTCTTCTACTTGCTCTGGGGTTTTCTTTTTGTTTACTCTCTAGTTCTTTAAGTTGTGAGGTTAGGTAGTCTATTAGAGATTTTTCTTATTTTTTGAGGTAGGCCTGTAGTGCTATGAACTTCCCTCTCAGAACTGCTTTTGCTGCATCCCATAGATTTTGTATTGTTGTGTCCTCATTTTCATTGGTTTCCAGGAAGTTTTTGATTTCTTCCTTGATCTCCTCGGTGACCCATTCATTGTTTAATAATATGCTATTTAGCTTCCATGTGTTCAAATGTCTTTGTATGTTCTTCTTGCAATTGATTTCTAGTTTCATACCATTGTGGTCTGAGAAGATGATTGTTATAATTTCAATCTTCTTGAACTTGTAGAGACTTATTTTGTGCCCTAACATGTGGTCTATCTTTGAGAATGTTCCATGTTCACTTGAGAAGAATATGAATTCTGTAGTTTTGGGGTGTAGTTCTCTGTAGATATCTATTAAATCCATTTGGTCTAGTGCTTCATTTAGAGTCTCTGTTTCCTTGCTAATTTTTTGTCTAGACGATCTATCCAGTGATGTGAGCGGGGTGTTGAAGTCCCCTGCTATTATTGTATTGCTATCGATTTCTCCTTTGAAGTCCTCCAATAATTTTTTAATATATTTTGGTGCTCCTATATTGGGTGCATATATGTTTATCAAGGTTATATCTTCCTGTTGAATAGATCCTTCATTATTATGTAGTGACCTTCTTTGTCTCTAGTTATGGCCTTCAATCTGAAGTCTATTTTATCAGATATAAGTATTGCTACCCCAGCTTTTTTTTCTTTTCCATTTGCTTGAAAGATTTTTTTCCATCCCTTTACTTTCAATCTATGTGATTCTTTTGTTGTGAGGTGGGTCTCTTGTAAACAACATATAGATGAGTCATGCTTTCTTATCCAATCAGCTACTCTGTGTCTTTTTATGAGAGCATTCAGTCCATTTACATTTAAGGTGGTTATTGATATGTACTTATTTATTGCCATTTTTGTTTAGTGTGGTTCTATTTTCCTTCCCGTTTCTCCTAGTAATTACAGCAGACCTTTAACATTTCTTGCAGTGCTGGTTTGGTGCTAATGTATTCCTTTAGCCATTTTTTTGTCTGGGAAGCTCTTTATTTGATTTTCTATTTTGAATGATAGCCTTGCTGGGTAGAGTAGTCTTGGATTCAGATCCTTGTTTTTCATGACGTTGATTACTTCATGCCATTCCCTTCTAACCTGTAGTTTTTCTTGTGAAAAGTCAGCTGAGGGCCTTATGGGAGTTCCTTTGTAGGTAACCTGTTTCTTATCTCTTGCTGCTTTTAGGATTCTCTCTTTGTCTTTAATTTTTGGCCGTTTGATTACTATGTGTCTTGGTGTGGGCCTGTTTGGGTTCTTCTTACTTGGGTCTCTCTGAGCTTCTTGAACTTGAATGCCTTCTTCCTTCACCAAATTAGGGAAGTTTTCTGTCACTATTTCTTTGAATATATTCTCTAGCCCTCGCTTACTTTCTTCTTCTTCAGGGACTTCTATGATACGAATATTATTCCGTTTCCAGTTGTCCCACAATTCTCTTAAGATCTCTTCCTATTTTTTAATCGTTTTTTCCTTTTGGTTTTCTGATTGGTTGATTTCTTCTAGCCTGTCTTCTAATTCACTGATCTGGTCCTCAGCTTCCCCTACTCTGCTTTTAGACCTTCCAGTGTGTTTTTCATTTCTGATATGTCATTCTTCATTTCTTCTTGTTGGTTTTTCATTTCCAGATGGTTTATTTTCAACATTTCTATGTCTTTACTCATGTTGCTCATGTCCTTACACATGCTGTTGAGCTTCCGCAACATCATGGCTCTAAATTCTAGTTCTGTTAACTTGCTTATCTGCAACTCATTTATTTCATCTTCTGTGGAGGTCTCTTGATCTTTCATTTGGCTTTTGTTTTTGTTTCTCACCATTTTGGTTATCACAGTGGGCTTTGGATTCTGCCAAGTTTTCCCAGTGGGTGTTGGTGTTCTGCTGTTTGTGGCTCCCTCTCCTGGGTTTGGATGCACCAGGGAGGACCCACTTTAATCCCGCCAAGTCCCCTGTTCTCCGGGAGTCTGTGTGGCTCCAGCTGAGAGCTTTGCAGGCTACTGCATTCCCAGGGTCCGTGCAGGGTGGCAAGGGAGGCGGTGGGAGTAATTTCCCGCTGAGTTCCCTGGTACAGACGAGTCCCCTGGTGCCCGCGAGTCTGTGGGCCTCAGCCGAGAGCTTAGCAGGCTTCAGAGTTCTCAGGGCCCATGCAGAGTCGCAAGGGAGAGGGTAGGATTAACTTCCCGCCAAGTTCCCTGGTCCCGCCGAGTTCCCTGGTCCCGCCAAGTTCCCTGGTCCCGCCGAGTTCCCTGGGGCCCTCTAGTCTGTGCAGCTCCAGTGGAGAGTTTAACCAGCTACAGAGTTCCCAGGGCCCATGCAGGGTGGCAAGGGAGGCAGTGGGAGTAACTTCCCGCTGATTTCCCTGGTCCCGCCTAGTGTCCTGGTCTCTGTGAGTCTGTACAGCTTCAGCGGAGAGTTTAGCCGGCTACAGGGTTCCCAGGGCCCATGCAGGGTGGCAAGGGAGATGGTAGGGTTAACTTCCCGCCCAGTTCCCTGGTCCCGCCGAGTTCTCTGGGACCCGAGAGTCTGTGTGGCTCCAGTGGAGAGTTTAGCCAGCTACAGAGTTTCCAGGCCCCATGCAGGGTGGCAAGGGAGACGGTATGATTAACTTCCCGCCGAGTTCCCTGGTCCCGCCGAGTTCCCTGTTTCCGCCAAGTGCCCTGGGGCCCGCGAGTCTGTGTGGCTCCATTGGAGAGTTTAGCCAGCTACAGAGTTTCCAGAGCCCGTGCACGGTGGGGTGGGAGACGGTAGGATTAACTTCTCCCCGAGTTCCCTGGTCCCGCCGTGTTCCCTGGGGCCCCAGAGTCTGTGTGGCTCCAGTGGAGAGTTTAGCCAGCTACAGAGTTTCCAGGGCCCATGCAGGGTGGCAAGGGAGACGGTAGGATTAACTTCCCACCGAGTTCCCTGGTCCTGCAGAGTTCCTTGGTCTTGCCGAGTTCCCTGGGGGCCACGAGTCTGTGCAGCTCCAGCAGAGAGTTTAGTCGGCTACAGAGTTTCCAGGGCCCGTGCACGGTGGGACGGGAGATGGTAGGATTAACTTCCCGCCGAGTTCCCTGGCCCCTGCCCAGGCCTCTGCGGACCCTGGGCTCTCAGTCCCCTCTCTTGTCCTCGCAAGCCTACCAGGATTGAGTGGGTGTTTCTGGTTAAGTGGTCCTCCAAGATGTCTTTCGGCTGCCCTTTCCTGACGGTTTGCCTTTATTTTCGTTGTAAATCCAGTTTGGTCTTGGGAGATGGTCTGTGTTGCTCCATTCACTTCGCCGCCATTTTTCAACTCCTAAATTTTTTTTTTTTAAAAACATAAACCAGACAGGGATATTTACTTTTGTCACTCTTATTCAACACAATACTGGAAGTCTTAGCCACAGTGATAAGACAAAAAGAAAAAATAAAATGTTTTTATAATGGACAGGATAAAGTGAAACTATCATTATTTTTAGCTGACATTATAGTGTACATAAAAAAAAAAAAAAAACCCTTAAGGAGTCATCCAAAAATATACTATATTTAATAAATAAATTTGGCAAAGTAGTAGGATATGAAAGTAACATCCAGAAATTGATAACATTTTTATTCACCAATAATAACTCAGAAAGAGAAAATAAAAAGACAATCCCATTTGCTAAAAATTGATAATAGTCATAAAACTATAAACATTATATATAAAAAAATAATAAGCTAAATATTTGTCATCTCATTTAGCAGAATTTTCACAGATGTACCTCCTAGAGCTAGAAAAACTAAAGAAATATTAAACAAATGGGACTACATCAAATTTAAATGTTTCTGCACAGCAAAGAAACCATCCTAAAAATGCAAAATGTCCTCAAAAAATTAAAAATTTACCTGCTGTATGACCCAGTGATTCTTCTTCTTATATTATATTCAATGAAACATGAAACACCAATCAGATATATGCACCCTCTATGTTCATAGCAGCACTATTCACAATAGCTACGATCTGGAAACAGTCTAAGTGCCCATCAGTAGATGAGTGGATGAAAAAGTTGCAGTACATTTGCACAATAGAATGCTATACTGTTATTTTAAAAAGGATATTTCACCCTTTGATACAGCATAGAGTGTTTCAGAGAGTATTATTCTAAGTAAAATAAGCCAGTTAGAAAAAAAACAACTATCATGTGTGTTCACTTATATGTGAAATATAATTAATAAAAAAAAATGATGAACCAAATAGGTTTAGAGGCATGGAAGCATGTCACAGACTGGGGAATCTCAGAAGAAAGGTGGTGGGGAGGTGGAAAGAGATTAACTAAAAAACTTATATTCATATGTGCATGACCATGGACACAGACAATAGTGTGGTGTAAGCCTGGGATAGAGTGAAAACCAGGTTTAGGAGGGCAATGAGGGACATCTGTAATACTCTCAACAGTAAAGATAAAATTTTTAAAAAGAAGAAAAATATAAACTAGTGAAAACTAGGATGAGTTAGATAAAAAACAAAGATTTTATTAATGAACTGAGAGTGGAAATAAAATGGGGAGATTAAAGGAGAGAGAGAGACTAAGAGAAGTGAGAGGGGGGAAAAAAGACAATGAAATAGGAAGAGGAGAGTACAGCTATAAATGCACGTTAAATGTAGATAATAATAGCTAACTTTTATATAGACATTACTGTGTGACAGACCAATGATGATAATAGAAAAATTATAAATGATAGATAGCTGTGGATAATAGATAAAAATTTTATTTAAAAATTTTTAATAAGTATGTAAAATACAGACTTTTTATTTTCAGTTTTTAAATGAGCAAACTGAAACACAGAGGTTAAGTGACATGGCCATGTCCATAAATGATTGAGAATATAACAGCACGCTTTTCCAGATTCTTCACTCAATATTTTTAAAGAACTTCTTACATTTATGAAGATTATCCCACTAATATAGTTGAAGGTTTGGAGATACTGTCATGGAGTAATTGAAACATCAAAGTTATATTTTTCCTCTTACCTTTTTCTTTTTTCTAGCCATACATAAGGTTGGTGCCAAGGAAGGAAAAAATGTAAGTTATCCCAGGACAATTGTCTTGTTGGGCTTCTCAGTTCATCCATGACTGGAGATACACCTCTTTGGAGTGAGTGATAGAAAAAAAAACTTTTCATCTTTCCATGGGGAAGCACAGACTTCAGAACTCCATGTGACAGACCTTTGTATCACCTGCAACTTTGTGCTGCAGTTGCTGGCCAACCTCTGGAGACCAGAAAAGACAACTGTTTTCTGGTGTTGCATCACCTAGGCCTACTTATTCCACTGGATATGGTGCATTGAATGTGCCCTGCTGGTGTATAGCTTTTGATGGCTATGTGGTTATCTGCTGGTCTCTCCTACGTCCCTAGGTGTGTGTAGATCTGGAAACTTCCCCCAATGACCAATTTGGTGCTCCAAGCCACTCTCACACTTCAGCTCCCCTGCTGTGGACACCGCACACTTGGCCTTATGCCTGTTCTAATCAAGTTGGCCTGTGGTGACACCACTGCTAATGACCTGTGGCTGGCTGTGGAAGCTATATTTTTTGCACTGGTGGCTCCCCTGTTTGTTGTCATCTCCTAAACATTTATTGCCAGGGTTGTGTTGAGGTTACTTTCAGCTGAAGGAAGTTTTAAGATGCTCAGCGCCTGCAGTTTGCATTTGGTAGTTTTCATCATGTATTTTTGAGCAGTCATCTATATGTACCTCCAGCCTCCTGCCAATTGCATTAAGGCCAAGTTTATGTTTTTCTTCTGTGTTATCACCCCATTGCTCAATCCACTCATCTGAGCCCTAAAAAATAAGGATTTAAAGAGAGCATAAAGAGGGTTCTGCAACCTCAAGGAGAGAAGTCAAGTCCTGAAAAGTTTAGAAGTCATAAACCAGGTAATATATGCCTGTCTCCTTGAAAACCCACATACCCAACCTAGTGAATAATAGCTGTGTGTTTACAAATGAATGACTATGAGCTCCAAGCAAGGAGTCCCTGTTTCTCAACACTGACCACTTTGACGTCTAGAGAAATGCTTTTAAATAAAGTGCTTGTTTTGAAATCTCACAGAAAGCCATCCTGCTCTTCTTGATCCTTCCCAAATGTCTTGTTCTCGACAAAGAAAATGAGTCCATATCTTCAGGAGGGTAAATAATGTTGTTTTTTCTTTTCCATCCTGTAATAGCTGCACTTTACCAGGTATTCACCAAAGAGTTTTTGCTGAAAAATTCTTGTACAAATCTCAGTAAAATTTTTGAATCAGACTTCATTGAATTTATAACATCTTCTACCCAAACCATTTGACCTGTCCTGTTGTCTCCTTTCTCAAGCAACTCATCACACTATAATTTATCATAGTCTTATTTTATTAATGCCCTCACCATCTGTCTTAGGTCATTACTCAAGAAAATTTCAACCTTCTCATAAAAAATTTCACTTAGAGTAGAAAATGGTGGCGAAGTGAATGGAGCGACACAGACCATCTCCCAAGACCAAACTGGATTTACAACGAAAATAAAGGCAAATCGTCAGGAAAGGGCAGCCAAAAGACATCTTGGAGGACCACTTAACCAGAAACACCCACTCAATCCTGGTAGGCTTGCGAGGATGCGAGAGGGGGCCGGAAGGCCACGGTCTGCAGCGGCCTGGGCAGGGGCCAGGGAACTCGGCGGGAAGTTACTCCTACCACCTCCCTTGCCACCCTGCATGGGCCCTGGGAACTCTGTATCCTGCTAAGCTCTCGACTGGAGCCGCACAGACTTGCAGAGACCAGGGGACTCGCTGGGATTCTGCTACCAAGGCTCAGTCCCACGAACTCTGCGTGCTAAGCCCTTGGCCGGTGCCGCGCGGACTTGTGGGGACCAGGGGACAGTGCTGGACCCTACTACCACCTCTACAGTGTCCCGCTACCATGACTCAGTCCTGAGGTTTCTGCTGAGTGCAAACCCCTCAGCTGGTGCCACAGCCACAGCCACCCTTGGCTAGAAGCAGCGCCCTCTGGTTAAAAGTTCAAGGCAGCTCCAGGACGCAGAGTCCGGACAGAGGCTAGATTGGCAGCAGCCACTCACCTTGGGCTCCGGCAGAGGGAAGGCAGACTGGACTGGAACTGTGTGGTGACACTCTGGTTTTGGACGGTGCTAGGAGCATTTGCTGAGTGCAGCCACGCAGGACTGTGGTCATTTTAATTCTTCTCAGGGCCCTGGGGAGAGGCAGCGGCCCCTCCCTCAGAGATTCAACCCTACCTGGTGGCCATTGAAATGCTAATTGAGGCCCATTAACAACCAACACCTGCCTCACTCTCAGGAAATGTACTTACACTGAGCACCTGAGGGAGGTTTTCAGGCAACTCAGAAACCAAGGTTCTGCAGGTGACCTCTACTAATAGCCCCCCAGGCAAAAAAAAAAGCAAGAGGATAACTACCATTCCCTGGGCGTGCAACACTAACCAGAAAAGTTAAGACTTGACGGTGGTGTTTAAAGTGGGTCGCCCTGGCTCATCCAAACCCAGGAGAGGGTGCCACAAACAGCAGAACACCAACACCCACTGGGAAAACTGCAAAGCCCACTGTGATAGTCAAAATGGTGAGAAACAGAAACAAAAGCCAAATAAAAGAACAAGAGACTTCTACAGAAGATGAAATAAATGAGGTGCAGTTAAGCAAGTTAACAGAACTAGAATTTAGAGCCATGATGTTGTGGAAGCTCAACAGCATGTGTAAGGACATAAGCACCATGAGTAAAGACATAGATGTGTTGCAAATAAACCAGTTGTAAATGAAAAACCAACAGGAAGAAATGAAGAATGACATATCAGAAATGAAAAACACATTGGCAGGTCTAAAAAGCAGAGTAGGGGAAGCTGAGGACCAGATCAGTGAATTAGAAGACAGGCTAGAAGAAATCAACCAATCAGAAAACCAAAAGGAAAAAAACGATTAAAAAACAGGAAGAAAGCTTAAGAGAACTGTGGGACAACTGGAAAAAGAATAATATTCGCATCATAGGAGTCCCTGAAGAAGAAGAAAGTAAGCGAGGGCTAGAGAATATATTCAAAGAAATAGTGACATAAAAATTCCCTAATTTGGTGAAGGAAGAAGACTTACAAGTTCAAGAAGCTCAGAGAGACCCAAGTAAGAAGCACCCAAACAGGCCCACACCAAGACACATAGTAATAAAACTGCCAAAAATTAAAGACAAAGAGAGAATCCTAAAAGCAGCAAGAGATAAGAAACAGGTTACCTACAAAGGAACTCCCATAAGGCTCTCAGCTGACTTTTCGCAAGAAACACTAAAGGCTAGAAGGGAATGGCATGAAGTAATCAAGGTCTTGAAAAACAAGGATCTGAACCCAAGACTACTCTACCCAGCAAGGCTATCATTCAAAATAGAAGGTCAAATAAAGAGCTTTTCAGACAAAAAAAAAAAAGGCTAAGGGAATACATTAGCACCAAACCAGCACTGCAAGAAACGTTAAAAGGACTGCTGTAATTACCAGGAGAAATGTGAAGGAAAATAGAACCACACTAAACAAAAATGTCAATAAATAAGAACTATCAATAATCACCTTAAATGTAAATGGACTGAATGCTCCCATAAAAAGACACAGAGTAGCTGATTGGATAAGAAAGCATGACTCATCTATATGTTGTTTACAAGAGACCCACCTCACAACAAAAGCCTCACATAGATTGAAAGTGAAGGGATGGAAAAAAATCTTTCAAGCAAATGGAAAAGAAAAAAAACCTGGGGTAGCAATACTTATATGTGATAAAATAGACTTCAAAATGAAGGTCATATTTAGAGACAAAGAAGGTCACTACGTAATATTGAAAGGATCTACCCAACAGGAAGATATAACTTGATAAACATATATACACCCAATATAGGAGCACCAAAATATATTAAAAAACTATTAGAGGACTTCAAAGGAGACATCAATAGCAATACAATCATAGCAGGGGACTTCAACACCCCGCTCACATCAGGGGATAAATCCTCTACACAAAAAATTAGCAAGGAAACAGAGACTCTAAATGAAGCACTAGACCAAATGGATTTAATAGATATGTACAGAGAACTACACCCCTAAACTACAGAATTCACATTCTTCTCAAGTGCACATGGAACATTCTCAAAGATAGACCACATGTTAGGTCACAAACTAAGTCTCTACATGTTCAAGGAGATTGAAATTATATCAAGCATCTTCTCAGACCACAATGGCATGAAACTAGAAATCAATTGCAAGAAGAACATACAAAGACATATGAACACATGGAAGCTAAAAAGCATGTGATTAAACAAAGAATCGGTCACCGAGGAGATCAAGGAAGAAATCAAAAACTTCCTGGAAATCAATGAAAATGAAGACACAACAACACAAAATCTATGGGATGCGGCAAAAGCAGTTCTGAGAAGGAAGTTCATAGCACTACAGGTCTACCTCAAAAAAGAAGAAAAACCTCTAATAGACTATCTAACCTCACAACTTAAAGAACTAGAGAGCAAACAGAAAGAAAACCCCAGAGGAAGTAGAAGGAAGGAAATAGTAAGGATCAGAGCAGAAATAAATGACATAGAGACTAAAAAAACAATTCAGAGGATCAATAAAACAAAGAGCTGGTTTTTCAAAAACATAAACATGATTGATGGACCCTTAGCTAAACTCACCAAGAAACAAAGAGAGAGAACCCAAATTCATAAAATCAGAAATGAAAGAGGAGAGATAACAACTGACACCACAGAAATATAAAAGATAATTAACAACTACTATGAACAATTATACGGCAACAAATTAGAAAATCTAAGCGAAATGGACAAATTTCTAGAAACACATAGTCTCCCAAAACTGGATCAGGAAGAGATAGAAAACTTGAACAGACCAATAACAACAGAAGAAATTGAAGATGTAATCAAGACTCTCCCAGCAAACAAAAGCCCAGGCCCGGATGGCTTCACAGGGGACTTTTACCGAACATTCAAAGAAGAACTAATACCCATTCTCCTCAAACTATTTCAAAAAATTCAAGAAGAAGGAAGACTTCCAAACTCATTTTATGAAGCCAGCATAATTCTAACTCCAAAACCAGAAAAAGACACAACAAAGAAAGAAAACCACAGGCCAATATCCCTGATGAACATAGACGCCAAAATCCTGAACAAAATACAAGCAAATCAAATCCAGCAATACACCAAAAAAAATTATCCACCATGACCAAGTGGGATTGATCCCAGGGATGCAAAGCTGGTACAATATTCACAAATCCATAAATGTGCTACACCACATAAATAAAGTGAAGAATAAAAACCACATGATAATATCAATAGATGGTGAAAAAGCCTTCGACAAAATCCAGCATGCATGTCTGATAAAAACGCTCAGCAGTGTGGGAATAGAGGGATCATATCTAGACATAATAAAGGCCATATATGAAAGATCTACAGCCAACATCATACTCAATGGGCAAAAACTAAAGCATTTCCCTTAAGAACAGGAACAAGGCAAGGATGCCCACTTTTGCCACTCCTATTTTACATAGTGCTGGAAGTCTTAGCCACAGCAATAAGACAGGAAGAAAAAATAAAATGGATCCAAATGGGAAAGGAGAAAGTGAAACTTTTATTATTTGCAGAAGACATGATACTATATATAAAAAACCCCAAAGACTCTATCAAAAAATTACTAAACTTAATGAATGAATTTGGCAAAGTAGCAGGATACAAAATTAACATCAATAAATTGATAGCATTCTTATACACCAATGACAAACTCACAGAAAGAGAAACTAAGAAAACAATCCCATTTACCATCACAGCAAAAAAATTAAGACACCTAGGAATAAACAACCAAAGAAGTAAAAGACCTATTTGCAGAAAATTACAGGACATTCGAAAAAGAAATAGAGGAAGATATAAAAAAGTGGAAGCACATACCTTGTTCATGGATTGAAAGAGTTAACATCATTAAAATGTCTACATTACCCAAAGTAATCTATAGATTCAATGCAATCCCCATCAAAATACCAACGACATACTTCACAGAACTAGAACAAATACTTCAAAAATTTATATAGAACCAAAAAAGACCTTGAATAGCCACAGCAATCTTGAAAAAGAAGAACAAAGTTGGAGGGATTACATTACCAGATTTCAGGTTATATTACAAAGCCACTGTAATCAAAACAGTCTTGTACCGGCACAAGAATAGGCATATAGACCAGTGGAACAGAACAGAGAACTCAGAAATGGACCCAAGGCAATATGCTCAATTAATATTTCACAATAGTGGCAAGAGCATAAAGTGGAATAAAGGCAGCCTCATTAATAATAAATGGTGTTGGGAAAATTGGACAGCTACATGCAAAAAAATTAAATTAGACCATCAACTTACTCCATATACAAGTATAAACTCAAAATGGATAAAATTCTTAAATGTGACTCACGAATCCATAAAAATCCTAAAGGAAAATGTAGGCAACAAAATTTCAGACATCATACACAGCAGAATTTTCACTGATACATCACCTAAGGCTATAGAAACAAATGAAAAAATGAACACATTGGACTACATCATACTCAAAAGTTTCCACACAGCAAAAGATACAATCATCAAAATGTAAAGAAAACCCACTGTATGGGAGAGCATAATTGCCAGTGATATGTCAGACAAGGGGTTATTTCAGACATCATACACAGCAGAATTTTCACTGATACATCACCTAAGGCTATAGAAACAAATGAAAAAATGAACACATTGGACTACATCATACTCAAAAGTTTCCACACAGCAAAAGATACAATCATCAAAATGTAAAGAAAACCCACTGTATGGGAGAGCATAATTGCCAGTGATATGTCAGACAAGGGGTTAATTTCCAATATATATAGAGTGCTCATACAACTCAAGAAAATGGAAAAGAAAGAACCCAATTAACAAATGGGCAGAGAAACTAAATAGACACTTCTCCAAGCAGGACATACAAATGGCCAAGAGACATATGAAGAAATGTTCAACATCACTAATCATCAGAGAGATGCAAATTAAAACAACAATGAGGTATAACCTTACACCTGTCAGAATGGCCTCCATCAACAAATCATCAAACAAGTGTTAGCAAGGGTGTGAGAAAAGCACACTGCTGGTGGGAATGCAGACTGGTGCAGCCACTATGAAAAATACTATGGTGTTACCTCAAAAAAATTAAAAATTGAATTGCCATTTGACCCAGTGATCCCACCTCTAGTGATATACCCTAAGAACCCTGAAACACCAGTCAGAAAGAATATATATACCCCCATATTCATAGCAGCACTATTTACAATAGTTAATATCTGGAAACAGGCCAAATGTTTATCAGTAGACGAATGGATGAAAAAATCCGTGTTACATATACACAATGGAGTACTATGCAGAAGTAAGAAAGAAAGCTCTCATCCCTTGAGACAACATGGGGGGATCTGGAAAGTATTATCCTAAGCAAAACAAGTGAAAACAGAGAAAAACAAGTGTCATATGATCTCACTTATTTGTGGAATATAATGAACATAACCATTTGAGGAATGGGAAAGTTTCAGAGATGTGGAAGTGAGGTACACAATGACAATCCCCAGAAGAGGGGGTGGTGGGGGAGAGATAAACCACAGAACTTATATGCATGTATGCATGTACAATGGACATGGACAACAAAGCCTTGGACAGGGCAGAGAGGGGCGGGGGGGGGATTAGTGGAGGAAAATAGAGAAATATTTGTAACAAAAATAAATTAATTAATTTTAAAAAGTAGATACTTGTATACACATTTTAAAGTTGGTTTTAGCCATTTTTATTGGTTTAAACCGTTGCAAAGACTTATTGTGTATTATTTATCATGTATTTACCTTACATAGTTTATCAAATTTAAAGCAGTAGCTTCAGTTTATTCAACTTAAAAACAAACAAACTTATGCCATGTAACTCTAGGAACCAAACTATTTTTTTCACACAGCAAGTACTTTATATTTAAATTTATCTTTGAATGCATAAGACATAATCTCAGCTGTTATTATTATATTTTTAACTTTATTTTTATTATTATATTTTACTTTTTTAAATATTTGTTTTATTGTTGAAAGTATTTCATATGCCCCTCCTTTTCCCCATATTGACACCATCTTTCTTCCTCCCTAATCCCCCTGCCTTCACCACACTGTTGTCTGTGTCCACTGGTTATGCATATGTGCATATCAGTTATTTGCTTTATTTCTTCCCCCTTTTCCACCCCTTCACTATGAGCTTTGTCTGCCTGTTTGCTACTTCCATGTCTATAAATCCATTTTGTTCATCAGCTTATTTTGTTCATTATATTCCACAAATAAATGAAATCATGTGACACTTGTCTTTCTCTGACTGGCTTATTTTGCTATATCACTCTCCAGGTCCCTCCATGTTATCTGAAAGGGTAAGAGATCGTTCCACTTTTTAGCTGCATAGTTTTCCACTGTGTAAATGTACCACAGTGTTTTCTATTTAATTGAATTTACTGGGCTGACATTGGCTAATAAAATTACCTAGGCCTCTAGTTTACAATTCTATAATACATCATCTCTATTTTGTGTTCACCACCCCAAGTCAAATCTTCTTCAATCACTATCACTCTTTTACCTTCTTGGTTAGAAGGGTTGCAGGGCTGGGAGAAAAGATAAAGGAATTTTTTTTAAAAGCCTTATAGACAACAGACAACAGTATCAAATATCATGTAAGTAAGATAAATCTTCACAGTATTTCTTACTAGTTATATTTCCTGGAAATAAAAGAACAAGTAATATTACTATGGTGCAAATAAACTTAAAATATATGTCAACTAGTTGAGTAAATTGAAATTCATTTTCTGGTAAATGAACAAATTGTCTCCTCATTAATTCTCAAATGCTTCACTGCATTTAAAAAGATGATCTGGGAAGTTTTAAAAAATTCCACTGTTTAGGTTTTACCCCAGTGTTGGGACCCAAGTGTCAGTATTTTTTCAAGCTCCTCAGATAATTTCAGTTACCACAGTGCTTTTTAGCTACTCATCTACAAACAGACACTTTGGATGTTTCCCAATCTTACCTATTGTAAATAGTACTGCTATGAAAATAGAGATGCATAAATTCTTTCTGATTGGTGTTTCAGGCTTCTTAGGATATATTCCTAGAGGAAAATTACTGTGTTAAATGTCAGTTCCATTTTTAAATTTTTGCGGAAACAGCATATTGTTTTCCACAGTGGCTGCACCAGTCTGTATTCCCAACAGTAGTGCACGAGAGTGCCCTTTTCTTCACACCCTTGCCAGCACTTGTTGTTTGATGATTTGTTGATGGCAGCCATTCTGCCAGGTGTGAGGTAATCAACCTCTTAGTCATTTTAATTTGGATCTCTCTTTGAATTAGTAAATTTGAGCATTTTTACATATGTCTTTTGGCCATTTGTATGTCCTCTTTGGAGAAAGGTCTATTCAGGTCATCTGCCCATTTTTAAATTGGATTGTCTTCCATTTTTTGAGTTGTATGAATACTTTGTATAATTTGAAAATTAATTTCTGATCTAACGTTTCATTGGAAAATGTCTTCCCATACAATAAGTTTCCTTTTCACTTTGATGCTGTTTTTTTTTTTTTCTGCTGTGCAGAAGTTTTTAGTTTGATGTAGTCCCATTTATTAATTTTATCCTTTGTTTCTCTGCACCTTGGCTATGTATCAGTGAAAATTTGCTTTATGTGATGTCTGCAATTTTGCTGCCTACATTTTCTTCTTGAATTTTTATGGTTTTATGACTTAGATATTATAGTTTTCTATCAATTTAAAATGTACTGAGGAAGATAGTGGCGGCAAGAGCTGGAGAAAGGGTGAGTGTGTGAGAGAGTGTGAATGGACATGAAGGTGGATGACCATACCTGTTTATTGCAGAGCTGCAGAGCAGAAAGTTCCTGTGCTGTGGATGAGGGCAGCCAGTGACTGTGGTAAGGACCCACTATTTTGGAAGATCCCAGATCTACCCTGGGAAGAGGCAGTTGGAGAAACTAGGGCCCAGAAACACGAGCTTACCAGTGCACCTGGCACCATCGAACAAGTGGACACTCTGTGTCAACACAGACCAGTGCACAGTAGTGGAGCTCCCAAGGTGTCAGTCGCCAAAGTTGCAGAAAGCCAGGAGCCCAGCATCATCTTCCATAGTAGCAGCCCGGTCAGAGTCTAGATTTATGCCAGCAACAAAGGGTAGGGAGCAGAAATCCATCCCCAGGCAACAGAAACACAGACCAGCAGCTGAGACCCATCCCCCAAAACTACAGCAAAAGCTGAGCAGAAGTTGAGCTCCAGGGGGCAGGAGCACTCCTGAGCCACAAGCAGTGAAACCTGGTGCTCCACAGAGGCCTCTGCGGACCAGTAGACCACAAGAGCAGTGTGAAGCCAGAGCCCGAAACTGGTGCCATCCAGCTGCCCACCAGGGAAAATTGTAAGGTGCTGGGGCACCAGACAAGCCTGTGTGACCCACCCGGGAATGTGTGATCTAGTTACCCACAAGACCTGTGGGGTTCTGAAGCACCAGAGGCTTTTGTGACTCTGCAGGGACTGTGCCGTCTAGTTACCCACGGGATGTGCAGAATGCTGAAGCACCAGAAAGGACTGTGTGATCCAGCAATATATAACATAGGCATAGAGCTGGGGCCCAAAAGGGACTGTGCAGTCCAGTTATCCACAGGACCTGCAGGGTGCAGGGGCACGAGAGAGGCCTGTGCAACCTTTCTGAGCACAAGATAGGCTTAGAAAATGTGAAAATGGAGGCAGAGTGAATAGGAGCTATAGAGACAATCTTCCAGGACCCAGTGGGAATTACAATAGAAAATGTGAAAATGGAGGCAGAGTGAATAGGAGCTATAGAGACAATCTTCCAGGACCCAATGGGAATTACAACTAAAATAAAGAAAATGCTTGAAAAAAGCAACAAAAAAGCAGCAGCACAAAACCATATAACCAGGGACACTGGTAGGATCTGCGATGGCACGAGAAAGAGGCGGGCTAGGAGCCAAAAGACAGCATCAGTCTTAGCTGTGAGCAGAGCCCTTAGGGAATAAATACCAAGAACATTCCACAGCACAGAGAGTGGGAAAAGAGCACTAAAATAGCCATAACCACTCACCTGGGGGCTACAGCAGGAAGACAAACTGGGATGAAACTCTGTGGGGACACCCGGGATTTGAAGGGCACTCAGAGTTTTTGCTGAGTTGTGGCCACAAAGGATAGTGTGCTTCTTCCCAGATCTGTGAGGAAAAGCAGCAGCTTCACCCCCTCTGAGATTCAGCCTTTCCCAGATGAGGCAAAAAAATGAATTGAGGCTCATTTACAATCAGCATCTATCCCACCCTCTGAAAATCCTCTTATGCAGAACACCAGGGCTACATTCCAAGGCACTGAGTAACTGATACTAATAGCCTCCAGGAAAAAGGTAGAGGATAACTGAACCTTAACTGGGCTTACAAATCTACCCAGGAAAATAAGACTTGACAGAGGTGTTTAAGGTGGGCCCACTCAGGCTCATCTAAAACCAGTAGAGGGAGCCACAAATAGCAGAACACCAACACCCACAGCAATATCTGGCAGCCTTCAAAACTGACTGATATAGCCAAAATGGTGAAACAAAGAAACAAATCCCAAACGAAAGAACAAGAAAACTCTATCAAAGATGAGATCAATGAAATGCAGTTAAGCAAATTATCAGAGGTAGAGTCCAGAGCCATGATCTTGAGGAAGCTCAACAGCATGAGTAAGGACATCAGCACCATGAGTAAAGATATAGAAACATTAAAAAGCAAGCAAGTGGAAATGGAGAAGATGTAGCAGAAATAAAGAACACATTGGAAGGACTAACCAGCAGAGTAGAGGAAGCTGAAGACTGGATCAGTGAATTAGAAGACACGGTAAAAAAAATCAACCAATTAAAAAAACAAAAGGAAAAAAACAATTGAAAAATAGAAAGACAGTTTATTTATTTATTTTTTATTGATTAATTTTTGTTACAGTTGTTTCTCCTTTTTTCCCTTACTGATTCCCCCCTCCCCCTCCCTCCCTGCCCCTTCCCCAGATTGTAGTCCATGTCCACTGTTCATGCATACATGCGTATAAGTTCTGTGGTTCAACCCTCTGCCACCTCCCCACTTTTTAGAGGATTGTCAGTCTGTACCCTGCTTCCGCGTCACTGGGACTACCCCATTCCTCAAACTGTTATGTTCATTATATTCCACAAATAAGTGAGATCACATGAAATTTGTCTTTCTCTGTTTGGCTTGTTTCACTTAGGATGATAATTTCAAGGTCCCTCCATGTAGTCTCAAAGGATAAGAGATCTTTCTTTCTTAATGCTGCGTAGTACTCCATTGTGTATATGTACCACAGCTTTTTGATCTATTTGTCTACTGATGGACACTTGGGCTGGTTCCAGATCTTAGCTATTGTAAATAGTGCTGCTACAAAGATGGGGGTACATATATTCTTTCTGATTGGTGTTTTATGCTTCTTAGGGTATATTCCTAGAAGTGGGATCACTGGGTAAAATGGAAGATCAATTTTTAATTTTTTGAGGTGACACCATATTGTTTTCCATAGTGGCTGCACCAGTCTGCATTCCCACCAGCAGTGTACTAGAGTCCCCTTTTCTCCACACCCTCGTCAACACTTGTTGTTTGAGGATTTGTTGATGGCGGCCATTCTGACAGGTGTGAGGTGGTACCTCATTGTTGTTTTGATTTGCATCTCTCTGATGATTAGTGATGATGAGCATTTCTTCATATGTTTCTTAGCCATTTGTTTGTCCTGTTTGGAGAGGTGTCTATTTAGTTCCTCTGCCCATTTTTTAATTGGATTCTTTGTCTTCCTTTTGTGGAGTTGTATGAGCACTCTATATGTATTGGAAATTAACCCCTTATCTGATATATCATTGGCAATTAAGCTCTCCCATACAGTGGGTAGCCTTTCCATTTTGATGATTGTATCTTTTGCTGTGCAGAAGCTTTTGAGTTTGATGTAGTCCCATGTGTTCATTTTCTCCTGTTTCTATTGCCTTAGGTGATGTGTCAGGAAAAATTCTGCTGCGTATGATGTCTGAAATTTTGTTCCGCACAGTCTCCTCTAGGATTTTTATGGATTCATGAGTTACATTTAAGTCTTTTATCCATTTTGAGTTTATTCTGGTGTAGGGTGTAACTAGATGGTCTAGTTTCATTTTTCTGCAAGTAGCTGTCCAATTTTCCCAGCACCATTTATTAAAGAGGCTGTCCTTACTCCACTGTATGCTTTTGCCACCTTTGTCAAATATTAATTGAGCATATTGCCTTGGGTCCATTTCTGGGTTCTCTATTCTGTTCCACTGGTCTATATACCTGTTCTTGTGCCAGTACCAGGCTGTTTTGATTACAGTGGCTTTGTAGTATATCCTGAAATCTGGTATTGTGATCCCTCCAACTTTGATCTTCCTTTTCAAGATTGCTGTGGCTATTTGAGGCCTTTTTTGGTTCCATATGAACCTTTGAAGTAATTGTTCTAATTCTGTGAAGTATGCCGTTGGTATTTTGACGGGGATTGTGTTGAATCTATAGATGGCTTTGGGTAATATGGACATTTTAATGATGTTAATTCTCCCAATCCATGAACAGGGTATGTTCTTCGACTTTTTTATATCTTGCTCTATTTCTTTTTTCAATGACCTGTAGTTGTCTGCGAATAGGTTCTTTATTTCTTTGGTTAAGTTTATTCCTAGGTATCTTAATTTTTTTGCTGCAATGGTAAATGGGATTGTTTGCTTAGTTTCTCATTCTGTGAGTTCGTCATTGGTGTATAAGAATGCCATCGATTTCTTGACATTAATTTTGTATCCTGCTACTTTGCCAGATTAATTTATTAAGTCTAGTAAACTTTTGGTGGAGTCTTTGGGGTTTTCTATGTACAGTATCCTGTCATCTGCAAATAATGACAATTTCACTTCCTCCTTTCCAATTTGGATCCCTCTTAATTTTTCTTTCTTTCTGATTGCTGTGACTAAGACTTCCAGTACAATGTTAAATAGGAGTGGTAAAAGTGGGCATCCTTGCCTTGTTCCTGTTCTTAAGGGAAATGCTTTTAGTTTTCGCCCATTGAGTATGATGTTGGCTGTAGGTCTTTCATATATGGCCTTTATTATGTCTAGATATGATCCCTCTATTCCCACACTGCTGAGCGTTTTTATCAGACATGCATGCTGGATTTTGTCGAAGGCTTTTTCAGCATCTATTGATATTATCATGTGGTTTTTATTCTTCATTTTATTTGTGTGGTGTATCACATGTATGGATTTGTGAATATTGTACCAGCCTTGCATCCCTGGGATGAATCCCACTTGGTCAAGGTGGATAAATTTCTTGGTGTATTGTTGGATTTGATTTGTTAGTATTTTGTTCAGGATTTTGGCATCTATGTTCATCAGGGATATTGGCCTGTAGTTTTCTTTCCTTGTTGTGTCTTTTTCTGGTTTTGGAATTAGAATTATGCTGGCTTCATAAAACGAGTTTGGAAGTCTTCCTTCTTCTTGAATTTTTGAAATAGTTAGTTTGAGGAGAATGGGTATTAGTTCTTCTTTGAATGTTTGGTAAAAGTCCCCCGTGAAGCCATCCGGGCCTGGGCTTTTGTTTGCTGGGAGAGTCTTGATTACATCTTCAATTTCTTCTGTTGTTATTGGTCTGTTCAAGTTTTCTATCTCTTCCTGATTCAGTTTTGGGAGACTATGTGTTTCTAGAAATTTGTCCATTTCGCTTAGATTTTCGAATTTGTAGCCGTATAATTGTTCATAGTAGTTGTTAACGATCTTTGGTATTTCTGTGGTGTCAGTTGTTATCTCTCCTCTTTCATTTCTGATGTTGGGTATTTAGGTTCTCTCTGTTTCTTGGTGAGTCTAGCTAAGGGTCCATCAATCTTGTTTATCTTTTTGAAAAACCAGCTCTTTGTTTTATTGATCCTCTGAATTGTTTTTTTGGTCTCTATGTCATTTATTTCTCCTCTGATCCTTACTATTTTCTTCCTTCTACTTGCTCTGGGGTTTTCTTTTTGTTTGCTCTCTAGTTCTTTAGGTTGTGAGGTTAGGTAGTCTATTAGAGATATTTCTTCTTTTTTGAGGTAGGCCTGTAGTGCTATGAACTTCCCTCTCAGAACTGCTTTCGCTTCATCCCATAGATTTTGTGTTGTGTCTTCATTTTCATTGATTTCCAGGAATTTTTTTATTTCTTCCTTGATCTCCTCAGTGACCCATTCATTGTTTAATCACATGCTATTTTGCTTCCATGTGTTCAAATGTCTTTGTATGTTCTTCTTGCAATTGATTTCTAGTTTCATGCCATTGTGGTCTGAGAAGATGCTTGATATGATTTCAATCTTCTTGAACTTGTAGAGACTTAGTTTGTGCCCTAACATGTGGTCTATCTTTGAGAATGTTCCATGTGCACTTGAGAATAATGTGAATTGTGTAGTTTAGGGGTGTAGTTCTCTGTAGATATCTATTAAATCCATTTAGTCTAGTGGTTCATTTAGAGTCTCTGTTTCCTTGCTAATTTTTTGTCTACAGGATCTATCCAGTGATGTGAGCGGGGTGTTGAAGTCTCCTGCTATGATTGTATTGCTATCGATTTCTCCTTTGAAGTCCTCCAATAGTTTTTTAATATATTTTGGTGCTCCTATATTGGGTGCATATATGTTTATCAATGCTATATCTTCCTGTTGGATAGATCCTTTCAATATTACGTAGTGGCCTTCTTTGTCTCTAGTTATGGCCTTCATTCTGAAGTCTATTTCATCACATATAAGTATTGCTACCCCGGTTTTTTTTTTCTTTTCCGTTTGCTTGAAAGATTTTTTTCCATCCTTTCACTTTCAATCTATGTGAGTCTTTTGTTGCGAGGTGGGTCTCTTGTAAACAACATATACATGAGTCATGCTTTCTTATCCAATCAGCTACTCTGTGTCTTTTTATGGGAGCATTCAGTCCATTTACATTTAAGGTGATTATTGATATGTACTTATTTATAGCCATTTTTGTTTAGTGTGGTTCTATTTTCCTTCACATTTCTCTTGGTAATCACAGCAGTCCTTTTAACATTTCTTGCAGTGCTGGTTTGTTGCTAATGTAATCCCTTAGCCTTTTTTTTTTGTCTGAAAAGCTCTTTATTTGACCTTCTATTTTGAATGATAGCCTTGCTGGGTAGAGTAGTCTTGGGTTCAGATCCTTGTTTTTCATGACGTTGATTACTTCATGCCATTCCCTTCTAGCCTGTAGTGTTTCTTGTGAAAAGTCAGCTGAGAGCCTTATGGGTTTTCCTTTGTAGGTAACCTGTTTCTTATCTCTTGCTGCTTTTAGGATTCTCTCTTTGTCTTTAATTTTTGGCAGTTTTATTACTATGTGTCTTGTTGTAGGCCTGTTTGGGTTCTTCTTACTTGGGTCTCTCTGAGCTTCTTGAACTTGAATGCCTTCTTCCTTCACCAAATTAGGGAAGTTTTCTGTCACTATTTCTTTGAATATATTCTCTAGCCCTCGCTTACTTTCTTCTTCTTCAGGGACTCCTATGATGCGAATATTATTCCGTTTCCAGTTGTGCCACTGTTCTCTTAAGCCCTCTTCCTGGTTTGTAATCGTTTTTTTTTTTGGTTTTCTAATTGGTTGATTTCTTCTAGCCTGTCTTCTAATTCACTGATCCGGTCCTCAGCTTCCCCTACTCTGCTTGTTAGACCTTCCAGTGTGTTTTTCATTTCTGATATGTCATTCTTCATCTCTTCCTGTTGGTTTTTCATTTCCAGCTGGTTTATTTGCAACATTTCTATGTCTTTACTCATGTTGCTCATGTCCTTACACATGCTGTTGAGCTTCTGCAACATCATGGCTCTAAATCCTAGTTCTGTTAACTTGCTTAACTGAACCTCTTCTGTTTCATCTTCTGTAGAGGTCTCTTGTTCTTTCATTTGGCTTTTGTTTCTGTTTCTCACCATTTTGGCTATCACAGTGGGCTTTGAAATCTGCCAAGTTTTCTCAGTGGGTGTTGGTGTTCTGCTGTTTGTGGCTCCCTCTCCTGGGTTTGGATGCGCCAGGTAGGACCCACTTTAAACACCACCGTCAAGGATTAGCTTTTCTGGTTAGTGTTGCACGCCCAGGGAATGGTAGTTATCCTCTAGCTTTTTTTTTGTTTTTTGTTTTTTGTTTTGCCTATAGGCTATTAGTAGAGGTCACCTGCAGACCCTTGGTTTCTGAGTTGCCTGAAAAACTCCCTCAGGTGCTCAGTGTAAGAGGATTTCCTGAGAGTGAGGCAGGTGTTCCTTGTTATTGGGCCTCAATTAGCATTTCAATGGCCACCAGGTGGGGTTGAATCTCTGAGGGAGGGGCCACCTTCTCTCCCCAGTGCCCTGAGAAGAAGTAAAATGACCTCAGTCCTGTGTGGCTGCACTCAGCAAAAGCTCCTAGCACCCTCCAAAATCCGAGTGTCCCCACACAGTTCTAGTCCCGTCTGCCTTCCCTCTGTCAGAGCCCAAGGTGAGTGGCTGCTGCCAATTTAGCCTCTGTCCAGACTCTGCGTCCTGGAGCCGTCTGGGACTTTTAACCTGAGGGCACGCTTCCAGCCAAGGGCAGCTGCGGCTGTGGCACCAGCTGAGGGGTTTGCACTCAG
This sequence comes from Molossus molossus, assembly GCF_014108415.1. Lineage (NCBI taxonomy): Eukaryota > Metazoa > Chordata > Mammalia > Chiroptera > Molossidae > Molossus > Molossus molossus. Next base: position 54,800,594 of record NW_023425377.1, on the reverse strand, counting down.
CAGAAGCCCCAGGACTTAGTCGTGGTAACGGGACACTGCAGAAGTGGCAGTAGTGTCCAGCACAGTCCTCTGGTCCCCGCGAGTTTGCGCAGCGCCCACCGAGGGCTTAGCACGCAGAGTTCGCGGGACTCAGCCTTGGTAGGAGAATCCCGCTGAGTCCCCTAGCCTCTGCGAGTCTGTGCGGCTCCAGTTGAGAACTTAGCAGGCTCCAGAGTTCCCAGGGCCCATGCCGGGTGGCAAGGGAGGCAGTAGAAGTAACTTCCCGCCGAGTTCCCTGGTCCCGCTGAGTCCCCTGGTCTCCGCAATTCTGTGCGGCTCCAGTGGAGAGATTCGCAGGCAACAGAGTTCCCAGGGCCCATGCAGGGTGGCAAGGGAGGCGGTAGGAGTAACTTCCAGCTGAGTTCCCTGGTCCCGCCGAGTTCCCTTGGGCCCGCGAGTCTGTGCGGCTCGAGCAGAGAGTTTAGCAGGCTACAGAGTTCCCAGGGCCCATGCAGGGTGGCTCGGGAGGGGGTAGCAGTAATTTCCCACTGAGTTCCCTGGCCCCTGTCCAGGCCTCTTCGGACCGTGGCCTCCCGGCCTCCTTTCGCGTCCTCGCAATCCTACCAGGATTGAGTAGGTGTTTATGGATAAGTGGTCCTCCAAGATGTCTTTTGGCTGCCCTTTCCTGACGATTTGTCTTTATTTTTGTTGTATATCCAGTTTGGTCTTGGGAGATGGTCTGTGTAGCTCCATTCACTTCACCGCCGTTTTTTCCAGGAAAACTAGAAAGACAGTTTAAAAGAACTGTGAGAAAGCTGGTAATGTAAGATATTTGCATCATAGGAGTCACTGAAGAAGAAGAAAATGAGCAAGTGTTAGAGAATATATTTGAAGAAATAGTGACTGAAAACTTTCATAACTTGGTGAAAGAAGAAGGCATTCAAGTTCAAGAAGCACAGAAAACATCAAGTAAAGAAAAAACCCAAACAGGCCCACACCAAGTCTCATAGTAATTAAAATGCCAAAAATTAAAGACAAAGAGAGAATCCTAAAGGCAGCAAGAGATAAGCAACAGGTTACCTACCAAGGAAACCCCATAAGGCTCAGCTGAATTCTCAACAGAAACACTACAGGCTAGAAGGGAGTGGCATGATGTAATCAAGGTCTTGAAAAACAAGGATCTGAATCCAAGACTACTCTACCCAGCAAGGCTATCATTCAAAATGAAAGGTCAAATAAAAAGCTTCTCAGACAAAAAAAAAAGGGGGGAGGGGTAAAGGAACATATTAACACCAAAGCAACACTGCAAGATATGCTAAAAGGACAGCTGTAACTAGTAGAAGTAAGAAAAAAAAATATAAGCACACTAAACAAAAATGGCAATAAATAAGTTTCTATCAATTATCACCTTAAATTGAATGGTTTGAATACTCCAATAAAAAGACACAGAGTAGCTGACTGGATAAGAAAGCGTGACTCACATATATGTTGTTTACAACAGATCCACCTAATAACAAAGACTCACATAGATTGAAAGTGAAGGGATGGAAAAAACCCTTTCAATCAAACAGAGAGGAAAAAAAGTTGAGGTAGCAATATTCATATCTGATAAAGCAGATTTCAAAAAGAAGGCCATAACTAGATACAAAAATGACCACTACATAATATTGAAAGGATCTATCCAACAGAAAGATATAACGTTGGTAAATATATATGCACCCAATATAGGAGCACCAACATATATTAAAAATCTTTTGGAGGGCTTCAAAGAAGAAATCAACAGCAATACAATCATAGCAGGAGACTTCAATATGCCGCTGACACCACTGGATAGATCTTCTAGACAAAAAATTTACAAGAAAATACACATTCTAAATGAAGCACTAGATCAAGTGGACTTAATCGATATCTACAGAGAATTTCACTTCAAAACTGCGAATTCACGTTCTTTTCAAGTGCAATTGGGACATTCTTAAAGAGATAACATTAGGACACAAACTAAGTCTCTACAAGTTCAAGAAGATTGAAATTATACAAATATCTTCTCAGATCACAATGACATTCAACTAGAAATCAATTGCAACAAGAACATGCAAAGATATTTGAGAACATGGAGGCTAAATAGCAGGTTATTGAACAATGAAACATGGAGATCAAGGCAAAAATTAAAAACTTCTTGCCCTGGCCGGTTTGGTTCAGCGGTTAGAGCGTCGGCCTGAGGTCCTGAGAGACCCGGGTTCGGTTCCCGCTAAGGGCACGTTCCTCGGTTGCAGTTTGTCCCCGGCCCTGGTCGGTTGTGTGGGTGGCAGCCACTCGATGTGTTCCTTTCACATCGATGTTTCTCTCTCTCTCTGTTCCTCTCTCTCCCTCCCACTCTACCTGAACAAAAAATGGAAAAATGTCCTCGGGTGAGGATAAAAAAAAAAAAAAAATTAAAAACTTCTTGAACCAATGAAAATGAACACACAACAACAAAAAATCTATGGGATGCAGTGAAAGCAGTTTTGAGAGGGAAGTTTATAGCGCTACAGGCCTACTTCAACAGCATAAAAAATTTCTAATAGGCTATTTAACCTGACAACTTAAAGAATTAAATAGCAAACAAAAAGAAAACCCCAGAGCAAGAAGAGGGAAGGATATAGTAAAGAACAGAGCAAAAATAAATGACACGAAGACAAACAAAACAAAACAAAACAAAAAACCCAACAATTCAAAGGACCAATGAGACAAAGAGCTGATTCTTTAAAAACATAAACAAGAGTTATGAACCCTTATCTAGACTCAACAAAAAACAAAGAGAGAGATCCCAAATACACAAAATCAGAAAAGAAAGAGGAGAAATAATAACTGACACCACAGAAATAAAACAGATTGTTAACAAATATTATGAACAATTATACGGCAACAAATTCGAAAATCTAAGTGAAATGGACCAATTTCTAGAAACACATAGTCTCCCAAAACTGAACCGGAAAAAGATAGAAAACTTGAACAGACCAATAACAGCTGAAGAAATTGAAGATGTAATCAAGACCCTTCGAGCAAACAAAAGCCCAGGACCGGACTGCTTCATGGGGAAATCTTACCGAACATTCAAAGAGGAACTAATACCCATTCTCCTCAAACTATTTTTAAAAACTCAAGAACAAGGAAGACTTCCAAACTCATTTTATGAGGCCAGCATAATTCTAATTGCAAAACAAGAAAAAGACACTACAAAGAATGAAAACTACAGACCAATATCCCTGATGAACATAGATGCCAAAATCCTGAACAAATACTAGCAAATCAGATCCAGCAATACACCAAAAAAATTATTCACCATGACCAACTGGAATTCATCCCAGGGATGCAAGGCTGGTACAATATTTGCAAATCACTAAATGTGATACACCACACAGACAAAATGAAAGACGAAAATCATATGATCATATCAATAGATGCTGAAAAAGCATTCAACGAAATCTAGCACCCATTTCTAATAAAAATGCTCAGCAATCAGGGAAGAGAGGTATCATATCTCAACATAATAAAAGGTGTACATGAAAGACCTACAGCTAACATCATACACAATGGGCAAAAATTAAAAGCATTTTTCTTAAGAACAGAAACAAGACAAGAATACCCACTTTGCCACTCTTTTATCACAGAGCACTAGTAGTCTTAGCCACAGTAATCAGAGATGAAGAAAAAATAAAAGGGATCCAAATTGGAAAGGAGGAAGTGAAACTGTCATTATTTTCAGATGACATAAAATTCTACTTAGAAAACCTCAAAGTCTCTTTCAAAAATTTACTAAACTTAATAAATGAATTTGGCAAAGTAGCAGGATCCAAAATTAATGTCAAGAAATTGATGGCATTCTTATACACCAATGATGAATTTACAAATGATAAACTAAAAATAATCTCATTTACCATCGCAGCAAAAATATATATATATTTATATAATATATAAATAATATATATATATATATATATATATATATATATATATATGATACCTAGGAATAAACTCAACCAAAGAAATAAAGGACCTATTCACAGAAAACTATAGGTCATTGAAAAAAGAAATAGAGAAAAATATTAAAAAAAATGGAAGCACATACCTTGTTTATGGATTGGAAAAATTAACCTCATTAAATATCCATACTACCCAAAGCAATCTATAGATTCAATGCAATCCCCATCAAAATACCAACGACATACTTCACAGAACTAGAACAAATACTTCAAAAGCTCATATGGAACCAGAAAAGTTTCTGAGTAGCCATAGAAATCTTGGGGAAAAAAAAAAGAACAAATTCAGAGGGATCACATTACCAAATTTCAGGTTATACTACAAAGTCACTGTAATCAAAACAGCTTGGTACTGGCACAAGAACTGGCAGATAGATCAATAGAACAGAATAGAGAATGCAGAAGTTGACCCAAGACAATATACTCAATTAATATTTGACAAAGGTGACAAGAGCATACAGTGGAGTAAAGACAGCCTCTTTAATAAATGGTGTTAGGAAAATTGGAGTTACATGAAGAAAAATGAAACTAGATGATCAACTTAACTCATACACAAAGAGCAAACTCAAAATAGATAAAAGACTTAAATGTGACTCATGAATTCATAAAAATCCTAGAAGAAAATGTAGGCAAAATTTTAGACATCATGCACAGCCGAATTTTCACTGATACATCCATGACTTAAGGCAACAGAAACAATGAAGAAAATGAACACACGGGACTACATCAAACTCAAAAGCTTCTGCACAGCAAAAGAAACAACCACCAAAATGAAAGACAACCCACTGTATGGGAGAGCATAATTTCCAATGATATATTAGATAAGGGGTTACTTTCCTATATATATAGAGAGAGTGCTCATACAACTCAACAAAATGGAAAACAAACAACCCAATTAACAAATGGGCAGAGAAACTAAATAGACACCTCTCCAAGCAGGACATAAAAATGGCCAAGAGACATATGAAGAAATGTTCAACATCATTAATCATTAGAGAGATGCAAATTAAAACAATGATGAGGTATCACCTCACACCTGTCAGTATGGCCGCCATCAAAGAATCATCAAACAACAAGTGTTGGAGAGGTTGTGGAAAAAAGGGGACTCTAGTACACTGGTGGTGGGAATGCAGATTGGTGCAGCCACTATGGAAAACATATGATGTTACCTCAAAAAATTAAAAATTGAACTTTTATTTGACCCAGTGATCCCACTATTAGGAATATACCCTAAGAAGCCTGAAACACCAATCAGAAAGAATATATGTACCCCCATGTTCATAGCAGCACTATTTACAATAGCTAAGATCTGAAAACAGGCCAAATGTCCATCAGTAGACTAATGGATAAAAAAGCTGTGGTACATGTACACAGTGGAGTACAATGGAGCTGTAAGAAAGAAAGATCTCTTATCCTTTGAGATGACCTGGAGGGACCTGGAGAATATTATCCTTAGCAAAACTAACAATGCAGGGAAAGACAAATATTGCATGATCTCACTTATTTGTGGAATATCATGAACATAACAGTCTGAGGAAGCGGTAGTATTAGATACGTGGAAGTGGGGTACAGACCAACAATCCCCAGAAGAGGGGCTGGGGGGAGAAATAAATCGCAGAACTTATATGCATCTAGGCTTGAACAACGGTGTTGGACAACAAAGCTGGGGACAGGACAGGCAGGGTGGAGGAGTGGGTTATCAGTGGGAAAAAAAGGAGAAACATCTGCAGTAAAAATAAATAAATAAATTTTTAAAAAGACCTAAAAAAAAAAAAAACCATAAAGGTGTTACTGTTTTTAATTTTTTTTCTACTAGTTTGGATTCATGTGACTCACAGCTCATGAATTAAGACTTACACTGATTGGGCCCCAAGTGTAAGGCAACTAAATTTCATTCTTATGTAGGCCTCTTAACTAAGGTGACTAAATAACTTCATTTTTATCATCAATGGACCTTCCTCAATACTTTTTTAATAATAGGTGAATTACCCGTAGAAGTAAAGGAATTTTGCCTAAGATTTTAGTTTCCCAACATGTTGGGAGGCATTTGCAGCTTCCAGTACTGGTATTTGCAGACATTTGCAGGCATTTGCATTTTCCATGTACCAATAACTGCAGGCATTTGCAGGTATTCGTGAGTCCAGTGAATAACGTTAATTTTGACTTCTGTAATAGCTGTCATGCCCACTATTGTACCGGTTCTCAGAGGGAGGGGGGAGAAAAAAGAGGATGGGGATTCTGTCTTTAAAATCAGACAAGCAAGAAGAATTGGGGCTGCTGTTCTGAGGGGAGACTATGCCTTTGGCAGTCAGCCAGTGAGAATAAAGCGCTTTTTCCCAATTTGGCTGTGCATCTCTTGTTATCTTGCTGACACATAATAACAACACCACTTCATGCTGGCTGTTTACTAAAAAATCTTTCTATCTTTTCCATGTCATGTAGAATAGGAAGCTAAAACCAAAAAACCAACTCATTTTTTACTTATAACAGCTCGTAAAGGGCACTAGTGATTCCTGTACTTCTCTTGTGTATGCTGGAGACCACTGGTCTCCACTAGTTTATGCTGGAGACAAAAGGGGCAAGTGAAGCACAGAGCAGTTAGATAGCCTGTTCAGGGTACAAGACATGAGTGGTTGATCTTAGTGCTGTACAAATCACTCTTCCATTTTGACTTTATTGAAACCCCCACCTTCCCTAAAGGGCTAAAAATACAAAGTACTCATTCCTAATTATCGGTCATTTTTCTTTGGTCTTCTAGCATTTGCCACTAAATGCAAGTACTCTATGGTCACCCACTATATCAATTAACAGCTAACCCTCAGATACCAATTAAACAATTAAACAACAAATCATCGGGGATGATTCCCAGCAAGAGCAGACCAAGGTTTTCCTCTCAATGTCTGGGGAAAAAGAGCAGAGCCTGTATAGAAGTAAATGGAGAGATCAAGGTCAATTTAATCTGATGAATAAACTTAAAAGGGAACATGGCATGAGATGGCTTGTCACCTAAGAAACTTAACCTCAGAAGTAACCTCCAGGCATAAGCATATAAGCTTGCTCCACTGTAACAAAGTCTCTGCAGGTACTCTAAAGACCAAGGCTAGAGCAGATCTTCAGAGATTGCCCATCACCCAGACAGAACCCAGAAAGCACTCTTGCTGTGGTGGAAGGCAGACTCTCTTCTAGATTGAGAATAATCTCTTCACACCCGTTCAAAAGGTGAGACTCAGGTAAGGGCAAGGTCCTAGCAGCTTTATCAAAGCAAATATGTTGTGTCTTCCTAGAATACATATAGCATTTCCGATGGCTGCATCCTTAAACACCCCTCCCCACCTTAGACCATTATGGTCTGCTACTAAAGCCTCCATTCCTTAACCAAGCTTGCTGGAAGCCAGGAACCATGGAAGGTAAGTGGTTAGTCCTCAACTCCAAACTAAAGTCTGCACAATACAGTAGAGGTTGGTCAGGCTGTAGCAGTATTAGCATTGCTCTATGCTGGAGACCAAAGGGATATGGAATTGAGGACAGGTGTGTCAAGGAACAGTGGCCATGCATAAAGAAGCAGCATGTGTAAAAATATGTACTTCAAGCTAGAAGACAGCCAAGAACAGAACATTCTATCCCTTCCTCTAGGTAAACCAACTGCTTAATACTCATCAGCATGGAGGGTGTTGCCCCAGAGTGTGTGAAGACCTTGAACCTCATTTCTACTGCTCCTCAGTATTTTTGACATTTCTGAGTCACAAAATCAATATTAAGCCCAGTAGCGGGGTGGAAAGAGAGAAACAGAACTAGTAAAGCAAATAGCACCATTCTCCAGAGAAAGTAAGTTTTGAGCTGAATTCTAGCAACAAATTAAATATTTAGATAACAAATAAAGGCAGTGGACTGTGAGTGGGGAGCAGGCATGTGCAGGAAGGGACTGTCACTGTCTCAGTGATAGGCAGATGCTTACAGGGGCTGGCATCCTGCCTATGTGGGTCTTCTCTTTTGTGGTTCCAGAAGCCTGACCTTGCTGTGTTTCAGCTCCTTCTCCTCTCCTTTTCCCCCTCTCACCACAACCAGAAAGAACGACAGATGGGCCCAGAACTTTACATGCCACACAGAAGAAGAAGCTATTTGAAGTATGAGACCCTTAGTTTTGTTAACAAAATCAGTAATCATTTTATGAATTAACTGCATTACTCACACAATCTAAGTGCTGTGAATGACACTGTATAAGACAGACATTTGTTCTTAAAGAATACAATCTCCCCAAAAAGTAAAATTTAACATAATGAAAATTAGTAGGAAAAGGTACAACACATTATGTATTGTTTTCCATTAGGCAAGGTCTTAAGTACTTTTCAGCTTTACGGGGTGTTTAACGAAGAGTCATACATGTACATGGGGACTGTGGATGCTTTGGAGGCAGTGGTGTTTTGGGTCAGTAGTTACAATCTCCAGGGCCTGTAAGAAGAAATGACCCTTCTGTGTGAGCCAGCCATGGGGCTTGAGTGGCTTAGCCCATGGAATTATGTCACAGCACTGACCTGAAGGAAGAAGACTTTCTTAATCTTTATGAAGTCTCAGTTTGGCCCACTATTGAAGTAGGGCATGCGATGGCACATACCTAGTGCCTGATAAACAGACTGATGGTGATGGTGCTCTAATGCAGACTTACTGCCCTTCTCTCATATGTGTTACAAAATATTGTTTAATCTCTAAAATTAAAGCATTTTTTAAAATTACATCTTAGCCCCCTTGTGAAGATATGATTATCAGTGCTCTTCAAACCCTTTGTATGTGGAGCTTCCAGGGGACGATCCACAGTGGGATATCAGTGAGGGTGCTTTATGAAGGAAGCTGCAGTGAAACTTCAGATGCCCTGTGCAGGGAGGGCGCACCCAGTGCAGGAGGGTGTGGCAGGCACAACCTAGTACTGGGAGAACATGAGCAGAACACAGCAAAGAGAAACAGAGTGCACATGGTACTTTTAGACCGCTTCAATGAGCCAGTTTACTTCTTGGTTTTACTTTGATCAGAAGTTCCATCCAAAAATAAGCATCATCAGGAGAGGAGATATACACAAATCATAAAAGAGCCCCTGTTAATACTGTGAAGAAGAGCATTGTCCGCTGTAGGCCTTGTCTCAAGGACCCCACCTCCCACAGGCAATCCCAGTTAAAGCCTCTACTGTTAAGGGCCTACACCTGTTGTTTGGGTGGGGTTATTTAGGCTGAAGTTTACATTGAAGGAAGCAGTCTTTTGTACTAATAGGCAATAACAGCCCATGGCCTCATTGTCATTTTCCTCTTCATGAGGTTATTTCCAGATTTTCTTTCCTGTTTGTTGGAACAGATAATATGCTGTCAAATGTCAGGCATTATGATGATATGTCTGTATGTATTGCAAAGGCTCTATACTACACAAAGAAGAATAGACATCTCAGGTCCATCCACGTGTTCAAAGCCCAGCCTATCAGTGACAGTGGTGTAAGAATGATTATTAAAACAGGTCACAGAATATGTCAGCGGTCAGAAGAAACTGCTGAGGTATCCATGCAAGAATAATGCAATCCCTACTCTTACCAAGTAACTATGAAAAGAGATGGGTTCTTATTATGTTTTAGGTAATTGGATACACTAAAGATAGCTATGGTCTTAAGACCTGAGTCTTGGAAAGAGGAGTCTATTGTGAAGGTGAGTGATGGAATGGATAGAAAAGAGACTGCCTGCAAGAAGATAATTAATGACCTCCAAGGGTTCCACATGGCTGTGTTGGCCCAGCACTGCAATGATGAGGGTATAGATGGCCATGCCTAGGACACGGTCATTGATAAAATGTGGCAAATAAGGAATAAGACATTATTAGAAATCACCTGAATAGTTGGAGTCAGGGTAACTGATACAGAGATAGCCAGAAATTAGAAGAAAGGGGCTGGTTGGAGGTTGGAAGAATGGCTAAGAGGTTAAATGTACAGTGCCTCTGTTACCGATGTCAAAAGGAGTGCTGAATGTCACTAAAAAATTGTCAGCTGGAGACACAGCTCTAGAAGAATTCTGCTGAGGGTTACTCTGTCTGACTTAGGAATTACTGTGTTTAACCAGAAAAACAAGGCCAATCTGTGGGGAACACCTCTATTTGTGGAGTAAGAAGACAGAAGAGGGTCAGGGAAATGTGGAGGCTGGATTGCTTAGCTCCATGTGAAAAGAACTGGATGGAAAGCTAGAATGGTCAGGCCAGGATAATCTGCAGGCTTGCTTTGTGTGTGTGTGTGTGTGCCCACACATACCACATACCCATTAATTGAACTGAAAATTACAAAAACTTTCCCTCTTAGTTTCTTTGCCTCTCTCCTGATGATGATGTAACTCCTTTTTCAGGCATTCTCTTCTGTCTCAGACATTTACACTAATGCTATTCAGCAACTGTCTTTTTGTTGTTGTTACAGTTATTTGGTTTTTTTAAATTTATTTTTATTGTTGAGAGTATTACATATGCGCCCCTCATTTTTCCCTCATCTCCCCCTCCACCTGGTTCCCACCCCACCCCAGGCCTTCACCTCTCTATTATCTGTGTCCATGTGCAATGCATATATGTATATATATTAGTTGGTTAATTTCCTCCCACCCCCACCCTCTGTTTTTTTGTTGTTTTTTATCCTCACTCGAGGACATTTTTTTCCATTTTTTGTACAGATAGAGTAGGAGGGAAAGAGAGAAACATCGATGTGAAAGGAACACATTGAGTGGTTGTCACCAGCATGACCCAATCAGGGCTGGGAACAAACTGCAACCGAGGTACCTGCCCCTAGTGGAAACCAAACCTAGGTCTCTCTGGACCGCAGGCTGACGCTCTAACTGCTGAGCCGAACTGGCCATAGGTCTGTTTTTTTAAAAGCAAACTGTCAGAGAATATAATGGTTAGGAGCCAGACCTTAGCTCTCAATTTTGGCTTTGCTGCTTGCTGCTATGTAAATAATCTAAGGTAGATCAGCCATCCTCCCCACACCACTCTGATCAACAGTAAAACTAGGGTAAAATACTTTGCCGAGTCATTAAAGTCAGATATAATATAAAGTTGTTTTCATAGCACCTGGCTCATAATGAACACTTAATAATTTGTATTTATTAAACATAGCCTATATTTACCTCTCTATTTTCTTAGTTTTTTCATCCTTTTTGTCTTTCTTCACCATCCCTGCAACTTTTCCCTTTCTTTTAGTTTAAACTCTGAGAAAAAAATCTTGGAATCAAAAATTTAAGAAACATAAATGGTATAATTACTTTTTCTTATTTTAAAAAGTAGGCTAGCCTGATTTTTTTCTGCCCAGCTCATTGCATCAAAATCAGGATCTTGAATTCCCATTAGAAATAGATTTTCTAATATGTACTTTAGAAGTGTTTTAATAGAATAGTAAGAATAAGTGCAATAATTAGATGCCCCAGAAAAATATTAGGAACTTTATAGCAAATAGCATGTAGTTTTGAAACAACAGAAGAATAGCAATTGCACATATTTACCCATTTGAACCTCAGAGTTTTAGTTGTTTTCAAATAGTATTAATGTTCTTCAGAATCTAGAACTTTGGAGAGGGGGTTATTGCATCATCTAACCTGAGCAGATTTCCACGAATTCCATAGTTTATGCATAAAGCACAAAATAAGAAACTAAAAGTGAGTCTTTTATAAATGGCTTGCAGAAAGGATTCAATTTTCAATCCTATGTGAAAGATAATTTCTTTCCTCGGCTTTTCTCATCACTGTCATGAACTTGAAGGTGTACAGTCCTGGAGAGAGTGTAGGAGGCTGGAGGCTGAAATCAAATCACTATCTTCTCCAACTCTGAGAAGAAACCCCTGCTTGGCAAAGAAGCTGTAGAGGAAATTCAAATGTCCATACTGCCCAATAAATATTAGCTTTGGAGGCAATCTGATGCTTCAGTATCTAAAACCAGGACCAATATCTTTCTTCCTGTGCTCACTAGGTGTCATGATAAACTGAGGGATGAGAGTGACTTAACTTCTTCATCCCAGGGACTCAGAGAATGTTGGATTTTTTTTTCTGTTTTTGCCACAGTGAGTTACAGGGCTTCCTGTGTATGAGCAGACATGGGAGAGGCCAGCATGGTGCAGAGGGCCAGGGAGCCAGATGTAAGCTTTAGAAGGTAAGTAGGGTATATTCATAGTAACAACCCCCCAACCACTTACAAGCCCCCATGCTTTCTTTATGCCACCTCTTACCTCCTCACACTTTTTAACTCCCTCCTACTTCCACCTCCAAAATTCAATACAAAAAAACTAAGAGAGTGGTAAATGTAAATTTTTTGTCAATGAGTTTGTAGAGACAAGACAAACATTCTAGTGGTGTTGGGAACTATAGCCGCCTTTGACCAAATTGGGAGAAAATTGTCCATGCCCTATGTTTTCACCAAGGTAATGGCCCTTTACCATCCAGAAGACTTTATAGTTGAAGCAGGTATTCTCTCACCTTTTTACAGATGCAGAAATTGAAGTGCAGAAATATTAAATGGCATAGTCAAGATCACAAAGTAGAAGGGAGAGCAAGAAACATATGCAGCTGTTCTGCCTCCTGGTTCTGACTCCCCCACATCTCAGTGCCTCTACAGAGGTAAGACATAGTAACCTGTTTAGGAAAGTACAGGCACAGAATGAGAAAGACAATTTCTTTTTCTCAGCTTTATTCACTCTTTCTAGATTCATCACCAGTGCTAGAAAATTCCTCAGCATGAGAATTTATAACCAGAGTTTCTTGGGGGATCCTCCCAGGGACTTAATTCTTTTGGGTGCTTCTGGAAGGCCATGACTGGAACTCCCTCTCTTTGTTGTCCTCCTTGTGACTTATGTTCTTGCCATGTTGGGGAATATTATCATTATTCTGGTGTCCCGTTTTGATCCCCAGCTCAACAATCCCATGTACATCTTCCTCAGCCACCTCCCCTTTCTTGACCTCTGCTATACCACCACCATGGTCCCTCACATGTTGTTCAACATGGGAAGCTCCAGGAAGACCATCAGCTATGGTGGCTGCATCTGCAGTATCTGATTTTCCACTGGTTGAGATGCACTGAATGCATCATCTTGGCTGCCATGGCCCTGGAACACTAGGTGGCCATCTGCAAGCCCCGGCGGTATAGTCTTATTATGTACCACCCTTTCTGTCAGCAGCTTGTAATCATGACCTGGCTAAGTGGCTTTGGCAACTGTCTAGTTCAGGTAGTCTTGGCAGTGCAATTGCCTTTCTGTGGGCAGCAGGTGCTAAACAACTTCTTCTGTGAGGTGCCAGCTTTGATCAAGCTGTCATGTGCTGACACAGCTGTGAATGATGCCACACTGGCTGTATTGGTGAACTTCTTCATGCTGGTCCTTCTAGCTTTCATCATTCTTTCCTATGACTTCATCACCCATGCAGTGTTCAGGATCCAGTCCTCCAAGGGATAGCACAAGGTTCTTGGAACCTGCTCCTCCCACCTGATGGTGGTCTCTCTCTTCTACCTTCCTGCCATCTATATGTACCTGCAGCCCCCTTCCAGCTACTCCCAAGAGCAGGGCAAGTTTATTTCCCTCTTCTATTCCAGAATCACTCCAACCCTCAATCTCTTTATCTACACCATTAGGAAGAAAGATATAAAGGGAGCTCTGAGAAAACTCCCAGCAAGGATGTGGAGGCTGTACAAAAGATGAAGACCTAATATGTGGTACTATCTATTAGTTACAGAGCACTAGGCAGGTGTATGGTGGGCTCAGAGAAACTTTCAATGAAGGAGCCAATAACCAAACAGTGCAAATATTTATAGAGATTTTAGGATTTACTCAAATCCCCTGTCCAAATCCTCACCTCCTCTGTGGTCGTAGTACCTCAGATTCCACATCTCCCAAAAGTATTTAATTATAAGAGGTCATACATTTTTCGGATTTTTTAAAAGAGAATTGTCATTTAATGAATATTTGAAATTCCTGATTCTTTCCCCTTCTAATTTTCTTATTTTTCTTCTTTTTTTTTCTAGTTGTCACTTTCTAATTTTCTTTCTTCCTTTCCCATTACTCCTAAGTATACATGATGTGAAACAGAAACACATCATTACTTATGTTTACCCCGGCCAGTTTTGCTCAGTGGTTAGAGCATTGGCTCATGAACCAGAATCATGGGTTTGATTCTGGTGAAGGGCACATACTTTGGTTGTGATTCAGTCACTGGCCCTGGTCAATGAGTCAATATGTGTGTCTCTCATTTTAATGTTTCTCTCTCTCCCTTTCTCCCTCCTGCTCTATTTGAGGAAAAATATCCTCAGATGAGAATTTTAAATTAAATAAAATAATAAATTTTAATTTTTCTTTATTGAAATTTTCATAAATTGTATATGACTTTTAAAAAATTCCAAAAATGAAGTAGATTACTTTCTTCTTCCCGTAAACTAAGATGATGTGGTGTGTGTGTGTTTGTATGTGTGTGTATGTGTTTTCTGTAGTTCAAATTTTGTTTTATAACAGTGTCCTCACCCTTGCCTGGGAACTAGAATAAACACATTTACCACAGGTGTATATAACTGCATTAGAGCCTATGGGTACAAATCAACAGCATATTCTATTATCTAAAACTAAGAATCTATTCTGGCCGAGAACACAAAATATACACACAATTGAACTTAAGGACAATATAACTTTAAATAACAAGGTCATTTTAATAGCTAATATTTGTAGAAATCTTCCAAGACACAGGTACTATATTAAGTATATTTTTATAATTATCTTATTTAAACCTCAAGCAACTTCAGAAAGTAATCACTATTATGATTACACTTTTTTGATTATTAGAGAGGTTGTGTTAACTTGGCCAAGGCCTCTCTGGTGACTGAGGGAACTGAGATCAGTACTAAAATTTATATGGCTACCTCCTTTGGTATAATAAAGCCATACAACTGGGATCTGATATTTGCATTTTTTAATGTTTTAGATTTATTTACACTTAATTTGTTGTTTTTCTTATCTCCCTGGTATGCATATTAAATATTAAGCAAGCATGTAAAGGCAAATATAAATATAATAATAAATATATGACAATTAGGACAAAATGGAAAACTGAAGTTTTACTAATTGTAAAGGTAAAAAAGAAATATAAATAAAAAAGATGCAAGATTTGATTTTAAAAATATGAAATACCTATGACTGTTTCTGGTACAAAAGCATTTTTCCTTAGGTTGCTATCAGAGTCTCTATGTACTAGCTAAAATTCTTCAGAACTACCTTAGTGAATATAATGACATATATGAGCTTTTCTTCTAACTTTTTCTGATAGCAGAGGCCAAGACACAATTCAATGAAAGCAATGTGACCTTGATCTGAAGAAAAACAATCCATTCATACAACTATGTAATGATCTGGCCTAATTCTAGTGCACATTTGAGAGTAGTACACATTTGAGAGTAGAGGTGACCTCAAAATCTCTTCAACCCCTTGCAGTGAGAGGTAGATACCATTAGAATAAAGTAAAAATAATATTCTAGATCTTCCAAGGTAAGATCATAAGAAATCTGGCTTCTTCCAGCTAGTAACACTCATTCTGGATCCCTCAGTCACCAAAGGAGATGTCTAACTACACTGAGACAGCCATGCTAAAGACACTGCAGATAGCTAAATGTCCTCGACAGTCTTACCAGGAGCTATTCTTAGACCCTTCTGACCAGCCCACCAGTTAAATACCACCCAGTAACCTCAATAAAAGGGCAGAAGAATCTCTTAGCTAAACTATGTCCAAATTTGTAACTCGCAAAATAGTGAAATATAATAAAATGGTTGTTATTCTAAGTCACTAGGTTTAGGGGTGGTTTGGCAGGCAACAATAGATAGCTGGGCCACCAAAACCCCCCAGAATATTAAATATCAGAATTATGTAAAACCACAAGGTATGCATGGTGAATTTCCCGGAAGCATCAAAGTTGTTTTAAGGGAAAATATTTAAATAATGCAACTGATAATGAGATTAAAGTATGCTTTCATTATAAACTGACATCATAGTAGAAAATGTGGATATATTTTTATAATGAAATCCGACTTCAAATATTTTGTGTAATTATTGTGCTATGCTCTGTATTATAGTAAGGTCCCTGAAATTCACTTTCCTTTGGTTCTATGAGTACTTTGTGCAAAAGTGTGAAAAGCACTCATGAAGAGGAATGAACACAATGCATACTCTATAGGCACTATTTTAAAAATAGCATTTTTGCAGAAGTTGATTCAAAACATAATGTTCTAATGAAGCATCTTTTTTCCAGTAATGAGAAAACTACATTTTTCATTCTATATAAAGTTCAGCAAAATTCTTTAGGATGAATTTAACCATCTTATGCCATGTCACATGAACATATAAGTCTTGCTACCCTCACTTTATTCTGGGGTGGAGGCACAGTTAAGTATGTCTTTATAGTGTTTCTCTAAGTGCATGTTTTATCAAGAGTTTTGAGACAGACCCTTTAGAATGCAATGCTATAATACAATGTAGAGCATGGTTCATGTGAACATTTTTATACTTATTACATTTAACCATCTTGAGAACATAGTAACAACCAATGACACTGAGTGATTTTGAATAGAAGTTCCTGTCAGTGCATTATGAGAATTCTTTCTTTTATTCCCTAAGGTCAAGTTACTACAAAACATGTGAAACACACAGCAAGAAAACAAGAATCATGACCTTAATCTCAAGTTTATTAAAATGTATTATCTTCTTTCTTTTAACCTCCAATCCCATCTGCTGCATGATTTCCTCGATGAACTAAAAGTGTCAAAAATTCTTCTACTGCTATTTTCTCACTCCCAGCTCCTGAAACCTCTTTTAATTACCCCGTGGCACATACACTCAATTCTCATGTTTGTTTATAAACATACTCCATGTTAAATAATCTGTGCCAGCTATGAAGCTATTGTCTCTCGACATCAAGTTGATTCCTGTATTCCTCTTTGTGACACAGACATGGACTCCGAGAAAAAAACTTCTCTTTGTTGGTTGCTTCCTGTAAACTATTCTAGTTGGAGACACTGCAGTCAATCTGCCAAGCTGAAAAAAAGAGAACTTACTTCATCTAGTTTTCCTTTGTCTGGGCGCCACCTCAGCAATGCTGCTTCACCTTGGTGGTGGCAGTTCATTCCAGAGACAGAAGCTGACTCTGGTTTGCAACACCTACACAACCAGCCTTCATTCTCTTCAGGCCACCAACATCAGCTAAGCAGTGCTCTCTTCTCAAAAGCTGGGAATCAAATCAATGTTCCAAATGTCCCAAGTTCCAGTAATCCAATCTGCTTGCTGAAGTCACTCTCTCCAGGAAACTGGTTTTTCCTATATTTTCAGGTAACCAATCCCTAAAAAAATGAAAAGAAAAAATAATAATTTTGTGCCCTTTAGTTGGTTTTGACTACTGATGAGTGATGTTCACAGTGTCCTGTCCTCAACAGCCCTGCTCAGTACATTTATGCCTATGACCTCTTGTATGAAGTCAATAAATTTCATATTTGGTCTTCCTCTTTTCCTGCTGCATTCTATTTTTCCCAATATTATTGTCTTTTTCAAAGAACTCTGTTATCTCATGATGTGCCTGGTGTAACAGCCTCAGTCTTGACATTTTTGCCTCTAATAATATCTTAGTTTGCTCTAAAGCCCTTGTTTATTTTTCTGATGGTCCAGGGTCTCCATAGAGCTATCCTATAATACCATATTTCAAAAGAATAAATCTTTTTGTATCAGAGTTTTTCACTGTTCAACTTTCACATTTGTTCATAGTAATTGGACATTTGAGGGCATGAATGATCTTAGCCATGGTCCCTAATGATACATCTTTGCTCTTTGTGATCTTTCTTAATTCTTCCATTGCTGCCCTTTTAAGTCTCAGCCTTCTCTCAATTTCTTGGCTTCAGTCTCCATTTAAATTGATTAAAGCAACATAAGAAAGAGCTTTAACAATTTAGATGTCTTTTATTGTCTATCTTAAAGTTATGTGTTTCTGCTGGAATTCAAAAAAATCCAGCACCATTTCTGATAAAAACAACCTGCAATGTGAGAATAGACAACTTGTATCTCATCATAAAGGACATATATGACTTACAGCCAACATCATACTCAATGGGCAAAAACTAAAAGCACTTCCCTTGAGAACAGAAACTAAACAGAGATATCCACTTTTGTCACTCTTAGTTAACACTATTGGAAGTCTTAGCCACAGCAATTAGATAAGGAAAAAAATAAGAGATCCAAAGTAAGAAGGAGGAAGTAAAACTGTCGTTATTTGTAGAAGATATGATATTGTGCATAGAAAGCACTAAAGACTCCATGAAAGTCTACTAGGTTCAATAAATGAATTTTGCAAAGTCATAGGATACAAAATTAATATCAAGAAATTGGCAGCATTCTCTTGCACCAACAATGAATTCATAAAAAGAGAAACTAGAACAGCAATACCATTTACTATCATGGCAAAAATACTAAAGTACCTAAGAATAAAGTTAACCAATTAAGTAAAAGACCTCTTCACAGAAAACTACTGGTTATTGAAAAAAGAAATAGAAGATATAAAAAGTGGAAGCATATACCTTGTTCATGAAGTGGAAGAATTAACATCATTAAAATGTCCATACTAACCAAAGCAATCTGTGTATATTCAATGTAATTCTCATCAAAATAACAATCACATATTTCACAGAACTAGAACAAATACTCCAAAAGTTTATATGGAACAAAACAAAAAAATCCCAAACAGCTACAAAAATCTTAACAACAACAACAAAAAAAACAAAGTAGGAAAGATCACAATACCAGATATCAGGTTATAATACAAAGCCATGGTAATTAAAACATCCTAGTACTGGCACAAGAACAGGCATATAGATCAATGGAACAGAACAGTGAACCCAGAATTGACCCAAGTCATTATGCTCAATTAATATTTGATAGAGGTGACAAGAGCATACAATGGAGTAAAGACAGTCTCTTTAATAAATGATGTTGGGAAAATTGGACAGCTACATGCAAACAAATGAAACTACACCATCAACATACACCATGCACAAGAATAAACTCAAATGGATAAAAGACTTAAAAGTGAGTCTTAAATCCATAAAAATCCTAGAAGAAAATATAGGCAACAAAATTTGAGACATCATATGCAGGAGAATTTTCACTGATACAACTTCAAAGCAAGAGAAAAAAAAGAAAAAAAAGAAACACATGAAGTTATATCAAACTAAAGAGCTTTTCTGCACAGCAAAGGAAACAACCATCAACATGAAAAGGGAACCCACTATATGCAAGAGCATATTGCCAAATATACATTAGAAAAAGGGTTGATGGAGAAAATGGCGGTGAAGTGAATGGAGCGACACAGACCATCTCCCAAGACCAAACTGGATTTACAACGAAAATAAAGGAAAATCATCAGAAAAGGGCAGCCAAAAGACATCTTGGAGGACCACTTAACCAGAAACACCCACTCAATCCTGGTAGGCTTGCGAGGACAAGAGAAGGGACCGAGAGCCCAGGGTCCGCAGCGGCCTGGGCAGGGGCCAGGGAATTTGGCTGGAAGTTACTGCTACTGCCTCCCTTCCCACCCTGCATGGGCCCTGGGAACTTTGTAGCCGGCTAAACTCTCCGCTGGAGCCGCAGACTCGCGGGCCCCAGGGAACTCGGCGGGACCAGGGAACTCGGCGGGAAGTTCCTCCTACCATCACCCTTGCCACCCTGCATGGGCCCTGGGAACTCTGCAGCCTACTAAACTCTCCGCTGGAGCCGCACAGACTCGCGGGCCCCAGGGAACTCGGCCGGAGTAGGGAACTCGGCTGGAAGTTATCCTACCGCCTCCCTTCCCACCCTGCATGGGCCCTGGGAACTCTGCAGCCTGCTGAACTCTCCACTGGAGCCGCACAGACTCACGGAGACCAGGGTACTCGGCGGGACCAGGGATCTCGGTTGGAAGTTAATCCTACCGCCTCCCTTGCCACCCTGCATGGGTCCTGGGAACTCTGTAGCCTGCCAAACTCTCTGCTGGAGCCGCACAGATTCGCGGGCCCCAGGGAACTCGGCGGGACCAGGGAACTAGGCGGGAAGTTACTCCCACTGCCTCCCTTGGCACCCTGCATGGGCCCTGGGAACGCTGTAGCCTGCTAAGCTCTCGGCGGGCGCCACACAGACTCCCGGAGACTAGGGGACTGGCAGGATTCTGCTACCAAGGCTGAGTCCTGCAAACTCTGCGTGTTAAGCCCTCGGCGGGCGCCGAGCAAACTCGCATGGACCAGGGGACTGTGCTAGACGCTACTGCCACCTCTGCAGTGTCCTGCTACTGCGGCTCAGTCCTGGGGCTTCTGCAGAGTGCAACCACCTCAGCTGGTGCCACAGCCGCAGCCGCCCTTGGCTGGAAGCAGCGCCCCCGGATTAAAAGTCCCAGGTGGCTCCAGGTTGCAGAGTCCGGACAGAGGCTAAATTGACAGCAGCCACTCACCTTGGGCTCCAGCGGAGGAAAGGCAGACTGGACTGGAACTGTGTGGGGACACTCGGGTTTTGGAGGGTGCTAAGAGCTTTCGCTGAGTGCAGCCACGCAGGACTGGTCATCTTACTTCTTCTCAGGGCCCTGGGGAGAGACGGTGGCCCCTCCCTCAGAGATTCAACCCCACCTGGTGGCCACTGAAATGCTAATTGAGGCCCATTAACAACAAACACCTGCCTCACTCTCAGGAAATCCTCATACACTGAGCACCTGAGGGAGTTTTCCAGGCAACTCAGAAACCAAGGGTCTGCAGGTGACCTCTACTAATAGCCTCCAGGCAAAAAAGAAGCTAGAGGATAACTACCATTACCTGGGTGTGCAACACTAACCAGAAAGGCTAAGACTTGACGGTAGTGTTTAAAGTGGGTCCTACCTGGTGCATCCAAACCCAGGAGAGGGAGCCACAAACAGCAGAACACCAACACCCACTGGGAAAACTTGGCAGACTCCAAAGCCCACTGTGATAACCAAAATGGTGAGAAACAGAAACAAAAGCCAAATGAAAGAACAAGAGACCTCTACAGAAGATGAAATAAATGAGGTGTAGTTAAGCAAGTTAACAGAACTAGAATTTAGAGCCATGATGTTTCAGAAGCTCAACAGCATGTGTAAGGACATGAGCAACATGAAGACACATAGTAATCAAACTGCCAAAAATTAAAGACAAAGAGAGAATCCTAAAAGCAGCAAGAGATAAGCAACAGGTTACCTACAAAGGAACCCCCATAAGGCTCTCAGCTGACTTTTCACAAGAAACACTAAAGGCTAGAAGGGAATCGCATGAAGTAATCAAAGTCATGAAAAACAAGGATCTGAACCCAAGACTACTCTACCCAGCAAGGCTATCATTCAAAATAGAAGGTCAAATAAAGAGCTTTTCAGACAAAAAAAGACTAAGAGAATACATTAGCACCAAACCAGCACTGCAAGAAATGTTAAAAGGACTGCTGTAATTACCAGGAGAAATGGGAAGGAAAATAGAACCACACTAAACAAAAATGGCAATAAATAAGTACATATCAATACCCACCTTAAATGTAAATAGACTGAATGCTCCCATAAAAAGACACAGAGTAGCTGATTGGATAAGAAAGCATGACTCATCTATATGTTGTTTAAAAGAGACCCACCTCACAACAAAAGCCTCACATAGACTGAAAGTGAAGGGATGGAAAAAAATCTTTCAAGCAAATGGAAAAGAAAAAAAAGCTGGGGTAGCAATACTCATATCTGATGAAATAGAATTCAGAATGAAGGCCATACCTAGAGACAAAGAAGGCCACTACGTAATATTGAAAGGATCTATCCAACAGGAATATATAACCTTGATAAACATATATGCACCCAATATAGGAGCACCAAAATATATTAAAAAACTATTGGAGGACTTCAAAGGAGAAATCGATAGCAATACAATCATAGCAGGGGACTTCAACACCCCGCTGACATCACTGGATAGATCCTCTAGACAAAAAATTAGCAGGAAACAAAGACTCTAAATGAAGCACTAGACCAAATGGATTTAATAGATATCTACAGAGAACTACAACACAAAACTACAGATTTCACATTCTTCTCAAGTGCACATGGGACATTCTCAAAGACAGACACATGTTAGGGCACAAACTAAGTCTCTACAAGTTCAAGAAGATTGAAATTATATCAAGCATCTTCTCAGATCACAATGGCATGAAATTACAAATCAATTTCAAGAAGAACATACAAAGACATTTGAACACATGTAAGCTAAATAGCATGTTATTAAACAATGAATGGGTCACCGAGGAGATCAAGGAAGAAATCAAAAACTTCCTGGAGACCAATGAAAATGAGGACACAACAATACAAAATCTATGGGATGCAGCGAAAGCAGTTCTGAGAGGGAAGTTCATAGCACTACAGGCCTACCTCAAAAAAGAAGAAAAATGTCTAATAGACTACCTAACCTCACAACTTAAAGAACTAGAGAGTAAACAAAAAGAAAACCCCAGAGCAAGTAGAAGGAAGAAAATAGTAAGGATCAGAGCAGAAATAAACGCCATAGAGACCAAAAAAAAAAAAAAAACAATTCAGAGGATCAATAAAAAAAAGAGCTGGTTTTTCCAAAAAGATAAACAAGATTGATGGACCCTTAGCTAGACTCACCAAGAAACAAAGAGAGAGAACCCCAATATAGAAAATCAGAAATGAAAGAGGAGAGATAACAACTGACACCACAGAAATACAAAAGATTGTTAACAAGTACTATGAACAATTATACGGCAACAAATTCAAAAATCTAAGCGAAATGGACAAATTTCTAGAAACACATAGTCTCCCAAAACTGAATCAGGAAGAGATAAAAAAACTTGAACAGACCAATAACAACAGAAGAAATTGAAGATGTAATCAAGACTCTCCCAGCAAACAAAAGCCCAGGCCCGGATGGCTTCACGGGGGACTTTTACCAAACATTCAAAGAAGAACTAATACCCATTCTCCTCAAACTAACTATTTCAAAAATTCAAGAAGAAGGAAGACTTCCAAACTCGTTTTATGAAGCCAGCATAATTCTAATTCCAAAACCAGAAAAAGACACAACAAGGAAAGAAAACTACAGGCCAATATCCCTGATGAACATAGATGCCAAAATCCTGAACAAAATACTAACAAATCGAATCCAGCAATACACCAAGAAATTTATCCACCTTGACCAAGTGGGATTCATCCCAGGGATGCAAGGCTGGTACAATATTCACAAATCCATAAATGTGATACACCACACAAATAAAATGAAGAATAAAAACCACATGATAATATCAATAGATGCTGAAAAAGCCTTCGACAAAATCCAGCATGCATGTCTGATTAAAACGCTCAGCAGTGTGGGAATAGAGGGATCATATCTAGACATAGTAAAGGCCATATATGAAAGACCTACAGCCAACATCATACTCAATGGGCAAAAACTAAAAGCATTTCCCTTAAGAACAGGAACAAGGCAAGGATGCCCACTTTCACCACTCCTATTTAACATAGTACTGGAAGTCTTAGCCACAGTAATCAGACAGGACGAAAAAATAAAAGGGATCCAAATTGGAAAGGAGGAAGTGAAATTGTCATTATTTGCAGATGACATGATACTGTACATAGAAAACCCCAAAGACTCCACCAAAAGTTTACTAGACTTAATAAATGAATTTGGTAAAGTAGCAGGATACAAAATTAACGTCAAAAAATCGATGGCATTCTTATACACCAATGACGAACTCACAGAAAGAGAAACTAAGGAAACAATCCCATTTACCATTGCGGCAAAAAAATTAAGATACCTAGGAATAAACTTAACCAAAGAAATAAAGGACCTATTTGCAGAAAACTACAGGTCATTGAAAAAAGAAATAGAGCAAGATATAAAAAAGTGGAAGCACATACCCGGTTCATGGGTTGGAAGAATTAACATCATTAAAATGTCCATACTTCCCAAAGCAATATATAGATTCAATGCAATCCCCATCAAAATACCAATGGCATACTTCACAGAATTAGAACCAATACTTCAAAAGTTCATATGGAACCAAAAAAGGCCTTGAATAGCCACAGCAATCTTGAAAAGGAAGAACAAAGCTGGAGGGATCACAATACCAGATTTCAGGTTATACTACAGAGCCACTATAATCAAAACAGCCTGTTACTGGCACAAGAACAGGCATACAGACCAGTGGAACAGAATAGAGAACCCAGAAATGGATCCAAGGCAATATGCTCAATCAATATTTGACAAAGGTGGCAAGAGCATACAGTGGAGTAATGACAGCCTTTTTAATAAATGGTTCTGGGAAAATTGGACAGCTACTTGCAGAAAAATGAAACTAGACCATCCACTTACACCCTACATCAAAATAAACTCAAAATGGATAAAAGACTTAAATGTAACTCATGAATCCATTAAAATCCTAGAGGAGACTGTGGGCAACAAAATCTCAGACATCATACGCAGCAGAATTTTTACTGACACATCACCTAAGGCAATAGAAACAAAGGAGAAAATGAGCACATGGGACTACATCAAACTCAAAAGCTTCTGCACAGCGAAAGATACAATCATCAAAACGGAAATGCTACCCACTGTGTGGGAGAGCATAATTGCCAATGATATATCAGATAAGGGGTTAATTTCCAATACATATAGAGTGCTCATACAACTCCACAAAAGGAAGACAAAGAATCCAATTAAAAAATGGGCAGAGAAACTAAATAGACACCTCTCCAAACAGGACATACAAATGGCTAAGACACATATGAAGAAATGCTCATCATCAGTAATCATCAGAGAGATGCAAATCAAACAACAATGAGGTATCACCTCACACCTGTCAGAATGGCCGCCATCAACAAATCCTCAAACAACAAGTGTTGGCGAGGGTGTAGAGAAAAGGGGACTCTAGTGCACTGCTGGTGGGAATGTAGACTGGTGCGGCCACTATGGAAAACAATATGGTGTCACCTCAAAAAATTAAAAATTGATCTTCCATTTTACCCAGTGATCCCACTTCTAGGAATATACCCTAAGAAGCATAAAACACCAATCAGAAAGAATATATGTACCCCCATCTTTGTAGCAGCACTATTTACAATTGCTAAGATCTGGAAACAGCCCAAGTGCCCATCAGTAGACGAATGGATCAAAAAGCTGTGGTACATATACACAATGGAGTACTACGCATCAGTAAGAAAGAAAGATCTCTTATCCTTTGAGACTACCTGGAGGGACCTGGAAAGTATCATCCTAAGTGAAACAAGCCAAACAGAGAAAGACAAATTTCATAATTTCATATGATCTCACTTATTTGTGGAATATAATGAACATAACAGTTTGAGGAATGGGGTAGTCCCAGAGACGTAGAAGTGGGATACAGACTGACAATCCCCTAAGGAGTGGGGAGGTTGGGGAGGGATGAACCACAGAACTTATAGTCATGTATGCATGAACAGTGGACATGGACAACAATCTGGGGAAGGGGCAGGGATGGGTGGGGGAGGGGGAATCAGTGGGGGAAAAAGGAGAATCATCTGTAACAAAAATTAATCAATAAAAAATAAATTAAAAAAAAGAAAAAAATTAAAAAGGTTAATTTTCATAATATGTAGAGTACTCTTACAATTCAACCAAGCGAAGACAAAGAACCCAATTAAAAAATAGGAAGAGGACCTAAGGAGACATCTCTTCAAACAAGACATACAAATGGCCAAAAGACATATAAAAAAAATGCTCATCGTCACTAATCATCAGAGAGATGCAAATGAAAGCAACAATGAGATATCACCTCACACCTGTCACAATGGCTGCCACCAACAAATCATCAAACAACAAGTGCTGGTGAAGGTGTGGAAAAAAGGGGACTCTAGTACACTGCTGGTGGGAATACAGACTGGTGCAGCCATTATGGAAAACAATATGGTGTTACCTCAAAAAGTTAAAAATTAAACTGCCATTTGACCCTGTGATCCCACTTCTAGGAATATACCCTAAGAGGCCTGAAACACCAGTCAGAAAAATGTAAGGGGAAAAAGAAAGGGACTACATCAAACTAGAAAATTTTAATGGCAAAGGAGGCCATCAAAAAATAAAAAGAATACCAACTAAATGGGAGAACATATTTGCCAATATAGCTAATAAAAGGTTATATCTAAAATTTATAAAGAGCCTCAATACAAAAAAAAAAAAACAAGCAATCTGCCCTGGCCGGTTTGGTTCAGCGGTTAGAGCATCGGCCTGTGGTCCAGAGAGACCTGGGTTCGGTTCCTGCTAAGGGCATGTACCTCGCTTGCAGTTTGTCCCCGGCCCTGGTTGGTCGTGCGGGTGGCAGCCACTCGATGTGTCCCTTTCACATCGATGTTTCCCTCTCTCTCTGTTCCTCTCTCTCCCTCCCACTCTGTCTGTACAAAAAATGGTAAAATGTCTTCGGATGAGGATTAAAAAAAAAAGAAAAGAAAGAAAAAAACAAGCAATCCAATTTTTAAAAATGGGAAAGGACTTTAATAGACACATCTCCAAAGAGGGAATACTGATGGCCAATAGACATGAAAAGATACTTAATGACAGTAATCATCGGAGAAATTCAAATTAAAACCACAATGAGATATCACCTCATGCTTGTCAGAATGGTTATTATCATCAATAAATTGACAAGTGTTAGGATGTGGAGAAAAGGGAATGCTTGTGCACTGCTAATGGAAATGCAGATTAGTGTAGCCACTGTATAAAGCAGTATGGGATTACCTAAAAAAATTAAAAATAGAACTGCCTTATTTCCCAGCAACTCCACTTCTGGGAATTTATCCTAAGAAACCTGACACACTGGTTTGAAAGAAAATATGCACTTCGATGTTCATTGCAGTATTATTTACACTAGCCAAGGTCTGGATGCAGCCCAAGTGTCTGTCCATCATTAGATGGTTGGATAAAAAAATCTGGGATACACTGACATAATAAAATGCTACTTGGTCATAAAAGAGGAAAAAATGTTACCCTTTACAACAGCATGAGAGGACCTAGAGAGCATTATGATAAGTAACATAAGCCAGTCAAAGAAAGATAAGTACCATATAATTTTAGTCCTTTGTGTTATCTAATGAACAAAGTAAACTAACAGAAAAAATAGCATCAGATTCTTAGATTGAGAGCAGGCATAAAGAAAAAAAAAAAGAAAGAAAAAAACTCATAAACAACAGTGTGGTGATTTCTGGAGGAAGGTGAGTAAATGTATATGCAGGGAGGTATAGTGATATTGTGATAAATGGACGCTTGAGGTGTACACACAATGCAGTGTACAGATGATGTGTTGTAGAATTCTTCACCTGAAACTTGTATTTTTTAAAATGAGTTTTATCCTAATAAATTAAATAAGAAGGATAAAAAACTATAATAACATTAAAAAATATAACTTTTCTAGGTAGAGTACTCTTGGTTGTAGGTCCTTGTTTTTTATCACTTTGAATATTTTTTTGTCAGTCTCTTCTAGACTGCAAAATTTGTGTTGAGAAATCAGCTGAATCTTATGGGAACTTCCTTGTAGGTAACTAACTTTTTTTCTCTTGCTATTTTTAAAATTTTCTTTGTCTTTAACATTTTGCATTTTAATTATAATGTGTCTTGATGTGAACTTCTTTTAGTTGATCTTGGTTGGAACTATGTACTTCTAGGACTTGTATGTTTATTTTCTTCTCTGAGTTAGGGAAGTTTTTCACCACTAAATTTTCAGATAGGTTTTCAATTTCTTGCTCTCTCTTCCCTTTCTGGCACCCCTATGATGCTTGAAGTTATTCCCGAGGCTCATAACATTATCCTCATTATTTTGGATATATATTTTTTTTCTTTTTGCTATTCTGATTAGGTGTTTTTGGATTTCTTATATTCCAAATTGCTGATTTGATTCTATGCTTCATCTACTCTCTAATTGATTTCCTGTAAATTATTACTCATTTCAGTTAGTTTATCTTTCATTTCTGACTTGTTCTTTTTTATAGTTTCCATGTTTTTTTTTTTTAAGCTGTTGAAGTTTTTACTAAGTTCATCTATTGCTTCCTCTGTTTATTGAGCATCCTTATAACCAGTGTTTTGAACTCTGCATCTAACAGATTGCTTGTCTCCATTTATGTAGTTGTTTTTTGGGGGTTTTGTTCTGCTCTTTCATTTGGGACTTGTTTCTTTGTCTCCTCATTTCGACTGCCTCCTTTCGTTTGTTTCTATGTATTTATTAGGTAGAGCTGCAAGGTTTCCCAAGCTTGGTAGAATGGCCTAATATAGTAAGTGTCCTGTAGGCTACAGTGGCAGTCTCCTCATTCGCCTGAGCTGGGCACTTGAGCTGCACCCCTTCCCCTCTGTGAGCTGTGTACACTCCTGATGTAGTTGAGCCTTGATTGCTGTCAGCATACCAGAGGGAGGGATTTAACTTCACAGTGATAAGCTGAAAGGACTGGGTGAAACCACTGACCTTCAACCACATAAAAGATCAGCTGTGCAGGGGCATATCCCACAGAAAAGGACTTACTTCAGTAAGACTCTGGTGCCCATTAGTTTGCCCCTTGAGTATATCACTTGTGGAGGTGCTTAAGTGGTGGTGCTTTCACATGGTCTATAGTTCTTCACTGGGTGCCCTGGTTCTGGAGTCCACTGGGATATGCCTGCCAAGGTCAGGTGCCACCTGTGTTCTGCCCAGGGCCACCCAGAATGAGCAAGAAAGCAATCTCAGAAGACAGGCCTTTTGTATGGAGAAGTCACTGGAAAATGCTTAGATGGGCCTGAAAGTTGGGTGGGGTAGGACCTCAGGAAATCATCAGGGCATGGCAAACAGTGTGAGCCAAGTTGATAAAGACTCAGATATGGTGTCTGCCTGCCAGATCTGTGTGGGGAAGGATCATCAAAGAAACAAAGCCCTCTGCCAGCACTTCTGTATGGAAGAAAGTTGCCCCTCCTGTTCTTGTCCTGATGCCAGACAATTCAGTTTCTCTCTGTATGTCCCTGATGTTTTTCAAGATTCTACCTCAACACTGAAGCTCAGAGGGCTTGATTCCAAGTAAGTCCATTCACAGGCTCTTTAAGAGTAACTGCTTGGGAATCCAGCAGCCCTTTTGTTGGCAGCAACAAGAATGGCACCAGTTGTTAGACCAGTGGTATCAGAGCAGACTGGGTTTCAGGAACCTTGATATTTGAGTTCTGACTAGAAAAGAATTCAAAGTCAAGACTCAAACCATAAGAGAACATTTGTTTAGAAATTCACAGAGATAGAAGTAATTTGTAGAAGACATGGGCTTAGAAAACAAGTTATAGAAGCAAAGAAAGGGAGCATAGAAGAAGAAACATCAAGGTGATGCACCTGGGGTGGGGTGGGGAGGGGCAGGAGAAAGAGGGAGAGCACACCGGGACCTCCATTTTAAGGGTTCTAGTGGTGGAGATTTTAGGAGAGGTCCCAGGGGAAGACCACAGTAGACTATTCAGCTGCTTTCCAGGTGTGCCCTTTTAAGGTCTCCACTGATTGATCAGAACCAGAGCAGGGTGTCATTATCCAATGTAGCTGGTCTTGAGGTCAGCCATGAACTCACTTGTCAGGTTTTGCTGCCTTTTTGGGCTTGGAGCTGAAATACAACAGAGGCCTGGATGTTCTTTATGGAGGAAAGATCAAGGGTGAAAACTGCATGATCAGCGATATGCTAGGGAAGGAAAGTCACCCTGGGGATGAGGTTCTACTCTACAATAGTCAATTGCTAGGCACTCAGCGCTGTCCAACCTGGTGACCTTTTGTACCTAGCCCATCATCCTTGCTCTGCTCATGTGTGTCTAACTGCCTACCACACTTTTTTCCCCTCATCCTCAATGTCTGCTGGTTTTTATGGCCTGAAGTTATGGAGACTTCTCTTCTCAGCACTGGAACCCTGGGTTCAGGGGCCCAGTGTATAACTGAGACTCCTCACTCTTCAGGGGTGACCTCTGCATCTGAGATATCTAATTCTATTTGTATCTGCCACATGTGGGTGTAGGGCCAGCCTGTTCCATCTCCCAACCACTCCTACCAGTAATAATGTGGCTACATCTCTGATTCCCTAGTTACAGTACTTTCACTCTGTAATATTTTAGGTGGTTCTACATGGTGATTGTTTTGTTGTTTATTTTTAATTTTTATGTGGTTGTGGGAGGTGACAACTAACCACATTTACTTATGCTGCTATTTTGACAAAATGTTGTCTCTAAGTTGTGATTTCTAAAGAGAATGAGAAAGTATAATTTCAGAAAGAAAGAAAGAAAAAGAAAGGGAGGGAGGGAAGGGAGGAAAAATGATGGAAGAAAGAAAGGGCAAACAATTCCACTTCTTTTTATTTCCAAATCTTAGTGATTTTCTTTAATTAGACAAATAAATTATGGCCGTGTTATTAACCATATATGATATACCTAAACTGAAAAATCTTTCTGAGAGATGACAGAGACTTAAGTGACCTATTTGAGAAAATAATAGGGGTTAGATTTATTTTGCAAAGCAGTGTATCACTGAGCCAAAAAGCAACATTTTAAATAAAAACTTTAAGTGGAAGAAAGAAAAGCACACTGTTATTGCCACTGCTGGGTGTAGATTTCAGAAACTGACCTACAGCTGTAGCAAGATAAAAAAATGCAGGCCAGGCGTGGCCAAGGGTGGTCTAGCATCACTGTGAGATGAAACCACTCTACCTCTGGGCATAATAACCGTGGGAATAAGTGTAGTTAAACAGCTATGCCTATCTAAACTCCTACTCTCTCCCACTTCTACCTGCTCTTCTTACAGTTAATGACAACTCGAAATCCGGTTGTCCAGGTGACTCAATCACTTTCTGGATCTTCTACTCAGTTTCATTGGTGTGTTTGTCTTTGCACTGATATTGGTAATATCACCAGGGACTTTTTCCAATTTTATTGATATATAATTGTTATACAACATTGTATAAGATTAAGGTGTACAACATAATTGTTCTTTTAATTACTTTAAAATCATCTTTATTGTTGTATTACAGCATTCTTCCTTTCCCCCCATTGACACCCTTCTTCCCACACCTTTTCTCTCAAACTTTCATCACACATATCTATGACCATCTGTTATGCATCTATGCATGTAAATATTCGATTTGTCTTTTTCTGATCCACTAACCACCTTCCGTTTGAGGTTTGTCAGTCTGTTTCCTACTTCTGTGTCTCTGGATGTATTTTGTTCTTCAGCTTATTTTGTTCATTATATACAACAAATATGTAAGATAACGTGATATATCTCTTTCTCTGATTGGCTTATTTCTCTCCAGGTCCCTCCATGACATCTCAAAGAATAAGAGATCTCTCTTTCTTATAGCTGCATAGTATTCCATTGTGTAAATGTACCACAGCTTTTTTATCCACTCATCTACTGATGAACACTTGGGATATTTCCATATCTTAGCTATTGTAAATAGTGCTGTTAAGAACATAAGGGAGCATACATTTTTTCTGATTGGTATTTCAGGCTTCCTAGAATAAAAGTCTAGAAATGGAATCACTGGGTTAAATGGTAGTTCCATTTTCAAATTTTTTAAAAAACACCATATTGTTTTTTATAGTGGCTATATAGGTCTGAAATCCCACCAAAATTGTGCTAGAGTACCCTTTTCTTCACATCCTAGCCAGAATTTGTTTTTTGATGATTTGTTGATGGTAGCCATTCTGGCAGGTGTGAGGTGATACCTCATAGTGACACCTCATAGTCATTTTAATTTGCATCTCTCTGATGATGTGTGACTGAGCAATTTTTAATATCTCTTGGCTATTTATATGCCCTCTTTGGAGAAGTGTCTATTCAGCTCCTCTGTGAATGTTTTAATAGGTTATTTGTCTTCGTTTGTTGAGTTGTACAAGAACTTTATATATTATGAATATTAACCCTTTATGTAATGTATCATTGGCAAATATGTTCACCCATATACAGTGGGTTCCCTTTTCATCTTGATGCTAGTTTATTTTGCTTTGTAGAAGCTTTTTAGTTTGATATTGTCCAATTTATTAATTTTTTCCTTTGTTTATCTTGCCCTGGGTGATGTAGCAGTAAAAATTCTGCTTCATGTCATGTTTGCAATTTTGCTCCTTGCATATTTTTCTAGAATTTTTTACAGTTTTCTGACTTATATTTAAGTCTTTTATTCATTTTGAGTTTTTTCTTGTGCATGGTGTAAGTTGGTGGTAGAACAGCTTGATTGTTCTGTGTGTGGAGTTGATATCAACATAATGTTTTGGTGTAAGTATATATTGCAAAATGATTACCAGAATAAAATTAGTTAACATCCATCAACTCATATTAATAATATTTTCCTTGAAATAAGTAATTTTAAGATCTACTCCGCTAGCAACTTTTAAATATACAGTATAATAATTGTTAATATACTCAATATTTGTTTGTCAATCATATCTCAGTGAAGCTGGAAAAATAAGTTTTTCCCAACATAGTCCTTATTACCTTTGAACAACAATTATACATTTTCCTTAGAGCTTTTCCTCCCCCAAAATATTTATTTAATGATGGTAAATATATTTTTTTTTCTGTTTTGTTCCCTTATGGAGCTAGAGCAGAGTCTAGTATGTATAAACTTTTTTCACATAAGTCAGTTGTCACATAAATCACTTCAGCATCTGAACAGCCATGTTCCAGCTGAAGATCAAAAACACTGTTGAATCATAGGAACCCCTGAAAAGGAGGAAAATAAACAAGGGTCAGATAATGTATTTGAAGAAATAGTCACAGAAAACTTTCCTAATTTGATGAAGGAAGAAGGCATTCAAGTTCAAGAATCACAGAGAGCCCCAAAAAAGAAGAACCCAAACAGGAACACACCAAGAGTCATAGAAATTAAAGTGCCAAAAATTAAAGACAAAGATAGAATCCTAAATGAAGCAAGAGATAAGCAACAGGTTACCTACAAAGGAAATCTCATAAGGCTCTCAACTGACTTCTCCACAGAAACACTGCAGGACAGAAGGGGGTGGAATGAAGTAAAGTAATCAAGGTCATGAAAAACCAAGTCTACTCTATCTGGCAAGTCTATCATTCAAAATAGAAGGTCAAATAAAGAGCTTTCCAGACCAAAAAAAAAAAAAAAAAGGCTAAGGGAATATATTAACACCAAACCAGAAGATAAGATATGCTAAAAGGACTGCTGTAATTAGTAGAAAAAAATAGGAAGAAATATAAAACCATACTAAACTAAAATGACAAGAAATAAGTACATATCAATGATCACAAATATGAATGGTTTGAATGCTCTGATAACAAGACACAGAGTAGCTGACTTGATAAAAAAAGCATGACTCAAATATATGTGATTTACAAGAAACCAATGTCACAACAAAAGACTCACATAAGGTGAAGGCGAAGGGATGGAAAAAAATCTTTCAAGCAAACAGAAAGGAAAAAAATAGCTGGGGTAGCAATACTCATATCTGATAAAGTAGATTTCAAAATGAAGGCCATAACTAGAGATAAAGAAGGCCACCACATAATATAATATTGAAAGGATCTATCCAACAGGAAAATATAACCTTCATAAACATACATGCACCCAATTTAGGAGAACCAACATATATTAAAAATCTTTTGGAGGACTTCAAAGGAGAAATCAATAGCAATACAATCATAGCAGAGGACTTCAACACCTGCTGACATTACTGGATGGATCTTCTAGACAAAAATTTAACAAGGAAACACAGATTCTAAATGAAACGCTAGAACAAATGGATGTAATGGATATCTACAGAGAATTACAGCCCAAAACTACAGAATTCACATTCTTCCGAAGTGCACATGGGATATTTTCAAAGACAGACCACATTTTAGGGCACAAACTAACTCTCTACAAGTTCAAGAAGACTGAAATCATATTAGGCACCTTCTCAGATCACAATGGCATGAAACTAGAAATCAATTGCAACAAGAACATACAAAGACATTTGAAAACATGAAAGCTAAATAGTATGTAATTGAACAATGAATGGGTTAACATAAAGATCAAGAAAGAAATTAAAAACTTTTTAGAAACAAATGAAAATGAACACACAACACAAAATTTATGGGATGCAGCGAAAGCAGTACTGAGAAGAAATTTTATAGCACTACAAGCTTACCTATAAAAGCAAGAAAAATTTTTAATAGAATAACCTCACAACTTAAAGAACTAAAAAGCAAACAAAAAGAAAATCCAAAGCCAGAAGGAAAAAGGAAAGAGTAAAGATAAGAACATAAATAAATGACATGGAGACCAAAAAAAAAAAAAAAAAAAAAAAAAAACTTCAAAGGAACAATGAAACAAAGAGCTGGTTCTTTGAAAAGATAAACCAGATTGATGGACTCTTAGTTAGACTCACCAAGACAAAAAGAGAGAGAAACCAAATACTCAAAATCAGAAATTAAAGAGGAGAAATAATAACTGACACCACAGAAATACAAAAGATCATTAACAAATATTATGAACTATTATACGGCAAGAAATTTAACAATCTAAACAAAAGGGACAAAGTTCTAGAAACACATAGTCTCCCAAAACTGAACCAGCAAGACACAGAAAACTTGAACAGACCAATAACAACAAAAGAAATTGATAATGTAATCAAGACTCTCCCAGCAAACAAAAGCCCAGGCCCTGACGGCTCATGGAGGAATTTTATCAAACATTCAAAAAAGAACTAATACCCATTCTCCTGAAAATATTTCAAAAAAATTAAAAAATGGAAGACTGCCAAACTTGTTTTATGAGCCCATCATAATTCTAATTGCAAAACCAGAAAAAGACACTACAAAGAAAGAAAAGTACAGACCAATATCCCTGATGAACATAGATGCCAAAACCCTGAACAAAATACTAGCAAATCAAATCTAGCAATACATCAAAAAAATTATTCACCATGACCATGTTAGATTGTTCACAGGGATTCAAGACTTGTACAATATTTGCAAAACAATAAATGTAATATACCACAAAAACGAAATAAAAGATAAAAAGTATATGATAATATTAATAGTCGATGACAAAGCATTCGACAAAACCCAGCACCCATTTCTGATAAAAACGCTCAGCAATATGGAAATAGAGGGATCATATCTCAACAAAATAAAGGTCATATATAAAAGACCTATAGCAAACATGATACACAATGGGCACTTTTCTTAATAACAGGAACAAGACAAAAATGCCCCCTTTAGTCACTCTAATTTAACACAGTACTGGAAGTCTTAGCCACAGCAATCAGACAGGAGGAAAAAATAAAAGGGATTCAAATTGGAAAGGAGAAAGTGAAACTGTCATTATTTGCAGATAACAAGATACTTTAGGTAGAAAAACTCCATCAAAAATTTACTAGACTTAATAAATGAATGTGACAAAGTAGCAGGATGCAAAATTAACCTCCAGAAATCAATGGCATTCTTATACAACAATGATGAACTCACAGAAAGAGAAACAAAAAAAAATCCCATTTACCATCATGGCAAAAAATTAAGGTACCTAGGAATAACCGTAGCTAAAGAAGTAAAGGGCCTATTTGTAGAAAACTACAGGACATTAAAAAAGAAATAGAGGAAGATATAAAAAAGTGGAAGCACATACTTTTTTCATGGATTGGAAGAACTAACATCATTGAAACGGCTATCCTACCCAAAGCAATCTATAGATTCAGTGCAATCCCCATCAAAATACAATGATACATATCACAGAACAAATACTTCAAAAGTTCATATGGAACCAAAAAAGACCACAAAAAGCCACACTAATCTTGAAAAAAAAAGAACAAAGTCAGAGGGATCACATTACCCAATTTCAGGTTATACTACAAAGCCATTGTAATCAAAACAGCCTGGTACTGGCACAATAACAGGCATATAGACCAGTGGAACAGAATAGAGAACCCAGAAATGGACCCAAGGCAATATGCTCAATTAATATTTGACAAACGTGAAGCACATACTGTGTAGTAAAGATAACTTCTTTAATAAATACTGTTGTGAAATTGGACATCTACATGCAAAAAAATGAAACTAGACTATTAACTTACACTATACACAAGAATAAACTCAAAATAAAGATACAATCATCAAAATGCAAAGTCAACTGACTGAGAGAGCATAATTGCCAATGATATATCAGATAAGGTATTAATTTCCAATTTATAGAGTGGTCATACAACTCAACAAAAAAAAAAGACAAAGAACCCAATTAAAAAATGGGCAGAGAAATTAAATAGACACCTCTCCAAACAGGACATACAAATGGCCAAGAGACATATAAAGAAATGCTCAACATCACTAATCATCAGAGAGATGCAAATTAAAACAACAATGAGGTATCACCTCACACCTGTCAGAATGGCCACCGTCAATACATCATCAAACAACAAGTGTTGCCAAGGGTGTGGAGAAAAGGGGACTGTAGTGCACTGGTGGTGGGAATGCAGACTGGTGCAATCCCTATGGAAAACACTATGGTGTTACCTCAAAAAATTAAAAAGTGAACTTCCATTTGACCCAGTGATCCTGCTTCTAGGAATATACCCTAAGAAGCCTGAAACACCAATCAGAAAGAATATATGTACTCCCATTTTTGTAGTAGCACTATTTACAATAGTTAATATCTGGAAACAGCCCAAGTGTCCATCAGTAAACAAATGGATAAAAAAGCGGTGGTACATATACACAATGGAGTACTATGCAGCAATAAGAAAGAAAGATCTCTTATCCTTTGAGACTACATAGAGGGACCTGAAAAGTATTATCCTAAACAAAACAAGCCAAACAGAGAAAGACTAGTATCATATGATCTCACTTATTTGTGGAATATAATGAACATAACAGTCTGAGGAATGGGTAGTCCCAGACATGTGGATGTGGGATACAAACTGACAATTCCCAGAAGAGGGGCTGGGGGACAGAGGTAAACCACAGAATTTACATGCATATATGCATGAACAATGGACGTAAACAACAAAGCTGGTGATCTGGTAGGGAGAAAGGGGGAAGGGGTATCAGTGGAGGAAAAGGAGAAACTTCCGTAACAAAAATAAATGAATATATATATATATATATATATATATATATATATATATATATATCCCACTGCTGAGCCCTGGCCAGTTTGGCTCAGCATTAGAGCGTTGGTCTGTGGACCTTAGAGACCTGGGTTTGCTTCCTGCTAAGGGCATGTACCTTGGTTGCAGGCCCCAGTTTGTCCCAGGCCCCAGTTGGGATTGTGTGGGTGGCAGCCAATTGATGTGTCTCTCACATTGCTATTTCCTTCTCTCTTTTCCCCCATCTCTCCCTCCCACTGTACTTGAAGATGAATGCAAAAATGTCCTTGGGTGAAGAAAAAAAGAAAACACTGCTGATTGTGCTTTAATTTTTTTTTTTAGTTGTGAACATGATGGTAATGATAGTATTAGATCATAGAATCTTGATACAGGTATAGGCTTTAACTGAATGTTTCAATTGTCACATAGCTTTTAATGACAGATGAAGGAAATGAATTAGTCGTGTTCTGAATGCCTGCTTGTAAAGCCTATTCCAAGAGAAATGTTTAAAAGTATACTTTGTTTCAAATAATAGAAAAATATAGCTTGTTAAATGCATAACTATAACTTAAACAATAACAATGGTCACAAGATATTTAATTTCTAATTTTTGCTTTAAAGATAATGTCACTGATGTATAATTATGTTTTGAAGAAGCTTGGTTCTTTAACCCAGCACCCCTAGTTTTTAAACGATAATTAGAAGTTTCTGATATAATTTCTTTTTCAAGAAGAATGAGATAATTCCAAAATCACAACAGAAATTTATGAGTATATTTTACAGAAAATATAAATGCTTTTAAGTTAGTTACAATAACTGCTGATGCCCAGAATTCTGGTTTTAAAGAATTATATCTGTAATTGAAAAGACACAGACTTTCAATGTTAAAAATCAAGTGGCAGTTTCTGGTGAAGATGGCGGCATAGGTAAATGCGGTACCCACATCCTCCCACAAGCACATAGACATTACAACTAAACTAAGAACAACCGTCATTTAGAACTGCCAGAAATCTAACTGAGCATAAGTCCCATAGCGAAGGATATGAAAAAAAAAAAAAAAAAGATCAAGACTTGTAGGAGAAATAGAGATGAAAAACCAGCAAGTCCAACACCCATGTGTGGCAGATAAAAATAAGGAGGGGTATCTCAACTCTAGAGGCTCCCTTGACAGTAAGTAGTAAGGGATCCCAGCCTCAAAGCAGGCCCACCACCCAAGGGATACAGTGCTAGAAAGAGAAGTCCTCTTGACTTCTTCCTGTAAAAACCAGAAAAACTTAGGCTGAGGAAAACATAGGGCTTCTGGAGTCTCAGGATCTTCCTCTTAAAGGAATATAAGAAAGTACATAACACCCAATCAGAAAAGCAAAAAGAAAAAATAGCCCCCAAAATGAATATAATATATGG
This sequence comes from Molossus molossus, assembly GCF_014108415.1. NCBI lineage: Eukaryota > Metazoa > Chordata > Mammalia > Chiroptera > Molossidae > Molossus > Molossus molossus. Next base: position 54,762,086 of record NW_023425377.1, on the reverse strand, counting down.
AGCATCTGGGGTAACTTCAAGTGTAACAACATTCACATCATGGGGGTGACAGAAGGAGGAAGAGAAAGGAAGAAATTGAAAATCTATCTAAAAAATTGATGAAAATCTTTCCTAACCTAGAGAGTACCAAACAAGATGAACCCAAAGAGGTCATACCAAGACACATCATAATTAAAATGTAAAAGTTTAAAGACAACAAGAATCTTAAAAGCAGCAAGAGAAAAGCAGGTAGTTACCTACAAGAAAGTTTCCATAAGCCTGTCAGCTGATTTCTCAACAGAAGCTTTGCAGTCTAGAAGGGATTCACAAGAAATATTTAAACTGATGAAAAGCTAAGACTTACAACCAAGATTACTCTGTCCAGCAAAACTATCTTCAGAATTAAAGGACAGATAAAGAGCTTCCTAGACAAGACAGAGCAAAAGGAATTCATCACCAGTAAACCATGAAATGAGGAAGGGTCTTTAAAAAATATAAACAAGATGGCAATAAATACATATCTTTACCATAGAATCTAAAAAAATCAACAAACAGGCAGAACAGAAACATATTCATAGATACAGAGAACATTTGACAATTGTCAGATGAAAGGGGGTTGCGAGGATAGGTAAAAGAATTAAAAAGAACAAATTGGTAGCTACAGAATAGTCATGGGGATGAAAAGTACAGCATAGTCAATAATATTCTAATAACTATGTATGGTGTCAGATGGGTGTGATGTTGGGTTAATAATTTAGGAAGTTATGTAATATCTCATCACTGGGTGTACACCTGAAACTAATAATATATTATATGTTAACTATAATTGAAAAATAATGATTTAAAGTAAAAAAAACTCAAAAGGAGTGAGGAAACATGAAAATTCTGGCAACTATATTTACATATAACAAAAGCATATGAGATCCATGAACTTTGTAAGAGAAACTGTCATCTCAGGGTGTCAAGGAAGACTGGGGAGTTCTGATGGGCATGTGTCAGACATTAATAGAAAATAATTTATCACAAGGAGACATTAAAACTTTAAAACCTTAATTTTTAAAACATCTCCAGAGTAACTATTTATTCAAATAAAAAGTAAAACTAAGTAAAAGTCTTAGATATAAAGAAAAGAAATCCTTGTGGGATTTAGCCAAATGTATACTCGGTGTAAAGTCACATATACCAAACATTATTATAATATAAAGAAAGTAATAAATATTCAAATACAGTCTACAAAAGAAATAAATATAGTTTAAAGAATGTGTCAGAATGGAAATAAATAGGATTAAAGAAGAAAAGTAATAACAAAATTTTGAAAAATATAATTTAAAGTAAGTCAAAAATTGTGATTTCAATTTTTTTTTTGCATATGTATGGAGTGTTAAGGTGTAAGAGGGTATGGTAAAAAATATATAAATTTTCTGACAAATGTAATAAAATAGGTGATTATAAGAATTAAACAGCAGACACAGGAGGTGTAGGAAAATGGCACTGGAGTGAATAGAAGCTACACAGACCATCTCCCAGGACCAAACTGGAATTATAACAAAAATAAAGACAATCATCAGGAAAAGGCAACCAAAAAGCAGCTTGCAGGACCACATAACCAGGGACACTGACTCAATCCTGGTAGGCTTGCAAAGACGCAAAGGGGGCCGGGAGCCCATGGTCCACAGTGGCCTGGGCTGAAAGCTCCAGCCTGGGCTGGGAGCTGTGGCAGCCTGGGCTAGGACCTGCAACCTCGTCTGGGAGCCGCAACCTCGCTGGCAGATTCGGCAGCCTCAGCCAGGAGTGATGGCCTGAGCAGGGAGCTACGCCTTTACCTGGGAGGGGCACCCTCAGGTTAAAGCCCCAAGCAGCTCCACAGTGCAAGGCCGGGGCAGAGGCTAAATTAGCAGCAGCCACTCACCTTGGGCTCAAGCAGAAAGAGGGCAGACTGGACTGGAACTGTGTGAGGACACTTGAGATTTGGAGGGCACTCAGAGTTTTGCTGAGTTGCAGCCATGCAGGACTATGGTCATCTTACCCCTTCCCAGAGCTCTGGGGAGAGGCAGCAGCACCTCCCTCAAATATTCAGCCCCACCCGGAGGCAATTGAAATGGTAACTGAGGCCCATTAATAACCAGCATCTGCCCCACCCTCGGGAAATCCTCTTACACAGAGCACCTGAGGGAGTTTTTCATTCAACTCAGAAACCAAGGTTCTTCAGGTGACCCCTACTAATAGCATCCAGGATAAAGGCTAGAAGATAACTATCATTTCCTGGGCTAGCAACTCTAACCAAAAAGTAAGATTTGACAGTGGGGTTTAACTTGGGTCCTCCCTGCCTAATCCAAACCCAGGAGAGAGAGCCAAAAACAGCAGAACACCAACACCCACAGGAAAAATTTGGCAGGCTCCAAAGCCCACTGTGACAGTCAAAATGGTGAAACACAGAAACAAAAGCCAAATGAAAGAACAAGAGACCTCTACCGAAGATGAGATAAACGAGGTGCAGTTAAGCAAGTTAACAGAACTAGAATTCAGAGCCATGATCTTGAGGAAGCTCAACAGCATGTGGAAGGACATGAGCACCATGAGTAAAGACATAGACATGTTGAAAATCAACCAGTTGGAAATTAAAAACCACCAAGAAGTAATGAAGAATGACATATCAGAAATAAAGAACACACTGGAAAGTCTAAATAGCAAAGTAGAGGAAGCTGAGGACCAGATCAGTGAATTAGAAGATAGAGTAGAAAAAAAATCCACCAACCAGAAAACCAAAAAGAAAAAATGATTTAAAAAAAGGGAAAACAGCTTAAGAGAACTGTGGAACAACTGGAAACGTAATAACATTCGCATCATAGGAGTCCCCAAAAAAGAAAATGAGCAAGGGTTAGAGAATATATTTGAAGAAACAGTGGCAGAAAACTTCCCTAATTTGGTGAAGGAAGAAGGCATTCAAGTTTAAGAAACACAGAGAGCCTCAAGTAAGAAGAAATTAAACAGGCCCACACCAAGACACATAGTATTCAAAGTGCCAAAAATTTAAGACAAAGAGAGAATCCTAAAAGCAACAAGAGAGAAGCAACAGGTTACCTACAAAGGAAACCCCATAACACTCTCAGCTGACTTATCTACAGAAACACTACAGGCCAGAAGGGAATGGCATGAGGTAATCAAGATCATGAAAAACAATGATCTGAATCTAAGACTACTCTACTCAGCAAGGCTATCATTCAAAATAAATGGTCAAATACAGAGCTTCCCCGATAATAACAGGCTAAGGGAATACATTAGCACCAAACCAGCACTGCAAGAAATGTTAAAAGGACTGCTGTAATTAGCATGAGGGATAAGAAAAATATAACCACACTAAACAAAAATGGCAATAAATAAGTACATATCAATAATCACCTTAAATGTAAATGGATTGAATTCTCCCATAAAATGATGCAGAGTAGCTGATTGGATAAGAAAGCATGACTCACAGAAATATTGTCTACAACAGACCCACCTCACAACAAAAGATGCACATAGGTTGAACGTGAAGGGATACAAAAAAATCTTCCAAGTAAAACAGAAAGGAAAAAAAAAAAGCTGGGGAAGCAATACTCATATCTGATCAAATAGATTTCAAATAGAAGGCCATAACTAGAGACAAAGAAGGCCACTACATAATATTGAAAGGATCTATCCAACAGGAAAATATAACCTTGATAATCATATATGCACCCAACTTGGGAGAACCACATATATTAAAAATCTTTTGGAGGACTTCAAAGGAGAAATCGATAGCAATACAATCATAGCAGGGGACTTCAACACCTCGCTGACATCACTGGATAGATCCTCTATACAAAAAATTAGCATGGAAACAGAGACTGTAAATGAAGCACTAGACCAAATGGATTTAATGGATATTTATAGAGAATTACACCCCAAAACCACAGAATTCACATTCTGCTCAAGTGCACATGGGACATTCTCAAATATAGACCACATGTTAGGACACAAACTAAGTCTCCACAAGTTTAAAAAGACTGAAATCATATCAAGCATTTTCTCAGATCACAATGACATTCAACTAGAAATCAATTGCAACAAGTACATGCAAAGACATTTGAACACATGGAAGCTAAATAGCATGTTATTAAACAATGAATGGGTTACCGAGGAGATCAAGGAAGAATTAAAAAACTTTCTGGAAACCAATGAAAATGAAAACACAACACAAAATCTATGGGATACAGCAAAAGCAGTTCTGAGAGGGAAGTTCATAGCACTACAGGCCTACATAAAAAAAAAAAAAAACAAAAAAAAAACAACAAGAAAAATCTTTAAGAGACTATCTAACCTCACAACATAAATAACTAGAGAGCACACAAAAAGAAAACCCCAGAGCAAGTAGAAGGAAGGAAATAGTAAAAATCATGGCAGAAATAAATGACATAGAGTCCAAAAAAAAAAAAAAAATTCCAAGGATCAATGAAACAAAGAGCTGGTTTTTCAAAAAGATAAACAAGATTGATGGACCCTTAGCTAGACTCACCAAAAAACAAAGAGAGAGAACCCAAATAAACAAAATCAGAAATGAAAGAGGAGAAGTAACAACTGACACCACAGAAACACAAAGGATCATTAACAACTACTGTGAACAATTATATGGCAACAAATTGGACAATCTAAGCAAAATGCACAAATTTCTAGAAACACACAGTCTCCCAAAATTGGACCAGGAATAGACAGAAAACTTGAACAGACCAATAACAACTAAGGAAACTGAAGATGAAATCAAGACTCTCCCAGCAAACAAAAGCCCAAGCCTGGATGGCTTCACAGGGGAGTTTTACCAAACATTCAAAGAAGAACTAACACCCATTCTCCTCAAACTATTTCAAAAAATTCAGGAAGAAGGAAGACTTTCAAACACGTTTTATGAAGCCAGCATAATTTTAATCCCAAAATCAGAAAAAGACACTAGAAAGAAAGAAAACTACAGGCCAATATCCCTGATGAACATAGACGCCAAAATCCTGAACAAAATACTAGCAAATTGAATCCAGCAATACGCTAAAAATATTATTCTCCATGACCAAGTGGGATTCATCCCAGGGATGCAAGGCTGGTACAATATTCGCAAATCAATAAACGTGATACACCACATTAATAAAATAAAGAATAAAAACCACATGATCATATCAACAGATGCCGAAAAAGCCTTTCACAGAATCCAGCATCCATTTCTGATAAAAAACGCTCAGCAATGTGGTAATAGAGGGATCATATCTTGACATAATAAAGGCCATATATGAAAGACCTACGGCCATCATCATACTCAATGGGCAAAAACTAAAAGCATTTCCCTTAAGAACAGCAACAAGGCAAGGATGCTCACTTTTGCCACTCTTATTCAACATAGTACTGGAAGTCTTAGCCACAGCAATCAGACAGGACGAAAAAATAAAAGTGATTCAAATTGGAAAGAAGGAAGTAAAACTGTCATTATTCGCAGATGACAATACTATATGTAGAAAACCCCAAAGACTCCATCAAAAATTTACTAGATGTAATAAATGAATTTGGAAAAGTAGCAGGATACAAAATTAATGTCAAGAAATTGATGGCAAATTTATACACCAATAATGAACTCACAGAAAGAGAAGCTAAGAAAACAATCTCATTTACCATTGAGGCAAAAAAAAATTAAGATGCTTAGGAATAAACTTAACCAAAGAAATAAAGGAGCTATATAAGGAAAACTACAGGTCATTGAAAAAAGAAATAGAGGAAGATATAGAAAAAGTGGAAGCACATACCCTGTTCATGGATTGGAAGAATTAACATCATTAAAATGTTCATACTACCCAAAGCAATCTATAGATTCAATGCAATCCCCATCAAAATACCAATGACATACTTCACAGAACTAGAGAAAATACTTCAAAAGTTCATATGGAACCAAAAAAGACCTCAAATAGCAACACCAATTTTGAAAAAGAAGAACAAAGTTGAAGGAATCACATTACCATATTTCAGGTTATACTACAAAGCCACTGTAATCAAAACAGACTGGTATTGGCACAAGAACAGGCATATAAACCAGTGGATCAGAACAGAGAATCCAGAAATGGACCCAAGCAATATGCTCAATTAATATTTAAAAAAAAATGGCAAGAACATACAGTGGAGTAAGGACAGCCTCTTTAATAAATGGTGTTGAGAAAATTGGACAGCTATATGCAAAAAAATGAAACTACGCCATCAACTTACACCCTACACAAGAATAAAGTCAAAAAGGATAAAAGACTTAAATGTGATTCATGAATCCATAAAAATCCTAGAAGTAACTGTAGGCAACAAAATTTCAGACATCATACGCAGCAGAATTTTCACTGATTCATCACCTAACGCAATAGAAACAAAGGAGAAAATGAACACATGGGACTACATCAAACTGAAAAGCTTCTGCACAGCAAAAGATACAATCATCAAAACGGAAAGGATACCCACTCTATGGAAGAGCATAATTGCCTATGATATATCAGATAAGGGTTAAATTTCATATATATATATATATATAATGCTTAGACAACTCAACAAAAGGAAGACTAAGAACCCAATTAGAAAATGGGTAGAGGATCTAAATAGACACCTCTCGAAACAGGACATACAAATGGCTAAGAGACTTATGAAGAAATGCTCAACATCACTAATCATCAGAGAGATGAAAATTAAATCAACAATGAGGTATCACCTCACTCCTGTCAGAATGGCTGCCATCAACAAATCATCAAACAACAAGTGTTGGCATGGGTGTGGAGAAAGGGGACTCTTGTGCACTGGTGGTGGAAATGCAGACTGGTGCAGCCACTATGGAAAACACTATGGTGTTACCTCAAAAAATTAAAAATTGATCTTCCATTTGCCCAAGTGATCCCTCTTCTAGAAATATACCCTAAGAAGCCTGAAGCACCAATCAGAAAGAATATGTGTACACCCATGTTTGTAGCAGCACTATTTACAATAGCTAAAATCTGTAAACAGCACAAGGGTCCATCAGTAGATGCATGGATAAAAATGTTTGGTACATATACGCAATGGAGTACTATGCAGCAATAAGAAAGAAAGATCTCTTATCCTTTGAGACTACATGGAGTGACCTGGAAAGTATTATCCTAAGTGAAACAAGCCAAGCAGAAAAAGATAAATACCACACGATCTCACTTATATATGGAATATAATTAATATAACATTCTGAAGAATGGGATAGTCCCAGAGATGTAGAAGTGGGGTACATACTACAATTCCACGAAGAGGGGCTGGTGGGGGAGAGATAAACCACAGAACTTATACACATGTATGCATTAACAGTGGACATGGACAACAAAGCTGGGGACAGGGTGGGGAGGGAGGGCGAGGAGCGAATCAGTTGGGGGAAAAGGGGAAACATCTGTAACAAAAATAAATAAATTAATAAAAAAGAAATATGATATGATGTTTATAGAACATGTACTACAGACAAGGCCTCCAAAATTGTTAGTCCTGGACTGTTCAGATACTGTCATCACTGGCTACCTGTGGCTATTACATTGGATTTCAAAGACCTAGCACAAAAATACTATGTAAATTATCTCAACATTGTTTCTTACATGTTGGGATGATAATATTTCGTTGAATAAAATACATTATTAAAATATAAAAAACAGCAGACATAGTTGATATATTAACTTTTAAAGACTACTTTTCATAGACCTACTAATAAGTTTGAAAACATTATTGAAATTGAAAATTTTTTGAAAATTTACCGATATTAATTCCAGAAGTAAAAATTCAAATTCTGAATAAAGTAATAAACATGGAGAAAACAAATTGTTAAATTTATTGAAGAATGAATTAAATTCATAAGAGAAAAAAAGAAATGCAAACTTTGCCTTCAGTTTCTTGAAGCATACCCTCCATTTTTTTCTACCTACATAAAAAAATTTCTATTTACGATTCTTGGAAAAAACATATTTGAGAAAATTTACCCTTCTGTCCTCTCACTTTGGCCAAATCAATGAAGCTTTCTCTATGTCCAAGTACAAATGTTTCAGTATTGGGATTTAGGTGAACATCAGACAAAGAACCCTGATCTTTGAGAGGTGTTTCAGCAACAACAGCTGCCTCACAAGTTAATTCTGGAAGACATAATTTCTGTAAAGTACTTAACACTACTTCTATAAAGGAAGGAATACTAGTAGGAAAAAATAAACATGAAGCCCAGGGAAACTAAGAAGAGGAAGGAAGCTAGTAATTAGTGAGCTCAGGACCAGGACTTTATGAATTTCATCCTTAAGAATCACTAAAGTATAAATAGTTTGTGGGTTGTTGTTGTTTTAAGGTTCTATTCTTATATTCTAAAATTTTATTCGGGCATCATCTGGGCACAATAAGAGTACTAGTTACAAAATACCTACTGGGCATTGTATTAGAATCAACAAAAATTACTTTATTTTTATTATAGTACATGCTAATACACTCTTATAGCATATTAGTATATTACAAAATGTATTGTGGCGACCATTTCTTAAAGCATATAAATGTTGCATCACTATGTTCTATACCTGAAAATGACAATGATGCACTATTTATATACCTTATGAAATTATCACCACAGTAAGTTTAGTAATCATATGTCATCATACAAAGTTATCAAAATATTATTGAATATATGACCTACTTATACAATATATGCCCATCATTTATTTTTATTTTACTTTTAAAATTTATTTTTTATTTATTAATTTCTTTTTGTTACAGATTCTTCTCATTTTTCCCTAATTGACACCCTCCTGCCTTTTCCTTCTGCCCCATCCCCAGCTTTGTTGTCTATGTTCATTGGTCATGCATACATGCATGTAAGTTTGGTGGTTTATCTCTTCTCCAAACCCCCACTCTTCTGAGGCTTGTCAGTCTGTACCCCACCTCTATGTCTCTGGGTCAATTTTGTTCAGAAATTAATTAGTTCATTATATTCCACAAATAAGTGAGATCATGTGATATTTGTCTTTTTCTGCTTGGCTGGTTTTGCTTAGCATAATAGCCTCAGGTCCTTCCATGACATCTCAAAAGATAAGAGATCTTTTTTTCTTACACCTGCATAGTACTCCATTGTGTACATGTACCACAGTGTTTAATCCACTCATCTACTGATCTACACTTGGGTTGTTCCAGATATTAGCTATTGTAAATAGTGCTGCTATGAACATAGGGCTACATATATTCTTTCTGATTAGTGTTTCAGGTTTTCTAGGGTATATTCCTAGAAGGGGGATTACTGGGTCAAATGGCAGTTCAATTTTTAACTTTTTGAGGTAACACCAGTGTTTTCCCAGTGGCTGCACCAGTTTGCATTCCCACTAGCAGTGTACTAGAGCCCCTTTTTCTCCACACCCTCACTAACACTTGTTTGATGATTTGTTGATGGTGGCCATTCTGACAGGTGTGAGGTGATACCTTGTTGTTGATTTAATTTTCATCTCTCTGATGATCAGTGCTGTTGAGCATTTCTTCATATGTCTCTTAGCCATTTGTATGTCCTTTTTGGAGAGGTGCCTATTTAGGTCCTCTGCTCATTTTTTAATTGGGTTCTTTGTCTTTCTTTTGTTGAGCTGTATGAGTACTCTGTAAATTAACCCCTTATTTGATGCACCATTGGTGATTATGGTCTTCCATATAGTGGGATCCCTTTCTGTTTTGATGGTTGCTTCTTTTGCTGTGCAGAAGAGTTTGATGTAGTCTTATATGTTTATTTTTTCCTTTGTTTCTGTTGCCTTAGGTGTTTTATCAGTGAAAATTTTGCTTCATATAATGTTTGAGATTTTGTTGCCTACACTTTCTTCTAGCATTTTTATGGATTCACAAGTTACATTTCAGTCTTTTATAGACTTTGAGTTTATTCTCGTGTATGGTGTAAGTTGGTGTTCTAGCTTCATTTTTTGCAAGTAGCTGTCCAATTTTTTCAACACCATTTATTGAAAAGACTGTCTTGACTCTACTCTTGTCACCTTTGTCAAATATTAATTGAGCATATTGTCTTGGGTCCATTTCTGTGTACTCTGTTCTGTTCCACTGCTCTATGTGCCTGTTTTTGTGCCGGTACCAGGCTGTTTTGATTACAGTGGCTTTGTAGTATAACCTGATATCTGGTATTGTGATCCCTTTTTGTTCTTTCTTTTTCAGGATTGCTGTGGCTATCTGAGGTGTTTTGGTTTCACATAAAGTTTTGGAGTGTTTGTTCTAGTTCTGTGATATTTTAATGAGAATTGCATTGAATCTATAAATTGCATTGGGTAATATGGACATTTTAATGATGTTAATTTCCCAATCCATGAACAAGGTTTATGCTTCCACTGTTTTATATCTTTCTTTATTTCTTTTTTCTATGACCTATAGTTTTCTGTGAAGAGGCCCTTTACTTTGTTTAAGTTTATTCCTAGGTATCTTAATTTTTTGCTGTGATGGTAAATGGGGTTGTCTTTTTAGTTTCCCTTTCTGTGATTTTATCATTGGTGTATACAAATGCTGTCGATTTCTTGACATTAATTTTGTATCCTGCTACTTCGCCAAATTCATTTATTAAGTCTAGTAGAGTTTTGATGAAGTCTTTAGGGTTTTCTATGTGAAATATCATCTCATCTGCGAATAATGAGTTTTACTTCCTCTTTTCCAAGTTGGATTTCTTTTATTATTTCTTCATGTCTAATTGCTGTGGTTAAGACTTCCAGTACTGCCCTGGCCGGTTTGCCTCAGTGGTTAGAGCGTTGGCCTGCGGTCTGGAGAGACCCGGGTTCGGTTCCCTCTAAGGGCATGTGCCTCAGTTGCAGTTTGTCCCCGGCCCTGGTTGGGTCGTGTGGGTGGCAACCACTCGATGTGTCCCTTTCACATCGATGTTTCTCTCTCTCTCTCTCTTTCTCCCACTCTATCTGAACAAAATATCGAAAAGTGTCCTTGGGTGAGGATAAAAAAAATAAATAAATAAAGATTTCCAGTACTATGTTAAATAAGAATGGTAAAAGTGGGCATCCCTGTTTTGTTTCTGTTCTTATGGAAAATGCTTTTTGTCCATTGAGATGATGTTGGCTGTATGTTTTTCATATATGGCTTTTATTATGATCCCTCTGTTTCCACATTTCTGAATGTTTTGATCAAAAATGAGTGCTGCATTTTGTCTAAACCTTTTCCAGCATCTATTGATATAATCATATGGCTTTTACCTTTCTTGTTGATTATGTGATGTATCACATTTATTGGTTTTCGAATAGTGTACCATCCTGGCATGTCTGGGATAAAACTCACTTGGTTATGATGAGTAATTTTTTTTGATGTATTGTTGGTTCCGGTTTGCTAATATTTTTGTTAAATATTTTGGCATCTGTGCTCATCAGTGATATTGGCATGTAGTTTTCTTTTTTTGTAGTGTCCTTCTTTTTATATTTTTAATTTTTTTTCGTACATGCCCCTAGCGGGAACCAAAGCCAGAACTCTCTGGTCCCAGGGCCCACACTCCAACCACTGAGCCAAACCAGCCAGGGCTCCTTGTAGTGTGTTTATATGATTTTGGAATTAGGATTATGTTGGCCTCATAAAATGAGTTTGGATGTGTTCTATCTTCTTGGATTTTTTGCAATAGTTTGAGGAGAATGTATATAATATCTTCTTTGAATATTTATTAAAACTTTCTTGTAAAGCCATCTGGGCCTGGGCTCTTGTTTCTGGGAGTTTCTTAATTACATCTTCGATTTTATTTGTTGTTATTGGTCTGTTTTTTCCCTTCCCTGTTCAGTTGTGACAGACTACGTGATTTTAGGAATTTGTCCCCTCCACTTAATTTGTTGGTATATTTTTGTGGTGTCATTTCTTATTTTTCCTTAATTTTTAATTTTGTCTGAGTCCTCTCTAGCTGTTCCTTAGAGTGTCTCCTAAAATTTTTTAAAACTTGTTTATATTTTCAGAGAACCATCTTTTTGTTTCATTGATTATTTGAATTTTTTAAAATTACTATGTCATTTACTTCTGCTCTGACCTTAACTGTTTGTACTTTTTCAGTTTTTTGTTTGTTTGTTTGTTTATTTTCTAGTTCTTTAAGTTGTGTGGTAGATACTTTATTAAAATTTTTCTTGTTTCTTGAGGTAAGCCTGTAGTTCTATAAACCTTACTCTGGACTGCTGTTGCTATATCTCATAGATTTTTGTGTTTATTTTCACTTATTTCCAGAAAGATTTTATTTCTTTTTTGATCTTCTTGTTAACCCATTTATTGTTTAATAATGTTCTATTTAGTCCCCATGTGTTTAAACGTTTTTAAGTGTTTTATTGTAATTCATTTCTGGTTTAATGCCATTGTGATCTGAGAAGTTGTTTGATATTATTTCAATCTTCTTTACTTTGTAGAGTTTTAGTTTGTGTCCTAACATGTGGTTTATGTCTTAGAATATCCCATGTGTACTTGAGAAGAAAGTAAATTCTGCAGTTTTGGGGGTGTAACTCTCTGTAAATATCTATTGAATCTAGTTGATCTTGTGCATCATTTAGAGCACCTGTTTTGTTATTTTTTCTCTAGAGGATATATCTGGTGATGTCAGCAGAGTGTTGAGGACATCTTGAGGACATCTGCTATTATTGTATGGCTGTTGATTTCTTCTTTCAGGTCCTCAAGAGGTTTTCCACATTATTGGGTGTATATATGTTTACCAAGGTTATATCCTTCTTTTGGATAGGCCTTTTTATTTTATTTATTTATTTTTATCCTCATCCAAGGACATTTTTTGATATTTTGTTCAGATATTAGGAGGGGGAGAGAGAGAGAGAGAGAGAGAGAGAGAGAGAGAGACATTGACATGAATGTGACACATTTAATGATTGCCACCCACACGACCCAACCAGGGCTGGGGACAAACTGCAACCGAGGTATGTGCCCTTAGCGAGAACCAAACCTGGGTCTCTCCAGACCACAGGCCATTGCTCTAACTCCTGAGCCAAACCGGCCAGGGCTGGATAGGCTTTTTAAAGGCCATTATTCAGTGGCCTTCTTTGTCTTATTATATCCTTCATTTTGAACTCTATTTTACCAGATATGAGCATTTTTATTCCAGATCTTTTTTTCTTTCCATTTGCTTCGATTGTTTTTCCTATTTCTTCACTTTCAACCTGTGGGAATCTTTTGTTATGAGGTGGATCTCTGATAAACAACATATATGTGAGTTATGCTTTCTAATCCATTCAGCTATTCTGTGTATTTTGATTGAAGCACTTAATCTATTTACATTTAAAGTTATTGTTGATATGTACTTATTTATTGCTATTTATTTTATTATAGCTATGTTTCTATCTATATTTCTTTTGTTTATTACCGCAGTCCTTTTAACATTTCTTGTAATGATGGTTTGGTGCTAATATATTCCCTTAGCCTTTTTTTTTTTTTTTATCTCAAGAACTATTTTGCCTTCTCTCTTGAATAACTTAACTGAATAAAGTAGTCTTGAATTCAGATCCTTATTTTTTATTACCTTGAATACTTCATGCCATCCTCTTCTGGTCTGTAGTATTTCTGTTAAAAAAAAATTATCTGATAGCCTTATGGCTTTTTTATAGCTAACCTGTTGCTTTTCTCTTGCTGTCTTTAAGATGCTCTTTTTGTCTTTCATTTTTGATATTTTAATTATTATATGTCTTGATGTGAACCTTTTGGGTTTTTCTTACTTGGGGCTCTGTGTGCTTCCTGAACTTGTTTGCCCTTTTCCTTCACCAAGATAGGGGCGTTTTCTGCCACAATTTCTTCAAATATACCCTTGTTCATTTTCTTCTTCTTGTGGTACTTTGTGATGTAGATGTTGTTATAGTTCATATTATCCCACAGCTCTCTTAAACTGTCCTCCTGTTTTCAATTTTTTTTTTTCTATTTGGCCCTATGATTTATTTATTTTTCTACAGTCTTCAAATTGACTGATCTGATTCTTGGCTTCCTCTAATCTGGTTATTCCTTCCAATGTGTTCTTTATTTCTGCTTGGTGGTTTTTCATTTATAATTGGTTGAATATCATTGTTTCTATATCTTTATTCATGCTGTTGACCTTCCTCATATTCATTATTCTGAACTCTACCTCTCATGACATGCTTAATTCAATTTCATTTAGCAGTTCTGTAGAATTCTCTTGTTCTTTAACTTGGGATTTGTTTTACTGTTTCACCATTTTGGTTATCTCAGCAGGATTTGGAGCTTGCCAGATTTCCCCAGTGGAAGTCGGTGTTCTGCTCACTGTGACTCCCTTTGTTGGATTTGAATGAGTATGGAAGGAACCATGCTAAATATCAATGTCTTATTTTACTTTCCTTGATAGAATTACAGGCCAAGCAAAGATTTAATTATCCCAGAGATTTTCCCTGCAGGCTGTCTCATTTACTTAATGAGCCTAAGGGTGTAGCCCTCAGATGAATAAAAAATCCGGCAGTTGGGCAGGGTAAAAGATTTCCAGAGGGCCCGGCAATTGTTTCTCCTGGGCTAAAGTTGCTTTGAGAAGAAAGTGGTTTGTAGTGTGACTTAATGGCTCAGTGGAGGGCCTCAAACTTCAGCTTTCACAGCTCATGTTTCCAGAAACATGACCCTTAACACTGAGAGCCAGGTGCAAAGCTCAAAGCTTTCAGAGGCTCTTCTGCCTTCTTCTCTACTTTGAGTCTTATGTTTGTTTATGTACAATGTGCATAGTTTTCAGTTAGAAAATTAAATCCATCTTTACAGAAGTAGTATTTGACAGGAATTGTTTTTAAGGTATGACCTGTTAATACAGTGCCCTCTACCCAGCTACACTCACCTGAATAAAGTGCAGTCATTACCTGACTTCAAAGAGATACAAGCATATCTCTTTCTGAGCTCTGTTGCTCAAGGGTGAGATAAAGAATGTCAGGTTCACCCACAGCTTGTTAGGAATGCAAAATTCCAGTTTCCACCCCACACTGAGCCTGAATCTGCATTATCACCATGGCTCTATCACAGGATCAGTCCAACAGGGACTACAACTTTACCTCACTGAAGTGATTTTGCTCATGTGGTTATATGTATGTCTTTTTGAAAATACAGAGCATCACATCAGTTCCCATAGAATCATTCTCTCCCTTGAGTCCTATGAACTGCCCATTTATCTCCAAATGCTTGAGGAGCTGCAAATTGCCTCACTAATGTAATGCATAACATTTCTGGTCACCTATAATCTTTATATTTAGAACAATTTGGTGCTTTTTGGGGTTCTTCATTCCAATCATTTTTTACTCGTTTTGTTTTATTTTTCTTCTTTCTTCTACAGTGTGTCAAGTCCTTTGTTTCTGCTATTTGTTTTATAGTGTGCTTTTAGAGGTGGAATCTGGAATTCAGAGAGTAAAATATGTCACTTATAAACCAGAGGTTTTCTTTAATAACTTAAAATTTAGTGATGTTTGACATCTTTTAAGTAGTAACTTTTCTGAAATGGAGAGAAAGAGGCATAACAATGAGATATAGAGGGCTTGCCTTGATGTTCTGGTCCTATCAACAGTGACTTAACTCTCCCATTGTTTCCAATGAATGAGCAACACCTGCTGGGCCCATTGCACATGATAATTCTGATTGAAGTATTAAATAAATATGATTGTACTGACTGCTAATTATGTGCCAGGTACTTTGTATGTTACTTTACATCTACTGACTTCCTTAATCCTCACAACAAACTATGAGGTAAATCTATATTATTATTCTGAAACTGAAAATCTCCCCTTTCTACAAACTGTATTCCAGGCCACCAGACTATTGCTAAAGAGGTCCAGATTTTAGACTTGGTCATATTTTGGCCTTGTTAGCCTTTCTTCCTTCCTTGTCAGTCTCTCACTTTTTATACTGCTGTGGAGCTACATGACCCCTCTACCCCCAGTTGTTCATTATGCTGCTCAGAGCTACTGGTATGTGTCCTGTTCAGATAGACAATTCTTGTTCCCTGGGCACCTTCCAAAATATGTTTTCAAAAACATTTTGAACACCATAAAAAAAGAGTGATGATACACAATCTCAAATTGAAAATAGATGTTCCTGCTCATTAGCAGTGGGAATTCTTTATTCTTACCTTATTTCTAAGTCCTTTAGTCCACCTCAGAGATATGGTAAACAGGCAACAGGAGATTTGGAATCATGGCTACACTGTGCCTCAGCCCTCCCACCTCAACCAGTGGACCTAAGTTTATTGCACATATCCCCTTCATAGTTTAACCTTAGATCCCATCTAAGTGAAATAAACCTGTCTTGAGAAAGTGGAACAAAGACTTCAAGTTTACTTGTGTTCTGTTACCCCAATTATCCACTTTATATGCTTGATAATGAAATCATTTATTTGGTCTTGGAATGCATTTATTTGCCCATGCTCATGTGATTATATATATGTAATTTAAGTCTCAAGAGCAGTGTTTGAAGGGTATGAGTTTTGCTCACTCACACTTTTATCAAGCGAGCACTAAAGAGTATATCAGTTTTCTAAGGCTGCCATAACAAAGTCTGGGTGGCTTAAAAAATGAATAGTTTTCTCCCACAGCTCTGGAGACAAACATGAAGGTGTTGGGTTTTTTGTTTTTTTGTTTGTTTGTTTTGTTGTGTTTTTTTTTTTTTTTTTGTACATGCAACTAGCGGGAAGCGAACCCAAGACTCTCTGGTCCACAGGTTGACACTCCAACTGCTAAGCCAAACTGGCCAAGGCTGTAGGTTTTTCATGAGATCTCTCTACTTGGCAGTGTAGAGGACCATCTTCTCTCTGTGTCTTCACACGGTCTCCCCTCTGTATATGTATGTGTTCTAATCTCTTCCTAGAAGGACACCAATAAGATTAGGATCCATCCTAATTATCTCATTTTAACTTAATTACCATTTCAAAGGCTTTATCTTCAAAGACAATCATGTTCTGAGATGCCCTGGGGTTCAACATACAAATTCGAGGTGGAGGTATAATTGCGTCCATAGCATAAAGCTATAGAGAACATGGCATAGTTCAAACACATAAAGATTATTAACAACCATTGTAATTACAACATTGACATACATGACAATGAAGCAATAGTTCAATTCTATGAAAATCCATTAGTATGTTAATTGCAAGTGCATTGGATTTAGTGTTCGGAGGTGGGGACTGGCATTGGAATGTTACTGAAGCTTTGCATCCATGATACATTCATCTTTGGTGTAATTTTTGAATGGTGTTTTAAAATCAACACCCAAGGATATATTTTTATTGATTTTAAAGAGAGAAGAGGTGAGAGAGGGAGGGAGGGAGAGAGAGAGAGACATCAATTGTTTTCTTCCTTGATTAGAAATTGAACCCACACCTGGGTATGTGCCCTGACTGGGAATGAAACCTACAATGATTTTGTATGGGTTGACACTGTAATCAAATGAGCCACTTGGCAGAGGCAATTTTTGACATATTTTAGGTATCTGATTAATTTTATTTCCATGAATAATGATTTTTATTACACTTAAAATTACAGGTGCTAAAGAATGCTATTAACTGTTTATATTTTTTAACTTTTTATTTGAAATTAATGAGATATGTGTAGAAAAGATGCAAGAATAAATAGCATAGAGAACAACCCTATAACACCCACCACAAAGTTTACTCATTGTCAACACAGATCTTGACACTCAAGAAATACAGTCCCCATCCCTCCTTTTAATAGAATTTTCTCATTTAAGGTTTATCTGGCATTTCCTAGTTATTAGATTATAAATATGCATTCTCAGTCAGAGTTGTACAAGGTGATATTAGTTTCTTCTCAAGGTATCTTATTTGAAAGCAGATATCCACCTGTTCTACCACCATCATTGATATATGTTTATTAGAAGGTCTAATTTCTAATTTCTGCTCTCTATGTATTTACTATTTTCATTTTGGGACTGATTAGTCAACCGGGAAAAATACTTTCTGACTAAGCAAGCATCCTCTTCTTTATAAAATTTTCTTTAGATTTTAGCATCCACTGTTATTCATGCCTGAGCCGATCTTTACTACATTGGTTGAAAAAATCTATTTTTTTAAACATATTTCACTGATATTTGTATAGTTATCTTATGTCCAGTAACTTTACTCACTTTTTATTTCTACTAGTATAAAAAAACTTCATGAAAGTCCTCTGGGTTACTGAGAAGTAAGCTCTTAATCTATTTTTAAGTTCTTAGTGCAAAGAACTGTTTCTCTATTCTCACCCTAGCCATGGAATTTTATTTAAATTATTGATTAATTAATTTATTTTTGTTACAGATGTTTCTCCTTATTTCCCAGTGATTCTACCCTCCACCTTTCTCCCTGCCCTGTCCTCCATGCATATAAGTTCTATTCCCCACAAATCCCTCTTCTGGATATTGTCAGTCTATACCCTACGTACATGTCTCTGGGACTACCACATTCCTCAGACTGTTATTTTCATTATATTCTACAAATAAGTGAGATCATATGATACTTGTCTTTCTATGTTTGGCTAGTTTCACTTAGGATAATACTTTCCAGGTCCCTCCATGTTGCCTCAAAAAATAAGAGATTTTTCTTACAGCTGCTTAGTACTCCATTGTCTATATGTACCACAGCTTTTTTATCCATTCATCTACTGATGGACATTTGGGCTGTTTCCAATTTTTATCTATTGTGAATAGAGCTGCTACAAACACGGGGGTACATACATTATTTCAGATTGCTGTTTGAGACTTCTTATAGTATATTCCTAGAAGTGAGATCACTGAGTCAAATAAAAGTTTAATTTTTAATTTTCTGAGGTAACACCTTATTGTTTTCCATAGTGGCTGCACCAGACTGCATTCCCACCAGCAGTGTTCTAGAGTCCCCTTTTCTCCACACCCATGCCAACACTTGTTGTTTGATGATTTGTTGATGGCGGCCATTCTGGGTTCTGGGTTCTGTTCCATTGGTCTATATGCCTGTTATTGTGCCAGTCCCAGTCTATTTTGACTACAGTAGCTTTATAGTATAACCCAAAATCTGGTAATGTGATCCCTCCTTCTTTATTTTTCTTTTTCAAGATTGCTGTGGCTATTCGAGGTCTTTTTTTTTTGGTTCCATATGAACTTTGGAAGTATTTGTCCTAGTTCTGTTAAGTATGTTGCTTGTATTTTGATGCATTGAATCTATAGATTGCTTTGGGTAATATGGACATTTTAATGATGTTAATTCTTCCAATCCATGAACAAGACATGTGCTTCCACTTTTCTATATCTTTCTCTTTTTTCCTTAAATGACCTGTAGTTTTCTACAAATAGGTCTTTATTTCTTTGGTTAAGTTTATTTCTATGTATTTTAATTTTTTTGCTGTGATGGTAAAAAAGATATTTTTTTTGTTTCTCTTTCTGTGAGTTCACCATTGATGTATAAGAAGGCCATCAATTCCTTGACGTTAATTTTGTTTCCTGCTACTTTGCCAAATTTATTTATTACATCTAGTAAATTTTTGATGGAGTCATTGAGGTTTTCTACATATAGTATCATGTCATCTGTGAATAATGACAGATTCACTTTCTCCTTTCCAAGTTGGATCCCTTTTGTTTTTTCTTCCTGATTGCTGTGGCTAAGACTTCCAGTACTATGTTAAATAAAAGTGGCAAACGTTGGCATCCTTGCCTTGTTCCTGTTTTTAAGGGAAATGCTTTTACGTCTTTCATATATGGTATTTATTATGTCAAGATATGATCCCTTTTCCCAGATTGCTGAGCGTTTTTTTCAGAAATTGGTGCTGGAGTTTGTAGAATACGTTTTAGCATCTATTGATATGATCATATGATTTTTATCTTTCTTTTTGTTTATGTAGTGTATTACATTTATTAATTTGCAAATATTGTATCTGCCTAGCATCCCTGGGATCAATTGCACTTGGTCATGGTGAATAATTTTTTTGATGTATTGTTGCATTCGACTTGCTAGTATTTTCAGCATCTATGTTCATCAGGGATATTGGTCTGTAGTTTTCTTTCTTTGTAGTGTCCTTTTCTGGATTTGGAATTAGAATTATGCTGGCCCCATAAAACGAGTTTGGAAGTCTTCCTTCTTCTTGAATTTTTTGAAAACGTTTGAGTAAATGAGTATTAGTTCTTTGAATGTTTGATAAAATTCCCCTGTGAAGCCGTCCAGACCAGGGCTTTTGTTTGCTGGTAAAATCCTGATTACATCTTCAATTTCTTTTGCTGTTATTGGTCTGTTCAAGTTTTCTATCTCATCTTGGTTAAGTTTTGAAAGACTGTGTTTCTAGAAATTTTCCCATTTTGCCTTGATTTTCAAATTTGTTGCCATATAATTGTTTATATTATTTGTTAACAATTTTTATATTTCTGTGGTGTCAGTTATTATCTATATCTTTTGTTTTTAATTTTGTGTATTTGGTATCTCTATCTGTTTTTTGATGAGTCTAACTAAGGGTCCATCAATCTTGTTTATGTTTTCAACAAACCAGCTCTTTGATTCATTGATCCTTTGAATTGTTGTTTATTTTTTGGTCTCCATGTCATTTATTTCTGCTCGATCTTTATTATTTCTTTCCTTCTACTTGCTCTGGGGTTTTCCTTTTGTTTACTTTCTAGTTCTTTAAGTTGTGAGGTTAGATATTCGATTAGAAATTTTTCTTCGTTCTTGAGGTAGGCGTGTAGTGCTATGAACTTCCCTCTCAGAACTGCTTTCACTGCATCCCATCAATTTTGTGTTGTTGTGTGTTCATTTTCATTTGTTTCCAGGAAGTTTTTAATTTCTTCCTTGACCTCCGTGGTAACCCATTCATTTTCAGTAACATGGTATTTAGCCTCCATGATTTCAAATGTCTTTGCATGTTCTTATTGCAATTGATTTCTACGTTACATGCCATTGTGATCTAAGAAGGTACTTGATATGATTTGAACCTTCTTGAACTTGTAGAGACTTAGTTTGTGCCCTAACATGTGTTCTATCTGAGAATGTCCCATGTGCACTTGAGAAGAATGTGAATTCTGCAGTTTTGGGGTGTAATTCTTTGTAGATATCTATTAAATCTATTTGATCTAGTGCTTCACTTAGAGTCCGAGTTTCCTTGTTAATTTTTTGTCTATAAGATCTTTCCAGTGATGTTAGCAGGGTATTGAAGTGTCCTGCTATGATTGTATTGCTATCAATTTCTTCTTTGTAGTCCTTCAAAAGATTTTTAATATAGGTTGGTGCTCATAAATTGGGTGCATATATTTTTACCAAGTTGTATCTTCCTGTTGGATAGAACCTTTTAATATTATGTAGTGGTCTTCTTTGTCTCTAGTAATGGCCTTCATTTTGAAACCTTCTTTATCAGAAATTAGTATTGCTATCCCAGGGTTTTTTTTGCTTTTTGTTTGCTTGAAAGATTTTTTTCATTTCTTCTCTATCAACCTATGTGAGTCTTTTGTTGTGAGGTGGGTTTCTTGTAAACAATATATATGAGTCATGCTTTTTTATCCAGTCAGCTTCTCTGTTTCTTTTCATTCAAACCTTTCACATTTAAGGTGATAATTGATATGTACTTATATATTGCCATTTTGGTTTAGTGTGGTTCTATTTTTCTTTTCATTTCTTCTACTTATTACAGCAGTCCTTTTAGCATATCTTGCAGAGCTGCTTTGGTGTTAATATATTCCCTCAGCCTTTTTTTTTTTTTTTTTGGTCTGGATAGCTGTTTATTTGACCTTCTATTTTGAATGATAGTCTTGCTGGGTAGAGTAATCTTGGATTAAGATCCTTGTTTTCATGACCTTGATTACTTCATGCCACTCCCTTGTGGCCTGTAGTGTTTTTGTTGAGAAGTCAGCTGAGAGCCTTATGAGGTTTCCTTTGTAGGTAACCTGTTGCTTCTCTCTTGCTGCCTTTATGATTCTCTCTTTGTCTTGAATTTTTGGCATTTTAATTACAATATGTCTTGGTGTGGGCCTGTTTGGGTTCTTCTTACTTGGAGCTCTTTGTGTTTCTTGAACTTGAATACGTTCTTCCTTCACCAAGTTAGGAAATTTTTCTGTCACTATTTCTTCAAATATTTTCTCTAACCCTTGCCAATTTTCTTCCTCTTCGGGGTGTGCTATGATGTGAATGTTATTACATTTCCAGTTGTCCCACAGTTCTCTTAAGCTTTCTTCTTTTTTTTTTACTAGGTTTTTTTTTTTTTTTTTTTTGGTTTTCTGATTGGTTGATTTTTTTCTACCCTGTCTTCTAATTCATTGATCTGGTCCTCAGCTTTTACTAGTCTGCTAGTTAGTCCTTCCAATATGTTCTTAATTTCTGCTATGTCATCTTCATTTCCACTTGGTTGGTTTTCAATGTTCTTTATCTTTACTCATGTTTCTGCCTTCTTTACACATGCTGATGTCCTTACTCATGCTGTTGAGCTTTCTCAAGATCATCATCTTGAATTCTACCTTTGATAATTTGCTGAACTGCATTTCATTTATCTCATGTTCAATAGGGTTCTCTTTTTCTTCATTTTGGGATTTTTTTCTTTATTTGACCATTTTGGCTATCTCAGAGGGTTTTGGAGCCTGCCAAAATTTCCTTGTAGGTGTTGGTGTTCTGATATTTCTGGCTCCTCTACTGGGTTTGGATGAGCCTGGGTTTGCTCACGTTAACCACCACTGCCAAGTCTTAACATTCCTGGGTAGATTTTCAAGTTCAGAAAAGCTTCAGTAATTCTCTTGCTTTTTCCTGGAGGCTAGTAGTCTCAGTCACTCAGTGCCTTGGAATGTAGCCCTGGTGTTCTGCATAAGAGAATTTCCAGAGGGTGGGATAGATGCTGGTTTTTAATGATCCTCATTTTGCATTTCTTTGCCTCTCCTGGGAACAGCTGAATCTCTGGGGTGGGCGGAGGGCTGCTGCTTTTCCCCTCAGCTCTGGTGGGAACAAGCATACTCGCCACCATCCTTTGTGGCCACAACTTAGCAAAAACTTTGAGTGCCCTCCAAATCCCGGTTGTCCCCAGAGCTCCAGCACAGTTTGCCCTCCTTCTGCCACCATAGCCCCAGGTGAGTGGCTGTGGCTATTTTATAACTCTGTCCTGGCTCTCTCTGCTGTGGAGCAGGACTGGTCTTTATTCCCCACAGCTAAGACTTCTGCCGTCCTTGAGTTCCCAGCCTGTCACCCTCTGATGCCTCCACAGATCCTACCAGTGTCCCTGGTTATATGGTCCTGTCCTGCAGCTTTTCTTTTCTTTTTTCTTTTTCCAATGATTTGTCTTTATTTTAGTTGTAATTCTCATTTGATCCTGGGAGATTGTCTGTGTAGCTTCTATTCACTCCACCTCCATTTTCACATCCTCTATGCTTATATTGTGCGCAACTGGGTTGCACAGACCTCTCTGGTACCCTTGCACCCTGCAGGTCCCACGGGTAACTGAATCACACAGTCCCTTTGGGGACCTGGCTCTATGCCTATGTTACGGGTTTCTGGGTTGCACGGGCTTCTCTGGTGCTTCAACTCCCCGCAGATTCTGTGGGTAATTGAATGACACAGTCCCTGCGGGTCACACAGACCTCTCTTGTGCCCCCACATTCTGCAGGTCCCGTGGGCTGGCAGCTGGATCACACCAGTTTCTCCCAGGCTCTGGCTTCCCACTGTTCTTATGGACCGCACAGGCCTCTTTGGATCCCCATATTCCGCAACTGGTGGCTGGAGAGTGCTGCTACCTTATGGGGCTCAACTCTTGCTGTGCTTTTGCTGTTGTTTTTGAGGATGGGTCTCAGCTTCTGGTCTGTGCTTCTATTGCCTAGGGATGGATGTGTGCTCCCCAGCCTCTGTTGCTGGGTGTATATATCGACTCTGATTGGGCTGCTACTGTGGGAGATGGTGCTGGGCTCCTGGCTATCAATCGCTTTTGTGACTAGCACCTTGGGAGCTCCTCTACTGTGCACCGGTGCTTGTTGACACAGATTGTCCACTGGTTCAATGGTGCCAGGTGCACTGGTGGGCTCAGGTTTCTGGGCATTAGTCACTCCCACTGCCTCCTCCCAAGGAAGACCTAAGATTTTCCAAAATGGTGGGACCTCTCCACGGTACAGGGAGAAGCATCCTGAAGAGCCTCTTACCACGATAGCTGGCTTCTCCCATCCACAACACAGGAACCTTCTTCTCATCCTCTCTGCACTGGATGAGTTTGGTCATCCCGCCCTGGCTAGTTTGGCTCAGCGGTTACAGCATCGGCCTGCGGTCCGGAGTTTGGTCATCCCCCTTCTCATCCACTCACACTCTCTCACACACTAGCTCACTCTCACACACTCACCCTATTTTCAGTCCTGCCTGCCACCATCTTCCCAAAGTTTTTACATTTTAAACAAGATAAAATGAACATGAATTATTTTATTAGAAAATACCTCTGTTACAAAAATTAAAAATTAATAAGTTCCTGCCATAAAATTGCAATATAATACGCAGTTAACTCATTCAGTTATGGTCAGTTAAGAGAAAGATGACAGTGGTGAACAGAAGAGAAACAGATGTGAGTGTAGATTTTAAAAGTGTAAAAAAATAAAGAAAAAGATAGAAAAGTGCTTTAGTGAATGAATTAAGTTATATGATATCACCAAGAATACATCCTCTGATTAAAATGCTGTGACAAGAACCATATTATATGAATGATTTTATTGCCCTTGTGTTAACCCAGGGGTATAGGAGATATTCACAATTTCTCTGCAAAGGCAAATTTTGCTCTCCCACACAGGACCAGAAGACCTGAGAAATAGTGGTCTTAACCACGGCTAGAAGAGTGCTCACTCACACTTGTTCACACTTGGATAGCTGGGCCAGAGAAGTTTGATGTCTGGATGTCTTTCATCACTACTGAGAAGGCTCAAAGACAATGGTTAACTCAGGATTTTCTTCTTGAAGTGTTTCTAACGTGCAGATTGTATCATAATTAAAATACATTTTACATAACCTATAAAAGCAAACAGAGCCTTGAGTTATACTCTTCAAATGATCACTCAGAGTTTTAGGCCTTAAAAATCCCATCTTACTTCCCTTATTCTCACACACTTCTAAGCTCTCTAGTGCTACACTCCATATCTAATGTGGTTTATATTATATTTGTAACCTTCAAGTTTGAAAATGTTTAAATATATGTCAATGTAGAGAGACTAGTGTAATGACTCCCTATATGCCCATTAGGCGGGTTTGACAATGAACAGATCGTGGCCAATCTTGTTTCAATTAAACATGGCATATTACATTCTTATGAATATTCTATAACACTAAATAAAGATTTTTTAAAAACATAACTACAATGCCATTATCACAACTTAATAAGTTAACACTTCTTTACTATCAACATATGTCCAATATGTTTAAATTACCTCAACTGTCTGATGATTATTTATATTATTTACATTTTATCAGAAGTTATATAAAGTACACATGTTACAATTGCTTAGTATGTCTCAAGCTTTTTTTGACAAAAATTCTTTCTCTTTCTTTTTCTTGCCACTCAACTGAGAAATCATACCATTTGTCCTGCATTATTTCTAACAATCTTGATTTTATTGTGCTGTGGATTGAAAATTTATATTCTTCCAAAATGTATATGATGAAGCCCTAACCCTTAATATGATAATATTTGTAGATGACACCATTGAGATTTAATTAAGGGTTGATGAGGTCATTGGGTATAGGTCCTTACAATAAGATTAGTGTTCTTATTGGAAGAGATACCTGAGCATTATCTCTGCCATGAGAAGACACAGCACAAGGGTGCCATCTGACAGCTCAGCAGAGAGCTTTCACCAGAAACTGGACATTTCTTCTTCCAGAACTGTGAGAAATAAATGTCTGTGGTTTAAGGCACCCAGTCTATGTTATTTTGTCATAACAACCAATCTGATAAGATAGGTTGACTGAATCCATGGACTTCCCAGTCTATTTTGAGCCTGTCTTTCATCCTCAGAGTATCCTTCAAGGATGGGTCAGTGATCCCACATACAGCAATGTCCCAGGTTTATCCTGAACATTCCCTTCTTTTGTCCTATTTTTCTTAGCTCTGAAAATTTTTGCCTTTCTTATAGCAAATATTCTCCAGTTGTCAGCACAAGGATGCAATGCTCATTCAAACTTTTATTTATTCAAACCTGCATTACAGTTGATTCTCAGCCTTGAGGTCAAGCACAAGGACAGAAGTCTCTGGGCTAATATAATTTATGCTCTTAGAGTATCATATAAATAAACAAGAAAATAATGTAGCATATATGATGGTGTTCAACACTATGAAAGGAAATAAGAATATAAAAGAAAAGAATATCCTGGCCGCTGTTTTCCATAGGATGGTAAGAAACATACAGAGGAAGATCTTTAAGCAGATGATTTAAGGATGTGCAGGAACAAAGCATGTGTATATCAAAAGGAAGTGAGTTCCAGGCACATAAAACACCAAGTGCAAAGTTCCAGAGATTATAATGTTTATGTGAAATAGCAGGGAGACCAGTGTAAGAGGAGCAGAAGGAATAGGTTTAGGAGAAAATGAATATGCAGACGCAGCAGGGTTAGATCACACAAGGTCTTAGGCTCTTCCATGAATTTATGGTTCTTACATTGACTATAATAAGAAGTCACTAGAGCATGTTTGTAGAACTGTTTTAGCTCTACCCTCCATCTTCTATGGTAAGAAAAATATATTTGGAATAGCTTGGCAAAATGCCACCATAACAATCTAGCAAGTGATGATGGTCACTTGAACAGGGTAAGAACCATAAAGTTGGCAAGAAGTGGACAATGAGTGGGCATCTGTGGATGTGCATAAGGAAGAAGAGGCATCAATGGTGAAACCTGGATTTTTTAGCCTAAGCAATTCAGACAGTTACCAATGACTTAAAGGGGAGAAGCAAGTTTCAGACAGAGTGGAATAGCACAGGTTTGTATTTAAACATGTGAAGTTTGGGAAGCTTATTAGACACCCAATTGGAAATGTCAGATAAGCATTTGGACATGGTAATAATGGAGAAGTAAATTGGGGGTACAGCACAAAATTGGTAAAGACAGATGGCTAGATAATAGAAATAAGGGAGAAAGTGTAGAGAAGAAAAATTAGTCAGTGGATGAGTATCTGGGATTCAGCATGTAAAGGTCAGGACAAAAAAGAAGACTGAGCAGAAATAGCCGATGAAGTAGGAGAAAACCCAGAAGAAAGCTTGTTGTCTCTAAAGCCAAGTGAAGGACACAAATTCAGTAGGAAGTATGATCCTTGGGGCTGACTGAAGTCGTGACACTAACAGGAAACCCTTACTAGAGAAGTAATGAGTACCTCATTACTCAGTGGTACCCTGGTGGTGAAAGGGAGCTAATGGTTACAATATACTGCATTGGCTGAATTTTATGAAATTTCTCATCTTTATGTTTCTGAAACACTCTCTTCCTATTTAGAAATCTTCAAAAACAAGACCAAAAATTCCCCTATATGCCAAGACCTTTGAAACCAGGATGAAACGTAGACAGGTCTAGTTCAATGAAGTACAAACCCCTGCATAGAAATATAACTCCATTTG
Source organism: Molossus molossus (assembly GCF_014108415.1). Lineage (NCBI taxonomy): Eukaryota > Metazoa > Chordata > Mammalia > Chiroptera > Molossidae > Molossus > Molossus molossus. The sequence goes on along the minus strand of NW_023425377.1, from coordinate 54,734,573 downwards.
GCTACTTTCGTTAGGCCTTACATTTCTTTTAGGAGTATGGATAGAAAATCTTTTCACATCCAACTGAAATGAATGTTGAATTTTCTAAATGTCTGGATGAAGTTAAAGGTGTAGTTCATGACTCACCTACCCTATTTTAAAATATCTGCAACACCTGGACTAGGCTTAACTTCATCCTGAGTAAAAAAGAACCATCTTGGATTTATGCAACTGGCTAACTTTTCCTTAGAACTCACAGCACTGTACCTCACATCTTTGCAGAGAGCACTTACTGAAGTGCTTTTAGAAAGTAGCCCTGTTGTTTTAATACTTCACAGAACAGCATGACCCCCAGATCACCCAGGTCATTGCTGCCCAGACTTAGCTGGCAAAGGCTCGGGTTGGACATCAAAAGTGTGGAAAGATCCCAGCAGCAGTGTGAGGAGAGGCTGCAATTGTCTAGTCTGAAAGAGAGTGATTCAAATAAAATATCCCCTTACCCTTTTTCCAGGTCTCCCAGATCTTAGCCTGTAATGTTTGTAATGTTTTAAATAAAGAAAAAAATGCAAGATGAACAAGCTTGGAATCATTGTATGTGCAAGATTATTCTTCTCTTCTTGGTATTTTTTCCCCCAGTATACTGGAGTATCCAGATCCAATCAGTTTCTGAATCGATGTTTCCCAAATTCTATACCATCTAGAAAATTTTCTTAAAACACAAGAGCTATACCACCCTTACTCTTTTGTGACAAATGTTTGTGGTGAAAGAAATTCCAGTCTTTACCTTGACACCATCTAGAAATAGAACTCTACACAGTCCCATGATTCTGTAAGAAGCCAAACCCTCAAAGAACACCATCATTTCGTAGATACAGATGATCACATCATCACTTCCCCAGACACCCTCTTCCTTACCCACCATGTATTCCCATCACTGTAATAAGCTAAGAAACTTACTCCAACATTTGAAGCTTGCAGTTGGGGTGTAAGAGTCCCTTACACAGTAGCTTCACCCCCATATCTCCAAGAGCATTTCCCTGTAGGTAAAGGTGTGTGAGATTCTGGTTGCCACTGAGCACTGAGGACAGAGCTGGACTACAGTCTGATGTAAGGCCCAACTTCATCAACCTGTAGAAGAAACGGAGAGAAGAGTCCCCAATGTCCTGGTTTTTTTTGGACATTGTATAGTTATTTCACCACAGGAACCTCACATTATCTGAAAATCTGCATCTTCCAACATAAAGGGTAGGAGCTAATCACAGATATAACCTGAGGAAAGCATAAATCCCTATCTCTGGTCACATAAAAAAGACAAATGATGGTCTCAACAGATGTCTCTTGGGGTCAGTAGAAAAAAGAGTGAAAGTAACTGAGCTAAACTGCCTTCATAGTCCTCCTCTTACACATGTTTCTCTGGCCATTCATGCTCCTCATTACCACTTCTTCCAGAAAGACATCTCAGGTTGTACCACAACACTGCACAAACCTGCTTTATTTCTTACATCAAGATGACAAGGTGAAAGTGCAACTGTATTATGCACTTTTTACAGATTAGAAATTTATGGCTCATCAGATTATGTGTTTCTCTTAAGGTCAAAGATCAAGTGTGTAGTAGAAAGGAAACACAGACAAGCCTTCTAGGGTCATTTCCCCATCTGTTGCCCCATCTGCCTTCTGCACTATAAGGCAATCTTATAAAGATTGCATAAAACCATAGCCATGCATTACATTCAGTGGAATTAAGGGCTCTGCAATAGAAAGATACGTCACTTCTGCTTAGAATTTTAGAGTGTGGTATACAGAAAGGCACAAGTGCTAGGCCTTCAACAAAGTCTTGATTAAAGAATATCTAATTTATTCCTGCTAGAATTCTTAAAAATCACATGTTTTTAAGCTCTAAATAGTCTGAGAAGCAGGAAGAATAGAAACACAGGAAGAAATAATTTAGACAGTATAGTATGAACAGATGATCTAAAGGAAACAGCATTACTTACCTACTCACTGGTCTTCATTTTTCCATGGATCAGAGTAAAAAAAAAAAAAGACAGAATAAGCAAGACAAAGAGGAAAACAAAACCCAAGAGGGATGAGCAGAAACAAAGCAAGTTACAAGTGGATTCTAGTAAGTTTTGTCTTTATCTAAGAACAATTTCATCACAGGGTCTTCAATGAACATGCAAAAGGGGTTTGAAGGATTACTGGCTGTATCCCTCCCAAATTTATCAATTTTGTTAAATCTGTAACTCCCATTGTAATGGTGTTACTATGTGGAGCCTTTGGGAAGGTTGATTAGATCTTGAGGGTGTAGTCACATGATAAGATTAGTCCCCTTATAACAGAGATTCCAGAAGCACACTTATCACTATGCTATGTGAGGATATAGTGAGAAGGTGACAGCAAGCAAGAAAGAGTCCTCATTGTTGCTTAAAAGAGACCCACCTCACAATAAAAGACTCACATAAGTTGAAAGGGAAGGGAGGGAAAAAATTTTTCCAAGCAAATGGAAAGCAAAAATGCTGGAGTAGCAATACTCATATCTGATAAAATAGATTAAAAAATAAAGACCATAACTAGAGACAAAGAAGGCCACTACATAATATTAAAAGGATCTGTCCAACAGGAAGATATAACCTTGATAAACATATATGGAACCAATATATGAGCAAGAAAATATATAAATATCTTTTGAAGAACGTCAAAGAAGAAATTGACAGCAATACAATTATAGCAGGGGACATCAACATCCCGTTGACAGCACTAAATAAATCATCTAGACAAAAAATTAGCAAAGAAAGAGAGACTCTAAATGAAGCACTGGACAAAATGGATTTAGTAGATATCTACAGAGAATTACACCCCAAAACTACAGAATTCACATATTTCTCAAGTGCACATGGGACATTCTCAAAGATACACCACATGATAGGAGAGAAACTAAATCTCTACAAGTTCAAGGAAATTGAAATCATATCAAGCATCTTCTCAGGTCACAATGACATGAAACTAGAAATCAATTGCCAAAAAAACATGCAAAGGCATTTGAACACATGAAGGCTAACTAGCATGTTATTAAACAATAAATGGGTAATCAAGAAGATCAAGGAAGAAATTAAAAACTTCCTGGAAACCAATAAAAATGTACACACAACAACACAAAACTGTGGGATGCAGCAAAAGCGATTCTGAAAGGGAAGCTTATAGCACTACAGGTCTACCTCAAGAAACAAGAAAAATTTCTAATTGACTATCTAACCTCACAACTTAAAGAATTAGAACGCAAACAAAAAGAATACCCCAGAGCAAGGAGAAGAAAGAGATAGTAAAGATCAGAGCAGAAGTAAATGACATAGAGACCAAAAAAACAATTCAAAGGATCAATGAAACAAAGAGCTGGTTTTTCTAAAAGATAAATAAGATTGATGGACCCTTAGCTAGACTCACCAGGAAACAAAGAGAGAGAACCCAAATGTACAAAATCAGAAATGAAGGAAGAGAAGTAACAACTGACACCACAGAAACTCAAAAAATTGTTAACAGCTACTATGAACAATTATATGGCAACAAATTTGACAATCTAAGTGAAATGGACAAATTTCTGGAAACACACCGTCTCCCAAAACTGGACTGGGAAGAGATAGAAAACTTGAACAGACCAATAACAACTAAGGAAATTGAAGATGTAATCAAGACTCTCCCAGCAAACAAAAGCCCAGGCCCAGATGGCTTCATGGGGGAGTTTTACCAAACATTCAAAGAAGAACTAACACCCATTCTCTTCAAACTATTTCAAAAATTCAAGAAGAAGGAAGACTTCCAAACTCGTTTTATGAAGCCAGCATAATTCTAATTTCAAAACAGAAAAAGACACTACAAAGAAAGAAAACTACAGGTCAATATCCCTGAGAACATAGACACCAAAATTCTGAAAAAAATACTAGCAAATCGGATCCAGGAATACATCAAAAAAATTATTCACCATGACCAAGTGGGATTCATCCCAGGGATGCAAGGTTGGTACAATATTCGCAAATCAATAAATGTGATACACCACATAAACAAAATCAAGAATAGAAACCACATGATCATATCAATAGACACTGAAAAAGCATTTGACAAAATCCAGCATCCATTTCTGATAAAAACACTCAGCAATGGGGTAATAGAGGGATCATATCTAGACATAATAAAGGCCATATATGAAAGACCTACAGCCAACATCATACTCAATGGGCAGAAACTAAAATCATTTCCCTTAAGAACAGGAATAAGACAGGGATGTCCACTTTCACCACTCTTTAACATTGTACTTGAAGTCTTAGCCACAGCAATCATACATGAAGAAAAAATAAAAGGGATCCAAATTGGAAAGGTGAAAGTAAAACTGTCATTATTTGCAGATGACATAATATTATACATAGAAAACACTAAAGACTCCATCAAAAATCTACTAGACTTAATAAATGAATTTGGAAAAGTAGCAGGATAGAAAATTAACATCAAGAAATCGATGGCATTCTTATACATCAATGATGACCTCACAGAAAGAGAAACTGAGAAAACAATCCCATTTACCATCGCAGCAAAAAAAATTAAGATACCTAGGAATAAACTTAACCAAAGAAGTAAAGTACCCATTTCCAGAAAACTACAGGACATTGAAAAAAGAAATAGAGGAAGATATAAAAAAGTGAAAGCACATACCTTGTTCATGGATTGGAAGAATTAACATCATTAAAATGTCCATACTACCCAAAGAAATCTATAGATTCAATGCAATCCCCATCAAAATACCAATGACATATTTCAGAGAACTAGAACAAATACTTCAAAAGTTCATATGGAACCAAAAAATACCCCAGATAGCCACAGCAATTTTGAAAAAGAAGGACAAAGCAGGTGGGATCACTATACCAAATATCAGGTTATACTACAAAGCAACTGTAATCAAAACAGCCTGATACTGGCACAAGAACAGGCATATAGACCAGTGGAACAGAATTTAGAACCCAGAAATGGACCCAAGGCAATATGCTCAATTAATATTTGACAAAGGTGGCAAGAGCATACAGTGGAGTAAAGACAACCTCTTTAATAAATGGTGTTGGGAGAATTGGACAGCTACATGCAAAAAATAAAAATAAAACTAGACCATTAATTTACACCATTCACAAAAATAAACTCTTAATGGGTAAAAGACTTAAATGTGACCCATAAATCCATACAAATCCTAGAAGAAAATGTAGAAAACAAAATTTTGGACATCATACGCAGCAGAATTTTCACTGTTACATCACATAATGCAACAGAAACAAAGGAGAAAATGAACACATGGGACTACATCAAACTAAAAAGCTTCTGCTCAGCAAAAGAAACAACAATCAAAATGGAAAGGCAACCCACTATATGGGAGAGCATAATTGCCAATGATATATCAGATAAGGGGTTAATTTCTATATATATATATATATATATATATATATATATATATATATATAGTTGTATAGCACTATATATATAGTGCTCATACAACTCAACAAAAGGAAGACAAAGAACCCAATTAAAAAATGGGCAGAGGAACTAAATAGACACCTCTCCAAACAGGACATACAAATGACTAAGAAACATATGAAGAAATGCTCAACATCAACAATCATCATAGAGATGTAAATTAAAACAACAATGAGGTATCAACTCACACCTGTCAGAATGGCCGCCATCAATATATCATCAAACAAGTGTTGGCGAGGGTGTAGAGAAAAGGGGACTCTAGTGCACTGCTGGTGGGAATGCAAACTGGTGCAGCCACTATGAAAAACAATATGGTGCTACCTCAAAAAATTAAAAATTGAACTTCCATTTGACCCAGTGATTCCGCTTCTAGGAATATACCCTAAGAAGCCTGAAACACCAATCAGAAAGAATATATGTACCCCCATGTTCATAGCAGCACTATTTGCAATAGCTAAGATCTGGAAATAGTCCAAGTCTCCATCAGTAGACAAATGGATAAAAACGTAGTCTTACATATACACAATGGAGTACTATGCAGCTTTAAGAAAGAAAGATCTCTTATCCTTTGAGACAACATGGAAGGACCTGGAAAGTATTATCCTAAGTGAAACAAGCCAAGCAGAAAAAGATAAATACCACACGATCTCACTTATATATGGAATATAATGAATATAACAGTCTGAGGAATAGGGTAGACCCAGAAATACGGAAGTAGGGTACAGACTGACAACCCTCAGAAGAGGGGGTGGTGGGGGTTGGGAAGAGATGAACTACAGAACTTACATGCAGATATGCATAACCAATGGACATGGACAACAAAGCTGGGGACAGGGCGTGGGGGGGATGATGAGGAGGGTGTCAATGGGGTAAAAAAGGAGAAACATCTGTAACAAAAATTAAATTAAATTAAAAAAAGAAAAAGAAAGAGTCCTCATCAGGAACTAGATTATCTAGAAGAGCCTTGATCTTGTGCTTCTGCCCCTTGAACTGTTAAAAATAAATGTTTCTTGTTTAAGCTACCCAATCTATGGTATTTTTTTAGAGGGAAAGAGAGAGAAAAACATTGATGTTAGACAGACACATCCATGGCTGCCTTCCACACACACCCTAATCTGATATTGAACCCACAAGCTAGGTATGTGCTCTGACAAGGAATTGAAACCATGACCTTTTGGTGTATGAGATAATGCTACATTGACCATCTCAAGCAGATTAAGACATTAGAAAAGAAGAAGAACATTCCAGAAGACTGGAGACAGATATCAAAAAGGAAAGAAACAAATATTTTAAAAGTTATACAATGGCAAATATTACCTGTATTTCCAGAAAAAGACTAGAAAAGATTTTGAGATAGATATTTGAGGAGCACATTGAAGTAGCAGCAGTCATAAGCAGCAGAAGGGGTTCTGTTAAGAATAAGTCACATCTGAATGATCAAAATGTTAGTAACCACTGAAACTGAATGATAGGTACATGTCATGTAAGAAAATGCTGAGATAATCAAGCAAGTCCTACCAACCTATCCACTAAACTAGAAAAATGCAACCAATATCATGTATCTTGATTTCAACTAATGCATTCAAATCAGTCCCACATTTACTAAGCACTGTCAATGTAAGAAACATTCAAACCTATAAAGAATTCTTCTCAGTTTATTTGAGCCAAACTGTCAACAATTGTTGGGGAGCAAAATCTCAATGGATTGAGATATTGCTTCAGAGAATGGCAGTTTTGCTCATTTTATACATTACAATCAAAATAGAAGACACAGCCCAGCCAATGTGGCTCAACAAAGAGGTTGCCAGTTTGATTCCTGGTCAGGGCAAATACCCATGTTGTGGACCCAACTCCTAGTTGTGAGCATGTGGGAAGCAGCCATTTGATGTTCACTCTCATTGATGTTTCTATCTCTCCCTTCCTCTCTCACTAAAATCAATAAAGGGACAATTTTTTTTTAGAAAAAATCTTAAAAATAAAACAAAAGAGAAGGCACAAGTGGGTTACATAAAATCCATTGGGAGAAAGTAAAGTGGGGAAACTTCTGGGATTGGATGAGAAGTAAAGTGATAGACACACACACAAAGATGAATATAGGATAGTTAACAGTTAACAATTAACATGATAACAATAACAATGAGAGGATTTATGGTCTCTGCTCTGGTGCATTCATTGTATCCTGGTTGTGCCCTGAGGATTCATGGAAATAGGGTAGTTACCCTAATATTCCAAAGGAATGTTATCCTTGATGCAAATGACAATAGGACAGGCTTAGTTAATGTAAAGACTGACTTTTGTTAGAGAAGAGTCAAGCCTAGGATGTGACTACCTACTATAAACTGCTTTTAGTTGAAAAGTTAATTTCAAAGCTTAGAGAAGATGGTAGCTACTTAAAGAAGATGGTAGCCCCTCTCAGGGCCAGACTAGAAATAAAACTAAATTAGAGAACATTCACTTGGATTACCAACAGAAGTCCAGCTTAAGAAAACACAGATCAGGAAAGGACAGAAACCACCCGAAGTCTGGTAGGAGGGGCAAGACCACAAAAGGGTCTGACCTGCTTCCATAGGCAGCAGGCAGAGAGAGAGGAGAATTTTTTCAGTTGCAGGCTAGTAAGGTGTTCCCTGAGAGGAGTGAGGCCCAGTCCCCAGGCTTAGATTTACAGTCTGGATAACCAAAGCCAAAATAGTGACCCACATTAACAAACAAAGCCAAAACAGTGACCCACATAAGGCCACAGTGCTTCTGGCCACTGAAGAGACTGGAGCTGGGCAGAGATAAAGCCATAAGCATTAGTAATTTTTTTGTTTGTTTGTATGTGTTTTTTTTGTTTGTTTTTAAATTCAAGCACAGGATTTTTGTTTATATCTACTCACCTGAGGCTTCATTGGAGAAAGGGTGATGTGAACTGCAGGTGGCTGAAGAGAGGCTGGGATAGAAAGTGTTGGGGAAGAATGTGAAAAGATGGCCTCCAGGTGAATCCAGTCATTCCACCACAAACTGAAGTGGCCATTTCACCTGAGAGGTGCTGGCCCCTCCCAGAAGCCACAGCTCAGTTGAAAGAAAAAACCCAACCCTAGAAAATATGGTTTGCCCCACCCTCAGGAACACTGAGTGTCACACCATGCATCTGGACCCTTGCAGAGGAGACAGCAGTAGGGGGCCAAACTTATCAGTTTGAATAGTCTTAGAAAGTATAAATGGCTTGGTGGTGGGGCCATCCTCCCTACTGCTCTGAGAACCTGACTGGTGCTTTTCCCTCACAGGAAAAAAATTCTGATGTCCAGCTGATCTCACTGGACTACATACAAGGATCTCCGCTCAGATGAGGGGAGGGAAATATTCTGGATCACTGTCAGAGGAGCTCTAGCTCTGGGGTAGAGAAACACATTCACCACATTTCTTGAAAACTGAACAGCACCTCCCCATCATGGGAGACCCAGACGTTTATAACACCCAGTTTCATAGAGCTATTTCAGAAACAAACTTTTCAGGGACTAAGATTGACAGCTGGCAAGCATGTAAAGGTAGATAGGGGCAGAACCTGGGGAGCCTGGGAAAGTTTGCTGACCCAGCCATGGACCCAAGCTGTGAACAAACTGGCTTTAGAGTGTAGGTTGGCCCCTCTCTTGTGCAACCAAATTTTATAGAGGCAGACACAAACTGTGGATAGTTTGAATCTCCAAACAGGTTGGTAAAAGCCAAAGGTCAGTTTCTAATTGTGGCTAGCACCTAAGTAAAGCAAGATCCAAAGGGAGCTCTCAGGAGGCACTAAAACTCTGCTGAGACCAAAGCCACTTCATTAATTTTTTTTTGTGTGGAGACAAACATCACTTTACTTTTTTATACGTCATCTTCTTTATCTTTCTTTTTTATTGATTTTATATTATTTTAATCTGTTTTCTGTCTTTTTTTACTCTAGTTTTTCTTCTTTTTCCTGCTTTTACTTTTTATTTTTTTTACTAATTTGTTCTTTTGCTTTCTCAATTTTTCTTTTTATATTTTTTCATCCTTTCTTCTTTTATACCATTTTCATTCCTCTATTTTCTGTTCTAATTTTATTTATTTCACCTCTGCCCTTTCATAATGTTTCCCCCTTTCTTCTCTCCTAATTTTTTTTCCCTTTTATCATTGTTTTCTCTTCTCCCTTTCCTAATTTTCTCTTCTTTTTTGGTCACTTTCATTGAGGTTAGGGGTATTTTGTATGTTTATGTTATGCTGTGTGGTGTTTAGTTTAGTTCTGTCAGCAACTGCACATCTCACATAATGTGCTCAAGAGTGAGCCTCACAATCAGCCAGCTTGAGAGGAGATCCCATCCACAAATGGGACAAAACATTCAAGACCCATTGTACTGGGAGAGCCCAAATAAATCACACAAGGGTCATTCTTAGATCATCCAGCTTAGGATATCTAAGACACTACACCACTGGGTCCCACAAAAAACTTACTAAATAAAGCCACCATATGAATACTGGGAGACAATGTAGTTTGATCTAATAAATAGAAACAAATACAAAGAATGAGAAAAAATGGTAAGACAGAGAAACAGTCCTCAAATGAAAGAAAAGAAGAAAACTTCAGAAAAAGAAACAAAATGGAGGTAGACAATTTATCAGATATAGAGTTCAAAATAATGGCTATAAGCATGCTCAAGGAACTTAGTAAGACTTTCAAGAAACTTAGTGGAAACTACAATAGCATGAAACAAGAATTAGAAAAAATAAATAAGAATCTGGCATTCTGACAAGTGTGAGGTGATACCTCATAGTTATTTTAATTTGAATCTCTCGGTAGATTAGTGATGTTGAACATTTCTTCATATGTCTCTTGGCCATTTGTATGTTCTTTATTTTTGGAGAGGTGTCTATTTAGGTCCTCTGCCCATTTTGAAATTGGGTTTTCTGTCTTCCTTTTGTTGAGTTGTATGAACAGTTTATATATTTTGAAAATTAACTCCTTATCTGATGTATCATTTGCAATTATGCACTTCCATACAGTGGGTTCCATTTTCATTTTGATGGTTGTTTCTTTTGCTGTGCAGAAGCTTTTTAGTTTTCTCAAAAAATTAAAAGTTGACCTGTCATTTGACCCAGTCATTCCACTTCTAGGAATATATCCTGGAAACACCAATTAGAAATAATGTTTACAGCAGCACTAATTACAATCACTAAGATCTAGAAACAGCCCAAGTGTCCATCAATAGATGAATGGGCACAAAAGCTGTGGTACATATATACAATTAAGTACTATGCAGCTGTTAAAAAGAAAGATCTCTTATCCTTTGAAATGATATGGAGGGACCTTAAGAGTATTATGCTAAGCCAATCAGAGAAAAACAAATGCCACATGATCTCACTTATTAGTGGAATATAATGAATACGGTGGGTTGATGAACAAAATAGACCCAGAGATATATAAAGAACTGTGTTTCAGACTGAGAAACCTCAGAGTAGGGGAACGAGAGGGATGAATATGAACCAAAGAACTTATATGCGTGTATGCATAACCAAAAGACACACACAACAATGCTGCGGGGTGGGGAGTGGAGAGAGGAGAAAAAGAAGAAACATCTGTAACAACAATAAATTAATAAAAATTGGGGGAAAAAAGCCCTGGCTGGTTTGGTTTAGCAGTTAGAACATTGGCCTGTGGACCAGAGAGACCAGGTCCAGTTCCCACTAAGGGCACATACCTCGGTTGCAGTTTGTTCGCAGCTCCAGTTGGGGTTGTGTGGGTGGCAACCAGTTGATGGGTCTCTCTCACATCGATGTTTCTGTCTCTCTTTCTCCCTCTCTTCCTCCCTCTCTATCAGAAGATAAATGCAAAAATGTCCTTAGGTAAAAAAAAAAAAAGTAAAATTTTTAATTAGAAAAAACAAACAAACAAAAAATGAAAGGAATTCAAGTGATGCCAGGAGTAATTAACTCAGATTATAAAAGAGAGATTACAGTATTGTTTAAGGCAGTGGGCTTTCATATATTAACACCGGGAACCTGAATAACTCAACTCCTTTTGTTACTATATTAGGTCTCTGGAGCCAACACTACACTAACAGAAAGCAAGATTTGGGAACACTGATCAGTGTGATGTTTTCTAGGCAGCTGCTACTAACACGGGGAAGTCCTTGCTCTCCATTAAAATGCAAGGACAGCTATTTTCAGGATTAGTGAATAAAGGGCAATAGCCTGAGAAATGATCTAAAGCCCCAGTATCACTGTTAGTGACAGGAGTAGGAGGAACTTGAGTTCTTCAACAAAGTACTCACTCCCTTTTCTGTATAAATTTAGATGGTCAAAAAAAAAAGAAAAAAAAAAAGGCTTCAGCCTTACGTAATGGAGTCTCCCCTAAAATTGTAGGGAAGGGATCTTCTCTCTCAATGGGGAATGATTATTCAAAATCAGTCTTTTGGCTAGGAGTCACTGGTAAAATTCTCCTCCTTTCATTGGGCTGGAAAATGACAGAGCCAGTATGGGTTGACCATTGGCCCTTAAAAGGAAAAAAAAAAAATACTACAAGCAAACAAATTAGTAAAAGAACAATTAGAAGCAGGTCATATAGAACCTTCAGTCAGTCCCTGAAACATCTCCATTTTTGTTATTCCTAAAAAAGATAGTAAGTGGAAATTACTCCACAGTTTGAGGGTAAATGGTGCTGTTATGAAATCCATGGGAGCACTGCAACCTGGGTTCCTCAATCCTACAATGATTGCTGGAAAATGGCCTGTAATTGTTTAGATCTTAAGAATTTTTTTTCACAATTCCTTTAGTCCCTACAGATAAAGAAAAATTCTATTTTTCTGTTCCCTCCATTAACATTGGTGAATCAATGCAATGGTTTTAATAGAAGATACAACCCCAAGGAATGGTGAATAGTCCAAGAATTTGTCAATATATGTCCATCATGCTATTGATCCAGTGAGGAAACTATTTCCTGCCATTTATTTATACCATTATATGGCTAATATTTTGTTAGCTACATTTACAGCAGCAGAATTGAATCAAGCTTATACAATGCTTCAGGAGACTTTGAAGGAGGCCGGATTGCAAATTGCTCCAGAGAAGGTACAGCAATGAGAACCTTGGTAATCCTTGGGGTGGATATTAGGAGCAAAAATTATTTGACCCCAGAAATATACCATTCCAGTATAGGTAACAACTTTAAATAAATTACAAAAATTAATGGGGGCCATCAGTTGGCTTCAATCTATGCTTGGTATCATTACTCAGCAGTTAACTCATTTATTGAGTACTCTCAAGGGTGGAGAGAAAAAGATGGTGATGGGCAGGACCAGAGCATGGGTGAGTGTGTGAGTGAATGTGAGCATCAACAACCCATCTTGAGCAATGCAGAGGCATGGGGCAGAAGGTTCCTGTGCTGTGAATGGAAAACAGCCAGCTACGTGGTAAGTGACAAGTCAGTAAACTTTCCCCTGTGTGGCCGAGAGACCCCACCATTTTGGAGGATACTGGGTCTTTCTGGGAAAAAGGAAATGGGGAGCAGCTGGGGCCCAATGACCTGAGTCCAATAAAGCACCTTGCACAATTTTTACAGTGGACTCAGTTATGATAGCACAATCAGCACACAGTAGGTGCCTGCAGCAGTAGCCAAAACCAGCTGGGAACCAGAGCCCAGCCCCAATAGCAGTAGTAGCTTGCCCAAATCTGCATGGGAACTGTGGCCCACTGGCTCCAGGCCCTAGGCCCACAGTGGCACAGAGGCCAGATCAGACTCCAGGCTTGCAGTGGTGCACAGGCCAGTTCAGGCTCCAAGACCATGGTGGCACACAGGCCAGCCCAGGATCCAAGCCTGCAGCAGTGCAACAGCCATCCCAGGCTCAAGACAGCCTGCCCAGGCTTGTGGGAGCACTAGCACCAGCTTGGGAGCCCGGCACCTCCCCCCACAGCAACAGTGACCTGGCGGAAGTAGAGCGCCACCCCCAACAGGTATTAGCAGCTCGGACTGGCAGCTGAAACCATTCCTAGAAGCATCAGCAAAAGCTGATCAAGAGTGGAGTCCCAGACCAAGCAGCAGGGCTAGGGCAGCTGAGACCTGCCCCTGACAACTGCAGCAGCAGAGTTGGAGTGGAGCCCCTTCCCCCAGCAACAGTAAAATCCCAGGTGCAGAGCATCCTCAGCCCCCAACAGCAGTAAAGATTGGAACCTGAGAGCACCCCCTGGCAGCAGCAGAAGCAGCAGCAGCAGTACAAACCAGGAGCTGACACTCACTCCCAGCAGTGTCTGATTAGGAATTGAGCCCTACTAGGCAACAGGTTTCTGCAACAACACACTAGCGGTATCCACGCACCCAAGAAGCATACCAGAGGGACCCACAAACCCCGGAAGCACACCAGTGAAACCAATGAACCCCAGCAGCATATCAATGAAACCCACAAATTTCAGCAGGACACCAGCTAAACCCACACACCCCAGCAGTGTACAAGAGGGACCCACAAAACCCAGCAGCATGCCAGTAGAACCCATGCCCCCCAACCGTGTACTAGTGGAACCGCACACACCCCAGCAACATACCAGTGGGTTCCACATACCCCAGCAGGACACCAGATAGACCCATGCACCCCAGGAAGCAGCAGCACATATCAGTAGCTAAGACCCATCCCCAGCATCATCAGCAGAAGGTGATCAAGAGTGGTGCTCCTGCAGCAGCAAGCCTCAGGGAGCTGAGACCTACACAACAAACCAATTGCAGCTGCCAGGTATCAACTCTCCAGGACCCACAGCAGACAAGAGGAGCCATACACAAAACAGGCTGGGAGACACAGTAACCTTAGTTGATACACACCGACTTGCCCATGCATTCCAAAATCCCCCACTGGGCTTAGAACTTCCATATTGCTAAAATGGTGAGACAAAGAAACACCACCCATATGAAAAAAAAAAAAAAAAAAAAAAAAAGAATCACCAGAAAAGAAACTACAGGAACTAGAAGAAAGCAACTTGTCAGATAAAAAATTAAAAGCAATAATTATAAGGATGCTCAAACAATTTGGTGAGAACTGCAAGCAACTTAAGAATTATGAAGAACTCATTGGGAACTACTTCAGCTAAAAAAAAAAAAAAAAGAGGTAGAAGCTACACATAAAGAGGTAGAAGCTGTACATAAAAATCAAGAGGAAATAAAGAATTTTATAAAACTGTTATAAAAAATACCTTAGGTTCAACAGTAGATTAGAAGCTGAAGACAAAGTCAGTGACTTAGAAGTCAAGGTGGAGAAAAACACCCAAATAGAACAGTTAATTGAAAAAAGTTTAGCCCTGGTCAGTTTGGCTCAGCGGTTGAGTGTCGGCCTGCACACCAGAGTCCCGGGTTTGGTTCCCACTAGGGGCATATACCACACACACACACACACACACACACACAAGTTTAAAAAGCAAGAGGAGAGTTTAAGAGAGCGGTGGGACAATACAAAATGTAACAACATTCACATTATAAGGGTAGAGAAAGGAGAAGAATCAGAGGAATAGAGAGCCTGTTTGAAGAAAAAATGACAGAATTTTCCTAAACTGGTGAAGAAAAAAGTCACACAAGTCCAGGAAACACAGAGTCCCAAGCAAGATGAACCCCAGATAACGCACAGCTAGACACATAATAAAAATGCAAACATTAAAGATAAAGAAAAAAAATCTTAAAGGAAGTAAAAGAGAGACAGAAAGTTACCTACAAGGGAACTCCCATTAGATTGTCAGCTGATTTCTCAATAGAAATGCTGCAGGACAGAAGGGAGTGTCAGGAAGTGTACAAGGTAACACAAGGTAAGGGTCTAAATCCAAGACAACTCTATCCAGCAAGGCTATCATTCAGAATTTAAGGAGAAATAAAGAGCTTCATGGATTTAAAAAAAATACAAAGTTGGAAGAATTTACCACCACCAAATTAGCACTGCAAGAAATGCTAAAGGAAATCTTGTAAGAAGAAGGAAAAAGAGGAACACAGGCATAAAATAAAAATGGCAAAAATATGGCAGTGGGCAGAGCTGGAGGAGGGGTGAGTGCGTGAGAGAGTGAGAGAGTGTGTGAGAAAATGTGAGCAGATGTAAAGAGACAGGAAGCAGAAGGTTCCTATGCTGTGGATGGAGAGCAGCTGGCTTCCATGGTAAACGGCTCTTCATGGCACTTGTCCCTGTGCCACAGGGAGGTTCCACTATTTTGGAAGATCCCAGGTCTTCCCTCGGAGAAGGCAGTGAAAGCGGCTAGGGCCCAGTAACCTGAGCCCATCAGTGCACCATCAGACCAGAGGACACCCTTTGTCAACACAGATCAGTGCACAGTAGTGGAGCTGTCAAGTTGCGGGTTGTGGAAACCACAAGTGGCTAAGAGGCCAGCACCATCGCCTGCAGCAGCAGCCTGATCGGAGTCAAAATATACCCCCAGCACCAGAGGCTGGAAAGCAGACATCCATCACCAGGCAACAGAAGCACAGACCAGCAGCAGAGAATCATCCTCTAAAACTACAGCAAAGGCTGAGCAGGAGCTGAGCTCCACAGGGCAGCAGCACTCTCCATCCACCAGCAGTGAGACCCCATGGAAGCCTGTGCAACACAGCTGTCCACAAGAGTGGTGGCGAGCTGGGGATCCATAGCTATAGCCTGTGTGACCCAGCAGCCCAAAAGGGTGGAGGGAAGCTGGAGATTTAGAGGGACCTGTGTAACTCAGCAGCCCACAAGAGTGGTGCAGAGCCAGGGCCCCAGATGGTCCTGTGTAACCCAGCCATACAAGGTATGAGCAGGGAGTGTGGCTCCAGCAGAGCCTGAGCAATACAGCTACAGGTGGCACCAGTGATCAGCAAAGAATACAGCTTCAGAGGGGCCACACAATCAAGTAGCATCACCTACCTGGACAAACCACTACCAGCCCCAATAGTCAATCCTCCACGATCCAAAGAAGGCAAGAGGTGACACATAACAGAACAATCTGTGAAACACAGTAGCCTTATTTGATATACAGTGAGCTGCCTACATATCCAAACATACTTCACCAGGTCTAGAGCTACTGAAATCTAGAATGGGGAGACAAAGAAACAACATCCAAAGGAAAGAAAAAGAGAAATCACTAGAAAAGAAACTAGAGAAAATGAAAGAAAGCAACTTGTCATATAAAGAATTCAAAGCAATAATTTTAAGGATGCTCAATTTGGTGAGAACTACAAACAACTTAAGAATTATAAAGAGCTCAGTGGGAACTACTTCAGCTTAAAAAAAAAAATAGAAGCCATGTATAAAAATCAAGAAAAAGTCAAGAATAACATAGTTGTAATAAAAAATACCTTAGAAGGGTTCCATAGTAGAATAGAAGCTGAAGACTGAATCAGCAACTTAGAAGACAAGGTAGAAAAAAACACCCGAATAAAGCAGCAGATGAAAAAAAGTATAAAAAACAGGAGGAGAGTTTAAGAAAGTTGTGGGACAATACAAAACGTAACAACATTTGCATTATAGGGATACGGGAAGAAAAATCAGAGAAAGGAATAGAAAATCTGTTTGAAGAAATAATAACTGAAAACTTTCATAAACTGGTAAAAAAAAAATGTCACACAAGTCCAGAAAACATAGAGAGTTCAAAGCAAGATGAACCCCAAAAGACCCACTGCTAGACATATCATAATAAAAATGGCAAACATTAAAGACAAGGAAAGAATTATAAAGGAATCAAGAGAGAGACAGAAAGTTACCTACAAGGAAGTTCCCATTAGACTGTCAGCTGATTTCTCAATAGAAATTCTGCAGGCCAAAGGGAGTGGCATGAAATGTACAAAGTAATTCAAGGCAAGGGTCTGAATTTAAGACTACTCTATCCATCAAGGCTATCATTCAAAATTGAAATAAATGAATAAATAAAGAGCTTCATAGATTAAAAAAGCTAAATAAATTTACCACCACCAAACTAGCACTGCAAGAAATTTTGAAGGGACTGTTGAAAGAAGAAGAAACAAAGAGAGAGAGAGAGAGAGAGAGAGAGTGAGAGAGAGAGAGAGAGAGAGAGAGAAACTCAGGCATAACATTAAAATGGCAACTAATAACTGTCTATCCATAATTACCTTAAATGTAAATGGCTTAAATGCTCCAATCAAAAAACATAGGGTAGCTGATTGGACAAGAAAACATGACCCATATGTAGACAACAAGAGACCCACCTCACAACAAGAGTCACATGAGATAAAAGTGAGGGGATCAAAAAATTTTTTCAAGAAAATGAAAGTGAAAAAAATCTTCAAAATGAGGGCCATAAAAAGAAACAGAGAAGGTCACTACATAGCGATAAAAAACAACAACAATCTAACAAGAAGATATAACCCTGGTGAACATATATGCACAAATGCGGGAGCTCCGAAATATATTGAAAAACTTCTGGAAAACTTCAAGGGAAATATCAATAGCAACACAATCAAAGTGGTTGACCTTAGCATGCCACTAGACAAAAAATTAACAAGGACAGAGTCCTTAAATGATGAACTAGCGTTGTTGGACTTTACTGATATTTACAAAACATTTCACCCCAAAGGTGAAGAATATACATTCTTCTCAGGTGCACATGAGATATTCTCAAAGATAGACCACATGTTAGGAAACAAAGCAAACCTCTACAAATTCAAGAAGGTTGAAATCATATGAAGCATCTTCTCGGTGGCATAAAACTAGAACTCAATTACAATAAAAACACACAAAACATTCAAACACTTGGAGACTAAATAGCATGTTATTAAACAACAAATAAGTTACTAACGAGATCAAGGAAGAAATTAAAAACTTCCTGGAAACCGATGAACATGAACACACAGCAACACAAAATCTATGAGACACAGGAAAAGCAGTCCTGAGAGGGGAGTTCATAGCTACAGGCGTACTTCAAGAAACAAAAAAAAATTTCTAATCAACTTTCTAACCCTACAACTTAAAGATCTAGAAAATAAACAAAAGTAAAAAACCAGAACTAGCAGGAGAAAATAAATAGTAAAAGTCAAAGCAGAAATAAACAACATAGAGATTAAAAAAACAATTCAAAAAATCAATAAAACAAAAAGCTGGTTCTTTGAAAAGATAAACAAGATTGCTGAAGCTTTATCCAGAATCACCAAGAAACAAAAAGAGAGGACCCAAATAAACAAAATCAAGAACTAAAAAGAAGTAACAACTGACACCAGAGAAATACAAAAGATCATTGAAACATACTATGAATAATGATACGCCAACAATTTGGACAATCTAGGAAATATGGACAGATTTCTAGAAACACACCACCTCCTAAAACTAAACCAGGAAGAGATAGAAAACTTGAACAGACCAATAACAACAACAAAAAATTGAAGATGTAATTAAGAAACTCCCAGCAAAAAAATAATAAAACCCCAGCCCTGATGGCTTCATGGTGAAGTTAAAGGAATTTACCTTTAACATTCAAAAAAGATCTAATACCCATTTGCCTCAAACTATTTAAAAAAATCCAAGAGGATGAAACACTTTCAAACTCATTTTATGAGACCAGCATAATCTTAATTCTAACACCGAATCAAGATATTACAAAGAAAATAAACTACTACAGGCCAATATCCCTGAAGAACAAACACAGATGTCAAAATCCTTAACAAAATATGAGCAAATTGGATCCAGCAATATATCAAAAAAATTATTCATTGTGACCAAGTGGGATTTATTTCAGGGATGCAAGAATGGTACAATATTCGCAAAACAATAAATGTGATACACCACATTAACAAAATAAAAGATAAAAACTACATGATCATATCAACAGATGCTGAAAAAGCTTTCGACAAAATCCAGCACACATCTCTGAAAAAAGCACTCAGAAATGTGTCAATAGATCATATCTGAACAAAATAAAAGCCATATATAAAAAACTTATAATCAACATTATACTCAATGGGCAAAAACTAAAGCTTTCTTTTTAAGAATGGGGTCAAGCCCTGGCCGATTTGGCTCAGCGGTTAGAGCATCGGCCTGCGGTCCTGAGAGACCCGGGTTCGGTTCCTGCTAAGGGCGCGTACCTCGGTTGCAGTTTGTCCCCGGCCCTGGTTGGGTTGTGCGGGTGGCAGCCCCTCGATGTGTCTCTTTCACATCGATGTTTCTCTCTTTCTCTCTGTTCCTCTCTCTCCCTCCCACTCTACCTGAACAACAACAACAACAAAAAATGGAAAAATGTCCTCGGGTGAGGATAAAAAAAAAAAAAGAATGGGGTCAAGACAGAAAAGCCTACTTTAGCCACTCTTATTCAACATAGTACTGAAAGTCAGCCACAGCAATTAGACATAAAGAAAAAATAAAATGGATACAAATTAGAAAGGAGAAAGTGAAACTGTCATTATTAGCAGATGACATAATATTATACATAGAAAACTTTAAAGACTCCATCAAAAATATACTAAACTTAATTAATAAATCTAACAAAGTAGCAGGATCCAAAATAATATCTGGAAATCAATGGCATTCTTATACACCAATGATAAACTCACAGAAATAGAAACCAAAAAAAAAACTCACATTTACCATTGGGGCAAAAAAAAATAAGATACCTAGAAATAAACTTAACCAAAGAAGTAAAGGAACTCTTCACAGAAAACAATAGCTTATTGAAAAAAAAAATACACAAAGATATAAAAAGTGGAAACACAAACCTTGTTCATGGATTGAAAGAACGAACATAATTAAAATGTCCATACTACGGAAAGCAATCTATTGATTCAATGGAATCCCCATCAAAATACCACAACATATTTTACAGAACTAAAACAAAAAATTCCAAAAGTTTATATTACACCAAAAAGAACTCGAATAGCCACAGCAATCTTGAAAAATAAGAACAAAGTATAAAGGAGCATATTACCAGACATCAGGTTATACTACAAAGCCATTGTAATCAAAACAGCTTGGTACTGGCATAAGAACAGGCACATAGATCAATGCAACAGAACAGAACCCAGAAATTGATTCAAGACAATTTGCTCAATTAATATTTAACAAAGGTGTCAAGAGCATACAGCCTTTTCAATAAATGGTGCTGGAAAAATTGTACAGCTACCTGAAAAAAATGAAATTAGACCTCCAACTTACACCATACACAAAATAAACTCAAAATGGATAAAAGATATAATTGTGACTCAGAAATCCATAAAAATTCTAGAAGAAAATGCAGGCAACAATGTTTCAGACATTATATGCTGTAGAGTTTTTATTGATATATCACCTAAGGCAAAAGAAACAAAGAAAAAAATGAACACATGGGACTACATGAAACTAAAATCTTCTGCACAGCAAAAGAAACAACTATTAAAATACAAAGGGAGGAGAAATAGAAAATGGCAGTGGAGTGAATGGAGCTACACAGACCATCTCCCAGGACCAAACTGGATTTACAATGAAACTAAAGGCAAATCATCAGGAAGGGGCAACCAAAGACACCTTGGAAGGCCACATAACCAGGGACACCAACTCAATCCTGGTAGGCTTGGGAGGATGCGAGAGGGGGCTGGGAGCCCACGGTCCGTAGTGGCCTAGGCGGGGACCAGGGGACTCAGCGGGAAGCTGCTGCTGCCACCTTGGCTGCAACCTCTCATGAGTCCTGCGAACACTGCTGCCTGCTAAGCCCTCAGCTGGTGCCACACAAACTGGCACGGACTGGCTGCACCCAGGGCACATGGTGAGATGCTGCTGCTGCCTCAACTGCGACCCCAGCTGAGTGCTGCGAACTCTGCATGCTAAGCTCTCAGCTGGTGCCACACACACTCGCTGGGACCAGGGGACTCTGCTGGAAGCTGCTGCCAACTTGGCAGTGTCCCACTACCACAGCTTAGTCCTGGGGCTTCTGCTGAGTGCAACGCCCTCAGCTGGTGCCACAGCCACGGCCACTCTTGCCTGGAAGCAGCGCCCTCGGGTTAAAAGTCCCAGGCATCTCCACGACGCAGAATCTAGACCGAGGCTAAATTGGCAGCAGCCACTCACCTTGGACTCCAGCAGAGGGAAGGCAGATTGGACTGGAACTGTGTGGGGACACTAGGGTTTTGGAGGGTGCTAAGAGCTTTTGCTGAGTGCAGCCACGCAGGACTGTGGTCATTTTACTCCTTCCCAGGGTCCCGTGGAGAAGTGGAGGCCACTCCATCAGAGATTCAACCTCACCTGTTTGCCATTGAAATGCTAATTGAGGCCTATTAACAACCAGTAGCGGCCCCACCCTCAGGAAATTCTCTTACACTGAGCACCTGAGGGAGTTTTTCAGGCAACTCAGAAACCAAGGGTCTTCAGGTGACCTCTACTAATAGCCTCCAGGGAAAAAATGCTGGAGGATAACTACCATTCCCTGGGCTAGCAACACTAACCAGAAAAGCTAAGACTTGACGGTGGTGTTTAAAGTGGGTCCTTCCTAGCTGATCCAAACCCAGGAGAAGGAACTACAAACAGCAAAACACCAACATCTACTGGGAAAATTTGGCAGACTCCAAAGCTTACTGTGATAGCCAAAATGGTGAAAAACAAAAACAAAAGCCAAATGAAAGAACAAGAGACCTCTACGGAAGATGAGATAAATGAGGTGCAGTTAAGCAAGTTAACAGAACTAGAATTTAGAGCAATGATGTTGAGGAAGCTCAACAGCATGTGTAGGGATATGAGCACCATGAGAAAAGACATAGAAATGTTGAAAATCAACCAGTTGGAAATTAAAACCCAACAAGAAGACATGAAGAATGACATATCAGAAATGAAAAACACATTGGAAGGTCTAAAGAGCAGAGTGGGGGAAGCTGAGGACCGGATCAGTGAATTAGAAGACAGGGTAGAAAAAAATCAACCAATCAGAAAACCAAAAGGAAAAAACGATTAAAAAACAGGAAGACAACTTAAGATAACTGTGGGACAACTGGAAACGGAATAATATTCGCATCATAGGAGTCCCTGAAGAAAAAGAAAGTAAGTGAGGGCTAGAGAATATATTCAAAGAAATAGTGACAGAAAACATCCCTAATTTTGTGAAGGAAGAGGCATTTAAGTTCAAGTAACACAGAGAGCCCCAAGTAAGAAGCACCCAAACAGGCCCACACCAAGACACATAGTAATCAAACTGCCAAAAATTAAAGACAAAGAGAGAATCCTAAAAGCAGCAAGAGATAAGCAACAGATTACTACAAAGGAAACCCCATAAGGCTCTCAGCTGACTTCTGACAAGAAACACTACAGGCCAGAAGGAAAAGGCTTAAAGTCATCAAGGTCATGAAAAACAAGGATCTGAATCCAAGACTACTCTACCCAGCAAGGCTATCATTCAAAATAGAAGGTCAAATAAAAAGCTTGCCAGACCAAAAAAAAAAAAAAAAAAAAAAGGCTAAGGGAATACATTAGCACCAATCCAGCACTGCAAAAAATGTAAAAAGGACTGCTGTAATTAGCAGTAGAAAAAGGAAGAAAAATAAAACCACACTAAACAAAAATGCCAATACAAAAGTACATATCTATAATCACCTTTAATGTAAATGGATTGAATGCTCCCATAAAAAGACACAGAGTTGCTGATTGGATAAGAAAGCATGACTCATCTATATGTTGTTTACAAGAGACCCACCTCACAACAAAAGACTCACATAGATTGAAAGTGAAGCGATGGAAAAAATCTTCCAAGCAAACCAAAAAGAAAAAAAAAAGCTGGGGTAGCAATACTCATATCTGATGAAATAGATTTCAGAATGAAGGCCATAACTAGAAACAAAGAAGGCCACTACATAATATTGAAAGGATCTATCCAAATGGAAGATATAACCTGGAAAAACATATATGCACCCAATATAGGAGCACCAAAATATATTAAAAAACTTCTGGAGAACTTCAAAGGAGATATCAAAAGCAATACAATCATAGCAGGGGACTTCAACACCCCGCTGACATCACTGGATAGATCCTCTAGACAAAAAATTAGCAAGGAAACAGAGACTCTAAATGAAGTACTACGCCAAATGAATTTAATAGATATCTACAGAGAATTACACCCCAATACTACAGAATTCACATTCTTCTCAAAAGCACATGGGGCATTCTCAAAGATAGACCACATGTTAGGGCAGAAACTAAGTCTCTACAGTTTCAAGAAGATTGAAATCATATCAAGCATCTTCTCAGATCACAATGGCATGAAACTAGAAATCAATTGCAAAAAGAACAGACAAAGACATTTGAACACATGGAAGCTAAATAGCATGTTATTAAACAATGAATGGGTCACTGAGGAGATCAAGGAAGAAATCAAAAACTTCCTGGAAACCAATGAAAATGAAGACACAACAACACAAAATCTATGGGATGCAGCGAAAGCAGTTCTCAGAGGGAAGTTCATAGCACTACAAGCCTACCTCAAAAAAGAAGAAAAGTCTCTAATAGATTATCTAACCTCACATCTTAAAGAACTAGAGAGCAAACAAAAAGAAAACCACAGAGCAAGCAGAAGGAAGGAAATAGTAAAGATCAGAGCAGAAATAAATGACATAGAGACCCAAAAAACAATTCAAAGGATCAATGAAAAAAAGAGTTGGTTTTTCAAAAAGATAAACAACATTGATGGACCCTTAGCTAGATTCACCAGAAACACAGAGAGAGAACCCAAAAACACAAAATCAAAAATGAAAGAGGAGGGGTAACAACTGACACAACAGAAATACAAAAGATCATAACAAGTACTATGAACAATTATATGGCAACAAATTCAACAATCTAAGCGAAATGGACAAATTTCTGGAAATACATAGTCTCCCAAAACTGGACCAGGAAGATATAGAAAACTTAAACAGACCAAAATCAACAGAAGAAATTGTAGATGTAACCAAGACTCTCCAAGCAAACAAAAGCCCAGGCCGGGATCGCTTCACAGGGAAGTTTTACCAAACTTTCAAAGAAGAACTAATACCCATTCTCCTCAAACAATTTCAAAGGGTCAAGAAGAAGGAAGTCTTCCAAACTCATTTTATGAAGCCAGCATAATTCTAATTCCAAAACCAGAAAAAGACACATCAAAGAAAGAAAACTGCAGTCCAATATCCCTGATGAACATAGATGTCAAAATTCTGAACAAAATACTAGCAAATCAGCTCCAGCAATACACCAGAAAAATTATCCACCATGACCAAGTTGGTTTCATCCCAGGGATGCAAGGCTGGTACAGTATTAACAAATCAATAAATGTGATACACCACATAAATAAAATGAAGAATAAAAACCATATGATCATAACAATAGATGCTGAAAATGCCTTTGACAAAATCCAGGATCCATTTCTGATAAAAATGCTCAGGAGAGTGGAAATAGAGGGACCATATCTAGACATACTAAAGACCATATATGAAAGACCTACAGCCAACATCATACTCAATGGGCAAAAACTAAAAGCATTTCCCTCGAGAACAGGAACAAGGCAAGGATGCCCACTTTTGCCACTCCTATTTAACATAGTACTGGAATTCTTAGCCACAGCAATCAAACAGAAAGAAAAAATGAAAGGGATCCAAATTGGAAAGGAGGAAGTGAAATTGTCATATTTGCAGATGACACGATACTATACACAGAAAACCCCAAAGACTCCATCAAAAGTTTACTAGACTTAATAAATGAATTTGGCAAAGTAGCAGGATACAAAATTAATGTCAAGAAATCGATGGCATTCTTATACACAAATGATGAACTCACAGAAAGAGAAACTAAGAAAACAATGCCGCTTACCATTGTGTCAAAAATATTAAGATACCTAGGAATAAACTTAACCAAAGAAATAAAGGACCTATTCGCAGAAAACTGCAGGTCATTGAAAAAAGAAATAGAGGAAGATATAAAAAAGTGGAAGCACATACACTGTTCATGGATTGGGAGAATTAACATCATTAAAATGTCCATATTACCCAAAGCCATCTATAGATTCAACTCAATCCCCATCAAAATACCAACGGCATACGTCCCAGAATTATAACAATTATTTCAAAAGTTCATATAGAACCAAAAAAGGCCTTGAATAGTTACAGCAATCTTGAAAAGGAAGAACAAAGTTGGAGATCACAATACCAGATTTCAGGTTATATTACAAAGCCACTGTAATCAAAACAGCCTGGTACTGGCACAAGAACAGGCAGAGAACCCAGAAATAGACCCAAGGCAATATGCTCAATTAACATTTGACAAGGGTGGCAAGAGCATACAGTGGAGTAAGGACAGCCTCTTTAATATATGGTGCTGGGAAAATTGGACAACTACTTGCAGAAAAATGAAACTAGACCATCAACTTACACCCTACACGAGAATAAACTCAAAATGGATAAAATACTTAAATGTAACCCATGAATCCATAAAAATCATAGAAGAGACTGTAGGCAACAAAATTTCAGACAGCATATGCAACAGAATTTTTACTGACACATCACCTAAGGCAATAGAAACAAAGGAGAAAATGGACACATGGGACTACATCAAACTCAAAAGCTTCTGCACAGTGAAAGATACAATCATCAACATGGAAAGGCTACCCACGTATGGAAGAGCATAATTGCCAATGATATATCAGATAAGGGGTTAATTTCCAATATATATAGAGTGCTCACACAACTCCACAAAAGGAAGACAAAGAATCCAATTAAAAAATGGGCAGAGGAACTAAATAAACACCTCTCCAAACAGGACATACAAATGGCTAACAGACATAGGAAGAAATGCTCATCATCACTAATCATCAGAGAGATGTAAATTAAAACAACAATGAGGTATCACCTCACAACTGTCAGAATGGCCGCCATCAACAAATCATCAAACAACAAGTGTTGGTGAGGGTGTGGAGAAAAGGGGACTCTAGTACACTGCTGGTGGGAATGCAGACTGGTGCAGCCAGCATGGAAAACCTCAAAAAATTAAAAATTAAATTTCCATTTGACCAAGTGATCCCACTTCTCAGCATGTACCCTACGAAGCCTGAAACACCAATCAGAAAGAATATATGTAGCCCCACGTTTGTAGCAGCACTATTTACAATAGCTAAGCTATGGAAACAGCCCAAGTGTCCATCAGTAGACCAATGGATAAAAAAGCTGTGGTACATATACACAATGAAGTACTATGCAGCTGTAAGAAAGAAAGATCTTTTATCCTTTGAGACTATGTGGAGGGACCTGGAAAGTATCATCCTAAGTGACACAAGCAAATCAGAGAAAGACAAGTATCATATAATGATCTCACTTATTTGTGGAATATAATGAACATAACATTCTGAGGAATGGGGTAGTCCCAGAAACGTGGAAGTGGGTACAAACTGACAATCCCCTGAAGAGGGGGGGTGGGGGAGAGATACACCAGAGAACTTATATGCATATATGCATGAACAGTGGACATGGACAACAAACTGGGAAAGGTCAGCTAGGGATGGGGAGGGGGGTCCGTGGGGGAAAAAGGAGAAACATCTGTAACAATAATTAATTAATAAAAAATAAAACAGAAAGGGAGCCCACTATATAGGAGAGCATAATTGCCAATGATACATCAGATAAGGGTTTCATTTTCAAAATATTTAGAGTATTCTCTCAACTCAACAATATGAAGACAAAGAACTTAATTAAAAAGTGGGCAGAGGACCTAAATTGACACCTCTCCAAACAGGACATACAAATGGCTAAGAGACATATGAAAAAATTACTCAACATTACTAATTATCAGAGAGATATAAATTAAAACAACATGTATGTCAGAATGGCCACAATCAACAAATCATCATACAAGTTCTTGCGAGGTTGTGGTGAAAAGGGGACTCTGGTACACTGCTGGTGGGAATGCATACTGGTGCAGCCACTATAGAAAACACTATCGTGTTACCTCAAAAAATTAAAAATTGAACTGCCATTTGACCCAGTGATCCCACTTCTAGGAATGTACCCTAAGAAGCCTGAAACACCAATCAGAAAGAATATATGTACCCCCATGTTCGTAGCAGCAGTATTTACAATAGCTAAGTTCTGGAAACAGCCCAAGTGTCCATCAGTAGATGAGTGGATAAAAATTTTGTGGTACATATACACAATGGAATACTAGGCAGCTGTAAGAAAGAAATATCTTTTATTTTTTTTGTGACAATATGGAGGAACCTAGGAAGTATTATCCTAAGCAAAACATGCCAAGCAGAAAAAGACAAAAATCACATGATCTCACTTATTTTTGAAATATAATGAACTAAAGAAACTGATGAACAAAATAAACCCAGAGTCATAAAAGTAGGGTAAAAACTGACAATATTCAGAAGGTGGGAGAAGGAAGGGATAAACCACAGAACTTATATACAGGTATGCATAATTGATGGACATAGACAATAGAGTTGGGGATGGGGTGGTGGGTGATGGGGAGGAGGGTGTTAATGGGAAAAAAAGGAGAAATATTTGTATCAAAAATAAATTATTAAAAAAAATACTCTCAAGGGTGATCCAGCACTAAATTCACCTAGTACTCTGTACATGAGCAGCAAAAACTTAGAGAAATAACTGCTCAAATACAAACCCAACAAGCTCATTGTCAGTCATAAAAGGGCCCTCTTTGGCTATTTTTATATCCAACTGCATCACACTCTACAGCATTGATAGGACAATTAACTCCTTAAGTGAAATATTTTGAATGGATATTTCTCCCAACTACCCTATCTAAAAGAAGAACACTTAAACAATTGGAAAATCTAATAACCAAAGGTAGAAAAAGAACACAAGAACTAAGAGGGCATGGCCCTCAGATTCTATATTTACCTCTTATTCAGGAAAGATTTAACGTTTTTATTTCCCAGCCAATATATTTTCAAGTAGCTCTAACAGATTTCATTGGGGAAATTATTCTCCTCCAGCAAATAAATTCTTACACAATATTCCCAAATTACACAATATTATGGTGTGAAAAATCAGTAATATCCCATTACTTAGGAATAAAACTGTATTCATTGATGGATCAGGTAAGTCTCACAAAGCAGGTGTAGCCTGAAAAGGAAAGGAGAAATGAAGAAATATTAGCAGCCTTTAGTCTACAATATTTTCTATTCATCAATATACAGAAGAGTCCTTAAATATAGTTAGTGATTCACAATATGTAGTTAAAGTGTTAGAAAGAATAGAGCAAGCCTTTATTAAATATTAAACAGATCAGCATCTTTTAATCTTATTCTTGTCTCTCCAAACTTTGATAGACCAATGGAACCATCCTATTTTTATAACCCACATTCAATTGCATTCTACATTTCCCAGACCTTTAACATAAGGAAATAAGCAGGCAGGTGCCATTGTAGCAGCAACTCTTGAATTTCAGTAAGTAGTTTGCATGACTTTTTTCATCAGAATGTTCAAGCACTCATGAAAACCTTTCATTTGACCCTTTTACAAGATCAAGATATTATTAAGCCTTGCGTAGATTGCCAATTTTGAGGAGGGAAACCAACATAAGCAGGAGTCAATCCTTGGAGTTTAACCCTTAATGCTTTATGGAAAAAAAGTGTAACACAAAAAAGGAAAATATGGGTGAACCACCTGTGAACCAACTTTCTCTAGCACTCTATACCCTTAATTTAAAAAATCATGGTTACTTTGGCACTATGGATGCAGAGTGACATTTTTAACAAAAAGCTTCTGCCACAGGGCCTAAGGATCCACAGCAGGGGCCTGAATGCCAAGGTCCTGTAGAGTTGTTGGTGTGGGGACAAGGCTATGCTTGTGTTTTGTCTCCCAAAAGTCTCAAGTGGTTGGCAACTCAGTGGAAGAAAACCTTACCACAAGTTGGAAGGATCTTCCCTTCAACCCAGTTTCTCAGATGGTGCAGCTGACCTTGGACACTAATGATAACACCCACGTATTAGCCAAAGCATTAGGACACCCTCATAAAAGAAGGTTCCTTAGGTGGTTTAGAGCATTTATAATTTCAGCCATAGTCACTGCTGAAACTGTGGCTATCTCAGTCATAGCCTTGACTGAATTAGCCCAAACAGCTGAAAGATATGCTATCCCAGACAGAGATTGATCGAGGGATTCTAGTTTAATTAGATACCTTAGAGGCAGCTCTATTATGGCTGGGAGAGTGTGAAGAGACCTTAACCACTCACTCCACATTACACTGTGATTGAGAGTTTTAGTTATAATATGTGTGTAACTGCATTACCTTGGAATGCCACCTCTCACAATTGGACAGTGGTCAAGCACACCTACAGGGAGAATTTGCTGGCAACCTTGGAAAGCAAATAACTAATCTAAAAAGGTATCTGGAAACACAGGTAATAGTTATACAACAGCTTGCAAAACAGAATGTTTTGAAGGCAATCCCAGATAAAGTCTAATGGCTCAATCCAAAGCATTGGTTTGAGGGTTTCATCTTAGAATCAGGATTTTTACTGCTATTGGTTGTTTTCTTGTTTGTGTCATAGTACTCTGAGGGCTCTGGCAAATGGTGCCCTCTGTGCAGAAGACCAAAAAGTGAATGATGATGCTGATGACCACTGCAGACATGGTGATCCCTCAATTGCAAGAAAACATAAAACTGGGAAATATAGGGTTGGGGATTTGGTGGATGAAAAAATGTAACCTTGAGGTATGAATTCTCACAGCCTAGATAGCTGAGGACAAAGTATGCAAGGGAGTAAATATATTGAGAATCCTGGAACTGGGTTGGAAAATGACCCAAGGGAGTGAATGTGTTTGTTAAGAATCTCAGCTGAAAACAGACAGGTACAGTTAGAATAGTAGTACTGAACTTGGCTGAAAAGTCAGCAGAGTTGCTATCTCGGGGACATAATTACCTAAAACACAGTGTAACTTAGGAAACTGCTAAGAAAATAAATTGGACTGCATCAAGAGATTGGGAGCATTTGTTTTCTTCTAATGTTCCCCCTCACTCCCAGCCATGTCTGCTTGTGGTTCATTGCATTGTGGTTCATTACCCAAGCAGGTTGAGAATCAGCAGGTACCTAGGTATAAATCTAAGCAAGGAGGTATAAAACCTTTACTCAGAGAAAAATATGACATTGAAGAAAGAAATTAAGAAAGATATAAACAAGTAGAAGCATATACCACATTCATAGATTGGAAAAATTAACATCAGTAAAATGCCCATACTACCCAAATCTATAGATTCAATATTATTCCTATTAAAATACCAATGGCATAATGTGCAGAACTAGAAAAAGTATTTCAACGATTTATATGGAACCTAAAAAGACCACGACTAGCCACAGAAATCTTGATAAAGAAGAACCAAGTTGGAGGTATCACAATACTGGATTTCAAACTATACTACAGAGTTATTGTAATTAAATCAGCCTGGTACTATCATAAGAACAGGCATATTAAACAATGGAACACAACAGAGAACTCAGAAATCACCTCACCCCTTTATGGTAAATTGATATTTGACAAAAGAGGCAAGAATATACAATGGAGTAAAGAGAGACTTTATAATAAATGCTGCTGGGAAAATTGAACAGGTATACACAAAAACAATAAAACTAGATCACCAACATATGCCATACACAAGAATGAATACAAAATAGATAAAATACATGAGTGTAAGTCATAAAACCATAAAAATCCTAGAAAAAGAACCTCAGAGCGTAAAATCTCAGACATCTCTTGAAGCAATATTTTTGCCAATATGTCTTTGAGAGAAAGGAAAACTCACAAAAAGATAAACAAATAAAACTACATCAAACTAAAAACTTTCTGCACAGCAAAAGAAACTATCAACAAAGTGAAAAGTGAACCCACTGCATGGGAGAACATATTTGCCAATTATACATCCAATAAGAGGTTCATTTCCAAAATATATAAAGTACACATACAACTCAACAAAAGGAAGATAAACAATTCAATTAAAAAATAGGCTAAGGACCTGAATAGACACTTCTCCCAAAGAGGACAAACACATACATAGTCAATAGACATATACAGAAGAGTCACTAATTATTAGAAAAATGCAAATAAAAAGTACAATGAGGTATCACCTCACACCTGTCAGAATGTCTACTACTATCAATAAATCAACAAACAACAAGTGCTGGTGAAGACTTGGAGAAAAGGTAGCATCCTTGTGCACTGTTGTTGAGAATGCTGACTGGTGCAGCCACTGTAGAAAACAGAATAAAATTTTCTCATAAAATTAGAAAAGGAACTGCTTTTTGACTGAGCAATCCCACTTCTGGGAATATATTCTAAGAATCCCAAAACAACAATCAGAATAAATATGTGTGCCTTGCCAGTGTGGCTCAGTGGATTGAGCATTGTCCCATGGACTGATAGGTCCCAGTTTAATTTCTGGTCAGGGCACACGGCTGGGTTGCCAGCTTGATTCCCAGTGGGCGGCATGCAGGAGGCAGCTGACTAATGTTTTTTTCTCACACTGATGTTTTTATCTCTCTCTTCTTTCCTTTCTCTCTCTCATTAAAAATAATGAATAAATAAATTTAAAAGCCATAGGTGAAAATTTCAAAAAGAATATGTGCATTTCTATGTTCATAGCAGCATTATTTACAACAGCTTAGATCTGGAAACAATAAGTGGGTAAAAAAGCTGTGGTACATTACACAATGGAATAGTACGCAGATGTAAAAAAGAAGTCTTACTGTTTTTGACAGCTTGGATGGACCTGGAGAACATTATACTAAGTGAAATAAACCAGTCACAGAAAGGCAAATACCATGTGATCTCACTAATATGTGAAATCTAATGAAAAAAATAAATTGATGAACAAAATGGAATCAGAAGAATGAATACAGGGAACAGGCTATTCAGTGCCCAAAGGGAGGATGATGGTGGGGAGTTTACTGAAAAAAGAAGGTGAAAAAAATAGCTAAAAATATATATACATACCCTATGAACATGGGAAGTAATTTCATAAAGGCCAAGGAAGGAGCAGGCAGGGAAGGATGTAAGTGGGCAAAAGGGAAGAAAGAAAATAATTGTAATAATGTCAACATTAAAAATGTTTTAGTAAAAAAAAAAAATATATATATATATATATATATATATATACACACACACACACAAATACACAAATACTGACTCAAGAAGAAATAGAAGCTCTGAACAGATCAATTACTACTAACAAGTTTGAATCAGTAATCAAAAGACTCTCAACAAAAACAACAAAAAGGTTAAGAATATGGCTTCACTGGTAAACTTTATCAAACTTTTAAAGATGAATTAATGCAAATTTGGTCCCCAAAATATCAAAGAGAAAACATTTCCAAACTCATGTCCTTGATACCAAATCAGACAGAGGCCCTACAGGAAAAGAAACCACAAGTCAATATCCTTGATGAACATCAATTCTCAACAAAATACTAGTAAACCAAATTCAGAAGCAAACAAAAAGTATCATTCAACATAATTAAGTAGAATTTATCACTGGGATTCAAAAATGGTTCAAAATATGCAAATAAATGTGACACATAATATTAATAGAAAGCAGGATAAATGTTAGGTGATCAAAGGGGAAACATCTGCAATACTTTAAATAATGAAGATTAAAAAAAAATTATGTGATCATCCTAATAGATGCAGAAAATCATTTAACAAAATTCAGTATCCATTCATGATTTTAAAAAAACTGTTAACAAATAAAAGGAATGCATCTCAACATAACAAAAGCCATGTATTACAAGTCCACAGTTAACATTATGCTCAATGATGATGAAAAAGCTCTTTCTCTAAGATCCAAAAGAAGCAGAGTATCTGCTCTCATCACTTCTATTCAAATTAGTACTGGAAATCTTAGAGCAATAAGACAACAATAACAACAAAATAATAAAGGCATCAGAATTGGAAGAAGAAATAACACTGTCTTTACAAATGACATAATTTCATAGAAAAAAAAGCCTAAAGACTCAACATAAAAACTATTAGATTTAATAAATGAATTCAGTAAATGCAGAATGCAAAATCAACATATAAAAGTGAGTAGTGTTTCTATATACTAATAATAAATTATCAAAAAATATTTTAAAAACAACTATCCTGTTCACAATAGCATCAATATCAATAAAATATTTAGGAGTTAATTTAATCAAGCAGGTGAAAGACTGCTACACTGAAAACTACAAAAAATTGATAAAATAAATTGAAGAAGACACAGGAAATGGAAAGATATAACTTGTTCATATATCAGAAGAATTAATATTGTAAAAATGAGAGTACTACCTGAAGCCATGTATAGATTCAATGCAATTCTTATCAAGACTCCAATGGCAATTTTTACAGGATAATGAAACTGCAAAGACTCTGAATAGCCAAAGCAATCCTGAGAAAGAACAAAACTGGAGGCATCACACTTTCTGATTTCAAACTATACTGCATTTTATTTTTTATTTTTTTATTTTTTTATCCTCACCCGAGGACATTTTTCCATTTTTTGTTCAGGTAGAGTGGGAAGGAGAGAGAGGAACAGAGAGAGAGAGAAACATCGATGTGAAAGGAACACATCGAGTGGCTGCCACCTGCACAAACGACCAGGGCCGGGGACAAACTGCAACCGAGGTACACGCCCTTAGCGGGAACCGAACCTGGGTCTCTCAGGACCGCAGGCCGACGCTCTAACCGCTGAACCAAGCCGGCCAGGGCTCAAACTATACTGCATTTTAAAGCTATAGTCATTAAAACAATATGACACTGGCATAAAAACAGATACAGAGAACAAAGAAACAAAATCAAAAGCTCAGAAGTAAATGTGTATATGGTCAACTAATATTTGACAAAGAAGCAAAGATTATTCAATGAAGAAAAAACAGTCCATTCAATGAATGATGTTGAGAAAATTTTATATTTCCATGCAAAAGAATGAAACTAGATCCCTATCTTACACCACTGGAAATATTAACTCAAAATATATTAAAGACCTAAATATAAAATGTAAACCCATAAAACCCCCAGAAAAAAAGACACAGAGAAGAAAAGCTTCCTTGACCTGAATCTTAGCAATTATTTTATTTTTTATGACACATAAAACACAAAGAATATTAAAAATAATCAAGAGAGACTACATCAAACTAAAAAAATTCTGCACAGCATACAATGGAGTAAAGACAGCCTCTTTAATAAATAGTGTTGGAAAAATTGGACAGCTATATACCAAACAAAGAAATTAGACCACCAACTTACACCATACAAAAGAACAAATTCAAAATGGATAAAACACTTAAATGTGACTCATGAATCCATAAAAATCTTAGAAGAAAATGTAGGCAACAAAATTTTGGACATCACACATATCAGAATTTTCACTGATACAATGCCTAAGGCAAAAGAAAAAAGGAGAACATTAATACATGGAACTACATCAAACCAAAAAGCTTCTGCACAGCAAAAGAGACAAGCATCAAAATGAAAATGGAACCAACTATATGGAATAGCATAAGATAAGAGGTTAATTTCCAAAATATATAGAGAGCTCATACAACTCAACAAAAAGAAGACAAATAACCCAATTAAAAATGGGTATAGGGCCTAAAGCAGTGGTTCTCAACCTTTCTAATACCCTTTAATACAGTTTCCCATGTTGTGTGTGGGTGTACCTGTATGTGGGCAGACCCACCTGAAGATGGATAGAAGAGCGGTGTCTTGGTTCCTAAGACCATCAGAAATATATACATTTTTTATTGTTTTAGGCGACCCCTATGAAAGGGTTGTTCAACCTTCAAAGGGGTCATGACCCACAGGTTGAAAACTGCTGGCCTAAGAGACACCTCTCCAAAGAAGCCATACAAATGGCCAAGAGACATATAAAAAAATGCTCAACCTCACTAATCATCAGAGAGATGAAAATTAAAACAACAATAAAGTATTACCTCACACCTGTCATAATGGCTGCCATAAACAAATCATCAAACAATAAGTGCTGGAGAGGGTGTGGAGAAAAGGGGACTCTAGTATACTGCTGGTGTAAATGCAGACTGGTGCAGCCACTATGGAAAACAATATGATGCTATCTCAAAAAATTCATAATTGAACTCTCATTTAACCCAGTGATCCCACTTCTTAAAGTAAACCTAAGAAGACTGAAACAATAATCAGAAAGAATATATATACCCCTATGTTCATAGCAGCCCTATTTACAATAACTAAGATCTAGAAACAACCCAAGTGTCATCAGTAGATGAGTGGTAAAAGAAGTGGTGGTACATATACACAATTCAATACTATGCAGCTATAAGAAAGATCTTTTATTCTTTGAGACAACATGGAGGGCCATGGAGAGTATCATCCTAAGTGAAACAAGCTAAACAAAGACCAATATCATATGATCGCACTGTTTTGTGGAAGATAGTGAACAAAACAAGCTGATGAACAAAATAGACCCAGAAACATAGAAGTAGGGTACAGAGAGACAAATCTCAGAACTGGAAGTGGGCTGGAGAGGGAAGAGATAAACCACAGGACTATATGCATGTATGCATAACCAATGGACATAGACAACAAAGCAGGGGATGGGGTGGGGGTTGGGGTTTTGGAGGAAGGTGTCAATGGGGAAAAAGGAGAAACATCTGTCACAAAATAAATTAACAAGAATAATTCAAAAATAAAAACTGGAAAAAAAAGAGTGCTTGTTTCTGAAAATGTTGAGTCTGAGTCTCCCAGTCAGACTGAATCCTCACTGATTTTCATGATCAACAGCTATGTGGGCTTCTCTTCCCGTCTCTGTTGTTCTGGGTTGGGGATCCCTGTGTGGGGCTGAAACCACATGCTCCTGAGTGGAAGAAGTTTTGAAGCCACAATATCCTTCTGGGTTTTCAGCCACCACAACTGGGTATAGATGCTAGACATTTCTGCATCTCTGCCCTTTTATTAGTCTCTATGTGACCTCTTCCATTTCAGTTCAGCAAGCTTGCAGTTGGTTATGCAGGCTTATTGTTCTATAATTTAATTATAATTCCAGTTTGGGGCAAGAAGCAGGTGGTTGTAGTTTTCAAATACTCGACAGCCATGTTGAAATTTATTTTTCTTATTATTAATTGATCAAACAATAGTACTATGTTCAAAATAATAAAAGAAAAATGTATTCAATAATTTGTATTGATGTGTATATATACACATATAAAAGTGAAATAAGAAAGAGAGAAGTGGGCAGGCCTGGAGGAAGGGTGAGTGAATGAGTCTGTGAAAGAGTGTGAGTGGATGTAAAGATGGACGACCAAACTCAATCAGTGTAGAGCCACAAAACAGAAGGTTCCTGTGCTGTGGACAGGAGCAGCTGGCCACTTCTGTAACCTGACCTTCAGGGTGCTTCAACCTGCACCACGGGGAGGTCCCACCATTTTGGAAGATCCTGGGTTTTACCTGGGAGGAGGCAGTGGGAGCGGCTAGGGCCCAGCAAACTGAGAACACCAGCACACGTGGCACCATTGAACCAATGGACACTCTGTGTCAACAAAGACCTGTGCATAGTAGTGGAGCTCACAAGGTGCTGGTCATGGAAGCGCTGACAACCCATAGCCCAGCACCATCCCCCATAGTAGCAGCCCAATCAAAGTCAAGATATACCCCCAGCAACAGAGGCTGGGGAGCAGACATCCATTCCCAGGCAACAGAAGCACAGACCAGCAGCTGAGACCCATCCCCAAAAACTACAGCAAAAGCTGAGCAAAAGTTGAGTCCCACAAGGCAGCAGCACTCCCCAGCCACCAGCGGCGGGACTTGGGGCTTCTCAGAGGCCTGGGCGGTCCAGTAGCTTACAAGAGCAGTGAGAAGATGGAGACCTAGAGAGACACGTGCAATCCAGCTGCCTGCCCACAGAAACTGCAAAGTGCAGGGGCACCAGAGAGGCCTGAGCGACCCAGCAGGGAATGTGCAATCCAGTTACCCGTGGGACCTGCGAGGTGCTAAAACACCAGAGAGGCCTGTGTGACCCAGGTACCCACAGGACTTGTAGGGTGCAGGGGCACCAGAAAGGCCTGTGCGACCCAGCTGTGCACAAGATAGGTGTAGAAGATGTGAACATAGATGCTGAGTGAATAGAAACTACCCAGACAAACTGCAAAGACCAAATAGGAAATACAACTAAAATAAAGAAAAATCCTTAGAAAAAAGCAACATAAAAACATCAGGACAGGATGATGTAACCAGAGACACTGGTAGGATCTTTGCAGGAGAGAGAGGGTGGAGGGCTGAGAGCCCACAGACAGCAGCAGTTGCAGCTGTGAGCAGTGCCATTGGGAAATAAAGAGCAAGCCTGCTCCACAGCCCAGAAAGCCTGGACAGAGTGCTGAAATAGCCACAGCCCATTACCTGGGGGCTATGGCAGAGGGAGGGCAGACTGGGCTGAAACTCTGTGGGGGCACATGGGATTTAGAGGGCACTCAGAGATTTGGCTGAGTTGGGGACACAAAGTACAGTGGCCAGTGATCTCCTTCCCAGAGCTGTAGAAAAAGCAGCGCCCCCTCCCCCGCTCAGAGATTCAGCCTTTCCCAGGTGAGGCAAAGAAATGCAAACTGAGGCTCATTAATAACCAGCAACTATCCCACCCTCTGGAAATCGTCTTATGCAAAACACCAGGATTACATTTCTAAGGCAGTGAGTAACTGAGACAGCTAGTCACCAAGAGAAAGCTAAAAAATAACTGAACCATTCCTGGGCTTGCAAATCAACCCAGGAAAGTAAGACTTGACAGTGGTGTTTAACGTGGGCTCACACAGGCTCAGCTAAACCCTGCAGAGGGACCAACAATCACAGGGAAAATTTGGCAGGCTCCAAAACACACTGAGATAGGCAAAATGGTGATAAAGAAAACAAATACCAAACAAGAGAACTCTATCGAAGATGAGATCAATGAAATGCAGCTAAGCAAATTATCAGAGGTAGAGTTCAGAGCCATGAGCTTGAGGAAGCTCAACAGCATGAGTAATGGCATCAGCACCATAAGTAAAGATATAGAAACATTGAAAACAAAACAAGAAAATATGAAGAATGACATAGCAGCAATACAGAACACATTGGAAGGACTAACCAGCAGAGTAGAAGAAGCTGAGGACCAGATCAGTGAATTAGAAGGCAAAGTAGAAAAAAATCAACCAATCAGAAAACCAAAAGGAAAAAACAATGAAAAATCATGATGATAGCTTAAGATAATTGTGAGAAACTGGAAACATAATAACATTCGCATTATAAGAGTGCTCAAAAAGGAAGAGAATGGGCGAGGGTTAGAAAATATATTTGAAGAAATAGTGACAGAAAACTTTCCTAACCTGGTGAAGGAAGAAAGCCTTCAAGTTCAAGAAGCACAGAGAGCCCCAAGTAAATTGAACCGAAACAGGCAGACACCAAGACACAGTAATTAAAATGCTAAAAATTAAAGACAAAAAAAGAATCTTAAAGGCAGCAAGAGATAAGCAGCCGGTTTTATACAAAAACAAACAAACAACAACAACAACAAAAAACCCATAAGGCTCTCAGCTGACTTCTCAACAAAAACACTACAGGCCACAAGGGAGTGGCATGAAGTAATCAAGGTCATGAAAATCAAGGATCTTAATCCAAGACTACTCTATCCGGCAAGGCTATCATTCAAAATAGGTCAAATAAAGAGCTATCCAGACACAAGAAAAGGCTGAGGGAAAATATTAACACCAAAGCAGTGCTGAAGATATGTTAAAAGGACTGCTGTAATTAGTAGAAGAAATAAAAAGAAAAATAGGACTACACTAAACAAAAATGTCAATAAATAAGTACATATCAATTATCACCTTAAATGTGAATGGTTTGAATGCTTCGACTAAAAGACACAGAGTAGCTGAACTTCAATACCTTGCTAACATCACTTGAAAGATCTTATAGACAAAAAATTAACAAGGAAACACAAACTCTAAGTAAAACAATAGATCAAATGGATTTAATAGATTTATACAGAGAATTACAGCCCCAAACTGCAGAATTCACATTCTTCTCAAGTGCACATTGGGACATTCTCAGATAGACAACATGTTAGGGCACAAACTAAGTCTCTACAAGTGCAAGAAGATTGAAATCATATCAAGCATCTTCTCAGATCACAATGCATGTAACTTAGCAATCAATTGAAACAAGAACATGCAAAGACATGTGAAACATGGAGGCTAGCCCTTGCCGGTTTGGCTCAGCGGTTAGAGCGTCAGCCTGCAGTCCCGAGACCCCGGGTTCGGTTCCCCCTAAGGGCACGTACCTTGGTTGCAGTTTTACCCTGGCCCTGGTTGGGTTGTGTGGGTGGCAGCCACTCGATGTGTTCCTTTCACATCGATGTTTCTCTCTCTCTCTCTCTCTCTCTCTCTCTGTCTCTCTCTCCCTCCCTCCCACTCTATCTGAACAAAATATCAAAAAATGTCCTCGGGTGAGGAAACAAAACAAACATGGAGGCTAAATAGCATGTTACTGAACGATGAATGTGTTACCATGGAGGTCAAGGATGAAATTAAAAACTTCCTGGAGACCAATGAAAATGAACACACAACAACACAAAAATCTATGAGATGCATCAAAAGCAGTTCTGAGATGGAAGTTCATAGCACTACAAGCCTACCTTAAGAAGCAAGAAAAATTTCTAATACACTCTTTATCCTCACAACTTAAAGAACTAGAAAGCAAACAAAAAGAAAAACCCAAATCAAGTAGAAGGAAAGAAATAGTAAAGATCACAGCAGAAATAAATAACATAGAGATAAAAAAATCCAATTTAAAAGATCAGCGAAACAAAGAGCTGTTTCTTTGAAAAGATAAACAAGATTGATGAACTCTTAGCTAGATTCATCAAGAAACAAAGAGAGAGAACCCAAATACACAAAATCAAAAATAAAAGAGGAAAGATAATAACTGACACCACAGAAATACAAAGGATTGTTAACAGATATTGTGAACAAATTGTATGGCACAAATTTGAAAATATAAGTGAAATGGATCAATTTCTAAAAATACACATTTGCCCAAACTGAACCATGAAGAAATAGAAAATTTGAACAGACCAATAACAACAGAAGAAATTGAAAATATAATCAAGACTCTTTCAGCATATGAAGCCCAGGCCCGGAAGGCTTTACGGGGGAATTTTACCAATCTTTTAAAGAAGAACTAACACCTATTCTCCTCAAACCATTTCAAAAAAACTCAAAAAGAAGGAAGAATTCCAAACTCGTTTCATGAAGCCAGCACAATTCTAATTGCAAAACCAGAAAAACACACTACAAGGAAAGAAAACAACAGACCAATATCCCTGATGAACATAGATGCCAAAATCTTGAACAAAATACTAGCAAATCAAATTCAGCAATACATCAAAAAAATTGGAAAAGAGAAAGTAAAACTGTCATTATTTGCAGATGACATGATGCTCTATGTAAAAAACTTCAAAGATTCCATAAAAAATTTACTAGACTTAATAAATGAATTTGGCAAATAAGCCAGATACAAAATTAAAGTCAAGAAATTGATGGCATTTTTATACACCAATAATAAACTCACAGAAAGAGAACCTAAAAACCAATGTCATTTACCATCGTGCCAAAAAAAACTTAAGATACCTAGAAATAAACTTAACCAAAAAAAGTAAAAGACCTCTTTGCAGAAAACTACAGGACACTGAAAGAAGAAATAGAGGAAGATATAAAAAAGGGGAAGTACATACCTTGTTCATGGATTGGAAGAATTAACATCATTAAAATGTCCATACTACCCAAAGCAATCTACATATTCAATGCAATCCCCATCAAAATACAAATGGCATACTTCACAGAACTAGAACAAATACTTCAAAAGTTATGGAACCAAAAAAGACCTTGAATAGCCACAGCAATCTTGGAAAAAAACAACAACGTCAGAGGGATCACATTACCAGATTTCAGGTTATACTACAAAGCCACTGTAATCAAAACAACCTAGTACTGGCACAAGAACAGGCATATAGACCAGTGGAACAGAACAGAGAATCCAGAAATGGACCCAAGACAATATGCTCAATTAATATTTGACAAAGGGGGCAAGAGCATACAGTGGAGTAAACACAGCCTCTTTAATCAATGGTGTTGGAAAAATTGGACAGCTACATGCAAAAAAATGAAACTAGACCATGAACTTACACCATACAAAAGAATAAACTCAAAATGGATAAAAGACTTAAATGTGACTCATGAATCCATAAAAAGCCTAGAAGAAACCATAGGGAACAATATTTCAGACATCATACGAAGCAGAATTTTCACTGATACATCACCTAAGCAACAGAAACAAAGGAGAAAATGAACACATGGGACTACATCAAACTCAAAAGCTTCTGCACAACAAAAGATACAATCATCAAAATAGAACAGCAACCGACTGTATGGGAGAGCATAATTGTCAATGA
Source organism: Molossus molossus (assembly GCF_014108415.1). NCBI lineage: Eukaryota > Metazoa > Chordata > Mammalia > Chiroptera > Molossidae > Molossus > Molossus molossus. The sequence goes on along the minus strand of NW_023425377.1, from coordinate 54,692,745 downwards.
TACATGGGTTTAGGGGTTAATTTCCAATATATAGAAAGTGATCATACATCTCAACAAAAAGAAAATGAAGAACCCAATTAAAAAATAGGCAGAGGACCTAAATAGACACCTTTTCAAACAGGACATACAAATGGCCAAGAGACATATGAAGAAATGCTCAACATCACTAATTATCAGAGAGATGCTAATTAAAACAACATGAGGTATCACCTCACACCTGTTAGAATGGTGGCCATCAACAAATCAGCAAACAAGTGTTGGCGTGGGTGTAGAGAAAAGGGGTCTCTAGTACACTGTAGGTGGCAATGCAGACTGGTGTAGCCACTATAAAAAAATATGGTGTTACCTCAAAAAATTAAAAATTCAACTTCCTTTTGACCCAGTGATTCCACTTCTAGGAATATACCCTAAGAAGCCTAAAACACCAATCAGAAATAAATATATGTATCCCCGTGTTTGTAGCAGCACTATTTAAAATAGCTAAGATCTGGAAACCGCCCAAATACCCATGAGTAGATAAATGGTTAAAAAAGCTGTGGTACATATACACAATGTAGTACCATGTAGCTGTAAGAAAGAAACATCTCTTATCCTTTGATACAACATGGAGGCACCTAGAAAGTATCATTCTAAGTGAAAGAAGTCAAACAGGAAAGACAAGTATCATATGATGATCTCACTTATTTGTGGAATATAATGAACATAACAGTCTGAAGAATGGGGCAGTCCCAGAGACGTGAAAGAGGGTTACAGACTGACAATCTCCACAAGAGGGAGTGTTGGGGGAGAGGTAAACCACATAACTTATATGCATGTATGCATGAACAATGGACCTGGACAACAAAGCTGGGGACAGGGCAGGGATGTAGGTGGAGGGGAGAATCAGTGGGGGAAAAAAAGAAGCCTCTGTCACAATAATAAATAAATTAATAAAAAAATTAATAAAAGTGAAATAAATGACAGCAATGATACAACTAACAAGTGGGAGGAATTAGAACTACTTTCAAGGTATCCACACTGCCTGGAAGCAGTATAAAATTATTTGACACTAGACTTGAATTTATTGTTAATGTATTTTCAAAATTGTAGAGGAACCACTAAAAAGTCTTTTTTTTTTTTTTTTTTATTCTCACCCAAGGACATTTTTCAATTTTTTGTTCAGATAGAGAGAGAAACATCGATGTGAAAGGGACACATCGAGTGGCTGCCACCCGCACAACCAACCAGGGCTGGGGACAAACTGCAACCAAGGTACATGCCCTTAGCGGAAACCGAACCAGGGACTCTCTGGACCGCAGACCGACACTCCAACTGCTGAGCCAAATCGGCCAGGGCACCACTAAAAAAGTTTTAAAAAAAAATGTACGTTATAGTCTAAGAACAAAAAGAAAATCATAAAATTATAAAACAAACAAAAAACAAAAGGAAAAAGAAATAAATACAAAAATAGATTCAAAGAACAGAAAAACAAAAAGGAAACATGAATAAATATAATAGATATTAAACCAACTATATCAATAATCACTTTGAGTATCAATAATGTAAATAAACCAATTAAAAGACAAATACTGTGGAGTGAACAGAAAGTAAGATCCACCTATATATTGTCTACAGGAACCTTAATTCAAACATAAAGATACATTCAGATTAAAAGAGTTTAAAAAATAAAGGGTTGAAGAAATATATATATATATATATATATATATATAATGAAATATTAAGAATATTATTCAGACGTTTGTAGCAGCACTATTTAGGCCATCCTGCCATCTGTAACAACATGGATAAACACAGAGAATGTTATGTTAAATTAAATAAATCAGACAGAAGACAAATATTGCATGATCACACATATCTGTGCAATCTAAAAAAAGAAGTCAACCTTATAGTTACTGAGTCAAGTGATGGTTACCAGAGGTTGGGTGTGTGGGGAAAAAGAGATGTTGGTCAAAAGGCATGAACTTTTAGTTATAGCAAGAGTAAGTTCTTGAGACCTATGTGCAGCATGATGACTGTAGTTAATGATAATACATGGTATACCTACTTTTCCTAAGAACATAAATCTCAAGCATTCTCATAACACACAAGAAAAGTAAAGATATGAGGTGATAAACTGTTTGTGGAAATTAATTCACAATGTATACATACACATATCAAAACATCATGTTGTAAACATTAAATGTATATGATTTTTATTGGCCTATCATACTTCAATAAAGTTTGAAAAATAATAAAGTTTAAAAAATAATGCAGGAATAGCTATATATATATATACACACACACACATATACCTTTATATATATATCTATATATATATATATATATCTATGTCTATCTCTATCATCTCTATATTTATATCATCTATAGCTATATCTATCATCTATCTCTATCTACTTATCATCTTTCTTTCTATCTATCGTCTATCTATCTATCTATCATCATCATCTATCTAGATCTCATCCAAGAATATTTTTCTATTTATCTTCAGATAAAGTGGGAGAGAGAGAGAAGGTGAGAAAGGAAGAGAGAAACATCAAAGTGAGAGGGACACTTCAACTGGCTTACCTTGACCAGGGCAGGGAACAAACCTCAACTGAGGTACATACCCTTAGCCAGAATTGAATCTGTGACTCATTGGTCCACAGGCTGATGCTCTACCACTGATTCTAATCAGCCAGGGCAGGAATAGCTATATTAATTTCATGCAGAACTGCCTTTACAGTGAGAAAAGTTATCAGGGATAAAAAGGAACATTACATCATGATGAATTAATTCTCCAAGATTACATAACAATATTCTAGATGTTCTAAAACCTAATTTCTAACATGAAGAAGGGGCACCCACATCAATAATTCACAAACATAAGCTAGGTGTTCAATAATCCAACTCAATTCTGCTACTATCTACCCAGAAACAGAACCAGATTCCATAGGTTGAGGGCTCAGTCCTGCAAGACTGCACATTCATCTCCCTCACTTCAGATGCCATTTGCAAGTCCAGATTATTACCTGTACTTCTTACCAACCAACTGTAAATCAGAGGTTTCAACATCTTCTCCTTGGATTTGATTAATTCATGAAAGTGGCTCACAGAACTCAGAGAAACATGTTACTAATTAGATCATCAGTTTATTATAAAAGAATAATGTTAGTGTAGGCAGCTAGTAAGGTATTAATAAAAGAGAAAAAAGAAAACTGAGCCTGATTAAGTCAGGAAACTACAGTTTCACAAACACTGCAGGGAATGGCTGAAATCACGATACCAAATGAATTAATATATGTGTGGGCAGGAAAGAACAGCTTCCAATCACCCCAGGGAAAAACCAACCTGTTCTTCCATATTAACATGGGTATGAGAACTGAAAGAGGAGGGAGAGAATAATAGAATAGAGAACTAATTACAGTAGGCATACTAGCCATAGTTATAAGAAATGTTAATCATCCTTTGCAATGTTAGTCATGGTTGTTTTGTTTTGATTAAAGAAAAGCCCACTCTGACATAGCTGGAAGGTGGTGCGCCTAGAGAGTTTACCTCAGGAATGCTGTTCAGTCTCCTAATCTTAAGACAAGAGGCACTACCTGACATCGTGGAAAGATAAACAATCTAATGATCAGAACACTGGACACATGAATGTGATTCACTGGTGACCAGCCCCTGCAGCCCCCAACCTACATTCCCCCCTTGCCTAAAACCTTTTACCATCACCCCCAACCACATTTCCCCCCACTTGCTTGTCATTGTTATTCTACCCTTAAGAACAGCTGGCAAGTTTTAGAGAAGAGCATATTTTATGGGATGACCAACTGCTCTCCCATATTGCCAGCAATATTGGCATAAATGCTCATAATACAATTCAACCTTGTCTCTGCTTAATTGGCTCAAGTAGTGAGAGGCAGCCCAGGTTCACTTGTGATCCAGTTTCATTTGGACCTTGGGACACTCAGATTTTGTGAGGGTTATTTTCCTGTGCTGGTTGGTATAAGATTCTGAAGCTGGTATCCCAGTCCTTCCTTTTGAAAGTACATATTTATTTACCTTAGATGTTGTTTCTGTTTCTGTTTTGAGATAAGATAGGATCTCTTCTTATGTGCAAGATTTCATGTTGTTACATCATAAGGATTCTACTCAGAAAGATCTAAATTGATGGTTCAAAGAGGGGTAAAAGATCTCACTCCTTTCCCAAAGAGTAGAAGAAAATGTGACAATCCTCTAGGAGGAGGATCTAGAGTGTTTATTTCTGAATGAGTTAAAAGGAAGCAAACTAAGAGGAACTAGGAAAGTCACAGAAGGTTTGTGCAAGTTGAAATGAGTTTGTATAGAGGGAAGAAAGCAAAAAGAGAATATTAAGTAAGTACAAATGGTGAGAAAGGATAAAAGAAAGGGACAGGGAGAAAGGACATTGAGGGAGGAATATTCAAGAAGGAAAATAAAAATGAAAAGAAAACAAGAAAATAAAAAAAGAAAGGCACATAGATACACACTAAAGTGGAGTGGTTCAAGAACATTCATTTGACTTTTCAAAACCAATTGTAATTTTCCCAGTGAACCTCAGGTACAATTGATAGTGGGAAACAAATTAATTGATCTCTTAGTCTGATATACTTTTATTCATATTTCTGTTATCTTAAAATGTTGTTACAAGATAAGCAAATTCCTTTGTCAACTATATTATAATCAAATCTATAACCATGTAATTTTGTTTTCTATTTCATTTACCAACAATTTTGTTAAAATGCATTTTCAAAGATATTACATTGTCCGAAAGATCTGACTTAATTTAAATTGCATATCTCTGAGAATAAATTTACAGATACTCTTATTAAACTACATTAAAATTATTAGAACTTTGGAGAACACCTGAATTTATAAAAGTATTGTCCAGAAAAATCAGGAAAACAGAATTTGATTATGGGGCCAAATGAACTAAAAATAATTATAACTTGGACTAAATAACTAAAAATAATTACAGTTATAGTAAGTTCTTTTTTTTTTTTTTTTTTTTTTTGTATTGCTGATTTGTTCTTTTTTTTATTATTTAATTTTTGTTACAGATGTATCTACTTTTTCCCCCACGGATTCGCCCCTCCCCCTCCCTCCCTGCTCTTTCCCCAATTTGTTGTCCAAGTCCACTGTTCAAGCATACATTCATATAAGTAATGTGGTTTATCTCTCCCCCACGACCCCCCTCTTTAGGGGATTGTCAGTCTGTACCCCACTTCCACATCTCTGGGACTACCCCATTCCTCAAACTGTAATATTCATTATATTCGACAAATAAGTGAGATCATATGAAACTTGTCTTTCTCTGTTTGGCTTGTTTCACTTAGGATGATACTTTCCAGGTCCCTCCATGTAGTCTCAAAGGATAAGAGATCTTTCTTTCTTACAGCTGTGTAGTACTCCATTGTGTATATATACCACAGCTTTCTTATCCATCCATCTACTGATGGACACTTGGGCTGTTTCCAGATCTTAGCTATTGTAAATAGTGCTGCTTTAAACATGGGGGGGGGGGGGTACATATATTTTTTCTGATTGGTGTTTTAGGCTTTGTAAGGTATATTCCTAGAAATGGGACCACTGGGTCAAATGGAAGTTCAATTTTTAATTATTTGAGGTAATAGAATATTGTTTTCCGTAGTGGCTGCACCAGTCTGCATTCCCACCAGCAGTACACTAGAGTACCCTTTTCTCCATACCCTCACCAACAATTGTTGTTTGCTGATTTGTTGATGGCGGCCATTTTTGATAGGTGTGAGGTGATACCTCATTGTTGTTTTAATTTGCATCTCTCTGATGATTAGTGATGATGAGCATTTCTTCATGTGTTTCTTAGCCATGTGTATGTCCTGTTTGGAGAGGTGTCTATTTAGTTCCTCTGCCCATTTTTTAATTGGATTCTTTGATTTCCTTTCGTGGAGTTGTATGAGCACTCTATATGTATTGAAAATTAACCCCATATCTGATATATCATTGGCAATTATGCTCTTCCATGCGGTGGGTAGCCTTTCCGTTTTGATGATTGTATCTTTCGCTGTGCAGAAGCTTTTGAGTTTGATGTAGTCCCATGTGTTCATTTTCTCTTTTGTCTCTATTGTCTTAGGTGATGTGTCAGTAAAAATTCTGCTGCGTATGATGTCTGAAATTTTGTTGCCTACAGTCTCTCTTAGGATTTTTATGGATTCATGAGTTACATTTAAGTCTTTTATTCATTTTGAGTTTATTCTTGTGTAGGGTGTAAGTTGAAGGTCTAGTTTCATTTTTCTGCAAGTAGCTGTCCAATATTCCCAGCACCATTTATTAAAGAGGCTGTCCTTACTCCACTGTATGTTCTTGCCACCTTTGTCAAATATTAATTGAGCATATTGCCTTGGGTCTATTTCTGGGTTCTCTGTTCTGTTCCACTGGTCTATATGCCTGTTTTTGTGCCAGTACCAGGCTGTTTTGATTACAGTTGCTTTGTAGTATAACCTGAAATCTGATATTGTGATCCCTCCAAATTTGTTCTTCCTTTTCAAGATTGCTGTGGCTATTCGAGGCCTTTTTTGGTTCCATATGAACTTTTGAAATGTTCTAATTCTGGGAAGTATGCCGTTGGTATTTTGATGGGGATTGCGTTGAATCTATAGATGGCTTTGGGTAATATGGACATTTTAATGATGTTAATTCTCCCAATCCATGAACAGGGTATGTGCTTCCACTTTTTTTATATCTTCTTCTATTTCTTTTTTATTGAACTGTAGTTTTCTGTGAATAAGTCCTTTATTTCTTTGGTTAAGTTTATTCCTAGGTATCTTAATTTTTTTTGCCGCAATGGTAAACGGCATTGTTTTCTCAATTTCTCTTTCTGTGAGTTCATTCTTGGTATATAAGAATGCCATCAATTTCTTGACGTTAATTTTGTATCCTGCTACTTTGCCAAATTAATTCATTAAGTCTAGAAAACTTTTGATGGAGTCTTTGGGGTTTTCTATGTATAGTATGATGTCATCTGCAAATAATGACAATTTTACTTCCTCCTTTCCAATTTGGATCCCTTTTATTTTTTCGTCCTGTCTGATTGCTGTGGCTAAGAATTCCAGTACTATGTTAAATAGGAGGGGCGATATTGGGCATCCTTGCCTTGTTCCTGTTCTTAAGGGAAATGCTTTTAGTTTTTGCTCATTGAGTATGATGTTGCCTGTAGGTCTTTCATATATGGCCTTTATTATATCTAGATATGATCCCTCTATTCCCACACTGCTGAGTGTTTTTATCAGAAATGCATGCTGGATTTTGTCAAAGGCTTTCTCAGCAGCTATTGATATTATCATGTGGTTTTCATTATTTCTTTTATTTATGTGGTGCATCACATTTATGGATTTGCGAATATTGTACCAGCCTTGCATCCCTGGGATGAATCCCAATTGGTCATGGTGGATAATTTTTTTGGTGTATTGCTGGATCCGATATGCTAGTATTTTGTTCAGAATTTTGGCATCTATGTTCATCAGGGATATTGGCCTGTAGTTTTCTTTCTTTGTTGTGTCTTTTTCTGATTTTGAAACTAGAATTATGCTGGCTTCATAAAAATGAGATTGGAAGTCTTCCTTCTTCTTGAACATTTTGAAATAGTTTGAGGAGAATGGGTATTAGCTCTTCTTTGAATGTTCAGTAAAATGCCCCCATCAAGCCATTCGGGCCTCGGCTTTTGTTTGCTTGGAGAGTCTTGATTACATCTTCAATTTCTTCTGTTGTTTTGGGTCTGTTCAAGTTTTCTATCTCTTCCTGATCCAGTTTTGGGAGACTATGTGTTTCTAGAAATTTGTCCATTTCGCTTAGTTTGTCAAATTTGTTGCTATATAATTGTTGATAGTAGTTGTTAATGATCTTTTGTATTTCTGTGGTGTCAGTTGTTCTCTCTCCTCTTTCATTTCTGATTTTGTGTATTTGGGTTCTCTCTCTTTGTTTCTTGGTGAGTCTAGCTAAGGGTCCATCAATCTTGTTTATCTTTCCGAAAAACCAGCTCTTTCTTTCATTGATCCTTTGAATTGTTTTTTTTTTTTTTTTTTTTTTTGGTCTCTATGTCATTTATTTCCGCTCTGATGTTTACTATTTCCTTCTTTCTACTTGCTATGAAATTTTCTTTTTGTTTGCTCTCTAGATCTTTAAGTGGTGAGGTTAGATAATCTATTAGAGATTTGTCCTGTTTTTGGAGGTAGGCTTGTAGTGCTATGAACTTCCCTCTCAGAACTCCTTTTGCTGCATCCCATAGATTTTGCATTGTTGTGTCTTCATTTTCATTGGTTTCCATAAAGTTTTTGATTTCTTCCTTGATCTCCTCGGTGACTCATTCATTGTTTAATAACATGCTATTTAGCTTCCATGTGTTCAAATGTCTTTGTATGTTCTTCTTGCAATTGATTTCTAGTTTCATGCCATTGTGATCTAGTTTCATGCCATTGTGATCCGAGAAGATGCTTGATATGATTTCAATTTTCTTGGCCTTGTAGAGACTTAGTTTGTGCCCTAACATGTGGTCTATCTGAGAATGTCACAATGTGCACTTGAGAAGAATGTGAATTCTGCAGTTTGGGGGTGTAATTCTCTGTAGATTAAATCCATTTGGTCTAGTGCTTCATTTAGAGTCTCTGTTTCCTTGGTAATTTTTAGTCTAGAGCATCTATCCAGTGATGTCAGCAGGGTGTTGAAGTACCCTGCTATGATTGTATTGCTTTCGATTTCTTCTTTGAGGTCCTCCAGAAGTTTTTTTAATATATTTTCGTGCTCCTATATTGGGTGCATATATGTTTATCAAGGTTATATCTTTCTGTTGGATAGATCCTTTCAATATTATGTAGTGTCCCTCTTTGTTTCTAGTTATGGCCTTCATTCTGAAATCTATTTTATCAGATATGAGTATTGCTACCGCAGCTTTTCCATTTGCTTGAAAGATTTTTTTTCATCCCTTCACTTTCAATCTATGTGAGTCTTTTGTTGTGAGGTGAGTCTCTAGTAAACAACATATAGATGATTCATGCTTTCTTATCCAATCAGTAACTCTGTGTCTTTTTATGGGAGCATTCAATCCATTTACATTTAAGGTGATTATTGATATGTACTTATTTATTGCTGTTTTTGTTTAGTGTGGTTCTATTTTTCTTCCCATTTCTCCTGGTAATTACAGCAGTCCTTTTAATATTTCCTGCAGTGGTGGTTTGGTGCTAATGTATTCCCTTAGCCTTTTTTTGGTCTGGGAAGCTCTTTATTTGACCTTCTATTTTAATGATAGCCTTGCTGGGTATAGTAGTCTTGGTGTCAAATCCTTGTTTTTCATGACCTTGATTACTTCATGCCATTCCTTTCTGGCCTATAGTGTTTTGTGAGAAGGCAGCTGAGAACCTTATGGGGTTTCCTTTGTAGGTAACCTGTTGCTTATCTCTTCTGCTTTTAGGATTATCTCTTTGTCTTTAATTTTTGACATTTTGATTACTATGTGTTTTGGTGTGGGCCTGTTTGGTTTCTTCTTACTTGGGGCTCTCTGTGCTTCTTGAAGTTGAATGCCTTCCTCCTTCACCAAATTAGGGAAGTTTTCTGTCACTACTTCTTTGAATATATTCTCTAGCCCTCGCTTACTTTCTTCTTCTTCAGGGACTCCTATGATGCGAATATTATTCCGTTTCCAGTTGTCCCACAGTTCTCTTAAGATGTCTTCCTGTTTTTTAATCATTTTTTCCTTTTGGTTTTCTGATTGGTTGATTTCTTCTAGCCTGTCTTCTAATTCACTGATCCAGTCCTCAGCTTCCCCTACTCTGCCCTTTAGACCTTCCAATGTGTTATTCATTTCTGATGAGTTATTCTTCATTTCTTCTTGTTGGGTTTTAATTTCCAACTGGTTGATTTTCAACATTTCTATGTCTTTACTCATGGTGCTCATATTCTTACATCATGGTTCTAAATTCTTGTTCTCTTAACTTGCTTAACTGTACCTCATTTATCTCATCTTCTGTAGAGGTCTCTTGTTCTTTCATTTGGCTTTTGATTTTGTTTGTCACCATTTTGGCTATCACAGTGGGCTTTGGAGTCTTCCAAATTTTTCCTGTGGGTGTTGGTGTTCTGCTATTTGTGGCTCTCTTTCCTGGGTTTGGATGAACCAGGGAGGATCCACTTTAAACTCCACTGTCAAATGTTAGCTTTTCTGGTTTGTGTTGCTGGCCCAGGGAATGGTAGTTATCCTCTAGATTTTTTTTACCTGGAGGCTATTAGTAGAGGTCACCTGAAGACCCTTGCTTTCTGAGTTGCCTGAAAATCTCCCTCAAGTGCTCAGTGTAAGAGAATTTCCTGAGGGTGGGGCAGCTGCTTGTTGTTAATGGGCCTCAATTAGCGTGTCAATGGCCACCAGGTGGGGTTGAATGTCTGAGGGAGGTGCCTCTGCCTCTCCCTAGAGCCCTGGGAAAGAGTAAAATGACCACAGTCCTCCGTGGCTACAGTCAGTGAAAGCTCTATAAGCCCCCTCCAAAACCCAAGTGTCTCCACACAGTTCCAATCCAGTCTGCCTACACTCTGCCGAAGTCCAACATGAGTGGCTGCTGCCAATTTAGCCTCTGTGGGCTCCTGGCCCCCTCTCGCATCCTTGCAATCCTACCAGGATTCATTTGGTGTCCCTGGTTATGTGGTCCTCCAAGGTGTCTTTTGGTTGCCCCTTCCTGAAGATTTGCCTTTATTTTTGTTGTAAATCCAGTTTGGTCCTGGGAGATGGTCTGTGTAGCTCCATAAATTCCGCCGCCATTTTTTCTATATCTGTTCTTGTGTTTTCCAGACATGAGAAATGCAAATTAAAACAACAATGAGGTATCACCTCACACCTATCAAAATGACCACCATCAACAAATTATCAAACAACAAGTTTTCCGAGAGTATGGAGAAAAGGGGACTTTAGTACACTGCTAGTGGGAATGCAGACTGCTGCAGCCACTATGGAAAACAATATGGTGTTACCTTAAAAAATTAAAAATTGAACTTCCATTTGACCCAGGGATCCCACTTCTAGGAGTATACCCTAAGAAGCCTGAAACACCAATCAGGAAGAATATATGTACCCCCATGTTTATAGCAGCTCTATTTACAATAGCTAAGATCTGGAAACAGCCCAAGTGTCCATTAGTAGACAAATGGGTAAAAAAGCAGTGGTACATATACACAATGGAGTAACTATGCAGTTGTAAAAAAGAAAGATTTCTTATCCTTTGAGACGACATGGAGGACCCTGGAAAGTATTATCCTACGTGAAATAAGCCAAGCAGAAAAAGACAAATATCACATGATCTCACTAATATATGGAATATAATGAACATAACAATCTGAGGAATACGATAGACCCAGAAACATGGAAGTAGGGCACAGACTGACATCCCTCAGAAGAGGGTGTGAGGGGGATGGGAAGAGATAAATCATAGAACTTATATGCATGCATGCATAACCAATGGACATGGACAACAAAGCCGGGGACGAGGCTGGGGGTGGGGGGTGATGGGGTGGAGGGTGCCAATGGGGTAAAAAAGGAGAAACATTTGTAACAAAAAATAAATAAAATTTTTTTTTTAATTAAAATTTTCAAAGAAAAATTGTTTATTTTCTTAAAGCAATTTGGTAAATTATATTTTCATATGCAATATTGAGGCATTTATATTTTTCTCCCTACCTGATTCATCTGGAATTTGGAAGCTGCTGATGAGTGAGTATTATTACTTTCATGGCAATAAATTTATTTGTATAAATTCTATAAAAATCTGATGTCCTCATAATAGGACCCATAAAGCCAGTTTCCAACTGTGGTTTTATTAACCAAGACTTTGACTGGAATGTCATGTCTGAAAGAGACATGCCAGGATTCTGGATGTCACCAGAAAGCTTTAAGAATGAAGACTGGCCCTGGCCGGTTTGGCTCAGCAGTTAGAATGTCAGCCTGCAGTCCACAGAGACCCGTGTTCGGTTCCTGCTAAGGACATGTACCTTGGCTGCAGTTTGTCCCCAGTCCTGGTTGGGTCATGTGGGTGGCGGCCACTTGATGTGTCCCTTTCACATCGATGTTTCTCTTTCTCCCTCTCTCTCCTTCCCGCTCTATCTGAGTAAAAAATAGAAAAATGTCCTCGGGTGAGGATAAAAAAAAAAAAGAAGAATGAAGATTGACTTTGAAGATAATAAAGCCCTTTGGAGTCATGGCCTAGTACCTTACATAGTCACATGGTTCATAACAATATTTTCAAGTAAGGAACAAAGTTTGTTTTACTGAAAGATGAGAAAAAGGAAACTTAGCATCTTTGGGAACTTCAAGGACTTGAGAACATGGCCCAAATCTGCAGGTATCTCAGGCATTGCCTGGTGGCAAATGTGGCTTTTACTTCTATGCCCACTAGAGATAGATCTAAAGATTCCTTATAAATGAGTAATATTCCAGGAAAGTAAAAGTGGAGAAAGCCTGTGCAATCAATTTGATCTATTGATACTTTTCTATTTATGCAAATAACTGAGCCAGACTACAACTAGACTTAATACAGTCCCTTTAACAGGAGGGTACTCTAAGAGAAAAAATATGTCTCAATAAAAAAACCATAATAACCCAATTATGGGTATTGAACTGCAGTGCAGTTAACTGTCTTCAAAATTTTATTTAAGGCTGGGTCTGTATATGCCATAAATGCTTCAACACCGGATGCCTACCACAATGTTCTAACTGCAATCTGTCAGACTGTCACTGTATGATTTAATTCCAGTGGAAACCTCATGTCTATAAATCTCAACTGGTTTATAATTTACTGTATACATTAACCTTTATGTTTTGTGTTCTTCTGTTTCATAGAATGTATGCCTGTATATCTGTTTACCTAATTGCTTACTCACACAATATAGTCCTCATTATACAAGACATCTGCATCACCATCTCCTGATACAGATGCAGTGATATAGACTTAACAGCTTGGACTTATGATTGTGTCAGTGAAACATGGATGATCTATTGGCTTCTTAAAAAGTGCCTAATATTTTTGGCTCCTTTGTTCTTTTGTCAGGAAGGGAAAATCTCTGGCATTCCCCGCCCCCCTTTTTGCATCAGCAGGAGACAGACAAAAGAAAACTGATACCCCTTTTCTTAGAAAAGTTTCAGAGCCAAAATTCATAAAGAAACAATATAGTAAGCCAGGAATAATACTTTTTAACAAAACACTTAGATATGAGATATTAAAATCAACAGGAGGGAACGAAAGTGGTGGGAGAGAATAATAGACTAGAAAACAAATCATAGTAGGCATACTAGCCATAATTATAAGAAATGTTAATCATTCTTTGTAAGGCTAATTATGATTACTTTGTTCTGATTAACAAAAAGCCCACTCTAACTTAGCTAGGAGGTGTGCATCTCAGGATCTTAACTCAGGAATGCTGTCTATTCTCTTAATGTGGAAACAAAAGAAACTACCTGACATCATAGAAAGATTAACAATTTGATTGTCAGAACACTGGACCCATGACTGTGACTCTGGTGATCAACCCCTTCTGCCCCCAGCCCACATTCCCTTGACTGAAACTTTTACAATCCCCCTAGCCCATATTTTACACTCCCTTGCCTATAAACATTTGAACCATTTTTTTTTCCTTTTTGCCTAACTGCTCTTTCTCATGTACAGTAGTCATTGATTCTCTATCCTTTAAAAGCAGTTGGCAAGTGAAGGGGAGCAGAGCTGACATTAATTGGAATAAATGCTCATATACAATTCAAACTTATCTCTGCTTAATTGGCTCAAGTAGTGATGGGCAGCCCAGACTCATTCATTGTCTGGTTTCTAAATGGTGTAGGAAATTCCTTTATTGAGTGAATGTTCAGTGGAGACCAAGGTGGTACAAAGGGAAGTCCTTCTACTATGAGGCATGCACAGTAGTGGCCAAAATGGTGACCATAAAGGGCAGGAGACAAACCTGAAAAAGTCTGGGGAAAAGATCATATAGGGCAAAGACACAAGCCCAGGAAGAGCCAGGAATGAGATTGGAGTTTCAAAAAAATCCTGCTCTCTCCCAAACCCAAGGAAATATAGGAAAGCTTAACAAAAGCACCAGTTTCTCTCTAGCAGCCACAACATCCAAAGCACAGGAACAGTTGTGGGCCAGATGGAAACAGACTATGCTAGGCTACTGGAGCTTTGGATACCTGAGTAATGTCTTGGCAGCTGTGGGCCCTTGCCCTCCTCATGAACTTGGTGGTGACAAGTGCAGATCTGCAGCCTCAGAAGCTAGACTTCTTCCACAGCAAGATGGAGCTGAACTACCTGGTCTTGGATTGATAGAGGAAATAAGTCGCTATTTTAGAAAAAGCAAGCACCCAGAAGATAACCAGACCTTTTTGCTTCCTGCTTCAGTAAGCTGCCTACCACTCTCGCATCTAAAGAATGTCTGCCCAGCCCGCTAGAAAGTTAGGTGTGTCCTACAACTCAGGGCCTAGAATTTGGAGACTGCCACCTCTGGGTCTGCATGCATGAATAAAAACACCTCTTTGCTTCCTCTGGTGTTTGGTATGAGTCTTTTACATAATATTTTGGTTCCCTAACTGGAAAATGACTCACATGAGCAGCCAATTGCCACCAGTGAGGTGGTTCGGTGAGCACTTCATGGAGCCCTGTGATGGAGAAAAGTGTGTACCCTTATTTCAGGTCTCTGCCCATTCTGGGCTCTGCGGCCAGCTGCCAGTGAGGTTTACGCCTCACCTGGGCTGCCAGGAGAAACCAATGGGTTCAGTTTCAGAAACTGCACAGCTTCAGGACTGGTGAGTGCTCCAGGGACCAGAAACCCGAGCACAAGCCCACCCTTGAGGTGTAAGGACAGACTGATTACCTCTCAGGCCCTTCGGCCACCAGGTAGGGCAAGCCCTAACTAAAGAAAATGTTTAAACTCATTTGTTGATGCAAGAGTGAGTGTGAATGTCTGTGTGACTCCACTGGTGCAAACCTATGGAGTCTGAATGGGCCCCAACCTGTGGATCTGTGGTAACCTGATACAACTCAGGGTAATGTCAGGTTCTGGGGGACACAGTCCTTCCCTGCAAACCTGATCCTAGTCAGGGGCTTATACTGCCCTGCCAAAGCTAAGAGGCACCTAAATCCCCATGAGGAAAGCGGCCAGGTGGGTGAACTAAAAATCCCTATCTTTTGTCTGTCTGCACTGTTTCAGGAGGAAAACCATGGGAGGGGCCCATCAACAGTACTTGACTGCATGTTGCAGAACTTTGACTGGTTTCAGAGCCAGGATTCAAGCATGACCCCGAGCCAAATGGAAACCTTCTGTTGAGCTCAATGGCCTACTTTTGGAATAGGCTGGCCCCCTAAGGGAACCCTCAATTTAGGAATTATACAGGCAGTACACCTGATAGTGACAGGGAGGCCAGGACACCCAGACCAAGACATTTACATAAATAGATGGCAGGAACTAGCTTAGGACATGCTGAGTTTGCTCCAACATTGTGCAGGGCAGAAATCAAAGTTGGCAGGGGTAACTGAAACAAAGAAAAAGACCTCACCTCGCCAAACGCAGGCAGTCTGTGCCCATGTCTCTGTGGCTCAATCTAAGGAAGCATGCCTACCCCCCATTCTCAAAGGTGACTCAGAGGAAGAACTGCCATTTCACTTACCCCCCACCATGTGCCCCAGATGTTTCCTTGGGCCCTTGAAATTGAAACTTCACTACCATCTGTCTCACCAGCATCAGCCCCAGAAGCACCCTGACCTCCCCAGTCTCAACAAGGTGCTGGCAATGGCAGCCACTCCAAATGCCTCTCAGGGAGATCCAGGCCCCACCACAAATTAGACCAGATGGTACCAAGCAGCCAGGACAAACCATCATTTATTACCAACCATTCACACCACTTAACTCTTAAACTGGAAGCATCATACTCTGTCCTACTCAGAGAAATCCCAGGCCCTGATTGACCTTATGAAGTCTATCATGCAGACGCATTGTCTCACCTGGTATGACTGCTAATAGCTACTCCTCATGCTGTTTAACACTGAGGAGCAAAGGTGCATTCTCTAATGGTGAATGGGCCCCAACCTGTGGATCTGTGGTGACCTGATACAACTTAGGGAGATCCAGGCCCCACCACAAAGGTGCCCACCAATATCTAGAGATCCAGGCCCCACCACCAAAGGTGCCCACCAATATCTAGAGACCATGGCACCCATGGACACTTTAGACCCAGTCCAATGGGCAAGAGCAGCATCACCTGAGGCCCAACTTGACTGGGACCACCACTCAGAAGAAAGGGCCACACTTCAGAGATACAAGGATGCCCTTCTTCACAGAATCTGGGCAGGGGCCCAATGGCCTACTAACATGTCAAAGGTAGCTAATGTGACTCAGTGGCTTGATGAATGCCCTGGAAATTTTTGTGAATGTCTGTGTGAAGCCTATCTGATATACACCCCATTTGATCCTGAAGGGCCAGACAACCAGAGAATAGTTAACATAGTGTTAGTCTCCCAATCAGCCTCCACATCAGAAAGAAGCTTCAGAAACTCAAGGGCTTTGCCAGAATAAACATAAGCCAACTAATAGAGATTGCCAACAAGATATACAATAACAGAGAGGAGGCAGCCAAATGGGAGGCTTGAAAAAGGATGGAGAAAAAGACAGCCCTTTTAGCAGTTGCACTAAGAAAGCTCCTGCCACCCAGGTAAGGCCAGCGTCCAGAAGAAAAAAACAAGCCTACACACTGAAGTGTGAAATCAGACCAATGTGCATACTGCAAAGAAATGGAACACTGGAAAAGGGAATGTCCCAAACAAAAAAAGGAAAGGCAGGCTGATAGGTAACAGGGACTTGAGACCCAGGTGCCTACCATCTTCAGTCTGGCAGGCCTAGACTCAGGCTAGGGAAGACTTGGCTCACTACACCTCAGCCCCCATGAGCCCATAGTCCAAATAACAATAAGGGGGCAAACCCTCTTTTTATGTAAATACTGGGGCAGAACATTCAGTAGTAACAACCATGGTTGCACCTCCCTCAGGACGTGAGATCTCTATCATTGGTGCCACCAGACAGCCTAATGGCCCCAAACAGTTTTGTCAAGCCTGAACTGTAGAACTTGGGGGCCACCAGGTAAAGCATACATTTCTGTACATGCCAGAGTATCCAGCTTCACTCCTTGGATACAGCCTGTTTTCTAAGCTAGAAACCCAAATCTTCTTTCGTCCATTGGGAGAGGCTCACTTACAAGTTGGCACCCCACATTTCATAGCAGTCTCAGTTTCTCAAGAAGAATATTGACTATATAAGGAAGTAAAGGAAGGCCAAAGGGAGCCCACAGAGGGAAGGAAAATTGACTTTCAAATGAGATACCCAAAGGTCTGGGCAGAAAACAACCTGCCATGTTTGATAAGGAACCATCTGCCTATAATTATAGAACTGAAACCAGGAGCCAAATCAAAACAGATCCACCAGTATCCCATCCCCAGGAAGGCCAGGCTAGGCATCACAAAGGTAATCCAGAAGCATCTGAGGGAAGGTATACTTGTCCCATGCCAATCCCCCTTGCTTTCAGTGAAGAAGCCAGATGGGAATGGATACAGGTTGGTACAGAACCTGTAAGCAGTGATCAAGGCAACAATCACACTGCATCCTGTAGTGCCAAACCCATACATGCTCCTTAGCTAGCTCCTGCTGGAGGTGGCCTGGTTTACCTGTTTGGACTTGAAGGATGTCTTTTTCCATCTGCAACTTGTAAAGGCGAGCCAACCCCTCTTTGTTTTTGAATGGGAAGACCCTCACACTGTTGCAAAGACCCATCTGACCTGGACTAGATTGCCACCAGGATTTAAGAATTCACCCACTCTTTTAAAGATGCCCTGGCCAGAGACTTAAAACGATTTACTGATACAGAAACATACCCAGTGCTGCTACAATATGTAAATGATCTTCTACTAGCTACCACCACATTGGACCATGCTGGGGGGGTACCTGCCAACTCCTTGAACTGCTAACAAAGGCAGGGTATCAGGCCTCATGGAAGAAAGCACAGATATGCCAAGCCCAGATAAAATACCTGGGATTCCTCATTTCCCAAGGGAACGAGTCCTGAGCCAGGAAAGGAAGCAGGTCATAATGGCCCTACCAACTCCAGCCACATGGAGGAAAATTTGAGAGTGGCTGGGTTCTGCCAAAACTGGATACCAGGGTATGCAGCATTTAGCACTTTACCAAGTGCTAAAAGGCCCAGACACAGCACCCCTCTTATGAAAAGCTGAAGAGTAGGAAAGCCTTCCAGGCCATAAAAGATCATCTTGGACACGTGCTGGCCCTAGGGCTGCCAGATCCCAGTCGGCTTTATGACCTCTACATGCATAGAAAGGAGAAAATAGCATTAGGGGTCCTTATGCAACCAATGGGACCAAGACCATACCTGTCTAAGCAACTGGACAATGTAGCAGCAGGTTGGCCACCCTGCCTGAGGGCCATAGCTGCAGCTGTCACTCTCTTACAGGAAGCAAACTAACACTCGAGCAAGAGATCAACATATTTGTTTCACACGCAGTATCTAGCCTTCTGGATAAACAGGGACACAAATGGCTCTCCAACCCAAGACTGACACAGTACCAGGGATTTCTCCATAAGAATCCCTGAGTGAAAGTCAGCACTATTCAGTGAATAAACCTGGCTACATTCCTTCCTGCTGAGCTGAGAGAACCAGACTATGACTGCCTCAAGACAACTGAAGAGGTGCATGCCGGTCAAATAGACCTGCAAGACCAGCCTCTAGACAAGCCAGACTTAATGCTCTACATAGATGGGAGCAGTTACATGACTGAGAGGAAACAAATGGCAGGGTACACTGTCATGGACAATGAGAAAATAATTGAAGCAAAGCCCCTGCCAGCCAGCTGGTACACCCAAAAAGCAGACCTCTGGACATTAACTAGGGCATTCAAAATAGCAGAAGGAAAAAGGGTCAGTATTTACACAGACTCTTGGTATGCCTTTGCCACCATACATATCCATGGGGGCAATCTCCTGAGAGAAAGAACTCTTTTGTGTGTGTGTGTGTGTGTGTGTGGTACATGCCCCTAGTAGGAACTCTCTGTTCTGCAGGCTGACACTCAACCACTGAGCCAAACTGGCCAGGGTGAGAGAGGGGACTCTTAAGAGCTGAGGGGAAAGAAATTAAAAACAAGGCAGAAATACTTCAACTGCTAGAAGCAGTCTGGGCCCCTCGGGGAGGAGCAGTAATGCATTGCAGGGGCCACCAGAAGGACGAGACAGAAATAGCCCAAGGGAACAGAAAGGCAGATCAGGCAGCAAAGGCAGCAGCTACAAAAAGGGAGTCCCCGACAAATACCTCAGCCATAGAAGGTACCCTATTTGAACTGAACCTCAGTCAGTCAGGCTACACCCCGGAGGAACAGAAATGGGCCATACAAAACAACTGCCTCCAAACGCCAACCAGCATATGAAAACTGCCAGATGAATGGCTCCACATACCCCAAGGCCAGGCCAGCAATCTCATCAAACAAGGCCATGCCCTCACACACTTAGGGAAAACATCTCTAGAGGCCTTAGGAGGTATTACTATTTTTCTAACATCTCTGGACTATGTGCAGCAGCAGTGGCTCAGTGCCTGTGCCAGAAACAATGCAGCAGGTCACCTGAAAAGGCTTCCTAGAATACAACACAGGGGGCAACAGCATTTTGAGGACCTACAGATTAATTTTACTGATAACAGGCCAAGCCGGGGATACAGATACTTACTCGTATTTGTCTGTACTTTCTCTGGATGGGTAGAAGCATTCCCCACCAGGACAAGAAAAAGCAGAGAGGTAGTCAAGACTCTCCTCAGAGAAATTATCCCTCGCTTTGGGTTTCCTATGACCATTGGCAGTGACAACAGGGCAACGTTTGTTGCAAAAGTGCTCCAGAAACTAGCAGCACAATTAAAAATTACATGGAAAGTACACACTGCCTATCGCCCTCAGAGCTCAGGAAAGGTAGAACACATAAACCAAACTCTAAAAGAAACCCTTGCAAAGTTCCATCAGGAGACTGACCTGCCCTGGCTGGACCTGTTACCTTAGCATTATTTAGGGTACAAAATGCCCCTAATGCCACAGAGTATACACCATTTGAGTTAGTTTATGGGAGGCCACCAACCATACTACCCCTACCTAGAAGAGAGCTTCAGATTATAGGGGAAGCAGGGCAGACTAAGTATCTCCAGAAGTTAGGGGAACCACTTAGCCAGATACATCAGGCCAAATTAGGTCAAGAACTCTTACTATGAGGGACCAGCCCACTCACATAAACCAGGGAACTATGTATAAATTAAAGACTGGAAAAAGGAACCCCTCCAACCCACATGGATCGGGCCCTACCTTGTCATACTAACAACCCCTACCACACTTAAGGTTGCAGGAATCACCCCTGGATTCATCACAGCCAAGCCAAAAGAGCAACAGACCCAGCGGATTCCAGGAGGATGGATGGGGACCCAGAGGATTAGCCACCACGGTTGTCAACCCTGAAGCTGAAAAGGAAACCAGGCATTGACAGAGGCTAAGAGGAGTGGACAATTGCCCAGGATGGTACCTGACTGCAGTGGGAAGTTTTGCTATAATCTTAGGAATTGGACTGATGACTAGCCCCAACAGAATGAAACACGTGAGAGCGACTGGCTCTCGAGGGAACATATCTTGGGCTTGTCTGTGCTTTTGGATACTTAGTATGATTTGCTTACCAGACTCTGCCCCAATTCAAGTCCCTGTGTGTGAATGTAGTATGCCTGCAGAAAGAATACAACTTGCAGGAGAAGTAGCAAGCTATAAATTCCCTGCATTGCCCTTCACATATAGTATTGATATGCCCTGGAAATGTGTACAGTCACAGACATCTTACTGTGTTTGGGACAACAAATTGTACATGACAGGGGTAATGGCAGAGACTATTGGATACTGAAATTGCTATGGTTATGGACCCACAGGCAGACAGGTTTGTTGAATTACCCACCACCAGTTGAGTAATCTAAACCAGGAGGAATTTGAGGCAGTTAGGAAAGAAGCTGTAAAAGAGATTTCCAGTCAGCTAAAGAAACAGGAGGAAAAGATAATATATAAGGGTGCCAACCTTACTACTTTCCAGGAGGCACTATAGTAAATCAGCCATGTAGTACAGGTTCAGGAACTAGTATGAACCATACACTCAACATACTAGAATATTAGCAACTCCACTTGGGAATGTTGGGCTTGCCAGGAGAAAGGGTTCCTTGGAATTCTTGTCCCACATACCTGGAATCACATGGTGATGCCTCCTGGTCTCAATCAGACCCTAACCCAGGGGCCCATAACAACCAATGTATTCCTAGACACTAGAAAATCAAATGTAACCTGCCTAGAGCCAGAGAAGGTCTACTAACAACCCCTACCACACTTAAGGTTGCAGGAATCACCCCTGGATTCATCACAGCCAAGCCAAAAGAGCAACAGACCCAGCGGATTCCAGGAGGATGGATGGGGACCCAGAGGATCTCCTCAGAAGGAAACCCAGTATGATCTTTTAAATCAGAGCTTTGTACCAGTAGCCTTAGAATCACCAATAACAGCAGTTTCTGTACTGAGCCAGGATAATTCCTCTTGTGTGGATGAGAGGCCTATAGGTGCCTCCCTGCAGACTGGACTGGGAGATGTCTAGAGGTCTTTTTTATCCCTAGCCTTAGCATCTGAACCTCCCAGAAAATATTGACCCTACTCCTACTCTGACTGAGCCAGAAGGGACCTACTGGAACCAAAAGGGGGGTAGGCATAGCAGTTGCAGCTGGAAATGGTATTGCAGCTGGGATAGGGACAGGAGTAGGGGGCCTAGGGTACTCTGCCTCTACCTACTATAGGTTGTCTGCCCAATTTAATGCAGACATGACTACAGTAGCAAACTCCTTGACCACCATTCAACAACAGATTAATTCACTGGCAGAATTAACCTTATAGAACTGTTGGATTCTAGACCTGCTAACAGCAGAAAAAGAAGAAACTTGCATGTTCTTAGGGGAATAATGCTGCTACTTTGTAAACCAGTCTGAAATCATAACACAAAAAGTGAAAGAACTCAGAGAAAACATAAAACACAGAGTCAAAGAATTAGAAAATTGGAATTAGAAAATAGATTCGCAGGACTGGCTCTGATGGTTACTTCCACTAATTGGACTGTTAGCCATCATTCTTCTAGGACTATGCCTCGGACGATGCATAATATGAACCATAGTCCAAACTTAAGAGTCCACTGTAACCAGGCAGGCCACGGCCAAATACTGGCCCTCCAACAGTATCAGTACAGATATCAACTCCTACAAAATCTGAAGACCCAGATTATAGAGATCTGTACCAATGATGCAATTGGCAGCAATAGCACCTAATAACATCAAAAGGGGGGAAAATGACAGAGAAAGTAAGTTGCTATTTTAGGAAAAGTAAGCACCCAGGAGATAACCAGACCCTTTTGTTTCCTAGAGATAACCAGACCTTTTTGCTTCTCGCTTCTATGAACTGCTTACTGCTCTTGCATCTAAAGAATGTCTGCTCAGCCCACTATAAAGCTAGGTGTGTCCTACAATTCAGGGTGCAAAATTTGGACACTGCCTCTTCTGGGTCCACATGCATGAATAAAGGAACCGCTTTGCTTCCTCCGGTGTTTGGTCTGAGTCTATTCTGTAACAGAATGAGGCATCAGGCATGGTGTACCTGAAGGCAATGATTACAGTCTACCAGCTAAAATGCTGGGCAAACAGCCTTTTCAAGGGCACTCTAATAAATCATGCCACTATCACTTAAAATTCTATTTGTGTATCCCAAAAATTCCTTTCCAAGGACACCATGGAAGAACTTGTTTCTAGAGTTGTTTTTCTCTGATAACAATATAACTCTGGAACAGCCAGATGAAAGAGATGCATAGGGCCAAGTATGTGGAAAGGAATGGGGAGCTTCCATGCTCTCTGAGCCAATTACTCTTCCAGGACCTCCTTGTATTCACCAACACAGAGGCTGAACACTATGTTTATGGAGCCTTTGTTACATTGGCAGAATTGATTTTATTGTTGACCATTATTAGACCCTCTCCACTCCCCAGAGGCCAGGGTGTGGTGCTGAAAAATTCCAACCCTCTAATCACATGGTTGGTTCTTTTGGCAACCAACCCAATCCTTAGGTGCTTTCTAAAATCACCGTATTAACATAACAAAACAGCTTTATTACTCTCAACACTTAAAAAATTTCAAGAGTTTGGGGAGCTGTAAACCAGGAACTGTGAACAAAGACCAAATACATATAAGAAATATATTTTGGTCATCTGAAATATTATAAATCACAATATTGTACAATTCTTAATGTGCGTGTGCCTAAAAACAGAGTCAAAACATTTGAGGCAAAAAATGATAGAAATGGAAGGAGAAATGGATAAATTTACTATTGTTGAATACTTCAACAACCCCTATCAGAAATAAACAGATTCAGCAGTCAGAAAAACAGTAAGGGCCTAGTTGAATTTAATAACAGTATTGAAAGGGTTAGTAATGTTTTAAAGGGTAAAGGTTAAAGCTTGCAAAGGGTGGAAACTGTAAAAAATGTGTTGCTTGCATGACCTTTGCTTAGACTTCTGTTGAGAACAGATTATTAGATTATCCACAAACAATGAATCACCCAGGAGATGCAAGATGTGATACCAGACCAGTCCAACTACAAAGTGGACAATGGGCCAGGTAGAGTACAATAGCTAGAAATAGAGTATATAATCTACACTCCAACTGTTATTTGAGGCTGACCCCTTTTTGGACTCAGCCCACCTGCACCCATTTTGCAATAAAATCGTTTTGCTCTACATTGGCCTTGCATTGTAGATGTGATTTCCCACTGGCTCAGACCTTTTAAATATCAACCAACTGGATATAATTGACATTTATGCATTATTTAATCAAACAACAGAGGAATATACATTCTTATCAAAGTCATATGTAACATTCATCAAGGCAGACCACATTCTGGGTCTTAAATTATACTTAAAAGTTTAAAAAATAGAAATTATAGCACAGTTAAATAAAATTAGAAATAAATAACAGAAAGCTAGAAAATTCAAAAATATGTGGATACTTAATAACACATTTCTAAATAAATGGGTCAAAATAAATCTGAAAATAAAATTTTAAATATTTTTAATTAAATGAAAATAAAAACACAACCTATCAAAATTTTTGGGATATAGCAACAGTGGTGCTAAAATGAAAACTTATACCAAATAATGTATAAATTAGAAAATAATAAAGATTGAAATCAGTCATCTAAGATTCTGCCTTAGGAAACTAGAAAAAGAAAAGCAAGTAAATGCAAAGTAGGCAGAAGAAAAGGAATAATAAAATTAGAGCTTAAATCAATAAAACTAAAAACAGAAAATTAATTTAAAAAATCAATTAATACAAAAGCTGGTTAGTGAAAAGATAAAATTGATAAACTTTTAGCTAGGCTAACCGAGTAAAATAGAGAAAAAAACCAAATTACTAAAGTCAGAAATGTAACAAGGGAAACCTCTTTAGAGTCCAAGAATATTAAAAAGATAGTAAAAGAATCCTATATACAATTCTATGCCCATAAATTTTATTACCTAGATGAAATAATACAATTCTTGAAGGACAGAATCTGCCAAAACTCACACAAAAAGAAAAATCAATCTGACTATACCTTTATCTATTAAACAAATTAAATCACTAATTAATAACCACCCCCTAACAAAAGCACCAGACACAGATGGTTTCACTAATAAATTCTAACAAATATTTAAGAAAGAAATTTTACCAATTTTCTATAATCTCTTCCAAAAAAGAGAAGAACACTTCCACACATATTCTATGAGGCAAGCTTTATTCTAATATCAAAATCAGAGAAAGACATTACAAGAAAAGAATTGCAAGTATTTTTTATGAAGACAAATTCAGAAATTCTTAACAGAGTATTAACAAACTGAATCGAACAATGCATAAAAAAACTATACACCTTAACTGTTACTAGCACAATAACCTGATTATTATTTAACAGGAAAGGAATAAAGGGAACACCAAATAATATTGGCATACCATTTGTACAGCTTCACCTAGAAGCTTGCAGTTAACACACTCCAGGTCTATTCCCCATGTAGGGAAAGGGACTAAACAAAGGCTGTTTAGATGCATGCCCAGTAAGGTCTGAGTGATGTGGGAGGTGCTTACCTGTCTGTTACCCCTAAAAGTGAGTCAGTGACAAAAATAGTTGTAGCCACTGCAAGCACAGGAAACCTATATATTTAATCTCCTAGACAAATGATAACTGCCCTTGCCCACTCTCTCTCTCTCCTACAGATATGTGGAACCCATGTAATAGATTAATAGACTGAATCTGCACTAATTCTGATCTGAACCCAGGGGCATCATAGAGCAGACACTCTGGACTTTGGCTGTATTTCTGGCCTTGCTAAACCCACAACTTCCCCTTTTCCAGACTTTACAACCCCAGAAATAAAATTCCATGACAATAAAAACCATCCATTCTCCCATGAGAGTCTTAGAAAATTTGTTTTCTAAAGATATTATAAGAACCTCCTGCCCACAAGTGCTGGAGGCATCTGGCCCTTTCTTTTCTCCAACAACATAACTGAGTGGAATTTATTCCAGGTATACAGAGCTGAATCTATCAAATCAATGGGCTATAGACAAAAAATTAAATGATTATATCAATAGATGCAGAAAAAGCATTAGACAAAATTCAACTTTATTTAAAATAAAAGCACTTAGCAAGCTAGGAATGGAAGACTTTCTTAACTTGGTAAAGAACATCAATGAAAAAAACTTACTGCTTACATCATACTTAATGGTGAGTAACTCAAAGCTTTCCCACTAAAATCTGGAAAAAGACAAAGATGTCCTTCTCACCACTTCTTTACTTTATCGTGCTGGAAGTCCTAGCTAATGCAATAAGATAACAAAAGAAAAAAATAATAAAAGTTATAAAGATTGGTAAGAATAAAATAAAAATGTGTTTTCAGATGACATGATGTTCTATGTAGAAAATCTGAAAAAATTGCCAAAAAAAAAAAAAAAACTGGATTGAAAAGGTGATTACTGCAAGGTTTCAGGATACAAGGTTAATATGCAATCAGTTACTTTTCTATATATTATTAATGAATAAAAATTATTAAAATAAAACACAATACCAGAGGAAAGTTAAGAAGATGGTGGTGGGCAAGATTGGAGCAAGGGTGAGTGTGAGCAAGTGTGAGAGAGAGTGTGAGTGGACGTAAGCATGGACAAGCAACCTTGAGCAATGCAGAAATGTGGAGCAGAGGGTTTATATGCAGTAGATGGGGAGCAGCTGGCTAGCCCAGTAAGTGGCTTGTCAGGGTGATTTTTTTTTTGTGGCAGCAGGAAGACCACATCATTTTGGAAGATCCATGGTCTTCTTTGGGAGGAGGCAACAGGAAGTGGCTTGGACTGTGCAACCTGAGTCCACAGTGTGCCTCGCACCATTGGACCAGTTGACCCAGCTGTGGCAAGGTGGACCAGCACACAGTAGTGGCTCTATTGAGGTGCCTGCTGTGGTAGTCACAACTAGCGGGAGCTGAGCACCATCCCCCTCCCAAGAGCAGCCTGATTTAGGCTGAACACCATCCGCCACAGCAGCAGTTTGATCAGAGCCGAGCCCCATCCTTCAGAACAGCAGCCTGATCAAAGTTGAGCACCATCCCCCACAACCATTTGCCACAGTACTATTCTGATTAGAGCCAAGCACCAATCCCCCCAGCAGCATCGTGAGCAGAGCTGAGCACCACTCCAACAGAAGCAGCACCAACTTGAGAGACCAGCACCTTCCTCCACAGCAGCATTGACTAGGTGGAAGTGGAGACCCACCCCCAACAGCAGCTGAGTCTCAGGACCTGAAACATGCCCCAAGTAGCAAAGGCTTGGGAGTGGACATCCATTCCCAGGCAGCAGCAGAACAGATCAGCAGCTGAGACCCGTCTCCAGCAACATCAGCAGATGCTGATCAGGAATGGTGCCAAACCCAGGCAGGAGTAAGCCTTGGGCAGCAGAAATCTGCCCCTGACAACTGCTGCAGTGGATTTGGAGTGGATCCTCTCCCCCAGGAGCAGTAAAGTCCCAGAAGCTGAGCATCCTCAGCACCCTACAGCAGCAGAAGATTGGGAACTGAGAGAACAGACTGGCAACAGCAGCAGCAGTAGCAATGCAAACTGGAAGCTGACACTTGCCCCCAGCAGCATCAGCAGCAACTAATCAAGAGCAGAGCCCCACCAAGCAACAGCGCACCCCAGAAGTGCACCAGCGGGACCCATGCAAGCCAGGAGTGCCTACCATGACAGGCCAATACCAGCTGCCAGTTGTCAAATCCTCCAGGACCCATGGCAAGCAAGAGGCACCACACACCAAAACAGTCTGGGAAGCACAGCAGCCTTATTTGATACACGATGATACATATGATACACAATGCCTACACATTTATTATTATTATTTTTTTTATCTTTACCCAAAGACATTTCTCCATTTTTTGTTCAGACAGAGTGGGAGGGAGAGAGAGAAAGAGACAGAGAGAGAAACATTAATATGAAAAGAGACACATCGAGTGGCGGCCACCCACGTGACCCAACCAAGACCTGGGATAAACTGCAACCAAGGTACAAGCCCTTAGCGGGAACCAAACCCAGGTCTCTTTGTACCACAGACCAACACTAATTGCTGAGCCAAACCAGCCAGAGCTGCCTACATATTTCAACATCCCACACCAGACCTACAAATAACAAACAGCTAAAATGGTAAGACAAAAAAAACAACACCCAAATGAAAGTAAACAACACCCAAATCACCAGAAAAGAAACTACATAAAATGGAAGAAAGAAATTGGTCAAATAAAGAACTCAAAGCAATGATTTTAAGGGTGCTCAAACAATTTAGTGAGAACTACAAGCAACATGATAAAAATTATTAAGAGCTCAGTGGGAACCATATCAGCTTTCAAAAAGTAGTAGAAGCTATGAGTAAATATCAAGAGGAAATAAAGAATGACAGAGCTGTTAAGAAAAATACTTTAGAAGAGAAAAAAATGGTGGCAGAGTGAATGGAGCTACACAGACCATCTCCCAGGACCAAACTGGATTTACAACAAAAATAAAGGCAAATCTTCAGGAGGGGCAACCGAAAGACACCTTGGAAAACCATATAACCAGGGACACCAAATGAATCCTGGTAGGCTTGCGAGGATGCTAGAGGGGGCCAGGAGCCCACGGTCCGCAGGGTCCTGGGCGGAGATCAGGGAGTTTGGCGAGAAGTTGCTGCTGCCGCCTCAGCTGCAACCCCGCATGAGTCCTGCAAACTCTGCTGCCTGCTAAGCCCTCGCCTGGTGCCGCATGGACTGGCACGGACTGGCTGCAACCAGGGGACTCCACGGGATGCTGCTACCGAGGCAGAGTCCTGTGAACTCTGCATGCTAAGCCCTTGGCTGGTGCTGCACGGACTCATGGTGACCAGGGGACTCTGCTGGAAGCTGCTGCCACCTCGGCAGTGTCCCACTACCGCGGCTTAGTCCTGGGGCTTCTGCTGAGGTCAATGCCCTTGGCTGGTGCCATAGCCATGGCCGTCCTTGGCTGGAAGCAGCACCCTCATGTTAAAAGTCCCAGGTGGCTCCATGATGCAGAGTCTAGACAGAGGCTAAATTGGCAGCAGCCACTAACCATGGGCTCCGGCAGAGGGTAGGCAGACTGGACTGGAACTGTGTGGGGACACTCAGGTTTTGGAGGGTGCTAAGAGCTTTCACTGAGTGCAGCCACGCAGGCCTGTGGTCATTTTACTCCTTCCCAGGGCCCTGGGGAGAGGCAGAGGTGCCTCCCTAGAAAGTGAACCCCACCTGGTGGCCATTGAAATGCTAACTGAGGCTCATTAACAACCAGCTGCTGCCCCACCCTCAGGAAATCTTCTTACACTGAGCACCTGAGGGAGTTTTTCAGGCAACTCAGAAACCAAGGGTCTGCAGGTGACCTCTATTAATAGCCTCCAGGCAAAAAAAGCTAGAGGATAATTACCATTTCCTGGGCCAGCAACACTAACCAGAAAAGCTAAGACTTGATGGTGGAGTATAAAGTGGGTCCTCCCTGGCTCATCAAAACTCAGAAGAGGGAGCCACAAACAGCAGAACACCAACACCCACAGGAAAAATTTGGCAGAATCTAAAGCCCACTGTGATAGCCAAAATGATGAAACAGAAACAAAAGCCAAATGAAAGAACAAGAGACCTCTATGAAAGATGAGATAAATGAGGTGCAGTTAAGCAAGTTAACAGAACTAGAATTTAGAGCCATGATGTTGAGGAAGATCAAGAGCATGTGTAAGGATATAAGCACCATGAGAAAAGACATAGAAATGTTGAAAAACAACCAGTTGGAAATTAAAAACCAACAGGAAGAAATAAAAAATGACATATCAGAAATGGAAAACACATTGCAAGGTCTAAAAAGCAGATAGGGGAAGCTGAGGACCAGATCAGTGAATTAGAAGACAGGCTAGAAAAAATCAACCAATTCGAAAAACAAAAGGAAAAAAATGATTAAAAAACAGGACGACGGTCCTGGCCAGTTTGGCTCAGCGGTTAGCGCGTCGGCCTAAGGTCCTGAGAGACCCGGGTTTGGTTCCCGCTAAGGGCACGTACTTCGGTTGCAGTTTGTCCCCGGCCCTGGTTGGTCGTGCGGGTGGCAGCCACTCGATGTGTCCCTTCACTTCGATGTTTCTCTCTCTCTCTCTCTCTCTCCCTTCCTCTCTCTCCCTCCCATTCTATCTGTACAAAAAAATGG
The DNA here is from genome assembly GCF_014108415.1 of Molossus molossus. Taxonomy (NCBI): domain Eukaryota; kingdom Metazoa; phylum Chordata; class Mammalia; order Chiroptera; family Molossidae; genus Molossus; species Molossus molossus. The sequence goes on along the minus strand of NW_023425377.1, from coordinate 54,662,877 downwards.
AAAAATATCCTCGGGTGAGGATTAAAAAACAAAACAAAACAGGACGACGGCTTAAGAGAACTATGGGACAGCTGGAAACGGAATAATATTTGCATCATAGGAGTCACTGAAGAAGAAGATAATAAGCAAGGGTTAGAGAATATATTCAAAGAAATAGTGACAGAAAACTTCCCAAATTTGGTGAAGGAAGAAGGCATTCAAGTTCAAGAAGCACAGAAAGCCCCAAGTAAGAAGCACCCAAACAGGCCCACACCAAGACTCATAGTAATCAAACTGCCAAAAATTAAAGACAAAGAGAGAATGCTGAAAGCAGCAAGAGATAAGCAACAGGTTACCTACAAAGAAAACGCCATAAGGCTCTCAGCAGACTTCTAACAAGAAACACTACAGACCAGAAGGGAATGGCATGAAGTAATCAAGGTCATGAAAAACAAGGATCTGAATCCAAGACTACTCTACCCAGCAAGGCTATCATTCAAAATAGAAGGTGAAATAAAGAGCTTCCCAGACCAAAAAAAAGGCTAAGGGAATACATTACCACCAAACCAGCACTGCAAGAAATGTTAAAAGGACTGCTGTAATTACCAGGAGAAATGGGAGGAAAAATAGAACCACACTAAACAAAAATGGCAATAAATAAGTACATATCAATAATCACCTTAAATGTAAATGGACTGAATGCTCCCATAAAAGGACACAGAGTAGCTGATTGGATAAGAAAGCAAGACTCATCTATATGTTGTTTACAAGAGACCCACCTCACAACAAAAGACTCACATAGATTGAAAGTGAAGGGATGAAAAAAATCTTCGGGGCAAATGGAAAAGAAAAAGAAGCTGGGGTAGCAATACTCATATCTGAAAAAATAGATTTCAGAATGAAGGCTATAATTAGAGACAAGGAAGGCCACTACATAATATTGCAAGGATTATCCAACAGAAAGATATAACCTTGGTAAACATATATGAACCCAATATAAGAGCACCAAAATATATTTTAAAACTTCTGGAGGACTTCAAAGGAGAAATCGATAGCAATACAATCATAGCATGGGACTTCACCACCCCACTGACATCACTGGATAGATCCTCTAGACAAAAAATTAGCAAGGAAACAGACTCTAAATGAAGCACTAGACCAAATGGATTTAATAGATATCTACAGAGAACCACACCCCAAAACTACTGAATTCACATTCTGCTCAAGTGCACATTGGACATTCTCAAAGATAGACCACATATTAGGTCACAAACTAAGTCTCTACAAGTTCAAGAAGATTGAAATCATATAAAGCATCTTCTCGGATCACAATGGCATGAAACTAGAAATCAATAGCAAAAAGAATGTACAAAGACATTTGAACACATGGAAGCTAAATAGCATGTTATTAATCAGTGAATGGGTCACTGAGAGATCAAGGAAGAAATCAAAACTTTCTGGAAACCAATGAAAATGAAGACAGAACAACACAAAATCTATGTAATGCAGCGAAAGCAGTTCTGGGAGGGAAGTTCATAGCACTACAGGCCTACCTCAAAAAAAGAAGAAAAATCTCAAATAGATTATCGAACCTCACAACTTAAAGAATTAGAGAGCAAACCAATAGAAAACCCCAAAGCAAGTAGAAGGAAGGAAATAGTAAAGATCAGAGCAGAAATAATGACATAGAGACCAAAAAAATCAATTCAAAGGATCAATAAAACAAAGAGCTATTTTTTCAAAAAGATAAACAAGATTGATGTTCCCTTAGCTAGACTCACCAAGAAACAGAGAGGAGAACCCAAATACACAAAATCAGAAATGAAAGAGGAGAGATAACAACTGACACCACCGAAATACAAAAGATCGTTAACACTACTATCAACAATTATATGGCAACAAATTCTACAAACTAAGCAAAATGGACAAATTTCTAGAAACACATAGTCTCCCAAAACTGGATCAGGAAGACATAGAAAACTTGAACAGACCCATAACAACAGAAGAAATTGAACATGTAATCAATACTCTCCAAGCAAACAAAAGCCCAGGCTTGGATGGCTTCAAGGGGGAGTTTTACCAAATATTCAAATAAGAAATAATACCCATTCTCCTCAAACTATTTCAAAAAATTCAAGAAGGAGGAAGACTTCCAAACTCGTTTTATGAAGCCAGTATAATTCTAATTCGAAAACCAGAAAAAGCCACAAAAACCTCAAATAGCCACAGCAATCTTGAAAAGGAAGAACAAAGTTGGAGGGATCACAATACCAGATTTCAGGATATACTACCAGGCCACTATAATCAAAACAGCCTGGTAGTGGCACAGGAACAGGTATATAGACCAGCGTGACAGAACAGAGAACCCAGAAATGGACCCAAGGCAATATGCTCAATTAATATTTGACAAAGGTGGCAAAAGCATACAGTGGAGTAAGGACAGCCTCTTTAATAAATAGTGCTGGGAAAATTGGACAGCTATTGCAGAAAAATGAAACTAGACCATCAACTTACAACCTACACCAAAATAAACTCAAAATGGATAAAAGACTTAAATGTAACTCTTGAATACATAAAAATCCTAGAAGAGACTGTAGGCAACAAAATTTCAGACATCATATGCAGCAGAATCTTTGCTGACACATCACCTAAGGCAATAGAAACAAAGGAGAAAATGAACACATGGGACTACATCAAACTCAAAAGCTTCTGCACAGCAAAAGATACAATCATCAAAATGGAAAGGCTACTCACTGTATGGGAGAGTATAATTGTCAATGATATATCAGATAAGGGGTTAATTTCCAATACATATAGAGTGCTCATGCAACTCCACAAAAGGAAGACAATGAATCCAATTAAAAAATGGGTAGAGGAACTAAATAGACACCTCTCCAAACAGGACATACAAATGGCTAAGAAACATATGAAGAAATGCTCATCATCACTAATCATCAGAGAGATGCAAATTAAAACAACAATGAGATATCACCTCACAGCTGTCAGAATGGCTGCCATCAACAAATCATCAAACAACAAGTGTTGGTGAGGGTGTGGAGAAAAGGGGTCTCGAGTGCACTGCTGGTGGGAATGCAGACTGCTGCAGCCACTACGGAAAGCAATATTCTATTACCTCAAATAATTAAAAATTGATCTTCCATTTGACCCAGTGATCCCACTTCTACGAATATACCCTAAGAAGCATAAAACACCAATTAGAAAGAATACATGTACCCCCACCTTTGTAGCAGCACTATTTACAATCGCTAAGATCTAGAAACAGCCCAAGAGTCCATCAGTAGACAAATGGATAAAACAGCTGGGGTACATATACACAATGGAGTACTACGCAGCTGTAAGAAAGAAAGATCTCGTATCCTTTGCGACTACATGGAGGGACCTTGAAAGTATCATCCTAAGTGAAACAAGCCAAACAGAGAAAGGCAAGGTTCATATGCTCTCACTTATTTGTGGAATATAATGAACATAACAGTCTGAGGGATGGGGTAGTCCCAGAGACGCGGAAGCGGGGTACAGACTGACAATCCCCTGAAGAAGGGGGTGGTGGGGGAGAGATAAACCACAGAACTTATATGCATGTATGCATGAACAGTGGGCATGGACAACAATCTGGGGAAAGGGCATGGAGAGAGGAGGAGGGGGGAATCAGAGGGGGAAAAAGGAGAAATATCTGTAAGAAAAATTAATTAAAAAAAAAAAAAAAAGACACAACAAAGAAAGAAAACTACAGGCCAATATTCCTGATGAACATAGATGCCAAAATCCTGAATAAAATACTAACAAATAGGATCCAGCATACACCAAAAAAAAAAAAATGATCCATGACCAAGTGGGATTCATCTCAGGGATGCAAGGCTGGTACAATATTTCCAAATCCATAAATGTGATATACCACATAAATAAAATGAAGAATAAAAACCACATGATAATATCAATTGATGCTGAAAAAGCCTTCAACAAAATCCAGGATCCATTTTTGATAAAAACGCTCAGCAGTGTGGGAATAGAGTGATCATATCTAGACATAATAAAGGCCATATATGAAAGACCAACAGCCAACATCATCCTCAATGGGCAAAAACTAAAAGCATTTTCCTTAATAACAGGAACAAGGCAAGGATGCCCACTTTCGCCACTCCTATTTAACATAGTACTGGAAGTCTTAGCCACAGCAATCAGACAGGAAGAAAAAATAAAAGGATCCAAATTGGAAAGGAGGAAGTGAAATTGTCATTATTTGCAGATGACATCATACTATACATAGAAAACCCCAAAGACTCCATCAAAAGTTTACTAGACTTAATAAATGGATTTGGCAAAGTAGCAGGATACAAAATTAATGTCAAGAAATCGATGACATTCTTATACACCAAGAATGAACTCACAGAAAGAGAAACTAAGAAAACAATCCTGTTTACCATTGCAGCAAAAAAATTAAGATACCTAGAAATAAACTTAACCATAGAAATAAAGGATCTATTCGCAGAAAACTACAGGTCATTGAAAAAAGAAATAGAGGAAGATATAAAAAAGTGGAAGCACATACACTGTTCATGGATTGGGAGAATTAACATCATTAAAATATCCATATTACCCAAAGCCATCTATAGATTCAACGCAATCCACATCAAAATACCAACGGCATTCTTCCCATAATTAGAACAATTATTTCAAAAGTTCATATGGAACCAAAAAAGGCCTCCAAAGCCACAGCAATCTTGAAAAGGAAGAACAAAGTTGGAGGGATCACAATACCAGATTTCAGGTTATACTACAAAGCCACTGTAATCAAAACAGCCTGGTACTGGCACAAGAACAGGCATATAGACCAGCGGGACAGAACAGAGAACCCAGAAACAGACCCAAGGCAATATGCTCAATTAATATTTGATAAAGGTGGCAAGAGCATACATTGGATTAAGGACAGCCTCTTTAATATATGGTGCTGGGAAAATTGGACAGCTACTTGCCGAAAAATGAAACTAGACCTTTAACTTACACCCTACACCAAAATAAACTCAAAATGGATAAAAGACTTAAATGTAACTCATGAATCCATAAAAATCCTAGAGGATACTGTGGGCAACAAAATTTCAGACACCATATGAAGCAGAATTTTTACTGACACATCACCTAAGGCAATAGAAACAAAGGAGAAAATGAACACATGGGACTACATCAAACTCAAAAGCTTCTGCACAGCAAAAGATACAATCATCAAAATGGAAAGGCTACCCACTGTATGGGAGTGCATAATTGCCAATGATATATCAGATAAGGGGTTAATTTCCAATACATATAGAGTGATCATACAACTCCACAAAAGGAAGACAATGAATCCAATTAAAAAATGGGCAGAGGAACTAAATAGACACCTCTCCAAACAGGACATACAAATGGCTAAGAGACATATGAAGAAATGCTCATTATCACTAATCATCAGAGAGATGCAAATCAAAACAACAATGAGGTATCACCTCACACCTGTCAGAATGGCCTCCATCAATAAATCCTCAAACAACAAGTGTTGGCGAGGGAGTGGAGAAAAGGGGACTCTAGTGCACTGCTGCTGGGAATGCAGACTGGTGTAGCCTCTATGGAAAACACTATGTTACCTCAAAAAATTAAAAACTGAACTTCCATTTGACCCAGTGATCCCACTTCTAGGAATATACCCTAAGAATCATAAAACACCAATCAGAAAGAATATATGTACCCCCATCTTTGTAGCAGCACTATTTACAATTGCTAAGATCTGGAAACAGCCCAAGTGCCCATCAGTAGACGAATGGATCAAAAAGCTGTGGTACATATGCACAATGTAGTACTACGCAGCGGTAAGAAAGAAAGATCTCTTATCCTTTGAAACTACCTGGAGGGACCTGGAAAGTATCATCCTAAGTGAAACAAGCCAAACAGAGAAAGACAAATTTCATATGTTTTCACTTATTTGTGGAATATAATGAGCATAACAGTTTGAGGAATGGGGTAGTCCCAGAGACGTGGAAGCGGGGTACAGACTGACAATCCTCTTAAAAGTGGGGAGGTGGGGGTGGGACGAACCACAGAACTTATACGCATGTATGCATGAACAATGGACATGGACAACAATCTGGGGAAGGGGCAGGGAGGGGAGGGGGAGGGGAAATCAGTGGGGGAAAAAAGGAGAATCATCTGTAACAAAAATTAATTAATAAAAAATAAATAAATAATAAATAAATAAATAAATAAATAAAAAGAATGGTTTGGGAAACCACCTGTAGACATTATATATATATATATATATATATATATATATATATATATATATACACACATATACACACACACACATATATATACATATACATATACCTATGCATATATATATATATAATTTTTTTAGAGATATATGAAGAGTTCCCAGAGAGTGTAGAAACATTTAGTAAAAAAGCAAAGCAGTGTTGAAAATTTTAGATTACAGAAAGAGAAGTTAGTGCAGGACCCAGAGAAGAGAAAGCTATAAAATTAACAGAAAAAATTAAGTGGTGCCCCCAAAGGACTTGAGGGAGCAGATGATGAACCCTCCATAAGAATGTAAAGGTTGTTGGTCTATTTCACTCACTGTTATGGGCATTATCACAAAGAAGATCTAAGAGTGCCTAAATCATGTGTGTTGAATAAACAAACAGTAGCAAAAGTCAAATTGTTGAGGAAGAGTACTGTATATAGAGTAAATGGAGCCTCAGAGTTCCTAAAACCCTCAGAATTTCCTGAGTGATATGAGAAATTTTTTTCTATTCAAAGGAGCCCCTTTTGCTCGAAGCAGAGTTTATGCTAATAAGATGACTTAGCCCCTAGATAGCCTCAAAATGAAGCAGGTTACCAGAAAATCCAAGTGATTAGAGGATTGGAACTTTCAGTCCCACCCACCAACCTCCAGGAAGGAGCAAAAAGAAAGGCTGGAGATTAAGCTGTATAAAATCTTTTGAACAGAAATTTGGAGACCTTCTAGAATGCTGAACACATCTACACACCAGCAGACTGGAGCACTCCAGCTCCATGGGAATAGAAGCTTATGCTCCAGACCTCCTGGACCTCATCATAGGTCTCTCTTCATCTGGCTGTTTTTATTCTTTATAATATCCTTTATAAAACATAAACATAATAACAATTTATCTGATTGCTGTGAGCCATTCTATCAATTTTTTAAACCTGAGGAGGGTGTTATGGAAACCTCCAATTTGTGGCCACATCAGAGAGAATTGTGAGTAATCATATAGCATCTGATGTTGGTGGGAAGAGGGCAGTCTTACAGAACTAAGCATTTAACCTATAAAATCTGTGCTGACCCGGTTGGTATGGCTCAGTGGTTGAGCATTGACCCAATCACCAAGCGGTTGCTGGTTCAATTTCTGGTCAGGGCACATGCCCAGGTTGTGGGCCCAATCCATAATGGGGGGCATGCAGGAGGCAACCAATAAATGTTCTCTCTTATCAATGTTTGTATCTCTCTCTTCTTCTCACTTCCTCTCTCTCAAAAATCAGTAAAGAAAAAAAAAATTAAAAAAAATCTGTGCTGACTCTGGTAGTGCCAAATCGAATTAACTTATAAGACACCCAGTTGGTATCTGTGGAGAGTTGGTTGTTGGTGTTAGTAAACACTCTAGAATGTTTATTATTATTTATGGCAAAATTCCAATGTGAACTTGTTAGGCAAAATGGATAGCTGCTAGAGCTGGAGGAGAAAAAGGGGGTCACATGGGCTTACCCCTCCCACTGAACGAAGCAGTCTGGGATTTGTCAAGATAAAATTACTAAATGTTTTTGTAAATTCTGTAAAAAGCTGCAACAATGTACAAGGGGGGCCTTGAAATATAGTTTATCTAGCAGGAGAACCTCAGAAACTATAGGAGAAAAATGTATAAAACCCTTGAATTCTTATCAGGTGGGGTGCCCAAACTAGCTGAGTTGCCCACTTATGATTTAAGCCAAGCGTATTAATAAATTTGTTTGCTTTGCTTCAACATTGCTTTCTGCCACTTGTCTGAATTCTTTCTCACAAGCATGACAAGAACCAAAAAAAGGAGACTGGCCAAAGTCCTCTCCAACTCAAGTGGCTCTCCAGTAACATATTTCTGGTGCTGTGACTCAGATCACTGAATTGCCTGCTTTCACTTTGATGGTGATGCAGTAAGTTTTGTTTCCAGCCAGTTAAACCTATGTGTTAGTTTTCTTGAGAAAAGTGAAAAAGCAGCACCATAAGAATTAGGCAATTGGAATAAAGTTATATCCATTAACAGACAAGTAAGAAAAAAAATGAGTACATAAGCTTCTCTAGCATCTGAAGGAAAGAGGCAATTTCTCCCCCTGATTTAAGTACACTTTTTCCCATTTGTTTTATTATTTTTTCAATTTTTATTAATTTTTTTGTTACAGACATCCTCCTCCCCATACTGTCCCCCAATCCCCTAGCATTGTTGTCTATATCCATTGGTTATGCATATCTGCACATAAATTCTTTGGTTCATCTCATCCATCCTGCCTGCCCCCTACTCTGTGATTTGTCAGTCTGAACCATACTCTTTTCTATGTCTCTGGGTCTATTTTGTTCATCAACCCACCTTGTTTATTATATTCCACAAATAAGAGAGATCATGTGGTATTTGTCTTTCTCTGATTGGTTTATTTCACTTAGCATTATACTGTCGAGGTCCTTCCATGTTGTTTCAAACAATAAGATATCTTTTTTTCTTGCAGTTGCATAGTATTCCATTGTATATATGTACCATAGCTTTTTTTTATCCTCTCATTAATTGATGTACACTTGGGCTGTTTCCAAATCTTAGTGATTGTAAATGGTGCTGTTATGAACATAGGGGTACACATATTCCTTCTGATTGGTGTTTCAGGCTTCTTAGGATATATTCTTAGAAGTGGGATCACAGGGTAAAATGGAAATTCAATTTTTAATTTTTAGAGGAAACACCATACTGTTTTCCATAGTGGCTGCACCAGTCTGCATTCCCACCAACCAGCTACTAAAGTTCCCTTTATTCCACACCCTCACCAGCACTTGTTGTTTGATAATTATTTTGAAGGCAGCCATTCTGGCAGGTGTGAGGTTATACCTCATTGTTGTTTCATTTGCATCTCTTTGCTGATTAGTGACATTGAGCATTTTTTTATATGTCTCTTGGCCATTTGTATGTCCTATTTGGAGAGGTGTTTTTTTAAGTTCTGTGTGCATTTTTTAATTGGGTTCTTTGTCTTCTTTTAGTTGAGTTGTATGAGCACTCTATATATTTTAAAAATTAACCTCTTATCTAATGAATCATTAGCAATTATGCTCTCCCATAGAGTGGGTTCTCTTTCCATTTTGATGGTTGTTTCTCTTGCTGTGCAGAAACTTTTTAGTTTGATGTAGTCTCATGTGTTCATTTTTTCCTTTGTTTCTGTTACGTTAGGTGATGTATCAGTGAAAATTCTGCTGCGTATGATGTCTGAAATTTTGTTGCTTACATTTTCTTCTAGGCTTAGTAAGTCTTTTATTCATTTTGAGTTTATAGTTGTATATGGTGTTAATTCATGGTCTAGTTTCATTTTCTTGCATGTAGCTGTTCAATTTTCCCAACACCATTTATTAAAGAAGCTGTCTTTACTCCACTGTATGCTCTTGCCCCCTTTGTCAAGTATTAATTGAGCATATTGTCTTGGGTCAATTTCCAGGTTCTCTGTTCTGTGCCATTGATATATATGCCTGTTTTTAGGTTTGTACCAGGCTATTTTGATTAGAGTAGCTTTGTAGTATAACCTGATATCTGGTATTGTGATCACACATATTTTGTCCTTCTTTTTCAAGAATGCTGTGGCTATTCAGGGTCTTTTTTGGTTCTATATGAACTTTTGAAGTATTTGTTCTAGTTCTGTGAAATATGTCCTTGGTATTTTAATAGAAATTGCATTGAATCTATAGATTGCTTTGGGTAGTATGGGCATTTTAATGATGTTAATTCTTCCAATCCATGAACTAGGTATATGCTTCCACTTTTTAAATATTTTTTAATATATTTTTTTCAATTCTCTGAATTTTTTGCAAACAGGTCTTTTACTTCTTTGGTTAAGTTTATTCCTAGGTATCTTAATTTTTTTGCCACAGTGGTAAATGGGATTGTTTTTTTAGTTTTACTTTCTGTGAATTTATCATTGGTGTATAAGAATGCCATTGATTTCTTGATATTAATTTAGTATCCTGCTACTTTGCCAAATTTATTTATTAAGCCTAAGAGATTTTTGATGGAGTCTTTAGGGTAAAATATCATGTCATCTGCAAATAATGACAGTTTCACTTTCTCCTATCCAATTTGGATAATTTTATTTTTTCATCATGTCTGACTGCTGTGGCTTAGACTTCCAGTACAATGTTAAATAAGAGTGGAAAAAACAGGGCATACCTGTTTTGTTCCTTTTCTTAAAAAAATCCTTTTAGCTTTTGCTCATTGAGTATGAGGTTGGCTGTAGGTTTTTCATATATGGCCTTTATTATGTCAAGATATGATCCCTCTATAGCTGAGCGTTTTTATTAGAAATGGGTACTGGATTTTGTTGAATGCTTTTTCAGTGTCTCTAATAAGATCGTATAGTTTTTATCTTTCATTTTGTTTATGTGGTGTATCATATTTGTTGATTAGCGAATATTGTACCAGCCTTGCATCCCTGGGATGAATCCCATTTGGTTATGGTGAATAATTTTTTAATGTATTGCTGGATCCAATTTGCTAATATTTTGTTTAGGATTTTGGAAGTTATGTCCATCAGGGATATTGGTCTGTAGTTCTCTTTCTTTGTAGTGTCTTTATCTGGTTGGGATTAGAATTATACTGCCTTCATAAAACGAGTTTAGAAGTATTTTTTATTCTTGAATTTTTTTGGAATAGTTTGAGGAGAATGGGTATTAGTTTCTCTTTGAATGTTTGGTAAAACTTCTCCAAGAAGTCATCTGGGCCTGGGCTTTTGTTTGCTGGGAGAGTCCTGATTACATCTTTAATTTCCTTAGTTGTTATCATCTGTTAAGGTTTTTTATCTCTTTCTGGTTCAATTTTTGGAGACTATGTGTTTCTAGGAATTTGTCCATTTTGCTTAGATTGCTTAGATTGTCATATAATTGTTCATAATATTTATAAACAATCCTTTGTATTTCTGTAGTGTCAGTTGTTACTTCTCTTTCATTTCTTATTTAGCGTATTTGAATTCTTTCTCTCTATTTCTTGGAAAGTTATGGTAAGGGTCCATCAATCTTGTTTATCTTTTTGAAGAACCAGCTCCTTGTTTCATTGATCCTTTGGATTGCTTTTTGGTCTCCACGTTGTATATTTCTACTCTGATCTTTACTTTTTCCTTCCTTCTACTTGCTCTGGGGTTTACTTTTTGTTTGCTTTCTATTTCTTTAAGTTGTGAGGTTAGATAATCAATTAGAAATTTATCTTGTATCTTGACGTACACCTGTAGTACTATAAACTTTCCTCTCAGAACTGTTTTCACTGCACCCCATAGATTTTGTGTTGTATATTCATTTTCATTGTTTACCAGAAAATTTTTTATGTCTTCCTTGATATCCATGGTAACTCATTCATTCTTCAATAATATGCTATTTAGCCTCCATGTTTTCCAATGTCTTTGCATGCTCTTGTTGCAACTGATTTCTAGTTGCATGCCATTGTGATCTGAGAAGATGCTTGATATGATTTCAATCTTCTTGAACTTGTAGAGACTTAGTTTGTGTCCTAACATATGGTCTATCTTTGAGAATATCCCATGTGCACTTGAGAAAAATGTGTATTTTGCAGTTTTGGGGTGTAAGTCTCTGCAGATATTTATAAATTTATTTGATCTAGTGTGTCATTTAGAGTCTGTGTTTTCTTGTCTAGAGGATCTATCCAATGATGTTAGCGGGTGTTGAAGTCCTCTGCTATGATTGTGTTGCTGTGAATTTCTCCTTTGAAGTGCTCCAGAAAATTTTTAATATATTTTGTTGCTCTTATATTGAGTGCATATATGTGTCCCAAAATTATATCTTCCTGTTGAACACATCTGTTCAGTATTATGTAGTGACCTTCTTTGTCTCTAGTTATAGCCTTCATTTTGAAATCTATTTTTATCATATACGAGTATTGCTACCCCAGCATATTTTTCCTTTTTGTTCTCTTGAAAGATTTTTTTCACCCCGTTCAGTTTCAACCTATGTGAGTCATTTGTTGTGAGATGGGTTTCTTGTAAAAAACATATATATGAGACATGCTTTCTTATCCAGTCAGCTACTCTGTGTCTTTTGATAGGAGCATTCAAACCATGTACACTTACGGTTATTATTGATAGGTACTTATTTATTGCCATTTTTGTTTAGTGTGCTTCTATTTTTATTTCTATTTCTTCTACTAATTACAGCAATCTTTTAAACATTCCTGGCAGTGCTGGTTTGGTGCTAATATATTCCCTTAGCCCTTTTTTTTTTTTTTTTTTTTGGTCTGGGAAGCTCTTTTTTTGATCCTCTATTTTGAATGGTAGCCTTGCTGGATAGAGTAGTTTTGGGTTCAGATTCTTGATTACTTCGTGCCATTCCCTTCTGGCCTGTAGTGCTTTTGTTGAGAAGTCAGCTGATAGCCTTATGGGGGTTCCTTTGCAGGTAACCTTTTGCTAATCTCTTGAATCCTTTAATATTATCTGTTTGTTTTTAATTTTTGGTATTTTAATTATTATGGGGCTTGGCGTGGACTTATTTGGGTTCTTCTTACTAGGGGCTCTCTGTGCTTCTACTTCCTTCTAATATTAAACATTTATTTATTTATTTATTTATTTATTTTTAATTAATTCATTTTGTTACAAATGTTTCTCCTTTTTCCTCACTTTTTCCCCATTCCTGTTCCTGCCACATCTTGTACACAGCTTTGTTGTCCATGTCCACTGTTCATGCATACATGCATGTAAGTTCTGTGGTTTATCTCTCCCCCACCACCCCCACTTCTGGGGTTTGTCAGTCTGTACCCCACTTCCACGTCTCTGTTTCCCAGACTGTTATCTTCATTATATTCCACAGGTAAGTGAGATCATATGATACTTATCTTTCTCTGATTGGCTGGTTTCACTTAGGATAATACTTTCCACGTCTCTCCATGTCGTCTCACAGGATAAGAGATCTTTCTTTCTTAAAGCTACATTGTACTTCATTGTGTATATGTACCACAGCTTTTTTATCCATTTATCTACTGATGGACATTTGGGCTGTTTCCAGATCTTAGCTATTGTAAATAGTGCTGATATGAATGTGGGGGTACAAATATTTTTTTCTGATTGGTGTTACAGGGTTTGTAGGGTATATTCCTAGAAGTGGGATCACTGGGTCAAAAGGCAGCCCAATTTTTAATTTTTTGAGGTAAAACCATATTGTTTTCCATAATGGCTGCACCAGTCTGCATTCCCAACAGCAGTGTGCTAGAGTCCCCTTTTCTCCACACCCTCGCCAACACTTATTGTTTAATGATTTGCTGATGGTGGCCCTTCTGACCGGTGTAAAATGATACCTCATTGTTGTTTTAATTTGCATCTCTCTGATGATTAGTGATGTTGAACTTTTCTTTATATGACTCTTAGCCATGTGTATATCTTGTTTGGAGAGGTCTCTATTTAGTTCCTCTGTCCATTTTTTAATTGGGTTCTTTTTCTTTTTTTGAGTTGTACGAGCACTCTCTCTATATGGGAAATTAACCCCTTATGTGATATATCATTGGTAATCTTGTTCTCCCATACAGTGGGTTGCCTTTTTATTATGATGATTGTATTTTTTGCTGTGCAGTAGCTCTTTAGTTTGATGTAGTACTATGTGTTCATTTTCTCCTTGGTTTTTGTTGCCTTAGGTGATGTATCAGTTCAAATTCTGCTGCATATACTATCTGAAATCATGTTGCCTATATTTTAATCTAGAATTTTTATGTATTCATGGGTCACACTTAACTCTTATCCATTTTGAGTTTATTCTTTTTTTTCAAGATGCACAAAATGTTGATACTTTATTTTTTTCACATTGCTAGTAATTTTTATTTTATTAATTAATTATTTTATTTTTGTTACAGATGTTTCTCCTTTTTTCCCCACTGATAACCCCCTCCCCTCCCCCCTCTCCTGTCCCCAGCTTTGTTGTCCATGCCAACTGCTCATGCATACATGCATATAAGTTCTGTGGTTTATCTCTCCCCCACCACCCCCTCTTCTGGGGATTGTCAATATGTACCCCACTTCCACGTCTCTGGGACTACCCCATTCCAGAGACTGTTATGTTCATTATATTCCACAAATAAGTGAGATCATATGATACTTGTCTTTCTCTGTTTGGCTTGTTTTGCTTAGGATAATACTTTCCAGGTCCGTGCGTGTAGTCTCAAAAGATAAGAGATCTTTCTTTCTTACAGCTGCATAGTACTCCATTGTGCATATTTACAACAGCTTTTTTATCCATTTGTCTACTGATGGAAACTTGGGCTGTTCCCAGATGTTAGCTATTGTAAATAGTGCTGCTACAAATATGGGGGAACATATATTCTTTCTGATTGGTGTTTCAGGATTATTAGGGTGTATCCCTAGAAGTGGAATCACTGGGTCAAATGGAAGTTCAATTTTTAATTTTTTGAGGTAACACCATAGTGTTTTCAATAGTGGATGCACCAGTCTGCATTCCCACCACCAGTGCACTAGAGTCCCCTTCTCTCCACACCCTCACCAACACTTGTTGCTTGATGATTTCTTGATGATGGCAATTCTGACAGGTGTGAGGTGATACCTCATTGTTGTTTTAATCTGCATCTCTCTGATGATTAGTAATGTTGAGTATTTCTTCATATGTCTCTTGGCCATTTGTGTGTCCTCTTTGGAGAGGTGTCTATTTAGTTCCTCTGCCCATTTTTTAATTGGGTTCTTTGTCTTCCTTTTGTTGAGTTGTATGAGCACTATATATATATATATATATATATATATATATATATATATATATATGAAATGAAACTGTCATTATATGCAGATGACATGATACTATATGTAGGAAACCCCAATGACTCTATCAAAATTTTACCAGACTTATTAAATTTAGAAAAGTAGCAGGATACAAAATAGATGGCATTCTTATACACCAATGATGAACTCACAGAAAGAGAAACTAAGAAAACTATCCCATTAACCATTGCGGCAAAAAAAAAAAGTAAGATACCTAGAAAT
Organism: Molossus molossus; assembly: GCF_014108415.1. Taxonomy (NCBI): domain Eukaryota; kingdom Metazoa; phylum Chordata; class Mammalia; order Chiroptera; family Molossidae; genus Molossus; species Molossus molossus. Next base: position 54,647,637 of record NW_023425377.1, on the reverse strand, counting down.
AAACTTAACCAAAGAAATAAAGGACCTATTCACAGAAAACTACAGGTCATTGAAAAAAGAAACAAAGGAAGATATAAAAAAGTGGAAGCCCATACCATGTTCATGGATTGGAAGAATCAACATCATTAAAATGTCCATACTACCCAAACCAATCTACAGATTCATTGCAATCCCCATCAAAATACCAACAGCATACTTCACAGAATTATAAAAAATACTTCACCAGATTATATGGAACCAAAAAAGACCTCAAATAGCCACAGCAATCTTGAAAAAGAAGAACAAAGTTGGAGGGATAACATTACCAGATTTCAGGTTATACTACAAAGCCACTGTAATCAAAACAGCCACCTTTATCAAATATTAATTGATCATATTGCCTTGAGTCTATTTCTGGGTTCTCTGTTCTGTTCCACTTGTCTATATGCCTGTTCTTGTGCCACTACCAGGCTGTTTGAAGTCCTCCAGAAGATTTTAAATATATTTTGGTGTTCCTATATTGGGTGCATATATGTTTCTCAAGGTTATATCTTCCTGTTTGATCTATCCTTTCAATATTACGTAGTTGCCTTCTCTGTCTCTAGTTATGGCCTTCATTTTAAAATCTATTTTATTAAACATGAACAGTGGACATGGACGACAAACTGCGGAAAGGGCATGGAGGAAGGGGGAGGGGGGAATCAGTGGGGGGAAAAGGAGAAACATCTGTAACAGAAATTAATTAATAAAAAAAAATTAAATATGAGTATTGGTACCCCAGCTTTTTTTTTACTTTTCCTTTGCTTGGAAGATTTTATTTCATCCCTTCACTTTCAACCTTTGTGTGTCTTTTGTTGTGAGGTTGGTCTCTTGTAAACAACATATGGTCATGCTTTATTATCCAATCAGTTACTCTGTGTTTTTTTATGGGAGCATTCAATCCATTTACGTTTAAGGTGATTATTGATATATACTTATTTATTGCCATTTTTGTGTAGTGTGATTCTATTTTTCTTCCTATTTCTCCTGCTAATTACAGTAGTCCTTTTAACGTTTCTTGCAGGGCTGGTTTGGTGCTAATGTATTCCCTTAGCCTTTTTTTTTTTTTTTTTTTTTCGTCTGGGAATCTCTTTATTTGACCTTCTATTTTGAATGATAGCCTTGCTGGGTAGAGTAGTCTTGGATTCAGATCCTTGTTTTTCATGACCTTGATTACCTCATGCCATTCCCTTCTGACCTGTAGTGTTTCTGTTGAGAAGTCAGCAGAGAGCCTTATGGGGGTTCCTTTGTAGGTAACCTGTTGCCTCTTTCTTGCTGCTTCTAGGATTTTTTTCTTTGTCTTTAATTTTTGGCACTTGGATTACCATGTATCTTGGTGTGCGCCTGTTTGGGTTCTTCTTACTTGGGGCTCTATGTGTTTCTCGAACTTGAGTGCCTTTTTCTTTCACCAAATTAGGGATGTTTTCTGTCACTATTTCTTCAAATATATTCTCTAACCCTTGCTCATTTTCTTCTTCTTCGGGGATTCCTATGATGTGAATGTTATTACGTTTCCAGTTGTCCCACAGTTCTCTAAAGCTGTTTTCCTGCTTTTAATTGTTTTTTTCCTTTTGGTTTTCTAATTGGTTGATTTTTTTCTACTCTATCTTGTAATTCACTGATACGGTCCTCAGCTTCCTCTACTCTGTTATTTAGACTTTCCGATGTGTTTTTTATTTCTGATATGTCATTCTTCATTTCTTCTTGGTGGTGTTTAAATTCCAACTGGTTGATTTTCAACATTTCTATTTCTTTACTCATGGTGCTCATGTCCTTACACATGCTGTTGAGCTTCCTCAAGATCATGGCTCTTAATTCTAGTTCTGTTAACTCGCTTAACTGCACCTCATTTATCTCATTGTCAGTAGATGTCTCTTGTTCTTTCATTTGGGTTTTGTTTCTGTGTTTCACCAATTTGGCTATCACAGTGGGCTTTGGAGCCTGATGAGTTTTCCCTTTGAATGTTGGTGTTCTGCTGTTTGTGGCGCCCTCTCCTGGGTTTGGTGAGGCAGGGAGGACCCACTTTAAATACCACTGTCAAGTCTTAACTTTCCTGGTTAGAATTGCTAGCCCAGGGAATGGTAGTTATCCTCTAGCTTTTTTGCCTGGAGGCTATTATTAGGGGTCACTTTAAGAAACTTGGCTTCTGAGTTGAATGTAAAACTCCCTCAGGTGTTCAGCGTAAGAGGATTTCCTGAGGGTGGGGCAAATGCTGGTTGTTAATGGGCCTCAATTAGCATTTCAATGGTCACTGAGTGGGGTTGAATCTCCGAGGGAGGGGACACCACCTCTTTGCAAGGGCCCTGGGAAGGAGTAAGATGACCACAGTCCTGCATGGCTGCAACTCAGCAAAAGCTCTGAGCGCCTTCCAAATCCCGAGTGTCCCCGCACAGTTCCAGTCCAGTCGGCCCTCCCTCTGCCAAAGCCCAAATTGAGTGGCTACTGCTAATTTAGCCTCTGTCCTTGCTCTGCCTTGTGGAGCCACTTGGAACTTTATCCCCAGGGCACCACTTCCAGCTATATGTGCTGCTACCAGCTAAGGCCATGGCTCCCAGCTGAGGCTGTGGCAATCCCCGCCCAAGGGCGTAGCACCTAGCCGATGGTGCAGCTCTCAGCCAAGGCCGCAGGTCCCAGCCAAGGTCACAGGTTCCAGCCGAGGGCACAGCTCCCAGCTGAGGTCTCAGGTCCCAGCTGCGGCCGTAGGTCCCATCTGAGACTGCAGGTCCCAGCCCAGGCTGCTTTGGACCATGGGCTCCTGGCCCCTTCTCGCGTCTTCGCAAGCCTATCGGGATTGGTCAGTGTCCCTGGTTATGTGGTCCTCCAAGCTGCTTTTTGGTGCCTTTTCCTGACGGTTTGTCTTTATTTTCATTGTAATTCCAGTTTGTTCCTGGGCGATGGTCTGTGTAGCTTCCATTCACGCCTCTGCCATTTTTCCGGTCAGAGGTCTCTTCTTTCTATTGAGATTTGTTTCTTTTTTTTCATCATTTTGATATCTCAGGGGGTTTTAGAGCCTTCCAATTTTTCTCTATGGGTTTTGGTGTTCTGCTGTTTTGGGCTCCCTCTACTGGGTTTGGATGAGTGTGAGAAGACCCACATTAAACACCACTGTCAACTCTTACTTTCCTGGGTAGATTTGCAAGCCCAGGAAAGTTTCAGTTATGCTCTTGCTTTTTGCCTGGATGCTATTAGTCTCAGTTACTTGATGAGCCTTGGCTTGTAGCCCTTAGTTGAATGAAAACCTCCCCCAAATGTTCAGGTTAAGATTATTTCCAGAGGGTGGGGCAGATGCTGGTTTTTAATAAGCTTCAATTTGCATTTCTCTGGCCCAGCTGGGTGGTGTTATATCTTCAAGTGAGAAGCTGCTAATTCTTTTCAGAGCTTTGAAATGTGGCTCCCCAAGCAAGATGGTCATCATTCTGTGTGGCCATGACTCAGGAAAACTCTGAGCACCCTCCAAATCTTGAGTGTCCCCACACAGTTCCAGTTCTGTCTGCCCTCCCACTGCCAGAGCCCAAGGTGGGAGTCTGTAGCTAATTTAGTGTTCTGTCTTGGCCCTCTGCTGCTGTGAAGCCAGCTTGGGATTTTCACCCTGATGGAGCTGCTCACCGTTAAAACAGGTACTGTCTGTGGGCTCCCAGCCCGCCCTCTCAGGCTTCTTGAGACCAGCAGGGACAATTCAGAAGTATTTTTTTCCTGTCTCTGGTATATAGGTCCTCTTTAGCTGCCTTTGTGATGCGTTTTCCGGATGATTTGAGTTGTAATTCAGGTTTGGTCCTGGGAGATGATCTGGTAGCTTCTATTCACTCTGCTGCCATTTTGGAATCCTTTGAGTACGTTTTTTTTTTTTTTTGGTTGTTGTTGTTGTTTTTAACTTATCTTTATTGATGAATATATTGCAAATGTCCTTCTTTTTCCCTCCCTTGATTCTCTCCTCCCCAATTCCTCCCCCCTTATTGTTTCCTCACACTACTGTGTGTTTATTGGTTATGCCCATATGCATATGAGTTCTTTAGTTTCTCCCTTCCTGCCCCACCTCCTCTCTTTCCTTTGAGGTTCATCAGTCTAACAACCAATTTGTACTTCCTAATCTCTTCATTCTTTTTCACCCAACTCTTCTCCTATCTGGCAACCAACAAAAAGTTCTTTGTATCTATGAGTCTGTTTCTGTTCTGCTAGCTCGTTTTGCTTGTGGATTCAATTGTTGATAGATATGTATTTATTGCCATTTTATTGTTCATATTTTTTATCTTCTTCTTCAAGAAGACCTGTCAACATTTCTGGTTATAATACTTGTTTGGTGGTGATGAACTCCTTTAGCTTTTTCTTGTCTGGGGAAACTCTTTGACCTTTGATTCTGAATGAGAACTTTGCAGGATAGAGTAATCTTGGTTTTAAGTCCTTGATTTCAATCACTTTAAATATTTCTTGCCACTCCCTCCTGGCCTGCAAAGTTTCCTTTGAGTAATCCTCTGACAGCCTTATGGGAGCTCCATTGTAGGTAACTAATAGCTTTTCTCTTGCTTTTTTAGGATTCTGTCTTTGTCTTTAACCTTTTGCATTTTGATGACGATGTTTCTTGGTGTGGACCTCTTTGGGTTCATCTTGTTTGGTACTCTCTGTGCTACTGGGGCATGTATGTCTATTTCCTTCACCAAGTTAGGAAAATTTTCTGTCATTATTTTTTTCAAATAGGTTTTCAATTTTTTGCTCTCTTTTTTTTTTCTTCTGGCACTCTCATGGTATGCTTGAAGTTGTTGCACAGGCTCTTTATGCTATCCTTATTTTATTTTTTATTTTTGGATTATTTTTTCTTTTTGTTGTTCTGATTGTTTTTTTTTTTTTTTTTTTTTTTTTTTTGTGCTTCCTTATATTCCAAATTGATGGTTTGTTTCTTGGCTTCACCTAATCTACTATTGATTTCCTCATTTTGGCTGCCTCCTGTGTTTGTTTCTATGTATTACTTAATGAGAGGTATGGGGCTAGCTGAGACCAGACGCTGCTTTTTTGAAAGAATTTAGAAAAAACTGAAGCAGGATCCAAAACAGGCCAATCCTATGGTAAAGCAACTGACAACAACTTGGGTGGGCCCAAAAGTTCAGTGGGGCGGGGCCTCAAGGAATTACCAGGGCAGGAAAACAGTGTAAGCCAGGTTGCTGGAATTTTACATATGGAGGCTCACCTAAGGAACAAGGGCCTCCACTAGCACATTTTTCCAGGAGATAAGTGCCTCTCCAGTCCTCACCCCAGTGCCAAACAACTCAGTTCTTCACATATGTCTCTGGTGCCTTTCAAGGTGCCTCCTCTCTATGCTGGAGCTCAAAGGGAGAAGGTCCAAATAAGTCCATGCATGGGCCCTTTAAGGGGAGCTGCCTGGGGCTCCAGTAGCCTCAGCCTCCTTCAGCCTCAGTTCTCACTGGTTTTTACAGCCAGAAGTTATGGGGACTTCTCTTCTTGGCACTGGAACCCTGAGCTGGGGGATGTGGTGTGAGACATGAACCCCTCCACTCCCCAGGGCCTGAATTTTATCCACCACATGTGTGTGTGTGGGAGGAGGTGAGGGGGATCAGCCCATCCACATCTTCGTCCCTCCTACCAGTCTTGATGTGGCTGCTTCTTTAATTTTGTAGTTGTAGGACTTTTATTCAACTTGATTTCAGGCATTTCTGGAGGATGTTTGTTCTGTAGTTTAGTTGTAATTGTGATGTGGTTGTGGGAGGAAGCAAGTACCTCATTTACCTATATTACATCTTGACTGGAAGTCTTATTTGAGTCTGAATGTCCTTATGCTGGTAAGGGCCTTGCAGAGGTGTCTTTAGTTGAACCCCAAGGCATGAAAGGGCCTCATAGGGACTTCCATTTCACTTGTAATTAACTAACTAGCTCATCTTGGGGTGCACACATAAAGGTTGGTCACCTAGTGCTCTGAACCTTCCCTGTTGTTTTAAATGGCCAGGAGAGAAATTGAGACAACATAGAGAGTGTGGAATGACCAGAATGATAATGGCTTCTGGAAGTCCCACTGACAAACAGCACACAGAGACCCACTACATCTAATTAGTAGCCCATCTGTTCCTGGACATTACTGATAAAGAAATAAGTTTAAATAATTATTCAGCCACTAAGCTGAAGCACATCTCTGCCTTATAGGGCTTTTGGCCTCTCTATCTGCATTTATAATCTCTCTGTAGGGCTTTTAAAAGAGTAACTTGCTGTGTGGTCAAGGCTGCACAGTATAGACCTAATTGGGGATCCCACAAATTTGCAAGATATTACCCCAGGTTGAGGGAGGCGGTTCTTTTCCTTGTTTGTTTATATGAACATTGTAAGGAAAGACAACTGGCCAGATGCTATTAACTGGAAACTATTATTGTGTGAGTAGAAGCACAGGCAAGATACCCCAGTTGAAGAAATTGAGCCTAAGATCTTATTGTTATTTACCAGGCTGATCAGGGCCCTTTGTTCCACACATTAATTTGGGGACTACTCCCATGTCAATTATGAAATAAATGGGATTAAGGGACCTTCTTCATGTATGTACTCCAGGCTCTAATACCTAACTTTGAGACTCAAAGACATTTGTTAAATATTCTTGAGCAGGCTGACAGACAGAGCAGGGGGTGTTGGCTTTGTCCTATTGAAGTTTACCAAAATTTAGAGAATATTAGTAAATTGCTTGCTTCCATATGGACAAAGGAAGGGTTACCCAGTCTATTTAGGCATCTGTTATGCATGGCAATTCAAGATCTGTGAGACTAGAGGAGTAGGCAGGAATGGCAGGTATTCAGACACTCCAGTGGACAGATATATTGGGTAGCAATTTTTTTCAGGGAATGAGAATATTGTAAGAGTCTAGAAAAGTCTTGTCTTTACAACAGCTGGCAGAACTAAAAATACTTCAATTCTTGCTCTAGCAAGGTCTTTAGCAGGATAAAAAGGTCAGTAACTGATGGCATTGTCACCTAAATAGAATAAGAGTGCACACTGAGATTATAAGACCTCCATGCACAGGAAAGAAAGGATCAGAGGCAAAGGAGGTTTTAAATGGAATGAGAACAGAGATGTTAGGAGGGGCTCAGGAGATGGGCATGGAGTTGAGTCTCCTGTCTGAATGGGGTATAATCCATTCCAAGGGCATCTTGACAATTGGTAAGGCCACCCTCAGGGCACTGAGTAAACACATCCATAGGTAACTGCAGCCAGAATTTTGGGTTACACAGTAAAACTAATTAATCCTGGAAACCCATGCCTTAAAAGGGATGCCTTCTCTGGAAGGGGAAAACAATATAGGAGATGGAATGGGAATGACTATCCTCTCCTATGATCTCCTCTATTCTCTTTGAGATGGAAAATCAAAATTTAATACTACAAGATTCACCTCTGAGATACATCCTAAAGAATTGGGGGAAAAAAATGACCCTCAGATCTTATAAATAAAAAGATTCATTTTCTTTTGTAATCCAGCTTGGCCCCAATATAAATTAAGAGATGGGGAAGTTTGGCTAAGAAATGGAAGCCTAATGATAATCTAATCTTGCAACTCTGTCGAAAGCAGGGCAAATGGACTGAAATGCTGAATGTCCAGGTCTTCATGGCCCTGAGGAATAACTCCAAAATGTGCAAAAACTGTAAGGTAGATCCTGTGCTCTTAATAGCCATAGCAAAGAAAGAACTAAATCTTGAGGGTGAATGCCTACATCCACCCAAGGTGCTTTAACAACCAACTGCTCCAGAACTAGCAACTGAATCAGCCATATACCAAATCAACCAGTTGGGGAAAGGGTAAACCAATACATTTCAAAGAAAAACAAATATCACCTTGACCCTTTCCTTCAAGAGAAGCCCTAGGACTGGGGGGAATAATAAGAATTCAGGTTCCATTTAACATACAAGACTTAATGGGCATAAAGAACAGGTTGGGGAGTTTTTAAGATGACCTCAGCAAATTTATCCAAGAATAAAAAAAAAATCTCACTTTAATGTATGACTTATCTTAGAGGGATGTTAATCTGATCCTTTAAGAAGCCCTGACCAACTGAAAAATGACAGCATTAAGGGAAAAGCATTAGCCTATGCAAATGAAGTCGTTACGCAAAATGATAACCAGGGAAAGGTTATCCACCAGGAAAAGAGGCCATCTCCTATTCTAATCCTAATTGAAACTATGATTTGAAGGATGGGAGATAGGCCATAAATCACATAATTTTTTGCTTCTTACAGGGAATAAAACCTCCCAAAAGAAACCTGTAAATTATAACAAACTGGTAGCTATTGACCAAGGTTCCCAAGAAAATCCCACCTCCTTCATAGAAAAGCTTAAGGAAGCTTTAGTTAATTATACCAATCAAGATCCTAAAGATCTAGCTGAAGTGATTGTACTGAAAGAAAACTTCATGACCCAATCAGATCCAGTATTAGAAGGAAAATACAGAAATTAGGAATGAGACCAACTGGCCCACGGAAGAGATGTTAAAAGTAGCATCTTCTACATTATACAAAAGGAATCAAGAAAAGGAAAAATACAAAGAGAAAAGGTAGGCCCAGCTTCTCACCACCCTACAAAGGCAAAGGCTGCTTATACTATGGATGGGAAAGGCCAAAAGTTCTCCTTCCAGCAACTGCCATAAATGTGGCTGCCCAGACACTGGAAAGGAAAGTGCCCTGGGAAGGTGCCTACTCAGAAACCATGCCCAAGTTCAGTTACTGGAGAGTCCTCAAGTTCAGCCACTGGAGGGTCCCTGGACCAGAACCTACCCACACAATGGCCTTGAAATGAAGGGGCCCTATGCTCCAGTCAGCTCTTGCTAAGAACATCATCACTGAAGGCACAGAGCCAAGGGTAACCCACAATGTGGCCCATTGATTTCTTTTTGGACACAGAAGCCAATATCCCTGTGCTGACTTCCTACCAGGGATCTCTCTCTTTTTTCAGTAGCATTATACAAGGTGTAGATGGAAAACCCAAGGCAAAATACTATACACCACCTTTAAATTGCCTGTGGGAAACAACTACTTTTTTTTAAGCCCTGGATTAAAAAAAAAAAAAATTATTATTAAAAAAATTTGTATTGAATTTCTTTCTTTCTTCTTCTTCTTCTTCTTCTTCTTCTTCTTCTTCTTCTTCTTCTTCTTCTTCTTCTTCCTCCTCCTCCTCCTCCTGCTCCTCCTCCTCCTCTTCTTTCTCTTCTTCTTTTCTTTTTTAATTTTATTTATTTATTTTTTTATCCTCACCTGAGGACATTTTTTCCATTTTTTGTTCAGATAGAGTGGGAGGGAGAGAGAGGAAGAGAAAGAGAGAAACATCAATGTAAAAGGGACACATCAAGTGGCTGCCACCCTCACGGACCAACCAGGGCTGGGGACAAACCGCAACCGAAGTATATGCCCCTAGCGGGAACCAAACCCAGGTCTCTCTGGACCACAGGCCGACACTCTAACCACTGAGCAAAACCGCCCAGGGCTGCTGCTGCTTTTTTTTTTAGAGAGAGAGGAAGGGAAGGGGAGAGTGAGAGAAAAAAATCAATGTGAGAGTGAAATGTCAATCAACTGCCTTCTGCATGCCCCCTAATGGGGATTGAGTCTGCAATCCAAGAATGCTCTCTGACCGGGAATCAAACCGGCAAACTTTTGGTGCATGGGACAATGCCCAACCAATTGAACCACACCAGCTAGGGTGGGGAACAACTACGTTTGTGCACCAATTCCTAGTTATGACAGAATTTCCTACTCCACTCTTAGGGAGAGATATTTTAAGCAAAGTTAAAACCTTAGTGGTCTTTTCCAATAGATACTACAAGACCTATTCCAATTTTAACCTTACTTATAAAAAGAGGAGCAGCTAAAAAAGAAACAGACATAGACCAGGATCTTAACCCCCATGACTGGCCACGGGAACCCCAGACCAAGCCCATAGAGCAAAGCCAGCCATGTTCAGGCTGAAGGATCCTAGAAAACTTCTAAATAAGTGGCAACACCTTATAAATCCTGAAGCAAGGGAAGGCTTACAAATAGTTATTACAATATTCCTTGGTCACAGGCTGTTGGTTCCTTGTAATTCTCCTTGAAACACCCCTATCCTACCAATTAGGAAAAAAAAAGATGGAACGTATAGGTTGGTCAAAGATTTACAAGCAATCAATGAAGCTGTAATTCCTATATATCTTATAATATCAAATCCATATCCAATTTTGGGGAAAATTCCCTCTCAAACTCAATGGTTCTCAATATTAGACTTGAAAGATACTTTTTTGTATCGCATTAGACCCAAATTGTCAATTGTTGTTTGCCTTTGAGTGGACAGGTGCCCAGGGATATAAACAACAGCTTACATGGACAGTTCTTCCCCAAGGGTTCAGAGATATCTCACACTTATTTGGACAAGCCTTGGCAGAGCATGTAAGAGATCTATCATTTGAGGGGGGCAGAAAGGTCACCCAATATGTGGAGAACCTACTAATCTGTTCTCCTTCTAAAGAATTGGGGTGCAAATATATAACACAAACCCTAAATTTCCTGGCCAAAAGAGGATCTAAGGGCTCTAAAAATAAGGCTCAAATCCTTCAATAAAGAGTAGAGTATCTAGGCCTTGTGCTGAGTCCTGGAAAAGAATGCTGTCTTCAGAAAGAATCCAGGCTGTTCTGGGTATTCTGGAGCCTACCACCCAAAGACAGCTGTAGAGCTTTCTAGGGCTAATGGGATACTGGAAACTATGGATCCCAGTATATGCAAAAAAAGTCTAACCCTTTTATGAGACACTAAAAGAAAGAAATTTGCAGGAAACACTTAATTTACAATGGAGAAAAGATCAACAAAGGGCTTTCAGCCCTGGCCAGTGTAACTCAGTGGTTAGAGCGTTGACCCATGCATCAAAGTGTCGTGGGTTCAATTCCCAGCCAAGGGCACATACCTGGGTTGCGGGTTCAATCCCCAGGCCCAGTCATGGTGCATGTAAGATCTAAAATCAATGGAAAAATGTCCTCAGGTGAGGATTAGCAACAACAACAACAATAAATAAATATTAAAATAAAAATAAAATAAAGGGGCCTTTAAAGGCTTAAAGAAAGCTTTGACTCAAGCTCCTGCTTTGAGTCTGCTGGACTTTGATAATCCTTTCCAATTATATGTCACTAAATGGCAGGGGATCACATTGGGGGTTTTAACACAGGTCTTGGGACCTACTAAAAGACCAATTAGCTACTTCTCAAAAGTATTGGATACAGTAGCCTGGGGCTGTCCCCACCGTCTCAGGATGGTTGCAGCAGCTACCCTGCTCTTAGTGGAGGCCTTTTTAAAAAATTACTTTTTCTTTATTGATTTTAGAGAGAGATGAAGGGAGAGGGAGAGAGAGAGATAGAAACATCAATGAGAGAGAACATCAGTTGGCTGCCTCCTGCATGCCCCCTACTGGGCATTGGGTCCACAACCTGGGCATGTGCCCTGACCGGGAATCGAACCCACGACCTCTTGGTGCAGTGAGCCACATTGGCTCTGCACTAGTGAAAGCTTTTAAAATATCCTTAGGACAAGAAATTACTCTATATGCTTCTCATCAGCTAGGACCCTCACCAAAGGGCCCCACTGGCTTACTAACAATCACGTTACAATATAAGGTCACTTTGATTGAAAATCCTCAAGTGAAAATAGAAAGTTGCACATTCCTGATTCCAGCTATCCTAATGCCTGCATCCAATTCAAAAACAGAACATAACAGCTGTGAAGTTATAGATCAAGTGTATACAAGTAAATCAGATTTCAAGGACCAATCTCTTTTAAATCCAGATGAGGTTTGGTTTTGGTTTTTGGATGAAAGTAGTTTTATGACAGCAGGGATATGTTATGCTGAATATGCCATAGTCTCCTCACATAAAATAATAGAGACCCAAGCTTTACCACCTGGAACCTCAATACAAATGGCAGAATTAATAGCTCTCACAAGAGTCTTGGAATTAGGGAAAGAAAATAGACTGAATATATATATATATATATATATATATATATATATATATATATATGTATATACACTTTAAATATGCCTTCCTAGTAGATAATTACAAATAAACAAGGCTAAGGTAATTGAAGGAAAATTTGTAAAAATGATTCTTTTTAAACACTCTAAATCCTCCTCCTAGAGGCCCAGGAGCTTCTGCAGTCCTGGGAACAATGGGGGAAATTAATCCCACACAAAACCTTGTGCAGGTTGTAGAAGCAGCAGGGTGACTGTCTCACATTAATGTGAAGAGGGAAAAAAAAAATAGTACTTTTAAACTGAAGCCACTGGAGTGCCCAAGCCGGATATATCCCAAACGCCCCAACCCTGCTTCTTCTCTAGCCTCCTTAAAGTGGCCAAGGACATTAGATAATTAAACAGTTCACTTTTAAACACATTAAAGGAATGTTTCATGTTATCTTTGTTATGCCTCTTTAAAAAAAATGTGTGTGTTTGCCAATGAAAAAGCCTGTTTCTAAAAGTTATAAAGTGTATCCTTTTAGTTGTCATTATAAATTAAGGTTTTTAAGAATTAAGAATTATAATTAAGTTGGGGGAGGGGGTGTGGTTTTGGTAATATAGAATTGAAAGTAGGTTGTCCTGAGGGTGGAGTTCCTGGTCCAGTGTATGGTCATGGAGCTCTTGGCTAGGCTTCTTGGCTTCCTTTCTTCTCCTACTTCTTTTTGGACCCTGTATTCTTAATACCTTTGTCCATTTTCTATCTTCCCAGCTAGAGAGAGTTAGCCTATAAATGCTTATCCAACAAGGATAGTTTAACATACCTCTCAACCCCCTAGTCCAGGTTACTAAAAAATTCTATGTGGAATATTAACCTCTATCTTCCTAGGCAGGAGGAAACAAGTAATGCCATCCCAGAATTAGCTCTATATCCTCAAGCAGAAGGAAATAGATATAGAAAACTGACTATTGACCCTCAAACTCCAAAAGTATTTGGATGATATCACTTGAGGGGGGAATGTTAGGTAGGACAGATAGCTGCTAGGGCAGGAGGAGAAAAACAGGGATGAGGAAAGTTTACCTCAACCACTGAACAAAGAAGTCAGCAGTCTTGAGACTTGCCAAAATAAAATCACCAGATGTTCTCATAAATTCTGGGAAAAGCAGCAACAATGTAAAAGGGGGACTTTGAAATATAGTTTATCTAGCAGGGGAACCTTAAAACCTACAGAAGGAAAAAGTATAAACTCCTTGAATCCCTACCAGATGAGGTGCTCAGACTAGCTGATTTGCCTCCTTGTGCTTTAAGTCAAGTGTATTCTTAATAAATTTGCTTGCTTTTGCTTCAACATTGCTTTCTGTCACTCATCTAAATTCTTTTTTGAGAGTGTGACAAGAGGAGGGGAGAGCCCCCTAACTCGGGTGACTCTCCAGTAACAAACTCATGATCTGATGTGACTGCCAAAAGCATAAACAAATTACAGTCTCCACCAGTGACATTATAGTGTCCTACCACAGAAGATGAAAGTTCCACCACACATTTCTAGGAAGATCAGGTTCAGGTCTAGGCACTGTATTTCAAATGGGAATGTTAACAGACCAGCCCTTACCTAGGAACATATGACTACATGGATAAAGGTGCTAAGCCATGTTCTAATTAAGAACTTAGAGACATCTAAGACATCTAAGACCTAGAGGCTGAGTGTTTCTTCATGGAATTGAGATCAGTACCCCTCAGCAGATCTCTCAGGAGCAGAACCAATGCACAAAAATCAAAAAAGGTACCCTGTCAGGATAAGAATACTCTCCTACTGCAATCACCACATTATGAAATGACATATTTGCTTGAAAGTATTTACACATAAAGTAGGTGACTATTCACATGAATGTCTTAGCCACAAGTGGAGAATTGGGAGACACAATCTCTCTCTCTCTCTCTCTCCCTCTCTCTCTCTCTCTCTCTCTCTCTCTCTTAATCTGGGAGTCTCCAACTCTGTAGTCATAAATACCTTGATAGCAGTCAGTAGTATCTTCAAACCCCTCCAGAAATCATCTCCTTTGTTCTCCACTATCAGCTCCATCTGAGTAACCTTCATATTTTACCAATAATGAATCCATGAAAAGAAGTTGCTTTTCTGCTGAGACACCATGAACACTTACCCCATTTTCTGCAGCTTACATTGTGGATGCTTTGCCTTTTCACACAAAATTTCAACTCCCAAGTCTCCTAGGGCATTTTCTCCCAATTAGAGTCTGGTCAGGCGTTGGCTGGTGGTCAGGACAGATGCAATATCCATACAACATGCCAATGTGAGACAGCAGTGGACCAACCCTCCATAGAAATGGCAGAATGTCAACACATCTCTCATCCACTGTACTGTGAATCAAGAAAGCACTTGTCCTGTCACTACCTCTGGTCCAATCCACTCATGGGAAGAGTGCATTCAAGCTTTACACTAACTTTTTATTTTCTTTTATGTTTGTATAATAGCAAGTAAATACCTTCTAAGTCCATGTCAATACTACATCTTCCCAGCTCCCTACATTGATTACTGTGTTGAATATACACAACATACAATTTATCACTGTGACCATTTTTTTAAATCCTCACCCAAGAATATTTTCCCACTTATTTGCAGATAGAGTAGGAGGGAGGAGACGAGAGAGAGAGAGAGAGAGAGAGAGAGAGAGAGAGAGAGATTGATGTGAGAAAGACATATCTATTGGCTACCTTCCACGCAACCCCCAGGGCTGGGTATTGAATTACAATGGAGGTACATGCACTTGACCAGCAATTGAACCTACAACTCCTTGATTCATGAGCCGATGCTCTAACCACTGAGAAAAACTGGCCAGGGTCACTGTGACTATTTTTAAGTGTACAGTTCAGTGGCATTAAGTGTACTCACACTACTGTAAAACCATCACCACCCTCCATCTCCAGAACTTTCTCATCATCCCACACTAAAACTCTGTATCCATTAAACAATAATTCTCAATTCTATTCCCCCAGTCCCTGCAATCACCCTTCTACTTTCTGTCTCTATGACTCTGACCATTCTAGGGACCTCATTTATATAAGAGTATCATACAGAATTTCTCCTTGTGTCTGGCTTATTTTATGTAGTATGTTCTCAAGGTTTACCCATGTTGCAGCATGTATTTGTGTATATGCCATATTTTTTAAGTCTATTTATCCATCAATGGACACTCAGGTTGTTTCCTGCTTTGGACTATTATGAATAATGCTTCTGTGGACATGGGTGTACAAATACATGTTTGAGTGCCTCATTTAAACTCTTTGAGATTAAACTGATAAATCATATGGTAATTGTATGTTTAATTTCTTTAGGAACTGACACACTGTTTCCCACAGCAGCTGTATCATTTAAGATTTCCACCAGCAAAATGTGAGGTTTTCAATTCTCTACATTTTCACCAACACTTGATGAATATACACAACATACAATTTATCACTGTGACCATTTTTTTAAATCCATTTTATAAAATGGATTTTATTTTATAATAATCATTATAATGGGTGTAAACTGACCCTACCATTTTTAAGTGCTTTCTTCTCTTCTTTAAAATTCAAGTGTCCCAGAAGCATTCAGTGAAGGGCTGCACAGATTAGCAAGTGTCTGCAATGCTTTAGCACCATTTTTTCTATCAGTGTACAGACCAAGGGCCTGTCCTGAAGTCTCAAGACTCTTGTGGTTGTATTTTTTCAGCTAGGCTGTGACGACCTTAAAAGCAACATAATTGCCCAGTTGGTGTGGCTCAGTGGATTGAGCATCAGACTATGGACTGAGAGGTCCCAGTTCGATTCCAAGTCAGGGCACATGCCAAGGTTGCAGGCTCGGTCCCCAGTAGGAAGCATGCAGAAGGTGGCCAATTGAATTTTCTCTATCACATCGATGTTTCTATCTCTCTCTCCTAAAAAAATCAATAAAAACATATATTTTTTAAAAAGCAACATAATTTATTTAACTGAGTTTTCCCTCAAGGTCCCAGCATGTGGCTTTTCCCACAACAAACCCTAATTGATGAGATTACTGACCAACACTTGGAGGTGACACAAGGAACATCTGAGCTGCCAAGACCATTCTTACACTAACACTCCAATCTGTGGGAGCTCATTGAGCCACAGCTCATGATTCATGAGGGAAATAAGTTCACACTTTCCACAGCCTCTTCAAATTGCAGAATGTATGCCTCAGTACCACATACACAAGTCTGACTCCACAGTCTGCCAGAATATGTGTCTCAGATCCAATTCAATGTGAAAGCATTGCAGATACTTGATATTCTGTGTAGCCCTTCATTGGGTGCTGCATCTGGGTGCTGCTTGGGACTGAGGAGATGTGGAAACAGCATTTGATGAGATAGACAATGCCACCTCAACCTTGATGCGAAGTACAGAAGCAGAAAGCATCAGAACACAACTGCTTCTTATTTTGTCTTCTGGTCTGTGCATGTTTTTAGCCCAAACAGGGGCACTTGTGTTCTCACCTTCCAAAGGGAAGATTATAATGAAGTTTGTGTTCAAGTGTCATCTTATCAGGGAAGTTAGCTCTCAGGCTGGCTAACTCACAGCCTGACACCACAACTGCTGAGCACCAGGCAGTAAACTCCCTTTGTAAATAATGGTCAACTCTCAAATATATAAATGGCATGTTCCTGCTTTGTAAATAAAAAGGGTAGAAAAACTGTGGGTTCCACTTCTTTACCACATGTTCCTAACAGTTGAAACTCCCTTAGACAGATGCTGAGTTCTCTAGGGTTGTACTCATGTACTTCTCTTTGCCAACTGCATCCCTGCTATTCTGCTTAGTGATTTAATACCAGAACCCCATCCACACTAAAGGAGCAAGCAGCTCTGATGCTTGAATTGTTTTACACACACACTCACCATTACCAACAACAACAACAACAACAACAATTTGTCCCTGTCATAGAAAAAGAACAATGTCTTATTTCCTTTCCAGGTCAATAGTTCAGATGTCCACCTTCCTTGCTGCCCCCATTTTCACACCAACTAGAAGCAAATGGACAACTAAATCTGTACTTATCTGCAAAGCTTCTCATTATCACCCATGTCTCCCTCTTTATGTCTCACTTCCTGGAATCACACAAGGGCACCCATTGAAAGCAGTGGAGATAGTAGTGTGGAATGAGGGCAAAATAGGTAGATGAAGTGCCAAACCCAGCCAGAGCCTTCAAGGCAAGAAGGAACCTTCAAGGCAAAAATTACAAAGGACTTGTAATTTATCAAAAGAGCAAAGAGAAACACCCCTATGTTAATTGTAGCATTATTTATAATACCCAAGATTTACAAATAGCCTGTATGCCCAAATCAGTATATGAGTGGATAAAAAAGTTGTACATTTACACAATGGAATATAACTCAACCATAAATAAGGATCTGGAGATTATTATACTAAGTGAAATAAGCCAGTCAGAGAAAGACAAATACCATGTAATTTCACTCATGTGGAATATAATGAACAAAATTAACTAACAAACAAAATAGAAACAGATTCATAGATAGAGAACAGACTGACAGCTGTCAGAGGGGAGAGGGGTTGTAGGGATGGGTAAAAAAGGTGAAGGAATTAAATTAAAAAAAAAAAAAACAAAAAAAACACTATACATAGACACAGACAACAGTATGGTGATTACCAGAGGAAAAGGAGTGTCAGGGGAGGTAGAAGAGGGTGCAGTGGGGATAAATAATGATAGAAGGAGACTTGACTGGGGTGGTGAAAACACAATATAAAAATAGATGATGTATTATAGAATTGTATAGCTGAAACCTAGATAATTTTATTAACAAATGTTACCCCAATAAATTCAGTTTAAAAAGACTGCATTCCATTTAAAAAGAGAGAGAGAGAGAGGTGCCTGGCCAGTGTGGCTCAGTGGACTGAATGTCATCCCATGGACTGAGAGGTCCTAGTTTGATTCCCGATCAGGGCACCTGCCTGGGTTTCAAGCTCAGTCCCCAGCTGGTGGCATGCAGGAGGCAGCCAATAGATGTATCTCTCTTACATCAATGTTTCTATCTCTCTCTCTCTAAAAAAATCAGTGAAAAGATTAAGAGAGAGAGAGAGAGAGAGAGAGAGAGAGAGAGAGAAAGCATTTAAGCAAGTGGAATATTATGATTTAAGGTAGAATTTTTGAAATAACCCTCTGACTTCTGCATGGACAAGAGGTTGGAGGGTGGCAAAAGCAGATGCAGGGAGGACAAACAACCACAATATTCCTTCAGTGCATATTTTTTAGCAATAATGTATGCTAAGACACTTCTCCAGGCAGTAGTGACAATGGCAAGACAAACATAAATCCCGCCCTTGGAAGCTGTTGCAATATCCAGACAAGTGATTGTGGCTGTTGGAACTGGATTGATGGAGTGAGGATGAGGAAAGTGGACAATGGCTTGTAAAGTGGATAAAATTGATAATATTGAGAATGGAGTGGGTGTGATAAGCAAGACACAGAGGTAAAAAGATATCCTAGAATGGTTGACTTGTCCACAATGCAGATGTGCTATGAAACAGGTCTGAAGGGGCACACGTGTCTGATTCATGTGTTGGTTCCAAACGAGCACTTTAGAATAGAACTACTGCAGATTCCCTGTAACAATTTAATCTATTCAAAATGTCCTGATGGGTTTCAGCCCAGTAGCCATCATTGTATGTGACAAAACTCAGATTCCTATCTGCAACGATAGCCAGTGAGGAAATGGAAGATATTTAAGGTCATGCCTTTTGTCACATCACCAGCAAATGACTTGTTTTCAGTTCCCTTTTATCCTTCTCTGTCCAGTACTTCCCAAACAACTGGACTCTGATCCATTCTAACTTCTCATTTATCATGGGCTGAATTATGTCCCCCACAAAAAAATTTATATATTGAAGGCTTAACTGCTATGACCTCAGAATGTGATTATATTTAGAGATGGGGTTTTCAAAGAGGTCATTAAGTTAACATGAGGTTATTAAAGCAGGCCCTAATCAAATATAACTGGCATCCTTTTAGAAGAGATAAGACATGTACAAAGAGACATGTAAGGACATGAAGACAAGATGCCATCTACACCCAAGGAAACAGGCTTCAGTAGAAACCAGCCCTGCCCACACCTTTGTCTTAAGCTTCCAGCCTCCAAGACTATGGAAAATCAATTTCTGTTGTTTATTCCCCCCAGTCTGTGGTACATTGCTATGACAGCCCTAAGAAACAAATAAATCACTGATGATTCCTGAGATCTTCCTCCAGCCCCTCCCCCCTCACACTCACCCCCCCCCCCCCACAGGTTCTTACCACAATCTCTGAATATTACAGCCAGGATTCTGGAGCATTTCACATAACACCTTCATTCCTGCATCCCCCAGAGGATTGTCACTGAGGTTCAATTCAGTGAGGTTCTGGTTAGCACCCTGGACAGAGAAGAGGCTCTGGCAAAAGCTGGAAGTGAGATAGCAGTTCACCAATCTAGAAAATGGAAGGAAGGAATAAGGCAAGAAAATCAATCTATAAGAAATCAAATAAGCTAAGGGGCCAGGAATGGCTGACACTCATTGAGACAATGGACTCCTAAGGATGAGTAAATTAATCACCAAACCAAAGGTTGCCCACTAAGGCATAAAGAAGGCAGGGAGCCTTGGTAAGACTGCTCTGCACACCGTATAGTGAACCTGTGACATTGTCTGACTGGGAACTCCCTCTGATCTCTCCCTTAGTGTTCTTCTTCCCCCCCACCCCCACTGGTCAGCTGTTCCTCTGCTAAGTGATGCAGAGACCATTTCTCACCCTGGTTGCACAATGGCATCAATGGTATTCTCAAAAGTCCCCAGGCGAGGCCACACCCTGGGAATAATATCAGACTCTCAGTGGTAGGACCAGACACATTGATATCTCTAACACTTCCAGGTGATTCCAATGTGCATCTCTGCATCTCTTGTTCAAATGTGGATCTGACTTCATGGGTCTAGGGTTGGGCCTGCACTTCTAACTGGCACTGGGTGAGTGCTCCTGCCACTGGTTCCAAGAAGATTCTAGAACACATGAAGCAAGCCCTCAGAATAACAGAGCTGGAATCTGGAGAGGCTGCATCAGGCTTTTTATCAGATGTTTCAGAGTCTCTGTGAGCCTTCCTCACAGTTGTAGAGTCTTGGTCAGGTCTCTCGTTTTCTCAACCTTACTTTTAGGGCTCTAATGAGAGGAACTGCCTTCTCTTACTCCCTCTTTCTCTCCACCTCCCCCATCTTCTTTCTAGCAATTTTAAACTATTTGCCACCATGGAAACATATCTCACTTTCCCACCTCCCACCCTCTGAGCCTCTGCTCCTGTCTGGGCTACCCCTGCTCCACTCAGCTCTCTCATGCTGGGTAGGTTGGGGGTTCCCCCTTTGGATGCCTTGGGTGCATTCTGTATGTTCTTTCTAAAGCTCATCTTCAGTAGTCTGTATGCATTTCCCAACTGTCCCCATAACTGAACCTTAAGTTGCTGGAAACAGGACCTTAGTCTTAGCCACCACTGAATCTCCAGAGGGTGGTCCTTGATGACTGGAAAATAGAGGTACTGGAGCCCTGGCCAACTTGGCTCAGCAGTTAGAGGGTTGGTCTGCGGACTGAAGGGTCATGGGTTCAATTCCCGATCAAGGGAATGTACCTGGGTTGCAAATTTGACCCCTACCCCTGGATGGCGTCATGTGGGAGGCAACCAATTGATGTTATTGTCTCTCTCTCTCTCCCTCCTTTCCACTCTATTTAACTATTAATGGAAAGATATCCTCAGGTGAGAATTTTTAAAAAAAAATGTTTTTTAATGTGCTAGAGAGGCAGAGAAAAGGAGTTGAAAATTCACTGCTGCCAATGGACCAGTCTGGCCTCCTTTCTTCTTAATTTTATCTGATGTCTAGTGTCTTCTACAGAGGTCACAACCATGCATTTATAGAGCGGCCACCTTCCCATGGCTACTATGGCTGTGATAGTTCTGTTTAGGGACTTCAGAAGTCAGGTCACAACTACTTTACTATACCAATGTGGCCACAGGCTTCCAACCCCCCAGAAAGTGGGTGAACAGACTATGAAGGTGATGCTGTTGGTGACAGTCTGCTTGCAAGGACAGTGTGAGGCCTAGGAATGCTCTCTCTTTCCTAGCCCAATTTTTCTCAATTTCCCCTTATCATCTTTGTTTCAATGAAGCCATGTCCCTCCCCAATGTCTCCTACACACACTCTTCCTCAAACCACATTTATATCTTATTCTTACCAGACTTCACTATCCAAGTCTCACTAACCCATGTCCTACCACTCTGTCAAAGCAGGCTAACTTCACTCTAAGAAACTTCCACACAGCATTTGTGCTAAAGGCCCTCTGTCCTCTGTGATCCTGGAATGGAATCATGTGGTTGTTTTGCCCCTTCAGTATTGACTGGTTATTATGCACTTGAGCCCCAAATGGATTACAAGCAATTTGAGTTTTTAAACACTGTTACTCAGTTTTCTGTTGTTTCATTGTCTTTTTCTAATCCCACTTGTCCAGCTACCCTTCTTCTAATAGTCAGTGTCTGCCAATGAAGGTATCTATTAGAAATTACAGTGGTTGCATTGCATAATTGTGGCAATCACATTTGAAAGACAGTTGAGCCCTGGCCAGTTTGGCTCAGCAGTTAGAGCATCAGCCTGTGGTCCAGAGAGACCCGGGTTTGGTTCCCGCTAAGGGCGCATGCCTCGGTTGCAGTTTGTCCCCGGCCCTGGTTGGTCGTGTGGGTGGCAACCACTCAATGTGTCCCTTTCACGTCGATGTTTCTCTCTTTCCCTCTCCCTCCCTCCCACTCTATCTGAACAATAAAATGGAAAAATGTCCTTGGGTGAGGATAAAGAAAAAAGAAAAGAAAAGAAAGACAGTTGAGAAGACAGGAGAGGGAGCCAGAAAGAAAGGTGGCTAAAAAGCAGAGGGTATGTTATACCACTTGCCTAAAGCCAGTCTCCTTACTGAGGAGAAGAGTCCATGTGAGGACCTGGGATGGCACAGTGGTCCACATCAGAGTGTTGAGCTATATCATCTTCCTCCTCTTTCTCCTCCTTGGGTTAGTTATGAAGCAACCTCAGAGAAAAGGATTGCACATTGTGACAGTTCTTGATACAGAAAGAGGAAACCACATGGTCCATTCTGGTAGAGACACTGATCTCAATTTTGGGGAAATGGCCCATGGCCTTTTGCACAAAGTCCTCATCCTACATCTTGTACAAGCAGTAGAACAACTCCAGATGGTTGGGCTGAATCTGCAGGGTCTTGGCCTTGGCTTTTGCTTCCATCCACTTCAGAAGCTCTAGCTTGATTTGCTGAGAAATCTTGCAACTCAATTTTTTTCTCCAAGAAGGAAGTTCTCTCTTAGTTTATAGGCCAAAGAGTAAATGGACAACAAAAATCAGATATCCCTTTTCAAATTTGCCATAGTTGTCAAGAAAGACTGTCACATCTCGATTGGGAAGCTCCAAACAACTCTGTGGTGTGTTCTTCGCCCCCTGCTGTTCCTCCTCTTCTAGCAAGTAGTACATGGCAGCAAAGAACTCCTGGAAAGTCATGTGGATAAAGCTGTAGAATTTCTCACATTCTACTTCCTTTTGGAATAGGTTCACCCTCAGGAAAGCAGATACATCTACCTTCTGTAGGCCATGGTTCCTGAGATTATCCTCCTCAAACAGGATTTTCTGGTTCCAGATTCCAAACAGCAGAGACCCCGAAGGTTGGCAGAAATACGGTGCTTCTGGCTCGCTACTGGTGATTGTAACAAACTGGAGAGGAAGAAGATGTACACTGCAGTGGTAGTCTTGGATGTCTGAGTAATATTCTTGCCATTGTCCATCTGCTGCTTCAGCCCAGTGCACACGATCCAGCAGACCAAGGGAATAAAGCACATGGTGAAAAGGACCTCATTCTCCTGAATTAAACTAAAGACTTCCTGGGCTTGCTGCTCATCTGAGAAATACTTAAAGAAATATTCCCTCTTCTTAGCCTCTGAGAAACCATGGATCTCCATGTGCTGTGGACAATCCAGCAAGTGGTGTAGTTTCTCCAGGGCCACAGGTCTTGTGGTGATGAAGAGTGAGGCCTTAGGAAGCAGCCTCTTTCTGATGAGGCTGCTCAGTAGAATGTCTCCCTGCTCTACCTTCTCCAGTCTGTGCAGAGTGCCTCTGTGTACTCATCAAAGGCTCCTTGCAATTCATCGAAGCCATCCATAAGAAAGAGGATCCTGGAAGGATTCCTCAAATTCTTGCATATGGGTGGGTTTGGGTCAGGGCAGCAGCTGACCATCAGGTCCCCCAACCTCCTCTGTGTTCCCAGGCTTACCTCCCAACAGTGGATGTCGAACAAATAGTCAAACTGGTCCTGGTAAAGTTTCTCTGATGCCCAGTCCAACATGATCTTTCTGGCCAGAATTGTTTTCCCAATACCTGCTGATCCCTGAAACACCACTGTGTGCACAGTGTGTTGGTCCTCAGGACCAAACAGCAATTCCAAGTTAATGAAACTCAAAAGACCATCTCGTGTCTTGGTCAAAGTCTTACCAAAGTCTTGTTCTCTCTCCTTCAAGCTCTGGTGTTCCTTGACAAGACGCAGCCTGGTGTAGCATTTGCTGAGGTTCACATTCTCACCCAGACAGGCATTTCTGTCTTTGATACACTGGAATCTGCTTCTTATGTGATTTATATATTTCTTACAGTAATCTGTGGCAGACACAAAAAATTAGCCTCTGGGAGAAGCCCGACCGCATCCACCTGAGTTGAGCTCTGAACAGGGTCCATAGGGAGTGGTGACTGGAGCTAAGAAATGGGGTGGGGGCAGTTCCTTTCCACTACTTGTGTATAAATATGAGGTGTCAAAATCTTTTTATACATTGTTGAGCAGAACAGCCAAGTGCTTTTGTGCTACCCCTGGACAAAAAATTATTATTTAGTCTTACTCCCTGAAGCCCATGTCTTTTAAAATTTGAAACACTCAATAGCTTTCCTTTGGTTTGGGGACTGCAAGGAGCCAAGTGACCATGTATCCACATCTTCAGCTATAGTGGATTTCCTGAGATAGGTCTTTACACAACAGAGAGGAGGAGCACTTAAGATGATTACCAACTTCCCAGCTTTCCAGTGTCTCCCAGACATTTTCAGACCCAGTTGAAAACACCACCCCCATGATTACCTTTTTTTTTTTTTTTACAAATAGAGATTCTGGAAAGGTACCCCAATAAACCCATCCACTCCTCTTCGAAGCTTTCTTCCTGGCATACCACAGAAGCATGCATTATCTAAAAATAAAAGGAAAAAAAGCAAAGTGTCAAAAACTAGCATTCCTGACTAAGGTAATGTAACTGAGACCCAACACCAGGTATGGGTCAAAGGCACCTGCTTGGATATCTGCTAAACCAAAACACAGCTCAGAGTTGCAAATAAAAGGTATGCAGCTGAAGGTCCAGTCAGGGGTATTACTGTGGTCTTAATTTCAAAGTGATGGCATTGATTCACCTTCTGAGCATTGTGTGACCACAGAATTCAGTCTGAGAATTTCTCCCCCAGGCCTGTTAAGCACCTGGCAAACATGTGGGTCAGGCAGGTTTCTCTATTCCTCATATGTCTTTGGCAGCCAAACCCTCACCCATTCCTCACCCCAGTGATCTGGTGTTGAAGCAATCTCCATTCTCCCTAGTATCTTCAAAATGGCCATGGGCCACAGGATCATCCCTCCCTGATCCCAAGTCCCTGGAAATTATTTTACCCATATTCGGGGTCTTCAAGAAGGAGAATTACCAATCTGTGGTGCAGAATCATGGCTCACTTTATATTCACCTATGATGCTTCATAAATATTGACTTCAGGACTTCACCCCTGTGATTCTTTTTCAGCCTCTGTGAGGCAGGGTCTGGCACCATTATATTTTTAAAGCTTCAATCTGCATCCACAGTTGATTACAGCTCTAAACAGTCACTAAATGACACATTTCAAAAAGGCATTTCCTAGGAGAAGTTTAGACTGTAGAACAAAAGCAAGACACCAGGGAAATAAATTGTATGGATTACTTTACGTGGGAAGGAGCCCAAGAGAGACATGAAGGATTCCAAATACTCCTCTGCTTATCCTGAATGCAAATGCGATTGGTAACCAAAATACAAAATAAAATTCGAACATTAACTGAAACAAAAACCACAACTTAACTCTTACCTAAAGCCCAACTCTAGAAGATACACATTCTTGGATGACAGAGGGAGGGTGAGTGTATGAGAGAGTGAGCTATTGCGTGAGAGAGTGTGAGTGGATGTGAAGGTGGATGACCAAACCCGAACATTGCAGAGCTGAAGAGCAGAAAGTTCCTGTACTGTGGACAAAAGCAGCCAGCTACCATGGTAAGTGGCTCTTCAGGGAGCTTCTCCCTGCACCACAGGGAGGTCCCACCATTTTGGAAGATCCCAGGTCTTCCCTTGGAGGAGGAAGTGGAAATGACTAGTCCCCAGCACCCTGAGCCCACCAGTGCTCCTTGCACCACTGGACCAGTGGACACTCTGTGTCAACACAGACCAGTGTACAGTAGTGGAGCTCCCAAAGTGCCGGTCCCAGAAGCCACAAACAGCAGGGAGCCCAGCACCATCCCTCACAGTAGCAGCCCGATCAAAGTCGAGATGTACCCCCAGCAACAGAGGCAGGGGAGCAGACATCTATCCCTAGGCAACAGAAGCACAGACCAGCAGTTGAGACCCATTCCCAAAAACTACAGCAAAGGCTGAGCAGTAGTTTAGCCCCCAAAAGGCAGCAGCACTCCCCAGCCACCAACGGTGGGACCTGGGGCTCCACAGAGGTCTGTGCAGTCCAGCAGCTCACAAGAGCAGTGGGAAGCTGGAGCCCAAGAGAGACTGGTGTGATCAAGCTACCCGCCCATGTGACCTGTATGGTCCTGGGGCAACAGAGAGACCTGTGTGACCCAGCAGCACACAAGAGCAGTGGGAAGCCACAGCCCACAAGGGATTGGTGCAATCCAGCTGCCTGCCCACAGGACCTGCAAAGTGCAGGAGCACTGGAGAGGCCTATGCGACCCATCAGGGACTGTGCTATCCAGTTATCTCAGGGACCTGAGGGATGTTGAAGCACCAGAGAGGCCTGTGCAACCCAGCTGTGCACAAGATAGGTGTAGAGGATGTGAAAATGGAGGTGGAGTGAATGGAAGCTACACAGATGATTTCCCAGGACAAAACAGGAATTACAACTAAAATATAGACATATCCTCAAAAAAAAAAAAAAGCAACAGTAAAGCAGCAGGACAGGACCATATAATCAGGGACACTGGTAGGATCTGTGGAGGTGCAAGAGAGTGGCAGGCTGGGAGCCCACTAACAGCAGCGGTCTTTGCTGTGATCAGCACCCTTACAAAAAAGACCAAGCCTGCTCCACAGTACAGAGAGCTGGAACAGAGCACTAAAATAGCCACAGCCACAAACCTGGGAGCTATGGCAGAGGGAGGGCAGACTGGGCTGGAACTCTGTGGGGACACCCAGGATTTGGAGGGTACTCAGAGTTTTTGATGAGTTGTGGCCAAAAAGGATGGTGGCCAGTGTGCTCCTTCCCAGAGCTGTGAGGAAAAGCAGCAGCTCCCCCACCCCACCCCCATCAGAGATTCAGCCTTTCCTAGTTGAGGCAAAGAAATGCAACTTGAGGCTCATTTATCAAGCATCTATCCGACCCTCTGGAAATCCTCTTATACAGAACACCACTACTATATTCCAAGGCACTGAGTAACTGAGTACTAGCCTCCAGATAAAAACTAGAGAATAACTGAACCTTTCCTGGGCTTGAAAATCTACCCTGAAAAGTAAGACTTGACAGTGGTGTTTAACATGGGCCTACCCAGGCCTATCCAAACCCAGTAGAGGGATCCACAAACAGCAGAATACCAACATCCACAGGGAAAATTTGGCAGGCTCCAAAACCCACTGAAATAGCCAAAATGGTAAAACAAAGAAACAATCCCAAATGAAAGAACAAGAGAACTCTATTGAAGATGAGATCAATGAAATGTAGCTAAGCAAATGATCAGAGTTAGAGTTCAAAGTCATGATGTTGAAAAAGCTCAACAGCATGAGTAACATCATCAGCACCAGGAGTAAAGATATAGAAACAGGATGCCAAAATGGCAGCAGAGTGAACGGAAGCTACACAGACCATCTCCCAGAACCAAGCTGGAATTACAACTATAACACAGACAAATCGACAAGAAAAATCAATAGAAAAGCAGCTTGTGAGTACCTTATAACCAGGGACACTGACTCGATCCTGGTAGGCTTGCGAAGGCGTGAGACGGGGGCTGGGCGGCCACAGTCAGCAGCTCGGTAGCAGCCTCAGCTGTGAGCATCGCTCTTGGGTTACACTCCCAAGTGGCTCCACAGCACAGAGCCGGGACAGAGGCTAAAAAACCCACAGCCACTCACCTTGGGTTCCGGCAGAGGGAGGGCAGACTGGACTGGAGCTGTGTCAGGACACTCAGGACTTGGAGGGCACTCAGAGCTTTTGCTGAGTGGCAGCCACGCAGGACAGTGGCCATATTGCTCCTTCCCAGTGCTCTGGGTAGAGGCAGCAGCCCCTCCCTTGGGGATCCAACCCCATCCTGTGAGCCATTGAAGTACTAATTGAAGCTCATTAAAAACCAGCATCTGCCCCACCCTCGTGAAATCCCATTATGCTGAGCACCTGAGGGAGTTTTTCAATCAACTGACAACCCAAAACTCATCAAGTAACCTCAACTGCTAGCCTCCAGGAAAAAAGCTAGAGGATAACAGTACCTTTCCTGGGCTAGCAACTTTAACCAGGAAAGTAAGACTTGACAGTAGTGTTTAAAGGGTCCTCCCTCTCTCATCTAAACCCAGGAGAGGGAGCCACAAACAGCAGAACACCAACACCCACAGGAAAAACTTGACAGGCTCCAAAGCCCAGTGTGATAGCCAAAATGGTGAAACACAGAAATAGAAGCCAAATGAAAGAGCAAGAGACCTCCACCAAAGATAAGATCAATGTGGAGCAATTAGGCATGTTAACAGAGCTAGAATTCAGAGCGATGATCTTGAGAAAGCTCAACAGCATGAGTAAGGACATAGAGATGCTGAATATAAGCCAACTGGAAATTAAAAACCATCAAGAAGAGATAAAAAAAAATGACATATCAGAAATAAAGAAAAACACATTGAAAGGTTTAAAAAGCAGAGTAGAGGAAGCTGAGGACCGGATCAGTGAATTAGAAGACAGGGTAGAAAAAATCAACTAATCAGAAAAACAAAAGGAAAAAATGATTAAAAAACCGCAAGACAGCTTAAGAGAACTGTGGGACAACTGGAAACGTAGTAATATTCACATCATAGGAGTCCCCGAAGAAGAAGAAAATGAGCACGGGATAGACAATGTATTCAAAAAAATAGTGACAGAAAACTTCCCTAATTTGGTGAAGAAAGAAGGCATTCAAGTTCAAGAAGCACAGAGAGAAGAACCCAAAGAAGAACCCAAAGAGGCCCACACCAAGAAACATAGTAATCAAACTGCCAAAAATTAAAGACAAAGAGAGAATCCTAAAGTCAGCAAGAGATAAGCAACAGGTTACCTACAAAGGAAACCCCATAAGGCTCTCAGCTGACTTCTGACAAGAAACACTACAGGCCAGAAGGGAATGGCATGAAGTAATCAAGGTCATGAAAAACAAGGATCTGAATCCAAGACTACTCTACCCAGCAAGGCTATCATTCAAAATAGAAGGTCAAATAAAGAGCTTCCCAGACAAAAAAAAAAAAAGGCTAAGGGAATACATTAGCACCAAACCAGCACTGCAAAAAATGTTAAAAGGACTGCTGTAATTAGTAGAAGAAGCAGAAATAAAAATAGAACCACACTAAACAAAAATAGCAATAAATAAGTACATATCAATAATCACCTTAAATGTAAATGGAATGAATGTTCCCATAAAAAGACACAGAGAGCTGATTGGATAAGAAAGCATGACTCATCTATATGTTGTTTACAAGAGACCCACCTCACAACAAAAGACTTACATAGGTTAAAAGTGAAGGGATGGAAAAAAATTTTCCAAGAAAATGAAAAGCAAAAAAAAGCTGGGGTAGCAATGCTCATACTTGATAAAATAGATTTCAAAATGAAGGCCATAACTAGAGACAAAGAGGGCCACTACATAATATTGAAAGGATCTATCCAACAGGAGAATATAACCTTGATAAACATATATGCACCCAATATAGGAGCACCAAAATATACTCAAAATCTTCTGGAGGACTTCCAAGGAGAAATCAACAGCAATACAATCATAGCAGGGGACCTCAACACCCATTGACAACACTGGATAGATCCTCTAGACAAAAAATTAGCAAGGAAACAGAGACTCTAAATGAAGCACTAGACCAAACGGATTTAATAGATATCTACAGAAAATTATACCCCAAAACTACAGAATACACATTCTTCTCAAATGCACATGGGACATTCTCAAAGATAGACCACATGATAGGACACAAAGTTGTTGTAACACAGGAGAGTCATCCTCACTCAGACACCAAGTAATTTTGAATATTAGGAGCTTTATTACCTGCACAGGGACTGCAGCCAACCTACACAGAGGAGAACTGCAGCCCTGAGCTCAGGGGGAGGGTTGCTTATATAGGACAGGGGTCACTCAAGAGTTTAGCAGAGCAAGAAAGCTGCGTGTACAGAAGCGGAGGCAGTTAGCAATAAGCAGGAGGGAACAGAGGTGGGAGGGAGCTGAGGCGAAAGGGAACTGGGTGAACTGGGTCAGCACACATCTATCCTGCTATTCATTCTATTATCTAAGTTCTAAAAACTGACAAATTTGCTTAGAGGACACATTCATTTAGAGGAGTATCAGGCCAGTTGGTATTTCCTCAGGTTTCCTCTGAAAGCTTCATAGTTGGCCTTTTGTTTATTTAATCAAGACAAAGTGATAGGAACAGGTTATTACATTCCCCACTGGTTTTCAGGGGAGTCAAATCTTTGATTCTTGTTGTTCATCTAATGGCAACCTTTGGCCATAAGAGGCCAGGACTAATAATTTGACAGATTGGACCCTCTCTCTTATAAAAGCTGTTGTTTATAATTATAGGTCTATATGTCAGTCCTAGAAATAGGAGTATGAGGGGCCCTGCTAGGGCAGAGAAAAGAGTAGTGAGCTGACATCTCAACAGAGACAATGACGATAATTTACCTTGGGTCCTAATAACACCTGAAGGGACTTAGTTTGTATATATCTCTGGATCTATCTGCTGCCTAACATCCTTATTAGACCCCTGTATAGTCATAATCAGAAAAATTGGAGTCCCAATAAACGTAAGAGTCTTATTTTTAAGGGATCTGGCGAGGCCTGCACTGTCCATTTTGTTATTTCCGCCTTCAGTCAGGAATGGTGCAGCCAGACTGGGATGCCGTTGACCTTGACAGCCATTGGTGCAGACAGGATGGCAGTGTATGGTCCCTTCCAGGCTGGAGTTAGTCCCTGGGTGGTGAATTTCTTTATTTACATTGAGTCCTCGGGCTGTAAAAGGTGCACAGAGTTCGAGGTAGGCACAGGCAGGGCATCGCAGATGTGTTTATGGATGGCCTTCTGGGCAGACTGCAGGGCCTGCAAGAATTGTAAGAGGGCGAGGGGGAGCATAGTGGTCCAGTTTTCACCAGTTTCTAAAGTCCTGTTTATGTGCTTTATCTGCCTGGCACTCTGTGGGCAGTAAGCAGAATGGAGTTTCTAATTTATATTTAACACCTTAGAGATATCCTGTGATATTTTTGCTATTAAGGCGGGGTCATTGTCTGATCTAAGGGCCAGGAGTAGCCTAAACCTGTTACTTCCTTTACTACATCCCAGACTGTTATTCTATTACTAGGGGTAAGCTCTCCCCTCTCAGTGTCCTATCTTCTTCCCTTCTTGAGTATTCCTCCACTATCCTGTCTTCCTGTAATATGTATGCCCCTTTCTTTTATCCTTCCTTATCTTTTTATTTCCTCCGCATAATCCTTCTCTTTTTATTTTTTCCCTGTCTATAATCCTTCTTCAACTTACACAGACCCTCTGCGACTTTCTTAGTCCCCCTGACGTGAACCTGAGAGCTTGCTCAATCTATTGTCTGCACATCCCCTAGCCTTTTTCTTTTCCTCCCTATTTAGATTTATATATTCCTGCTTCCTTCCATCTTTTCCTTTTCCCTGTGACCTTATTGGACATTTCC
Organism: Molossus molossus; assembly: GCF_014108415.1. Classification (NCBI taxonomy): domain Eukaryota; kingdom Metazoa; phylum Chordata; class Mammalia; order Chiroptera; family Molossidae; genus Molossus; species Molossus molossus. The sequence goes on along the minus strand of NW_023425377.1, from coordinate 54,616,399 downwards.
TGCCTCCCAGGAGTTTAGTAAGCTTGGTGTAACCTAAGAGGGTAGGCTGGTGCAGCTGGTTGACTAAAGTCCGACCTAGAGCCTCTGGGACCAACAATCTCCCAGCAGGAAGTGTCCATTATTTGTTTATTTTCTTTATGACTTGTTTCTGCTCAGTTAAGTCATTTTCTGACCCAGTGTAAGTAGGAGTCAGAGGTGAACTTGGGTTTGGTGTGGTAACTGATATCTGGAGAGGTCCCCACTGGTTTTAGGGCCACATGTCGATCTTCCTTATTAGCAGCATGGTTTCCCCTTGTCTCATCAGAGAGCCTGGATTAGGGCTATGAGTTCAGCCCATCGGGCTGAAGTTCCCCTAGTTAATGACATGGTCCAGAGTTATTGCTGCTGTCCCAGCATACCTGATTTCTTCTTGGATATAGTTGTTCCCGTCCATGAACAATACCTCATTGGATGACGGCAGTGGGTCATCCCTGAGGTCTGGGCGGCCATCTGCAGTGTCGATTGCCTCCAGGCCGTCCTGCAGATGTTTCTCCGGGTCATCATCTGGAGGCAGGCTGGCAGGATTGACTGCCAACGTCTTGTGGAACTTGATGTGGGGGCTGGCCTGCAGTGATCAGCAATTGCATGATCTCTGGAGTAGATCACGTCTGAGTAGGGGGTATGGGCATTCCGGCAGGAACAGAAACGAATGAGTTACAGTATTTTTCCCAAGGTCTATAGTCCTCTTTGAAGTCCAGAGGTAGGTTAGGGTCCTATTGGCTTGGTCAAGACTAAGTCTGTTGCACCAGTGTCTACCAGGAAACTAACTAGTTTGTCCCCTATTATTTAGTATTATTCTGGGTTCCAGAGGGCTCAGCTGGACAGAGCCCTAGCCCTGTCATTTTCCTAAATTAAGGACAGCTTTTTTATTTTGTTCCTCTGTATCTGACTTTGGTCTTGTCTTTTCTATCCCTAACTGGGACCTAGGCCTGTGGTCCTGACCCTTCCTCATGTTTCCCTTCCTAGGGTGACCCTATTCCATGTGCCCTGTTTCTCTTAAGGCTGCTACTACTACCTTTGCTAATTCAGCCAATTGAGCCAATAGGCCTAACAGGAGAACACAGTGAAAAGTGGTCTAAGGAAGCCCTTCCCCCGACAGTATTTGGGTCCTTACGGTAAGCAGAGAAATGGGAACATTTCCTCTGACCCCAGGTTTACAAAAGGACGCAGGAAAGGGGAGCAATGTCTTAACATTGTTTACACGGGGCAGAGTGTTTTTTAACTCTCTTAAGAGAATTTCATATCCATGCCTGGGATCCCTATATTCAACTCCCCAAAGGAGTTGCCTGTTGGAAACTAGTTGCCATCAAACCCGCTGTGGATGAGCAGCCCTGGCTGGCACTTCAATGGTTAAACAGTTTGCCTGTGAGAATATTATTAAGCCTTGCAGAGAGGCATTGAGACCTCATCATAAAGAAGTCAGTACATCCGAACACATCCATATCCATTCAGACATTGGGTCCTCCCATACACAGGGGACACAGCAACAGAGGCTCTGAGCGAAGCCTGCACTGCCGACAAGGCAGGAGAAAGCGGCAAAGAATCATCATCTTTTTTTTTATTCCTTTATGTCAATTTTTTTTTTATTTTCTATCATTCATAAATCTTAAATCTTTATTATTTTTATGATTTTATTTTCATAAAGTCCTTCTCAGGTGGAGACCCAAGTACATCAGAGGTATCATTTTATTCATGCTATAGTAATCATAGCTCAGATTTATTTATTTATTTTTCTTTTTATATGTGAGTACATTGTAGCATCATGAAAGAAAAAACTTTCTTAGTTAAACCAAAAAGAGCTTGATCTTCAGGTCTCTGGGGCTTAATCATGTTCTTTCTTTAAATAATCCAAGCATGACTTTACAAAATATATTATAAGCCCCTTTAAAGTGAGGACTGTTTGCATAACCCACAGCATTAGTAGAGACCCACATATAAGAGGCATCTGTGCATCTGCTAAGTGAACAAATAATCACTCTTAGTAGTGTGTATGCTCTTGCATTTGGAGTGTGTTGTCCTCTTATCCATACTCCAGTGAGGAAACAGACTGTGTTAAGCCATCTGCTTTCCATTTGATTTCCTTTCATAAGGAGTGAACACAAATCTTTGAGGAATTCCAGGTCCTATTGGAATGACTCAAAACTAATTCCAGGTCAAGAAAAAGTTTCTTAAAATTCAAATCCTGGAAAGGTTGTCAAACATATTTGACCAAAAGATTATATAGTATCATTATTATTATTAAATAGTATTTAATTAATTATTCATTTAAAGTGACAATGACAGATGTTAAACATAAACATAGGTCAGTGAAACTTCAGTTCTTATGATTTAAAAAATGGTTCTTTAAGGAATCAACTACTTGATTAACATAACATAAAACCATTTCAATAATATATATAACTTTTGCTTCCCAGGAAAATATTGGGAAAAAATGTTTTTCCCTTTTAACAGGCTGAAAAAGAACCAAATAAATTCTATATTAATTTATTTTAGATTCATGTATCTTATTAAATTTATTATTTATTTTATTTATAATTTCGTTCTAAGATTTATCTTAATAAATCTTTAACTTTAATAAACCTTTTTATCCAGTCAGAAATAACCAGTTTTAGAACAATTTAAAATTTATATATATATATTTCCGTATCTTATATTTTCTTTTATCAAAACCATATAATTTCTTTTTAACCTAATCTGAACTTTTAATTTTTAGAAACATTGAATATTTTTTCTTTTTTTGACAAGTACAAGTAATTGACATTCCTCTTATTGGCAAATATATTCATATTTTCAATAGACATTTTTTGAATCAATAGATCATAGCAGATCTAAATTCATCTTCTAGCTTTTCTGTAATAAGAAACAAACTAGGCAAACTCAGTTTAATTGACATTTTAGTATATCCTCAAGGGAGTCCTGAAGGACGGGATAGAATTTCCTCGGGGGCTGGGAGGAGTTAACTGTCCTTCAGGGAAAGCTGAGGCATTGTTAACAAAACTGTTTTCCTTTCATTTGAATCTCCGGACACTGACATTTATTAATATAATTGGGTTTGTCAGTAGTTATGTCAATCCAAATATCAATGTATACCCTTTGATCGGGGTGGGGAACCCCGTACACAACGGACCACACAGCAAACAAAAGACTCAAGTCAAAAGACCCTTTGGATGGCCAATCAACTCGAAATGTTGGCCACTCCAATTCACAGAGGGTCCGGAGGACCCTAGGATCGGCTGGTGTTCCGTAGCCTTGGGATCTCCTGGAAAAGTCAGAAAAATTTAGCAAGAATGCATTCAAGGGGGATGCAGGGCGTTGACAGTCCCTATCCCATCATACCAAAAGCAAAACAGTTAGAGCAGCAGAGAACATGGAAGATAAATAGACAAACAACCGTGGTCAAGACACAAAATACTAATTTCAGAACAAATGCACCTGGAAGTGCCAGATTGAAACCGAATGGTTTCCCAAGCCAGGAGTCGGCGTCCTGACCCTGATGGGGATGTGCGGTTCAGCGGCGTCCCACTTGCAACAATCCCAGATCGCTCCAGAGCTACCAAAACAAATGGAAGGGAAAATCCCTTACCCAAATCCTCGAGAGCAAAGTCCTGATCAGAATTAGTCGAATCGAAAGCCAGAACAATGTAGAAGCTGAGGGAGAGGAGGCAGCCCTCCGCGTGTTCTGAGGAGGTGGACCCCACAGAAAAGGGGGACCTCCCGGGATGATCTCGCTGGGGATTCCAAATGTTGTAACCCAGGAGAGTCATCCTCACTCAGACACCAAGTAATTTTGAATATTAGGAGCTTTATTACCTGCACAGGGACTGCAGCCAACCTACACAGAGGAGAACTGCAGCCCCGAGCTCAGGGGGAGGGTTGCTTATATAGGACAGGGGTCACTCAAGAGTTTAGCAGAGCAAGCAAGCAGCGTGTACAGAAGCGTTAGCGATAAGCAGGTCGGAACAGAGGTGGGAGGGAGCTGAGGCGAAAGGGAACTGGGTGAACTGGGTCAGCACACATCTATCCTGCTATTCATTCTATTATCTAAGTTCTAGAAACTAACAAATGCGCTTAGAGGACACATTCATTTAGAGGAGTATCAGACCAGCTGGTATTTCCTCAGGTTTCCTCTGAAAGCTTCATAGTTGGCCTTTTGTTTATTTAATTAAGACAAAGTCATAGGAGCACATATTTACAAAAGTTAATCTCGACAAGTTCAGAATATTGAAATCATATCAAGCATCTTCTCAGATCACAATGGCATATACCTAGAAATCAATTGCAACAAAAACATGAAAAGATATTTCAACACATGGAGGCTAAATAGCATGTTATTAAGCAATAAATGGGTTACTGAGGAGATCAAGGAGAAAATAAAAACTTCCTGGAAACCAATGAAAATGAAGACACAACAACACAAAATCTATGGGATGCAGTGAAAGCAGTTCTGAGAGGGAAGTTCATAGCACTACAGGCCTACCTCAAAAAAACAAGAAAAATTTCTAATTGACTGTCTAACCTCACAACTTAAAGAATTTAAAAAAGCAAACAAAAAGAAAAGCCCAGAGCAAGTAGAAGGAAGGAAATAGTAAAGATCAGAGCAGAAATAAATGACATAGAGACCAAAAAAAAAAAACAAAACAATTCAAAGGATCAATGAAACAGAGAGCTGGTTTTTCAAAAAGATAAACAAGATCGATGGACCCTTAGCTAGACTCACCAAGAAACAAAGAGAGAGAACCCAAATACACAAAATCAGAAATGAAAGAGGATAAGTAACAACCAACACCACAAAAATACAAAAGATCCTTAACAGTAACTATGAACAGAAATATGGCAAAAAATTCGACAATCTAAGTGAAATGGACAAATTTCTAGAAATACACAGTCTCCCAAAACTGGACCAGGAAGAGACAGAAAACTTGAACAGACCATAACAAATAAGGAAATTGAAGAGATAATCAAGTCTCTCCCAGCAAACAAATGCCCAGGTGCAGATGGCTTCATGGGGGAGTTTTACCAAACATTCAAAAAAGAACTAACACCCATTCTTCTCAAACTATTTCAAAAAATTCAAGAAGAAGGAAGACTTCCAAACACGTTCTATGAGGCCAGCAAAATTCTAATTCCAAAACCAGAAAAACACACTACAAAGAAAGAAAACTACAGGCCAATATTCCTGATGAACATAGATGCCAAAATCCTGAATAAAATACTAGCAAATCGGATCCAGCAATACATCAAAAAAATTATTCACCATGACCAAGTGGGATTCATTCCAGGGATGCAAGGCTTGTACAATATTCGCAAATCAATAAATGTGATACACCACATAAACAAAATGAAGAATAAAAACGACATGATCATATTAATAAATGCTGAAAAGCATTCGACAAAATCCAGCATCCATTTCTGATAAAAATGCTCAGCAATGTGGGAATAGAGGGATCATATCTAGACATAATAAAGGCCATATATGAAAGACGTACAGCCAACATCATACTGAATGGGCAAAAACTAAAAACATTTCCATTAAGAACAGGAACAAGACAGGGATGTCCACTTTTGCCACTCTTATTTAACATAGTACTGGAATCTTAGCCACAGTGATCCAACATGAGGAAAAAATAAAAGAGATCCAAATTGGAAAGGAAGAAGTGAAACTGTCATTATTTGCAGATGACATGATATTATACATAGAAAACTCTAAAGACTCCATCACAAATCTACTAGACTTAATAAATGAATTTGGCAAAGTAGCAGAATACAAAATTAACGTCAAGAAATCGACGGCATTCTTGTACACCAATGATGAACTCACAGAAAGAGAAACTGAAAAAACAATCCCATTTACCATCGTGGCAAAAAAATTAAGATACTTAGAAATAAACATAACCAAAGAAGTAAAGGACCTATTTGCAGAAAACCACAGGACATTGAAAAAAGAAATAGAGGAAGATATAACGAAGTGGAAGCACATACCCTGTTCATGGATTGGAAGAATTAACATCATTAAAATGTCCATACTACCCAAAGCAATCTATAGATTCAATGCAATCCCCATCAAAATACCAACGACATATTTCACAGAACAAGAACAAATACTTCAAAAGTTCACATGGAACCAAAAAAGTTCCCGAATAGCCACAGCAATTTTGAAAAAGAAGGACAAAGTAGTTGAGATCACAATACCAGATATCAAGTTATACTACAAAGCGAATGTAATCAAAACAGCCTGGTACTGGCACAAGAACCAGCATATAGACCAGTGGAAAAGAACTTAAAAACCAGAAATGGACCCAAGGCAATATGCTCAATTAATATTTGACAAAGGTGGCAAGAGCATACAGTGGAGTAAAGTCAGCCTCTTTAATAAATGGTGTTGGGAAAATTGGACAGGTACATCCAAAAAAAAAAAAAAAAATGAAACTAGACCATCAAGCTGCACCATACACAAAAATAAATTCAAAATGGATAAAAGACTTAAATGTGACCCGTGAATCCATAAAAATTCTAGATGAAAATGTAGGTAACAAAATTTCGGACATCATACACAGCAAAATTGTCACTGATACATCACCTAAGGCAACAGAAACAAAGGAAAAAATGAACATATGGGACTACATCAAACTGGAAAACTTCTGCACAGGAAAAGAAACAACCATCAAAATGGAAAGGCAACCCACTGTATGGGAAAACATCATTGCCAATGATACATCAGATAAGGGGTTAATTTCCAAACTATATAGAGTACTCATACAACTCAACAAAAGGCAGACCAAAAAAAAAAACAATTAAAAAATGGTCAGAGGAGCTAAATAGACACCGCTCCAAACAGGACATACCAATGGCCAAGAGACATATGAAGACATGCTCAACATCACTAATCATTAGAGAGATGCAAATTAAAACAACAATGAGGTATCACCTCACACCTGTCAGAATGGCTGCCATCAACAATTTATCAAACAAGTGTTGGCAAGGGTGTGGAAAAAAGGGGACTCTAGTGCACTGCTGGTGGGAATGCGGACTGGTGAAGAAAGTATGGAAAACAATGTGGTGCTACCTCAAAAAATTAAAAATTAAACTTCCATTTGACCCAGTGATTCTGCTTCTAGGAATATACCTTAAGAAGCCTGAAACACCAATCAGAAAGAATATATGTACCCCTATGTTCATAGCAGCACTGTTTACAATAGCAAAGATCTGGAAACAGTCCAAGTGTCCATCAGTAGACGAATGGATAAAAAAGCAGTGGTACATATACACAATGAAGTACTATGCAGCTATAAGAAAGAAGGATCTCCTTCCCTTTGATACATGGAGGGACCTCGAAAGTATTATCCTAAGTGAAACAAGCCAAGCAGAAAAAGGCAAATACCACACAATCTCACTTATATATGGAATATAATGAATATAACAGTCTGAGGAATAGGGTAGACCCAGAAACACGGAATAGGGTACAGACTGACAACCCTCAGAAGAGGGGTGGTGGGGGGTGGGAAGAGATAAACCACAGAACTTATATGCATGTATGCATAACTAATGGACATGGACAACAAAGCCGGGGACAAGGCCGTGGGGGGGGGGGGATAAGGAGGAGGGTGTCAATGGGTAAAAAAGAGAAGCATCTGTAACAAAAATTAAATTAAATTTAAAAAATCAATAAAAGATAATGAATAAATATAGGGGTACTTTAAAAAAAAGTTATATGATCATATCAATACATGCTGAAAAAGCATTCAACAAAATTCAGCACCCTTTTCTGATAAAAATGTTCAGCAATCTTGGAATAGAGGAATCATATGGCCTATAATAATGGTCATAAATGGAAGACCTACAGCCTACATCATACTTAATGGGCAAAATCTAAAAGAATTTCTCTTAAGAAAAGGAACAAGACAAGAATGCCCACTTACGCCACTCTTATTTAACATAGACCTGGAAGTCTTAGCCACAGCAATCAGACATGATAAAAAAATAAAAGGGTCCAAATTGGAAAAGACGAAGTGGAACTGTCATTATTTGCAAATGACATGATACTACATGTAGAAAACCCCAAAAACTCCATCAAAAATTTACTAGATAGACGAATGGATCAAAAAGCTGTGGTACATATACACAATGGAGTACTATGCAGCGGTAAGAAAGAAAGATCTCTTATCCTTTGAGACTGCATGGAGGGACCTGGAAAGTATCATCCTAAGTGAAACAAGCCAAACAGAGAAAGACAAGTTTCATATGATCTCACTTATTTGTGGAATATAATGAACATAACAGTTTGAGGAATGGGGTAGTCCCAGAGACGCGGAAGCAGGGTACAGACTGACAATCCCCTAAGGAGTGGGGAGGTGGGGGAGGGATGAACCACAGAACTTATACGCATGTATGCATGAACAGTGGACATCGACAACAATCTGGGGAAGGGGCAGGGAGGGAGGGGGAGGGGGGAATCAGTGGGGGAAAAAGGAGAAACATCTGTAACAAAAATTAATCAATAAAAAATAAATAAACAAACAAAAAATTTACTAGATTTAATAAATGAATTTGGCAAAGTAGTAGAATACAAAATTAACATCAAGAAATTGACAGCATTCTTATAAACTAATGATGAACTCCCATAAAAAGAAACTAAAAACAAACCCATTTACCATTGCGGCAAAAAAATTAAGATACCTAGGAGTAAACCTAACCAAAGAAATAAAAGACCTATTTGCAGAAAACTACAGGTCATTGAAAAAAGAAATAGAGGAAGATATAAAAAAGTGGAAGCACATAACTTGTTCATGGATTGGAAGAATTAACATAATTAAAATGTCCATAGTTCCCAAAGCAATCTATAGATTCAATGCAATCCTCATCAAAATCCCAATGAAATACTTCACAGAATTAGAACAAATACTTCATAAGTTCATATGGAACCAAAAAGAGACCTCAAATGGTCACAGAAATCTTGAAAAAGAACAAAGTTGGAGGGATCACATTACCAGATTTCAGGTTATACTACAAAGCCACCGTAATCAAAACAGCCCTGTGGTGGCACAAGAACAGGCAGATAGATCAATGGAACACAACAGAAAACCCAGAAATAGACCCGACTATATGCTCAATTAATATTTGACAAAGGTGGCAAGAGCATACAGTGGAGTAAAGACAGATTCTTTAATAATTGATGTTGGAAAAATTGGACAGCTATATGAAAAAAAAGAAACTAGACCATCAACTTATAATATACACAAGAATAATTTCAAAATATATAAAAGACTTAAATGTGACTCATGAATCCATAAAAATCCTAGAAGAAACAGTAGGCAACAAAATTTCAGACATCACACGCAGGAGAATTTTCACTGATATATCACCTAAGGCAATAGAAACAAAGGAGAAAATGAACACATGGGACTACATCAAACTAAAAAGCTTCTGCAGGGCAAAAGAAACCACCACCAAAATCGTAAGGCAACCCACTGCATGGGAAAGCATAATTGCCAATGATATATCAGATAAGGGCCTAATTTCCAATACATAGAGAGTGCTCATACAGCTTAACAAAAGGAAGACAAAGAACCCAATTAAAAAATGGGCAGAGGAGCTGAATAGACTCCTCTCCCCACAGGACATACAAATGGCTAAGAGACATCTAAAGAAATGCTCAACATCACTAATCATCATAGAGATGCAAATTAAGACAACAATGAGGTATCAACTCACACCTACCACATTGGCCACCATCAACAAATCAAAAAGTGTTGGCGAGGTTGTGAATAAAAGAGGACTCTCATACACTGCTGGTGGGAATGCAGACTTGTGTAGTCACTATGGAATACAATATGGTGGACCTTAAAAAATTAAAAATTGAACTTCCATTTGACCCAGTGATCCCACTTCTAGGAATAAACTCAAGAAGCCTGAAACACTAATCAGAAAGAATATATGTACTCCCAAGTTTGTAGCAGCACTATTTACAATAGCTAAGATCTGGAAACAGCCCAAATGTCCATCAGTAGACAAATGGATAAAAAAGCAGTGGTGCATATACACAATGGAGTACTATGCAGCTGTAAGAAAGAAAGGTCTCTTATCCTTTGATATGACATGGGGGGACCTGGAGTGTATTATCCTAAGTGAAACGAGCCAAGCAGAGAAATACAAGTAACATATAATCTCACTTATTTGTGAAATATAATAAACATAGTTTGAGGAATGGGATAGTCCCAGAAATGTGGAAATGGAGTACATTCTGACAATCCCCAGAAGGGGGATTGTGGGTAGAGATAAACCACAGAACTTATATGCATGTATGCAAGAACAATAGACATGAACAACAAAGCTGGGGACAGGGTGGAGAAGTAGGAGGAGGGAAGAATCAGTGAGGGAAAGAGGAGAAACATTTGTAACAAAAATAAATTATAAATTAATTAATTTTAAAAAAAGATACACATTCTCTTCTCTTCTTGGAGGGAAAAAAAAAAATGCCTTTATGCTGGAAGTGGCACCTGTTACATAGCATGGTGTTACCTTATGGTGGCAATATCAGTAACTAATTTCCTGACTAAAATATAAACATGGAAATTCTTCAGTAAGTTCCAGAGCAAAAATATAAAAAATAAATAAATAAAACTTATAAGAAAAAGCTCAACTGTAGCCACTATCCCTACACCCTCCAAAATAAGTCCTCACCTTAGTAATAATTCTTCCACCTCAAGCTCAGATGTGGAAGCCAAGATTTCAGAGTGGTTAAGAGCCAAGCTTATACCAAAGACACTTCTGGCATTGAATCCTGGCCTTGGCTCTGATGAGGAAACAGTCATGGGTAACCAGAACTTAGGGGCTCACTTCGTATTGTTAGGCAATTTCAGAATTTTTGCAAAAACTGGAAATCTATGCTCATTAAGTAACAATTTTCCATTCCCCTCTCCTTGTAGCCCCTGACAAACACCACTTTCTATGTCTGCAAATTAGATTACTCTAGGTATCTCTCATAAATGGAATCATATATAGTATATGTATTTTTGTGACTGGCTTATTGCCCTTAGTATAATGAAATTGAAAGTTCATTTAAGCCCGGCTGGTGTGGCTCAGTGGTTGAGCATCAACCCATGAACCAAGAGGTTGCCAGTTCGATTCCCAGTCAGGGCACATGCCCAGGTTGTGGGCCCAATCCTTTTTGGGGGACATGCAGGAGGTGACCAATCAATGTTCTCTCTCATCAATGTTTATCTCTCTCTCCTTCTCTCTTCTTCTTTCTCTAAAATCAATAAAGAAGAGAAAAGAAAAAAAGAAAATTCATTTAAAAGTGCTGGCCTCATGGAATTCTTGTGAGGAATGAACAAAATCTATAGAAACTGCTTAGAGAAATACTTCTGCAACTATGAATTAACTTTAGTTACTGAGTATATAATTACTGATACAATTACAATTGCGTTATTATGTGCAGTTTGTTTATAACACCCACTGCTGTGTGGAAAAAGCAAATCAGCCAAAATTATAAATGATAATAACAGGAGTGGCCAAATTATGATTCATGATGACTATAGTTTGATGTTCAACACTTTAAACATGCTCATCACCCTTCTTCTAGTTCTATCCTTGACTCTCTACTTCTTGCCTCATGACCCGCCCAAGTCCTTCCTCTTAGGCATTAATGGTAGTGGAATACCTTCAGATAGATCCACCAGCTGTGCAGACCCTCCCCATCCACCCTACACAGTGATTTTCAATGGGAGTGCTGCAAGAATTTTTAAAACATACAATACCTGACTATATAGTCAGGGGCACTGAACTTTTTTCTTTTAGACTGTCAAATAAAAAAAATGACAACAGCCAACATAACAATAGCCATCTGGTGTGAATTAATCAAAATTATACCTATTTTTTGTCAGTGTGGCAAAATATATATTTTTTGGTGTGCTGCAGAGTTTTAGTAATTAGTTTATGTGTGCCATGAGGTGAAAAAGGTTGAAAATAACTGGCCCCACCAACTGTTCCATTCACGTCAGGACTCCAGCTCTCCTCCATGCACCCTTATCCCTAACCTTAGTGCACTCACCCTGACTTTTCTCTCCTCTGTTTCTTGGTCTTGAAGAATGCCCATCCCTCCCATCCAGTACCTGGGGGCCACTTGGAAAATCAACGAGAGTCCTGGATGTAAGCTATGATGATGCTCCTGTCCCTACCCCCACACAAATACTCAGACAGAACCCACATAATGATAAATATAAAATAATATTCCAGAAACTTTATTGAAGGACAAATAGGAGGTTGGCAGGAGAAATCCCTAGTCAAGTTCTAGCCCTAAAAACACTCTCCCTATTCCTCCCCAGGCCCGTTCGGCAACACTGTTCCATAAAGCTGGACTCATCCAGACTCCAGCCTCAAGAACAGCCCTAGGGGAAATTTGATGAATTTATAGTTGTCACAGCCCAGCAGGGTCAGGAAGGATGTGGTCTCAGTGTGGAGTGAACAAGATTGCATCACAGGCAAACGCAGAAATGAACGATTACTCACATCACAGTGTCTGGCCTCTCTAGATAACCACCAGGGTGATGTGGAAGCAAAGTGGGAGGGGGTTCTCAGCAGTGGTGTGAGTGTTGTGAGGACAGAGAGGAGCAGGATGGGAGTCCTACTGGAGCTGGTGAGTAGAGGATCAAGACAGAGAGCGTGACTCACAGATCCTGTGCTCTATAAGATACCGTGTGGATTTGGTGGCAGATAGTATGAGTTTTCTCCATTACCTGCTATTTCTTAACCACCTACCGAGGTAAATATACACCAGGAAACCATCACCATCAATGCCCAAAACATATTTATTACTTCCCAAAGTTTCTTCCCACATTAAAATGATGATGATGATATGTGTGTGTAGGACACTGAACATAAGGTCTACCCTTTCAGAAAACAGTAAATACATAATACAGCAACATTAGATTCAGGCACTATGCTGTGCAATAGACCTCTAGGACTTAGTAATCTTGCATAACAAAAACTGTACTATGAGTTTGACTATTTAAGATTTCACATATAAGTGAGGTTATATACTATTTGTCTCTTACTGACTTATTTCACTTTGTGTAGTACCCTCTAGATCCATCCATATTGTCACAAATGACAGGATTTTATTATTTTCATGCCTGCTCCCATGTCTTGGCTATTATGAATAAGCTGCGATGAACACGGGAGTGAAGATATCTCTCCAAAATCCTGATTTAATTTTTTTTTTTGGATAGGCACAAACGTTTCTCCCAGACTCATTGACTCACTTGTTTGACTAACATTTATGGAGCACTTGGTTAGTACCAGGACAAACACAAAGCTGGAAAGCACCCAGCCTTATCCTTAAGGAGCTAGAGGAGAGAGAAGCAGGCCTGCTTTCCTGTCTGTCTCTTTCAGTGGCCACAGGACCACAATCTGACAATGGCATGAGTTTAATAAAGTGAACTCAGCACTGAGGTGGGTGCAGGAAATCTGGAACAAGAAGAACAAGTGTCCAAGTCCAGCAGAGCAGCATTGGCAATGACTTCATCTCTTTGTACCTCAGTTTCCTTATCTGTAAAATGGGACAACAGTAGCTGTAATAAGGATTAAGCAAATGGGTAAATGGGAAGCTTTGCAAACAGAGCCTGTTTCAGAGAAGCTAGTATCAATGTTTAGCTCCTGGTACTACTATTGTTATAAAACTATGCAGAGCTCTGAGAGATAAAAGAGAAGTCTTTGCTCCTGCAGATTCCAGGGCAAGAGAGCAGACCTGAGTCCCAACCGTCCATGTCACTAGGGCCAGGGTCCTGCAGGAGCGGTGAAGGCCTTGGAGGCTGAGGTTCCACTAATAGCAAATAAGGTAAAATTTCAAAGGGAAAGGAGCTGCTTATTGGCTTACCCAGGAACCAGGGATTTTCTTTTTAAGAATGAGAGAACTGAACTTCTGGCCAAGATGGCGACAGCCATATCAAAATTACAACTAAACTACAGAACAACCATCATTTAGAACCACCTGAAATGAAGCTGAATTAACAACCACAAAATTAAAGGAAAAGACACATCAAGACTGGTAAGAGAGGCAGAAACACAGAAGGGTTGGTCCCACACCCTTGTGTGGTAGATAAAAATTGGGAGGGATATTTCAGCTGCAGAGATCCCCCCCTGAGGAGTGAGGGGTGCCAGTCCCACACCAGGCCCCCACATGGGGTTACAGTGCCAGGAAGGAAAGTCCCCATAACTTCAGTTTGTAAAAACTAGTGGGGATTGAGGCTAGAAGAAGCTGAGGATGCTGGAGACCCAGGCAGTTTGTCTTAAAGGGACAGTGCATGGACTTACTCAGACACACTCCCTCTGAGCTTCAGCACAGGGGCAGCAACTTGAAAGACACTGGAGACATATGGAGAGGAACTGAATTGTTTGGCATCAGAGAAAGAGCTGGAGGGGTAGCTTTCTCCCAGAGAGAAGTGTTGGCAGAAGCTGTTGTTCCTTTGATGAGCCCTCCCCCACCAGATGCCTTATCTGAGACTCCATCATCCTGGGTCACATTGTTTGGCCCACGCTGGTGATTCTCTGAGACCCTACCCCACCCAATTTTGGGACCCACCCAAGCTGTTTCTAGTGGCTTGAGCATAGGATTGGCCTGTTTCAGCTCATGCTTCACATTTTTCTAAAATTTCTCAAACAAGCAGCATCTGACCTCAGCAAGCCCTATACCACTCAATAAGTGGCCACAGGCCTGGCACTAGCAGCAGCCAGCCTTGGTTAACAGCTTGGCCTCACCTGGGCACCTCCAAGCCCAGCACAAGAAGCAGCTTTGTAACTTATGTCTGGTGGCCCCAGGGAAGAACACAGGCAGTGACTGACCTTGGCCTGCACCTTTTAGGAGGTCCCAGAGCCAGTGAACCAAGTAGACAGTTTCAGACAACATCAAAACATTACCATCAAATTACTTCCACAAGTGACACACATAAGGGGTGGACTCAGTGGGTACCAGAGTCCTGCTAGAGTAAGTCCTGCTCTGTGTGATGGGCCCCTGCACAGCTGATCCTCTAAAGTGGTCAGAGATCTGTGGTCAGTGGGCACAGCCAGTCTTGGCAGTTGATCTGCCCGGGTAAATCCCTCCAATTGACATGCCAACATCAATCAAGACTCAATCAGAACACAAGGGTATACAGTCCACATAGGAGGTACACATCGACTGCCCTGCCAAGATGATCATGGAGGCTGTTCCACTGGATCCTACAGGACACCTACTACATTAGGCCATACTACCAAGCCTAGGAATCATAGAAGTTCTACTTAATACATAGAAGCAAAAACAGGGAGGCAGCCAAAATGAAGAGACAAAGAAACATGTCCCAAATGAAAGAACAGAACAAAATTCTAGGAGAATAACTAAACAAAATGGAAACAAGAAATATACTAAATGCAGAGTTCAAAACACTGATTATAAGGATGCTCAAGAAACGAAGTGAGGACATCACAGCATAAAAAAGAACCTGTCAGAAATGAAAAATACACTAACTGAAATAAAGAATAATTTACAGGGAATCAAAAGTAGAGTAAGTAAAGCTCCATCAATTTGGAATATAAGAAAGCAAAAAATACCCCATCAGAACAGCAAAAAGAAAAGAAGAAAACGGATCCAGAAAAATGAGGACAGTATAAGGAACCTCTGGGAATGATAAATGATAAAAAGCAAGGACCTACAACCAAGATTACTCTATCCTGCAAAGCTATCATTTAGAATTGATGGACATATCAAGAGTTTCCCAGACAAGAAAAAGCTAAAGGAGTTCATCAGCACCAAACCAGTATTATAGGAAATGTTAAAGGGTCTTGAAGAAGTAGAAGGAGTAGGAGGAGGAAGAAGAGGAGGAAGAAGAGAAAAAGAAAAATATGAACAATAAAGGGGCAATAAATACATATCTGTCAACAATTAAATTTACAAATAAAATGAACAAGCAGAACAAAAACAGATTCAGAAATATAGAAAATGTTGTTGCTTGATGGGAGGGGTTTGGGGGGATCAGCAAAAAAGGTGAAGGGATTAAGAAGGACAAATTGATTGTTACAGAATAGTCATGGGGATGTAAAGTACAGCATAGGGAATATAGTCAGTAATATTCTAATAACCAGGCATGGTGCTGAATGGGTGTGGGATTTATTGGGGTGATCACTTATTAAATTATGTAATGTATGGTCACTGGGGTATATGCCTGAAACTAATATAATAATGTATGCCAACTGTAAGTAGAAATAAAAAAAATTATTTGGAAAAAAAAAGAATGAAGTAACTTTCCTTCTACCTTCATACCTTGCTGTGCTATTTGAATCTTTATTTTGGTGCCATGAACATGCATTATTCATATGAAAATAAAAGAACAAATGATAAGTAAAATTAACTAACACTGCTTCTTTAGAATAAGCCCTAAAAGAAATTCTCCCATTTAAATAGTTATCAGAACCTGCCTGCAAAGGAAGCAGGCAGTGCTACATGCAGTTGTACAGATGAAAAAATAGACACTGGATGGATTTAGGGCTTTTAAAGGATACAGCCAACTAGTTAATGGTGAAATTAATACTTGAAGTTGAGGATTCTGACTCCTAAGACAAGATTTAATTTTTCATTTTTGAATGATCAAAACAAATTGTGATTTTTTTTCTCTCCTAGAACAATTATGTACTTTGCATGTTTTCCTAATAATATATATGTATACCTTCTAATATAATAAATGCTTGGGCTCTATTGAACTGTAGTTTATCCTCCAAATCTCTTGAAAGGAGATTTTTGTTTGTTTGTTTTTATTTGGATAAATTGAGTGAATGAGGTTACTGGGCATGCCATAAAAATCCATGTCTTTTTCATGTGCAGGTCTGAGTTCTCACAAGCATATATGGTCACATAACTATCACCAAAATCTGGAGACAGAACACTTGCATCACTTCCAAATTTCTCCATGTGCCACTTCATAAACAACCTCTGTCTCTACTCACAGATCCTAGCGTCCACAGACTTGGTTTCTGTAGCTGAAGTTGTGACTTTCCCAGAGTGTTACAAACAGAATGTTATGGTGTGCAGACTTTTTTCTTAACCTTACCCGAGGACATTTTTGCATTTATCTTCAGACAGAGCAGGAGGGAGAGAGGGAAGAAGAGAGAGACAGAGAGAGAATCATCGATGTGAAAGAGACACATTGACTGGTTGCCACCTGCAAAAGCCCAACGGGGGCTGGGGATGAACCTCAACCGAAGTATGTGCCGTTAGTGGGAAACAAACCTGGAACTCTTTAGTCCACGGGCCGATGTTCTAACCACTGAGCAAAACCGGACAGGGGTGGTGTGCAGACTTTTGAAGGTAGGTCATTTACTCATCATAACTCATGTTTTTGTATCTATCAGTGCTTCATTTCTGGTTATTTCTAGGATGTCTTCCATGTTATGAATGCACTACAATGTGTTTATCCATTTCCTACACAAGCACATTTCAGTTTGGCAATGGTCAATAAAGCCACTACAAACACTTGAATACAGATTTGTGTATAAACATGTTTTTATTTCTCTTGGGTAAATACCTAGGAGTGGAACAGCTAGAAAATATGAAAAGAATATGTTAACTTCATAAGAATCTGTTAAACTGTCTTCTAAAGTGATCATGCCATTTTGCATTACCACCAGTGATGCATGAGGGCCCCAGTCCCTTCACCTCCTTGACAGTACTCTGCAATATCAGTTCTGTTTTACTAGTTTAAGCAAGTCTAAAAGGTTTTGTCAACCCAGAGAATGAATGTGTCTGTTAAGAAGAACTCCTGGTGACTGATTGGGCTCAAATTTACCAATCAGAGCAGCTTTACTCCAATCAACCAGGATGGTGTTATTTGGACCTATCAAACTATGAAGATTTGAAGTCCTCATTTGCATAAGAATGGGTCAATCAGGGACCAGGAATAGGTAATATTCTCTTATATATCAGCCTCACCAGAGTGCACTTTTCAGTTTTCATTGAAGAGTGCCTTTCCACACCTGGAACTAGAGCTGTCTTACTAGAGTGGCGCTATCTTTCCAGTTGTAACACTAGGCCAGTTCTCCCAAGCTGTTCGACAGCTTTGCTGTATCATTATTGAATTTTATCACTATTGAGTGGTTTCACAAGTGAACTGTTTTCTTTCTTTTTTTTTTTTTATCCTCACCCGAGGACATTTTTTTTATTTTTTGTTCAGATAGAGCGGGAGGGAGAGAGAGGAAGAGAGAGAGAGAGAGAAACATTGACATTAAAGGCACACATCGAGTGGCTGCCGCCCGCAGGACCCAACCAGGGCCGGGGACAAACTGTAACCAAGGTACATGCCCTTAGCGGGAACCGAACCTGGGTCTCTCTGGACCACAGGCCGACACTCTAACCGCTGAGCCAAACCGACAAGTGAACTGTTTTCATTAAATAAAGTCTCTCACCACACAAACTGGAGTCTCCTGTTGGCAATGAATTGGCAGTGATGATGGTCTTTGGTTGACAGTTTGTAGTGAACTAGAGAATATAACTAAGAAATGTTTTTACAATTTATGCAGTTAAACTGGTTGTAGTTATTTAAGGACATTAGGCACCAAGAGACTTAGGAAGAGCAGATGTGATTTCCAGACTTCACCATCCCATGTACAGCTGCATGCAGCCCCTCTCACTGGCCCATCCCCTTTGCTATGAGGCTCAAATAAAACAATACGTGAGAGGGAAATGCAAGTAGAAAGCATTATTTAAATGTCATTTCATAATTTTGAAAAAATACTTTAATTATGTGTGAAAACTAGTCAAGAAAAAATTACTATGCTTTGTCTGTTATTTTTCACTCCAAAAAAAAGTTATATTCCAGATATGGGAGTACCAAAATCAACACAAATTATAAACAAGGAAGGTCACAAAAGTAGGACATAATGATTATACTTACTATGTCATTCACATCACACTCCAAAAAAAAAAAAAAAGTGAAGAATAATGATTTAACATTGTGCACTGAAGAAAAATAATTATGCCCTTAAATATTTAAAGCTCATTTCTATGAAGAAAAGTAGACTGGAATTCAGGGCACTAGGTTTCAAACCCAAATTTGCCATAAATTATTTCTAATTAAATAAACTACAAGAAACAAACAAATAAAAATGACACTAGGAAATCAATGACTGATGCAAACTGCAAAGACAACAGACTGTCAAAGGTGGGGACAGATATACCCCCCCCCCAAATACATGTGACTGAGACAAACCCTGGTTCTATGAGTGAGAACAGAGCATTCCCAGAGGAAATGCCACTGGGGTTTTCGAAACCCAACAATCCGGACAGTAGACATTAAAGTATAGGTGTGGGGACAAAGACCCACATCATTTAAATTCAAGATTCTATTGGAAAGCCCAAAGTAAAACAGTAATAACAGCTGGACACCAAAAATTCTGCTCATGCCCTGGCCGGTTTGGCTCAGCGGTTAGAGCTTCGCCCTGCGGTCCTGAGAGACCCGGGTTCGGTTCCCGCTAAGGGCGCGTACCTCGGTTGCAGTTTGTCCCTGGCCCTGGTCGGTTGTGCAGGTGGCAGCCACTCGATGTGTTCCTTTCACATCGATGTTTCTCTCTCTCTCTCTGTTCCTCTCTCTCCCTCCCACTCTACCTAAACAAAAAAATGGAAAAATGTCCTCGGGTGAGGATAAAAAAAAAAAAAAAAATCTGCTCATATCTCTTGGCTCAAATGCTTCCAAGTCCTCACCCAGCTGGCTACATTTTCCCTCAACCCTCTCTCTGGGTAGTGATTACCACTCTGGAGTTGGGAAGGTAGTTTCACTTCTTCTACATGTGCGTGAGAACGCACCTTGTTTTTCTGGCAGAGACTCTCTGGCTGTTGAAGCTTTCCATTTGTCAACCCTGCACTGATCAACACAGTGGTTGCAAGGCACATTTAGAATACAAATCCATAAAAATTAACAATTCAGTGCTAGGAGCACTAGTGGCATTTTTAAACGCTTTAAGGGTCCCATGTAGGGACAGCAGTGCAAAATAGGACACTACATTACTGTCGAGTTTTACTGGTCAGCCCTAGTCTCACTCCGCCTGTCACCTGGAAGAACTTCCTGGAGCTTAATTCTTCATGATTGTAAACCTTAAAGAATTTCCTGAAGTACAATATTCTATCAGACATTAAGCAACTTATTGAAGGTATGTATACTATTACTTATTTTTTAATATATGCATATGCATGTATTGGTACTTTGTAGAAAAATCTGGAAGAACTGTATTTAAAACAGGAAATAAGAAGTGGGAACATACAGAGGATGTTTATTTTCTAATTATACATTTATTATTGCTTGACCTTTTTCCAACAAACACATATAACTTTGTAATTAAAACAGAAACACACACACAGAACACAGGCATTTGGTGGTCTTGAAATAAGATGTTCCTGACAGTTGGGCTTCCCTGTTTATCTATTCTTCATCACGACACCAGTCTTTTATCTAACAGTTCTCTTTGTTATTCCCCTGCTCCCCTAATAGGTGCTAGTTCTCTTGCCTATGCCTTCTAATCTATGCCAAGTCACAAACTGCAAAAATGCTAGGCATTTACTATGTTCTATGAAGAGCGCAGAATTTCACAGGAGTGGAGCAGATCCCTTAGGTGGTCAGACCACAATCCATTGGCTGCCTTCTTTGCTAAAAAGACCCCAATTCTGTGCAAGTATTGGCCCCTTCCCTACAGAAGTCTGAAAGAGTTAGCCCTTGTACTCCAGGAGAGTATTCTAGTTTTACAAGCCAATCGTATGTTCCTGCTGCGTTAGTAATGATTGTATAAGGAGTGGGGCTGGTGAGTAAGTTCTGGTTACAAGACCAGAACTTTATAGAAAAAAAGCTTATGTCACTAAGAAATAATTTTTATAATATTTTGTCTTTTGCTGCCAATAGATGTGGTCATGTAGGGAATGATATCTGAAACTGCTGTAGACATTTTGTGACTATGGAGGAGCTTCAAACACTCAGAGGATGGCAGAGCCAGAGATGGAAGGAACAAGTTCACTGAAGCAATCAGTCCAACATGCCTTGTTTTTAAAGCAATTTAATATTGTTGCTGAGATCCAAAGGTAACTTACACAGTAGGTGCTATTTTTGATTTGGTGACTATTCTCTGTGAGTTCCCATTTCCCTGGAGCAGACACTGTGCTAATACTAATACAGGTATAGCTTTGCTGACAGCTAGTGCCTGTGTAATGGGTAGAAATCTATTCCTTACAGATTATTAAGTATTTCTTGAAAGACCCATGCTGTCAGCCACAATTATTCCTCCACATTTGCCCGTCATGGTTTTCCCTGTGGCAAACATGGCCACAAAATAATATTAGCCAGCTCTAAATTTCAAATTAGAACAATTGTTTTGTTTCTATTTTTTAACTCTAAGCTCCAGAATTCTGACCTCCCCCCACCATGGGATAGTAAACTTTCCCCCATTTGGATATATAAGACAATAATAGTATAAAGTAATTTACAAAGTTTCCAAGAACTATATTGTGACTTAAAATATTGCCTTTTCTTTTGATCTCATCCCAATATTCTTAGCCATACAGACAGTTGGTACTAAATAACTATACAACTCTCTAAAAACATATAACTTATAAATAGTAGATTTCTACCATATTTCTTCTAAATTGTTTATTTAAGCTATTTTTAGAAATTTACATATTTCATTGTTAATTACATTCTTCATTCTTCCCCTTAAATATCTTCAATTTATGTAGATTTTCAGATTTGATCTGCTTGAGTAAAAGAGAGCACACTTCCCTAAACTGTCTTTTAAGAGTTTTTGTATTTATTTATTGGGGTGACTTTGCTTAATAAAATTACATAGGTTTCAGGTATATGATTCTATAATATGTCATCTGTATATTGTATTGTATGCTCACCACCCCTAGTCAAGTTTTCTTCCAGAACAGTGGTCTTGAATGAAGAGCTTTCATGATGAAGTGGGCTCTGAGAGAGAGATTTGTTGAGCTTTAAATTATGTGAATATTCATGAACTCAGAGAATAAATTTTATCTCATAAACTATAGCAAATAGAAGATTGTGAAATGATGTAGAACAATTTTAAAAAACATGAAAGTTTTGTGTGGCTGGGTGGTTGAGCATCAACCCATGCACCAAGAGGTCATTGGTTTGATTCACAGTCAGGGCACATGCCCAGGTTGTGGGCTAAATCCCCAGTGGGGGGGCACATAGGAAGTGGTCAATTGATGTTCTCTCACATTAATGTTTCTATCTCTCTCTCCCTCTCACTTCCTCTCTCTCTAAAATCAATAAAGAAAAATAAATAAATAAAAATCACGAAAGTTTCAAAAGAAAACTGAATCAGAGAAATAGATACTTGGGAGCTCCTGCAGTGGAGGACTTTATGTGATAACGTGGCCAGGCCACAGTACACAGGTATTTGGTCAAACACCAGTCAGAATGTTGCTGTGAAGGTGTTTTTTTAGATGAGATTAACCTTTAAATTAGTAAATGTTGAGTAAAGCATATTGCCCTCCATAAGGTGAGTGAGCTTCTTCTAATGAATTGAAGGCCTTAAGAGAAAAGACTTGCCCTGGCCGGTTTGGCTCAGCGGTTAGAGCATTGGCCTGCGGTCCGGAGAGACCCAGGTTCAGTTCCCGCTAAGGGCATGTACCTCGGTTGCGTTTGTCCCTGGCCCTGGTTGGTTGTGCGGGTGGCGACCACTCAATGTGTCCCTTTCACATTGATGTTTCTCTCTCTCTCTGTTCCTCTCTCTCCCTCCCACTCTTCCTGAATGAAAAATGGAAAAATGTCCTCAGGTGAGGATGATTAAAAAAAAAAAAAAAAAGAAAGAAAAGACTGAGGTCCCCAGAAGGAGGGGGAATTTCACCTGCAGGTTGCCTTCAGACTTAAGACTGCAACAGAACTTCTCTGGGCCTCCAGCCTGCCCTGCAATTGCAGACTGCAGCACCTCAACTGCACTACCTAACTATTTAAAGTATTTATCTCTATATATAGATTGCAAACATAGAAATAGATATAGATATATAATATGTATATATGTAATATATACATATATAGGGTCTGAGTCTGCTCAGGCTGCTATAACAACATACCATACCATCAAATGAGTGGCTTAAGAAACAAACTTTTATTTCTCACTGTTCTGATAAAAACCTGCTTGCTGGTTCATAGAAGGCCATCATTTTATTCTCACAAGGCATAAGGAGTGAGGGTTATCTTTTTAAGACCACTAATCATATTCATGATGGTTCCATCTTCATAACCTAATAACCTCCCCAAATTCCCAACTCCAAATAATATCACAAAGGAGATTAGGTTCCAACATATAAAATTGGGGGGGATACATTCAGTCTATAATACATGTTAATATTAATTTATATATATATAAATTTTCTATTGGCTCTGTTTCTCTGGAGAACCTTATAGTATCTGCGTAAGGACCCGGAGCTTAATTCCAAGCCCCAGGATGAGAAGTTACAAAAGCTACTAGTAGGTGTAGAGGACCTGAGAATAAAAATGTAATATAGCCCAGCTGGTGTGGCTCAGTGGATTGAGCGCTGTCCCATGGTCTGAGAGATCCTAGTTTATTCCCAGTCAGGGCACAGGCCTGGGTTGTGGGCTTAAACCCCAGTAGGGGGCGTGCAGGAGGCAGTGGATTGATGTTTCTCTTTCACATCGATGTTTCTATTTCTCTCTCCTTTCCTCTCTCTCTAAAAAAATAAATAAAATAATAATAATAATAGAGCCACTTATTTATTTATTTAATTTATTTATTTTTGTCATTACCCAAGGACACTTTTGCATTTATCTTCAGATAAAGTAGGAAGGAGAGAGGGAGGAAGAGAGAGAAACATCGATGTGAGAGACACATCAACTGGTTGCTACCCACACTACCCCAACCAGTTCTGGGGACAAACTGCAACCAAGGTATGTGCTCCTGGTGGGAACCAAACCCAAGACTCTCTGGTCTGTGGGTCGGTGCTCTAACCACTGAGCAAAACCAGCCAAGGCAAGCCACTTTATTTCTTTATTTTAATCCTCACCCAAAGATATGTTTTTTAATTGATTTTTAAAGAGAGAGGGAGAGAGAGAAAACATCAATGTTAGAAACATCGATTGGTTGCCTGCAACTTAGGTATGTGCCCTGATCAGGAATTAAACCTGCAAACTTTGGTGCAAGGGGTGATGCTCCAACCAACTGATTCACCTGGCCAAGGCAAAATAGAGACACTTTAAAATGGAGCTGCAGCTGCCATCCCAAAAGAATTGCCATGCATGTCTTATACCTCAAAACTTTTGGATGTTATTAACACAGTACAAAATAACCTTAGGACTGGGTCTGAAGCCACCTTGTATCCCAAAGAACTGTTTGCAAGGATAACAACAAAGAAGATATAACTACTGGATTGGTGGTTACTGGACTAAAAATTAAAAACATTGTTTAAAATTAACATCAGTATGTTAGCTTATCTGAACCAATAGCATTTCCTTCCTTCTACTGATATAATTGTTTCCCTTCCCCATATCATAAATATCCCTTGACTTTGTCTCCTAATCAAAGTACTATTTGGGTTTCTGCTTGAATCAGGGATTCTGGAACAGCCATTCTTTGATATCTCAAATAAGTGCTTGTTGCCTCTCACTTTAAAAGGCTTTTACTTTTAGGTTAACATATCTGGCATAGTCAAACAAGATATGACTCACCTTCATGGTCCTGGGTCCTCGGGAAATAGGTATGGTACCTACAGAGCCTCTTTTGTGCTCAGTACTTTCATGGACTGCTGCCTTCCTGACGGTGAAGCCTGCTTAAATCCAAATCGCCTGTTTTTGTTGATTAAGGTCAAAGGCCTTTATTTGAAATAAGGAAATAATTTGTTTCCCTATAGCCCAGGTGCCAGCAAATGACAAGATGCCACTGGAATTTCATAATATATGGAAGTCTTTTTTTCCTTTCTCAGGATGGACTTTCCACAGCTCACAGATGTAAGAAGTGCCAGATGGGGGTTAAGCAGCTCAAAGGGTTTCCCTGGCAGGCCAGTACTCATTGAATTGTGCTCTCTTGTCTCCTTTTTTGTCTCTCTCTGTAATTCTGTTTATCATAAGAAAGAGATTTCATAAGGAGAGAGACCCAAACCTCTTGAGGATAATAGAATTCATTCTTTCATTGATAAGCAGAAACTTCTAAAAGATAGAATAACTTCTAAAAAAATTATTTAGGGATTGAGAAGATGGCAATGGGCAGGACTGGAGCATGGGTGAGTGTGAGACTGTGAGTGAATGTGAGCATGGAAGACCAACCTTGAGCAGTGTAGAGACACAAGACAGAGGTACCTGTGCTGTGGACAGAAAGCAGATGGTTCTGTGGTAAGCGGCAAGTCGGCAAACTTTCCCCAGTGTGGCCGGGAGGCCCTACCATTTTGAAGGATCCCAGGTCATCCCTGGGAGGAGGAAACAGGGAGCAGCTGTGGCCCAGCAAACTGAGTCCACTAGAATGCCCTGCACCATCCATCCAGTGGACTCAGTTTTGTTGGCAAGGTCAGATACCTGCAGCAGTAGCCCAAACCAGCTGGGAGCCGGAGCCCCATCTCCAGCAGCAGCAGTGGTTCATCCAGGCCCAGGACAGAGCTGTGGCCCCAAAGGCTCCAGGCCAGTGCACAGCCAGCCCAGGCCCCAGGTCCGTGGTGGCATGGAGGCCAGCCTAGGCCGGCTGCACACAGGCTCACCCAGGCTCCGGGCCCCTGGAGGTGCAGAGGCTAGCCCAGACTCCAGGCCTGCAGTGGTGTGGAGGCCAGCCCAGGCTCCAGGCCCATGGCAGTGTGAAGGCCAGCCCAGGCTCTAAGCCCTCAGTGGCATGCAGGCCCTCCCAGGCTCCAGGCCTGCCCAGGATCCAGGCCTGCAACAGCACAGCAGCCAGCCCAGGCTCAAGGCAGCTTATCCAGGCTCTGAGGTGGAGGCACTAGCACCAGCTTGGTAGCTCGGCACCTCCCCCCATAGCAACAGTGACTGGGAGGGAGTAGAGCCCCAAACAAGCATTAGAAGCTCAGACTGGCAGCTGAAACCATCCCCAGTGGCATCAGCAAAGACTGATCAAGAGCAGTACCCCAGACTAAGCAGCTGAAACCTGCCCCTAACAAGTGCAGCAGTGAAGTTGGAGTGGAGCCCCTCCCCACAGCAGCAGCAAAATCCCAGGTGTGGAGCATCCTCAGCCCCCAATAGCAGTAAAGGATTGGGACATAAGAACACCTCCTGGCAGCAGCAGCAGCAGCAGCAGCAACAGCAGTAGCAGCAGCAACTGACACTTGCCCCAGCAGCGACTAATTAGAAGCTAAGCCCCACAAGGCAGCAGAGTTTCCCAACAGCACACTAGAGGGACCCACCCACCCCAGATGCATACCAGAGGGACCCACAAACCCCAGAAGGGCACCAGTGGAACCCACAAACCCCAGAAGGACACCAGCTGGACCAACACACCCCAGCAGCATATCAGAGGGATCCAAAAATCCCAGCAGGGCACCAGATGAACTCATGCACCCCAGGAAGCAGCAGCACATATTGGCAGCTAAAACCCATCTCTAGCAGCATCAGCAGAAGCTGATCAAGAGCAATGTCTCAGCCCAAGCAGCAGTGAGTCTTGGAAAACCACGATCTGCATGACAGACCAACTTTAGCCTCCAGTTGTCAACTCTCCAGGACCCACAGCAGACAAGAGGAGTCATACACCAAAACAGGCTGAGAGACACAGCAGCCTTAATTGATGCACACTGACCTGCCTACACATTTCAACATCCCTCACCAGGCGTAGAACTACCAAATTGCTAAAATGGTGAGACAAAGAAACAACACCCAGATGAAAAAAAAAAAAAGGAATCACCAGAAAAGGAACTGCAGGAACCAGAAGAAAGCAAATTGTCACATAAAGAACTCAAAGTACTTTAAGGGTACTCAAAAAATTTGGTGAGAATTACAAGCAAGTTAATAAGAATTAAGAACTACTTAATTAAGCAACTACTTCAGCTTTAAAAAGGAGGTAGAAGCTATGCATAAAGTGGTTGAAGCTATACATAAATACCAAGGGGAAATAAAGAATGACTTAGCTGATATGAGAAATACCTTAGAAGGGTTCAATAGTAGAATAGAAGAAGCTGAAGACTGAATCAGAGACTTAGAAGACAAGGTAGAGAAAAACACCCAAAAAGAGCAGCAAATGGACAAAAAGTTTAAAAAGCAGGAGAACAGGGGGGACTGACTTCATAGGTTTTGTGGAGGAGAAAGAGTTTAAAAATCACTGGCACGGACTTTGCTCTGGATAGGAAAAATGGCGGGAGAGTGAACAGAGCTACACAGACCATCTCCCAGGACCAAACGGGATTTACAATGAAAATAACGGCAAATCGTCAGGGGCAACCAAAAGACACCTTGGAGGACCACATAACCGGGGACACCGAATCAATCCTGGTAGGCTTGCGAGGACGCGAGAGGGGGCCAGGAGCACATGGTCCAAAGTGGTCTGGGCAGGGACCAGGGGACTCGGCGGGAAGTTGCTGCTACTGCCTCGGCTATGACCCTGCATGAGTCCTGCGAACTCTGCTGCCTGCTAAGACCTCGTATGGTGCCACACAGACAGGCATGAACTCGCTGCGACCAGGGGACTCAGCAGGATGCTGCTGCCACCTTGGCTGCAACCCCAGCTAAGTCCTGCAAACTCTGTGAGCTAAGCCATCGGCTGGTGCCACACGGACTTGCTGGAACCAGGGGACTCTGCGGGAAGCTGCTGCCACCTCGGCAGAGTCACACTACCGCGGCATAGTCCTGGGGTGTATGCTGAGTGCAACGCCCTCGGCTGGTGCAACAGCCGCGGCTGCCCTTGGCTGGAGGCAGCGCCCTCGGGTTAAAAGTCCCACGTGGCTCCACAAAGCAGAGTACAGACAGAGGCTAAATTGGCAGCAGAAAATAAACTTGGGATCTGGCAGAGGGAAGGAAGACTGGACTGGAACTGTGTGGGGACACTTGGGTTTTGGAGGGTGCTAAGAGCTTTTGCTGACTGTAGCCACACAGGACTGTGGTTATTTTACTCCTTCCCAGGGACCTGGGGAGAAGCGGAGGTTCCGCCCTCAAAGATATAACCTCACCTGGTGGCCATTGAAATGCTAATTGAGGTCCATTAACAACCAGTGTCTGCCCCACCCTTAGTAAATCCACTTTCACTGAGCAACTGAGGGAGTTTTTCAGGCAACTCAGAAACCAAGGATCTTCAGGTGACCTCTACTAATAGCCTCCAGGCAAAAAATGCTGGAGGATAATTACCATTACCTGGGCTAGCAACACTAACCAGAAAAGCTAAACCTTGAAGGTGGTATTTAACGTGTGTCCTCCTAGCTAATCCAAACCCAGGAGAGGGAGCCACAAACAGCAGAACACCAACACATACAGGGAAAATTTGGCAGACTCCAAAGCCCACTGTGATAACCAAAATGATGAAAAAACAAAACAAAAGACAAATGAAAGAAAAAGAGACCTCTATGAAAGCTGACATAAATGAGGTGCAGTTAAACAAGTTAACAGAACTAGAATTAGAGCCATGATGTTGAGGAAGCTCAACAGCATGTGTAAGGTTATGAGCACCATGAGTAAAAACATAGAAATGTTGAAAATCAACCAGTTGAAAATTTAAAAAAACCAACAAGAAGAAATGAAGAATGACATATCAGAAATGAAAAACACATTGGAAGGTCTAAAAAGCAGAGTAGAGGAAGCTGAGGACCGGATCAGTGAATTAGAAGACAGGCTAGAAAAAATCAACCAATCAGAAAACCAAAAGGAAAAAACGATTGAAAAAACAGGAAGACAGCTTAAGACAACTCTGGGACAACTGGAAACGGAATAATATTCGCATCATAGGAGTCCCTGAAGAAGAAGAAAATGAGCAAGGGTTAGAGAATATATTCAAAGAAATAGTGACAGAAAACTTCCCTAATTTGGTGAAGGAAGAAGGCATACAAGTTCAAGAAGCATAGAGAGCCCCAAGTAAGAACAACCCAAACAGGCCTACACCAAGACACATAGTAATCAAACTGCCAAAAATTAAAGACAAAGAGAGAATCCTAAAAGAGGTAAGAGATAAGCAACAGGTAACCGACAAAGGAAACCCCATAAGGCTCTCAGGTTACTTCTCACAAGAAACACTACAGGCCAGAAGGAAATGGCATGAAGTAATCAAGGTCATGAAAAACAAGGATCTGAATCCAAGACTACTCTACCCAGCAAGGCTATCATGCAAAATAGAAGATCAAATAAAGAGCTTCCCAGACAAAAAAAAAAGTCTAAGGGAATACATTACCACCAAACCAGCACTGCAAGAAATGTTAAAAGGACTGCTGTAATTAGCAAGAGAAATGGGAAGAAAAATAGAACCACACTACACAAAAATGGCAATAAATAAGTATATATCAATAATCACCTTAAATGTAAATGTACTGAATGCTCCCATAAAAAGACACAGAATAGCTGATTGGATAAGAAAACAAGACTCATCTATATGTTGTTTACAAGAGACCCACCTCACAACCAAAGACTCACATAGATTGAAAGTGAAGGGATGGAAAAAAATCTTCCAAGCAAACGGAAAAGAAAAAAAGCTGGGGTAGCAATACTCATATCTGATTAAATAGATTTCAAAATGAAGGTCATACCTAGAGACAAAGAGGGCCACTACATAATATTGAAAGGATCTATCCAACAGGAAGATATAACCTTGATAAACATATATGCACCCAATATAGGAGCACCAATATATATTAAAAAACTTCTGGAGGACTTCAATGCAGATATCGAAAGCAATACAATCATAGCAGGGGACTTCAACACCCCGCTCACATCACTGGATAGATCCTCTAGACAAAAAATTAGCAAGGAAACAGAGACTCTAAATGAAGCACTAGACCAAATGGATTTAATAGATATATACAGAGAACTACAACCCATAACTACAGAATTGACATTCTTCTCAAGTGCACATGGAACATTCTCAGAGATAGACGACATGTTAGGGCACAAACTAAGTCTCTATAGTTTCAAGAAGATTGAAATTATGTCAAGCATCTTCCAGATTACAATGGCATGAAACTACAAATCAATTGCAAGAAGAACATATGAAGACATTTGAACACATGAAAGCTAAATGGCATGTTATTAAACACTGAAAGGGTCACTGAAGAGATCAAGGAGGAAATCAAAAACTTCCTGGAAACCAATGAAAATGAAGACACAACAACACAAAATCTATGGGATGCAGCAAAAGCAGTTCTGAGAGGGAAGTTCATAGCACTACAGGCCAACCTCAAGAAACAAGAAAAATATTTAATAGATTATCTAACCTCACAAATTAAAGAACTAGAGAGCAAACAAAAATAAAACCCCATAGCAAGTAGAAGGAAGGAAATAGTAAAGATCAGAGCAGAAATGAATGGCATAGAGACCAAAAAAAAACAATTCAAAGGATCACTGAAACAAAGAGCTGGTTTTTTGAAAAGATAAACAAGAATGATTGACACTTAGCTAGACTCAACAAGAAACAAAGAGAGAGAACCCAAATACACAAAATCAGAAATGAAAGAGGAGAGTTAACAACTGAAACCACAGATATACAAAAGATCGTTAACATCTACTATGAACAATTATATGGCAAAAAATTCGACAATCTAAGCGAAATGGAGAAATTTCTAGAAACACATAGTCTCCCAAAACTGGATCAGGAAGACATAGAAAACTTGAGAAGACCAATTTCAACAGAAGAAAGTGAAGATGTAATCAAGACTCTCTCAGCAAACAAAAGCCCAAGCCCAGATGGCTTCACGGGGAAGTTTTACTGAACATTCAAAGAAGAACTAATACCCATTCACCTCAAACTATTTCAAAAAATTGAAGAAGAAGGAAGACTTCCAAACTTGTTTTATGAATCCAGCATAATTCTAATTCCAAAACCAGAAAAAGACACAACAAAGAAAAAAACTACAGGCCAATATCCCTGATGAACATAGATGCCAAGATCCTGAACAAAATACTAGCTAATCGGATCCAGCAATACACCAAAAAAATTATCCACTATGACCAAGTGGGATTCATCCCAGGGATGCAAGGCTGGTACAATATTTGCAAATCCATAAATGTGATACACCACATAAATAAAATGAAGAAAAAAAACCACATGACCATATCAATAGATGCTGAAAAAGCCTTCGACAAAATCCAGCATCCATTTCTGATAAAAATGCTCAGCAATGTGGGAATAGAGGGATCATATCTAGACATAATAAAGGCCATATATGAAAGACGTAGAGCCAACATCATACTCAATGGGCAAAACTAAAAGCATTTCCCTTAAGGACAAGAACAAGACAAGGATGCCCACTTTCGCAACTCCTTTTTAACATAGTACTCAAAGTCTTAGCCAGAGCAATCATACAGGAAGAAAAAATAAAAGGGATCCAAATTGGAAAGGAGGAAGTGAAGTTGTCATTATTTGCAGATGACATGATACTATACATAGAAAACCCCAAAGACTCCATGAAAAGTTTACTAGACTTAATAAATGAATTTGGCAAAGTAGCAGGATACAAAATTAATGTCAAGAAATCAATGGCATTCTCCAAGGATGAACTCACAGAAAGAGAAACTAAGAACACAATTCCGTTTACCATTACAGCAAAAAGATTAAGATAACTAGGAATAAATTTAACCAAAGAAATAAAGGACCTATTCGCAGAAAACTACAGGTCATTGAAAAAGAAATAGAGGAAGATATAAAAAAGTGGAAGCACATACCATGTTCATGGATTGGGAGGATTAACATCATTAAAATGCACATATTACCCAAAGCCATCTATAGATTCAATGTAATCTCCATCAAAATACCAATGGCATACTTCCCAGAATTAGAACGATCATTTCAAAAGTGCATATGGAACCAGGAGACCGAAATGGTGGCGAAGTGAATGGAGCTACACAGACCATCTCCCAGGACCAAACTGGATTTACAACGAAAATAAAGGCAAATCATCAGGAAGGGGTAATTGAAAGACACCTTGGAGGACCACATAACCAGAAACACCGATTCAATCCTGGCAGGCTTGCAAGGACGCGAGAGGGGGCCGGGAGCCCACGGTCCTCAGCGGACTTGGCAGGGACCAGGGATTAGGCGGGAAGTTACTGCTACCGCTGCCCTTGTGACCCTGCGTGGGTCCTGGGAACTCTGTTGCCTGCTAAGCCCTCAACTGGTGCCGCACAGTCTCGGGGGGGAACAGGGGACTCGGCGGGACGCTGCTACCAAGGCTGAGTCCCACAAACTCTGTGTGCTAAGCCCTCGGCTGGTGCCACACGGACTCGCGGGGACCAGAGGACTGTGCTGGACGCTACTGCCACCTCAGCAGTGTCCCGCTACCGTGGCTTGGTCCTGGGGTTTCTGCTGAGTGCAACGCCCTAAGTTGGAGCCCCTGCAGGGCCTCCTTTGGCTGGAAGCAGTGCCCTCGGGTTAAAAGTCCCAGGCGGCTCCACGATGCAGAGTCCAGACAGAGGCTAAATTGGCAGCAGCCACTCACCTTGGGCTCCGGCAAAGGGAAGGCAGACTTGACTAGAACTGTGTGGAGACACTCAAGTTCTGGAGGGTGCTAACAGCTTTCACTGAGTGCAGCCATGCAGGACTGTGCTTATTTTACTCCTTCCCAGGGCCCTGGGGAGAGGTGGCAGGCCCTCCCTCAGAGATTCAACCCTACCTGGTGGCCATTGAAATGCTAATTGAGGCCCATTAACAACCAACAGCTGCATTACTCTCAGGAAGTCCTCTTACACTGAGCACCAGAGGGAGTTTTTCAGGCAACTCAGAAACCAAGGTCTGCAGGTGACTTCTACTAAAAGCCTCCAGGCAAAAAAAAAAAAAAAAAAATCTAGAAGATAACTCCCAGGGCTAGCATCACTAACCAGAAAAGCTAAGACTTGACAGTGGTCTTTAAAGTGGGTCCACCATGGTGCCTCCAAACCCAGGAGAGGGAGCCACAAACAGCAGAACACCAACACCCACAGGATAATTTGGCAGACTCCAAAGCCCACTGTGATAGCCAAAATGGTGAAAAACAGAAACAAAAGCCAAATGAAAGAATAAGAAACATCTATGGAAGATGAGCTAAAAGAGGTACAGTTAAGCAAGGAAACAGAACTAGAATTTAGAGCAATGATGTTGAGGAAGTTCAACAGCATGTGTAAGGACATGAGCACCATGTGTAAAGACATGGAAATGTTGAAAATCAACTAGTTGGAAATTAAAAACAAACAAGAACAAATAAAGAATGACATATCAGAAATGAAAAACACATTGGAAGGTCTAAAAAGCAGAGTAGGGGAAGCTGAGGACCGGATCAGTAAATTAGAAGACAGGGTAGAAAAAAATTAACAAATCAAAAAAGCAAAAGGAAAAAAACGATTAAAAAACAGGAAGACAGCTTAAGAGAACTCTGGGACAACTGGAAATGGAATAATATTCGCATCACAGGAGTCCCTGAAGAAGAAGCAAATAAGCAAGGGTTAGAGAATATATTCAAAGAAATAGTGACAGAAAACTTCCCTAATTTGGTGAAGGAAGAAGGCATTCAAGTTCAAGAAGCACAGAGAGCCCCAAGTAAGAAGAAACCAAACAGGCCTACACCAAGACGCATAGTAATCAAAATGCCAAAATTTAAAGACAAAGAGATAATCCTAAAAGCAGCAAGAGATAAGCACCAGGTTACCTACAAAGGAAACCCCATAAAGCTCTCAGCTGACTTCCCTCAAGAAACACTACAGGCTAGAAGGGAATGGCATCAAATAATCAAAGTCATGAAAAACAAGGATCTGAATCCAAGACTACTCTACCCAGGAAGGCTATCATTCAAAATAGAAGGTCAAATAAAGAGCTTCCCAGACAAAAAAAAAAAAAAAAAAAAGGCTAAGAGAATACATTAGCACCAAACCAGCACTGCAAGAAATGTTCAAAGGACTGCTGTAATTACCAGGAGAAATGGGAAGAAAAATAGAACCACACTACACAAAAATGGCAATGAATAAGTACATATCAATAATCACCTTAAATGTAAATGGACTGAATGCTCCCATAAAAAGACACAGAGTAGCTGATTGGATAAGAAAGCATGACTCATCTATATGTTGTTTACAAGAGACCTACCTCACAACCAAAGACTCACATAAATTGAAAGTGAATGAATGGAAAAAAATCTTCCAAGCAAAAGGAAAAGAAAAAAAAGCTGAGGTAGCAATACTTATGTATGATAAAATAGATTTCAGAATGAAGGCCATAATTAAAGACAAAGAAGGCCACTACGTAATATTGAAAGCATCTATCCAACAAAAAGATATAACCTTGATGAACATATATGCACCCAATAGAGGAGCATCAAAATATATTTAGAAACTTCTGGAGGACTTCAAAGGAGAAAGCGATAGCAATACAATCATAGCAGGGGACTTCAACACCCCACTGACATCACTGGATAGATCCTATAGACAAAAAATTAGCAAGGAAACAGAGACTCTAAATGAAGCACTAGACCAAATGGATTTAATATATATCTACAGAGAACTACACCCAAAAACTACAGAATTCACATTCTTCTCAAGTGCACATGGAACATTCTCAAAGACAGACCACATGTTAGGGCACAAACATAGTCTCGACAAGGTCGAGAGGATTGAAATTATATCAAGCATCTTTTCAGACCACATTGGCATGAAACTAGAAATCAATTGCAAGAAGAACATACAAAGACATTTGAATACATGGAAGCTAAATAGCATGTTATTAAACAATGAATGGGTCACCGAGGAGATCAAGGAAAAAATCAAAAACTTCATAGAAACCAATTGAAATGAAGACACAACAACACAAAATCTATGGGATGCAGCGAAAGCAGTTCTGTGAGGGAAGTTCATAGCACTACAGGCCTACCTCAAAAAAGAAGAAAAATCTCTAATAGACTATCTAACCTCACAACTTAAAGAACTAGAGAGCAAACAAAAAGAAAACCCCAGAGCAAGTAGAAGGAAGGAAATAGTAAGGATCAGAGCAGAAATAAATCATATAGAGATTGAAAAAATCAATAATACAAAGAGCTGTTTTTTTCGAAAAGATAAAAAAGTTTGATGGAGCCTTAGCTAGACTCACCAAGAAACAAAGAGAGAGAACTCAAATACACAAAATCAGAAATGAAAGAGGAGAGATAACAACGGACACCACAGAAATACAAAAGATCGTTAACAACTACTATGAACAATTATATGGCAACAAATTTGACAATCTAAGCCAAATGGAGAAATTTCTAGAAACACATAGTCTCCCAAAACTGGATCAGGAAGACATAGAAAACTTGAACAGACCAATAACAACAGAAGGAATTGAAGATGTAATCAAGACTCTCCCAGCAAACAAAAGCCCAGGCCCGTATGGCTTCACAGGGGAGTTTTACCGTACATTCAAAGAAGAACTAACACCCATTCTCCTCAAACTATTTCAAAAAATTCAAGAAGAAGGGAGACTTCCAAACTCGTTTTATGAAGCCAGCATAATTCTAATTCCAAAACCAGAAAAAGACACAACAAAGAAAGTAAACTACAGGCCAATATCCCTGATGAACATAGATGCCAAGATCCTGAACAAAATACTAGCAAATCAAATCCAGCAATACACCAAAAAAATTACCCACCATGGCCAAGTGGGATTCATCCCAGGGATGGAAGGCTGGTACAATATTCGCAAATCCATAAATGTGATACACTACATAAATAAAATGAAGAATGAAAACCACATGACCATATCAATAGATGCTCAAAAAGCCTTCGACAAAATCCATCATCTATTTCTGATAAAAATGTTCAGCAATGTGTGAATAGAGGGATCATATCTAGACATAATAAAGGCCATATATGAAAGACCTACAGCCAACATCATCCTCAATGGGCAAAAACTAAAAGCATTTCCCTTAAGAACAGGAACAAGGCAAGAATGCCCACTTTCACCACACCTATTTAACATAGTACCAGAAGTCTTAGCCACAGCATTCAGACAGAAAGAAAAAATAGAAAGGATCCAAATTGGAAAGGAGGAAGTGAAATTGTCATTATTTGCAGATGACATGATACTATACATAGAAAACACCAACGACTCCATGAAAAGATTACTAGACTTAATAAATGAATTTGGCAAAGAAGCAGGATACATAATTAACGTCAGGAAATCAATGGTATTCTCATACACCAATGATGAACTCACAGAAAGAGAAACTAAGAAAACAACCCCATTTACCATTGTGGCAAAAAAAAAAATTAAGATACCTAGGAATAAATTTAACCAAAGAAATAAAGGACCTATTTGCAGAAAACTATAGGTCATTGAAAAAAGAAATAGAGGAAGATATAAAAAAGTGGAAGCACATACCCAGTTTATGGATTTGGAGATTTAACATCATTAAAATGTCCATATTATCAAAAGCAATATATAGATTCAACGCAATCCCCAACAAAATACAAATGGCATACTTCACAGAATGAGAACAAATACTTCAAAAGTTCATATGGAACCAAAAAAGGCCTCGAATAGCCACAGCAATCTTGAAAAGGAAGAACAAACTTGGAGGGATCACAATACCAGATTTTAGGTTATACTACAAAGCCACTGTAATCAAAACAGCCTGGTTCTGGCACAAGAACAGGTATATAAACCAGTGGAACAGAACAGAGAACCCAGAAATAGACCCAAGGCAATATGCTCAATTAATATTTGACAAAGGTGGCAAGAGTATACAGTGGAGTAAGGACAGCCTCTTTAATAAATGGTACTGGGAAAATTGGACAGTTACTTGCAGAAAAATAAAACTAGACCATCAACTTACACCCTACATGAGAATAAACTCAAAATGGATAAAAGACTTAAATGTAACTCATGAATCCATAAAAATCCTAGAGGAGACTGTAGGCAAAAAAATTTCAGACCTCATACACAGCAGAATTTTTACTGACACATCACCTAAGGCAATAGAAACAAGGGAGAAAATGAACACATGGGACTCTATCAAACTCAAAAGCTTCTGAACAGCGAAAGATACAATCATCAAAATGGAAAGGATAACCACTGTATGGGAGAGCATAATTGCCAATGATATATTAGATAAGGTGTTAATTTCCAATACATATAGAGTGCTCATACAAGTCCACAAAAGGAAGACAATGAATCCAATTAAAAAATGGGCAGAGGAACTAAATAGACACCTCTCCAAACAGGACATACAAATGGCTAAGAAACAAATGAAGAAATGCTCATAATCACTAATCATCAGAGAGATGCAAATTAAAACTACAATGAGGTATCACCTCACACCTGTCAGAATGGCCGCCATCAACAAGTCATCAAACAACAAGAGTTTGCGAGGGTGTGGAGAAATGGGGACTCTAGTGCACTGCTGGTGGGAATGCAGAATGATGTAGCCACTATGGAAA
Organism: Molossus molossus; assembly: GCF_014108415.1. Taxonomy (NCBI): domain Eukaryota; kingdom Metazoa; phylum Chordata; class Mammalia; order Chiroptera; family Molossidae; genus Molossus; species Molossus molossus. The sequence continues at coordinate 54,578,825 of NW_023425377.1, read as the reverse complement.
ACTATATGGTGTTACCTCAAAAAATTAAAAATTGAACTTCCATTTGACCCAGTGATCCCACTTCTAGGAATATACCCTAAGAAGCCTGTATCCCCAATCAGAAAGAATATATGTACCCCCCTCTTCATAGCAGCACTATTTACAATAGCTAAGATCTGGAAACAGCCCACGTGTACATCAGTAGATGAATGGATAAAAAAAAGCTCTGGTACATATACACAATGTAGTTCTACACAGCTGTAAGAAAGAAAGGTCTCTTATTCTTTGAGACTACATGGAGGGACCTGGAAAGTATCATCCTAAGTGATACAAGCCAAACAGAAAGACAAGTTTCATATGATCTCACTTACTTGTGGAATATAATGAACATAAGAGTCTGAGGAATGGGTTAGTCCCAGAGATGTGGAATTGGGGTACAGACTGACAATCCCCTAAAGAGGGAGTGGTGGGGGAGAGATAAACCATAGAACTTATATGCATGCATGCATGAACAGTGGACATGGACAACAAACTGGGGAAAGGGCATGGAGGGAAGGGGAGGGGTGAATCAGTGGGGGCAAAAAGAGAAACATCTGTAACAAAAATTAATAATTAAAAAAAAAAAAACAGGAGAATATTTTAAGGGAGCTGTGGGATAATACAAAACATAACAACATTTGCATTATAGGGATACCAGAAGGGGAAGAATCAGAGAAAGGAATAAAGAACCCATTTGAAGAAATAATGGCAGAAAACTTTCCTAAACTGGTGAAGGAAAAAGTCACACAAGTCCAAGAAACACAGAAAGTCCCAAGCAAGATGGACCACAGAAGACCCACAGCTAGCTACATCATAATAAAAATGGGAAACATTGAAAATAAAGAAAGAATCTTAAAAGAAGCGAGAGACAGAAAGTTACCTACAAGGGAGCTCTCATTAGACTGTCAGCTGCTTTCTCAGTAGAAATGCTGCAGGCCAGAAGAGAGTGGCATGAAGTGTACAAAGTAATGCAACTCAAGGGTCTGAATCCAAGACTACTCTATCCAGCAAGGCTATTATTCAAAATTGAGGAAGAAATAAAGAGCTTCAGGGATAAAAAAAAAAAAAAAAAAAAAAAAACACTAAAGAAATTCACCACCACCAAACCAGCACTGCAAAAAATGCTGAAGGGACTGTTGTAAGAAGAAGAAGAAACAGAGAGAGAGAGAGAGAGAGAACAGACATAAAATAAAACTAATAACTATCAATAATTACCTTAAATGTAAATGGCTTAAATGCTCCAATCAAAAGACATGGGATAGCTGACTGGATAAGAAAGCATGAGCCATATATATGCTGTCTACAAGAAACTAACTTCACAACAAAAGACTCACACAGGGTGAAAGTGAAGGGATGGAAGAAAATTTACCAAGCGACTTCCGGTCAAGATGGCGGCGTAGGTAAACGCGGTATCGCATCTCCCACAACCACATCAAAGTTACAACTAAACTACAGAACAACCATCATTCAAACCCGCCTGAAATCAAGCTGAATGGAAGTCCTACAACTACGAAATTAAAACAGAAGCCACATCCAGACTGGTAGGAGGGGCGGCGGCGCAAAGGGCGGCAGCGGTGGCTGCGGAGGCTGCAGGCAACGGGCTGGTCCCACACCCAAGTGTGGCGGATAAAAATCAGGAGGCTCCCACGGCTGGGAAGGTCCTTCCTGAGGACTGAGGGGTCCCTGTCCCACACCAGGTACCCCGCTCAGGGTTCCAGTGCCAGGAAGAGAAGTCCCCATAACTTCTGGCTGGAAAAACCAGCAGGAACTGAGGCTCAGGGAAGCTAACATGGCTGGAGCCCCAGGCAGCTCCCTAAAGGGCCTGCACACAGACTTATTGGACTGTCTCCCTCTAAGCTTGGAGGGGAGGCAGCTCAAGGCGCAACAGAGACATACAGGGAAGAACTGAGCTGTTTGGCACTGGAGCAAGGGCTGGAGAGGGGGTTTTCTCAGGGACAAACGTGCTGTAAGAGGCCTTTGTTCCTTTGGTGAGCCCTTCCCGGGGGCGGCAGATAGTCGCCATATCTGGGACTCCAGCAACCTGGCTCACACTGGTAGCCCCGCCCTGCTGACTCCCTGAGGCCCCGCCCTGTCCCACCCAACTTTCAAGCCCACCCAAGCTGTTGCCACTTGTTAAACCATAGGATTGGCCTGTCTTGGATCCTGCTTCAGGTTTTTCCTAAATTCTTTCAAATGAGCAGCATCTGGTCTCAGCGAGCCCCATACATCTCATTAAGTAGTACACTGAAACAAACACAGGGAGGCAGCCAAAATGAGGAGACAAAGAAACAGGTCCCAAATGAAAGAAAAGAACAAAACCCCAAGAAAAGAACTAAGTGAAATGGAGATAAGCAACCTAACAGATACTGAGTTCAAAATACTGCTTATAAGGATGCTCAATGAACTTAGTGAGAACCTCAGTGAACTTAGTGAGGGCCTCAAGAGCATAAAAAAGGACCAGTTAGAAATCATGGACACACAATTAGAATTGAAGGAGGCATTAACTGAAATAAAGAATAATTTACACAGCTTCAATAACAGAGTATGTAAATCCAAGGAGCAAACCATCGATTTGGAATATAAGGAAGCAAAAAATGCCCAATCAGAACAGCAAAAAGAAGAAAGAATCCAAAAAAATGAGGATAGTGTAAGGAGCCTCTGGGACAACTTCAAGTGTGCCAACATTCACATCTTGGGGGTGCCAGAAGGAGAAGAGAGAGAACAAGAAATCGAAAACCTGTTTGAAACAATCATGGCAGAAAACTTTCCTCACTTGGTGAAGGAAACAGACATACAAGTCCAGGAAGCACAGAGAGTCCCAAACAAGATGAACTCCAAGAGGCCCACACCAAGACACATCATCATCAAAATGCAAAAGGTTCAAGACAAAGAGAGAATCTTAAAAGCAGCAAGAGAAAGGCTGCTCGTTACCTACAAGGGAGTTCCCATTAGGCTGTCAGCTGATTTCTCAAAAGAAACTTTGCAGGCCAGAAGGGAGTGGCAAGAAATATTCAGAGTGATGAAAACCAAGAACCTACAACCAAAATTACTCTATCCTGCAAAGCTGTCATTTAGAATCGATGGACATATAAAAACTTTCCCAGACAAGAAAAAGTTAAAGGAGTTCATCACTACCAAACTGTTATTATATGAAATGATGAAGGGTCTTTTTGAAGAAAAAGATAAAATGTATGAACAAACAAAATGGCAATGAATACATATCTATCAACAATGGAATCTACAAACAAAATGAACAGGTAGAACAGAAACATTCTCATAGATACAGAGAACATTTTGTTGGTTGCCAGTTCCAAGGGGGGTTGGGGGAATGGGTGAAAAAGGTGAAGGGATTAAGAAGCACAAATTCATTGCTAAACTGACAAACCTCAAAGGCAAAGGGGTTGGGGGGGTGGGAAGAAATAAACCAAAGATCTTATATGCATAACCAATGGACACAGACAATAGTGTGGGAAAAGGTGGGAGGGGGGCGGGAGTGGGGAAGAGGGGGTCAATGGGGGGAAAATGTGGAATATCTGTAATACATTTTACATCCAACAATAAAGATTTGAAAAGAAAAAGAAAAAAAATTTACCAAGCAAATGGAAATAAAATAAAAAGCTAGTGTAACAATACTCATATCTGACAAGATAGACTTCAAAACGAGGCCCATAATAAGAGACAAAGAAAGTCACTATATAATATTAAAACGATCAATCCAACAAGAGGATATAATCCTGGTAAACATATATGCACCAAATATGGGACCTCCAAAATATATTTAAAAACTTCTGAAAGACTTCAAGGGAGAGATCAAAAGCAATATAATCTTAGTGGGTGATTTTAACACCCCACTTAGACAACTGGATAGATGGACCACGCAAAAACTTAACAAGGACATAGAGTTCTTAAATGATGACCTAGATCAGTTGGACTTAATTGATATTTACAAAATACTTCACTCCAAAGCTGCAGAATATACATTCTTCTCAAGTGTACATGGGACATTGTAAAAGATAGACCACATATTAAGACACAAAGTAAGTCTCTACAAATTCAAAAAGATTGAAATCATATCAAGCATCTTCTCGGACCACAATGGCATGACTAGAACTCAATTATAACAAAAACAGACAAAAATATTTAAACACTTGGAAGCTAAATAGCATGTTATTAAACAACAAACGAGTTACCAATGAGATCAATAAAGTAATTAAGAACTTCCTAGAAGCCAATGAAAATAAACACACAACAACACAAAATCTATGGGATGCAGTGAAAGCAGTCCTGAAAGGGAAGATCATAGCACTCCAGGCCTACCACAAGAAACAAGAATATTTTCTAATTGACTCTCTAACTCTACAACTTAAAGATCTAGAGAGAGAGAGAGAAAAAAACAGAGTAAGAAAAAAAAGAAATAGTAAATTTCACAGCAGAAATGAATGACATAGAGACTAAAAACACAGTTCAATAGATCAATGAAACAAAAAGCTTGTTATTTGAAAAGATAAACAAGACTGATGAACTTTTAGCCACATTCACCAAGAAATAAAAAGAGAGGACCCAAATAAACAAAATCGGAAACAAAAGAGGAGAAGTAACAATTGACACCACAGAAATACAAAGGATCATTGAAACATACTATGAACAAGTATATGCCAACAAATTGGACAATCTATGTAAAATGGACAAATTTATAGAAACACACAGTCTCCCAAAACTGAACTGGGAAGAGATAGGAAACTCGAACAGACCAATAACAACAAAGGAAATTGAAGATGTAATCAAGAAACTCCCAGCAAGCAAAAGCCTACGTCCGGATGGCTTCACGGGGAAGTTTTACTGAATATTCAAAGAAGATCTAACACCGATTCTTCTCAAACTATTCCAGAAAATCCAAGAAGATAGGAGACTTCTAACCTTATTTTATGAGGCCAGCATAATCCTAATTTCAAAACCAGATAAAGACACTGCAAAGAAAGAAAACTACAGGCCAATATCCCTGATGAATACAGATGCCAAAATTCTTAACAAAATATTATACCAAATCAGATCCAACAATACATCAAAAAAATCATCTACCATGACCAAGTGGGATTCATCCCAGGGATGCAAGGATGGTACCATATTTGCAAATCAATAAATGTAATAAACCACATAAACAAAATGAAAAATAAAAACAACATAATCATATCAATAGATGCTGAAAAAGCATTCGACAAAATCCAGCACCCATTTCTGATACTCAGCAATGTAGGTATAAAGGGATTATATATTAACATAATAAAGGTAATATGTGAAAAACCTATAGCCAACATCATACTCAATGGGCAAAAATTAAAGCATCTTTCTTAAGAACAGTGACAAGGAAGGGTGTTGAAAAAATTGCCACTCTTATTTAACATAGTATTGGAAGTCTTAGCCACAGCAATTAGACATGAACTAAAACTAAAAGGGATTCAAATTGAAAAGGAGGTGAAACTGTCATTATTTGCAGATGACATGATACTATACATAGAAAACCCCAAAGACTCCATCAAAAATTTACTAGACTTAATAAATGAATTTGGCAAAGTATCAGGATACAAAATTAACATCCTGAAATTGATGGCCTTCTTATACACCAACAATGAACTCACAGAAAGAGAAACTAAAAAAACAGTCCCATTTACCATAACAGCAAAAAAACAAAGATGCCTAGGAATAAACTTAACCAAAGAAGTAAAAGATCTCTTCACAGAAAACTACAGGTCATTGAAAAAAGAAATACAGAAAGATAGAAAAAAGTGGACACATATAACTTGTTCATGGATTGGAGGAATTAGTATCATTAGTAACAAAATATCCATACTACTCAAAGCTACATATAGATTCAATGCAATTCCCATCAAAATACCAACGATATACTTTACAGAATTAGAACAAATACTCCAAAAGTTTATACGGAACCAAAAAAGACCCCAAATAGCTACAGCAATCTTGAAAAATAAAAACAAAGTAGGAAGGATAACATTACCAGACATCAGGTTATACTACGAAGTCACTGTAATCAGAACAGCCAGGTACTGGCACAAGAACAGGCACATAAATGAATGGAACAAAATAGAGAACGCAGAAAATGACCTAAGACAATATGCTCAATTAATATTTGACAAACTTGGCAAGAGCATACAGTGGAGTCAAGACAGCCTCTTTAATAAATGGTGTTGGGAAAATTGGACAGCTACATGCAAAAAAATGAAACTATACTACCAACTTACACCATACACATGAATAAACTCAAATGGATAAAAGATTTAAATGTGACTCATGATTCCATAAAAATCCTAGAAGAAAATGCAGACAAACAAATTTCAGACATCATACGCAGCAGAATTTTTACTGATACATCATCAATGGCAAGAGAAACAAAGAAAAAAATGAACACATGGGACTACATCAAACTCAAAAGCTTCTGCACAGCAAAAGAAATAATCATCAAAATGGAGAGAAAACCCACTGTATAGGAGAGCATAATTGCCAATGATACATCAGATAAGGGGTTAATTTCCAAAATACATAGAATTCTCACACAACTCAACAAAAGGAAGACAAAAACCCCAATTAAAAAATAGGAAGAGGATCTAAAGAGTCACCTCTCCAAAGAGGACATACAAATGGCTAAGAAACATATGAAGAAATGCTCAACATCACTAATCATCAGAGACATGCAAATTAAAACAACAATGAGGTATCACCTCACACCTGTCAGAATGGCTGCCATCAACAAATCATCAGACAACAAATGCTGGTGAAGGTGTGGAGAAAAGGGGACCCTAGTACACTGCTGGTGGGAATGCAGAATGGTGCAACCACTATGGAAAACAATATGATGTTACCTCAAAAAATTAAAAATTATACTGTCATTTGACACAGTGATCCCACTTCTAGGAATATACCCTACGAAGCCTGAAACACCAATCAGAAAGGATATCTGTACCCCTAGGTTCATAGCAGCACTATTTACAATAGCTAAGAACTGGAAATACCCTAAGTGTCCATCAGTAGACGAGTGGATAAAAAAGCCATGGTACATATACACAATGGAGTACTATGCAGCTGTAAGAAAAAAAAATACCTTATCCTTTGAGAAAATATGGAAGGACCTGGAAAGTATTATTTTAAGCAAAACAAACCAAGCAGAGAAAGACAAATATCACATGATCTCACTGATTTGTGGAATATAATAAACTAAACATGCTGATGAACAAAATAGTCCTAGAAGTAGAGTCATAGAAGTAGGGTACAGACTGACAATCCTCAGAAGGGCAAGGGGAGAGAAGGAATAAATCATAGAACTTATAGGCATGTATGCATAACCTGTGGACATAGACAGATAACCAAACTGGGGACAGGGCGGGAGGGGATGGGGTGGAGGGTGTCAATGGGGGGAAAAGGAGAAACATCTGTAACAAAAATAAATTAATATAAATAAATAAATAAATAAAACAAAACAAAAATCCTTTTAAAAAAAATCAACTTTGACCATCTGAGCAAGTACTTTAAAATTTCTTACTGTTTGTCCTGCCTGAAACCTCGCACAGTATTTCAAGGAATCTAATAATTCTGATTGGAAATTTGGCAAAATTAGAATAAAATCTTACCATTTTTACAGCATGAGTGGATCTAGACAGACTATTATACTAAGTAAAATAAGACAATCATAGAAAGACAAATACCATATTATTTCACTTATATATGGAATCTAAAAAATAATATAAACAAACAAACAAAACAGAAACAGACTCATAGATAGAGAGAACAGAGTGATGGTTACCAGAGAGGAGTGAGCTTTAGGGGACTGGATGACAAAGGTGAAGGGATTGAGAGGTACGGATTGATAGTTCCAAAATAATCATGGAGTTGTAAAGTACAGCATAGAAAATATAATCAACAATATTTTAATGACTATATATGGTGCCACGTGAGTAGTTAAAATGTTGGGGGTAGCACTTTGTAAAGTACAACATTGTGTAATCACTATTCTGTACATTTAAAAATGATACAAAGTAATATTGTATGTAAACTGTAATTGAAAAAATAAAAAATTGCAATAGAAAGAGAAAGAAATTTGGCAAAATTAGAAATTTACTAGGACTTTGCTAAGCCTCAATAACTTCCACGTTCTTCCTACTGATAATCAGAAATGTAAACACAGCCCACAGCCCAAGTGCCCATCAGTAGACGAATGGATCAAAAAGCTGTGGTACATACACACAATGGAGTACTATGCAGTGGTAAGAAAGAAAGATCTCTTATCCTTTGAGACTACATGGAGGGATCTTGAAAGTATCATCCTAAGTGAAACAAGCCAAACAGAGAAAGACAAATTTCATATGAACTCACTTATTTGTGGAATATAATGAACATAACAGTTTGAGGAACAGGGTAGTCCCAGAGACGCAAAAGCGAGGTACAGACTGACAATCCCCTACGGAGTGGGGAGGTGGGGGAGGGATGAACCACAGAGCTTATACGCATGTATGCATGAACAGTGGACATGGACAACAATCTGGGGAAGGGGCAGGGAGGGGAGAGGGAGGGGGGAATCAGTGGGGGGAAAAAGGAGAATCATCTGTAACAAAAATTAATCAATAAAAAATAAATTAAAAAAAAGTAAATAAGATAAAAAAAAATGGAAAAAGAAAGAGGAATTTTTAGAAAAACAAAACAAAACAAAAAAACAAATAAACAACAAGAAAAAAACACGTGGCTGAAAAGTTTCTCTTACCCAAGCAGCACCCTTGTCTCAATCTCCTTAAAAATTGTTCATCAAGAACAAATAAAAAGCTTAAACCTTTGTTATCTTTTTACAAAGATAACAACTTTTAGGGCAAAGAGTGGCCCTTTTGGCCTTTGTATCTGCCTTGTTGTTTCCTTTTGAGATGGGATCATCCTCTGTCTGATGGCCCCTGCAGTGGATTACACAGAACTTTTGTGGAAGGTCTATAGCCTTCAATAGGTGCAGGATGAGGGGCGCATTGATGATGGGAGATCCCTTCATATAGAGGAATCAATGCTCCTGCCAAATGGCAGCATTAAAGTGAAGAATATGATAGGCATATTTAGAGTCAGTATAGATGTTAATCCTCCATCCTAGGGCTAAGCTGATACCTAGGTGAGGGCTATAAGTTCTGCCTTCTGGGAGGAGGTACTCCTAGGTAAGGAGTTGGCTTCAATTATGTCTGTAAGAGTTCAATGGTATATCCTGTGACCTTGGATCCATCAGGGGTAGTAGTAAAGCTACCATCTATAAATCAGGTGTCTTCAGGATCATCTAATGGGTCAGTGAGGATGTGACTAAAATGAGTCACAAAGTCTCTACGCAGGAGTGTGTAATTATTATGTTTGGGTCTGATAAAAGTGTGGCTGGGTTCAGTGAGGGGCAACTATCGACTAAAAATTCTGGGAATTCAATGAAGCTAGCTAGCATGTAAGAGCCAGAGTCTAAAGGAGGAAAGCTGTCCCAGGGCCTTATAGAAAAGGAGACCCTTTAGATGATGAGGTGAGAGAATGGTAGTATGTTGGCCAAAAGTGAATTTTTGGCTTTTCTGAGCAAGAAGGGCCACTGCAGCTACAGCACAAAGACAGGTTGACCAGCCTTGTACAGTAGTGTCCAGCTGTTTTGATTGGTAGGCTACTGGGGCAAAAGTGGGGCCCTTATATTACCCCTGGACTCCCAGACCGATGCCTTGCTTCTCTGTTACATATAACAAAAATGGTCTGGTAATATCAGGTAGGGCAAGAGCTGGGGCAGTCACAAGGGCCTTTTGTAGAGTTTTAAAGGCTGGGAATGTTTTTGGCAGGATCGAGGGGCTCATTTAAGTCTCCTTTTGCTGCCCAAAGGGGTTTGGCTAGGGGGATAAAATTTAAGATCCATAGGTGGAGGTAACCTGCCAGGACTAGGAAGGAAAGTATGTCTGACTTGGAAGTGGGTGGGGCAAGTGAGGCAATAACGCCCTGGAGATTGGCAGTAATCCTTCTCTCTGTTGGAGTAAGGGAGACTCCAAGGTACATGACCTCAGGGGTTGAAAGTTGGGCCTTTTTGGGTGAAACCTGGTATCCTTGATTGGCTAGGAAATTTAGAAGAATAGCTGTATGCTGGACAGAGAGCTCATAGGAGGGGCTGCAAAGGAGATCATCGACATATTGGAGAAGGTGCTAGGGGAGAGGGAGAAGGTGGCTAAATCTGAGGCTAGAGCCTGACCAAAGAAGTGGGGGCTATCCCTGAAGCCCTGGGGCAGAATTGTCCATGTGAGTTATTGTGACTGTTGAGTGTCTGGGTTGGTCCAGGTGAAGATAAACAATCTTGAGTATCAGGGTGTAGGGGGATAGTGAAGAATGCATCCTTAAGGCCTAGGACCATGAAATGGGTGGTTGTTGGAGGGACCTGAGACAAGAGGGTATAAGGATTGAGTACTATGGGGTGAATAGGAAGTACTGCTGCATTAATGATGTGAAGATCCTGGACTAATTTATAAGAGCCATTTGGCTTTTTTACAGGTAGAATGGGAGTATTATAAGGAAAATGGGTGGGTCGAAGGAGGCTTCAACTTAAGAGTTTCCTAACAATGGGTTTCAAGCCTTTCTGATGTGTGAGGGATATGGGATATTGAAGCTGGTTGGGAAACTGGGATGAGTCCCAGAGCCTGATTTGTACAGGGGTATGATGAGAAGTTACTGATGGTAGGGAGGTGTCTCACACCTTGGGATTCACTATATCTGGAGGCAAGGGTAGGTCTTTAATAAAGGTAGGCAGTCAAGCTGGCTGAGGACAAGCAACAAAGCAAACTCCGAGGTTAGGAGGTAGAAGGAGAGAAAGGTCCTAAATTTGGAGAGTAAGTCTTCGCCTAGAATAGGTGTCGGGCACCTGGGCAGAAGGAGAATAGGGTGTGTAAAGAAGACATTATATATAAGACAAAGCAAAGTATCCATGGTGAGCAGGAAAGAGATAAGACCATCAAGCCCCACAACAGAGATTTTAGAGGGATGAACAGGACCCAAACATTTAGGTAAGGCAGAATAAGTGGCCCCCGTGTTTATAAAAAATGAGATTGGCTTACCTGCTATTTGGATGGTTACCCTAGGCTCTTTGATGGTGATGTGAGATGGGGCCAATGGCTCTGGGCACCTTCAGTTCTCAGTGGCAAGTCCCAGCAGGCTGGGCAAGGTTAGGTCAGGAGTGGCTGAGGTAAGGGTTGAAGGGGATGAACCCTCCCTTTGAGGGGAGAGGGGGCAGTCAACCTGTGCTGACTTGTTTATAGCTTCATAATTGATGATTGAGAAAGTCATTGTGTGCCCTCTAGCTGAACCTGTTTTGTAAAGAATTTAATCAACAGGATAGAGATCAAAATAACCTTAGTAAATTGGAATACTCCCTGGACAAGAAATGTCTAAGATATGTCCAAGAAATGTCAGGTCCCTAGGCACTGGACCAAGACATGTCAGGTTCCCAGATTAGCCAGGTTAACCAACTGCCTAACTGCATATTTTTGCTTCTGTACATGCTTGCTTGCTATGTCCCAGTGCATACTGAAATGCAATTTTAAGCTTTAAAAGGTGTGTGTGTAAGGAGGTCGGGGCTGATCTCCGAAGACTCTGTCATAGAGGTGTTCAGAATCAGATGCTGACCGGCTAATAAATGGCTTTTAATTGGACTTCAATTCTCTAGTGATCTTTCTTTGACTCTGTCGCGTCACAACAAACCTTCCAGTGTCTCTTTTTCCCACAGCGAGGTCATGGCTCTGGCAGGGGCTGTGGAGCCAGACAGGCTTTTTTTCCAGTGACCTTTCTTTTCACATTTGAAGCAGGGCACTGGTGGAGTCTTATGAGACCTTCTTTTGGAGATGCTTCTCTTGTGGGAGCCCTTTCGGGCAGCTGCAAGCAGCTGGTATTTCACCTAATCTCTTTGGGCCTTTTCTGCCTTTGCCTGTTCTTCTCGGTTATTATAGACTTTAAAAGCCATACTAAAGAGATCTCGTTGAGGTATTTGAGGGACCTCTTCTGCCTTTTTAAGTTTTTTCCAAATATAGGGGGCTGACTGGGAGATAAAATGAGTGTTAAGAAGTATAGCTGCACCCTGGTTGGTTTGGCTCAGCGGTTAGAGCATCAGCCTGCAGTCCACAGAGAGCCAGGTTTGGTTCCTATTAAGGGCATGTACCTCGGCTACAGTTTGTCCCTGGTCCTGGTTGGGTCGTGCAGATGGTGGCCATTCAATGTGTCCCTTTCACGTTGATGTTTCTCTCTCTCTCTTCCTCTCTCTCCCTCCCACTCTATCTGAATAAAAAATGGAAAAATGTCCTCGGGTGAGGATGTAAAAAAAAAAAGTATAGATAGCCACCTCAACCGAGTGGGGTCGATTTTAGTGTATTTTAGGAGTGCCTCTGTTAGGCGGGCCAAGAATTGGGCTGGATTTTTATCTGCCTTTTGTAAAATTTCTCAGTTTTTCATAGTTAACTGCTTTTTGAGTGGCCTTCTGGAGCCTGATTATTAGGCAGGTGACCATATGATTATGAAGGTCTCTACCAGGTTTACCAACCTGATAGTCCCAATTGAGGTCTTCCCAGGGAACAGCTGCCACTCCCACAGGTTTTTGGTTGTCTGCCCTATGGAGGGTGTCTGTGTGTTCCTGTGAAGCCAGCCAGACCTGCTTTTATTCTTCAGGTAGTAAGGAAGAAGAGAGGATGATATAGAGGTCATGCCTGGTCAGGTCATATGACTGGGTTAGGTATCTAAAATCCTTCAAATAAGTGTCTGGGTTGGTGTAGGAGCCTAGTCTCTTTTCTGTCCAAGACAGGTCTGAGAGAAAGAACAGACGTGGACTCTAACAATCCCCTCAGCACCTGCTACTTCTTGGAGGGGGAGGAGAAGTGCCGGAGGGTCCCCAGGGGCCCGCCATCCTATGCGTGAGCAAGTATGAGGGAGAGAAGGGATATCTGGGGAGTCAAAAAATGACTCTGAGTTTGAATGGTCCCCTTATGGCAAGGAGACATCTGGGAGTGGGGGTCTTGACGAAGTGCATAGGGAGGGGGAATAAAAGGGGCTGATGGTGGGACACTATGATCAGCAGGATCAAAGGGGAGAGCTTCAGAGTTGGCTGGAAGAGGAGATTTGAAGTGTGCTAAAAGAATTTGACATATGGAGCAGGCTTGACATAGAGTGGGGAGAGATCAGAGGGTGGAGAAGGCCTGAATGTAGGGGATTTCCAACCATTTGCCATTGCGTTGACAGAAGTTATCAAGATCTTGAAGTGTGTTAAAGTCAAAAGTGCCATTTATAGGCTATTGAGACCCATTATCTAGCCGGTACTGGGGCCAAGCAGTATTGCAATAAAAGATGAGTTTTTTGGGTTTGACTACATCTTAAAAACCAAGAGGGTCAATATTCTAAAGAAGACATCCCAATGGAGTGTCCTTCAAAGGAAAAGATTGTGAGGTTCCCATGATGTGGAGTTGGACGCTATCAAGGGTGAATGCGAGTGTCCCTAAGAGGAGAAGGGCAAAAAGAAGGGGCATCCCTGTTACCCTGGTCAGTCTCCAAGAGGAAAGAGAGAAGGTTCAGTCACAAACTGAGCATTTCCAAACTAGTGAGGATCAGTACCCAAAGGTCAAGAGGGTCTTCCAGGCCTAGTGCTGGAACTTTCAAGGACTAAAGCTGACAGAGAGACAGGAGACCTGAACTAGGAGACCGCATTACTCACCCATAGGGGGAGAAATCAGGCCAGCGGTGTTTGTATAGTTGACAATGGCAGGGGTGGAGAGCCCCAGAGAGAGAGTGCGCCCTCTTGGCAGGTTCAAGAGGGGCAGCCAGGAGGTGGATCAAGCCCAGGGAGAGAGTAAAGGGAGAAAAGAGTGACCCAGCAGGTCCTGGCAGGCACCATTCCCGGGTTTTGGCACCAAGTTGAAAGGTCGGCTGAAGGAGAAACCCACCTGGGTTCAGGCAAGAGAACTTTATTGAGGAGTTACCTGCTGGGCTGACTCCTAAGGTAAGGTCAGCGCCAGTATCTCTAACAGGCAGGATTACATAGGGTATTTATAGGTGAGGGGCTGGCAGCCCTAGAAGACAATGTAATTTGGCTACTTGTGTAGGTATAACCACAAGAAGACCAAGGGGGTCTCCACTCCTAGGGTGATTCAACCTAGAAACCTGTGGTAGTGTTCTGGAACATCCTGTTTCTCAGAATTCTCTTCATATATCAAGGGAGGGGAGAGTTGGAGACCTTGGCATATATCAAGGGAGAAGGTAGTAGAGACTTTGGCTGCAACCCAATCATTTAATTGCTAAAATAATCTAAATTTACTGACTTTTAGTTTTTATTACTTTAGTTCTCTGAGTTTGTAAGATCCAACATGAAGGCCTCCCCTGAGCTTGTCATGTTTAGTATGTGGCTCCTTTTTCATTCACATTATGGAGAAACTAAAAAAAATAAATCTGGATTTGTTAACAAATGTGTTGCTTTAAGGAAGCACTTGTTTCTAAAAATCACAAAATATTGTAATAGACAGTTAGACACACATGAGCAAACCAAAGAACAAAGGCCCAGGTACAGAAAGGCAAGAGGGCAGGTGATTAACAAGGGGTAAAACAGGGCAAACAAGGACCTTGCTTCCAGGGTAATCTTTCCCACCCTAGCATATCTACCCTAGCATATTGCTGGTCATGTGGTTTGGAACCCTTGTCTTTTTCTCCCTAAAATAACATCTAAGCCTCAGTTGTATTTCAGTTCTAGGCCCAGAGAAGGAGACTTGCAACCATGGGAGCAATGGGTTTCAGCCACTAGTTCTATGCTTACAGCCTAAACCTGTCTCCAAGGCCACTTTTTTCTGACTTCTATGAACTTTCTTGTTTCACTGTTTCAAATGTTCACTTGCTGTGGCCAAGAAATCCATGCTTGATTTGCTGCACTTGAAATCTGTCCTTCAAGAAGACAAGAATGGAGGTCTTGTCATCTCACCAGTAACAATGTGTTTACCAAAAAACCTATATTTTGCCCAGTTTGGCTCACTGGTAGAGTCTTGGTCTGTGGACCAATAAGTTGCAGGTTTGATTCTGGCCAAGTGTATGTACCTTGGTTGGCCAAGGGCATGTACCTGGGTTGCAGTTTGTTCCCAGCCAGGGTCGTGCAGGAGGCAACCAGTTGATGTCTATCTCTCTCTCTTTCTCTCTCTCTCTCTGAATCCCTCCCTCCCTCCCACTCTATCTGCAGATAAATAGAAAAATATCCTCAGGTGAGGATTAAAAAAAAAGCCTATGTTTCTAGAGGTTATAAAATTTATTCATAAATTTGTCAATCTAAAGAATGATAATTGCTTGCTTTTAGTTGTTACTAGAAATTAATATTTCTAAGGGTTAAGAATTTTAATGAATATTAAAAAAATAATAGGTGGCTTCAATAAATGATATAAAATATAGAGGCATATTTTTATCAAAAAAAAATGAAAGTAACTGTGTCCTGATTATTTCAGATTTTTATGCTGGCTAAATTTAAATTGTTATTAAAATTTTAAAATTTAACTAAGCTTTAAAATCAGTGGTGTACTTATGTAAAGCTAAAACTGAATGTTATTTCTCTGCTAAAAGAACAAAATTTTTCTGTGCTATTGGTGTGCTCTTAATAAGAGATTATAAAGGGAAAGCAGAAATTCCCTTGAAGAGGAGAGGGGCCAGAACCCCAGGCAGGGCACCCCAGCCAGAACAACCAGAATTCTGCAACAGCTACCCCAGTGAGACCAGCAACAGGGCTTCTATCAAAGAGATAGCTGAGCTGCAGGAATTCAAAGCCACTTTTTTTGAGGGGCCTGCACATAGGATTTTCATTTCTAGAGACTTACCCTGGTTTTCTGCAAAGGGAGGGTGGTTTGGGCTTGAGTTGCCGAGGAGAGAAAAGGGTGAAGGGAGTTGGGAAGAGTGGCAGAGAAGAATGCTGCTGAGATATCTGTGCTGAGTCATACCCACAATATCACAGTGACCATTTCTCCTGAGAGACACAAGTCCCTCCCAACAGCTGAAGGCTAGGGAAAGGCCAATACCCTTTTCGCTTGGATATAGCTTGCCACACCCAAACGAGTCACATTCAACCCACCCTCTGGAATCCTGCTGTTCCCACCCTGCACCATGAATCCAGCTGAGGAGGCAGCAGTCTCAGGGAGCAGCAATCTCAGGGAGCAGCAACCTCAGGGAGCATCAATGGCTGGCTGTGGGAAGAGGACATACGCCCACAATCCTGGGACCTACCTGGAACTTCTATCTCACAGGAGAGCTGATAGAAATGCCTGGCTTCCAGCAGACCCAACTGGCCTACCTAAGAGGGTATCTGCCTGGCCTAGGACAGAAAAATACTCTAGGTATACACCCTCCACCTGCCTTAGGGCCCTGAGTTGCTTAAAAGCTGACTTAGTGGTTCAATTCTGCCCCTCCTGTGGGCAGAATTTCACAAGCCAGTGAAAGCAGCTGAAAGCTGTGGATTTCTTAAAGCTTCTAACAGGAGACCAATAGCCAAATTTGGACAGCTTCCGACATTGGCTGGCACAAAAGTAACACCTGGCAGAGCTGAATTCAGCTTACAAAACACGTAGCCTCAAACAACATAAGAGCAGAATCCAAAAGGAAACCCTGGAAGGCACTAAATTTTGCCAAGACAAATTTCACTTCGTTGTTTTTTTTTCCCTCTAATATTATATTTTTTATTGCTTCGGTAATATTGTTATTGTTATTTTTGTTCTTTTCTCTCATTTCTTTCACATATCTTATTTGCCTCCTTTGTTTTCTTTTTTTTCCTGTTGTTTTTAATTTTTAATCTTATTTTTGCTACAGATGATTATCCTTTTTTACCCCATTGACACCCTCCTCTCTATCCCTCAGACCCTGTCCCGGCTTTGTTGTCTAAGTCCATTGTTTATGTGTACATGCATATAACTTCTGTGGTTTATCTCTTCCCACCCCCACCAGCCCCTCTTCTGAGGGTTATCCGTCTGTATCGAACTTCCATGTTTCTGCATCTACCCTATTCCTCAGACTGTTATGTTCATTGTATTTCACAAATAAGTGAGATCATGTGGTATTTGTCTTTTTCTGCTTGGCTTGTTTCACTTAGGATAATACTTTCCAGGTCCCTCCATGTCGTCTCAAAAGATAAGAGATCTTTCTTCCTTAAAGCTGCATAGTATTCCATTGTGTACATGTACCACAGCTGTTTTATCCATCTGTCTATTGATGGACACATGGGTTGTTTCCAGATCATAGCTATTGTAAATAGTGCTGCTATGAACAGGGGGGTACATATATTCTTTCTGATTGGTGTTTCAGGTTTCTTAGGGTATATTACTAGAAGTGGGATCACTGGGTCAAATGGAAGTTCAATTTTTAATTTTTTGAGGTAACACCATATTGGTTTCCATACTGTCTGCACCAGTCTGCATACCCACCAGCAGTGTACTAGAGTCCCCTTTTCTCCACACCCTTGCCAACACTTCTTGTTTGATGATTTGTTGATGGCAGCCATTCTGACAAGTGTGAGGTGATACCTCATTGTTGTTTTAATTTGCATCTCTCTGATGATTAGTGATGTTGAGCATTTCTTCATATGTCTGTTAGCCATTTGTATGTCCTGTTTGGAGAGGTGTCTATTTGGTTCCTCTGTCCATTTTTCAATTGGGTTCTTTGTCTTCCTTTTGTTGAGTTGTATGAGCACTCTATATATATTGGAAATTAACCCCTTATCTGATATATCATTGGCAATTATGCTCTCCCATACAGTGGGTTGCCTTTCAATTTTGATGGTTGGTTTTTTTTGCTGTGCAGAAGCTTTTTAGTTTGATGTAGCCCCATGTGTTCATTTTTTCCTTTGTTTCTGTTGCCTTAGGTAATGTATCAGTGAAAATTCTACTGCGTATGATGTCCAAAATTTTGTTCCCTACATTTTAATCTAGGATTTTTATGGATTCACAGATAACATTTAAGTCTTTTATCTATTTTGAGTTTATTCTTGTGTAGGGTGTAAGTTGATGGTCTAGTTTCATGTTTTGGCATGTAGCTGTCCAATTTTCCCAACACCATTTATTAAAGAGGCTGTCCTTACTCCACTGCATGCTCTTGCCACCTTTGTCTAATATTAATTGAGCATTTTGCCTTGGGTCCATTTTGGGTTCTCTGTTCTGTTCCACTGGTCTATATGCCTGTTCTTGTGCCAGTCCCAGGCTGATTTGATTACAGTGGCATTGTAGTATAAGCGGAATTCTGGTAATGTGTTCCCCCCAATTTTGTACTTTTTCAAGATTGCTGTGGCTATTTCAGTTCTTTTTTGGTTTCATATGAACTTAAGAAGTATTTGTTCTAGTTCTGTGAAATATGCCATTGGTATTTTGATGGGGATTGCATTGAATCTATAGATTGCTTTGGGTAACATGGGAATTTTAATGATGTTAATTCTTCCAATCCATGAACAAGGTATGTGCTTCCACATTTTTATATCTTCCTTTATTTCTTTTTTTCAATGTCCTATAGTTTTCTGAATAGGTCCTTTACTTTTTTGGTTAAGTTTATTCCTAGGTATCTTAATTTTTTTGCCGCGATGGTAAATGAGATTGTTTTATTAGTTTCTCTTTCTGTGAGTTCATCATTGGTGTGTAAAAATACTGTCAATTTCTTGATGTTAATTTTGTTTCCTCCTACTTTGCCAAATTTATTTATTAACTCTAATAGATTTGATGGAGTCTTTAGGGCTTTCTATGTATAATATCATGTCATCTGCAAATAATGAATTTCACTTCCTCCTTTCCAATTTGGATCCCTTTTATTTTTTCCTCCTGTCTGGTTGCTGTGGCTAAGACTTCCAGGACTATGTTAAAAAAGAGTGGTGAACGTGGGCATCCTTGCCTTGTTCCTGTTCTTAAGGGAAATGCTTTTTAGTTTCTGCCTATTGAGTATGATGCTGGCTGTAAGTCTTTTACATATGGTCTTTATTATGTCGAGATATGATCTCTCTATTCCCACATTGCTGAGTGTTTTATCAGAATTGGATGCTTGATTTTGTCAAATGCTTTTTCAGCATTTATTGATATGATCATGTGATTTTTATTCTTCATTTTGTTTATGTGGTGTATCACATTTATTGATTTGCAAATATTGTACAAGCCTTGCATCCCTGGGATGAATCCCACTTGGTCATGGTGAATAATTTTTTTCATGTATTTCTGGATCCAATTGTCTAGTATTTTGTTCAGGTTTTTGGCGTTCATCAGGTATATTGTTCTGTAGTTTTCTTTCTTTGCAGTGTCTTTTTCTGATTTTGGAAGTAGAATTAAGCTGGCCTCATAAAACGCATTTAGAAATCTTCCCTCTTGCATTTTTTGAAATAGTTTGAGGAGAATGGGTGTTAGTTCTTTTTTGAATGTTCGGTAAAACTCCCCCGTGAAGCCATCTGGGACTGCACTTTTGTTTGCCGGGAGAGTCTTGATTGTCTCATCAATTTCCTTAGTTGTTATTGGTCTGTTCAAGTTTTCTATCTTTTTCCGGTCCCGTTTTGGGAGACTGTTTCCAGAAATTTGTCCATTGAACTTAGATTGTCAAATTTGTTGCCATATAATTGTTCATAGTAGTTGTTAACGATCTTTTGTATTTCTGTGGTGTCAGTTCTTACTTCTCCTCTTTCATTTCTGATTTTGTGTATTTGGTTTCTCTCTCTTTGTTTCTTGGTGAATCTAGCTAAGGGTCCATCAATCTTGTTTATCTTTTTAAAAAACCAGCTCTTTGTTTCATTGATCCTTTGAATTGTGTTTTTGGTTACTATGTCATTTATTTCTGCTCTGATCATTATTTCCTTATTCTAGGTGCTCTGGGGTTTTTATTGTTTGTTTGTTTTCTTGCTTTGTAATTCTTTAAGTTGTGAGGTTAGACAGTCAATTAGAAATTTTTCTTGTTTCTTGAGGTAGGCCTGTAGTGCTATGAACTTCCCTCTCAGAACTGCTTTTGCTGCATCCAATAGATTTTTGTGTTGTTGTGTGTTCATTGTCATTGGTTTCCAGAAAGTTTTTAATTTCTTCCTTGATCTCCTCGGTAACCCATTCATTGTTGAATAACATGCTATTTAGCCTCCATGTGTTCAAATGTCTTTGCATGTTCTTGTTGCAATTGATTTCTAGTTACATGCCATTGTGATCTGAGATGCTTGATATGATTTCAATCTTCTTGAACTTGTAGAGATTTAGTTTGTGTCCTATCATGTGGTCTATCTTTGAGAATGTTCCATGTGCACTTGAGAAGAATGTGAATTTTGCAGTTTTGGGGTGTAATTCTCTGTGGATATCTATTAAATCCATTTGGTGTTGTGCTTCATTTAGCCTCTGTATTTCCTTGCTAACATTTTGACCTGAGAATTTATCCATTGGTTTAAGCAGGGTGTTGAAGTTTCCTGCTATGATTGTATTGCTCTCGATTTCTCCTTTGAAGTCCTCCAGAAGATTTTTAATATATGTTGGTGCTGCTATATTGGGTGCATATATGTATTCCCTTAGCCTTTTCTTGTCTGGGAAGCTCTTTATTTGACCTTCTATTTTGAATGATAGCCTTCCTGGATAGAGTAGTCTTCAATTCAGATCATTGTTTCCGTGACCTGGAATACTTCATGCCATTCCCTTCTGGCCTGTAGTGTTTCTCTTGAGAACTCAGCTGATAGTGTTTTGAGGGTTCCTTTGTAGGTAACCTGTTGCTTATTTCTTGCTGCTATTAGTATTCTCTCTTTTTTATTAATTTTGGGCATTTTAATTACTATGTGTTTTCGTGTCAGCTTGTTTGGGTTCTTTTTACTTGGCACTCTCTGTGCTTCATGAACTTGAATGCCTTCTTCCTTCACCAAATTAGGGAATTTTTCTCTCCCTATTTCTTCAAATATATTCTCTAACCCTTGCTCATTTCTTTTTCTTTGGGTACTCCTATGATGCAAATATTATTATGTTTCCAGTCGTCCCACAGTTCTCTTTAGCTGTCTTTCTGTTTTTTAATCGTTTTTTCCTTTTGGTGTTCTGACTGGTTGATTTTTTTCTACCCTGTCTTCTAATTCACTGATCTGGTCCTCACCTTCCTCTACTCTGCTGTTTAGACCTTTCAATGTGTTCTTTATTTCTGATATGTTATTCTTGGTTTCTTCTTGGTGGTTTTTAATTTCCAGTCGGTTGATTTTCAACATCTCTATATCCTTACTCATGCTTTTGAGCATCCTCAATATCATGGCTCTGAATTCTAGCTCTGTGAACTTGCTTAACTGCTCCACATTTATCTCATCTTCAGTTGAGGTCTTTAGTTCTTTCATTTGGCTTTTGTTTCTGTGTTTCACCATTTTGGGTGTTGGTGTCTGTCTCCTGGGTTTTTTCGATGATCGAGGGAGGACCCACATTAACCACCACTGTCAAGTCTTACTTTTCTGGTTAGAGTTGCTAGCCCAGAAATGGTTCAGTTATCCTATAGCATTTTGCCTGGAGGCTATCAGTAGTGGTTTCTTGAAGAGCCTTGGGTTCTCAGTTAAATTAAAAAACTCCCTCAGGTGCTCAGCATAAGGGGATTTCCCAAGGGTGGGCAGATGCTTGTTGTTAGTGATCCTCAATTTACATGTCAATAGCCCACCTGGGTGGAGTTGAATCTTTGAGGGAGGGGCTGCCACTTCTCCCCAGAGCCCTGGGAAGGAGTAAGATGGCCACCGTCCTGTGTGGCTGCAACTCAGCAAAACTCTGAGCCCCAACCAAATCCCAAGTGTCCCCACACAGTTCCAGTCCAGTCTACCCTCCCTCTGCCAGAGCCCAAGGAGAGTGGCTGTGGCTATTTTAGTGTCTGTCCCAGCTCTGCTCTGTGGAGCTCTGAGGGCACTGCTCACAGCTAAGGCTGCTGCTGTCTGTGGGCTCCCATCTCCCCTCTTGTGCTTCTGCAATTCTACCAGGATCGAGTCAGTATCCCTGGTTATATAATCCTTGCAAGCTGATTTTCTGTTGCTTTCCCCCATCAATTTGTCTTTATTTTCATTGTTTGGTCCTGGGAGAAGGTCTGTGTAACTTCCACTCTCTCGGCCGCCATTTTGAAATTCTTTTCCCATTTTTTTAATCTATAATTTTCTTTTTGTTCTATTATTTATTTTGCTTTATTAATCTTTGTCTTCTTTTAACCTTTTACATTTTTTGTCTCTTTTTCTTTTTACTGTTTTCCTTTTTCTTATCTTTGCAATTATTTTTCTCTTTCTTCTTATAATAAGAAATAATCTTATTTTTTCTTCATTCTTATACAATTATTTTAAAAATTATCTTTATTGGTATTGTTTTTTTTTTCTTTTAATGTTTATTTTTATTGTTGACATTATTACAGATGTCACATATTTTAACCCCACACCTCCACCAACCCCTCCACCCAGGCCCCATGGCAGCCCAGGTATTCAGCACACTATTGTCTGTGTCCTTGGGCTATATATATATGCATATATGTTCCTTGGTTGATTTTCTCCCATTCTTCTCACTAAGAGGGGAGCCTCTGAGATCTGTCATTGTGTCTATTACATCATTGCTTCTGGACCTATTTGGTTCATCAGTTTGTCTTTTTATTAGATTCCACCTATAAGTGAAATCATGTAATATTTGTTGTTCTCTAACTGGCTTATTTCACTTAGCATAATGGCCTCCAGAGCCATCCATGTTGTGTCAAAGTGTAAAAGATCCTCTTTTTAGAGCCACATAGTATTCCATTGGGTAAATGTACCACAGTTTTTGGTACATTTGTCACTTAGAATGTGCCAAGATCTTAGCTATTGTAAATAGTGCTGTTATAAACAAAGGGGTACAAATAGCCTATCTGATTGGTGTTTTAGGGTTCATAAGATATGTTCCCAGAAGTGGGACCAATGGGTCAAACACCAGTTCTAACTTTAATTTTTTAAGGAGACTCCATAATGTTTTTCATAGTGGCTTCACCAGGCTGCATTTCCACCAACAGTATACTAGGGTTCCTTTTTCTCCAAATACTTGCCTTCACTTGTTATTTGTTGATTTATTGATGGTAGCCATCCTGGCAGGTGTGAGATGACACCTTATTGTCATTTTAATTTGCATCACTCTGATGATTAGTGACATTGAGCATTTTTTCATGTGTCTCTTGGCCACTTGTATGTTCTTTTTGGAGAGGTGTCTATTCCAATCCTAATCTTATTACTTAATTGGATTCTTTGTCTTTCTTTTATTGATTTGTATATATATTTGGAAATTAACCTCTTATCTGATGTATCACTGGCAATTATGTTCTCCTATACAATGGGTTTCCTTTTAATTTTTTTTTTTTTTATTCTCACTTGAGGACTTTTTTTTTCATTTTTTGTTCAGATAGACTGGGAGGAAGAGAGGAAGAGAGAGAGAGAGAAACATCATTGTGAAAGGGACACATCAAGTGGCCACCACCCACACAACCAACCAGGGCCGGGGACAAACTGCAAATGAGGTACATGCCCTTAGCGGGAACCAAACCTGGGTCTCTCTGGACCGCAGGCCGATGCTCCAACTGCTGAGCCAAACTGGCCAGGGCTCCTTTACATTTTGAGGCTTGGTTTTTATTTTTTATTTTATTTTTTTCTGTGCAGAGATTTTTAGTTTGATGTTGTCCCTTTTATTAATTTGTTCCTTTGTTTCTCTTGCCCTAAGCAATGCATCAGTGAAAATTCTGCTACGTGTGATGTCTGACATTTTGTTGCCTATGGACTTTTATGGTTTCACAAGTGACATTTAAGTGTTTTATCCATTTTTAGTTTATTCTTGTGCATGGTGTAAGTTGGTGGTATACTTTCATTTTTTTCCATGTACCCGACCAATTTTCCAAATACCATTTATTGAAGAAATTGTCTTTACTCCACTGTATGCTCTTGTCACCTTTGTCAAATATTAGTTGAGCAAAATACACTGGTCAATCTTGGGTTCTCTGTTCTGTTCCATTGATATATATGCCTGTTCTTGTGCCAATACCACGATATTTTTACTATAATGGGTCCAGAATTGTGATTATTCCAACTTTGTTTTTCTTTGTCAAGATTGCCGTGGCTAGTCAGGGTCTTTTTTGGTTCCATATAAACTTTTGGAGTATTTGTTATAGATCTGTGAAATATGTCATTGGTATTTTTATGGGGATCACACTGAATCTATAGATTGCTTAGAGTACTATGGACATTTTAATAATGTTAATTCCTCCAACCTATAAACATGGTAGATGCTTCCATTTGTTTTTCCTTTATTAATTTTAGAGAGAAAGGAAGGGAGTAAGAGAGAGAGATAGAAACATTGATGAGAGAGAATATCTATTGGATGCCTCCTGCATGCCCCCCATTGGGTATTTGGCCCACAATGTGGGCATGTGCCCTGACCAGAAATTGAACTAGCAACCTCTTGGTGCATGGGTCAATGCTCAACCACCAAGCCACACTGGCTAGGATATGCTTCCACTTTTTAATATCTTCCTCTATTTCTTATTCAATGCCCTGTAGTATCTGAGAACAGGCCTTTCACTTCCTTGGGTAAGTTTTTTCCTGGGTATCTTAATTTTTTGTTGTTGTTGCAGTGGTAAATGAATTTTTTTTGTTGTTTCTCTTTTTGTGTGTTCGTTGTTGATGTATAAAAAACCAATGATTTCTGGATGTTGATTTATTATCCTGCTACTTTGCCAAATTTATTTATTAAATCTAGTAGTATTTTTGGTGGAGTCTTTAGGGTTTTCTATGTACAATATCATGTTGTCTATAAATAATGACCATTTCACTTCCTCCTTTTAAATTTAAATGCCTTTTATTTTTTCTTCTTGTCTGCTTGCTGTGGCCAAGACTTCTAGCATTGTGTTGAATAACAATAGTGAAAGCAGATATCCCTGTCTTGTTTTTGTTCTTAAGAGAAATACTTTCAGTTTTTGTCCATTGAATATGATGTTGGCTGTATATTTGTGACATATGGACTTATTTCATTGAGCTATGATCCTTCTACTCCCACTTTGCTAAGTGTTTTTTTTTTCAGAAATGGGTGCTTGATTGTGTCAAATGCTTTTTTGGCATCTATTGATATGATCATATGATTTTTATCTTTCATTTTATTTATGTGATGTATCACATTTATTGAATGGAGAATATTGTACCAGCCTTGCACTCCTGGAATAAATCCCATTTGGTTGTAGTGTATAATTTATTTTAATAGAGTGCTGGATCAATTTGCTAAAATTCTTATGATTTTGGCGTTTTGGGATATCAGCCTGTGATTTTTTTTTTTTTTTTTTTGCAGTCTTTATCTGATTTGGGGATCAGGATTATATTTTGGAATAGGTTGAGGATAATAGGTGTTATTTTTTCTTTTTTTTGAATGTTTGGTGAAACTCCCCTGTGAAGTAGTCTAGACGTGGGCTTTTGTTTGCTGGGAGTTTATTGATTACTGCTTTAATTTCCTTGGTTGTTATTGGTCTGTTCAAGTTTTTTTTACTCTTCCCAGCTGTGTTTTGGAATAGTATATGATTCTATAAATCTGTCCATTTCACCTAGGTTGTCAAATTTGTTGGCATATAATTGTAACATAGTATATTCTTACAATTCTTTGTATCTCTGTGGTGTCAGTTGTTATTTCACATCTTTCATTTTGATTTTATTCATTTGGGTCCTCTCTCTTTGTTTCTCGGTGAATCTGGTTAAAGGTTCATCAATCTTGTTTATCTATTCAAAGAACCAGCTGTTGGTTTTACTGATCTTTTTTATTTTTTTAGTCTCTATGTCATATATTTCTGGTCTGATTTTTATTATTTCCTTCCTTCTAATAACTCTGGATATTTCTTTTTATTCTCTTTCTAAACCTTTAGGTTGTAAGGTTACATAGTTTATTAGGAATTTTTTTTGTTTTCTGGGCTAGGCCTGTAATGCCATGAACTTCCCTATCAGGACTGCTTTCACTGTATTCCATAGATGTTATGTTTTATGCATTTGTTTCTATTGGTTTCCAAGAAATTCTTTTATTTCCTTCTTAATCTCATTTGTAACCCATTTATTGTTTAATAGCATGATATTTGGCCTCCATGTGTTTGAATTTTTTTGAGTTTTATTATTGTAATTGATTTCTAGTTTTATGCCACTGTGATCCAAAAAGATGCTTGATATGATTTTAGTCTTCTTGAACTTGTAGAGACTTAGTTTGTGTCCTCACATGTGGTCTATCTTTGAGAATGTCCCATTTGCATTTGAGAAAAATGTATATTCTGCAGCTCTGGGGTAAAATGTGCTGTAAATGTCAATTAAATCCAGCTGACCTAGTGCATTGTTCATGGTCTCTCTTTCCTTATCACTTTTTTGTCTAGAAGATTTATCCAGTAGTGTCAGTGACATGTTAACGTCCCTCACTATGATTCTATTGTTGTTCTCTCCCTCGAAGTCCTCCAGAAGTTTTTAAATATACTTTGGTGCTCCTATATTTGGTGCATATGTTGACCAAGGTTATGTTCTGTTGTGGGATTGATTTTACTCATATTATGTAGCGACCTTCTTTGTCTTCTATTATGGCTCTTGCTTTGAAGTCTATCTTGTCAGCTATGAGTATTGCTATATGAGCTTTTTTATTCTTTCTATTTTTCTGAAAAATATTTTTAATCCCTTTATTTTCATTCTGTGTGAGTCTTTTGTTGTGAGGTAGGTCTCTTGTAGACTGCATATATATGGGTCATGTCTTCTTATCTAATCAGCTACCCTATGTCTTTTGCTTGGAATATTTAAGCCATTTATATTTAAGGTTATTATTGATAGGTACTTATTTGTTGCCATTTTAATTCTTTATGCCTGTGTTCCTCTCTCTCTTTTTTGTTTGTTTGGTTTTTGTTGTTTTCTTTTTATCACAGTCCCTTCAGAATTTTTTGCAATGCTGGTTTGGTGGTAGGAAATTTCTTTAGTTTTTTTGTTGTTGTTGTTTTGTTTTGTTTTGTTTTGTTTTTTTGTCTGTAAAGCTCTTTATTTCACCTTCAATTTTGAATGATAGCCTTGCTGGATAGAACAGTCATAAATTCAGACCATTGCTTTTAATTACTTTGTATATTTCCTGCCACTCCCTTCTGGCCTGCAGTGTTTTTGTTGAGAAATCAGCTGACAGTCTAATGGAAACTCCCTTGTAATTTTCTGTCTCTCTCTTGCTTCCTTTAAGATTCTTTCTTTGTCTTTAACATTTACCATTTTAATTATGATGTGTCTAGGTGTGGGTCTTTCATCTTGATTGGGACTCTGTGTTTCCTGGACTTGTGTGATGTTTTTTTTTTGTTTGTTTTTCCAACAGATTGAATTGTCTGTCATTATTTCTTCAAACAGGTTCTCTATTCCTTTCTTTGTATCTTCTCATTCTGGTACCTATCTGATGCAAAATTTGTTACATTTTGTGCTGTCCCAAAGCTCCCTTAAACTCTTTCTGCTTTTTTCCTCATTTGCTGCTTTATTTGGGTTTGTTTGTTTGTTTGTTTTTTGTCTTTTAACTCACCAATTCAATTCTCAGCTTCTTCTAATCTGCTATTGAATTCTTCCAAGGTTCATATATATATGCTATGTCATTCTTCATTTTCACTTGATTTTATTCATAACTTCTGCCTCTTTTCTTATGCTGGTATAGTTCTCTTTAACTTTTTTGTTACTTTTCCTAAGTTGTTCAAGCACCCTTAAAACCATTGCTTTAAATTATTTATCTGACAGACTGCTTGCCTCCATTTAATTAAGTTTTTTTTTTTTCCTTGGGATTCCTTCTTTTTTTTTATTTGGGGATTGTTTCTTTGTCTCACCATTTACCAGTCTGGTAGTTTGGGGCCTGGCAAGATGGGCTGAGCCTCATAGGCAGGCCAGTGTATATCATATCAAACTCCTATGCCTCCCAGTATTGGTGTGGTGGCCTTCCTTTGGGACCTAACATAGTAGTTTTCTTGATCTTCTAAGCTGGGTGCTCTAGGAATAATCTTTTTGTGGGTTATGTGGGCTCTCGTATTGAATTTGGGTCTTGATTATTGTTCATTTATGGGTGGGCTTAGCCCTCAGGGCTGTTAACTCTAAGTTTCAACCTGCACCCTGTCAACCCTGTTGTGCCAACACTCATAGAGGTGTTGTCAGAACAAAACAAAGCAAAACCAGACCAAACACACAGAAAATAAATATTAAGAGGTACAAGACTAAACAAATTTAAAAGGGAGAAAATAAATAAAAGAAAGGCAAGGCAAAACCAGACCAAACTACAGGGAACCTGAAAAAAAATTAGCATCAACAGTGATAAAAGCACCCACCTCAACAGGTTAAAAGACAAACTAAACACACACACACACAAGAAAGGAACACAAGGCAAAACAGACAAAACTAAAAAACACCTGAAAAAATGGCATCAACAATGATAAAAGCACAAGCCTCAACAAATGATTAGAAAACAAAGAAAACACACACACACACACACACACACACACACACACACAATACTAGAAGGCATGAGATCAACAGAGTTAGGAGAGGGAGAAAAAGACTATGAAAGCAAAGAAGGCAGAGATCAGAAATAGGGTTTGTATAAAAAATAAAAGGTCTAAAATAATCACTGAAATAATAATAATAATTTTAGAAAGTAATAATGCTAAATTAAATAAAATATAGAATAGGAAAGTAAAAAATGGGAAAAGAAAAGAAAAAAATTAAAAATTAAAATTAAAACACACACACATACACACACCAAAACAACCACCACAAAAAAAAAAAAAAAAAAAAAAAAAAAAAGCCTTGGATCTGCTATA
This sequence comes from Molossus molossus, assembly GCF_014108415.1. Classification (NCBI taxonomy): domain Eukaryota; kingdom Metazoa; phylum Chordata; class Mammalia; order Chiroptera; family Molossidae; genus Molossus; species Molossus molossus. The sequence continues at coordinate 54,549,998 of NW_023425377.1, read as the reverse complement.
TATGGAGCTCACTGAATTTTAATCCAATATTGTTGGACCTGGCCCCTTGGGTGTGGGACCCTGTTCTCATGGTTAGTTCTTTGGTGCAGGTTGATGTGAGTTGCTGTCTCTGCCTGGGCATCCTCTCTGAAGCCCTGCAGGGCAGGATCCAAGCTAGTCCTAAGGACAAGGCTTTTTTAGCCCAGAGGCTGGGTTGCCTTCAGGACTCATCACTTGTATGTATTTGTTCTGAACTGCTTTTTCTTCCCCTGTGGCACTGGGCTCTGTGAGATATCAGGTCCAGTCAGGATGGTTTAAACACATGTATGTTGAGGGTGGTACTTGTAGCTTATAGGAGAGGCAGGCAGTCTCTTCCTAGCTTCCCAATGCCTCAGCTAAGCCTCAGTTGCTTGTACCTCCTGATTACCAACCTAAGCAGGGGGAAGAATGCAAAAAAAAGAAAAGAAAAAATGCCCTGCTTGGCTCTTTAATCTTTCAGCATGGCAGGTGCTCACTGGATGGGTGGCTTCTGCATAGGCTCCCACCTGGCCAGATGGCTGAATTCCCAACTCCATCAGGCCCTGCTGCTGGGGTGCCAATTTCTAGCCCAGAGCTATTGGGCGGGTGGGGAAAAATGCCTCCTTTTTGGTCTAGGTAGGAGGGAATGTTCCTATTTCCTGGGCACTCTGGCTAGCCCTCATCAAAGTTCTTTCAGCAAATACCTGGCCCCTCAGATTCATTGCTGTGTAATCCACTCAGACCCCTCCTCAGCTGTGCCATTTTGCTTTGTTATCTCCCCAGTTCTCAGAGTATGGGCAAGCTTTCTAGGTTGGTGTTTTAACCACATACTGGTTTTTAGGCTGGGATAGTGCTGAATCCCCCTGGTGGGCCAAATCACCTCTGATTCCCACCGTCTGATGCTACATGAGCTCCCCTTTTCTTCTCTGATGCTCTTGTTTGAAGATCTCTGTGAGCTGAGTTACCCCTCTTCCAGGGCTGTACTGCCACAACTTCCCTCCATCTTCTGAGCCATGCTATGCAGCTGCATGAGTTCACTCACCCACTTTGCATCTTCTTCTGTCCCCTCTTCATGCTTCCCACTTGCAGTATTTTCAACCAGCTCTTTTCAGGTGGTTTTTCAAGTTGAATATTCTTCAGTTTAGCCTCAAGTCTGGTCCTGTGCTTGGAGCAAGTTGGACAGCACTTCCTTAGGCTTGTCTCATCTTCCTTTGATATTTTTTAAATTGGATTGTTTCTCTTCCTTTGTTGAGATGTATGAGTACTTTATATAATTTGGAAATTAACCCCTTATCAGATGTATCACTGGCAAATATGTTCTCCTATACAACGGGTTTCTTTGTAATTTTGATTATTATTTTTTTTGCTGTGCAGATGTTTTTCTGTTTGATGTAGTCCCAATTGTTAATTTTTTTTTTTATGTTTCTCTTGCCCTAGATGTATTGGTAAAAATTTTGTTACATGGGATGTGTAAGATTTTACAGCATATGTTTTCTTCTAGGACTTTTAGGATTCTATGACTTACATTTAAGTCTTTTAGCCATTTTGAGTTTATTTCAGTGTATGGTATAAATTGGTGGTCTAGTTTTATTTTTTTTATGCAAGTACCTATTTAATTTTCCTAATAATATTTATTGAAGAGACTATCTTTACTCCATTTTATATTCTTGCCTCCCTTGTCAAAAATTAATTGACAAAATAATAATTAACTTACCATAATGGCATAGGTTGATTTCTAGGGTCTTTTTCTGTTCCATTGCTATATATGCCTGTTCTTCTGCTAGTACCAGAAAGTTTGATTACAATGGCATTGTAGTATAGTTTGATATCTAGTATTGTGATGCTTTCAACTTTGCTCTTCTTTCTCAAGATTGCTGTGGCTTTTCAGGGTCTTTCTGGTTCCATATAAATTTTTGGTATATTTGTTCTAGATGTGTGAAATATGCCAATGGTACTTTAACAGGGATTGCATTGAACATATCGATTGCTTTGAGTAGTAGAGACATTTGTTTTTAATTTTTTTCTAATTGTTGACAGAACCACAAATGTGTCCCATTTTCTCCCTTTTTGCCCCCATCTACCCAACCCCTGTCCCACTCAAAGTCTTCCCTATACTACTGTCTGTGTCCATGGGTTATGCATATATGCATATATGTTCTTCCTGTCCCCTCCTCCTCAACATGTCTTCTCTTAAATGAGATCTCTTATTCTGTTCTGTGCATTCATACCTCTGGACCTGTTTTGTTCATCAGTTTATTTTTTCTTTGAATTCCACTTATAAATAAGATTATGTGATATTTGTCTTTCTCTAACTCACTTATTTCATTTAGCATAATAGTCTCCAGGCCCATCCATGCTGTCTCAAAGGGTAATAGTTTTTGTTTTGTTTTGTTTTTTACAGCCACATAGTATTCCATTGTGTAAATGTACCACAGCTTTTTTATCCACTCATCTACTGATAGGCACTAAGGCTGTGTCCAGATCTTAGCTATTGTAAATAACACTGCTATGAACATAAGGGGGCATATCTTCTTTCTGATTAGTGTTTAGGGATTCTTAGGATACATTCCCAGAAATGAGATTGCTGGGTCAAATGTTAAATCCATTTTTAATTTTCAGAGAAAATTCCAAATTGTTTTGCAGAGTGGCTGTACCAGTTTACATTCCCACCAGCAGTGTACAGGGTTCCCTTTTCTCCACATTCTCACTAGCACTTGTTATTTGTTGATTTATTGATGGTAGCTATTCTGGCAGGTGTGAGGTGATACCTCATTGTAGTTTTAGTTTGCATCTCTCTGATGATTAGTGGCACTGAGCATTTTTTCATGTGTCTATTGGTTATCTTTTCCTCCTCTTTGAAGAAGTGCCTGTTCAGGTCCTTTGCCTATTTTTAAATTGGATTGTTTGTCTTCCTGGTGTTGAGGTGTATGAGTCCTTTGTATATTTTGGAAATTAATCCCTTATCAGAGGTAACATTGGTGAATATGTTTATCTATACAGTAGGTGCCCTTTTCATTTTGTTGATATTTTCTTTCTTTTTTTTTTGCTGTAAAGAAACTCTTAGGATTTATGTAGTCTCATTTGTTGATTTTTTCTTGCTCTAGGTGATGTATTGGTGAAAATACTGCTATGTGAGATGCCTGAGATTTTACTGCCTATGTTTTTTTTTTTCTATGATTTCTATGGTTTTGTGACTTTTATTAAAATATTTTATCCATTTTGAATTTATTCTTGTGTTTGGTGTAAGTTGATGGTCTAGTTTCTTGTGTTTTTTGTTTGTTTGTTATTTTTTTATGTGCCCATCCAATTTTTCCAACACCATTTATTGAATAAACTATGTTTACTCTATTGTATGCTCTTATCTCCTTTGTCAAATATTACATGGCCATATTGTCATAAGTTAATTTGTGGGGTTTCTGTTCTGTCCCACTGATTCATATATTCATATGTCTGTTGTTGTGCCAGTGCCAGGCTATTTTGATTACAAATGGTTCTGTAGTATAGTGTGATCACTGGTACTGTGATTACTTCAACTTTGTTCCTCTTTCATAAGATTGCTGTGGGTATTTGGGGTATTTCTTGGTTCCATATAAATTTTTGGAATATTTCTTCCAGATCTATAAAATATGCTAACCGTATTTTAATAGGCATTGCAATAAATTTGCAGATTCCTCTTGGTAGTATGGACATTTTAATGATGATAATTTTTTCAATCCATGAGTATGGTATATGATTTCATTTTTGTGTGTGTGGCTTTCTCTAGTTTCTTTTTCAATGTCTTGCAGTTATCCCAGTACAGGTCTTTTACCTCCTTGGCTAAGCATATTACCAGGTATCTTATTTTTGTTGTTGCAATGGTAAATGGGATAGTTTTGTTAGTTACTCCTTCTGAGGTTTCATTATTGTGCATAAAAATACCATCAATTTCCAGTTCTTAGTTTTGTATCATGCTACTTTGCCAAAATTATGTATTGAATCTATCAGTTCTTTGGTGGAGTCTTTAAGGTTTTCTATGTACAATATCGTGTCATCTGTGAAAAATGACATTTCTAGTTTCTCATTTTTAATTTAAATGCCTTTTAAAATATATGTTTTTATTGATTTTATTTTTTAAAATATTTTTATTAATTAATTTATTTTTGTTAAAAAGTTTCTCCTTTTAGCCCACTGATTCTCTCTCCCCGTCCCTCCCTGCTCTGTCTCCAACTTTGTTGTTCATGTCCGTTGTTCATGCATACATGCATATAAGTTCTGTTGTTTATCTCCCCCCCATACCCCCTCTTCTGGGGATAGTCAGTCTGTACCCAACTTCCACATCTCTGGGGCTACCCCATTCATCAAACTGTTATGTTCATTATATTCCACAAATAAGTGAGATCATATGACACTTGTCTTTCTCTGTTTGGCTTCTTTTGCTTAGGATGACACTATCCAGGTCCCTCTGTATCATCTCAAAAAATAAGACATCTTTCTTTCTTACAGCTGTGTAGTACTCCATTGTGTATATGTACCACACAGCTTTTTTATTCCTTTATCTACTGATGGACATTTGGGCTGTTTCCAGATCTTAGCTATTGTAAATAGTGCTGCTACAAACATGGGGGTACATATATTCTTTCTGATTGGTGTTTCAGGCTTCTTAGGGTATATTCCTATACGATGGATCACTGGGTCAAAGAGAAGTTCAATTTTTAATTTTTTGAGGTAACACCATATTGTATTCCATAGTGGCTGCACCACTCTGCATTCTCACCAGCAGTGTACAAGAGTCCCCTTTTCTCCACACCCTCACCAACACTTGTTGTTTGATGATTTGTTGATGGCAGCCATTCTGACAGGTGTGAGGTGATACCTCATTGTTGTTTTAATTTGCGTCTCTCTAATGATTAGTGATGTTGAACATTTCTTCTATGTCTCTTAAGCATTTATATGTCCTGTTTGGAGAGATGTCTATTTAGTTCCTCTGTCCATTTTTTAATTGGTTTCTCTGTCTTCCCTTTGTTGAGTTGTATGAGCACTCTATATATATTGGAAATTAAACCCTTATCTGATATATCATTGGCAGTTATGCTCTCCCATACAGTGGGTAGCCTTTCTGTTTTGATGATTGTATCTTTTTGCCGCAGAAGCTTTCGCGTTTGATGTAGTCCCAGGTGTTCATTTTCCCCTTTGTTTCTTTTGCCTTAGGTGATGTGTCAGTAAAAATTCTGCTGCATATGTCTGAAATTTTGTGGCCTACAGTTTCTTCTAGGATTTTTATGGATTCATGAGTCACATTTAAGTCTTTTATCCATTATGAGTTTATTCTTGTATAAGGTGTAAGTTGACGGTCTAGTTTCATTTTTTTTTTTGCATGTAGCTGTCCAATTTTCCCAACATCATTTATTTGAAAAGATGTCTTGACTCCACTGTATTCTCTTGCCCCCTTTATCAAATATTAATTGAGCATATTGCCTTGGGTCCATTTCTAGGTTCTCTGTTCTCTTCCACTAGTCTATATGCCTGTTCTTGTGCCAGTACCAGGCTGTTTTGATTTTAGTCACTTTGTAGTATAACCTGATATCTGGTATTGTGATCCCACCTACTTTGTCCTTCTTTTTCAAAATTGCTATGGCTATTCGGGGTTTTTTTTGGTTCCATATGAACTTTTGAAATATTTGTTCTAGTTCTGTGAAGTATGTTGTTGGTATTTTGATGGGGATTGCATTGAATCTATAGATTGCTTTGGGTAATATGAAAATTTTAATGATTTTAATTCTTCTAATCCATGAACAAGATGTGTGCTTCCAATTTTTTATATCTTCTTCTATTTCTTTTTTTCAGAGTCCTGTAGTTTTCTGCAAATAGGTCCTTTCTTTCTTTGGTTAAGTTTATTCCTATGTATCTTAATTTTTTTTTTTGCTGCTCTGGTAAATGGGATTGTTTTTCTCTTTCTGTGAGTTCATCATTGGTGTATAAGAATGCCATTGATTTCTTGACATTAATTTTGTATCCTGCTACTTTGCCAAATTCATTTATTAAGTCTAGTAAATTTTTGATGGAGTCTTTGAGGTTATCTATGTATAGTATCATGTAATCTGTAAATAATGACAGTTTCACTTGCTTCTTTCCAATTTGGATCCCTTTTATTTTTTCATCCCGTCTGATTGCTGTGGCTAAGACATCCAGGACTATGTTAAATAAGAGTGGTGAAAGTGGGCATCCTCGTCTTGCTCCTGTTCTTAAGAGAAATGCTTTTAGTTTTTGCCCATTGAGTATGATGTTGGCTGCAGGTCTTTCATATAAGGCCTTTATTATATCGAGATATGATCCCTCTATTTCCAGAATGCTGAGCGTTTTTATCAGATATATGTGCTGGATTTTGTCAAATGCTTTTTCAGCATCTATTAATATGATTATATGATTTTTATCTTTTATTTTGTTTATGTGGTATATCACATTTATTGATTTGTAAGTATTATACCAGCCTTCCATCCCTGGGTTGAATCCCACCTGGTCATGGTGAAGAATTTTTTTGAAGTATTGCTGGATCCGATTTGCTAGTATTTTGTTTAGGATTTTGGCGTCGATGTTCATCAGGGATATTGGCCTGTATTTTTCTTTCTTTGTAGTGTCTTTTTCTGGTTTTGTATTTAGAATTATGCTGGCCTGATAAAACAAGTTTGGAAGTCTTTCTTCTTCTTTAATTTTTTTAATAGTTTGAGGAGAATGTGTATTAGTTCTTCTTTGAATGTTCAGTAAAATTTCCCCATGAAGCCGGCCAGGCCTGGGCTTTTGTTTGCTGGGAGTTTCTTGATTACATCTTGAATTTCTTTTGTTGTTATCAGTCTGTTCAAGTTTTCTATTTCTTCCCGGTTCAGTGTTGCAAGATTATGTGTTTTTAGAAATTTGTCCATTTCTCTCAGATTTTCAAATTTGTGCCGTATAATTGTTCATAATATCTGTTAACAATCTTTTTTTGTGTGTGTGATGTCAGTTATTATTTTTCCTCTTTCACTTCTGATTTTGTATATTTAAGTTTTCTCTTTGTTTCTTGGTGAGTCTCACTAAGGGTCCATCAATCTTGTTTATCTTTTCAAAGAACCAGCTCTTTGTTTCATTGATTTTTAATTTTTTGTTGTTGTTGTTGTTCTCCATGTCACTTATTTCTGCTCTGATCTTTACTATTTCCTTCCTTCTTCTTGCTCTGGGGTTTTCTTTCCAGTTTTTTAAGTTGTGAGGTTAAATAGTCTATTAGAGATTTTCTTGCTTCTTGAGGTAGGCCTGTACAGCTATGAACTTCTTCCTCAGAACTGCTTTAGCTGCATCTCATAGATTTTGTGTTGTTGTGTGTTTATTTTCATTGGTTTCCAGGAAGTTTTTCATTTCTTTCTTGATCTCCATGGTAACCCATTTATTGTTCAATAACATGCTATTTAGCCTCAAAGTTTTCAAATGCCTTTGCATGTTCTTGTTGCAACTGATTTCTAGTTTCATGCCATTGTGATCTGAGAAGATGCTTGATATAATTTTAATGCTTGTAGAGACTTAGTGTGTGCGCTAACATGTGGTCTGTCTTTGAGAATGTCCCATGTGCACCTGAGAAGAATGTGAATGCTGTGGTTTTGGGCTGTATTTCTCTTTAGATATCTATTAAATCCATTTGATCAAGCACTTCATTTAGAGTCTGTGTTTCCGTGTTAATTTTTTGTCTAGAAGAGCTACCCAGTGATGTCAGCTGGGTATTGAAGTCTCCTGCTATGATTGTATTGCTGTTGATTTCTCCTTTGCAGTCCTCCAAAAGATGTTTAATATATGTTGGTGCTCCTATATTGGGTGCATATATGTTTACCAAGGTTATATCTTACTGTTTGATAGATCCTTTCAATATTATGTACTGGCCTTCTTTGTCTCTAGTTATGGCCTTCATTTTGAAATCTACTCTATCAGATATGAGTATTGCTACCTCAAGTTTTTTTATCTTTCCATTTGCTTTAAAGATGTTTTTTCATCCCTTCACTTTCACCCTATGTGAGTCATTTATTGTGAGGGGGTTTCTTGTAAACAACATATATGTGAGCCATGCTTTCTTATCCAGTCAGCTACTTTGTGTCTTTTAATCAGAGCATTCAAACCATTCATAGTTAAGGAGATGATTGATATGTACTTATTTATTGCCATTTTTTGTGGTTATATTTTTCTTTCTATTTCTTCTACTAATTACAGCAGTTTTTGTTTTGTTTTGTTTTGTTTTGTTTTGTTTTTAGCACATCTTGCAGTGCTGGTTTTGTGTTAATATATTCCCTTAGCCTTTCTCAGTCTAGAATAATAGCTTTGCTGGATAGAGTAGTCTTGGATTCAGATCCTTGTTTTACATGGTCTTGATTACTTCATGCCACTCCATTCTGGCCTGTAGTGTTTCTGTTGGGAAGTCAGCTGAGAGCCTTATGGGGTTTCCTTTGTAGGTAACCCTTTTGCTTATCTCTTGCTGCCTTTAGGATTCTCTCTTTGTCTTGAATTTTTGGCATTTTAATCACTATGTGTCTTGGTGTGGGCCTTTTTGGGTTCTTCATACTTAGGGCTCTCTGTGCTTCTTAATCTTGAATGCCTTCTTCCTTCACCAAGTTAGGAAAGTTTTCTGTCACTATTTCTTCAAATATATTCTTTAACCTTGCCTATTTTCTTCCTGTTCGGGGACTCCTATGATGCAAATGTCATTACGTTTTCAGTTGTCGCACAGTTTTTATAGCCTTCAGGTGAGTGGCTGTGGCTATTTTAGCCTTCTGTCCTAGCTCTCTGTACTGTGGTGTGGGCTTGGTTTTTCTTTCCCAAGGGCGCTGCTCACAGCTAAGACTGTTGATGTCCATGGGTTTCCAGCCTACAACCTTCTTGCGCCTCTGCAGAACCTACTAGTGTCCTTGGCTATATGGTCCTGTCCTACTGCTTTTCTGTTTTTTTGTTTTGTTTTGGAGGATTTGTCTTTATTTTAGTTGTAATTTACATTTGGTCCTGGGAAATCATCTGCGTAGCTTCTATTCACTCCGCCTCCATTTTTCACATCCTCTATGCCTATCTTGTGTGCAGCTGGGTCGCACAGGCCTACCTGGTACCCCAGCACCCTGCAGGTCCTGTGGGTAACTGGATCACACAGTCCCTTTACAGACCTGGCTCTATGCCTATGTTATATGCTGCTGGGTTGCACAGGCCTCTCTGGTGCTTCAGCACCCTACAGGCCCCATGGTTAACTAGATCACACAGTACCTGCTGCTGGGTCCCACAGGACTTTCTGGTGCTGCAACACCAGGCAGGTTCTGCAGGTAACTGGATGGCACAGTCCCTGCTGGGTGGCACAGGCCTCTCTGATGCCCCAGCACCCTGCAGTTCCCACAGGCAGGCAGCTGGATAGCACCAGTCTCTCTTGGACTCAGGCTTCCCACTGTTTTTTTAAGCAACTGGACCACACAGGCTTCTGTGGAGTCCCAGGTCCTGCTGCTGATGGCTAGGGAGTACTGCTGCTCAGTGGCACTCAACTCCTGCTCAGGTTTTGTTTTAGTTTTGGGGGATATGTCTCAGCTGCTGGTATGTGCTTCTGTTGCTGGGGATGGATGTCTGCTCCTCAGTCTCTATTGCTGGGGGCATATTTAGACTCTGATAGGGCAGCTACTGTGGGGGATGGTGCTGGTCTCCTGGCTGTCTGAGACTCTGAGACCGGCACCTTGGCAGCTCCACTACTGTGCACAGGTCTGTATTGACACAAAGTGTCCACTGGTTAGATGGTGCCAGGTGCACTGGTGGGCTCAGGTTGCTGGGCCCTAGCTCTTCCCACTTGCTCCTCCCAGGGAAGACCTGGGATCTTCCAAAATGGTGGGACCTCCCTGCGGCTCAGGGAGAAGTGCCCTGAAGGGCCGCTTACAGTGGTAGCAGCCTGCTCCAGTCCACAGCACAGAAGCCTTCTGCTCTGAGGTTCTGCACTGCTTGAGTTTAGTCGTCCACCTTGAAGTTCACTCACACTCTCTTACACACTTGCTCACTCTCTCACATACTCTCCCTCTGGTCCTGCCTGCAGTCATCTTCGAGAAAGTCTGTATTGAATTTTTAGAGAGGAAAGGAGAAAAAGACAGAAATACTAATGTGAGAGAGATACACTGATTAACTGCCTTTTGCACCCTCTAACCCAACTCAGGACCTAGTTCACAACCTGGGAAGTGCCCTAACCAGGAACTGAACAAGGACCCTCCAGTTCATGAAACAATGCTCACTGAGCCACACTGACCAGGCTACTTTGGATGCCTTTTATTTATTCTTCTTGTCTAATCACTGTGGCTAAGACTTCCGGTACTATGTTGAATAAGAATGGTAAAAGTGATCATACCTGCTTTGTTCCTGATCTTAAGGAAAATAATTTTTGTTCATTGAGTATAATTTTGGTTTGTCATATATGGCCTTAATTATGTTAAGATGTGATCCCTCTATTTCCATTTTGTTGAGAGTTTTTATCAAAAATGAGTGCTAGAAGGGAGCTAGACAATATTGGCCATATAGGCAGACCTTTCTTGCACATCTTCTCAGGGCCAGACTAGGTCCTGAGGAACACTGAGGAACATTCACTTGGAATTACCAACTGAGGTCCAAGTGATGAGGAGACTTATAAAATGGAAGGACAGAAACCATTAAAGTCTGGTAGAAGGGGCAAGATCACAAGAGGGCCTGGCCCACTTCCATAGGAAGCAGACTGAGAAAGAAGAGGAATCTCTTGGCTGTGGGCAGGAGGTTTTTCCATGAGAGAATAGAGGCCCAGACCCCAGGTTAGGCACCCTGATCAAAGCATTAGAGCCTAAAACAGTGGCCCACATAACATCCAGCCACAAAAGGTAACAGCAATTTTTGCCACCAGGAGACCAAGCTGTTGGAGAAAAAGTCACAGTTCCTTTTTATTTCTAAACCCAAAGCACAGAATTTTTATTTACAGACACTCATGCTAGGGTTTGGTGGAGAGAAAGCCACATGGACTGGAGTCACCTGAGTACAAACTGGAGTAGATAAAGTTGAGAGGAATCATGGGGGGGACAGCTGCCAGAATACCTGTTTCATCATCCCCCTCCCCCCATATTACAGTAGCTATTTTTCCTGAGAGACACAGGCCTGTTCCAATTACAAAGGCCTGGATAAATGCAAATACCCCATACCTCAAGATACAGCTCGTCCCACCCTAAGAAATCCCACCAGCCCAACCTTCTGTAATCCATCACACCCCATTCTGCATCTTGACTCCTTCTGAGGAGGGAACAGTCTCAGGGATCATCAGTGACTTGCTTTGGGGTGGGGTTATTTCCTTCCACATTCCTGAGGACCTGGCTGGCACTTCCTTCTAACAGGAAAAGTGATGGAAATATCCAGCTTTTGATAGACCTCACTGGCCTGCCTAGAAGGGCTTCCACACTACCAAGGCAAAGAAATAGTCTGGGATGGACTCAGATTAGTGGCTTTGTGATGGGGAACATACCCTGCATCTTCCCTGAAGTCTGAACATTTGCTGACCCACCTCAGAGCTCTGTATTGCTAGAGTTCAGCCCAGCTGCTCTAAAGAATAGCCAAGCACAGTGGAGGAAGCCACAAGCTATGGATCACTTAAAGCTTTGAACAGAGCACTAAGAGCAAAAATTGGACAGCTTCTGACATTGGCTAGCACAAAATTACCTTCCAGAAGGCCCAAATTTGGCATACAAATCAATTAGCCTCAGACAACCTAAGAGCAGGATCCAAAGGAAAATTTTAGCAGGCACTAAAATATGCTGAGAAAAACTTCACTTGTTTTTTAATTCTTTCTTTCTTTTTTTTTTGCTCTGACATTATTATTTTTCTCTCTTGTTTATTCCATATGTCTTCTTTGCCTGTTTTCCTTTCCTACTATATTTTTTTCTTGTTTCTTTCATTTATCTTTCTCTTTTTACCTTTTCACAATTTTTTCTTTCTCTTTTTTACCTTTTTTTCTATTATTTATTTTTATTTTCTTCTCTCCCTCGTATTCCTTAATAATTTTCCCTTCTCACTTCTAGTATACTTTTTATTTATTATTATTATTATTATTATTATTATTATTATTTTATTAGTCTTGTTCTTATTTCTTTTCTCTAATTATTTTTTTTACTTTTATGTGTTTTTTTTTTGCTGTAGTTAATGTGTTCATTTGTATGTTTTTATCTTGTCCTTTTTTTTTTTCTGTTAGCACCTGTACAACAGCTCATATGACATAGTCAAGGTTGAGTCTCATAGTTAGCCAGTCTGAGAGGAGGTCCCACCCACAAGTGGTACAACAGCAATTGAGAGCAAATAACAATACAAGATTCCAAATAACCTACAAAAGAGGTGCTGATAGAACATCCAGCTCAAGAATTCAAGGAGACTGCACCACTGAGTCCCACAAGACACTTACTATAAAAACACCACTCCATGAAGACTTGGAGTCACAACAGTTGTATCTAATACACAAAAACAAATACAGAGACAACTAACATAGTAAGAACAAGAAATAAACCCCAAATTAAAGGTAAGGTGGAATCTCCAGAAAAACACACAAAGGAGATGGAGGTAAGCAATTTATCAGACATAGAGTTTAAAGTAATGGTTAAAATGATGCTTAAGGAACTTAGTGAGAACTACAAAAAAATTAATGATAACTATTAAAAAACAAAAAACAAAAAAAAACTTAGTGGGAACTATATCAGCATGGAAAGGACCTAGAAACCATTCATGAAAACCAGTTGGAAATCAACAATACTATATTTGATATCAAGAATATACTGGAGAGCAGTACTAAAATTGAAAGATGGTGGCAGGCAGGACAAGATGGAGGGTGAGTGTGTGAGAGAGAGCAAGTGTGTGAGAGAGTGTGAGTGGATGTAAAGGTGAACTACCAAACTCCTGTAGTGTAGAGACACGGAGCAGAAAGTCCCTGTGCTGAGGAGAGGAGCAGCCGGCTACCATGGTAAGCAGTTCTTTATGGCACTTCTCCCTGCACCGTGGGGAAGTCCCATCATTTTGGAAGATCTAGAGTCTTCTCTGGAAGGAGGCAGTAGAAGTGACTAGAGCCCAGCAACCTAATCCCACCACTACACCTGGCATCATCAGAGCAGTGGACACTCTGTGTCAACACAGACCAGTGCACAGTAGTGGAGCTCCCAAGGTGCTGCTTGCAGAAGCCTCAGACAGCTTGGAGCCCAGCACTATCCCCCATAGTAACCTTATCAGAGTCAAGATATACCCCCAGCAACAGAGGCTGGAGAGCAGATACCTATCCCCAGGTAACAGAAGCACAGAACAGCAGCTGAGACCCATCCCCAAAAACTACAGCAAAAACTGAGCAGAAGTTGAGTCCCATGGGGCAGCAGCGCTCCCCAGCTGGCAGCAGTGGGACCTGGGGTTCCACAGAGGCCTGTGCGGTCCAGTAGCTTACAAGAGCAGTGGAAAGCCAGAGCCCAAGAGAGACTGGTGCAATCCAGCTGCCTGTCCACAGGACCTGCAGGGTGCTGAGGAACAACAGAGGACTGGGCAACCAACAGTGACTGGGCTGGGCCATTCAGTTACCTGCAGAACCAGTGGGGTGCTGAAGCACCAGAGAGGCCTGCATGACACGGCAGGGAGTGTGCCATCCAGTTACCAGCAGGTCTTGTGGGGTGCTGAAGAAGATCAGAAGCCTGTGAGACCCAGCAGGGACTGTGCCATCCAGTTACCATGGGACCTGTGGGGTGCTGAAGCACCAAAGAGGCCTGTGGAACCCAGTAGCCCTCAACATAGGCATAGAGATGGGTCCCCAAAGGCATAGAGACTGTGTGATCAAGTTACCCATGGGAACTGCAGAGTGTGGGGCCACCAGAAAGGCCTGTGCAACCCAGCCATGCACAAGATATGCTTAGAGTGGTGTTTAACTTGGGCCCACTCAGGCTCATCCAAACCCAGTAGAGGGAACCACAAACAGCAGAACACCCACACCCACAGATATAATCTGGCATGCTTCTAAACCCACGGAGATAGCCAAAATGGTGAAACAAGAAAACAAATCTCAAATGAAAGAACAAGAGAACTCTATTGAAGATGAAATCAATGAAATGCAGCAAAGCAAATTATCAGAGGTAGAGTTCAGAGCCATGATATTGAGGAAGCTTAACAGCATGAATAAGGATATCAGCAGCATGCATAAAGATATAGAAACATTGAAAACCAACAAAGTAGAAATGAAGGATGACATAGCAGATATAAAGAACACATAGGAAAGACTAACCAACAGAATAGTGGAAGCTGAGGACAGAAAAAATGCTGGAGACAGGGTGGGGAGAGGTGGAAGTGGGGAATAAGTGGGAGAAAAAGGAGAAACATCTGTAACAAAAATAAATTAATTAATTACATTTAAAAAAAAGACAGGGTAGAAAAAAATCAACCAATCAAAAAACCAAAAGAAAAAAAACAATTAAAAAACAGGAAAGGAAAATGGCAGCAGAGTGAATGGAAGCTACACAGACCATCTCCCAGGACCAACCTGGAATTACAACAAAAATAAAGACAAATTGTCAGGAAGGGGCAACCGAAAGGCAGCTGGGAAGACCATATAACCAGGGACACTGACTCAATCCTGGTAGGCTTGAGAGGACACGAGAGGGGGCCAGGAGCCCATGTTCCGCAGTGGCCTGGGATGGGACCTGTGCCCTCAGCTGGGACCTGTGGCCTCAGCTGGGAGCTGCACCCTCAGCTGGAACCTGAGCCCTTGGCTTAGACCTGCGGACTCGACTGGGACCTACAGCCTCAGTTGTGAGCTGCACCCTCAGCTGGGGCCTGCAACCTCAGCCAAGAGCTGTGCCCTCAGCTAGATGGTATGCCTTTGTCTGGGAGCTGCCATAGATTTGGCCACCCTTAGCTGGAAGCAGAACCCTCGGGATAAAGTCCCAGGCAGCTCCACGGCACAGAGCTGGGACAGAGGCTAAATTGGCAGCAACCACTCACCTTGGGCTCCGGCAGATGGAGGGCAGACTAGATTGGAACTGTGCGGGGACACTGCGGATTTGGAGGGCGTTCAGAGCTTGTGCTGAGTGCAGCCACGCAGCACTGTGGTCATTTTGCTCTTTTCCAGGGCCCTGGGGAGAGGCCCCTCCTTTGGAGATTCAACACCACCAGGTGGCCATTGAAATGCTAATTGAGGCCCATTAACAACCAGCATCAGCCCCACCCTCAGGAAATCCTCTTACACTTGAGCACCTGAGGGAGTTTTTCATTCAACTCAGAAACCAAGGTTCTTCAGGTGAACACTACTAATAGCCTGCAGGCAAAAAAGCTAGAGGATAACTAATATTCCCTGGGCTAGCAACTCCAACCAAGAAAGTAAGACTTGACAGTGTTTAAAGTGGGTCCTCCCTGCCTCATCCAAACCCAGGAGAGGAAGCCACAAACAGCAGAATACCAACACCCACAGGGTAAATTTGGCAGGCTCCAAAGCGCACTATGATAGCCAAAATGATGAAACACACAAACAAAAGCAAATGAAAGAACAAGAGACCTCTACCAAAGATGAGATAAATGAGGTGCAGTTAAGCAAGTTAACAGAACTAAAATTAAGAGCCATGATCTTGAGAAAACTCAACAGCATGTGTAAAGACATGAGCACCATTAGTAAAGACATAGAAATGTTGAAAATAAACCAGTTGTAAATTAAAAACCACCAAGAAGAAATGAAAAATAACATATCAGAAATAAAAAACACATTGGAAAGTCTAAATAGCAGAGTAAAGGAAGCTGAGAACCAGATCAGTGAATTAGAAGACAGGGTAGAAAAAATGAACCAATTAATAAAACCAAAAAAAAGAAATTTAAAATTAAAAAGCAGGAAGACAGCTTAAGAGAACTGTGGGACAACTGGAAACGTAGTAACATTCGCATCATATGAGTCCCCGAAGAAGAAGAAAATGAGCAAGGGTTAGAGAATATATTTGAAGAAATAGTGACAGAAAACTTTCCTAACTTGGTGAAGGAAAAATACATTCAAGTTCAAGAAGCACAGAGAGCCCCAAGTAAGAAGAACCCTAACAGTCCACACCAAGACACTAGTAATCAAAGTGCCAAAAATTAAAGACAAAGAGAGAAATCTAAAAGCATCAAGAGAGAAGCAACAGGTTACCTACAAAGAAAATCCCATAAGGTTCTCAGCTGACTTCTCAACAGAAACACTACAGGCCAGAAGGGAATGGCATGAGGTAATCAAGGTCATGAAAAACAAGAATCTGAATCCAAGACTACTCTACCCAGCAAGGTTATTATTCAAAATAGAAGGTCAAATAAAAGCTTCCCAGGAAAAAGAAAAAGTCCAAGGGAATACATTAGCAACAAACCAGCACTGCAAGAAATGTTAAAAGCACTGCTGTAATTAGCAGGAGAGAGAGGAAAAAAAATAGAACCACACTAAAAAAAATGGCAATAAATAAATACTTATCAGTAATCACCTTAAATGTAAATGGATTGAATGCTCCCATATAAAAACACACAGTAGCTGATTGGATCAGAAAGCATGACTCATCTATATGATGTTTACAAGACCCATCTAACAACAAAAGAAACACATAGATTGAAAGTGAAGGGATGAGAAAAAAAAAAAAACTCCCATGCAAACAGAAAGGGAAAAAAAGCTGGGGTAGCAATACTCATATCTGATAAAATAGATTTCAAAATGAAGGCCATACTAGGCTACTACATAATAATAAAAGAATCTATCCAAAAGGAAGATATAACCTTGATAAACATATATACACCCAATATAGGAGCACCAAAATATATTAAAAATATTCTGAAGGACTTCCAAGGAGAAATCGATAGCATTACAATCATAGTATGGGACTTCAACACCCCGCTGACATCACTGGATAGATCCTCTAGACAAAAAATTAGCAAGAAAATAGAGACTCTGAATGAAGCACTAGACCAAATGGATTTAACAACTATCTACAGAGAATTATACCCCAAAACTACAGAATTCATATTCTTCTCAAGTGCACATGGGACATTCTCAAAGATAGACCACATGCCAGGATGCAAACTAAGTCTCTATAAGTTCAAGTAAACTGAACTCATATCAAGCATGTTCTCAGATCACAATGGCATGAAACTAGAAATGAATGCAACAAGAACATGCAAATACATTTGAACACATGGAAGCTAAATAGCATGTTAATAAACAATAAATGGGTTACTGAGGAAATCAAGGAAGAAATTAATCATTCCTGGAAACCAATGAAAATGAACAAACAACAACAGAAAATCTATGGGATGCAGCGAAAGCAGTTATGAGAGGGAAGTTCATAACACTACAGGCCTACCTCAAGACACAAGAAAAATCTCTAATAGACTATCTAACCTCACAACATAAAGAACTAGAGAGCAAACAAAAATAAAACCCTAGAGCAAGTAAAAGGAAGGAAATAGTAAAGATCACAGTGGAAATAAATGACACAGAGTCAAAAAAAAAAAAAAAAACAATCTAAAGGATCAATAAAACAAAGGGCTAGTTTTTCAAAAAGATAAACATAATTGATGGACACTAGACAGACTCACCAAAAAAAGAAAGAGAGAGAACACAAATACACAAAATCAGAAATTAAAGAGGGGAAGTAACAACTGACACCACAAAAATACAAAAGATCGTTAGCAACTACTATGAACAATTATATGGCAACAAATTTGACAATATAAGGAAAAAACGACAAATTTCTAGAAACACATAATCTCCCAAAACTGGACCAGGAACAGATAGAAAACTTGAACAGACCAATAACAACAGAAGAAATTGAAGATATAATCAAGACTCTCCCAGCAAACAAAAGCGCAGGCCCAGATGGCTTCACCGGGGAGGTTTACCGAACATTCAAAGAAGAACTAACAGACATTCTTCTCAAACTATTGCAATAATTCAAAAGAAGAAAGACTTTTAAACTTGTTTTATGAAGCCAGCATAATTCTAATTCCAAAGCCAGAAAAAGACACTACAAAGAAAGAAAACTACAGGCTAATATCCCTGATGAACATAGATGCCAAAAATGCCGAACAAAATATTGGAAATTGGATCCAGCAATACATCAAAAAAATTATTCACCATGACCAACTGGGATTCATCCCAGGGATGCAAGGCTGGTACAATATTCGCAAATCAATAAACGTGATACACCTCATAAATAAAATGAAGAATAAAAACAACATGATCATATCAATAGATGCCGAAAAAGCCTTCGACAAAATCCAGCATCTATTTCTGATGAAAACCTTCAGCAATGTGGGAATAGAGGGATCATATCTTGACATAATAAAGGCCATACATAAAGGCCTACAACCAACATCATACTCAATGAGCAAAAACTAAAAGCATTTCCCTTAAGAACAGGAACAAAGCAAGGATTCCCACTTTTACCACTCTTATTTAACATAGTACCAGAAGTCTTAGACACAGCCATCAGACAGGAAGAAAAAATAAATGGGATCCAAATTGGAAAGGAGGAAGTGAAACTGTCATTATTCGCAGATGACATGATACTATACATAGATAACTTCAAAAACTTCCATCAAAAATTTACTACACTTAATAAATGAATTTGGCAATGTAGCAGGGTACAAAATTAACGTCAAGAAATCAATGGCATTCTTATACACCAATGTTGAACTCACAGAAAGAGAAACTAAAAAAAAAAACAATCTTCTGTACCATTGCAGGAAACAAATTAAGATGCCTAGAAATAAACTTAACAAAAGAAATAAAGGACATATTCACAGAAATCTACAGGACATTGAAAACAGAAATAGAAAAAGATATAAAAATGTGGACGCACATACCTTGATCATGGATTGGAAGAATTAACATCATTAAAATGTCCCAAAGCAATCTATAGATTCAGTGCAATCCCCATCAAAATACCAATGACATACTTCATAGAACTAGAAAAAATACTTCAAAAGTTCATATGGAACCAACATAGACCTTGAATAGCCACAGTAATCTTGAAAAACAAGAACAAAGTTGGAGGGATCACATTACCAGATTTTTTTTTAACCTCACACAAAAACATTTTTAAAAAAAAATTTTGTTCATATAGAGTGGGAGGGAGAGAGAGAGAAACATTGACGTGAAAGGGACACATCGAGTTGCTGGGGACAAACTGCAACTGAGGTACGTTCCCTTAGTGGGAATCAAACCTGGGTCTCTCTGGACCACAGGCTGACGCTCTAACTGCTGAGCCAAACTGGCCAGGTCACATTACCAGATTTTAGATTATACGACAAAGCCACTGTAATCAAAACAACCTGGTACAGGCACAAGAACCTGCATATAGACCAGTGGAACAAAATAGAGAGCTCAGAAATTGACCCAGGTAATATGCTCAATTAATATTTGACAAAGGTTGCAAGAGCAGACAGTGGAGTAAAAGCCTCTTTAATCAATGGTGTTGGAAATATTGGACAGCTACATGCAAATAAATGAAACTAAACTATCAACTTACACCATACACAAAAATAAACTGAAAATGGATAAAAGAATTCAATGTGACTTATCAACCCATAAAAATCCTAGAAGAAAATGTAGGCAACAAAATTTCAGACATTATACACAGTAGAATTTTTACTGATACATCCCCTAAGGCAACAGAAATAAAGGAGAAAATAAACACATGGAACTCCATCAAACTAAAAAGCTTCTGCACAGTGAAAGATACAATCATGAAAACAGAAAGGCTCCCCACTGTATGGGAGAGCATAATTGCCAATAATATATCAGATAAGGGGTTAATTTTCAATATATATAAAGTGTTCTTACAACTCAACAAAAGAAATACAAAGCACCCAATTAAAAATGGACAGAGGAACTATATAGACACCTCTCCAAATAGGACATACAAATACCTAAGAGACATATGAAAAAATTCTCAACATCACTAATCATCAGAAAGATGAAAATTAAAACAACAATGAGGTATCACCTCACACCTGTTAGAGTGGTCACCATTAACAAATCATCAAACAACAAGTGTTGGCGAGGGTGTGGAGAAAAGGGGACTGTAGTGCACTGCTGGTGGGAATGCAGACTGGTGCAGCTGCTATGGAAAACAATATGGTGTTACCTCAAAAAATTAAAAATTGAACTTCCATTTGACCCAGTGATTCCACTTCTAGGAATATACCCTAAGAAGCCTGAAACACCAATCAGAAAGAATATATGTACCCCCCCTGTTCATAGCAGCACTATTTACAATAGCTAAGATCTGGAAACAACCCAAGTGTCCATCAATAGACAAATGGATAAAACAGCTGTGGTACATATACACAATGGAGTAGTATGCAGCTGTAAGAAAGATCTCTTATCCTTTGAGATGACATGGAGGGACCTGGAAAGTATTATTTTAAGAGAAACAAGCCAAACAGAGAAAGACAAGTGTCATATGATCTCACTTATTTGTGGATTATAATGAACATAACAGTCTGAGGAATAACTTAGTCCCAGAGACTTAAAAGTCATGTACAGTATGACAATCTTCAGAAGAGGGGGGTGGTGGGGGAGAGATAAACCACAGAACTTATATCTATGCATGCATGAACAACAGACATGGACAACAAAGCTGTGGTAGGGCTGGGAAGAAGGTAGGGGGGGAATCAGTGGGGATAAAAAGGAGAAGCATCTGTAACAAAAATAAATTAATTAATTAATAAAGAAAAGTATATACTGGAGCCTGGTCAGTGTAACTCAGTTGTTAAGCATTGACCCATGCACCAAAATGTCACCAGTTTAATTTCTGGTCAGGGCACATGCCCTCGTTGTGGGCCAAATTGCCAGTGGGGTGCGGCATGCATTAGGTGGCTTATTGATGGTTTTTTCTATTGATGTTTCTATCTCTGTCTCATTCTATCTTCCTCTCTCTCTAAAAATCAATAAAAAAAATACATTGGAGGATATTAAAAGCAGGCTGGATAAAGCAGGGTATTGAATCAGCTATTTGGAGACAAGGTATAAAAACAAAACAGTTAGAGCAACAACAACAACAACAAACACATTTAGAAAACATGAGTAGAGCTTAAGGGAATGTTGGAACAATATGAAACAGAATAATATTCACACTGTAGGGGTACCAGAGGGAAAATTATTTGAGTATAGTATAGAGAAAGTGTTTCAAGAAATAATGACAAAACTTCCCTAATCTGGTGAAGAAAAATTTCACACAAGTTTAGGAAGCACAGAGTTCCAATAAAAATAAACACAAAGAGACCCAGAATGAGACACAACATAATTAAAATTGCAAATGCTAAAGGCAAAGAGAATCTTAAGAGCAGCAAGACAGTTACCTACAAGGGAGCTTTCATAAGACCATTAGCTGATTAATAGATAAACTGTAGGCCAAAGGTAAATGGCATGAACTATTCAAAGTAATGAAAAGTAAGGATCTGAAACCAAGACTGCTTTATCCTGCAAGGCTATTATTCAAAATAGAAGGTGAAGTAAAGAACTTCCCAGACCAAAACAACAGCAACAACAACAACAATAACAACAAAACATGCTAAAGGAATTTATTACCATTAAACCAGAATTGCAATAAATGCTACAGGGACTGTTGTAAGAAAAAGAAGAAATGTATAGAGAGAGAAATGAAAATGGTACTAAATAAATATCAATAAACTCTCTAAATATAAATTGATTAAAGTTTCCAATCAAAACACATTGGGTAGCTGAATGGATTTTTAAAAACATGACTCATATATATGCTGTCAGCAAAAGACCCACCTCGATACAAGAGACTCACACAGGATGAAAGTGAAAGGATGAAAAAAGTTTTCCATGCAAATGAAACAAATAAACAAAATGTGTGTGTATCAATGTGTATATCTGACAAAATAGACTTCAAAACAAAGGCCATAATGAAACACAAAGAAAGTCACTACATAATACTAAAATAATTGATCCTACAAGTTGATGTAATTCTGGTAAACATACATGCACCCAATATAGGAACACCAAAATATATTTTAAAACTCCTGGAAAACTGTAAGGGAGAGATGGACTGCAATGCAATCATAGAAAGGAACTTTAACATTTCATTGACATCACTGAATAAATCTTTCAGACCAAAAGTCAGCAAGGAAACAACAACCTTAAACAACACACTAGATCAGATAAATTTAATTGATATTTACAGAACATTTCATCCCAAAGCTTCAGAATATACATTCTTCTCAAGTGCACATGAAACATTCTCAAAGAAAAACCACATGTTAAGACACAAAATGAGTATTTAAAAATTCAAGCAGATTGAAATCGTAGCAAGTGTGTTCTTGGGTCACAACAGCATAAAACTAGAAATTAATTACAATTTTAAAAACTCAAAAATATTCAAATACGTGCAGGCTAAATATTATCTTCTTAAATGATGAATGAGTCACCAATGAGATCATGGAAGAAATAAAAAATTCCTGGAAACAAATAAACATGGACACACAACAACCCCAAATCTATGGGACACAGCAAAAACAGTACTGAGAGGAAAGTTCATGGCATTACAGGCCTACCTCAAGAAACATGGGAAAGCTCAAATAAATGATCTAACCCTACAACTAAAATAATTAAAAGAAGAACAACAAAAAAATCTCGAAGTAGAAGGAAACATAAAAATCAGAGTGAAGATAAATGACATAAAGACTTACAAAAAAAGAAATACAGAAGACCAATTAAACAAACAGATGGTGCTTTGAAAAGATAAACAAGATTAACAAACCTTTAGCCAGACTCATCAAGTTTTTCTTGTGGAGAGGACCCATGAAAATAAAATTAGAAATGGAAGAAAAAAGGACTCCCCAAGATGGCTGCAGTATAGCTGAAGGCTGAGAGCTCTTCCTCCCAGCCAGGGCTTAAAATTATAGCTAAAATACTTTGCAACCCACCTGAAAAAAACCACTGAAGTGCAGCTGATTGGACACATTATATCTAAGGACCACTGAAGAAGTCAGAGAGTGGCAGGTAAAAGGAGGAGAGTTGCAAAAAAATGGGAACTCCCTTGAAGCATTTGCAGTGGGCCTCTACTCGAGTGATGCCAGTTGCAAATCTTTCTCCCTTTTGGGGTATGGAGTCTCAACCCCATGCAGGGATCTCAAACCCAGAACAGCAGAGACAGGAAGAAGAGCCTGCATAGCATAAAGCAGTGGAAAACAGGAATCCTGTCTGCCTGGAAGACAGACTACACATTCCCAGTGAAGGAGTGCTCCTATTGTTAGAAGCCACAGCCTAAGAAGTTTTCGTGGGCTCTGACTGCTGGAAAGGCTGTGCTGTGGTGTTTGGGTCCAGGGGAGAAGCCCAAAGGGTGCACTCAGCATGACTTCGGGGGACCCTCCTCATTCTTGAAGGGTATTAGGCAGAACCCCAATCAATGACTAAATTGTTTGGAAAAGGGCAAAAGACACACCTTGAGTTCTGGGTCAGAATCCCTACCCTACCTGTGGAAACTATCAAGCTACCCTCTTCTGCTGAGTTGGTTGCACAGGGTAGCAGTGTAGGGTAGGGATTTGGGGCCAGCCATGAAGACAGTTCAGAGCAAGAGTGGAGCTGAAAATTTCAATCCCTGCTTAACTGAGACCAGCCATATGGAGACACCATAGACCTGAGCAGGCTAATTCTATAACCCTTCTCACTGGGACTGGTGGTGTGAGGGCACAAGTTTTATGCAGTGCTGTGATTGTTGAACTGTATCCCCCAGGAAGGCTTCTATCTGGGAGATAGAAAGGAGAGTGCTTAGCTCTGTGACTACATGGTGAGGAGGCTGTCTGAGCTCCCTGTGAGTTTTCTTGGGCAGCTCAAGTAGTAGAGGTAGAACCATTTCTGACTCCTGCAGGCTGAAAACACTACCCCCAACAAAAGATTGATTGGTTCAGCTCTGTGGAGTTCTAGATATCCCTACTGGGTTCAGTTTGGTGAGGAATGGGAGAGCACCTCAGAGCAGAACATTCCATGTGTGAGACCCTTAGAGGCTATTGTCTTGGAAAAAGAGAAAGTGTTTAACCCCCTTCTGAGGGCTTGGTCTTCAACATCCTCAACCAAATACTCTTTTGATTAATTCATCTAAACCCAGAGCAGTTGAAAGTGCTCATGAAGAGAAGACTGCAGGCTGTACTCAACCTGAACCTGCAGCAAGACCCATTAGAAGGAATTAGATTTGAAGTCTCTGGTAGAGACTGAGAAGTTTAGCTTTGAAGCAAAGACTAATTTCCCCTCATTGAGTGTTTGACTATGTAATATCTAAGAATAGGCTTCATTAGCCTGAGCTAGGCTATCTTGGGTCCCTCCTGTAGACTTTTTTCAGAAGGTTCTTCAGGAAGACTAGCAACCTCAGGGAAGCAGGCAGAATAGCTTACAGGTGGAGGCAGACCTCAGGAAACTGTGTCAACCACATATATGCTATCAGCTCTGAGCTAAAAAGAATTTGACCCATTTACACAGAATGTTTCTTTCTATGAACACATGGGTCCAGCAGATGCAGACACAAACAGAGAATAAAGTGGTGACTTCAAACAGACAACTCAAAGACAATTGCACACAATATCTGACAGTGACCTGCATCTGAAACCTACCCAAAAGGACCTGGAACCAAAACAACAAGTAGTGAGACTCAGACACCAGAGCTCAACCTAACTAGACAAATTGAACACCCAAAAGTGGATTTTGGCAAGCTTCATATCCTGCTGGGAACATCTTAAACTTAGAAAGCAGCCCCTGCACAGTCTCTCACATATGATAATAAAGATTTACCTCTATAGACACTGTGCTTGAGGGGTTAAGAATTGTGTCACAGATCACCTGCACAGTAGGTGGCATGTATGGGGCTAAGTTGATCCTTATAGTCAGCCAGCCTGAAAATTAATGTCAACTACAAAAAAGCCATCAACAAACAACTGACATAGGAAACATTTCTAGAGCACACAGTTCAGGAGATCAAGGGGACTGCACCATTGGGAGCCACAGGACATTTGGCCTACTACAGAAGGCCATCTCACCAAGACTGAGAGTCATAGCAGTTCTATCTAAAGCAGAAACAAGCACAAATAGACAGTCAAAATAAAAAACAAAGAAACAAGCCCCAAATGAAAGAACAGGAGGAAACTCCAGAAAAAGAGCTAAATGAAAGGGAGGCAGTAATTTATCAGAACAGAGTAATAGTTATAAGGATGCCCAAGAAACTTAGGAAGAACAACAACAGCATGAAGAAGGATTGAGAAATCATAAAAAATAACCAGGCAGAAATAAAGAATGTCATATCTAAAATACAAAGTTCACTGGAAGGAGGAGAATAGTCAGTGGGCTAGATAAGGCAGAGAATCAAATAAGTAAATTAGAAGACAAAATAGGAAAACTCAATCAAAATAAAAAATCAGGAGGATTGTTTAAGGGAACTTTGGGACAATATGAAATGTAACATCATCTTCATCATAAGGATATCAGAAGGAGAAGAAAGTGAAAAAGAAATAAAGAACCTGTTACAAGAAATAATGACAGAAAAATTCCCTAGCCTGGTGAAGTAAAAGATCACACAAGTTCAGGATAACAAAGAGTTCAAAACA
The DNA here is from genome assembly GCF_014108415.1 of Molossus molossus. Classification (NCBI taxonomy): domain Eukaryota; kingdom Metazoa; phylum Chordata; class Mammalia; order Chiroptera; family Molossidae; genus Molossus; species Molossus molossus. Next base: position 54,524,408 of record NW_023425377.1, on the reverse strand, counting down.
AACAAACAAACAAACAAACACAAAGAAATTCACATCAAGACACATCATAACTAAAATGGCCAAGAATAGACACAAAGAGAGAATCATAAAGGCAGTAAGAGATAGTCAATTACCTACAAGGGAATTTCTATGAAGCTGTCAGTGGACTTCTCAACAGAAATACTTCAGGCCAGAAGTGATTGGCATGAAGTTATCAAAGTAATAAAAAGCAAGACACTGCAACCAAGACTGCTCTATTCTACAAAGCTATCATTCAAATTTGAAGGCAAAATAATGAGCATTCCAGACAAAAAGCAAAAGGAATTAATTACCAACAACCAACATTGCAAGAAATACTAAAAAGACAGCTTGAAGAAGAAATAGAAATATAAAGAAAAAGAAACATAGCCATAAAAAAATGACAATAAATAAGTACCTATCAAAAATAACCTTAAATTAAAATAAATAAATTGTTCCAAACAAAAGACACAGGATGGCCAAATAGTCAAGAAAACACTATATATATATATATATATATATATATATATATATATATATATATACTGTCTGCAAGAGACCCATTTGAATTTTTTTTTTAAATCCTCACCAGAGGACATTCTTTGCATTCATCTTCAGACAGAGCGGGAGGGAGAGAGGAAGGAAGAGAGAGAGAGAAACATCGACGTGAGAAAGACAAATTAAGTGGTTGCCACCCACACAACCCCAACCAGGGCTGGGGACAAACTGCAACCAAGGCACATGCCCTTAGTGGAAACCAAACCTGGGTCTCTCTGGACTGCGGGCCAACAAAGAGATCCAATTTAGAACAAAAGATTCAAACAGGCTGAAAGTGAAGGGATGGGAAAAAATATTTTATAAAAATTAAAATAAAAAATACTGGGGTATAAATACTTATATCTGACAAAATGGACCTCAAAACAAAGGCCATAGCAAGAAGAAAAGAAGGGCACTACATAATACTAGAGATCAATTCAACAAGAGGATATAATCCTTATAAATGTGTATGTAACCAATATAGAAGGACTTAAGTGTGTTAAAAAAAAACCTTTGGTAGACTATAAGGGAGATATTAAGAGCAATACCGTAGGAGATTTTAACACCCCACTGTCATCAATGGGTAGACCTTCCAGACAAAAAATATTTTTAAAAAAGTGACCTTAAATGACACACTAGATTAGATGGATGTAATTAATATTTACAGAGCATTTACCCCAAAACAGCAGAATACATATTCTTCTCAAGTGCATATAGAACATTCCCAATAATACACCACATGTCAGGACAAAAAAGAAGTCTCAATAAGTTTAAGAAGATTGAAATCATATCAGGCATTTTCTCTGACCACATGGCATAAAACTAAAAATCAACCATAATAAAAATGTTCAAAAGTACTTAAACATGGAGGCTAAATCGAATGTTATTAAACAATGAATGGGTTACCAATGAGATCAATGAAGAAATTAAAAAAAAAAAATATCTGGGAACAAATGGAAATGAACACACAACAATCCAAAATTTATGGGACACAGAAAAGCATTAGAAGCCCACCTGAAGAAGCAAAAAAAAAAAAACGTTCTGCTAAACAATCTCACTCTACATTTAAAAATATTAAATGATAACAATGAAAAAACCCAGAGTATGTAGAAAACAGAAAATAATAAAGAGCACAGCAGAAATAAATGACATTGAAACTAAAAACAACATAAGATCAATGAAACCAAAGGCTGGTTCCTTAATAAAAAATAAACAAGGTTGATAAGCCTATAACCAGACTCATCAAGAAACAAAGACAATGGACCCAAATAAATATAATCAGAAATGAAATAGTAGAGGTAACAACTTACATCACAGTAATGCAAAGGATTGTAAGAAGATATTACAAAAATGATATGACAATAACATAGACAACCTGAATAAAATGGACAAATTTCTAGAATCATATAATCTTCAAAAATTAACCAGAAAAATGCAGGACATTGAATAGACCATTAACAACTAATAAAATGGAAGCAATCGTTAAATCTCTGAGCAAACAAAAGTTCTGGACCAAATATATTCACAGGTGAGTTCTATAAAATATTAAAAAAGAACAAACACCTATTCTCCTCAAACTATTCCAAAAAATTTTAAAGGAGAGAAAACTTCCAAGCTCTTTTTAAGAGACCAACATTATCATAATAGCAAACCCAGATAAAGACACAACAAAGAAAAATATAGACCAATATCTCTGATAAATATATATGTTAAAATCCTCAACAAAATATTAGCAAACCAAATACAGCAATACAATAAAAAAAAATTACACCATAATCAAGTGAGATTTATTCCAGGAATGCAAGGTTGGTACAATATACAGAAACTGATAAATGTGATAGATCACATAAACAAAGTAAAAGACAAAATTACATTATCATATCAACAGGGGCAGAAAAATCATTTGATAAAAGCTAGAGTAGTTTATAATAAAAACTCTCAGCAAAACAGCAATAGAGAAATTATAATAAAGGCCAAATATGGAAAACCTACAGCCAACATTATTCTCAATGGACAAAAATTAAAATCATTTTTCTTAAGATCAGGAATAAAACAAGGATGTTTGTTTTTACCACTCTTATTCACCATAGTAGTAAAAGCTCTAGCCATAGTGATCAGACAAAACTTAGAAATAAAAGGCATCCAAATTAAAAAAAAGAAAGTAAATCTGTTATTATTTACAAATTACATGATAGTGTATATAGAGAACTCTAAAATCTCCACAAAAAAATACAGATTTAAAAAATAAATTCTGCAAAGTTGCAGGATACAAAATCAACACCCAGAAACCCATGACATTTTTATACACCAATAATAAACTCTCAGAAAGAGAAACAAACAACAACCACAACAAAACAAAGTTATTTACTGCTACAACAAATAAATAAGGCACAGAGGAATAATTTTCTCCAAGGAAGTAAATGACCTGTACTTATAGAAATATATGATATCTAAGAAAAAAGTAAGGAAGATATAAACAAGTGGACGCATATACCATGTTTATGAATTGGAAGAACTAACTTCACCCAAATATTTACACTACCCTAATCAACCTATTGATTTAATGCAATTCCTATTAAAATGTCAATGGTATATTTTTAAAAACTGGGCAATATATTCCAAAAATTTATACGAAAAAAAAATTACCTCGAATAAACATAGCAATCTTGAGAAAGAAGAATAGTTAGAGAGATAATAATAATGGATATCAAACTATGCTAAAGGCCATTACAATCAAAACAACCTGGTATTAGCATAAAAACAGGTATACAAACCAATGAAACCCAACAGAGAGCCCAGAATCAACCTATGCCTTTATGTTTAATTAATATTTGACAAAGGAGGTAAGAGCATACAATGGAGTAAAGACAGTCTCTTTAATAAATAGTGTTGAGAAAACTAAATAGGTAAATGCAAAAAAAATAAAAAATAAATACAACTAAACCACCAACCTATACCCTACAGAGGAATAAATTCAAAATGAATAAAAACTTAAATGTAAATTACTAAACCATAAAAATTCTAGAATAAAGCATGGGCAGTAAAATCTCAGACATCTCTCAAAGCAATATTTTGGCTGATGTTTCCAAGGGCAAAATAATCTCAGAAATGATAAACAAATGGGAATACACCAAGCGAAAAAGATGATACACAGCAAAAAAAGAAAAAAAATCATCAAAAAATGAAAAGAGAATTCACTCTATGGGAGAACATATTTGCCAATGATACTTTCAATCAAAGGTTAATTTCCAAAATATATAAAGAACTCATATAACTCAACCAAAGAAAGGCAAACACTCAAATCTAAAAATGGACAAAGGACCTGATAGACACTTTTCCAAAGAGGACACTTAAAAAAATGCTTAAATTTACTAATTATAAAAATAATGCAAATAAATCTACAATGAGGTACCACTTTACACCTTCCAGAATGGCTACTATCAATAATTCAACAAGTGATGGCAAGAATGTGGAGAAAAGCGAAAACATGTGCACTGCTGATGGGAATGCAAACTGCTTGGTCCAGCCACTGTGGAAAACATAATGGACTTTCCTCAAAAAGTTAAAGATTGAACTGCCATTTGACCTAGTGATCCCACTTCTAGGAATATATCTTAAGAATTCTGACACACCAATCAGAAAGAATATATGCATCTCTATGTTCATAGCAGCATTAATTACAACAGCTAAGATCTGTAAACAGCCTAAGTGCCCATCAGCAAATGAGTGGATAAAAAGTTATGGTACATTTACACAATGGAATACTACACAAGAATAAAAAAAAAAAAAGAAAGAAAGAAACTCTTAACTTTGCAACAGCATGAATAGAACGGAGAGAATTATGGTAAGTGAAATAAGCCAGCCAGAGAAACAAAATCTAAGCAGAAGCATGAATACAGGGAATAGACTTGCAGGTGCTCAAGGTGAAGAGGTGGAGATGACTATAAAGTAGGTGAATAAAATAGCTAAAAAACATACATGCATAACCCATGGACATAGATAATAATTTGGTAAAGGCCAAGGAAGCAGTAGGTGCAGGTAGGAAACATGAGCAAACGTCAAGAAACAGGACTCATGGCAAAATATCAACATTAAAGTTTTTAATAAAAAGAAATTAAAAAGACAAGAAAAATAGGACAGCTACAGGCAGAAAAATGAAACTAGACCATCAATTCACACTATACACAAAAATAAACTCAAAATGGATAAAAGACTTAAATGTGACTCATGAATCCATAAAAATCCAAAAAGAAACTGTAGGCAACAAAATTTAAAACATCATACACAGCACAATTTTCACTGATACATCACCTAAGGCAACAAAAATAAAGAAGAAAATGAACACATGGAACTACATCAAACTCAAAAGCTTGTGCACAGCAAAAGATACAATCATCAAAATGGAAAGGCAACCCACTGTATGGGAGAGCATAACTGCCAATGATATATCAGATAAAGGCCTAATTTCTTTTTTTTATTATTTTATTAATTAATTTTTGTTACAGATGTTTTTCCTTTACCCCCCCCCCTGATTCCCCCCTCCTCCTCCCTCCCTCCCTTTCCCCAGATTGTTGTCCATGTCAACTGTTCATGCATACATGCGTAAGTGTTCTGTGGTTTATCTCACCACCACCACCCCCCTCTTTAGGGGATTGTCAGTCTGTACCCCGCTTCCAAGTCTCTGGGACCACTCCATTCCTCAGACTGTTGTGTTCATTATATTTCACAAATAAGTGAGATCATATGAAACTTGTCTTTCTCTGTTTGGCTTGTTTCACTTAGGATGATTTTAAAGGTCCCTCCATGTAGTCTCAAAGGGAAAGAGAACTTTCTTTCTTACCGCTGCGTAGTACTCCATTGTGTATATGTACCACAGCTTTTTGATCAATTCGTCTACTGATGGACACTTGGGCTGTTTCCAGATATTAGTGATTGTAAATAGTGCTGCTACAAACATGGGGGTACCTATATTCTTTCTGATTGGTATTTTATGCTTCTTAGGGTATATTCCTAGAAGTGGGATCACTGGGTCAAATGGAAGTTCACTTTTTAATTTTTTGAGGTAACACCATATTGTTTTCCATAGTGGCTGCACCAGTCTGCATTCCCACCAGCAGTGCACTAGAGTCCCCTTTTCTCCACACCCTCGCCAACACTTGTTGTTTGATGATTTGTTGATGGTGGTCATTATGACAAGTGTGAAGTGATACCTCATTGTTGTTTTAATTTGCATATCTCTAATGATTAGTGATGATGAGCATTTCTTCATATGTTTCTTAGCCATTTGTATGTCCTGTTTGGAGAGGTGCCTATTTAGTTCCTCTGCCCATTTTTTAATTGGATTCTTTGACTTCCTTTTGTGGAGTTGTATGAGCACTCTATGTGTATTGAAAATTAACCCCTTATCTGATATATCATTGGCAATTATGCTCTCCCATACAGTGGGTAGCCTTTCCATTTTAACGATTGTATCTTTCGCTGTGCAGAAGCTTTTGAGTTTGATGTCGTCCCATGTGTTCATTTTCTCCTTTGTTGCTATTGCCTTAGGTGATGTGTCAGTAAAAATTCTGCTGCGTATGATGTCTGAAATTTTGTTGCCTACAGTCTCTTCTAGGATTTTTATGGAATCATGAGTTACATTTAAGTGTTTATCCATTTCGAGTTTATTCTCGTGTAGGGTGTAAGTTGATGATCTAGTTTCATTTTTTGCAAGAACCTGTCCAATTTTCCAGCACCATTTATTAAAGAGGCTGTACTTACCTCAGTGTATGCTTTTGCCATTTTTGTCAAATATTAATTGAGCATATTGCCTTGGGTCCATTTCTGGGTTCTCTGTTCTGTTCCACTGGTCTATATGCCTGTTCTTGTGCCAGTACCAGGCTGTTTTGATTATAGTGGCTTTGTACTATAACCTGAAATCTGGTATTGTGATCCCTCCAACTTTGTTATTTCTTTTCAAGATTGCTGTGGCTATTCGAGGTATTTTGGTTCCATATGAACTTTTGAAGTAATTGTTCTAATTCTGTGAAGTATGCCGTTGGTATTTTGATGGGGAAGGCATTGAATCTATACATTGCTTTGGGTAATATGGACATTTTAATGATGTTAATACTCCCAATTCATGAACAGGGTATGTGCTTCCACGTTTTTATATCTTCTTCTATTTCTTTTTTCAATGACCTGTAGATTTCTGAGAACAGGTCCTTTATTTCTTTGGTTAAGTTTATTCCTAGGTATCTTAATTTTTTTGCTGCAATGGTAAATGGGATTTTTTTTTTAGTTTCTCTTTTCGTGAGTTCATCATTGGTGTATAAGAATGCCATCGATTTCTTGATGTTAATTTTGTATCCTGCTACTTTGCCAAATTCATTCATTAAGTCTAGTAAACTTTGGTGGAGTCTTTAGGGTTTTCTATGTACAGTATCATGTCACCTGCAAATAATGACAATTTCACTTCCTCCTTTCCAATTTGGATCCCTTTTATTTTTTCTTCCTGTCTGATTGCTGTGGCTAAGACTTCCAGTACTATGTTAAAAAGGAGTGGTAAAAGTGGGCATCCTTGCCTTGTTCCTGTTCTTAAGGGAAATGCTTTTAGTTTTGGCCCATTGAGTATGATGTTGGCTGTAGGTCTTTCAGATGTGGCCTTTATTATGTCTCGATATGATCCCTCTATTCCCACACTGCTGAGCGTTTTTATCAGAAATGGATGCTGGATTTTGTTGAAAGCTTTTTCAGCATCTATTGATATTATCATGTGGTTTTTATTTTTCATTTTATTTATGTGGTGTATCACATTTATGGATTTGCGAATATTGTACCAGCCTTGCATCCCTGGGATGAATCCCACTTGGTCATGGTGGATAATTTTTTTGGAGTATTGCTGGATCCGATTTGCTAGCATTTTGTTCAGGATTTTGGCATCTATGTTCAACAGGGATATTGGCCTGTAGTTTTCTTTCTTTGCTGTGTCTTTTTCTGGTTTTGGAGTTACAATTATGTTGGCTTCATAAAACAAGTTTGGAAGTCTTCCTTCTTCTTGAATTTTTTGAAATAGTTTGAGGAGAATGGGTGTTAGTTCTTTTTTGAATGTTTGGTAAAACTCCCCCATGAAGCCATCCAGTCTTGGGCTTTTGTTTGTTGGGAGAGTCTTGATTACATCTTCAATTTCTTCTATTTTTATTGGTCTGTTCAAGTTTTCTATCTCTTCCTGATCCAGTTTTGGGAGACTATGTGTTTCTAGAAATTTGTCCATTTCACTTAGATTGTCAAATTTTTTGCCATATAATTGTTCACAGTAGTTGTTAACAATCTTTTGTATTTCTGTGGTGTCAGTTGTTATCTCCCCTCTTTCATTTCTGATTTTGTGTGTTTGGGTTTTCTCTGTTTGTTACTTGGTGATTCTATCTAAGGGTCCATCAATCTTGTTTATCCTCGAGAGGAAAAATGGCAGTGGAGTGAATGGACTACACAGACCGTCACCCAAAATCAAACAGGAGTTACAACTATAACACAGACAAATTGATAGGAAAAAGCAACAGAAAAGTAGCTTGTGAGGACCATATAATGAGGGACACTGACTCCATCCTGGTAGGTTTGCGAAAGCGTGAGATGGGGGCTGGGAGCCCACGGTCAGCAGCTCGGCAGCGGCCTTAGCTGGGAGCAGTGCCCTCGGGTTACAATCCCAGGTGGCTCCACAGCACAGAGCCGGGACAGAGGCTAAAACAGCCACAGTCACTCACCTTGGGCTCTGGCAGAGGGAGGGCTGACTGGACTGGAACTGTGTGGGGACACTCGGGATTTGGAGGGCGCTCAGAGTTTTGGCTGAGTGCAGCCACGCAAGATGGTGGCCATATTGATCCCTTGCAGGGCTCTGGGAAGAGGCAGCAACCCCTCTCGGAGACCCAACCCCACACTGTGGGACATTGAAGTACTAATTGAAGCTCATTAACAACCAGCATCTGCCCCACCCTCATGAAATCCCCTTGTGCTGAGCACCTGAGAGAGTTTTTGAATCAAGTGACAACCCAAAACTCATCAAGTAACCTCAACTGCTAGCCTCCAGGCCAAGAGCTAGAGGATAACAGTACCTTTCCTGGGATAGCAACTTTAACCAGAAAAGTAAGACTTTACAGTGGTGTTTCATGTGGGTCCTCCCTCGCTCATCTAAACACAGGAGAGGGAGCAACAAACAGCAGAACACCAACACCCACAGGGAAAACTGGACAGGTTCCAACGCCCACAGTGATAGCCAAAATGGTGAAAAACAGAAACATAAGCCAAATGAAAGAGCAAGAGACCTACACTAAAGATGAGATCAATGTGGAGCAATTGGGCATGTTAACAGAGCTAGAATTCAGAGCCATGATGTTGCGGAAGCTCAACAGCATGTGTAAGGACATAGAGACACTGAAAATAAGCCAATTGGAAATTAAAAAACCATCAAGAAGAGATTAAAAAAATGACATATCAGAAATGAAAAACAAACACATTGGAAAGTTTAAAAAGCAGAGTAGAGGAAGCTGAAGACTGGGTCAATGAATTAGAAGACAGGGTAGAAAATATCAACCAATCAGAAAACCAAAAGGAAAAAATGATTAAAAAACAGGAAGACAGCTTAAGAGAATTCTGGGACAACTGGAAACATAACAATATTCGCATCATAGGAGTCCCCGAAGAAGAAGAAAATGAGCAAGGAATAGAGAATATATTCAAAGAAATAGTGACAGAAAACTTTCCTAATTTGGTGAAGGAAGAAGGAATTCAAGTTCAAGAAGCACAGAGAGTCCCAAGTAAGAAGAACCCAAACAGGCCTACACCAAGAGACATAGTAATAAAAATACCACAAATTAAAGACAAAGAGAGAATCGTAAAAGCAGCAAGAGATAAGCAACAAGTTACCTACATATGAAACCCCAAAAGGCTCTCAGCTGACTTCTCACAAGAAAGACTACAGGCCAGAAGGGAATGGCATGAAGAATTCAAAGTCATGAAAAACAAGAATCTGAATCCAAGACTACTCTACCCAGCAAGACTATCATTCAAAATAGAAGGTCAAATAAAGAGCCTTCCAGACAAAAAAAAGGCTAAGGGAATACATTAGCACTAAACCAGAACTGGAAGAAATGTTAAAAGGACTTTTGTAATTACCAGGAGAAATGGGAAGGAATATAGAACCACACTAAACAAAAATGGCAATAAATAAGTACATATCAATAATCACTTTAAATGTAAATGGACTGAATGCTCCCATAAAAAGACACAGAGTAGCTGATTGGATATGAGAGCATGACTCATCTATATGTTGTTTACAAGAGACCCACCTCACAACAAAAGACCCACATAGGTTGAAAGTGAAGGGATGGAAAAAAAATTTTCAAGCAAATGAAAAGCAAAAAAAAGTTGGGGTAGCATTTCTCATATCTGATAAAATAGATTTCAAAATGAAGACCATAACTACAGACAAAGAAGGCCACTACATAATATTGAAAGGATCTATCCAACAGGAAGATATAACCTTGATAAACATATATGCACCCAATATAGGAGCAACAAAATATATTAATAAACTTCTGGAGGGCTTCCAAGGAAAAATCGACAACAATACAATCATAGCAGGGGAATTCAACACCCCGTTGACAGCACTGGATAAATCTTCTAAGCAAAAAATTAGCAGGAAAGAGAGACTCTAAATGAAGCACTAGACCAAATGGATTTAATAGATATCTACAGAGAATGACACCCTAAAACTACAGAATACACATTCTTCTCAAGTGCACATGGGACATTCTCAAAGACAGACAACATGATGGGACACAAACTAAATCTCTACAAGTTCAAGAAGATTGAAATCTTATCAAGCATCTTCTCAGATCACAATGGCATGAAATTTGAAATCAATTGCAACAAGAACATGCAAAGACATTTCAACACATGGAGGCTAAATAGCATGTTATTAAACAATGAATTGGTTACCGAGGAGATCAAGGAAGAAATTAAAAACTTCCTGGGAACCAATGAAAATGAAGACAAAACAACACAAAATCTACGGGATGCAGTGAAAGCAGTTCTGAGAGGGAAGTTCATAGCAACTGCTATGAACAACTGTATGGCCACAAATTCGACAATCTAAGCAAAATGGACAAATTTCTAGAAACACACAGTCTCCCAAAACTGGACCCAGAAGAGATAGAAAACCTAAACAGACCAATAACAACTAAGGAAATTAAAGAGGTAATCAAGACTCCCAGCAAACAAAAGCCCAGGCCCAGATGGCTTCACGGGGGAGTTTTACCAAACATTCAAAGAAGAACTAACACCCATTCTCCTCAAACTGGAAGAAAAAATAAAAGGGATCCAAATTGGAAAGGAGGAACTGAAACTATCATTATTTGCAGATGACATGATAACGTACACAGAAAACCCTAAAGACTCCTTCAAAAATCTACTAGACAGCCCTGTCTGGTTTGGTTCAGCGGTTAGAGCATCGGCCTGTGGTCCTGAGAGACCCGGTTCGGTTCCCGCTAAGGGCGCGTACCTCGGTTGCAGTTTGTCCCCGGCCCTGGTCGGTTGTGCGGGTGGCAGCCACTCGATGTGTTCCTTTCACATCGATGTTTCTCGCTTTCTCTGTTCCTCTCTCTCCCTCCCACTCTACCTGAACAAAAAAAATGTAAAAATGTCCTCGGGTGAGGATAAAAAAAAAAAAATTTACTAGACATAATAAATGAATTTGTCAAAGTAGCAGGATACAAAATTAACATCAAGAAATCAACAGCATTCTTGTACACCAATGATGAACTCACAGAAAGAGAAATTGAAAAAACAATCCCATTTAACATCACGCCAAAAAATTAAGATACCTAGCAATAAACTTAACCAAAGAAATAAAGGACCTATTTGCAGAAAACTACAGGTCATTGAAAAAAGAAATACAGGAAGATATAAAAAAAAGTGGAAGCACATACCCTGTTCATGGATTGGAAGTATTAACATCATTAAAATGTCCATACTACCCAAAGCAATCTATAGATTCAATGCAATCCCCATCAAAATACCAATGATAAATTTTATAGAACTAGAACAAGTACTTCAAAAGTTCATAGAGAACAAAAAAAGACCCCGAATAGCCACAGCAATCTTGAAAAAGAAGAACACAGTAGGTGGAATCACAATACCAGATATCAGGTTATACTACAAAGTGACTGTAACCAAAACAGCGTGGTACTGGCACAAAAATAGCCATATAGACCAGTGGAACAGAACAGAGAACTCAGAAATGGACCGAAGGCAATATGCTCAATAAATATTTGACAAAGTTGGCAAGATCATACAGTGGAGTAAAGACAGACGCTTTAATAAATGGTGTTGGGAAAATTGGACAGCTACATGCAAAAAAATGAAACTAGACCATCAACTTACACCATACACAAAAATAAACTCAAAATAGATAAAAGACTTAAATGTGACCCGTGAATCCATAAAAATTCTAGAAGAAAATGTAGGCACGAAAATTTCGAACATCATATGCAGCATAATTTTCACTGATACATCACCTAAGGCAATAGAAACAAAGGAGAACATGAACACATGGGACTACATCAAACTCAAAAGCTTCTGCACAGCAAAAGAAACAATCATCAAAATGGAAAGGCAACCCATTGTATGGGAGAACATCATTGCCAATCATGTATAAGATAAGGGGTTAATTTCCAATATATATAGAGTGCTCATACAACTCAACAAAAGGAAGACAAGAACCCAATTAAAAAATGGGCAGAGGAGCTGAATAGACACCTATCCAAACAGGACATACAAATCAAATGGCTAAGAGACATATGAAGAAATGCTCATCATCACTAATCATCAGAGAGATGCAAATTAAAACAACAATGAGGAATCACCTCACACCTGTCAGAATGGCTGCCATCAACAAATCATCAAACAACAAGTGTTGGCGAGGGTGTGAAGAAAAGGGGACTCTAATACACTGCTGGTGGGAATGCAGACTGCTACAGCCACTGTAGAAAACAATATGGTATTACCTCAAAAAATTAAAAAGTGAACTTCCATTTGACCCAGTGATCCCACTTCTAGGAATATATCCTACGAACCCTGAAACACCAATCAGGAAGAATATATGTACCCCCATGTTCATAGCAGCACTATTTACAATAGCTAAGATCTGGAAACAGCCCAAGTGTCCATCAGGAGAGGAATGGATAAAAAAGCTGTGTGGTTCATATACACAATGGAGTACTATGCAGCGGTAAGAAAGAAAGATCTCTTATTCTTTTAGAGGACATGAAGGGACCTGGAAAGTATTATCCTAAGTGAAATAAGCCAAGCAGAGAGAGACAAATACCACATGATCTCACTTATATATGGAATATAATGAACATAACAGTCTGAGGAATACAGTAGACCCAGAATCATGGAAGTAGGGCACAGACTGACATCCCTCAGGAGAGGTGGTGGGGCGGTGGGAAGTGATAAACCACAGAATTTATATGCATGTAAGCATGACCAATGGACATGGACAACTAAGCCAGGGATGGGGCGGGGGTGGGGTGTGTAGGGGGGGCCAATGGAGTAAAACAGGTAAAATATCTGTAATCAAAAAATAAATTAATTAATTTTAAAAAAGAGTACCTAATTACAAAAAAAAAAAAAATCTTGTTTATCTTTTTGAAAAAACAGCTCTTTGTTTCATTGATCCTTTGAATTGTTTTTTGGTCTCTATGTCATTTATTTCTGCTCTGATCCTTACTATTTCCTTCTTTCTACTTGCTCTGGGGTTTTCTTTTTGTTTGCTCTCTAGTTCTTTAAGTTGTGAGATTAGATAGTCTATTAGAGATTTTCTTCTTTTTTGAGGTAGGCCTGTAGTGCTATGAACTTCCCGCTCAGAACTGCTTTCGCTGCATCCCATAGATTCTGTGTTGTTGTGTCTTCATTTTCATTGGTTTCCAGGAAGATTTCGATTTCTTCCTTGATCTCCTCGGTAACCCATTCATTGTTTAATAACATGCTATTTAAATTCCATGTGTTCAAATGTCTTTGTATGTTCTTGTTGCAATTGATTTCTAGTTTCATGCCATTGTAGTCTGAGAATATGCTTGATAGAATTTCAATCTTCTTGAACTTGTAGAGACTTAGTTTGTGCCCTAACATGTGGTCTACCTTTGAGAATGTTCCATGTGCACTTGAGAAGAATGTGAATTCTGTAGTTTTGGGGTGTAGTTCTCTGTAGATATCTATTAAATCCATTTGGTCTACTGTTTCATTTAGAGTCTCTGTTTCCTTGCTAATTTTTTGTCTAGAGGATCTGTCCAGTGATGTCAGTGGGGTGTTGAAGTCCCCTGCTATGATTGTATTGCTATGGATTTCTCCTTTGAAGTCCTCCAAAAGTTTTTTAAATATATTTTGGTGCTCCTATATTGGGTGCATATGTTTTTTTTCCATCCCTTTACTTTCAATCTATGTGAGTCTTTTGTTGTGAGGTGGGTCTCTTGTAAACAACATATAGATGAGTCATGCTTTCTCATCCAATCAGCTACTCTGTGTCTTTTTATGGGAGCATTCAGTCTATTTACATTTAAGGTGATTATTGATATGTACTTATTTATTGCCATTTTTGTTTATTGTGGTTCTATTTTCCTTCCCATTTCTCCTGGTAATTACAAAAGTCCTTTGAACATTTCTTGCAGTACTGATTTGGAGCTAATGTATTCCCTTAGCCTTTTTTTGTCTGGAAGGCTCTTTATTTGAGCTTCTATTTTGAATGATATCCTTGCTGGGTAGAGTAGTCTTGGATTCAGATCCTTGTTTTTCATGACCTTGAATACTTCATGCCATTCCTTTCCAGCCTTTAGTGTTTCTTGTGAAAAGTCAGCTGAGAGCCTAATGGGGTTTCATTTGTAGGTAACCTGTTGCTTATTTCTTGCTGCTTTTAGGATTCTCTCTTTGTCTTTAATTTTTGGCAGTTTGATTACTATGTGTCTTCGTGAGGGCCTTTTTGGGTTCTTCTTACTTGGGGTTCTATGTGCTTCTTAAACTTGAATTCCTTCTTCCTTCACCAAATTAGGAAAGTTTTCTGTCACTATTTCTTCAAATATATTCTCTAACCCTCGCTTATTTTCTTCTTATTCACGGACTCCTCTGATGCGAATATTATTCCATTTCCAGTTGTCCCACAGTTCTCTTAAGCTGTCTTCCTGTTTATTAATCATTTTTTTCTTTTGGTTTTCTGATTGGTTGAATTCTTTTAGCCTGTCTTCTAATTCACTGTCCCCGATCCACAGCTTCCCCTACTCTGCTCTTTATACCTTCCAATGTGTTTTTCATTTCTGATATGTCATTTTTCATTTCTTCCTGTTGGTTTTTAATATCCAACTGGTTGATTTTCAACATTTCTATGTCTTTACTCATGGTGCTCATGTCCTTACACATGCTGTTGAGCTTCCTCAACATCATGGCTCTAAATTCTAGTTCTGTTTACTTGCTTAACTGCACCTCATTTATCTCATCTTCCGTAGAAGTCTCTTGTTCTTTCATTTGGTTTTGTTTCTGTTTTTCACCATTTTGGCTATCACAGTGGGCTTTGAAGTCTGCCAAAATTTTCCTGTGGTTGTTTTTGTTCTGTGTTGGTGGCTCCCTCTCCTGGGTTTGGATGAGCCAGGGAGGTCCCACTTTAAACACCACCATCAAGTCTTAGCTTTTCTGGTTAGTGTTGCTAGCCCAGGGAATGGTAGTTATCCTCTAGCTTTTCTTGCCTGGAGGCTATTAGTAGAGGTCACCTGCAGACCCTTGGTTTCTGAGTTGCCTGATAAACTCCCTCAAGTGCTCAGTGTAAGAGGATTTGCTGAGAGTGAGGCAGGTGTTCATTGTTAAAGGGACTCAATTAGCATTTCAATGGCCACCAGGTGGGGTTGAATTTCTGAGGGAGGGGCCTATGCCTCTCCCCAGGGCCCTGGGAAGGATTTAAATGACCACAGTCCTGCGTGGCTGCACTCAGCAAAAGCTCTTATTACCTTCCAAATCCCGAGTGTCCCCACACAGTTCTAGTCCAGTCTTCCTTCTGTCTGCTGGAGCCCAAGGTGCATGGCTGTTGCCAATTTAGCCTCTGTCCAGACTCTACATCATAGAGCTGCCTGGGATTTTTAACCCGAGTGTGCTGCTTCCAGCCAAGTGTGGCCGCGGCTATGGCACCAGCTGAGGGGGTTGCACTCATCAGAAACCCCAGGACTGAGCCACAGTAGCGGGACACTGCAGAGGTGGCAGTAGCGTCCAGCACAGTCCCCTTGTTCCCACGAGTCTGTGTGGCACCAGCCTAAGGCTTAGCATGCAGTTTTGGGGACTCAGCCTTGGTAGAAGCATCCCACTGAGTCCACTGGTCCCCACAAGTTTGTGCGGCACCAGCGGAGGGCTTAGCAGGCAACAGAGTTCCCCAGACCCAAGCAGGGTCACAAGGGAGGCGGTAGCAATAACTTCCCACTGAGTTCCCTGGTCCTGCCGAGTCCCCTGGTTCCCACAAGTATGTGCAGCACCAGCCCAGGGCTTAGCATGCAGAGTTCAAGGAATCAGCCTTGGTAGCAGTGTCCCGCCAAGTCCCCTGGTCCCCGCGAGTCTGTGTGGCACCAACCAAGGGCTTAGCAGGCAACAGAGTTCTTCGGACCCATGCAGGGTTGCAAGGGATGTGGTAGCAGTAACTTCCTGCCAAGTTCCCTGGTCCCTGCCCAGGCCTATGCAGACCGTGGGCTCCCGGCCACCTCTCATGTCCTTGCAAGCCTACCAAGATTGAGTCAGTGTTTCTGGTTATGTGTTCCTCCAAGGTGTCTTTTGGTTGTCCCTTCCTGACGATTTGCCTTTATTTTCTATGTAAATCAAGTTTGGTCCTGGGAGATGGTCTGTGTCACTCCATTCACTTCGCCGCCATTTCTCTTTCTCCCTAATTTCTAATACATATAGAGTGCTCATACAACTCAACAAAAGGAAGACAAAGAACCCAATTAAAAAGTGGGCAGAGGAACTAAATAGACACCTCTTCAAACAGGACATAAAAATGGCTGAGAGACATATGATGAAATGCTCAACATCACTAATCATCAGAGAGATGCAAATTAAACAACACCTGTCAGAATGACTGCCATCAACAAATCATCAAGAAATAAGGGTTGGGGAGGCTGTGGAGAAAAGGGGACTCTAGTACACTGCTGGTGGGAATGCTGACTACTGCAGCCGCTATGAAAAACAATATGGTGTTACCTCAAAAAATTAAAAATTGAACTACCATTTGACCCAGTGATTCCGCTTCTAGGAATATACCCTAAGAAGCCTGAAACACCAATCAGAAAGAATATATGTACCCCCATGTTTGTAGCAGCACTATTTACGATAGCTAAGATCTGGAAACAACCCAAGTGTCCATCAATAGACAAATGGATAAAAAAGCTCTGGTATATATACACAATGGAGTACTGTAAAAAAGAAAAATCTCTCATCTTTTGATACAACATGGAGGGACCTGAAGAGTGTTATCTTAATTGAATCAAGGCAAACACAGACAGACAAGTTTTGTATGATCTCACTTATTTGTGGAATATAATGAACATAACAGTCTGAAGAATGGGGTAGTTCCAGAAATGTGGAAGTGGGATACAGACTGACAATTCCCAGAAGAGGCAGCGGTGTAGGAGAGATAAACCACAGAGCTTATATGCATGTATGCATGAACAATGGACATGAACAACAAAGCTGGGGAAAGGGTAGGGAGGGGGAGGGGGTAATCAGTGGAGGGGGGAGGAGAAACATCTGTAACAAAACTAAATTAATTAAATAAAAGAGATGAAGTAACAACTAACACCACAGAAATACAAAAGATCATAAGAAAATACCATGAACATTTATATGCAACAAACTGGGCAATCTGAGTGAAATGGATAAATTCCTGGACATACATTCTTCCAAAACTAAATAAGGAAGAATCAGAAAACATAAATAGGCCAATAACAATTAATGAAATTGAAGCAGTAAAAAGAAAAAGACAAATGAAGGAAAAGGAAACACCTCACAGCACTGCCCAGTGTAAATCAATTGGTTAAGCATGGTTTTGTTCACCAAGAGGTCACTGGTTCAATCCCCAGTCAGTGCACACGTCTAAGTTGGAAGTCTGATCCCCAGTCAGGAGGCAACTTGTTGATGTTTCTCTTTCATGTGGATGTTTCTCTCTCTCTCCCTCTACCTTTTTCTCTTTCTAAAAGAAATTAATAATTAAAAAAAAAAAAAAAAAAAATTAACTCAGGAGTTTTCTGTTAAAAAACAAATTAAAAAAAAAAAAAACAAATCCACAAGATGGCATTGGGCAGAACCAGAGTGAGTGTGAGTGTGTGAGAGTTGAGCGAATGTGAGTGGATGAGACTGTGGACAAGCAACCTTGAGCAGTGCGGAAATGTGGGGCAGAGGATTCCTGTGCTGTGGAAGAGAGCAGTGAGCTACCAAGGTAAGTGCAGTGTCAGGGCCCTTCTTTCTGTCCAGCTGGGAGTCCCCACTATTCTGAAAAATCCCTGGTCTTTTCTGGGAGAAGGCAGCAGGGAGTGGCTAGGGCTGAGCAACCTGAGTCCAAAAAAGTGCCTTGCACCATAAAACAAGTGGACCCCACTGTGTCAACACAGACCAGTGCACAGTAGTGGCACTATCAAGGTGCCAGTTGCAGTACCTGCAACTGGCTGGGAGCCGAGTACCAGCCCCCCACAGCAACAACATAATCAGAGCTGAGAACTATCCCCCACAGCAAAAGTCTGATAGGAGCCCAACACCTTTCCCCACAGCAGCAGTGACTAGGCAGGAGTGGAGCCCCAGCCTCAACAGCAGCTAAAGCTTAGGAGCCAATACCCCCAGCAGCAGAGGTTCTGGAGCAGACATCTATTCCTAGGCAGCAAAAGCACAGATCAGAAGCTGAGACCCAGCCCCAGTGGCATCAGCAGAGGAGCAGTGCCACACCCCAAGCAGCCGTGAGACTCAGATGGCTTAGACCTTCCCCTGACAAATGTAGCAGCAGATTTGGAGTGGAGCTCCTCCCCCAGCAGCAGCAAAATCCTGGGAGCTGAGGATCCTCAACCCCAACAGCTGTAGATATTTGGAGCTGAGAGCACCCCCTGACAACAACAGCAACAGTAGCAGTGCAAACCAGAAGCAAACAATCACCCCCAGAAGTGACTGGTTAAGACCTGAGCCCCACCAGGTAGCAGCACACTGCAGCTGCACACCAGCGTGACCCATGCACCCCAGCAAGGCACCAGCAGTACCCATGGACCCCAGAAGTACCCCTGTGGAATCCACGCACCCCAGAAACATACCAGCAGGACACACACATCCCAGCAGAACCCTAGAGAAAACCCACAAACCCCAGCAGCGCAACACTGGGACCCATGAACCCCAGCAGCACAACAATGAAACCCACACCCTAAAAGCACCTAACGTGACATGCCAATACAAGCCACAAGTTGTCAATTTTTCAGGACCCTCAGCAGGGCAGAGGAACCACACATCAAAACAATCTGGGGGGCACAACAGCCTTATTTGATTCACACTGACCTGCCTACACATTTCAACATCCCTCACCAGGCTTAGATCTACAAGACTGCTAAAATGGTGAGACAAAGAAACAACACTCAAATGAAAGAAAAGGAGAAATCATCAGAAGTAGGAACTACATAAAATGGAAAAAATAAATTTGTCAGATAACAAATTTAAGGCAATAATTATAAGGGTGCTCAAACAATTTAGTGAGAACTGCAAGCAACTTAGTAAGAATTTTGAAGAGCTCAGTGAGAATGGCATCAGCTTTAAAAAGAGCTAGAAGCTATGAATACAAATCAAGAGGAAATAAAGAATGATATAGTTGTTATAAAAAAAAAAATACCTTAAAAAGAGTCAATAGTAAATTAGAAGAAGCTGAAGACCAAATTATCAAGTTAGAAGACAATGTAGAAAAAAACACCCAAATAGAGCAGCAGCAAATGGGGAAAAAATTAAAAAGCAAGAGAAGAGTGTATTAGAGCTTTGGGACACTACAAAATGTAAAAACATTTACATTATATGGGTACAAGAAGAAGAAGAATCAGAAAAAATAAATAAATTGAAGAAATAATGACAGAAAACTTTCTTAATTTGGTAAAGGAAAAAAATCACACAAGGCCAAGCAAGATGAATCCAAAAGACAGAAACTTAAAGAAACCAAGAAAGTTAACTACAAGGGAGCTCCCATTAGACTGTCAGCCAATTTTTCAATAGAAACTCTACAGGTCAGAAGGGATTGGCATGAAGTAATGAAAGGCAAGGGTATAAGTGCAAGACTATGCTATTCAGCAAAGTTATCATTCAAAATTGAAGAAGAAATAAAGAGCTTCACACACACACAAATACCTAAATAAATTTACCACCACCAAACCAGCAATGCAAGAAATGCTAAAGAAACTGTTGTAAGAAGAAGAATCCAAGAGACAAAGAGGAATGCAGAAATAAAATAAAAATGGCAACTAATAAGTATTTATCAATAATGGATTGGAAGAATTAACATCATGAAAATGTCCATATTACCCAAAGCAATCTATAGAATCAATGCAATCTCCATCAAAATACCGACATATTTCCCAGAACTAAAACAAATACTTCAAAAGTTCATATGGAACTAAATAAGACTTCAAATAGCCACAGCAGTCTTAAAAAAAAAAAAAAAAAAAAAAAGACAAAGTAGGTGGGATCACAATACCAGATATCAGGTTATACTACAAAGCTACTGTAATCAAAGCAGCCTGGTACTGGCAAAAAAAACAGGCATATAAAACAGTGAAACAGAATAGAGAACCCATAAATGGACCCAAGACATTATGTTCAATTAATATTTGACAAAGGTGGCAAGAGCATACAATGGAGTAAAGAAACCTTTTAAATAAATGATGTTGGAAAAATTGGACAGCTACATGCAAAAAATGAAACTAGACCATAAACTTACACCATACACAAGAATAATCTCAAAATAAATAAAAGACTTAAATGTGACCCATGAATCTATAAAATGTCTAAAAGAAATGTAGGCAACAAAATTTTGGACATCACACGCAGCAGAATTTTAACTGATACATCACCTAAGGCAACAGAAACAAAAAGAAAATGAACACATGAGACTACATCAAACTAAAAAGCAAAAGAAATAACCATCAAAATAAAAAGGCAATACAGTTATGGGAGAGCATAATTTCCAATGATACCTCAGATAAGGTGTTAATTTTCAAAATATATAGAGTACACATACAATTCAACAAAAGGAAGACAAAGAACACAATTAAAAATGGGCAGAGGAGTGAAAAGATGGCGGCAGGCAGGACTGGAGGGAGGGCGAGTGTGTGAGAGAGTAAACTTGTGTGTGAGAGAGTGTGAGTGAATGTGAAGATGGACAACCAAACTCATGCAGTGCACAGATACAGAGCAGAAGGTTCCTGTGCTGTGGATGGGAGCAGCCAGCTACCAGAGTAAGTGGCTTTCCAGGGTGCTTCTCCCTGTGTTGCAGGGAAGTCCCATTATTTTGGAAAATCCCAAGTCTTTCCTGGAAGAAGGTAGTGAGAGCAGCTAGGGCCCAGCAACCTGAGCCCACTAGTGCACCTGGCATCATCAGACCAGTGAACTCCCTGTGTCAACACAGACCAGTGCACAGTAGTGGAGCTGCCAAGGTGCTGGTTGCAGAAGCCACAAATGTTCTGGAGCCCAGCATCATCCCCCATAGTAGCAGCCTTATCAGAGTGGAGATATACCACCAGAAACAGAGACTGGGGAGAAGACATCCATCCCCAGGCAACAGAAGCACAGAACAGCAGCTGAGACCCATTCCCAAAAACCACAGCAAAGGCTGAGCAGAAATTGAGCCTCTTGGGGCAGCAGCACTCCCCAGCCGCCAGCGGCAAATCCTGGAGTCTGTGCAACCCAGTGGCTCACAGAGTGGTGGGAAGCCAGAGCCTGAGAGGGACTGGTGTAATCCAGCAGCCTGCCTGTGAAACCTGCAGGATGCGGGGGCACCAAAGAGCCCTGCGTGACCCAGCAGCCCACAAGATAGGCATGGAGCTGGGTCTCAAAAGGTTCTGTGTGATGCAGTTACCTGCAGGATCTGCGAGGTGCTCAGGCACCAGGAAGGCTTGTGCTACCCAGGAGCCCACAAGATTGGCATAAAGCGGTCTCCAAGGAAACTGATTCAGCTGCCCGTGTGACCTGCAGGGGTATGGGGCACCACAGAGGTCTGTGCAACCCAGTTTTCCACAAGACAGGCATAGAATCGGGTCTCCAAAGTAACTGCAATTCAGCTGCCCATGGGAATGCTGGGGTGCTGAGGCACCAGAGAAGCTGGTGTAACCCAATTTCCTACAAGATAGGCATGGAGCCTCATCCCCTAAAGGACTGAGCAATCCAGTGGCCTGTGAGACCCGCAGGGTGCTGGGGAACCACAGAGGCCTGTGAAATCCAGATACCCACAAGATATGTCTGGAGTTGGGTCTCCAAAGGGACTGTGTGATCCAGCTTCCCACAGTATGGAAAGGGACCACGGTTCCAAAAGCACCTAAGCTATACAGCTACAGGTGGCACCAGCGACCAGCTGGGAACTCAGCTCCAGAGGGGCCCACATGATACAGCACCAGCACTTATCAGGATACACTAATACCATTCCCCGGTAGTCAGTCCACCAGGATCCGCAGCAGGCAAGAGGCGACACACAAAAAACAGTCTGAGAGGCACAGTAGCCTTATTTTATATACAGTGAGCTGCATACACATTCAAACATCCCTCAGAGAGTCTAGAGCTACCAGATGGCTAAAATAGGGAGACAAAGAAACAACACCCAAAGAAAAAAAAGGGGGGGAATCATCAGTAAAGGAGTTACAGAAAATGGAAGACAGCACTTGCCAGATATAGAATTCAAAGCAATGATTTTAAGGGTGCTCAAACAATTTGGTGAGAACTACAAGCAAATTAATAAGAATTATGAGGAGCTCACTGGGAGCTACTTCAGTTTAAAAAAAAAAAGAGGTAGAAGCTATGCATAAAAATCAAGAGGAAATAAAGAATGGCATCGCTGTTATAAAAAATACCTTAGAAGGGTTTAATAGTAGATTAGAAGAAGCTGAAGACTGAATCCATGACTTAGAAGAAAAGGGAGAGAAAACACTCAAATAGAACACCAAATGGAAAAAAGAATGAAAAAGCAGGAGGAAAGTTTAAGAGAGCTGTGGGACAATACAAAACATAACAACATTTTCATGATAGGGATACCAGAAGAAGAATCAGAGAAATGAATACAGAACCTGTATGAAAAAGTTATGACAAAAAACTTTCCTACACTGGTGAGGAAAAAGTCACACAAGTCCAGGAAACACCGAGAGTTCCAAGCAAGATAAACCACAGAAGATGCACAACTAGACACAACATAATAAAAATGGCAAACATTAAAGACAAAGAAAGAGCCCAGCAAAAATGGCAGTGGAGTGAATGGAAGGTACAGAGACCATCTCCCAAAACCAAACTGGAATTACAACAAAAATCAACACAAATCATCAGGAAAAAGCAACAGAAAAGCAGTTTGCGAGGACCATATAACCAGTGACACTGGCTTGATCCTGGTAGGTTTGCAGAGGCATGAGAGGGGGACTGGGAGCCCAGAGACTGCAGTGGCATGAACTATAAGCACACCCTTGGGTAAAACTCCCAAGTGGCTCCACAGCACAGAGCCAAAACAGAGGCTTAAATAGCCATAGCCTCTTACCTTGGGCTCCAGCAGAAGGAGGGCAGACTGGACTGAAATGGTGTGGGGATACTCGGGATTTGGAGAGCGTTCAGAGCTTTTGCTGAGTTGCAGCCACACAGGACTGTGGTCATGTTACCCCTTCCCAGGGCTCTGGGGAGAGGCACCACACACTCCCTCAAAGATTCAACCCAACCTGGAGGCCATTGAAATGCAAAATGAGGCCCATTAGAATCCAGCATCTGACTCACCCTCAGGAAAGCCCCTTATGCTGAACACCTGAGCGAGTTGTTCACTCAACTGAGCACCAAGGTTCTTCATGTAACTGCTACTGACAGCCTCCAGGAAAAAAGCTAGAGGATAACTGTACCATCCTTGAGCAAGCAACACTAACAAGAAAAGTAAGACTTGACAGTGGTGTTTAATGTGGGTCCTCCCTGCCTTATCAAAATCCAGGAGAGGGAGCCATAAACAGTAGAACACCAACACCCACAGGGAAAATTTGGCAGGCTCCAAAGCCCACTGTGATAGCCAAAATGGTGAAAAACAGAAACAAAAGCGAAATGAAAAAACAAGAGACTTCAACCAAAGATAAGATAAATGAGGTGCAGCTAAGCAAGTTAAAAGAACGACAATTCAGAGCCAAATCTTGAGGAAGCTCAACAGCATGTGTAAGGACATGAGCACCATGAGTAAAGACATAGAAATGTTGAAAATCAACCAGTTGGAAATTAAAAACCACCAAGAAGAAATAAAGAATAACATATCAGAAATAAAGAACACATTGGAAGGACTAAATGCAGAGTAAAGGAAAATGAGGACAGGATCAGTGAAATAGAAGACAGGGTAAAAAAATCAACCAATCAGAAAACCAAAAGAAAAAAATGATTAAAAAACAGAAAGATAGCTTAAGAGAACTGTGAGACAACTGGAAATGTAATAATATTTGCATCATAGGAGTCCCTGAAGAAGAAAAAAAGTGGGCATGGGTTAGAGAATATATTTGAAGAAATAGTGACAGAAAACTTCCCTAATTTGGTGAAGAAAGAAGGCATTCAAGATCAAGAGGCATAGAGAGCCCCAAGTAAAAAGAACACAAACAGAAAAACACCAAGACGCATAGTAATCAAAGTGCCAAAATTAAACACAAAAAGAGAATCCTAAAAGCATCAAGAGAGAAGGAACAGGTTACGTACAAAGAAACCCCCATTAGGCTCTCAGCTGACTCTGCAACAGAAACACTACAGGCCAGGAGAAAATGGCATGAGGTAATTAAGGTCATGAAAAACAAGGATCTGAATATCCAAGACTAATCTACCCAGCAAGGCTCTCATTCAAAATAGAAGGTGAAATAAAGAATTTCCAAGACAAAAAAAAAAGGGGGGGGGGGGGGCTAAGGGAATACATTAGCACCAAACCAGCACTGCAAGAAATGTTAAAGGGACTGCTGTAATTAACAGGAGAAATAGGAAGAAAAATATAACCAATTAACAAAAATGGCAATAAATAAGTACATGTCAATAATCACCTTAAATGTCAATGGATTTAACACTCTCATAAAAAGACAGAGTAGATGACTAGGTAAGATAGCATGACTTATCTATATGTTGTTTTCAAGAGACCCACCTCACAACAAAAGAATCACATAAGTTGAAAGTGAAGGGATAGGAAGAAAGAAAAGAAAAAAAAACTCCTACCCAAATGGAAAGGGAAAAAAAGCTGGGGTAGCAATACTCATATCTGATAGAATAGATTTCAAAATGAAGGCCATAACTAGAGACAAAGAAGGCCACTACATAATATAGAAAGGATCTATCCAAGAGAAAAATATAACCTCTATAAACATATACGAGCACCAAAATACAATGAAAATCTTCTGGAAGACTTCAAAAAAGAAATTAATAGCAATACAGTCATAGCAGGGGACTTCAATACCTCGCTGACATTACTGGATAGATTTTCTAGACACAAAATTAGCAAGAAAACAGAAAATCTAAATGAAGCACTAGACTAAACGGATTTTATAGATATCTACAAGAATTACACTCCAAAACTATAGAATTCACATTTTCCTCAAGTGCACATGGAACATACTCAAAAATAGACCACATGTTAAAATGCAAATTAAGTCTCTACAAGTTCAAGAATATTGAAATCATATCAAGCATCTTCTCAGATTACAATGGCATGCAACTAGAAATCAATTGCAACAAGAACACGCAAATACATTTGAACATATGAAGGCTAAATAGCATCTTATTAAACAATGAATGAGTCATTGAGGAGATCAAGGAAATAAATTAAAAACTTCCTGGAGGAGAGAAAATGGCAGCGAAGTGAATGGAGCGACACAGACCATCTCCCAAGACCAAACTGGATTTACAAGGAAAGTGAAGGCAAATCATCAGGATAGGGCAGCCAAAAGACATCTTGGAGGACCACTTAACCAGAAACACCCACTCAATCCTGGTAGGTTTGCGAGGACGCGAGAGGGAACTGGGAGCCCAGGGACCACAGCCGCCTGTGCAGGGGCCAGGGAACGCGGCTGGAAGTTACTGCTACCGCCTCCCTTCCCACCCTGCACGGGCCCTGGGAACTCTGCAGCCGTCTAAACAATCCACTGGAGCTGAACAGACTCACTAGCCCCAGGGAACTCGGCGGGACCAGGGAACTTGGCGGGAAGTTAATCCTACAGTCTCCCTTGCAACCCTGCATGGGCCCTGATAATTCTGTAGCCAGCTAAACTCTCCCCTGGAGCCACACAGACTCGGGTGCCCCAGGGAACTGGGCGGGACCAGGGAACTCGGCAGGAAGATAATTCTACAGTCTCCCTTGCCACCCTGCATGGGCCCTGATAACTGTAGCCGGCTAAACTCTCCGCTGGAGCCACACAGACTCGCAGAGACCAGGGGACTCATTGGGACCAGGGAACTCAGCGGGAAGTTAATCCTACCATCTCCCTTGCAACCCTGCATGGGCCCTGGGAACTCTATAGCCTGCTAAGCTCTTGGCTGGACCGCACAGTCTACCAAAGACCAGGGGAACAGGCGGGGCCAGGGAACTTGGCTGGAAGTTACTCCTACAGTATCCGTTGCCACCGTGCAAGGGCCCTGGGAACTCTGCAGCCTGCTAAACTCCACGCTGGAGCTGCACAGACTCACGGAGACCAGGTAACTCGGCGGGACCAGGGAACTCAGCGGGAAGCTAATTCTACCGCCTCCCTTGCCACCCTGCATGGCCCCTGGGAACTCTGTAGCCTGCTAAACTCTTGGCTGAGGCCCACCGACTCGCAGGCACAAGGTGACTCGGCTGGACCAGGGAACTCAGCAGGAAATTACTCCCACTGCCTCCCTTGCCACCCTGCATGGGCCCTGGGAATGCTGTAGCCTGCTAAGCTCTCGGCTGGAGCCACACAGACTCCCAGAGAACAGGAGAATTGGCGGGATTAAAGTGAGTCCTCCCTGGTGCATCCAAACCCAGGAGAGGGTGCCACAAACAGCAAAACACCAACACCCACTGGGAAAACTTGGCAGACTCCAAAGCCCACTGTGATAACCAAAATGGTGAGACACAGAAACAAAAGCCAAATGAAAGAACAAGAGACCTCTACAGAAGATGAAATAAATGAGGTGCAGTTAAGCAAGATAACAGAACTAGAATTTAGAGCCATGATGTTGCGGAAGCTCAACAGCATGTGTAAGGACATGAGCAACATGAGTAAAGACATAGAAATGTTGAAAATAAATGTTGAATGCTCCCATAAAAAGACACAGAGTAGTTGATTGGAAAAGAAAGCATGACTCATCTATATGTTGTTTAAAAGAGACCCACCTCACAACAAAAGACTCACATAGATTGAAAATGAAGAGATTGAAAAAAATGTTTCAAGCAAATAGAAAAGAAAAAAACGCTGGGGTAGCAATACTTATATCTGATAAAATAGACTTCAGATTGAAGGCCATAACTAGAGACAAATAAGGCCACTACATAATATTGAAAGGATCTATCCAACAGGAAGATATAACCTTGATAAACATATATGCACCCAACATAGGAGCACCAAAATATATTTAAAAAGTATTGGAGGACTTCAAAGGAGAAATCGACAGCAATACAATCATAGCAGGGGACTTCAACACCCCGCTCACATCACTGGATAGATCCTCTAGACAAAAAATTAGCAAGGAAACAGAGACTCTAAATGAAGCACTAGACCAAATGGATTTAATAGATATCTACAGAGAACTACACCCAAAAACTACACAATTCATATTCTTCTCAAGTGCACATGGAACATTCTCAAAGATAGACCACATGTTAGGGCACAAACTAGGTCTCTACAAGTTCAAGAAGATTGAAATTATAACAAGCATCTTCTCAGACCACAATGGTATGAAACTAGAAATCAATTGCAAGAAGAACATACAAAGACATTTTAACACATGGAAGCTAAATAGCATGTTATTAAACAATGAATGGGTCACCGAGGAGATCAAGGAAGAAATCAAAAACTTCCTGGAAACCAATGAAAATGAGGACACAACAATACAAAATCTTTGGGATGCAGCGAAAGCAGTTCTGAGAGGGAAGTTCATAGCACTACAGGCCTACCTCAAAAAACAAGAAAAATCTCCAATAGACTACCTAACCTCACAACATAAAAAACTAGAGAGTAAACAAAAAGAAAACCCCAGAGCAAGTAGAAGGAAGGAAATAGTAAGGATCAGAGCAGAAATAAACAACATGGTGACCAAAAAAACAATTCAGAGGATCAATAAAACAAAGAGCTGGTTTTTCGAAAAGATAAACAAAATTGATGGACCCTTAGCTAGACTCACCAAGAAACAAAGAGAGAGAACCCAAATACATAAAATCAGAAACAAAAGAAAAGAGATAACAACTGACACCACAGAAGTACAAAAGATCATTAACAACTACTATGAACAATTATATGGCAACAAATTCGAAAATCTAAGCGAAATGGACAAATTTCTAGAAACACATAGTCTCCCAAAACTGGATCAGGAAGAGATTGAAAACTTGAACAAAACAATAACAACAAAAGAAATTGAAGATGTAATCAAGACTCTTCCAGCAAACAAAAGCCCAGGCCCGGATGGCTTCACGGGGGAGTTTTACCGAACATTCAAAGAAGAACTAATACCCATTCTTCTCAAACTATTTCAAAAAATTCAAGAAGAAGGAAGACTTCCAAACTCGTTTTATGAGGCCAGCATAATTCGAATTCCAAAACCATAAAAAGACACAATAAAGAAAGAAAACTACAGGCCAATATCCCTGATGAACATAGATGCCAAAATCCTGAACAAAATACTAGCAAATCGAATTCAGCAATACACCAGAAAAATTATCCACCATGACCAAGTGGGATTCATCCCAGGGATGCAAGGCTGGTACATTATACGCATATCCATAAATGTGATACACCACATAAATAAAATGAAGAATAAAAACCACATGATCATAACAATAGATGCTGAAAAAGCCTTCGACAAAATCCAGCATCCATTTCTGATAAAAACGCTCAGCAGTGTGGGAATAGAAGGATCATATCTAGACATAATAAAAGCCATATATGAAAGACCTACAGCCAACATCATACTCAATGGGCCAAAACTAAAAGCATTTCCCTTAAGAACAGGAACAAGGCAAGGATGCCCACTTTTACCACTCCTATTTAACATTGTACTGGAAGTCTTAGTCACAGCAATCAGACAGGAAGAAAAAATAAAAGGAATCCAAATTGGAAAGGAGGAAGTGAAATTGTCATTATTTGCAGATGACATAATACTGTACATAGAAAATCCCAAAGACTCCACCAAAAGTTTACTAAACTTAATAAATGAATTTGGCAAAGTAGCAGGATACAAAATTAATGTCAAGAAATCGATGGCATTCTTATAAACCAATGATGAACTCACAGAAAGAGAAACTAAGCAAACAATCCCATTTACCATTGTGGCAAAAAAATTAAAATATTTAGGAATAAACTTAACCAAAGAAATAAAGGACCTATTCGCAGAAAACTACAGGTCTTTGAAAAAAGAAATAGAGCAAGATATAAAAAAGTGGAAGCACATACCCTGTTCATGAATTGGGAGGATTAACATCATTAAAATGTCCATATTACCCAAAGCCATCTATAGATTCAACGCAATCCCCATCAAAATAACAACGCATACTTCACAGAATTAGAATAATTACTTGAAAAGTCATATGGAACCAAAAAAGGCCTCGAATAGCCACAGCAATCTTGAAAAGGAAGAACAAATTTGGAGGGATCACAATACCAGATTTCAGGTTATACTACAAAACCACTGTAATCAAAACAGCCTGGTACTGGCACAACAACAGGTATATAGACCAGTGGAACAGAATAGAGAACCCAGAAATGGACCCAAGGCAATATGCTCAATTAATTTTGACAAAGGTAGCAAGAGCATACAGTGGAATAAGGACAGCCTCTTTAATAAATGGTGCTGGGAAAATTGGACAGCTACTTGCAGAAAAATGAAACCAGACCATCAACTTACACCCTACACCAAAATAAACTCAAAATGGATAAAAGACTTAAATGTAACTCATGAATCCATAAAAATCCTAGAGGATACTGTGGGCAACAAAATCTCAGACATCATACGCAGCAGAATTTTTACTGACACATCACCTAAGGCAATAGAAACAAAGGAGAAAATGAACACATGGGACTACATCAAACTCAAAAGCTTCTGCACAGCGAAAGATACAATCATCAAAACGGAAAGGCTACCCACTGTATGGGAGAGCATAATTGCCAATGATATATCAGATAAGGGGTTCATTTCCAATACATATAGAGTGCTCATACAACTCCACAAAAGGAAGACAAAGAATCCAATTAAAAAATGGGCAGAGGAACTAAATAGACACCTCTCCAAACAGGACATACAAATGCCTAAGAAACATATGAAGAAATGCTCATCATCACTAATCATCAGAGAGATACAAATCAAAACAACAATGAGGTATCACCTCACACCTATCAGAATGGCCACCATCAACAAATCATCAAACAACAAGTGTTGGCGAGGGTGTGGAGAAAAGGGGACTCTAGTACACTGCTGGTGGGAATGCAGACTGGTGCAGCCACTATGGAAAACAATATGGTGTCACCTCAAAAAATTAAAAATTTATCTTCCATTTGACCCAGTTATCCCACCTCTAGGAATATACCCTAAGAAGCATAAAACACCAGTAAGAAAGTATATATGTACCCCCATCTTTGTAGCAGCAGTATTTACAATCACTAAGATCTGGAAACAGCCCAAGTGCCCATCAGTAGACGAATGGATCAAAAGGCTGTGGTACATATACACAATGGAGTACTACGCAGCGCTAAGAAAGAAAGATCTCTTATCCTTTGAGACTACATGGAGGGACCTGGAAAGTATCATCCTAAGTGAAACAAGCCAAACAGAGAAAGACAAATTTTATATGATCTCACTGATTTGTGGAATATAATGAACATAACAGTTTGAGGAATGGGGTAGTCCCAGAGACGCAGAAGTGGGGTACAGACTGACAATCCCATAAGGAGTGGGGAGGTGGGGGTGGGAGGAACCACAGAACTTATACACATGTATGCATGAACAGTGGACATGGACAACAATCTGGGGAAGGGGCAGGGAGAGGAGAGGAAGGGGGGAATCAGTGGGGGAAAAAAGGAGAATCATCTGTAACAAAAATTAATCAATAAAAAAAAAAAAACTTCCTGGAAACTAATGAAAATGAACACACAACAAATCACAACCTATGGGATACAGCAAATGCAGTTCTAAGAGGGAATTTCATAGCACTACAGGCCTACCTCAAGAAGCAAGAAAAATTTCTAATTAACTATTTATCCTCACAACTTAAAGAATTAGAAAGCAAAGAAAAAGAAAAAAAACTCCAGAGCAAGAAGAAGGAAGAAACTAGTAAATATCACAGCAGATATAAATGAAATAAAGACCAAAAAAAATAAAAATCAAAAAACCAATGAAACAAAGAGCTGGTTTTTCAAAAGATAAAAAAGATTGATGGACCCTTAGCTAGACTCACCAAGAAACAAAGAGAGAGAACCCAAATACACAAAATCAGAAATGAAAGAGAAGTAACAACTCATACCACAGAAATACAGAAGATTGCTACCAAGTATTATGAACAATTATATGTCAACAAATTCAACAATCGAAGCAAAATTAACAAATTTCTAGAAATTCTTAGTCTTCCAAAACTGGACTGGGAAGAGAAAGAAAACTTGAACAGATCAATAACAACAGAAGAAATTGAAGATGTAATCAAGACTTTCCCAGCAAACAAAAACCCAGTCCCGGATGGCTTCATGGAGGAGTTATACTGAACATTCAAAGAAGAACTAACACCAATTCTCCTCCAACTATTTTTAAAAATTCAAGAAGAAGGAAGACTTCTAAACTCATTTTATGAGGCCAACATAATTCCTATTCCAAAACCAAAAAAAAAGACATTACAAAGAATGAAAACTACAGGCCAATATATCTGATGAACAAAGAAACCAAAATCCTGAACAAAATACTAGCAAATCAGATCCAGCAACACATCAAAAAAATTATTCACCATGACCAAGTGAGATTCATCACAGGGATGCAAGGCTGGTACAATATTCACAAATCAATAAATGTGGTACAGCACATAAACAAAATAAAGGACAAAAACCACATGATTTTATCAATAGATGTCAAAAAAGCCTTTGACGAAATCCAGTGTCCATTTCTACTAAAAATGCTCAGGAATGTGGGAATAGAGGGATCATATCTCGACATAATAAAGGACATATATGAGAGACCTACAGCCAACATCATACTCAATGGGCCATATATAAGTATTTCCTTCAAGAACATGAACAAAGACAAGGATGCCCACTTTCACCACTCTTATTTAACATAGTATTGGAAGTCTTAGCCACAGCAATCAGACAGGAAGAGAAAAAATAAAAAAGATCCAAATTAAAAAGGAGGAAGTGAAACTGTCATTATTTGCAGATAACATAATATTATACATAGAAAACCCAAAAGACTCCATCAAAAATTTACTAGACTTAATAAATGAATTTGCCAAAATAGCAGAATACAAAATTAACATAAAAAAATTAATGTCATTCTTATACACCAATGATGGCCTCACAGAAAGAGAAACTAAGAAAACAATTCCATTTATCATTGTGGCAAAAAAAATTAAGATACCTAGGAATAAATTTAAACAAAGAAATAAAGGCCCTATTCACAGAAAACTATGACACTGAAAAAAGAAATAGAAGAAGATATAAAAAAGTGGAAGCACATACCCTGTTCATGGATTGGAAGAATCAACACTTTTAAAATGTCCATACAATCCAAAACAATCTATAGATTCAACGCAATCTTCATCAAAATACCTACGACATACTTCACAGAATTAGAATAAATACTTCAAAAGTTCATATGGAACAAAAAAAAAGACCTCAAATAGCCACAGCAATTTTGAAAAGAAGAACAAAGTTGAGGGATCACTTTACCAAATTTCAGGTTATACTACAAACCACTGAAATCAAACAGCCTGGTATGGACACAAGAACAGGCATATGGACCAGTGGAACAGAACAGAGAACCCGGAAATAAACTCAAGGAAAAATGCTTAATATTTGACAAGAGCATACAGTGGAGTAAAGACAGCCACTTTAATAAATGGTGTTGGAAAAATTGGACACCTACATGCAAAAAAATAAAACTAGACCATCAACTTACAGAAGAATAAACTCAAAATGAATAAAAGACTTAAATGTGACTCATGAATCTATAAAATCCTAGAAGAAACTGTAGGCAACAAAATTTCAAACATAATACGCAGCAGAATTTTTATTGCTACATCACCAAGGCAACAGAAACAAAGAAGAAAATGAACACATGAAACTACATCAAACTTAAAAGCTTCTGCACAGCAAAAAGATACAATCATCAAAATGGAAAGGCAACCTACTGTATGAGAGAGCATAGCTGCCAATGATATATCAGATAAGGGGTTAATTTTCAATACATATAGAGTACTCATACAACTCCACTAAAAAAAGACAAAGAATCCAATTAAAAAATGGGCAGAGGAACTAAATAGACACCTCTCCAAACAGGACATACCAATGGCCAAGAGACATATGAAGAAATGCTCAACATCACTAATCATCAGAGAAATGTAAGTTAAAACAACAATAAGATATCACCTCACACCTGTCAGGTTGGCCACCATCAACATATCATCAAACAACAAGTGTTGGTAAGGGTGGGGAGAAAATGAGACTCTAGTACACTGCTGTTGGGAATGCCGACTGGTGCAGCCACTATGAAAAACAATATAGTGTTATCTCAAAAAATTAAAAATTGAACTTATTTGACCCAGTGATTTCACTTCTAAGAATATATCCTAAGAAGCCTAAAACACTAATCAGAAAGAATACATGTACCCCCATGTTCATAGCAGCACTATTTACAATAGCTAAGATCTGGAAACAGCCCAAATGTCTATCAGTAGACAAATGGATAAAAAAGCTGTGGTACATATACACAATGGAGTACTAAGCAGCTGTGAGAAACAAATATCTCTTTTTCTTTGAGACAACATTGCTTATTTTAAGCAAAACAAGCCAAACAATGAAAAACAAGTATCATATGATTTCACTTATTTGTGGATTATAATGAACATAATAGTCTGAAGAATGGAATAGTCTTACAGATGTGGACTTGTGGTACAGACTGACAATCTTCAGAAGAGGTGGTGGTGGGGATAAATAAACCACAAAACTTATATGCATGCATTCATGAATGATAGACATGTACAACAAAGCTGTGGTCCAGGCAGGGAGGGGTGGGGAGGAAGGAATTAGTGGGGTAAAAAGGAGAAACATCTGTAACAAAAATAAATTAATAAATTAATAAAAAAATAAATAAGAGGTGATAGAGAGCCAGGTGAGGGGGAGTACATCTAAACTACAACACAAGTATCATTTACAACTGCTTGAAATTAAGCTGAGTGGAAGTTCTACAACTACAAAATTAAAGAAGCAGCCACACTGAGACTGGTAAGAGAGGCAGGGGCACAGACAGGCTATTTCACACCACATGTGGCAGATAAAACTCAGAAGAAACACTTCAACTGGGAAGGTCTTCCCTGAGGAGTGAGGGTCCCCATCCCACACCAGGCACCCAGCTCACAGTTGCAGTGACAAGAAGAATAGTTCCTATAAGTTCTGGCTGTAAAAAACAGTGGGAAATGAGGCTGAAGAAGGCTGCGGCTTCTGGAGCTTCAGGCAGTTCCTGTTAAAGTGCCTGTGCACAGAGATACTTAGACTTGTCCCTCTGAGTTTGGAAGAGGGCAGCTTGAGAAATGCCAGAGACATACAGGAAAGAAGTGAGAAGTTTGACCTTGGGACGATGGTTGGAGGGGCAACTTTTACTTAGACAGAGGTGCTAGTGGACACTGCTGCTCCTTTAGTGAGCCTTTTTCTGGAGCATCAAATGGCCACCATACCTGTGACTCCAGGCATCTGGCTCACACTATTTACTCTGCCCTGGTGATTTCCTGAGACCCCACCCTACCCAACTTTTGGGTCCACTCAAGCTGTTTCCAAAGGCTTTACCATAGTACTTGCCTGCCTTGGATCCTAATTCTGAGTTTTCTAAAATCTTTCAAACAAGCAGCATCTGGTCTCAGCAAGCCCCTTACCTCTCATTAAGTGGCCCCAGGCCTGGCACTAGAAGCGACCAGCTTTGGTTCACAACTTGGCTTTTCCTGGACACCTCCAAGCCCAGCACAAAAAGCAGACATCTGCAGATCACTCTGTAGCTTATGCTGGATGGCCCTGAATAAAACACAGGCAGTGGCTGACCTTGCCACAGAGCCAGAACACCTCATGGACAGCTTCAGACCACATTGAAACACCACCACTCAACCACCTTCACAAGTGACACACTCAATGAGCAAACTCAGTGGGTATCAGAGCTCTGATAAGGTAAGTCTTGCTCTGTGTGGTTGGCCACTACACAGATGATCCTCCAAGGTAGTTACAGGACAATGGCTAGTGAGCACAGCCAATCCTTGCAGCTGATCAGCCTGAGTAAATCCCTCCCATTGATGTGCCAACAACAATCAAGACTTAATTACAATAGAAGGGTGAATAATACCCACTAGGGGTGCACCACAAGCCCCAGCTGTGGTAATCAAGGAGGCTGTGCCACTGGATTTTACAGGACACCTGCAACAAGAGGCCACACTATGAAGCCTAGGAGGCATAGCAACTGTACCTAATACATAGAAACAATCGCTGAAAAGCAGTCAGAATGAGGAGACAAAAAACATGTCCCAAATGAAAAAAAAAAGAACAAAAATCCAGGAAAAGAACTAAACAAAATGAAGATAAGCAATCAAATGCAGAGTTCAAAATACAGGTTATAAGGTTGCTCAGAGAACTTGGTGGGACATTAAAGAGACTTAGTGAGATCTTCAAGGAACTCAAAGAGACCTCTGAGGAACTTAGTGAGAAAATCAACAACATAAAAAAAAAAAAAAAAAAGAACAGTCAGAAATGAAGAATGCACTAATTGAAATAAAGAATAATTTACAGGGACTCAATAGTAGAGTAGGTAAAGTTAAGAAGCAAACTATTGATTTGGAATATAAGGAAGCAGAAAATACCCAACCAGAACAGCAAAAAGAAAAAAGAATCCAAAAAAATTTAAGATAGTGTAAGGAGCCTCTGTGACAACTTCAAGTGTGCCAACATTTGCATCATAGGGGTGCCAGAAAAAGAAGAGAAAGAACAGAAAATTGAAAACCTGTTTGAAACAATAATGACAGAAAATTTTGCTAACTTGAAGGAAAAAGACATACAAGTCCAGGA
Source organism: Molossus molossus (assembly GCF_014108415.1). Classification (NCBI taxonomy): domain Eukaryota; kingdom Metazoa; phylum Chordata; class Mammalia; order Chiroptera; family Molossidae; genus Molossus; species Molossus molossus. Next base: position 54,488,151 of record NW_023425377.1, on the reverse strand, counting down.
AGCACAGAGAGTCCCAAATAAGTTGAACCCAAAGATGTCCACACCAAGACACATCATCAACAAAATACCAAAGGTTAAATACAAAGAGAAAATTTTTTTAAAAAAGTGAGAGAAAAGGGTTTCTTAAAAAGTATTTGTTTGGGAACCGAAAAATGGCGGTGGAGTGAACGGAGCTACACAGACCGTCTCCCAGAACCAAACTGGAATTACAACTATAACACAGACAAATCGACAGGAAAAACCAACAGAAACGCAGCTTGTGAGGGACACTGACTTCATCCCAGTAGGCTTGCGAAGGCGCGAGACGGGGGCTGGGAGCCCACAGTCGGCAGCTCGGCAGAGGCCTTAGCTGGGAGCGGCGCCCTCCGGCACATTCCCAGGCGGCTCCACAGCGCAGAGCCGGGACAGAGGCTGAAACAGCCACAGCCACTCACCTTGGACTCTGGCAGAGGAGGGCAGGCTGGACTGGAACTGTGTGGGGACACTCGGGGTTTGGAGGGCGCTCAGAGCTTTGGCTGAGTGCAGCCACTCAGGACGGTGGCCACATTGCTCCTTCACAAGGCTCTGAGGAGAGGCAGCAGCCCCTCCCTCGGAGATCCAAATCCACCCTGGAGGCCATTGAAGTGCTAATTGAGGCTCACTAACAATCAGCATCTGCCCCACCCTCCTGAAAGCACCTTGGCTGAGCACCAGAGGGAGTTTTTCAATCAACTGACAACCCAAAACTCAGACTGCTAGCCTCCAGGCAAAAAGCTAGAGAATAACAGTACCTTTCTTGGGCTGGCAACATTAACCAGGAAAGTAAGACTTGACAGTGGTGTTCAACGTGGGTCCTCCCTCACTCATCTAAACACAGGAGAGGGAGACACAAACAGCAGAACACCAACACCCACAGGGAGAACGTGACAGGCTCCAAAGCCCACAGTGATAGCCAAAATAGTGAAACACAGAAACAGAAGCCAAATGAAAGAGCAAGAGACCTCCACCGAAGATGAGATCAATGTGGAGCAATTAGGCATGTTAACAGAGCTAGAATTCAGACCCATGATCTTGAGGAAGCTGAACAGCATGAGTAAGGACATAGAGACACTGAAAATAAGCCAATGGAAAATTAAAATCCAACAAGAAGAGATAAAAAATGACATATCAGAAATGAAAAACACATTGGAAGGTTTAAATAGCAAAGTAGGGGAAGCTGAGGACTGGATCAGTGCATTAGAAGACAGGGTAGAAAAAATCAACCAATCAGAAAAACAAAAGGAAAAAACTATTAAAAAACAGGAAGACAGCTTAAGAGAACTATGGGACAACTGGAAACGTAATAATATTCACATCATAGTAGTCACAGAAGAGAATAAAATGAACAAGGGTTACAGAATATATTCAAAGAAATAGTGACAAAAACTTCCCTAATTTGGTGAAGGAAGAAGGAATTCAAGTTCAAGAAGCACAGAGAGTCCCAAGTAAGAAGAACCCAAACAAGCCCACACCAAGACACATAGTAATTAAAATGCCACAAATTAAAGACAAAGAGAGAATCCTAAACACAGCAAGAGATAAGCAACAGGTCACCTACAAAGGGAACCCCATAAGGCTCTCAGCTGACTTCTCACAAGAAACACTAAAGGCTAGAAGGGAATGGCATGAAGTAATCAAAGTCATGAAAAACAAGGATCTGAATCCAAGACTACTCTACCCAGCAAGGCTATCATTCAAAATAGAAGGTCAAATAAAGAGCTTCCCAGACAAAAAAAGGCTAAGGGAATACATTAACACCAAACCAGCACTGCAAGAAATGTTAAAAGGACTGCTGTAATTAGCAGTAGAAATGGGAAGAAAAATAGAACTACACTAAACAAAAATGGCAAAAAATAAGTACATATCAATAATCACCTTAAACGTAAATGGATAGAATGCTCCCATAAAGAGACACAGAGTAGCTGATTGGATAAGAAAGCATGACTCATGTATATGTTGTTTACAAGAGACCCACCTCTCAACAAAAGACTCACATAGGTTGAAAGTGAAGGGATGGAAAAAAATTTTCCAAGCAAATGGAAAGCAAAAAAAAGCTGGGGTAGCAATTCTCATATCTGATAAAATAGATTTCAAAATGAAGACCATAACTAGAGACAAAGACAGCCACTACATAATATTGAAAGCATCTATCCAACAGGAAGATATAACCTTGATAAACATATATGCACCGAATACAGGAGCACCAAAATATATTAAAAATCTTCTGGAGGACTTGCAAGGAGAAATCGACAACAATACAATCATAGCAGGGGACTTCAACACCCCGTTGACAGCACTGGATTGATCCTCTAGGCAAAAAATTAGCAAGGAAACAGAGACTCTAAATGAAACTAGACCAAATGGATTTAATAGATATCTACAGAGAATTACACCCCAAAACTACAGAATACACATTCTTCTCAAGTGCACATGGGACACTCTCAAAGATAGACCACATGATAGGACACAAACTAAATCTCTACAAGTTCAAGAAGATTGACATCATATCAAGCATCTTCTCAGATCACAATGGCATGAAACTAGAAATCAATTGCAACAAGAACATGCAAAGACATTTCAACACATGGAGGCTAAATAGCATGTTATTAAACAATGAATGGGTCACCGAGGAGATCAAGGAAGAAATTAAAAACTTCCTGGGAACCAATGAAAATGAACACACAACAACACAAAATCTATGGGATGCAGCGAAAGCAGTTCTGAGAGGGAAGTTCATAGCACTACAGGCCTACCTCAAAAAACAAGAAAAATTTCTAATTGACTGTCTAACCTCACAACTTAAAGAATTAGAAAGCAAACAAAAAGAAAACCCCAGAGCAAGTAGAAGGAAGGAAATAGTAAAGATCAGAGCAGAAATAAATGACATAGAGACCAAAAGAACAATTCAAAGGATCAATGAAACAAAGAGCTGGTTTTTCGAAAAGATAAACAAGACTGATGGACCCTTAGCTAGACTCACCAAGAAACAAAGAGAGAGAACCCAAATACACAAAATCAGAAATGAAAGAGGAGAAGTAACAACCAACACCACGGAAATACAAAAGATCGTTAACAACTACTACAAACAACTATATGGCAACAAATTCGACAATCAAAGCAAAATGGACAAATTTCTAGAAACACACAGTCTCCCAAAACTACTCCCGGAAGAGATAGAAAACTTGAACAGACCAATAACAACTAAGGAAATTGAAGAGGTAATCAAGACTCTCCCAGCAAACAAAAGCCCAGGCCCAGATGGTTTCACAGGGGAGTTTTACCGAACATTCAAAAAAGAACTAACACCCATTCTCCTCAAACTATTTCAAAAAATTCAAGAAGAAGGAAGACTTCCAAACACGTTCTATGAGGCCAGCATAATTCTAATTCCGAAATCAGAAAAAGACACTACGAAGAAAGAAAACTACAGGCCAATATCCCTGATGAACATAGACGCCAAAATCCTGAACAAAATATTAGCAAATCGGATCCAGAAATACATCAAAAAAATTATTTACCATGACCAAGTGGGATTCATTCCAGGGATGCAAGGCTGGTACAATATTCGCAAATCAATAAACGTGATACACCACAGAAACAAAATGAAGAACAAAAACCACATGATCATATCAATAGATGCGGAAAAAGCATTCGACAAAATCCAGCATCCATTTCTGATAAAAACGCTCAACAATGTAGGAATAGAGGGATCATATCTCGACATAATAAAGGCCATATATGAAAGACCTACAGCCAACATCATACTCAATGGACAGAAACTAAAAACATTTCCACTAAGAACAGGAACAACACAGGGATGTCCACTTTCGCCACTCTTATTTAACATTGTACTGGAAGTCTTAGCCACAGCAATCAGACATGAAGAAAAAATAAAAGGGATCCAAATTGGAAAGGAGGAAGTGAAACTGTCATTATTTGCAGATGACATGATATTGTACATAGAAAACCCTAAAGACTCCTTCAAAAATCTATTAGACTTAATAAATGAATTTGGCAAAGTAGCAGGATACAAAATTAACATCAAGAAATCGAAGGCATTCTTGTACATTAATGATGAACTCACAGAAAGAGAAACTGAAAAAACAATCCCATTTACCATCGCGCCAAAAAAATTACGATACCTAGAAATAAACTTAACCAAAGAAGTAAAGGACCTATTTGCAGAAAACTACAGGTCATTGAAAAAAGAAATAGAGGAGGTCATTGAAAAAAGAAATAGAGGAAGATATAAAAAAGTGGAAGCACATACCCTGTTCATGGATTGGAAGAATTAACATAATTAAAATGTCCATACTACTCAAATCAATCTATAGATTCAATGCAATCGCCATCAAAATACCAATGACATATTGCATAGAACTAGAACAAATACTTCAAAAGTTCATATGGAACCAAAAAAAGACCCCGAATAGCCACAGCAATATTGAAAAAGAAGAACAAAGTAGGTGGGATCACAATAGCAGATATCAGGTTATACTACAAAGCGACTGTAACCAAAACAGCCTGGTACTGGCACAAGAACAGGCATATACCAGTGGAACAGAACTGAAAACCCAGAAATGAACCCAAGGCAATACGCTCAATTAATATTTGACAAAGGTGGCAAGAGCATAAAGTGGAGTAAAGACAGCCTCTTTAATAAATGGTGTTGGGAAAATTGGACAGCTACATGCAAAAAAATGAAACTAGACCATCAACTTACACCATACACAAAAATAAACTCAAAATAGATAAAAGACTTAAATGTGACCCGTGAATCCATAAAAATTCTAGAAGAAAATTTAGGCAACAAACTTTCGGACATCATACGGAGCAGAATTTTCACTGATACATCACCTAAGGCAACAGAAATAAAGGAGAAAATGAACACATGGGACTACATCAAACTCAAAAGCTCTGCACAGCAAAAGAAACAATCATCAAAATGGAAAGGCAACCCACTGTATGGGAGAACATCATTGCCAATGATGTATCAGATAAGGGGTTAATTTCCAATATATATAGAGTGCTCCTACAACTCCACAAAAGGAACACAAAGAACCCAATTAAAAAATGGGGCAGAGGAGCTGAATAGACACCTCTCCAAACAGGACATACAAATGGCCAAAAGACATATGAAGAAATGCTCAACATCACTAATCATCAGAGAGATGCAAATTAAAACTACAATGAGGTATCACCTCACACCTGTCAGAATGGCCGCCATCAACAAATCATCAAACAACAAGTGTTGGCGAGGGTGTGGAGAAAAGGGGACTCTAATACACTGCTGGTGGGAATGCAGACTGGTGCAGCCGCTATGGAAAACAATATGGTGCTACCTCAAAAAATTAAAAATTGAACTTCCATTTGACCCAGTGATCCCACTTCTGGGAATATACCCTAAGAAGCCTGAAACACCAATCAGGAAGAATATATGTACCCCCATGTTCATAGCAGCACTATTTACAATAGCTAAGATCTGGAAACAGCCCAAGTGTCCACCAGTAGACGAATGGATAAAAAAGCTGTGGTACATATACACAATGAAGTACTATGCAGCGGTAAGAAAGAAAGATCTCTTATCCTTTGAGACAACATGGAGGGACCTGGAAAGTATTATCCTAAGTGAAAGAATCCAAGCAGAAAAAGACAAATACCACATGATCTCACTTATATACGGAATATAATGAACATAAAAGTCTGAGGAATACAGTAGACCCACACATGGAAGTAGGGCACAGACTGACATCCCTCAGAAGCGGGGATGGGGGGTGGAGGGGTGGGAAGAGATAAACCACAGAACTTATATGCATGTATGCCTGACCAATGGACATGGACAACTAAGCTGGGGACAGGGTGGAGGGGGGGTGGGGTTGGGGGTGCCAATGGGGTAAAAAGGTAATATATCTGTAACAAAAAAATAAATAAAAATTCATAAAAAAAAAGTGAGAGAAAAGAAGTCCATTAACTACATAGGAACTTCTATGAGACTGTCAGCTGATTTCTCCAAAGAAACTATTCAGGCCAGAAAGAAGTGACAAGGGATATTTAAGGTGATGTAAATCAATGACCTACAACCAGGATTACTATATCCTGCCAAGCTATCACTTAGAATCGGTGGACATATAAAGAGTTTCCCAAACAAGAAAAAGCTAACAGAGTTCATCACCACCAAACCAGTATTATATGAAATGTTGAAGGGTCTTCTTGAAGGCGATTAGGAACAAAAATATGAACAATAAAATGGCAATTAATACATATCTATCAACAATTGAATCTACAAACAAAATGAGCAAACAGAACAGGAACAGACTCATAGATACTGATAATTTTTTATTGCTTGCCAAACGAGTGGGGGCTGGGGGAATAGGTGAATAAGATGAAAGAAGGAAATAAGAAGTACAAATTGGTTGTTAAACTGATGAACCTCAGAGGGAAAGGGGGATGAGATAAACCAAAGAACTTCTATGAATATATGAATAACCAGTTAATACTGACAATAGTGTAGGGTTGGCAGGAGTGTAGCGGGGTTTGGGAGGAGAGGCTTAATGAGGAAAAAAGGGAGAAACATCTGTAATACATTCAACAATAAATATGAGTTAAAAAAAAAAAAAAGGTCACTATATAATACTAAGAAGATTGATTTGTTTTGTTTGTTTTTTATCCTCACCCGAGGACATTTTTCCATTTTTTGTTCAGGTAGAGTGGGAGGGAGAGAGAGGAACAGAGAGAGAGAGAAACATCGACGTGAAAGGAACACATCGAGTGGCTGCCACCCGCACGACCAACCAGGACCAGGGACAAACTGCAACCGAGGTACATGCCCTTAGCAGGAACCAAACCCGGGTCTCTCTGGACTGAAGGCCGATGCTCTAGCTGCTGAACCAAACCGGACAGGGCAAGATTGATTCAATAAGAGGTTATAACCCTTGTAAGCATATATGCACAGAATATATGAACACCAGCATTCAGAGAAAAAATGGCAGCACACTGAATGGACCTACACAGACTATCTCCCAGGACCAAACTGGATTTACAATGAAAATAAAGACAAATCATCAAGAAGGGGCAACCAAAGGCATCCTGGAGGACCACATAACCAGGGACACTGACTCAATTCTGGTAGGCTTACAAGAACGCGAGAATGGGCCAGGAGCCCACGGTCCACAGAGGCCTGGGCTGGGACCAGTGGACACAGCTGAGACCAGGGGACTCGGCTGGAATCTGCTGTGGCAGCGGCTGCGACTGTGGTTGAGTCCTGCAAACTCCACTGAGTGCTACACCCTCGGAGGGTGACGCAGACTCAGCCGCCCGTAGCTGGGAGCAGCGCCCTTGGGTTAAAAGTGCCAGGCAGCTTCATGATGCAGAGTATGGAAAGAGGATAAATTGGCAGCAGTCACTCACCTTGGGCTCCGGCAGAAGGAAGGCAGACTGGACTGAAACTGTGTGGGGAAACTCGGAATTATTTGGAGGGTGCTCAGAGTTTTTGCTGAGTGCAGCCACGCAGGACTGTGGTCATCTTACTCCTTCTCAGGGTCCTGGAGAGAGGCAGCAGCCCCTCCCTCGGAGACTCAACCACACCTGTCAGCCATTGAAATGCTAATTGAGGCCCATTAACAACTGGCATCTGCCCCACCCTTGGGAAATCTTCTTACACTGAGCACCTGAGGAAGTATTTCAGGCAACTCAGAAACCAAGGTTCTTCAGGTGACCTCTACTAATAGCATCCAACCAGGAAAAAAAAAAGCTAGAGGAAAGTTAAGACTTGACAGTGGTGGTTAAAGTGGGTCCTCCCTGCCTCATCCAAACCCAGGAAAGAGAGTGACAAACAGCAGAACACCAACACCCACAGGGAAAATTTGGCAGACTCCAAAGCACACTGTGACAGCCAAAATGGTGAAAAACAGAAACAAAAGCCAAATGAAAAAACAAGAGACCTCTACCGAAGATGAGATAAATGAGGTGCAGTTAAGCAAGTTAACAGAACTAGAATTCAGAGCCATGATCTTGAGGAAGCTCAACAGCATGTGGAAGGACATGAGCACCATGAGTAAAGACATAGAAATGTTGAAAATCAACCAGTTGAAAATTACAAACGACATATCAGAAATAAAAACACATTGGAAGGTCTAAAAAGCAAAGTAGAGGAAGCTGAAGACCGGATCAGCGAATTAGAACACAGGCTAGAAAAAATCAACCAATCAGAAAACCAAAAGGAGAAAATGATTTAAAAAAACAAGACAGCTTAAGAGAACTGTGGGACAACTGGAAACGTAATAATATTTGCATCATAGTAGTCACCGAAAAGAATAAAATGAACAAGGGTTACAGAATATATTCAAAGAAATATTGACAGAAAACTTCCCTAATTTGGTGAAGGAAGAAGGCATTCAAGTTCAAGAAGCACAGAGAGCCCCAAATAAGAAGAACCCAAACAGGCCCTCACCAAGACACATAGTAATCAAACTGCCAAAAAATAAAGACAAAGAGAGAATCCTAAAAGCAGCAAGAGATAAGCAACAGGTTACCTACAAAGGAAACCCCATAAGGCTCTCAGCTGACTTCTCACAAGAAACACCACAGGCCAGAAGAGAATGGCATAAATTAATCAAGGTCATATAAAACAAGGATCTGAATCCAAGACTACTGGACCGAGGAGGGAATCATTCAAAATGGGAGGTCAAATAAAGAGCTTCTCAGACAAAAAAAAAAAGGCTAAGGGAATACATTAGCACCAAACCAGCAATGCAAGAAATGTTAAAAGGACTGCTGTAATTAGCAGGAGAAATGGGAAGAAAAATAGAACCACAATAAATAAAAATGGCAATAAATAAGTACATATTAATAATCACCTTAAATGTAAATGGATTGGATGCTCCCATGAAAAGACACAGAGTAGCTGATTGGATAAGAAAGCATGACTCATCTATATGTTGTTTACAAGAGACCCACCTCACAACAAAAGACTCACATAGATTGAAAGTAAAGGGATGGAAAAAAAATCTTCCAAGCAAACGGAAAGGAAAAAAAAAGCTGGGGTAGCAATACACATATCTGATAAAGTAGACTTGAAAATGGAGGCCATAACTAGAGACAAAGAAGGCCACTACATAATATTGAAAGGATCTATCCAACAGGAAGATATAACCTTGATAAACATATATGCACCCAATATAGGAGCACCAAAATATATTAAAAATCTTCTGGAGGACTTTCAAAAAGAAATTGATAGCAATACAATCATAGCAGGGGACATCAACACCCCGCTGACACCACTGGATAGATCCTCTAGGCAAAAAATTACCAAGGAAACAGAGACTCTAAATGAAGCACTAGACTAAATGGATTTAATAGATATCTACAGAGAATTACACCCCAAAACTACACAATTCACATTCTTCTCAAGTGCATATGGGACATTCTCAAAGATAGACCACATGTTAGGGCACAAACTAAGTCTTTACGAATTCAAGAAGACTGAAATCCTTTCAAGCATCTTCTCAGATCACAATGGAAACTAGAAATCAATTTCAAAAAGAACAGACAAAGACATTTGAACACATGGAAGCTAAATAGCATGTTATTAATCAATGAATGGGTCACTGAGGAGATAAAGAAAGAAATCAAAAACTTCATGGAAACCAATGAAAATGAAGACACAACAACACAAAATCTATGGGATGCAGCAAAAGCAGTTCTGAGAGGGAAGTTCATAGCACTGCAGGCCTACCTCAAAAACAAGAAAAATTTCTAATAGACTATCTAACCTCACAACTTAAAGAACTAGAGAGCAAACAAAAAGAAAACCCCCGAGCAAGGAGAAGGAAGGAAATAGTAAAGATCAGAGCAGAAATAAACGACAGAGACCAAAAAAGCAATTCAAAGGATCAATGAAACAAAGAGCTGGTTTTTCAAAAAGATAAACAAGATTAATGGACCCTTAGCTAGACTCACCAAAAAACACAGAGAGAGAATCCAAATACACAAAATCAGAAATGAAAGAGGAGAGGTAACAACTGACACCACAGAAATACAAAAGATCATTAACAAGTACTATGAACAACTATATGGCAACAAATTCGACAATCTAAGTGAAATGGACAGATTTCTAGAAACACATAGTCGCCCAAAACTGGACCAGGAAGAGATAGAAAACTTGAACAGACCAATAACAATAGAAGAAATTGAAAATGTAATCAAGACTCTCCCAGCAAACAAAAGCCCAGGCCCCAATGCCTTCTCGGGGGAGTTTTACCGAACATTCAAAGAAGAACTAATACCAACTCTCCTCAAACTATTTCAAAAAATTCAAGAAGAAGAAAGACTTCCAAACTCGTTTTATGAAGCCAGCATAATTCTAATTCCAAAACCAGAAAAAGACATTACAAAGAAAGAGAACTACAGGCCAATATCCCTGATGAACATAGACGCCAAAATCGTGAACACAATACTAGCAAATCGTCTCCAGCAATACACCTAAAAAATTATCCACCATGACCAACTGGGATTAATCTCAGGGATGTAAGGCAGGTACAATATTTGCAAATCAATAAACGTGATATACCACATAAATAAAATAAAAAATAAAAACCATATGATCATATCAATAGATGGTGAAAAAGCATTAGACAAAATCCAGCATCTATTTCTGATGAAAACGCTCAGCAATGTGGGAATAGAGGGATCATATCTAGATATAAAGAAGGCCATATATAAAAGACCGACAGTAAACATCATACTCAATGTTTTGTATCCTGCTGCTTTTCCAAATTCATTTATTAAGTCTAGTAAATTTTTGATGGAGTCTTTGGGGTTTTCTATGTATAGTATCATGTCATCTGCAAATAATGACAGTTTCACTTCCTCCTTTCCAATTTGGATCGCTTTTATTTTTTCTTCCAGTCTGTTTGCTCTGGCTAAGACTTCCATTACTATGTTAAATAAGAGTGGTGAAAGTGGGCATCCTTGCCCTGTTCCTGTTCTTAAGGGAAATGCTTTTAGTTTTTGCCCATTGAGTATTACGTTTCCAGTTGTCCCACAGTTCTCTTAAGCTGTCTTCCTGTTTTTAAATCATTTTTTCTTTTTGGTTTTCTGATTGATTGATTTTTACTACCCTGTCTTCTAATTCACTGATCCAGTCCTCAGCTTCCTCTACTCTGCTTTTTAGACCTTCCAATGTGTTTTTCATTTCTGATATGTCATTTTAAATTTCCAACTGGTTGATTTTCAACATTTCTATGTCTTTACTCATGGTGCTCATGTCCTTATACATGCTGTTGAGCTTCCTCAAGATTTGACTCTGAATTCTAGTTCTGTTAACTTGCTTAACTGCACCTCATTTATCTCATCTATGGTAGAGGTCTCTTGTTCTTTCATTTGGCTTTTGTTTCTGTTTTTCACCATTTTGGCTATCACAGTGTGCTTTGGAGTCTCCAAATTTTCCCTGTGGGTGTTTGTTTTCTGCTGTTTGTTACTCTCTCTCCTGGGTTTGGATGAGGCAGGGAGGACCCACTTTAACCACCACTGTCAAGTCTTATCTTTCCTTTACCTTGTTTTTTTCCTGGTTGGAGGCTATTAGTAGAGGTCACCTGAAACCTTTGTTTCTGAGTTGCCTGAAAAACTTCCTCAGGTGCTCAGTGTAAGAAGATTTCCCAAGGGTGGGTCATATGCTGGTTGTAAATGGACCTCATTTAGCATTTCAATGGCCGCCAGGTGTGGTTGAATCTCCAAGGGAGGGACCACCACCTCTCCAGGGCCTTGGGAAGAAGTGAGATGACCACAGTCCTGTGTGGCTGCACTCAGCAAAAACACTGAGCACCCTCCAAATAATCCCAAGTGTCCCCACACATTTCCAGTCCAGTCTGCCTTCCCTCTGCCAGAACCGAAGGTGAGTGGCTACTGCCAATTTAGCCTCTATCCAGATTGTGGGTCATGTAGCCACTTGGGACTTTTAACCCAATGGCAATGCTCCCAGCTAAGGGCGGCAAGTCTGCAGCACCAGCTGAGGGCATAGCCCTTAGCTGAGTTTGCAGGACTCAGCCATGATCACAGCTGAGGTGGCAGCAGCTTCCAGCTGAGTCCCATGGTCCCAGCCAAGTTCGCTGGTCCCAGCCCAGGCCCTTGTGGACCATGGGCTCACGGCCCCCTCTCGCGTCCTCACAAGCCTACCAAGATTGAGTCAGTGTCTCTGGTTATGTCGTCCTCCAGTCTGCCTTTTGGTTGCTCCTTCCTGATGATTTGTCTTTATTTTCGTTGTAAATCCAGTTTGGTCCTGGGAGATGGTCTGTGTACCTCCATTCACTCTGCCACCATTTGTTTTTCTCCCAGCATCCATTTCTGATGAAAACGCTCAGCAATGTGGGAATAGAGGGATCATATCTTAATGTAACAAAGGCTATATATGAAAGACCTACAGCCAACATCATACTCAATGGGCAACAAATTAAACCATTTCCCTTAAATACAGGAACAGGGCAAGGATGCCCATTTTCGCCATTCTTATTTTATATAGTACTGGAAGTATTAGCCACAGCAATCAGAATGGAAGAAAAAATAAAAGGAATCCATATTAGAAAGTAGGTAGTGAAACTGTCATTATTTGCAGATGACATGATACTATACGTAGAAAACCCCAAAAACTCCATCAAAAATTTACTAGACTTAATAAATGAATTTGGCAAAGTAGCAGGATAAAAAATTAACGTCAAGAAGTCGATGGCATTCTTATACACCAAAAATGAACTCACAGAAAGAGAAACAAAGAAAACAATCCCATTTACCATTGTGGCATAAAAATTAAGATACCTAGGAATAAACTTAACCAAAGAAATAAAGGACCTATTCGCAGAAAACTACAGGTCATTAAAAAAAAAAAAAAATAGAGGAAGATATAAAAAAAGTGGAAGTACATACCCTGTTAATGGATTGGAAGAATTAACATCATTAAAATGTCCATATTACCCAAAGCAATCTATAGGTTCAATAAAATCCCCATCAAGATACCAACAGCATACTTCACAGAATTAGAACAAGTACTTCAAAAGTTCATATGGAACCAAAAAAGGCCTCGAATAGCCACAGCAATCTTGAAAAGAAAAAGCAAAGTTGGAGGGATCACAATACCAGATTTCAGGTTATACTACAAAGCCACCGTAATCAAAACAGCCTGGTACTGGCACGAGAACAGGCATATAGACCAGTGGAACAGAACAGAGAACCCAGAAATGGACCCAAGGCAATATGTTCAATTAATATTTGACAAAGGTTGCAAGAACATACAATGGAGTAAGCACAGCCTCTTTAATGAATGGTGCTGGGAAAATTGGACAGCTACTTGCAGAAAAATGAAACTAGATCAACAACTTACACCCTACACAAGAATAAACTCAAAATGGATAAAAGACTTAAATGTGACTTATGAATCCGTAAAAATCCTAGAAGAAACTTTAGGCAACAAAATTTCAGACATCATACACAGCAGACTTTTCACTGATACATCACCTAAGGCAATAGAAACAAAGGAGAATATGAACACATGGGACTACATCAAACTCAAAAGCTTCTGCACAGCGAAAGATACAATCATCAAAACGGAAAGGATACCCATTGTATGGGAGAGCATAATTGCCAATTATATATTAGATAAGGGTTTAATTTCCAGTATATATAGAGTGCTCATACAACTCAACAAAAGGAAGCCAAAAAAAACAATTAAAAATGGGCAGAGGAACTAAATAGACACCTCTCCAAACAGGACATACAAATGGCTAAGAGATATATGAAGAAATGCTCATCATCGCTAATCATCAGAGAGATGCAAATCAAAACAACAATGAGGTATCACCTGACACCTGTCAGAATGGCCGCCATCAACAAATCATCAAACAACAAGTGTTGGCGAGGGTGTAGAGAAATGGGATCTCTAGTATGCTGCTGTTGGGAATGCACACTGGTGCAACCACTATGGAAAAAAATATGGTGTTACCTCAAAAAATTAAAAATTGAACTTCCATTTGACCCAGTGATCCCACTTCTAGGAATATACCCTACGAAGCCTGAAACACCAATCAGAAAGAATATATTTACCCTCATGTTTGTAGCAGCACTATTTACAATAGCTAAGATCTGGAAACAGCCCAAGTGTCCACCAGTAGACAAATGGACAAAAAAGCTGTGGTACATATACACAATGGAGTACTACAAAGCTGTAAGAAAGAAAGATCTCTCATCCTTTGAGACTACATGGAGGGACCGGGAAATTATCATCCTAAGTGAAACAAGCCAAACAGAGAAAGACAAGTTTCATATGATTTCCCTTATTTGTAGAATATAATGAACATAACAGTCTGAGGAATGGGGTAGTCCCAGAGACGTGGACGTGGTGTACAGACTGACAATCCCCTAAAGAGGGGGGTGGTGGGGGAGAGATAAACCACAGAACTTATATGCATGTATGCATGAACAGTGGACATGGACAACAAACTGCGGAAAGGTCAGAGAGGGAGGAGGAGGGGGAATCAGTGGGGAAAAAGGAGAAACATCTGTAACAAAAATTAATTAATAAAAAAAAAAAAAACTGGAAAACTTCAAGGGAGAGATTACCCGCAATACAATCATAATAGAGGACTTCAACATCTCACTGACATCACTGGATTGATCTTCTAGACAAAAAATTAACAAGAAAACAGACTCCAAAATGATACACTAGATCAGTAGGATTTAATTGGTATTTTCAAAATATTTCACCCCAAAGCTTCATAATATACATTCTTCTCAAGTGCACCTGGAATATTATCAAAGATAGACCACATGTTAGGACACAAACTAAGTCTCAAGAATATTGAAATCATATCAATCATCTTCTCAGATCACAATGGCATGAAATTAGAAATTAATTACAATAAAAATATTCAAACACATGAATGCTAAATACAATATTATTAAACAATGAATGGCTTATCAATGAAACCAAGAAAGAAATAAACAACTTCCTGGAAACAAATGAAAATGAACACAAAACAACACATAATCTGTGGGACACAGCCTATGGAGTCCTGATAGGGAAGTTCATAGCAATACAGGCCTACCTCAAGAAACAAGAAAAATTACTAACAAACAATCTAACCATACAATTTAAAGATTTAGAAGGATAAACAATATTGATCAATCTTTAGCCAGACTCAACAAGAAGAAGGAGAGAGGACCCAAATTAATAAAATCAGAAACAAAACAGGTGAAGTAGCACCTGACACCACAGAAATACAAAAGTTTGTTAGAATATACTATAAAAAATTATAGGCCAAAATTTGACAACAGGCAAAATTCCTAGAACTATGCAGTTTTCCAAATCTCCAGTGAGAAAAGTCAGAAAACCTGAACAACCAGTAAAAACTAAGGAAATAGAAGCCATAATCAATAAACTCCTGCAAACAAAAGCCCAGGTCCAGACAGCTCCACAAGGGAGTTTTACCAAATATTTAAAGTAGAATTAACACCAATTCTCATAAGACTATTTCAAATAATTAAAGAGGAAGAAAGCCTTCCAAACTTGTTTTATGAAGTCAGCATAATCCTAATCCCAAAACCAGATAAAGATGCTGCAAAAGAAAGAAAATTACAGGCCAATAGCTCTAATGAACATAGACACTGAAATCCTCAACGAAATATTAGCAAATCAGATCCAGCAATATATTAAAAAAAAATATTCAACACTATCAAGTGGGATTTGCCCAAGGGATGCAAGGCTGGTACCATATTTGCAAATCAATGAAAATGATACACCACATAAACAAATGAAAGATAAAAATCATATAATTATATCAATAGATGCTGGAAAAGTATGTGATAATATCCAGCACCAATTTTTTATAAAAACTCTCAGAAAATGAGAATAGAAGAATTCTACCTGAACATGTAAAGGACATATCTGACAGATGTACAGCCAACATCGTACTCAATGGGCAAAAATTAAAAACATTCCCTTTAAGAACAGGAATAAGACAGGGATGGCCACTTTCACCACTGTTATTCAGTGGTACTGGAAGTCTTAGCCACACCAATCAGACAAGAAGAAAAAAGGGGGGGGGGGATCAAAATTGGAAAGAAGGAAGTAAAACTGTCATTATTCGCAGATAACATAATATGGTGCATAGAAAACCCTAAGGATTTCACACGCACAAAAAAACCCTACTAGATTTAATAAAAGAACTTGACAAAGTAGTAGGATACAAAATCAACAATCAGAAATCATTGAACATAATAATGAACACACAGAAAGAGAATCTATAAAAAAAATCTCATTCACCATTGCAGCAAAAAAAATTAAGGGTCCTATGAATAAAACTAACCAAGAAGGTAAAAGACTTGTTTTCAGAAAACTACCAGACATTAAAAAAAAAATAGAGGAAGATATAAAAAATTGGAAGCTTATACCATATTCATGGATTGGAAGAATCAACATCATTAAAATCTCCATACTACCCAAACCAATCTATAGATTTAATGAAATCCTTATTAAAATACAAACGGCATACTTCACTGATCTAGAAAAAATACTCCAAAAGTTTATATGGAACCAAAAGAGACCCCAAATAGCCACAGCAATCTTGAAAAAGAATAACAAAGTTGGAGCAATAACAATTCTGTATTTCAGGTTATACTACAAAGCTATTGTAATCAAAATAGGCTGGTATAGGCACAAGAACAGGCCTATTGATCAATGGAACAGAACAGATAACCAGAAATAAACCTAGGACATTATGCTCAATTAATATTTGACAAAAGATGCATGAACATACAATGGAGTAAAAAATGAAACTAGACCACCAACTTACTACATACAAAAATAAAGTCAAAATAGATAAAATACTTAAATGTCACTCCTGAAACCATACAAATCTTAGTAGTAAATGTTGGCAGCAAAATCTCAGACATCACATAGCACAATTTTCACTGATACACCACCTAGGGCAAGAGAAACAAAGAAAAAATTTAATTAATTGGACTATGTAAAACTAAAAAGCTTCTGCACAGCAAAAGAAACCTAATAAGAATAAAAAGGGAACCCACTGTATGGGAGAACATATTTGCCAATGATACATCAGATAAGAAGTTAATTTCCAAAACATATAGAGTACTCATACAATTCAACAAAAGACAAAAATCCAATTAAAAATGGGCAGAGGACCTGAATAAACACTTCTTCAAATAGGAAATACAAATGGCCAAGTAACATGAGAAAATGTTCTGTGTCACTAATCATAAGAGAATGCATATTAAAAGAATTATAAGGTATCACCTCACACCTGCCAGAATGGCTGCCATCAAAGTCATCAAACAACAAGTGCTGGTGAGGGTGTGGAGAAAAGGGGACTCTAGTACACTGCTTGTGGGGATGTAGAAAAGTGCAGCCACTATAGAAAACAATATGGTCTTTCCTCAAAAATAAAAAATTAACCTGCCATCTGACCCAGTAATGCTACTTCTAGGAATATATGCCAGGAAGCTTGAAACACCAATCAGAAAGAATATATGCACCCCTATGATCATAGCAGTGCTATTTACCACAGCTAAAGCCTCGAAATAGCCCAGTGTCCATCAGTAGATATGTGGATAAAAAAGCTGTGGAACATCTACACCGTGGAATACTATACAGCTGTGAAAAAAATATTTTACCTTTTGAGACAACATGGAGGGACTTGGAGAGTATTATGCTAAGTGAAATAAGCCATTATGAGAAAGACGAGTATCACATAATCTCACTTATTTGAGAAATATAATGAACAAAATAAGCTAATGAACAAAATAGATCAGAGACATGGAAGTAGGGAGCAGGCTGGCAAACCTCAGAAGGAAAGGGGGTTGAGGGACAGAAAGAAATAAACCAAAAAATAATATACATATATGCATAACCAATGGACATAGAGAGCAGTAAGGTGAAGGTGGGAGGGCAGGCAGAGGCATGAGCCTGGAGGAGGGTGCCAAAGTGGGAAAAAGAAGGAACATTTATAATTTTTTAAAATTAATAAATTTAGTTATTTAAAAAATATATTGAAACACACTAAAAAAATCAGAAAATTGATTTCAAAGAAAACAAAGATAATTTAGAAAATGAAAAAAAAATCTTTTAAAAAAGTAAAGTGCCCTAAATGTTCGGGAAAATATGCCCATTAACACAGAACACATTACTAAGAATAATTAGAGAACATAATAAAGGTTTATTTTTGTTTTATTTTTTATTTATTTTTTACTTAATTTATTTTTGTTACAGATGTTTCTCCTTTTTCCCCCACTGACTCCTCCCTCCCACACCCCCCACCCCATTTCCAACTTTATTGTCCATGTCCATTGTTCATGCATACATGCGTATAAGTTCTGTGGTTTATCTCTCCCCATCACCCCCTATTTTGGGGATTGTCAGTCTGTACCCCACTTCCACATCTTTGAAACTACCCCATTCCTCAGATTTTAGGTTCCTTATATTACACAAATAAGTGCGATCATATGATACTTGTCTTTCGGTTTCGCTTGCTTCTCTTAGGATAATATTTTCCAGGTCACTACATGTTGTCCCAAAGGATAAGAGATATATCTTTTTTACAGCTGCACAGTACTCCAGGGTGTACATGTACCACAGCTTTTTTATCCATTCGTCTACTGATGGACATTTGGGCTATTTCCAGAACTTAGCTATTGTAAATGGTGCTGCTATTAACATGGGGATACATATATTCTTTCTAATTGGTGTTTCAGGCTTCTTAGGGTATTTTTCTAAAAGTGAGATCACTGGGTCAAATGGCAGTTCAATTATTCATTTTTGAGGTAACACTATATTGATTTCCATAGTGGCTGTACCAGTGTGCATTCCCAGTGTGCAGTGTACTAGAGTCCCCTTTTCTCCACACCCTCGCCAACACTTGTTGTTTGATGATGTATTGATGGTGGCCATTCTGACAGGTGTGAGGTGATACTTCATTGTTGATTTAATTTACATCTCTCTGATAATTAGTGATGTTAGGCATTTGTTTGTCCTGTTGGAGAGGTGTCTATTTAGCTACTCTGCCCATTTCTTAATTGGGTTCTTTGTCTACCTTTCATTGAGTTGTATGAGCATTCTATATATATTGGAAATTAATCCCTTATCTGATATATCATGGGCAATTACCCTCTTTCATACAATGGATTGCCTTTCCATTTTGATGACTGCATCTTTTGCTGTGCAGAAGCATTTGAGTTTGATGTAGTTCCATGTGTTCATTTTCTTCTTTGTTTTTGTTGCCTTAGGTGATGTATCAGTGAAAATTCTGCTGCATATGATGTTTGAAATTTTGTTGCCTATAATTTCTTCTAGGATTTTTATGGAATCATGAGTCACATTTAAGTCTTTTATTCATTTTGAGTTTATTCTTGTGTATGGTGTAAGTTGATGATCTAATTTCATTTTTTTTTTTTTTTTTGCATTTAGCTGCCCACTAATCCCAAAACTATTAAAGAGACTGTCTTTACTCCACTGTATGCTTTTGCCACCTTTCTCAAATATTAGTTGACCATATTGCCTTGGGTCCATTTCTGGGTTCTCTGTTCTGTTCCACTGGTCTATATGCTTGTTCTTGTGCCAGTACTAGGCTGTTTTGATTACAGTGCTTTGTAGTATAACCTGAAATCTGGTAATGTGATTCCACCAACTTTGTTCTTCTTTTTCAAATTTGCTGTGGCTATTTCAGGTCTTTTTTTGATTCCATATGAACTTTTGAAGTATTTGTTCGAATTCTGTGCAGTATCTCATTAGTATTTTGATGGGGATTGCATTGAATTTATAGATTGCTTTGAGTAGTATGGATATTTTAATGATGATAATTCTTCCAATCTATGAACAAGGTATGTGCTTTCACTTTTTTATATCTTCCTCTATTTCTTTTTCAATGATCTGAAGTTTTCTGCGAATAGGTCCTTTATTTCTTTGGTTAAGTTTATTCCTAGGTATCTTAATTTTTTTTGCCACAATGGTAAATGGGATTGGTTTTTAATTCTTTTTCTGTGAGTTCATCATTGGTGTATAAGAATGCCATCTATTTTTTGACATTAATTTTGTATCCGGCTACATTGCCAAATTCATTTATTAAGTCTAGTAAATTTTTGGTGGTGTTTTTGGGGTTTTCTATGTATAGTATCATGTCATCTGCAAATAATGACAGTTTCAGTTCCTCCTTTCCCGTTTGGATCCTTTTTTTTTTTTTTTTTCCTGTGTCATTGCTGTGGCTAAGCTGTCCAGTACTATGTTAAATAAGAGTGACAAAAGTGGGAATTCCTGTCTTGTTCCTGTTCTTAAGGGAAATGCTTTTAGATTTTGCCCATTGAGTATGATGTTGGCTGTAGGTCTCTCATATATGGCCTTTATTATGTCGAGATATGATCCCTCTATTCCCACACTGCTGAGCATTTTTATCAGAAATAGAATGCTGGATTTTGTCAAAGGCTTTTTGACATCTATTGATATGATCATATCATTTTTATTCTTCATTTTGTTTTTTTGGTGTATCACATTTATTGATTTGCAAATATTGTACCAGCCTTGCATCCCTGGGATGAATCCCACTTGGTCATGGTGAATAGTTTTTTTGATGTGTTGCTGGATCTGATTTGCTAGTATTTTGTTCAGGATTTTGGCATCTGGGTTCATCAGGGATATTGTACTGTAGTTTTCTTTCTTTGTAATGTCTTTTTCTGGTTTTGGAATTAGAATTATGCTGGCCTCATAAAACGAGTTTGGAATTCTTCCTTCTTGTTGAATTTTTTGAAATAGTTTGATGAGAATGGGTGTTAGATTTTTGTTGTTGTTTTAATGTTGAGTAAAACTCCCCCATGAAGCCATCCGGGCCTGGGCTTTTGTTTGCTGGGAGGGTCTTGATTACATCTTCAATTTCATCTGTTGTTATTGGTCTGTTCAAGTTTTCTATCTCTTTCTGGTCCAGTTTTGGGAGACTATGTGTTTCTAGAAATTTGTCCATTTTGCTTCGATTGTCTAATTTGTTGCCATATAATTGTTCCTAGTAGTTTGTAAAAATCTTCTGTATTTCTGTGGTATCATGTGTTACTTCTCCTCTTTCATTTCTGATTTTGTGCATTTGGGTTCTCTCTCTTTGTTTCTCGGTGAGTCTAGCTAAGGGTCCGTTAATCTTGTTTATCTTTTTAATAACCAGCTCTTTGTTTCATTGATCCTTTGAATTTTTTTTTTTTTGACTCTATGTCATTTATTTGTGCTCTGATCTTTACTATTTCCTTCCTTCTACTTGATCTGCAGTTTTCTTTTTGTTTGCTTTTTAGTTCTTTATGTGGTGAGATTAGGTAGTCAATTAGAGATTTTTCTTGCCTCTTGAGGTAGGACTGTAGTGCTATGAACTTCGGTCTCAGAACAGCTTTTGCTTCATCCTATTTTCTGTTGTTGTGTGTTCATTTTTGTTGGTTTCCAGAATGTTTTTAATTTTTGCCTTGATCTCCATGATAACCCATTCACTGTTCAATAACATGCTTCATGTTAGTTTCCATGTTTTTAAATGTCTTTGCATGTTCTTGTTGCAATTGAATTTTAGTTGCATGCCATTGTGATCTGAGAAGATTCTTAATATAATTTCAATCTTCTTGAACTTGTAGAGGCTTAATTTGTGTCCTAACTTGTGATCTATCTTTGAGAATGTCCCTTGTGCACTTGAGAAGAATATGAATTCTGCTGTTTTGGGGAGTAATTTTCTGTAGATATCTATTAAATTCATTTGATTTAGTGCCTCATTTATAGTCTGTGTTTCTCTGTTATTTTTTGTCCAGAAGGTTTATTCAGTGATTTCAGCAGGGTGGTTAAAGTCCCCTGCTATGATTTCTTAGTAGTGCTGCTGATTTCTTCTTTGAAGTTCTCCAGAAGATATTATATATAATTTGCTGCTTCTATATTGGGTGCATATATATTTACCAAGGTTATATCTTCTCATTTGATAAATCTTTTCAAAATTATGCAGTGGCCTTCTTTGTCTCTAGTTATGGCCTTCATTTTGAAATCTACTTTATCAGATACGAGTATTGCTACCCCAGCTTTTTTTTTCCTTTCCATTTGGTTGGGAGTTTTTTTTCCATCCCTTTACTTTCAACCTATGTGAGTCTTTTGTTGTGAGGTGGGTCTCTTGTAAACAACATATATGTGAGTCATGCTTTCTTATCCAGTCAGCTACTCTGTGTCTTTTTATCAGAGCATTCAAACCATTCACATTTAAAGTGATAATTAATATGTACTGATTTATTGCCATTTTTGTTTCATGTGGTTCTATTTTTCTTTTTATTTTTTCTACTAATTACAGCAGTCCTTTTAGCATATCTTGCAGTCCTGGTTTGGTGTTAATATATTGCCTTAGCTTTTTTTTCCTCTGGGAAGCTTTTTATTTAACCTTCTATTTTGAATTATAGCCTTGCTGGGTAGAGTAGTCTTGGATTCAGATCCTTGTTTTTTATGACCTTGATTACTTCCTGCCATTTTGTTCTGCCCTGTAGTATTTCTGTAGAGAAGTCAGCTGAGAGCCTTATGGGGTTTCCTTTGTAGGTAACCTGTTGCTTCTCTCTTGCTTCCTTTAGGATTCTCTCTTTGTCTTTAATTTTTGGCACTTTGATTACTATGTGTCTTGGTGTGGGCCTGTTTGGGTTCTTCTTACTTGGGGCTCTGTACTTGTTGAACTTGAATGCCTTTTTTTTTTTTTTTTTCACCAAGCTAGGAAAGTTTTCTGTCACTATTTCTTTAAATATATTCTCTAACCCTTGCCCATTTTCTTCCTCTTTGGGGCCTCCTATGATGCAAGTTTTATCACATTTCCAGTTATTCCACAGCCCTCTTAAGCTATCTTCTTGTTTTTAAATTGTTTATTCCTTTTGGTTTTCTGATTGGTTGAATATTTCTACCCTGTTATCTAATTCACTGATCCCATCCTCAGCTTTCTCTACTCTGCTGGTTAGTCCTTCCAATGTGTTCTTAATTTCTTCTATGTCATTCTTTCTTTTTACTAGTTTGGTTTTCAATGTTTATATATCTTTACTCATGGTGCGTATGTTGTTACTCATCCTGTTGATCTACCTCAAGATCATGGCTCTGATCTCTACTTCTGATAATTTGCTTATCTGCATTTTATTTATCTCATCTTCAATAGAGTTCTCTTGTTCTTTCATTTGGAATTTGTTATTTTGTTTCACCATTTTGGCTATCTCAGTGGGTTTTGGAGCTTGCCAAATTTTTTTTCTGTGGGTGTTAGTGTTCTGTTCTTTGTGGCTCCTTCTCCTGGGTTTGAATAAGCCTGGGTGGGCTCATCTTAAACACCATTGTTACGTCTTACTTTTCTGGTAGATTTGCAAGCCCAGGAAAAATTAAGTTATCCTCTAGCTTTTTTTTGGAGGCTATTAGTCTCAGTAACTCAAGGCCTTGGAATGTAGCCCTGGTGTTCTGCATAAGAGGATTTCCAAAGGTTGGGATTGATGCTGGTTGTTAATTAGCCTCAATTCATTTTTTTTGCTTCACCTGGAAAAGAGTAAATCTCCAAGTAGGGGCTACTGCTTTTCCCCACAGCTCAGGGATGGAGCACACTGGCCACCGTCCTTTGTGGCTGCAACTCAGCAAAAGCTCTAAGTGCCCTCCATTTCTGGATGTCCCCACAGAGTTCTAGTCTAGTCTGCCCTCCCTCTGCCGTAGTCCCAGGTGAGTGGCTGTGGCTATTTTAGCTCTCTGTCAGGTTATCTGTGCTGTTCAGGGGGGGCTTGGTCTTTATTTCTGAAGGGTGCTGCTCACAGCTAAGACTACTCCTGTCTTTTGGCTCCCAGCCTGCCACCATCTCACACCTCCACAGATTCTACCCATGTCCTAATTATATGGTCCTTTCCTGCTGCTTTTTTGTTGCTTTTTTTCCTCAGGATTTATCTTTATTTTAGTTGTAATTTTTGTTTGGTCCTGGGAGATCATCTGTGCAGCTCCCATTCACTCCGCCTCCATTTTCACATTCTTTATGCCTATCTTGTGCACAGCTGGGTCGCATAGTTCTCTCTGGTGCCCCTGAGCACTCCAGGTCCCACGGGTAACTGGATCGCACAGTCCCTATGGGGACCCAGCTCTATACCTATGTTATGGGCTGCTGGGTTGCCCAGGCCTCTCTGGTGCTTCAGCACCCCACAGGTCCCATGGGTAACTGGATGGCACAGTCCCTTTGGGGTGGCACAGACCTCTTCTGTGCTCCCACACCCTGCAGGTCCTGTGTTCAGGCAACTGGATCCCACCAGTGCTTCTCTAGGGCTTGAGCTTCTTATAGCTATTTTTAGCTGCTGGGTCACACAGGCTTCTCTGGTGCCTTAGGTCCTATAGCTGGTGGCTGGGGAGTTCTGCTGCCTGGTGGGGCTCAACTCTTGTTCAGCTTTGGCTGTAGTTTTTGGGGATGGGTCTCAGCTGCTGGTCTGTGTTTCTGTTGCATGGGGATGGATGTCTGCTCTCCATCCTCTGTTGCTGGGTTTATATCTGGATTCTGATCAGGCTGCTACTATGGGGGATGGTGCTGGGTGCCAGGCTGTTTGTGGCTTCTGCAACCAGCACCTTGGGAGCTCCACTTTTGTGCATTGGTCTGTGTTGACACAGAGCATCTACTTGTCTGATGGTGCCAGGTGTCCTGGTGGGTTCAGGTTGCGGGCCCTAGCCACTCCCACTGTCTTCTCCCAGGGAAGTCCTGGGATCCAAGATAGTGGAATGTCCTCGTGGCACAGGGAGAAGAGCTCTGAAGAACTGCTTACCATGGTAGCCAGCTGCTGCATTAACCACACAGGAACCTTCTGCTCCATGTCTCTACACTGCAGGAGTGTGTTCATTCACCCTCCCATTCACTCACACTCTCTCACACACTAGCTCACTCTCTTACACACTCACCCTTCCTTGGGTCCTGCCTGCTGCCATCTTCCAATCTTGTTTATCTTTTCATAAAACCAGTTCTATATTTCATTGATCTTTTGTATTGTGTTTTTAGTCTCTATGTCATTTATTTCTGTTCTGATCTTTATTATTTTCTTCTTTCTACTAACTCTGGGTTTTTTGCTTTTTTTGTTGTTTTTTTAATCTTTAAGTTGTTGAATTAGATACTTTATTAGAAATTTTTTTTTTTTTGGAGGTAGGCTGGTATTGCTGTAAACTGCCCTCTCAGGACTGCTTTTGCTGTGTCCCATAGATTATTTTATTGTTGTGTGTTTATTTTCATTAGTTTTTAGAAAATTCTTTATTTCTTTCTTGATTTCATTGGTAACCCACTTGTTATTTAATAACATGCTATTTAACCTCCAAGTGTTTGAATATTTTTGAGTGTTTTTATTGTAATTGATTTTTAGTTTTATGCCATTGTAATCTGAGAAGATGCTTTATATGTTTTTAGTCTTCTTGAATTTGTAGAGACTTAGTTTGTGTCCTAACAAGTGGTTTATCTTGGAGAATGTTCCATGTGCACTTGAGAGGAATGTATATTGTGCAGCTTTGGGGTGAAATGTTCTGTAAATATCAATTAAGTCCAATTGATTTAGTTCATCATTTAATGTGTTCTTGTAAATTTTTTGTCTAGATCTATTGAGTGGTGTCAGTGGTGTCAGTGTCGTGTTAAAGTCACTCACTATGATTGTACTGTTACTGATTTCTCCCTTGAAGTCCTCCAGAAATTTTTAAATATATTTTGGTGCTCCTATATTTGGTGCATATGTTGACCAGGGTTATATCTTTTTGTTGGATTGATCCCTTTAATTTTATATAGTGACCTTCTTTGTGTCTTATTATGGCCCTCGTTTTGAAGTCTATCTTATCAGATATGAGTATTGCTACATCAGCTTTTTTTATTTGCCTGGAAAGATTTGTTTTTATTTCTTCACTTTCATCCTGTGTGAGCTTTTTGTTGTGAGGTGGGTCTCTAATAGAGGTGGGTCATGTTTTTTTTATCCAAGTAGCTACCCTATGCCTTTTGATTGAAACACTTAAGCCAATTTCATTTAATGTTATTATTGATAGATACTTATTAGTTGCCATTTTTATTTTATGCCTGTGTTCTTCTCTCTCTCTTTATTTCTTCTTCTTTTTACAACAATCCCTTTAGCATTTCTTGCAGGGCTGGTTTGATGGTAGTAAATTTCTTTAGAGTTGTTTGTTTTTGTTTTTGTTTTGTCTGTGAAGCTCTTTACTTTTCCTTCAATTTGAATAATAGTCTATCTGGATAAAGAAGTCTTGGATTCAGAACCTTGCCTTTTATTACTTTGTACACTTCATGCCACTCCCTTCTGGCCTGCATAGTTTCTATTGAGAAATTAGCTCACATTCTAATTGGAGCTGTTTTGTAGGTAACTTTCTGTCTTTCTCTTGCTTCCTTTAAGATTCTGCCTTTGTCTTTAATGTTTGCTATTTTAATTATGATGTGTCCAGCTGTGGGTTTATCTTAATTGAGACTCTATGTGTTTCCTAAACTTGTATGACTTCTTTCTTTACCAAATTAGAAAAGTTTTCTGTCATTAATTTCTTCAAACAGGTTCTTTATTTTTTTCTCTGATTATTCTCCTACTGCTACTCCTCTGATGTGAATGCTGTTATGTTTTGTATTGTCCCAAAGTTCCCTTAAACTCTCCTCCTGCTTTTAAATTTTTTCTCTGTTGTTCTATTTGGGTGTTTTTTTCTACCTTGTCTTCTAACTTGCTGATTTAGTTTTCATCTTTTTCTAATCTACTAATGAATTCTTCTAAGGCATTTTTTATGTCAGCTATGTCATTTTTTATTTCCACTTGATTTTTATTTATAGCTTCTATCTCTTTTTAAATGATGATGTAATTCCCACTGAGCTCTCTATAATTATCATTAAGTTGTATGTAGTTCTCACTAAATTGTTTGAGCACCCTTAGATTCATTGCTTTGAGATATTTATCTGACAAATTGCTTGCTTCCATTTTATGTAGTTCCTTTTCTGGTGATTTCTCCTTTTCTTTCATTTGGGGTTGTTTCTTTATCTCACCATTTTAGCAGTCTCATACTTCCAGGCCTGGTGAGGGATGTTGGGATGTATAGGTAGGTTGGTGTGTATCAAATAAGACTGCTATGTCTCCCAGACTGTTCCAGTGCATGGTGCCTCTTGCCTTCTGTGAGTCCCAGAGGATTGTAACCGGTGATTTATATTGATCTCTTGTGGTAAGTGCTGCTGGGGTGTTTTGGTCCAGCTGGTGTGTTGCTGGAGTGTGCTGCTGCCTGGTGGGGCTTGTCTCCTGATTAGTCACTGCTGATGCTGCTGGAGGAAAGTGTCATCTTCCAGTTTGTGCTGCTACTGCTGGTGCTCTTACTAGGTGGTTCTCTCAGCTTCCAGTTTTTTTGCTGCTGTTGGTGGGGGGTGAGGATACTCAGCTCGCAGGACTTTGCTGCTGCTAGAGGAGGGGCTCCACTTTAAATCTACTGCTTCAGTTTTCAGGGGTGGGGCTTGGCTGCCCAAGCCTTGCTCCTGCTTGAGCTGGGGCATCATTCCTGCTCAATCTCTGCTGATGCTGCTGGGGATGGTTGTCAATCTGTGCTGCTGCTGCTGCCTGGGAATGGGTGTCCACTCTTGAGCCTCTGCTGCTGGGATGAGTGTTTGAGTATAAACAAGCGTGAGAAAGAGAGTGTAAGTGGATGTAGTGTGGATGATCAACCTCAAACAGGGCAGACATATAGGGCAGAGGGTTCTGGTGCTGTGGTGGGGAGCATCTGGCTACCAATCTGAGTGTCTTGGCTCCCCAGCTTTCTCTGCTGTTGGGGGTGGGGCTCCACTCCAGAGCTAGTCACTGCTGCTGTCCAGGAAAGTGCTGGATTCCCAAGTTGGTGCTACTGTTGCTGATGGTGGTGCTTGGCTCTGATCAGGTTGCTGCTGTTGGGGGTGTTGCTCTGCTTCCAAGCTGGTGCTACTGCTTCTGCTCTGACAGATGTTGCTTGGCTCCCTGATGGTTACTGCTTCTGGGAGCAGGCACCTTGGCAGTGCTGCTGCTGAGCACTGGTACTTGTTGACACAGCAGGGTCCACTGGTCTGATGGTACAAGGAGCACTGGTGGACTCAGGTCCTTGGACCCTAGCTGCTTCCTGCTGCCTCCTCCCAGAGAAGACCAGCAGATCTTCCAAAATGGCAGGACCTTCCGGCCAAGCAGGGTGAAGCACCCTGACAAGCCACTCAGATTGGTAGCCTGATGCTCCCCACCACAGAACCAAAACCCTCTGCCCTATGTGTCTGCACTGTTTGAGGTTGCTCATCCACACTCACATCCACTTACACACCCTCTCTCTCACACTTGTTCACACTCTCACACACTAATCCTCATTTTCATCCTGCCTGCCACCATTATTTTCAACTATTTTTTTAAACATATTAAAAGCTGATATATATGATGTTAAATTTTCTAGAGATTTCAGTCTAATATAATATATGGGCGATTTACATTTATGCTCTGAGATACTCAAAATACTCAATTTACTTATTGAAACAGCTAGCCATAAAAGAACATAAGGTCTCAAAAAATAAGCTTAAGTTTGTTTACCTCAAATGAAATACCTTGGCATGTTATATTTAAACATGGTCTATTGATTAACCCTAAAAGGCTCATACCTGGCAGCATTTCTCAACCTGTGGGTTATGACCCCTTTGGGCATCAAACAAACTTTTCACAGGGGTCGCCTAAGACATAACAATAGAAAAATTACAGTTATGAGTAGCAACAAAAATAATTTTATGGTTGGGGGTCACCACAATATGAGGAACTGTATTAAAGAGTCACAGCATTAGGAAGGTTGAGAACCACTGGCTCAGAGGCATACTACCTTACCCTTTTCCAAAAACAAGAAAGCAGCTTAGAGGATTCCTGGATTTGAGTAGATGTCACAATTGGGTTCTAAATTTTATCATTAATAGCCCAGCTTCTATATGCCCTATTAAAGTTGATCAACCAATTCAATGGAATTCTGAAGGGAAACAAGGTGTGGAGGCTCTAAAGAAAGTTTTGTGTAAAGTTTCTCTCTGAGACATCCTAATTATAATCTTCCTTTTTTTTTTTCCCCCACAGATGAAAGTAAAGGAAATGCCTTAGAAATTCTAACTCAGAAACATAAAAATCATCATAGGCCTATAGAATACTGTAGTCAGCAACTAGACTCAGTAGCAAAAAGGCTCCCTGACTGTATGAGGGTCATCTCTGCTACACCCATGTTATGTAAACAAACAGAAGAGATAGTTATGGGCTCTCATTTAACTATTTATGTTCTTCACTCAGTTGAATTTTTTATTTTTATTTTTTTTTTCTTTATTGATTTTAGAGAGGGAGAGAGATAGAAACATCAATAAGAGAGAACATTGATTGGGTGCCCTCCGGAATGCCTCCCCCTGCAGGGATTTGGCCCACAACCTCGGGCATGTGTCCTGACAGGGAATCAAACTGGCAACCTCTTGGTGCATTGGTCAATGCTAAACCACTGAGCCACACTGGCTGGGCCATTATGTTGAATCTTTACTAAACTCTCATCACACTCAACACTTATCTGTCAGTTGATTGGCTTCTTATGAAGTATTCCTGCTCATTGCACCCAATATTACTTTAACTCAGTTTAATCGTCTTAAGCCTTCAACTTTGTTACACTTTTTACAGAATAAAGACACTCACAATTGTGTTTTGCCTAATGACCATTTTTTTGTTTCCAGGAATAATTTATAGAAAACTCCTATTGATGAGGCTGACTTAATTTGGTTTACAGATGGATTTTATTTGAAAGATGAACCGGGGACAATACTGAGCAGGATATGCAATAACTTCTATGGTGGACATAATTGTAAGTGCTTATCTACTTGAAATAAGATCTTCTCAGCAAGCTGAACTATTTGCTTTAACTCAGGCTTGTCAATTGGCCAGAGATCAAGTAGCCAATATTTACATCGATAGGCACTATGCATTTGGTGTAATTCATGACTTTGGAATGTTATGGAAGCATCAAAGCTTCTTGACTTTTTCAGAGAAGTCCATAAAGAACAGAAAACTGGTTGCAAAATTATTAGATGCCATAAAGCACCAACACAATTGGCAATTATCAAAATCCCAGGGCATTCTAAAGCTACCACCAAGGAAGCAAAAGGAAATCATTTAGCTATAACTGCCGCTAGGCAGGCAGCACTGAACAGTCAAGTTATCCAGATCTGGGAATGTTTTTTGCTTTCTATTAAATCAATAAAATATTATTTTGTACAGTTTTAACAGATAGGTATGGAGGAAGAAAAGAGGATGTGACAACTAAAGGGGAAAACATTTGATATATACAGACAGATATGACTTAGACTCAATCAGAAATGTATTTTACCTACAGGGGCCCAACTGCCTGTATGTCAATATGTGCATGAGCTAATACATTGGAGTCCTAAAAAAATTATTTCATAGAGTAAACAATATTACTGAAAACCTTCTCCTACTGTAGCTCATAAAGTGTACAACAAATGTTCTATCTCTCCAAAATATAACCTAGGAAAACCACATTATGGATCCCTTTCCTTGTATATTTGAGGTACGGCAATTGGATTTCACTCAAATCAAATATAGGTTTAGATATTTTTCTTTCTTTCTTTCTTTCTTTCTTTCTTTCTTTCTTTCTTTCTTTCTTCTTTCTCCTTTCTCCTTCCTTCCTTTCTTCTTTCCTTCCTTCCTTCCTTCCTTCCTTCCTTCCTTCCTTCCTTCCTTCCTTCCTTGTAAAAAAAAGAAAAGTGTGTAATTTTATTCTGAAGTAAAACAATTTGAAATAAGAAAGAAAAAAATGGGACAAACACTAAAACTGATATAAAAGATGCAGAAGGGACCTCAAAAAAATTGTTATATATATAGTTAAGCTAAGATTGGAGTAAACGATCAAGTTAATTACATTATTTTTATGTATTTATGTAAACTCTCACCAGATCTTTAACCATGGTCATTTTAAGTATTTTATTATTTATAGACAATTATTGTTTTACTCTGATGTTTTGGGGAAAAAATGTTCTGACAAATGTGTTTTTTAATTGAATTAATTGAATTGAGTTTAAATTGAATTAATTTTTAATTGAATTTATTGTGACAACTGGTTAACAAATTTATACAAGTTTCAGGTGAACAATTCTACAACACATTATCTATACACTGTATTGTGTGTTCACCACCCCAAGTCAAGTCTTTGTCCATAACCATTTATCCTCTCTATACCCTCTGCCAAAAAAAAAAAAAAATCATAAGAAAACCTGAATTAACAACATAACAGTGAACTTGGTAAAGATTTATAGAAAGTCTAAGAAAAATGGGATTCATATAACTAACAGAGAATTCAAGATTAGCACACTAAAATTTTTTTCAATTATTTATGATTAGCATCACTGTTAGCTTACCTACACCAACAGCAATGCCTTCCCTCTATTTTTTTTATCTTGACCCAAAAACATGCTTAGAGACAGAAAGGAAGAGAGATAAATATCAATGTTACTGAGAAACATTGATCAGTTTCCTCCCATATGTGCCCTAATTGGGGATTGAACCCATAACCTAGGTATGTGCCCTGACCAGGAATTGGTAAAAAGTGTGAACCAGTGACAGATCACATCCACAACACAAGGCCAGGGCAGGGCAAAATGGCTTTACTACATGTGCCTGGGTGCAGGCAGGCTAGGCTAAAAAAAAAAAAAAAATGAAAAAAAAAAAGCCCAGCAGCAGCTTTCTTTATTTTCTGGCTTATATAGACACAAACTATAGAAACTACAAAAAACTACATTAAAAATACCCACATTCTCTTAGTGCCATGTAATTGGTGCCAGGGCTGATAGAGCTGTCTCAGAGGTAAGGGAGGAATCTGCTTCAGCAGAAGTCAGGGCCATGATTAATCTCTTTCTTTTTATGGCCTCTCTAAGTTTTCCAAGGCTACCATTAACCCCTTATCTTTATGTTTTTTTTTTAGGTTTCAGTGCCAGGATTTTTAAGAAAACTGCTTGGGTATTTATGTGTAAGAATAACTGGTCAGAATGGAGTTTAATTTTGTTAAAACGTTATTAACCCTTCCATTCCCACCTTATAATGATAAAAATAAAGAAAAAGGGAGTAAAGTTTCTATCTGTCTATTTCCTGCAGGTATGGGGTCTTCATGGACTCCTAAAAAGAATCTGTTAGATAATTTTTTGAAGAATGGATGATAAGGTTCTTTTGCCTGTGCTAGAACAAATTGTCCAACAATCTGGTTGACTAAAATTTGCAGTTGATTTTGTAGAAACATATTAATCAGGTGCAAGAGGCAGGGTCCAACAAGCAATAATAAGAGGACTAATATTAGGGGCCCTATGAAGGGGGGTAGCCAGGTTAGTTTAGGCAAGGCTGCTTCTATACTTGTCCAGATAGATTGGGCTAAGTGATCCTGACTAAATTTTTTTAGCCACTGGGCATTGTCTAGAATTTGTTGTGTCCTCTCCTCAAACTGTCCAGTTGAGTTAATGTAGAAGCAACAAAATGTGTTTGCTATCACGCATACACCCCTTTCTTTAGCTAGTAAATAATCTAGTACAATGCAATTGCAAGCAAGAGAGTCAAGGGATTTTGAAAGAAGCTTAAAATTTTCACCTGTATATTTACCTATATTTGCCATGGTGACAGTTATATTTTTTGCTGTTATGGCATTACAAGTAATTTCTCCCATGAGACTTGCAGTGGTAATTGCAGCTATGACTCCAGATACAAGGAGTCTGACTTCCCTTTTTGTCTTATAATGGCTTCTGGGTTTAGGGCCCAATGAGGTTGAATTAGGAATGAAGGAATGGATTAGGGTATTGGCTGGGGTGACATATCCTACTACTCATAAGCCACCCTGTTTGTCTGGGTTTAGGCATTGAATAGCAATTTCTCTCCGGGGGATCGAAAGGTTTAGTGCACCTAAAAACATCATTCCCACTGGTAGGAAAAGCAGTCCAGTCATATTTGGGCCTAGGGAAGTGTTTGATAGACCCACAGTAAGGCTCGAATGATTAAATCATGATAGAGGCGTAGCACTAGCCCCCAGCAGAACTGCACCCTGGATGGTGACTAATTTACCTACGTAATTTTCTTGGTATTGCATCAAGTCCCTCTGAATTTGCATATATAAATTCTCATTGCAGGAGCTAGGCCTATTATGAATAGTTAGTTTACAGATACCCCTTGTTATAGTGAGAGATATTACATGTTGTGCCTGCTTGGTATGTTTTGTTGAGTACAATGTGTCTAGGTTTGGAGATGTTGAAGATTGTCATGTAGCCATTATATTAGAAGCAACATAAAGGTGTTCAGGTGCTGCCCATCTCTAGCAAATAAGGTGGGGTGCAAGAATGCCTGTCCTCTGGGTTTATGATGGGAATAGAAGATTGGTGGCTAGAATAGCCTGAGGGAGATGCATGCAAGTGGTGGGATTTGTCTTGGTTTGAATAGAGATAACAAGATAAAGATTAGGGTCAGATTTTTCCCCCAAATAGGTAGATTGTAAATAATGTTGGATCAGTTGGCTGGAGTCCCTATGAGGTAAGGGGCCTTCCTAAGGAAGGTTGTTGGTGGCAGACACAATTGGAAATATGAGAGGATTTGTAGATTTGACATCTTATAGCACTCGGAATTTGAAAAATGAAATTATTTTGCCATATAGTTACAGTAGCCATTTGGCATAGGAGTAAGAGTAGGCAAATAGGAATTAAAATTTTCATAATAAAAAAATGTTTTGAGATTGAGAGCTAGGTAGAGTTTCTCTCAGGTATTTGAGTGAGTCTGAGAGAGGTGGGAAAGGTAACCTCTGCTTTCCAGGTGGCTTGCTGTTCTGATGGAACTGCCTTGATCTTTGTCCAATGGATTCAGTGAAGTCCACATACTCTTACAGATGTGGGCGTGCTGAAGATGACTACGTGAGGTCCAGGTCCAGTTCACCAAGGTTGAAGCTTGTCTGAGAAGTGGCAGATTAGGACTTTTTTCCCAGCTTGACTATTCTGTGTCCTAGGCTCAGGTTCTGGAAGAGATAGCAGCAGATGGTTAGCAGCCTCTTGTAGGAGATGTCTGGTGAGATTTAGAGCAGGGATATAATCTCTAGTAGGATGTAAATCATCTGGGTTGGGGTAGGTCCTAGTAGAAATGACTGGCCATACATTAGCTTGAAAAGACTATAAAAAGTAGGGAATCTTGGTATAGACCTGATCCTCATGAGCGCTAAAGGTGAGGCCATGACGCAAGTCTGTCTCATTTCCCGAGACAACTTGGTCAACTGTGTTTTAAGAATTGAATTCATGAACAAACAAGGGGAAATGGCGGCGAAGTGAATGGAGTGACACAGACCATCTCCGAGGTCCAAACTGGATTTACAAGGAAAATAAAGGCAAATCGTCAGGAAGGGGCAACCAAAAGACACCTTGGAGGAACACATAACCAGGGACACCAACTCAATCCTGGTATGCTTGCGAGGACGCGAGAGGGGGCTAGAGCCCATGGTCTGCAACAGCCTGGGCAGGGACCAGGGAACTCGGCAGGAGGTTGCTGCTACTGCCTCCTTTGTGACCCTGCCTGAGTCCTGTGAACTCTGGTGCCTGCTAAGCCCTCAGCTGGTGCAGCACAGACTCCTTGGGACCAGGGGACTCGGCAGGACCAGGGAACTCGGCAGGAAGTTGCTGCTACCGCCTCCCCTGTGACCCCTCATGAGTCCTGCGAACTCTGTTGCCCGCTAAGGCATCCACTGGTGCCACATGGACTCGCTGGGACCAGGGGAGTCAGCGGGACCAGGGGGCTCAGTGGGAAACTGCTACCAGGCCTGAGTCCCACAAACTCTGTGTGCTAAGCCCTCAGTTGGTGCCGCACGGACTCGCAGGGACTAGGGGACTCTGCTGGAAGCTGCTGCCACCTCTGCAGTGTCCCGCAGCCATGGCTCAGTCCTGGGATTTCTGCTGAGTGCAACGCCCTTGGCTGGAGCCACAGCCAGGGCAACCCTTGGCTGTAAGCAGCGCCCTCGGGGTAAAAATCCCAGGCGGCTCAATGATGCAGAGTCCGGACAGAGGCTAAATTGGAGGCAGCCACTCACTTTGGGCGACGGCAGAGGGAAGGCACACTGGACTAGAACTGTGTGGGGACAGTCGGGTTTTGGAGGGTGCTAAGAGCTTTCGCTGAGTGCAGCCAAGCAGGACTGTGGTCATTTTACTCCTTCCCAGGGCCCTGGGGAGAGGCAGCGGCCCCTCCCACAGAGATTCAACCCCACCTGGTGGCCATTGAAATGCTAATTGAGGCCCATTAACAACCAGCTGCTGCCCCACCCTCAGGAATCCTCTCAAACTGAGCACCTGAGGGAGTTTTTCAGACAACTCAGAAACCAAGGGTCTTCAGGTGACCTCTACTAATAGCCTCCAGGCAAAAAATGCTGGAGGATAACTACCATTCCCTGGGCTAGCAACACTAACCAGAAAAGCTAAGATTTGATGGTGGTGTTGAAAGTGGGTCCTTCCTGGCTGATCTAAACCCAGGAGAAGGAGCCACAGACAGCAGAACACCAACACCCACAGGAAAAATTTGGCAGACTCCAAATCCCACTGTGATAGCCAAAATGGTGAAAAACAGAAACAAAAGCCAAATGAAAGAACAAAAGATCTTTAGGGAAGATGACATAAATGAGGTGCAGTTAAGCAAGTTAACAAAACTAGAATTTAGAGCCATGATGTTGAGGAAGCTCAACAGCATGTATAAAGACATGAGCACCATGAGTAAAGACATAGAAATGTTCAAAATAAACCAGCTGGAAATGAAAAACCAACAGGAAGAAATGAAAAATGACATATCAGAAATGAAAAACAGAATGAAAGGTCTAAAAAGCAGAGTAAGTGAAGCTGAGGACCGGATCAGTGAATTAGAAGACAGGCTAGAAAAAATCAACCAATCAGAAAACCAAAAGGGAAAAAATGATTAAAAAACAGAAAGACAGCTTAAGAGAACTGTGGGACAACTGGAAACAGAATAATATTCGCATCATTGGAGTCCCTGAAGAAGAAGAAAATAAGCAAGGGTTAGAGAATATATTCAAAGAAATAGTGACAGAAAACTTCCCAAATTTGGTGAAGGAAGAATGCATTCAAGTTCAAGAAGCACAGAGAGCCCCAAGGAAGAAGAACCCAAACAGGCTCACACCAAGACACATAGTAATCAAACTGCCAAAAAATATGGACAAAGAGAGAATCCTAAAAGCAGCAAGAGATAAGCAACAGGTTACCTACAAAGAAAACCCCATAAGGCTCTCAGCTGACTTTTCACAAGAAACACTACAGGCCAGAAGGGAATGGCATGAAGTAATCAAGGTCATGAAAAACAAGGATCTGAATCCAAGACTACTCTACCCAGCAAGGCTATCATTCAAAATAGAAAGTAAAATAAAGAGCTTCCCGGACACACACACAAAAAGGCTAAGGGAATACATTAGCACCAAATCAGCACTGCAAGAAAAATTAAAAGGACTTCTGTAATTACCAGGAGAAATAGGAAGAAAAATAGAACCACACTAAACAAATATGGCAATAAATAAATACATATCAATAATCACTTTAAATTTAAATGGACTGAATGCTCACATAAGAAGAGACGGAGTAGCTGATTGGATAAGAAAGCATGACTCATCTATATGTTGTTTACAAGAGACCCACCTCACAACAAAAGACTCACATAGATTGAAAGTAAAGGGATGGGAAAAAATCTTCCAAGCAAAAGGAAAAGAAAAAAAAGCTGGGGTAGCAATACTCATATCTGATAAAATTGATTTCAAAATGAAGGGCATAATTAGAGACAGAGAAAGCCACTATGTAATATTGAAAGGATCTATCCAAAAGGAAGATATAACCTTGATAAACATATATGCACCTAATGTAGGAGCACCAAAATATATTTAAAAACTTCTGGAGGAATTCAAAGGAGAAATTGATGGCAATGCAATCATAGCAGGGGACTTCAACACCCCACTGACATGACTGGATAGATCCTCTTGACAAAAAATTAGCAAGGAAACAGAGACTCTAAATGAAGCACTAGACCAAATGGATTTAATAGATATCTACAGAGAACTACACCCCAAAACTACAGAATTCACATTCCTCTGAGGTGCACATGGGACATTCTCAAAGATAGACCACATGTTACGGCACAAACTAAGTCTCTACAAGTTCAAGATGATTGAAATCATATGAAATATCTTCTCAGATCACAATGGCATGAAACTAGAAATCAATTGCATGAAGAACATACAAAGACATTTGAACACATGGAAGCTAAATAGAATGTTATTAAACAATGAATGGGTAACCGAGGAGATCAAGGAAGAAATCAAACACTTCATGGAAACCAATGAAAATGAAGACACAACAACATAAAATCTATGAGATGCAGCAAAAGCAGATCTGAGAAGGAAGTTCATAGCACTACAGGCCTACCTCAAAAAAGAAGAATAATCTCTAATACACTATCCAACCTAACAACTTAAAGAACTAGAGAGCAAACAAAAAGAAAACTCCAGAGCAAGTAGAAGGAAGAAAATAGTAAGGATCAGAGCAGAAATAAATGACATAGAGACCAAAAAAAAAAAAAAACAATTCAAAGGATCAATGAAACAAAGAGCTGGTTTTTCAAAAAGATAATCAAGATTGATAGACCCTTAGCTAGACTCAACAAGAAACAAAGAGAGAAAACCCAAATGCACAAAATCAGAAATGAAAGAGGAGAGGTAACAACTGACACCACACAAATACAAAAGATCATTAACAATTACTATGAACAATTATATGGCAACAAATTCAACAATCTAAGTGAAATGGAGAAATTTCTAGAAACACATAGTCTCCCAAAACTGGATCAGGAAGACATAGAAAACTTGAACAGACCAATAACAACAGAAGTAATTAAAGATGTTATCAAGACCTCCCAGCAAACAAAAGCCCAGGTCTGATGGCTTCACGAGGGAGTTTTACCAAATATTCAAAAAAGAACTGATACCAGTTCTCCTCAAACTATTTCAAAAAATTCAAGAAGGAAGACTTCCAAACTCGTTTTATGAAGCCGGCATAATTCTAATCCCAAAACCAGAAAAAGACACAACAAAGAAGGAAAACTACAAGCCAATATCCCTGATGAACATAGATGCCAAAATCCCGAACAAAATACTATCGGATCCAGCAATACACAAAAAAAATTATCCACCATGACTAAGTGGGATTCATCCCAGGGATGCAAGGCTGGTACAATATTCGCAAATCCATAAATGTGATACACCACATAAATGAAATGAAGAATAAAAACCACATGATAATATCAATAGATGCTGAAAAAGCCTTCGACAAAATCCAGCATCCATTTCTGAAAAAATCGCTCATCAGTGTGGGAATAGAGGGATCATATCTAGACATAATAAAGGCCATATATGAAAGACCTACAGCCAACATCATACTCAATGGGCAAAAACTAAAAGCATTTCCCTTAAGAACAGGTACAAGGCAAGGATGCCCATTTTCGCCACTTCTATTTAACATAGTACTGGACGTCTCAGCCACAGCAATCAGACAGGAAGAAAAAATAAAAAGGATCCAAATTGGAAAGGAGAAATTGAAATTGTCATTATTTGCCGATGACATGATACTATACATTGAAAACCCCCAAAGACTTTATCAAAAGTTTACTAGACTTAATAAATGAATTTGGCAAAGTAGCAAGATACAAAATTAACGTCAAGAACTCGATGGCATTCTTATACACCATGATGAACTCACTGAAAGAGAAACTAAGAAAACAATCCCATTTACCATTGCGGCAAAAAAATTAAGATACCTAGGAATAAACTTAACCAAAGAAATAAAGGACCTGCTCGCAGAAAACTACAAGTCATTGAAAAAAAGAAATAGAGAAAGATATAAAAAAGTGGAAGCACATACCCTGTTCATGGATTGAGAGAATTAACATCATTAAAATGTCCATGTTACCCAAAGCAATCTATAGATTCAATGCAATCCCCATCAAAATACCAACAACATACTTCACAGAATTAGAATAATTACTTCAAAGGTTCATATGGAACCAAAAAAGGCCTCGAATAGCCACAGCAATCTTGAAAAGGAAGAACAAAGTTCGAGGCATCACAATACCAGTTTTCAGGTTATACTACAAAGCCACTATAATCAAAACAGCCTGGTACTGGCACAAGAACAGGTATATAGACCAGTGGAACAGAACAGAGAACCCAGAAATGGACCCAAGGCAATATGCTCAATTAATATTTGACAAAGATGGCAAGAGCACACAGTGGAGTAAGGACAGCCTCTTTAATAAGTGGTGCTGGAAAAATTGGACAGCTACTTGCAGAAAAATGAAACTAGACCATCAAATTACACCCTACACGAGAATAAACTCAAAATGGATTAAAGACTTAAATGTAACTCATGAATCCATAAAAATCTTAGAAGAGACTGTAGGCAACAAAATTTCAGACATCATATGCAGCAGAATTTTTACTGACACATCACCTAAGGCAATAGAAACAAGGAGAAAATGAACACATGGGACTACATCAAACTCAAAAGCTTCTGCACAGCAAAAGATAATATCATGAACATGGAAAGGCTACCCACTGTATGGGAGAGCATATTTGCCAATGATATATCAGATAAGGGGTTAATTTCCAATACATATAGTGTGATCATACAACTCCACAAAAGGAAGACAAAGAATCCAATTAAAAAATGGGCAGAGGAACTAAATAAACACCTCTCCAAACAGGACATACAAATGGCTAAGAGACATATGAAGAAATGCTCATCATCACTAATCATCAGAGAGATGCAAATTAAAACAACAATGAAGTATCACCTCACACCCGTCAGAATGGTCGCCATCAACAAGTCATCAAACAACAAGTGTTGGCGAGGGTGTGGAGAAAAGGGGACTCTAGTGCACTGCTGGTGGGAATGCAGACTGGTGCAGCCACTATGGAAAACAATATGGTGTTACCTCAAAAAATTAAAAATTGAATTTCCATTTGACCTAGTGATCCCACTTCTAGGAATATACCCTACGAATTCTGAAACACCAATCAGAAAGAATATATGTACCCCCATGTTTGTAGCAGCACTGTTTACAATAGCTAAGATCTGGAAACAACCCAAGTGTCCATCAGTAGACGAATGGATAAAAAAGCTGTGGTACATATACACAATGGAGTACTACACAGTTGTAAGAAAGAAAAATCTCTTATCCTTTGAGACTAAATGGAGGGACCTGGAAAGTATCATCCTCAGTGAAACAAGCCAAACAGAGAGAGACAAGTTTCATATGATCTCACTTATTTGTGGAATGCAATGAACATAACAGTCTGAGGAATGGGGTAGTCCCAGAGACGCAGAAGTGGGGTACAGACTGACAATCCTCTAAAAAGGCGGGTGGTGGGGGAGAGATAAACCACAGAACTTATATGCATGTATGGATGAACAGTGGACATGGACTACAAACTGCGGAAAGGGCAGGGAGGAAGGGGAGGGGGGAATCGGGGGGGAGGGGGAAGGAGAAATATCTGTGAAAATTAATTAATAAAAATAATTGAATTCATTTTTCTCTACCTTACTGGATGATTGTGGTTGCTAAGGTGTATGGAGGTGCCATTTTATTTTAAAGTTTCAGAAACTTTTTGTGTAATACCACTGACAGAGGCAGGACCATTATCAGATTGTATGCTGCTTGGTAACCCATATCTAGGAATGATATGGCTCAAGAGAGTTTGTGTAACTGCTCCAGCAGTTTCAGAGGTTGTTGGGACAGACTGAACCCATCCTGAAAAGGTATCTACTAACACTAAGAGGTATTTGATTTTCTTAATTGGGGGCATATATGTAAAATTGATTTGCCAATATTGTCCTGGGGTCAGACCCCTTGCCTGATGTGTGGGATGAGAAGGAGATTTAAGGCACCCTGGGGAGACAGCATAGCAAACTTGACACTTTCTAGATATTTTCTGTAATCTGTCTGACAGGCATGAGCAAGCAAGTACAGGGAGTGATAAATGAGTCAGGGGTCTGTGGCCCACATGGAAGGACTCACGTAAAGTGTATAGGATGGAATCAGCCTGGTCTTTAGGCAAAATATATCAGCCATTTAGGAAGAACCACAGGCCTTCAGTTTGGTATCCCTGTGCTTGAAAATCCACTTTTTTAGAAGGAGAGTAAACAGGCTTTATTGAGGCTAGAGAAAGAAATTGGCCCTGTAGGGGTTCTTTCACTGCCTATTTGGCAATTGTGTCAGCAAAATTGTTGCCTAGAACAGTCGAGGTTCCATGGGTTTGATGGCCCTTGCAGTGTATAATAACTGCCTCTAAGGGACAGTGGGCCACATCAAGAAGTTTTTTAGTCAACTTACCCTTAATTATAGGTGTCTTCTGGGTTGAGAGAAAGCCCCTTTCAGACCAGATGAAAGCATGTGAATGTAAGATATGGAAGGCATATTTAGAGTCAGTGTAGATGTTTACTCTCTAGCCCTCTGCTAGGGTTAGAGCTCTGATTAAGTGATTAGTTCTGCCTTTTGAGAGGTTGTGCCTCAAGGGAGAGAACCAGCCTCAATAACCCCTTTAGGTTCCAGGGTTACAATTGTATAACTGGCATAGGAGGCACCCTGCTTGCTGTAGGTGCTGCCATCAATGAACCACGTATGATCTGCCTTTGGAAGGGGGCTGTCCTTAATATGGATAAAGAGAGATAGACAGGAGTCTAAAATTTCTAAACATCAGTGTGTCTCTTTTTTTCTCTTTTGGATGGTAAAGGAAGTAAAGTTGCTGGATTAAGGATAGAGGTAGATGCTACTGAGACCTGAGGCATTTGGAGGAAAAGGGTGTGTAGCTGCTGAATGTGGGAAGGTGACATTAAATTTTATAAATGTCACTGAGATAGCATATCCTTTAAATTATGAGAGGAATGGACAGTGACTGAGCTATAAAGGTAATCTTTAGACTCTTTAGGGTGAGGATTGCCATGGCTGCTAAAACTCTAAGGCATGGGGGCCATCCCAGAACAGTGTTATCTAGCTGTTCGGAGAGGTATGCTACAGACTGGAGGGTGGGCCCCTTCAGCTGCCTCAGGAGTTCGACTGCTACTTCTTGCCTTTTATCTATGTACAAAATAAATGGCTTGGTTAAGTCTGGCAGAGTGAGGACAGGAGCCTGGGTGAGGGCTTGCTGTAATTCTGAAAAGAAGCCTTAATGGGAGTGACAGGATTTAAGGGTTTATCAAGACTCCCTTTAGATTCCTGATAGGTTTAGCTAAAAGTGTGGAATTAGGAATTCACAGCCTGAAGTAACTCGCTAAGCCTAAAAATAAAAGAATTTCTTGTTTAGTCTCTGAGAGGGGGGTTTCAGAGATGAGGGAGATTAGGCCTGCAAAGATCCCTCTGTAATAGGGAGTAAGAGTAAGCCCTAAGTAGGTTACTTGTGGAGTTGTAAGTTGAGCTTTTTTAGGAGAAACCCGGTACACTTTTTCTGCAAGAAAATTCAATAAACAGGTGGCATGTTTCTCAGAATCCTTTCTGGTGGGACTATAAAGAAAGAAATCATCTACATACTAAAGAAAAGTGGGCCCTTTTATGTCTAATTGCTGCAAGTCACTGACTATGGCCTGCCCAAAGAGGTGGGGACTGTCCCAAAATTCTTGAGGAAGAATATTCCAGGTTAGCTGTTGAGACTGCCCAGTGTCTAGGTCAGTTCAGATGAAAGCAAAAAGGTTTTGAGAGTCTGGATATAAGGGAATAGTAAAAAGGGCATCTTTAAGGCCTAGGACTGTAAAGAACTGTGTGTTAGCCGAAATTTGAGAGAGAAGGGTATATAAATTAGAAACAACTGGGTGTATTGGCTGAATGGCTTGATTTGTAACATGGAGGTCCTGTACTAGGCAGTAACATACATTGGGCTTGCATACAGGCAAAATGGGAGTATTATAGGGAGGATTGGTAGGGCAGAGTGAATTTTTCTTTAGGAGTTGAGTTAAGATAGGTTTCAGTACTTTTTGTGCTTCTGGGGGGATAGGGTATTGTTTCTGTGATGGAAAATATGAGAGATCTTTGAGAGATACCTTGATTGGAGTATGGTGCTTAGCTACAGAAGAGAGGGATGTGTCTTACACTATGGGGTGAACTAGTTATAGAGGTAGTGATAGAGGGATTACTTTAGGAGAGGAGGCCAATTCTTGGAGGAGGCAAAGTAAAAAATAAGAGTGGTTGGTAGGGAGAGTCGGGGTAAAGGTTAAAGTAGCATGGAGTTTAGAGAGAATGTCTCATCCTAACAAGAGAGGAGGGCAGGCTGGTAACACTAAAAATGAGTAGAGAAAGATATAAAGGTCTGAAGAACAAGTAAGTGTCTGGGTTGCCCTGTGATATTTGGCTGTCACTTCCCACAATTGAAACTCAAGAGCATCAAAGAGGTCCCTTAAACTCAGGGAGGGCAGAGTAGGTTGCCCTGGTATCAATTAAAAATGAAATTGGCCTACCTGCTACCATCAGAGATTGAGGTGACAGAGTTTGAGGTTCGAAGTTTGAGGTGACAGTTGGGCCCTGGCCGGTTTGGCTCAGCTGTTAGAACATTGGCCTGCAGTCCAGAGATGACAGTTGGGACATTTATTCCTAGGCACCTTCAATTTTCAGCTGTGCAGCCAATCAGATCAAGGCCTGGATTGCCCATTCCACTAGCATGAGGAAAGGATGAGGACTGACTCTGCACAGTCCATCCACAGTCCAACTTCCAGTGGGGCCCTCCACATTGAGGAAATGGCTTTGGTGGCGGTTGGGATTGGGGCATTGTTTCACCCAATGGTCAGTCTGATTACATTTAAAGCAGGAATCTGGGGGTCTGCTCTGCTGATCCTGGTGGGTATCCTTTTTCTGTCCCCTGAAGAGGGTTTGCTGACTTCTTTGATTAATGGGGGCTCTGATGGCAGAGACAAGCATTTGGAATTCTGCTAGTCTTTGCTGTTTAACCTCTTCATCATGATTATTGGACACCTTAAAGACTAGATTTAGAAGTTCTTGCTGAGGGGTTTGAGAGCCATCTTCAAGTTTTCATAACTTTTCCCTAATGTTCAGGGCCAACTGAGAGATAAATCTCAGGTTTAAAATGACAGTCCCTTCAGGGCTAGTGAGATCTAAGTTAGTATATCTTCTCATAGCCTGTGTAAGGTGAGATAGAAAGGTTTCAGGGTTTTTATTCCCTTCCTGGATTATTTCAGACAGTTTTTCATAGTTAACTGCCTTGTGTGAGGCTTTTTTAAGTCCTTCAATGAGACATATTACCACATGGTCCCTCGCTTTCCTACCTACCTCATTGTCCTGATAATTCCACCTGGGGCCTTGGCTGGGGACTGCTTTGGCCCCTATGGGATTGGTGGGGGCCTGTCATCTCAGATTATCAGCATGGCCCTGGACACTAACCCAGAATCAATTTTTACCTTTCAGGTTAAGGGTAGAAGAGAGAATAACAAAAATATTATTCCAAGTTAGATCATAAAACTGGGTATGGTACTTGAATTTCTGAGTATAATTGGTAGGATTCTCAGTAAAGGATTATACTTTATTTATTTGGGACAAACCTTTTTTTTTTTTTTTTTTTCCCCAGCCAAAGAAAGGACATAACATAAGTTATGAACCAAGTGCAGAACCTAAGCCCAGAATCCTGACTGTCTAGATCTAAAGGCACTGATCCTACAAGACAGATTCAGGTTTTCTGAGGCCTGATGTTTACAAAGTCTGAAGGTGTCATTAAAAAAATAATAATAGCCCTGGCCGGTTTGGC
Source organism: Molossus molossus (assembly GCF_014108415.1). NCBI lineage: Eukaryota > Metazoa > Chordata > Mammalia > Chiroptera > Molossidae > Molossus > Molossus molossus. Next base: position 54,443,267 of record NW_023425377.1, on the reverse strand, counting down.
TCAGCGGTTAGAGCGTCCGCCTGTGGTCCGGAGAGACCTGGGTTCGGTTCCCACTAAGGGCATGTACCTTGGTTGCAGTTTGTCCCCGGCCCTGGTTGGTCGTGCAGGTGGCAGTCACTCGATGTGTCCCTTTCACATCGATGTTTCCCTTTCTCTCTCTTCCTCTCTCTCCCTCCCACTCTGTCTGTACAAAAAATGAAAAAATGTCCTCGGGTGAGGATAAAAAAATAAAATAAATAATAATAATAATAACATTAGCAATCAAACAAAAATAAAAATACCTGGATTTCTTCTAGAGCCTTGGGAAGATCCCAGTGCACTTGAGGATTCTGAAATTTAAGCTTCCTCAGCGTCACAGTAAACAGACTCCTGCTACCAGGCAACAGGTGGAGGTGGGTAGTACTCTATTGGTCAGAAGAATTCTAAGTAGGTTTTACTTGGCTCTGGGGCCTAGCACATAAGGGATTTCACATAGGTACCTCTTTCTGGGCCACTTTCCCACAGTTTCCTTATTGTGAGTAGATGGACATCCTTTGCCTCTATTTCCTGGGTCTTTTTGTCCTCCAGATGGTTCATACAAAAACACTACAGCCTCCATGACCAGCTCTGGGAGTTGAAGATGGTGCTGCTTTCACAGGGGGCCAGTCTATCTTCACCTGCTAGATTTCAGTCCACAATACCCTTCATTTTTCTAGACATTCATCATATTTCATCCTTTGTCCAATGTTTGGAAGGTTCAGAAAATTTTAGTTCTTCTCTTTTCCTCATGTCTAGTGTTGGTTCCATCGGAGTAAGAACTACAGCAGTGCATGAGACTATAGAGTGGTGTGAATCCTCCTGGCAAACAGAAGGATGAAGAGTCTGTTCTTCTAATAATTCTAGATCAAGCATTAAATCATCTTCATCCAGTTCACAAGATTCCAAATTATTCAAAACATCTATGCTGTTCATTTTTCAAGATGATGAACTTGCTTTTTGTTTTCTTAGACTACTAACTTCCTCTACGTTTCCATATTTTGGCTTCAAAATTAGTCTGCTACTCCCTGCAGTTACTTCTGATGAGGACCTCTATACATCTTTTTTTTTTTTAATATTTATTGTTGAATGTATTACAGATGTTCCTCATTTTTCCCCCAATGACCCCCTCCTCTCCACTCTCGCTCCCTCCCGCCTTTTCCCACACTACTGTCTGTGTTCATTGGTTATGCATATAAGTTCTTTGGTTTATTTCTTCCCACCCCCCAACCCATTTCCCTTTGAGGTTTGTCAGTCTATCAATGAATTTGTACTTCTTTTTTTTTTTATTTTTTTTATTTTTTTTTATCCTCACCCGAGGACATTTTTTTGCATTTTTTTGTTCAGACAGAGAGGGAGGGAGAGAGAGGAAGAGAGAGAGAGAGAAACATCGATGTGAAGGGACACATTGAGTGGTTGCCACCCGCACGACCAACCAGGGCCGGGGACAAACTGCAACCGAGGTACATGCCCTTAGCGGGAACCGAACCCGGGTCTCTCTGTACCGCAGGTCAACGCTCTAACCGCTGAGCCAAACTGGCCAGGGCGAATTTGTACTTCTTAATCCCTTCACCTTTTCACCCATTCTCCCAACCCCCCTTCCATCTGGCAACCAACAAAATGTTGTCTGTATCTGTAAGAATGTTTCCATTCTGCCTGTTTATTTTGTTTGTAGATTCCACTGTTGATAGATATGTATCCATTGCCATTTTGTTTGTTCATATATTTTATCTTTTTCTTCAAAAAGACCCTTCAACATTTCATATAATAACGGTTTGGTGGTGATGAACTCCTTTAACTTTTTCTTGTCTGGGAAACTCTTTATATGGCTATCGATTCTAAATGACAGCTTTGCAGGATAGAGTAATCTTGGTTGTAGGTTCTTGCGTTTCATCACTATGTATATTTCTTGCCACTCCCTTCTGGCCTGCAAAGTTTCTTTTGAGAAATCAGTTGACAGTCTTATGGGAACTCCCTTGAAGGTAACTAACTGCCTTTCCCTTGCTGCTTTTAAGATTCTCTCTTTGTCTTGAATGTTTTGCATTTTGATGATGATGTATCTTGGTGTGGGCCTCTTGGGGTTCATCTTGTTTGGGACTCTCTGTGCTTCCTGGACTTGTATGTCTGTTTCCTTTACCAAGTTAGGAAAGTTTTTTGTCATTATTGTTTCAAACAGGTTTTCAATTTCTTGTTCTCACTCTTCTCTTTCTGGCACCCCCAAGATGCAAATATTGGCATGCTTGAAGTTGTCCCAGAGGCTCCTTACACTATCCTCATTTTTTTTTTGGATTCTTTTGGGTTTTTTTTTGCTGTTCTGATTGGGCATTTTTTGCTTTCTTATATTCCAAATTGATGGTTTGCTTCTTGGATTTACCCACTCTACTATTGAATCTGTGTAAATTGTTCTTTATTTCAGTTAATGCCTCCTTCATTTCTGATTGTGCATCCATTATTTCTGACTGGTCCTTTTTTATGCTCTTGAGACCCTCCCTAAGTTCACTGAGGTTCTCACTAAGTTCATTGAGCATCCTTATAAGCAATATTTTGAACTCAGCATCTGTTAGGTTGCTTATCTCCATTTTGCTTAGTTCTTTTCTTGGGGTTTTGTTCTGTTCTTTCACTTGGGACCTGTTTCTTTGTCTCCTCATTTTGGCTGCCTCCCTGTGTTTGTTTCTATGTATTACTTACTACAAGGTATGAGGCTAGCTGAGACCAGATGCTGCTTGTTTGAAAGAATTTAGGAAAACCTGAAGCAGGATCCAAGATAGGCCAATCCTATGGTTAAGCAAGTGGCAACAGCTTGGGTGGGCCTGAAAATTGGGTGGGGCGGGGCCTCAGGGAATCACCAGGGCTGGGCTACTATTGTGAGCCAGGTTGCTGGAGTCCCAGACATGGTGAATGTCTGCTGCCCCAGGGAAGAGCTCACCAAAGGAACAAAGGCCTCTAACAGCACGTTTGTCCCAGAGAAAGCCCCCTCTCCAGCCCTCGCTCCAGTGCCAGACAGCTCAGTTCTTCCCTGTATGTCTCTGGTGTCCCTCGAGCTGCCTCCCCTCCAAGCTTAGAGGGAGTGAGTCCAGTAAGTCCATGCATGGGCCCTTTAAGGAGCTTCCTGGCGCTCCAGCCATGTCAGCTTCCCTGAGCCTCAGTTCCTGCTGGTTTTTCCATCCAGAAGTTATGGGGACTTCTCTTTCTGGCACTTGAACCCTGAATGGGGCGTCTGGTGTGGGACAGGGACCCCTCAGTCCTCAGGGAGGATCTTCCCAGCCAAGGTATCCTCCTGATTTTTATCCACCACACGTTGGTGTGGGACCAGCCCATTGTGCCTCCGCCCCTCCTACCGGTCTCGATGTGGCTGCTGCTTTAATTCTATAGTTGTAGGACTTCCATTCAGCTTGATTTTAGGTGGTTTTGAATGATGGTTGTTCTGCAGTTTAGTTGTAACTTTGATGTGGTTGTGGGAGGACGTGATACTGCGTTTACCTACACCACCATCTTGACCGGAAGTCCGCCTCTCTATAAATCTTTCTTTGCAATATGGACTGAGGCTAGTGGCAAGAACTTTGACAGGATTCGCATCATATCCAAATGTTTTGTTAAAAATATGATAATCACCAGAAGAAGGTATTATCCTTGAGTCAGATACAGGATGGATCCCTTTAACACGTTCAGCAGTTGTTTTATGTTGCTCATAAAATCCAAGTTTTGGGGGGAAGCTTGTCATCAAAATTATATCACCATTTTGTAACACCATATGCTCTTCTTTTTTTTTTTTATCTTCACCTGAGGACATTTGTGTATTTATCTTCAGACAGAGCAGGAGGGAGAGAGGAAGGAAGAGAGAGAGAGAGAAACATTGATGTGAGAGAGACACATTAACAGGTTGCCATCCACAAACCCCAACCGGGGCAGGGACAAACTGCAACCAAAGTACATGCCCTTAGAGGAAACTGAACCCAGGACTCTCTGCTCCACAGGCCAACGCTCTAACTGCTGAGCCAAACTGGCCAGGGCTGCTCATCTCCTTTAGCATCTGCTAATAGATGAGTCTCTGAGTCACTCCCATTCATAATAGGGTTCAGCAATTTGCAATAACACTTGCTTCTGATTAGCAGCAGAAGTTTCTGGTAAGAAATTAGATTCAATGCTACATCGACCTTCTAACCTGTATTTCCCAGGAGACATAACTGCCCAGAGAACAGTTCCCATCTGGTCTACTGTTGCCTTTGTGACAGCAGCAGGATTAGGAAAGATCTGAGAGGTAGAACCATTGTGGCCAAAGTTGTCACAGTGGGATGCCATGCTTACACTTTTACAAAATAAATCTGCTTTGGACACAGAATATTCAGTCAAGGCTAAAAACTCTGAAGGTGTCTGGGCTGTGGTAAGATCAGCAGAAATCAATGAAAATTGTAAAGAGCTTCCTGCCTGTTCTGTTACATCCATGGAACAAAAAGGAGAAGTTCTTTCTAATACAGGTTCTCTCTCTTGGTACTGAATTCCAATGAGAATTTAGACTGTTGTACCAAGGAAAATGGACTGGCTCTATGAAATTGGCTTAGAGAATTTATAGTGAGATGAAAAGGATTTAGTAAGCAGCTTCTTTGTTGACTGCTTAACACAATGGTGAGTTTGTTCTGTGAATCCAGAATCATCCCCCTCACTTTTGCCAGAACTTAGACAATTTATAAAGATATTCTTATTAGTGGAGTGCTCCTTTTCCCTTTCAAAATTCTCTGTCAGAGATCTTGTTATCTTCTTATTTTGTGAACTGCTAAAACCAACAGAATGTCTCCCCCTGGTTTTAATATGTTCTTCTAAACTCAGTTTTTACATACTGTTGTGAATAGGTTGAGCACCATTTGAAATACTAAGGTTCTGCTTGGTCGGTTCTTGTTTATATTCATTGCCATTTTTATGTTGGAAGCTATTGGAAGGAGTACAGAATATGCTCCTGTGTTTACCTGTACTACCTGAGCTAGAGTTAGTGCTGGGAGGGGAGAAACTGTGGACACCAACCCTATTACTAGTGGAGGGTGAAGAAGGAAGAGAATCATGTCTTCTGCTAATACTTCTTCTGAGTATTGGCAGTTGAGAGACCAAGGTAGATCATCTTGATCCAGAGTTCCCCATTAGGACCCCAAAACTTGCACTGTGATAGCCAACTTAGTAGCCTTCATGTCTCCATGCTTCTTGTTAAGGTTTCTCCAAGACACTCAGGGATTTAGGTCTTCAGGGCATGGGGGTATCTTTTCTGGACCCCTTCCCCTGCCCTCTTTCCTCCTGTTGGCTGTTGAGCTCCTTCTCTCCACTCCCAGCCGCACAGTCAAGCTGCATTATTTAATAATCCTTCTGCTCCTCTTGCCTCCACTAGCAGGGCTGCTCTGCCTGAACCATAGCTTCCCAGTCAGTCATGTTGAGCAAGAGAGGAGAGAGAGGCAGATTGGCAGTCAGTCCATGACTATTTGTAGTGAGAGAGAAAAGAGCAGAACTAAAGCAGGGCAGGGAAGGGATGTGGGGAGGAGCATCCAAGTGTGTGAGTGTATGAAGTGTGACTGTGTGGGGAACCCAGGAGCCACCTCTCAGCAGGCTTGGTTTCAACTGAATATTTGGGCCAAATCTGAGAGAGAGAAGGGGATATGAACTCTGACAATCCCTTCAGTTCCCACTACTTCCTTCAGAGGACATTCTAAAATGGGGGCTGAGGTAGGGGATGGATAGGAACCAAAGATGGTTTCCGATCATGTGTGTGAGGGAGTCATTTGCAGTGGTAGAGGAGCCAAAACCAGAGTAGAAGGCTTAGGGTAGGGTGAGAGGCCCATAGAAGGGGCTAAGGGAGGAGGTGGTGGAGCAAGATTAGCTGGGTCAAAGGAAGAAACAGGAGAAGTTATCATGGTGTCTTCAGAGGGAGGTTTGGGAGGATTAGAGTGCAAGGTTTAGAAGATTAGGAAGATTTAGGAAAGGGAGCAAGAGTCTCATAAAGAAGGGCAGGTTCTGAGTTCAAAAAAGGCCTGGATGTAAGGAACCTCAGACCATTTTTCTTGCCTTCAACAGAAATTGTCTAGATTGGTGAGAATGTTGAAATCAAAGGTGCCATTCTCAGGCCACTATGACCCAATGTCTAATTTGTACTGAGGATATGCAATGTTGCAATAAGAAATGAGTCTCTTGGGATGTAAATCCTGAGCAAGCCCCAGGGTCTGTAGATTTTTTAGGGGACATCCTAGGGGTGTTGTATGAGAAATGGCAGGTTGAGCACTTCCCATGTTGTGGTGTGAGGTATAATGGCCTAGCAGTTTGATGGATACACTGGTAGAAGGAGGAGACATCCTAGCTTCTCCCCTAGAGTAGAGAGACATGCAACTCTCCTATACCAGGCGTCCCTAGATATATAGTAAGCTGAGGGAACCTGGTTCCCAAGAAGTGTGTCCTGACCAGCAATGGATTTCAGAGGGACAATCAATCACACAGATGTGACCAAGAGACCTGGCTCTCATGTTTTGAACATGGAATAATAAGACAGTCTGGAGATTCAGACCAGTAGGCAAAAAACACTCACCAGTGAATTAGTGTTTGGTGTTGATGTTGGATCTGCAGAAAAGGTTGGATGTCCGATATCTAGCTAAGGATGTGATTGATCCTGGCCCAACAGGAGGCCTGGAAGACTCCAGGAGCCCATGGTTACCCCCATGCAGAATCCTCACAGATCTCCCAGGTTTCGGCACAAATAAAGGGTGCAAGCCAGCAGGAGATCACATCCACAACACAAGACCGGTCTAGAGTAAAATGGCTTTATTGCATGCGCCTGGGTGCAGGCAGGGGCTGGGCCAAAAATTTTTTAAAAGCCCAGCAGCACCTTTCTTTGTTCTCTGTGACTTATATAGACACAAACTATAAAAACTACAAAATACTACATTTAAAAAAACCCACATTCTCTTAGTGCCATGTAATTGGTGCCAGGGCTGATAGCGCTGTCTCAGAGGTAAGGGAGGAATCTGCTTCAGCAGAGGTCAGGGCCATCATTAATCTCTTTCTATTTATGGCCCCTCCAAGTTTTCCAAGGCCACCATTAACCCCTTATCTTTATGTTTTTCCTGGGTTTTAGTCCCAGGGATTTTTAGAAAACTGTTTGGGTGTTCACATGTAGAAATAACTGGTCAGAATAGAGTTAATTTTGTTAAAACATTATTAACCCTTTCAAACAGACTGGCAACTTTTTGGTGCACAAGACGATACTCAATTAACTGGGCTACTCCAGACATGCATGCCTTCCTTCTATGAATGTAATTGCTTCCCTTCCCTTTTTCATAAATACCTATCACTTTTTTGTCTTCTAACTGGAACACTGTTTTGGTTTCTGCCTGAATCAGTAATTCCCAAACAGCTATGCTTTGATCTCAAATATATGCATGCTGCCTTTCACTTTGAAAGCCTTCTATTTTTAGGTTAACATGAGAGTAGATGAAAACATATTACTGCCTTGAATGTATCCCAGAAAGAATACCCACCTCCCAAAGAAAGCCTGCTTCCACAGTAAGAAGGAAATGGTGCCTGAGAGGCCAGGTGGTCAGGCCAGAACATACAAAACCCTTCATGACTCAGACCCAAGGAGGAAATACATGTTCTGGGGCAACCAGAAATCTCAAAGGGGCTGAGACTGGGAACAGGATGTAGTGCAAGATGCAGCTTGGAAGGAGGCTGGTACACAGGCCCAGGTGGGTAGACCTCAGAGGAGCCCAGCAAGACAAAGATGAACTCAACAGCAGGACACCTCTCCAATGGAAGAAGAAAAGGGACAAGAGATGTAGGGTGCCAAGAAGGCTTAGATTTTCAAGAAAGAGATTGTATTTTAAACTGAAAGTGACTGTTAGATAAATTACATGTGGTAGAAATGGTCAGTAATGCCTAAAGCAAATTCAGTATTAGAACATATCTGGAATATTGTTGTTGTTGTTTAACTGAGTTTTTCCAGCACTGCCAAAACTCAAGTCAATATGAAAGTAGTGACTGAGAGACCAGAAGTTAATGGGGACTGAAGCTGGAGGCCTCAGGAGAAGCAGACCCTGCTCATGGCCTATGAACTAGAGAGATGAGAGATGTGTTTACCCAGAGGGCTTTACTGAAGATATTAGGAAACAGAATTTTATTTGCTGAGGAGAGAGGCTGACATAAGCATGTCAGTTCTAAAAGGAGTTTCATTATCCTGGAATTGTATAAATTAAAGTATGCAGATCTGCCTAAGTGTTCATGTCTTTTTCAGTCAGTGTGGGCTGTTCTGTTCTTCCTGGCTGGTGATAGGGCTTTATTACCTCACCTGTGCTGCCTGGTGCCTCTCCATTACAGACACAGACAAAGGCCTTCCTGTTTCTCCATGTCAAAATAAGCTAATATTAACACAATCCAGAAAATTCTAGTTTATGCTAAATCTTAATGAAAAGTGATCCAATACTGTTATTAGTAAAACAGCACCAAGACCTGAAACCATTTTCACTGTGAAACAACTGGTGACCACATCTTAAGCCCAGTAAATGAACAACCCCATTTAAGTATTTGCAAACTTATCATTAGGTTGCCTTTCTGGTACATACTTTTATTAACCTCTTGAATCTTAAGTATAATATATAATTGAAGGAGAAAAAATGTTGAAGTGATGACATGGCTCCTATAGACTTGTTTCTACAAGGGTACAGTCACCCAACTTTCTGATGATGTCCATCTCCCTTTTAGGTACTGCTGGTGAGACCCAAAGACTAAATTTGGGGTCCAGGGTAGGAGTGGAGGGGCAGAAGAAACATCAGTTACATCCCTGAGAGGAGGTCAGAAGATTAGGTGGCTCAGCTAGAGACCTTATTTTTCAAATATTACAAATCAGGTCACTAGGCAAATTAGAACATCCCTAGCAGGTGGCCTGGCCACTGCTTAGAGAAAGAACCCTGGGGATAGTGAGGATCCAACTTGATTTGGCAACACTTGGGTTTTTCTCCAGTTTTGAAAGTGTGCTGAGTTCCCAACTAGGCAAGATCAGCAGCACTGAGGGGCCAGCCAAAGAGTGATTCTGCTGCAGAATGAAACAACTGAGACTTATGTTAGTTGAAAATCAAACTTTTTATTTGTTTAAATGACCTTTTTCTTACCCTAAAAGGAAGGATAACAAGTTAACATTCCAGATCAAGCACCTCACAGCTTCCCAAGATCCTATAATGTTAATTAATGAGCATTTTAAACACTGACAGGACCAGGCTCTTTCTAACTCTTATGTTCCTTTGAGCCAGCAGCCCCATTTGCAGTTTGATGGCAGATGCAAACTGAAAGTAAGGAAGAAGCAAGGCAAGCAGGAAGAAGTAAGAATGGAGATGTTTTGCATTGAAATGGTGGTGGAGTGGAACAAGAAGTTGGGCAAAGGCCACCACCTATGCAGCCCTGCTCACTGTGGAGCCTGCAACACCCTGAACACCACATGAAATCTTGGAAGTAGATCAGCTGATATAGAATGAAGACATTAGCCATGATGGTAACAGACAAAGGGGTTCCAATGGCTTCTGGTCTCCTACCCCAGCTTCTGCCCAACAGGGACAGTACATCTTCCAGGGCATCCATCCTGCACTTAGACCACAGCTTAGCTCCTCAGTGTCCGAAAGAGAAACTGATTAAGAAATGGCCTTCTGCAGTCTCTGCTGTTGAGCCAATGTCAGCCTTTTTCTCATAGTGAGATGGGTAAATAACACTTTTAAAAGACAGTTCTTTGTGTTTTAGAGGACCATGGGCCCTTGTGGCAGTGAAGGCTTCCAAATAGACTAGAGTAAACTGTACCCTGGGGCATCCTCAGTACATTTTTTTCATGGTCACCTGGCAAGGTCAGTCTGAGAACCAGTTGGCCATGCTATTTCATGACTGAGGAGCCCAGTGGGACTTGTGGGTTTTGTGACATCCTTGTGTTTTCACTGTTTTTCCAGACTGCCTGAATAGTACATACCCTGGAGCACAGCCTTTCTGAAATCTCCTCACCCCATGGCTTTGCCACTGTGTACTCAGTTTTCCTTGTAAAATTCTGACACCTTCAAGGGCTCCCTTTCTTCCCATATCCTCACTGGAGGTAATGCCACTGACTTACCCTGCACGTTGCCACACAGGGGAAGTTTGGATGGTTTTTCTCAGGACTGTGCCCCTTACCTTCCTGTGGTTACTTGTTGTAGAGAGTACTTGGTAGCCTAATGTGGCCTGTCTGACTTTGCCAGGAGATGTGACCCACTAACATGTGACAGCTCTAACTCAAAAGCCCTTTCCGTGTTACAGTAAATCCAGAGCCATGAACAGGCTCCCTCCATTAGCAGTCCATTGAATTAGAAATTCCATGTCAACCCAGTCCAGTGTTTCTCATGGGTTAGAGCATTTGCAAATACACTGAAGGCTCTCAATGCCTAGTCAAGGACACATATACATGTGTTGCAGGTTTGATACCAGGGCCCAATCAGGGCGTGTGCAGGAGGCAACCAATCAATGTGTCTCTCTTACCTCAATATTTTTCTCTCTCCTTCCCCTCCCGCTCTCAAAAAATTAATAAACATATATTTTAAAAAAATAAAGTGATAATTTTTTTTATTAATTAATTTATTTTTTTTACAGATGTTTCTCCTTTTGCCCCACTGATTCCCCCCTCACACTTCCTCCCCCAAAGCTGTCCCCAGCTTTGTTGTTCATGTCCCTTGTTCAAGCATACATGAATATAAGTTCTGTGGTTTATCTCTCCCCCACTACCACCTCTTCTGGGAATTTTCCGTCTGTACCCCACTTCCATGTCTCTGGGACTACCCCATTCCTCAGACTGTTATGTTCATTATATTCCACAAATAAGTGAGATCATATGATACTTCTCTTCCTCTGTTTGGTTTGTTTTCCTTAGGATAATACTTTCAGGTCCCTCCGTGTAGTCTCAAAGGATAAGAGATCTTTCTTTTTACAACTGTGTAGTACTCCATTGTGTATATGTACCACAGCTTTTTTATCCATTCGTCTACTGATGGACACTTGGGCTGTTTCCAGATCTTAGCTATTGTAAATAGTGCTGCTACAAACATGGGGGTACATATATTCTTTCTGATTGGTGTTTCAGGCTTCTTAGGGTATATTCCTAGAAGTGGGATCAGGGAGTCAAATGGAAGTTCAATTTTTAATTTTTGAGGTAACAGCATGTTGTTGTCTATAGATGCTGCACCAGTATGCATTCCCACCAGCAGTGCACTAGAGTTCCCTTTTCTCCACACCCTCGGCAACACTTGTTTGATGATTTGTTGATGGCAGCCATTCTGACAGATGTGAGGTGATACATCATTGTTGTTTTAATTTGCATCTCTCTGATGATTAGTGATATTGAGCATTTCTTCATATATCTCTTGGCCATTTGTATGTCCTGTTTGGAGAGGTGTCTATTTAGTTCCTGCCCATTGTTAAATTGGGTTCTTTGTCTTCTGTTTGTGGAGTTGTATGAGCACTCTATATTTATTGGAAATTAACCCCTTATCTGATATATCATTAGCAATTATGCTCTTCCATACAGTGAGTAGCCTTTCCGTATTGATAATTGTATCTTTCGCTGTGCAGAAGCTTTTGAGTTTGATGCAGTCCCATGTGTTCATTTTCTCCTTTGTTTCCATTGCCTTAGGTGATGTATCAGTGAAAATTCTGCTGCATATGATGTCTGAAATTTTGTTGCCTACAGTTTTTTCTAGGATTTTTATGGATTCATGAGTCATACTTAAGTCTTTTATCCATTTTGAGTTTATTCTTATGTAGGGTGTAAGTTGATGGTCTAGTTTCATTTTTCTGCATGTAGCAGTCCAATTTTCCCAGCACCATTTATTAAAGAGGCTGTCCTTCCTCCACTGTATGCTCTTGCCACCGTTGTCAAATATTAATTGAGTATATTGCCTTGGTCCATATTTGGGTTCTCTGTTCTGTTCCACTGGTCTATATGCCTGTTTTTGTGACAGTTCCAGGCTGTTTTGGTTACAGTGGCTGGTAATGTGATTCCTTCAAATTTGTACTTGTTTTTTCAAGATTGCTGTGGCTATTTGAGGTGTTTTTTTGGTTCCATATGAACTTTTGAAGTAAATGTTCTAATTCTGTGAAGTATGCCATTGGTATTTTAATGGGGATTGCCTTGAATTTATAAATTGCTTTGGGTAATATGGACATTTTAATGATGTTAATTCTTCCAATCCATTAACAGGTTATGTGCTTCCACTTTTTATATCTCCCTCTATTTCTTTTTTAAATGTCCTGTAGTTTTCTGCGATTAGGTCATTTATATCTTTGGTTAAGTTTATTCCTAGGTATCTTAATTTTTTGCCACAATGGTAAATGGGTTTGTTTCTTAGTTTCTCTTTCAGTGAGTTCATCATTGGTGTATAAGAATGCTATCAATTTCTTGATGTTAATTTTGTATCCTGCTACTTTGCCAAATTCATTTATTAAGTCTAGTAAACTTTTGATGGAGTCTTTGGGGTTTTCTATGTATAGTATCATGTCATCTGCAAATAATGACAGTTTCACTTCCTCCTTTCCAATTTGGATCCCTTTTATTTTTTCTTCCTGTCTGATTGCTGTGGCTAAGACTTCCAGTACTACGTAAAATAAGAGGGGCGAAAGTGGGCATCTTTGCCTTGTTCCTGTTCTTCAGGGAAATGCTTTTTGTTTTTGCCCATTGAATATGATGTTGGCTGTAGGTCTTTCATACATGGTCTTTATTATGTCTAGATATGATACCTCTATTCCCACATTGCTGAGCATTTTTATCAGAAATGGATGCTGGATTTTGTCAAAGGCTTTTTCGGCATTTATTGATATGATCATCTTGTTTTTATTCTTCATTTTATTTATGTGGTGTATCATGTTTATGGACTTGGTCGTGGTGAATAATTATTTGGTGTATTGCTGGTTCCGATGTGCTAGTATTTTGTTCAAGATATTGGCATTTTTGTTCATCAGGGATATTGGCCTGTACTATTCTTTCTTTGTAGTGTCTTTTTCTGATTTTGGAATTAGAATTATGCTGGTTTCATAAAATGAGTTTGGAAGTCTTCTTTCTACTTGAACTTTTTGAAATAGTTTGAGGAGAATGGGTGTTAGTTCTTCTATGAATGTTTGGTAAAACTCCCCTGTGAAGCCATCCGGGCCTGGGCTTTTATTTGCTGGGAGAATCTTGATTACATCTTCAATTTCTTCTGCTGTTATTGGTCTGTTCAAGTTTTCTATCATTTCCTGATCCAGTTTTGGGAGACTATATGTTTTTAGAAATTGGTCCATTTGGCTTAGATTGTCGAATTTGTTGCCATATGATGGTTCATAGTAGTTGTTAGCAATCTTTTGTATTTCTGTAGTGTTAGTTGTTACTTCTCCTTCATTTCTGAGTTTGTGTATTTGGGTTCTCTCTCTTTGTTTCTTGGTGAGTCTAGCTAAGGGTCCATCAATCTTGATTATCTTTTGAAAAACCAGCTCTTTGTTTCATTGATCCTTTGAATTGTTTTTTTGGACTCTATGTCATTTATTTCTGCTCTGATCTTTACTATTTCTTTCCTTCTACTTGCTCTGGGGTTTTCTTTTTGTTTGCTCTCTAGTTCTTTACGTTATGAAGTAAAATAGTCTATTAGATATTTTTCTTGTTTTTTTGCAGTAGGCCTGTAGTGCTATGAACTTCCCTCTTAGAACTGTTTCCCTGCTTCCTGTAGATTTTGTGCTGTTGTGTGTTCATTTTTATTGGTTTCCAGGAAGTTTTGTATTTATTCCTTGATCTCTTTGCTAACCCATTCATTGTGTAATAACATGCTATTTAGCTTCCATGTGCTCAAGTGTCTTTGCATGTTCTTGTTCCAATTGATTTCTAGTTTCATGCCATTGTGAACTGAGAAAATGCTTGATATGATTTCAGTCTTCTTGAACTTGTAGAGACTTAGTTTGTGTCCTAACATGTGGTCTATCTTTGAGAATGTGTCATGTGCACTTGAGAAGAATGTGAATTGTGTAGTTTTGGAGTGTAATTCTCTGTAGATATCTATTAAATCCATTTGTTCTAGTGCTTCATTTAGAGTCTCTGTTTCCTTGCTAATTTTTTTGTCTAGAGGATATATCCAGTGATGTCAGCGGGGTGTTGTAGTCCCCTGCTATGATTATATTGCTATCAATTTCTCCTTTGAAGTCTTCCAGAAGATTTTTAATATAGTTTGATGCTCCTATATTGGGTGCATATATGTTTATCAAGGTTATATCTTCCTGTTGAATAGATCCTTTCAATATTATGTAATGGCCTTCTTTGTCTCTAGTTATGGCCTTCATTTTGAAATCTATTTTATCAGATATGAGTATTTCACCACTGCTTTTTTTGTCTTTTCTGTTTGCTTGGAAGGTTTTTTTCCATCCCTTCATTTTCAACCTATGTGCGTCTTTTGTTGTGAGGTGGGTCTCTTGGAAACAACATATAGATGAGTCATGCTTTCTCATCTAATTAGCTACTCTGTGTCCTGTTATAGGAGCATTCAATTCATTTACATTTAAGGTGATTATTGATATGTACTTATTTATTGCCATTTTTGTTTAGTGTGATTCTAATTTTCTTCCTATTTCTCCTGGTAATTACAGAAGTCCTTTTAACATTTCTTGCAGTGCTGATTTGGTGCTAATGTATTCCCTTAGCCTGTTGTTTTTTGTTTTTGTTTTTTTGTTTTGTTTTGTTTTGTCTTGGAAGCTCTTTATTTCACCTTCTATTTTGAATGATAGCCTTGCTGGGTAGTCTTGGATTCAGATACTTGTTTTTCATGACCTTGATTACCTCATGCCATTCCCTTCTGGCCTGTAGTGTTTCTGTTGAGAAGTTAGCTAAGAGGCTTATGGGGTTTTCTTTGTAGGTAACCTGTTGCTTCTCTCTTGCTACCTTTAGGGTTCTCTCTTCATTTTTAATTATTGGCACTTTGATTACTATGTGTCTTGGTGTGTGCCTGTTTGGGTTCTTCTTCTTACTTGGGGCTCTTTGTGCTTCTTAAACTTGAATGTCTTCCTCCTTCACCAAATTAGGAAAGTTTTCTGTCACTGTTTCTTAAATATATTTACTATTCCTTGCTCAGTTCTTTTTCTGTGATTCCTCTGTTTTAGATTTTGTTATATTTCATGTTGTACCACAGTTCTCTTAGGGTGTCTTCGTGTTTTTTAATTATTATTATCATTATTTTTTTGGTTTTCTGATCGGTTGATTTATTCTACTCTATCTTCTAATTCACTGATCCGGTCCTCAGCTTCCTCTACTCTCCTATTCAGACTTTCAATTTGTGTTTTTTTCTGTTGTTTTTGTTTTTTGTTTTTGTATTGTTTGTTTGTTTTTTAGCAGTATTAACACATTATTAATAATGGAGACAATATTTTATTTTTATTTTTTTATAGATGTTTCTTTTTTTACCCCATTGACACCCTCCTCCACATCCCCCCCACGTCATTCCCGAATTTGTTGACCATGTCCATTGGTTATGCATACATGCATATAAGTTCTGTGGTTTATCTCTTCTCACCCCCGCACCCCCTCTTTTGAGGGATGTCAGTTTGTGCCCTACTTCCATGTTTCAGGGGCTACCATATTCCTCAGACTGTTATGTTCATTATAATCCATATATAAGTGAGATAATGTGGTATTTGTCTTTTTCTGCTTGGCTTATTTCACTAAGGATAATACTTTCCAGGCCCATCCATGTTTCTCAAAGGATAAGAGATCTTTCTTTCTTATAGCTGCATAGTACTACATTGTGTATATGTACCACAGCTTTTTTATTCATTCATTTACTGATGGACACTTCGGTTGTTTCCAGATCTTAGCTATTGTAAATAGTGCTGCTATAAACATGGGGGTACATATAATCTTTCTAATTTATGGTTCAGGCTTCTTACGGTATATTCCTAAAAGCAGGATCATGGGGTCAAAAGGAAGTTCATTTTTTTTTTTCCTCACCCGAGGACATTTTTCCATTTTTTGTTCAGATAGAGCGGGAGGGAGAGAGAGGAAGAGAGAGAGAGAGAAACATCGATGTGAAAGGGACACATCGAGTGGCGGCCACCCGCATGACCAACCAGAGCCGGGTACAAACTGCAACCGAGGTATGTGCCCTTAGAGGAACCGAACCTGGGTCTCTCTGTACCGCAGGCCGACGCTCCAACTGCTGAGCCAAACAGGCCAGGGCAGGAAGTTCATTTTTTAATTTTTTGAGGTAACAACATATTGTTTTCCATTGTAGCTGCACCAGTCTGCATTCCCACCAGCAGTGTACTAGAGTCCCCTTTTCTCCACACGCTCGCAAACACTTGCTGTTTGATGATTTGTTGATGGCAGCCATTCTGACAGGTTTGAAGTGATACCTCATTGTTGTTTTAATTTGCATCTCTCTGATGATTAGTGATATTGAGCATTTCTTCAAAAGTTCATATGAAACCAAAAAAGACCCCGAATAGCCACAACAACTTTGAAAAAGAGAATAAAGAAGGTGGGATCACAATACCAAATATCAGGTTATACTACGAAGTGACTGTAATCAGAAGAGCCTGGTACTGGCACAAGAACAGGCATATAACCAGTGGAACACAATAGAGAACCGAGAAATAGACCCAAGGCAATATGCTCAATTAATATTTCACAAAGGTGGCAAGAACATACAGTGAAGTAAAGACAACCCCTTTAATAAATGGTGTTGGGAAAATTGGACAGCTACATGCAGAAAAATAAAACTAGAACATCAACCCACACCATACACAAAAATAAACTCAAAATGGATAAAAGGCTTAAATGTGTCTTGTGAATCCATAAAAATTCTAGAAGAAAATGTAGGCATCAAAATTTCAGACATCATATGCAGCAGAATTTTCACTGATACATCACCTGATGCAATAAAAACAAAGGAAAAAAATGAACACATTGGACTACATCAAACTAAAAAGGTTCTGCACAGGGATCTACCACAAACTTGGTTGAGTCTTTGGCGTCAAGAGGAAATTGGAGTTAAAACAAAATTTAATCTAAGTAGCACATAGGGGTGAGAAAACTATTGTTGTAAATGGGAATGCTGCATGGATCTGCCCTGAAAGGACAGCAGAGTGAATGGAAGCTACACAGACCATCTCCCAGGACCAAATTGGAATTGCAACGAAAATAAAGACAAATCGTCAGGAAGGGGCAAGCAAAAGGCAGCTTGGAGGACCACATAACCAGGGAAACTGACTCAATACTGGTAGGCCTGTAAGAACCTGAGAGGGTTCCGGGAGCCCACGGTCCACAGCGGCTTGGGCTGGGACCAGCTGACTCCACTGGGACCAGGGGACTAGGCTGTAAGCTGCACACGCTGGGTCCTGTCACCTCAGCTGGGTGCTATGCCCTTGGTTGGGTCCTGTGAACTCAGCTAAGTGCTATGCCCTCTGCTGGTGCTGCAGCCTCTGCTGCCCTTAGCTGAAAGCAGCGCCCTTGGGTAAAAGTCCCAGGTGGCTCCATGACGCAGAGTTCGGACGGAAGCTAAATTGGCAGTGGCCACTCACCTTGGGATCCAGCAGAGGAAAGACAGACTGGACTGGAACAGTGTGGGAACACTTGGGATTTGGAGGGTGCTCAGAGCTTTAGCTGAGTGCAGCCACACAGGACTGTGGTTATCTTACTTCTTCCCAGGGTCCTGGGGAGAGGTGGTGGCCCCTCCCTCAGAGATTCAACACCATTGGTTGGCCATTGAAATGCTAACTGAGGCCCATTAACAACCAGCATCTGCCCCACCCTCGGGAAATCCACTTACACTGAGCACCTGAGGAAGTCTTTCAGTCAACTCAGAAACCAAAGTTCTTTAGGTGACCACTACTAATAGCCTCCAGGCAAAAAAGCTAGGGGATAACTACCATTCCCTGAACTAGCAACTCTAACCAGGAAAGTTAAGACTTGACAGTGATGTTTAAAGTGGGTCCTCCCTGCCTGATCCAAGCCCAGGAGAGGGAGCCAAAAACAGCAGAACACCAACACCCACAGAGAAAATTTGGAGACTCCAAAGCCCACTGTGAGAGCCAAAATGGTAAAAAAACAGAAACAAAAGCCAAATAAAAAAACAAGAGACTTCTACCAAAGATGACATAAATGAGGTGCAATTAAGAAAATTAAGAGATCTAGAATTCAGAATCATGATCTTGAGGAAGCTCAACAGCATGGACAAGGACATGAGTACGATGAGTAATGACATAGAAATATTGAAAATCAACCAGTTGGAAATTAAAAACCACCAAGAAGAAATGAAGAATGACATCTCAGAAATAAAAAAACATATTGGAAGGTCTAAAAAGCAGATTAGAGGAACCTGAGGACCGGGTCAGTGAATTAGAAGACAGGCTAGAAAAAATCAACCAATCAGAAAACCAAAAGGAAAAAACATTGAAAAAACAGGAAGACAGCTTAAGAGAACTCTGGGACAACTGGAAACGGAATAATATTCACATCATAGGAGTCCCTGAAGAAGAAGAAAATGAGCAAGGGTTAGAGAATATATTCAAAGAAATAGTGACAGAAAACTTCCCTAATTTGGTGAAGGAAGAAGGCATACAAGTTCAAGAAGCATAGAGAGCCCCAAGTAAGAAGAACCCAAACAGGCCCACACCAAGACACATAGTAATCAAACTGCCAAAAATTAAAGACAAAGAGAGAATCCTAAAAGCAGGAAGAGATAAGCAACAGGTTACCTACAAAGGAAACCCCATAAGGCTCTCAGCTGATTTCTCACAAGAAACACTACAAACCAGAAGAGAATGGCATGAAGTAATCAAGGTCATGAAGAACAAGGATCTGAATCCAAGACTACTCTACCCAGCAAGGCTGTCATTCAAATTAGAAAGTCAAATAAAGAGCATCCCAGACAAAAAAAAATAAGGCTAAGGGAATACATTAGCACCAAATCAGCACTGCAAGAAATGTTAAAAGGACTGCTGTAATTAACAGGAGAAATGGGAAGAAAAATAGAACCACACAAAACAAAAATAGCAATAAATAAGTATATATCAATAATCACCTTAAATGTAAATAGATTGAATGCTCCCATAAAAAGACACAGAGTAGCTGATTGGATATGAGAGCATGACTCATCTATATGTTGTTCACATGAGACGCACCTCACAACAAGAGACTCACATAGATTGAAAGTGAAGGGATAGAAAAAAAATATTCCAAGCAAACAAAAAGGAAAAAAAAAAAAGCTGGGGTAGCAATACTCATATCTGATCAAATAGATTTAAAATGAAGGTCATAACTAGAGACAAAGAAGGCCACTACATATTATTGAAATGATCTGTCCAACAGAAAGATATAACCTTGATAAACATATATACACCCGATATAGGAGCACCAAAATATATTAAAAATCTTCTGGAGGTCTTCAAAGGAGAAATTGATAGCAATACAATCATAGCAGGGGACATCAACACCCCGCTGACATCACTGGATAGATCCTCTAGGCAAAAAATTACCAAGGAAACAGAGACTCTAAATGAAGCACTAGACCAAATGCATTTAATAGATATCTACAAAGAATTACACCCCAAAACTACACAATTCACATACTTCTCAAGTGCACATGGGACATTCTCAAAGACAGACCACGTGTTAGGGCACAAACTAAGACTCCAGAAGTTGAAGAAGACTGAAATCATATCAAGCATATTCTCAGATCACAATGGCATGAAACAAGAAATCAATTGCAAGAAGAACATACAAAGACTTTTGAACTCATGGAAGCTAAATAGCATGTTATTAAACAATGAATGGGTCACGAGGAGAACAAGGAGGAAATTAAAAACTTCATGGAAACCAATGAAAATGAAGACACAACAACACAAAATCTGTGGAATGCAGGGAATGCAGTTTTGAGAGGAAAGTTCATAACACTACAGGCCTCCGTCAAAAAACAAGAAAAATCTCTAATAGATTATCTAACCTCACATCTTAAAGAACTAGAGAGCAAAGAAAAAGAAAACCCCAGAGCAAGTAGAACAAAGGAAATAGTAAAGATCAGAGCCAAAATAACTGACATAGAGAAAAAAAAAAAATTCAAAGGATCAATGAAACAAAAGGCTGGTTTTTCGAAGAGAAAAACAAGATTGATGGACCCTTAGCTAGACTCACCAAGAAACAAAGAGAGAGAACCCAGATACACAAAAACAGAAATGAAAGAGGTGAAGTAACAACTGACACCACAGAAATACAAAAGATCATTAACAACTACTATGAACATTTATATGGCAACAAATTCGATAATCTAAGCGAAATGGACCAATTTGTAGAGACACACAGTCTCCCAAAACTGGACCAGGAATAGATAGAAAACTTGAACAGACCAAAAACAACAGAAGAAATTGAAGATGTAATCAAGACTCTCCCAGCAAACAAAAACCCAGGCCCACGGGGGAATTTTACCGATCATGCAAAGAAGAAATAACACCCATTCTCCTCAAACTATTTCAAGAAGTTCAAGAAGAAGGAAGACTTTCAACCTCATTTTATGAAGGCAGCATAATTTTAATTTCAAAACCAGAATAAGGCACTACACTACAAAGAAAGAAAACTACAGACCAATATACGTGATGAACATAGACGCCAAAATCCTGAACAAAATACTAGCAAATCAGATGCAGCAATACACCAAAAAAATTATCCACCATGACCAAGTGGGATTCATCCCAGGGATGCAAGGCTTGTACAATATTCACAAATCAATAACTATGATACACCACATAAATAAAATAAAGAATAAAAACCACATGATCATATCAATAGATGCTGAAAAAGCCTTTGACAAAATCCAACTTCCATTTCTTATAAAAACGCTCAGCAATGTGGGAATAGAGGGATCATATCCAGACATAATAAAGGCTATATATGAAAGACCTACAGCCAACATCATACTCAATGGGCAAAAACCAAAAGCATTTCCCCTAAGAACAGGAACAAGGCAAAGATGCCCACTTTTGCCACTCTTATTTAACATAGTACTGGAAGTCTTAGCCACAGCAATCAGACAGGAAGAAAAAATAAAAGGGATGCAAACTGGAAAGGATGAAGTGAAACTGTCATTATTTGCAGATGACATGATACTATACATAGAAAACCCCAAAGACTCCATCAAAAGTTTACTAGACTTAAAATGAATTTGGCAAAGTAGCAGGATACAAAATTGGAGGGATCACAATACCCGATTTCAGGCTATACTACGAAGCCACTGTAATCAAAACAACCTGGTACTGGCACAAAAACAGGCACATTGACCAGTGGAACAGGACAGAGAACCCATAAATGGATCCAAGGCAATATGCTCAATTAATATTTGACAACGGTGGCAAGAGCATACAGTGGAGGAAGGACAGCCTCTTTAATAAATGGTGCTGGGAAAATTGGACAGCTACATGCAGAAAAATGAAACTAGACCATCAACTTACACCCTACATAAGAATAAACTCAAAATGGATAAAAGACTTAAGTATGACTCATGAATCCATAAAAATCTCAGAAGAAACTGTAGGCAACAAAATTTCAGACATCACACGCAGCAGAATTTTCACAGATATATCACCTAAGGCAATAGAAACAAAGGAGAAAATGAACACATGGGACTGCATCAAACTCTAATGCTTCTGCACAGCGAAAGATACAATCATCAAAATGGAAAGGCTACTCACTATATGGGAGAGCATAATTGCCAATGATACATCAGATAAGGGGTTAATTTTCAATATATATAGAGTGCTCATACAACTCCACAAAAGGAAGACAAAGAACCCAATTTAAAAATGGGCAGCGGAACTAAATGGACACCTCTCCAAACAGGACATACAAATGGCTAAAGACATATGAAGAAATGCTCATCATCACTAATCATCAGAGAGATGCAAATTAAAACAACAATGGGGTATCACCTCACATGTGTCAGAATGGCCGCCATCAACAAATCATCAAACAACAAGAGTTGGTGAGGGTGTGGAGAAAAGGGGACTCTAGTGCATGGCTGGTGGAAATGTAGACTGGTGCAGCCACAATGGAAAACAATATGGTGTTAGCTGAGAAAATTAAAAATTAAACTTACATTTGACCCAGTGATCCTACTTCTTGTTATATACCCCAAGAAGCCTGAAACACCATTCAGAAAGAATATATGTACCCCCACGTTTGTAGCAGCACTATTTACAATAGCTAAGATCTTAGAACAGCCCAAGTGTCCATCAGTAGACGAATGGATAAAAAAGCTGTTGTACATATACACAATAGAGTACTACTCAGCTGTAAGAAAGAAAGATCTCTTATTCTTTGAGACTACATGGAGGGACCTGGAAAGTATCATCCTAAGTAAAACAAGCCAAACACAGACTGACAAGTATCATTTGATCTCACTTATTTGTGGAATATAATGAACATAACAGTCTGAGGAACGAGGTAGTCCCAGAGATGTGGAAGTGGGGATAGACTGACAATCCCCAGAAGAGAAGGTGGTGTGGGAGAGATAAACCACAGAACTTATATGCATGTATAAATGAACAATGGACATGGACAACAAAGCAGGGGACAGGGCAGGGAGGGAGGAGGGGGGAATCAGTGGGGGGAAAAGGAGAAACATCTGTAACAATAATTAATTATTAAAGAAAATAAAATAAATAAAGCATAAAAAAACTAAACTTTATATTACTTATTTCAAGTAGTAAATAATGCATATAACATTTTAACATGTGAAACATAACAAACCCTATGTACATGCTATATGTAACTGAAGCAAATTGAGACCTAAATTGATATACATTAAAACATTATAATAAATGCTAAAAAAATAAAAAATAAAAAAAAAAGGTTCTGCACAGCAAAAGAAACAATCATCAAAATGGAAAGGCAACCCACTGTATGGGAGAACATCATTGCCAATGTATATCAGATAAGGGGTTAATTTCCAATATATATAGAGTGCTCATACAACTCAACAAAAGGAAGACAAAGAACCCAATTTAAAAATGGGCAGAAGAGCTAAATAGACACCTCTCCAAACAGGACATACAAATGGCCAAGAGACATATGAAGAAATGCTTCAACATCCAATGTGTTTTTTATTTTTGAGATGTCATTCTTCATGTCTTCTTGGTGGTTTTTAATTTCCAACTGGTTGATTTTCTACATTTCTATGTCTTTACTCATGGTGCTCATGTCCTTATCCATGCTGTTGAGCTTCCTCAAGACCGTGGTTCTTAATTCTAGTTCTGTTAACTTGTTTAACTGCACCTCATTTATTGGTAGAGGTCTCTTGTTCTTTCATTTGAGTTTTGTTTCTGTGTTTCACCATTTTGACTATCACAGTAGGCTTTGGAGCCTGCCAAATTTTCCCTGTGGGTGTTGGTGTTCTGCTGTTTGTGGCTCCCTCTCCTGGGTTTGGATCAGGCAGAGAGGACCTACTTTAAACACCACTGTCATGTCTTAACTTTCCTGGTTAGAGTTGCTGGTCTAGGGAATGGTAGTTTTCCTCTAGCTTTTTTGCCTGGAGGCTATTAGTATCAGTCACCTGAGGAACCTTGGTTTCTGAGTTGAATGAAAAACTCCCTCAAGTGCTCAGTGTAAGTGGAGGGTGGGGCAGATGCTGGTTGTTAATGGGCCTCAATTAGCATTTCAATGGCCATGGGTGGTGTTGAATCTCTGAGGAAGGGGCCACCACCTCTCCCCAGGGCCCTGGGAAAGAGTAAGATGACCACAGTCCTGTGTGGCTGCACTCAGATAAAGCTCTGAGCACCCTCCAAATCCTGAGTTCCCCACACAGTTCCAGTCCAGTATGCCCTCCCTCTGCTGTAGCCCAAGGTGAGTGGCTGCTGCCAATTTAGCCTCTGTCTGGATTCTGCACTGTGGAGCCACCTGGGACTTTAACAAGAGGGCTCCGCTCCCAGCTAAGGGTAACTGAGGCTGTGGCAGCTTCCACCAGAGGGCATAGCACCCAGCCAAGGTTGCAAGCCCCAGCCAAGGCCACAGGTCCCAGCCGAGGCCGCAGCAGGTTCCAGCCGAGGGCACAGGTCCCAGGTGAGGCTGCAGCAGGTTCCAGCCGAGGCCACAGGTCCCAGGTGAGGCTGCATCAGGTTCCAGCCGAGGGCACAGGTCCCAGGTGAGGCTGCAGCAGGTTCCAGCCGAGGCCACAGGTCCCAGGTGAGGCCGCAGCAGGTTCCAGCCGAGGGCACAGGTCCCAGGTGAGGCCGCAGCAGGTTCCAGCCGAGGGCACAGGTCCCAGGTGAGGCCGCAGCAGGTTCCAGCCGAGGGCACAGGTCCCAGGTGAGGCTGCAGCAGGTTCCAGTCGAGGGCACAGGTCCCAGCCGAGGCCGCAGCAGGTTCCAGCCGAGGGCACAGGTCCCAGGTGAGGCCGCATCAGGTTCCAGCCGAGGGCACAGGTCCCAGGTGAGGCTGCAGCAGGTTCCAGCCGAGGGCACAGGTCCCAGGTGAGGCTGCAGCAGGTCCCAGTCGAGGCCGCAGCAGGTTCCAGCTGAGGCCGCAGCAGGTTCCAGCCGAGGCCGCAGGTTCCAGCTGAAGCCGCAGCAGGTCCCAGCTGAGGGCACAGGTCCCAGCCGAGGCCACAGGTCCCAGCCAAGGCTGCAGGTCCCAGGCCAGGCTGCTGTGGACTGTGGACTCCTGGCCCCCTCTCACATCCTTGCAAGCCTACCAGGATTGAGTCAGTGTCCCTGGTTATGTGGCCCTCCAAGCTGCCTTTCGGTTGCCCTTTCCTGATGATTTGTCTTTATTTTCATTGTAATTCCAGTTTGGTCCTGGGAGATGGTCTGTGTAGCTTCCATTCACTCCGCCACCATATTTTTTGTCCAGTGATAATTTTTTATTGCAGAATTTTTATGAGTTCTTGTAAAGAGAAGCTTGTCACTACTGTATTCTCCTTCTCTGTGAAGGGGAGTTTCTTATATTAATATACTAAATATCAGTAACCAAGTAAATTACATTTCATTTCATTGATGAAATATAAACATTTTGACATAAAAGAGAATAAATTCAATTTCTTCTAGAATTTTTATTAATGTATCTTTATTGACAGAAGTATTACAGATTTTACTACTTCCCCCCCCCCCATTGACACCCTCCTCCTTGCTCTTGCCCCCCACCCTGCATCACCTCAGTGAGGTCTGTGTCCTTTGATTATGCATATATACATATATGTTATTTGGTTTATGTATTCTCTTCCCCACTTCCCTCTGAGGTTTGTCAATCTATTTCCTACTTCTATGTGTCTGGATCTATTTAGTTCATTATATTTTACAAATAAGTGAGATCATGTAATACTAGCCTTTCCCTGGCTGGCTTATTTCAATTAGCATAATACTCTCCAGGACTTTCCATGTCATCTCAAAAAATAGATATTTCTTTTACAATTGCTTAACATTCTACTGTGTAAATATACCACAGCTTTTTTATCCGCTCATCTACTGATGGACACCTATTGTGAATAGTGCTGCTATGGTTTTTTTAGGCTTCTTAGAATATATTTCTAGAAGTGGGATCACTGGGTCAAATGGCAGTTCTTTTTTAAATTTTTTGAAGAAACACTATATTGTTTTCCATAGTGGCTGCACCAGTCTGCATTCCCATCCAGCAGTGTGCTAGAGTACCTTTTTCTCACATCCTCATTAGCACTTATTGTTTGTTGATTTGTTGATGGCAGCCATTCTGGCAGGAATGAGGTGGTACCTTATTGTCATTTTAATATGCATCTCTGCCCTGGCCAGTTTGGCTCAGCAGTAGCCCTGCAGACCAGAGAGTCCTGGGTTTGGTTCCTGCTAGGGCCATGTAGCAAAAAAAAAAAATGCATCTTTGTTGATTAGTGACAATGGGCACTACTTTATATGTCTCTTGGCCATTTGTATGTCCTCTTTGTTTGTCTTCCTTTTGTTGACTTGTATGAGTAATTTATATATATATATATATATATATATATATATATATATATATATATATGAAATTAACTCCTTATCCAAACAAATATGTTCTCCCAGAGAGTGGTTTCTCTTTTCATTTTGATGCTGATTTCTTTTGCTGTGCAGAAACTTTTTAGCTTGATTAGTCCCATTTATTAATTTTCTCTTTTGTTTCTCTTGCCTTAAGAAATGTAATCAGTGAAAATTCTGATACTTTTGATGTCTGAGGTTTTGCTGTCTACATTTTCTTCTACAATTTTTATGGTTTCACAAGTTTAAGTCTTTTATCAATTTTGAGTTTATTCTTTTGTATGGAGTAAGTTGGTAATTTGGTTTCATTGGTTCCTTGTCCAATTTTCTCACCATCATTTATTAAAGACACTGTCTCTACTCCATTGTATCCTCTTTCTTATTTTGTCCAATATAAATTGAGCATAAGGGCTTAGGTGGATTTCTGAGATCTCTGTTCTGTTCCATTGATCTAAATGCCAGTTTTTGGGCCAGTACCAGGAAGATTTGATTACAATAGCATTATTACAATTACAATGAAATATGGAATTGTGATCCCTCCAACTTTATTCTTTTTCAAGATTGCTGTGGCTATTAGGGGTCTTCTTTGGTTCCACATAAATTTTGGAGTATATGTTCTAGATCTGTAGATTATGCCATTGGTATTTTAATAAGAATTGCATTAAATCTACAGATTGCAAGGACATTTTAATAATGTTGATTCTTTTAATCCATGAACATGGTATATGCTTCCACTGTTTTATATATTTCTCTATTCCTTTTTTTTATTGTCTTGTAGTTACTGAAAACATGTCCTTTACCTCCTTGTTTAAGTTTATTCCTAGGTATTTTAACTATTTTATTGCAATGGTAAATGGGATTTTTTTTAGTTTTTTTCTCTTTCTGATCATTATTGATGTCTAAAAATATCATCAATTTATTAATGTTAATTTTGTATCATACTACTTTGCTGAAATTATTTATTAAATCTAGTGGGTTTTTGGTAGAATCTGTAGTGTTTTTTATGTACAATATCATGTCATCTGTGAATAATGAATTTCACTTTCTCCATTTCAATTTGGATACCTTATATTTTTCTTATCTGATCGCTATGACTAAAACTTTTAGTATATGTTGAGTAAGAGTAGCAAAAGCTGCTCTGGCCCATATGGCTCAGTGATTAAAGTATTGACCTGTGGCATCAAGGTCATGTGTTTGATTCCCAGTCAAAGGCACATACCTGGGTTGCAGGTTCAATACCTGGCCCTTATTAGGGTAGTTTGAGAGGCAAACTATTAATTGATGTGTTTCTTTCACATCGTTTTTCTTTCTCTGTTGCTTCATCCTTCCCTTACACTTTATCTAAAAATTAATAAAAAAATATATATATTCTTGGGTGACGATTAACAACAACAACAAAAAAAGTGGCAAAAGCCAATATCCCTTTCTTGTTCCTGTTCTTAAGAGAAATGCTTTTAGTTTTTGCCCATTGAGTATGATGTTGGCTGTAGGTTTGTCATACATGGCCTTTATTATGTTGGGGTATGATCCTTCTATTCCCACTTTGCTAATAGTTTTTATCAAAATTGGGTGCTGGATTTTGTCAAATGCTTTTTCAGCATGTATTGATATGATCATACAATTTTTATCTTTTATTTTGTTCATGTGGTGTAGCACATTTTTTTATTTGTGAACATTGTACCAGCCTTGCATTTCTGGGATAAATGTCAATTGGTCATGGTAAATAATGTTTTAAATATATTGCTGGATCCTATTTCCTAATATATTGTTAAAAATTTTGGTGTCTATGTTCTTCAGGAATATTGGCCAGTAATTTCTTTCTTCATAGTGTCTTTCTGGTTTTGGAGTTAGTATTCTGCTGTCCTCATAAAAAAAGCTAGAAAGTCTTTATTCTTCTTGAAATTTTGGGAATAGTTTGAGAAGAATAGGTATTAGTTCTGCTTTGAATGTTGGTAAAACTTTCCTGTGAAGTTTGGCCCAGTGCTTTTTTTGCTGGGATTTGATTTATTCTTGTGTATGGTGGTCTAGTTTCTTTTTTTTTTTTTTTTTTGCATATAGCTGTCCAATTTTTCCAGCACCATTTATAGAAGTGACTGTCTTTTCTCCATTGTATTCTCTTGTCTCCTTTGCCAAATATTAATTCTGCATACTATCTTGGGTTGATATCTGAGCTCTCTGTTCTGTTCCACTGATGTATATGTCTTTTCTTGTGCCAGTACAGGACTGTTATGATTACGATGGTTTTGTAGTATAACTTGATATCTGCTATTGTCATTTTACCTATTTCATTCTCCTTTTTCAATATTGCTGTGGCTATTTGGGGATTTTTATGGTTCCATATAAACTTTTGGGACTTCTGGTCAAGATGGCAGCATAGGTAAATATGGTATTGCATCTTCCCACAACCACATCAAAGTTACAACTAAACTATAGAACAACCATCATTCAAAACCACCTAAAATAAAGCTGAATGAAAGTTCTACAACTACAAAATTAAAGGAGCACCACATCGATATTGGTAGAAAGGGCAAAGGTGCAACAGGCTGGTCCCACACCCACAAGTGGCAGAAAAAAATTAGAAGGATACCTTGGGTAGGAAGGTCCTCCCTGAGGACTGAGGAGTCCCTGTCCCATACCAGGTACCCAGCTCAGGGTTCCAGTGGCAGGAAGAGAAATCCCCATAACTTCTGACTGGAAAAACCAGTGAAAATTAAATCTGAGAGAGGCTGAGGCAGCTGGAGCCCCAGGCAGCTTCTCATAAAGGGCCTGCACACAGACTTACTCAAACTCACATTCTCAAGGCTCCATCATGGGAGGGGGGGGGCAGCTTGAAAGGTACCAGAGACATATGGAGAAGAACTGATTTGTTTGGCATTAGAGTGAGGGCTGGAGAAGCGGCTTTCTCCTGGACAGATGTGCTATCAGAGGCCTCTGTTCCTTTGGTGAGCTCTTCTCTGTGGCGGCAGATAGCTGCCATATCTGGGACTCCAGAAACTTGGTTCCTACTGTTTGCCCCACCTGGGTGATTCCCTGAAGCTCTACCTCACCCAACTTTCAGGCCCACTCAAGCTGTTGCCAGTTGCTTTACCATAGGATTGGCCTGTCTTGAATCCTGCTTCAGGTTTTCCTATATTCTTTTAAACAAGCAGCATCTGGTCTCAGCTATTCCCAAACCTCTCATTAAGTAATACATAAAAACAAACAGAGGAGGCAGCCAAAATAAGGAGACAAAAAAACAAGTCCCAAATTAAAAAAAAAAAAAAAAAAACTCCAGGAAAAGAGCTAAGCAAAATGGAGATAAACAACCTAACAGATGCAGAGTTCATAACACTGTTTATAAGGATGCTCAATGAACTTAGTGAGAACCTCAATGAACTTAGTGAGGAACATAAAAAAAGATCAGTCAGAAATGAAGGATGCACAGTCAGAAATAATGTACTAACTGAAATATAGAATAATGTACACAGATTCAATAGTAGAGTGGGTAAAGCCAAGAAGCAAACCATCAATTTGGAATATAAGAAAGCAAAAAACACCCAATCAGAACAGCAAAAAAAAAAAAAAAAATTCAAAACAATGAGGATAGTGTAAGTAGCCTCTGGGACAACTTCAAGCATGCCAACATTTGCATCTGGGAGGTGCCAGAAGAAAAAGAGAGAGAACAAGAAATCAAAAACCTATTTAAATAATAATGGCAGAAAACTTTTCTAACTTGGTGAAGAAAACAGACATACAAGTCCAGGAAGCACAGAGAGTCCCAAACAAGATGAATCCCAAGAGGCCCACACCAAGACACATCATCATCAAAATGCAAAAGGTTCAAGACAAAGAGAGAATCTTAAAAGCAGCAAGAGAAAAGGAGTCTGTAACCTACAAAGTAGTTCCCATAAGACTGTCAGCTGATTTCTCAAAAGAAACTTTGCAGGCCAGAAGGAAGTGGCAAAATATATTAAGAGCGATGGAAAGCAATGACCAACAACCAAGATTCCTCTATTTTGCAAAGCTGTCATTTAGAATTGATGGCCATATAAAGAGTTTCCCAAGCAAGAAAAAGGCTAAAGGAGTTCATCACCACCAAACCATTATTATATGAAATGTTGAAGGATCTTCTTGAAGAAAAAGATAAAAAATATTAACAAAATGGCAATGAATACATATTTATGGACAATTGAATCCACAAACAAAATGAACAGGCAGAACAGAAGCATTCTCATAGACACAGAGAACATTTTGTTGGTTGGCATATGGGAGGGGAGTTGGGGGGATGGGTGGAGAGATTAAGAAGTACCAATTGGTTGTTAGACTGACAAACCTCAAAGGGAAGGGGAGGATGGGAAGAGATAAACCAAAGAACTTGTGTGTAGATATGCATAACCAATGGACACAGACAACAGTGTGGGAAAAGGCAGAAGGGGGGTAAAAAATGGGGAGAAGGGGGTCAATAGGGAGAAAATGAGGAACATCTGTAATACATTTAACAATAAAGATAAATATTTTAAAAATAAAAATAAACTTTTGGAGTGTTTGAGATTTGTGAAATATGCCATTGGTACTTTAATCGGGATTGCAATGTACACAGATGTACACTGCTTTGGGTAGTATAAATATTTTAATGATGTTGAATTTTCTGATACATAAACATGGTACATATTTTCACTTTTTAATATTTTTATTTATTTTTTCAATGTCCTGTAATTTCCTGAGAAGAGGTCTTTACCTCCTTGGTTAAGTTTGTTCCTAGGAATATTTTTGTTGGTGCAATGGTAAATGAGATTGTTTGTTTTGTTTCCCTTTCTGAGTGTTACTTATTGGTGTTTAAGAATGCCATTGATTTCTGAATGTGAATTTTGTATCCTGCTACTTTGGCAAATTCATTTATTAAATCTAGATTTTTGACAGAATCTTTAGGGATTTTTATGTACAGTATTATGGCATCAGCAAATAGTGACAGTTTTTCTTTCTCCTTTTCTATTTGGATCCCTTTTATTTTTTTGTCTCATCTAATTGCTGTGGCTAAGACTTCCAGTACTATATTAAATAAGAGTAATGAAAGTGGACATCCCTGTCTTGTTCCTGTTCTTAAAGGAAATACTTTTAGTTTTGGCACATTAAGTATGATATTGGCTGTAGGTTTTTCATATATGGCCTTTCTTATGTTGGATATTCCCACATTGCTGAGCATTTTTATCAGAAATGGGTGCTGGATTGTGTCAAATGCTTTGTCAGCATCTATTGATATGATCATATTTTTTTATCATTCATTTTGTTTATGTGGTGTATAACATTTACTGATTTCTGAGTATTATACCAGTCTGACATCTTTTGGATGAATCTCACTTGGTCATGGTGAATACTTTTTAAAATATATTGCTGGATCCTATTTGGTAATATTTTGTTCAGGATTTTGGCATTTCTGTTCATCAGGAATATTGGCCTGTAGTTTTCTTTCTTTTTAGTGTCTTTATGTAATTTTGGAATCAGAATAATGCAGCCTCATAAAATGAGTTTAGAAGTCTTCCTTCTTGAATTTTTTGGAATAGTTTGAGGAGAATGGGTATTCATTCTTTGATTGTTTAGTAAAATTCCCTTGTGAAGCCATCTGGCCCCAGGATTTTAGTGGGAGTTTCTTTACAACTCCAATGTCCTTAGATTTTTGTCTCTTTCTAGTTCAGTTTTGGGGAAACTGTGATTTTAGAAATTTGTTCATTTCACCTTAATTGTCCAATTTGTTGGTATATTGGCAAATAATTGTTCGTAGTATTTTTTAATCCTCACCCAAGTATATTTTTTATTTATCTTTAGATAGAGTGGGAGGGAGAGAGAGGGAGAGAAAGGGAGAGAGAAACATAAATGTGAGAAGCACACATCGACTGGATGCCTCCTGCATGACCCTGACCAGGGCCAGAGATGATCCTCAATCGAGGTACATGCCATTGACCAAAATCAAACCCGCAACTCTTTGGTCCATGGACAGACACTCTACTGCTGAGCAAAACAAGCCAGGGCTCTCCATAGTATTTTATAACAATCTTTTGTATTTCTGTGGTGTCACTTACTATTTAGCTCTTTTGTTTCTGATTTTTTTTATACGGGTCCTCTTTCTTTGTTTCTTGGTGAGTCTGGCTAAGGGTACATCAATCTTGTTCATCATTTCAAAGAATCACGTCTTTGTTTCATTGATCTTTGAAATCTTTTTTTAGTCTCCATGTCGTTTATTTGTGTTTTGACATTTAATATTTCTTTCGTTCTACTTGCTCTGTGTTTCTCTTTTTGTTTTCTTCCTAATTCTTTAAGTTGTGAGTTTAGATAGCCAATTAGAAGTTTTTTGTTTCTTGAGGTAGGTCTATAGTGCTTTCAACTTCTCTCTAAGGAGTACTTTCACTGCATCCGTTAGATTTTGTATTGTTTTGTGTTCATTTTCATTGCTTTCCAGGAAGCTTTTATTGCATTTTTTATTATTTTTTTATTAATTAATTTATTTTGGTTACAGATGTTTCTCCTTTTTCCCTGATTTCCCCCTCCCCCTCCCACCCTGCCCTGTCCCCAGCTTTGTTGTCCACGTCCATTGTTCATGCATACATGCATATAGTTCTGTGGTTTATCTCTCCCCTACTACCCCCGCTTCTGGTAATTGTCAGTCTATAACCAACTTCCACATCTCTGGGACTACCCCATTCCTCAGACTGTTATGTCCATTATATTCCGCAAATAAGTGAGATCATATGATACTTGTCTTTTTTTGTTTGGCTGGTTTTGCTTAGAATAATATGTTTCAGGTTCCTGCATGTAGTCTCAAAGGATAGGAGATCTTTCTTTCTTACAGCTGCATAGTACGCCATTATGTATATGGACCACAGCTTTTTTATCTATTCATCTACTGATGGACACTTGGGCTGTTTCCAGATCTTAGCTATTGAAAATAGTGCTGCTACAAATATGGGGGTACATATATTCTTTATGATTGGTGCTTCAGGCTTCTGAGGGCATATTCCTAGAAGGGGATCACTGGGTCAAATGGAAGTTTAATTTTTAATTTTTTGATGTAACACTATATAGTTTTCCATAGTGGCTGCACCAGTCTACATTCCAACCAGTAGTGTACTAGAGTCCCCTTTTATCCACACCCTAGCCAACACTAGTAGTTTGATGATTTGTTGATGGCGACCATTCTGATAGGTGTAAGGTGATACCTCATTGTTGTTTTGATTTGCATCTCTCTGATGATTAGTGATGTTGAGCATTTCTTCATATGTCTCTCAGCCATTTGTATGTCCTGCTTAGAGAGGTGTCTATTTAGTTCCTCTGCCCATTGTTTAATTGGGTTATTTGTCTTCTTTTTGTGGAGTTGTATGAGCACTCTATACATATTGGAAATTAACCCTTATCTGATATGTCATTAGCAATGATACTCTCCCATACAGTGGGTTGCCTTTCCATTTTGATGATTGTATCTTTTGCTGTGCAGAAGCTTTTGAGTTTGATGCAGTCCCATGTGTTCATTTTCTCCTTTGTTTCTATTGCCTTAGGTGATGTATCAGTGTAAATTCTGCGGCATAAGATGTCTGGAATTTTGTTGCCTACAGTTTCTCCTAGGATTTTTATGGATTCACAGATAACGTTTAAGTCTTTTATCTATTTTGAGTTTATTTTTGTGAATGGTGTAAGTTGATGATCTAGTTTCACTTTTTTTGCATGTAGCTATCCAATTTCCCCAACACCATTTATTAAAGAGGATATCCTTACTCCACTGTATGCTCTTGCCAGCTTTGTCAAATATTAATTGAAGATATTGCCTTGGGTCCATGTCTGGGTTCTCTGTTCTGTTCCACTGGTCTATATGCCTGTTTTTGTGCCAGTACCAGGCTGGTTTGATTACATTGGCTTTGTAGACAACCTGAAACTAGGTAATGCGATCACCCCAACTTTGTTCTTCCTTTTCAAAATTGCTGTGGCTATTTGAGGTCTTTTTTTGGTTCTATATAACTTTTAAAGTATTAGTAATTCTGTGAAGTATGCCGTTGGTATTTTGATGGTGATTGCAATGAATATATAGATTGCTTTGGGTAATATGGACATTTTAATGATGTTAATTCTTCCAATCCATGAACAGGGTATGTGCTTCCACTTTTTTTATCTTCCTCTATTGTTTTTTTCAATGACCTGTAGTTTTCTGCAAATAGGTACTTTACTTCTTTGGTTAAGTTTATTCCTAGGTATCTTAAATTTTTTTGCTGCACTGGTAAATGGTATTGTTTTCATAGTTTCTCTTTCTGTGAGTCCATCATTGGTGTATAAGAATGCCATCAATTTCTTGACATTAATTTTGTATCCTGCCACTTTGGCAAATTTATTTATTAAGTCTAGTAAATTTTTGATGGAGTCTTTCGGGTTTTCTACGTGTAGTATTATGTCGTCTGCGAATAATGACAGTTTCACTTCCTCCTTTTCAATTTGGATCCTTTTTGTTTTTTATTCCTGTCTCATTGCTGTGGCTAAGACTTCCAGTACTATGTTAAATAAGAGTGGTAAAAGTGGGCATCCTTGCCTTGTTCCTGTTCTTAAGGGAAATGATTTTAGTTTTTGCCAATTGAGTATGACGTTGACTGTAGGTTTTTCATATATGGTCTTCATTATGTCTAGATATGATCCCTCTAATACCACATTGCTGAGCATTTTTATCAGAAATGGATGCTGGATTTTGTCAAAGGCTTTTTTGGCATCTATTGATATGGTCATGTGGTTTTTATTCTTCATTTTATTTATGTGGTGTATCACATTTATCGATTTGCGAATATTGTACCAGCCTTGCATCCTTGGGATGAATCCCACTTGATCATAGTGAATAATATTTTTGGTGTATTGCTGGATTCGATTTGCTAGTATTTTGTTCAGGAATTTGGCATCTATGTTCATCAGGGATATTGGCCCTTATTTTTATTTTATTTTTTTGTAGTGTCTTTGTCTGGTTTTGGAATTAGAATTATGCTGGATTCATAAAAGAAGTTTGGAAGTCTTCCTTCTTGAATTTTTATGAAATAGTTTGAGGAGAATGGGTGTTAGTTCTTTTTTGAATGTTCCGTAAAACTCCCCTGTGAAGCCATCAGGCCTGGGCTTTTGTTTGCTGGGAGAGTCTTGATTACGTCTTCAATTCTTCTGTTGTTATTGGTCTGTTCAAGTTTTCTATCATTTCCTTGTCCAGTTTTGAAAGACTATGTGTTTCTAGAAATTTGTCCATTTTGTGTAGATTGTCAAATTTGTTGCCATATAATTGTTCATAGTAGTTGTTAACAATCTTTTGTATTTCTGTGGTGTCAGTTGTTACCTCTCCTCTTTCATTTCTGATTTTGTGTATTTGGGTTCTTTCTCTTTATTTCTTGGTGAGTCTACCTAAGGGCCCATCCATCTTGTTTATCTTTTCAAAAAACCAGCTCTTTGTTTCATTGATCCATTGAATTGTTTTCTTGGACACTATGTAGTTTACTTCTGCTTATATCTTTATTATTTCCTTTCTTCTACTAGCTCTGGGGTTTTCTTTTTGTTTGCTCTGTAGTTCTAAATTATGAGGTTAGATAGTCTATTAGAGATTTTTATTGTTTTTTGAGGTAGGCCTGTAGTGCTATGAACTTCCTTCTCAGAACTGCTTTCGCTGCATACCATAGATTTTGTTGTTTTGTCTTCATTTTAATTGGTTTCCAGGAAGTTTTGTATTTCTTTCTTGATCTCCTTGGTAACACATTCATTGTTTAATAACATGCTATTTCACTTCCATGTGTTCAAGTGTCTTTGCATTTTCTTGTTGCAATTGATTTCTAGTTTCGTCCCATTGGGATCTGAAAAGATGCTTGATGTGATTTCAGTCTTCTTGAACTTGTAGAGACTTAATTTGTGCCCTAACATGTGGTCTATCTTTGAGAATGTCACACGTGCACTTCAGAAGAATGTGAATTCTGTAGTTTTGTGGTGTAATTCTCTGTAGATATCTATTAAATTCATTTGGTGTAGTGCTTCATTTAGATTTTCTGTTTCCTTGCTAATTTCTTGTCTAGAGGATCTATCCAGTGATGTCAGAGGGTGTTGAAGTCCCCTGTTATGATAGTATTGCTATCAATTTATTTTTTGAAGTCCTCCAGAAGATTTTTAATATATTTTGGTGCTTCTATATTGGGTGCATATATGTTTATCAAGGTTATATCTTCCTGTTTGATAGATCCTTTCAATATTATGTAGTGGCCTTCTTTGTCTATAGTTATGGCCTTCATTTTGAAGTATAATTTATCAGATATGAGTATTGCTACCCCAGCGTTTTTTTTTCTTTCAGTTGGCTTAGAATATCTTTTTCCATCCCTTCACTTTCAACCTGTGTGATTCTTTTTTTGAGAGGTGAGTCTCTTGTAAACAACATATAGATGAGTCATGCTTTCTTATCCAATCATCTACTCTGTATCTTTTTATGGGAGCATTCAATCCATTTACATTTAAGGTGATTATTGATATGTACTTATTTATTGCCATTTTTGTTTAGTGTGGTTATATTTTTCTTCCTACTTGTCTTGCTAATTACAGCAGTTCTTTTAACATTTATTGCAGTGCTGCTTTGGTGCTAATGTTTTCCCTTAACCTTTTCTTGTCTGGGAAGCTCTTTTTTTGACCTTCTATTTTGAATGACAGAGTAGTAGTTTTGGATTCAGATCCTTCTTTTTCATGACTTTGATTACTTCATGCCATTCTCTTCTGGCCTGTAGTGTTTCTGTTGAGAAGTCAGCTGAGAGCTTTATGGGGTTTCCTTTGTAGGTAACCTGTTGCTTATCTCTTACTGCTTTTAGGATTCTCTCTTTTTCTTTAATTTTTGGCACTTTGATTACTACGTGTCTTGGTGTGGGCCAGTTTGGGTTCTTCTTACTTTGGGCTCTCTGTGCTTCTTGACCTTGATTGCCTTTTTCCTACACCAAATTAGGGAAGTTTTCTGTCACTATTTCTTTGAATATATTCTCTAACCCCTGCTCATTTTCTTCATCTTCGGAGACTCCTATGATGTGAATGTTATTACGTTTCCAGCTGTCCCACATTTGTCTTAAGCAGTCTTTCTGCTTTTTACTCATTTTTTCCTTTTGGTTATCTGATTCTTTGATTTTTTTCTACCCCATCTTCTAATTCACAGTTCTGGTCCTCAACTTCCTCTACTCTGCTATTTAGACTTTCCAATGTGTTTTTTATTTCTCATATGTCATTCTTCATGTCATTTTGGTGGTTGTTATTTTACTACTGGTTGATTTTCAACATTTCTATGTCTTACTCATGGTGCTTATGTCCTTACACATGCTGTTGAGCTTTCTCAATATCATGGCTCTGAATTCTAGTTCTTTTAACTTGCTTAACTGCACCTCATTTATCTCATTATTGGTAGAGGTCTCTTGTTCTTTCATTTTGCCTTTGTTTTTGTGATTTACCGTTTTTGCTATCACAGTGGGCTTTGGAGTCTGCCAAATTTTCCCTGTTGGTTTTGGTGTTCTGCTGTTTTTGGCTCCCTCTCCTGGGTTTGGATGAGCCAGGGAGGACCCACTTTAAATTTCACTGTCAATTTTTACTTTCCTGCTTAGAGTTGCTAGCCATGGAATGGTAGTTATCCTTTAGCTTTTTTGCCTGGAGGCTATAAGTAGTGGTCACCTGAAGAACCTTGGTTTCTGAGTTGACTAAAAAACTCTCTGAGGTGCTCAGTGTAAGAGGATTTCCCAAGGGTGTGGCAGATGCTGGTTGTTAATGGGCCTCAATTAGCATTTCAATGGGCACCGGGTGGTGTTAAATCTCAGAGGGAGGGCCCTCCACCTCTCCCCAGGGCCCTGGGAAGGAGTAAGATTACCACAGTCCTTCGTGGCTGCAACTCAGCCAAAGCTCTGAGTGCCCTCCAAATTCCAACTGTCCCCACACAGTTCCAGTTCAGTCTGCCCTCTCTCTGCTGGAGCCCAAGATGAGTGGTTGCTGCTAATTTAGCCTCTGTCCCAGCTCTGCACTGTGGAGCTGCTTGAAACTTCAACCCGAGGGTGCCATTCTTAGCTAAGAGTGCCGCTCCCAGCTAAGTCCTCCGCTCTCGGCCGAGCCTGTGGCAACTCCCAGCCGAGGTCACCGGTCTCAGCCAAGCCCACAGGTCCCAGCCAAGGCCGCATGTCCCAGTCGAGGCTGCAGGTCCCAGCCGAGACCACTTCAGGTCCCAGCCCAGGCCACTGAGGACCGTGGGCTCCCGGCCCCCTCTGGCATCTTCTCAAGCCTACCAGGATTGATCAGTGTCCCTGGTTATGTGGTTCTCCAATCTGCTTTTTGGTTGCCCCTTCCTGAAAATTTGTCTTTATTTTTGTTGTAATTACAGTTTTGTCCTGGGAGATGGTCTGTGTAGCTTCCATTCACTCTGCCGCCATTTTCCCCTGGAAGCTTTTAAATTTCGTCCTTGATCTTCTTGGTAACTCATTCATTGTTAAATAACATGCTATTTTGCCTTCATATGTTGAATGTTTTTGCTGTAATTGATTTTTAGTTTTATGCTTGAGAAGATGCTTGATATGATTTCAATCATCTTGAACTTGTAAAGACTTAGCTTGTGTCCTACCATGTGGTGTATCTTTGAGAATGTCCCATGTGCACTTGAGAAGAATGTGAATTCTTCAGTTTTGGGGTGTAATTCTTTGTAGATAAATATTCAATTCACTTGATCTAGTGCATCATTTAGAGTTTCTGTTTTTTTAATATTTTTTGTTTTTGGATCTATCCAGTGATGTCAGTGTGTGTTGAAGTCCCCTGCTATGGTTGTATTGCTATCAATTTCCCCTTTGAAGACCTCTAGAAGTTTTTAATATATTTTGATGTTCTTATATTTGATGCATATATGTTTACCAAGGTTACATTTTCCTGTTGGATAAATTCTTTCAATATTATGTAGTGGCCTTCCTTGTCTCTAGCTATGGACTTCATTTTGAAGTCTATTTTATCAGATATAAATATTTCTAGCCCAGCTTTTTTTTCCTTTCAGTTTGCTCAGAAAATTTTTTCCATCCTTTCACTTTTAACCTATTTGAGTCTTTTGTTGTGAGGTGGGTCTCTTGGAAACCACATATGTGTTAGTCATGCTTTCTTATTTATTCAATTACTTTGTGTCTTTTGATTGTAGCATTTAATCCATCTATTTTTAAGATTATTATTGATATGTACTTATTTATTGCCATTTTAAATTTTTCTAGTTATGTTTTTTTCCTCCATTTCTTCTGCTTATTACAGCAGTCCTTTAACATTTCTTGCGTTGCTGGTTTGGTGCTAATATATTTCCTTAGCCTCTTTTTGTCTGGGAAGCCTTGAATGATAGCCTTGCTGGATAGAGTAGTCTTAAATTCATATCCTTATTTTTTATTACCTTGAATAATTTATGCCATTTCCTTCTGGCCCATAGTGTTTTTGTTGAGAAATCAGCTCATAGCCTGATGGGGTTTCATTTGCAGGTAACCTGTTGCTTTTCTCTTGTTGCCATTAAGTTCTCTCTTTTTCTTTAATTTTTTGGCATTTAATTCTGATGTTTCTTTCTGTGGGCCGCTTTGAATTCTTTTTACTTGGGGTTCTTTGTGCTTCTTGAACATGTATGTCTTTTTCCTTCACCAAGTTAGGAAAGTTTTTTGTTTCTTCTGGAACTTATGGTGCAGAGGTTGTTACATTTCATATTGTCTCACAGTTCTCTTAAGCTGTCCTTTGACTCTTAAATTATTTTTTCTTGTTGGTTCTCTGATATGGTAAATTTTTTTTCTACCCTGTCTTCTAATTCACTTATCAACCCTAAACTTCCTGTACTCTACTGGTTATTCCTTGCAGTGTATTCATTTCTGCTGTCATTCTTCATTTCTTCTTGGTAGTTTTTTATCTTCAATTGGTTTCTACATCTTTAGTAATGCTGTTGAGATCTTTACTCTTGCTGTTGAGCTTCCTCATCATCATTACTCTGAACTCTAACTTTGATAACTTGCTTAATTCCATTTTATTAATATCTTTTTCTGTATAATTCTTTTGTTCTTTCATTTGGGATTTGTTTTTTTGTTTCACCATTTTGGCTGTCTCAGTGGGTTTTGGAACCTGCCAAATTTTTCCTGTGGGTATCAGTGTTCCACTGCTTATGGCTTCCTCTACTGGGATTAGATGACTATGGGAGGGCCCACGTTAAACACCAATGTCAAGTGTTGCTTTTCTGTATAGATTCACAGGCCAAGCAAAGATTCACTTATCCTCTAGGTTTTGCCTGCAAGTTATTAGTCTTAGTTGCTTGATGAGACTAGGGATTTAGCCTTCAGCTGGGTGAAAAATCACTCAGGTGGACAGGGTAAGAGGGGTTACAGTGGGTGAAGCAATTGCTTTCCCCTGGGTTAAAATTGCTTTAATAAGAAAGTGGTTTCTGTGGTGTGGATTATTGGCTCAGTGCCAGGGCCACTGTCTTCTGCTATTACAGTTCCATTCCCAGAGCCACAGGGTGGTGTTAAATTCCCAAGGGAGAGACAGCATCTTCACCTTCAGGCTAAAACAGAGAGCTACTAGACAGAGATGGCTACTGAAGACATGGGGGTGGGGCTCAGCATAGGACTCTCTCCACACAGTTTCAGACCAGTCTGCTCTTCCTCTGCCAGAGCCCAAGATTGGCTGTAGCTGAGTTAGTGCCCTGGCCCTTCAGGGAAGTGCTGGTGTTTCCAGCAACTCTGCTCTTGTAAATTTCTCAGCCAGGTGTTATGTGGGAGCCTTTCCCTGCTCTTCTACTCTGTATTGGGGAACCACGATTCTGTGCTCTGGAGCCAGGTTAAAATTTTAACTCCCAACTTCTCAGACGGAATGGCTCACACTTAAGAGAGCCCTTGGCTTCTGCCCATGGGCACCAAGGCAGCTTTTTCACATCTCTGCAACTACTACCAGGCTCAATTTGTTGTCCTCATTTTATCCCTGCTTATAAGGCTTGTTTCCAGATGCTCTTCAGTTGTTTTTTCTGATGACTTGTCTTTTTTTTTTTTTTACATTTTTTATTATTAATTTGGGTTTTTTTATAGATGTTTTTAATTTTTCTCCAATTGACACCCTACTCCTCTTCCCCCCACCCCACCCCCAGGTTTGTTGTCTATGTTCATTGGTCATGCATACATGCATGTAATTTCTGTGGTTTATCTCTTCCACCCAATACCCCTTATCTGAGGCTTGTCAGTCTGTACCCCACCTCTATGTCTCTGGGTTAATTTTGTTTAGCAGCTTGTTTAGTTTATGATATTCCACAAATAAGTGAGATCATCTGATATTTGTCTTTCTCTGCTTGGCTTGTTTTGCTTAGCATAATACTCTCCAGATCTTTCTATGCCATCTCAAAGGATAAGAAATCATTCTTTCTTACAGCTGCATAATATTTTATTGTGTTAATGTACCACAGCTTTTTAATCCACTCATCTACTGATGGGCAGTTGGGTTGTTTCCAGATTTTAGCTATTGTAAATAATGCTGTTATGAACATAGGGGTACATATATTCATTCTTATTGGTGTTCTAGGCTTCTTAGGGTATATTCCTAAAAGTAAAATGACTGGGTCAAATGGCAGTTCAATTTTTAATTTTTTGAGGTAACACCATATTGTTTTCCATAGTGGCTGCACCAGTCTGCATTCCCACCAGCAGTGTACTAGAGTCCCCTTTTCTCCACACCCTCGCCAACACTTGTTGTTTGATGATTTGTTGATGGCAACCAATCTGACTGGTGTGAGGTGATACCTCATTGTTGTTTTAATTTGCATCTCTCTGATGATTAGTGATGTTGAGCATGTCTTTATATGTCTCTTGGCCATTTGCATGTCTTGTTTGGAGAGGTGTTTATTTAGGTCCTCTACTCATTTTTTAATTGGGTTCTTTGTCTTCCTTTTGTTGAGTTGTATGAGCATTCTATTTATTTAGAAAATTAACTCCATATCTGATGCATCATTGGCAATTATGGTCTCCCATATAATGGGATCTCTTTCTGTTTTAATGGTTGTTTCTTTTGCTGTGCTGAAGGTTTTGAGTTTGATATAGTCTCATGTGTTCATGTATTCCTGTGTTTCTGTTGCCTTAGGTATTGTATCAGTAAAACTTCTGCTGTGTATAATGTCTGAGATTTTGTTGCCTATATTTTCTTCTAGAATTTTTATGGATTCATGAGTCACATTTAAGTCTTTAATCCATTTTGATTTTATTCTTTTGTATGATGTAGGTTGGTGTTCTAGCTTCATTTTTTTTTTTTTTTTTTTTTGCAAGTAGCTGTTCAATTTTCCCAACACCATTTATTGAAGAGAGTGTCTTGACTCTACTGTATGCTCTTGCCACCTTTGTCAAATGTTAAATGACCATATTGTCTTGGGTCAATTCTGGGTTCTCTATTCTGTTCCATTGATCTATCTGCATTTTCTTGTGCCAGTACCAGGCTGTTTTGATTACAGTGGCTTTGTAGTATAACCTGAAATCTGGTAGAATGATCCCTCCTACTTTGTTCTTCTTTTTCAATATTGCTGTAGCTATTGGTTTTTTTTTTTGTTGTTGTTGTTGTTCCATATAAACTTTTGGAGTGTTTGTTCTACTTATGTGAAATATCTCATTGGTATTTTGATGAAGATTGCATTGAATCTATATATTTCTTTGGGTAGTATGGACATTTTAATGATATTAATTCTTCCAATACATGAACAAGGTATGTACTTCCACATTTTTATTTCTTTTTCTATTTTTCTTTTTTTTTTTTTTAATGACCTGCAGTTTTCTGTGAAGAGGTCTTTTACCTCTTTGGTTAAGTTTACTCCTAGGCACCTTAAATTTTTTTGCTGCGATGGTAAATGAATTTTTTTTTTTTTTTT
Organism: Molossus molossus; assembly: GCF_014108415.1. Taxonomy (NCBI): domain Eukaryota; kingdom Metazoa; phylum Chordata; class Mammalia; order Chiroptera; family Molossidae; genus Molossus; species Molossus molossus. The sequence continues at coordinate 54,400,378 of NW_023425377.1, read as the reverse complement.
TTAGTTTTTCTTTCTGTAATTTTATCATTGGTGTATAAAAATGCTGTCAATGTCTTGATGTTAGTTTTGTATCCTGCTACTTTGCCAAATTTACTTATTAAGTTTAGTAGATTTTTGATGGAGTCTTTAGAGTTTTCTATGTACAATATTATGTCATCTGAAAATAATGTCAATTTTACTTCCTTCTTTTTAAGTTGAATCACTCTTATTTTTTCTTTATGTCTAATTGCTGTGGCTAAGACTTCCAGTACAATGTTAAATAAGAGTGGTGAAAGTGGGCATTCCTGTCTTGTTTCCGTTCTTAAGGGGAATGCTTTTAGTTATTGTCCATTTAGTATGATATTAGTTGTAGGTTTTTTATATATGACCTTTATTATGTTGAGATATGATCCCTCTATTCCCATATTGCTGTGCATTTTTATAAAAAAATGTGTACTGGATTTTGTCAAATGCTTATTCAGCATTTATTGATATGATCATATGGTTTTTTTTATCTTTTTTTTTGTTTGTTTACATATTGTATCACATTTATTGGTTTGTGAATATTGTATTATCTTTGCATGCCTGGGATGAAACCCATTTGGTCATGATGAATAATTTTTTTGATGTATTGCTGGATCTGATTTGCTAATATTTTGTTAAGGATTTCGGCATCTGTGTTCATCAGGGATATTGGCCTGTAGTTTTCTTTCTTTGTATTGTTTTTATTCAGTTTTGGAATTAGGATTATGCTGGCCTCATAAAATGAGTTTAGAAGTGTTCTGTCTTCTTGAATTTTTTGGAATAGTTTGAAAAGAATGGGTATTAGATTTTCTTTGAATGTTTGGTAAAACTTCCATGTGAAGCCATCTGGGACTGGGCTTTTGTTTGCTGAGAGTTTTTTTTTATTACATCTACAATTTCCTTTGTTGTTATTGGTCTGTTCAAGTCTTCTATCCCTTCCTGGTTCAGTTGTAGAAGGCTATGTGTTTCCAGAAATTTGTCGATTTTGCCTAGATTTTCCATTTTGTGTATAATTGTTCATAGTATGTTTTGATGATTCTTTGTATTTCTGTGGTGTCAGTTGTTACTTCTCTTTCATTTCTGATTTTATTTATTTGGTTTTTCTCTTTTTGTTTCTTGGTGAGTCTGGTGAAAGGTCCATAAATCTTGTTTATTTTTCAAAGAACCAGCTTTTTCTTTCATTAATCTTTTGAATTTTTTTTTTTTTTTAGTCTCTATGTTGTTTATTTCTGCTCTGAACTTTGCTACTTTCTTAATCTCACTAGCCCTGAGTTTTTCTTTTTGTTTACTTTCTAGTTCTTTAAGTTGTATGGTCAGAAAGTCAATTAAAAATTTATCTTGTTTCTTGAGGTAGGCCTGTATTACTATGAATTTTCCTCTCAGGACTGCTTTTTCTGTGTCCCATAGATTTTTGTGTTGTTGTGTGTTCATTTTCATTGGTTTCCAGAAATTTTTTAATTTCTTCCTTGATCTTGTTTGTAACCCATTTGTTGTTTAATAACATGCTATTTAGCCTCCAAGTGTTTGAATTTTTTTTGTGTTTTTATTGTAATTGTGAAGATACTTGATATGTTTTTAATTTTATTAAATTTGTAGAAATTTGCTTTGTGTCCTATCATGTGGCCTATCTTTGAGAATGACCCATGTGCACTTGCGAAGAATTTACATTCTGTAGCTTTAGGGTGAAATGTTTTATAAATATCAATTAAGGCCAACTGATCTAGTTTGTCTTGTAAGGACTCTATGTCCTTGTTAATTTTTTGTCTAGAAGATCTATCCAGTGGTGTCAGTGGCATGTTAAGGTAACCCACTATGATCATGTTGCTATTGGTCTCTCGCTTAAACTCCTCCAGAAGTTTTTAAATATATTCTGGTGCTCTAGTATTTGGTGCATATATATTGCCAGGATTATATTCTCTTGTTGGATTGCTTTTTAAAATATTATATAGTAACTTTCTCTGTCTCTTATTATGGCCCTTGTTTGAAGTCTATCTTGTCAAATATGAGTATTGCTATACCAGCTTTTTTTTTTTTCTTTCATTTTCATTTTCTTGATTAATTTTTTTTCATCACTTCACTTTCATTCTGTGTGAGTCTTTTGTTGTGAGGTGGGTCTCTTTTAGACAGCATATATATGGGTCATGTTTTCTTATCCAATCAGCTACCCTATGTCTTTTGATTGGATCATTTAAGCCATTTACATTTAAGGTAATTATTTATAGATAGTTATTATTTGCCATTTTGATTTTATGCCTGTGTTTCTCTCTCCCTCTCTCTCTCTTTCTCCCCCCCCCCCCATTTCTTCTTCTTTTTCAACAGTCCTTTCACCATTTCTTGCAGTGCTGATTTAGTGGTGGTAAATTTCTTTAGCTTTTTTTTTTTTTAATTCGTGAAGCTCTTTATTTCTTCTTCAATTTTGAATGATAGCCTTGCTGGATAGAGTAGTCTTGACTTCAAACCCTTGCCTTGTATTACTTTGTACACTTCATGCCACTCCCTTTTGGCCTGTAGCGTTTCTATTGTGAAATAAGCTGACAGTCTAATGGGAGCTACTTTGTAGGTAACTTTGTTTTTCTCTTGCTTTCTTTAAGATTAGAAGAAGCTGAAGACCAAATTAGCGACTTAGAAGACAAAATAGAGAAAAACACTCAAATGGAGAAGCAAATGGGAAAAAAATTAAAAAGCAAGAGGAATGTTTAAGGGAGCTCTTGGACCATACATAATGTAACACAATTTGCATTACAGGGATACCGGAAGTAGAAGAAGTGTTTGGAAACACTTCTAAAGTATTTTTTGTAACAGCTGTGTTATTCTTCATTTCCTCTTGATTTTATGCATAGCTTCTACCTCTTTTTTTTTAAGCTGAAGTAGCTCCTAGTGAGCTCTTCATAATTTTTATCAAGTTGCTTCTAGTGCTCACCAAATTGTTTGAGCACCCTTAAAATCATTGCTTTAAATTCTTTATCTGACAAGTTCCTGTTTTCCATTTTCTGTAGTTCCTTTACTGGTGATTCCTCTTTTTGTTTCTTTTAGGTGTTGATTCTTTGTCTCCCCATTTTAGCTGTCTGGTAACTCTAGACCCGCTGAGAGATGTTTGGATGTGTATGCAGCTCACTGTATATCAAGTAAGGCTACTGTGCCTCCCAGACTGTTTTGTTGCATGCTGCCTCTTGCCTTCTGTGGATCCTGGAGGATTGACTACTGGGGGTTGATATTGATGTGTCCTGGTAGGTGCTGCTGCTGGATCATGTGGGCCTCTCTGGAGCTGTGTTTCCAGATGGTCATCGGTGCCACCTGTAGCTGTATAGTTCAGGTTTTATTGGATCCACACTCCCTGCCCAAACTGTAGGCAGCTGGATCACACAGTCCCTTTGGAGACCCATCTCTACACCTATTTTGTGGGTATCTGGGTTTCACGGGCCTCTCTGATGCCCCAGCATCCCACAGGTCCCATGGGCAGCAGGATTGCTCAGTTTCTTTGGAGACAAGTCTCCATGCCTATCTTTTGGGCAGCTGGGTTGCACAGGCCTCTCTGGTGCGTAAGCACCCCGAAGGTCCTGCAAGTAACTGGATCACACAGTTCCTTTGGAGTCCTGGCTCTAGGCCTATCTTTTGGGTTGCTGGGTCACACAGGCCTCTCTGGTGCCCCCACTCTCTGCATGCAGGTCCTGAGGGTGGGCAGCCAGATTGCATCAGTCCCTCTCTGTCCCTGTCTTCCCACTGATTTTGTGGGCTGCTGGGTCTCACAGGCCACTGTGGAGCCTCAGGTACTGCCACTGGTAGATGGGGAGTGCTACTGTTCCATGGGGTCCAACTGCTGCTCAGCCTTTGCTGTAGTTTTGGGGAATGAGTCAGCTGCTAGTTTGTGCTTCTGTTGCCTGGGGATGGATGTCTGTTCCCCAGCCTCTCTTACTGGGGGTATATCTTGACTCTGATAGGACTGCTACTGTGGGAGGTGATGCTGGGCTCTCAGTCATCTGTGACTTCTGCAACTGGCACCTTGGAAGCTTTACTACTGTTCACTGGTCTGTGTTGACACAAAATATCCACTGGTTTGATGGTGCCAAGTTCACTGGTGGGCTCAGGTTGCTGGGCCCTAGCTGCTCCCACTGCCTCCTCCCAGGGAAAACCTGGGATCTTCCAAAATGGTGGAACCCCCCCCCCCCCCCGCATGCAGTGCAGACTGAAGCACCCTGAAGAGCCACTTACCATGGTAGCTGGCTGCTCCTGTCCACAGCACAGGAACCTACTGCTCTGCATCTCTGCACTGCTCAAGTTTGGTTGTCCACCTTCACGTCCACTCACACTCTCACACACACTAAATCACTCTCTTACACACTCACTCTCTCTCTGGTCCTGCTTGCTGCCATCTTTTTCAGGTTGATGACTTGTTTTTATTTTAGATGTAATTCCAGTTTGGTCACGAGATATGGTCTGTGTAGCTTCCATTTACATCACCACCATTTTTCCTTCCATCTTCACCTTCAAGTTTAAATAATAGCCTTGCTTCATAAAATATTCTTGGATCAGTCCCTTGTTTTTCATTGCTTTGTATACTTCATTCCACTGTCTTCTGGCCTGCAGTGTTTCTATTGAGAAATCAGCTGACAGTCTAGTCTAGTTTTCTGGTAGGTTACATTCTGTCTCTCTTTTGCTGCCTTTATGATACTTCCTTTGTCTTTACCACTTGCCATTTTAATTATGATGTGTCTAGATGTGGGGGTTTGGGGTTTCTTCTTGTTTGGGACTCTCTGTGTTTCTTGGACTTGTGTGACCTTTTTTTCTTCACTAGGTTGTAAAAGTTTTCTATCATTATTTCTTAACAGTTTCTCTAGTCCTTTCTCTAATTCTTCTCCTGGTATCCCCATAATTAAAATGTTGTTATGTTATGTTTCTTGTTGTCCCAAAGCTTCATTTACCTCTGCTCTTGCTTTTTAATATATTTTTCTCTTTGATGCTCTGAGTGTTTTATTTGTTGTTTTTTTTTAATTAATTTTTGTTACAGATGATTCTCCTTTTTCCCCCAACTGATTCCCTCCTCCCCCACCCCTCCCTGCCCCTTCGCCAGATTGCTGTCCATGTCCACTGTTCATGCATACATGCGTATAAGTTCTGTGGTTCATCCCTCCCCCACCTCCCCACTCCTTAGGGGATTGTCAGTCTGTACCCCGCTTCCGCGTCTCTGGGACTACTCCATTCCTCAAACTGTTATGTTCATTATATTCCACAAATCAGTGAGATCATATGAAATTTGTCTTTCTCAGTTTGGTTTGTTTCATTTAGGATGATACTTTCCAGGTCCCTCCATGTAGTCTCAAAGGATAAGAGATCTTTCTTATTTACCGCTGCGTAGTACTCCATTGTGTATATGGACCACAGCTTTTTGATCCATTCGTCTACTGATGGGCACTTGGGCTGTTCTAAGATCTTAGCTATTGTAAATAGTGCTGCTACAAACGTGGGGGTACATATATTCTTTCTTATTGGTGTTTTATGCTTCTTAGGGTATATTCCTAGAAGTGGGATCACTGGGTCAAATGGAAGATCAGTTTTTAATTTTTTGAGGTGACACCATATTGTTTTCCATAGTGGCTGCACCAGTCTGTATTCCCACCAGCAGGGTACTTGAGTCCCCTTTTCTCCACACCCTCGCCAACACTTGTTGTTTGATGATTTGTTGGTGGAGGCCATTCTGACAGGTGTGAGGTGATACCTCATTGTTGTTTTGATTTGCATCTCTCTGATGATTAGTGATGATGAGCATTTCTTCATATGTCTCTTAGCCATTTGTTTGTCCTGTTTGGAGAGGTGTCTATTTAGTTCCTCTGCCCATTTTTTAATTGGATTCTTTGTCTTCCTTTTGTGGAGTTGTATGAGCACTCTATATGTATTGGAAATGAACCCCTTATCTGATATATCATTGGCAATTATGCTCTCCCATACAGTGGGTAGCCTTTCCGTTTTGATGATTGTATCTTTCGCTGTGCAGAAGCTTTTGAGTTTGATGTAGTCCCATGTGTTCATTTTCTCCTTTGTTTCTATTGCCTTAGGTGATGTGTCAGTAAAAATTCTGCTGCATATGATGTCTGAGATTTTGCTGCCCACAGTCTCCTCCAGGATTTTTATGGATTCATGAATTACATTTACGTCTTTTATCCATTTTGAGTTTATTTTGTTGTAGGGTGTAAGTTGATGGTCTAGTTTCATTTTTCGGCAAGTAGCTGTCCAATTTTCCCAGCACCATTTATTAAAGAGGCTGTCCTTACTCCACTGTATGCTCTTGCCACCTTTGTCAAATATTAATTGAGCAAATGGCCTTGGGTCCATTTCTGGGTTCTCTATTCTGTTCCACTGGTCTATATACCTGTTCTTGTGCCAGTACCAGGCTGTTTTGATTATGGTGGCTTTGTAGTATAACCTGAAATCTGGTATTGTGATCCCTCCAAGTTTGTTCCTCCTTTTCAAGATTGCTGTGGCTATTCGAGGCCTTTTTTGGTTCCATATGAACTTTTGAAGTAATTGTTCTAATTCTGTGAAGTATGCCGTTGGTATTTTGATGGGGATTGCGTTGAATCTATATATTGCTTTGGGTAATATGGACATTTTAATGATGTTAATTCTCCCAATCCATGAACAGGGTATGTGTTTCCACTTTTTTATATCTTGCTCTATTTCTTTTTTCAAAGACCTGTAGTTTTCTGCGAATAGGTGCTTTATTTCTTTGGTTAATTTATTCCTAGGTATCTTAATTTTTTGGCTGCAATGGTAAATGGGATTATTTGCTTAGTTTCTCTTTCTGTGAGTTCATCATTGGTGTATAAGAATGCCATCGATTTTTTGACGTTAATTTTGTATCTTGCTATTTTGCCAAATTCATTTATTAAGTCTAGTAAGCTTTTGGTGGAGACTTTGGGGTTTTCTATGTACAGTATTATGTCATCTGCAAATAATGACAATTTCACTTCCTCCTTTCCAATTTGGATCCCTTTTATTTTTTCTTCCTGTCTGATTGCTGTGGCTAAGACTTCCAGTACTATGTTAAATAGGAGTGGCGAAAGTGGGCATCCTTGCCTTGTTCTTGTTCTTGTTCTTAAGGGAAATGCTTTTAGTTTTTGCCCATTGAGTATGATGCTGGCTGTAGGTCTTTCATATATCGCTTTTATTATGTCTAGATATGATCCCTCTATTCCCACACTGCTGAGCGTTTTTATCAGAAATGGCTGCTGGATTTTGTCAAAGGCTTTTTCGGCATCTATTGATATTATCATGTGGTTTTTATTCTTCAATTTATTTATGTGGTGTATCACATTTATGGATTTGCAAATATTGTACCAGCCTTGCATCCCTGGGATGATTCCCACTTGGTCATGGTGGATAATTTTTTTGGTGTATTGCTGGATTCGATTTGCTAATATTTTGTTCAGGAATTTGTCATCTATGTTCATCAGGTATATTGGCCTGTAGTTTTCTTTCTTTGTTGTGTCTTTTTCTGGTTTTGGAATTAGAATTATGCTGGCTTCATAAAATGAGTTTGGAAGTCTTCCTTCTTCTTGAATTTTTTGAAATAGTTTGAGGAGAATGGGTATTAGTTCTTCTTTGAATGTTCGGTAAAACTCCCCCATGAAGCCATCCGGGCCTGGGCTTTTGTTTGCTGGAAGAGTCTTGATTACATCTTCAATTTCTTCTGTTGTTATTGTTCTGTTCAAGTTTTCAATCTCTTCCTGATCCAGTTTTGGGAGACTATGTGTTTCTAGAAATTTGTCAATTCCACTTATATTTTTTAATTTGTTGCCGTATAATTGTTCATAGTAGTTATTAACGATCTTTTGTATTTCTGTGCTGTCAGTTGTAATCTCTCCTCTTTCATTTCTGATTTTATGTATTTGGGTTCTCTCTCTTTGTTTCTTGGTGAGTCTAGCTAAGGGTCCATTTATCTTTTCGAAAAACCAGCTCTTAGTTTTATTGATCCTCTGAATTGTTTTTTTTGGTCTCTATGTCGTTTATTTCTGCTCTGATCCTTACTATTTACTTTCTTCTACTTGCTCTGGGGTTTTCTTTTTGTTTACTCTCTAGTTCTTTAAGTTGTGAGGTTAGGTAGTCTGAGATTTTTCTTCTTTTTTGAGGTAGGCCTGTAGTGCTATGATCTTCCCTCTCAGAACTGCTTTTGCTGCATCCCATATATTTTGTATTGTTGTGTCCTCATTTTCATTGGTTTCCAGGAAGTTTTTGATTTCTTCCTTGATCTCCTTGGTGACCCATTCATTGTTTAATAACATTCTATTTAGCTTCCACGGTTAAAATGCCTTTGTATGTTCTTCTTGCAATTGATTTCTTGTTTCATACCATTGTGGTCTGAGAAGATGCTTGTTATAATTTCAATCTTCTTGAACTTGTAGAGACTTAGTTTGTCCCCTAACTTGTGGTCTATCTTTGAGAATGTTCCATGTGCACTTGAGAAGAATGTGAATTCTGTAGTTTTTGGGTTTAGTTCTCTGTAGATATCTATTAAATCCATTTGGTCTAGTGCTTCATTTAGAGTCTCTGTTTCCTTGCTAATTTTTTGTCTAGAGGATCTATCCAGTGATGTGAGCAGGGTGTTGAAGTCGCCTGCTATGATTGTATTGCTATCGATTTCTCCTTTGAAGTCCTCCAATAGTTTTTTAATATATTTTGGTCTCCTATATGGGGTGCATATATGTTTATCAAGGTTATATCTTCCTGTTGGATAGATCCTTTCAATATTATGTAGTGGCCTTCTTTGTCTCTAGTTATGGCCTTCAATCTGAAGTCTATTTTATCAGATATAAGTATTGCTACCCCAGTTTTTTTTTTTTCTTTTCCATTTGCTTGAAAGATTTTTTTCCATCCCTTTACTTTCAATCTATGTGAGTCTTTTGTTGTGAGGTGAGTCTCTTGTAAACAGCATATAGATGAGTCATGCTTTCTTAGCCAATCAGCTACTCTGTGTCTTTTTATGGGAGCATTCAGTCCATTTACATTTAAGGTGGTTATTGATATGTACTTATTTATTGCCATTTTTGTTTAGTTTGGTTCTATTTTCCTTCCCATTTCTCCTGGTTATTACAGCAGTCCTTTGAACATTTCTTTCAGTGCTGGTTTGGTGCTAATGTATTCCCTTAGCCTTTTTTGTCTGGGGAGCTCTTTATTTGACCTTCTATTTTGAATGATAGCCTGCTGGGTAGAGTAGTCTTGGATTCAGATCTTTGTTTTTCATGAACTTGATTACTTCATGCCATTCCCTTCTAGCCTGTAGTGTTTCTTGTGAAAAGTTAGCTGAGAGCCTTATGGGGTTCCCTTTGTAGGTAACCTGTTGCTTATCTCTTGCTGCTTTTAGGATTCTCTCTTTGTCTTTAATTTTTGGCAGTTTGATTACTATGTGGCTTGGTGTGGGCCTGTTTGGGTTCTTCTCACTTGGGGCTCTCTGAGCTTCTTGAACTTGAATGCCTCCTTCCTTCACCAAATTAGGGAAGTTTTCTGTCACTATTTCTTTGAATATATTCTCTAGCCCTCGCTTACTTTCTTTTTCTTCAGGGACTCCTATGATACAAATATTATTCCGTTTCCAGTTGTCCCACAATTCTCTTAAGCTCTCTTCCTGTTTTTTAATCGTTTTTCCTTTTTGTTTTCTGATTGGTTGATTTCTTCTAGCCTGTCTTCTAATTCACTGATCGAGTCCTCAGCTTCCCCTATTCTGCTATTTAGACCTTCCAGTGTGTTTTTCATTTCTGATATGTCATTCTTTATTTCTTCCTGTTGGTTTTTCATTTCCAGCTGGTTTATTTTCAACATTTCTATGTCTTTACTCATGGTGCTCATGTCCTTACACATGCTGTTGAGCTTCCACAACATCATGGCTCTAAATTCTAGTTCTGTTAACTTGCTTAACTGCACCTCATTTATTTCAACTTCTGTAGAGGTCTCTTGATCTTTCATTTGGCTTTTGTTTCTGTTTCTCACCATTTTGGTTATCACAGTAGGCTTTGGAGTCTGCCAAGTTTTCCCAGTGGGTGTTGGTGTTCTGCTGTTTGTGGCTCCCTCTCCTGGGTTTGGATGCACCAGGGAGGACCCACTTTAATCCCGCCAAGTCCCCTGTTCTCTGGGAGTCTGTGTGGCTCCGGCCGAGAGCTTAGCAGGCTACAGTGTTCCCAGGGCCCGTGCAGGGTGGCAAGGGAGGCGGTGGGAGTAATTTCCTGCTGAGTTCCCTGGTACAGCCGAGTCCCCTGGTGCCTGCGAGTCTGTGGGCCTCAGCCAAGAGTTTAGCAGGCTACAGAGTTCCCAGGGCTTATGCAAGGTGGCAAGGGAGGCGGTAGAATTGTCTTCTGGCCGAGTTCTCTGGCCCCGCCGAGTCCCCTGGTCTTCGGGAGACTGTGCGGCTCCAGCCGAGAGCTTAGCAGGCTACAGAGTTCCCAGGGCCCATGCAGGGTTGCAAGGGAGAGGGTGGGATTAACTTCCCACTGAGTTCCCTGGTCACGCCGAGTTCCCTGTGGCCCGAGAGTCTGTGTGGCTCCAGCAGAGAGTTTAGCCGGCTACGGAGTTTCCAGGGCCTGTGCAGGGTGGTAAGGGAGACGGTAGGATTAACTTCCCGCTGAGTTCCCTGGTCCCACTGAGTTCCCTGGGGCCCGAGAGTCTGTGTGGCTCCAGCGGAGAGTTTAGCCGGCTACGGAGTTTCTGGGGCCCGTGCAGGGTGGTAAGGGAGACGGTAGGATTAACTTCCCGCCGAGTTCCCTGGTCCCACTGAGTTCCCTGGGGGCCGCGAGTCTGTGCAGCTCCAGCGGAGATTTTAGCCGGCTACAGAGTTCCCAGGGCCCGTTCCTGTTTTGTTTTTGTTTTTTTCTACCTTGTTTTCTAACTTGCTGATTTGGCCTTCAGGTTCTTCTAATTTACTATTGAATCCTTCCAGGATATTTTTTATTTCAGCTATGTCATTTTTTATTTTCATTTAATTTTTATTCATAGTTTCTACCTCTTTTTTCATGCTAATGTAGTTCCTATTCAGTTCTTTATAATTCTCATTGAATTTCTTTGGATTATCACTACACTGTTTGAGCACCCTTATAATCATTACTTTGAATTCTTTCTCTGATATATTGCTCATCTCCATTTCATTTAGTTTGTTTTATGGTGATTCTTTCTTCTTTTTTATTGGAGGTCGTTTCTCTCTCTCACTATTTTATCATTCTGGTGGTCCAAGGCTAGTTAGCATGGGCCAGGTCATAGAAGCAAGTTGTACATTTAGGGGTATCAGGTTGAAGTGGGTTGGGGGCACCAGATTTTGCATCAGGTCCAATCATCCAGGGACACTAGCTGCTCTGAGCAGTGGCAGCATGGCCAGCAATCTCTTCTGTGAGGGTGGCCTCTTGTGCTAGCAGCTTGTGGCTGCAGCAGGGCTGGTGACCTTCTTCTCTTTGCAGGTTCCACTGGGGTGGCATTTCTGTTGCTGGTCGGTCCTGTGAGGGCAGTGGAGCCCTCTGCTGCTGGCAAGTCCCAGGGTAGTGATTAGATCCTCTGTTGCTGGTGAGTCCTGTGGGAGCTTCAGGGCCTTTTGCTGAAATGGGGTGGTGGCTCTCTCCTGCCAGGTCATGTGGTGCTGGTAGCTTGTGGCTGCAACAAGGCTGGCAGCCCTCTGCTGCTGGCAGGTCCCACAGAAGCAATGGGGTCTTCTGCTGCTGGTGGATCCTGTAAGAGTAGCCACTCTCTGTTGTTGAGGGAGAGGCAGTAGAACCTGCTGTGCCTGTCTGTGGTCTCCAGGCACTGTTGTTCTATGTAGCCTTCTCCCAGGAAGACTCTATGCATCCTTCAAAAATCATGCTCTCTGATCCCAACCTGAGAGAAGCACCATGCAGAGGAGCATGCTTTCATGTGGCAACTCTCTCTGCTTGAAACACCCAAAAAGCCCACTCTGGGTTCCCCCAGAAAAAGGCAGATGACCATCCACATTCACACCCATGCACACTTTCTCTCACATAGGCTTACCCACTCACATTCTCACCCTTATTCTGGTCCTTCTCACTACCATGTTAATCTCTAAAAATTGTTTCTACATAATTTTCAGTGATTATTTTTTACTATATTTTGCCTACTTGAAATAAATTTATAATTAGTTCTTTCTTAGAAAGAGAAGGCAAATATTTAGCTGCAAAGCTTAGAGGCAAAATTTTGGCCTCAGACTTTACTACATTTTAAAATCAGTTACTAAGAGCCTTGGACCTTATGGCTCATTTTGCTGAGTGTCAGCCCATGCATCAAAAGGCCACTGGTTTGATTCCGAGAGTGGGGGCACATGCCCTGTTGCATCCTTGATCCCTGGCAGATAATTGATCTCGTTCTCTCCTCTCTTCATCTGTGTCTAAAATCAAATTATAAATAAATAAGTAATCAACAAATAAAATCAGAGGTTTTTTATTTTTTTAATAATTTATTTATTATTCTTATGAATGATTTTTCCCCCACTGATTCCCCCTTTTCTCCTCCTTCCCCGCCCTGTCCCCTGCTTCATTGTCCATGTTCATTGTTCATGTATACATACATATATGTTCTTTGGTTTAACTCTCCCCCCAGCCCACTCTTCTGGGGATTGTCAGTCTGTACCCCACTTCCACATCTCTGGGACTAGATTCCTTAGACTCTTATGTTCATTATATTCCACAAATTAGTGAGATCATATAATACTTCTCTTTCCCTGTTTGGCTTGTTTTGCTTAGAATAATACTTTTCAGGTCATTCCATGTTGCCTCAAAGGATAAGAAATCTTTCTTTCTTATTGCTGCATAACACTGCATTGTGTATATGTACCACAACATTTTTACCCATTCATCTACTGATGGACCCTTGTGCTGTTTCCAGATATTAGCTATTGTAAATAGTGCTGCTACAAATATGGGGGTACACATATTCTTTCTGATTGGTGTTTCAGGCTTCTTAGGGTATATTCCTACAAGTGGGATCATTGGGTCACATGGAAGTTTAATTTTTAATTTTTTTAGGTAGCATCATATTGTTTTCCATAGTGGCTGCACCAATCTGTATTCCTACAAGCAGTGTGCTTGAGTCCCCTTTTCTCCTCACCTTTGCCAACACTTGTTGTTTGATGATTTGTTGATAGTGGCCATTCTGACAGGTGTGAGGTGACACCTCATTGTTGTTTTAATTTGCATCTCTCTGATTAGTGATGTTGAGCATTTCTTCTATGTCTCTTAGCTATTTCTATGTCCTGTTTGGAGAGGTGTCTATTTAGTTCCTCTGCCCATTTTTTAATTGGGTTCTTTGTCTTCCTTTTGTGTTGTATGAGCACTCTATATATATTGGAAATTAACCCCTTATATGATATATCATTGGCAATTATTCTCTCCCATATAGTGGGTTGCCTTTCCATTTTGATGATTGTTTCTTTTGCTGTGCAGAAGCTTTTTAGTTTGATGTAGTCCCATGTGTTCATTTTCTCCTTTATTTCTGTTGCCTTAGGTGATGTATCAGTGAAAATTCTGCTATATATGATGTCTGAAATTTTGTTTCCTACATTTTCTTCTAGGATTTTTATGGTTTGATGAGTCACGTTTAAGTCTTTTATTCATTTTAAGTTTATTCTTGTGTATGGTGTAAAATGATGGTCTAGTTTTACTCTTTTGCATGTATCTGTCCAATTTTCCCAACACCATATATTAAAGAGGCTGTCTTTACTTCACTGTATGCCCTTGCCACCTTTGTCAAATATTAATTGACCTTATTGTCTTGGGTCCATTTCTGGGTTCTCTGTTTTGTTCCACTGGTCTATATGTCTGTTCTGTGCCAGTACCAGACTGTTTTGATTATAGTAGCTTTGTAGTATAACCTGAATCTGGTAATGTGATTCCTCCAACTTTGTTCTTCTTTTTCAAGATTGCTGTGACTAATAGAGGTCATTTTTGGTTCCATATGAACTTTTGAAGTATTTGTTCTAGTTTTGTGAAGTATGTCATTGGTATTTTGATGAAGATTATAGATTGCTTTGGGTATTATGGACATTTTAATGATATTAATTCTTTCAATCTATAAACAAGGAATGCGCTTCCACTTTATTATGTCTCCCACTATTTCTTTTTTCAATGACCTGTAGTTTTCTGCAAATATGTTCTTTATTTCTTTGGTTAAGTTTATTCCTAAGTATCTTATTTTTTTATTTTTTTTTATTTTTTTGCTGCAATGGTAATTGGAATTGTTTCTTCAGTTTCTCTTTCTGGGAGTTCATCATTGGTGTATAAAAATGCCATCAATTTCTTGACCTTAATATTGTATCCTGGTACTTTGCCTAATTCATTTATTAAGTCTAGTAATTTTTGATGGAGTCTTCAGGGTTTTCTATGTATAGTATCATGTCATTTGCGAATAATGACAGTTTCACTTCCTCCTTTCTAATTTGGATCTCTTTTATTTTTTTCTTTCTGTGTGTTTGCTGTGTCTTAAGACTTCCAGTACTATGTTAAATAAGAGTGCTGAACGTGGGCATCCTTTTCTTGTTCCTGTTCTTATGGGAAATGCTTTAAACTTTTGCCTACTGAATATGATGTTGGCTGTAGGTCTTTCATAAATGGCCTTTATTATGTCTAGATATGATCCCTCTATTCCCAGATTGCTGAGTGTTTTTATCAGAAATGGGTGCTGGATTTTGTCAAATGGTTTTTCAGTGTCTATTGATATGATTTTTACCTTTCATTTTATTTATGTGGTGTATCACATTTATTGATTTGCGAATATTGTACCATTCTTGCATCCCTGGGATGAATCCCATTTAATCATGGTGAATAATTTTTTTGATGTATTGCTCAATTCAGTTTGCTAGTATTTTGTTCAGAATTTTGGCATCTATGTTAATCAGGTATATTGGTCTGTAGTTTTCTTTCTTTGTAGTGTCTTTTTCTGGTTTTGGAATTAGAATTATGCTGGACTCATAAAGCGAGTTCAGAAGTTTTCTTTCTTCTAGAATTTTTTGAAATAGTTTAAAAAAATGGGTATTAGTTCTTCTTTGAATGTTTGGTACAATTTCCCCATGAAGCCGTTCAGGACTGGGCTTTTGTTGCTGGGAGTGTTGATTACATCTTCAACTTTTTTTGTTGTTATTGGTCTGTTCAAGTTTTCTATCTTTTTCCGGTTCTGTTTTGGGACACTATGTGTTTCTAGAAATTTTTCCATTTCTCTTAGATTTTCTAATTTTTTGTCGTATAATTGTTCATTATATCTATTAACAATCCTTTTCTTTCTGTGGTGTCAGTTACTATTTCTCCTCTTTCATTTATTTATTTTTTATCCTGACCCGAGGACATTTTTTCAGTTTTTGTTCAGATAGAGCGGGAAGGAGAGAGATAAAGAGAGAGAGAGAGAGAAACATTGACATAAAAGGTACACATTGAGTGGCTGCCACCCACCTGACCCAACCAGGGCTGGGGACAAACTGCAACCGAGGTACATGCCCTTAGCAGGAACCAAACCTGGGTCTCTCTGGACCACAGGCCAATGCTTTAATCGCTGAGCCAAACTGGCCAGGCTCCTCTTTCATTTTTTATTTTGTGTATTTGGGTTCTCTGTCTTTGTTTCTTGGTGAATTTAGCTAAGGGTCCATCAATCTTGTTTATCTTTTCAAAGAACCAGCTCTTTGTTTCATTGATTCTTTGAAATGTTTTTTTTTTGGGTCTCCATGTAATTTATTTCTACTCTGATCTTTACTATTTCCTTCCTTCTACTTGCTCTGGGGTTTTCTTTCGGTTTGTTTCCTAGTTCTTTAAGTTGTAAGGTTAGATGGTTCATTAGAAATTTTTCTTGCTTCTTGAGGTAGGCCTGTAGTGCTATGAACTTTCCTCCCAGAACTGCTTTCACTGCATCCCATACATTTTGTGTTGTTGTGTTTTTATTTTCATTGGTTTTCAGGAGGTTTTTAATTTCTTCCTTGATCTCCATGATAACCCATTCATTGTTCAATAACATGCTATTTAGCCTCCAAATTTTCCAATGTTTTTGCATGTTCTTGTGGTAATTTATTTCTAGTTGCATGGCATTGTGATCTTAGAAGATGCTTGATATGATTTCAATCTTCTTGAACTTGTAGAGACTTAGTGTGTGCCCTAACATGTGGTCTATCTTTGAGAACGTCCCATGTGCACTCGAGAAGAATGTGAATTATGTAGTTTGGGGGTGTAATTTTCTGTAGATATCTATTAAATTTTTTTGATCCATCGCTTCATTTAGAGTTGGTGTTTCTTTGTTAATTTTTTGTCTAGAAGATTTTTCCAGTACTGTCACTGGGGTATTGAAGTTCCCTGCTATGATTGTATTGCTGTTGATTTCTTCCTTTAAGTCCTCCAAAAGATTTTTGATATATGTTGGTGCTCCTAAATTGGGCGCATATATGTTTACCAAGGTTATATGTTTCTGTTGGATAGATCCTTTCAATGTTATTTAGTGGTCTTCTATGTCTCTAGTTATGGCCTTCATTATAAAATCTACTTTATCAGATATGGATATTGCTACCCCAGCCCCTCTGGTGCTTCATTACCCCACACATGCCCCATGGGTAACTAGATTGCACAGTCCCTGCTGGATTGCACAGGCCTCTCTGGTACCCTTGCACCATGCAGGTTCTGTGGGTGTGCAGCTGGATCACACCAGTCTCTCTCAGGCTCCAGCTTCCCACTGCTCTTGTGAGCTATTGGACTGCACATGCCTCTGTGGAACCCAGGTCCTGCTGCTGGTAGCTGGGGAGTGCTGCTGTCCCATGGGGCTCAACTCCTGCTCATCTTCTGTTGTAGTTTTTGGGGATGGGTCTCAGCTGTTGGTCTGTGCTTCTGTTGCCTGGGGATGGATATCTGCTCCTCAGTCTCTGTTGCTGGGTTATATCTGGACTCTGATTGGGCTGCTACTATGCGGGATGGTGCTGGATTCTGGGCTGTCTGCAGCTTTTACAACTGGCACCTTGGGAGCTCCACTACTGTGCACTGGTCTGTGTTGACACAGAGTGTCCACTGGTTCTATGGTGCCACGTGCACTGGTGGGCTCTTGTTGCTGGGCCCTAGCTGCTCCCACTTCCTCCTTCCAGGGAAGACCCGGTATCTTCCAAAATGATGGGACCTCCCAGAGGTGCAGGGAGAAGTTCCCTGAAGGGTCACTTACCATGGTAGCTAGCTGCTTCCTTCCACAGCACAGGTATTCCTGCTTAGCATCTCAGCACTGCTCAAGTTTGTTCATCCACCTTTGTGTCCACTCACACTCTCTCACACACTAGCTCACTCTCTCAAACACTGACCCTCCCTCTGGTCTCACCAGCAGCCATCTTCCTGCTTTTGTCTATCAGAGGTTTTTTTATTGAATGGATTTTAGTTTTCTTTCTAAGTCTTAATATTCTAGAAACAATTCAACCATCTTATTCCTTCAAGCAACATAAAACCTGGAGCTAGGTCAGGTGGCCCAACTGAACTAGAGTATAAACTCTTCAGTTTTCCACAGCTTTCATCATTCCCTGTACCTCTTAATCTCAATTCACACCTCTCATTTATATTGCCTGCTAGAAACTGTAAGATTTTTGAATTCCCAAATTCTGACTCTCAGTCATATCATTTCTCCACTCCAGATTTATTGAGATGATTGACAAATAACATTATGTAAGTTTAGATGCACATGTGATTATTTGATACACTTATATATTGTGAAATGACTACCACAACAATGTCACTTAACACATCTGTCACTTAACATACTTAAGTGTGTATATGGTAAAAATATTTAAGATTACTCTCTAAAAATTTCAAGTATACAATACAGTATTCTTAACTTTAGTCACTGTGCTATACTTTAGATCCCCAGAACTTATTCATTCTATAACTGAAAGCCTATATTAAACAAAGAAAATAAACATTTCAGTTTCTTTATCAGAAGAAACTGTTTGGTAAAGTTTGGTTATAAATAGAAATAAACAAACAAAAAGGTTATCTTGCTATACCCATGTCTGTAGCAGCATTTCTGTTTGTTTTTGCAATAGCCAAAAGGTAGAACCAACCTGTTAGGACTTAAAAGGCAATATAATTCCTAATGACCATTTTGTAAGCTTCCCTCCCACAAGAGAAGAAAGACCAAACTTCCCACCACAGGAGAACCAGCTAGACAGAAAAGACCACCAGATACCAAAACCAAAGAAGCACCCAATTGCACATCTGCATGTCTGTAGACCTAATCCCCTGCCCAAACCCACCAAACAAGATCCTAAAACCCACTGACTGACAAAAGCTTTCCACCAGTGAATGCATATAAGGATAAAACTCCAGTGTTTAGGGGCTGCTATCATCGACCCAATACCCCTGGCTGGTGCTGTGTAGCCCTTCCCTTTGGATATCCCCACCCCTCATCCCCCTTACTTTAAATAAACCCAGTTTTTGTTTTTTTATCTACCATCTAGGACTGCTATTTAGACTTTCACCTTTTATTTTGGTGACCCATACAGAGATATCCAGAGGGAAGCTTTTCTTTCTCCTCCTCCCCTATCCTTCCCTCCCCATCCCCTGCCCCGATCCCTTAACCCCTAGAGACATTAATCTCAGGGCTCAGTGAGATGAAGTCCTTCCAAACTCCTAAGCCTCAGAAGTAGTAACAGATCATCAACCTTCTGATTTCTACTAATGGGTGAGTCACTTTATTCTTGGGGAGGGGAGGGGGCACTAAAAACCAAGGCTCTCAGTTCTCCATGGAGCTACCACTTATGGGCATGGATCAGCCACTTAAAAGTCATTGGGGAGGTTGCCACTGGAAGACTCCGATGACAGCATAAACCAGGCTCAAGATGGGCAAGATTGCATTAGACAGCCTGCTGATCTCAAGCAAACATCCAAGCATCTGAGGTACACTATGAAAAAGCACCCACTTGCCCAACCCCCAGCCCAAAACACATGGTAGTATTTTATTTTGGGGACGGTGAGCCTTGGCAATGCCAATTCTTGCATTTCATGGAGAGAGAGCTCACTCATCAACTGGTTGCAACACATTAGGATTTCACTGGAAAATCCCAGCACTGGGTCTAACCAGTCCCACTCATACTAGGGATTAAATATGGAGGATGCTTCTATTTTTCCCTAGCCACTGGGAACCAATTTGGTCCAACTTTAACCTTTTTTAGTAAAAGGACATCTTCTGGAATTGGTTTCAGCACAAGGAAAGAGGCTAAAACAAGGCCTGGGATGCTGGCTCTTGGTTTCTCCCTCTCACAAAGCACTTGCTACTGTTCCCTCTGTAATCACATTTTTCATAGTACCAAAATGGGCAACTCAATGCCTACCCCTCCCAAGGACTCACCTCTGGCCTGCCTTTTAAAGAATCTTAAGACTCTTGATTTTCAAGCCAAAATTAGACCCAAATGCCTCATTTTCAATTGCAATATGGCAATTAGACATTCAGGAGGTCTGAACCCAGATGGTTCCTTCAAATATGACACCAATCTCCAATTGAATTTATATGGCCACCACTTAGGCAAATGGCCCAAGATTCCCTATGTTCATTGAACTCCAGTGTCACCTGAACTTTGCTCCTCCTGCTGCATCTTCTATGCCTCCATGCCCTGGCCTCTAAATCTGAGGGGAATTCTTGATTTTGACCCTGCTGACTATCCACCCTTATCTCCTTCACCTCATGAACCACCTCCCTTGGAATCCATACCCATACCCACCTCTAACCCCTCATAACTCTCAGAACCTTTATCTCTATACCCTACCCTTTCCCCACCAGCACAAAACCCTTCATCCCACAATTTGCCTGCTCCTACTAGGTCACATCATCCCTTTCTAAAGACTGATTCAGAAAACTCAAATATTAATAGGGCTTGTTGGTTCCCCCTCAGGGAGGTTATAATGAACTTCAGCAACTTTTTAAAAAAGTATTTTATAAGCTTAAAACAGACTTTTTCAAAGGTGTAAAGGAGGGAGACCCATCATGGTGGCAGAATAGATGGAAGCTCTGACTGCTTGCCCCCAACACCTTATGGATTTGTGACTAAATTGCAGGGAAACTGGCATGAAAAACCAGTTGAAGTAAAGCTGATCTAAAATATTGTGAACAGGGAATGCAGAGAAAAGACTGGCTACACGGAGAGGGTGAGCCAACATGCACAGTTGTGCAGCTGGGAAGCTGGTGGTGGAGCCCCCACCTTACTGGGAGCATGTGGTCTAAGCCCCATATCTCCAATTAAAAAATAAAAAAACAGAGAAGAAAAAGGGAAGTCGTGTAGCATTGGGGGGGGGAGGGGGCAGTGGAAATTTGATTCACCACAGCATCCCAGGCAAAGAAAGACCTCTTTGCTGCAGCACCAGGGATAATTGCCCTGAACTTGGATTGGGGAGGGGAGAAATAGAAAAACTCCACACTGGTCCACAGCACAGGGAGCCGACAAGTACACCTGGCAATGTCTCTAAAAGAGCCTCCAGCCCCTGGTAGATCTCTAGGCAGAGAGCCAGATGTGAGCTGGTGTCTGTGCCTAGGGGGGAAGAAATAGAGACTGGACTTCCCTATTCCACTTCCACTTCAAGCTCATTGAAGGTGCTCTGTTCCCAACCTGCAAATCTGCTGGTCTGGCCCATTCTGCTATGATCCCAAACAAGCACAGGGTTGGAAATCTACACCCCTATGGGTTGGTCAGACAGTGTACAGGAGAAGGACACTTGGCCAGTGGAGCTTGGAAAGAAGCCCTGCCCCAAGCAGCCAGCTGTGCATAGGGACTGATTTTTATTTTTATTTGGTTTTTAATCCTCTCCTACCCTGAAAGGCAGCAGGGGAGCTCCAGGGAGCCAGGTGGAACTGAATTGTTGCAGCAGTGTGGGTTTCAGTCCTAATGTGTTTCTGTGCCAGAAACAGAGGGGCAGGTGCTGGGCCCTTGTGAGGCATTACAGGGAAGCAGATCCAAGTTTTCCAGTGAGTACAGCCAGCCAGCTCAGCTCTGGGAAAAAGAGCAAGTGCCCGCCTCCCCTCCTACAGACTACAAGCACTATCCTCAACAGAAGTCTGCTTAAACCACCCCAGCCAGATCCTAGATACCCCCATAGAGAAAAAATCTGTGGGAGAAGGAAAAGCACTTCAGAGAAGGGACATTCAAGTCCTGAAGCAAACCTAGTCTCTGGGTTTTAGAGGACTTGCCCACCAGACTGCTTGGGTCTCTGCGCTGCAAAGTGTCAGACTGGTGGCAAAAAGTCAGAAAAGGATAGTGACTGACATTGATTGCACCGAGAATCTGGGAAGCCTATGACTGGCACACAAAGGGGCCAGTCTTGGACAACATCTGAGCAAAATCCCTCAAGTGCTACAAACAGCAGATCCAAATGGTGAACATAGTAGACACCAAAATCTGTGAAGCCAGACACCACTTGTTTTTCTTTTTATTTCTTGAATTTTATTTTGTATATAATCTTTTTTTTTTTTAATTTTACTTTGTTTCTACTTCCTTTTTTTTTTGGCTCACATTCCTTACTTCTTTCCTTCTCTACATCTATTTTTTGTCTTTCTCTTAGCTTTAAATATCTTTTATTTTATTCTTTGTTTGTCTTTCTCTATTTCATACATTATTTTATTCCATATTATCACCTTTTGAATTATTTTATATATATATATATATATTCTTTTTGCTATTCTTATTTTTTTCTTTCTTTTCATCATCTTTTTAAAATTTTGTTTACAATCTTCTCATTCATCTTTTTCTTTCTGTTCTAATCCTCTAGGTCTCTTTATTATAATATTCCTTTTTATTTTCCTTTCTCCCTCAATTATTTTCTTATGCTTTCTTGTTGGTAGAGTGTATGTTTTAGTTCCCATTATTAGTTTTTAGCGTGTGTGTGTGTGTTGCTGCTGTTATTGTTTTCTGTTTGGTCCTGATTTGCCTTGTCATTTTCTGTCAGCACCTATAAAACAGCTGTCATGACATGGTTGGGTTGAGTCACATAGGTAGCCAGCCCGAGGACCAAGCTAACACACAACAGAGACATCAACAACCTTGAGCAAATTACAATAGGAGGGCCTACATACCCCACAGAAAGGTAATTACCACAACACCCAGCTCAAAATATCAAGGAATCTACACCACTGGGTCCCACAAGATACCCACTATAAAATGCCAGCCCACCAGGACTGGGAGACATAGACGATCAACCTAAAAAAAAAAAAAAATTTAAGGCAACCAAAATTGGGAGAAAAATAAACAACATCTGCAATAAAAATAAATTAATTAATAAGAAAAAGGGAAAAACAAACAACAAAAGCCCTGATCTAGACAGCTTCACAGGGGAGCTTTATGAAACATTCAAAGATGAACTAATACCTATCCTCCTCAAACTATTCCAAATAATTAAAGAGGAAGAGAAACTTCCAAGCTTTTATAATGAGGCCATCATAATATTAATTCTAAAACCAGATAAAAACACTACAATAAAAGAAATTTACAGGCCAATATCCCTGAACAACATAGATGCTAAAATTGTCAACTATATATTAGCAAATCAGATCCAGCAATAGATTAAAAAGATCATTCACCATGACCAAATGAGGTTTATTCTGGGGATACAAGGCTGGTACAATATTCACAAATCAATAAATATGAAGAAAAAATAAAAGGGCTCCCAATTGGAAAGTAAGAAGTAAAACTGTCATTATTCACAATTGACATGATATACATAGAAAACCCTAAAGACCCCACTAAAAACTACTAGATTTAATAAATAAATTCAGCCATGCAGCAGAATACAACAACATCCAAAAATCAATTACATTCTTATACACCAATAATAAACTCTCAGAAACAGAAACCAAGAAAACAATCCCACTTACATTACAACAACAACAAAAAAACGTACTTAGGAAAAACTTAAGCAAGAAGTAAAAAACCTGTACCCTGAAAACTACAGGGCATTGAAAAAAGAGATAGAGGAAAATATAAGCAAGTAGAAGAATATACCGTGTTCATGGATTGAAAGAATGAACATCATTAAAATGTCCACACAACCCAAAGCATTTCATAGATTCAATGCAATTCCTACTAAAATACCAGTGTCATACTTCACAAATATAGAACAAATACTTCAAATGTTTATATGGAACCAAAAAAAATATATGAATAGCCACAGCAATCTTGAAAAAGAAGAACAAAGTTAAAGGGATCACAATCCAGATTTTATGTTATACTACAAAGCCATTTGTAATCAAAACAGCCTGGTGCTGTCATAAGAACAGGCATATAGATCAATAGAACAGAACAAAGAACACAAAAGTCAATGCAAGTCATTATGCTCAATTAATATTTGACAACAGAGGCAAAAGTATACAATGGAGTAAAGACAGTCCCTTCAATAAAGAGTGTTAAGAAAACTGAACAGGTATTTGCAAAAAAAGGAAACTACACTACCAACTTACATCATACACAAGAATAAACTCAAAATGAATAAAAGACTTAAATGTACTTCATGAAACCATAAAAATTTCAGAAGAAAACATGCAGCAAAATCTCCTACATCTCACAGCAGAATTTCCACTGATATGTCACTTAGGACAAGATAAACAAAGGTTAAAAAGAAATGGGGCTACATCAAACTAAAAAGCTTCTGCACAGCTAAAGAACCCAGCATCAAAATGAAAAGAGAACCCACTATGTGGGAAAACATATTTCCCAATGACACATTTGAAGGGATTAATTTCCAAAATATATAAAGTATTCATACAACTCAACAAAAGGGAGACTCCCCAATTAAAAAATTGGCGGAGGAACTGCATAGATACTATTCCAAAGAGGACATATAAATGGACAAGAGATATATGAAAAAATACTCAACGGAAAAGATAAACAAGATTGATAGTCCCTTAGCTAGACTCACCAAGAAACAAAGAGAGAGAAGCCAAATACATAAAATCAGAAATGAAAGAGGAGAGATAACTGACACCATAGAAATATAAAATATCGTTAACAACTACTATGAACAATTATATGGCAACAAATTCGAAAATCTAAGCGAAATGGACAAATTTCTAGAAACACATAGTCTCCCAAAACTGGATCAGGAAGAGATAGAAAACTTGAATAAACCAATAACAACAGAAGAAATTGAAGATGTAATCAAGACTCTCCCAGCAAACAAAAGCCCAGGCCCAGATGGCTTCACGGGGGAGTTTTACTGAACATTCAAAAAAGAACTAATACCCATTCTCCTCAAACTAATTCAAAAAATTCAAGAAGAAGGAAGACTTCCAAACTCATTTTATGAAGCCAGCATAATTCTAATTCCCAAACCAGAAAAAGACACAACAAAGAAAGAAAACTACAGGCCAATATCCCTGATGATCATAGATGCCAAAATCCTAAACAAAATACTAGCAAATCGAATCTAGCAATACACCAAAAAAATTATCCACCATGACCAAGTGGGATTCATCACAGGGATGCAAGGCTGGTACAATATTTGCAAATCCATAAATGTGATACACCACAAAAATAAAATGAAGAATAAAAACCACATGATAATATCAATAGATGCTGAAAAAGCCTTCGACAAAATCCAGCATCCATTTCTGATAAAAACGCTCAGCAGTGTGGGAATAGAGGGATCGTATCCAGACATAATAAAGGCCATATATGAAAGACCTACAGCCAACATCATACTCAAGGGGCAAAAACTAAAAGCATTTCCCTTAAGAACAGGAACAAGGCAAGGATGCCCACTTTCGCCACTCCTATTTAACATAGTACTGGATGTCTCAGCCACAGCAATCAGACAGGAAGAAAAAATAAAAGGGACCCAAACTGGAAAGGAGGAAGTGAAATTGTCATTATTTGCCGATGACATGATACTACACATAGAAAACCCCAAAGACTCCACCAAAAGTTTACTAGACTTAATAAACGAATTTGGCAAAATAGCAAGATACAAAATTAACGTCAAAAAATCGGTGGTATTCTTATACACCAATGATGAACTCACAGAAAGAGAAACTAAGCAAAGAATCCCATATACCACTGTGGCAAATAATTAAGATACCTAGGAATAAACTTAACCAAATAAATAAAGGACCTATTTGCAGAAAACTACAGGTCATTGAAAAAAGAAATAGAGAAAGATATAAAAAAGTGGAAGCACATACCCTGTTCATGGATTGGGAGAATTAACATCATTAAAATGTCCATATTACCCAAAGCAATATATAGATTTAATGCAATCCCCATCAAAATACCAATGGCATACTTCACAGAATTAGAACAATTACTTCAAAAGTTCATATGGAACCAAAAAAAGCCTCAAATAGCCACAGCAATCTTGAAAAGGAAGAACAAAGTTGGAGGAATCACAATACCAGATTTCAGGTTATACTACAAAGCCACTATAATAAAAACAGCCTGGTACTGGCACAACAACAGGTATGTAGACCAGTGGAACAGAATAGAGAACCCAGAAATGGACCCAAGGCAATATGCTTAATTAATATTTGACAAAGGTGGCAAAAGCATACAGTGGAGTAAGGACAGCCTCTTTAATAAATGGTGCTGGGAAAATTGGACAGCTACTTGCCGAAAAATGAAACTAGACCATCAACTTACACCCTACACGAGAATAAACTCAAAAGGAAAAAAAGGAGTTAAATATAACTCATGAATCCATAAAAATCCTAGAAGAGACTGTGGGCAACAAAATTTCAGACATCATACGCAGCAGAATTTTTACTGACACATCACCTAAGGCAATAGAAACAAAGGAGAAAATGAACACATGGGACTACATCAAACTCCAAAGCTTCTGCACAGCAAAAGATACAATCATCAAAACGGAAAGGCTACCCACTGTATGGGAGAGCATAATTGCCAATGATATATCAGATAAGGGGTTAATTTCCAATACATATAGTGTGATCATACAACTCCACAAAAGGAAGACAAGGAATCCAATTAAAAAATGGGCAGAGGAACTAAACAGACATCTCTCCAAACAGGACATACAAATGGCTAAGAAACATATGAAGAAATGCTCATCATCACTAATCATCAGAGAGATGCAAATCAAAACAACAATGAGGTATCACCTCACACCTGTCAGAATGGCCGCCATCAACAAATCATCAAACAACAAGTGTTGGCGAGGCTGTGGAGAAAATGGGATTCTACTACCCTGCTGGTGGGAATGCATACTGGTGCAGCCACTATGGAAAACAATATGGTGTCACCTCAAAAAATTAAAAACTGATCTTCCATTTGACCCAGTGATCCCACTTCTAGGAATATACCCTAAGAAGCATAAAACACCAATAAGAAAGAATATATGTACCCCATCTTTGTAGCAGCACTATTTACAATCGCTAAGATCTGGAAACAGCCCAAGTGCCCATCAGTAGACGAACGGATCAAAAAGCTGTGGTACATATACACAATGGAGTACTACGCAGCAGTAAGAAACAAAGATCTCTTATCTTTTGAGACTACATGGAGGGACCTTGAAAGTATCATCCTAAGTGAAACAAGCCAAACAGAGAAAGTCAAGTTTCATATGATCTCACTGATTTGTGGAATATAATGAACATAACAGTTTGAGGAATGGGGTAGTCCCAGAGACGCGGAAGCGGGGTACAGACTGACAAACCCCTAAGGAGTGGGGAGGTGGGGGAGGGATGAACCACAGAACTTATATGCATGTATGCATGAACAGTGGACATGGACAACAATGTGGGGAAGGGGCAGGGAGGGAGGGGGAGGGGGGAATCAGTGGGGTAAAAAAGAGAAACATCTATAACAAAAATTAATAAAAAAGAAAGAAAGAAAGAAAGAAAGAAAGAAAGAAAGAAAGAAAGAAAGAAAGAAAAAGAAGAAAGGAAAAAATACTCAACGTCTCTAATCATCACAGAGATGCAAAATAAAATGACAACAAGGTACCACCTGACACCTGCCAGAATGGCTTTTATCAACAAATCAACAAACAAGTCTGGCAAAGTTGTGGAGAAAAGGGAACCCTACTCCTAGTACTCTTCCAGTGGGAATGCAGATTGGTATAGCCACTATGAAAAACAATATTGCATTTTGTCAAAACATTAAAAACGGAACTTCTGTTTGACCCAGTGATCCCACTTCTAGTAATATATCCTAAGAATACTGAAACACCGATCAAAAACAATATATATACCCCTATGTTCACAGGAGCCCTTTTTACAATAGCTAAGGTCTGGAAACAGCCCTAGTGCCCATCAGTAGATGAGTGAGTGGATAAAAAGCTGTGGTATGTTTACAAAACAAAATACTATACAGATGTAAAAAAGAACATTCTCTACCCCTTTGAAATGACATGGAGAGACCTGGAGAGTATTAAAATAAGTGAAATAATTCAGTCAGAGAAAGACAAGTACCACATGATCTTACTTATATGTGGAAAGAATGAACAAAATAAACTGACAAACAGAATAAATCCAGAGACAAGAAAACAGGAAACAGACTGACATATTATAGGGAAAGGGAGAGGGAAAAAAGATTAACCAAAAAACTTATATGCATATATGTATAACCAATGGACACAGACAACAGTGTGGTAAAGGCATGAGTGGAAGTAAAGCAGGGTAGAGGGGGTTAATGGGGGAATAAAAAGGAACATCTGTAATACTTTTAACAATGATGATAAATTTAAGTATTAAAATTATTTTTAAAACCTTGTTAAACAGGACAGGAGAAACTCTAACCCTTAAGTCATCTCTAAAATCAATCTAGCAGAAAAAACTTCATGGAATTAGAAAGATGGAAGCAGGCAAGACCAGAGGGGAGGTGAGTGTATGAGAGAATGAGCTAGTGAGGGAGAGAGTGTGAGTGGACACGAAGGTGGACAAACAAAATCCTGCAGTGCAGAGACATAAAGCAGAAAGTTCCTGTGCTGTGGATAGGAGTAGCAAGCTACCATGGATAGCATCCCTTAAAATCACTTCTCCCTGCGCCACGAGAAGGTCCCACCATTTTGGAAGATAACAGGTATTCCCAGGGAAGAGGCAGTGGGAGTGGCTAGAGCTCAGCAACCTGAGCCCACCAGCACACCTGGCACCATCGGACCAGTGGACACACTGTGTCAACACAAACCAGTGCACAGTAGTGGAGCTCCCCAGGTGCTGGTCGCAGAAGTGGCAGACAGCTCAGAGCCCAGCACCATCCCCCACAGTAGCAGCCTGATCAGTGTTGAGATATATCCCCAGAAACAGAGACTGGGAAGCAGACAACCATCCCCAGGCAACAGAAGTACAGACCAGCAGCTGAGACCCTTTCCCAAAAACTACAACAAAAGCTGAGCAAAAATTAAGCCCCATGGGGCAGCAGCACTCCCCAGCCTCCAGTGGCTGGACGTGGAACTCCTCAGAGGCCTCTGTGGTCCAGTAGCTCACAAGAGCAGTAGGAAGCAGGAGCCCCAGAGAGACTGGTGCTATCCAGCTGCCCGCCCACAAAACCTGCATGGTGCAGGGGCACCAGAGAGGCCTGTGTGACCCAGCAGGGATTTTGAGATTCAGTAACTCATGAAACTTGCGGGTTGCTGAAACACCAGAGAGGCCTGTCTGACCCAACACGGACTGTGCCATCTAGTTACCAGCAGGACCTGCAAGGTGTTGAAGAACCAGGAGGGCCAGTGTGACCCAGCTGCACACAAGATAGGCATAGAAAATGTGCAAAATGAAGGTAAAGTAATAGAAGCTAGGCAGAGGATCTCCAAAGACCAAATGGGAATTACAACTAAAATAAAGAAAAATCCTCAGAAAAAAGCAACAGAAAAACAGCAAGACAGGACCATATAACCAGGAACCCTGGTAGGATCAGCGGAGGCAGGAGAAGGTGGCAGGCTGGGAGCCCACGAACAGCAGCAGTCTTAGATGAGAGCAGCGCCCTTGGAGAATAAAGACCAAGCCCACTCTACAGTGCAGAGAGCAAGCACAGAGTGCTAAAATAGCCACAGACACTCACCTGGGAGCTAAGGAAGAGAGAGGGCAGACTGGGCTGGAAATCAGTGGGGACACCCAGAATTTAGAGGGCACTCAGAGTTATCATGAGTTGTGGCCACAAAAGACGGTGGCCAGTGTGTGTGCTCCTTCCCCAAGCTGTGGGGAAAAGCAGCAACCTCCCCCCTAGGAGATTTGACCTTTCCAAGGTGAGGCAAAGAACTGCAAATTGAGGCTCATTAATAACTAGCATCTATCCCACCCTCTGGAAATCCTCTTATGCAGAACACCAAGACTACATTCCAAGGCACTGAGTAACTGAGACTACTAGCCACCAGAAAAAAGCTAGAGGATAACTGAACGATTCCTGGGCTTGCATATCTATCCAGGAAAGTAAGACTTGACAGTGGTGTTTAATGTGGGCCCACCAGGCTATTCCAAAGCCAGTAGAGGGAGCCACAAACAGCAGAACACCAACACCGACAGGGAAGATTTGGGAGGCTCCAAAACCCACTGAGATGGCCTAAATAGTGAAACAAAGAAACAAATCACAAATGAAAGAACAAGAGAACTATATCAAATATGATATCAATGAAATGCAGCTAAGCAAATTATCAGAGATAAAAGTTCAGAGCCATTATCTTGAGAAACCTCAACAGCATAAGTAAGGACATCAGCAGCATGAGTAAAGATATAAAAACATTGAAAATCAACCAAGTGGAAATGAAGAGTGACATAGCACAAATAAAGAAGACATTGGAAGGACTAATCAGCAGAATAGAGGAAGCTGAGGACCAGATCAGTGAATTAGAAGACAGGGTAGAAAAAAATCAATCAATAAAAAATCCAAAAGGAAAAACAAAACAAAACAGAAAGGTAGCTTATCAACCAAGTGGAAATGAAGAATGACATAGCACAAATAAAGGAGACATTGGAAGGACTAACCAGCAGAATAGAGAAAGCTGAGGACCAAATCAGTAAATTAGAAGACAGGGTAGAAAAAAATCAATCAATAAAAAGTCCAAAAAAAAAAAAAAAAAATTAAAAAACAGAAAGATAGCTTAAGAGTACTGTGAAACAACTGGAAACATAATAACATTCACATAATAAGCATTTGCAAAGAGGAAGAAAATGGGCAAGAATATATTTGAGAATTAGAGAATATATTTGAAGAAATAGTGACAGAAAACTTTTCTAACCTGGTGAAGGAAGCAGGCATTCAGATTCAAGAATCACAGAGAGCTCCAAGTAAGAAGAACCCAAACAGGCCCACACCAAAATACATAGTAATTAAAATACCAAAAACTAACAACAAAGAGAGAATCGTAAAGGTAGACAGAGATAAGCAACAGGTTATCTACAAAGAAAACCCCATAAGACTCTCAGCTGACTTCGCAACAGAAACACTAGAGGCCAAATGGGAGTAGCAGGACGTAATCAAGGTCATGAAATACAAGAATCTGAATCCAAAACTACAAAATCCAGCAAGGCTATCATTTAAAACAGAAGGTCAAATAAAGAGCTTTCCAGACAAAAAAAGGGCTAAGGTAATATATTAACACCAAACCAGCACTGCGAGATATGCTAAAAAGACTGCTGTAATTACTAGAAGAAATAGAAAAAAAAATAGAATCACATTAAACAAAAATGGCAATAAATAAGTACATATCAATAATCACCTTAAATGTGAATGGTTTGAATGCTCTGATAAAAAGACACAGAGTAGCTGACTGGATAAGAAAGCATAATTCACACATATGTTGTTTATAAGAGACCCACCTCACAACAAAAGACTCACATAGGTTGAAAGTGAAAGGATGGAAAGAAATTTTTTCAAGCAAATGGAAAGCAAAAAAAGGCTGGGGTAGCAATACTCATTTCTGATAAAGTAGATTTCAAATTGAAAGCCATAACTAGAGACAAAGAAGGCCACTACATAACATTGAAAGAATCTATCCAACAGGAATGTATAACCTTGGTGAACATATACACAACCAATTTAGGAGCAACAACATATATTAAAAATCTTTTGGAAGACCTAAAATGAGAAATTAATAGCAATACAATCATAGCAGGTGACTTAAATACCCCGCTGAAATCAATGAATAGACAAAAAATTAACAAGGAAACATAGACTCTAAATGAAGCCATAAATCAAATGGATTTAATAGATATCTGCGAAGAATTACACCCCAAAACTGCAGAATTCAGATTCTTCTCAAGTGCACATGGGATATTCTCAAAGATAGACCACATGTTAGGGCACACACTAGGTCTCTACAAGTTCAAGAAGACTGAAATCATATCAAGCATCTTCTCAGATCCCAATGGCATGAAACTAGAAATCAATTGCAACAAGAACATGCACACATTTGAAAACATGGAGGCTAAATAGCATGTTATTGAACAATGAATAGGTTACCATAGAGATCAAGGAAGAAATTAAAATCTTCCTGAAAGCCAATGAAAATGAACACACAACAACACAAATCTATGGGATGTAGCAAAAGCATTTCTGAAAGGAAAGTTCGTAGCACTCCAGGCCTACCTCAACAGCACAGAAAATTTCTAATAGACTATTTAACCTCACAACTTAAAGAACTACAAAGCAAACAAAAAGAAACCACAGAGAAAGTAGAGGAAAGCAAATAGTATAGATCAGAGCAGAAATAAATGACATGAAGACCAAAAAGTTAATTCAAAGGATTAATGAATCAAAGAGCTGGTTCTTTGAAAAGATAAACCAGATTCATGGACCGTTAGCTAGACTCTCCAAGAAACAAAGACAGAGAACCCAAATACACAAAATCAGAAATTAAAGAGCAGAAATAATAACTGACACCACAGAAACACAAAGGAATTTTAACAGATAATCTAAGCAAAATGGACAAATTTCTAGAAACACATAGTCTCCCAAAACTGAATCAGGAAGAAATAGAAAACTTGAACAGACCACCACCAACAACAACAAACAATTGAAGATGTAATCAAGACTCTCCCAGCAAACAAAAGCTCAGGCCCAAACAGCTTCACGGAAAAATTGTACCGAACATTCAAAGAACTAATACGCATTCTCCTCAAACTATTTTTAAAAATTCAAGAAGGAAAACTTCCAAACTCGTTATATGAGGCCAGCATAATTCTAATTCCAAACCAGAAAAGGACACTAGAAAGAAAGAAAACTACAGACCAATATACCCAATGAACATAGAGGCCAAAATTCTGAACAAAACACTAGCAAACTAAATCCATCAATACATCAAAAAAATTATTCACCAAGACCAAATGGGATTTATCCCAGGGATGTAAGGCTGGTAAAATCTTCACAAATCCATAAATGTGGGGGGACTGAAAAAAATGGCGGCAGAGTGAATGGAAGCTACCCAGACCATCTCCCAGGACCAAACTGGAATTACAACAAAAATAAAGACAAATAGTCAGGAAGGGGCAACCAAAAGGCAGCTTGGAGGTCCACATAACCATGGACACTTACTCAATCCTGGTAGGCATGCAAGGACATGAGAGGGGGCCAGGAACCCATGGTCCACAGAGGCCTGGGCTGGGACCAGTGGACACGGCTGGGACCAGGGGACTCGGCTGGAAGCTGCTGCCGCCTCGGCTGCAACCACCTGGGCTGAGACCAGAGGATTCAGCTGGAAGCTGCACCCTTGGCTGGAACCAGCGGCCACCTCCGCTGGGTCCTGCGACCTCACCTGGGTGCTACACTCTCTGCTGGGTCCTGTGGCCTCGGCTGGGGGCTACGCCCTCAGTTGGGACCAGCGGCCTCAGCTGGAAACTGTGCCCTTGGCTGGGTCCTGTGGCCTCAGCTGGGACCAGCAGCTGTCTCGGCTGGGTCCCACGACTTCGGCTGGGTACTACACCCTCAGCTGGTGCTGCAACCTAGGCCGCCCTTAGCTGGGAGCAACACCCTCAGGTTAAAGTCCCAGGTCGCTCCACCACACAGAGCCCAGACTAAGGCTAAATTGGCAGCAGCCACTCACCTTGGGCTCCAGCAGAGGGAAGGAAGACTGGACTGGAACTGTGTGGGGACACTTGGGATTTGGAGGGTGCTCAGAGCTTTTGTTGAGTGCAGCCACACATGACTGTGGTCATCTTACTCCTTCCCAGGGCCCTGGGGAGAGGCAGCGGTCCCTCCCTCGGAGATTCAACCCCACCCAGTGGCCATTGAAATGCTAATTGAGGCCAATTAACAACCAGCAGCTGCCCCACACTCGGGAAATCCTCTTACACTGAGCCCCTGAGGGAGTTTTTCAGGCAACTCAGAAACCAAGGTTCTTCAGGTGAACACTACTAATAGCCTCCAGGCAAAAAAGCTAGAGGATAGCTACCATTCCCTGGGCTAGCAACTCTAACCAAGAAAGTTAAGACTTAACAGTGGTGTTTAAAGTGAGTCCTCCCTGCCTCATCCAAACCCAGGAGAGGGAGCCACAAACAGCAGAACACCAACACCCACAGGGAAAATTTGGAGACTCCAAAGCCCACTGTGATAGCCAAAATGGTGAAAAACAGAAACAAAAGCCAAATAAAAGAACAAGAGACCTCTAAAAAAGATGAGATAAATGAGGTGCAGTTAAGCAAATTAAGAGAACTAGAATTCAGAGCCATGATCTTGAGGAAGCTCAACAGCATGTGTAAGGACATGAGCACCATGAGTAAAGACATAGAAATGTTGCAAATCAACCAGGTGGAAATTAAAAACCACCAAGAAGAAATGAAGAATGACATATCAGAAATAAAAAACACATTGGAAAGTCTAAATAGCAGAGTAGAGGAAGTTATCCTCTATCTTTTTGCCTGGAGGCTGTAGTTTCAGTACTTGATGGGACTCGGTTTGTAGCCCCAAATGAAAATAAAAATCCCTGAGGTGTTCAGAGTAAAAAAATTTTCAGTGGGTGGGGCACATGGTTTCTGGCTGTTAATGAGCCTCAATTTGCACTTCTCTGGCCTGGCCTGGTGATGTTAATTTCCTGAGGGAAGGACTTTCTTTTCCCCAGGGCTCTGGGAAAGGACTTTTTGAATAAGGTGGCTACTGTACTGTGAGGGAGTGACTTGGCACAAAACTTCCATTGTTATTTCAGCTCTCCAAGCTCCAGAGTCTCACCACACAGTTCTAGTGTAGTCTGCTCTCCTTCTGCCAGAACTCAAGGTGAGTGACTGTAGCTGATTTAGTGCTTTGTGCCAGCTCTCTGCACTAAGGAGCTGGCTTGATATTTTTACCCTGAGGGAGCTGCTCACAGCTAAAAAAAAAGCTGCTGTCTGTGGGCTCCCAGACCATTCTTTCATAGCTCTGCAGTTCCTATCAGGCTCAATTTAGTGTCCTCTTTCTGACCACAATTATATGGGTCCTCTCCAGCTGCTTTTCTGTTGCTTTTTTTCTGACAATTTGTCTTTACTTTAGTTGTAATTCCAGTTTGGTCCTGGGAGATGGTTTGTGTAGCTTCCGTTCACTCTGCCATCATTTTACAATCTCCCTGGTTTTGGCTTTTCAATTGGAATTAACTTCTGAGAGTCTGAACAAAAAACCTTTGCCTTATAAATGAGAGCTGAACTAGTTCAACTATGAAGATAAGGGGCACACCCTCATTCCAGCCTGAATCTCAGGTGTTCTTTGGCAACTAAGAATCTTTGTGGAGGTGTCAGAAGTCATTCTTCAATATGTGCAGTAGCCTCATAGGGAATTCCATTTCAATTGGAATTAACTGACTGGTTCATGTAGGGGAGCGTCCATAAGTTTTGGTCAACCTGCACCCTGAGCCCTTCTGGTTGTTTTAGACAGCCAGGTGAGAAACTGAGACTCATAAATAGGTTGAATGTGACTCAGGGGGTGAGAGGCTTGTGAAGTCAAACCCATAAGCAGCACACTCTGACCCACTACATAAAATCCCTAAAATTTTGCTCAGACTCTGAATATATATAAAACACCTAAAAGTGTGCCTCTAAGGATGGAAACTCCAGACCCCAGCATTCATTAATATTTCAGATAGGAATCCTTAACTTGCAAGTGATTTACAAAAATCTAAAGATTTAGATAAAAATTATATCAACTCAAAATAGACAAAATGCAGTTGTCTTGGTGCCTAAATTAATTTTTTGCATGCAAAATTTTTTTTAATTTTGGCTCTAAAATTAAACTAAATAAATGAATGGAAGGCATAGCTTCATTTGGAAATTATTATTATTATTGCTATTATTATTATTATTATTTTTATCTTTATTGTTGACTCTATTACAGATGTTCCTCATTTTTCCCCCATTGACCCCCTCCTCCACATTCTCACCCCCCTCCTGCCTTTTGCCACACTGTTGTCTGTGTCCATTGGTTATGCATATAAGTTCTTTGGTTTATTTCTTCCCACCCCTCCCCAACCCCCTTCCCTTTCAAGTTTGTCAGCCTAGCAACCAATTTGTACTTCTTAATTCCTTCACCTTCTTCACCCATTAACCCAACCCCCCTCCCATCTGGCAACCAACGAAATAGTCTCTTTATCTATGAGATTGTTTCTGTTCTGCCTGTTCATTTTGTTTGTAGATTCCATTGTCGATAGATATGTATTCATTGCCATTTTGTTTGTTCATATATTTTATCTTTTTCTTCAAAAAGACCCTTCAACATTTCATATAATAATGGTTTGGTGGTGATGAACTCCTTTAACTTTTTCTTGTCTGAGAAACTCTTTATATGGCCATTGATTCTAAAGGCCAGCTTTGCAGCATAGAGTAATCTTGGTTGTAGGTTCTTGTGTTTCATCACTATGTGTATTTCTTGCCACTCCCTTCTGGCCTACAAAGTTTCTTTTGAGAAATCAGCTGACAGTCTAATGGGAACCCCCTTGTAGGTAACTAACTGCTTTTCTCTTGCTGCTTTTAAGATTCTCTCTTTGTCTTGAACCTTTTACATTTTGATGATGATGTGTCTTGGTGTGTGCCTCTTGGGGTTCATCTTGTTTGGGACTCTCTGTGCTTCCTGGACTTGTATGTCTGTTTCCTTCCAAGTTAGGGAAGTTTTCAGCCATTATTGTTTCATATAGGTTTTCAATTTTTTGCTCTCTCTCTTCTCCTTCTGGCACCCCCAAGATGCGAATGTTGGCACACTTGAAGTTGTCCCAGAGGCTCCCTACACTATCCTCATTTTTTTTCTTTTTTTTTTTTTTTTTTTTTTCTTTTCTGATTGGGTGTTTTTTGCTTCCTTGTATTCCGAATCAATGGTTTGCTTCTTGGCTTTACCTACTCTACTATTGAATCTGTGTAAATTATTTTTTTAATTTCAGTTAGTGCTTCCTTCATTTCTGACTGGTCCTCTCTTATGCTCTTGAGGTCCTCACTAAGTTTGCTGAGGTTCTCACTAAGTTTATTGAGCATCTTTATAAGCAGTATTTTGAACTCAGCATCTGTTATTTTGCTTAACTCCATTTTGCTTAGTTCTTTTCTTGGGGTTTTATTCTGTTCTTTCATTTGGGACCTGTTTCTTTGTCTCCTCATTTTGGCTGCCTCCCTGTGTTTGTTTCTATGTATTACTTAATGAGAAGTATAGGACTAGCTGAGACCAGATGTTGTTTGTTTGAAAGAATTTAGGAAAAACCTGAAGCAGGATCTAAGACACGCCAATCCTATGGTTAAGCAACTGGCAAAAGCATGGGTGGGCCTGAAAGTTTGGTGGGGTGGGGCTTCAGGGAATCACCAGGGCGGGGCCAACAGTGTGAGCCAGGTTGCTAAAGTCCCAGGTATGGAGGCTGTCTGCCGTCCCAGGGAAGGCTCACCAAAGGAATAAAGGCCTCTAACAGCACGTTTGTCCCAGAGAAAGCCCCCTCTCCAGCCCTCGCTCCAATGCCAAACAGCTCAGTTCTTCCCTGTATGTCTCTGGCGCCCCTCGAGCTGCCTCCCCTCCAAGCTTAGAGGGAGTGAGTTTGATAAGTTTGTGTGCAGGCCCTTTAAGAGGAGTTGCCTGAGGCTCCAGCCGTGTCAGCCTCCCTGAGCCTCAGTTCCTGCTGGTTTTTCAAGCCAGAAGTTATGGGGACTTCTCTTCCTGGCACTGGAACCCTGAGCAGGGCACTTGGTGTGGGGCAGGGACCCTTCAGTCCTCAGGGAGGAACTTCCCTGCCGAGGTGTACTCCTGATTTTTATTTGACACACATGGGTGTGGGACCAGCCTGTCCGCCTCCAACCCTCCTACCAATCTTGATGTGGCTGCTGCTTTAATTCTGTAGTTGTAGGACTTCCATTCAGCTTGATTTCAGGTGGTTTTGAATGATGGTTGTTCTGTACTTTAGTTGTAACTTTGCTGTGGTTGTGGGATGACGTGATACTGCATTTACCTGTGCCGTCATCTTGACCAGAAGTCCTTGATTTGAAAATTAGAAGCTTCTAAGAAGCACAGATAAATTCTTAAAGAAATAAAAATTTTAGAGAGTCTTTTGAACCCTTCTGAAGCTAATCAGTGCATACACCCATTCTACACTCTTCTTTAGTTTCCCCGCTGTATCTTTTGATCTCTGAGCTGCCTTGTCCAGACCTGCCCTTCTCCTCCCTTCTTTCTTTCCCTACTATCTCATTCACTATCACTTTCTACTGACTTAAGGGAAAATGAAAATGGAAATTCTAACAGATCCCTTGGAGAAAAGCTCATCACAGCCAGAGAGGAACCAGTAATTTTTCCTGTATTTATCCAGGACCCTGAATGGGTTCACCAGGAATTTAACTGTTAGAACATATATTCCTGACTACTTTAACCTTTTCCAATTGATATACTGACAGTTTTATGGGAACAAAAGCAACAAACTTACTAAGTAAGGTTTGCAAGAAAACTCCTGTAGAGAAATCTGTCCACTTTAAGGATTATAGAAAACTGAAATGGGATATAGATGAAGAAGAAAACCAAACAAACATAGGGTTATTCTGAGGACCACAAGAAGGTGTTTTCCCTTCTCCTTACTAGTAGTTTAGGAGAAATTAAAATTACCATAAAAAGAGGGAAGTTATAATTTCATATCTGAGTCCCTATAATTCTCCTATACTTCTAGTAAAGAAACTAAATGGGGGAAAATGGTGATTTGTACAAAATCTCAGGGTTATAAAAACTTTAGAATGTTGTATAAGTAGCAAGGCTTTTTAATTTTCTAAGGCAGCCAATAAATAATGGAAAATAGGTTGCAGAATTATTAGATGTCACACACAAAAAATTAAACAATGAACACATCAAAAATTCCAGGACATTCTAAGCCTACTACCCTGAAAGCAAAAAAAAAAAAAAGATATAGCTAAGGATACAGCTAGACCTGTTTTACCATTCCTAAGGGAAACGGACAGAGGTTCCATGTATCCAAGACTTTATGGCTCTCAGAGGTGACCCTAAGCTGTGTGTTGTCTGAAAAAAAAATACTCAAATTGAAAAAAACATTCCAAAAATAAGCGAATAAATGTGTTGAGGTATTAAAATAAATAAACAAACAAAGTACCATCCTTGTTTGACAAATACAGTACAGTGTTTAGAGAGCCAGAGATATTTCTCCAGAAATAATTCAAAGCCCACCAGATCTTATCAGGGTCATTTTTTAAAATGCAAATTTCTAGGAAGTAATCTTTATTGAAAGAAAACAAACACCTTAACTATCTAAACAAATCAATTTAACTTATTTCAGCTATTTCTTTATAAATCAGTACATTTAATAAGAGTTATTAAATATCTGGATATTTTGAAATAATATGAAATACTGACACATTGATTGCTAGGGATGTCTTGGGTTTGTCTGCTTTTGGCTTTTATTGCAGAGGTGCTGTGGAGTAGATTTGGAGCTGTTAATAAGTTTCCAGTGTTTTGTTAGAGGTGTGTTTCTTAAAGGTGTGCATGCCAGTAGAGGAAACTATATTTCTAAAGGTTATGAAATGTATTTATAAAAGTCAATCTAAAGAATACTAGTTGATTACTTTTTGTTATCATTGAAAATTGAGGTTTCTAAAAGTTGGAAATTCTAATTATGTTGGAAAGAACATATATGGTTTTGGTAATAAAAGACATGAGGTATGAAAATTCATTTTTTGAGGAAAAAGAAAGTGTGTTGTTTTAAGCCCAAGTGTCCATCAACAGATAAATGGATAAAAAAGCTGTGGTATGTATATACAATGGAATACTATGCAGTTGTAAGGAAGAAAGATCTCTTATCTCTAGTGCACTGCTGGTGGGAATGCAGACTGGTGCAGCCACTATGGAAAACAATATGGTGTTACCTCAAAAAATTAAAAATTGAACTGCCATTTGATCTAGTCATCCCACTTCTAGGAATATACCCTAAAAAGCCTAAAACACCAATCAGAAAGAAGATATGTACCCCATGTTCATAGCAGCACAATTTACAATAGCTAAGATCTGGAAACAGCTCAAATGTCCATCAGTAGACGAATAGATAAAAAAGCTATGGTACATATACGCAATGGAGTACTATGCAGCTGTAAGAAAGAAAGATATTTTATCTTTTGAGATAACATGGAGGGACCTGGAGAGTATTATCCTGTGAAACAAGCCAATCGGAGAAAGATAAATATCACACAATCTCACTTATTTGTAGAATATAATGAACAAAACAAGCTGATGAACAAAATAGACCCAGAGACCTAGATGTAGGGTACAGAATGACAAACCTCAGAAGACAGGAGTGGTGGGGGCAGAGAAGAGATAAAACCACAGAGCTTATATGCATGTATGCATAACCATGAACATAGACAACAATGCTGGGGGCAGCAGGATTGGGAGGAGGGTGTCTATGGGGAAAAAAGGAGAAACATCTGTAACAAAATTAATTAATTAATTAATTAATTAGTAAGTAAATAAATAAATAGACATTTAAAGAAAAAAAAGTGAGTTGAGCCCTGGCTGGTTTTCTCAGTGGTTAGAGCATTGGCCTGTGGTCCAGAGAGACCCGGGTTTGGTTCTTGCTAAGGGCATGTTTCTCGCTTGCAGTTTGTCCCCGGCCCTGGTGGATTGTGCAGGTGGCAGCCACTCAATGTGTCCCTTTCATGTCGATGTTTCTCTTTCTCTCTCTTCCTCTCCCTCCCTCTATGTCTGAACAAAAAATGAAAAAATGTCCTCGGGTGAGGATAAAAAAATAAATAAATAATAAAAAGCAAGTGAGTTGTTATAAGGATAGTTTTTTGTTTTTTTTTTCCTGAATGAGTAAGAATGTTTGTGAAAGTTGTAGAAAGGTTTGCAAAGGTTTGCTTTACAAATTCCTTTGTTTTATTCTAAAGAATTAAGCAACAGGAGAGAGCAGGTTTAAGGTTTTGTTTTTGTTTTTCTTTTTATAAACTTAAAACTTTTACAAACTTTTATAACTTTCATAAACCTTTACAAACCTTTTTACAACTTTCACAAATGTTCTTACTCATTCAGAAAAGAAAATTATTCTTATAACAACTCACTTTCTTTTCTTTAAATGTCTTTATTTACTTACTAATTTCTTACTTAATTAATTAATTGTTACTAAAAAGTTATCAAGCCCGGCTGGTGTGCCTCAAGGGTTGAGCATTGACCCATGCACCAAGAGGTTGCTGGTTATATTCCCAATCAGGGCACATGCCTAGGTTGTGAACCAAAACCCCAGTCAGGGGGCATGCAGGAGGTGGCCAATCGATGTTCTCTCTCATCTGTCTCTCTCCCTCTCCTTCCCTCTCTCTCTCAAAATATATAATAAATAAAGAAAAAAATTAAAAAGCAATTGAAAGCAAATAAGAAAAATCTTGCATCTTCTCTACAAAAAGTAATAATTTGAATTATTTGGATGGTCTTTATGTGTTTGTCTGTGTATTATATGTGGCATGATTTCTGCTTCCAGATGATATTACTAGGGTAATATTTTATTAAATACTTATATAGTTTAAGCAGAATCTTGTGGTCTAGACACAATATTTATTTATTTATTTATTTATTTATTTATTTGGTACATGCCCCTAGCAAGAACTGAACTCGAGACTCTCTGGTCCGCAGGCCAACACTCCAACCACTGAGCCAAACCAGCCAGGGCTGGAAACAATATTTAATATTAAAACCAGTTTAAGTTTAATTTTGTCTTTTATGTCTTTACCATAAAATACATTTAGTTTTACTTAGATTTACAAAAAGTTTATGATATAATCTTTTTTTTATCCTCACCTGAGGACATTTTTGCATTTAGCTTCAGATAGAGTGGGAGGGAAAGAGGGGGGAAGAGAGAGAGAAACATCGATGTGAGAGAGACAGACACATTGAGTGGTTGCCTCCCACATGACCCTAACCGGGGCCAGGGACAAACTGCAACCAAGGTACGTGCCCTTAGCGGGAACCAAACCTGGGACTCTTTGGTCCACAGGTCAATGCTCCATCCACTGAGCCAAACAGGCCAGGGCTATGATACAATCTTTTGGTTAAGTATATTTGACAACTTTCCCAAAGTTTAAATTTTAAGAGACTTTTTAACCAAGAGATAACTTTGAGCTATTCCAATGGGCCCTGGAGTACCTCAAGGATTTATTCTCTCCTTATAAGAAAAACATTTCAAACTAATTAGACCTATTTAATATGCTTAAAATTACATGGGAAGCTTTGTCAAATAAAAATAATAATAATAGGATAAGAGATCTTTCTTTCTTACAGCTGCATAGTACTCCATTGTGTGGAGAGTATTATCCTAAGTGAAATAAGCCAAGCGGAGAAAACAAGTACCACATGATCTCACTTGTATACAAAATATAATGAACATAACAGTCTGAGGAATATGGTAGACCCGGAAACATGGAGGTGGGGCGTGGACTGACATCCGTCAGAGGAGGGGGTGGGGGGGGTGGGAAGAGATAAACCACAGAACTTATATGTGTGTATGCATGACCGATGGACATGGACAACGGAGCCGGGGATGGGGCGGGTGTGGGGTGGGGAAGGGGGATGCCAATGGGGTAAAAAAAAGGAAAAACATCTCTAACAAAAAAATAAATTAAAAAATTTAAAATAAAAAAAAAGGAAAGGCAAAAAATATATAATAATAATAATAATAGCTGTTCTACTTTTTAGATATATTTTTATTAAAGTGGACATTTTAAAGATTTCAGTCTGCCCTAGGGAGAAAGTTGCAAAGATTCAAAGCCAAGTTCAAATAGGGAACTCCCAGGGGTAGAAGATGTCCTGTCAGTGACACCAGGGAAGCCAAAAGTAATGGTTCCCTATGAGGGCATCTAGCAGTGCTACTCCATGTGTTTGTGGTCAACACAATTGAAAGTTTATAAATTATTTCCAACACTCAATGCACACTTTCAATAAGCCATGCAAAACATTTGAAAATCTTGCATATTATTTGTTCTTTATATATTGAAATTGTGTATTAATCTAAAATTGTGTGTATATATAGACTTTATATTATTCTCTATGTCATTTTGCAGTGATTATTATTTACCAAGAACTTATTGTCTTAGAATGTTACAGTTTATAGAAAAGCAAAGTTTTCTTTTATCAACTGCAATATAATCAAATCTATAACCATGCCACTTTAAGTTTTGTAATTTTATAGATGGCCATTGTTTTACTCTAATGTGTTTGCAGATATGTTACATCTTTAGAAAATTTTTTAAGAAGGACTCTGTCTTACTCTAAAATACAGGTTTCTAAGCAGGTCATTATCTTTGAACTGGATGAAGATTTATAGAAATTTAAGGAATAACTGAATTCATGGAAATACTGGCAAGTAATCAGGATCAGGATAAACAAAAAAGGTTAGGGGACTAAATGAACTAAAGATAAGTATTATTCTTATGAGTCTGTTTTAAATATTGCTGATTTTACATCTTTTTGTTTTCCAAATATAATATAAAAAAGAGACATTCTGCAATATTATCAATGGCTTATTAACAACATTATAGGAGCTGATAAATTAGTAACATTCATTTCACAGTGTATTTCCAGGAGATGAAAACAAACAAAGACCACAACTCACAACCAGAAAAATGTCCATTGGGAAATACATTAATTAAAGACTATCTCCAACAGCGTTGGAAGGGACCTTACCTTATCAGATGCCTAACCACAAATGGACATCTGCCCGTATTTCTGATACCCCCCCTCCATCTACATTAGAAATCATAGACTTTTCAAGGGTGAAAATCCACTGACCACAGAGGCAGACAGCTATCCCAAGAAGTCAAGAAGGCCTATATGCTCACAAATTAATGTGTTCAAACCTTGGTCTTATATCATCTAATTGTTGATTGAATGTACATAAAATTATTTTTATATTGTTATTATCCTCCTCTGGGTTTCCTAACGGAATCAATCTCTGTCTCTCCAGATCCCCTCCCTTATTAGATCCTAATCAATGTTACTGGTTTAATACTGTTGCTTTTATTTTTGGTATATAAATGTTATACTAGATCCAGAAAAAAAAAACTTAAGACAAGCAGCATAAAGCCTTGGACCATGATAGTTCAAAAATTAGAAATGATCCAGAATATTTTTTAACAAGGACATTTAGGATCTGACTGCCTCCCACTCACCTGGCTTTTTAAAAAAATAATAATAGTAATTCAACCTTTAATGTCATCTAAGGTTTTGCTCTTTCCTCATCCCCAGTGGTCCACCCTGTTAAACAAGCCTTCCTTGCTCCATGGGACCCCATTACCCAACCAAAATGTTGGTCATCAGTGCATCCTTTGGATTGATTTATGAACAAAAGGGAGATGTGTGGATGAAAAGGAGCCACATGCTAACCTGACAAGCTCAGGAAAGGCTTGTGTGGAGGCCTTCCAAACTTGAAGACCTAAAATAACCACAAAGGATGGCCTGAAATTAAAACTGTTTTTTTGAAAATTTTTTTATTGATTTTAGAGAGAGGAGTAAGAGAGAGAGAAGGGGAGAGAGAGAGAGAGAGAGAGAGAGAAACACTGAAGAGAGAGAACATAGATTGGTTGCTTCCTGAATGCCCCTCACCAGGGATTGGGCCCACACCGGGGCATTTGCCCTGACCAGAAATTGAAC
This sequence comes from Molossus molossus, assembly GCF_014108415.1. Lineage (NCBI taxonomy): Eukaryota > Metazoa > Chordata > Mammalia > Chiroptera > Molossidae > Molossus > Molossus molossus. Next base: position 54,356,427 of record NW_023425377.1, on the reverse strand, counting down.
CAGTGACCCCTTGGTGCATGGGCTGATGCTCAACCCTGAGATACACTTTCTAGGCCACATTAGTGGTTTTTAAGTGGCTGACCTGTGCCCAAAATTGGTGACCCCATGGGGAGCTGAAAACCTTGGACCCTAGTGACCTCTTCCAAGAGTGAAGTGACTCACCATAGGAATTCAAAGGTCTGATGATCTGGCACCCCTGTCACTGCTCTGGAGTACAGAAGGACTTGGTTGATGCTGGGCCCCAAGACTATGAGTCTCTAGGGGTCAGAGTGGGGAAGAGAAAAAGAGAAAGATTTACTTCTGGATATCCCCATACAGGCCACCAAATGAAAGGTTAAAGTTAGTGGTGTGCAGGCAAGCTGAATAGCAATCCCAGATGGTGAATAAAAAATAAAAAAAATAAAAAAAATGGATATCTTTAAAGAAAAGGGGAAGGGGGAGGGGAGTATCCAGAAAAAAGGACTACACAGCACTGAGCGAAAAAGTATTGAATTGATGATGGCAGCCCCTAGGAGCTGGAGTCGTATCCATATATGTAGCCACTGTTAGAAAGCTTTCAGGTTTTAGAGGCATAGTCGGTGGATTTGGGCAGTGGGGTTGGGTCAACAGAAATGCAGATGTGTGATTAGGTGCTACTTTAGCAGTTTTTAAATTTCTTTTAAAGAGGGTCAAAATAGACTGGATTTATTTACTGTTTTTTGAAATTAATTAATTTATTTTTATTACAGAAGTTTCTCCTTTTCCCCCACTGATTCCTCCCTCCCACTCCCTCCCCACCCTGTACCCAGCTTTGTTGTCCATGTCCATTGTTCAGGCATACATGCATATAAGTTCTGTGGTTTATCTCTCCCCCACCATCCCCTCTTCTGGGGATTGTCAGTCTGTACCCCACTTCCACTTCTCTGGGACTACCCCATTCCTCAGACTGTTATGTTCATTATATTCCACAAATAAGTGAGATCATATGATAGTTGTCTTTCTCTGTTTGGCTTGTTTTGCTTAGGATGACACTTTCCAGGTCCCTCCATGTAGTCTCAAAGGATAAGAGATCTTTTTTTCTAATAGCTTTATAGTACTCCATTGTGTATATGTACCACTGCTTTTTTATGCATTCGTCTACTAATGGACACTTGGACTATTTCCAGATCTTACCTATTGTAAATAGTGCTGCTACAAATATGGGGGTATTCATTCTGATTGGTGTTTCAGGCTTCTTAGGGTATATTCCTAGAAGTGGGATCACTGGGTCAAATGGAAGTTCAATTTTTAATTTTTTGAGGTAACACCATATTGTTTTCCATAGTGGCTGCACCAGTCTGCATTCCCACCAGCAGTGTACTAGAGTCCCCTTTTCTCCACACCCTCGCCAACACTTGTTGTTTGATGATTTGTGGATGGCAGCCATTCTGACAGGTGTGAGGTGATACCTCATTGTTGTTTTAATTTGCATCTCTCTGATAATTAGGGATGTTGAGCATTTCTTCATATGTCTCTTGGCCATTTGTATGTCCTGTTTGGAGAGATGTCTATTTAGTTCCTTTACCCATTTTTTAATTGGGTTTTTTGTCTTCCTTTTGTTGAGTTGTATGAGCACTCTCTATATATTGGAAATTAACCCCTTATCTAACATACCATTGGCAATTATGCTCTCCTATACAGTGCTTGCCTTTCGATTTTGATGATTGTATCTTTTGCTGTGCAGAAGCTTTTGAGTTTGATGTAGTCCCATGTGTTCATTTTCTCCTTTGTTTCTGTTGCCTTAGGTGATATAACCGTTAAAATTCTGCTGTGTATGATGTCTGAAATTCTGTTGCCTACAGTTTCTTCTAGGTTTTTTATGGGTTGATGAGTCACATTTAACTCTTTTATTCATTTTGAGTTTATTCTTGTGTAGGATGTAAGTTGATGGTCTAGTTTCATTTATTTCAATGTAGCTGTCCAATTTTCCCTACACCATTTATTAAACAGGCTCTCTTTACTCCACTGTATGTTTTTGTCACCTTTGACAAATATTAATTGAGCATATTTCCTTTGATCCATTTCTGGGTTTTCTGTTCTGTTTCACTGGTCTATTTGCCTGTTCTTGTGCCAGTACCAGGCTGTTTTGATTACAGTGGCTTTGTAGTATAACCTGAAATTTGCTAATGTGATCCCACCCACTTTGTTCTTCTTTATCAAGATTGCTATAGCTATTAGAGGTCTTTTTTGGTTCCATGTGAACTTTTGAAGTATTTTTTCTAGTTCTGTGAAATATGTCGTTTGTATTTTGATGAGGATTGCATTGAATCTATAGATTGTTTTGGGTAGTATGGACATTTTAATGATGTTAATTCTTTCAATCAATTAACAGGGTATGTGTTTCCAATTCTTTATATTTTCCTCTATTTCTTTTTTCAATGACCTGTAGTTTTCTGCGAATAGGTCCTTTATTTCTGTTTTACGTTTATTCCTACATATCTTAATTTTTTTGCCGCAATGGTAAATGGGATTCTTTTCATAGTTTCTTTTCCTGTGAGTTTATCATTGGCGCATAAGTATGCCATTGATTTCTTGATGTTAATTTTGTATCCTACTACTTTGCCAAATTTATTTATTAAGTCTAGCAAATTTTTTATGGAGTCTTTGGGATTTTTTATATATAGTATCATGTTGTCTGTGAATAATGACAGTTTCACTTTCTCCTATCCAATTTGGATCACTTTTATTTTTTCTTCCTGGCTGATTGCTGTGGCTAAGTCTTCCAGTACTATATTAAATAAAAGTGGCAAAAGTGGTTATCGTTGTCTTCTTCCTGTTCTTGAGGGAAATTCTTTTAGTTTTTGCCCATTGAGTATGATGTTAGCTGTAGGTCTTTCATCTATGGCCTTTATTATGTTGAGATATGATCCCTCTATTCCCAGATCGCAGAGCGTTTTTATCAGAAGTGGATGCTGGATTTTGTCACAGGCTTTTTCAGCATCTATTGATATAATCATGTGGCTTTTATTCCTCATTGTATCTATGTGGTGTATCACACTTCTTGATTTGCAAATATTGTACCAGGCTTGCATCCCTGGGATAAATCCCACGTGGTCCTGGTGAATAATTTTTTGATGTATTGCTGGATTCAATTTGCTAGTATTCTGTTCAGGATTTTGGCATTTATGTTCATCAGGTATATTGGACCAGTTTTCTTTCTTTGTAATGTCTTTTTCTTGTTTGGGAATTAAAATTATGCTGGCTTCATAAAACAAGTTTTAAAGTCTTTCTTCTTCTTCAAGTATTTGAAATAGTTTCAGGACAATGTGTGTTAGATCTTCTTTGAATTTTCCGGAAAACTCCCCCATGAAGCCATCCGGGCCTGGGCTTCTGTTTGCTGGGAGAATCTTGATTACATCTTCAATTTCCTTTGTTGTTATTGGTCTGTTCAAGTTTTCTATCTCTTCCGGGAGTAGTTTTGGGAGACTGTGTGTTTCTAGAAATTTGTCCATTTTGCTTAGATTGTTGAATTTGTTGCCATATAATTGTTGATAATAGTTGTTAACAATCTTTTGTGTTTCTGTGGTGTCAGTTATTATTCTCCTTTATTTCTGATTTTGTGTATTTGGGTTCTCCCTCTTTGTTTCTTTGTGAGTCTAGGTAAGGGTCCATCAATCTTGTTTATCTTTTTAAAAGTGCAGCTCTTTGTTCATTGATCCCTTGAATTGTTTTTGTTTTTGTGGGTTTTTTTTTTACTCTATGTCATTTATTTCTGCTCTGATCTTTACTATTTCCTTCCTTCTACTTGCTCTGGGGTTTTCTTTTTGCTTGCTCTCTAGTTCTTTAAGTTGTGAGGTTAGATAGTCTATTAGAGATTTTTCTTGTTTCTTGAGGTAGGCCTGTATGCTATGAACTTCCCTCTCAAAACTGCTTTTGCTGCATCCCATAAATTTTGTGTTGTTGTGGGTTCATTTTCATTTGTTTCCAGGAAGTTTTTAATGTCTTCCATGTTCTCCTCGGTAACCCATTCGGTGTTTAATAACATGCTATTCAGCATCCGTGTTTTCAAATGTCTTTGTATGTTCTTGTTGCAATTGATTTCTAGTTGCATGCCATTGTGATCTGAGAAAATGCTCTATATGATTTCAATCTTCTTGAACGTGTAGAGACTTAGTCTGTGGCCTAACATGTGGTCTGTCTTTGAGAATGTCCCATGTGCACTTGACAAGAATGTGAATTCTGTAGTCTTGGGGAGTAATTCTCTGTAGATATCTTTTAAATTCATTTGGTCTAGTGTTTCATTTAGAGTCTCTGTTTCCTTGCTAATTTTATGTCTAGAAGATCTACCCCATGATGTCAGCCGGGTGTTAAAGGCCCGTGCTATGATTGTATTGCTATCAATTTCTTCTTTGAAGTCTTCCAGAAGATTTTTAATATATTTTGGTGGTCCAATATTGGGCGCATATATGTTTATCAAAGTTATATCTTCCTGTGGGATAGATCCTTTCAATATTATGTAGTGACCTTCTTTGTCTCTAGTTATAGCCTTCATTTTAATATCTATTTTATCAGACATAAGTATTGCTACCACAGCTTTTTTTTTTTTTTTTTTTTGCTTTCTGTTTGCTTGAAAGATTTGTTTTTATCCATTTACTTTCAACCTATGTGAGTCTTTGTTTGTGAGGTGTGTCTCTTGTAAACAATATATAGATGAGTCATGCTTTCTTATCCAATCAGCTACTCTGTGTCTTTTTATTGGAGCATTCAATCCACTTACATTTATGGTGATTATTGATATGTACTTATTTTTTGCCATTTTTGTTTAGTGTGGTAATATTTTCCTTTCTGTTTCTCCTGCTAATTACAGCAGTCCTTTTAACATTTCTTGCAGTGCTGGTTTGGTGCTAATGTATTCCCTTAGCCTTTTCTTGTCTGGGAAGCTTTTTATTTGACATTCTATTTTGAACGATAGCCTTGCTGGGTAGAGTAGTCTTGGATTCAGATCCTTGTTTTTCATGACATTGATTACTTCATGCCATTCCCTTCTGGCCTGCAGTGTTTATGTTGGAAAGTCAGCTGAGAGCCTTTTGGGTGTTTCTTTGTAGGTAACCTGTTGCTTATCTCTTGCTGCTTCTAGGATTCCCTCTTTGTCTTTATTTTTTGGCATTTTGATTACTATGTGTCTTGATGTGGGCCTGTTAGAATTCTTCTAAGTTGGGACTCTCTGTGGTTCTTGAACTTGAATGCCTTCTTCCTTCACCAAATTAGGGAAGTTTTCTCTCACTATTTCTTCAAATATATTCTCTAGCACTTGCTCATTTTCTACTTCTTCGGGAACTCCTATAATGCAAGTATTATTACGTTTCCAGTTGTCCCACAGTTCTCTTAAGCTGTCTTCCTGTTTTTTAATTTTTTTTTTCCTTTTGAATTTCTAATTGGTTGATTTTTTTCTTCCCCATCTTCTAATTCACTGACCCAGTCCTCAGCTTTTTCTACTCTGCTGTTTAGACCTTCCAATGTGTTTTTTTAGTTCTGATATGTCATTCTTCATTTCTTCTTGGTGATTTTTAATTTCCAACTGGTTTATTTTCAACATTTCTATGTCTTTACTCATGGTGCTCATGTCCTTACCCATGCTCTTGAGCTTCTGCAAGATCATGGCTCTGAATTTTAGTTCTGTTAACTTGCTTAACTGCACCCCATTTGTCTCATCTTTGGTAGAGGTCTCTTGTTCTTTCATTTGGCTTTTGTTTTGTGTTTCAACATTTTGGCTATCACAGTGGGCTTTGGAGCCTGCCAAATTTTTCCTGTCGGTGCTGGTGTTCTGCTGTTTGTGGCTCCATTTCCTGGGTTTGGATGAGGGACGGAGGACCCATGGTAAGCACCACTGTCAAGTCTTACTTTCCTGGTTAGAGTTGGTAGCCCAAGAATGGTTAAGTTATACTCTAGCTCTTTGTGTTGAAGCTATCAGTAGTTGTTACTTGAAGAGCCTTGGCCTGTCAGTTGTTCAGCACAAGGGGATTTCCCAAGGGTGGGGCAGATTTTGGTTGTGAATGGTCCTCAATTTGCATTTCAATGGCCATTGGGTGGGGTGGAATGTCCAAGGGAGGGCTTGCTGCCTCTCCCCAGAGCTTTGCGAAGGAGTAAGATGACCAGTGTCCTGCATTGCTGCAACTCAGCAAAAGCTCTTATCACCGTCCAAATCCTGAGGCAGTTCCATTCCAGTCTGCCCTCTTTCTGCTGGAGCCCAAGGTGATTGGCTGTGGCTATTTCAGCCTCTGTCCTGGCTCTGAGCTGTGGAACTGCTTGGGACTTTAACCTGAGGGTGCTGCTCACAGCTAAAGCTGCTGCTGTCTGTGGGCTCTCAGTCCCCCTCTCGCACATTGCAATCCTACCAGGATTGAGTTAGTGTCCCTGGTTATATGGCCCTCCAAGCTGCTTTTCTGTTGCTTTTTTCTAATGATTTGTTTTTATTTTCTTTGTAATTCTATTTTGGTCCTGGGTGATGGTCTGTGTAGCTTTTATTTACTCTGCGCCATTTTGGAATCCTTCAGTTTTTAGTTTTTTTTATATGGTTTGATTTCTGGTGTCTCACATATCCTGTCTGATACATCTTCCTGGTCTTGTTCTCCTGTGGTAGGGAACATTACAAAATAACCATTAAGAAGTGTATTGCCTTGTAAGTCTCAACATTTTTCTTTGTTGAAGGTGTATTTTTTAAAAGTGGAGGTGTGTTTAAAATGTGTTTATAAGAGTCAATATAAGAAATGCTGATTATCATTGAAAATTGACGTTTCTAAGAGTTAAAATTTCAGGAAAAATCAGGAATGTGGAGGCAGGCAGGACTGGAAGGAGTATGAGTGTGTGAGAGAGTGTCAGTGGACATGAAGGTAGACAACCAAACTCATGCAGTGCAGAGACACAGAGAAGAAGGTTCCTGTGCTATAGATGGGGGCAACTGAATACCATGGTAAGCAGCTCTTCAGGGTGCTACTCCCTGTGACTCATGGAGGTCCCACCATTTCGGAAGTTCCCAGGTCTTCCCTGGGAGGTTGTAGTGGGAGTGGGTAGGGCCCAGTAACCTGAGCCCACCAGCACACTTGGCACCATCAGGCCAGTGGACACACTATGTCAACACAGACTGGTGCACAGTAGTGGAGCTCCCAAGGTGCTGGTCATGGAAGCTGCAGACAGCCCAGAGCCCAGCACCATTCCCCTTAGTAGCAGCCTGATCAGAGTCCAGATATACCCCCAGCAACAGAGGCTGGGGAGCAGACATCCATCCCCAGGCAACAGAACCACAGACTAGCAGCTGAGCCACATACCCAAAAAACACAGCAAACGCTTAGAAGAAGTTGAGCCCCACAGGGCAGCAGCACTCCCCAGGCACCAGCAGCTGATCCTGGGGCTCCACAGAAGCCTGTGCAGTCCAGCAGTTCACAAAAGCAGTAGGAAGCCTGAGCCCTAGAGATACTGGTGTGATGCAGCTTCCCACCCATGGGAACTGCAGGGTTTGGGGGCACCAGAGAGGCCTGTGAAAACCATCAGGGACTGTGTGATCTAGTTACCCCTGGGACCTACAGGGTGCTGAAACACCAGAGAAGACAGTGTGACCCAACAGGGACTGCTCCATCTAGTTACTCTCAGGACCTGCAGGGTGTTGAAGCACCAGAAAGGACTGTGAGACCCAGCAGGGACTCTGCCATCCAGTTACCCATGGGACTGGGGGGGTGCTGAAACACAAGAGAGGCCTGTGCAACCCAGCAGCCCATAACAGAGGCATAGAGCCCGGTCCCCAAAATGACTGTGTGATCCAGTTACCTGCAGGACCTGCAGGGTACAAGGGCACCAGAAAGGCCTGTGCAGCCAAGCTGCTCACAAGAGAAGCATAGAAGATGTGAAAATGGAGGTGGAGTGAAAGGATGCTAAACAGATGATCTCCCAGGACCAAACATTAATTACACCTATAATAAAAACAAATCCTCATAAAAAAAAAAAAGCAGCAGAAAAGGAGAAGGACAAAACCATATAACCAGGAACACTGGTAGGATCTGGGGAGGCATGAAAGGGTGGCATGCTGAAAGTCCAGGGACAGCAACAGTCTTAGCTGTGAGCAGCGCCCTTGGGGAATAAAAACCAAGCCCACTCCAAAATGCAGAGAGCTGGGACACAGTGCTAAAATAACCACAGCCACTCACCTGTGGTCTAGAAAAGAGGGAGAGCCAACTGGGCTGGAACTCCGTGGGGACAACCGGAACTTGGAGGGCACCCAGAGATTTTGCTGAGTTTAGGCCACAAAGGACGGAGGCCAGTGCGCTTCTTCCCAGAGCTGTGGGGAAAAGCAGCAGCCCCCACCTTGGAGATTCAGCCTTTCCCAGGTGAGGCAAAGAACTGCAAATTGAGGCTCATTAATAACCAGCATCTATCCCACCCTCTAGAAATCCTAGTATGCAGAACACCAGGACTACATTCCAAAGCACCAAGTAACTGAGACTACTAGCCTCCAAGAAAAAGGTAGAGTATAATTGAACAATTCCTGGGTGTGCAAATCTACCTAGAAAAGTCATACTTGAGAGCTTGTTTGGAGGTTCTAGCAGGGGAGCGCAGCTACTCGTATACCCTTGACCGAAGACTGGTCCTCTCCTCTGGGGGGAAGGTTGTCCTCTTCGACCGAGCACGCAGCTTCAGGAGGGACGAACATGGATCGGTTGAGGGAGGAGGGGGACACCCGCCTAGCCAGCCAGATCAGCCAAATCAACCCTGGCGATCAATGGGGTGACAGATGTCGCAGCCAGATCGCCCTCACATCCTAGAAAAGTCATACTTGATAGTGGTGTATAACGTGGGCCCAACCAGGCAAATTAAAACCCAGTAAAGGGAGCCACAAACAGCAGAACACCAACACCCACAGGGATAATTTGGCAGGCTCCAAAACCAACTGAGATAGCCAAAATGGTGAAACAAATTCCAAATGAAAGAACAACACAACTCTATCGGAGATGACATAAATGAAATGCAGTTAAGCAATTGATTAGAGGTAGAGTTCAGAACATGATCTTAAGGAAGCTCAACAGCATGAGTAAGGACATCAGCACCATGAGTAAAGATATAAAAACACTGACAAGGAACAAAGTGGAAATGAAGAATGACATAGCAAAAATTAAGAACACATTGGAAGGACTAAACAGCAGACTAGAGAAAGGTGAAGACCAGATCAGTGAATTAGAAGACACCATAGAAATAATCAACCAATCAGAAAACCAAAAGAAAAAAATTATTTGAAAACAGGAAGATAGCTTAAGAGAACTGTGGGACAACTGGAAACGTAATAACATTCACATCATAGGAATCCCCGAAGAGGAAGAAAATGGCCAAGTGTTAGAGAATATATTTGAAGGAATAGTGAGAGAAAACTTTCCTAATTTGGTGAAGGAAGAAGGCATTCAAGTTCAAGAACCACAGAGAGCCCCAAGTAATAAAAAACCAACAGGCACATATTAGGACACATAGTAATAAAATGCCAAAAATTCAAGACAAAAAGAGAATCCTAAAGGGAGCAAGAGATTAGCAACATGTTACCTACAAAGGAACCCTCAAAAGGCTCTCAGCTGTCTTCTCAACAGAAACACTATAGGCCAGAAGGGAATGGCATGAAGTAATCAAGGTCATGAAAAACAAGGATCTGAATCCTAGACTACTCTATCCAGCAAGGCTGTCATTCAAAATAGAAGGTCAAATAAAGAGCTTCCCAGACAAGAAAAGGCTAATGGAATACATTAGCACCAAACCAGCACTGCAAGATATGCTAAAAGGACTGCTGTAATTAGTAGAAGAAAGAGGAAGAAATATAGAACCACACTAAACAAAAATGGCAAAAATTAAGGACATATCAATTATCACCTTAAATGTGAATGGTTTGAATGCTCTGATAAAATGATACAGAGTAGCTGACTGGATAAGAAAGCATGACTCACATATATGTGGTTTACAAGAGACCCACCTCACAACAAAAGACTCACATAGATTTAAAGTGAATGGATGAAAAAAAAATCTTTCAAGCAAACGGAAAGCAAAAAAAAGTTGGGGTAGCAATTTGATATCTGATAAAGTAGATTTCAAAATGGAGACCATAACTAGAGACAAAGAAGGTCACTACATAATATTGAAAGGATCTATCCAACAGGAAGATATAACCTTGGTAAATATATATGCACCCAATATAGGACTACCAACATATATTAAAACTCTTCTGAAGGACTTCAAAGAAGAAACTGAAAGCAATACAATCATAGCACAGGACTTCAACACCCCACTGACATAACTGGATAGATCATCTAGACAAAAATTAACAAAAAAAAACAAAACACAGTCTCTAAAAGAAGTGCTTGATCAAATGGATGTAATAGACATCTACAGAGAATAACACCCCAAAACAGCAGAATTCACATTCTTCTCAAGTGCACATGGGACATTCTCAAAGATAGAACACATGTTAGGGCACAAACTGATTCTCTAGAAGTTCAAGAAGATTGAAATTATATCAAGCATCTTCTCAGATCACAATGGAATGAAACTAGAAATCAATTGCAGCAAGAACATGCAAAGACATTTGACAACATGGAAGCTAAGTAGCATGTTATTGAACAATGAATGGGTTATCATGGAGATCAAGGAAGAAATTTAAAAATTTCTGGAAATCAACAAAAATGAACACACAACAACAGAAAATAGGATGCAGCAAAAGCTGTTCTAAGAACAAAGTTCATAGCACTACAGGCCTACCTCAAAAAACAAGAAACATTTCTAACAGACTTTCTAACCTCATAACTTAAAGAACTAAAAAACAAACAAACAAACAAACAAACAAAAAACCCAGAGCAAGTAGAAGGGAGGAAAAATAAAGATGAGTAAAAATAAATGATATGCAGACCAAAAAAAGAAAAACAATTCAAAGGACCAGTGAAACAAAGAGCTGGTTCTTTGAAAAGATAAACAAGATTGATGGACCCTTAGCTAGACTCACCAAGAAAAAAGAGAGAGAACCCAAATACACAAAATCAGATATGAAAGAGGAGAAATAATATCTCATGCCACAGAAATACAAAAGATCGTGAACAAATATTATGAACAATTATACAGCAACAAATTTGACAATCTAAGCAAAATGGACAAATTTCTAGAAACACATAGTCTAACAAAACTGAACCAGAAAGAGATAGAAAACTTGAACAGACCAATAACAGCAGAAGAAATTGAATATGTAATCAAGGCTCTTCCAGGAAACAAAAGCCCAGGCCCAGATGGCTTCACAGGAAAATTGTACTGAACATTCAAAGAATAACTAATACCCATTCTCCTAAAACTAGTTCAAAAAATTCAAGAAAAAAGAAGACTTCTAAACTCTTTTTACGAGATTAGCATAATTTTATTCCAAAACCAGAAAAAGACACTACAAACATAAAAAAACAAAAAAACAAAAACACAAAGGCCAAAATTTCTCAGAAACATAAATGCCAAAATCCAGAACAAAATACTAGCAAATCAAATCTAGCAATACATTAAAAAAATTATTCATCATGACCCAGTGGGATTCATCCAAGCGTTGCATGGCTGGTACAATCTTTGCAAATCAATAAATGTGATACACCACATAAACAAAATGAAAGATAAAAATCATATGATGATATCAATAGATGAAGAAAAAGCATTTGATAAAATTCAGCACCCATTCCTGATAAAAATGCTCAGCAATCTGGGAATAGATAGATCATATCTTGACATAATAAAGGCCATATATGAAAGATTTACTGTCAATATCATACTCAATGGGCACAAACTAAAAGCATTTTTCTTAAGAACAGGAACAAGACTGGATGCCCACTTTCACCACTCTTATTTAACATACTACTGGAAGACTTAGCCAAAGCAACCAGACAGGAAGAAAAAATAAAAAAGGTCCAAATTGGAAAGGCGAAAGTGAAATTGTCGTTATTTGCAGATGACATGATACTATTCCTAAAAAAATCACTGTATCAAAATTTACTAGACTTAATAAATGAATTTGACAAAGTAGCAGGATACAAAAGTAACATCAAGAAATCGAAGGCATTCGTATACACCAGTGATGAACTCACAGAAAGGGAAATCCCATTTACCATTGTAGCAAAGAAATTAAGGTACCTAGGAATAAACTTAACAAAGAAATGAAGGACCTATTCGCAGAAAACTACAGGTCATTGAAAAAAGAAATAGACGGAGATATAAAAAAGTGGAAGCATATACCTTGTTCATGTATTGGAAAAATTAACATCATTAACATGTCCATATTATCCAAAGCGATCTATAGATTCAATGCAATCCCCATCAAAATACCAATGACATATTTTACAGAACTAGAACGAATACCTAAGAAGTTCATATGAACCAAAAAAGACTGCAAGTAGCCATCCCAATCTTGAAAAAGATGAACAAAGTTGGAGGGATCACATTACCAGATTTCAGGTTATACTACAAAGCCACTGTAATCAAAACAGCCTGGTACTGGTAAAAGAACAGGCAGATAGATCAATGGAACAGAATAGAGACCCAGAAATGGACCCAAGACAATACACTCAATTAATATTTGACAAAGAGTGCAAGAGCACACAGTAGAGTAAAGACAGCATCTTTAATACATGGTGTTATAAAAATTAGACAACTACATGCAAAAAAAAAAAAGAAAGAAACTAGACCATCAGCTTACACCTTACAGAAGAATAAACTCAAAGCGGATAAAAGACTTAAATGTGACTCATCAATCCATAAAAATCCTAGAAGAAAATGTAGGCAACAAAATTTCAGACATCATATGCAGCAGAATTTTCACTGATACATCACCTAAGGCAACAGAAACAAAGGAGAACATGAGCACATGGGACTACATCAAACTCAAAAGCTTCTGCACAGCAAAAAAAAAAAAAAAAAAAAACAACCACCAAATGGAAACAACCACTATATGGGAGAACAGAATTGCCAATGATATATCAGATAAGGGGTTAATTTCAAATATATAGAGAGTGCTCATACAACTCAACAAAAGGAAGACAAAGAACCCAATTAAAAAATGGGCAGAGGAACTAAATAGACATCTCTCCAAACAGGGCATACAAATGGCTAAGAGACATATGAAGAAATGCTCAACATTATTAATCGGAGAGATGCAAATTAAAACAATAATGAGGTATCACCTCACACCTGTCAGAATGGCCGCCATCAACAAATCATCAAACAACAAGTGTTGGCGAGGGAGTGGAGAAAAGGGGACTCTAGTACACTGCTGGTGGGAATGCAGACTGGTGCAGCCACTATGGAAAACAATATGGTGTTACCTCAAAAAATTAAAAATTGAACTTCTCTTTGACCCAGTGATCCATCGTATAGGAATATACCCTAAGAAGCCTGAAACACCAATCAGAAAGAATATATGTACCCCCATATTTGTAGCAGCACTATTTACAATAGCTAAGATCTGGGAACAGCCCAAGTGTCCATCAGTTAACAAATGGATAAAAAAGCAGTGGTACATATACACAATGGAGTACTACGCAGCTGTAAGAAACAAAGGCCTCTTATCCTTTGAGACTACTTGGAGGGACCTGGAAAGTGTTATCCTAAGCACAACAAGCCAAACAGAGAAAGACAAGTATCATATGATATCACTTGTTTGTGGAATATAATGAACATAACAGTCTGAGGAATGGGGTAGTCCCAGAGATGTGGAAGTGGGGTACAGACAAACAATCCCCAGAAGGGTGGGTGGTGAGGGAGAGATAAACCACAGAACTTATATGCATGTATGCATGAACAATGGACAAGGACACAACAAAGCTAGGTACAGGGCAGGGAGGGAGGGTCAGGGGGGAATCAGTGGAGGAAAAAGGTGAAACATCTGTAACAAAAATAAATTAATTGATTAAAAAAGAGAGAGAGAGAGAAACTGCCTGAAGCTTCCACAGCTGCATTGTCCCTCTGTCTCAGTCCCTGCAGGTTTTTACAGCCAGAAATTATGAGGACTTTTCTTCCTGGCACTGGTACCCTTAGCTGGGTGCCTGGTTTGAGATGGGGACCCCACACTCCTCAGGAAGAACATTCCCAGCCAAGGTGTCTCTCCTAATTTTTATCCACTGCACGTGGGTGTGTGACCAGCCCATCCTCATCTCTCTTCCTCTTACCAGTCTTGATGTGGCAGCTGCTTTAATTTTGTAGTTGTAGTACTTTCATTCAGCTCAATTTCAGGTGGTTCTGAATGATGGTTGGTTGTAGTTTTGTTGTAATTTATTTGTGGTTGTGGGAAGAGGTGATACCGCATTTATCTGTGCTGCCATCTTGACCAAAAGTAAGGAAAATTGTTTTTATTTCCCTAAAACAATTTGATAAATTATATCCTCACAAGAAATATTGTAGTATTTATATTTTTCTTCCTACCTAGTTCCTCCAGAATTTGACAACGTTCAGTATTATTTTCATGACAATATATTTATTTGCATAAAACCAATAAAATTCTGATCTCTCTTTCTTTTTTAATTAATTTATTTATTTATGAATTAATTTTTGTTACAGATGTTTCTCCTTTTCACCTGCTGTTTCCACCCTCCCCATCCCTCCAAGCCCTATCCCTAGTTTGTTGTCCATGACCACTGTTCATGCATACATGCATATAAGTTCTGTGGTTTATCTCTCCCCCACCACCCACCCTTCTGGGGATTGTCAGTCTGTACCCCAGTTCCACATCTCTGGGACTACCCATTCCTAAGACTGCTATGTTCATTATATTCCACAAACAAGTGAGATCATATGATACTTGTCTTTCTCTGTTTGGCTTGTTTTACTTAGGATGATACCATCCAGGTCCCTCCAAGTAGCCTCAAAGAATAAGAGATCTTTGTTTCTTACAGCTGCGTAGTACTCCATTGTGTATATGTACCACGGCTTTCTTATCCATTTGTCTACTGATGGACACTTGGGCTGTTTTCAGATCTTAGCGATTGTAAATAGTGCTGCTACAAACATGGCGGTACATATATTCTTTCTGATTGGTGTTTCAGGCTTCTTAGGGTATATTTCTAGAAGTGGGATCACTGGGTCAAATGGAAGTTCAATTTTTAATTTTTTGAGGTAACACCATATTGTTTTCCATAGTGGCTGCAGTAGTCAGCATTCCCACCAGCAGTGTACTAGAGTCCCCTTTTCTCCACAGCCTCGCCAACACTTGTTGTTTGATGGTTTGTTGATGGTGGCCATTCTGACAGGTGTGAGGTGATACCTCATTGTTGTTTTAATTTGAATCTTTCTGATGATTAGTGATGATGAGCATTTCTTCATATGTCTCTTAGCCATTTGTATGCCCTGTTTGGAGAGGTGTGTATTTAGTTCCTCTGCCCATTTTTTTTAATTGGGTTCATTGTCTTTCTTTTGTTGAGTTGTATGAGCACTCTATTTATATTGGAAATTAACCCCTTATCTGATATATCATTAGCATTTATGCTCTCCCATACAGTGGGTTGCCTTTCAATTTTCATGATTGTATCTTTCGCTGTGCAGAAGCTTTTGAGTTTGATGTAGTCCCATGTGTGCATTTTCTCCTTTGTTTCTATTGCCTTAGGTAATGTATCAGTGAAAATTCTGCTGCGTATGATGTCTGAAATTTTGTTGCCTACAGTTTCTTCTAGGATTTTTATGGATTCATGAGTCACATTTAAGTCTTTTATCCGCTTTGAGTTTATTCTTCTGTAAGGTGTAAGTTGATGGTCTAGTTTCATTTTCCTGCATGTAGCTGTCCAATTTCCACAGCACCATTTATTAAAGAGGCTGTGCTTACTCCACTGTATGCTCTTGCCACCTTTGTCAAATATTAATTAAGCATATTGCCTTGGGTCCATTTCTGGGTTCTCTGTTCTGTTCCACTGATCTATATGCCTGTTCTTGTGCCAGTACCAGGCTGCTTTGATTACGGTGGCTTTGTAGTATAACCTGAAATCTGGGGATGTGAGCCCTCCAACTTTGTTCTTCCTTTTAAAGTTTGCTGTGGCTATTAGAGGCCTTTTTTGGTTCCATATGAACTTTTGAAGTACTTGTTCTAATTCTGTGAAGTATGCCATTGATAGTTACTTTGATGGAGATTGCATTGAATCTATAGATTGCATTAGGTAATATGGACATTTTAATGATGTTAATTCTCCCAATCCATGAACAGGGTATGTGCTTCCACTTTTTTATATCTTTCTCTATTTCTTTTTTCAATGACCTGTAGTTTTCTGAAAATAGGTCCTTTATTTATTTGGTTAATTTTATTCCTAGGTATCTTAATTTTTTTGCCACAATGGTAAATGGGATTTTTTTCTTAGTTTTTCTTTCTGTGAGATCATTATTGGTGTATAAGAATGCTATCAATTTATTGTCATTAATTTTGTATCCTGCTACTTTGCCAAATTCATTTATTAAGTCTAGTAAATTTTTGATGGAGTCTTTGGGGTTTTCTACATATAGTATCATGTCATGTGCAAATAATGACAGTTTCACTTGCTCTTTTCCAATTTGGATCCCTTTTCTTTTTTCTTCCTGACTGCTGTAGCTAAGAATTCCAGTACTATGTTAAATAAGAGTGGGGAAAGTGGGCATTCTTGCCTTGTTCATGTTCTAAGGGAAATGCTTTTAGTTTTTGCCCATTCAGTATGAAGTTGGCTGTAGGTCTTTCATATATGGCCTTTATTATGTCGAGATATGATCCATCTATTCCCACATTACTGACCGTTTTTATCAGAAATGGATGCTGGATTTTGTCAAAAGCTTTTTCGGCATCTATTTATATGATAATATCGTTTTTATTTTTCCTTTTATTTATGTGGTGTATCCCGTTTATTGATTTGTGAATATTGTACCAGCCTTGCATCCTTGGGATAAATCCCACTTGGTCATGGTGGACAATTTTTTTGGTGTATAGCTGGAGCCAATTTGCTAGTATTTTGTTCAGGATTTTGGTGTCTATGTTCATCAGGGATATTGGCCTGTAGTTTTCTTTCTTTGTATAGTCTTTTAATGGTTTTGGAATTAGAGTTATGCTGGCTTCATAAAACGAGTTTGTAAGTCTTCCTTCTTGAATTTTTTGAAATAGTTTGAGGATAATGGGTATTAGTTCTTCGTTGAATGTTCGGTAAAACTCCCCTGTGAAGCCATCTGGGCCTGGGCCTTTGTTTGCTGGGAGAGTCTTGATTACACCTTCAATTTCTTCTGTTGTTATTGGTCTGTTCAAGTTTTCTATCTCTTCCTGGTCCAGTTTTGGGAGACTATGTGTTTCTAGAAATTTGTCCATTTCACTTAGATTATCCAATTTGTTGCCATATAATTGTTCATAGTAGTTGTTAACGATCTTTGTATTTCTATGGTATCAGTTGTTACTTCTCCTCTTTGATTTCTGATTTTGTGTATTTGGGTTCTCTCTCTTTGTTTCTTGGTGAGTCTACCTAAGGGTCCATCAATCTTGCTTATCTTTTCAAAAAAACAGCTCTTTGTTTCATTGATTCTTTGAATTTTTTTTTTTTTTTTTGGTGTCTATGTTGTTTATTTCTGCTCTGATCTTTACTATTTCCTTCCTTCTACTTGCTGTGGGGTTTTCTTTTTGTTTCCTCTCTAGTTCTTTAAGTTGTGAGGTTAGATAGTCTATTAGAGATTTTTCTTGTTTTTTGACGGAGGCCTGTAGTGCTATGCACTTCCCTCTCAGAATTGCTTTCAATGCATCCCATAGATTTTGTGTTGTTGTGTCTTCATTTTCATTGTTTTCGGAAGTTTTTGATTTCTTCCTTGATATTCTCGGTGACCCATTCGCTGTTTAATACATGCTATTTAGCTTCCATGTGTTCAAATGTCTTTGTATGTTCTTCTTGTAATTGATTTCTAGTTTCATGCCATTGTGATCTGAGACGATGTTTGATATGATTTCAGTTTTCTTGAACTTGTAGAGACTTAGTGTGTGCTCTAACATGTGGTCTACCTTTGAGAATGTCCCATGCGCACTTGAGAAGAATGTGAATTCTGTGGTTTTTGGGAGTAATTCTCTGTAGATCTATTAATTTCATTTGGTCAAGTGTTTCATTGAGAGTCTCTGTTTCCTTGCTAATTTTTTGTCTAGAGGATCTATCCAGTGATGTCAGTGAGGTGTTGAAGTCCCCTGCTATGATTGTATTTTTATCGATTTCTCCTTTGAAATCCTGCAGATTTTTAATATATTTTGTCTCTCTTATATTGGGTGTATACATGTTTACCAAGGTTATATCTTCCTGTTGGATAGATGCTTTCAATATTATATAGTGGCCTTCTTTGTGTCCAGTTATGGCCTTCATTTTGAAATCTATTATATCAGATTTGAGTATTGCTAACCCAGCTTTTTTTTCCTTTGTATTTGCTTAGAAGATTTTTTTCCATCACTTCCCTTTCAATCTATGTGAGTCTTTTGTTGTGAGGTGGGTCTCTTAAAAACAACATATAAATGAGTCATCTTTCTTATCCAATCAGCTACTCTCTGTCTTTTTATGGGAGCATTCAATCCATTTACATTTAAGGTGATTATTGATATGTACTTATTTATTGTCATTTTTGTTTAGTGTGGTTCTGTTTTCTTCCTATTTCTCCTGCTAATTACAGCAGTCCTTTTAACATCTCTTGCAGTGCTGGTTTCATGCTAATGTATTCCCTTTGCCTTTTTTTGTCTGGGAAGCTCTTTATTTGACCTTCTACTTTGAATGATAGCCTTGCTGGTAGAGTAGTCTTGGATTCAGATCCTTGTTTTTTATGACCTTCATTATTTCATGCCATTCCCTTCTGGCCCATAGTGTTTCTTGTGAGAAGTCAGCTGAGAGCTTTATGGGGTTTCATTTATAGGTAACCCATTGCTTATCTCTTGCTGCTTTTAGGATTCTCTCTTTGTCTTTAATTTTTGGCAGTTTGATTACTATGTGTGTTGGGGTGGGCCTGTTTGGGTTCTTCTTCCTTGGGGCTCTCTGTGTTTCTTGAACTTGAATGCCTTCTTCCTTCACCAAATTAGGGAAGTTTTCTGTCACTATTTCCTTGAATATATTCTCTAACCCTTGCTCATTTTCTTCTTCTTCGGGTACTCCTATGATACGAATATTATTACGTTTCCTGTTGTCCCACAGTTCTCTTAAGCTGTCTTCTTGTTTTTTAATCGTTTTTTCCTTTTGGTTTTCTTATTGGTTGATTTTTTCTACCCTGTGTTCTAATTCACTGATCCGGTTCTCAGCTTCCTCTACTCTGCTTTTTAGACCTTCCAATGTGTATTTCATTTCTTCTATGTCATTTTTAATTTCTTCTTGGTGGTTTTTAATTTCCAATTGGCTTATTTTCAGCGTCTCTATGTCCTTACACATGCTGTTGAGCTTCCTCAAGATCATGGCTCTGAATTCTAGTTTTATTTATTTGCTTAACTGCACCTCTTTTATCTCATCTTTGGTAGAGGTCTCTTGTTCTTTTATTTGGCTTTTGTTTCTCTTTTTCACCATTTGGCTATCACAGAGGGCTTTGAAGTCTCCAAATTTTCTCTGTAGGTGTTGGTGTTCTGCTGTTTGTAGCTCCCTCTCCTGGGTTTGGATGAGACAGGGAGGACCCACTTTCAACACTGCTGTCAAGTCCTAACTTTCCTGGTTAGTGTTGCTAGCTCAGGGAATGGTAGTTATCCTCTAGCTTTTTTTGCCTGGAAGCTATTAGTAGAGGTCGCCTGAAGAACCTTGGTTTCTGAGTTGCCTGAATAACTCCCTCAGGTTCTCAGTGTAGGAGCATTTCCCAAGGGTGGGGCAGATTCTGGTTGTTAATGGGCCTCTATTAGCATTTCAATGGCCACCAGGTGGGGTTGAATCTCTGAGGGAGGGGTCGCTGCCTCTCCCCAGGGCCCTGGGAAGGAGTAAGATGACCACAGTCCTCCGTGGCTGCACTCAGCAAAAGCTCTGAGCACCCTCCAAATCCCGAGTGTCCCCACACAGTTCCAGTTCAGTCTGCCCTCCCTCTGCCGGAGCCCAAGGTGAGTGGCTACTGCCAATTTAGCCTCTGTCCAGACTCTGCATTGTGGAGCCGCCTTGTACTTTTCACCCGAGGGCACTGCTCTCAGCTAAGGGTGGCCGATTCTGCAACACCAGCCGAAGTCATAGCACTCAGCCTAGTGCAGGACTCAGCTGCGGTCGCCGGACGCAGCCGAGGCAGCAGTTGCTTTTAGCCAAGTCTCCTGGTCCCAGCCCAGGCCGCTGGGAACCATGGGCTCCCGGCTCCCTCTTGTGTTCTTGCAAGCCTTCCATGATTGAGTCAGTGTCCCTGGTTATGTGGTCCTCCAGGCCGCCTTTCAGTTGCCCCTTCCTGACGATTTGTCTTTATTTTCGTTGTAAATCCAGTTTGGTTCTGGGAGATGGTCTGTGTAGCTTCCATTCACTCTGCCGCCATTTTTTTTCCTCCGGTATCCTGATATTGTTGACACAATTCTTTGTTTTAAAGTGCGGATCACAATCAGCTAAGAGCCTGTGCAGACTGGAAAACACTTGGAGATCCTCATCTGTGTGGTTCTGTTTCTCTTCCTCTTCTGTTTCAGGCCCCTAACCAGATTCTTTGCAATTCCATGCCTCTGGGGAGTTCTCCCCAGAGCAGGCTCTGCCTGACGTCCACGCCTGTTCTAGCAAATTCTGTTCTCTTTATAATAGGATACATAAAATAAGGTTCCAATTGTGGTTTCATTAACCAAGCCTTTGACTGGAATTTCATAATCTAAAGAGACATGCCTGAGCTCTGGATGTCACCAAAAAGCCTTAAAAAATTGAGATTGATTCTCAAGAGAGATCAAAACCAATCAGAAACCAATTGTAGAAAATGTCCTAGTACCTTGCTCGGTCAATTGTTCATGGCAGTCTTTTCAGGTAAGGTATTAAGGCTTCTTTCCTGAAAGATGGCAAGAAAATAACCTCAAGACATTTTGGGGACCTCAAGAACTTGAGGAATCAAAAATAAATAAATAAATAAATACATAAATAAATAAATAAGAACTTGAGTGATCCACCCAAACCTATTTGTATTGCAGGTAAAGACAGATGACAAATGTGTGTCTTGGCTTCTGTGCCCTCAAGGGCTTACCAAAATTCAATCTGAAGATTCCTTGTAAGTAAAATTCCAGCAAAGCAGATTTGAAAAAACCAATTGCTATGCTTTTTGTATTTATACAAATAACCAGGCCATAATTAAAACTGGACCTAATGCAGTCTATTTGATAAAAATGAGGGTGATTTTAGGAAGAGAAATTATTTTTTAATGAAAATCACAATGTCCATTTATGAATATTGGACTCTAGTGCAGTTGATTGTCTTCAAAGTTTAAAGTTTTGCTTTTATCTGTTAACTAAACTGGTTCCTAAATTCTTCTAGTAGTCTTCAACCGTCCAAGCTAATATTTTATTTTTCTCTCATCCTCGTAATTATTGAAAATACTGATGCAATATCAACCGTACAGAATTTACCTGAGCATCTGATGATATCACCAGAGATATTTAAACTATAGCTAAAGATCCCTAGCAGGTTTGGCTCAGTGGTTAGACTATCATCCCACAGACCAAATAGTCACAGGTTTGATTCTGGTCAAGGGTACATATCTCAGTTGTGATTAGGTCACCGGCCCTGGTTGGGGTCGTGCGGGAAGCAATCAGTTGGTCTCTCTCACATTGATGTCTCTCTCTGTCTCTTCCTCTCCCTCCTACTGTGTCTGAAAATAAATGGAAAAAAATCTCCTCAGGTGAGGATTTTTAAAAAATTTTTAAAAATAACTACAAATAAAGAGAATCTGTCAGATTGTCACAGCTTGCCTTTATTTCCAGCAAAATAAACTCTAAACCTCGTCAACTGACAGTCTTATAGACTCAGAAACTGGTTTATAAGTTTCTGTGATCATTAACATTTTTTTTTCTTGTTTTCATAGGTATACTTCTTATTAAATACCCAATTAATTGTTTACACATATTGATCTCACTTTGGACACCCATCCATATCACTGCCTCCTGAAATGAGATTCAACAACAAAACTGACTTATTTTTAGGACCAAATTATTGAGTCAATGGAGTATGGAGCAATCTACCAACCTCACTTCTGGAGTGATAAAACAATTCTATATTAATACGATGATGCTTCAGGGATTCCAGCCTATCCCCACTTTGGAAGAATGAAGCTAACAGCTTCTCTGTTCCCATCTCTGATCCCATTCGCTCATTCCCTTAGATCAGACAGGGAGAGACTTCCATGCCCTATATAGGCAGACCACAACCCTTGTGAACAGGAAGCAGTTACTAAAGATAGACCATTTTCTCTCATCACTCCTAAAATATTTTAGGGATGGAAGTCTCTGAGTGGGATAATGAGGCAGGCTAGTAAGCCAGAAAAAGTGTAATAGGAACACTGAGACAGATAGCTGAACAAACTGACAGAGCAATTTACAGCAGATACAGAAGGTCACATCCCTAGAAATAACATCTGGGCCTCAGTTGTATTTCAGCTCCAGACCCAGAAAAGCAGAAAAACCAAGTGGGCAACACCAGGACTAGCTGCAATGACTAATGACACTGCCCTGACACTCATCAATCAGTGAAGACCATGACCCTGAAGGAGCACACCTAGAAAACTGATGAATATTCTGTTGAAATCCTCCCCTAAGATTCCTGCCTGCAAGAGAAAAATAAAAACCTCAAGACAAAGAACCATAAGGGATCCCAAAAGCTTGCAACCAGGGCAGCAATGGGTAGTGGCAGTTCATTCTAGACAAACCCCTTGAATCTGACCCCAAGGTTCCCTTTTTTTCTAATTTCTCAGTGAGCCAAAGCAGGCCAGCCTAGAGACTTGCCCCCAACCCTTTCTTGTTTCACTCTCCCCAGCTTTAATAAATGTCCTCTAAAATTCACCGGGACTCGTGTTGTGAAACTTTTCCTGCATGAAGTCATAAATCCACACACTACTGGCTGGCCCTGGGCAGACCCACCAAGGGCCAGGTCCTCTTTCTGGTAACAACATTACTCCAATCTCTGCCTCCATCCTGTGTGTCTGTCTATATTCACGTGGTCTACATATAAAGATACCCATCACTGTATTTCAAGCTCACTCTAATTCAGTATAACCTAGTTTTAACTTGTTTACATTTGCAAAGACTGCATTACCAAATAAGGTCACATAAGAGGTCAAAACAAGATATATCTTGTTGGAGAACACATTTCTACGCATTACAGAAACCTCACTTCCACCCCTATTTACACATGAAGTAAACTGAGCTTGAGGGAATGGGGCCACAATACCGTGATTTATAAAACACATATATATTTGATTATTTAGATGACCAAAATATATATTTCCCTAGTGTTGAGAGAAAAATTTCTTTTGTTAAGTTAATAAGATGGTTTTGAAAGCACTTAAGGATGAAAATGGATCTCCAGGAGAACCAACTATTGATTAGAAGATTGTTATTTTTCAGTCACACCCCCACCTCCAGAAAGGGAAGTGGAGCTGAAAATGAAATTCAATCACCAATGGCCAATGATTTAATCAATTGTGCCTTTGTAATGGAGCTTCCATAAAAACCCAAGAGATAGGATCTGAAGAGCTTCCCAGTTGGTGAATGCATGGAGGTTCTGGGAGAGAGGTGTACCTGGTGAGGGCATGAAAGCTCCCCACCCTTTGTGTGTCTTTTGTCTGGATATTCCTGAGTCATGTCCTTTTATTTTAAATTTATTTTTCTTTATTAATTTTTAGAGAGGGAGAGAAAGAGGGAGATAGAAACATCAATGAGAGAGAACATTGATGGGCTACCTCCTGCATGCCCCCCATTGGGGATTGGGCCCACAACCTAGGTGTGTACCCTGACCAGGAATCAAACTGGTGACTTCTTGGTGCATGGGTTGACACTCAATTACTGAGCCACACTGCCGGGTGAGTCATGTCCTTTTATAATAAATTGATAATTTAGTAAGTAAAATCTTTCTCTGAGTTCTATGAGCTGCTTGAGCAAATTAATAGAATTAAAGAGAGGGATTAGGGGAACTTTTGATTTCTGGCCAGTTGGTCAGAAGTACAGGAACAGCCTTGGCTGGTGTGGCTCAGTTTGTTGAAGCATCAACTCATACACCAGAAGGTGTTGGGTTCAATTCTCAGTCAGGGCATATGCCCAGGTTGCAGGTTCAATCCCCTTTTGGGGCACATGTAGGAGGCAACCATCAATGATTAATGTTTCTCTTTCCCACTGATGTTTCTCTCTCTCTCTCTCTCTCTCTCTCTCTCTCTCTCACCCTCCCATTTTTCTCCCTGAAATCAATTTTTAAAAAAGTATAGGAGCCTTGGTCAGTTTGGCTCAGCAGTTAGAATGTTTGCCCACAGACCAAAGGGTCATGGGTTCAATTCCTGGTCAAGGGCACATACCTGGGTATGTCACATCACATCAATGATGATGTGATGTCTCTCACATCAGTGCCCCCCCCCATCCTTCCCTTCTACTCTATCTGAAGGGAACATACCTGGGTTGCAGGATTGTCCCTGTCCCTAGTTGGGGTTGTGTGGGAGGCAACCAATTAATGTGTCTCTCTCACATCAATGCCCCCACCCCCCACCCCCATCCTTCGCTTCTACTCTATCTGAAAATCAATGGAAAAATATCCTTGGGTGAGGATTAACAACAACAACAAAAAGCACAGAAAACAACCTGGACTTGCAATTGGCATCCTGAATAGGAACCTCCAATCTATAGCTGGTTGGTCAGAATCTCAGGTAAGAACCCGGGCTGTGACTTGTATCTGAATTGTGTGTGTGTGTGTGTGTGTGTGTGTGTGTGTGTGTGTAGAGGGGTCTGAATTCTTATAGGACAGAACTCTTTTTTTTATTATTATTTTTTATTTTAGAGAGATAGAAACATTGATAAGAGAAAACATTAGTTGGCCGTGTCCTGCATGCCCTCCACTGGGGATTAGGCCCACAACCTAGGCATGTGCCCTGACTGGGAATCAAACCGGCGACTTCTTGGTTTGACGCTCAACCACTGAGCCATACCAACTAGGCAGGACTGAACTCTTAACCTGTAGAAACTAATACTGTCTTTGGGTAGATAGTGCCAGAATTGAGGTAAATTCTCAGGCACCTTGCTGATGTACAAGAATTGTTTGTTGCCCTGGCCGGTTTGGCTCAGCGGTTAGAGCGTCGGCCTGCGGTCCGGAGAGACCCGGGTTCGGTTCCCGCTAAGGGCATGTACTTCGGTTGCAGTTTGTCCCCGGCCCTGGTTGGTCGTGCGGGTGGCGGCCACTCGATGTGTCCCTTCACATCGATGTTTCTCTCTCTCCCTTCCTCTCTCTCCCTCCCACTCTATCTGTACAAAAAATGGAAAAATGTCCTCGGGTGAGGATAAAAAAAGAATTGTTTGTTGATGTTGGGAGAACCTTTCACTATCACCTTGAATTTGGGTCAGGGAAGCTCAATTTAGGGGTTAAAGGAATACTTTAAAAAGTCTTTACAAGGGACATTAGCTAGAGAATGTCAGATAATTCCTGAAATAGGTAACGCTATGTTTAAAAGATTTAGTGAAATTAAGTTGACCCTTGAACAACTTGTGTTTGAACTGCATGGGTCCACTTATATGTGGAGTTTTGTTTTGTGGGGGTTTTTTTGTTTGTTTGTTTTTTCAATAAAGAGGTGCACTGTTTCAATCTGCATTTGGGAGTTGGTACAGCAGAGGGCACACTGTCTGCACTGATATATGCCATTTTATTTTTTTATTTACATTTTTTTTATTTATAAGAAAAAGTTTATTTGGAAAGTCACATAGGTTGTAGAAGGGCCATGGGCACTTAGAAGGAAGAGAGAGAGCACCCTGAGAAATGAAAGAGGGAGGAAAGATGCAGGAAACTCCAGAAAAGAGAGAGAGAGAGCATGTGTTGGGGAAGAAAGGGGGTGGGGAAAGGCATGGGCATCCTCCATAGAGAGCTGTTTTGTTTTATTTTATTTTATTATTATTATTTTTTAACCTTACCTGGGGATATTTTCCATTGATTTTTAGATAGAGTGGAAGGAAGGGGCGGGGGATGTGAAAGAGACACACCAATTGGTTGCCTTCCACTGACTAGGACTGGGGATCAAACCTGCAACCCAGGTATGCGTCCTTGACCAGGAATCGAGCTCAAGACCTTTTGGTCCTTGGCCTGACACTCTAACAGCTGAGACAAACTGGCTAGGGTGAAAGCCGCCTTATTTTATTATTTCTAAATTTAATTCAAAAATTACAGTTGATATGTAATATGTTAGTTTCAGGTATACAACATAATGGTTAAATATTTATAACTTATGAAGTGATCCCCCCATAAGTCTAGTACCTCTGTGACAGAATAGTAAGAAGCTAGGAAAATTCCTGGGCAAGTAGAACAGAGAAACTGAGATAAGAAAGTTAAATAAGGCCAAAAAATTTGGGCAGCTTGCAGTAAGTTTGTGGATCACAAGGCCTTATCTCCCCAACCAAGGATAGCAGGCAGGAGGGGGGAAGAGAGAAGGAAAGAAGAGAGAGTTTTATCTCACCCACTGAACAAAGAAGTAAATTGTCTTAGGACTTGTCAACAAGATGACCAGGCGTATGTACAAACATCCCACAAAAAGAGGTAACAAAATACAAGGGGGACTTTGAAACCTAATCTGATATCTAAGATATCTGGCAGAAGAATGTTGAAATCTATAGGAAGAAGGATATAAAACCCTAGAACTCCTACTAGACATGTGCTCAGATTAGCTGGGTGCCTACTTATGCTTTATGCCAAGTGTATTTTTAATAAATTTGCTTGCTTTATTTCCTTAATAAATTTACCTGCTACGTTGCTGCTCTCTGGTATCACTCATTTAAAATCTTTCCTATGAGACTGACAAGAGCCAAGGAGTGGACATCCTTCTCCCTCCAACTCAGGGGGCTGTTTGATAATATCTTTTCTGATGCCAATAACACTTTCATACATAGTTATTACAATATTAATAATGACAATCCCTATGTTGTACTTACATCCTTGTGACTATTTTGTAGCACCCAATTTATACTTTTTTTTTTAATCCTCATTGGAGGATATTTTTCTATTTACCTTCAAATAGAGTGGGAGGGAAGGGGAGAGAGAGAGAAAGAAAGAAACATCAAGAAACATCAACATGAAAGTAACATATTGACAGGTTGCCTGACCAGGGCCAGGGACAAACTGCAACCAAGGTACATGCCCTTGGCCGGAATCAAACCTGTGACTCATTGGCCCTTGGGCTGACACTCTAACCACTGAGCCAAAGTGGGCAGGGCAATTTGTACTTTTTTATTTTATTTAAATTTTAACTTTTGAACTTCTTAACTCCTTCACCTTTTTCACCCAGTGCCCCCAGTGCCCCCCCTCCTTCTCTGGCAACTATCAGTTTGTTCTTTGTCTCTGTGAATCTATTTCTGTTTTGTTTTCTTTCTTTATTTTGTTTTTTAGATTCACATATAAGCAAATTCATATATTTGTCTTTCTCTGATTTATTTCACTTAGCATATCAATATCATAAATGTCAGAAATGGTAAGATTTCATTCTGTTTATTTATTTATTTTTCCTTTAGCAGTAGAAGAAGTAATTCATAGAAGAAATAGGCTTAGGAAACAAGTTATATAGGCAAATGAAGGGCCCTTGGAGCTAGAAATGAGGAAGGTAAAGATGAGGCATCTGGGAGGAGGAGGAAAGGAGAAAGATGCAGGGTGCTCCTAGGAGGGAGAGCACCAGATTTCATTCTTTTTAATGATAATAATATTTCATTGTATATATGTGTCACATCTTTTTTATCTACTCGACTATTGATGGACACCTAGATTGCTCCTATATCTTGGCTATTATAAATAAAGCTGCAATGAACATAGGGGTACATATTTTTTGCTTTTTGTGTTTTCAACTTATTTGGATAAAAGGTTAGAAATGGAATTATTGGATCATGTGGTAGTAGTATATTTTTAATTTTTTGAGGAACCTCCCTTCTGTTTTACAAAGTGGCTGCACCAATTTGCAATTCCACCAATAATACACAATGGTACCCTTTTCTCCACATTCTTACCAACACTTGTTTGTTAATTTATTTATGATAGACATTCTGACAGGTATCTGGTGATATCTCATTGTGGTTTTAATTTGAATTTTCCTGATTATTAGTGACGATAAGCATCTTTTCATGTGTCCATTAACCATCTGAATGCCCACTTTGGAGAAATGTCTGTTCAGGACCTCTTGTTTTTTAATTTTTAGTAATTAATTAATTAACTTTTTGAAAGAGAAACCTTGATTGATTGCCTTCCATACATGCCTTACTGGGGACTGAACCCGCAACCCAAGCATACACCCTGATAAGGAATTGAACTGGCAACCCTTTGGTGCATAGGACAATGCTCAACCAACTAAGCCATTCAGCCCATTTTTTTCCCTTGGCCCATTTTTATATTGTGTTGTTTGCTATTGATGTTTGGATGTTGGGTTATGTGAGTTCTTTATAATTTTTTTATATGAACCCAATATTTGATATATTATTTGCAAATATCTTCTTCCATTCAGTGGGTTATCTTTTTGTCTTGTTGATGGTTTTCTTTGTGGTGCAAAATCTGCTTAGTTTGGTGTAGTTTCATTTGTTTATTTTTGTTCTTGTTGTTTTTGGCCTAGGAGACCTCTCCAAAAACATATTGCTAATACAAGTGTCAAAAGTTTATTGCCTATGTTTTCTTCTAAGAGTTTTATGGATTTATGTCTCACATTTAAGTCAGTAATTCATTTTGAGTTTGTTTTTGTATATGGTGTAAGAAAGTGGTCTAGTTCCTTTATTTTTAATATGTATTATCTACTTTTTCCAACACCATTTATTGAAGGAACTGTCTTTAGCCCCATTGTATATTCTTGCCTCCTTTGTTGTAGATTAATTGACCATATAAGTGGGGGGTTTATTTCTGGGCTCTCTATTCTGATCCATTGTTCTATGTGTCTCTCTTTGTGCTGTTACCATACTGTTTTGATTACTATGGCCTTTTAGTATAGTTTGGAATAAGGTTATGCAATACTTCCAACTTTGTTCTTCTTGTTCAATATTGTTTTGACTGTTTGGGGTCTTTTCTGGTTTCATTTTAATTTTAGAATTATTTGTTCTAGTTCTGTAAAACATGTCATTGGTATTTTGTTAATACCAATGAATCTGCAGATTGTTTCGGTTAATATGGATATTTCATCAATATTAATCTTTCCTATCCATGAGTATGGTATATGCTTTCATTTATTTGCATCTTCAATTTCTTTCAACAATGTCATGGTTTTCAGAGTACAGATCTTTTGCTTCTGGTTAAATTTTTTCTAGGTATTTTATTCTTTCTGATGCAACTATAAAAGGAATTTTGTCTTAATTTGTCTTTCTGGTAGTTTATTATTAGTATATATGAACACAACAGATTTCTGAATAGTAACTTTATATCCTGCAACTTTACTGAATTTATTAGTTCCAATAGTTTTTGTTGGAATTTTGAGTGTTCTCCCTATATAGTATTAAGTACTTTGCAAATAAGGAGAGTTTTACTTCTTTCTTTCCAATTTGAATGTTTTTTTGTTTTTGTTTTGTTTTGTTTTGTTTTTTCTTGCCTAAATGGTGTGGCTAGAATTTCCAATACCATGTTGAATAAAAGTGGTGATAGTGGGCATCCTTGTCTTGTTCCTGATCTTAGAGAAAAATATTTTAGCTTTTCACTATTGAGTATGATGTTAGCTTTGTCATATATGGCCTTTGTTATGTTGAGGTATGTTTTCTCTATCCCCACTTTGCAGATTCTTTCTATTTTAAGTAGATGTTGATTTTGTCAAATGCTTTTTCTGCATCTATTAATATAATCTTGTAATTTGTATGCTTCATGTTGTTTTATGTGGTGTATCATGTTCATTTATTTGCACATATTGAACAACCTTGCATCCCAGGAATAAAATCCCCCTTGATTGTTGAATTTGTTTTGCTAATATTTTGTTGATAATTTTTGCATCTATGTTTATCAGGGTTATTGGCTTATAATTTTCTTTTCTTTTTTTTTGGTAGTATGTTTGTCTGGTTTTGGTGTCAAGGTAATGCTGGCCCCATAAAATGAGTTTGCTCACTTTCCCTTCTCCAATTTTTTGGGAATAGTTTGTTAAGGATAGGTATTAATTATTCTCTGAATATTTGGCAGAATTTTCTTGTGAAACTATCTGATCCAGGAGTTTTGTTAGTTGAGAGTTGTTTTTTAAAATATGTTTTAATTGATTTTTTTTTTTTTTTTTTAGAGAAAGAGGAAGGGAGAAGGAGAGAGAGAGAGAAGCATCATTGAGAGAAAAACATCTATCATCTATTGGCTGCCTCCTGCATGTCCCCTGCTGGGGGTGGAGCCTGTAACCCAGGCATGTGCCCTGACCTCTTGGTGCATGGGACAACTCTCAATCAACTAAGCCACACTGGCCAGGCAGTTGGGACTTTTTTGATAACTGGTTCAATTTTATTACTAGTGATTATTCTGTTCATATTTTCTGTTTCTTCTTCATTCAGTATTGATCTACACCATTTTATATAGAGCACTTGAGCATCCTCTATATAAAATGGTTTTGTTATCTGTGAAGTGTCCTGGAACCAATTCCCCATGGATACAAAGAGTAGTATTTGGTGAGTCTAAAGTTACATGTAAATTTTTTACTGTGAGGATGGTCAGAGTCCCTAATCCTCACATTGTTCAATGGGCAGATGCACTTGGTGTGCTTGAGGAATGAGGAGTAATTCAAAATTCTTCCTGCCTGGCAGAAAAATATGTGATGGCATCCAGGTGTTCAACAGCAGAAAAATAAACATAGATGTGTTAACATAAGAGGTGTAAAACACTAAAAAGTTTAAAAGTTCATGTGCAGCTAATTGAAAAGTAAAGAATACTGTGATGAATAGATACCTGTTAAGTATTTCTGTCTCTGTGCTGGGTAGTTAAGTTAAAAAAAAAAAATCTGTTTTGATCCATGTATTGTGTCATAATATTATAAATGGAAAAACTTATCTGCTTATTTCTAGCATCTAAGTAACTTAGACATAAAGGGGGCAGTTACAGGTTTTTCCTACTTCTGAGACTGAGAGAAGATACTCAAGGTAGGCACACCATGGTTATATGACTTAAATAGTACCTGAGTGGGCAGGCTGGATGAACATGGAGGGGCCAGGATAAGGTCTGTGCTCTGAGAAGGGATCAAGACACACACCAGAGTGTAGAATTCAGGATGGGATCTGTGATCTGAGATAAGGACATTCCAGTGTGGGATCCAGAATAAGGTCTGTTCTCTGAGATGGGATCAGCATGTGGGATCTAGTATAAGGTCTTTGCTCTGAGATAGGATCAGGACACAGCATGGTATCCAGCATGCAGCAAGCCCCTCTTTCCCACAGGAGAGATTCCAAACTGTTTATGTGGATGTTGGGGTTCCAGCTTCTGTGGGTTCTGGTGAGAATTAAGTGATAAAATGCAGGTAGTGAGTAAGCCTAGCAGATGCTGAAGATATTGTGCACAATATCTCTACCCCTCTCCCATCTCCCCCAACACCTGTAACATGGGGTCTTTGACCAGGTTCTTTTCTCTGAGCTTCAGTTCTCATTCTGAAATTCCAGGATCCCGAGTTTCACCTAATTTAGGGAGCAGATAGAAAGGGTGAAACTCACCTAAATGGAAACATCCACAGAATTGCAGTAATCAGGATGTTTCCCTCCCGATGAAGCTAAAACCTGTCCAGGACAAATGCATGAGAATCATGAGGACTAAAAAGGTAACAGGCAGCATGGGCAGACACTGCAGAATGTGGCTTCCCCAAGACTTGTAGCAGCTGTGACACGCCACAAGGCCCCATCTTCTTATCACAGACCCCCAGATTTGCACACTACACTTCTGAGACCCCATGGCTAAGTCATCACCCCCTGACAGCCCAGGACCACCAGAAGACCCCCTTCTCCAAAGCACCTCTAAATAGTGGCAGAGAAGTGACCCCTGCTTTCCCTGCTACCCTCTTCCTGTTCCTCTATCCTCCAGGTGGACCTTCTCCCTTCATCAAGGCTCACTCCATCCCCTTGGGTTGTTCAGTTCATTGGAGTTTGTCAGACTACAGGCTGGTTCTAGGGTGTCTGGCTAAGTTGGCATTAATACTGCAGTGCTGATGAACAGCTCCGGAAACTGTTTGGAGTGTTGGTATTATTTCCTTGATCATAGCAGCCAATACATGACTTTAAGGAATGAGGGATCACCTTTCTCCAGTGACAAATGGGCCATTTATTTATTTTTTATCCTCACCAGGGGACATTTTTTGCATTTATCTTCAGATAGAACGGGAGGGAGAGAGGGAGGAAGAGAGAGAGAGAAACATCGATGTGAGAGACACATTGACTGGTTGCCACCTACATGACCCCAACAGGGGCTGGGGACAAACTGCAACCGAGGTACATGCCCTTAGCAGGAACCGAACCCAGAACTCTCTGGTCCATGGGCTGACGCTCCAACCACTGAGCCAAACCAGCCAGGTCCAAATGGGTCATTTTAGAGATACTTTATCAGAGCCCCTGAGCAGTAAACTATGTTAGTGTCTGTGTGGTTTTGAAGTCTTTTTGCCTTCAGCAGAAGGAAAAAAAAACAAAACATAAAAATAGATAAGAGCCCTCTTGTGACAGCTGAAAGGCCTGTATTGCAAGAACCTTAACACTGAGTTCCTTCACTCAATGAATTCTCACCTAGCCTCTGCACCAGCCACAACCTTTACCAGATATCAAAGTACCAAGGTTCGGCTGGCTGTACCTCCTGGAAGCCTGTGAATAAGTCAGAGTAATATTTGGCACTATTATTGCTAGGACTGCCAATACAGCTGCAGTTTATTGAGCATCTACTATGCACAGGCCCTGTGCTGGACCCTTTACAACAGAACTTATCCACTGCAAAGCACAGCTCTCAGTCCTGGTGCCTGGTTAGCTGGAGGCTGTGCTTGAGTGCTTAGGGTTGTATTTTTAATGTGCTCCTGGGGAAGGCAGATGTGCAGGTCCAGACCAAATGATGAGGTGGTTTATCTTTTTTTTTTTTTTTTTAAATAAGCCAGAGCCTGTATTTTAGAAATTATTATTATCCTCACCCAGGATACATTTTATTGATTATTTTAGGGGGACAGAGAGAGACATCAATGTGTGAGAGAAACATTGGTTGTCTCACATACAAGCCCTGATGGGAGGGAACCCACAACCCAGGTAAGTGCCTTGACAGGGAATCGAACGCACAACCTTTTGGTGTACAGCGTGATGCTCCAACCAATTGATCCAACCAACCAGAGTGAGGTGGCTTATCTTTACATACAAGCATGTTCTGTAGAATGCTCACCTCCTGCTGGTGATATGTATTGCTTCCCTTAAGTGTATAGATACTGGGTTTTAGGAAAGCTACACATGGTACTTCACTGTGCACAGTTCATTTCATGTTTGGCTAAATTTGTCATTTCCTTTGCTATAGCCCATTCACCTTCCTGCTCAGCAAGATGAGCATGTCATACCTTCTCCTTCCTTTCAGCTAAGTCCCCATGTGTTGGTCAGCATTCTCCAGAGAAACAGAACCAGTAAGGTGTGTGTGTGTGTGTGTGTGTGTGTGTGTGTGTAGAGAGAGACAGGTAGATTTATTTATTTTTATTTTATTTTGTTTTTTCCATCACCACTTATTTCCTCTATGCCATATTCCACCTCCATCCACCCCTGCCATCACCACACTATTGTCCATGTCCATGAGTTTTCTCTCTGTCTTCTTTTTTTCTCAATCCCTCCACCCTCCCAAACCCTCCCCATCCCACCCTCCACCACTAGAGCTGATTGCCTGCTCTCTATCTATGAGTCTGAGAGATGGGCAGATTTAGCTAAGGGATTGTCTTATGCAACTGTGGACTGGCAAGTCTGAAATCTATAGGGCAGGCTGGCAAGCAGAAGCCCAGGGAAGAGGTATCGTTACAGTCTTGAATCGAAGGTAGACTACATGCAGAAATCGTCCTCTTGGGAACTTTAGTCTTTACTCTTAAGGACTTCAGCTATTGAATGAGGCCCACTCACATTACAAGGAATAACCTGCTTTACTTTGCTCAAAGTCTACCATTTTATTTTTATTTTTTAATTTTTTATTAAAATTGGGTATACCCAATTCCTCAGACTGTTATATTCCACAAATAAGTAAGATCATATGATATTTGTCCTTCTCTACTTGGCTTGTTTCACTGAGAGGATAATGCTTTCCAGGTCCCTCCATGTTATCTCAAAGGATAAGAGATCTTTCTTTCCTACAGCTGCATAGTACACCATTGTGTATGTGTACTATAGCTTTTTTATCCATTCGTCTACTGATAATCACTTGGGCTGTTTCCAGATCTTAGTTACTGTAAATAGTGCTGCTATAAAAATGGGGGTACATATATTCTTTCTGATTGGTGTTTCAGGCTTCTTAGGTTATATTCCTAAAAGTGAGATCACTGGGTCATATGGCAATTAAATTTTTAATTTTTTGAGGTAATATCATATTGTTTTCCATAGTGGCTGCACCAGTTTGCATTTCCACCAGCACTGTACTAGAGTCCCGTTTTCTCCACACCCTCTCCAACACTTGCTATTTGATGATTTGTGGATGGCGGCCATTCTGACAGGTGTGAGGTGATAACTCATTGTTATTTTAATTTGCATCTCTCTGATGATTAGTGATGTTGAGCATTTCTTCGTATGTCTCTTGGCCATTTGTATGTCCTGAGTCAAACCGGCCAGGGCATCTACCCATTTTTTAATTGGGTATTTTTTAATTCTTTGTCTTCCTACTGTTGAGTTGTATGAGCACTCTATTTTATTGGAAATTAAACACTTATCTGATATATCATTGGCAATTATGCTCTCCCATACAATGGGTTGCCTTTACATTTTGGTGGTTGTTTCTTTTACTGTGCAGAAGCTTTTTAGTTTGATGTAGTCCCATCTGTTCATTTTTTTCTTTGTTTCTGTTGCCTGAGGTGATATATCAATGAAACTTCTGTTGCGTATGATGTCCGAAATTTTGATGCCTATATTTTCTTCTAGTATTTTTATGGATTCATGGGTCACACTTAGGAATTTTATTCATTTTGAGTTAATTTTTGGGTACAGTGTAAGTTGACGATCTAGTTTCACTTTTTTGCATGTAGCTGTCCAAATTTCCAAACACCAATTATTAAAGAGGCTGTCTTTACTCCATTGTATGCTCTTGCCTCCTTTGTCAAATATCAATTGAGCATGATGTCTTGGGTCTATTTCTTGGATCTCTGTTCTGTCCCACTGGTCTATATGCCTATTCTTGTGCCAGTACCAGGCTGTTTTGATTATAGTGGGTTTGTAGTGTAACCTGAAATCTGGTAATGTGATCCCTCCTACTTTGTTCTTCCTTCTTTTTTAAGGTTGCTGTAGCTATTTGGGGTCTTTTTTGGTTCCATATGAACTTCTGAAGTATTTGTTCTAGTTCTGTGAAATATGTCATTGGTATTTTGATGGGGATTGCACTGAATTTATAGATTACTTTGGGTAATATTGACATTTTAATAATATTGATTCTTCCAATCCATGAACAAGGTATGTGCTTCCACTTTTTTATATCTTCCTCTATTTCTTTTTTCAACGTCCTGTAGTTTTCTGCAAATAGGTCCTTTACTTCTTTGGTTAAGTTTATTCCTAGGTATCTTAATTTTTTTGCTGTGATGGTAAGTGGGATTGTTTTTTTTTTTTTAGTTTCTCTTTCTGTGAGTTCATCATTGGTGTATAAAAATGCCATCGATTTCTTGACATTAATTTTGTATCCTGCTACTTTACCAAATTCATTTTTTAAGTCTAGTAGATTTTTTATGGAGTCTTTAGGGTTTTCTATGTATAATATCATGTCATCTGCAAATAATGACAGTTTCACTTTCTCCTTTTCAGTTTGGATCCCTTTTATTTCTTCTTTATGTCTCATTGCTGTGGCTAAGACTTCCAGTACTATGTTAAATAAGAGTGGCAAAAGTGGGCATCCTTGCCTTGTTCCTGTTCTTAAGGGAAATGCTTTTAGTTTTTGCCTGTTGAGTATGATGTTGGCTGTAGGTCCTTCATATATAGCCTTTATTATGTTGAGATATGATCCTTCTATTCCCACATTGCAGAGCAATTTTATCAGAAATGGGTCCTGGATTTTGTCAAATACTTTTTCAGTATCTATTAATATGATAATGCGGTTTTTATTTTTATTTTGTTTATGTGGTGTACCACATTTATTGATTTGTGAATATTGTACCAGGCTTGCATCCCTAGGATAAATCCCACTTGGTCATGGCGAATAATTCTTTTGATGTATTCCTGAATCTGATTTGCTAGTATTTTGTTCAGGATTTTGGCATCTATGTTCATCAGGGATATTGGCCCTTATTTTTCTTTCTTTGTAGTGTCTTTTTTTTTTTGGTTTTGAAATTAGAATTAGGCTGGCCTCATAAAACAAGTTTGGAAGTCTTTCTTCTTCATTTTTTTGAAATAGTTTGAAGAGACTGAGTGTTAGTTCTTCTTTGAAGGTTCGGTAAAACTCCCCCATGAAGCCATCCAGGCCTGAGCTTTTGTTTGCTGGGAGAATCTTGATTACATCTTCAATTTCTTCTATTGTTATTGGTCTGTTCAAGTTTTCTATCTCTTTATGGTTCAGTTCTGGGAGACTGTGTATTTCTAGAAATTTGTCCATTTCGCTTAGATTGTCAAATTTGTTGCCATATAATTGTTCATAGTATTTGTTAACAATCCTTTGTATTTCTGTGGTGTCAGTTATTATTTCTCTTCTTTCATACCTGATTTTGTGTATTAGGGTTCTCTTTGTGAGTCGAGCTAAAGGTCCATCAATCTTGTTTATTTTTTCAAAGAACCAGCTCTCTGTTTCAATGATTCTTTGAATTGTTTTTTGTGTCATTTATTTCTACTCTGATCTTTACTATTTCCTCCCTTCAACTTGCTCTGGGGTTTTTCTTTTTGTTTGTTTTCCAGTTCTTTAAGTTGTGAGGTTAGATAGTCTGTTAGAAATTTTTCTTACTTCTTGAGGTAGGCCTGTAGTGCTATGAGCTTCCCTCTCAGAACTGCTTTTGCTGCATCCCGTAGATTTTTTTTGTTGTTGTGTGTTCATTTTAATTGGTTTCCAGGAAGTTTTTAATTTCTTCCTTGATCTCCTTGGTAACCCATTCATTGTTTAATAACATGCTATTTAGCCTTCATGTGTTCCAATGTCTTTGCATGTTCTTATTGCAATTTATTTGTAGTTTCATGCCATTGTGATCTTAGAAGATGCTTGATATGATTTCAATTTTCTTGAACTTGTAGAGACTTTATTTGTGACCTAACATGTGGTCTATCATTGAGAATGTCCCATTTGCACTTGAAAAGAATGTGAATTCTGCAGTTTTGGGGTGCAATTCTCTGTGGATATCTATTAAATCCATTTGGTATAGTGCTTCATTTAGTGTGTCTGTTTCCTTGCTAATTTTTTGTCTATAGGATTTATTCAGTGATGCCAGCGGGGTGTTGAAGTCCCCTGCTATGATTATATTGGTGTCGATTTCTCCTTTGAAGTCCTCCAGTTGATTTTTAATATATTTTGGTGCTCCTATATTGGGTGCATATATGTTTACTAAGGTTATATCTTCCTGTTGAATAGATTCTTTCAATATTATGTAGTGTCCTTCTTTGTCTCTAGTTATGGCCTTTATTTTTAAATCTATTTTATCAGATATGAGTATTGCTTCCCAAGCTTTCTTTTCTTTTCTTTTCTTTTTGATTGCTTGGAAGTTTTTTTTCCATCCCTTCACTTTCAACCTATGTGAGTCTTTTGTTGTGAAGTGGGTCTTTTGTAAACAACATATATGAGTCGTGCTTTCTTATCCAATCATCTACTCTGTGTCTTTTTATGGGAGCATTCAAGACATTTACATTTAAGATGATTATTGATATCTATTTATTTATTGCCATTTTTTGTTTGGTGTGGTTCTATTTTTCTTCCTATTTATTCTACTAATTACAAAAATCCTTTCAGCATATCTTGTAGTGCTGGTTTGATGCTAGTGTATTCCCTTAGCCTTTATTTTTTCTGGGAAGCTCTTTGTTTGACCTTCTATTTTAAATAATAGCCTTGCTGGGTAGAGTAGTCTTGGATTCAGATCCTTGTTTTTTATGACCTTCCTTACCTCATGCCATTCCCTTCTGGCCTGTAGTGTTTATGTTGAGAAGTCAGTTGATAGCGTTATGGGGGTTCCTTTGTAGGTAACTTGTTGCTTATCTCTTGCTGCCTTTAGGATTCTCTCTGTCTTGAATTTTTGGCATTTTAATTACTATGTGTCCTGGTGTGGGTCTGTTTGGGTTCTTCTAACTTGAGGATCTCTGTGCTTCTTGAAATTGAATGCCTTCTTCCTTCACCAAATTAGGGAAGTTTTCTGTCACTATGCCTTCAAATATATTCTCTAACCCTTGCTCATTTTCTTCTTTGGGGACTCCTATGATGCGAATATTATTACATTTCCAGTTGTCCCACAGTCCTCTTGAATTGTCTTCCTTTTTGTTTTAATTGTTTTTTCCTTTTGGTTTTCTGATTGGTTGATTTTTTCTTCACTGTCTTGTAATTCACTGATCCAGTCCTCAGATTCTTCTGCTTTGCTGTTTAGTCCTTCCGATGTGTTCTTTATTTCTGCTATGTCATTCTTTATTTTCTTGGTGGTTTTTACTTTCCAATTGGTTGATTTTAAATGTTTAGATGTCTTTACTCATGGTGCTGATGTCCTTACACATGCTGATGAGCTTCTTCAAGATCATGGCTCTGAATTCTACCTTTGTTAACTTGCTTAACTGCACCTCATTTATCTCATCTTCAGTAGAGGTCTCCTGTTCTTTCGTTTGGGACTTGTTCCTTTGTTTCACCATTTTGGCTATCTCAGTGGGTCTTGGAGCCTGCCAAATTTTCCCTGTGGGTGTTAGTGTTTTGCTGTTTGTGGCTCCCTCTACTGGGTTTGGATGAGCGAGGGAGGACCCACATTAAACACCACCGTCAAGTCTTACTTTCCTGGGTAGAGTTGCAAGCCCAGGAATGGTTCAGTTATTATTTAGCTTTTTGCCCAGAGGCTATTAGTAGTGGTTACTTGAAGAGCCTTGGGTTCTCAGTTGAATGAAAAACTCTCTCAGGTGTTCAGAGTAAGGTGATTTCCTGAGGGTGGGGCAGATGCTGGTTGTCAATAGGCCTCAATTTGCATTTCAATGGCCCCCAGGTGGGGTTGAATCTCCAAGGGAGGGGCCTCAGCCTCTCCCCAGAGCCCTGTGAAGGAGTAAGATTGCCACTGTCTTGTGTGGTCGCAACTCAGCAAAAGCTCTGAGCGCCCTCCAAATTCTGTGTGTCCTCACACAGTTCCAGTCCAGTCCTCCCTTCTTCTGACAGAGCCCAAGGTGAGTGGCTGTGGCTATTTTAGTGCTCTGTCCTGGCCCCTTGCACTTTGGTGCCACTTGGGAGTTTAACCTGAGTGCACTGCTCACAGCTAAGACCACTGAAGTCCATGGGCTCCCAGCCCCCCCCCTCAGGATTTTCCAGCCCCCCCCCCCGCCCTCAGGATTTTTCAGTGTCCCTGGTTATATGGTCCTCATAAACTGCTTTTCTGTTGCTTTTTTCCAAGGATTTGTCTTTATTTTAGCTGTAATTCCAGTTTGGTCCTGGGAAATGGTCTGTGTAGCTTCCATTCACTCTGCTGCCATTTTGGAATCCAAATCTACCAATTTAAATGTGAATCTCATCTAAAAAAAAATAGTGTTTGACCAAATGCCTGGGCACTATAGTCTGCACAAGTTTACATATAAAATGCACCATCACACTCTGCTTCTCACTTCCCTGAAGTGTCTGAGCATTTACAAGTTTAACCAGTACTCATAATGCCCACCCCTTCTCCCTGTGGTCCTGGACTCCAGACTTGTCCTGCCTGCTGGGCCTTGCCTTGGTGCCTGCCCAGCCTTCCCTTCTTTAGACCTGCACTATAATTTCTTCCATCTTTAATATTGGACCCAGCCCCCCCTAGGCCACAGACACTTTTCTCCACCTAGCCATTTCTACTCTCTCACTTTCTTCTCCAAAATGCTCCAGCCCAGCAGTTCCAGCACTTCTGCTGTGCCCAGGGCCTGTACCAAATCTTATGTCAGTGATCTCATCAGTGTTTTCTCCTCATCTAATTAGATCTTGAAACAGCACTCACCCACATTGACCAGCCATCTTCCTTAAACCACAGTTCCCTGTCTGGATTTGGACTTTGCCCATATTTCCCTACACCTTGGGGTGGCTGCTGCTCTTCCCCTCCCCCCCCAAGCCTATTCCCCTTTTACCCTCCCCTCTTCTCCTCTCCTCCCAGCTTCCAAAGCTGGCATGGCCCTGGTGAGTCAGCCCTTTCCATTCTGAGGCTGCTTCTCTATTGCCCTTGTACATCACAGGGTTTCAATCGCCTCACCCTTCTCCGAGGAAGGTCATCACTGCTTGTGTTTTGGACATCTCAGACTCAGCAAGACCAAAACTCACCATCACTTCCTCCCAGATATCTGCTTTCTTTTTTGGATGCAATTCAGGCACAAACCACAGCTGTTCCTCATTCTAGGGCCACACAGCACAGGGAGGGGAAATCCACCTGTATTTCTGCTGCCCCTTATAACATGGCACCTGCTTCTTCTACTCCAACTTGTTCTGAATGGTGATTGTGGTAAAATAATGGTCCTATCAGGCCACACACTACTTGAATCCATCCTGGGCATTCTTGCACTATTCTTTTTGTTGTTGTTAACCCTCACTGGAGGATATTTAGATATAGTGGAAAGGAGGGACGAAAGGAGGGAGGGGAGGAGGGAGAGAGAGAGAGGGAGAGAGAGAGAGAGAGAGAGAGAGAGAGAGAGAGAGAGAGAGAGAAACATCGATGTGAGAGAGACATATCGATTGGTTTTCTAGGATTGAACCCAACACAACCAAGGTACATGCCTTTGACTGGGAATTGAACCCGAGACCCTTCAGTCCACAGGCCAGCGCTCTAATCACTAAGCCAAACTGGCCAGGGCTCTGGCTTAGCAGTTAGAGAGCTGGCCTGCTGTCCAAACTCCAAGAGTACCAAACTCCTGCTTCATGGGCTTTGCATGAATGTTCCCTCTGCTGACATGCTCTTCCAGCACACCTCTGTTGTGCTTGCCATCTACCTGCTCTGCACTCAAATACCACCTCATGAAGGTCCTACCTGACTGCCATGGCAGGCTCCTCCTTACTGTTTCCTTTTATTTCATTTTTATGGCATCTATCAACAATGGCATTATATTGAAGAGCCATTTATTTACCGTCTGATTCAGCTTCCAGAAGCCACAATCTTCTGTCCATTATGGCCTTCCAAGGATGGAACAATTGGTGGCACACAGCAAGCATGTTATAAAAACATACATAATCAGCAGCAGTAATATAAACCAAATACATATACAGATTGACTGGTGGGCCTTCAGCAGAGTAGGGTTTCCTTGCTGGTGCTTCACCTGTAGCAAATAACACAATCCCACTTGGTACAAAGGAAGGCACCTTCCCATGGCTCCCGGTGCCTCCATCCCAGCTGACACCCCACTCCCCTTTTTCACTGGCCACCACTCTGGGCCACCCCAATAAAATGAAGTTCCTTAACGTGGCATCTACAACCTTCTGTGGTCATCTCACCTGTGCTTGCACTCACTCTGCTTCCCTCAGTAATAATGAATTGCTTTAGTCTCGAGATTTTGCATATAATTTCTTTTTATTCACAATCTCCTCTGAAGGCCTTTCCAACTTCCCACACCTATTTTACTAGTTGAATATCTGATGAAAATGCACTTTTAGAGGAATATTGGTTAAATGCTGCTAAATATTGTAACATCAATTCTGGCAGAAAAAAATGTCCAGATCCTATTTAAACCAATATTCATACCCATGGAACTAGTCCTCAAACTGGAAGGGACATTATAGGAACTTTGTTCTTATCCAGGCTTGAGCTTAATCACTCCCTCATTTCAGATGTCACCATGGCAATGGAGTCTGCCCTGACTTTTTGTTGTTGTTGTCAATCCTTACTGAGGGTGTTTTTTCTATTGATTTTTAGAGAGTGGAAGGGAGGGAGGGAGAGGGGAGAGAGAAATATATCATGTGAGAGAGACATATCGATTGGTTGTCTCCTACACACACCCCAACTGGGCCAGGGACTGAACCTGCAACCCAAGTATATGCCCTTAACCAGGTATGGTGACCCTTAGGTGCACTGGTTGACTTTCTAACCACTGAACCATACTGGCCAAGACTGACTTTTTAAAAACAAATTTTTTTATAAGAAAGTTCATTTAGGAAGTCAAAGAGGCAGATAAAATGGGCTCAGGAAACATGTTACAGAGACAAAAGAAGGGCCCATGTGGCTTAGGAGAAATAGAAAGGTAAAGGTAATGCACGTGGGGGGACAGGAAAGGCATGGACATGCTCCAGAAAGAGCCATGTTGCCCTGACTTCTTTAATACAGGGACCCAGCACCCCCTTATGGTTACCTGACACTGTTCCACTTTTCTTTTCCTCTGCAGCATGAATCAAACTTAGCAGATTGTGGTATTGATTTTGCTAACTGCTTGTTCCCCTCAGGAGCTAGTGGTGTTCACAGATGTACTCTGAGCACCTGGAAAGGTACCTAGCACTAAGAGAGCTTAGTAGGTGCTTGATATGAATAATTCCATACCCACCCAATGAGGTGGACAGCATCATCTCTGTTTTCTGGATGAGTCACAGAAAAGTTAAGTTGGCTTGAGATCACCTAGTAAGGAGTCAGGGAGGCAGGATTTAAACCAGATGCTCTGGCTCTTAACCTCTGTGCTTAGTGAAATACAAGAGAAATGCAAAGTGAGGGCAAGCTCTGAGCTGAGACAGGTCAACAATTTGCAGGGAGGTATCTGTTCAAGGGAAGGAGCTGGTCTGGGCAGTGGGGACTGACATGATGCTGTGTGCTAGCAATCTCTGGGTTCTGCATTTTACCTGCTTTAGGGATACACTAAGCAGAAAGAGAAGCACAAATTCTCAACACTCACAGCTGGTTCCCCAGCCAGTCACAGGGCTTAGAGCTCTAGCAGAGGGTCTGGACCTCCAGACAGTGCCACAGGGTGGGCTGTTTGCTAAAGCACCGAAGTCCAGCCTACCTCTCTGGTCCCTGGTTCCTCCTATTGGGAACCTCTCTTCTGGCTCCATGGCTGCAATGGTGCTGGTTGGTGCTCCTGAGAGGGGGGCTTAACACTGAGTTCAGTGAAGTTGGACAGGGGTGGCTCCCATTTGAATTCGCAGGCTCCAGATGCACTCTCTGGGTGACCCTGCCAGCACCTGGTATTTCCGGAGGCAATCACTGTTCACAAAAAAGAGCTTCACTCCTTTGCTTTCGTTCACTTCCTGCTGAAGTCAGAGTCCAGGCATTTGACAAATGTGGCTCTTAGTAACTTTCCCTAGTCAGAGTGACAATTTGTAATTTAAAGGAAGAAACAGGAGGCACCAGGCCATGGAATGAGGAGACATGCAGGGCAAGGATCTGGTGTCTTGGCCCACTCACCTCCTCCCCACCCACTTGGGCCATTTTCATTAGGGGAACTGGTTTATTCTGCTTGCCCTTGAAACAGGGTCTGACTGTAAGCAGAGATGTATGCAGTGAGGTGACCCTCTGGTACATAAAGACTTTTCTCTGCCTTCTGTTCCGAGAGTTTAACTTAAGTGCAGGGTCGATGAAGGAGAGGTTTGAGGGAATCAGACCTGCTCAGGAGACCAGAGGCACTCTTTCTCCCAAGCTCCGAAATCTGAAAGATTAAGGATGACCCAGGAAGACCCCTCCTGACTCAGGCAATGTTCAGCGTAGGGTAGTGTTTGCCGGATCCTAAGGCCCTAATTCCTGCTTGCCCATCACTGCCACTTGACTTCCAGAGGTCTTTAACTTCTCCCTGCGTTCCTGGCCCAGTGTGAACCAAGAGCACCAAGCTTTCCCCACCAGATGCTCCGGGTGAGATTCACCGGGACCCTCTGGGCTCTCCCCAGCCTTGTTCTCATGCTCAGAAAGGCCATGCAGCAGGTAACCTTCTTAAACTGAAACTCCACAAATCTGTTTCACCCCAAGAAAGTGCAAACTAACACCTGGGCGTCCCAAGGCGGAGGAGGCAGAGAGAGGGATGTCCACATTTCTCTAGCCCTACTCGCCTCTTGAGCTGCGCAGCTGGCCCAGAAAGCGGGTTTTGGCTATTAGTGGGTGGCGCCTGCCAAGGGCGGTCACAAGGGATTCCTAAATGGAGCGGCTTCCTTTCCCCATTCCAGCCGGCAGCTCAGGCCCCAGATAGGCCCTTCCGGGCATCCACAAACCCTGGGGGCGCGGAGTGAGGAGAACAGTGAAGAGGATCGCCCAGACCCCTAGCGCCCTCATGACTTCGGCGTCCTCTGTCACTGCCTGCAGGGGGTCGTACCCACCGCGCCCTCCACGCGCTGTGCCATAGGGAGGCTGGCCCTGGCGGCGGGCCGGACGTGCGAGGAGAGGGGCGGGGCAGCGCGCAGGCCATGCTGGGGGGGTGTCGGATATCACCCCTGCGCACACCTCGGTCTGGGGGCGGGGAGCGAACCACTGAGATGCTGAGACCTCCGCGGTCCTAGAGTGGAGCAGGAAGTGTCCCAGGGGAGGGAGCCGAGGGTCCGGCCTTTCCTTTCCTCCGCGTCAGGCGGGCTTCGGTGGCGGCCCAGGCTGCGCGGCCCGCCAACTGGGACGCGCTGTGGTGGTGAGTGGGGCTGGGCTCCTAAAGGCTCGTGCGGAGCCCTCCCACCGCTT
This sequence comes from Molossus molossus, assembly GCF_014108415.1. Classification (NCBI taxonomy): domain Eukaryota; kingdom Metazoa; phylum Chordata; class Mammalia; order Chiroptera; family Molossidae; genus Molossus; species Molossus molossus. Next base: position 54,311,490 of record NW_023425377.1, on the reverse strand, counting down.
CCCCCAGTCCCAAGCACCCTGGACTCCCAGCCCCGCGCACCCTGATCCCTTGCGCCCCTCAGCCCGGCGCGTCCTCCATCCCGGAGCCAACCGTCGCTGGATCTGCGGCTGGAGGCGGTAAGACAACACCAGTATTGTTTTTCAGGTGTCTGCATTTGTTTATACTGCTTCACTCCGAAGTGGAGCTGTGGTTTTCTGAATGAGCAGGAGACAGGGCTTGTCTGGCTGGGGACAGAGTCTGGCCCTGCAGAGAGCCCGCCTTGGAAAGGACGCCGAAAGCCTGGCTGGGAAGCATGAAGAACAGCTGCAGAGACTAATGCCGCAGCAGGAGCGATTTGAGTTAGATGCTAGGAAGGAATTTCAGGCTGTGAGGTGAGGAGTCGGGAGCTGGCTACACTGGGGGCGCGCGCGCGCGCGCGTGCGTGTGTGTGTGCGCGCGCGCGCTGGCTACACTGGGGGCGCGCGTGCGTGTGTGTGTGTGTGTGTGTGTGTGCGCGCGCGCGCGCGCGCATTGGGAGGAAGCGGGAGAGAGGGGAAGCGAGGAAAAGCTCTCCCTTTCCCTGGGCTAAAATGCCCTTCCTTTCCTTTCTGCTGATCACTCGCTGTCCCTCCTCCGTGAGCTGCTTTAATCCCCACCCTGCCCCGTGGGAATCCTCCCGGACCCGGGACTCACGTTTGTTCATTCATCAGGCATCACTCCTGAGCCTCCTACCTCCAGGTGCATGGGTGACAAAGAGGAACGCAGCTGTCTGGTTAGGACTGGTTCTAAGCGGACACCGAGTGCTGAGGGTGGGGCTTAGGTCCCCTAGGTTGGGGCAGACCTGAGGAACCCAGAGGCCCTACAGGTGTATGATGGCTGAGTTCAGGGTCTTTGGGCTGGTGGAGCCAGAGACTGGGTTTCATATGCAGGAGCAGGCACTGAAGGAACTAACGTGCCCAACCAGACTCCTTGAGTCCTTTTCTGCTAGTCTGTTTGTTTTCCTTTGGAAAGCAAAGCTGATGTACACTTGGGATTTTCTGACTGCCATTTCATGGCTTTGTGGGTCTTCTGGCCTTCCTGTGAAATCGGAGGGAGGCCTGCATTCCACATGGGACCCTTGGGGCCCTGAGCTGTTGAAGGTTAAGGTTAAGCTAGGGTGCCTCAAACAATCTGGGTGTGGTGGTCTAATGATTGTGCCCAGTGGTCTCAGAGGCCTGAGAGAGGGGGAGGGACTTTCTCTGGGTTCTATAGACTATGAGTAGTGGCTGTTACTTTTTTATGTGGCCTGTATATGGTCACTGGGGAGGTGGAGGGGCCTTGAGTCTCACTGTGCTCAGTTGGGGCTTGTACCTTCAGCACCTCATCTCTGTTCTGCCTCAGAAGGGCTCTTTGGTGTGTGCAAGGTGCCTTCATCATGGTTTGAAGATGGCAAGGGTAGAGAACTCTGGCAGAGGCAGGGTTGAAGAGTAAGGCATCTTTAGATATATGCTAAAGTTTACTATTCAGATTTTAGTGAGTGAGCCCTGGGGAGGCTGATTTTTTAGAGAGAGAAAAACATCAGTGTTAGAGCAAAGCATGGGATCAGCTGCCTCCTGCATGTCCCCACTGGGGATTGAGCCCAAAATCCGCCACATGACTGGGAATTGAACAGTGCACAGGATGACACCCAACCACCTGAACCACACTGGCCAGGGCAAAGTGCTGGTGTTTTTAAATAAATAGTGTTGCTTTTCTCCAGGAATCTGAGGGAGTGGCTGTCACTTTTGACTGTCCCATTTCTTGGTGTGTTTTTTTAATCCTCACCTGAGAATACGTTTTTATTGATTGATTTGAGAGAGAGGGAGAGAGAGAGAGAGAGAGAGAGAGAGGGAGAAAGAGAGAGAAACATTGATGTGAGTGAGAAACATGGATCCATTGCCTCCTGTATGTACCCCTAGTGGGGTATAAAACCTGAAACCCAGGTATGTGTCCTGACCAGGAATCAAACCTGCCACCCTTTGGTGTACGGGACAGCATTCAAACCAACTGGCTAGGACTTGTCTGGGTATTTTCTCAGCCATGTGCTTCACGAACTCTGTCTCCTAGGGCAGACTTGGTGGGGCAGGGCCAGGTCTGTCTGTGTGGATCTAGCAGGTCTAGTACCAATAGTCAGCGCTGGCCACCAGCAGGATGGGTTTTCCCTACTGGCTATGCCTTCATGGCTCTTACCCCGAACATCTGTCTTTGTCTTTCCAACTCATGTTGTAAAGGTCTCAAGGGCAGGAACTGTGACTTTGGCTCAGAAGCCGCCAAGATAGCAGCCTGCTTAGCTCAGCCCTCCCAGGTCTCCAGGAGGACGTGGCCACTGAAGGTACCACAGAGTCTTAATTCCTTCTCTCTCCTGCATGTAGCCCTGTCTGTTTTCTGGAATGCTTGGAATGCCTTTGTCACATTGAAAGGCCACCACTTTTCTCTCAGACTCCCTGCCTTGATTGTCTGGTTGACCAGTTAGGAGGATCATGTAATGATGCTGTTGGGGGGTGATAGTTCTTCTTTCTCTTTGTGTAAGGGCCAGTCACACTGATACTTCACACATGTCCCAGGGCTTCTCCCAAGTGCTGGTCTCTGGGCCTTGTCACTTTCTCCATCACCACCCTTGGCACCTACTGCAAGAGTTCAGAGTATTGAAGCCAGTGATTTCTGTTTGGAAATAGGGTCGTCTTCTGCTGCTGACCCCCATCAAATCCCATCATGCCCACAGCCCTGTGCCCCCGAGTCTTGGCTCCGAAGGAAAGTGAGGAGCCCAGGAAAATGAGGAGCCCACCGGGAGAGAACCCTGGCCCCCAGGGTGAGCTTCCCAGCCCCGAGTCCTCCCGACGCCTCTTCCGCCGGTTCCGCTACCAGGAGGCAGCGGGCCCCCGTGAGGCCCTGCAGCGCCTCTGGGACCTGTGCCGGGGATGGCTGCGCCCTGAACGGCACAGCAAGGAGCAGATCCTGGAACTGCTGGTGCTGGAGCAGTTCCTGGCCATCCTACCCCATGAGATCCAGGGCTGGGTTCGAGCCCAGGAGCCTGAGAGTGGAGAGCAGGCTGTGGCTGCTGTGGAGGCACTGGAGCGGGAGCCAGGGAGACCCTGGCAGTGGGTGAGTGGAGCAGCTGCTTTGGGCTGGCTGGAGGTTGGGAGGAGAGGGTAAGAGCGGGTTGGGTAGCAGTGTGAGGAGGTGGGCCATGCAGCCCTCCCCCCCACTTCCCCGCAGGGATGAGAAATTCTGTCTAGAACGTTTTTGTTTGTTTTGTTTTTGTACATGCCCCTAGCGGGAACCGAACCTGGGACTCTCTGGTCCACAGGCCGACGCTCTAACCACTGAGCCAAACTGGCCAGGGCCTGTCTAGAACTTTGTGCTTTGATTAGGCCCACATGAGTATTGGTTTCTCAGTAAAGCATATTATATTCCCTAAAGGCTCTAATTAGGGGGATGATAAGTCCTCCTCCTTTACAACCCTTTTCAAGACCTAGGCTGAGCCTCCAGTGGTCAGCTGTGGAGGTGATGGTCAGTAGACCAAGGGAGGGGCTTTGCACCACTGCTGGTCCTTGCTGGCTGGGGATCTCTCCATGAGTCCTGAAAAGCTCTTTCTGGGATTACAGCTCAAGCACTGTGAGGACCCTGTGGTGATTGATGATGGGGATGGCCCTCTGGACCAGGTGCAGGAGCCACTGCCAGCAGAGCCCCAGAATCACCTTGCAAAGAGCCAGGAAGCCCAGCTGATGGCCCTTTCCCAGGGCCCTGGGCTCTCAAGCAGACTGCCAGGCCAGCTCAGCGGGGACCCAGGTAGGGAGTCGGGGTGAGAGGGTGTGGGGAGGCCTGCACACCCCACCTTGTGCCTTGGTGGTGGCTCTTGACCTCAGTAGTTCTCTCTTGTCCGCTGAGGAGCCATAAACCAATTTCAAGGTCTGGGTTCCTGCCTAGAGTGATTGAATCAGAATTTCCTGAGGGTGTCTGTTATTTCAATGGTGTCCCGTTCACCCAGAGGGACCTCTGTTGTAGGGGGTGTGTCTTTGAGGCTGCACCATCTTCTCTTGGTCTGTCTGGTCTGTGGCCAATGCAATAACCACTGAGACAAACCAGCCAGGGTTACCGTCATCTTTGTGAGGGCACATTTCTGGGCTTTGTCATTTGGGGGACATCCAAGCACTGTTGTCAGGAACCTGTTGTCAAGAGCCAACTGTGGTCATGTCCACTGGTTTCTCTCAACCTCTTTCTCTGTTAAACAACTCTTGATCTCAGACTTGTTATGATGTTACAAGGAAATACAGAAATACTTTCCAAGGGAACAGGTTTGTGTCTTAGGATATGCGGCTTGGATGTCACCTAGCCATGTCTGAATATCTATATAAAGTATGCTGGTGGCTATAGGCAGGTGGTTTTGTACCAGGTTTACTTGACTTTGAATCCCCTCGCTATAACCCAGGGCTTGCTTCTAAACTCTGCAAGCCTCAGTTTTCTGGTCCATCCAAAGGAGATAATCATTACCCTTATTGGGTTTCTTGAGGATTAAAGAATTATATACATAAAATGCTGAGCAGGGTACCTGAGCCAGTCATGATTTTGAGTTGAAGTAATCTTTTCTTTTTAATCCTCACCCGAGGATACTTTTGCATTTATCTTCAGATTGAGCAGGAGGGAGGGAGGGAGGAAGAGACAGAGAAACATCAATGTGAGAGAGACATATCAAGTGGTCACCACCCACACGACCCCAACCGGGGCCGGGGACAAGCTGCAGCCAAGGTACGTGCCCTTAGTGGGAACCGAACCCGGGACTCTCCGGTCCACGGGCCAACACACTAACCGCTGAGCCAAACCAGCCAGGGCAAGTTGAAGTAATCTTTATGGAAAGTTGTGCTGCCCTCAGGTTGAGTAAGTGACCTCTGTGGTGTGAGGGCTACTTTGAGCAGACTTGCCACATTGTGCTATAGATAACAGATGGAAAGGAGAGGGCATGCCAGGAGAGTATTCTTGAGATTCACAGTTGTCCTTTACATTGTTAATAAGTTTTTCAATTTAAAAAAAGCGCATATTAAATTTCTTCATGGGTGAAACTATATTGACTTCTGTATCAAACTCTTCAGCCTCTCCTTGGTTAACAGTACAGATAATTTTGTTAGTTTTTTAGGAATGTTTGAACAAAGTCTCACAGACAGGATGGCTTAAACAACAGACATTTACTTTCTTCCAGTACTGGAGGCTGGAAGATCAAGATCCAGGAGTCAGCAGGGCTGGTTCCTTCTGAGGCCTCTCTCCTTGGCATGTAGACGGTCGTCATCTCCCTGTGTCCTCCCATAGTTGTCCCTTGTGTGTGTCTGTATCTTAATCTCTTCTTCTTTTTTAAAAATAAAATTTATTATTTTACTATTTAAAAAATTTTTTTTAATTGATCTTAAAGAGAATAAGGGAGGCGGGAGAGAGAGAGAGAGAAACATTGATGTGAGAAAGAAACGTCAGTCGGTTGCCTCCTACACATGCCCTTACTGAAGATCAAATTGAAAAACCTGGGTATGTGCCCTGACCGGGAATCAAACCCATCACCTTTTGGTGTACTGGTTGGGGGGGTGGGGGGCGCTATAACCAACTGAGCTACCCACCAGGGCTTAATCTCTTCTTTTTGTTTTTTATCCTCACCCAAGGATAGTTTTAGAGTGGGAAGAAGGGAGAGGGAGAGAGAAACATCCATGTGAGAGGGACACATTGACTGGTTGCCTCCTGCATGGCCCCAACCAGGGCCAGGGACAAACCGCAACTGAAGTACATGCCCTTGAGTAGAATCGAACCTGCGATTCTGGTCTATGCGCGGACACTAACTGCTGAGCCAAACTGGCCAGGGCTTAATCTCTTCTTATAAGGACATCAGTCCTATTGGGTTAGAGCCCATCATAAAGATTTTATTTTAGCTTAGTTATCTTTTGAAAGACTCCCATCTCCAAATGTAGTCACATTTTAAGGTCCTGGGGGTAGCAACTTCAAGATGTGAATTTGATGCGGACATAGTTCAGCCTGTAACAACAGGCATAAAGGAAGCAACCAATAGCCCAAATGAACGCTGCATGTGCAGGCAGCCTGGGGTATGCAGGTTGTGGGTGTCAGGAATCCCCTCAGGAGAAGCTTCCCCAGCCTAACCTGGTACTTCTGGGGGATTTTGGAAATATGCCACCAATGGACTTCTGGTCAAAAGACACAGCTCCTTTAATTACCCTGAGCAATAGTAAATGGACAGAGTAGAAGTGATGGGTTAGTTACTAGGAAGTGATTTATTGTTGGGATGAACCTCAAGTAAAAGCCATATAGTTCCTAATCATGAAAATCTTTCCAAAAAGCTAGATCTTCTTTAGAGGATGAATGCTTTCCAGTGAGCTGTAAAAGTGTCTGTGTACTCAAGTCCCAGGGGAAAGGTAGGGTGAGGCTGTCATTCATCCTCCAGAAGGTGGCAGGTATGAGAGAGCAGAATGAAATCACCCCTCACATCCATACCCACCCAGCCTTAGCTTCCCCTAGCAGAGTAAGGAGGCTGCCTCCCTCAGCTACCTCCAATATCACTGCTGGCTAAGCCGTCTCCTGTTCTGCTTCCTGTTCCAGACCCTTGTTCTAAATAGCTGCACCTGTCCTTGCTGCATCCTGGTGAGGGACACTAGCTTCTGTGTCAGCATTGAAACTGATTTAATATGTGACCTGGGGTCAACCTTTAGGAGACCAAGAGATGATAGTGCAGCTTTCCAAGTCTTACTCTATGAAAGGAGCACCTTTAAAAACACAGCTTATTTTTATGTGGCTGCATCCAGGGCCAGATATGTGGCTCACTGCTTACAGAAGCCTGAGCAAAGTGTAGTTGCCAGTCAGGGAGAGAAGTTCTGTTGTAATAGTACCCCCTACACCCAGGCCTCAAGATCAGGCCAAATGAGGTGATTGCAGTGCTATATTCTGCACTTACAGTGATGATGGTTAGGGCACTGTAACAAGTACTCTTTCCAGGGGCACCTAACAGTGACACAGCCTTTTTTCTGGAGTTTATAGTTTACAAACTTACAGATGTATACACTTCTATGACCCTGGAGCCTCACAGTAAACTTCAGGCAGCTCTTACTGATCTTGACTCAGAGTTCTGATCTTTATTTTCTCTATATTTTGGATCATGAAGTTGAGGTCCTTACACCTGTGGGAAGTTACATTGTGACTTGGCAGGGCCAACTCAAGCCCAGCCACTCCCTGTTGAAGTCCCCATTGTTGGGTCTGAAAGCAAAGTAACAGAAATCTTGTGGTTTCTCCAAAGCTTTTTATCTGCATTATTTTATAATCCTCCCTTTGTATGTAAGAAAAGAGACCTGGGATTATGAGATACCCTTTTCTCATCTCTTTCAGTTCTACAAGACCCATCCCTACTTCAGGAAGCGAGTTTGAGGGATGCACAGCAGGTGACTGCTCTCCAGCTGCCCCTGGTGAGTGACTCCTGCAAGAGCCCTTGAAAACCCCACTTTGCCTCTCTGTTAGCTACAGGGCAGCTTTTCCAGGACCCTGGCCAGCTTGCTGTCTGCCATACAGGCTGTTCAGCCCCAGCCTAAAAACTAAGGACAGATATGAGTTTATGTGACTCCCATCCCTCCTCCTGCCCCATAGTCTGGGCTGCTCACTTTGTTGGCTGTGTTGCCACCTTTGGGAGCTTGTGTGGACAATGGTGGTGGACAATAAACATCCTGGAGTCCCCATCTATCTTTTTGGCATCTTGGTGTCCTTTCCAGTGAAAAAGGGGAGGGAAAATGTAGATTTCTTTGATACCTTTCTCAGCCATTCTGTAATAATTCCCCATTCCCCTATACCTCTGTCCTCTGCACTCACCATCCCAACCTCACTCTAGAGAGTACACATAAGTGTAACCATACAGCATTTGTTCTTTTGTGTCTGGCTTATTTCCCTCAGTGTAATGGCCTCAAGGCTTATTCCTGATGTAGCATGTGTCAGAATGTTCTTTGTTAGGGTTAAATGATATTTCTTGGTGTGTATATAACCCATTGTGCTTACCATTTATTCTTTTTAAAAAAATATATTTTTATTCATTTTTAGAGAGAGGAAGGTGGGGGGAGAGAGAGAGAGAGAGAGACAGAAACAGAGAGAAAGAGCAACATCGATGTGAGAGCCTAACATCTATTGGCTGCCTCGTGCAGGCCACCATCTACTGGGGATCAAGCCTGAAACCCAGGCATGTGCCCTGACCAGGAATCAAACTGGCAACCTTTTGGTGCATGAGACAATGCCCAACCTACTAAGCCACACCAGCCAGGGCATTTCATTCTTTGATGGATACTTGGGTTGCTTCTGCCTTCTGGCTACTGTGAATGATTCTGCTTTGAACATGAGTGCACATAAAGTTGTTTTTATTTATTTTTTTAGGTAATCGTAGATTTTCCCGCATTTGTAAGAAATAACAGACCCTTTATACTCTTCACACTGAATGGTAATGTCTTATAGATACAATACAATGTCATAAGCAGCATTCTGACATTAGTACATATAGGATACAGAATGTTTGTTTTCAGAGGATGCTTCTGTTGCCTTTTACAGCCATATCCACTGCTCTCACCCCAGCCTTTCATTGATTTCTGATGTGTTCTCCATCTGATAGTGTTGTTTCAGAAACATTAAGTAGGTGGGTTCATATAGTATGTCATGTTTGGAGATGGACATCTTTTTTCTTTTTATTAAATTTATTGGGATGACACTGGTTAACAAAATTATATAGGTTTCAGGTGCACAATTCTACAACACATCATCTGTACACTGTATTGTATGTTCACCACTCCAAGTCAAATCTCTATCCATCACCATTTATCCCCCCCTAAACCCTCCTCTCCTCCCTTCAGATCCTCTCCTCCCTTCAGCTCCTCTCCTCTCAGCAATCTCTACACTGTTGTCCATGTCCATGAGTTTTTTTTTCAAATCCTTCACTCTCCCCTTAAGTCCCCCCCACCCTCATGCCTTCTCCCCAGCTGTCAGCCTGTTCTCTATGTCTCAGTTTTGCTTGTGAGTTCATTTTGTTTATTAGATTTCACATATGAGTGAAATCATATGGTACTTGTCTGTCTCTTAGTGGCATATTTCACTTAGCATAATGTTCTCGAGGTCCATCCATGCTGAAGATTTCCTTTTTTTTTTTTTAAATTATGGCCAAGTAGTATTCCATTGTGTAAATGTACCACAGCTTTTTATTCCACTAATCTACTGGTTGACCGTTGGGATGCTTCTAGATCTTGACTATTATGAATAACACTGCATTGAACATAGGGTGCATATATTCTTTCAAAATAATGTATCATACTTCTTCAGATAAATTCCCAGAAGTGGAATCACTGGGTCATAAGGGAGTTCCATTTTTAATGTTTGAGATAACTCCATACAACTTTCCACAGTGACTGCACCAATCTGTATTCCCACCAACAGTGCACAAGGGTTCCTTTTTCTCCATATCCTCACCAACACTTGTTATTTGTTGATTTATTGATGATAGCCATTCTGATAGGTGTGGCATGATATCTTATTGTGGTTTTAATTTCCATTTTTTATTTATTTTTTTTATTTTATTTTATTTTTTTTTAATCCTCACCCGAGGACACTTTTCCATTTTTTGTACAGATAGAGTGGGAGGGAGAGAGAGAGAGAAACATCGACGTGAAGGGACACATCGAGTGGCTGCCACCCGCACGACCAACCAGGGCCGGGGACAAACTGCAACCGAGGTACGTGCCCTTAGCGGGAATCGAACCCGGGTCTCTCCCGACCGCAGGCCGACGCTCTAACCGCTGAGCCAAACTGGCCAGGGCTAATTTCCATTTTTTAGATGACTAGTGACATTGAGCCTCTTTTATATCTCTATTGGCTATTTGTCATCTGGAGAAGTGTCTATTTAGGTCCTTTGCCCTTTTTTTTGCATTTATTTTCAGATAGAGCAGGAGGGAGAGAGGGAGGAAGAGAGAGAGAGAGAGAGAAACATTGATGTGAGAGAGACACATGGAGTGATTGCCACCCACACGACCCCAACTGGGGTCGAGGACAAACTGCAACCAGGTACACGCCCTTAGCGGGAACCAAACCTGGGACTCTCTGGTCTGCAGGCCGATGCTCTAACCACTGAGCAAAACCGGCCAGAGTCCTTTGCCCATTTTTTAATTTGTTTTTTTTTTTTTTTTTTGGTGTTGAGTTTTATAAGTTCTTTATAAATTTTGGATATTATCCCCGTATTAGATGTATTGGTGAATATGTCCTTCCATTCAGTGGGTTGTCTTTTAATTTTGCTGATGGTTTCTTTTGCTATGCAAAAAATATTTAGTTTGATGTAGTCTTATTTGTTTATATTTCTTTTGTTTTTCTTGCCTGAGGAGATATATCAGAGAAAATATTGTTATGTTTAGTTTGATATAATCTCATTTGTTTGTATTTTGTTTGTTTTTCTTGCCCGAGGAGATGTATCAGAGAACATATTGCTATGAGAAATGTCCAAGAATTACTGCCTATGTTTTCTTCTAGGATTATTATGGTTTTGAGTCTAACATTTAAGTCTTAAATCAATTTTGAGTTTATCTTTGTGTGTAGTGTAAGAAGGTGGTCTAGTTTCATTTTTTTTGCATGTATCTGTCCAGTATTGAATAGATTGTCTTTACCCTATTGTATGTTTTTGCCTCCTTTGTCAAATATTAATTGACTACAAAGGCATGGGTTTCTTTGTGGGCTTTCTATTCTATTTCATTGATCTCTGTGTCTGTATTTATGCCAGTACCATGCTGTTTTGATTACTAGGGCCTTGTAATATAGTTTGATATCAGGTAGCATGATTATTCCACCTTCTTTTTTCTAAAGGTTGCTATTGCTATTTGGGCTCTTTTGGGTTCCCATGTAAATTTCTGAAATATTTGTTCTAGTTCTGTGAAATACACCATTGGTATATTGATAGGAATTGCATTGAATCTATAGATTGCTTTTGGTAGTATGGACATTTTAATGATGTTAATTCTTCCTAACCAAAAACATGGTATATGCTTCTACTTATTTGTATCTTCTTCAGTTTCTTTCTTCAGTGTCTTATAATTTTCTGAATACAGGTCTTTTACATCCTTGGTTAAAATTATTCTTAGGTATTTTATGTTTTTGAAGCAGTTGTGAGTGGGATTGTTTTCTTAGTTTCTCTTTCTGATAGTTTATTATCAGTGTATAAAAATGCAACTGGTTTCTGGATATTTATTTTGTATCCTACTATTTTACTGAATTCACTTATCAGTTCTTGTAGTTTTTTGGTGGAATCTTTTTTGATGGTATCATGTCATCTACAAATAATGATAATTTTACTTCTTCCTTTCTAATTTGGATGCCTTTTATTTCTTCTTGTCTGATTGATGTGTCTGGGACTTCCAGGACTGTGTTGGATAAGAGCGGTAAAAGCAGATATCCTTGTCTTGTTCCCTATGTTAAGGGAAATGCTTGTTCTTTGCCCATTGAATATGATATTATCTGTGGGTCTGTGATACATGACCTTTATTATGTTGAGGTATGATCCCTCTGTTCCCACTTTGCTGAGATTTTTTTATCATAAATGGGTGCTGAATTTTATCAAATGCTTTTTCTGCATCTGTTGATACAATCATGTGGTTTTTATCCTTTATTTTGTTTATGTTATGTATCACATTTACTCATCTGCAGATATGGTGCCAACCTTACAGGGGATGTTTTTTTTTCAATCAGCATAATTCTATGGAGCTTCAACCAAGTGTTTTGCATGTATCAGTAGTCCATTCTGTTTTTATTGCTGAGGAGACCCCATTGTGTGGATGTACCACAATCAATTGAACCATTCACCTGCTGAAGGAGATCTGAGTTATTTCCACTTTAGGGCATTTTGCATAATACCACTCTAAACATTCATATACAGGTTTTTGTGTGAACATCAGTCTTCATTTCTCTGAAAACACGTGCCCAGGTATGCAATTATTGTGTTGTTTGGTATCATTTTCTGGAGTGACTGTACCATTTTACATTCCCACTACATTCCCTGCATCCTTGCTAACATTTGATGTTGTCACTGGTTTTTATTTTTATTTTATTTATTTATTTCATTGCCATTTTCAGGAACCATAATGACTTTAATGTCTTTAAGGCTTGTAACATGGCGTTACTATTGCCAGCTTTCTCTTAATTTCTGCAGAAACACATTCAGACCTGCACCTCCATGTCTTCGAGGTATGCATGTAGATGAGTCATGTTTTGTAATCCACTAACAGTTGCTGTGTTAACTGATATATTTAGACCATTTGTATTTTAACATAGTTATTAACATGTTTGGGCTTAAATCTGTCTCTTCCCCTTTTTGTTCTGTGTTTTCTTTCTCTGTTTTCTTGTTCTAGCCTTCCCATTGGTTACTCAGCATTTTTTGTTTTTGGTTTTTTTGTTTGTTTGTTTTTGTTAATCCTCACTCGAGGATATTTTTCCATTGATTTTTAGATAGAGTGGAAGGGAGGGAGGGAGGGAGAGAGAGAAACATTGATATGAGAGAGACACATTGATTAGTTATGTCCCACACAACCCTAACCGGGGCTGGGTATCAAATCTGCAACCCAAGTACATGCCCTTGACTGAGACTGAACCCAAGACCCTTTAGTCTGGAGGGTTGACGCTCCAACCACTGAGCCAAATCAGCCAGGGCTCGAACATTTTTTAGAACTCCATTTTTATTTACCTACTGTATTGTTGAGTGTATTTCTTTATATTTCTAAAGAAAAAATATTCAATGATACTTGTTTAAAGATGGTAAGGTAGACTTTATTCAGTACCATTGTGGTAGTTGTAGGGACCACCGCAATGGTATTTTACAGTAGGGGACAAAGATTGGACTCAATTCCAAATACAGCATGGACGAGAGAATTTGTAGCCAAGGAGCAGAATTAGGGGGTGGGGGTGGTCAGTGGATGGAAAATTAACTTAGAGGAAATATCAGGATAACGGGGACTTTTGGGTGTTCTGAGACCCAATCTCTAATATGGGGGGAGAGGTTTCCCCCTTGTCCACAAAATATTCTCACAGACAGTATGGATCCCACAGGCTAAGGGTTCAGTCCTGCAAGACTGCACTCCCACCTCTCCCACTTCAGACCAGTCACAAGCCCAGGCTTGTCACCTATACTTCTGAACAACTGACTATAAATCAGAGGTTCCTACAACCCCCTCCTTGGGTTTGATTAATTTGCTAGAGTGGCCCACAGAACTCAGAGAAATATTTTACTTATTAGATCACTGGTTCATTATAAAAGAATATGACTCAGGAACAGCCAGATAGAAGAGATGTACAAGCAAGATAGTGGGAAGGGGCGAGGCGTTTCCATGCTCTCTGAGCCCACCACTCCCTGCATCTCCACGTGTCCACCAACCCAGAAGCTCTCTGAACCCTATCCTTTTGGGGTTTTATGGAGGGCTTATTACATTGTTGTGATTGATTAAATCATTGGCTGTTGGCTATTGATTCAACCTCCAGCCTCCCTTTCTTCTCTGGAGGTGTAGGGAGGGAATGGGACTGATTTAACCCTCTACTCACTGATTGGTTCCCCTGGTAAACAGCCCCATCCTTAGGTTCAGAGTCACCATATTAACATAACTAAAGACACCTTTGTTGCTCACTTAGGAAATTACAAGGTTTTAGGACTCTGTGCCAGAGAGTGGCGAAGACCAAATACCATAAATTACTGTATCACAGCAGATGTTCTGGCAAAACTGACCTAACAGGATTCTTGCTGAAAAAAGTCCAGGGTTATCAGATGTCACCTGGGGGTGGTAGAGGGTGAGGAACCTGGATGATCAGATATGAGGGGTGGATTTTTACAGGCAAGTACACAGATGGGCCCAGGAGTAGGTTCAGGAGCCTCACTAAAGTTTGTCAACCAAATAGTTTTTTTCAATACAGCATTTTTAGAGATTACTTTGATATTACATTATATATGTATAACTTATCACACCTTTGAGTTCATCCTTCCTCTTTCCAACACAATTGATTTAAATAGTTCCTTTAATACATTTATAAGTACATCTCAGTGTTACAAATTTTGCTTTAACTATCAAACCTGATTTAGAAAACTTAAAAAGATTTTTCTTCTTTTATTGTGAGGGGGTGGGAGAAATTTTTCTCTGCTATTCTAGGTTTGTTTGAATTATCTACTAATTAAGTCTACATGAGACACATTAACAAGAGGAAATAACCAAATCTAATACATATATACGTATAGGAACCTCACATACATGAGATGTTCCAGACAGAAAGGTAAAATGAAGTAGGTGTGACATTCTGAAATAAGGAAGAGTTTGGACACCTGGGGCTTCAGGGGGAGGAGCTCTCATTGCAGGACAAAGAGAAGAGCAGGTGTTTAGTGATTAGAAGTTAGTTTGCCTGCCCTATTGAGAGCTCAAAAACAGTTATTTCTGGTGATAACTATTATGGGCAAAGCCCCAATTCAAATTCTTCAAGGGAGAAGTGTCTCCTGGGCCCTCAGGGCCTCAAATACCTTCAACTCAAAGCAACCCACATGCTGACTGGCCCATCTTAGGCACCTGTTCTGAAACCTTTCATTTGTTTCCTTTCTGTTTTAACACATTTTCTTCTACTATTCTTTTAGGGTAAGTATGCTGGTGGCAAATGCACAGTTTTGGATTCATCTGAGAATGGTTTGATCCCTCCTAATTCTTGAGGGCTGTTTTCACTGGAGGTGGTATCCATGGTTGACTGTTTCCTCTCAGTTGGGAATACGAGCCCTTTGTTCTGCCTGCATAGCTTCTGATCAGAGATTGGCTGTTGTCTGGATTTCCTTTTCTTTTATAGGGAAGATAGCATTTTTTCTTTGGTAATTTCTAAGGCTTTTTCTTCTTTTGTCTTTAGTTTTCAGAAGTTTATTATGTGTATTGCCATGGATTTCTTTGAATTATTGGTTTGGAGTTTACTTCTTGAATCTGTCATTTTATGTCTCTTTCCGAATAAGAAAAGCCTTGAGCCATTTTTTTCTTCAGGTGCATTTTTAGCCCCACCTGCTTTTTTCTTCCAGGATACTCATTACACAGATTTTAGTCTTTTATTATAGTTCCACGCATACCTTAGACTCTGTTTAAGGTTTTGTCTATTTTCTCTCTGTTGTTCAGATTGGACAGTTTCCCTTCCTGTCTTCAAATTGACCGATCTTTTTCTCTGTCCCATCCATTCCGCTGTAGAGGACATCCCCTGAGCTCTTTATTTTAATTCAGGCAGACTTTGGAGATACTGTGGTTCTGTTTCAGACTACCACAATGAAGCAAACATCAAAATAAAGTCACATACATTTTTTGGTTTCCCAGCTCATATAAGTTATGTCTACACTATACCAAGGTCTATTAAGTGTGCAGTAACATTGTCCAAAAAAAACCCAACAAGACCAATATATGTATCTAAAAAAATAAGGTATTTTTTTTAAAAAAACCTTACTGTGCTATGGCTGGTTTGGCTCAGCAGTTGGAGCGTCAGCCTGTGGACCAGAGTCCCGGGTTCGGTTCGCGCTAGAGGCATGTACCTAAAAAAATATACCTTATTGCTAAAAAATGCTAGCCATCATCTGAGCCTTCAGTGAGTCATAATTTTTTTTATCGGCAGAGTTGGCTTGGATGTTTATGGCTGCTGACTGAAAAGGGTGGTGGTTGCTAAAAGTTTGGGTGGCTAAAGAAATTTCTTAAATTACAGTTGATATTCAATATTACATTACTTTTAGGTGTACAACGTATTGATTAGATATTTATGTAACTTATGAAGTGATCCCCTGTTAAGTCTAGTGTTCACTTGACACCATAGATAATTACAGTATTATTGACTATATTCCCTGTGCTGTATTATACATCTCTGAGACTATTTTATAATTATAAATTTGTACTTAGTCCCTTTACCTTTTTCACCCAGCCCCTAAAACCCCCTCCCATCTGGCAACCATCGGTTTGTTCTCTGTTATCTATGAGTCTGTTTCTGTTTTGTTTACTCATTTATTTTGTTTTTTAAATTCCTCATATAAGTGAAATCATATGGTATCTATCTTTCTCTGTCTTATTTCACTTAGTATAATACCCTCTAGGTTCATAAATGGCTAAAATTGTAAGATTTCTTTTTTTCCCCCAAATTATAAGAGAAAGTTTATTTAGATAGTTGCAGAGGTAGTAGAAGTGAGCCAGCTGGGCTGCATAGGCTCAGAAAACAAATCACAGAAGCAGAAAAAGGGCCCTTGGAATTTAGGAGAAAGAATGGCAAAGATGTGACTCTGGGGAAGAAGAAAGGGTGAGGATTGGCACAGGAATGCTCCTGAGTGATACAGCATGCCACAAATGGTAAGATTTCATTCATTTTTATGGCCGAGTAATATTCCATTGCATATATGTATCATCTTTTTAAAAAAGTTTATTGATTTGAGAGAGAGAGAAAAACATTGATTTGTTGTTCCACTTACATTTAGGCATTCATTGGTTGATTCTTTTTTTTTTATCCTCACCCGGGGACACTTTTGCATTTATCCTCAGATAGAGCAGGAAGGAGGGAGGGAGGAAGAGAGAGAGAGAAACATCGACGTGAGAGAGACACATCTATCGACTGGTTGCCACCCACACGACCCCAACTGGGGCCAGGGGCGAACCACAACCAAGGTATGTGCCCTTAGCAGGAACCAAACCCGGGACTCTGGTCCGTGGGCCAACGCTCTAACCGCTGAGCCAAACTGGCCAGGGCATTGGTTGATTCTTACATGTGCCCTGACCAGGGATTGAGCCTCTAACCTTGGTGTATCAGGAGGACACTCTAACCAATTAAGCTACCCATCCAGGGCTTCTCACATCTTATTTATCTAATCATCTATTGATGGGCACTTGAGTTGTTTCCATATCTTGGTTATTGTAAATAAATCTGCAAGGAACAAGGGGATACATATATCTTTTCAAATTAGTGTTTTGATTTCTTACCTTTTTTTTAAACTTATTTTTATTGTTGAATGTATTACAGATGTTCCTCCTTTTTCTCCTATTGACTACCTCCTCCCCACTCCTGCCCCCCTCCTGCCTAGGGAACTACACTGTTGTCTGTGTTCATTGGCCATGCATATATGCATAAGTTCTTTGGTTTATTTCTTCCTATCCCAAAACCCCTTCCCTTTGAGGTTTGTCAGTCTAGCAACCAATTTGTACTTATTCTTTTTTTAAATTTTATTTTTTTATTAATTTACAGATGTTTCTTCTTTTTTCTCCGTTGACACCCTCCTCTCCATCACCCCCCTTTCCTAGCTTTGTTGTCCATGTCCATCAGTTATGCATACATGCATATAAGTTCTGTGGTTTATGCCCTGGCTGGTTTGGCTCAGCGGTTAGAGCGTCAGCCTGCAGTCCGGAGAGACCTGGTTCGGTTCCCGCTAAGGGCACGTACCTCAGTTGCAGTTTGTCCCCGGCCCTGGTTGGGTCGTGTGGGTGGCAACCACTCGATGTGTCCCTTTCACGTCGATGTTTCTCTCTCTCTCTCTCTCCCTCCCTCCCACTCTATCTGAACAAAATATCGAAAAATGTCCTCGTGTGAGGATAAAAAATAAATAAATAAAATAAAATAATAACTTTTGTGGTTTATCTCCCCTCCCCCTTCTGAGGATTGTCATTCTGTATCCTACTTCCAGGTCTCTGGCTCTACCCCATTCCTCAGACTGTTATGTTCATTACATTCCACAAATAAGTGAGATCATACGATATTTGTTTTTCTCTGCTTGGCTTGTTTCGCTTAGGATAATACTCTCCAGGTCCCTCCACGTCGTCTCAAACGATAAGAGATCTTTCTTTCTTACAGCTGCATAGTACTCCATTGTGTATATGTACCACAGCTTTTTTATCCATTCGTCTACTGATGGACACTTGGGCTGTTTCCAGATCTTAGCTATTGTAAATAGTGCTTTTATGAACATGGGGGTACATACATTCTTTCTGATTGGTGTTTCAGGCTTCTTAGGGTATATTCCCAGAAGTGGGATCACTGGGTCAAATGGCAATTCAATTTTTAATTTTTTGAGGTAACACCGTAGTGTTTTTCACAGTGGCTGCAACAACTTGTACTTCTTAATTATTTCACCTTTTTCACCCATTTCCCCAACCCCCTCCCATCTGGCAACCAACAAAATGTTCTCTATATCTATGAAATGTTTCTGTTCTGCCTGTTCATTTTGTTTCTAGAGTCAGTTGTCGGTAGATATGTAGTCATTGCCATTTTGTTTGTTCATATATTTTATCTTTTTCTTCAAAAAGACCCTTCAACATTTCGTATAATAATGGTTTTGTGGTGATGAATTCCTTTAACTTTTTCTTGTCTGGGAAACTCTTTATATGGCCATCGATTCTAAATGACAGCTTTGCAGGATAGAGTAGTCTGGGTTGTAGGTTCTTGCTTTTCATCACTCTGAATATTTCTTGCCACTCCCTTCTGGCCTGCAAAGTTTCTTTTGAGAAATCAGCTGACACTCTTATGGGAATTCCCTTGTAGGTAACTAACTGCTTTTCTCTTGCTGCTTTTGAGATTCTCTCGTCTTGAACCTTTTGCATTTTGATGATGATGTGTCTTGGTCTGGGCCTCTTGGGGTTCATCTTGTTTGGGACTCTCTGTGCTTCTGGACATGTATGTCTGCTTCCTTCACCAAGTTGGGGAAGTTTTCTGCCATTATCGATTTCTTGTTCTCTCTCTTCTCCTTCAGGCACCCCCTAGATGCGGATGTTGGCACGCTTGAAGTTGTCCCAGAGGCTCCTTACACTATCCTCATTTTTTTGGGTTCTTCCTTTTTGCTCTTCTTATTGGGTGTTTTTTGCTTCCTTATATTCCAAATTGATGGTTTGCTTTTTGGCTTTACCTACTCTTCTATTGAATGTCTGTACATTATTCTTTATTTCAGTTAGTGCCTTCTTCATTTCTGACTGGTCCTATTTTATGTTCTTGAGGCCCTCACTAAGTTCATTGAGCATCCTTATAAGCAATGTTTTGAACACAGAGCGAGACTTACTTCAGCAAGTCTGTGGTACCTACTGAGTCCATTCCTTGAGTGTGTCACTTGTGGAGGTGTTTGGGTGGTGGTGCTTCACAGTGTTCTGAAGCTGTCCACTAGGAGTGCTGGCTTTGGGGTCAGGTTAGCCACCACCTGTGTTTTACCCAGGGCCACCAGGCATAAGCTACAAAGTGATCTGCAGATGGCTGCTTCTTGTGCTGGGCTCAGAGGTGCCCAGGAAAAGCCAAGTTGTGTACCAAGCCTGGCTGCTTTTAGTGCAATGAGAGGTATGAAACTAGCTGAGACCAGATGCTGCTTGTTTGAAAGAATTTAGGAAAACCTGAAGCTGGATCCAAGACAGGCCAATCCTATGGTAAAGCAACTGGCAACAGCTTGGGTGGGCCTGAAAGTTGGGTGGGACAGGGCTTCAGGTAATCACCAGGGTAGAGCTAACAGTGTGAGCCAAGTTGCTAGAGTCCCAGATATGGTGGCTGTCTGCAGCCCCAGGGAAGGGCTCACCAAAGGAACAAAGTCCTCCGACAGCATGATTGTCCAGGAGAAACCTACTCCTCCAGCCCTCACCCAATGCCAAACAACTCAGTTCTTCCCCATATGTTTCTGGTGCCTTTCAAGCTGCCTCCCCCACGCTGGGGCCTGGAGGGTGTGAGTCCGAGTAAGTTCGTGCACAGGCCCTTTAAGAGGAGATGCCTGGGGCTCCAGAAGCCTCAGCCTCATTTCCCGCTGGTTTTTAGAGCCAGTAGTGATAGGGACTTTTTTCTTTTTTGGTACGTACCCCCAGCGGGAACCGAACCCAGGACTCTCTGGTCCACAGGCTGATGCTCCAACTGCTGAGCCAAACCAACCAGGGCTGAGGACTTCTTTAATTTTGTAGTTGTAGGACTTCCATTCAGCTTGATTTCAGGCAGTTTTGAATGATGATGTTCTGTAGTTTAGTTGTAACTTTGATATGGTTGTGGGAGGAGGCGATACTGCATTTAACTATGCCGTCATCTTTAGTGTTTTGCTTTCTATAGATAAATACCTACAAGTGGGACTGGACTGCAGGGTCATATTCAGTTCTGTTTTTAATACTTTGAGGAAACTCCATACTCTTTTCAATAATGGCTACACCAGTTTGCAATCCCACCAACAGTGCATGAAGATTCCCTTTTCTCTACACCCTGCCAGCATTTGTTTGTTGATTGATTGATTTTTGTTTGTTTTTTTATTAATCCTCACCTGAGGATATTTTTTTATCATCAGATACAGTGGGAGGGGGAGAGAGTGAGAGAAACATGATGCAAAAGAGAGATTATCAAGTGGTTGCTTCCCGCATGACCCTGACCAGGGCCCAGGACCAACCACAACCCAGGTAGACTAATTTGTCTGCAGATCTATGCTCTAACTGCTGAGCCAAACTGGCCAGGGCATCGATTTGTTGATGATAGCCATTTTGACAGGTGTGAGTTGAAAACGCATAGTGGTTTTAATTTGCATTTCCCTGATGATGAGTGATGAACATCTTTTCATATGTCTATTGGCCATCTTGTATGTCCTCTTTAAAGAAATCTCTGTTTGGGTCCTCTGCCCATTTTTTAATTTTTTTTTTTTAATGTTAACTTGTATGAGTTCTTAATAGCATGTAGAATGGTGAATTTCCAGAAGGTTTTCATTTACATAGGTTTGGGTGTATAAACTAGTGATTAGACATTATATAACATATTAAATGGTCACCCTGATAAATCTTGTACCCATGTGCCACCATATGTAGTTATTAAAATTTTTTTTTATCCTCACTTGAGGACATTTTTGCATTTATCTTCAGACAGAGTGGGAGGGAGGGAGGAAGGGAGAGAGAAACATCGACATGAGGGAGACACATTGAGTGGCTGCCACCCACATGACCCAACCGGGGCAGGGACAAACTACAACCAAGTTACATGCCCTTAGCAGGAACCGAACCCGGGACTCCCTGGTCTGTGGGCCGACACTCCAACCACTGAACCAAAACAGCCAGGGCATAGTTATTAAAATATTATTAATTATACTCCCTATGTTGTACTTTACATCCCAGTAATTACTCTGTAACTACCAGTTTGTACTTCTTAATCCCTTCACCCTTTTCACCCATCCCTCCACCCCCCTTCTATCTGGAAACTGTCAAAAATGTTCTCTGTATCTATGAGTCTGTTTCTGTTCTGCTTGTTCGTTTTATTTTTTAGATTCAATTGTTCATAATGTATTTATTGTTCATGTTCTTTATCTTTTGTTTTTCTTCTTCCTAAAGAAGACCCTTTACCATTTCATGTAATACTGGTTTGGTGGTGATGTACTCCTTTAGATTTTTGTTGTCTGGGAAGATCTTTATCCATCCTTTAATTCTAAATGATAGATAGCTTTGCTGGGTAGAGGAATCTTGGTTGTAAGTCCTTGGTTTTCATCACTTTGGATATTTTTTGCCAATTTCCTCTGGCCTGCAAAGTTTCTGTTAAGAAATCAGCTGACAGTCTTATGGGAGCTTCCTTGTAGGTAACTACTGTACCTGCTTTTCTCTTGCTTCTTTAAAGATTCTCTTTTTGTCTTTAACCTTTGGCATTTTAATTATGATATGTTGTGCTATGGGCCTGTTTGGGTTTATCTTGTTTGGGACTCTCTGCACTTCCTAAACTTGTGTGTCTGTTTCCTTTACCCAGTTAGGAATGTCTTATGTCATTATTTTTTCAAGTAGGTTTTCAATTTCTTGCTCTCTCTCTTTTCCTTCCAGCAGTCCCATGATGTGAATGTTGGTATTCTTGAAGTTGTACCAGGGCTTCTATCCTCATTTTGAGGGATTTCTTTTTTTTTTCTTTTTTTGTTGTTCTAATTGGGTGTTATTTTGCTTCTTTATATTCTAAATTGCTGATACGATTCCCAGCTTCATCTACTCCATTGTTGATTCCCTGTAAATTATTCTTTATTTCAGTCAGTGTAGTCTTCATTTCTGACTGGTTCTTTTTTATGGTTTCCATGTTCTTTTTTTATGCTTTTGTAGTTCTCACTAAGTTTCTTGAGCATCCTTATAACAATTGTTTCAAACTCTGTATCTAGTAGTTTATCTCCATTTTCTTTGATTCTTTTTTTTTTCTTAATCTTCACCCAAGGACACTTTTTCCATTTATCTTCAGATAAAATAGGAGGGAGGGGGACAGAGAGAGAGGAAAACATCAATGTGAGAGAGACATCAACTGGTTGTCTCCTGCATGACCCTGACCAGGGCCTGGGACGAACCACAACTGAGGTATGTGCCCTTGACCGGAATTGAACCCATGATTCTTTGGTCCATGGGCTGACTCTCTAACTGCTGAGCCAAACCAGCCACGGCTTATTTAATTCTTTTTCTGGAATTTTTTCTGTTCTTTCATTGGGATATTTCTCTGTCTCATCATTCTGTCTACCTCCCTGTGTTTGTTTCTATGTATTAGGTAGAGCTACTATGCCTCCCAGGCTTGGTAGAGTGGCCTAAGGTAGTAGGTGTCCTGTAGGGTCCAGTGGTACAGCCTTGCCATTCACCCGAGCTGGGCACTTGAGATGCGCCCCCTTGTGTGCTGTGTACATCTTCCTGTTGTAGTTGGGCCTTGATTGCTTTTGGCACATCAATGGGAGAGATCTACACCCAGGCTGATTAGCTACAAGGACTGGTGGTGACCACTGTGGAGGATCAGCTGCGCCTGGGACTATCCCACAAAGTATGACTAACTTCAGTAGGGACTCTGGTGCTCACTGAGTCTGCCTCTTGAGGGTGTTGATTCTGAAGGTTGTTAGGTGGTTCTTTGATGTGGTCTGAAGCTGTCTACTGGGTATGCTGGCTCTGGGACCTCCTGGGAGGTAAAGGCCAAGGTCAGCTTCTGCCTGAGGCCACCCAGCAGGAGCTACAAAACTATCTGCCACTTGTACTGGGCTTGGAGGTATCCATTTGAGGCCAAGGCATGATCAAAGGCTGGCCTGGGGCCACTAATCGAGAAGTCTGGGCACACTGAGGCCAGATGCTAGGTTTTTTGAGAGATTTTACAAATGTCGGAACCATGAGCCAGGACAGGCCATCAGTATGGAAAAGCCATTGGAAACAGCTTTGGTGGGACCACAAGTTGTGTGAAGCAGGGTCTCAGAATCTCCAGAGCAGTGCAAACAGTGTGAGCCAGATTGATGGAGTCTCAGATATGGCTCTGTGGGCTGGGATCTCAGAAAAAGAACAATGGCTTCTGCCAGCACTCCTGTCTGGGAGAAAGCTGCCTCCCCAGCTCTCGCTCTGATAGCTGACAATTCATTCCTTCCCTTTATGTCCCTAGTGCCTTTCAAGCTGCTGCCCCAGCCCTGGAGCTCAGAGCAGTGAGTCTGAGTAAGTCCATGCATGGGCCCTTTAAGAGATACTGTCACCCTGACCAGTTTGGCTAAGTGGTTAAAGCATTGGCCCGCAGACCAGAGTGTCCCAAGTTTGGTTGTCGCTAAGGGCACATACCCTGGTTGAAGTTTGACCCCACCCCAGTTTGGGTTGTGTGGATGGCAACCAGTCGATGTGTCTCTCACGTGGTTGTTTCTCTCTCTCTTCCTCCCTCTCTCCCTCCTTCTCCATCTGAAGATAAATGCAAAAATGTCCACAAGTGAGGGTTAAAAACAAAGAAAGAAGAGGGAGAGATATTGTCTGGAACTCCAGCAGCCCTTCTTCTCCTTCAAGTCTCAATTCCCGCTGGTTTTTAGAGCCAGAAGTTTTAGGGACTTCTCTTCCTGGCACTCGAACCCTGGGCTGGGTGGCCTGGTGTGGGGCCTCATTCCTCAGGGGGAACTTCAGCAGCTGAGGAGATATCCCTTCCAATTTTTATCTGCCATATGTGGGTATGGGACCAGGCTGTTCTGCATCTCTACTCCTCCTACCAGTCTCAGTGTGGCTTCTTTAAATCCTTGGTTGTAGAACTTCTATTCAGCTAGATTTCAGGGGGTTCTGAATGATGGTCCTTCTGTAGATTAGTGGTAATTTTGATGATGTTGTGAGAGATGTGGGTTTTATCTTGGCTTTTTTTTTTCCTATCTAATTGTATGTAAATTTATTCTGCAAAGGAATTGCATCAAATTCTGTTCCAAAAAAAGAACTGCCTTTAAGACGATTCTAATTAGGTAAAAATAAATATTCATAAAACAAATCACCAAGGCAAATGAGTCTTTTTTATTTATTTTGCATTTATCTTCAGATAGAGTGGGAGGGACAGAGGGAGGGAGAGAGAGAGAGAAACGTCTTTTTGAGAGAGAAACACTGACTGGTTGCCACTCACTCGACCCCAACCAGGGATAGGGACAAACTGCAACCGAGGTACATGCCCTTAGCGGGAACTGAACCTGGGACTCTCTGGTCCGTGGGCCGACGCTCTAACCATTGAGCCAAACCAGCCAGGGCAAGGCAAATGAGTTTTAAAAGATATATGTCATCAAGGTTAAAAAATGTGTCCAGCTGGTGTAGCTCAGTGATTGAGCATCGACCCATGCACCAAGAGGTCGCCAGTTCAATTCCCAGTCAGGACACATGCCCAGGCTGTGGGCCCAATCCCCAGTGGGGGGTAATGTAGGAGGCAGCCAATCAATGTTGTATCTCATCAGTGTTTCTACATGTCCCTGCCTCTCGCTTCATCTCTCTCTAAAAATCAATAAAGGAAAAAAAAATTGTTTTAAATGTTATGACCATTATAAAAACTTAAGTCTTTGATCTAGTTTTGCCTGTTTCCCCTTTAAATTCTAGGAGCTTCCTAGTTGCTTTAGAAATCAAGGACTTCTGAATTGCAGTACTTGAACAAACTGCCTGAGGAAATATTTATTACGTTCTTTTTTTTTGTTGCAATTTTTATTAATTTATTTTGTTACAGATGTTTCCCTTTTACCCCTTAGATAACCTCCTCCCCATCCCTCACCCCTCCACCCCTAGCATTGTTGTCTATGTCCATTGGTTACTCATACATCCATATAAGTTCTTTAGTTTATCTCATCCATCTTTCCTGTACCCCTCCTCTGAGGTTTGTCAGTCTGTACTGTACTCCTTTCTATCACTCTGGGTCTATTTTGTTCATTAGCTTATTTTGTTCATTATATTTCACAAATAAGGGAGATCAATGGTATTTGTCTTTCTCTGATTGGCTTATTTCACTTAGAATAATGCTCTCCTGGTCCCTCCATGTCATCTCAAAGGATAAGAGATCTTTCTTTCTTACAGCTGCATAGTGTTCCATTGTGTACATGTACCACAGCTTTTTATCCACTCATCTACTGATGGATGCTTGGGCTGTTTCGAGATCTTAGCTATTGTAAATAGTGCTGCTATGAACATAGGGGTACATATATTCTTTTCTGATTGGTGTTTTAGGCATATTAGGATATATTCCTAGAAATGGGATCACTGGGTCAAATGGCAGATTTTTAATATTTTGAGGAAACACCATACTGTTTTTCATAGTGGCTGCACTAGTCTGCATTCCCACCAGCAGTGTATTCGAGTCCCCTTTTCTCCACACCCTCGCCAGTACTTGTTGTTGGATGATTTGTTGATGGCAGCCATTCTGGCAGGTGTGAGGCGACACCTTATAATTGCTTTAAGTAGCATCTTTCTGATGATTAGTGACGTTAAGCATTTTTTCATATGTCTCCTGGCCATTTGTATGTCCTGTTTGGAGAGGTGTCTCTTTAGGTCCTCTGCCCATTTTTTAATTGAGTTTGTCTTTCTTTTATTGAGTTGTATGAGCACTCTATATATATATATTGGAAATTAACCCCTTATCCGATATATCATTGGCAATTATGCTCTCCCTTGCTTTGGGTTGCCTTTCCATTTTTATTGTCGTTTCTTTTGCTGTGCAGAGCCTTTTAGTTTGATATATTCCCATGTATTCATTTTTTCCTGTTTCTCTTCCTTTAAGATGTTGATTCAGTGATAGTTTTGCTGCATGTGATGTTTGCAATTTTGATGCCTATATTATCTTCCAGGAGTTTTATGTATTCACGAGTCACATTTAAGTTTTTTATCCATTTTGAGTTAATTCTTGTGTGTGGTGTAAGTTGGTGGTGGTCTAATTTCAGTTTTTTTGCACGTAGCTGTCCAATTTTCCAACACCATTTATTAAAGAGGCTGTCTTTACTCCACTGTATGCTCTTGCCACCTTTCTTAAATATTAATTGAGCATAATGTCTTGGTCAATTTCCAGGTTCTCTGTTCTGTTCCATTGACCTATATGCCTGTTCTTGTGCCAGTACCAGGCTGTTTTGATTACAGTGGCTTTATAGTATTACCTGAGATCCGGTATTGTGATCCCTTCTACTTTGTCCTTCTTTTTCAGGATTGCTGTGGCTATTTAAAGTCTTTTTGTTTTATATGAACTTTTGATGTATTTGTTCTAGTTATGTGAAATATGTCGGTATTTTGATGGGGATTGCATTGAATCTATACATTGCTGTAGGTAGTGTGGACATTTTAATGATATTGATTCTTCCAATCCATGAACAAGATATACACATTCTCTTTTTTATATCTTCTTCTCTCTCTTTAATGTCCTGTAGTTTTCTGCAAATAGGTCATTTATTTCTTTGGTTAAGTTTATTCCTAGGTATCTTAATTTTTTTACCGCCATGGTAAATGGGATTGTTTTTTTAGTTTCTTTTTCTGTGAATTCATTATTGGTGCATAAGAATGCTGTTGATTTCTTGATGTTAATTTTGTATCCTGCTACTTCGGCAAATTCATTTATTAAATCTAGTTGATTTTTGATGGAGTCTTTAGGGTTTTCTATGTACAATATCATGTTCTGCAAATAATGATAGTTTCACTTTCTCCTTTCAAATTTGGATCCCTTTTATGTTTTTTTCATGTCTCAGTGCTGTGGCTAGGACTTCCAGTACTATTTTAAATAAAATAGGCAAGCCCTGGCCGGTATTGTTCATTGGTTAGAACATCGGCCTGTGGACCAGAGAGTCCGGGGTTCAATTCTCACTAAGGGCACGTACCTTAGTTGTGGTCGTGTGGGGCTCCTGTGCACTTGAGAAGAATGTGAATTCTGCAGTTTTGGGGTGCAATTCTCTGTAGATATCTATTAAATCCATTTGCTCTAGTGCATTATTTACAGTCTCTGTTTCCTTGGGTTTTTTTTGTTTGTTTTTTTAATCCTCATCCAAGGACATTTTTCCATTTTTTTGTTCAGATAGAGTAGGAGGGAGAGATAGTAAGAGAGAGAGAGAGAGAGAGGGAAACATTGATGTCAAAGGGACACATCGAGTAGTTGCCACCCACACGACCCAACCAGGTCCAGGGACAAACTGCCACTGAGGTACATGCCTTAGTAGGAACCGAACCTGGGTCTCTCTGGACCGCAGGCCAATGCTCTAACCGCTGAGCCAAACCTGCCAGGGCTCCTCGTTAAGTTTTTGTCTAGAGGATCTATCGAGTGATGTCAGTGACATGTTGAAATTCCCTGGTAGGATTGTATTGCTGTTGATTTCACCTTTAAAGTCCCTCTGAAATTTTAAAATATATTTTGGTGCTCCTATATTGGGTGCATGTACGTTTACCAAATATATTTTGGTGCTCCTATATTGGGTGCATGTACGTCTTCCTGTTGGATAGAGCCTTTCAATATTATGTAGTGGCCTTCTTTGTCTCTAGTTATCACCTTCCTTTTGAAGTCTGCTTAATCAGATAGGAGTATTGCTACCTCAGCTTTTCTTTCCCTTTTTCCTTTGAAGATTCTTTTCTATCCCTTCACTTTCAACCTAATAGAGTCTTTTGTTGTGAGGTGGGTCTCTTGTGAAAAACATATATATGAGTCATGCTTTCTTATCCTATCGGCTGCTCTGTGTCTTTTGATCGGAGCATTCAATCCATTTACATTTAAGGTTATTACTGATATATACTTATTTATTGCCATTTTTGTTTATTGTGATTATATTTTTCTTCCTATTTCTTCTACTAATTACAGCAGTCCTATTAACATTTCTTCCAGTGATGGTTTAAAGCTAATATATTCCCTTAGCCTTTTTTTGTCTGGGAATCTCTTTATTTCAACTTCTAATTTGACTGACAGCTTGCCTGGATAGAGTAGTGTTGGATTCAGATCCTTGTTTTTCATTACCTTGTTTACTTCGTGCCGTTCCCTTCTGGTCTGTAGTGTTTCTTGTGAGAAGCCAGCTGATAGCCTTATGGGGGTTCCTTTATAAGGGTTGCTTATTTCTTGCTGCCTTTAGGATCGTCTCTGTCTTTAATTTTTGGCATTTTAATTATTATGTGTCTTGGTGGACCTGTTTGGATTCTTCGTACTTCGGGCTCTCTGAACTTCCTGTACTTGAATTTCTTTTTCCTTTACCAAGTTTAGGAAGTTTTCTGTCACTATTTCTTCAAATATATTCTCTATTCCTTGCTCATTTTCTTCTTCTGGGACTCCTCTTTTGTTGATGTTGTTACGTTTCATGTTGTCCCACAGTTCTCTTAGGCTGTCTTCCTGTTTTTTAATTATTTTTTTCATTTTGGTTTTCTGATTGGGTGATTTTTTTCTACCCTGTCTTCTAACTCACTGATCCGATCCTCAGCCTCTTCTACTCTGCTGGTTTTTGTTTCCAGTGTGTTCTTTATTTGTGCTATGTCATTCTTCATTTTCAGTTAGTTGGTGTTCAGTGTTTCTATATCTTTACTCATGCTCTTGAGCTTCCTCATTATCATTGTTCTGAACCTTGGATAAATGGTTTTTTTTTTTTTTTTTTTTTTTTTTTTTTTTTATCCTCACCCGAGGATATTTTTCCACTTTTTGTACAGATAGAGTGGGAGGGAGAGAGAGGAAGGGAGAGAGAGAGAAACATCGACGTGAAGGGACACATCGAGTGGCTGCCACCCACACGACCAACCAGGGCCGGGGACAAACTGCAACCGAAGTACGTGCCCTTAGCGGGAACCGAACCCGGGTCTTTCCGGACCGCAGGCCGATGCTCTAACCGCTGAGCCAAACCGGCCAGGGCGGATAAATGGTTTTAACTGCATTTCTTTTATCTCTTTTTTGATAGAGGTCTCTTGTTCTTTAATTTGGATTTGTTTCTTTGTTTCACCATTTTGGCTTACTCAGTGGGTTTTGGGCCTGCCAAATTTTCCTCTTGGTGTTGGTGTTCCGCTGGTTGTGGCTCTCTCTATTGGGTTTGGATGAGTGTGGGAGAATCCATGTTAAACACCACAGTCAAGTCTTACTTTCCTGCACCCAGGAAAGGTTTAGTTATCCTCTAGATTTTTGCCTGGAGGTTTTTAGTCTCAGATCCTTGATGAGCCTTGGGTTGTAGCACTCAACCTAATGAAGAAATCCCTCGGATGTTCAGGGTAAGAGGATTTCTGGATGGTGAGGCAGATGATTGCTGGCTATTAGTGAGCCTCAATTTGCATTTTTCTGGCCTGGCCTTGTGGTGTTAAGTTCCCGAGGGAGGGGCTATTGCTTCTCCCCTGGGCTCTGGGAAGGGGCTCTTTGAGTAAGAAGGGTACTGTCCTTTGAGGGAGTGATTCAGGAAAGAACTCATTGCCCTCCCAGCTCTCCAAGCTCCCAAGTCTCCACACCATTCCTGTCCAGTCTTTCCTCCCTCTGCCAGAGCCCAAGGTGAGTGGCTGTAGCTAATTTAGGGCTATGTCTCGGTCCTCTGTGCTGTGGAGCCAGCTTGGGATGTTAACCCCAAGGGAGCTGCTCGCAGCTAAAACAGCTGCTGTACTTGGGGTCCCAGCCTACCCTCTTGCACCTCCACAGTTCCTACCAGGCTCGATTTAGTGTTCTTTTTCTGTCCCTAGTTATATGGGTCCTCTCCAGTTGCTTTTCTTTTGGTTTTTCTCAATGATTTGTCTTAATTTTAGTTGTAATTCTAGTTTGTTTCTGGGAGATGGTCTGTGTAGCTTCCATTCGCCCCACTGCCATTTTGGAATATCTTATCTTGGCTTTCTACATACCTTCCTTAATAAGCTTAATCATTTGTAGATTTAGATTTAAAGTGAGAAACATATGACTCTTCCTTTCACTTAGAGGCCATTGTACAGTCATCAATAGGGTTGATTTCACTATTGGTGTGTCTCAGGGAACCAGGGAAGCCTGAGCAGAGGGAGAGAGGTGGGTCATGACCCCTTGTTGGAACAGTCAGGACACACAACCTTCATTGATTATGTTTGACCTCTTAACATAGACGTAGCCTGTGAAACCCTAATGTGTCATGGTAGTAACATCAAAGATCTCTCACCACAGATTACCATAACAAATATACTAATAAAATAATAAAAATGTTCAAATTATTGCAAGAATCACCAAAATGTGACAGAGAAGCAGAAAGTGAGTAAATGCTGTTGGAAAATGGTGCCGATAGACATGGTTGTTGGGCTGCCACCAGCCATCATCTTGTACAAAATGCAGTGTCTATGTAGCATAATAAGCCAACGTGTGCCTGTATTGTGGTTTCAATTCTAACAGTTTCATTTTGTTGTTCTTATTGTCTTCTATCTTCTTTGCTGAGACTATTTCTTTGTTTGTTTGTTTGTTTTTAGTGTGTTTGTAATTGCTCACTAAAGCATTTTTAGCAAGGCTTCTTTCTATCTCATATCTGTTGATCTTTTTTTCCTCCAGTTTGGGATTCCTCCATGGTCTCCATAGTCCCTGAAGGGGGCTCCTGAGTGGAGGTAGGAGCTCCAGCTTCTTACATTGTCTCCACCAGTGGGGTCTGTATGTGTGTGTTGGGGAGGGGCTGCCTTTGGCCCTCAGGGACAGAAGTCCTGGCTCCCCTTTGGCCCTCCTGAGACCCCCTTACTGCAGCTTGGTGTGAAGGAAGTCTAGGCTCCCCCAGTTTGTTCTGCAGTGCTTGGTGGAAGTAGAGTGACTATTGTCTATTTGGCTCTGCTGCTCTTTCCTGGTTCTGTGGCTGAGTGAACAGGTTTTGTTGGATTTTATTTTTATCTGTACTTGCTGGTGTTCCTGGATTGGCAGTTCATTCAGCTTCAAGTTTGAAACATGAGCCATAAGGTACCATGTGGTTCCTCAGGACCCCAGATCCTTATTCTGTCAGGGTCTGACCTATCCTTAGTGGAAGGAATCACGGAAAATATATCTGACCATGTCTGAGAAGGCAGCAAATTTCCCCCTCCTATTCTCACTGTAAAAAATTGGCAAGATTTAGAAAGTGAAAGTATGTCACATGTCCCCAGATACCTCAGATCTGCAAATGGGTTGATATACTTTCTTCTGGGTTTTTCTCTGCCATTCTGTCTGTGTCTTGCTTGGGTCACGCTATAGATCATTGTGCCCTTTTTTTATGCTTCTCCCCAAGTGTAAGCATTTCTCCTGTGACAGAAAAGCTCCCTGGTTGTCCTACTAAGTGGCTGTGTCAGCGCTGTCCAGGCAGCAACTGGAGTGCCACTGGTCATTCACCTGTGCTGGCCCTCTGGTTTTCTTCCATAGTTTGTGAGCATCCTTGCCCACTGTTTTCACAGACACCACCAAGGAAAAAATACCCATATATCTTTTGATAATATATGCTGCTGATTTTTTCTTGGGAATCTGTAAAACCGGACATCCCCCAGTGCTGTCCCAGAGCCCAGATTCCTCTCATATTTCATCAATGGTGGCAGTTAGCATCTTTTCTTCATTAAGGGACTGTCAGGGAGGGAAAAAACTCTTTTTCTCTACTTTCTTAGGTTCAGTTGCCGGGGCTCTGCAAACTGACAAGAGAGATTCACAGGAGAAAAAGACTGATTTCATATGCCTATGGGGTGCCTCACAGAAATGAAATGAAAATCTCGAGACAGCAGTCAGAGCTTATATACCATTTTCATGGAGAAATGACAAGACAGAGGAAAAGAATTTTGAGCTTCAAGGGGCAGTAAGTTGGGCAGGTAAATATATGTGGAAACTTATGGAAGATAAGGGTTATTTAGTAGTTTGTTATGCTGACTTGGTCTGATTAGAATCTAGAGTTCAGTCTGGTAATTCAGAGTCATTCTGCCCTTCCTTATAGGAGAAGGGAATGGGATTCCTGAATAAAGGGAAATTCAGACTTTGTTTCTCTGTTCACTTCAGCTCAAAAGTCTTTTCGCCAAGCTGGCTTATTTTGGGGTGGCATATTTGATCCTCTTTAAGACCAACATCAAGTTATTTTCTACAAACCTATGGCTTACCTGAGGCCTGTCTTCCATTCTGTGGAACTTGTCCTGGGGAGACAGGCTTCCCCCATGCTTACCTGGGGACCCCTTCAAATGCAGGCTCTTAGGCTGCACCACACACCATTTGAGGCAGAATGTTTATTTTTACCCATATTCCCGAGTGAGTTTTATATACATATCAAGTTTGAAAAGCCCCGTTTCAAACTCCCAATTCCACTATAAACATTTCTTTTTCTTTACTGTTTCTTTATTATCCACTGTAGACATTTTTAAATGTTCTATTTATTTATTTTTAACTTTTTCTTTGGAATTAATTTCAAACTTGGGGAGATTATAAGGATAGGACAAAGATTTCCAAATAACCCTTCACTTTAACTTCCTTATAGTGATTCTCTCTCCCATCCCTGCCTGTCCTCACCTCCTGCCCCTACACACATTTTTTTTCCTGAATATTTAGAGACTGAGCTGCAGACTTTGTGCCTCTCTATTCATACAGGGCATATTTTCTAAAAGCTAGAACAGTTGCTTACCTAATCACAATGTTGCAGATTCTTGAATGTTGTATTGTTCAGTATCCTTTCATTGTAACATTTATGAGGAGGAAAAAATTAGTTCCAGGCTGGGGACAGGGCCACTCACTGTCCATGTGGAGCTGGCCCATTTTCCCCATGTCTGTGTAGTTTTTCTCTGGGACTCCAGTTTCCTTCCTCAACCCAAAGATGTGCGTGAGGGTAATTGGTGTGTCTACCTCATTCTGTTTTGAGTGCCCTGCTGTGGAAGGGCTAAAAGGGCGTCCTGTCCAGGGGTCCTGCCTGTGCCCTAAGCTGCCCAGAGAGGCTCCGCTCTGGCCACCATGACCCTGAATCACCATGTGGGAAATCATTTTTTTACTTGTTTTTATTAATCTTTCTTCATTGTCTGTATAGCTCACATTTATTTCGGTGTTTGATATAAGAGTTTTGGGCGTTCATTTAGAAGTTTGGTGACCAGAAATATGCCATAGGAACTTGGTCTAATTTATATCAATCATCCTCTGATCAAATTGGTTTTCTTATACATTGTTTTGCTTAAAATCACAGTTTCCAAGAACCTATCATCAGTGTTAGGTAGAGACTTTTAACATTTAAATAATACATACCAGGGTTGTGCTTTTCATTTTGTTGTCCTGGCTCCATTATTTCTTCCTTGGTGTCTCCATGTTTGTTATGGCATTGATAATTCTGGAGAGTGAAGACTAGATCTCAGTCAGATTTAATTCCTATTGAGGTTCAGGTCACATGTTTTGGTGGGAGTGTCAGGCTGGGTAGTATCCTTCTGAGGGTGGCATCGAAGTGGTATGTCCCATAAGGGTCCTGTCAGCGCTGAGCACCGGGTAGGTTCTTAGGTAATTTTTAATATGACATTTGTAGAATTTGGGTATAATTGTTCTATACATTTTTTTTTTTGGTCACCAAAATGATGACCGAAAATGGTATCTATGTTTTAACTTTTTAAACATATTTTTTAGCTATAATTTGCATATTATACACCTATTTAAGTGCAAAGTGTAAAGAGTTTTTGCTAAGTTCCTGCACTCAAGTAACCATCATCCCAATCAAGGTACAGAGCATCTGCATCACCCCAAATTTCTCTTGCACCCCTTTGTTATAAAGCTAGACCGTCATTCCCAGGCCAACACTGATCTTTTTGTGTCAGGCTTCTCTAACTATGCCCAGTGATTTAAGCATCACTTACTTTGTGTGTTTCAGTTGTTTGTGTCTTTTCATTACTGAATAGCATTCCATTGTATGACTGTGTCACAGTTGGTTTATCCATTGACCAACTGTTGATAAATATTTGGGTCATTTTTATTTTTGCCTGTTATGAAAGAAGTTTCTATAAACATTCATATGGAAGTCTTTTTGTGAATGAATGTTTTTATTTCTGAGGTAACTGCCTAGGGTTGAGATTGTCATAGGGTCAGTGTGTGATTAATTACACGAAAAATGGTCATTTTTCATAGTGCTTTACCACTCACACTCCTACACACAGTGAATGGGAGTCTAGTTGCTCCACATCTTCACCATCCTTTGGCATTGTTATTAAAGAAAAACACATACTTTGCCCTGGCCAGTTTTGCTCAGTGATTAGAGCATTAACCTGCAGATCAAAGAATCACGGGTTCAATTCCAGCCAAGGGCACGTACCTCAGTTATGGTTCAGTCCCTGGTCTTGGGTCATGAGGGAAGCAACCAATCAATGTGTCTCTCTCATGTGGATATTTCTCTCTCTCTTTCTCCCTCCCGCTCTATTTGAAGATAAATGGAAAAAAATATCCTCAGGTGAGAATTTAAAAAAAAAAAAACACTGCCCAGCTGGCGTGGCTCAGTTGTTGGGTGTCGACTCAAGCACCCAGAGGTCGCCGGTTCGATTCCCGGTCAGGGCACCTGCCCAGGTTGTGGGCCAAATCCCCAGTGGGGGAATGCTAGAAGTAGCCAGTAGATGTTCTCTCTCATTGATGTTTCTATCTCTCCCCATTCTCTTCCCCTCTCTCCAAAATCAATAAACAAAAACAAAAAATTAAAAATAAATAAACCACATACTTTAGCCATTGAAGTGTATATCTAAGTGTGGTTTAATTCACATTCCCTGTTGACTAATGAAATTGAGCATCTTTTCATCTGCTGTGCATCATTTATGCATCATTTGTGAAGTGTCCAAATATTTTCCCTCTTTATTGGATCACTTGTCTTACTGTGTTTTAACAGCTTTTAAAAATATATATATTCTGGATAGAAGTCCTTTTTTCAGATGGGTATGTTGAGAATATTTTGTACCATTCTACAGCTTGCCTTTTCATTGTTTTAATGATTATTTTAAAAGATTGAACATCTTTAATTTTGATGAGATCCAGTTTATTTTTTATTTTATCATTTATGCTTTTTGTGTTCTAACAAACCTTTGTCTACCTCAAAGTCACAAGGAATTCTTCTGAATTTTACAGTTGCAACTTACTTTTGGGTCTTTTTTTATTAATTTAAGTTCTTTTTGTGTATGGTATGAGGTATTGTAGGGTTCTTCCCCCCCCCCCCCATGTTGATATTTAGTTATTTATCACTATTCACTGAAAACATTTTCTTTTCCCCTGTTGAATTCTTTTGCACCCTTGTCAAAAATCAGTTGTGTACACATGTCTGAGCATTTGGGTTCAACCTCAACTGAGCTTTGTTTTGATAATTTATGCCAATGTTACTGTAACCATAAAGTAAGTTTTGCAATAGGGTACTGTGCACCCTCCAGTTTTCAAAATTCTTTTGACTGCTTCTAAGTGCTTTGCATGTCTATAAATTTTGGAATCTTCCTAGAGTTTTTGTTTGGGATTGCACTGAATCTACCAAGTATTGTAGGCAAAATTGACATCTTAACTTATTAAATTCTTCATTTCTTCGGTTCTTCAGTGTTCGAGTGGGACACATATTTTGTACACATTTTCCTAAGAATTCCATGGTTTTTGATGCTATTGTAAATGGTCTGTTTTTTTTTTGTTGTTGTTTCTTTATTTTTATTGTTGAATGTATTACAGATGTTCCTCATTATTCCCCCATTGACCCCCCTCCTCCCCACTCCCGCCCCCCTCCTGCCTTTTCCCACACTGTTGTCTGTGTCCTTTGGTTATGCATATAAGTTCTTTGGTTTAATTCTTCCCACCCCCCAACCCCCTTCTCTTTGAGGTTTGTCAGTCTAGCAACCAATTTGTTCTTCTTAATCCCTTCACCTTTTTCACCCATTTCCCCAATCCCCCTCCCATCTGGCAACCAACAAAATGTTCTCTATATCTATGAGAATGTTTCTGTTCTCCCTGTTCATTTTGTTTCTAGAGTCAATTGTCAGTAGATATGTAGTCATTGCCATTTTGTTTGTTCATATATTTTATCTTTTTCTTCAAAAAGACCCTTCAACATTTCGTATAATAATGGTTTTGTGGTGATGAATTCCTTTAACTTTTTCTTGTCTGGGAAACTCTTTATATGGCCATCGATTCTAAATGACAGCTTTGCAGGATAGAGTAGTCTGGGTTGTAGGTTCTTGCTTTTCATCACTCTGAATATTTCTTTCCACTCCCTTCTGGCCTGCAAAGTTTCTTTTGAGAAATCAGCTGACACTCTTATGGGAATTCCCTTGTAGGTAACTAACTGCTTTTCTCTTGCTGCTTTTGAGATTCTCTCGTCTTGAACCTTTTGCATTTTGATGATGATGTGTCTTGGTCTGGGCCTCTTGGGGTTCATCTTGTTTGGGACTCTCTGTGCTTCTGGACATGTATGTCTGCTTCCTTCACCAAGTTAGGGAAGTTTTCTGCCAGTATCGATTTCTTGTCCTCTCTCTTCTCCTTCAGGCACCCCCTAGATGCGGATGTTGGCACGCTTGAAGTTGTCCCAGAGGCTCCTTACACTATCCTCATTTTTTTGGGTTCTTCCTTTTTGCTGTTCTTATTGGGTGTTTTTTGCTTCCTCATATTCCAAATTGATGGTTTGCTTTTTGGCTTTACCTACTCTACTATTGAATGTCTGTACATTATTCTTTATTTCAGTTAGTGCCTCCTTCATTTCTGACTGCATCCTTCATTTCTGACTGGTCCTTTTTTATGCTTTTGAGATCCTCACTTAGTTCACTGAGGTTCTCACTAAGTTCATTGAGCATCCTTATAAGCAGTATTTTGAACTCAGCATCTGTTAGGTTGTTTATCTCCATTTCGCTTAGTTCTTTTCCTGGAGATTTTTGCTGTTCTTTCATTTGGGACCTGTTTCTTTGTCTCCTCATTTTGGCTGCCTCCCTGTGTTTGTTTCTATGTATTACTTAATGGGAGGTATGGGACTATCTGAGACCAGATCCTGCTTGTTTGAAAGGATTTAGGAAAACCTGAAGTAGGATCCAAAACAGGCCAATCCTATGGTGAAACAACTGGCAACAGCTTGGGTGGGCCTGAAAGTTGGGGGGGGCAGGGCCTCAGGGAATCACCAGGGCGGGTCAACCAGTGTGAGCCAGGTTGTTGGAGTCCCAGATATGGCAGCTGTCTGCTGCCCCAGGGAAGGGCTCACCAAAGGAACAAAGGCCTCTGACAGCATGTCTATCCTAGAGAAAGCCCCCTCTCCAGCCCTCGCTCCAATGCCAAACAGCTCAGTTCTTCCCTGTATGTCTCTGGCGCCTCTCAAGCTGCCTCTCCTCCAAGCTTAGAGGGAGAGAATCCGAGTAAGTCCATGCATGGGCCCTTTAAGAGGAGCTGCCTGGGTCTCCAGCCACCTCAGCCTCTGTGAGCCTCAGTTCCCGCTGGTTTTTCCAGCCAGAAGTTATGAGGACTTCTCTTCCTGGCACTGGAACCCTGAGCCAGGTGCCTGGTGTGGGATGGGGACCATTCAGTCCTCAGACAGGACCTTCCCAGCTGAGGTATCCTCCTGATTTGTATCTGCCACATGTGGGTGTGGGACCAGCCCACCTGCCTCTGCCCCTCCTACCAGTCTCCACTTGGCTTTTTCTTTAATTTCGTAGTTGTAGGACTTCCATTCAGCTCGATTTCAGGCGGTTTTGAATGATGATTGTTCTGTAGTTTAGTTGTAACTTTGATGTGGTTGTGGGAGGACACGATATGGCGTTTACCTACGCTGCCATCTTTATCAGAAGTCAATGATCTGGTTTTTTAAAAATATTCCATCTTCTAGTTGTTTATATAGAGATAAAGACATGCATTTGATTTTGTTACATTGACTTTCTATTCAGCAACCTTGTTAATTTTACTTATAAGCATAGTAGCTTTTCACAAGATTCCAGAAGATTTTCTGATTGGGTTATGGGACTTTTATGCCACGGTGTTTAAAGTGTTCCTAACACATTTTTACATATAATGACAAGGTAATTGTTGAAATGTTATTACCTTTCTTTCTGAGTCTTCATCAAAGCAGTGATTGGTAATAGAATTTTATATACATATATTTATGTACTAATGAATGTGAATTTTTTCACATACTTAATGTATTTACTTTCTTAATTTCCTCTTTTATAAAAAAATAATCGAAATGAAAGGCTCTTCACTTGGGTTATAAGGGCTCTGTATATTTTAAGTTGTCCCTCTTTGCCTCTCATAAATGGTGTACATTAGTTCTCAGTGTATCATTGGTCTTTTAATTTTATTCATGCTGTTTTATTAGTGTAGGTATTTCCAATTTTTATGTGAACATCTGCCCATTGTATTCATATGTTCAGTCCCTCTATTCTTAGTCACTGAAAGACTATTTTTTTTCTTTTGGTACATTATTTTTACATTAGTTCCAATCAAGGATCAGAATCTAGTTTTATTTCTAAATAGTCAACCAACTATATCAGATACATTGGATAAAAGTCATCTCTCTCTCCACTGATTAAGTTCTTTTTCTTGTAGATTAAACTTCTACATGTACCAAATTTGGTTTCTGGACTTTTCTTTTGTGTTGGTCTGTTTTTGTTCCAAAACCACATTTATGATTTTGAAGCTCTTTTATAAAAATTATCATCATACTAATTTTTTAATTGTTTTCTAGCAGTTCATCCTATACCACTAATTTTACTGATTATTTATATCACCGTTAAGTAATTATAATACATTTAGAATTTTTAATATGAAAATTTAAATAATGTTATCTTTTATAATAGTGAGGTATATCTACAGTTTAAAATAAGCTGGTTAAAAAATAGGAAAAGCAATCTATTGGAAAATAGAAAAATGAGCAAAAAATATAAACGAGGATCTCAAGGAAGATAAATCCTGTTGACCAATACACCCGTAAAGGGATGTTCATCAAGGAAAGGGTAGTTCCAGGACTGTGATCGCTGCATTCCCACCAAGGGGACAGAACCATAGACCTTTGACAGCCCCAGCTAGCCAGTGCCTCCCCTTGAAGAACCATGTGGCAGCGTGTCATGTTGGTGAAGATGAGTTTTCCCATTGGTCCAGTAACTCTCCTATTCTAGAAACACAATTGCACATGGACGGGGGGACAGACAAGAGAGTTCATTGAACTGTTGCTTGTAATAGCAAAGTATAGCCAGTCCCAATTTACAATGGCTCAACTTTACCATGGTAGGAAAGTGATAGGCATTTAGTAGAAACTGTACCTTGGATTTTGAATTTGGATATTTTCCTGGCTGGCCATATGGAGAAGGATACCCTCTCATGGTACTGGGAAAGGCAGTGAGTGCAGCTCCTGTCAGCCACATGATCACTAGAATCAGCAA
The DNA here is from genome assembly GCF_014108415.1 of Molossus molossus. Taxonomy (NCBI): domain Eukaryota; kingdom Metazoa; phylum Chordata; class Mammalia; order Chiroptera; family Molossidae; genus Molossus; species Molossus molossus. The sequence continues at coordinate 54,272,049 of NW_023425377.1, read as the reverse complement.
CCCATACTGTAGAGCAGCAGCGGTTCTCAACCTATGGGTCGTGACCCCTTTAGGGGTAGAATGACCCTTTCACAGGGGTCGCCTAAGACCATCAGAAAACACATATTTCCGATGGCGATTCATAACAATAGCAAAATTACAGTTATGAAGTAGCAACGAAAATAATTTTATGGTTGGGGATCACCACAACATGAGGAACTGTATTAAAGGGTCACGCACGGCATTAGGAAGGCTGAGAACCACTGCTCTAGAGTGTGGTATTGCATGCATTTTCCACTTAGGATATTTTCCAATTATGATGAGTTTATCAGGATGTAATCCCATCTCGGTCAAGGAGCATCTGTACTGAGAAAAACCTAAACATTATTGACAAAAGAATGGGTGAAATCACTGCACTCTGAAATTCTACACATCAGTTTAAGTCAATGAATTAGACCTATGTATATACACGTAAGTCTTAAACAGAGTGGGAGTGGGAGGTAAGTTCAACATTTAAAACCATACAGAACAGTACTGTTAAATCATTTCAAGCTATATTCAGATGTAGTTAGAGTTTAAAGACATGCACTGAATGTGAACACCAAACTCAGATGGCAGCTTCCCTCTAGGGAGGTCTGGAGGTGGGACTAGGGGCAAGGGAAGCTTAGAGTTCAGCTACGAGTGGTCTGTGACCCACTGACCATGCCCTTTCAAAGAAAACCTGAAGCAAAGACTGTAACCTGTTAATAGTTTTTGTATCTTAGAGGTGGTTGTATGGGTATTTTGTTTTCATTTTAATGAAACTTAAATAATTCATACAGGATAAAGTCTTCAGGCACTGGCATAAGAAGAAACCTGACATGTGATTCTACCAAACAGTGTCTTACACATTCTTTTATGCTCACTTTTGCATCCATCTCTGATCATTTCCTTAGAAAAATATCCTGGAAATGGAATTACTGAGTCACAGGATATACTTCTGTTATTTTCTCCAAAATTGTCCAGAAATTTCCCCAAGGACCTTGGGAAGCATTCTACTTAATCTCATCTTTTTCTGGATGGGCTTGGGCAAAACAAAACAAATACTTGTAAGCCCATGACTATTGTCACATAAACATAAGACTGTTGAATTTCACTTGTATAACTGATGATTGACATTTAAAGACACAGTTTACATTTAGCAATATTTCTAAGACACGTTAGAAAGCTTTGACCCAGCAATTTCCAATCTTCTTGTCATAGTCACCTGTGGAAGTCTTCATACTTCATTCCTTTGAAAAAATAATACTATTTCATTGTTCAAAGACACTAAATGAGCCCTGACTGGTTTGGCTCAGCAGTTAAAGCGTTGGCCCTTGGACTGAAGGGTCTCTGGTTCAATTCTCCATCAAGGGCACGTACGTGGGTTGCAGGTTCAATCCCTGGCCCTGGTCAGGGTTGTGCAGGAGGCAACCAACTGATGTATCTCTTTCATAGTGATGTTTCTCTCTCTCTCTCTGTCTCTCTCCCTCCCTCCCTCTCTCCCCCTTTCTCCCTCCCTTCCCTCTATCTAAAAGTGAATGGGGAAACAATCCTCCGGTGAGAATTTAAAAAAGACACGAAATGATACTATTAAACCCATCTTAAATTTTTTCTGATGTTATAGTGCAGTTTCTAGACCATGGCTTTATTGACATTTTGGCTGACAGTTGTCACCTGGGGCTGTCCTGGCCACTGTGGGGTGTTGATCAGCGTCCCTGGCCTCCATCCTCTTGATGTGTGTAGTATGCACCCCAGTGGTGACAAATGTCTCCAGGCATTGCCACATATAGTCTCGATGCAAAATCTGTATGCCTCGGTTGAGAGTCACACAGTGCCATAGGAAATTGTACTGATGTAGGAGAATAACAACTTTTTACTTAGAAGATACACACAGATATTTTGAGTAACGTCTTTAAGTCCCTAGTGATCCAGGGGATGAGTAAACATGCCCAACCATCATATATGAGTGACAGGGAAAATGTTACAAATAGGCAAGACATTAACTTAGTAAATCTAGTTGAAGGGCTGTGTGCCCTTTATGTTCATTGTTCTACTCTCTGCTTTGTCTAAGTTATGTGAAAAAAACTGTACATGCCCTGGCCAGTTTTGCTCAGTGGTTAGAGCATTGGCCCACGGGCCAGAGAGTCCCGGGTTCGGTTCCCACAAAGGGCACATACCTCGGTTGCAATTTGTCCACGGCCCCTGTTGGGGTTGTGTGGGTGGCAACCAGTCGATGTGTCTGTCTCACATCAATGTTTCTCTCTCTCTCTCTTCTTCCCTCTCTCCCTCCCGCTCTATCTGAAAATAAATGCAAAAATGTCCTCGGGTGAGGATTAAAAAAAAAAAAACTGTACATAAGTGAGGAAAAGTCCAAAGGATATTTTTTGAAAACTGTCCTTTCCCAGCCTTGCCTCCCACCCCCCACCCACATACACACACCCCTGATCTCAGCCCCAGAGCAGCCATCTGAGTAACTGGTTATCATCTAGAAACACAATTTTCAACCTCTTCATCTCATGGCACATATAAACTAGTTACTAAAATTCTGTGGCACACCAAAAAATATATTTTTTGCTGATCTGACCAAGAAATAGGTATAATTTTGATCCATTCACATTGGACAGCTATTGTTATGCCTTGTTAAGGTAATATCCACTGAATGTACATGCAGACAGTTCTTCCAACCACATATATATGGTTGTAACACTCATACTGACATGCTTAGTACAGATATGCTGTATTTTTCTTTTTCTTTTTTTATCCTCACCCAAGGACATTTTTGCATTTATCTTCAGATAGAGTGGGAGAGAGAGAGGGAGGAAGAGAGAGAGAAACATCGATGTGAGAGAGACACATTGACTAGCTGCCACCCACACAACCCCAACCAGGGCAGAGGACAAACTGCAACCGAGGTACATGCCTTTAGCGGAACCAAACTCGGGTCTCTGGTCCACGGGCCAAAGTTCTAAGTGCTAAACCAAACTGGCCAGAGCATGCTGTGTTTTTCTGTTCTGAAATTAGATAGTATGAATAGAAATGTCAGCTAGATCAGAAGTTCCCTATCATTCACATTTTTCTTCTCCCAAATATTCTTTCAAATAATCAAGGTTCCAGATTATTTCAAATAAAGTGAATAGTTTTTCAATGGCATTATTGTCATCATTAATCCAGTCATATTAATATTTACAGGAAGTTTGGAGACCCAAATAACTTCATATTTCAACAGGCAAAATCTATTACCATTTTGTAAAGGACTTCTTCATTTTTATGATATTCTAATATTATATGGTTATGGCACCATTTTTAAAATTAAAATTAATTTGACATATTCCCATGGTTCGTGATTCAAGTTTAAGAGAAGTCTCCCAGCCACGCCTAACCCCAGGTCCCACTGCAAAGCTGCTGGCAATCCAGACTTTTAACATTCTGTGCATTGAGCAGTCTAGATCACTTTGTGTACAGCTGTTTTGCATGTAATGTATCATGATATCTTTAAGCCTCAGTTACCCATGGGATGAGTAAACATGCCCAACTGTCATATATGAGTGACAGAAAATGTGACACTGTGGAGGGCTTCCTCCTTTGCTGAGAGAAGGACCTCGTTCCTAATGGGAGTGTGCTTGAACCTGGCAGAATGTCCTGGGGTTAATCAATGCTGTGGTGATGGGCAGAGAGCTTGTCTTCAGTCTTTATGATCAATATGTATTGATAGTATAATGTTATCTATGATCATCAATGCTGTCATGAATAAGCTGGTATGGACTTATCCCTGCATGTGTACAAGATAAACTCTAGAAATGGCGAGTCGCGTGACAAGCTGAGCCTGGTGGTGTCAGCGGTCCCCATTGGCCACCTGGGACTGTGTGCATGTACCCTGTCTGCACTGAGCAGTAGGGCCTGGTTCTGCACACCCTTGGCCCCCAGAGAGTTATCATGGTTTGTGTTCAGCCAAACCAGATAGAAACGAGGTGCATCCCAGGTGAGAACCGGGGAGCAGTTTTCTGCTCTCTCCCTTCTGCATACACACATTGCAGGGGCTTGCCCTCAGCTCCAGCTCACTCCCTTGTTTGCTGCATCCCTTCCCTAGCTTGTCTAGACCCTGAGGTGCCCCTCTTGTTCCGTGGTTTCAGAAACGGGTTTCTCCTTTCGAGGACATGATCTTCTGTTTCTCGGAAGAGGACTGGTCTCTTCTAGACCCTGCCCAGACTGGCTTCTACGGAGAGTTCATCATCGGAGAGGACTGCGGGGTCTCACTGCCTTCAAGTAAGACTTCCTTCCACCCTCTCCTGAGACCAAGGAACTGGGGGTCCACATCTAATCTTGCTGACCACCCTCCAACCCTGACAGGAAGGAGGTCACCTGCACACAGTGACACTGAAGTCACTTAGTAAAGAGACCCTCACCTGCCACTATCATGTGAATTAGGCTTATTGGCTTTTTTTTTACATGAAACCAAATATAACAGGTTCCTGTTCATTTGCTTTTCTTTTGTCATTCTGATCCTATGGCCTCTAAAGTTCTGGCTTTCTAATCCATGGTCCTGACTGCTTCCCCAAGTCCACAACTTCCCCACTAGTGTGCCCCTCCCTTGCCTTCACTTCTTGTTCTAGCCTTTCAGCTTCTCTGTAGCCTTGCATGGCCTGTCACTGCCACGGCCTGTCCTGCATGCCTTCAGCTCACTGAGGAATGTGTGTCCACCCCTTTTCTGTGAACAGATGACCCAGCAGCTCAGCTGGACCTCTCCCAGGGTGAGGAGAACGAGCCATGTGTTCCAGAGCTGCAGGACCTCCAGGGGAAGGATGCTAGTCAGGTTTCCTACTTGGGTGAGTCATGATTCCACCACTGGACAGAGTAGGGTGGTAGGTGGTGTCTGCTGGAGGTGGGCTACTCTCTTCAGTCCTCTGTAACTCCAGACTCTATCTTAGTAGAACATATCTTGCCTCCTCCCCAGCTCCTTGAAGAAAGAATGTAGGTGTTTATTTGGTTGGGTGTGGGCATCATACTCCCTTCAACCAAGGATTAGGACACAATGGGAATATCTTTCTTCTCTGTTATAAATAGCACCTGCTTTCTGCTTGCAAGCCAGTGGCTTCTCTACAAGGGAGGTCACATTCTCCATAGGTCAGGTAGAGAAGGGATACCAGACACAGGACCTCCAGGTATCTCACTCCAGTCCTTCCACCACATACTGCGGGTGTGAGGAAACTGAGGCACAGGGTGTTGGGGCTTAGCTGACAAGCACAACTCAGCCCTGGCAAGTTTGGCTTAGTGGTTAGAGTGTCGGCCCACAGACTAATGAGACCCAAGTTCAATTCCGGCTAAGGGCACATACCTTGGTTGTAGTTTGTCCCCGGCCCTGGTTGGGGTTGCGTGGGAGGCAGCCAGTCGATGTGTCTCTTTTGCATCAATGTTTCTCTCTCTCTGTCTTTCTCTCTTTCTCTCTCCCTCCCTCCTACTCTGTCTAAAGATAAATGGAAAAATATCCTCGGGTGAGGATTTAAAAAAAAAAGCACAGCTCAGCAGCAGCATTTCCTTGTCCCCCTACCTGGACTTTCTGTGTATGTTTTTAACCACGTGCTGCTTCAGGGAAAAAAGCTGTATGTGGTATCAACAGCAGCCCCACAAACCTTCCGCTTCAGAACCTAGAGCTGGCCTAGTGCAGTCAGGTGTGGCTTCCCATCCTCACCTGGAACGAGCATGCAGGGCATCAGGGGTGGCCAACTCCCTGTCCCATCTGCCTGGCAGACTCTGTGCAGGCTGTGTTCATGCAGTGTCTGTGAGGGATGCTGGGACCTGTGGAAATTCCACCACAGAGATGGAAATAACCATAGGGACGGCAGTCACTTATTCACAGGCAAGCAGATGAGGCAGATCCTGGACCCATGCTGATTCCATCTAGCTTCAGAACCTTTCTGCCTACAAATTGATTTGTTTTACAAACACTGAGTGGCTGCCCAAGAAAGGAGCCTAGGGCTGCCCTTAAATCACAGCATGGCATCTGTTAAGATGCCTCCCTGGATAGTATAGCCGCAGTATGACAAGTCTACTTTTCCATTTTCTTCTCTGGGAAGATTTTCCAAGTCTCCAGCCATTCGAGGTTGAAGAAAGAGGAAAACGGGATGAGCTACAGGTACCAGAGTTCCAGGCCTGTGAGCAGACGGCACTTGCTCAGAGTACCGTCCCAGGTAAAGAGGGTCTAGGAGGGTGGGGTGTGTGTGTGTGTGTGTGCAGTATGTGTACATGTGCATCTACACATGTGTGCAGGCATGTGTATGTTTATATGTGGTATCTGCTGTGTGGCAGATTATATGTGTGTGGTGTGTATGTTGCATGTGTATAGTGTCATGTTGTGTGTGAAAGTGTGAATGTGTATGGTATGTGCATGCATGTTTCCTGGTGGGGGTTAGATTCAGGGATTGAATTCCCTGAAGTCCCTGCCAGCTGACTACTCCTGTGAGTTGTCAGCTAATTGCACTGGTTCCCTTTTGCTAGGATCTCTCTCAGATGAGCTCCAGCCCAAGACCCTCCTGGCCTTCCCCTGCAGGTTGAAGCAAGTGTGCCACAGCACTGCTGGCCATGTAGGAGTGTGTTTCTTCTCTGAGCACAGAAGGCCAGAGTCCTGGGCAAAGTCTTGTATCTAAAGAGCAGGATTGTGGAATGTCACAGCAAAAGGGACTCTGGAGAGTGTTTGTTTCACCTGCCCTCACAGGGTAGCCAGCATTTTCATTCTAAATCATGTTGGTAAAAGTGACCACATCCAGAGGCTAAGACTCAGATGTGGCCATCTTTAATGTCCTTGGGGTTCAGGTGTTCTTCCAGACACCAAACTTGAGTCTCTGGTTCTCTTTTTTTTTTCTATTTTTTTTATTTTCTTAATTCCAGTTAACATAATATTATATTAGTTTCCGGTTCTTACTTGAACTCACTGTGTCATGGATATTTTCCACAGCTGTGGGGACTGATTCATGCGCAGTCTCTTTTACCTGAGATGCCTTTTGGAGCAAGATTTTTCTGGTATTATTGTAATTCCACCTAGTTCTGTGCAGGGCTAACTGCCATCTTTGTTCACCCCATAACGTGTAGACAAAGGGATTTTATGTTTACAGCAGATCCAGAAAGAGAACAGCCTCTCCCCAAAAACTTTGAGCTCCCTCATCCCTGGTTTTCTCAGGTACCTGCTGAAGGCTCAGGGTGGTTATGCACAGCTGAGGCTGGCCTCTCCCCAGGTTAAGGGTGGCCATGCACGATTGAGGATGGCCTCTTCCCAGGCTGAGGCTGGCCAGCTCAGTGGAGCTAGATGAATGCTTGTTGCCACACATGCATTTTGGGCCTTCTCTGGCCCATAGTAGCCTCATGCTATACAGGGTGTGTGCTTGCATGTATTAAATCATGTAATCCTCAGTAATAACCCTACAAGGCAGCTCTGATTCCTACTCTGTTTTGCAGGAAAACATTTAAAGGAGAGAGAGAAAGTTACCCAAGGTGTCAGGGAAATTGAGCTCAATCAGGGTATTGGGGATATCGAAGCCTGTGGCCATGCTGTGCATGGCCTGGGACTGGATGATGGATGGTTTCCTGTGAGTTGCAGGGACTGAGGAGAGAAACAAGGAGGATAGGAAGCCAGATGTGAAAATACAAAAGACAGAGGCATTGTAAAAAATATATTCTTATAATGTTAGGATGGGGAAGCTTTCTTGCAAGATATAAAACCAGAAAGGAGATGAATAAATCTATTCCATTTAAAACTGTGAAAAACAAAAGTGCTGAAACAATACACATAAAGTTAAAAAAAAAAAAAAAAACGGGAGGAATTATGTGCAAATAAGAGGCAACAGATTCAGACCCATAATTTTTATTTCATAGAAGAGGCAGGCTATGGTTCAGCAATGTGGAGTTACGCGCAGGCATGGGGCCTGATGGCCCACATTCAGATCCTCAGTCTGACACCCATAGCCTGTGAGTGTGGACCCTGGGCCAGCGACTTCAGGTCAGGTGCTCAGCTGCAGAATGAAGATATCAGAGTATCTGTTACGGGGTTCAGTGTTTGTGTCCCCCCAAAATGTGTGTTGAAGCCCTATTCCTCACTGAGGAGGCATTAGGAGGTGGGGCTGGAAACACCTGTGTAATAACTAGCCACTCTATAGCGTGAGACTGCAAGGCCAGAGAGAGCCCGAAGTGAGTTGGACTAGTTCGGCATGTTTGTTTTTTCTCTGTGAATCTTGTAGTTGTTATTGTTTAGTACTGTTTCTGCTTTGGCCTTTTCCCCCTTCACAAGAGATAAGCTATTTTTGACCTAAGCACTAGGGTAAGTTCTTCATGTGATTTTATGCACTGTATCTGTACAGCACCTTCTAAGATGGGTACCATCTCAGCCAGCACAGCTAATATAGCAAAAATTATTGATAGGTCCGCTGAAACAACTAACTTATTTCTCAGTGTGGAGGTGGGGCAGTCCCCAGCAGAGTGTATGAATAGTGAAGGTTCTCTTCCTGGTTTATAGATGGCTGCCTTCCATACATGTGCTCACAGGCCTTTTCCCAGTGCATGCTGTGTTGGGAGGGAAGGAGGCGAGGGAGCTTATGTTATCATGCCTCATGCTCTTTCTTTTCCTAAAAGGGCACTCTTCCCCACACAGGGTCCCACCTTCAACACACAGCTAATCCTAATCACCTCCCAAAAGCCCCACCTCCTAATCCCACCTCAGTGGGGGACAGAGCTTCAATAAACACATTTTGGGGAGTCACAAACAATTAACTAGTAACTGAGAATCTGAATGTGGGCTGTCACGCCTCAGGCCCATGCTTGACTCCACATTGCCAAGCCATAGCTTGCCTTTTCTATGAAATCAAAATAATGGGTCTAAATCTGTTGCTTCTTTTTTTTTTCCATTTTTTGTTCAGGTAGAGTGGGAGGGAGAGAGAGGAACAGAGAGAGAGAAACATCGATGTGAAAGGGACACATCGAGTGGCTGTCACCCACACAACCAACAAGGGCCGGGGACAAACTGCAACCAAGGTACGTGCCCTTAGCGGGAACCGAACCCGGGTCTCTCGGGACTGCAGGCCGACGCTTTAACCACTGAGCAAAACGGGCCAGGGCATCTGTTGCCTCTTAATAGCACATAATTCCTCCCATTTTTTTGTTTTTTAAACTTTATGTGTATTGTTTCAGCACTTTTTTTTTTTTCAGTTTAAAAATGTAATGCATTTATTCATCTCCTTTTTGGTTTTATGTCTTGCAAGAAAGCTTCCCCATCCTATAAGAATGTATTTTTTATAATGCCTCTGTCTTTAGTCTTTTCACAACTGGCTTCCCATCCTCCTAGCTTCTCTCCTCAGTCCCTCCAGCTCACAGGGAACCATTCATTATCCAGTCCCAGGCCACTCACAGCATGGCTACAGGCTTTATTCCCAATCCCTTAATTGAGCCCAATTTCTCTGACACCTTGAGCAACTTTCTCTCCTTTAAATGTTTTCCTGCAAAACAGAGTAGGAGTCAGAGCTGTCTTATAGGATTATTGTTAAGGATTACATGATTTAATACATATACAAGCAGACCATAACTCTTCCTCATTTCTCTATTATCCTAAAAGCCAATTCAGCAGACCGCCCACCCCCAACACACACACACACACACACACACAACCCCACACACCTTCTTCTATACTCATCAGTACTGAGCTGGCAGTTTCCTGGCTTTACTCTTTCTCTGGTGTTTTGGGCATACCTCTGAATCCTACCTCATCTAGTAACAATCCTAACATTGTTGTGTGAATGGCCCACAGGAGCACTAATTGTTGTTTATGTCCCCTTTTTAGAAACTCTGCATCTACTTTTTGGTAACTTTAGCTGATTTAAGGGGATGTTGTCCATATGCACTGTATTAGTCTCCTAGGGAGGCTTAGACACCAAAAATTGATTTTCTCAAAATTCTGGAGGCTACAGGTCTGAAATCCAAGTGTCAGAAGGGGAGCGTCTCCTGCAGCCTCTCTTCTTGGCTTGTAGAAAACTGTCTTCTCCCTGGGTTTCTACATGTCTGTGTCCTAATCTCTTCTTACAAGGATGCCAGTTGGATTACAGTCCACCCTAATAATCTCATTTTAACTTAATTACCTCTTGAGAGAGCTTAACATCAAATATAGTCATACCCTGAAGTATTTGGAGTTACAACTTAAGCATAATAAGAATTTCTAGGGGATGTAATTCTGCCCTTAGCACTCCACCCTCTGATCCCCCAAGTTCATGTCCTCATATGCAAAATACATTCACCCTCTCCCCTTAGCACCCAATGTCATAACTTATTCCAACATCAACTCTAAGTGACCTCTACATTGCTTTCCTGCAGCCCGAGGTGACTCCCCACCCCCTAAGAACAGCCTGGATGAGGAGGTGACCATAGAGATCGTCTTGTCCAGCTCTGGGGAGGAAGACTCGCAGCTGGGCCCCTACTGCACAGATGAGACACGGAGCTCCTTGGGGAAGCAGCACGGCACCCCCACTGCCCAGCAGAATGGCGCTTCTGTGGGGGGTGATGTGCATACCTCCGGGAAGTCCTATATATGCCCCAATTGCGGGAAGGTCTTCCGCTGGAGGGTAAACTTCATCCGGCACCTGCGCAGCCGCAGGGAGCAGGAGAAGCTACACGAGTGCTCGGTATGTGGGGAGTTATTCAGTGACAGCGAGGACTTGGACGGGCACCTGGAAGCCCACGAAGCCCAGAAACCTTTCCGGTGTGGCGCCTGTGGGAAGAGCTTCCGCCTCAACTCGCACCTGCTTTGCCACAGACGAGTCCACCTACCACCCACCGGACCCCGGCCGGTGAAGGGAAGCGAGCAGGGGGCAGCGGGGTCCACGGGTGGGGGGCCTGATACACAGCTGCCTGAGGGCCGGGCCCGACTGAGCGTCCAGTGCTATGACTGCGGGAAGCTGTTCCAGCGGCCTGAACATCTGGCGAGGCACCGTAGCAGCGTGCACGGTAAGGACCGGGCACGGCCCTTTCGTTGCCGGTACTGTGTCAAAAGCTTCCTGCACAACTCTGACCTCCTGCGCCACCAGCGCCTGCATATGAAAAGGCGCTCCAAGCAGGCGCTCAACTCTTACTGACGCCAGACCCTCCCCAGGACATACCTTCCCCAGGACAGACCTCATCTTCCCACCTTTTGCTCTCAGGTAGAAATGAGATAGTGGCCAACTGAGCATTTCTTTTGTTTCTGCTGTGCCAAAAAGCAGGGAGGAAGTACTTAACCAGCTTGGACTTCCCCTGTGTTTCTTGTTCCAAAGAGACCCCTGTCCAGTGCTTCCCAAGTGGGCCAAGGATCTGGGCTGCCCCGACTGCAGTGACCTGTTGTGGTCTGTTACTTGCCCCTATCCTGAGATTCCAGGGTAACTGCACTTCCCATCTGAGAGCAAGGAGCTGTGGGTGGGGTAATGGCATTGGGAAAGGCATTGGGACAAGAGGTGCATGTAGGCATGGCCAGCCACACCAATCCTGCCATGTCACCAGGCGGACCTTTCAACATCAGAAGCCTTGAGGGCACTGTACAGCTGTTTGCGAAGGGGAACTGCACTATACTTTTATTTGTGATGGTGGCTGCTCATTAGAGATTTGGAGTTCACAAGAGCAATGCTCACATTTTAAATTGTATATTGCACAGCCTACTCAAATATCATTTCTTTGTACCATGAAAGTCCTGGTAAATGGTTGAGGGGTGGAAGTAGTTGTCATCATTCGAAAGGCACTTAAGTTCCCCTGCCCATTCCACTGTGTCCAGGAATGGGAAGCTCAGTTCCAGTGAGGGGTTCTGTGTGGGTAAGGGACAATGGAAACAACCGCCTGTGAGGTTGAGCTCTGCATACATATTAACTTAGCCTAGTTTTCATATTTGTTTGCTGGGGCTATCTTAACAAAGTACTGAAAACAGGGTGACTTAGAACAACAGAAATTTATTGCCTCAGTTCTGGAGGCAGGAAGTCCAAGGTCAAGTGGTTGGCTGGTTGGCTCCCTATGAGGGAGGGTCTGTTCCACACCTCTCCCCCAGCTTCTGGCAGTTGCTGGCAGTCGATGATGTTCCTTGTAGAAGCATCACCCCGTCCCTGCCTTCATCTTCACGTGGTGTCCCTGTGTACATGTATGTCTCCAAATTTTCCCTTTTTATAAGTGCGCCAGTCATTGGATCAGGGCCTCCATGCCTACTCTCATATATTCCTGTTTTAACTAGTAACATCCACAATGACCGTATTTCTAAGAAAGGCCACATTCTGATATACTGGGATTAGGACATAAATATGAATTTGGGGTGGTAGGGAGACAGTTCAATCCACAAATGCAGATAGTCTTGCAATTGTGTGGTTGGTTATCCCTGATTAACCGATGAGTCAACAGAAATTTGAGTTGGCTTGCTCCGTTCTACTAGAAGAGCATAGCCTTGAAAGTTTGTGGCCTAGAATTTTGGATTGGGAGTGACCATTGGCTGTGAAACCTCAAGCAATGAAAACCATGGTCTTACTGTTCCTAGAAGACAGGAGATGTAAGCTACCAGGCTCAGTGTCGAGAAAGCACAAGCACTGTGAAGTGGTGGTGGCTGAATCAAAGCCACCAGGTGGGCATTTTGTGCTATTTGCATGTCATGTCCATTGGCAGGCAACCAAGTTTCTTGTCACCTATATTATTGTCACATTGAAATTCCACTGCCACAAACCCAGTGCCTGTGTAGACATACCTACACGCCACGGAGCCATAAATGCAATAAAACCGTTGTCATACTTTGAACAAGAAATAAATACTGGGGCTCTTTGTTTCTAAATAGTTTGCCTCTAATTGATCAGCCAGGAAAGGGGGGAAAATGAATTTTTAAGGCCATGGAAAGAGGAAATTTTAACTAGAGGCCAGGCTATACATTTGCCCCACCCTCCTGCACTCTTATTCAGGACTTGTCAGCTGGAAGATTGTTTTCCACCTGCTTCAGACATTTGTCTAATAGAAGAACATTGCTCCATTTACTATTGTGTCTTACCTATAAAACCAGGTTCTAAATAAGAAAAACACAAAGAATTGGTAACTGCTTGAGTCCCCACCAAATACTGTGGGGAACACCCCATTCACTGACTCAACACACCTAGGTTCCTACCTAATTTGGAGGGTCACATCACTCGGGATTCAGGAGCCCTCCTGGGTGATGTAGCTCAAATCCCAGTCCATCCCATTCCGAAGAAGTCAGTGGGCTTACCTGCATTTGGGAAAACTCCAGATGGCAGGAGAACTGACTACTTCCTCCCTGTGGTATGGGCAGGCAAGTGAGCTACATCACCACTTTGCCATTGAAGTACAGGCCCCACATCTGAGAAGCATCTGTTCTTTGTATCCCTTGGCATTGTTCCCACAAACTCATAAGTACATAATAATAATAACTGCTGAGTTAATATTCATGTTAGACTTTACATTTTAGCTTAAAAAGTAACATGCACCACAGCTGACAGAGATAGTCAGTTTCCCTGACAAAGAGCTTGAGGTGTGAGAATGCTAAAAATAGTTTTCTAGGCATCAGACATCTGCCTTGTGGTACATTTAAGCCTCAGATGGATGGTCTGGTCATCTGTTCTGACCCCTGTCCAGAGGAGAGAGAAAGGCACTACAACTAGGGGTAGTTTGCACTCCTGGTTGCACTACAGCAGGATAACCCAACTTCAGCCATTTTCCTATATCCTGTCTCCCAACCTCTTCCAGCTGAGTGATGTGGTGGGAAGGTCCCTTGCCATTTCTAAGTCACACCATGGCACAAATGAAAGAGAAGGCATGAGTCCAAACCTGCCTTGGAGAACAGTCCATGTCACTTTTCTCCCACAAGACAGTTTTCCGTTTTTGCCAAAAGCAGAGTTCAGACCTGGCACAAGCATGTCTGCTTGCAGTATAATGTAGGGAAATTGATACATACATTACTATGTCTTGTCAAAATATGGAGGGGCTGGCACCTTCCATGAAAATGTATGTCAGAAAAGGCACAGCTAAGAGGGTTTAGTTTATTCCATCCAAAGTAAGCTGGAGCCCCTTTGAACATGTCTGTGTGCTCTGAGAAGAGACAGGGCCTGCCTCCAGCCCACTGAAGGTAAATTCAGAGTGAGATTTCTGGATATTTTTAAGTGTTTTCCCAGAAGATCAAGTGAGAAAGAATAAAAACTCATGTGGAAATTATACCAGCACTTTGTATCTTCAGCAAACATTGACCCATCCAGTTGGGAGGGGGTGGTGGTGCTGAAAATAGGTAGACCATATTTAGTTTGGTCTCCCTTTTGATCATTCATATTTTTCTAAAATGGCTTGGCTAATGTTGGGATGATACTCTGTGGCCATGATCTAAAGGCTTCACTAGCAACTTCTTTTAGCCATCTGTACTCAAAGGGCCAAAAGTCTGACCAGATGTGCACTCACCAGATTTGCACAAGCAGAACCAGGTTCTCCAGCAAAGACAGCCACCAAGATGGGACCACCAGGAGCCCCAGCATTCTTAGGCTGTCTGTGGTCCCTGTGGGAATTTTCATGTAGCTGCTGGTGGTGACAACAGAGACCTCTGGCTTGCGCAGTCTCTGTCATGGAAAGTGTTAGGCAGGTGGCAGGTAGGTAGTCTTGGGGCCCAGAGAAGATGAACACAAACCCATATTGTCAGGAAGAGATACTTGGTGCATCTCTCAACACTTTCTCTACTACTAATCACCAAGGACAGAGACCTCATTATGTTCTGCTTACAGAGTCTGAAACAAAATGGGACATTGTTATGTGATGTATAAGGTACACCTCATCATGTCTGCCTTTCTGAGAAACAGTACTGCTGGAGCAGGGCCTTAGAAGCCAACTTGACTAGGTGCCAAGCAAAGCCTGCACTATCCTAATGCCAGTACTCTGACACCAACTGCATGTCCAACAATTCAGTTCCTTCCTGACACTAATGACCCAGGGTGAACATTTGATCCCACAGGTTAAGGATGAAGGCCTAACAAAATGCCCCACTTCAGATGCCAGTTATGAGTCTCAGAGGCCACTCAGACTAATACTGAGATGAATACAAATGGGAGTTCCAAAGACCTCTTATGTTTGATTATTCACTACAATGACTTCCAGTAACTCACTGAAAGTGTTATCCTTATGGTTAGTTTTTATTATAAAGAAAATAACTGGCCCTGGCCAGTTTGGCTCAGCGGTTAGAGCGTCGGCCTGCGGTCCGGAGAGACCCGGGATCGGTTCCCGCTAAGGGCACGTACTTTGGTTGCAGTTTGTCCCCGGCCCTGGTTGGTCGTGCGGGTGACAGCCACTCGATGTGTCCCTTCACGTCGATGTTTCTCTCTCCCTCTCCCTTCCTCTCTCTCCCTCCCACTCTATCTGTACAAAAAATGGAAAAATATCCTCGGGTGAGGATAAAAAAAAAAAAAAAAGAAAATAACTGAGCCCAGCCGGTGTGGCTCAGTGGTTGAGCATTGACCTATACACCAAGAGGTCACCAGTTCGATTCCCAGTGAGGGCACATGCCCAGGTTGTGGGCTTGATCCCCAGTAGGGGGCATGCAGAAGGTAGCCGATGGTTCTCACATTGATGTTTCTATCTTTCCTTCCTCTAAAAATCAGTAAAAATATATTTTAAAAAAATACAATTGAGGAACAGCAAAAAGGAAGGGATTCACTGGGTGAGATCAGGGAAGGATGTTTCAAGGGCAGAGGTTTCATGCCCTCCCTAAATGGAGTAGGGTGCAGTCTGCTCTCAGTGCATCACCCTGGGCTGAGCTAAGCTGCCATGGATCTTAGTATGTTTCACCCTACCTCCAGTCTCCAGCTCTCTCAGTTCTACTCTCCTCCCCAGAGGATGGCCTAGCACAGAGTCCCAACCCTCTAATTGAGCACTTAGTCTTTTTGGTGATCAGCCTCCCCATCTTACTCCCCTTAGCATAACAAAGACATTCACTTCTAATGCTCAGGAAATTTCAAGGTTTCTTAATATTCTGTTCCAGGAACCAGAGACAAAGACCAGAGATATGTATATTAGAGAGAGAGAGAGAAACATTGATGTGAGAAACATCTTAAGAAAGTACTGCATTCAGGCTTTTATGTCAAGGGAAGGGGAAATGGGAGGGACAGCTTTGGTAAAACTCAAGTTGCCTCCCTCATGCAACCCAACTAGAGATTGAACCCACAACCTAGGCATGTGCCATGACTGGGAATGAACCCACCACTTTTCACGGGATGATACTCCAACTGAGCCACACTGGCCAGGGTGACCAGATATGTTCTTTAGTATGCCACCCTGACTCAGGGATGTCCTTACCTGGGCCTCCTTCAGAGAGGACTCCTCAGGGTAACTTCCCTATTCTGCTCCCCAGGTCTGGGCTGTGGCCATCTGTCTCACCACCCGTTGCCCTTCTTTGCTGGCAGCAGCCAACCAGGGCTTGTTAACCTAAGAATGCCAGCTTGCTGGTTTCACAGAAATGCTGCTGTGTTTAAAGCAAGTGGAGCTAAAAGCCCATTAGAACTACACATACTCTGAAATGCAAGTTTCCCAGAATACCTGGTCTTAGTACCTTGCACAAGCTGCAATTTGGAATAGCAATTAGAAACTAGGAAACCAAAGGGCATTTGTTAGAATTTTATTTAAAGATTGTGGACACCTCCTAAGGACATGTGGCTTCATATCCTGGGTGCTCTGTGTATGCACACAGTGGTGAGCAGTGTGGAGGGACCCACTGGTCAGCTTTGTGACTCCAGTGTCCAGACTATCTAAAGAATCCAGTCCAACACAGAAGGAATATGTACAGGTGTGTTACCTATCAAAAGCCCATGAGCTTGATACTTCAAAAGGCAAAACAAAATGTCAGAGTTTAGAGTAGGGAAAGATTGATTAAGAAAATGGTAGCCCTAGTAGTTCCTCAAATTTATTTTAAGAAAATACCGAGTTCAGGCTTCTTTTATGTCAAGGGGAGGGGAGATGGAAGGCACTGCTTTGGTAAAACTCAAGCTGCAAGCAGTATTCCTCTAATGATTAGCATGTCTATATGCAAAACAAAGCAAGCTTGAACAAGCTGGAGTTAAAGAGACCAAGCATTTCACTGCTACAGATGCATGTTCTCAGGCATCGAACTTCATATCCTAAGTATTTGTAATCATCCCCTACCAACCCATGCTTGGAGACATGCTTCTTCACATTCAGGGAGTTTGCATGGTGTGGTCAAGTGTTATAGGTGATGGGACTGGATGTCAAGTGATTTTAGAGACATTGCACCCAGTTTTCTCTTTTTACTACAGGGAGTGTCCATCTCTTCTACTTGTCTTAGGAGAGTAGGAGACTCAATCTAAAGTGAATGGAAGGTTGAGGAGTGGTGTTATAAACACTAGGCAACAGTCACTGAACTGCTGCTGCTGTAGACGAACACTTCTTGGGGCTATAGGAAGCAGCAATGCTGCAGTATCCATCCATGATTAACTTCCTTGGTTTGTAGTAAACTTGTATTTCAATCGTGAAAAGTGGAGCTGGAAGTAGACACTTGGTCTTCAACGTCATCCCATCATGTTTCCTTCAGTCCACAGCTGTGGGAACACCTACAGTTTGGTTTTAGAAATGTGATCCCTTTAAGACTTTTCTTGGATGGTTTATCTTTGCAAATTCTTTATTGTCTAAAAAAAAGATATATATTGAGCACATCAATTTACTTGGCTGCATTCACCAAGAATTTAATATGACAGGTACACTTTTCCACAAGGCCCACTTTTTGTTGTGCTTGGCATGGAATCTTTCTGATACCACATTGCAACCAGCTCTCAGCAAAGTGGCACACTCACAATAAAGGCAGGCTTCTACACCCCAAGGAAATGAGAGTCAAGTAGCTGCTTCTAGCCTCTCATTTTGAAGCAAATCAGGTGCAGAGGCTCATAAAACATGAAATAATTTAGGTCCAGGTATGTATACTTGACCCAATTTCACCCTCCCAGGCAACAAGTTTTCTCATGCATTTCTAATCACATAGTTTTATCCACAAAACCCTGGGAACCTGTCTCCTGAGGCTTTCCACATTGCTCTCAGCATAAAAGCACATTATAAAAAGGCAAGATATAGAAATATAAGGAAGGTGATTAAAAAAAAAAACAATTTGCCTCATGGTGAGTCAGAAAGGATTAGTACACGAGGCTTGTGAGCACCTCCGTCAAGGTCCTGGTATCAAGACCCCAGGGGTGATCAGCTGAGTAATGCAGGACTGTTTAGACCAGTGACCACAGCTCCTGAGTGCCCTTCTTGGCACACTCCCTCATCCTTGGAGTAGTGATGAAAACCCAAGCAGCTTCATAGGCTTCACTCTTAAAAATAAATCTCATATTACAAGCAAATAATCTTGGGAGAGAGAACGTTCATTCAAAATTTCTGAGAACCTGGTATAAGCAGGTAGTAATAATAATCATAAGCTGTATATAAAATGAGATTGAAACATGGGCCCAGGGAAAGTAACAGAAGACACTGGGAAACTAAGTGGAGATGAAGGGGGCACATGCAGTGGGTTGAACTATGTACCACATGAAGATATGTTCATGTTCTGATCTCTAGAACCTATGAATGTGACCTTATTTGGAAAAAGAGCCTTTTCTAGTATAATCCATTTAAATATGTTGAGACTAGATTATCCTGGATTACATCCTAAATCTATGACAAGTGCCCTTATAAGATGAGTAAACTTATAAGAGGGGATACATAAGAGGTTGCCATATAAAGATGGAAGCAAAGATTGTAGTGACATGATCACAAGGTGAGGACATGCTGGAGCTAACAAAAGCTGGAAGAGGCAAGGAAGCATCTGTCCCTACAGCCTTCAGCACCTGGTTTCAGTCTTCTGGACTTCAGAACTGTGAGTGAAAACATTTTTGTTTCAACCTACCCAGTTTGTGGCAGTTTGTCACACCAGCTTCTGGTGGTGCCAGGCATACCAGAGCTTTTGGCCACATTATTTCAAACTGTTTCTGTCTTCACATGACACCTCTTGTGTCTCTTAGAAGCACATGTCATTAAAATTAGGGCCAACCCAAGAAGCAATCCTGAAAATCGCATCTCAAAATCCTTAATTAAATCTGCAAAGACCCTCCCTCCACTTAAGGTGACATTCACAGGTTTCAGGAAACAGATCTTTAGGAAGGCCCCATTCAATTTACTACAATGATTATCAAGGATTTGATTCTTTCAAGGGAGGATTAAAATAAAAACCAGCCAGGTGATCAATAATCCATGACTCTGACAAATCAAAGCTGCCCTTGACATTGAGGTTCCACAGCAAAACAATGCTGTCTCAGGAAATAATTCTCTTCAATCAAAGATTCAGTGTTAAACCTGAAAGACATAATGAATTACCTGAACCCCTCCTTGGCAGGTGGGGACATTTTGGTCAACATTTTGTCTGAGATTAGAGACAATCAGGGGAAAGAACACAGGATTTCTGCCAGTGAGCCAGGATCATGGCTTTGCAACATAAAGCAGTGAGGACTACGAAGGAGAGAGAGGGAAAGTCTTCAGTGTATCCACCAGGGTTCTCCAGAGAAATGACACCAATAGCATGTATACATATACAGAAAGATTTATTCCAAGAAATTTGCTCACGTGATTATGGGGGGGGGGGTGGCAAGTCTAAAATCTACAGGCAAGCCCTGGCCAGGTAGCTCGGTGGGTTGAAGTGTCCTGCTATACTTCGGTTGTGGATTTGATCCCTGGTCAGGGCACATACAAGAATTAATCAGTGAGCCTTGGCCAGTGTGGTTAAGTGGTTAAAGCATTGGCTCGCACACCAAAAGATAGCAGGTTTGATTCCCAGTCAAGGGCACGTATCTATCTGGGTTGCAGGTTTGATCCTGGCCCTCATTGGAATGCATGCAGGAGGCAACCTGTCAATGTGTCCTCTCATCCATCTCTCTCTTTCCCCCCCCCCTCTCTCTCTCTCTCTCCTTTCTCCCTCCCTTCCACTCTCTAAAAATCAATGGAAAAAAATATCCTTGGGTGAGGATAAAAACCAAAAAAGGAGCTTACATTATTAAGCACTATATTATTTTTTTAAAAGAATCAACCAATGAATGCATAAATGGGTGGAGCAGTAAACGAATATCTCTCCCTCTCTCTCTCAAATCAATAAATAAAAACAAAAATAAATAAAATATACAGAGTGGACTGGCTGCCTAGAAACCCAGGGAAGATTTGCAGTTCCACTCTAAATGCACTCTTCTGGAGGAATTCTTTTGTTTTCGGGGAAGGTAGGTCTTAGCTTTATTAAGGTCTTTGTCTGAGTTTGGGCTATTGTAACAAAAATGCCATAGACTAGGTGAGTAAACAATGTTTCTTAGAAGAAAAATTTAGCCCAGCTAGTGTGGCTCAGTGGATTGAGTGTTGTCCCATGCACCAAGAGGTCACTAGTTTGATTCCTAGTCAGGGCTTATGCTGGGGTTACCAGCTCAATCTCCATTAGAGGGCATGCAGGAGGCAGGCAATCAATGTCTGTCATCAATGTTTCTATCTCTATCTTCCTCTTCCTTCATCTCTATCTAAAAAGCAATAAAAACATTTTTTTTTAAATGTATTTCTCACAGTTCTGGGAATTCGAGATCAAGACACCAGCAGATCTGGTGTCTAGTGAGAACCCACTTCTAGTTCATAGCTTTCTTCTTGCTATGTTACCATTTGGGTGAAGAAGCTCTTTGGATCTCTATTATAAGGCCACTGAATTTCATGAGGGCTCTACCCTCATAATTCAATCACCTCCTAAAGTACCAACCCCTAATACCATCACATTGGAGATTAGGTTTCAACATGTGAATTTTTTTTTATTTTTTATTTTTTTATTTTTATTTTTTTATCCTCACCCGAGGATATTTTTCCATTTTTTGTACAGATAGAGTGGGAGGGAGAGAGAGGAAGGGAGAGGGAGAGAGAAACATCGACGTGAAGGGACACATCGAGTGGCTGCCACCCGCACGACCAACCAGGGCCGGGGACAAACTGCAACCAAAGAACGTGCCCATAGCGGGAACCAAACCCGGGTCTCTCCGGACTGCAGGCCGACGCTCTAACCGCTGAGCCAAACTGGCCAGGGCTCAACGTGTGAATTTTTGATAGGACATAAACATTTAGTTCATAGCAGCCTTCAACTGTTTGTCCTCCACTCACATTATGGAGGGCAAATTGTTTTCTTCAAACTCTGCTGATTTAAATGTTAATCTTATCTAAAAATATCATCTTCCCAGAAATATCCAAATGTTTTGACCAAATATCTGGGCACTGTGGCCCAGCCACATTGATATATAAAATTAACCATTACACTCACTTCTCCAGGTCTGTATAATAGAACCCAAAGCCTGCTTTCTCAGATATCTGATGAACAGAAGTTTTGAGTGAGTTAAAAAATTTAGGTTCCAAGTAAGCCCTATACCCAGGGTAATAGATGATTAGGCCTAGAGTTGGTTTTTCATTATGAAAAAAAATTGGGGTCTGGTCAAGACAGAGCTCATTTCCAAGCCTCTTGATTTGTCTCCTGCTGAGACTCTCAGAGTTCCTTGAATGTTAGGGCACTGTCATGACAGGGTCAGCCAGAGCCAGGTCTAGGCACAGCCAGAGGAGGCCAGGTATCAGGACAGCACATAGCCATGCACACCCACTCTTGGCCAAGGAAGAGTGACTTTCCTGTCTACTTATCAGTCCTACATCTGCCATGGTCTTGTGAATCTTCTTCCTGGCAATGGTCAACAGCCTTGGGAAAAATGAAGGGGGTGAGAGGAGCACACATTATCTCTGTAATATGCACAGGAGGTTCTCAAAGTAAAAATTTTTTAGCAAATGAGGAAGATGGCAGTGGAAAGAACCAGAGAGACAGTGAGTGTGTGAGGGAGTGAGCTAGTGTGTGAGAGAGTGTGAGTGGATGTGAAAGTGGACGACCAAACCTGAGCAATGAAGAGACGCAGAGAAGAAGGTTCCTGTGCTACTGTGGTAAGCGGCTCTTCAGGGCTCTTCTCCCTGCACTGCAGGGAGGTCCTGCAATTTGGGAAGATCCCGGGTCTTCCCTGGGAGGAGGTAGTGAGAGTAGCTGGGCCCAGCTACCTGAGCCCATCAGGACACCTGGCATCATCAGACCAATGGACACTCTGTGTCAACACAGACCAGTGCACAGTAGTGGAGCTCCCAAGATGCTGGTCACAGAAGCTGCTGACAGCCCAGAGCCCAGCACCATCCCCCATAGTAGCAGCCCAATCAGAGTCCAGATATACCCCCAGCAACAGAGGCTGAGGAACAGACATCCATCCCCAGGCAACAGAAGCACAGACCAGCAGCTGAGATCCATTGCCAAAAACTACAGCAAAAGCTGAGCAGGAGTTGAGCCCAACAGGGCAGCAGCACTCCCCAGCCACCAGCAGCAGGACCTGGGGCTCCACAGAGGCCTGTGCAGTCCAGTAGCCAACAAGAGCAGTGGGAAGCCTGAGCCAAAGAGACACTGGTGTGATCCAGTTGCCCCCTCCCCCCTTCCCTGGGAACTGCAGAGTGCAGGGATACCAGAGAGGCCTGTGCAACCCAGCAGGGACTGTGCAATACAGTTACCTATGAGACCTACAATGTGCTGAAGCACTAGAGGGAACTGTGCAATCTAGTAACCCACAGAAAGTGCGGGTTGCTGAAACACCAGAGAAGCCTGTGTGACCCAGAAGGGACTGTGTGATCTAGTTATGCACAAGACCTGCAGGGTGATGAAGCACCATAGAGGCCTGTGAGACCAGACAGAGACTGTGCCATCCAGTTACCCAGGGACCTGTGGGGTGCTGAAGCACCAGCGAGGCCTGTGAGACCAGACAGAGACTGTGCCATCCAGTTACCCAGGGACCTGTGGGGTGCTGAAGCACCAGAGAGGCCTGTGGGACCCAGCTGCTCACAAGATAGGCTTGGAGGATGTGAAAATGGAGGCTGAGTGAATGTAAGCTACACAGAGGATCTCCTAGGACCACACAGGAATTACAACTAAAATAAAGACAAATCCTCAGAAAAAAGCAACAGAACAGCAGCGGGACAGGACCATATAACAATGGTCACTGGTAGGATCTGCAAAGGCAAGACAGGGTGGCTGGCTGGGAGCCCACAGAGAGCAGAAGTCTTAGCTGTAAGCAACGTCCTTGGGGAATAATGACCAAGACCACTCCACAGCGCACAGAGCCAGGACAATGAGCTAAAATAGCCACAGCCACTCACCTGGGGGCTACCGCAGAGGGAGGGCAGAGTGAGCTGGAACTCTGTGGGGATAACCAGGATTTAGAGGGCACTCAGAGTTTTTGCTAAGTTGAGGCCACAAAGAATGGTGTCCAGAGTGCTCATTCCCAGAGCTGTGAGAAAAAGCAGCAGCCCCCCACCCCCCAACACTCGGAGATTACAGCATTTCCCAGGTAATGCAAAAAAAATGCAAATTGAAGCTCATTAACAGCCAGCATCTATTCCACCCTCTTGAAATCCACTTATGCAGAACACCAGGGCCACTTTCCAAGGCACTGAGTAACTGAGACTACTAGTCTCCAGAAAAAAAATGGAGAATAACTGAACCATTCCTAGGCTTGCAAATCTATCCAGAAAAGTATGAATTCACAGTGGTATTTAACGTGGGCCTGCCCAGACCCTTCCAAACCCAGTAGAAGGAGCCATAAACAGCAGAACACCAATACCCACAGGGAATATTTGGCAGGCTCCAAAACCCACTGAGATGGTATTCATCCCAAGGATGTAAGGCTGGTACAATATTTGTAAATCAGTAAATGTGATACATGACATAAAATGAAAGATAAAAGTCATATAATCATATCAATAGATGCTGAAAAAGCATTCGACAAAATCCAGCACCAATTTCTGATGAAAATGCTCAGCAACATGGGAATAGAGGGATCATATCACAACATAATAAAGGCCATATATGAAAGACCTACAGCCAAAATCATACTCAATGGGCAAAAACTAAAAGCATTTTCCTTAAGAACAGGAACAAGACAAGGGTGCCCACTTTTGCCACTTTTATTTAACATAGTACTGGAAGTCTTAGCCACTAGAAATCAGACAGGAAGAAAAAAATAAAAGAGATCCAAATAGGAGAGGAAGAAGTGAAACTCATTATTCGCAGATGACATACTATATTAAAAAACCTCTAAGACTCCATAAAAAATTTACTAGACTTAATAAATAAATTTGGCAAAGTAGCAGGATACAAAATTAACGTCAAGAAATTGATGACATTCTTATACATCAATGATGAACTCACAGAGAGAAACTAAAAAAAAAACAATCCCAATACCAACGCAGCACAAAAATTAAGATACCTATCAATAAACTTAACCAAAGAAATAAAAGACCCCATTTGCAGAAAACTACAGGTCATTGAAAAAAAGAAATAGAGGAAGATATAAAAAAAGTGGAAGCACATACCTTGTTCATAGATGGGAAGAATTAACATCATTAAAATGTCCATACCACCCAAAGCAATCTATAGATTCAATGCAACCCCCATTAAAATACCAACGATATACTTCACAGAACTAGGACAAATACTTCAAAAGTTCATATGGAACCAAAAATGACGTTGAATAGCCACAGCAATCTTGAAAAAGAAGAACAAAGTTAGAGAGATCACATTACCAGATTTCAGATTATACTACAAAGCAACTGTAATCAAAATAGCCTGGTACTGGCACAAGAACAGGCATATAGACCAGTGGAACAGAACAGAGAACCCAGAAATGGACCCAAGATATTATGCTTAATTAATATATGGCAAAAGTGGCAAGAGCATACAGTGGAGTAAAGATAGCCTCTTTAATAAATGATGTTGGGAAAATTGAACAGCTACATGCAAAAAAAAATGCAACTATACCTTCAACTTACACCATACACAAAAAAAACTCAAAATGGATAAGAGACTTAAATGTGACCCATGAATCCATAAAAATCCTAGAAGAAAATGTAGGCAACAAAATTTCAGACATCATGTGCAGCAGAATTTTAAGTTACATCACCTAAGGCAACAGAAACAAAGGAGAAAATGAACACATGGGACTAAATCAAACTAAAAAGTTTCTGCACAGCAAAAGATATAATCATCAAAGTGGAAAGGCAACGAACTGCATGAGAGAGCATAATTGCCAATGATATATCAGATAAGGGGTTCATTTCCAATAAAATAGAGTGCTCATACAACTCAACAAAAGGAAGACAAAGAATCCAATTAAAAAATGGGCAGAGGAGCTAAATAGACACCTCTCCAAACAGAACATAAAGTGGCTAAGAGACATGAAAAAAAAGCTCAATATCACTAATAATCAGAGAGATTCAAATTAAAACAACAATGAGGTATCACAATGGCCACCATCAACAAGTCATCCAACAACAAGTGTTGGTGAGGGTGTACAGAAAAAGGGACCCTAGTACACTGCTGGTGGGAATGCAGACTGGGGCAGACACTATGGAAAACAATATGGTGTTACTTCAAAAGTTAAACGTTGAACTTTTTTTTAACCTAGTGATCCCACTTCTAGGAATATACCCTAAGAAGCCTGAAACATCAATCAGAGAGAATATATGTAACCCTATGTTCGTATCAGCACTATTTACAATAGCTAAGATCTGGAAATAGCCCAAGTGTGCATCAATAGATGAATGGATAAAAAAGCTGTGGTACATATACACAATGGAGTATTATGCAGCTGTCAAAAAGAAAGATTATTTATTCTTTGAGACGATATGAAAGGACCTGGAAAGTCTTATCCTAAGCGAAACAAGCCAAACAGAGAAAGACAAGTATCAGATGATATCACTTATTTGTGGAATATAATGAACATAACAGTCTGAGGAATGGGGTAGTCCCAGAGACTTGGAAGTGGGGTACAGACTGATAATCCCCAGAAGAAAGGGAGGTGGGGAAGAGATAAACCATAGAACTTATATGCATGTATGCATGAACAATGGACATCGACAACAAAGCTGGGAACAGAGAGGATGTTAGGGAGAAGGGAATCAGTGGAGGGAAAAGGAGAAACATCTGTGACAAAAATAAATTATTTTTTTTAAAAAAATAACAAACCCACTGAGATAGCCAAAATGGTAAAACAAAGAAACAAATCCTTAATGAAAGAACAAGAGAACTCTATCAAAGATGATATAAATGAAATACAGCTAAGCAAATTATCAGCGTTAGAGTTCAGAACCATGATCTTGAGGAAGCTCAACAGCATGAGTAAAGACATCAGCACCATGAGTAAAGATATAGAAACATTGGAAACCAACCAAGTGGAAATGGAGAATGACACAGCCAAAATAAAAAACACATTGAGGGAAAAAGGAAGATGGTGGCGGGCAGAACCAGAGGGAGGGTAAGTGTGTGAGAAAGTGTGAGTGGACACAAAGGTGGATGACCAAACCTGGGCAGTGCAGAGACATGGAGCAGAAGGTTCCTGTGCTGTGGACGGACCAGCCGGCTACCACGGTAAGTGGCCCTTCAGGGTGCTTCTCCCTACACCGGAGAGGTCCAACCATTTTGGCACATCCTGGGTTTTCCTTGGGAGGACGCAGCAGGAGTAGCTAGGGCCCAGCAACCTGAGGCCACCAGCGCACCTGGCACCATCGGACCAGTGGACACTCTATGTCAACACAGACCAGTGTACAGTAGTGGAGTTCCCAAGGTGCTGGTCATGGAAACTGCGAACAGCCAGGAGCCCAGCACCATCCCCCATAGGAGCAGCCTGATCAGAGTCCAGATATAACCCCAGCAACAGAGGCTGGGAAGCAGACTACTATCCCCAGGCAACAGAAGCACAGACCAGCAGATGAGACCCATCTCTAAAATCTATTAGCAAAAGTTGAGCAGAGTTGAGCCCCATGGGGCAGCAGCACACCCGAGCTGCCAGCAGCAGGACTTGGGGCTCCACAGAGACCTGTGCAGTCCAGTAGCTCACAAGAGCAATGGGAAGCCAGATCCCTAGAATCTGGTGTGATCCAGTGGCCCGCCCACAAGAACAGCAGGGTGCAGTGGCACCAGAGAGGCATGAGTGACCCAGCAGGGACTGTGCCATCCAATAACCCACATGTCCTGCTGGGTGCTGAAGCACCAAAGAGGCCCATATGACCCAGCAGGGACTGTGCCATCCAATAACCCACATGTCCTGCTGGGTGCTGAAGCACCAAAGAGGCCCATGTGACCCAACAGGGACTGTGACATCCAGATTCCCACAGCAACTGCAGGGTGGTGAAGCACCAGAGAGGCCTGTGCAACCCAGCAGGGACTGCACAATCTACTTACCAACAAAACCTGTGGGGTGCTGAAGCACCACAGAGGCCTGGGCGACCCAGCAGCCCATAACATAGGCATAGAGCTGGGTCCCCAAAGGGACATTGCGATTCAGTTACCCCAGGACCTGCAGGGTATGGGGGCACCAGAAAGCCCTGTGTGACCCAGCTGCTCACAAGATAGGCTTAGAGGATGTAAAAAAAGAAGGCGGAGTGAAAAGAAGCCACACAGATGATCTCCCAGGACCAAATGGGAATTACAACTAAAATAAAGACAAATCCCCAGAAAAAGCGCAGTGGAAAAGCAGGATAGGACCATATAACCAGGGAAAGAGGTAGGATCTGTGGAGGAATGAGAGGGTAGCAGGCTGGGAGCCCACAAACAGCAGGAGTTTTAGCTGTGAGCAGCGCCCTTGGGGAATAAAGACCAAGCCCACTCCACAGCCCAGAGAGCCAAGAAAGAGCACTAAAAGAGACACCACCACTCACCTGGGGGCTATGGTACAGGGAGGGGAGACTGGGCTAGAACTCTGTGAGGACCCCCGGGATGTAGAAGACACTCAGAGTTTTTGCTGAGATGCTGCCACAAAGGACAATAGCCAGTGTGCTCCTTCCCAGAGCTGTGGAGAAAAGAAGCAGCCCCACCACCTCAGAGATTCAGCCTTTCCCATGTGAGGCAAAGAAATAAAATTTGAGGCTCATTAACAACAAGCATCTATCCCACCCTCTGAAAATCCTCCTAGGCAGAACACCAGGGCTACATTACAAGGCACTGAGTAACTGAGACTACTAAACTCCAGGAAAAAAAAAAAGCTAGAGGATAACTGAACCTTTCCTGGGCTAGCAAATCTACCCAGGAAAGTAAGAGTTGACAGTGGTGTTTAACGTGGGCCCACCCGGACTCATCCAAACCCAGTAGAGGGAGCCACAATCAGCAGAACACCAACACCCACAGGGAATATTTGGCAGGCTCCAAAACCCACTGAGATAGACAAAATGGTGAAACAAAGGAACAGATCCCAAATGAAAGAACAAGAGACCTCTATTAAAGATGAGATCAATGAAATGCAGCTAAGCAAATTATCAGAGGTAGAGTTCAGAGTCATGATTTGGGGGACGTTCAACAGCATGAGTAAGAACATCAGCACCTCAAGTAAAGATAGAAACATTGAAAACCAACCAAGTGGAAATGAAGCATGATATAGCAGAAATTAAGAACACATTGGAAGGACTAATGAGCAGAGTAGAGAAAGCTGAGGACCAGATCAGTGAATTAGAAGACAGGGTAGAAAAAATCAACCAATCAGAAAACCAAAAGGAAAAAATGATTAAAAACAGGAAGATAGCTTAAGAGAACTGTGGAACAACTGGAAACATAATGACATTCGCATCATAGGAGTCCCCGAAGAGGAACAAAATGGGCAAGGGTTAGAGAATATATTTGAAGAAATAATGACAGAAAACTTTCCTAAGTTGGTTAAGGAAGAAGGCATTCAAGTTCAAGAAGCACAGAGAGCCCCAAGTAAGAAGAACCCAAACAGGCCCACACCAAGACACAGTAATTAAAATGCCAAAAATTAAAGACAAAGAATTCTAAAGGCAGCAAAGCATAAATGCTGTGTCCTCTTCTAACCATGTTGTTTGACAAGGTCTGGACGTGGAGAGGAAAGCTTCAAGGAATGCATCTTCTAGGAAGAGGACGTCGCATGCGAGTGGGACTAATTGGTATTATGGGAATTATACTAAGAATTGTCATTCTGATTTACCTGATGACTAACCTGAGAATAGCAAACAAAATGTTTGAAATTTTGCCGTTTCAATTCAATTCTGAAGAAACGCCAGCTTCCCCTGAAACAGTCACCACTGCATGTCCAGAGTGTCTTAACAATTTACTGATTCAATTAGGTAAGATATTTCCCCTGAAAGTCTCTAATAAACAAGTCATAGATGAATTGCCACAGGTAGAACTAATGGAGGCACCCTATACTTGTGTGCCTCCTCCCCAGATAGAAAGAGTATTTCACAAAGAATTCCTGACCCTCCCTTACCCTTTGCAGGAGTATACAATAAAAATAGATTAAGAATAGTTAACAAAGACAGAGTACATGTCTCTTACACTAGCTAGCCATTCATGAAACAGTTAGCATGTCAAGGTCCTCCTTGGTGCCTACAGTCCAAAAAACAAGAATGTTCTATTCTATTTCAATTGAATAGATATTATAAGAAATGTTGCCCTCATCTCCTTGGAGATCTTAAAGAAAACAGAGCTGATTTAGAAAAAGAGAAAAGAAATAGGGGTTAGAATAAAGTTAATCAATAACCTCAGACATAGAATTAAAAAATCATATCTGAGTGCCAATATTTTGCTGTTACAAAAATAGGTCTATCATTCTATTCCCTTCCTTTGTCTAATTGAAACTAACCTCCTGGAACTATGATACTTAACTTTCTGCTTCTGTAACTGCAAATGCTAAACCTATGCCAAAAAAAGAGAATATATAATCACAAAGAAAATTACAATAACTCAGAACAGTGTCACACTGAGTCATGTAGTCATCTGTATCCCAGTGCCGATGCCTTACCCACCTTCAGTACTTCCTGGATCTTGCTGCAGCTAGACTGCAGCACATAAGCAACAGGTTACCTACAAAGGAAACCCTATAAGGCTCACAGCTGACTTCTCAACAGAAACATTACAGGCCAGAAGGGCAGAAGGGAGTGGTATGAAGTAATCAAGGTCATAAAAAACAAACATCTGAATCCAAAACTACTCTATCCAGCAAGGCTATCATTCAAAATAGAAGGTCAAATAAAGAACTTTCCAGAAAAAAAAAAAAAAATGGCAAAGGGAATATATTAACACCAAACCAGCACTGTAAGATATGCTAAAAGGACTGCTGTAATTTGTAAAAGAAACAGAAACAAAAATAGAACGACACTTGACCCGTCCCGCAGGTCGAGCAACGAGGACTCTAGAGGGGGAGTGAGGATGAGGAGGGACAAGAGACATGAGAAATGGAGACAAGACAGGGTTCTGATCAAGTCTCGTTTATTCTGGGGAAATTCACACAATATATAGGGCAGGAAAAACAAGATCATTTGTTGTCAAGAGATAAGTTATTGAGTAACCACCCTGAAGCACAGGTGGAACAAAAGATTGAGTAAATGGTTCAAAATGCAGAGATAAAGCAGAGATATCCTGCCTTGGGGCAGGAGATGGCACAGCAGATTTTACTTAAAGAAATGCAGAGATAATGCAGATATCCTGCCTTGGGGCAGGAGATGGCAGAGCAGATTTTAACAAAATGGATGCCATGCAAAATGTCTCCCACAGGTCCCCCTTTTCTTTAATTTTAAGGCCGAAATAATACCTTGAGGGTACTGTGCCTGTCTTAGGTCAGGAAACTTGCACATGGTGCCAACCTGTCCGAGCCCATCATTGGAATAGCAAGGCAGCATAAGGCCTTGTTCCTGTCTTAGGTGGTGGTTGGCAATGCATGTGAGTTCCAGTTGCCTGTCTCTGGCTATCCAGTCCAGCGCACCAAGTTGACGAGGTTTTTGAGACTGACTCACAGCTAGAGTGAGCTTCTCTGTCAGCTATTTCAAGTCTATGATAGTGGACCTGTATATAGGTTGCATTTTATTGGCATCTATCTGCTGATTGATTGAAAGCCATCACCTTATTGAAGAGAAAAGGTCCTAGTGACACAATCAGTACAGCACCCCATTTAGCCTGCTCGAAAGGGGGTTATCGAAAAGTTCTTTTAAGCAGCAGCGTTCCTGCAAGGCAGTTGCATAGGGGGCCAAATAAGGCCCTCAGAAGCTTGTCAGGGTTTGGAGGAGGCCTAAAGCCTCCTTCCACAAGCAGGCAAAGATGCAGTAGTATCCCTAGCAGTAAGATTTCAGCCTTCCAGTCCATTCCTGAAATAAAGAAAAAACAGGAAAAGGCTCTCAGGGTGAATTTTCATCCCTGGAGTTATCTATATGGTTATCTGTTATCCTTTAACTTGATCAATCTGTTTAACCAGATGCTCTGGTAGCCATCTGGCAGATTTCATTTTCTTAGAGTAAATGCATACAGAACCTTGGCCCTGGATGAGGGCTGGGTCTGGGCCATGCCAAGAGTTAGTCAAGGGATCTTTCCACAATACTGAGGCAAAATGTATTTGAGTTTCTGTATGTCAAAAGCGATTAGCAGCAGATTGCCCATCAGTGTCCAGATTTTTAAAATTGAGGATAAATAAGGCATGAGAGAGAATATTTCTGGGTGACCTCCTCGTGGGGTACCATTCCCCCTTTTTTATTTTATTAATGGTGATCTTTAAAGGCAGATGTGCTCTCTCTACAATCCCTTGGCCCTGAGGGTTGTGTTGAATATTGAGGCGTTTGCAAAATTGGGAGAAGGCTGAACTTGTATAGCCTGGGCCGTTATCGATTTTCAATTGCTGTGGGCATCCCAGAACTGTAAATGTGGTTAGCATGTGACTAATCACATGTTTTGTGGCTTCACCAGTTTGGAGGGAAGTGTAAATGAATCCACTAAAGGTATCTATGGTAACATGTACATATTTAAGATTTTCAAATTCAGAGATGTGAGTAACATCCATCTGCCATAATGCATTAGGGATTTGTCCCCTTGGGTTTACTCCAAGGTGGGGGACCGGCAAATGAGTGGCACATGAGGGGCAGTTTTTAACAATTTGCCTAGCTTGTTCCCTAGTAATCTGATGCATGAGGTGAAGCATTTTAGCATTGAGATGATGTCATAAGTGACACTGTTCAGTCTAGATAAGTGTAAGCAGCTCTACCTGTAAGGCATTTCTCAAAGGAATGATTGTTTAGAATCCCCACATAAGAAGCTAGGGAAATGGGCCAAAATTCAGTATTTTGCATGACCCAGCTAATTTGGTCCATGGTATAGGGTTGTATAATAATATCTGGCTCCTTATTTCCCTTGTTTCCTACCCATCATAATGAGATTGGAAACTGCCTGATAATATGGCTCAATGACCTTTTTAGGTGTGGTAGGCAAGTAAATCCACATTAAGGGGGCTGTCTGTCAGAAAACAGCGGTAGGGGAGAGAGCAGTCTTACAAATAATAAACTTTAAAGGCTTAGTGTAATCCATAAAGGTGATTGCTTGAGAATGGATGGCCTATTTGACTTTGTGTATAGCCTGTTTTCCTTCTAAGGTAAGTTCATGGGGAGAAGTAGGGTTGGCGTCTCCCTGCAATATATCATACAGGGGTTTAAGTTCTCCTTTACTGATTTTTATTTTATTTATTTATTTATTTTTTAAATTGATAGTATTTTATTTTATTATAAATTTTTTCTTTATTTTTTTGTTACAGATATTTTACCTTTTTACCCCATTGGCACCCCCCACCCCACCACACTTCCGCCCCATCCCCGGCTTAGTTGTCCATGTCCATTGGTCATGCATACATGCATATAAGTTCTGTGGTTTATCTCTTCCCAACCCCTCACCCCCACCCCCCACCTCTTCTTCTGAGGGATGTCAGTCTGTGCCCCACTTCCATGTTTCTGGGTCTACTGTATTCCTCAGACTGTTATGTTCATTATATTCCGTATGTAAGTGAGATCATGTGGTATTTGTCTTTTTCTGCTTGGCTTCTTTCACTTAGGATAATACTTTCCAGGTCCCTCCATGTCGTCTCAAAGAATAAGAGATCTTTCTTTCTTACCGCTGCATACTACTCCATTCTGTATATGTACCACAGCTTTTTTATCCATTCGTCTACTGGTGGACACTTGGGCTGTTTCCAGATCTTAGCTATTGTAAATAGTGCTGCTATAAACATGGGGGTACATATATTCTTCCTGATTGGTGTTTCAGGCTTCTTAGGGTATATTCCCAGCAGTGGGATCACTGGGTCAAATGGAAGTTCAATTTTTAATTTTTTGAGGTAGCACCATATTGTTTTCCATAGCGGCTGTACCAGTCTGCATTCCCACCAGCAGTGTATTAGAGTCCCCTTTTCTCCACACCCTCGCCAACACTTGTTGTTTGATGATTTGTTGATGGCGGCCATTCTGACAGGTGTGAGGTGATACCTCATTGTTGTTTTAATTTGCATCTCTCTGATGATTAGTGATGTTAAGCATTTCTTCATATGTCTTTTGGCCATTTGTATGTCCTGTTTGGAGAGGTGTCTATTCAGCTCCTCTGCCCATTTTTTAATTGGGTTCTTTGTCTTCCTTTTGTTGAGTTGTAGCAGCACTCTATATATATTGGAAATTAACCCCTTATCTGATACATCATTGGCAATGATGTTCTTCCATACAGTGGATTGCCTTTCCATTTTGATGATTGTTTCTTCTGCTGTGCAGAAGCTTTTTAGTTTAATGTAGTCCCAAGTGTTCATTTTCTCCTTTATTTCTGTTGCCTTAGGTGATGTATCAGTGAAAATTCTGCTCCGTATGATGTCCGAAATTTTGTTGCCAACATTTTCTTCTGGAATTTTTATGGATTCACAGGTCACATTTAAGTCTTTTATCCATTTTGAGTTTATTTTTGTGTAGGGTGTAAGTTGATGGTCTAGTTTCATTTTTTTGCATGTAGCTGTCCAATTTTCCCAACACCATGTATTAAAGAGGCTGTCTTTACTCTACTGTATGCTCTT
Source organism: Molossus molossus (assembly GCF_014108415.1). NCBI lineage: Eukaryota > Metazoa > Chordata > Mammalia > Chiroptera > Molossidae > Molossus > Molossus molossus. Next base: position 54,238,108 of record NW_023425377.1, on the reverse strand, counting down.
GCCACCTTTGTCAAATATTAATTGAGCATATTGCCTTGGGTCCATTTGTGGGTTTTCAGTTCTGTTCCACTGGTCTATATGCCTGTTCTTGTGCCAGTACCAGGCTGTTTTGGTTACAGTCACTTTGTAGTATAACCTGATATCTGGTATTGTGATCCCACCTACTTTGTTCTTTTTTTTCAAGATTGCTGTGGCTATTCGTGGTTTTTTTGGTTCCATATGAACTTTTGAAGTATTTTTTCTAGTTCTATGAAATATGTCGTTGGTATTTTGATGGGGATTGCATTGAATCTATAGATTGCTTTGGGTAGTATGGACATTTTAATGATATTAATTCTTCCAATCCATGAACAGGGTATGTGCTTCCACTTTCTTATATCTTCCTCTATTTCTTTTTTCAATGACCTGTAGTTTTCTGCAAATAGGTCCTTTACTTTTGTGGTTAAGTTTATTCCTAGGTATCGTAATTTTTTTGGTGCGATGGTAAATGGGATTGTTTTTCAGTTTCTCTTTCTGTGAGTTCATCATTGGTGTACAAGAATGCCGTCGATTTCTTGACGTTAATTTTGTATCCTGCTACTTTGCCAAATTTATTTATTAAGTCTGATAGATTCTTTATGGTTTTCTATGTATAATATCATGTCATCTGCAAATAATGACAGTTTCACTTCCTCCTTTCCAATTTGGATCCCTTTTATTTTTTCTTCATGTCTGATTGCTGTGGCTAAGACTTCCAGTACAATGTTAAATAAGAGTGGCGAAAGTGGACATCCCTGTCTTGTTCCTGTTCTTAATGGAAATGTTTTTAGTTTCTGTCCATTGAGTATGATGTTGGCTGTACTTCTTTCATATATGGCCTTTATTATGTCGAGATATGATCCCTCTATTCCTACATTGCTGATCGTTTGTATCAGAAATGGATGCTGGATTTTGTCGAATGCTTTTTTCAGCATCTATTGGTATGATCATGTGGTTTTTATTCTTCATTTTGTTTATGTGGTGTATCACGTTTATTGATTTGCGAATATTGTACCAGCCTTGCATCCCTGGAATGAATCCCACTTGGTCATGGTGAATAATTTTTTTGATGTATTTCTGGATCTGATTTGCTAATATTTTGTTCAGGATTTTGGCGTCTATGTTCATCAGGGATATTGGCCTGTAGTTTTCTTTCTTCGTAGTGTCTTTTTCTGGTTTTGGAATTAGAATTATGCTGGCCTCATAGAATGTGTTCGGAAGTCTTCCTTCTTCTTGAATTTTTTGAAATAGTTTGAGGAGAATGGGTGTTAGTTCTTTTTCGAATGTTCAGTAAAACTCCCCTGTGAAGCCATTTGGGCCTGGGCTTTTGTTTGCTGGGAGAGTCTTGATTACCTCTTCAATTTCCTTAGTTGTTATTGGTCTGTTCAAGTTTTCTGTCTCTTCTGGGAATAGTTTTGGGAGACTGTGTGTTTCTAGAAATTTGTCCATTTCGCTTAGATTGTTGAATTTGTTGCCATAGAGTTGTTCATAGTAGTTGTTAATGATCTTTTGTATTTCCGTGGTGTTGGTTGTTACTTCTCCTCTTTCATTTCTGATTTTGTGTATTTGGGTTCTCTCTCTTTGTTTCTTGGTGAGTCTAGCTAAGGGTCCGTCAATCTTGTTTATCTTTTCAAAAAACCAGCTCTTTGTTTCATTGATCCCTTGAAATGTTTTTTTGGTCTCTATGTCATTTATTTCTGCTCTGATCTTTACTATTTCCTTCCTTCTACTTGCTCTGGGGTTTTCTTTTTGTTTGCTTTCTAATTCTTTAAGTTATGAGGTTAGACAGTCAATTAGAAATTTTTCTTGTTTTTTGAGGTAGGCCTGTAGTGCTATGAACTTCCCTCTCAGAACTGCTTTCGCTGCATCCCATAGATTTTGTGTTGTCGTGTGTTCATTTTCATTGGTTTTCAGGAAGTTTTTAATTTCTTCCTTGGTCTCCTCGGTGACCCATTCATTGTTTAATAACATGCTATTTAGCCTCCATGTGTTGAAATGTCTTTGCATGTTGTTGTTGCATCCTTTACTGATTTTTAAACAGGGCATAAGCCAATTAATGTCCCCTAGCAATTTTTGAAAATCATTTAGGGTTTTAAGCTCGTCTAATTTTAGTTCTAATTTTTGAGAGGAAATTAGGGACCCTCACATTTGAAAACCAAGATATGTATAAGGGTCTGTGAGTTGAATCTTGTCAGGGGCTATTTCCAGGCCTTTGTCTCATAAGGCAATGCGCATCACCTCATAACATTTCAAAACCTCGCTCCCCTCTTCTCCAACTATGAAGATATCATCCATGTAATGATAATGTACATATTTGGCCAATTGTCTCTAATTGCAAGGCTGAGGCTACAAAGGATTGGCGTAGGGTAGGGCTATTAGCCATTCCCTGTGGCAGAACACGCCATTGGAATCTTTTCATAGGCACTTTAAAATTTATAGCTGGCAAGCTGAATGCAAATTTCCTCTGATCATCTGGATGCAGAGGAATCGTGAAAAAACAATCCTTTAGATCAACGACTTTGAAATAACCCAAAGGTATGGCAACAGGTGAGGGAAGTCCTGGTTGAAAGGCTCCCATTAGTATCATAGTCTTATTTATAGCTCTTAAGTCTTGCAATAGCCACCATTTGCCAGATTTCTTTTTAATGAAAAAAATGGGAGTGTTCCAAGGGGAGTTACTAGGGACAATGTGGCCAGCATCAAGCTGCTCCTGTACCAGCTGTTGTGCAGCCATCAGTTTTTCTGCTGTTAGAGGCCATTGATCAACCCACACCAGCTCCTCAGCCACGTGATCTTTTCTGCATGGGTCACAGGAGTGTCAATGGCCCCTATGGAAAATGGCCTAATCCTGCCCTATCAGTCTTTGGGGAGGGCTCTATGGGTTCTCTTATACCCATATTATTTTTTCCCAGCCCTTGGCCTGGTAGATATCTGGTTTTCAACATTTGGATAGTAATAACAGCATTCAGGCTTCCCATTATTAATCCTAATTGGGATAAGAGGTCTCTACCCCAAAGATTTATAGGCAATCAGAACAAAATCTGCAAAAGGCTCATCAGGTCCTTGTTTAATGTTAGTAAGGGAAGAGCTCATGTCACCCTTGGTGGGCAGTTTCCTCCATGCTCTAGTGCCTGCAGCCTGAACTTGCGCAAAAAGACCTGCATCAAATTGCATTTGGGCATCACTATTAGCATAATTTCCCTCTCATATTAGCATATCAAAATTCCATCCATTACCAGCCTGCGTGTTGCATTTAGCAATGGCCCTGCAGTTCTCTACATATTCTGATTTCCATAAGAGATAGTCTCCTCCAGCAAGTGTCGCCTATGTTTGCCAATCCCCAGGCATAAGCCAATTTTCAGCTACAGATTCTAAAATTGCTGTAGTATATGGGGCTGTAGCTCCGTACTGTGCTACAGCGGTTTTTAACTCCTTTATTAATTTAAAATCAAACCCACTATGGTGACACCAAGCCTGTCCTTGTGCATCCACTGTTTCTGTTACTGGAAAAGCCTCTATATCATCTAGCTCTGGTGCAGGCTGCGTGCAGGGAGGGATCTTTGGGGCGGCTCCCCTCATGGGTGGTTTTTAGGCATAATTTTATTCCAAGAGGGCTCGGTTTTTTCTTCCTCATTATCACTATCGAATGACATGAAGTCCTCACATTCTTTACTTTCATTTTCATTCCCCTTTTTTTTTCTTTCTGTAATATACCCTCACCATTTTCTACTACATTGGCAATGAGAGGATCAGAATGTCTCTGAGATAAGATTTCATCTATTAAATTCCAATAAGAAAAAGCAGTTACCGGGACCTTCTCGGGTCCATAAGTCTTATAGTAATCTCTAAGAGCATCACCGACTCTTTTCCATAGTTTTTATTCTATAATTCCTCCGTAGGAAACCAAGGACAAACTTCCTTAACATATTCAAAATACTGACATAAATGCTTAATTTTTACCTTTACTCCTCGTACCTTGATAGCCTTTCTTAGTCCTTCAACGAACATCTTATCTTGGCTCAGTGCTTGACCCATAATCGCCATTCACTTACCTGAGGGGTGCAGACGCAGCAGGTTCACACGTCATTCCCTCTTTTCTTTTCCTTTCTGCTGGTCACTTGAACAGCGTCCTTCACTAGATCCCCCGTGCTGGAGCCCCACGTTGGGTGCCACTTGACCCATCCCACAGGTCGAGCAATGAGGACTCTAGAGGGGGAGTGAGGATGAGGAGGGACAAGAGACACAAGAAATGGAGACAAGACAGGGTTCTGATCAAGTCTCGTTTATTCTGGGGAAATTCACACAATATATAGGGCAGGAAAAACAAGATCATTTGTTGTCAAGAGATAAGTTATTGAGTAACCACCCCAAAGCATGGGTGGAACAAAAGATTGAGTAAATGGTTCAAAATGCAGAGATAAAGCAGAGATATCCTGCCTTGGGGCAGGAGATGGCACAGCAGATTTTACTTAAAGAAATGCAGAGATAATGCAGATATCCTGCCTTGGGGCAGGAGATGGCAGAGCAGATTTTAACAAAATGGATGCCATGCAAAATGTCTCCCACAGACACTAAACAAAAATGGCAATAAATAAGTACATATCAATTATCACCTTGAATGTGAATGGTTTGAATGCTTCGATTAAAAGACACAGAGTAGCTGACTGGATAAGAAAGAATGACTCACATATATTTTGTTTACAAGAGACCCACCTCACAACAAAAGACTCACATAGGTTGACAATGAGGGATGGAAAAATATCTTTCAAGCAAACAGAAAGCAAAAAAAAGCTGGGGTAGCAATACTCATATCTAATAAAGTCAATTTAAAAATGAAGACCATAACTAGAGACAAAGAAGGCCAGAACATAGTATTGAAAGGTTCTATCCAACAGAAAGATATGACCTTGATAAACATATATGCACCCAATATAAGAGCACCAAAATATATTAAAAATCAACTGGAGGACTTAAATGAGGAATCAACACCAATATAATCATAGCAGAAAATTTCAACAACATGCTGACATCACTAGATAGATCTTCTAGACAAAAAATTAACAAGGAAACACAGACTCTAAATAAAGCACTAAATCAAATGGATTTAATGGATATCTACAGAGAATTACACCCCCAAACTGCAGAATTCACATTCTTCTCAAGTGCACAGGGACATTCTCAACGATAGACCACATGTTAGGACACAAACTAAGTCTCTACAAGTTCAAGAAGATTGAAATTCTTTCAAGCATCTTCTCAGATCACAATGGCATGAAACTAGAAATCAATTGCAACAAGAACATGCAAAGACATTTGAAAACATGAAGGATAAATAGCATGTTATTAAACAATGAATGGGTTACCATGGAGATAAAGAAATAAATAAAAACTTCCTGGAAACCAAAGAAAATGAACACACAGCAATACAAAATCAATGGGATGCAGCAAAAGCAGTTCTGAGAGGGATGTTCATGGCACTAGAGGCCTACCTCAAGAAGCAAGAACAATTTCTAACAGAATATCTAACCTCACAACTGAAAGAACTAGAAAGCAAACAAACAACAAGGAAAAAAAAAAAAAAAAACCAGTGGAAATAAGAAAATAGTAAAGATCAGAGCAAAAATACATGACATGGAGACCAAAAAAACAATTCAAACAATCAATGAAACAAAGAGCTAATTCTTTGAAAAGATTGATGGACCCTTAGCTAGACTCATTAAGAAACAAAGAGAGAGAACCCAAATACACAAAATCAGAAATAAAAAAGAAGAAATAATAACCGACACAACAGAAATACAAAGGATTGTTAACAAATATTATGAATAATTATAAGGCAAAAAATTCGACAATCTAAGCAAAATGGACCAATTTCTAGAAACATATAGTCTCCCAAAATTAACCCAAAAAGACCTAGAAAACTTGAACATACCAATAACAACAGAAGAAATTGAAGATGTAATCAAGACTTTTCCAGCAAACAAAACCCAGGTCCCGATGACTTCACAGGGATATTTTACTGAACATTCAAAGAAGAACTAATACCCATTCTTCACAAACTATTTTTAAAAATTTAAGAAGGAAGACTTCCAAACTCGTTTTATGAGGCCAGCATAATTCTAATTCCAAAACCAGAAAAATACACTACAAAGAAAGAAAACTACAAACCAATATCCCTGATAAACATAGATGCCAAAATCGTGAACAAAATACTAGCAAATAGAATCCAGCAATACATCAAAAAAATTGTTGAACATGACAAAGTGAGATTCATCCCAGAGATGCAAGACTGGGACAATATTCACAAATCAATAAATGTGATACACCACATAAACAAAATGAAAGATAAAATTCATATGATCATATCAATAGATGCTGAAAAAGCATACAACAAAATCCAGCATCCATTTCTGATAAAAACGCTCAGCAATCTGGGAATAGAGGGATCAAATCTCAACATAATAAAGACCATATATAGACCAATGTGCAAAAATTAAAATCATTTCCCTTAAGAACAGGAACAAGGCAAAGATGCCCACTTTCACCACTTTTATTTAACATAGTACTGGAAGTCTTATCCACAGCCATCAGACAGGAGAAAAAAATAAAAGGGATCCAAATGGGAAAGGAGGAAATAAAACTGTCATTATTCACAGATGACATGATACTATTTGTAGGAAACACCAAAACTCTATTAAAAATGTACAAGTCTTGCCCTGGCCAGTTTGGCTCAGCAGTTGGAGTGTCGGCCTGCAGTACAGAGAGACCCGGGTTCGGTTCCCGCTAAGGGCACGTACCTCAGTTGCAGTTTGTCCCCGGCCCTGGTTGGTCGTGCGGGTGGCAGCCACTTGATGTGTCTCTTCACATCGATGTTTCTCTCTCTCTCTCTCTTCCTCTCTCTCCGTCCCGCTCTATCTGAACAAAAAATGGAAAAATGTCCTCGGGTGAGGATAAAAAAAAAAAATTTACAAGTCTTAATAAATGAATTTGTCAGAGTAGCAGGATACAAAATTAAGGTCAAGAAATCGATGGCATTCTTATACACCAACGATGAACTCACAGAGAGAAACTAAAAAAAAATACAATCCCATTTACCATCACGGCAAAAAAATTAAGATACCTAAAATAAACTTAACAAAAAATAGAGAACCTATTTGCACATCCTTTATAAATAAAGGACCTACAGGTCATTGAAAAAAGAAATAGAGGAAGATATAAAAAAGTAGAAGCACATATCTTGTTCATGAATTGAAAAAATTAATGTCATTAAAATGTCCATACTACCCTAAGCAATCTATAGATTCAATGCAATCCCCATCAAAATACCAACGACATACTTCACAGAACTAGAACAAATACTTAAAAAGTTCATATGGAACCAAAAATGACCTAGAATAGCCACAGCAATCTTGGAAAAAAAGAACAAAGTTGGAGGGATCACATTACCAGATTTTAGGTTATACTACAAAGCTACTGCAATCAAAACAACCTGGTACTGGCAAAAGAACAGGCTGATAGATCAATGGAACAGAATAGAGAACCCAGAAATGGACCCAAGGCAATATGCTCAATTAATATTTGACAAAGATGGTAAGAGCTTACAATGGAGTAAAGACAGCCTCTTTAATAAATGATGTTGGGAAAATTGAACAGCTACATGCAAAGAAATGCAACTAGACCATCAACTTACACCCTACACAAGAATAAACGCAAAATGGATAAAAGACTTAAATGTGACTCATGATTCCATAAAAATCCTAGAAGAAACTGTAGGCAACAAAATTTCAGATATCATACGCAGCAGAATTTTCACTGACACATCACCTAAGGCAACAGAAACAAAGGAGAAAATGAACACATGGGACTACATCAAACTCAAAAGCTTCTGCACAGCGAAAGATACAATCTTCAAAAAGGAAAGGCTACCCACTGTATGGAAGAGCATAATTGCCAATGATATATCAGATAAGGGGTTAATTTCCAGTATATATAGAGTGCTCACACAACTCAACAAAAGGAAGACAAAGAACCCAATTAGACAATGGGCAGAGGAACTAAATAAACACCTCTCCAAATAGGACATACAAATGGCTAAGAGACATATGAAGAAATGCTCAACATCACTAATCATCAGAGAGATGCAAATTAAAACAACAATGAGGTATCACCTCACACCTGTCAGAATGGCCACCATCAACAAATCATCAAACTACAAGTGTTAGTGAGGGTGTTGAGAAAAGGGGACCCTAGTACCCTGCTGGTGGGAATGCAGACTGGTGCAGCCACTATGGAAAACAATATGGTGTTACCTCAAAAAATTAAAAGTTGAACTGCCATTTGACCCAGTGACCTTGCTTCTAGGAATATACGCTAAGAAGCCTGAAACACCAATCAGAAAGAATATATGTATGCCCATGTTTGTATCAGCACTATTCACAATAGCTAAGATCTGGAAACAACCCAAGTATCCATCAGTAGGTGAATGGATAAAAAAGCTGTGTACATATACACAATGGAGTACTATGCAGCTGTAAGAAAGAAAGATCTGTTATCCTTTGAGACTACATGGAGGGACCTGGAAAGTATTATCCTAAGCGAAACAACCAAACAGAGAAAGAGAAGTATTATATGATCTCACTTATTTGTGGAATATAATGAACATAACAGTCTGAGGAATGGGGTAGTCCCAGAGACGTGGAAGAGGGTTATAGACTGACAATCTCCAGAAGAGGGTGTAGTGGAGGAGAGATAAACCACAGAACTTATATGCATGTATGCATGAACAATGGACATGGAGAACAAAGCTTTCTTACAGCTGCACAGTACTACATTCTGTATATGTACAATGGCTTTTACATCCATTTTTCTACTGATGGATATTTGGGCTGTTTCCAGATATTAGCTATTGTACATAGTGCTGCTATAAAAATGGAAGTAAATATATTTTTTTCTGAATGGAGAACAGAGCTTGGGACAGGGCAAGGAGGGAGGGAGATGGGGGAATCAGTGGGGGAAAAAGGAGTAACATCTGTAACAAAAATAAATAATTAATAATAATAAAAAAAGAACAGTGAGTTCTCATCTCACACCTGTCAGAATAGCCGCTATCAACAAATCATCAATCAACAAGTATTGGCAAGGTTGTGGAGTAAATGGGAATCTAGTACACTGCTGGTGGGAATGTAGACTGGTGCAGCCACTATGAAAAACAATATGGTGTTACCTCAAAAATTTTAAAATTAAATTGCCATTTGACCCAGTGATCCCACTTTTAGGAATATACCCTAAGAAACCTGAAACACCATTCAGAAAAAAATATATTTACTTCCATTTTTATAGCAGCACTATGTACAATAGCTAATATCTGGAAACAGCCCAAATATCCATCAGTAGAAAAATGGATGTAAAAGCCGTTGTACATATACAGAATGTAGTACTGTGCAGCTGTAAGAAAGAATAATCTCTTATCGTTTGAGACGACATGGAGGGACCTGGAAAGTATCATTCTAAGCCAAACAAGCCAAGCCTAAAAAGACAAATATTACATGATCTCACTTATTTGTGGAATATAATGAACATAACATTCTGAGGAACGGTGTAGTACCAGAGACATGGAAGTGGGGTACAGACTGATAATCCCCAGAATAGTGGGTGAGGGTGGAGAGATAAATCACAGGACTTATATGCATGTATGCATGAACAATGGCTATGGACCACAAAGCTGGGGACAGTTTGGGGAGGGAGGGGGAGAGAGGAATCAGTGGGTAGAAAATGAGAAACATCTGAAACAAAAATAAATAAATTATTATATAATATAAATAAAAATGTGGAAACTTCAACCCACCAAAAAAAAATTTTTTTTCAGCAAATGAACTACTCAACAGAGTAATTGGAAGCCAGAAAAATGATCTTGAGAGGTGAGATAAACATTCCCTTGTTTCTAAGATACATCCTTGGGGTTTCCTTGCCCCAAGAGGGTTTTCCTTTATTTCCTCACCTGAGCTCTGGAGAGGCATAGGGGGCCCTGGGTAATGGCACCTATGCCATTCTTTGAGCAGTACTCAAGCCAGCATAAAGTGGGCAAGTGAACATGATGACCCTTGTAGGCACCCATCTTCAGGTTTCAGAAGGTTGTGCCTTTGACTACCCACACCGCTCCACACTTGTGTCCACTCAAAGGCCCAAACAAACACCTGCCCTCTTCTCTTTCTGCTTCCATAACCCACCACCTTGAGTGTCTGACACAGAATAGATGCTGCAGGAACCTTCATTTCCTTCTCATTTCCCTTGTCCTCTGCCAGTGTCAGACCTCCAGTTTTCACTACCCACCAATTCCGCATTCCAATCCCTCCTGCTTACCCCTCACACCCTCTGCACAGGAGTTATTTCAAGCCCATCTACTGAAGAAGCAGGAAGGCAGGCTGAGAGGAATGTTCTAGTGGCCTGGTTTCCTTCATGTGAAACCTGCATTGCTCTGAATCAGGGAACTCCTCCCAACTCTAGGCTCAACCATGGTTTTTTTCTGAGTGGCAAAATTAAGACTTCATGCCCTGATTGGTATTTCTCAGTGGTTAGAGCATTAGCCCACACACAGAAGTGTTGTGGGTTCGATTCCAGGTCAAGGGCATACACCTGGGTTGCAGATTTGATCTCCAACCCCCGTCAAGGCAAGTGCGAGAGGCAATCGATTGATATGTGTCTTTGACATTGATGTTTCTTTTTCTCTCTTCCTCCCTCCTTTCCACTATTCCTAAAAATCAATGGGAAAAAATATCTTTGGTGAGAATTAACAACAACAAAAATGCAAAAGAACTCCATGCCTGCCATCCTCCCATTCCCTTACCTGCTACCCGAAATTAAATTGTCTTGAGTATAAACACACTTTCCTTGAACTGTGCAAGACTTAGCATGGGGTGTTGGGACCCCCCACTTTGCACCCTGGTTTTAAAGGCCCTTCATATTATCTCCTCATCTAGAATGGACTAAGAAGGACAAGGACAAACCATCATCATGGCAAGAAATTTTCCAGAAAAAATTTACCATCTTCTTATAATGGGGAAATGGTTCTTAGCACTATGGCATTTGCATAAAGGCATGACCCTGGTAGTGTTAGTGGCATGGTTAGCTAGTTATTAATAAAAGGAGGAAGCAAAGGGGATTGGACATTTTTGAGCCTAATGGGCTGGGGAGCTGAATTGGAAACTGACCTTGTTTGCTTCACCCGGAAGCTACAGCTTCACACACACTCCAGGGGATCACAACATTGCCACACCAAGGATTAACACCACTCCCTTTCCCACTCAGGTACCAGATTTTGGAAGGGGGGTTAAACACATGCACAATGAAGTAAAAATTGACCCATCAGAAACTCACAAAAGTTTGGAAAGTTGATTGGTTATTTTGAAGAAGCTCCTGGTTCTTCCCAAGCCTGAAATGATAAAATCCCCAGAGAACAAAAAAGAGGTCTTCCCACTGCCCTGTAATCCACACTCACCCCATTTGTTTACACACTTCCTCCAGCCTGGGAACACATGGCCATGAGGCTCTAGCAGCAGACTACACAGGGTTTAAAGGACTAAGCTTTAATATGAAAAAGAAACTCTGGACACTTGCCTTTGTTCTTGCCTTGCTGAAGACACAGTTGGACTTCTTCCTTAGTGGGACAGATGGAGATGGGACATTGAAAACCCAGGGGCAGTTTCTATTTCCAGCCAGATAAATCTTGGCACACCACAATCTCCCATGTGTAGGTTAACAAAAAGCTTTTCTGGTGATCCTATGGAAGAAAGAACACGATTTATACCGGCAACAGTAGAACCACTGGGTACCTTTAAGGTGGTTGGCTCCTCCCCTTTATTTTGTGAGTGAGGAAGCTGAAACTCAAACTGGTTTAAGCAATTCAGTTAGGGTCTTCCAGATAGCAGTGTGACAAAGCACCACCCCACCCAATTTTGGGCCCACCCAAGATGTTTCCAGTGGCTTTTCCATATAAATGGCCTGTCTGGGCTCATGCCTCATATTTTTCTAAAATCTCTGAAACAAGTAGCATCAGATCTCAATGAGTCCCATACCCCTGAATAAGTGGACTCAGGCCCAGCACTAGCAGCAGCTGGCCTTGGTTCACAGCTTGGCTTTGCCTGGACACTTTTTAGCTCAGCATAAGAAGCAGCCATCTGCAGATAGCTTTGTGACTTATGCCTTGTGGCCCCAGTGTAGAACACAGGAAGTAGCTGACCTTGGCTGGCACCTCCCAGGAGACCCCATAGCCAATACACCTCATCGATACCTTTGAACCACATCAACAACCAACCACCTCCACAAGCAATACACCCAAGGGATGGACTCAGTGGGTACCAAAGCCCTGCTGAAGTAAGTCGTTCTCTGTGTGGTGGGCCCCTGCACAGCTGATCCTCCAAGGTGGCCAAAGGTCAGTGGTCAGTAGTCAGTGTGCATAGCCAGTCCTTGCAGCTAATCAGCCAGAGTAAATCCCTCCCATAGATGAGCCAATATCAATCAATACTCAATTACAACAGAAGGATATACAGTCCACATGGGGGGTTGTACCTTGAGTTCCCAGCTGGGGTAATCAGGGAGGCTGTGCCACTGGACCCTGCAGGACACCTACAACAATAGGCCACTCTACCAAGTCTAGGAGACATAGCAACTCTACCTAATATATAGAAACAAACACAGAGAGGCAGCCAAAATGAGGAGATAAAGAAACATATCCTAAATAAAAGAACAAAACAAAAGTCTAGGAAAAGAACTAAACAATATGGAGATAAGCAATCTAACAGATGCAGCATTCAAAACATTAGTTATAAGGATGCTCAAGGAACTCAAAAGCATAAAAAAGAACCAGTCAGAAATAAAGGATGCACTAACTGAAATAAAGAATAGTTTACAAGGAATCAATAGTAGAGTAGGTAATGCTGAGAAGCAAACCATTGATTTGAAATATAAGGAAGCAAAAAACACTCAAATAAAACAGCAAAACAAAAATAGAATCCAAAAAAATGATGATAGTGTAAGTAGCCTCTGGGACAACTTCAAGTGTACCAACATTTGCATCATGAGGGTGCCAAAAGGAGAAGAAAGAAAACAAGAAATTGAAAACCTATTCTTTTTTAAAAAATGACAGACAGCTTCCCTAACTTGGTGAAGAAAACAGACATACAAATCCAGGAAGCACAGAGAGTCCCAAACAAGAAGAACTCAAAGAGGCCCACACCAAGATACATCATAATAAAAATGCAAAAGGTTAAAAACAAAAAGCAGTAAGAGAAAAACAGTTACCTATAAGGGAACTCTGGTAAGACTGTCAGCTGATTTCTCAAAATAAACTTTGTAGTCCAGAAGGAAGTGGCAGGAAATATTCAAAGTGATGGAAAGCAAAGACCTACAACTAAGATTATTCTATTCTGCAAAATTATCATTTAGAATGGATAGACATATAAAGAGTTTCTCAGACAAGAAAAAGCTAAAGGTGTTCATCACCACCAAACCAATATTATATGAAGTGTTGAAGGCTCTTCTAAGAAGGAGGAGGAGGAGGAGGAGGAGGAGGAGGAGGAGAAGAAGAAGAAGAAGAAGAAGAAGAAGAAGAAGAAGAAGAAGAAGAAGAAGAAGGAGAAGGAGAAAAGAAGAAGAAGAAGAAGAAGAAGAAGAAGAAGAAGAAGAAGAAGAAGAAGAAGAAGAAGAAGAAGAAGAAGAAGAAGGAGGGAGGAGGAGGAGGAAGAGGAGGATGATGATGAGGAGGAGAATACATGTCTATCAACAATTGACTCTACAAACAAAATAAGCAAGCAGAACAGAAACAGATTCATAGATACAGATAACTTTTTGTTGGTTGCCAGATGGGAAAGGTGTTGGGAGGATGGACAAAAAAGTTGAAGGGATTAAGAAGTCCAAATTTGTTATTAGACTGAAGACACTGAGAGAGAAGGAAGAGATAAACCAAAACACTTACATGCATATACGCATAACCAATGGACACAGAAAACAGTGTGGGGAAGGCAGGAGGGTGATAGAAATGGGAGAAGGGAGTCAGTGGGAGGGGGAGGGATATCTGTAACTTTCAACAGTAAAAATGAGTTTAGAAAAGAAAAGAAAATATATAAAAATTTTTTTAAAATAAAAACTTAGGACAGAGGACCCAGCACACTCTCCCTTCTGGGAGCACACCCATGTCTTTTTCCATCCCTTTTCCCTCCCCATCCTTCTAGGTGTGTCACCTTGACCTTTCTTACTTCTAAGTTTCAAGGGCCCTTCCTTTGCCTCTATAACTTGTTTCCTAAGCCCATTCTTTTTCTATTAATTACTTCTACTTCTGTGGTTTTCTAAATAAATATTCTCTTATAGTTTGAACTTTAACTCTGAATTTTTTCTTGCCAGAATTCAAGTACTGAGGTTGCTGAATCCAGGTCCAGTCTGACCCTACTGGTCTAACACCTGGTACCATTCTTACTGCCACCAACATTATAGTGCCATGACTTGGACTGTGTGGCAGGATTCCAGAGAAGTCCACATAGGACTTCTTTGCAGACCTAGACCAAAGATAGATACCAGCAGGGAACCACTGTGCCCCACCAGCTCCTCACTTTGCGTTGGGTGGACTTTGGTGAGTTTCTTGAAATTTTGGACCTTCAGGAGTGAAGAACACCTAGCCCATGGGATATATAAAGCCTGCAAAATAAATACCAGCTATTATCACACATCTCAACAAATTAGCCTGACCAAATATAGCAGGCTAATTTTCTTTATTGACTTTAGAGAGAGAATAAGGGCGAGAAAGAGAGATAGAGAAACATCAGTGAAACAGAACATTGATAGCCTGCCTCTTGCATGCCCCCCACTGGGGTTCAGGCCCACAACTTGGGCATATGCCCTGATGGGGAATCAAATTGGTAATCTCTTGGTGCATGGGTCAGTGCTCAACCACTGAGCCACACTGGCCAGGTGAGGCTAATGTTTAAGTTGATAATTTTGCATGGCCTGCAATGATGTTATTAAATATCCAAATGGCCCTTGGCAGAAAAAAGGTTCCCCAACCCTGTAAAAGGCTGACTTTCTTTGAGCTGTTCTTTTTTTTTTTTTAATCCTCATGGTGGAGCTACAGGTTAAGGGTTAAAAAACCCTAAGTTAAAGATAAGAATTGAGATAACTAAGGAGAGCAGGAAAAAAAAAAAAAAAATGAATGGCTGCTTTTTTTTATTCTCACCTGAGGACATTTTTTCTTTTTTTTTGTTCAGATAGAGTGGGAGGAAGAGAGAAAGAGAGGGAGAGAGAGAAAGAGAGAGAAAATCATCGATGTGAAAGGGACACATCAAGTGGTTGCCACCCACACAACCCAACAAGGGCCAGGGACAAACTGCAACCGAGGTATGTGCCTTTAGCAGGAAGCAAACCTGGGTCTCTCTGGACTGCAGGACAATGCTCTAACCAGTGAGCAAAAGTGGCCAGGGCAAATGACTGTTTTTCAGTGTTGCCTTTTTAATTGAAATTGCTTTGTGAGGGTTTGAACAAAACCGACTGCTGGATGAACGAGAGCCTGAATTTATGTGGCTCTGAAGGGGCAACTTTCCTCTCCCTACTAAGCCTCTTAAAGGGCCAGGGCTCTTGGAAACATGAAAGACAGGGAAACAGGTCACTAGCCCAAGTAATTGAGACCAGAGTTATAGGACAAGTTTTCCATTCAAGGCAACAAAGGTTTTAGGCACCTCTTGTATAGACAGATATGATAGAGGGGATCCCTGGTAAGGCTAGCTAAGGCTGGAGGTCATAAAGTGAGAGATACCTTGCTTGAATGGGTGCCTGCAAGATTGGGGCACCATGTTCCTACAGGATTTGGGACACCAGGTGCTTTCAGGATGGCCCCAAATAGCCCAGAACAGCAGGAATTTTTCTAACTCTTGGCTTAGAACATATCTCTCTCTCTGTAGATGGAGAACCAATCCACATGCCTCAAAGTACCCTTTGGGATTCATATTCACCAACTGGGAGAAATCTGACCCTGAGTCTCTCAAACTTTTGCAATATAGCCTGGGCCCAGTATAAAGTGGTCAATAAAAAGGTTTGGCTACTTAATGGTACCATTATGTTTAATACTATATCCTATAACTAGACCTGTTTTGTTGCTTCCAAGGGAAGTGGATGGAGGATGAGGCTTCCTTAGATCAATGTGTCTTTTCCATAGAGCCAAGCACTTATGACTCTTAGGAATGACCCTCAACTATGTACTACAGGTAAACTAGATCTCTACAGTATCTGAAAGAAAATATACCCAGAGTGGAGGGTGGGGGGTGGCAGCATTCCAAAAATGGGTGAATGAATTTGTGAGTCCTTAGCCAACATTTGCCAATCCTTGAGGTATTAAAAGTGACTGTCCTTGTCCTTGCTTTACAAATGAAGTCTTTACATGGTCATAGGTGTGGCTCCAGAAACAATTCAACACTCACCAAATCTTATTTGAGCTATCTGTTAAAATGCAAGTTTCTGGGAGGTAATCCTCATTAAAAGTAAAAAACGTTAGCCATCCGAAATAATTAACTTATTTCAACTGTTAAACACTGATTGCTAGACAAGTCTTTAGTTCAATTACTTTTGGCTTTTTTTTAAAAAAAAATGTAAAGCTACAAAATACACTTGAAGTTGTTAGTAAATGTTTAATATTTTATTATATATATGTCTCTTAAAACGGCTGGTGTAGTTCAGTGGTTGAGTGTTGACCCATGCACCAAAAGGTTGCAAGTTTGATTCCCAGTTAGGGCACATGCCCAGGCTGTGGGCCAAATATCTAATGGGGGGTATGTAGGAGGTGGCTAATCAATGTTCTCTTTCACCAATGTTTCCATCTCTGTCTACTTCTCCCTTTCTCTCTCTCTAAAACCAATAAAGAAAAAATAACTGTTCACCAATGAAGGAGCCTGTGTTTCTAGAAATTATGAAATCTACTTGCCAATCTAAAAAATGCTAATCACTTACTCTTCAGTTGTTGTCACTGAACAATTAAGATTTCTAAGAGTTAAGAATTATAATTAATAGGAAAAAAAATGTATGGTTTTAGTGATCGAAGGTATAAGGTATAGAGATTTTTTTGAAGAAAAAGAAGAAAAGTAACTTCTTCTAAAGCTGGTTATTTATTAATGGGTAAGGTTTGTGAATATTGTAGAAAGGTCTGTGAAAGTTATAGAAGATTTATGAAGAGAAATTTTGAAAGAAAATTATAGATTAGCTGAATAATGAATTTAATTATATAAATATAATTAAAGATCAAAAGTAAGTGAATACAAAGTTGGAGCTTGGTTCTTTTCTACTTTGTTAAAAGGACAAGAATTTTCCTCTTGCTATTTAAATATAAAGAGACATTTTAAAAAACATTTTGGTAAATTATATATTTTTCTCCATACCTGATCCCTCCAAAATCTGGCAATTCTTAATAAGTGAGTCATGGCAATATTTATTTTTTGCATGAATTCAATAAGACCTGTTTCCAATTGTGGTTTTATTAACCAAAATCTTGACTAGAATGTCATGTCTGAAAGAGACATGCCTGGACTCTGGATATCACCAGAAAGACTTAAAGAATAAAAATTTATGTTAAAGCCAACAGGAGCCCTAAGACTTCTGGTCAAGATGGTGGCATAGGTAAACACGGTGTACTCACCTTCTCCCACAACCACATTAAAATTACAACCAAAATTACAGAACAATCATTTAGAACTTCCTGAAATTGACATGAATGTAAGTCCTACAACTATAAAATTAAAGAAGAAACCACATCAAGACTGGTAGAAGGGATGGAGGAATGGAAAAGCTGATCCCACCCCCACATGTGGAGGATGCAAATCAGGAGGGCTACCTCAGCTGTGAAGGTCCTCCCTGAGGAGTGAGGGGTCCCCATCCTACACCAGGTTCTCACCTCAGGGTTCCAGTGCCAGGAAAAGAAGTCCCCATAATATCTGGCTATAAAAACAAGCGGGATTAGAGGCTGAGGGAGGCTGAGGCTTTTGATGTCCCAGGCAGTTCCTCTTAAAAAGGCCATGCATGAAATTACTGGGACTCTCTCATTCTGAGCTCCAGCATTGGGAAGGCAGTTTGAAAGGCACTAGAGACATATGGAAAAGAATTGAGTTGTTTGGCATTGAGGCAAAAGCTGGAGAGACAGCTTTCTCCTAAACAGACGTGGTGGTAGAGGCTGTTGTTCCTTTGGTGAGCTTGTACCCCAAAGTACTGGCAGACAGGTGCCATTTTTGGGAGTCTAGGAACCTGGATCACACTGTTTGCCCTGCTCTGGTGATTCCCTAAGGCCCTGCCCCACCCAACTTCTGGACCCACCCAAGCTGTTTCCAATGACTTTATCATAGAATTGGCCTGTCTTTGATCCTGCTTTAGATTTTCCTAAAATCTCTCAAAAAAGCAGAATCAGGTCTCAATGAGCTCCATACTCCTGGCTAAGTGGCCCCAGGCCCAGCACTAGCAGCAGCCAGCCTTAGTTCACAACATGGCTTTTCCTGGGCACCTCCAAACTTAGCACAAGAAGCAGCCACCTGCAGATCACTTTGTAGCTTATGCTTGGTGGCCCTGGATAGCACACAGGCAGTGGCTGACCTTGCCACAGAGCCTGCATACCCAATGGACAACTTCAGACCACAACAAAGCACCAGCACCCAACTACCTCCATAAATGACACACTCAATGAGTGGACTCAATGGATACCAGAGACCTACTAAAGTAAGTCTTGTTGTGTGTGTTGGGCCCCTACCCTGTTGATCCTCCAAGGGAGTCAGAGGCCAGTGGTCAGTGGACACAGTAAGTCCTTGCATCTGATCAGCCTGAGTAAATCTCTCCCATTAATATTCCAAAGGCAATCAAGACTCAATTACAACAAAAGGGTATACAATCCATGCTAGGGGTGCACCTCAAGGCCCAGCTAGGCTAATCAGGGAGGTTGTGCCACTGGACCTTACAGGACACCTACAACAATAGGCCATCCTACAAAGCCTTTCTAATGTAGCAACTCTACCTAATACATAGAAACAAACACAGGGAAGCAGCCAAAATGAGGGGACAAAGAAATATGTCCCAAATGGAAGAACAGGACAAAATTTCAGGAAAAGCACTAAATAAAATGAAGATAAGCAATCAATCAGATGCAGAGTTCAAAACACTGGTCATAAGGATGCTCAAGGAACTTAGTGAGAACTTCAAGGAATTTAAGGAGAACTCCAAGGAACTTAGTAAGAACACCAACAACATAAAAAAGGACCAGTCAGAAGTGAAGGATAAACTAACTGAAATAAAGAATAATTTACAGGGAATAAATAGTAGAATAGATGAAGCCAAGAAGCAAACCATCGATTTGGAATATAAGGAAGCAAAACACACCCAATCAGAACAGCAAAAAGAAAAAAGAAAAAAAAAAAAAACAGAAGAAAAAGAATCCAAAAAATGAGGACAGTGTAAGGAGCCTTTGGGACAATTTCAAGTATACCAACATTCGCATCATGGGGGTGCCAAAAGGAGAAGAGAGACAAGAAATTTAAAACATATTTTTAAAAAATGACAGAAAACTTTTCTAACCTGGTAAAGGGAACAGACATACAAGTCCAGGAAGCACAGAGTCCCAAACAAGAGGTCCACACCAAGACACATTATCATCAAAATGCCAAAGGTATAAGACAAAGAGAGAATTTTAAAACAGTAAGAGAAAAGCAGTTCATTACTTACAAAAGATCTCCCATAAGACTGTCAGTCAATTTATTAAAAAAAAACTTTGCAGTCCAGAAAGGAGTGGCAAGAGATATTCAAAGTGATAAAAAGCAACGACCTACAACCAAGAGTACTCTATCCTGCAAAGCTATCATTTAGAATCGATGAACATATCAAGAGGTTCCCAGCCAAGAAAAATCTAAAGGAGTTTATCACTACCAAAGCAGTATTATATGAAATGTTGAAGGAGAAGAACAAAAATATGAATAAAACAGCAATTAATACATATCTATCAACAATTGAATTTACAAACAAAATGAGCAAGCAGAACAGAAACATATTCAGAGAACTTTTTGTTGCTTGCCAGATGGGAGGGGGCTGGGGTGATGGGTGAAAAATATGATAAAATTAAGAAGTACAAATTTGCTGTTAGTCTGATGAGCCTCAAAGGGAATGAAAGAGGGAGGGTGGGAAGAGATAAACTGAAAAACGTCTATTCATACATGCATAACCAATGGACACAGACAATAATGTGGGGAAGGCAGGAGGAGGGCAGGATTGGTGAGAAAGGGGTCAATGAGGGTAAAAGAGGGTGCATCTGTAATACATTCAACAATAAACATAACGTGTGTGTGTGTGTGTGTGTGTGTGTGTGTGTGTGTGTCTTAATCCTCGCCTAAGGACACTTTTCCATTTATCTTCTGAAAGAATGGGAGGGAGAGAGAGAGAGAAAAAAAAAAAATCAGTGTGAGAGAGACACATCAACTGGTTGCCTCCCGCACGACCCAATCAGGGCCGGAGACTGAACCACAACAGGGATATGTGCCCTTGACTAGAATCAAGCCCGTGACTCTTTGGTTTACTGCATGATACTCTAGCTGCTGAGCCAAACCAGCCAGGGCATCAACAAAGATAAGTTAAAAAAATAAATAAATAAAAGCCAATAAGAGCCCCCTGGAGAAATAGCCTGGAACCTTGTTTATGCATATGGCTCATGGCATTCTTTTCAGGTAAGAAATGAAGGTTGATTTCCTGAGAGCTGGCAAAGAAGAAACCTCAAGAACTTGAGGGATTCACAGAAGTCTTTAGGTTTTGCAGGCAAACCTAATGACAACTAGGTGATGTGGCTTCTTTGCCTTGAGGGGCTAATTAAAGCTCAATTATGAGATTCCAGCAAAGTATATTTAAAAGAGCCTATATAATCAATTGCTATCCTTATTATATTCATACAAATAACCAGGCCAAATTGGAACTGAACTTAATAGAATAAATAAATTGGTTTCAATTAGTCTTTTTAATAAAAATGAGAAAAATTTTAGGGGGAAACTTGTATTTCAATAGATTCCATCATATACGGTGCTAAATATTAGACTCTAGTTCAATTAAAAGCTTTATTTTTCACTTACAAACTAAACTGGATCCTGGATTTATATAATTTTCTTAAATATTTGACTACAGCCCTCCAAACTAATGTGTCATTTTTCTTCCATCCTTTGACTTGGAATTAAAACATTTTTTTTCCTTCCACTTTATCATTTTATTCTTGTTCTAGATTTTGCCCCAATAACACTAAGATTTGAAAAAACAGTTTGTTCCCACCAGGTTACAATTCCTACTTGTATTCAGAAAATAACACCTCCTTTTGTGCCCAGGCCTCATTTTCTGACAGAGAGCAAGAATATTTTGGCTCTGAAGGAAAACGTTGCTTCTCTTTAGCAGGAAGTAGCTACAGAAGAGACCCTGTGACCCTTTTCTCTGAAAATATCAGAGCCAAGATCCTTGAGAAAAACAATGTAGTAGGCAGTTAGACAGACTTGAGCAGAGCAAGTATGATCATCCAGGTACAAAATGTCAACAGAGTGGAAGGCCCCAGGTGCCTACCAACAAACAACTATAGGGTAGGACCTCATGCCCAGGGTGACATTTTCTCCTAGTATATCTCTGGTCATATGGTTTAGACCCCCTGACCTTTCTTTCCTAGAGATAACATCTAAGCCTCAAGTATGTTTCAGCTCTAGACCCAAAAAAGCAGCAAAATCAGACAAGTGATGCCACAGCTGATTTCAGAATCAACTGCATTGAATAATGACTCCTGCCTTGACACTGACCCTGAAAGGACAGACTTGGAAAGCTGATAAATATTATGTTGAGATCTTCTCCCTGGGACTTCCCCTAAAATCTTCACCCTTAAAACCCTTGGGACAGAGGACCCAGCACTCTCCCTCCAGGAGCGTGCCTTTGTCTTTCTCTTTTCCTTTTTCCCTCCCCATCACCTTGACCTTTCTTACTTTTAAAGTCTTAGGGTCCTTTCTCTGCCTCTGTAACTTATTCCCTAAGCCTGTTATTTTTTTTTATTATTATTATTTTTTACGGATTACTTCTATCTCTGTGATATTTTTTTCTTTATTGATTTTTAGAGAGAGAGACATCAATGAGAGAGAACATTGATTGGCTGTCTCCTGCATGTCCCCCATTGGTGATTGGTTTGTGCCCTGACTAAAAATCTAACCAGTGACTTCTTGGTGCACAGGTCGATGCTCAACCACTGAGCCACACTGGTTGGGCTACCTCTGTGATTTTTTAAATAAATGTTCTTTTACAGTTAGAATGCTGGCTCTGAATTTGTTCATAGCCAGAACTCAAGTACCCAGGTTGCTGAACCCAGGTCTGGTCTGACCCAACCAGTCTAACACCTGATGCCATTCTTGCTGCCACCAAATATGGAGTCAATTTCTAATCTCTTTCCTTGGATCAGAATAAGCATTTCCTGGTTGATGAAACTCATAGGAAAGGAGGGTATTTAGGACAACTGAGTCCTTTTGGAGGTTCTGCTTTTAGGCAAATAAGGGATTTGAGGAACTCCAATGTCAATATAGGAAACATCCAAACCTGTAAGAATTTTTATGAGTATATTTGAGTCAAACTAATGACAGTTGCTGGGAAGCAAAATCTCAACAGTTGAGAGAATTCTTCAGAAAATGACAGTTCTACCACTTATTTTATACATCAGAATCAAAGAGAAAAATGTAAGGGGGTTACATGAAGTCCACTGGTGACAGATTAGGGAGTTAAGAGAAAGCAAAGGAGGAAAATCCCTGGGATTGATAAACAATAAAAGAAATAGACACATAATTCTTTTATATAGTGGATACAGAATAGCTAACAGTTAACAATTAAGGTGATAATAATAACAATGAAAGTATTTGTGGTCTCTGCTCTGCTCTGGTGTGGTGATTGCTTTGAGGGGTGGTTAAGGGGGGGAAATTACATTGATATTCCAAAGGTGTGTTATCTTAAATGCAAAAAGATAACTGACAGTCTCAGTTAAGGTGAAGACTGACCTTTGTTACGAAAAAATACTGTCCTAGGACATGACTACCTGCCTTGAATGGGTTTTAGTTAAGAGGTTTTAATTTCAGACCATGCTATGTGGTTACTTTTGGCCTTTAAGTCTGTAAGGCTACCACGCAGGCTTCAGTCAGGTTTAGTACGTGGTTCCTTCAAGCTTAAAATAGTTTTTAGCAACAGCAGCAAATTTTACACTGGCATATCCTAATTTCTTCCAGCTAATACTGCTGTGGCTGAGCTGGATTTCTACTACTCTGAAAGTGGAAAGCACAGACTGCAAAGGGCCTTTAGTAGCCATGTGGTATCTAGGTGCTGGGTTGGCACCTTGAAGGGAGAATGAATGTAACAGATGCAGTGGTTCCCACTATAATGGACAGTCCCAGAACATGGAACACATCATTTTTGTTTGTCACTTTTTTTCTCTTTTGCTTTGTTTTGTTTTTTGGTGGAGATTAGATATTTTTCCAGCTGCTTTTTTTTGTTTCAAAATTTTTTAAATTTTTATCCTCACCTGAGAACATTTTTGCATTTATCTTCAGATAGAGTGGAAGAAGAGAGAGAGAGGAAAAGAGACAGAAACATCAATGTGAGAGAAACAGATCAAGTGGCTGCCACCCACAGAATCCCAACCCAGGCAGGGACAAACTGCAACCATGTTATGTGCCCTTAGCACAGTGGTTCTCAACCTGTGGTCGCAACCCCTTTGGGGGTCAAATGACCCTTTCACAGGGGTCGCCTAAGATGATCGGAAAACACATATTTACAATGGTCATAGGAACCAAGACATTGCTCCTCTATCTGTCTCCAGGAGGGTCTGCCCACATGCAGATACACCCACATACAACATGAGGACCTATATTAAAGGGTCATGGCATTAGGAAAGTTGAGAACCACTGCCTTAGCGGGGAACCAAACCCAGGACTCTCCAGTTCATGGGCTTACGCTCTAACCACTGAGCCAAACTGGCCAGGGCTCCAGCTGCTTTTTAAGAGGCAGAAGGAAGCAAATTGCTTTTCCACATGTTTTCATGGCCATGTGGCAAGGAGAAATCTAAGACAAAGTCTTGTCTGGAGCCAGATAGCCTCCTTTTCCCCCAACCTGAGTTTATTTTCCTCACCTCAGGGAAAGTCTGGGGAGAGGAGAGGTGAGGGCTGCTCTAGCCCCCTGCTTTTCTTTGGGGTTAGGGCTAGAGTCATCAGGAGTTTTTGAAAACAGTACTGCAACCCAGGAAAGACAAAAATTGTATTTAGTAAGAAGACACTGGTCTGCTTAGAAAGGAGGTGATGGGAGGAAACTGTGGGAGGACTTGTTTTACCTGGAAATACTTAGGAGCTGTCCTTACTGCTCATCTCTCTCCTTGGCCATCTTGGTTGTTCACTGGTCAGAAACTTATAAAGGCCAAGATGTCTTGGCTTAGCTGCTATGTTCTGGTAGATGGACATTAGCTCCTGGATGCCTTCTACCCTCTCTTCCTTTTGGAGGTTCTGCTTCTAGGCAAATAAGGTATTTTAAGAACTTTATTGGGGATGTCTAAGTATTGCTTTTATCATCCATTTATTACAACAGGGTTATAGCTGAGGCTTGGTGGTGGTGGTGAATCCATTTCTGGGTATCTTGTCTTCTAATTCACCTTTGGTCAGATAGAGTCATGGAAACACTGACAGCAGAGAGCTTGGAAGTATTCAGCTGTCTAAACCCTTGCCTCTCCCCAGCTTTTATCTGTGTATCTGTCTGTTTTCCAGAAAGGCAAGATGCACAATGGCGATGCCTAGGGAGGAACCTGCCCAATTCTGGTCTCAGCACTTTCTGCAGGGCCCTGAGTGGTTTCTTGGGAGTCATTGAACTGCTTTGAGCCTCAGGGATGAGCTTAGCCCTGAGTTAGAGGTTATTTTTAGGAAAGAAATGACATGTTCATTCTGAAGAATTTATCTGAACCTCAGCTTGCCCCTTCCTTTGACAGATGACCCCACAAGCAGAAAAACAGGCTCAGAACTTTTCCTATGACTTGGATAAAACTTGGGTATTTACTTCTCAGGGCAACTGCTTCATGTCAAATGGAAGAGCTTGGGAGGGCTTTGACATATCAATTAATTTAATCTTTATAATCATTTTGCAAAAAGGGCACAGTTATTACCCTCATTTTACAGATGAGGCACAGAGTAGCCAAAGAATTTTCTTAGGAATGCAGCTGACCTAAGATTTCAATTCAGGCAGCTTGACTAGGTCTTCTGGGCATTTCATAATAGGCTGACTGGATGCTGCTCACTAATAATTTTTAAATGACTGCTATAATAAGGGCTACAGATTAGAAATACAGAGAGAATATAAGAGTGTAGGGGTTCAGAACCAGTCACCCCCAGATGTGTCTTTGTGGTATGTGGATTGTTTTAAACTTGAGGCAACCAAGACCATGTGGGCTCAAGAGAAACTTCTGCCCTACTTAACTATCTAGGAGAACTTGAATTAGGAGCCTTGCCCATAGTAAGAGAGTGTCAGATAATTTCTTCTGAGCCATCTATAGGCAGGACAAACTTCTAATACTAAACATCTGCTCTTGTTATTCTGCACTGACCTTCTGAAGCCCGCAAATCACCTTCCCTCATCCCATGTTCAATTATATACCCATGTTCCCTTTTGACTCTAAACCTCTCCTGTATGAGGGGTCTCTGACACTCTCATGTATGTGGGGTTTCCATACATATGTATGTATTAAATATAATTATTTTTCTTGCTAATTTGTCTCATGCTTATTTGATTATTAAACCAGCCAATAAATAGCACCTTGAGGTTAAAGAAAAGTTAGTTTTTCCCTCACAACAGGAGGAACAAACTTTATTCTGTGGGGTCAGGGAAGGCTTCCATGCAAAGTAACTTTGAAAATGGGGCTGAGGAACAAAAGGTAGTAGAATAAAGGAATCGAGCTTTCCATTGCTGGAGGTCAGAGGGAAATAAGGCCAGAGTGGCTTCACACCTTGGAATTTACCGTGAGAGTCCATTTGGATAGGGATGTGGTGTGACAAGATGTTTGTTTTCAAAGATAGTTCTGCTGCAGAGGTTTCAAGGAGGGCAATAGGGTTCAGGAGAGAAGCAGTAGGGTTCAGGGGAGAAGCGATGGGATTCAGGACAGAAACAGTCAAGTTTAGGAGAAGGCAGTGAAGTTCAGAGAAACTCAGTAGGGTTTAGGGGAGAATCAGTGTTCAGGAAAGATGCAGTGAGGTTCGGGGGAGAAGCAATGAGGCTCTGAGGAGAAGCAGTGGAATTCAAGAAAGCAGTGGGGTTGATAGGAGGCAATGGAGTTTAGGGGAGAACCAGTGAAGTTCAAGGGAGAAACAATGAAGTTCAGGAAAAAAAATCACTGGGGTTCAGGGGAGAAGCAGTGAGGTTCAGGGGAGGAGATGGGGGTACAGAAGGGTAGTGGGTTTCAAGGGAGGGCAGTAGATTATTGGAGAGAAGCAGTGGATTTTAGGGGAGAAGCAGAGGATTTCAGGGGAGGACAGTGGAGTTCAGGGGAAAGTGGTAGGGTACAAGGGAGAAGCAATGGGAATCAGGAGGGAAGCAGTAGGGTTCAGGGTAGGAGCAGTGACATTCTGGTGAGGGCAGTGTGGTTCATGTGAGAAGCAGTGGGGTTCAAAGGAGAAGTACTAGGGGTCAAAAGGGAAGCAGCGTGATTTATGGAAGAAGTAGTAGGGGTTGGGATAGGAGCAGTAAGGTTCTGGTGAAAGCAGTGGAGTTCAGAAAAGGAGCAGTGAAATGCAGAGAAGTACTCTGGTTTAGGTGAGGGAGAAGCAATGGGAATCAGGGGAAAAGTAGGGAGGTTCAGGGGAGAAGTAATAAAGATCAAGGAGAAGCAGTGGGACTCAGGGGAGAAGCAGTTGGGTTCAAGTGAGAGAAGTGGGATGCAGAAAAAGGGAAGTGTATTTCTTAACCCCTTTACATATTTACCCAGTTTCCCAAACCCCCTACCCTCTGGCCACCATCAGTCTGTTCTCTGTGTCTATGAGTCTCTTCTCCCACCTGTTTTTTTTTAGATTCCACATATAAGTATAAACATATGTTACTAGTCTTTCTCTGTCTGACTTATTCCATTTAGCATAATGCCCTGTTGGTTTATCCATGCTGTGGCAAATGGCAACATTTTATTTTTTATAATGGAGAAATACGTCATTGGCTATATATACCACAGTTATTTATCCACTTGTCTATTGATGGGCGCTTGGGTTGCTTTCATATCTTGGTTTATGGTAAATAATGCTGCAATGAAAATAGGGGTGCATATATTCTTTCAAATTAGTGTTTTGGGTTTTTTTCAAATACATATCTAGAAGTAGGATCATTGGGTCAAAAGACAATTCCATTTTTGAAATTTTTCAGGATCCACCATATGTTTTATAGTGGCTGCACCTATCTGTATCCCCACCAACAGTACACAAATGTTCTCTTTTCTCCACATCCTCTCCAACACTTGTTTTTGGTTGATTTATTGATGACAGCCATTCTGACAGGTCTAAGGTGATACCTAATTGTGGGTGTTTTTTGTTTTTTGTTTTTACCCATTGGTGTTTATATTTATTTGTACCATACTTTTTCTCATAAAAAGATTTATATAGGAGACAATTATATAACCATGTTTTACCTTTTTTTATCCTCACCCAATGACATTTTTGCATTCTTCTTCAGATAGAGGGGAAGAGAGAGAGGGAGAAAGAGACAGAAAGAAACATTGATGTGAGAGAGACACATCGAGTGTCTGCCACCCACACAATCCCAACTGGAGCTGGGGACAAATTGCAACCAAAGTACATGCCCTTAGCAGAAACCAAACCTGGGTCTCTCTGGACCGTGGGCCAACGCTCTAACTGCTGAGTCAAACTGGCCAGGGCCATGACGATGTTTAAGTGCTGAGATGTAAATATTAAATTTTTCTTTTAGAAATATGATCTACCTTATCTTTATACTTTTTCCCATTGATTTGTTTTGCAATTTTTATTAATTTATTTTTGTTATAAAGGTTTCTCCTTCCCTGACCCCTGGACACTCTCCTCCTGATCCAACCCCCACAGCACCCCAGCACTGTGGTCTATGTACATTGATTACACATATGTGCATATAAAGTTCTTTGATTTAGAATATCCATCTCCCCTGCCCTCCTCTTCTGAGGTTTGTCAGTCTGAACTACACTCCTATCTATGTCTCTAGGTCTATTTTATTTAACATCTTAGTTTTTTCATTATATTTCACAAATAAGTGAAATCATGGGGTATTTGTCTTTCTCTGATTGGCTTCTTTCAATAAGCATAATACTCTCCAGGTTTCTCAATTTTGACTCAAAAGATAAAAGATCTCCCTTTCTTATACCTGCATAATGTTCCATTGTGTATATGTACCACAGCTTTTTTAATGCACTCATCTATTGATGGACACTTGGGCTGTTTCCAGATCTTAACGATTGTAAATAGTGCTGCTATGAACATAGGGGTACATATATTCTTTCTGATTAATGTTTCAGGTTTCTGATTAATGTTTTAGGATATATTCCTAGAAGTGGAATTACTGGGTCAAATGTCAGTTCCATTTTTAATTTTTTGAGGAAATACCATATTGTTTTCCATAGTGGCTGTACCAGTCTGCATTCCTACCAGGAGTTTATTATAGTCCTCTTTTCTCCACACCCTCACAACACTTGTTGTTTGATGATTTGTTGATAGGAGCCATTCTGGTAGGTGTGAGGTGATACCTTATAGGCATAATTTGCATCTCTTTCATGATTAGTAACGTTGAATACTTTTTCATATATCTCTTGGCCATTTGTATGTAATTTTTAGAGAGGTGTCTATTTAGGTCCTTTGTCCATTTTTAAATTGGATTCTTTGTCTTTCATTTGTTGAACTGTATGAGTACTCTATATATTTTGGAAATTAACCCCTTACCTGATGTAGCACTGGAAATTATGCTCTCTATTATAGTGGGTTCCCGTTACATTTTAATAGTTGTTTATTTTGCTGTGCAGAAGTTTTATGTCTGATATTGTCCCATGTATTAATATATTTCTTTGTTTCTCTTGCTTTAAGTGTTTTATCAGTGAAAATTCTGCCCATGGACAGCAGTGGTCTTAGCTATGAGCAGCACCCTAGGGGTTATACTCCCAAGTGGCTTCACAGAACAGAGCTGGGACAGACACTAAAATAGCCACAGCCACTCAGCTTGGGCTCTGGCAGAGGGAGGGTGGACTGGACTGGTACTGTGTGGGGACACTTGGGATTTGGAGGGTGCTCAGAGCTTTTGCTGAGTGGTGGCCACACAGGACTGTGGCCATGATACTCCTTCCCAGAGCTCTGGAAAGAGGCAGCAGCTGCTCCCTCAGAGATTCAACTCCACCCTGTGGGCCACTGAAGTGCAAATTGAGGCTCATTAACAACCAGCATTTGCCCCACCCTCAGGAAATCCACTTACTATCAACACCTGAGAGAGTTTTTATTCAACTGAGAAACCAGGACTCTTCAAATGACCACTACTAATAGCCTCCAGGAAATAAGCTAGAGAATACCTGAACATTTCCTGGGTTTGCAACGCTACCAAAAAAGTAAGACTTGACAGTGGTGTTTAATATGGGTCCTCCATCACTCATCCAAACCCAGTAGAGGGAACCACAAACAGCAGAACACCGACACCATCAAGAAAAATTTGGCAGGCTCCAAAGCCGACTGAGATAGCCAAAATGGTGAAAAAAAAAAACACAAATGCCAAATAAAAGAACAAGAGACCACTACCAAAGGTGAGATAAATGAGGCACAGTTAAGCAAGTTAACAAAGCTAAAATTCAGAGCAATGATCTTGAGGAAGCTAAGCAACGTGTGTAAGAACATGAGCACCATGAGTAAAGATATGAAAACATTAAAAATCAACCAATTAGAAATTAAAACAACCAAGAAGACATGAAGAATGACAGCAGAAATAAAGAACACATAGGAAGGACTAAACAGCAGAGTAGAGGAAGCTGAGGACGGGTTCAGTGAATTAGAAGACAGGGTAAAAAAAAATCAATCAATCGGAAAACCAAAATGCAAAAACAACTAAAAACAGGAAGACAGCTAAAGTGAATTGTGAGACAACTGAAAACGTAATAATATTTGCATCATAGTAGTCCCTGAGGAGAAAGAAAATGAGCAAGGGTTAGAGAATATATTTAAAGACATAGTGAAAAAAAAAACTTTTCTAATTTGGTGAAGAAAGAAGGCATTCAAGTTCAAGAAGCACAGAAACTTCAAGTAAGAAGAACCCAAACAGGCCCACATCAATACACATGGTAATTAAAATGCCAAAAATTAAAGACAAAGAGAGAATCCTAAAGGCAGCAAGAGATAAGCAACAGGTTACCTACAAAGGAATCCCCATAAGGCTCTCAGCTGACTTCTCAACAAAGACACTACAGGCCAGAAGAGAATGGCATGAGGTAATCAAGGTCATGAAAAACAAGGATCTGAATCCAAGACTACTTTATCCAGTAAGTTTATCACTCAAAATAGGTCAAATAGAGAGCTTCACACACACACACACACACACACACACACACACACACACACAATAAGACTAAGGGAATACATTAGCACCAAACCAGCACTGCAAGAAATGTTAAAAGAACTGCTATGATTAGTAGAAGAAATAGAAAGAAAAAATAACCACAATAAACAAAAAATGGCAATAAATAAGTACATATCAATAGTCACCTTATATGTAAATGGATTTAATGCTCCCATAATAAGACACAAAGTAGCTAATAGGATAAGAAAACATGACTCATATATATGTTGTTTACAAGAGACCCACCTCACAACAAAAGACTCACATAGATTGAAAGTGAAGGGATAGAAAAAAAAACTTCCAAGCAAACGAAAAGGAAAAAAAAAGCTGGAGTAGCAATACTCATATCTGATAAAATAGATTTAAAAATGAAGGCCATAACTAGAGACAGAGAAGGTCACTACATAATATTAAAAGTATCTATCCAACAGAAAAATATAACCTTCAAAAACATATATGCACCCAATATAGGAGTACCAAAATACATTAAAAATCGACTGGAAGACTTCAAAAGAGAAATCGAAAGCAATACAATCACAGCAAGGGACTTCAACACCCCAATGACATCACTGGATAGATCCTCTAGAGAAAAAAATAGCAAGGAAACAGAGAGTCTAAATGAAGTACTAAACCAAATGGATTTAATAGATATCTACAGAGAATGACACCACAAATTACAGAATTCACATTCTTCTCAAGTGCACATGGGACATTCTCAAAGACAGACAACATGTTAGGGCACAAAGCAAGTCTCTACAACTTCAAGAAGACTGAAATCATATCAAGCATCTTCTCAGAGCACAAAGACATAAAACTCGAAATCAGTTGCAAAAAAAAACATGCAAAGACATTTGAACACATGAAGGCTAAATAGCATGTTATTAAACAAAGATCAATAAGGAAATTAAAAATTTCCTGAAAACCAATAAAAACAAACACACAACAACACAAAATCAATGGGATGCAGCGAAAGCAGTTCTGAGACGGAAGTTCATAGCACTACAGGCCTACCTCAAGAAACAGTAAAAATTTCCAATAGACTTTCTAACCTCACAACTTTAAGAACTAGAAAGCAAACAAAAAGAAAACCTCGAGCAAGTAGAAGGAAGGAAACAGTAAAGATCAGGGCAGAAATAAATAACATAGAACCCCCCCACCCCCCAAAATAATTGAAAGTATCAATAAAACAAAGAGCTGGTTCTTTGATGAAATAAACAAGATTGATAGATCCTTAGCCAGACTCACCAAGAAACAAAGAGAAAGAACCCAAATACACAAAATCAGAAATGAAAGAGGAGAAGTAACATCTGACACCACAGAAATACAAAAGATTGTTAACAAATACTATGAACAATTATGTCACAAAATTCGACAATTTAAGCAAAATGAACAAATTTCTAGAAACACATAGTCTCCCAAACTGAACCAGGCAGTGATAAAAAATTTGAACAGACCAATAACAACTAAGGAAATTGAAGAGGTAATTAAGATTCTCTCAGCAAACAAAAGCCTAGGCCCGGATGGGTTCACGGTGGAGTTTTAGCAAACATTCAAATAAGAAGTAACACCCATTCTCTTCAAAATATTTCAAAAAATTCAAGAAGAATGAAGATTTCCAAAATCATTTTATGAGGCCAGCATAATTCTAATTCCAAAACAAGAAAAAGACACTACAAAGAAAAAAATGGCAGCAGAGTGAATGGAGCTACACAGACCATCTCCCAGGACCAAACTGGATTTGCAATGAAAATAAAGACAAATCATCAGGAAGGGGCAACCGAAAAACAGCCTGGAAGATCACATAACCAGGGACACTCACTAAATCCTGGTAGGCTTGCAAGGATGTGAGAGGGGGCCGGGAGCCCACAGTCCGCAGAGACCTGAACTGGCACCAGCTGGGACCAGAAGACTCAGCTGGAAGCTGCTGCTGCCTTGGCTGGGTGCCACACCATCGGCTATTGCCGCAGACTTGCAAACTCGGCCGCCCTTAGCTAGGAGCAGCGCCCTTGGGTGAAAAGTCCCAGGTGGCTCCAAGATGCAGAGTATGGACAGAGGCTAAATTGGCAGCAGCCACTCAACTTGGGTTCCAGCAGAGGGAGAACAGACTGGACTGGAACAGTGTGGGGACACTCGGGATTGGGAGTGCTCAGAGCTTTTGCTGAGTGCAGCCACGCAAGACTCTGGTCATCTCACTCCTTCCCAAGGACCTGGAGAGAGGCGGTGGCCCCTCCCTGGGACATTCAACCCCACCTGGTGGCCATTGAAATGCAAATTGAGGCCCATTACCAACCAGCATCTGCCCCACCCACGGGAAATCCTCTTACAATGAGCACCTGAGGAAGTTTTTCAGGCAACTCAGAAACCAAGGTTCTTCAGGTGACTGCTACTAATAGCCTATAGGCAAAAAAAAAGCTAGAGGAAACTTAAGACTTGACAGTGGTGGTTAAAGTGGGTCCTCCGTGCCTCATACAAAACCAGGAGAGGGAGGGACAAACATCAGGACACCAACACCCACAGGGAAAATTTGGCAGACTCCAAAGCCCACTGTGATAGCAAAAATGGTGAAAAACAGAAACAAAAGCCAAATGAAAGAACAAGAGACCTCTACTGAATATGAGATAAATGAGGTGCACTTAAGCAAGTTAACAGAACTAGAATTCAGAGCCATGATCTTGACGAAGCTCAACAGCATGTGTAAGGACATAGAGATGATGAAAATATGCCAATTGGAAATTAAAAACCACCCAAAAAAATTAAAAATGACATAGCAGAAATGAAGAACACATTGGAGGGTCTAAAAAGCATAATACAGGAAGGTGAGGACCGGATCAGGGAATTAGAAGACAGGAAACGGAATAATAGGAGTCCCTGAAGAAGAAGAAAATGAGCAAGGGTTAGAGAATATATTCAAAGAACTAGTGACAGAAACTTTCCTAATTTGATGAAGGAAGAAGGCATTCAAGTTCAAGAAGCACAGAGAGCCCCAAGTAAGAAGAATCCAAACAGGCCCACACCAAGACACATAGTAATCAAACTGCCAAAAATGAAAGACAAAGAGAGAATCCTAAAAGCAGCAAGAGATAAGAAACAGGTTACCTACAAATAAAACCCCATAAGCCTCTCAGCTGACTTCTCACAAGAAACACTACAGGCCAGAAGGGAATGGATGAGGTAATAAAGGCCATGAAAAACAAGAATCTGAATCCAAGAACTCTACCCAGGAAGGTTATCATTCAAAATAGAAGGTCAAATAAAGAGCTTCCCAGACAAAAAAAGGCTAAGAGAATATATTAGCACCAAACCAGAACTGCAAGAAATGTTAAAAGGACTGCTGTAATTAAAAGGAGAAATGGGAAGAAAAATAAAACTACACTAAACAAAAATGGCAATAAATAAGTACATATAAACAATCATCTTAAATGTAAATGGATTGAATATTTCCATAAAAAGACACAGAGCAGCTGATTGGAAAAGAAAGCATGACTCATCTATATGTTGTTTACAAGAGACCCACCTCACAACAAAAGACTCACAGAGATTGAAAGTGAAGGGATAGAAAAAAAATCTTCCAAGCAAACAAAAAGGAAAAAAAAGCTGGAGTAGCAATACTCATATCTGATAAAATAGACTTCAAAATGAAGGCCACAACTAAAGACAAAGAAGGTCACTACATAGTATTGAATGGATCTATCCAACAGAAAGATAGAACCTTGATAAACATATATACACCCAATATAGGAGCAACAAAATATATTTAAAATCTTCTGGAGGACTTCAAAGGAGAAATCGATAGCAAAACAATCATACCAGGGGATTTCAACACCCCACTGACATCACTGGATAGATACTCCAGACAAAAAATAAGCAAGGAAACAGAAATTCTAAATGAAGCACTAGACCAAATGGATTTAATAGATATCTACAGAGAATGACACCCCAAAACTACAGAATTCACATTCTTTTCAAGGACACATGGGACATTCTCAAAGATAGACCACATGTTAGGGCACAAACTAAGTCTCTACAAGTTCAAGAAGACTGAAATCATATGAAGCATCTTCTCAGATCACAATGGCATGAAACTAGAAATCAATTGCAAGAAGAACATACGAAGACATTTGAACACATGGAAGCTAAATAGCACGTTATTAAACAATGAATGGGTCACCGAGGAGATCAAGGAAGAAATCAAAAACTTCATGGAAACCAATGAAAATGAAGACACAACAACACAAAATCTATGTGATGCAGCGAAAGCAGTTCTGAGAGGGAAGTTCAGGCCTACCTCAAAAAACAAGAAAAATATCTAAGAGACTATCTATCCTCACAACTTGAAGAACTAGAGAGCAAACAAAAAGAAAACTCCAGAGCAAGGAAAAGTAAGGAAATAGTAAAGATCAGAGCAGAAATAAATGACACAGAGACAAAAAAAAAAATTCAAAAAATCAATGAAACAAAGAGCTGGTTTTTCAAAAGAATAAATAAGATTGATGGACCCTTAGCTAGACTCACCAAGAAACAAAAAGAGAGAACCCAAATTCACAATATCAGAAATGAAAGAGGAGAAGTAACAACTGACGCCACAGAAATACAAAAGATCATTAACAACTAGTATGAACAATTATATGGCAACAAATTTGACAATCTAAGCAAAATGGACAAATTTCTAGAAACACACAGTCTCCCAAAACTGGACTGAGAAGAGACAGAAAACTCGAACAGACCAATAACAACAGAAGAAATTGAAGGTGTAATCAAGATTCTCCAAGCAAACAAAAGCCCAGGCCTGGATGGCTTCAGGGGGGAGTTTAACCGAACCTTCAAAGAAGAATTAACACCCATTCTCCTCAAACTATTCCAAAAAATTCAAGAAGAAATACTTCCGAACTCGTTTTATGAAGTCAGCATAACTCTAATTCCAAAACCAGAAAAAGACACTACAACGAAAGAAAACGATAGTCCAATATCCCTGATGAACATAGACACCAAAATCCTGAACAAAATACTAGCAAATCGGCTCCAGCAATACACCAAAAAAATTATCCACCATAACCAAGTGGGATTCAACCCAGTAATGCAAGGCTGGTACAATATTTGCAAATCAATAAATGTGATACAGCACATAAATAAAATGAAGAATAAAAACCACATGATCATATCAATAGATGCCGAAAAAGCCTTCCAAAAACTCCAGCATACATTTCTGATAAAAATGCTCAGCAATGTGGGAATAGCGAGATCATATCTAGACATAATGAAGGCCATATAAGAAATATCTACAGCCAACATCATACTCAATGGCCAAAAACTGAAATCATTTTCCTTAAGAACAAGAACAGGACAAGAATGCCCACTTTTGCCACTCTTATTTAACATAGTACTGGAAGTCTTAGCCACAGCAATCAGACAGGAAGAAAAAATAAAATGGATCCAAATTAGAAAGGAGGAAGTGAAACTGTCATTATTTGCAGATGACATGATAATATATGTAGAAAACGCCAAAGACTCCATCAAAAATTTACTACACTTAATAAATGAATTTGTCAAAGTAGCAGGATACAAAATAAACATCAAGAAATTGATGGCACTCATACACAAATGATGAACTCAAAGAAAAAGAAACTAAAAAAACAAACCTATTTATCATTGCGGCAAATAAATGAAGATTCTTAGGATTAAACTTAACCAAAGAAATAAAGGGTCTATTTGCAGAAAACTACAGGTCATTGAAAAAATAAGTAGACGAAGATATAAAAAAGTGGAAGCACATACCCTGTTCATGGATTGGGAGAATTAACATCATTAAAATGTCCATACTACCCAAAGCAATTTATAGATTCAATGCAATCCCCATCAAAATATCAATGGCATACTTCACAGAATTATAACAAGTACTTCAAAAGTTCATATGGAACCAAAAAAGACCTCAAATAGCCATAGCAATCTTGAAAAGGAAGAACAAAGTTGGAGCGATCACATTACCAGGTTTAATTTTATACTACAAAGCCACCCTAATCAAAACAGCCTGGTACTGGCACAAGAACAGGCATATAGACCAGTGAAACAGAATAGAGAACTCATAAATGAACCCACGACATTATGCTCAATTAATATTTGACAAAGGTGGCAAGAGCATACAATGGAGTAAAGAAACGTTTTAAATAAATGATGTTGGAAAAATTAGACAGCTACATGCAAAAAAAATAAATAAATCTAGACCATCAAATTACACACTACACAAAAATAAACACAAAATGAATAAAAGACTTAAATGTGACACATTACTCCATACAAATCCTAGAAGAAACTGTAGGCAACAAAATTTCAGACATCATACGCAGGGGAATTTTTACTGATACATCAGCTAAGGCAATAGAAACAAAGGAGAAAATGAACACATGGGACTACATCAAACTAAAAAGCTTCTGCACAGCGAAATATACAATCATCAAAACAGAAAGGCTACCCACTGTATGGGAGAGCATAACTGTTAATGGTATATCAGAGAAGGGTTTAATTTCCAATATAGAGAGTGCTCATGCAACTCCACAAAAGGAAGACAAAGAACCGAATTAAAAAATGGCCAGAAGAGCTAAATAGACACCTCTCCAAACAGGACATACAAATGGCTAAGACATATGAAGAAATGCTCAACATCACTAATTATCAGAGAGATGAAAATTAAAACAACATTGAGGTATAACCTCACACCAGTCAGAATGGCCGCCATCAAAAATTATCAAACAACACGTGTTGAAGAGGTTGTGGAGAAAAGGGGACTCTAGTACACTGCTGGTGGGAATGCAGACTGGTGCAGCCACTATGGAAAACAATATGGTGTCACCTCAAAAAATTAAAAATTGAACTTCCCTTTGACCCAGTGATCCTACTTCTAGGAATATACCCTAAGAAAACTAAAACACCAATCAGAAAGAATATATGTACCCCCAAGTTTGTAGCAGCACTATTTACAATAACTAAGATCTGGAAACAGCCCAAGTGTCCATCAGTAGATGAACGGATAAAAAAGCAGTGGTACATATACAGAATGGAGTACTATGCAGCTGTAAGAAAGAAAGATCACTTATCCTTTGAGAGTACATGGAGGGACCTGGAAAGTATCATCCTAAGTGAAACAAACCAAACAGAGAAACACAAGTATCATATGATCTCACTTATTAGTGAAATATAATGGACATAACAGTCTGAGGAATGGGGTAGTCCCAGTGACGTGGAAGTGGGGTACATACTGACAATCCCCAGAAGAGGGGGTGGTGGGGGAGAGATAAACCACAGAACTTATATACATGTATGCATGAACAGTGGACATGGACAACATACTGGGGACAGGCAGGGAGGGTGGGGGAGGGGGGATCAGTGGGGAATAAAGGAGAAATATCTGTAACAAAAATTAATTAATAAAAAATGAATAAATTAAAAAAAATACACTACAAAAAAACAAACAAACAAACAAAAACAACAAAACTACTGGCCTATATTCCTGTTGAACATAGATGCCAAAATCCTGAACAAAATACTACCAAGTCGAATTTAGCAATACATTCAAAAAAATTCTTCAACATGACCAACTGAGATTCATTCCATGGATGCAAGGCTGGTACAATATTCACAAATCAATAAATATGATGCACCACGTAAACAAAATGAAGAATAAAAACCACATGATCATATCAATAGTTGCCGAAAAAGCCTTCAACAAAATCCAGCACCAATTTTTGATAAAAATGCTCAGCAATGTGGAAATAGAAGGATCATATCTTCACATAATAAAGGCCATATATGAATGACCTGGAGCCAGCATTATACTCGATGGGCAAAAAGTAAAAGCATTTTCCTTAAGAACAGGAATAAGAAACGTATGCCCACTTTCACCACTCTTATTTAACATAGTACTGGAAGACAGCCACAGCAATCAGGAAGAAAAAATAAAAAGGATCAACATTAGAAAGGAGGAAGTAAAACTGTCATTATTTGCAGATGACATAATATTATACATAGAAAACCCTAAAGACTCAGTCAAAAATCTACTGGACTTAATAAATAAATTTGGCAAAGTAGCAGGATACAAAATTAACATGAAGAAATCACCAGCATTCGTATACACCAAGGATGAACTCACAGAAAGAGAAACTAATTGTGGCAAAAAATTAAGATACCTAGGAATAAACTTAACCAAAAAAGGAAAGGACCTATTTTCAGAAAACTACAGGATATTGAAAAAAGAAATAGAGCAAGATATAAAAAATGGGAAGCACATACCTTGTTCATGGATTGGAAGAATTAACATTGTTAAAATGTCCATATTACTAAAAGCAATCTACAGATTCACTGCAATCCCCATAAACATACCAATGACATATTTCACAGAACTAGAACAAATACTTAAAAAGTTCATATAGAACCAAAAAAGTTTCTGAATAGCCACAGCAATTTTGAAAAAGAAAGACAAAGTAGGTGGGATCACAATACCAAGTATCAGGTTATAATACAAAGACACTGTAACCAAAAAACCCTGGTACTGGCACAAAAACAGGCATATAGACCAGTGGAACAGAACAGAGAACCCAGAAATAGACCCAAGGCAATATGCTCAATTAATATTTGACAAAGGTGGCAAGAGCATACAGTAGAGTAGAGACAGCCTCTTTAATAAATGATGTTGGGAAAACTGGACAGCTACATGCAAAAAGATGAAACTGGACCATCAACTTACACCATACACAAAAATAAACTCAAAATACATAAAAGACTTAAATGTGACCTGTGAATCCATGAAAATTCTAGAAGAAAATGTAGGCATCAAAATTTCGGACATCATATGCAGCATAATTTTCACTCATACATCACCTAAGGCAACAGAAACAAAGGAAAAAATGAACACATGGGGCTACATCAAACTCAAAAGCTTCTTCACAGCAAAAAAGAACAATCATCAAAATGGAAAGGCAACCCACTGTATGGGAGAACATCATTGCCAATGATGCATCAGATAAGAGGTTAATTTAAAAATATATAGAGCACTCATACAACTCAACAAAAGGAACAAAAAGAACCTAATTAAAAAATGGGCAGAGGACCTGAACAGACACCTCTCCAAACAGGACATACAAATGTCCAGGAGACATATGAAAAAATGCTCAATATAACTAATCATCAGAAAAATGCAAATTAAAACATCAATGAGGTATCAACTCACACCTGTCAGAATGGCCGCCATCAACAAATCATCAAACAACAAGTGTTGAAGAGGCTGTGGAGAAAAGCTGACTCTAGTACACTGCTGGTGGGAATGCAGACTGGGGCCAGCCACTATGGAAAACAATATGGTGTTACCTCAAGAAATTAAAAATTAAACTTCCATTTGACCCAGTGATCCTGCTTCTAGGAATATACCCTAAGAAGCCTGAAACACTCATCAGAAACAATATATGTACCCCCATGTTTGTAGCAGCACTATTTACAATAGCTAAATTCTGGAAACAGCCCAAATGTCCATCTGTGATGAATAGACAAAAAACCTGTGGTGAAAAATGGTGGTGGAGTGAATGGAAGCTACACAGACCATCTTCCAGTACCAAATTGGAATTACAATGAAAATAAAGACAAATCGCCAGGAAGGGGCAACCAAAGGCAGCTTGGAGGACCACATAGCCAAGGACACTGACTCAACCCTGGTAGGGTTGTGAAAATGTGAGAGGGGGCTGGGAACCCAAGGTCCACAGTGGCATGGGCTGGGACAACCAGACTGGGCTGGGACCAAAGGACACAGCTGAAAGCTGTGCCCACTGGGTCCTATGACCTCAGCTGGGTGCTACGCCCTCAG
The DNA here is from genome assembly GCF_014108415.1 of Molossus molossus. Taxonomy (NCBI): domain Eukaryota; kingdom Metazoa; phylum Chordata; class Mammalia; order Chiroptera; family Molossidae; genus Molossus; species Molossus molossus. The sequence continues at coordinate 54,197,613 of NW_023425377.1, read as the reverse complement.
CTGGTCCAGCAGCCTCATCTGGAAGCTCCTGCTGCCACCTCGGCTGCATCTGGCGACCATGGCTGGGTCCTGTGGCCTCAGCTGGGTGCTGTGGCCTCAGCTGGGTCCTGCAAACTTGGCTGGTTGCTATGCCCTCGGCTGGTGCTGTGGCCTCAGCCACCATTGGCTGGGAAAAGTGCTCTGGGGTAAAATGTCCCAGGCGGTTCCATGACACAGAGTCTGGACAGAGGCTAAATTGGCAGCAGCCACTCACCTTGGGTTATGGCAGAGGGAGGGCAGACTGGACTGGAACTATGTGATGACACTAGGGATTTGGAGGTTGCTCAGAGCTTTTGCTGAGTGCAGCCACACAGGACTGTGGTCGCCTTACTCCTTCCCAGAATTCTGGAAAGAGGCCATGGCCCCTCTCTTGGAGAATCAACACCACCTGGTGGTCATTGAAATGCTAATTGAGGCCCATTAATAACCAGCATATGCCCCACCCTGGGAAATCTTCTTACACTGAGCACCTGAGGAAGTTTTTCAGGCAACTCAGAAACCAAGGTTCTTCAGGTGACTGCTACTAATAGCCTCCAGGCAAAAAAAAAGCTAGAGGATAAGTACCATTCCCTGTGCTATCAACTCTAACCAGGAAAGTTAATACTTCACAGTGGTGTTTAAAGTGGATCCTCTCTGACTCATACAATCCCAGGATAGGGAGCGAAAAACAGCACAACACCAACACCCACAGGGAAAATTTGGCAGACGACAAAGCCCACTGTGATAGCAAAAATGGTGAAACACAGAAACAAAAGCTAAATGAAAGACCAAGAGAACTCTATTGAAGATGAGATAAATGAGGTGCAGTTAAGCAAGTTAACAGAACTAGAATTCAGAGCCATGATCTTGAGGAAGCTCAACAGCATGTGTAAGGCCATAGAGATGATGAAAATATGCCAATTGGAAATTAAAAACCACCAAGAAGAAATAAAAAATGACATAGCAGAAATGAAAAACACATTGGAAGGTCTAAAAAGCAGAGTAGAGAAAGCTGAGGACCGGACCAGAGAATTAGAAGATAGGATAGAAAAAATCAACCAATCAGAAAACCAAAAGGAAAAAATGATTAAAAAACAGAAAGATAGCTTAAGAAAACTGTGAGACAACTGCAAACATAATACATACGCATCATAGGAGTCCCCGAAGAGGAACAAAATGGGCAAGGGTTAGAGAATATACTTGAAGAGAAAATGACAGAAAACTTTCCTAAGTTGGTGAAGAAAGAAGGCATTCAAGTTCAAGAAGCACAGAGAGCCCCAAGTAAGAAGAACCCAAACAGGCCCACACCAAGACACAGTCATTAAAATTCCAAAAATTAAAGACAAAGAGAGAATCCTAAAGGCAGCAAGAGATAAGCAACAGGTTACCTACAAAGGAAACCTCATAAGGCTCTCAGCTGGCTTCTCACAAGAAACACTACAGGCCAGAAGGGAATGAATGACGTAAAGTAATCAAGGTTATGAAAAAAAAAGGATCTGAATCCAAGAGTACTCTACTCAGCAAGGCTATCATTCAAAATGGAAGGTAAAATAAAGAGCTTCCCAGACAAAAAAAAAAAAGGCTGAGGGAATACATTAGCACCAAACTAGCACTGCAAGAAATGTTTAAAGGACTGCTTTGATTAGAAGGATAAATGGGAAGAAAAATAGAACCACACTAAACAAAAATGGCAATAAACAAGTACATATGAATAATAACCTTAAATGTAAATGGACTGAATGCTTCCATAGAAAGATACAGAGTAGCTGATTGGATTAGAAAGCATGACTCATTTATATGTAGTTTACAAGAGACCCATCTCACAACAAAAACTCACAGAGATTGAAAGTAAAGGGATGGAAAGAATTTTCCAAGTAAACGAAAAGGAAATAAAAGCTGGGGTAGCGATACTCATATCTGATCAAATATATTTCAAAATGAAGGCCATAACTAGAAACAAAGAAGGCCACTACATAATATTGAAAGGATCTATTCAACAGGAAGATATAACCTTGATAAACATATAGGCACCCAATATAGGAGCACCAAAATATATTTAAAATCCTCTGGAGGACTTCAAAGGAAAAATCGATAGCAATACAATCATAGAACAGGACTTCAACACCCCGCTGACATCATTGGATAGATCCTCCAGACCAACAATTAGCAAGGAAACAGAGACTCTAAATGAAACACTAGACCAAATGGATTTAATAGATATCTACAATGAATTACACCCCAAAACTACAAAATTCACTTTCTTCTCAAGTGCACATGGGACATTCTCAAAGATAGACCACATGTTAGGACACAATTAAGTCTCTACAAGTTCAAGAAGACTGAAATCATATCAGGCATTTTCTCAGATCACAATGGCATGAAACTAGAAATCAATTGCAAGAAGAACATACAAAGACATTTGAACACACGGAAGCTAAATAGCATGTTATTAAACAATGAATGGGTCACCGAGGAGATCAAGAAAGAAAAAAAAAACTTCATGGAAACCAATGACAATGAAGACACAACAACACAAATACTATGGGATGCAGCTTAAGCAGTTCTGAGAGGGAAGTTTATAGCACTACAGGCCTACCTCAAAAAACAAGAAAAATCTCTAAGAGACTATCTAACCTCACAACTTAAAGAACTAGAGAGCAAACAAAAAGGAAACCCCAGAGCAAGTACAAGGAAGGAAATAGTAAATATCAGAGCAGAAATAAACAACATAGAGACCAAAAAAACAATTCAAAGGATCAATGAAACAAAGTGCTGGTTTTTCAAAAAGATAAACAAGATTAATGGACCCTTAGCTAGACTCACCAAGAAACAAAGAGAGAGAACCCAAATACACAATATCAGAAATGAAAGAGGAGAAGTAACAACTGACACCACAGAAATACAAAAGATCATTAACAGCTACTATGAACAATTATATGGCAACAAATTTGAAAATCTAAGTGAAATGGACAAATTTCTAGAAACACATAGTCCCCCAAAACTAGATCAGGAAGAGATAGAAAACTTGAACAGACCAATAACAACAGAAGAAATTGAAGGTGTAATCAAGACTCTACCAGCAAACAAAAGCCCAGGCCCAATGGCTTCACGGGGGGTTTTTCCAAACATTTAAAGAAGAACTAACACCCATTCTCCTCAAACTATTTCAAAAAATTAAAGAAGAAGGAAGACTTCCAAACTTGTTTTATGAAGCCAGCATAATTCTAATTCCAAAAGTAGAAAAAGACACTACAGAGAAAGAAAACTACAGGTCAATATCCCTGATAACATAGATGCCAAAATCCTGAACAAAATACTACCAAATTGAATCCCGCAATACACCAAAAAAATTATCCACCATGACCAAGTGGATTTCATCCCAGGGATGCAAGGCTGGACAATATTTGGAAATCAATTACATGATACACCACATAAATAAAATTGAAAATATAAACCACATGATCATATCAATAGATTCTGAAAAAGCCTTTGACAAAATCCAGCATCCATTTCAAATAAAAAACACTCAGCAATATCTGAATAGAGGGATCATATCTAGACATAATAAAGGCCATATATGAAAGACCTATAGCCAACATCATACTCAATGGCCAAAAACTAAAACATTTCTCTTAAGAACAGGAACAAGGCAAGGATGCCCACTTTCACCACTCTTATTTATGATAATACTGGAATCTTAGCCACAGCAATCAGACAGAAAGAAAAAATAAAAATGATCCAAATTGGAAAGGACAACGTGAAACTGTCATTATTTGCAGATGACATGATACTATACATAGAAAACCCCAAAGACTCCATCAAAAATTTACTAGACTTAATAAAAGAATTTGGAAAAGTAGCAGGATACAAAATTAATGACAAGAAATCAATGGCTTTCTTATACACCAAGGATGAACTCACAGAAAGAGAAACTAAAAAACAATCCCATTTATCATTGTGGCAAATAAATTAAGATACCTAGGAATAAACTTAACCAAAGAAATAAAGGACCTATTCGCAGAAAACTACAGGTCATTAATAAAAGAAATAGAGCAAGATATAAAAAAGTGGAAGCACATACCTTGTTCATGGATTGAAAGAATTCACTTCATTAAAATGTCCATATTACCCAAAGCAATCTATAGATTTAATGCAATTCCCATCAACATACCAACGGCATACTTCACAGAATTAGAACAGGTATTAAAAAAGTCCATATGGAACCATAGAATACCCCGAATAGCCACAGCAATTTTGAATTGAAGAACACAGTAGGTGGAATAACAGTACCAAATATCAGATTATATTACAAAGCTACTGTAATCTGCCCTGGCTGGTTTGGCTCAGCGGTTAGAGCATTGGCCTGCAGACCAGAGAAATCAAGGTTCAGTTCCTTCTAAGGCCATGTACCTTGATTGCAGTTTGTCCCCGGCCCTGGTTGGTTGTATGGGTGGCAGCCACTCAATATGTCCTTTTCATGTCAATGTTTCTCTCTCTCTTTCTCTTCCTCCCACTCTGTCTGAACAAAAAATGGAAAAATGTCCCTGGTTGAAGATAAAAACAAAACAAAAAATTAGCCTGTGTCTGGCACAGGAACAGGCACATAGACCAGTGAAAGAGAACAGAGAACCCAGAAATAGACCCAAGACATTATGCTCAATTAATATTTGACAAAAAAGGCAAGAGCATTCAATGGAGTAAAGACTACCTCTTTAATAAATGGCGTTGGGAAATTTGGATAGTTACATGCAAAAAAATGAAACTACACCATCAACTTACACCATACACAAGCATGAACTCAAAATGGATAAAAGCCCTAAATGTGACCCGTGAATTTATAAAAATCCTAGAAGAAAATGTAGGCAACAAAATTTCAGACATCATATGCAGCTGAATCTTCACTGATACATCACCTAAGGCAATAGAAACAAAGAAAAATGAACACATGATATTACATCAAATTCAAAAGCTTCTACAGAGCCAAAGAAACAACCACCAAAAAGGAAAGGAAACTGACTGTATGGGAGAGCATAATTGCTGATGATACATCAGACAAGGGGTTAATTTCCAAAATATATAGAGTGCTCATACAACTCAACAAAAGGAAGATAAAAACCCAATTAAAAAGTGGGCAGAAGAGCTAAAGAGACACCTCTCCAAACAGGACATACAAATGGCTAAGAGACATAAAGAAATGCTCAACATCTCTAATCATCAGGGAGATGCAAATTAAAAGAACAATGAGGTATCAGCTCACACCTGTCAGAATGGCCACCATCAACAAATCATCAAACAACAATTGTTGGCATGAGTGTGGAGAAAAAGGGACTCTAGTACACTGCTGGTGGGAATGCAGACTGATGCAGCCACTATGGAAAACAATATAGTGTTACCTCAAAAAATTAAAAATTGAATTGCCATTTGACCCAGTTATCCCACTTCTAGGAGTATACCCTGAGAAGTATGAAACATCAACCAGAAAGAATATATGTACCCCCATGTTGGTAGCAGCATTGTTTACAATAGCTAAGATCTGGAAACACCCCAAGTGTCCATCAGTAGATGAATTGATAAAAAATAAAAAAAAGCAGTGGTACATATATGCTATGGAGTACTATGCAGCTGTAAGAAAAAAAATCTCTTATTTTTTGAGATGACATGGAGGGACCTGGAAATTATTATCCTAAGTGAAACAAGCCAAGCAGAGGAAGACAAATATCACATGATCTCACTTATTTGTGGAATATAATGAACATAACAGTCTGAGAAATTTGGTAGACCCAGAGATGTGGAAGTAGGGTAGAGATTGAAAAACCTCATAAGAGGGGGTTGTGTGGGGAGGGAAGAGATAAACCACAGAACTTATATGCATGTACACATAACTGATGGACACGGACAACAAAGCCTGGTATGGGGTGAGGGGGATGGGAAGGAGGGTGTCAATGAGGAAAAAAAGGAGAAACATCTGTAACAAAAATAAACTAATAAAAAATTATATTTAAAAAAGAGGCTGTTTTGACTCCACTCTATGCTTTTGCCACCTGTCAAATATCGAGCATAATGTCTTGGGTCCATTTCTGCATTCCTTGTTTTTTTCATTGATGTATCTGTTGGTTCATGTGCCAGTACCAGGCTGTTGTGATGACAGTGGCTTTGTAGAATAACCTCATATCTGAGAATGTAATTCCTCCTACTTTTTTTTTTTTTTTAAGATTGCTGTGGCTATTCGGGTTCTGTTTTGGTTCCATATAAACTTATGAAGTATTTGTTCTAGTTCATTGAAGTATATCGTTGGTATTTTGATGGATATTAATTGAATCTCTCTTTGGGTAGTATGGACATTTTAATGATGTTAATTCTTCCAATTTATGAACAAGGTATATGCTTCCACTTTTTTATATCTTCCTCTATTTCTTTTTTCAGTGACCTGTAGTTTTTTGTGAATAGGTCTTTTATTTCTTTGGTTAAGTTTATTCCTAGGTATCTTAATTTTTTTTCCTGCGATGCTAAATAAATTTTTTTTTAGTTTCTGTAAGTTTATTGTTGGTGTATAAGAATCTCTTGATGTTAATTTTGTATTCTGCTACTTTGCCAAATTCATTTGTTAAGTCTAATAGATTTTTGATGGAGTCTTTAGGGTTTTCTATGTACAATATCGTGTCATCTGCAAATAATGACAGTTTCACTTCCTCCTTTCCAATTTGGATCCCTTTTATTTTTCCTTCATATCTAATTCCTGTGGCTAAGACTTCCAGTACTATGTTAAATAATTGTGGTGAAATTGGGCATCCCTGTCTTGTTCCCATTCTTAAGTGGAATGTTTTTAGTTTTTGCCCTTTGAACGTAATATTGGCTGTAGGTTTTTCATATGAGTTATTTATTATATTGATATATGATCCCTCTATTTCCACATTGCTGAGCATTTTTATCAGAAATAGGTGCTGGAATTTGTCAAATGCTTTTCAGCATCTATTGATATGATCATATGGGTTTTATCTTTTATTTTGTTTATGTGGTATATCACATTTACTGATTTTTGAATATTGTACCATCCTTGCATCCCTTGGATGAATCCCACTTGGTCATGGTGGATTTTTTTTTTTTTTTTTGATGTATTGCTACATCTGATGTGCTAATATTTTGTTAAGGATTTTAACATCTGTGTTCATCAGAGATATTGGCCCATAGTTCTCTTTCTTTTTAGTGTCTTTTTCTGGTTTTGGAATTAGGACTATGCTGTCCTCATAAAATGAGATTAGACGTCTCCTGTCTTCTTGAATTTTCTGGACTAGTTTGAGAAGAATGGGTATAAAATCTTTGAATGTTTGGTAAACTTTTTTGTGAAGCCATCTACTCCTGGGCTTTTGTTTGGTGAGAGTTTCTTAATTATGTCTTCAATTTTCTATGTTTTTATTGGTCTGTTCAAGTTTTCTCTCTTCCCGGTTTAGTTTTGGGAGATTGTGTGTTTCTAGAAATTTGTCCATTTTGCCTTGATTGTCCAATTTTTTGTTGTATAATGTTTAAAGTATGTTTCAATTATCCTTTTTATTTCTGTAGTGTCAGTTACTTCTTTTCTTTTTGTTTCTGATTTTGTTTATTTGACTCCTCTCTTTTTGTTTCTTGATGAGTCTGGCTAAAGGTCCATCAATCTTGTTTATCTTTTTAAAGAACCAGCTTTTTGTTTCATTGATCTTTTGAACTTTTTTTTTTATTCTCTGTTGTTTATTTTTGCTCTGATCTTTACTGTTTCTTATCTTCTACTTGCTCTCGTTTTGTTTGTTTGTTTGTTTGTTTGTTTGTTTGTTTGTTTGTTTTCATTCTAGATTTTTAGGTTGTTGGGTTAGAGTGTCAATCAGGAATTTTTTGTTGTTGTTTATTGAGGTAGTGTTGTAGTGCTATGAACTTCCCTCTCAGGACTGCTTTTGCTGCATCCCATAGATTTTGCATTGTTGTGTGTTTGTCTTCATTGTTTCCCAGGAAGTTTAAGTTTTTTTTCTATATTTTGTTTGGTAACTCATTTGTTGTTTAATAACATGTTATTTAGCCTTCTAGTGTTTGACTGTTTGAATGTTTATATGTGTTTTTGTTATAATTGAGTGCTAGTTTCATGCCATTGTGGTCCGAGAAGATGCTTGATATAATTTCAATATTTCTAATTTGTAGAGACTTACTTTGTGTCCTAATATGTGGTCTATCTTTGAGAATGTGCCATGTGCATTTGAGAAGAAAGTATATTCTGCAGCTTTGGGGTGAAATGTTCTGTAAATATCAATTAAGTCCAACTGATCTAGGTCGTCATTTAAGGACTTTATGTTCTTGTTAAGATTTGTCTGGAAGATCTATCTAGTGGTCTAAGTGAGGTGTTAAAATCACCCACTAAGATTGTATTGCTCTTGATCTGTCCCTTAAAGTCCTCCAGAAGATTTTTAATAAAGATTTTGTTTCTCCCATATTTGGTATGTATATGTTTACCAGGATTATATCTTCTTGTTGGATTGATCCTTTTAATATTATGTAGTAACCTTCTTTGTTTCTTATTATGGCCCTCGTTTTTTTTTGTTTTTGTTTTTTTTTTTTTTTTTTAATTTTATTTATTTATTTATTTTTTTGTTACAGATATTTTACCTTTTTACCCCATTGGCACCCCCCACCCCACCCCCCCTCCACCCTGTCCCCGGCTTAGTTGTCCATGTCCATTGGTCATGCATACATGCATATAAGTTCTGTGGTTTATCTCTTCCCACCCCCCACCCCCCATCCCCTCTTCTGAGGGATATCAGTCTGTGCCCTACTTCCATGTGTCTGGGTCTACTGTATTCCTCAGACTGTTATGTTCATTATATTCCGTATATAAGTGAGATCATGTGGTATTTGTCTTTTTCTGCTTGGCTTCTTTCACTTAGGATAATACTTTCCAGGTCCCTCCATGTCGTCTCAAAGGATAAGAGATCTTTCTTTCTTACCGCTGCATAGTACTCCATTGTGTATATGTACCACAGCTTTTTTATCCATTCGTCTACTGGTGGACACTTGGGCTGTTTCCAGATCTTAGCTATTGTAAATAGTGCTGCTATGAACATGGGGGTACATATATTCTTCCTGATTGGTGTTTCAGGCTTCTTAGGGTATATTCCCAGCAGTGGGATCACTGGGTCAAATGGAAGTTCAATTTTTAATTTTTTGAGGTAGCACCATATTGTTTTCCATAGCGGCTGCACCAGTCTGCATTCCCACCAGCAGTGTATTAGAGTCCCCTTTTTCTCCACACCCTCGCCAACACTTGTTGTTTGATGATTTGTTGATGGTGGCCATTCTGACAGGTGTGAGGTGATACCTCATTGTTGTTTTAATTTGCATCTCTCTGATGATTAGTGATGTTGAGCATTTCTTCATATGTCTCTTGGCCATTTGTATGTCCTGTTTGGAGAGGTGTCTATTCAGCTCCTCTGCCCATTTTTTAATTGGGTTCTTTGTCTTCCTTTTGTGGAGTTGTATGAGCACTCTGTATATACTGGAAATTAACCCCTTATCTGATACATCATTGGCAATGATGTTCTCCCATACAGTGGGTTCCCTTTCCATTTTGATGATTGTTTCCTTTGCTGTGCAGAAGCTTTTTAGTTTGATGTAGTCCCATGTGTTCATTTTCTCCTTTATTTCTGTTGCCTTAGGTGATGTATCAGTGAAAATTCTGCTCCGTATGATGTCCGAAATTTTGTTGCCTACATTTTCTTCTAGAATTTTTATGGATTCACGGGTCACATTTAAGTCTTTTATCCATTTAGAGTTTATTTTTGTGTATGGTGTAAGTTGATGGTCTAGTTTCATTTTTTTGCATGTAGCTGTCCAGTTTTCCCAACACCATTTATTAAAGAGGCTGTCTTTACTCCACTGTATGCTCTTGCCACCTTTGTCAAATATTAATTGAGCGTATTGCCTTGGGTCCATTTCTGGGTTTTCAGTTCTGTTCCACTGGTCTATATGCCTGTTCTTGTGCCAGTACCAGGCTGTTTTGGTTACAGTCGCTTTGTAGTATAACCTGATATCTGGTATTGTGATCCCTCCAACTTTGTTCTTCTTTTTCAAGATTGCTGTGGCTATTCGGGGTCTTTTTTGGTTCCATATGAACTTTTGAAGTATTTGTTCTAGTTCTATGAAATATGTCGTTGGTATTTTGATGGGGATTGCATTGAATCTATAGATTGCTTTGGGTAGTATGGACATTTTAATTATGTTAATTCTTCCAATCCATGAACAGGGTATGTGCTTCCACTTTTTTATATCTTCCTCTATTTCTTTTTTCAATGACCTGTAGTTTTCTGCAAATAGGTCTTTTACTTCTTTGGTTAAGTTTATACCTAGGTATCGTAATTTTTTTGGAGCGATGGTAAATAGGATTGTTTTTTCAGTTTCTCTTTCTGTGAGTTCATCATTGGTGTACAAGAATGCCGTCGATTTCTTGACGTTAATTTTGTATCCTGCTACTTTGCCAAATTCAATTATTAAGTCTAATAGATTTTTGATGGAGTCTTTAGGGTTTTCTATGTACAATATCATGTCATCTGCAAATAATGACAGTTTCACTTCCTCCTTTCCAATTTGGATCCCTTTTATTTTTTCTTCATGTCTGATTGCTGTGGCTAAGACTTCCAGTACAATGTTAAATAAGAGTGGCGAAAGTGGACATCCCTGTCTTGTTCCTGTTCTTAATGGAAATGTTTTTAGTTTCTGTCCATTGAGTATGATGTTGGCTGTAGGTCTTTCATATATGGCCTTTATTATGTTGAGATATGATCCCTCTATTCCTACATTGCTGAGCGTTTTTATCAGAAATGGATGCTGGATTTTGTCGAATGCTTTTTCAGCATCTATTGATATGATCATGTGGTTTTTATTCTTCATTTTGTTTATGTGGTGTATCACGTTTATTGATTTGCGAATATTGTACCAGCCTTGCATCCCTGGAATGAATCCCACTTGGTCATGGTGAATAATTTTTTTGATGTATTTCTGGATCCGATTTGCTAGTATTTTGTTCAGGATTTTGGCGTCTATGTTCATCAGGGATATTGGCCTGTAGTTTTCTTTCTTCGTAGTGTCTTGTTCTGGTTTTGGAATTAGAATTATGCTGGCCTCATAGAACGTGTTTGGAAGTCTTCCTTCTTCTTGAATTTTTTGAAATAGTTTGAGGAGAATGGGTGTTAGTTCTTTTTTGAATGTTCGGTAAAACTCCCCCGTGAAACCATCTGGGCCTGGGCTTTTGTTTGCTGGGAGAGTCTTGATTACCTCTTCAATTTCCTTAGTTGTTATTGGTCTGTTCAAGTTTTCTATCTCTTCCGGGAATAGTTTTGGGAGACTGTGTTTCTAGAAATTTGTCCATTTCGCTGAGATTGTCGAATTTGTTGCCATATAGTTGTTCATAGTAGTTGTTAACGATCTTTTGTATTTCCGTGGTGTTGGTTGTTACTTCTCCTCTTTCATTTCTGATTTTGTGTATTTGGGTTCTCTCTCTTTGTTTCTTGGTGAGTCTAGCTAAGGGTCCATCTATCTTGTTTATCTTTTCGAAAAACCAGCTCTTTGTTTCATTGATCCTTTGAATTGTTTTTTTGGTCTCTATGTCATTTATTTCTGCTCTGATCTTTACTATTTCCTTCCTTCTACTTGCTCTGGGGTTTTCTTTTTGTTTGCTTTCTAATTCTTTAAGTTGTGAGGTTAGACAGTCAATTAGAAATTTTTCTTGTTTTTTGAGGTAGGCCTGTAGTGCTATGAACTTCCCTCTCAGAACTGCTTTCGCTGCATCCCATAGATTTTGTGTTGTTGTGTGTTCATTTTCATTGGTTTCCAGGAAGTTTTTAATTTCTTCCTTGATCTCCTCGGTGACCCATTCATTGTTTAATAACATGCTATTTAGCCTCCATGTGTTGAAATGTCTTTGCATGTTCTTTGTGCAATTGATTTCTAGTTTCATGCCATTGTGATCTGAGAAGATGCTTGATATGATTTCAATCTTCTTGAACTTGTAGAGATTTAGTTTGTGTCCTATCATGTGGTCTATCTTTGAGAATGTCCCATGTGCACTTGAGAAGAATGTGTATTCTGTAGTTTTGGGGTGTAATTCTCTGTAGATATCTATTAAATCCATTTGGTCTAGTGCTTCATTTAGAGTCTCTGTTTCCTTGCTAATTTTTTGCCTAGAGGATCTATCCAGTGCTGTCAACGGGGTGTTGAAGTCCCCTGCTATGATTGTATTGTTGTCGATTTCTCCTTGGAAGTCCTCCAGAAGATTTTTAATATATTTTGGTGCTCCTATATTGGGTGCATATATGTTTATCAAGGTTATATCTTCCTGTTGGATAGATCCTTTCAATATTATGTAGTGGCCGTCTTTGTCTCTAGTTATGGTCTTCATTTTGAAATCTATTTTATCAGATATGAGAATTGCTACCCCAGCTTTTTTTTGCTTTCCATTTGCTTGGAAAATTTTTTTCCATCCCTTCACTTTCAACCTATGTGAGTCTTTTGTTGAGAGGTGGGTCTCTTGTAAACAACATATAGATGAGTCATGCTTTCTTATCCAATCAGCTACTCTGTGTCTCTTTATGGGAGCATTCAATCCATTTACGTTTAAGGTGATTATTGATATGTACTTATTTATTGCCATTTTTGTTTAGTGTGGTTCTATTTTTCTTCCCATTTCTACTGCTATTTACAGCAGTCCTTTTAGCATTTCTTGCAGTGCTGGTTTGGTGCTAATGTATTCCCTTAGCTTTTTTTTGTCTGGGAAGCTCTTTATTTGATCTTCTATTTTGAATGATAGCCTTGCTGGGTAGAGTAGTCTTGGATTCAGATTCTTGTTTTTCATGACTTTGATTACTTCATGCCATTCTCTTCTGGCCTGTAGTGTTTCTTGTGAGAAGTCAGCTGAAAGCCTTATGGGGTTCCCTTTGTAGGTAACCTGTTGCTTATCTCTTGCTGCTTTTAGGATTCTCTCTTTGTCTTTAATTTGTGGCATTTTAATTACTATGTGTCTTGGTGTGGGCCTGTTTGGGTTCTTCTTACTTGGGACTCTCTGTGCTTCTTGAACTTGAATGCCTTCTTCCTTCACCAAATTAGGGAAGTTTTCTCTCACTATTTTTTTGAATATATTCTCTATCCCTTGCTCCTTTTCTTCTTCTTCGGGGACTCCTATGATGCGAATATTATTACGTTTCCAGTTGTCCCATAGTTCTCTTAAGCTGTCTTCCTGTTTTTTAATAGTTTTTTCCTTTTGTTTTTCTGATTGGTTGATTTTTTCTACCCTGTCTTCTAATTCACTGATCCGGTCCTCAGCTTCCCCTACTCTGCTTTTTAAACCTTCCAATGTGTTTTTCATTTCGGATATGTCATTTTTTATCTCTTCTTGTTGGTTTTTAATTTCCATTTGGCTTATTTTCAGTGTCTCTATGTCCTTACTCATGCTGTTCAGCTTCCTCAAGATCATGGCTCTGAATTCTAGCTCTGTTAACATGCCTAATTGCTCCACATTGATCTCATCTTCGGTGGAGGTGTCTTGCTCTTTCATTTGGCTTCTGTTTCTGTGTTTCACCATTTTAGCTATCACTGTGGGCTTTGGAGCCTGTCAAGTTCTCCCTGTGGGTGTTGGTGTTCTGCTGTTTGTGGCTCCCTCTCCTGTGTTTAGATGAGCGAGGGAGGACCCGCGTTGAACACCACTGTCAAGTCTTACTTTCCTGGTTAAAGTTGCCAGCCCAGGAAATGTACTGTTATCCTCTAGCTTTTTGCCTGGAGGCTAGCAGTCTAGGTTAATTGATGAGTTTTGGGTTGTCAGTTGATTGAAAAACTCCCTCTGGTGCTCAGCCAAGGGGCTTTCACGAGGGTGGGGCAGATGCTGGTCGTTAGTGAGCCTCAATTAACACTTCAATGGCCCACAGGGTGGGGTTGGATCTCCGAGGGAGGGGCTGCTGCCTCTCCCCAGAGCCCTGGGAAGGAGCAATGTGGCTACCGTCCTGAGTGGCTGCACTCAGCCAAAGCTCTGAGCGCCCTCCAAACCCCGAGTGTCCCGACACAGTTCCAGTCCAGTCTGCCCTCCCTCCGCCGGAGCCCAAGGTGAGTGGCTGTGGCTGTTTCAGCCTCTGTCCCGGCTGCGCTGTGGGGCCGCCTGGGAGTGTAACCCGCGGGCGCCGCTTACAGCTAAGGCTGCTGCCGAGCTGCCGACTGTGGGCTCCCAGCCCCGTCTCGCGCCTTCGCAATCCTACCAGGATGGAGTCAGTGTCCCTCGTTGTATGGTCCTCGCAAGCTGCTTTTCTGTTGGTTTTTCCCGTCGATTTGTCTGTGTTATAGTTGTAATTCCAGTTTGGTTCTGGGAGACGGTCTGTGTAGCTCCGTTCACTCCGCTGCCATTTTTCCTTCCCCCTGGCCCTCGTTTTGTTTTGTTTTGTTTTGTTTTGTTTTTGAATAATATTTTATTTATTTATTTTTTTGTTACAGATATTTTACCTTTTTACCCCATTGGTACCCCCCACCCTAACCTCCCTCCACACTGTCCCCGGCTTAGTTGTCCATGTCCATTGGTCATGCATACATGCATATAAGTTCTGTGGTTTATCTCTTCCCACCTCCCCACCCCCCATCCCCTCTTCTGAGGGATATCAGTCTGTGCCCTACTTCCATGTGTCTGGGTCTACTGTATTCCTCAGACTGTTATGTTCATTATATTCCGTATATAAGTGAGATCATGTGGTATTTGTCTTTTTCTGCTTGGCTTCTTTCACTTAGGATAATACTTTCCAGGTCCCTCCATGTCGTCTCAAAGGATAAGAGATCTTTCTTTCTTACCGCTGCATAGTACTCCATTGTGTATATGTACCACAGCTTTTTTATCCATTCGTCTACTGGTGGACACTTGGGCTGTTTCCAGATCTTAGCTATTGTAAATAGTGCTGCTATGAACATGGGGGTACATATATTCTTCCTGATTGGTGTTTCAGGCTTCTTAGGGTATATTCCCAGCAGTGGGATCACTGGGTCAAATGGAAGTTCAATTTTTAATTTTTTGAGGTAGCACCATATTGTTTTCCATAGCGGTTGCACCAGTCTGCATTCCCACCAACAGTGTATTAGAGTCCCCTTTTCTCCACACCCTCGCCAACACTTGTTGTTTGATGATTTGTTGATGGTGGCCATTCTGACAGGTGTGAGGTGATACCTCATTGTTGTTTTAATTTGCATCTCTCTGATGATTAGTGATGTTGAGCATTTCTTCATATGTCTCTTGGCCATTTGTATGTCCTGTTTGGAGAGGTGTCTATTCAGCTCCTCTGCCCATTTTTTAATTGGGTTCTTTGTCTTCCTTTTGTGGAGTTGTATGAGCACTCTGTATATATTGGAAATTAACCCCTTATCTGAAACATCATTGGCAATGATGTTCTCCCATACAGTGGGTTCCCTTTCCATTTTGATGATTGTTTCCTTTGCTGTGCAGAAGCTTTTTAGTTTGATGTAGTCCCATGTGTTCATTTTCTCCTTTATTTCTGTTGCCTTAGGTGATGTATCAGTGAAAATTCTGCTCCGTATGATGTCCGAAATTTTGTTGCCTACATTTTCTTCTAGAATTTTTATGGATTCACGGGTCACATTTAAGTCTTTTATCCATTTTGAGTTTATTTTTGTGTATGGTGTAAGTTGATGGTCTAGTTTCATTTTTTTGCATGTAGCTGTCCAATTTTCCCAACACCATTTATTAAAGAGGCTGTCTTTACTCCACTGTATGCTCTTGCCACCTTTGTCAAATATTAATTGAGCGTATTGCCTTGGGTCCATTTCTGGGTTTTCAGTTCTGTTCCACTGGTCTATATGCCTGTTCTTGTGCCAGTACCAGGCTGTTTTGGTTACAGTCGCTTTGTAGTATAACCTGATATCTGGTATTGTGATCCCACCTACTTTGTTCTTCTTTTTCAAGATTGCTGTGGCTATTCGGGGTCTTTTTTGGTTCCATATGAACTTTTGAAGTATTTGTTCTAGTTCTATGAAATATGTTGTTGGTATTTTGATGGGGATTGCATTGAATCTATAGATTGCTTTGGGTAGTATGGTCATTTTAATTATGTTAATTCTTCCAATCCATGAACAGGGTATGTGCTTCCACTTTTTTATATCTTCCTCTATTTCTTTTTTCAATGACCTGTAGTTTTCTGCAAATAGGTCCTTTACTTCTTTGGTTAAGTTTATTCCTAGGTATCGTAATTTTTTTGGCGCAATGGTAAATGGGATTGTTTTTTCAGTTTCTCTTTCTGTGAGTTCATCATTGATGTACAGGAATGCCGTCGATTTCTTGACGTTAATTTTGTATCTTGCTACTTTGCCAAATTCATTTATTAAGTCTAATAGATTTTTGATGGAGTCTTTAGGGTTTTCTATGTACAATATCATGTCATCTGCAAATAATGATAGTTTCACTTCTTCCTTTCCAATTTGGATCCCTTTTATTTTTTCTTCCTGTCTGATTGCTGTGGCTAAGACTTCCAGTACAATGTTAAATAAGAGTGGCGAAAGTGGACATCCCTGTCTTGTTCCTGTTCTTAATGGAAATGTTTTTAGTTTCTGTCCATTGAGTATGATGTTGGCTGTAGGTCTTTCATATATATGGCCCTCGTTTTGAAGTCTATCTTGTGTGATATGAGTATTGCTACACCAGCTTTTTAAAAATTTTTATTTGCTTGGTAAATTTTTTTTCATCCCTTCACTTTTATCCTGTGAGAGTCTTTTGTTGTGAGGTTAATTTCCTGTAGACAGCATATATATGGGTCATGTTTTCTTATCCAACCAGCTACCCTATGTTTTTTTATTGGAGCATTTAAGCCATTTACATTTAAGGTTATTATTGATAGATAGGTATTAATTACTTTTTTTTTTTATACATGTTTTCCTCTTTCTCTCTCTCTGTTTCTTCTTCTTACACTTTCTTCAGCATTTCTTGCAATGATGGTTTGGTGTTGGTAAATTTCTTTAGCTTTTTATTTTTTTTACTCATTAAGTTTTTTTATTTGTTCTTAAATTTTGAATGATAGTCTTGCTGAATAGGGTAGTCTTGGATTTAGACCCTTGCCTTACATTACTTTGTATACTTCATGCCACTCTCTTCTGGCCTGCAGCATTTCTATTGAAAAGCAGTTTACAGTCTAATGGGAGCTCCCTTGTAGGTAACTTTCTGTCTCTCTCTTGATTTTTTTAAGATTCTTTTTTTTGTCTTTAATGTGTGCCATTTTTATTATGATATGTCTAGCTCTGGGCTCTGTGGGGTTCATCTTTCTTAGAACTTTCCTTGTTTCCTGGACTTGTGTAACTTTTTTCTTCACCAGTTTAGGAAAGTTTTCTGTCATTATTTTTTCAAACAGCTTCTCTATTCCTTTCTCTGATTTTTCTCTTTCCAGTATCCCTATAATGCAAATGTTGTTACGTTTTGTATTATCCCACAGCTCCCTTAAACTCTCCCCCTGCTTTTTAAACTTTTTCCATTTGCTGCTCTATTTGGGTGTTTTCCTCTACCTTGTCTTCTAAGTTGCTGATTTGGTCTTCAGCTTCTTTTAATCTACTAACGAACCATTGTAAGATATTTTTCATATCAGCCATGTCATTCTTTATTTCCTCTTGATTTTTATGTATAGCTTCTACTTCTTTATGCATAGTTTCTACTTATTTTTTTAAGCTGAAGTAGTTCCCAGTGAGCTCTTCATAATTCTTATTAAGTTGCTTGTAGTTCTCACCAAATTGTTTGAGAACCCTTAAAATCATTGCTTTGAATTCTTTATCTGACAAGTTGTTTTCTTCCATTTTTTTTTGTTTTTTTTTTTTTTTTTTTTTTTTTTTTTTCTGGCGATTCCTCTTTTTTTTTCCTTTGAGTGTTGTTTCTTTGTCTGCCCAGTTTAGCCATGTGGTAGCTCTAGACCAGGTGAGGGATGTTTGGATGTGTAGTCAGCTCACTGTATATCAAATAAAACTGCTGTGCCTCCCAGACTTTTTTGTTGCATGTCACCTCATGCCTCCTATGGATCCTGGAGAACTGACTACTAGGGGCCGATATTGGTGTGTCCTGATAGGTGCTGCTGCAGGATTGCGTGGGTCCCTCTGAAACTGTGTTCCCTGCTAGTCGCTGGTACCACCTGTAGCTGTATCACCAGGCCCTGCTGGAGCCACACTTTCTGCTTACACTGTGGGCAGCTGGGTTGCACAGGCTTCTCTGAAGCCCCATCTCCCCACTGGTCTCGTGGGTAGCTGAGTCACACAGGCCTCTCTGAAACCCTAGCTCTTCACAGGTCCCATGGGGAGCTAGATTTTAAAGGCCCCTCTAGAACCCTGGCTCCCCACTGCTCTTGTGGGCCACTGAGTTGCACAGGTCCCTCTGGAGCCCAGCTTTCCACCATTCTTGTGGGTCACTGAGTTGCACAGGTTTCTTTGTAGCCCTTGCTCCCCAGCACTCTGGTGGGTTGCACAGGTCCCCCTGGAGCCCTGGCTCCCCACCACTCTTGTGAGCCTCTGGTTGCACAGGTCCTCTGCAGCCCCAGCTCCCCACTGTTCTTGTGGAAAGCTAGGTTGCACAGGCCCCTATGGAGCTCCAGGTCCTGCCACTGGTAGATGGGGAGCACTGTTGCCCAGTGGGGCTTAGCTCCTGTTCAGCCTTTGCTGTAGTTTTTGGGGATGGGTCTCAGCTGCTGATCTGTGCTTCTGTTGCCTGGGGATGGATGTCTGCTCCTCAGCCTCTGTTGCTGGGGGTATATCTAGACTCTGGGCTGCTACTGTGGGGGGTGGTGCTGGGCTCCTGGCCATTTGCAATTTCCACAGCAGGTACTGTGACAGCTCTGCTACTGTGCACTGGTCTGTGTTGACACAGGGGGTCCACTGGTCCAATGATGCCAGGGGCACTGGTTGGCTCAGATTGCTTGGCCCTAGCCACTCCCACTGCCTCCTCTCAGGCAAGACCCAGGATCTTTCAAAATGGTGGAACCTCCCCATGTCACAAGGAGAAGTGTCTTGAAGAGCCTCTTATCACAATAGCCAACTGTTCCACATCCACAGTGCAGGAGCCTTCTGCTCTTCGTCTCTGCACTGCATGAGTTTGATTGTCCACCTTCATGTCCACTCACACTTTCTCACACACTAGCTCACTCTCTCACACACTCACCCTCCCTCTAGTCCTGCCCACTGCCATCTTCCTCACTATGTACAAAGTTCTTTTTAATGTGCCCTTTTACATCTACTCTGTGTCTTTGGATTGGAGCATTTAATCTATTTACATTTAAGGTTATTATTGATATGTATTTATTTATAGTCATTTTTGTTCTTTTGTGGTTATATTTTTCTTTCCATTTCTTCTACTGATTAAAGTAATCCTTTCAACATTTCTTGCAGTGCTGGTTTGGTGCTAATATATTCCTGTAGCCCTTTCTTTTTTTTTTGTCTGGAAAGCTCTTTATTTCACCTTCTATTTTGAATGATAGACTTGCTGGTTAGAGTAGTCTTGAATTCAGATCCTTGTTTTTCATAACCTTGATTACTTCATGCCATTCCCTTCTGGCCTGTAGTGTTTCTGATGAGAAGTCAGCTGATAGCCTCTTGGGGGTTTCTTTGTAGGTAACCTGTTGCTTATCTCTTGCTGCCTTTAGGATTGTCTCTTTGTCTTTTATTTTTGGCATTTTAATTATTATTTGACTTGGTGTGGACCTGTTTTGATTCTTCTAATTGGGGCTATCTGTGCTTCTAATACTTGTGTGCTTTTTTCTTCACCAAGTTAGAGAAGTTTTCTTTCACTACTTCTTCAAATATATTCTCTGACCCTTGGTCATTTTATTTTTCTTCTAGGACTCCTCTGATGCAGTTGTTACATTTCATTTTTTCTCACACTTCTCTTAGGCTGTCTTCTGTTTTTTAATTTTGGTGTTTTTTGTTTTTTGTTTTTTCTGTTTTGGTTCTCTGATTGGGTGAGTTTTTCTTCCCTGTCTTCTGATTCACTAATCTGACCCTCAGCTTCCTCTACTCTGCAGGTTATTTCTTCCAATGTGTTCTTTATTTTTGCTATGTCATTATTCATTTCTGCTTGGTAGTTTTTCATTTCTAATTGATTGATTATCAATGTTTCTATATCTCTACTCATGCTTTTGAGCTTCTTCATTATCATCACTCTGAACTATACGTTTGATAACTTGCTTAACTGCATTTCTTTGATCTCTTCTTTGGTAGTGTTCTTTTTTTTTTCATTTTGGATTTGTTTTTTTGTTTCTTATTTTGGCTATCTCAGTGGGTTTTGGAGCCTGTTAAATTTTTCCTGTGGGTGTTAGTGTTCCACTGGTTGTGGCTTCCTGTACTGGGTTAGGATGTGTTTGGGAACCCACATTAAACACCACTGTCGAGTCTTTTTTATTGTAGTTTTAATGCACACTTTTGTGTCAATTAGTGACACTGAGACTTTTATTCATAAATCTATTTGCCATTTGTGTGTCCTCTTTGGAGCAGTGTTTATTCAGATCCTCTTCTCATTTTTAATTGGATTATTTGTTTTTTATGTTTAGTTTTATGAGTACTTTATAAATTTTGTATACTTTTTTATCAGATGTAACATTGCCAATATCTTCCCCAGGTCAGTAGGTTGTCTTTCCATTTTGCTGATGGTTTTCTTGCTGTGAAAAACTTTTTAGTCTGATGCAGTCCCATTTGTTTATTTTTTTGTTTGTTTTGTTTTCCTTGCTTAAGGAGACATAGAAAAAATATTGCTAAGAGAAATGGAAGAAATTTTGTTGTCTATGTTTTCTTCTGTATATTTTATGGTTTCAAGCCTTATATTTAAGTCTTTAATTTTAAGGTTATTCTTGAGTATGGTGCAAGAAGGTGGTCTAGTTTTATTTTTTGCATATATCTGTCCAATTTTCTCAGAATCATTTGTTGAATAAACAGTCTCTCATTCCACTGTATGTGGATTTGTATTATGCTCCATTAATTTATATGTTTGTTTTTGTGCAGTACCATGGTGTTTTGACTACTACGTCCTTGTAGTATGCCATGTAGCATAATACCCTCAACTTTAATCTTCTTAATATTGCTGAGATTATTTGAGTTATTTGTGGTTCTGTGTAAATTTTTGAATTATTCTAGTTCTGTGAAATATGTCATTCGCATTTTGATAAGAACTGAGTCAAATGAATAGATTTATTTAGGTAGTATAAACATTTTAATGATGTTAATTCTTTTTATTCCTGAGCATGATATATATTCAATTTATTTGTATTTTCTTTGATTTATTCAGGGTCTTATAGTTTTCTAAGAACAGCTCTTTTACCTCCTTGGTTAAATTATTCCTAGGTAATTTTTGATGAGTTTGTAAATGGGATTATCTTCTTAGTTTTCCTTTATGATACTTCATTATTGGTATATGATAATTCAACCAAATTTTGATAATTAATTTGGCATTCTTTTGCTTTACTAAATTTATTTACCTGTTCTAGTAGGTTTTTTTTTTTTTCTCGAGTCTTTAGGGTTTTTGATATGCAATATCTTGTCTTCTGCAAATAATGACACTTTTACTTTTTCTTTCCAATTTCTATCTTTTGTTTTTATTTCTTATCTGATTGCTGTGGCTATGACTTCCAGTACTATGTTGAATAAAGTGGTGAAAAGGGACATTCCAGTTGTGTTCCTGATACTGAGGGAAACACTTTTACTTTTTCCCCACTGAGTACTATATTGGCTGTCCTTTATAATGTTGAGGTATATTTCCTCTGTTTTCAATTTGCTGAGAGTTTCTATACTAAATTAGTGATAAATTTTCCAAAAGGTTTTTTTCTCCCAACTATAGATATGATCCTGTGATTTTTAACCTTCATTTTGTTTATGTGGTGTATCATGTTATTTGATTTGCAGATATTGTACCAACCTTGCATCCAGAAATAAATCCCATATAATCATTTTATATGTATTGCTGAATTTATTTTGATAATTTTTTTCAAATGGAATGAGTGCATTTTAATGTATGCCATATTATTATTAGAGTACAGTGGATCACAAAAAGAGATAAAGCCAGGCCAGTGTGGCTCAGTTGGTTGAGTGTCATTTTATGCACCAGGAGGACACTTGATTCTATTCTTGGTCAGGGTACATGCTCCGGGTTGTGGGCTCAATCCCCAGTAGGGGGTGTGCAGGATGCAGCTGATCATGTTTTGCTAATATTTTGTTAGTTTCTTTTTTTGTATCTATGTTCATCAGTAACATTGGCTTATTCTTTTATTCCTTTGTAGTGTTTTTATCTGGTTTTAGAATTAGAATAATGCTTACCTCATAAAATAACCTTTGAGGGATGATCAAGGAATCATCCCTCCTCTTGAATTTTTTAAAATAGTTTGAGAAGAATAGATATTAATTTTTCTTTGAATACTTGATAAAATTCACTTGTGAAGCCTGAAGCCATCTGTTGCAGGACTTTTGTGTGCTGGAAATTGTTGATTAGTGTTTTAATTTTGTTATTTGCAATCAGTCTTTTCAGATTTTCTGATTCTTCTTAATTTAGCTTTGGAAGATTGTTTGTTGGAATGTATCCATTTCTTTCAGATTCTCCAATTTTCTGGCATATAGTTGTTCACAATGTGTTCTTGAAATTTTTGGTATTTTTCTCGTGTTAGTTGTTAAATTTTTTTTTTTTGTTTCTGACTTTATTTATCTGGGTCCTCTTTACCTCTCTCTCTTTTGATGAGCCTGGTTAAACATTTATCAATCTTGTTTATCTTTTCAAAGAACCAGCATTTGGTTTCATTAACTTTTTGTTTGTTTGTTTCTAGTTTATGTATTTATTTTATTTTATTTTATTAATTAATTTTTGTTACAGATGTTTCTCCTTTTTCCCCCACTGATTCCCCCCTCCCACTCCCTCCCTGCCCTTTCCCCAGATTGTTGTCCATGTCCACTGTTTAGTTTATGTATTTCTGACCTGATTTTTATTATTTTCTTCCTTATACTCACTTTGAATTTTGTTGTTCTATTTCTAGTTCTTTTAGGTGTAAGGTTAGATTGTTTCTTTGAGATTTTTCTTGCTTCAGAGGTAGGCCTGTAAGCTATAAAATTATCTGTTAGGACCACTCCTTGTGTCCCATTAATTTTGGGTTGTTGTGTGTTCATTTAAATTTCCCTCAAGATAACTTTTGATTTCTACCTTGATCTCATTGTTAACCCAATAATTTTTGGAAACATGTCACTTAGCCTCCAGGTGTTTGTGTGTTTTTCAGGTTTTTCTTGTAATTCATTTCTAGGTTCAGAACATTGTGGTCAGAAAAGATGCTTGATATGATTTCAGTCATTTTAAATTTATTGAGACCTGTTTTGTGTTCTAACATGTGGTCTATCCTAGAAAATATTTCAAAAATGTTCACTTGAAAAGAATGTAAATTTTTTTTTGCTTTGTGTTGAAATGCTCTAAAAATATCAGTTAAATCCATTTAGTTTAGTTTGTCATTTAAGGCCTCTATTTCCTTATTGATTTTTTTGTCAGGAATATCTATCCATTGATGACAGCATTACTGTAGATCTCTATTATCTCCATCAGTATATGCTTTGTAAATTTAAGTGCTCATATGTTGGGTACATAAATGTTTACAAGAGTTATATCCTTTTGTTTCATTGCTGCCTTTTATTATTATGTAATATTTTTTTTGTTTCTTTTCCTTTTTTCAAGTTTTATGTCTTTCATTTTATTTATTTATTTTTGTTACAGATGCCTCTTCTTATTCCCCAATTGAAACCAGCCTTTCTACTCCTACCCCCCTCCACACACACCTTCACAATATTGTTGTCTGTGTCCATTAGTTGTAGATATATGCATATAAATTCTTTGTTTTATCTCCTCATGACCTCCACTCACTTCCCTCAAAGGTGTGTCAGTCTGTTACCTACTTTCATGTCTCTGGCTCTATTTTGTTTATCACCTTATTTTGTTCATTATATTCCATTAATAAGTGAGATCATGTGGTATCTGTCTTTTTCTGACTGGTTTATTTTGCTTAACATAATACTCTCCAAGTCCCTCTAGGTAATCTCAAAGGGTATGAGAGCTTTCTTTTTTACATCCATATAGTATTCCATTGTGTATATGTACCACAGCTTTTTTACCCACTCATCCACTGATGGACACTTGGGCTCTTTTCAGATTTTAGCTATTATAAGTAGTGCTAATATAAACATAGGAGAGTATATATTCTTTCTCATTGACGTTACAGGCATCTTAGGATATATTCCTAGAAGTGGGCTCACTGAGTCAAATGGCAGTTCCATTTTTAAATTTTGGAAAAAAAATGCCATATTGCTTTCCATAGTAGCTGCACCGGTCTACATTCCCACCAGCATTGTACAAGAGTCTCCTTTTCTCTACATCCTCACCAGCACTTATTGTTTGATAATTTGTTGATGACAACCATTCTGGCAGGTATAACGTGATAACTCATAGTCATTTTAATTTTCATCTCTCTGATGCTTAGTGATACTGAGCATTTTTTCATGTTTCTTGGCCAGTTGTATATCCTGTGTGAAGAATTGTCTATTCTGGTCCTCTACTCATTTTTTTTTTTTAATCCTCACCCAAGAACATTTTTTTTTTTATTTATCTTTAGATAAAGTGGGAGGGAGGGAGGGAAAGAGAGGAAGAAAAAAGAAGAGAAATATTGATGTAAGAGAGGCACATCTACTACTTGCCTCCTGAAAGACCTGACCAGGGACTGGGATGAACCACAATTGCAGTATGTGCCCTTGACCAGAAATAAAACCAACACTCATTGGTCCATGGGCTGAGGTTCTAACCACAGAGGCAAACTGGCCAGGGTGCCCTATTAATTTTTTAATTACATTCTTTGTTTTTCTTTTGTTGAGTTTTATAAGTACTCATTACAATTTGAAAATTAACCTCTTATCTGATGTATCATTGGAAAATATGTTCTCCCATAGAGGGGTTTCCATTTATTATTTATTTATTTATTTAATTGATTGATTTTAGACAGAGGAAAGAAGAGGAAGAGAGATGGACACATCTATGACAAAAAAAAAAAAAAATGATTGGCCACCTACTGTATGCCCCTCACTGGGTTTGGCCCAAAACCTGGGCATGTGTCCTGACTGGAAATCAAACCAGTGACCTCTTGGTGCATGGGTAAGTACTCAACCATGAGGCCACAGCAACCAGCCCCTTTTTCATTTTTTCCCCAAGATTTATTTACTTATTTATTTTTAATTTTATTTTGTTATGATGTTTCTCCTTTTTCATCCAATTAACACTTTTCCCCTTCCCCACCACCACATCCCCGGCTTTGTTGTCCATGTCCATTGGTTACACATGCATGCATATAAGCTCTGTGGTTTATCTCTTCCCTCCCCCCACCACCCACTCTTCTAAGGATTGGCAGGCTGTACCTTACTTCCATGTCTCTGGGTCTACCCAATTCTTTAGACTGCTTTGTTCATTATATTCCACAAAATGTAAGATTATATGGTACTTGTCTTTTTGTGTTTGGCTTGTTTCACTTAGGAAAATAATCTCCAGGTCCCTTCATGTCACCTCAGAGAATAAGAAATCATTCTATTGTGTATATGTACCGCAGCTTTTTTATCAGTTCATCTACTGATGGAACTTGGGCTGTTTCCAGATCTTAGCAATTTAAATAGTGCTGCTATGTAGGGGTACATATATTCTTTCTGATTGGTGTTTCAGGCTTCTTAGCATATATTCCGAGAACTGGGATCACTGGGTCAAAGGGCAGTTCAACTTTTAATTTTTTGAGGTAACACCATATTGTTTTTCATAGTGGCTGCACCAGTCTGCATTCCCACCAGCAGTGTACTAGAGTCCCCTTTTCTTCATACCCTCGCCAACACTTGTTTCATAATTTTTTTGAAGGCAGCTATTCTGGCAGGTGTAAGTTGATAACTCATTGTTGTTTTAATTTGCATCTCTCTGATGATTAGTGACGTTGAGCATTTCTTCATATGTCTCTTGGCCATTTGTATGTCCTGTTTGGAGAGGTGTCTATTCAGCTCCTCTGCCCATTTTTTAATTGGGCTCTTTGTTGTTCTTTTGTTGGGTTGTATGAGTACGCTATATATTTTAGAAATTAACCCTATATCTGATGTATCAATGGCACTGATGCTCTCCCATACAGTGGGTTGCCTTTCCATTTTCGTGGTTGTTTCTTTTGCTATGCAGGAGCATTTTAGTTCGATGTACTCCTATCTGTTCATTTTTTCCTTATTTTCTGTTGCGGTA
The DNA here is from genome assembly GCF_014108415.1 of Molossus molossus. NCBI lineage: Eukaryota > Metazoa > Chordata > Mammalia > Chiroptera > Molossidae > Molossus > Molossus molossus. Next base: position 54,171,317 of record NW_023425377.1, on the reverse strand, counting down.
GGTGATGTATCAGTGAAAATTCTGCTGCATATGATGTCTGAAATTGTGTGGCCTACATTTTCTTCTAGAATTTGTATGGATTCACAAGTCACAATTAAGTCTTTATCCATTTTGAGATTATTTTTTGGTATGGTGTAAGTTGATGATCTAGTTTTATTTTTTTACATGTAGCTGTCCAATTTTCTCAACAGCATTTATTAAAGAGGCTGTTTTTACTTCATTATATGCTCTTGCCTCTTTTGTCAAATATTAATTGATCATAATGTCTTGGGTCCATTTCTGGGTCCTTTATTTTGTACCACTGGTCTTTATGCTTGTTCTTGTGCCAGTACCAGGCTCTTTTGATTACAATGGCTTTCTTTCTACCATAACCTCTTATCTGGTAATGTGATCCCACCTACTTTGTCCTTCTTTTTCAAGATTGCTGTGGCTACTTGGGGTCTTTTTCAGTGACATATGAACTTTAGAAGTATTTGTTCTAGTTCTGTCAAATACGTCGTTGGTATTTTGATGGAAATTGCATTGAATCTATAGATTGCTTTGGGTAATATGGACATTTTAATGATGTTAATTCTACCAATCCATGAAAAAGGGATGTGTTTCCACTTTTCTATTTTCCTCTATTTCTTTTTTCAATGACCTGTAGTTTTCTGCGAATAGATCCTTTACTACTTTGGTTAAGTTTATTCCTAATTATCTTAATTTTTTTGCCACAATGGTAAATGGTATTTTTTTTATTAGTTTCTTTTTCTGTGAGTTCATCATTGTATAATAATGCCATCAATTTCTTGACATTAATTTTGTATCCTGCTACTTTGCCAAATTTATTTATTAAGTCTGGTAGATTTTTGATAGATTCTTTAAGGTTTTCTATGTATAATATCATGTCATCTGCAAATGATGACAGTTTCTCTTCCTCCTTTCTAATTTGGATCCCTTTTATTTTTTCTACATATTTGATTACTTTGGCTAAAACTTCCAGTACTATGTTAAATAAGAGTGATAAAAGTGGGCATCATTGTCCTGTTCCTGTCTTAAAGGAAATGCTTTTAATTTATGCCCTTTGAGTATAATGTTGGCTCCAGGTCTTTCATATATGGCCTTTATCATGTCGAGATATGATCCCTCTATTTCCACATTGGTGAGCATTTTTATCAGACATGGGTGCTGGGTTTTTTCTAATGCTATTTCATCATCTAATTATATGATCATGTGATATTTATCTTCCATTTTGTTTATGTGGTGTATCCCATTTATTGATTTGTGAATATTGCACTAGCCTTGCGTCCCTGGGATGAATCCCACTTGGCATGGTGAATAATTTTTTTCGTGTATTGCTGAATTTGATTTGCTAGTATTTTGTTCAGGATTTTGGCATCTATGTTCACCAGGGATATTGGTCTGTAGTTTTCTTTCTTTGTAGTGTCTTTTTTTTTGGGGGGGGGGGTTGGAATTAGAATTATGCTGGCCTCATCAAGCAAGTTTGGAAGTCTTCCTTCTTCTTGAATTTTTTGAAATAGTTTGAAAAGAATGGGTATTAGTTCTTCTTTGAATGTTCGGTAAAATTCCCCCGTGAAAAAAAGTTGTTCGGGCCTGGGGTTTTTATTGCTGGGAGAGTCTTGATTACATCTTCAATTTCTTTTGGTGTTATTGTTGTGTTCAAGTTTTCTATCTCTTCCAGGTTCAGTTTTGGGAGACTATGTGTTTCTAGAAATTTGTCCATTTCCGTTAGATTGTCAAATTTGTTTCCATATAATTGTTCATAATATCTTTTAAAAATATTTGGACTTCTCTGGTGTCAGTTATTATTTATCTTCTCTTTCATTTTTGATTTTGTGTATTTGGGTTCTCTCTCTCTCTTTGTTTCTTTGTGAGTGTAGCTAACGGTTCATCAATCTTGTTTATCTTTTCAAAGAACCAGCTCTTTGTTTCATTGATATTTTGAATTGTTTTTTTGGTCTCCATGTCATTTACTTCAGCTCTAATCTTTACTATTTTCTTCCTTCTACTTGCTCTGAGGTTTTCTTTTTGTTTGCTTTTTAGTTCTTTTAGTTGTGAGGTAAGATAGTCCATTAGAATTTTTTTGTTTGTTTGTTTCTTGAGGTAGGCAGTAGTGCTATGAACTTCCCTCTCAGAACTGCTTTCGCTGCATCTCATAGATTTTGTGTTGTTGTGTGTTCATTTTCATTGGGTTCCACGAAGTTTTTAATTTCTTTCTTGATTTTCATGGTAATGCATTCATTGTTTAATATCATACTAATTAGCTTTTTTGTGCGTCAAACGTCTTTGCATATTCTTGCAGTTGATTTCTAAGTTGCATGCCATTGTGATCTGAGAAGGTGCTTGATATGATTTCAATCTCCTTGAACTTGTGGAGACTTAGTTTGTGCCCTAACATGAGGTCTATCTTTGAGAATGTCTCATGTGCACTTAAGAGGAATGTGAATTCTGCACTTTGGGGGTGTAATTCTCTGTAGATATCTATTAAATCAATTTGATCTAGCGTTTCATTTACAGTTTGTGTTTTCTTGTCAATTTTTTGTCTAGAGGATCTATCCAGTGATGTCACCAGGGTGTTGAAGTTCCCTTCTATGATTGTGTTGCTGTTGATTTCTCATTTGAAGTCCTCCAGAAGATTTTTAATATATGTTTGTGCTCCTATATTGGATGCTTATATGTTTACCAAGGTTTTATCTTCCTGTTGGACATATCCTTTCAATATTATGTAGTGGCCTTTTTTTTTGAAATATAATTTATCAGATATAAGTATTGCTACCCCAGCTTTTGTTTGCTTTCTGTTTGCTTGAAATAATTTTTTCCATCCTTTCACTTTCAACCCATGTGAGTATTTTCCTGTGAGGTGGGTCTCTTGTAAACAACATATATGTAAGTCATGCTTTTTTATCCAGTCAGCTACCATGTGTCTTTTAATCAAAGCATTCAGTCCTTTTACATTTAAGGTGATTATGGATATGTACTTATTTATTGTCATTTTTGTCTAGTTTGGTTCTATTTTTCTTCCTCTTTCTACTAATTAGAGCAGTTTTGGGTTTTGTTCGTTTTGTTTTGTTTTGTTTTTTAGCATATCTTGCAATGTTGGTTTGGTGTTAATATATTGCCTTTGCCTTTTTTTTTGTCTGGGAAGCTCTTTTTTTGACCTCCTATTTTGAATGATAGTCTTGCTGGATAGAGCAGTCTTGGATTCAGATCCTTGTTTTTCATGACCTTGATTACTTCATGCCATTCCCTTCTGTTCTGTAGTGTTTCTGTTGAGAAGGCAGCTGAAAGCCTTATGGGGTTTCCTTTGTAGATAACTTGTTGCTTATCTCTTCCTGCCTTTAGGATTCTTTCTTTGTATTTAATTTTAGGCATTTTAATTACTATGTATCTTGCTGTGGCCTGTTTGGGTTCTTCTTACTTGGGGCTCTCTTTATTTGTTGAACTTGAAGGCCTTCTTTTTTCACCAAGTTGGGAAAGTTTTCTGTCACTATTTCTTCAAATATATTCTCTATCCCTTGCTCATTTTCTTCTTTCTCGGGGCTCCTATGATGAGAATGTTATTACATTTCCAGTTGTCCCACCGTTCTCTTAAGCTGTCTTCCTGTTTTTTAAGTGGTTTTTTTTTTTCTTTTGGTTTTCTGATTGGTTGATTTTTTCTACTCTGTCTTCTAATTCACTGATCTGGTCCTCAGCTTTCTCTACTCTGCTCGATATTCCTTCCAATGTGTTCTTAATTTCTGCTATGTCATTCTTTATTTCCACTAGGTTGTTTTTTAAATTTTCTATATTTTCACTCATGGTGCTGATGTTCTTACTCATGCAGTTGAGCTTCCTCAAGATCATGGCTCTGAATGCTACCTCTGATAATTTGCTTAGCTGCATTTTATTGATCTCATTTTTGATAGAGTTCTCTTTTTTTTTGTCATTTGGGATGTGTTTTTTTGTTTCTCAGTGGCTTTGGGGGCTTGCCAAATTTTTTCTGTTGGTGTTGGTGTTTTGCTGTTTGTGGCTCCCTCAATTGGGTTTGCATGAGCATGGGTGGACCCACGTTAAACACCACTATCAAGTCTTACTTTCTTGGGTTGTATTGCAAGCCCAGGAAATGTTCAGTTGTCTTCTAGCCTTTTCCTGGAGTCTAGTCATTTCAGTTACTCTGTGCCTTGAAATGTAGCCCTGGTTTTCTGCATAAGAGGATTTTCAGAGGGTGCGATAGATGCTGGTTATTAATGAGCCTCCATTTGGTTTTCTTTGCCTCACCTGGGAAAGGCTAAATCTTCTATAGGGGTGCACTGCTGCTTTTCCTTACAGTTCTGGGAAGGAGCACACTGGCCACCATTCTTAGTGGCCGCAACTCAGCAAAATCTCTGAATGCCCACCAAATCCCGGTTGTCCCAACAGAGTTCCATCCATAGAACCCAGGTGAGTGGCTGTGGCTATTCTAGGGCTCTGTCTTGGCTCTCTGCACTTTGGAGAAGGCTTGGTCTTTATGCCCCAAGGGTGCTTCTCACAGCTAAGACTGCTGCTGTCTGTGGGCTTTCAACCCACCACCCTCTCATGCCTCCACAGATTCTACCAGTGTCCCTGGTTATATGGTCCTGTCCTGCTACTCTTCTGTTGCTTTTTTCTGAGGATCTGTTCTTATTTTAGTTGTAATTTCCATTTGGTCCTGGGAAATCGTCTGCATAGCTTCTATTCACTCAGCCTCCATTTTGCACTTCCTCTATGCCTATCTTGTGTGCAGGTGAGTCACATAGGCCTTTAGGTGCCCCAGGATCCTGCAGGTCCTGCAGGAAACTGGATTTCACAGTCCCTTTGGGGACCCAGCTCTATGGGCTTCTGGGTCTCACAGGCCTCTCTGGTGCATCAGCACCCCACATATCCAACAGGTAACTGGATGGCATAGTTACTGCTGGGTCACGCAGGCATCTCTGGTGCCCCTGCACCTTTCATGTCTTATGTGTGGGCAGCTGGATTACACCAGTTTCTTTGGAGCTCTGGCTTCCTATTGCTCTTGTGAGCTGCTGGACCGTACAGGCCTCTGTGGAGCTCCTGGTCCCACTGCTGTTGGCTTGGGAGTGCTGTTGTTAAGGGTTCAACTCCTGTTCAGCTTCTGCTGTAGCTTTTGGGGATGAGTCTCAGCTGCTGGTCTGTGCTTTTTTTGCCTGGGGATGGATGTCTGCTGCCCACCCTCTGGTGCTGAGGATATATCTGGAATCTGATCAGGCTGCTATTATGGGAGATGGTGCTGGGCTTACAGCTGTCACAGCTTCTGCAACCGGCACATTGGCAGCTCCACTACTGTGCACTGGTTTGTGTTGACACAGAGTGTCCATTGGTCCGATGGTGCCAGGGCTGGTCATCGATTCTAAATGATAGCTTTGCAGGATAAAGTAATCTTGGTTGTAGGTCTTTTCTTTTCATCATTCTATTTACTTTTTATGTGTATTAAGAGCTTTATTTTAAGAAGTTGACTCATGATTGTATATATTTTTTAATTTTTAAATACTTTTTTGTTTTTTTTAAATCAATTTATTTTTGTTACGTTTCTCCCTTTTCCCCAATTGACACCCTCTTCCCAATCCACCGCCGCCCCCTGCTCCGTCCTCAGCATTGTTGTCTATATTCATGGTTATGCAAACATGCATATAAATTTTGTTCCCACCTCCACCTCCCTTCGACCCCCTGTTCTGAGGTTTGTCAGTCTGTACCCTACTTCTATGTCTCGGTCTATTTTGTTTATTATATTCCACTAATAAATGAGATCATGTGATATTCTTCTTTCTCTGATTGGCTTGTTTTGCTTAAGATAATACTCTCCAGGTCCCTCTATGTCATCTCAAAGAATAAGAGTTTTTTTTTTTTTTCTTACAGCTGCATAGTGTTCCATTGAGTATATGTGACACAGCTTTTTCAGCCACTCATCTATTGATGTACACTTGGGCTGTTTCCAGATCTTAGCTATTGTAAATACTGCTGCTATGAACATAGGGGTATATATATTCCTTTTTTTTTTTTTTAAGTTTCAAAATTCTGAGCATATACTTCTAGAAGAGAGATTACTGGGTCAAATGGCAGATTAATTTTTAATTTTTCGAAGTAACACTATATTGTTTTTCATCGTGTCTGCACCAATCTGCATTCCGACCAGCAGTATACAAGTCCCCTTTTCTACACACCCTTGCCAGCACTTGTTGTTTGATGATTTGTTGATGGCAGCTATTCAGACAGGTGTGAGGTGATACCTCACACTTGTTTAAATTTGCATCTCTCTGATGATAAGTGACATTGAGCATGTTTTCACAAGTTCCTGGCCATTTGTATGTCCTGTTTGGAGAGGTGTCTATTTAGGTTTTCTGCCAATTTTTAAATTGAGCTCTTTGTCTTCCTTTTGTTGAGTTGTATGAGTACTCTATATATTTTGGAAATTAACCTCTTATCTGCTGTATCATTGGCAATTATGCTCTCCCATATAGTGGGTTCCCTTTTCATTTTGATGTTTGTTTCTTTTGCTGTGCAGAAGCTTTTTAGTTTGAAGTAGTCCCATGTGTTCTTTTTTTTTTTTCTTTTTTCTGTTGCCGTAGGTGATGTATCAGTGAAAATTCTTCTGCTTGTGGTGTCCAAAATTTTGTTGCCTACATTTTCTTCTAGGATTTTTATGAATCCACGAGTCACATTTAAGTTTTTTATCCATTTTAAGTTTATTCTTGTGTATTCTGTAAGTTAGTGGTCTAGCTTCATGTTTTAATATGTAGCTGTGTAATTTCCCCAATACCATTTATTGAAGAGGCTGTTTTTACTCTGCTGTATGCTCTTGTCACCTTTGTCAAAAATTAAGTCAGCATATTGTCTTGGGTCAATTTCTGGGTTCTCTGCTCTGTTCCACTGATCTTATATGCCTGTTCTTGTGCCAGTATCAAGCTGTTTTGATTACAGTGGCTTTGTAATATAACCTGATATTTGCTATTGTGATCCCTCCTACTTTGTTTTTCTTTTTCAAGATTACTGTGGCTATTTGGGGTCTTTTTGATTCCATATGAACTTTTAATAAGTTTGTTTTAGTTCTGTGAAAAATGTAGTTGGTATTTTGATGTGGATTGTATTGAATTTATAAATTGCTTTAGGTAGTATGAACATTTTAATGATTTTGTGTTAATTCTTCCATCTATGAACAAGGCATATGCCTCCACTTTTTTATATCTTCCTCTATTTTTTTCCAATGACCTGTAGTTTTCTGTGAAGAGGACTTTTCATTTTTTGGTTAAGTTTATTGCTAACTATCTTTTTTTTTTTTTTTGCCACAATGGTAAATGAGATTTTTTTTAGTTTTCCTTTCTGTGAGTTTATTGTTGGTGTGTAAAAGTGCCATTGATTTGTTGATGTTAATTATGTATTTTTTTATTTTGCCAGATATATTTATTAAATCTAGTAGACTTTTAGTGGAGTCTTTAGGGTATTCTATGTACAATATCATGTCATCTACAAATAATGACAATTTTACTTCCTCCTTTCCAATTTGGATCCTATTTGTTTTTTCTTTATGTCTATTTGCTGTGGCTAAGACGTGCAGTACTATATTAAATATCAGTGATGAAAGTGATATTTTTTCCTGTTTTTAAGGAATATGTTTTAGATTTTGCCCATTGAGTATAATGTTGATTGTAGGTTTTTTATATCTGGCCTTTATTATGTCAAGGTATGATCTCTTTATTTTTATGTTGCTGAGTGTTTTTATCAGAAATGGATGCTGGATTTTGTCAAATGTTTTTTCAGCATCTATTGATAAGATCATGTGGTTTTTATATTATATTTTGTTTATGTGGTGTAACACATCTATTGCTTTATAATAATTGTACCATTCTTGCATCCCTGGGATGAATTCCACTTGGTCCTGGTGAGTAATATTTTTGATGTATCTCTGAATATGATTTGCTGATATTTTGTTGAGGATTTTGGCATCTGTGTTCATCAGGGATACTGGCCTATAGTTTTCTTTTTTTTAGTGTATTTATTCAGTTTTGGAATTAGGATTATGCTGTCCTCATAAAATGACTTTGGAAGTCTTCCAACTTCTTGAATATTTTGGAATTAGTTTGAGAAGAATGTGTGTTAAATTCTTTGAATTTTTGGTAAAACTCCCCCGTGAAGTTGTCTGGGCCTTGGTTTTTGTTTGGTGGGAGTTTTTAAATTATATCTTCAATTTCCTTAATTTTTATTGGTCTGTTTAAGTTTTCTATCCTTGTCCAGTTCAGTTTGGGATGACTATGTGTTTCTAAAAATTTGTGCATTTTACTTAGATTGTCCAATTTGTTAGTTCATAGTATGTTTTAATAATCTTTTGTATTTCTGTGGTGTCATTTGTTACTTCTTTTTCATTTCTGATTTTGCTTATTTGGGTCCTCTCTTTTTGTTTTTTGGTGAGTCTGGCTAAGGGTCCATCCCGTATAAAAAAAATTATTTATTTATCTTGTTTATCTTTTCAAAGAACCAGCACTTTGTTCCATTAAACTTTTAAATTGTTTTTTAGTTTCTATATCATTTATTTTTGTTCTGACCTTTACTATTTTTTTCCTTTTACTTGCTTTTCCTTTTTCTTTTTGTTTACTTTCTAGTTCTTTAAGTTGTAGGATTAGAAAGTCAATTAGAATTTTTTGTTTGTTTCTTGAGGTAGGCCTATAGTTCTATAAACTTTATTCTCAAGACTGTTTTTGCTGCATCTCATAGATTTTGTGTTGTTGTATGTTCATTTTTATTGGTTTCCAGGAAGTTTTTAATTTCTTCTTTGATCTCCTTGGTAACCCATTCATTGTTTAATAACATGCTGTTTAACCTCCAAGGGTTTGAATGTTTTTGTGGTTTTTTATTATAATTGATTTCTATTTTTATGCTATTGTGATATGAGAAGATGCTTGATATTATTTTAATCTTGAATTTCTAGAAACATGTGGACTATCTTTGAGAATGGTCCATGTGCACTGGAGAAGAATGTATATTCTGCAGCTTTGTTGTAAAATGTTCTGCAAATATCAATTAAGTACAACTAATCTAGTTTGTCATTTAAGGACTCTGTGTCCTTTGTTAATTTTTTGTCTAAAAGTTCTATCCAGTGGTGTCAATGGGGTGTTAAAGTCACCCTCTATGATTATATTGCTATTGATCTCTCCTTTGAAGTCTTCCCGAAGTTTTAAAATATATTTTGGTGCTCTCATATTTGATGCTTATATGTTTACCAGTGTTATAGCCTCTTGTTGGATTGATCCTTTTAATATTATGTAGTGACCTTCTTTGTCTCTTATTATAGCCCTTGTTTTGAAATGTAACTTATCAGATATGAGTATTGATATAGCAGCTTTTTTTCATTTCCATTTGCTTGGACAATATTTTTCCATCCCTTCACTTTCATGCTGTGTGAGTCTTTTGTTGTGAGGTGGGTCTCTTGTAGACAGCCTATATATATGTTGTGTTTTCTTATCCAATCAGTTACCTTATTTCTTTTGATTGGAGCATTTAAGCCATTTACATTTAAGGTTATTATTGATAGATACTGATTAGTTGTCATTTTTATTTCATGCCTGTGTTTCTCTCTCTCTGCTTTTTCTTCTTCTTATAACAGTCCCTTTAGTATCTTACAGTGCTAGTTTGGAACAAAGGCCTCCACCAGCATGTCTGTCTGAGAGAAATGTGCCTGTCTAGCTCTCACCATGATGCCAAACAACTCAGTTTTTTTCCATATATCTCTGGTGACTTTCAAGCTGCCTCCCCTACAGTGGATCTCAGGGGAATCAAGATGGAGTAAGTCCATGTGCAGGTCCTTTAGGAGACACTTACTGGGCCTCCAGCAGCCTCAAACTCCGTTCTTGCTGGTTTTACAGCCAGACATTATGAGATTTCTTTTCCTGGCACAAGAACCCAGAGCTGGGGGTCCTGGTGTGGGACCTGGACCCCTTGCTCCTCAGGGAGGATGTTCACAGCTGAAGTATACTTTCTGATTTGTATCTGCCACACATGGGTGTGGGGCCAGCCCATCTGGGCCTCCGTCCCTCCTACCAGTCTTGATGTGGCTTCTTCTTTAATTTTATAGTTGTAAGAATTTCATTCAGCTTGATTTCAGGTGGTTTTGAATGATGGTTGTTCTGTAGTTAACTTGTAATTTTAATGTGGTTTTGGTAAGAGGTGAGTACTGCATTTACCTATGCCATCATCTTTACTAAAATTCAAGTTTTTTAAAACTTTTCTAAAAAATTTTTTAATAAAGAAGCTGAATTATTTATTTATTTAAAAATAGTTTTGTTGATTATTTTAAAGAGGAACAGAGGGAGAGGAAAAGAGAGAACAAAACACTAATGTGAGTGCTAGATATGGATCAGCTGCCTCTTGCATGCCCACCAGGGATCAAGCCCACAATCAGGGCAGGTTCCCAGACTGGGAATCGAAGCTGCAACTTCTCACTGCAGAAGTCAATGCTTAACCAACTGAGCCATGCTGGCCAGTGTATTGAATGTTTTATTATTAAACTTTCTTATTTTCCTGCAAGTTTATTGCTCCACCGTATAAAAATGGCACCAGTGCCCTGGCCAGTGTGGCTCAGTTGGTTGGAGTGTTGTCCTGTGCTTGATTCCTGGTCAAGGCACATATCCAGTTTTCAGGTTTAATCTCCAGTCAGGGCATGTACAGGAGGCAACTGAAGAGTCTCTCTCTCTCTTTCTCTCTTTCTCTCTCTCTCTCTCCTCCTCCCCTTACCTTTCTCTCTAAAATCAATAAAAACATATCCTAGGGTGAAAATTAAAAACAAAATGGCATGAGCAAATTGATTATATTACAAAATTAATATCTTAACATTATTTACAGTGGGTGTGATTTTAATCAAATACTGCCCTAAAACATCTCTGGCAATACATTGTAGCATTGTACATACTTACATATGTAATTGTTATAAGAGGTAGAAAAAACAAAAAGGAAATCATGGTTAAGTGCACTAAATGGCAAGTGAAGTCCCATTTTAACTTTTTGGTTTGGTTTGCAATGAGAAAGAGTGAAAATTTATATATTTTTTTGCTTATAAAATTACAAGGACGTTGAGGAAGTTTTGAGCTTTATTTTGCCTATTCATAGTAGATTCAGAAAATAGGAACCAGATAGAGGTGGAAAAGGGGAACCACTGAAAAGTAAATTTGATACCTCAATATTTAAGTCTGATAACATTCAGAAGGCTTTTTTTTAACTTCCTGTAAATATATGCATTGTGTGTATAGTAATAGATAGTAAGTTTACACTTATAAAAAGCAAATCTTGTTTTAGTGTTTATTATAAAAGCCTTGCTAATTTAGTAGTGATGCTTTCCTTGGTTGTACAGGTGTACATTTGTAAACTTTTATGCTGTAAATAAAATTTGTGTTATCTCTTTGGGAAGCATTTGAATTTCAGTGTACATTTATGTCCCTGCCCTCTTAGACCTGGTATATAGTGTTATATAATGTAAATTTATTTCTCCAAATCGAGAGTGATTTCTTAAAATTATTTTATCTTTACACGATTTTAGAAGTATAAACTAGCTTTTTAAAAATTATTATTGTAAGAAACATTTTGTTTCATAACATAGTTGACTCTCTTAATATGGACATGCTAAGATTTAGATTACTTTTAAAAAGTCAGGGCATTGAGCATAATAGAAAGTATTGGACTGAGATATTTGGTTAACATGAAGGCCAATGCTTTTTCCATCTTATTAAATGTGACGTGACCTTTCCCTTTGTACATAAGAGTACTGTATTTTTGGATTGCCTACTCCCAATTAGGAGCAAATTTGTATGACAACATTTTTTTCTCTGGACATAAGACATAACAGTAACATGATGTATATTTATAAGAAGCCTTATGTACATTTTCCAATGATATTTTTAATGCAAAATTGTAACCGTATGTATATAATTATTTTTTTCCTTTTCACAAACATCTATTTATTATAATACTTTTATTAAATGTAAGTCTTTCCAAGTACTCTTCTAGTATAAAGTGATGATTGTAACCTAATATTTCTCTACCAAAAATTTCCCTCAAAGTGTATTTTTGGTTGAAAGATTGTCTTGAGTTTTATGGTCTCAAATTCTATGTGTGGAATGTCATTCTCTAAACTGAACTGATTCCTGCCCTAGTTTAGATTGTATGTGAGTTTATTCCATACATAGATGGATTCACGCAAAGGTTAACAAGGATATTCTGCACACTGATGCCTTGGAGTGCTGCTCAACTCTTAAGAACAATTAAGAGCATGTCCTGCACACAGGCTTGCTCCTCCTTGCCTGCAAACAGGAAGGACCAGTTCTTAAGAACAGTGCTGCCCTGGCCGGTTTGGCTCAGTGGTTAGAGCGCCCGCCTGTGGTCCAGAGACCTGGGTTCAGTTCCCGCTAGGGGCATGTACCTTGGTTGCAGTTTGTCCCTGGCCCTGGTTGGTTGTGCGGGTGGCAGCCACTCGCATCGATGTTTCTCACTCTCTCTCTTCCTCTCTCTCCCTCCCACTCTGTCTGTACAAAAAAATGGAAAAATGTCCTCGGGTGAGGATAAAAAAATAAAAATAAAAAGAACAGTGCTAACCTTTGAATGGAGGTTGATAAGAACCAGCAGGGGTGATAATTAGATTACTTATCTTGAAAGGAACTGGGACCATGGCCTATCTCCTTTGCTATAAAAGTAAACTGGCCTCAGGACTTTGGGCTGCAGTCTTGTCTGTTTTTGTGTGTGTTTGTGTTTTTTGTTCATTTTGACCCTCACTGCAACACCCTAGCACAATGTTGAGGCAATCCTAAAGGGTCTGCTACAATTCTAAACTAGGATTTGGCACATGATTACAGGCATAAATATCCCCAAACTAGAACTTGTAGACTCTTGAGTTTAGGTTTCCTGGATTTTATATGATAATTGGATGTTTATGTAACTTAGACAATATGTGAGAATTAATGTGACTTAGATCTATATATGGTTTATGTCTATAATTACATATCCACATCTGTATATATTTATTTTTATTATATTAGTTCATCGATGTAAAGCATGTGAAAAAACTCATGGCCCATACTTCAAAAACTGTTAGCTGCCAGTGCTGTTGTTACTCTTGTTTTATTTGTCATTTTTTGGTAGTTGTTATATGACATAATAGCCTCCCCAGGGAAGGGTGAACCATGATTTGAAGAGAACCTCCATAATTAGCAACTCTTAGATCGTCACAGCACAAAACAGACATCCTAACTAGCTCTCCCCCAGACAATGCTTCCCCTCACTTTAAGGGCTGGTATCTTCCACTCTAGAAGGTTCACTGTGATTGACACTATATTTGATGATGTGTCCTGGGAAGGAGTTGAAGGACCTTCAGAATGTTGGTTAATATGTATGACCTTCTAGTGATCTTTATTTTTTTGTGTGACTTACATTGTTCCTTGTTATTCAACCAACCGAACTACAGTAGAAAGAAATATCAAGACAAACATAAATTACATTACATATCTAAAAAGCATATTCCAGTGGAAGAAAATGATGGCAGAGTGAATGGAAGAGACACAGACCATCTCCCAGAAGAAAACTGGAATTACAACAAAAATAAAGACAAATCATCAGGAAAAGGCAACCAAAAAGCAGCTTGAAGGACCACATAACCAGGGGCACTGACTCAATCCTGTAGGCTTGTGAGGATGTGAGACGGGGACAAGGCCACAGTCCACAGCAATCTTGGCTGGAACCTACGGTCTTGGCTGGGACCTGCGCCCTTGGCTAGGTGCTACACCATTGGCTGGGAGCTGCCACAGCCTTGGCCAGGAGCAGCTGACCTTAGCTGGGAGCAGCACCCTCAGGTTAAAGTCCCAAGCAGCTCCACAGGGCAGAGCCAGGACAGAGGCTAAATTAGCAGCAGCCACGCACCTTGAACTCCAGGAGAGGGAAGGTGGACTGTACTGGAACTGTGTGGGGACACTTGGGATGTGAAAAGTGCTCAGAGCTTTTGCTGAGTTGTAGACAAGCAGGACTGTGGTCATCTTACTCCTTCCCAGGGCGCTGGGGAGAGGCAGTGGCCCCTCCCTCTGAGATTCAACACCACCCAGTGGCCATTGAAATGCTAATTGAGGCCTATTAAAAACCAACACCTGCCCCACCCTAAGGAAATCCTCTTACACTGAAAACCAGAGGGAGTTTTTCATTCAACTCAGAAACCAAGGTTCTTCAGGTGACCATTACTAATAGCCTCCAGGCAAAAAATCTAGAAGATAACTACCATTCCCTGGGCTAGCAACTCTAACCAGGAGAGTAAGACTGGACAATGGGTACTCCCTGCCTCATCCAAACCCAGACAGGGAGCCACAAACAGCAGAACACCAATACCAACAGGAAAAATTTGGCAGGCTCCAAACCCACTGTGATAGCCAAAATGGTGAAACACGGAAACAAAAGCCAAATGACAGAACAACAGACCTCTACTGAAGATGAGATAAATGAGGTGTAGTTAAGCAAGTTAACAGAACTAGAATTAAGAGCCACGATCTTGAGGAAGCTCAACAGCATGAGTAAGGACATGAGCACCATGAGTAAAGACATAGAAATGTTAAAAAGCAACCAGTTGCAAATTAAAATCCACCAAGAAGAAATAAAGAATGACATATCAGAAATAAAAACACACATTGGAAAGTCTAAATAGCAGGGTACAGGAAGCTGAAAACCAGATCACTGAATTAGAAGATATGGTAGAAAAATCAACCAATCAGAAAACCAAAAGAAAAAAAAAAAACAATTAAAAAGCAGAAAGACAGCTTAAGGGAACTGTGGGGAAACTGGAAATGTAATAACATTTGCAAAATAGGAGTCCCTGAAAAGAAAGAAAATAGGCAAGAAATAGAGAATATATTTTAAGAAATAGTGACAGAAAACTGTCCTAAACTGGTGAAGGAAGAAGGCATTCAGATTCGAGAAGCATAGAGAGCCCCAAGTAAAAAGAACCCAAACAGGCCCAAACCAAGACACATAGTAATCAAAGTGCCAAAAATTAAAGGCAAAGAGAGAATCCTAAAAGCAGCAAGAGAGAAGCAACAGGTTAACAACAAAGAAAATCCCATAAGACCCTCAGCTGACGTCTCAACAGAAACACAACAGGCCAGAAGGGAATGGCATGAGGTAATCAAGGTTATGAAAAACAAGGATCTGAATCCAAGACTACTCTACCCAGCAAGGCTACCATTCAAATTAGAAGGTCAAATAAAGAGCTTCTCAGACAGAAAAAGGCTAAGGGAATACATTAGCACAAAACCAGTACTGCAAGAAATGTTAAAAGAACTGCTGTAATTAGCAGGAGAAACAGGAAGAAAAATAGAACCACACTAAACAAAAATGGCAATAAATAAATACATATCAATAATCACCTTAAATGTAAATTAATTGAATGCTCCCATTAAAAAAAAATACAGAATAGCTGATGGATAAGAAAGTACAACTCATCTATATGTTGTTTACAAGAGACACACCTCACAAAAAAAGACTTATATAAGTTGAAATTGAAGGGATGGAAAAAAATCTTCCAGGCAAATGGTAAAAAAGGGAAAAAAAAGCTGGGGTAGCAAAACTAATACCTGACCAAATAGATTTTAAAATGAAGGCCATAACTAGAAACAAAGAAGGCCACTACATAATATTGAAAGGATCTATCCAACAGGAGATATAACCTTGATAAACATATATGCACCAATATAGGAGCATCAAAACATATTAAAAATCTTCTGGAGGATTTCAAAGGAGAAATTGATAGCAATACAATCATAGCAGCGTACTTCAACACCCCACTGACATCACTGGATAGATCTTCCAGACAAAAAATTCACAAAGAAATAAAGACTCTAAATGAAGAACTAGACCAAATGGATTTAATAGATATCTACAGAGAATTACACCACAAAACTACAGAATTCACATCCTTCTCAAGTGCACATGACACATTCTCAAAGATAGACCACATGTTAGGACACAAACTAAGTCTCTCCACGTTAAAGAAGATTGAAATCATCTCAAGCATCTTCTCAGATCAAAACGGCATGAAACTAGAAATCAATTGCAACAAGAACATGCAAAGACATTTGAACACATAAAAGCTAAATAGCATATTATTAAACAAATAGCATGTTATTACTGAGGAGATCAAGGACAAAATTAGAAACTTCCTGGAAACAAATGAAAATGAACACACAACAACACAATATCAATGCGATACAGCAAAAGCAGTTCTAAAAGGGAAGTTCATAGCACTACAAGCCTACCTCAAGAAACAAGAAAAATCTCTAATAGACTATCTAACCTCACAACTTAAAGAACTAGAGGGCAAACAAAAAGAAACCGACAGAGCAAGTAGAAGAAAGAAAATAGTAAAGATCAGAGCAGAAATAAACAACATAGAGACCAAAAAAAAAATTCAAAGGATCAATGAAACAAAGAAGTGGTTTCTTGAAAAGATAAACAAGAGTGAGGGACCCTTAGCTAGACTCACTAGAAAACAAAGAGAGAGAACCCAAATACACAAAATCAGAACTGAAAGAGAAGTAACAACTGACACCACAAAAATACAAATGATAGTTATCAACTACTATGAACAATTATATGGCAACAAATTTGACAATCTAAGCAAAATGGACAAATTTCTAGACACACAGTTTCCAAAAACTGGACCAGAAAGAGATAGAAAACTTGAACAGACCAATAACAACAGAAGAAATTGAAGATGTAATCAAGACTCTCCCAGCAAACAAAAACCCAGGCAGAGATGGCTTCTTGAGGGAGTTTTACTGAACATTCAAAGAAGAACTAACACCCATTCTCCTCAAACTATTTGAAAAAATTCAAGGAGAAGGAAGACTTCCAAACTCGTTTAATAAAGCCAGCATAATTCTAATTCCAAAACAAGAAAAAGACACTACAAAAAAAGAAAACTACAGGCCAATATCCTTGATGAACACAGATGTCAAAATCCTGAACAAAATACTAGCAAATCGGATCCAGCAATACACCAAAAAAATTATTGACCATGACCAAGTGGGATTCATTCCAGGGATGCAAGGCTGGTACAATATTCGCAAATCAATAAATGTGATAAACCACATAAATAAAATAAAAAATAAAAACAATATGATCATATCAATAGATGCCGAAAAAGCCTTTGACAAAATCCAGCATCCATTTTTGATAAAAACACTCAGCAATGTGGGAATAGAGGGATTATATCTTGACATAATAAAGGCCATACATGAGAGCCCTACATCCAACACCATACTCAATGGGCAAAAATTAAAGCATTTCCCATAAGAACAGGAACAAGGCAAAAATGCCCACTTTTGCCATTCTTATTTAACATAGCACTGGAAGTCGTAACCACAGCAATCAGACAGAGAGAAAAAATAAAAGGGATCCAAATTGGAAAGGAGGAAGTGAAACTGTCATTATTTGCAGATGACATGATAATATACATAGAAAACCCCAAAAACTCCATCAGTAATTTACTAGAGTTAATAAATGATTTTGGCAAAGTAGCAGGATACAAAATTAACGACAAGAAATCAATGGCATTCTTATACACCAATGATCAACTCACAGAAAGAGAAACTGAGAAAACAATCCCATTTACCATTGTGGCAAAAAAATTAAGATACCTAGGAATAAACTTAACCAGAGAAATAAAGGACCTATTCACAGAAAACTACAGGTCATTGAAAAAAGAAATAGAGGAAGATATAAGAAAGTGGGAGCACAAACCCTCTTCATGGATTGGAAGAATGAACATCATTAAAATGTCCATACTACCCAAAGCAATCTATAGATTCAATGTAATCCCCATCAAAATACCAACGACATACTTCACATAACTAGAACAAATACTTCAAAAGTTCATATGGAACCAAAAAAGACCTCGAATAGCCACAGCAATCTTGAAAAAGAAGAACAAAGTGGAAGGGATCACATTATCAGATTTCAGGTTATACTACAAGCCACTGTAATCAAAACAGCCAGGTACTAGCACATGAACAGGCATATAGACCAGTGGAATAGAACAGAGAACTCAGAAATGGACCCAAGGCAATATGCTCAGTTAATATTTGACAAAGGTGGCAAGAGCATACAGTGGAGTAAGGACAGCCTCTTTAATAAATGGTGTTGGGAACATTGGACAGCTACATGCAGAAAAATGAAACTAGACCATCAACTTACACCCTACACAAGAATAAACTCAAAATGAATAAAAGACTTACATGTGACTCATGAATCCATAAAAATCCTAGAAGAAACTGTAGGCAACAAAATCTCAGACATCATATGCAGCAGAATTTTCACTGATACATCACCTAAGGCAATAAAACCAAAGGAAAAAAAGAACACATGTGACTACATTAAACTCAAAAGCTTCTGCACAGCAAAAGATACAATCATCAAAATGAAAATACTACCCACTTTATGGGAGAGCATGGTTGCCAATGATATATAAGATAAGGGTTTAATTTCCAATATATATAGAGTGCTCATACAACTCCACAAAAGGAAGACAAAGAGCCCAATTAAACAATGGGCAGAGGAACTAAATAAACACCTCTCCAAACAGGACATACAAATCAAATGGCTAAGAGACATATGAAGAAATGCTCAACATCACTAATCATCAGAGAGATGCAAATTAAAACAACAATGAGGTATTCTGACCTCACACCTGTCAGAATGGCCACCATCAACAAATCATCAAACTACAAGTGTTGGCAAGGGTGTGGAGAAATGAGACTCTAGTACACTGCTGGTGGGAATGCAGACTGGTGCAGCCACTATGGAAAACAATATGGTGTTACCTCAAAAAATTAAAAATTGAACTTCCATTTGACCCAGTGATCCCACTTGTAGGAATATACCCTAAGAAGCCTGAAACACCAATCAGAAAGAATATATGTACCCCCATGTTTGTAGCAGCACTATTTACAATAGCTAAGGTCTGGAAACAGCCCAAGTGTCCATCAGTAGACAAATGGATAAAAAACTGTGGTATATATACAGAATGGAGTATTATGCAGCTGTAAGAAAGAAAGATCTGTTACCCTTTGAGATGACCTGGAGGCACCTGGAAAGTATTATCTTAAGTAAAACAAGCCAAACAGAGAAAGTCAAGTATCATATGATCTCACTTATTTGTGGAATATAATGAACATAACAGTCTGAGGAATGGGAAGTGGAAGTGAGGTATAAACTGACAATCCGCCCTGGCCAGTTTGCCTCAGCGGTTGGAGCGTCGGCTTACGGTCCGGAGAGACCCGGGTTCGGTTCCTGCTAAGGGCACGTACTTCGGTTGCAGTTTGTTCCCGGCCCTGGTTGGTCATGCGGGTGGCAGCCACTCGATGTGTCCCTTCACGTCGATGTTTCTTTCTCTCTCTCCCTCCCACTCTATCTGTACAAAAAATGGAAAAATATCCTCGGGTGAGGATAAAAAATAAATAAACTGACAATCCCCTGAAGAGGGAGTGGTGGGGAAGAGATTAACCACAGAACTTATATGCATGTATGCATGAACAATGGACATGGACAACAAAGCTGGGGACAGGGCATGAAGGGAGGGAGAGGGGGGATTCAGTGGGGGGAAAAGGAGAAACATCTGTAGCAAAAATTAATTAATAAAAAATAAATAAATAAAATTTAAAAAAATAAAAAGCATATTCTAATTTTTAAAAAATGTTTGAATGTCTGAATACTTACATATTTTATCTTAATAACAAATAGTGTCTTGGACTTTAAATAGTGGTTATATTTTTCAAAGCTTTATCAGTCTATTTGGAAAATTATAGTACACATTTTTTTTTTTTTAATTTTGGTAGAGTCCAATTTATTAATTTTTTATTTTACATATTTTGCCCTGGTGTCTTTTTGTTGTTGTTATTGAAAGTATTAGAGATTTTTTCCATTGACTCCCTCCATCCTGCTCCCATCCCCCTCCTGCCTTCTCTAGCCTAGTGCCCATGTCAGCTGGTTGTGCATATATGCATATAAGTTTTTTGGTTTATCTTTCTGTCCCCTTCCACCCTTCATTCCTCTGAGGTTTGTCAGTCTGTTCCCTACTTCCATAATTCTGGATCTCTTTTGGTCAATAGCTTATCTTTTATTTAGATTTTAGATATAAGTGTGGTCATGTAATTTCTTTTTCCCTCTGACTGGCTTATTTTGCTTAGCTTAATTCTCTCCACGTCCCTCCATGTCATCTCAAAGTGTAAGAGATCTCTTTTTCTTACAGCTGTATAGTTTTCCGTTGTGTTAATGTACGACAGTTTGTTTAACCACTCATCTACTGATGGACACTTGGGTTGTTTTCAAGACTGTAGCTATTGTAAATAGTGCTCTTATGAACATAGGGGTGCATATATTCTTCCTGATTGGTGTTTCAGACTTCTTAGAATATATTCCAAGTAATGGAATCACTGGGTCAAATGCCAGTTTAATTTTTTTATTTTTTGAGGAAACACCATATTGTTGTTTATAGTGCCTGCAAGAGTCTGCATTCCCACTAGCAGTGTACTAGTCTCCTTTTCTCCACACCCTCACCAGCACTTGTTGTTTGATGATTTGTTGATGGCAGCCATTCTGACAGGTGTGAGGTAATACTTTATTATTGTTTTAATTTTCATCTCTCTGATGATTAGTGGCATTGAGCATTTCTTCGTATATTTCCTGGCCTTTTGTATGTCCTGTTTGGAGAAATGTCTATTCAGGTGCTCTCCTCATTTTAATTGAATTATTTTCTTCCTTTTGTTGAGTTGTATAAGTACTCTATAAATTTTTTAATATTAACTCTTTATCCAATGTATTGTTGGAAAATATGTTCCCCCAGAGACTGGATTCCTTTTTTATTCTGATGCTGGTTTCTTTTGCTGTGCTGAAGCTTTTAAGTTTGATGTAGTCTTATTTATTTATTTTTTCTTCATTTCTCTTTCTCTAGGCAATGTATCATAAAAATTTCACTACATGTGATGTCTGAGATTGTTTTGCCTTCATTTTCTTCCATTTTTTAAAATAATTTTATGGGTTACATTTAAGTCTCTTATCCATTTGGAGTTTATTTTTGTGCATGCTGTAAGTTGACGGTCTAGCTTTATTTTTTTGGCATGTAGCTATTCAATTTTCCCAACACCATTTATTGAAGAGGCTGTCTTTACTCTGCTGTATGGTCTCACCACCTTTGTGAAATTTAATTGAGCATAAAGACTTGGGTCAATTTTTGGTTCTCTGTTCTGTTTCATTGATCTATTTGCCTGTTCTTTTGCCAGTACCAGGCTGTATTTATTACAGTGGCTTTATAGTATAACCTGATATCAGGGATTTTGATCCCTTCTACTTTGTTCTTCTTTTTCAAGATTGCTGTGGATATTTGAGGTCTTTATTGGTTTAATATAAATTTTTGGAATGTTTGTTCTAGATCTGTGAAATATGCTATTGGTATTTTGATGGAAATTGCATTGAATCTAAGATTGCTTTGGCTAGTATGGACATTTTGCTGATGTTAATTTTTCCAATCCATAAACATGGTATATGTTTCCACGTTTTTATATATTTCTCTATTTATTTTTTCAATGTCCTGTAGTTTTCTGCAAAGGGGTCCTTTACTTTTTTGGTTAAGTTTTTTTCAAGGCATCTTAGTTTTTTTGCCAAAATGGTAAATTAGATTTTTTTTTTTTAGTTTCTCTTTCTGTGAGTTTATTATTGGTGTGTAAGAGTGCCATTGATTTCTTGATGTTAACTTTGTATCCTTCTACTTTGCCAAACTCATTTATTAAACCTAGTAGATTTTTGATGGAGTCTTTATAGTTTTCTCTATACAGTGTTATGTCATCTGCAAATAATGACAGTTTCACTTCCTACTTTCCAATTTGGATCCCTTTTATATTTTTTCACATCTAATTGTTGTGGGTACGACTTCCAGGACTATGTCAAATAAGAGTGGTAAAAGTGTATTGTTCCTGTTTATAAGGAAAGTGCTTTTAGTTTTTGCCCATTGCGTATGTTGGCTGTAGGTTTTGGCCTTTATTATACTGAGATATAATCTCTCTATTCTCACATTGCTGAGTGTTTTTATCAGAAATGGGTGTGAATTTTGTGTTGTGTTATTATTTTTATTGGTTACTAGGAAGTTTTTAATTTCTTCCTTGATCTCTTTGGAAACTCATTTATTGTTTAATAACATGCTATTTAGCATTAATGTGTTTGAATGTTTTTGCATGTTTATGTTGTAATTGAGTACTAGTTTCATGCCATTGTGATTTGAGCAGATGCTTGTTATGATTTCAATCTTCTTAAATTTGTAGAGACTTACTTTGTGTCCTAACATATGGTCTATCTTCAATAATGTCCCACATTCACTTTAGAAGAATGTATATTCTTCAGCTTGGGGGTGAAATGTTCTGTAATTATCAATGAAGCCCAAATGATCTAGTTTGTCATGTAAGGAATCTGTGTTCATGTTAATCTTTTTGTATATAAAATCTATCCACTGGTGTCAGTAGAGTGTTAAAGTCACCCATTATACTTATATTACCTGTCCCTTGAAGTCCTCCAGAAAATTTTAATGTATTTTGGTGCTCCTGTATCTGGTGCATATATGTTTATCAGGGTTATATCCTATTTTATTAATCTTTTTAATAGTATGTAGTGACCTTCTTTGTCTCTAATTATGGCCCTTGTTTTGAAGTCTATCTTATCAGACATGAGTATTGCTACACCAGCTGTTTTTTCATTTCCATTTACTTGGAAAAATTTTTCCACCCTTCACTTTTATTCTGTGTGTCTTTGGTTGTGAGGTGGTCTCTTGTAGACAGCATATATATGGGTTGTGTTTTTTTATCCAATCAGCTACCTGATGTCTTTTGATGGAAACATTTCAGCTATTTACATTTAAGGTTATTATTGACAGTGACTTATTAGTTGCCATTTTTATTTTATGACTGTGTATCTCTCTCTTTCTCTATTTCTTCTTTTTACTGCAGTCCCTTTGGCATTTTTTGCAGTGCTGGTTTGGTCGTGATCAATTTCTTTAGCTTTCTTATTGTTTGTGAAGCTCTTTATTTCTTCTTCATTTTTGAATGATAGCTTTGCTGGATAGAGTAGTCTTGAATTCAGACCCTTGCCTTTCATTACTTGGTATACTTTATGCCATTCCCTTCTGGCCTGCAGTGATTCTATTGATAAATCAGCTCACAGTCTAATGGGAGCTCCCTTGTAGGTAACTTTCTGTCTCTCTCTTGCTTCCTTTAACATTCTTTGTCATTATTGTTTGCCATTTTAATTATAATGTGTCTAGCTTTGGGTCTTTTTGAGTTCATCTTGCTTGGAACATTCTGTGTTTACTGGACTTGTGTGACCTTTTCCTTCACCACATTAGGGAAGTTTTCTGTGATTTCTTCAAACAGGTTCTCTATTCCTTTCTCTAATCTAATGTAAAAAAATTCACATCATAGGGGTACCAGAAGGAGAAGTCCCTCCTTCTGGTATCCCTATGTTCTGGTACCCCTATGATGCAATATATATATATATATATATATTTTTTTTTTTACATTTTGTATTCTCCCAAAACTTCCTTAAACTCTCCTCTTGCTTTTTAATTTTTTTCCCACTTGATGTTCTATTGGAGTGTTTTTTCTCTCTTCTTTCTCTCTCTCTTTCTTTTCTTTCTTTCTCTTTCTTTCTTTCTTTCTTTCTTTCTTTCTTCCTTTCTTTCTTTCTTTCTTTTATCCTCACTCGAGGACATTTTTTCATTTTTTATTCTGACAGAGTGGGAGGGAGAGAGAAAGAGAGAGAGAAACATCGACGTGAAAGGGACACATCAAGTGGCCACCTCCCGCATGACCCCAACCAGGGCTGGGGACAAACTATAACTGAAATATATGCCCTTAGCAGTAATTGAACCTGGGTCTCTCTGGACTGCAGGCCAACACTCTAACTGCTGAGCCAAACTGGCCAAGCTAGGTTTTTTTTCTATCTTGTCTTCCAACTCACTGATTCTGTCTTCAGCTTCTTCTAATCTACTATTGAATCCTTCTAAGGTATTTTTTATAATAGCTATGCCATTATTTCCTCTTGATTTTTATGCATAGTTTCTACCTCTTTTTTTAACCTGATGTAGTTCCCACTGAGCTCTTCATAATTCTTATTAAGTTGCTTGTAGTTCTCACTAAATTGTTTGAGCACCCTTAAAGTCGTTGCTTTGAATTCTTTATCTGATAAGTTGCTTTCTTCCATTTCATGTAGTTCCTATTCTGGTGATTCCTCTTTTTCTTTCATTTTGGTGTTGTTTCTTTCTCTCACCATTTTAGCAGTTTGGCAGTTACAGGCCTGGTTTAGAATTGTTGAAATGTGTAGGTAGGTTGGTGTGTATCAAATAAGGTTGCTGTGCTCCCAGACTGTTTTGGTGTGTGGCGCATTTGACTGCTGTTGGTCCTGGAGGATTGACAGCTGGTAGCTGGTATTGGTCTGTCATGATAGGCACTCCTGGTGTGCGTGGGAACAGTTGGTGCACTGCTGAGGTGTGTGGGTCTCGCTGGGACACTGTGTGGATACATGGGTTTCACTGGAGTGATGCTGGGGTATGCTGTTGCCTGGTGGGGCTCAGCTCCTGATCAGTTGCTGCTGATGCTGCTGGGGGTGAGAGTCAGCTCCCGGTTTGTGCTGTTACTGCTGCTGCTGTTGCCAGGGGGTTCTTTCAGCTCCCAATCCTCTGCTGCTGTTGGGTGCTGAGCATGCTGAGTTTCTGGGACTTTGCTGCTGCTGGGGAAGAGGCTGCACTCCAAATCCATTGCTGCAGTTATGAGTGGTGAATCTCAGCTGCCTGAGCCTTGCTGCTGCTTGGGCAGGGCACCACTCCTGATCAGCCTCTTCTGATGCTGCTGGGGTTGGGTCTCAGCTGCTGATCTGTGCTGCTGCTTTCTGTGGATGGATGTCTGCTCCTGAGCCTCTGTTGCTGAAGATCTGTCTCTGTTCTTGAGCTTCAGCTGCTGTTGGGGTTGGGGCTCCACCCCTGCGCAGTCACTGCAGCTGTGGGAGACAGTGCTGGGGTTGGTGCTTAGCTCTGATTAGGCTGGTGCTGTGTGGGATAGTGCTCGGCTCCAATCAGGCTTTTGTTATGAGGGATGGTGCTGGCTGTGATCAGGCTGCTGCTGTGGGGGATGATGCTTAGCTCCAGCCAGCTGCAGCTATTGCGGGAGGCACCTCAGTACTGCTGCTACTGTGCACTGGTCCACGTTGACACAGCAAGATCTGCTGGTCTGATGGTGCAAGGCTCACTGGTGGACTCTGGTCGCTCAGCCCTCATGCCTCCTCCCAGAGAAGCCCAGGGATCTTCCAAAATGTCAGGACCTTCTGGCCATGCAGGGACAAGCGCTCTAACAAGCTGCTTATTGTGGTAGCCAGCTGCTTCCAGAGAAGCCCAGGGATCTTCCAAAATGTCAGGACCTTCTGGCCATGCAGGGACAAGCGCTCTAACAAGCTGCTTATTGTGGTAGCCAGCTGCTTCTTGTTCACAGCACGAGAACCCTGTACCCATTTCTGCACAGCTCGAGGTTGCTCATCCACACTCATGTCTACTCATACTCTCTATCGCACTCACACACTCACCCTTGCTCCACTCCTGCCTGCCATCATCTTCCTATGTCCACTTCCACATTTTTATATCTTCTTTTATTTCTTTTTTCAATGTCTTGTAGTTTCCTGAGAACAAGTCTTTTACTTTCTTGGTTCAGTTTATTCCTAGGTAACTTAATGTTTTAGTTGTTGAAATGGTAAATAGGATTGCTTTCTAGTTTCTCTTTCTGTGTGTTCATTATTAGTGTGTCAAAAATCTAATAATTTCTGGATGTTGAGTTTGTATCCACTACTTTGCCAAATTCATTTATTAACTCTAGTAATTTTTTTGATGGAGGCTTAAGGGTTTTCTATGTACAATATCATGTGATCTTCAAATAATCATGGTTTCACTTCCTCCTTTCCAATTTGGATACCTTTTATTTTTTCTTCTTGTCTGATCACTGTGACTAAGACTTCCAGTACTATGTTGAATAAGAGTGGTAAAAGTAAACATTCTGTCTTGTTCCTGTTTATATGGGAAACACTTTTAGCTTTGCTTATTGAGTATGATGTTGGCTGTATGTTTGTTATATATAATCTTTATTTGGTTGAGGTATGATCTGTCTATTCCCATTTAGTTGAGAATTTTTATAAAAAATGAGTGCTTGGCCCTGGTCAGTTTGGCTCAGCGGTTAGAGCATCAACCCACAAACCAGAGAGACCTAGGTTCAATTCCCGCTAAGGGTGCATACTTCAGTTGCAGTTTGTCCTCAGCCCCGGTTGAGGTCGTGTGGGTGACAAACAGTCAATGTGTCTCTCTCACATCAATGTTTCTCTCTCTCTCTTCCTCCCTCTCTCTCTCCCACTCTATCTAAAGATAATTCAAAAATGTCCTTGAATGAGGATAAATAAAAAAAGGGTGCTTGATTTTGTCAAAAAAATTATATGATCATATAATTTTAATATTTTATTTTGTTTATGTGGTGTACCACATTTATTGGTTTGTATATGTTGTACCAGCCTTGCATCTTAGGGATGAATCCCAGTTGGTTGTGGTGTATAATTATGTTTACATTGTTGGATCCAATTTGGCAAAAAAAATTTTGACGATTTTGGCAGCTATGTTCTTCAGGGATATTGGTCTGTATTTTTTGTTCTTTGTAGTTTATTTATCTGCTTTAGGGATTTGGATTATGCTGGGCCCATAAAAAACAGTTTCAAAGCCTTCCTCTTGAAGTTTTTGGACTAGTTTTAGAAGAATAGGTGTTTGTTCTTCGAATGTCTGGAATACTTCCTTGTGAAGCCATACAAACAAAAAGTTTTGTTTGTTGGGAGTTTAATGATTACTGTTTCTATTTCCTTAGTTGTTATTGGTCTGTTCAGGTTATCTTACTTTTCCCAGTTGAGTATTGGAAGACTGTATACTTCTTGCAATTTATCCATTTTCCTAGGTTGTAAAATTTGTTGGCATATAATTGTTCATAGTATTTTCTTACAATCTTTTATATTTCTGTGGTTTCAGCTGTTATTTCATCTCTTTCATTTCTTATTTTATTAATTTGGATCCTCTATCTTTGTTTCTTGGTGAATCTGGATAAAGGTTTATCAACCTTGTTTATCTTTTAAAAGAACCAGATCTTGGTTTTACTGACCATTTTTTATTGTTTTGTTTTTGTGGGTTTTTTGTTTTTTGTTTTGTCTTTACATTATTTATTTATGTTTTGATCTTTATTATTTTCTTTCTTCTAATTCTGAATTTTTCTTTTTTTCTTGGTAAGTCTAGCTATAGGCTGATCAATCTTGTTTGTCTTTTCAAAGAACCAGCTCTTTGTTTCATTGATCTTTTGAATTGATTCTTGTGTTTTTAGTTTTTTTAAGTTCTCACTTGAGATATTTTTCAATTTATTTTCAGATAGAGTGGAAGGGTCACATGATATTGTACATAGAAAAACCTAAAGCCTCCATCAAAAAAATTACTAGAGTTAATTAATGAATTTGGCAAAGTAGTGGATACAAACTCAACATCCAGAAATTATTAGATTTTTGACACACTAATAATGAACACACAGAAAGAGAAACTAAAAAGCAATCCTATTTACCATTTCAACAACTAAAACATTAAGTTACCTAGGAATAAACTTAACCAAGACTCTTTGGTCTGTGGACTAATGCTCTAACCAGTGACTCAATCCGACCAGTGCTGAATTGTTTTTTAGTCTGTATGTCATTTGTTTCTGTTCTGACCTTTACTATTTTTTTTCTTCTACTTGCTCTGGGTTTTTTTGTTTGTTTGTTTTTTGTTTTTTTTTTTTTACTTTGTAGTTCTTTAAGTTGTAGGGTTAGATAGACTATTAGAATTTTTTTTTTCTTCTTGAGGTAGTCCTGTAATGCTATGAATTTCCTTCTCAGGACTGCTTTTGCTGCATCCCATAGATTTTGTGTTGATGTGTGTTCATTTTCATTGATTTCTAGGAAGTTTTTTATTCTTCTTTAATATCCTTGGTAATTCATTCATTGCTTAATAACATGCTATTTGGCTTCCATGTGAAAGTTTTTGTTGTAATTAATTTCTAGTTTCATGCCATTGTAATCTCAGAAGATGCTTGATATGGTTTCATCTTCTTGAACTTGTAGAGACTTAGGATGTGTCCTAACATGTGCTCAATCTCTAAAATGTCCCATGTGCTGTTAAGAAGAATGTCTATTTGGCATTTTGGGTGTAATTTTCTGTAAATATCTATTAAATTCATTTGATGTAGTGCATCATTTAGAGTCTCTGTTGTTAACTATTTGTTTAGAGGATATATCCAGTGATGTCAGCAGGTTGTTTAAGTTTACTGCTATGATTGTATTGCTGTCAATATCTGCTTTGAAGTCCTCTAGAAGTTTTTAAATATATTTTGGTGCCTCTATATTGGGTGCATATATGTTTACAAAGGTTATATCCTTCTGTTGGATGGATCCTTTCAATATTATGTAGTGGTCTTGTCTCCTGTTATGGCCTTTATTTTGAAGTCTACTTGATCAGAAATGTGTATTGCTACCACAGCTTTCTTTTTCTCATTTCCATTTGTTTCAAAAAATTTTTCCACTCCTTTACTTTTTGTCTCTCAATTTTTATTAATTTGTTTTTGTTGTAGATGCCATTCCTTCTCTTTCAACCTGTGTGAGTCTTCTGTTGTAAGGTGGGTCTCTTGAAAACTATATATATACACACCTATATATAACTATATATGTATAGTTATAATAGTTATATATATGTGTGTGTGTGTATATATATATATGTCATGCTTTCTTATCTATTCAGCTACTCTCTGTGTCTGATTGGTGCATTTAATTAATTTACATGTAATTATTTGTTGCCATTTTTATTTATTATTCTCATTTTTCTTTCTACATTTCTTCTGCTTATTACAGCAGTCCTTTTTAACATTTCTTTTTTTAACATTCACTGCTGGTTTGGTGTTATTATATTCCCTTAGCCTTTTATTTCTTTACTTTATTTTTGTCTGTGAAGCTCTTTATTTCACATTCTATTTTGAATGTTGACCTTGCAGAATACAGTCATCTTGGATTCAGGTGCTTGTTTTTCATTATTTTTAATACTACAGCCATTACCATCAGGCTTGTAGTGTCTCTGTTGAGATAAGTGGCTGATAGTTTTATGGGGGCTTTTTTGTAAGGATCAAACTAAAAAGCACCTTAAATGTGTGTGTGTGTGTGTGTGTGTGTGTGTGTATCAGCATCAATACTGATAAAAGCACCAGCCTCAACAAAGAGATGAAAAGATAAATAAACCAAACACACACACACACACACACACACACACACACACACTAGAGTTGTGAGTAAAAGGGTTAGGAAAGGGGAAAATTGAATTAAAAATAAAATTTAATAAAAACACACTTCAGTACAATCACCACAGCAACAACACAAAACCTTGGATCTGCTATTTATGGAATCAAATGAACTTTGCTCTGATGTTGTTGGATATAGTCCCTTGGGTGTGAATCCCTGTCTTCTTGGGCAATTCTCTTGTGCAGGCCAATGTGAATTGCTGTTTCTGCCTGGCCCTGGGTCTCATGGTTGAAGCCCTACAGGGCAGAATCCCAGGTAGTCCTACAAGTGGGGCTTTTCTAGCCCAGAGGCTGAGTCACCTTCAGGGCTCACCAGTTGTATGTAATTGCTCTTGGCTGCTTTCCTTCCCCCATGGTACTGGGTTCTGCAGAGGACCATCCAGTCAGGGTGGTTTAAATATATTTGTTTTGGGGGTGATGCTTGTAGCTTAGAGGAGAGGCAGGCAGTATCTTCCTCTCCTTCCACTGTCTCAACTCTGCCTGGGTTGCTGGCACCCTCTGGTTGCCACTGCAAGCAAGAGAGAACAGAAAAAAAAATAAAATTTCCTGTTTGACACTCTAATATTTCAGCATAGCCAGCTCTTGCTGGACAGGGCCACCAATTTCCAGCCTAGAGCTGTTCTGCAGGTGGCAAAAGGGGTGCCTCCTCTTTACTGGAGGTGGGGAGAAATAAGCCTCTTTCCCCAGGCACTCTGGCTAGCCCCCATCAAATTTCTTTCAGCAAATACCCAGCCCCTCAGACTCAATGCTGTGTGATCTACTCAGAACCTTCCTCAGGTGTACCATTCTGCTTTGTCGCCTCTTTGGCTCTCACATTTGGAATGAGCTTTCCAGGCTGGTGCCACAACCATGCACTGGCTTTTAACATGAAATAGTGCTGAGTCCCCTTTGTGAGCTGAATCACCTCTGATTCCCACCCTCCAATGCTCTGTGGGCTCCTCTTCCCTTCTCTGTTGCTCTTGTTTGGGGATCTCTTTATGGGACTAAGTCACCCCTCTTCAAAGAGACAGAAGCTGCACCACTACACCTTCCCTAAATCTTCCCAGCTGCACTATGCAGGTGCACGAGTTCATTCACCCACTTTGTGTCTTCTGTCTCCTCTCCATGCTCCCCACTTGCAGTATTTCCAGTCAGTTATTTTCAGGTGTTTTTTTAAGTTGAATGCTCTGCAGTTTAGTCTCAATTCTGGTCCTGTGCTTAGAGCAAGCAGACAGAACTTCCTTAGGCTTCACCATCTTGCTTCCCTTCCTTTTTTTCTCTTTATGTAAAATTGGTGAAAGAAAATTATAATCAATTCCTTTCTTAGCTAATTTCTTCCTGAGAAAATTTTCTTTCTTTTAATTTGCTCCTACATATGTAGCTTTTGAAGATATGTCTGGTTTTGATTATACCATTACACAGCTGAATATGATGAATTCTTAAATGAAATATGCCACTCTCTAAAAATTTTCTCATGTACTTTCTCAGGTGTATAAAAAGACATTCCAAGGGTCTTTCACCAAAAATGTAGTCTTAATTGTTTCAGAAACTCTCTTGGAAACATCATGAAGGAATAGCCTTAGCTAGTTTCAGTTTTTATTTTCTTCTGGAAAGTTTGAATCTTATAACAGTGTCAAACTGAGAGAAATATGCTTGTACCTGGATTTTGTAAAGTGTAAGATGTAGGTGGCCCACAAAGATTACTCCATGAGTAAGTTTTTCTTTTTCTTGCTTCTGTTACTTGGTTATGCCTTGGGGAACATGAGCTATCACCTTGTGAAACTTGGCTTCTTCCTGTGGATTCAGGAATCGAAGCAGTGTGGTTGGGCCTGCAAAGACTGTCATGATGAAAGCATCCAAACCAAGGAGCTCCACATGGTGATCCCCCACAATAGCATGATTTTATGTCAAAAAACAAAAGGAATATAGCAGCTTGTAAACTTGTCTTCCCAGCTATGCTTAAGATCTTGGTCTCAATTTGACATTTCTTTTGGTGGCTTATTAATTTGCTACAGCGGTCCACAGGGATGACTATGTGCTTCACCACAGAATGCTCCAAATCACTGAGTAGACTTTGAGAGATTCTTTCACTATAGACAATTTGCCTAACTAGGACTTTTGTGGATTAAATGACCTTCTTCCTTGAATGTCACCCCTGAAATTAGTTCTCAAATACTGGCACCACTGTTTGGCCAGAATAATGAATCAAAAAGAGATATTGTTTTAAAAAAAAATTTCAAAATGGCAGCAGGGTGAATGGAAGCTACACAGACCATCTACCAGGACCAAACTAAAATTACAACAAAAATAAGGACAAATTGTCAGGAAAGAGCAAGAGAAAAGCAGTTTGGAGGACCATATAACCAGGGACACTCATTCAATCTTGGAAGGATTGCATAGGCATGAGAGGAAAGCTAGGAGCCCACAGAAATAGTGGACATAACTGCCAGCAGCGCCCTAGGGTTACACTCCCAAGAAGCTCCATAGAACAGAGCCAGGACAGGGGCTCAAATACCCACAGCCATTCACCTTGGTCTCCAGCAGAGGGAGGGTGGACAGGGCAGGAACTTTGTGGGGACACTCGGGATTTGGAGGGTGCTCAGAACTTTTGCTGAGTTGTAAACATGCAGGACTATGCTCATCTTACTTCTTCCAAGGGCTCTGGGGAAAGGTGGCAGCCCCTCCCTAGGAGATTCAACACCAACCAGTGGCCATTGAAATGCAAATTGAGGCCCATTAACAAAGAGCATCTGCCCCACCCTCAGAAATCCCCTTATGCTGAATACCTGAGAGAGTTTTTCATTCAACTCAGAAGCCAAGGCTCTTCAGAGAGCCACTTATGATAGCCTCCAGGCAAAGAGCTAGAGGATAACTGTACCATTCCTGGGTTAGCAACTCTAACCAGGAAAGTAAGACTTGATAGTGGTGTTTAACGTGGGTCCTCCCAGGCTCATCCAAACCCAGGAGAGGAGCCAAAAACAGAAGAACACAAATACCCACAGGAACAATTTGGGAGGCTCCACAGCCCACTGCAATGGCCAAAATAGTAAAACACAGAAAAAAAAAGCCAAATAAAAGAACAAGAGAACTCTACTGAAGAGGAGATAAATGAGGTGCAGTTAAGCAAGTTAACAGAACTAGAATTCAGAGCAATAATCTTGAGGAAGCCCAACAGCATATGTAGGGACATGAGCACCATGAGTAAAAACATACAAATGTTGAAAATCAACCAGTTTGAAATTAAAAACCACAAAAAGAAATGAAGAATGACATATCAAAAATAAAGAACATATTGGAAGGTTTAAACAGTAGAGAAAATTGAGGACCGGATCAGTGAATTAGAAGAAAAGATAGAAAAAAAATCAACCAAAGAGAAAACCAAAAGGAAAAAACAATTAAAAAACAGGAATACAACTTAAGAGAACTGTGGAACAACTGGAAATGTAATAATATTTGCATCATAGGAGTCCCTGAAAAAGAAGAAAATGAGCAAGGGTTAGAGAATATATTTAAAGAAACAGTGACAGAAAACTTCCCAAATTTCGTGAAGGAAGGAGGCATTCAAGTTCAAGAAGCACAGAGAGCCCCAAGTAAGAAGAACCCAAACAGGCCCACACCAAGACACATAGTAATTAAAATACTCAAAATTAAAGACAGAGAATCCTATAAGCAGCAAGAGATAAACAACTGGTTACCTACAAAGAAACCCCCATAAGGCTCTCAGCTGACTTCTCACAAGAAACACTACAGGCCAGAGGGAATGGAACAAAGTATTCAAAGTCATGAAAACAAGGATCTGAATCCCTGAATCCAAGACTATTCTACCCAGCAAGGCTATCATTCAAAATAGGTCAAATAAAGAGCTTCCCAGACAAAAAAGGCTAAGGGAATACACTAGCACCAAACCAGCACTGCAAGAAATGTTAAAAGGACTGCTGTAATTACCAGGAGAAAATAGGAAGAAAAATAGAAGCACACTAAACAAAAATGGCAATAAATAAGTACATATCAATAATCACCTTAAATGTAAATGGACTGAATGCTCCCATAAAAAGATACAGAGTAGCTGATTGGATAAGAAAGCATGACTCATCTATCTGTTGTTTACAAGAGACCCACCTCACAACAAAAGACACATAGATTGAAAGTGAAGGGATGGAAAAAAATCTTCCAAGCAAACGGAAAAGAAAAAAAAGCTGGGGTAGCAATACTCATATCTGATAAAATAGACTTCAGAATGAAGGCCATAATTGGAGAGAAAGAAGGCCACTACATAATATTGAAAGGATCTATCCAACAGGAAGATATAACCTTGATTAACATGTATGCACCCAATATAGGAGCAACAAAATATATTTAAAAACTTCTGGAGGACTTCAAAGGAGAGATCAATAGCAATACAGTCATAGCATGGGACTTCAACACCCCGCTGACATCGCTGGATAGATCTCTAGACAAAAAATTAGCAAGGAACCAGAGACTTTAAATGAAGCACTAGACCAAATGGATTTAATAGATATCTACAGAGAACTACTCCCAAAAACTACAGAATTCACATTCTTCTCAAGTGCACATGGGATATTCTCAAAGACAGACACATGTTAGGGCACAAACTAAGTCTCTACAAGTTCAAGAAGATTGAAATTATATCAAGCATCTTCTCAGATCACAATGGCATTAAATTACAAATCAATTTCAAGAAGAACATACAAAGACATTTGAACACATGGAAGCTAAATAGCATGTTATTAAACAATGAATGGGTCACCGAGGAGATCAAGGAAGAAATCAAAAACTTCCTGGAAACCAATGAAAATGAAGACACAACAACACAACATCTATGGGAAGCAGCAAAAGCAGTTCTGAGAGGGAAGTTAATAGCACTACAGGCTTACCTCAAAAAAGCAGAAAAATCTCTAATAGACTATCTAACCTCACAACTTAAAGAACTAGAGAGCAAACAAAAAGAAAACCCCAGAGCAAGGAGAAGGAAGGAAATAGTAAAGATCAAAGCAGAAATAAATGACATAGAGACAAAAAACAAAGCAAAAAAAAAAAAAAAAACAACAATTCAAAGGATCAATAAAACAAAGAGCTGGTTTTCCGAAAAGATAAACAAGATTAATGGACCCTTAGCTAGACTCACCAAGAAACAAAGAGAGAGAACCCAAATACACAGAATCAGAAATGAAAGAGGAGAGATAACAACTGGCACCACAGAAATACAAAAGATCGTTAACAACTACTATGAACAACTATATGGCAACAAATTCGACAATCTAAGCAAAATGGACAAATTTCTAAAAACACATAGTCTCCCAAAACTAGATCAGGAAGAGATAGAAAACTTGAACAGACAAATAACAACAGAAGAAATTGAAGATTTAATCAAGACTCTCCCAGCAAACAAAAGCCCAGTCCAAGATGGCTTCACGGGGAAGTTTTACCGAACATTCAAAGAAGAACTAACACCCATTCTCCACAAACTATTTCAAAAAATACAAGAAGAAGGAAGACTTCCAAACTCATTTTATGAAGCCAGCATAATTCTAATTACAAAACCAGAAAAAGACACAACAAGGAAAGAAAAGTACAGGCCAATATCCCTGATGAACATAGATGCCAAAATCCTAAACAAAATACTAGCAAATTGGATCCAGCAATACACCAAAATATTATCCACCATGACCAAGTGGGATTCATCCCAGGGATGCAAGGCTGGTACAATATTCGCAAATCCATAAACGTTATACACCACATAAATAAAATGAAGAATAAAAACCACATGATCATATCAATAGATTCTGAAAGAGCCTTTGACAAAATCCAGCATCTATTTCTGATAAAAACACTCAGCAGTGCGGGAATACAGGGATCATATCTAGATATAATAAAGGCCAAATATGAAAGACCTACAGCCAACATCATACTCAATGGGCAAAAACTAAAAGCATTTCCCTTAAGAACAGGAAAAAGGCAAGGATGCCCAATATCGCCACTCCTATTTAACATAGTACTGGAAGTCTTAGCCACAGCAATCAGACAGGAAGAAAAAATAAAAGGGATCCAAATTGGAAAAGAGGAAGTGAAATTATCATTATTTGCAAATGACATGATACTATACATAGGAAACCCCAAATACACCATCAAAAGTTTACTAGACTTAATAAATGAATTTGGCAAAGTAACAGGATACAAAATTAATGTCAAGAAATCAATGCTATTCTTATACACCAATGATGAACTCACAGAAAGAGAAACTAAGCAAAAAATCCCATTTACCATTGTGGCAAAAAAATTAAGATACCTAGTAATAAACCTAACCAAAGAAATAAAGGATCTATTCGCAGAAAACTACGGGTCACTGAAAAAAGAAATAGAGGAAGATATAAAAAAGTGGAAGCATATACCCTGTTCATGGATTGGGAGAATTAATATCATTAAAATGTCCATATTACCCAAAGCAATCTATAGATTCAACGCAAGACCCATCAAAATACCAACGTCATATTTCACAGAATTCGAACAATTATTTCAAAGGTTCATATGGAACCAAAAAAGGCCTCAAATAGCCACAGCAATCTTGAAAAGGAAGAACAAAGTTGGGAGGATCACAATACAAGATTTCGGGTTATACTACAAAGCAACTATAATCAAAACAGCCTGGTACTGGCACGAGAACAGGCATATAGACCAGTGGAACAGAACAGTGAACCCAGAAATGGACCCAAGGCAATATGCTCAATTAATATTTGACAAAGGTGGCAAGAGCATACAGTGGTGTAAGGACAGCCTCTTTAATAAATGGTGCTGGGAAAATTGGACAGCTACTTGCAGAAAAATGAAACTAGACCATCAACTTACACCCTACATGAGAATAAACTCAAAATGGAAAAAAGACTTAAATGTAACTCATGAATCCATAAAAATCCTAGAAGAAACTGTAGGCAACAAAATTTCAGACATCGTAAGCAGCAGAATTTTTACTGACACATCACCTAAGGCAATAGAAACAAAGGAGAAAATGAACACATGGGACTACATCAAACTCAAAAGCTTCTGCACAGCAAAAGATACAATCATCAAAATGGAAAGGCTACCCACTGTATGGGAGAGCATAATTGCCAATGATATATCAGATAAGGGGTTAATTTCCAATATATAGAGAGTGCTCATACAACCTCACAAAAGGAAGACAAAGAATCCAATTAAAAAATGGGCAGAGGAACTAAATAGACACCTCTCCAAACAGGACATACAAATGGCTAAGAAACATATGAAGAAATGCTCATCATCACTAATCATCAGAAAGATGCAAATTAAAACAACAATGAGGTATTCTGACCTCACACCTGTCAGAATGGCCACCATCAACAAATCATCAAACAACAAGTGTTGGCAAGGGTGTGGAGAAAAGGGGACTCTAGTACACTGCTGGTGGGAATGCAAACTGGTACAGCCACTATGGAAAACAATATGGTGTTACCTCAAAAAATTAAAAATTGAACTTCCGGTTGACCCAGTGATCCCACTTGTAGGAATATACCCTAAGAAGCCTGAAACACCAATCAGAAAGAATATATGTACCCCCATGTTTGTAGCAGCACTATTTACAATAGCTAAGGTCTGGAAACAGCCCAAGTGTCCATCAGTAGACAAATGGATAAAAAGGCTGTGGTACATATACAGAATGGAGTACTATGCAGCTGTAAGAAACAAAGACCTGTTACCCTTTGAGATGACATTGAGGCACCTGGAAAGTATTATCTTAAGTAAAACCAGCCAAACAGAGAAAGTCAAGTGTCATATGATCTCACTTATTTGTGGAATATAATGAACATAACAGTCTGAGGAATGGGGTAGTCCCAAAGACGTGGAAGTGAGGTATAAACTGACAATCCCCTGATGGGGGAGTGGCGGGGAAGAGATAAACCACAGAACTTATATGCATGTATGCATGAACAATGGACATGGACAACAAAGCTGGGGACAGGGCATGAAGGGAGGGAGAGGGGGGATTCAGTGGAGGGAAAAGGAGAAACATCTGTAGCAAAAATTAATTAATAAAAAAATAAAAAATAAATAAAGAAAATAGAAAAGAAAAGTTAAATACCACATGGGTTAATGATTAGATGTATAAAATATAATCATTTAAATAAATATGTGCATAACCTCAGGGTAAACAACACTATTCTATGTATGACATCAGAAACAGAAGACAGATGGGAAATGACTGGCTCTTTCTGTGGCCAAAACAAAAAACAAGAAAAATGTAAAAATCTGGAATAATATACCACAAATGCAAAAGCAATCCTCACAACCAAAGGCCAGAGAAAGACAACATCCCTGTGATGCATAAATTTCTAAATAATTAATGATATTAAAATTACAAAATGCAAACACATGCAGTTCCAATGAGAGGCAACACATACGTCAGTACGTCAGAGATGTCCGACCCTCATGATGGGGACACATGCACATGTGAACACTGTGGAGAGCACATTGTCACCAGCAGACTAGCAGGGTTCTAGTCTGGTGGCAACCAGCCCTGGAAAGCATGTGAAAAATCAGAGACCCCAGCAGATTTCTCACAGTGTATAAAGACCCTCCTTTCTAAAAGAACATTGTGCTAGACCCCTCAAAGTTTCATAGGTACACACCTTTACCAAGCAGTGCTCATCTTAAAAGTTTTCACAGAAACTATTTTATAATTTTTCAAAGATATATTTTCAAGACATTTTGTCTTGAATACAAAGGTCTATTTTCAAGACATCAAGACATTCACAGCACTGGTTGAAATAGCAGGGAACTGAAAAGAACACTAATGCCCATGGAGAGGGGTTGG
Source organism: Molossus molossus (assembly GCF_014108415.1). Classification (NCBI taxonomy): domain Eukaryota; kingdom Metazoa; phylum Chordata; class Mammalia; order Chiroptera; family Molossidae; genus Molossus; species Molossus molossus. The sequence goes on along the minus strand of NW_023425377.1, from coordinate 54,133,049 downwards.
CATCCATCAATCCTGGTAGGATGTCAACAAGTGAAGCTGTACAGGGGTTAAATTGGTACAAAGAAAGACCTCAGGGGTCCAACTGTGTAAATCCAGGGTTCCATCTCTAAGGTCACATATATGAGATATCAACAGGTGAATGCGTATATAGGAAGGTGAATCTTCATTGAATCTGATTCTTCTCACTGATTTGGCCTGTGCAGAAGACAATGTAACCTGGAGAAAAGCCATGAGTTACTGTAAGCTTAACCATGTAGGGACTCCAATTGCAGCAGCATTACAGTTATAGTTCTATTGCTTGAGCAAACCAACCCATCCCCTGGTAACTCTTGATATGCAACTCTTGGTATGCAACTCTTGATATGGTAGATGCCTTTTTCTCTATACCTTTTAACTAAAAAGGTCACTAATACACCTTCACTGTCCTACTTCAGAGAGCTGCCCCATGTCATAATTCAGTTCACAGAGATCTTGCCTGACTTTCCCTTACAAAAGATTCCATTACAATGATAACAATATTTTGATTGGCTCTAATTAGCAAAAAGTACAAAATCGTCTAAACTTATTGATAAGACATTTGCATGTCAGAGGATGGCAAATATGCCCAACAAAAATTCAAGGGTCTTCTTTCTCAGTAAAAGTTCCAGGGTTCCAGTGGTGTGGGGCATGATGAAGTATCCTTCCAAGGTGAAAGACACATTGTTGCATCTGGCAACAATGTAAGAAAGAGACTCAAGGCTGGTCTGGGTCCCTTTGAATTTGGAGGAAACATATTCCTCATTTGAGTGTAGAGCTCTGGCCCATTATTGAGTGATTCAAAAAGTTTCTAGTGTTGAGTGGGGCCCAGAATAAAAGAAGGTTCCACAGCAGGTCCAGGCGGCCATGCCTGCCACTCAGGCCACATAATCCAGCAGATCCCGTTGTGCTTCAAGTGTCAGTGCTGGGTAGAGTTACTGCTGTTTGGAGTCTTTGACAGACCCTATGGGTCAGGAGTGGGAAACATCCAGCCATGGGCCATATAAGGCCTGTGAAATTAAGCAAATATCACAGGCCTCACCAAATTAGCCTGACCAAATATAGTAGGCAATTTTTTAGGTTGATAATTTTGTATGGTGAATGATGTTATAAATATACAAATGACCCTTGGCAGATAAAAGGTTCCCCACTGCTGCAGTGCATACCCTGGTAATTGGGGAGAAAAACCCTGCCATCCTCTGTGGATAACTATTCTTGCCATCTTTCAGCCTGCCTAGATCAGTGCAATGCAATGAAACTACAAGCATATGCTGCTTGGAGTAAGGGGGAGCTTTGCAAGGTCTCCAGACCTTTGGACACAGTCTCATTTATTTGCAGATTGGTACCCCCAGGTTACAAGCAGGTTTATGTAAATTATTTCCTTGAGATGGTGTTTCTGCAAACCATACACCCTAGCTTTGTCTCTTGCTTTTTAATGGGAAGAGATTTTAAGCCAAAAGATAAACCCTTACAAGGTTACAAAACGTTCATCTTTCAACCCCCCCAATCCCACATCTCCCCCCTTTTGTTTTCTTGAAATTGTGGGGTCACCACTGTTGTGGTGGTCAGGAGCATCATCACTTGTTTTTCAGTCTTCTGCATAGAGGACACCATTTGCCAGAGTCCTCAGAGAAATATATCAAGTCCCCGGGGTTGGAAAGAGTGCATGGAGTCTGAGGTGGGCATAGGCAGGGCATTGCAGATGAATTTATGGACAGCTTTATGGGCAGACTGCAGGGCTTGCAAAAACTGTAAGGGGGTGAGGGGGAACAGAGTGGTCTAGTTTTCAACAGTTTCTAAAGTAAATTTGGTTAAGGTTTCCTTTAAGGTCCTGTCTTTCTGCAATAAGTATGTAAGGACCAAAAGGATAGTGGAAAAAACAATCTTTAAGATCTGTAACAATTATATGCCAATTTTCAGGAATCATTGTAGGATTGGGAAGCCCAAGCTGTAATGTTCCCATGGGTTTTATGATAGCATTGATTGCTCTCAAATCATGTAGTACTCCCCATATACCACCCTTTTTTAGGAATTACAAAAATGGGATTGTGCCAGGGACTGACTGAAGGTTCTATATGACCTGCTTCTAATTGCTCTTTCACAAATCTGTTTGCATGTAACAATTTTTTCCCTTCTAAGGGCCACTGATCAACCCATACTGGCTCTGTTATTTTCCAGGTCAATGAAAGGAGGGGAATTTTACCAGTGACCCCCAGCCAAAAGGCTGGGTTTGAATAACCATTTCCCATTGAGAGAGAATATCTCTTTTCCACAAATTTAGGGGAGACTCCATGACATAAGGTTGAATTCATCCTTTTTGTCCATCTGGACCTGTAGAGGAAAGGGAGCAAGTACTTTGTTGAGGAGCTTGAGTTCCTCTCACTCCTGTAATTAATAGGGGTACCAGGGCTTTAGGCCATTCTTTGGGCCATTTCCATGTTGTTATAATAGAAATGTCTGCCCCTGTATTCACTAATCCTGAAAATAGTTGCCCTTGTATATTAATGGAGAGCGAGGGCTTTTTGGTGTTAATAGCCACAGTCCAGAAAACATCACACTGGCCAGTGCTCCTGAACCCTGCATTCCCTCTTATTGTGGAGTTAGCTCCAGGAACCCAGTAGGGTAACAAAATAAGGTGAGCTATTCAGGTTCCTGGTGTTAATACATGAAAGCCCACAGCTTTAAGCATTACTTTATTTCTCCTTCAAAATCTGAGTCAATTACCCCTGGCATCACTTGTGTTCCTTTCATTGTTAAACTAGATCTTCCAATCACTAAATCTACTTTCCCCTCTGGCAAAAGGCCATACACTTCTGTAAGAACTAAACAAACATTATCAGGCTCCTTAAGGGTTAATTCTGTGGTGGTGATAAGATTCTGGCTGGCACTCCCTGCTGTGGAGTCTTGGGGGTCTCCAACCATTTCTTTGAACCTCCACGTGGTAAATTGGGCCTTTGTCAACACTGTTTTTACTAGCGCTGTCCAGTCCCAGGGAGTCATCAGACAACTACCAGCTATTCCCTCCAACATTCCTATAGTAAAGGAACTTTTTAAACCATTCTCCTTTATGCTTTGCCTGAATTCTTTGAAAACCTGATAGGGCAAACATTTGTGCACAGGTTGTTGACCTGGCTGTATTATAGCTGGGAAAGCCCCAAGGTTGCCCACTTTCCTGGCCTCTATAAAACAGCCCTCAATTGCTGGGTGTGGTGAGGCTAAGAAATCCTCCAGAAAAGGTGGAGGAGAAGGAGGGGAACTTCCCTCCTTTGTCAACCATGCGGGAGTGGTGGGCTCTGGAGTTTTCTCCAAAGGGAAGTTTGGAGCACCTTCTTGCTGGGACTTATCTCCTGAGTCAGCTGCTGTAATGCTATAAATACCAGTCACCATAAAGAAGTGTCCAGGTGGAAATTGTACACCCTAAATCTTTGCACACCCTAAAAGTTTCCCCTACTTTGAACCACATGTCAGAATCCAATGTTCCCTCCTTAGGGAACCATGGGCATAACTTCTGTATATCACTGAGCTGCTTTCAGCAGCTGTTATAAGACTCATGCATAAAGTCACTGAAAAATCCCGACCCCATGTTTTCTTACTGAAAACCCCTCATGACACTGAATATTCTGGCAGCTGTCCCAAGCCGGCACCGCTGGCTCAAGAAAACTCTTTCTCGAGTGAAGTTTATTTTGGATCCAGATCACTACTCCCCTTTCGCATACCGTTACGTTGCTGGTCGTGTGGAATCTCTCCACTGTGTACCTGAATCATGTCGGGGGGTCACCACTTGCCATCTCTCTACCTGCTGGGATTTGTGCAATGCATTGAAAATATAAGCACACACTGCTTGGAGTGAGGGGAAGCTTTGCAAGGGGGCAAATGAATCTTTGAATGCAGTCCCATTTATTTGCAGATTGGTACCTCCAGGTTACAAGAGGAATTATGTAAATTATTTCCTTGAGATGACGTTTCTGCAAACCATATATACCATAGCTTTGTCTCTTGACTTCTACGGGCAGAGACTTTGAAACCAAAAGAAAACAAACCCTTACAAGATTACAAAATGTCCATTTTCCAACCCTTCAACGCCACAATTTTTTTTTTTTTTTTTTTTTTTTTTTTTTTTTTTTTTTTTTTGTGGAACAGCTTTTGGTCTGCTACTAGACATTAGTAGAGACTGAATGCCTAATCATAGGTGACCAGGCCATCAGAGCTGCCCATCACAAACTGAGTGTTACCTGACCCACTAACCTGTGGAGTTGGACATACATGCAGCACTCTGTCATCATAAGGAGTAGTAGATATGATATGAGGCCCAAGAGGGTTCTGGAGACATGTTATACACACACACACACACACACACACACACACACACACACATGGCCCAAATACCCATGGTCCCCACTCCTGCTACTCTGCTTTCTGTCTCTCAGCCTGCACCTGTGACCTCAAGGAGACTTCCCCATGACCAGTTGACAAATGAAGAAAAGCTTAGACCTGAGTGACAGGTGATTCTGTGTGGAATGCAGGCACAACCCGGAGTGGACAGTGCAGCATGACAACTCATTTTAGGATGTGCCTGAAGGACAGCAGCAAAGGAAAATCCCCCAGTAGGAAGAAATTCAAACAGCGCACCTAGTTATTTATTTTTCCTGAAAGAAAAAATAGCCAAACATAGGATTATATGCTAAGTCAGGGACCCTGGCCAATGGTTTATCTGGATGCTCAGGAATATGACTGAAAAATTAGTGACAAAGTCTGGGGCAGACACACATGAATAGACCTTTCTGAATGGACAGAAAATGTGAAAATATTTTAGTCCCATGTGAATGTTCACCAAAGGGTAACCTCAGCACAGGAGGATTTTAATAAGAGGATAGCATGACCCCTCTGGATACTAGTCAGCCTCTTTCCCCAGGCATTTCTGTCATCACACACTGGGCTCATGAACTAAGTGCTTATGATGACAGGGATGAAGGTTATGTATGGGCTGAGCAACATGGACTTTACTACACACCAAGGTTGATGTGACTACAGCCACTGCCAAGAGACCAAGTTACCAATGGCAGAAACCAACATGGAGTTTCTGATAGAGCTCCTGTCCCAGGGGTGATCACCCAGTTACCCAGTAGCAGGTTGATTACACTGTACTGCTTCCCTCATAGGTGGTACGGTGTTTAGCTCTCACTGGAATAAACAACATGAATATGGATTTGCCTTTGCTACAGGCCCTGTTTCTGCCCAAACTACCATACTTGGACTTACAGAATACCTTACTGACCACGATGGCATTCCACATAAAATTGCTTCTGAACAAGAAACTCACTTCACTAAAAAAGAAAGTGTGGCAGTGGGCCCATGTTCATGCCATTCATTGGCCTTACCATGTTTCCTACCATCCTGAGGCAGTTGGCTTGATAAAAAGAGAGTGGAGTGGCCTTTTCATGACTCAGTTCAGAGCCAATTATCTGGTGATACTTTTGGGGGTGGGGCAATGTTCTCCAGGAGGTTGTGTATGTTCTGAAACACTATCCACTATAAGGTGAGGAAGAAGTACAATACTAGTACATTGAAGACTACAATAAATTGCTGAAAGAAATCAAGGAAGATCTCATTTCATGGGGTGGGGAGGAATCCAATGCTCATGGTTTTATTCTGTTAAGATGGAAATGCTTCACAAATAGGTGTAAAAAGCCAACACATTTCCCAGAAAAGTTCAAGTTGGTATTTTGCAGAAATTGTCACCCAAACCAAAATTCATGAGTAAAATGCAAGGCTCTCAGAATAGACAAAGGAATCTTCAGGGGGAAAAAAAAAGAACAAAGTTGGAAATATGAGAATCTGCAAGAAACACAAGAATTGATATAAAGAGCATGTAAAATGAAGACATAAAAAGAAAGGACATCCTGCCATTTGCAACAACATGAATGGAACTTGAGAGCATTAAGTTAAGTGAAACAAATGATATAAAAAAGTCAAATACTGCCTGGGCCAATTTGTTCAGTTAGTTGGAACATCATCCTGTACACCAAAAAGAGATGCAGATTCGATTCCCAGTAGGAGCACATATTTAGGTTGTGGTTTGTTTCCCCATTCAGTGCATGTACAGGAGGCAACCAATTGATGTTTTTCTCTCATATTGATGTATCTTCCTCTCTCTCCCTTTCTTTCTCTCTAAAATCAATAAACATATCCCTGGATGAAAACCATTAAGTTCAAAAACATATATTAAAAGTAAACCAATAAAATGATGTGCTGACATCTATATAATCTTATTAAATAAAAATAAAATGAATCAATAAAAATTTAAAACAAATACAAAATAAAACCACTGAACATGTAGAAACAGAGTTGGTGGTTGCCAGGGATGAGGGGTGAGCAAATGGGCCGAGATTGGTCAAAGGCTACAAACTTTGAGTTGTGAGATTAATAAATTCTGCAGATATAAGGTACAGCATGGCATCCAGCCAGTGGGGCTCAGTGATTGAGCATTGACCAATGCGCCAAGAGTCTGCTGGTTCTATCCCTGGTCAAGGCACATGGCGGGGGTTGCAGGCTCGACATCCAGTAAAGGCCATGTGGAAAGTGGCTGATTGATGTTTCTCTCTTATTGATCTTTCTATCTCTCTCTTCCTCTCCCTTTCTCTCTCTCTTAAAAAAGTAATGAATGAAAAAATATTTAAAAAATAATAGTAATATACAGTATGGTAATTAGTTGTCAGTACTGTATTTTTCTAAATTTTTTTTATTGATTTAATTTTGTTAGAGATGTTTTTCTTTTTTCCCCAATTGACACCCTTTTCCAATTCCCTCCTCCACCACCCCATCCCCAGCTTTGTTGTCTATGTCCATTGGTTTACATACATGAATATAAGTTCTATGGTTTATCTCCTCACTCCTCCCCCACCCCCTCTTCTGGGGTTTGTCAGACTGTACCCTATTTCTATGTCTCTGGGTCTATTTTATTCATCAGTTTCTTTTGTTCATTATATTCCACAAATAAGTGAGATCACGTGATATTTGTCTTTCTCTGCTTGGCTTGTTTTGCTTAGGATAATATTCTCCAGGTCCCTCCATATTGTCTCAAAGGATAAGAGATCTTTCTTTCTTACAGCTGCATAGTACTCCATTGTGTATATGGACCACAGCTTTTTATTTTAAATTAATTAATTTATTTTTGTTACAGATGTTTCTCCTTTTTTCCCATTGACTCGCCCTTCCCCTCCCTCTCTGCCCTGTCCCCAGCTTTGTTGTCCATGTTCATTGTTCATGTAAATTCTGTGGTTTATCTCTCTACCACCACCCCATTTTCGGGGGATTGTCAGTCTTTAACTCACTTCCATGTCTCTGGTACTACTGCATTCCTCAGACTGTTATGTTCATTATATTCCACAAATAAGTGAGATCATATGATGTTTGTCTTTCTCTGTTTGGCTTGTTTTGCTTAGCATAATATTATCCAGGTCCCTACATGTCGTCAAAAAAGGATAAACGATCTTTCTTTCTTACAGCTGCATAGTACTCCATTGTGTATATGGACTACAGCTTTTTTATCCATTTGTCTACTGATGGACACTTGGGCTATTTCCAGATCTTAGCTATTATAAATAGTGCTGCTACAAACATGGGGGTGCATATATTTTTTCTGATTGGTGTTTCAGCTTCTTAGGATATATTCCTAGAGGTGGGATCACTGGGTCAAATGGAAGTTCAATTTTTAATTTTTTGAGGTAACACCATATTGTTTTCCATAGTGGCTGCACCAGTCTGCATTCCCACCAGCAGTGTACTAGAGTCCCCTTTTATCCACAGCCTCACCAACACTTGTTGTTTGATGATTTGTTGATGGTGGCATTCTGACAGGTGTAAAGTGATACCTCATTGTTGTTTTAATTTGCATCTCTCTGATGATTAGTGATGTTGAGCATTTCTTCATGTGTTTCTTATCCATTTGTATGTCCTGTTTGGAGAGGTGTCTATTTAGTTCCTCTGCCCATTTTTTAATTGGGTTGTCTTCTTTTTGTTGAGTTGTATGAGCACTCTATATATTGGAAATTAACCCCTTATCTGATATATCATTAGCAATTATGCTCTCCCATACAGTGGGTTGCCTTTCCATTCTGATGATTGTATTTTTTGCTGTGCAGAAGTTTTTGAGTTTGATGTAGTCCCATGTGCTCATTTTCTCCTATGTTTCTGTTGCGTTAGGAGATGTATCAGTGAAAATTGTGCTGCATAGAATGTCTGAAATTTGGTTGCCTAAAGTTTTTTCTAGTATTTCTATGGATTCATGAGTCACATTTAAGTCTTTTATTCATTTGGGGTTTATTCTTGTGTATGGTGTAAGTTGATGGCCTAGTTTCATTTTTTTGCATGTAGCTGTCCAATTTTCCCAATACCATTTATTAAAGAGGCTGTCTTTACTCCACTGTACAGTCTTGCCACCTTTTTCAAATATTAATTGAGCATATTGTCTTGGGTCCATTTCTGGGTTCTCTGTTCTGTTCCACTGGTCTATCTGCCTGATCTAGTGCCAGTACCAGATTGTTTTGATTACAGTGGCTTTGTAGTATATCTGAAATCTGGTAATGTGATCCCTCCTACTTTGTTCTTCCTTTTTAAGATTTCTGTGGCTATTAAATGTTTTTTTTTGGTTCCATATGAACTTTTGAAGTATTTGTTCTAGTTCTGTAAAATATGTCATTGATATTTTGATGGGGATTGCATTGAATCTATAGATTGCTTTGCGTAGTATGGACATTTTAATGATGTTAATTCTTCCAGTCCATGAAGATGGTATGTGCCTCCACTCTTTTATATTATCCTCTATATGTTTTATTTCAATGACCTGTAGTTTCTGCGAATAGGTCCTTTATTTCTTTGGTTAAGTTTATTCCTAGGTATCTTACTATTTTTTGCTACGATGGTAAATGGGATTGTTTTCTTAGTTTTTTTTCTGTGAGTTCATCATTGATGTATAAGAATGCCATCCATTTCTTGACATTAATTTTGTATCCTGCTACTTTGTCAAATTCATTTATTAAGTCTAATAAGATTTTGATAGAGTCTTTGGGGTTTTCTACGTATAGTATCATGTCATCTGCGAATAATGACAGTTTCACTGCCTCCTTTCAATTTGGATCCCTTTTATTTTTGCTTCCTGTCTGATTGCTGTGGCTAAGATTCCCAGTACAATGTTGTGTAAGAGTGGCAAAAGTGGGCATCCTTGTCTTGTTCCTGTTCTTAAGGAAAATGCTTTTAGGTTTTGCCCATTGAGTATGATGTTGGCTGTAGGTCTTTCATATATGGCCTTTATTATGATGAGATATGATCCCTCTATTCCCAAATTGCTCAGCGTTTTTATCAGACATGGATGCTAGAAATTGTCCAAGGCTTTTTGGGCATTTATTGCTATGATCATGTGGTTTTTATTCTTCATTTTGTTTATGTGGTGTATCACATTTATTGATTAGTGAATATTCTACCAGCCTTGCATTCCTGGAATGAATCCCACTTGGTCATGATGAATAATTTTGTTGATGTATTGCTGGATCCGATTTGCTAGTATTTTGTTCAGGATTTTGACATCTATGTCCATCAGGGATATTGGCCTGTAGTTTTCTTTCTTGGTAATGTCTTTTTCTGGTTTTGGAATTAGAATTATGCTGGCTTCATAAAACAAGTTTGAAAGTCTTCCTTCTTCTTGAAATTTTTGAAATAGTTTGAGGAGAATGGGTGTTAGTTCTTCTTTGAATGTTTGGTAAAAAGCCCCATGAAGCCCCATGAAGCCATCTGGGCCTGGGCTTTTGCTGGCTGGGAGAGCCTTGATTACCTCTTCAATTTCCTTAGTTGTTATTTGTTTGTTCAAGTTTTCTATCTCTTCCTGGTTCAGTTTGGGAGACTATGTGTTTCTAGAAATTTGTCCATTTCACTTAGATTGTTGAATTTGTTGCCATATAATTGTTCATAGTAGTTGTTAATGATCTTTTGTATTTCTGTGGTGTCAGTTGTCACTACTCCTCTTTCATTTCTGATTCTGTGTATTTGGGTTCTCTCTCTTTGTTTCTTGGTGAATCTAGCTAAGGTTTTATCAATCTTGTTTATCTTTTTGAACAACCAGCTCTTTGTTTCATTGATCCTTTGAATTGTATCTTTTTTTTTTTTTTTTGACTCTATATTATTTATTTCTTCTCTGATCTTTACTATTTCCTTTTTTCTACTTACTCTGGGGTTTTCTTTTTGTTTGCTCTCTAGTTCTTTAAGTTGTGTGGTTTGATAGTTTTTTAGATATTTTTTTGTTTCTTGAGGTAGGCCTGTAGTGCTATGAACTTCCCTCTCAGAAGTGCTTTCACTGAATCCCATAGATTTTGTGTTGTTATGTGTTCATTTTCATTGGTTTCTAGGAAGTGTTTAATTTTTTCCTTGATCTCCTCAGTAACCCATTCATTGTTTAATAACATGCTATTTAGCTTTTATGTGTTCCAATGTCTTTGCATGTTCTTGTTGCAATTGATTTCTAGTTTCATGTCATTGTGATCTGAGAAGATGCTTGATATGATTTCAATCTTCTTGAACTTTTAGAGATATAGTTTGTGTCCTAATATGTGGTCTATCTTTGAGAATGTCCCATATGCACTTGAGAAGAATGTGAATTCTGTAGTTTTGTGGTGTAATTCTCTGTAGATATCTATTAAATTTATTTGGTCTAGTGCTTCACTTAGAGTCTCTGTTTTCTTGCTAATTTTTTCTCTAGAGGATCTTTCTAGTAATGTCAATGGGGTGTTAAAGTCCCCTAGTATAATTGTATTGCTTTCAATTTCTCCTTTGAAGTGTCCAGAAGATTTTTAATATATTTTGGTGCTCCTATATTGGGTTCATATATGTTTACCAAGGCTATATCTTCCTGTTGATACATCCTGTTATAGATCCTTTCAATATTATGTAGTGGCCTTCTTTGTCTCTAGTTATGGCCTTCATTTTGAAACCTACTTTATCAGGTATGAGTATTGCTACTCCTTTGTTTTTCCTTTCCGTTCGCTTGGAAGATTTTTTCCATCTCTTCACTTTCAACCTATGTGAGTCTTTTGTTGTGAGGTGGGTCTCTTGTAAACAACATATAGATGAGTCATGCTTTCTTCTCCAGTCAGCTACTCTGTGTTTTTTTATTGGAGCATTAATTCCATTTACATTTAAGGTGATTATTGATACGTATTCACTTATTGCCAGTTTTCTTTAGTGTGGTTCTATTTTTCTTCCTATTTTTCTTGCTGATTATATCAGTCCTTTTAACATTTCTTGCAGTGGTGGTTTTGTGCTAATGTATTCCCTTAGCCTTTTTTGTCTGGGAAGTTCTTTATTTGACCTTCTCTTTTGAATGATATCCTTGCTGGGTAGAGTAGACTTAGATTCAGGGATTCAGATCCTTGTTTTCATTACCTTGAATACTTTGTGCCATTCCCTTCTGGCCTGTAGTGTTTCCATTGAGAAGTCAGCTGAGAGCCTTATGGGAGTTCCTTTGTCGATAACCTGTTGCTTCTCTCTTGCTGCCTTTAGGATTCTCTCTTTGTCTTCAATTTTTGTCATGTCAATTACTATGTGTCTTGGTGTGGGTCCGTTTGGGTTCTTCTTACTTGGGACTCTCTGTGCTTCTTGAATTTGAATGCCTTCTTCTTTTACCAAATTAGGGAAGTTTTCTGTCACTATTTCTTTGAATATATTCTCTAACCCTTGCTCATTTTCTTCTTTTCTTGGGACTCCTATGATGTGAATGTTATTATGTTTTTAGTTGTTTCACAGTTCTCTTAAGCTGTCTTCCTGCTTTTTAATTGTTTTTTTTTTTTTCTGTTGGTTTTGATTGGTTGATTTTTTTTACCCTATCTTCTAATTCACTGATCCGGTCCTCTGCTTCCTCTACTTTGCTATTTAGACTTTCCAATTTGTTCTTTATTTCTGATATGTCATTCTTCATTTCTTCTTGCTGGTTTTTAATTTTCAACTGGTAGATTTTCAACATTTGTATGTCTTTACTCATGGTGCTCATGTCCTTATACATGCTGTTGAGCTTCCTCAAGATCATGGCTCTGAATTCTAGTTCTGTTAACTTACTTAACTACATCTCATTTACCTCATCTTTGGTAGAGGTCTCTTTTTCTTTTATTTGGCCTTTGTTTCTGTGTTTCACCGTTTTGGCTATCACAGTGGGCTTTGGAGCCTGCCAAATTTTCCCTGTGGGTATTGGTGTTCTGCTGTTTGTGGTTCCCTCTCCTGGTTTGAATGAGCCAGGAAGGACCCACGTTAAACATGACTGTGGAGTCTTACTTTCCTGGTTAGAGTTCCTAGCCCAGGGTTGGTACAGTTTTCTTCTTGTTTTTTGGGTGGAGGTTATCATGAGGGAGTTAGCTAAAGAGCCTTGGCTTCTCAGTTGAATGAAAAATTCCCTCAGGTGCTCAGAGTAAGAGGATTTCTTAGGGTGGTGCAGATGCTGGTTTTTAATGGACCTCAATTAGCATTTCAATAGCCACCAGGTGGTGTTGAATCTCCAAGGGAGGGTCCACCACCTCTCCTCAGAGCCCTGGGAAGGAGTAAGGTGACCACAGTCCTGCATGGCCACAACTCAGCAACAGCTCTGAGTGCTCTCCAAATCCTGAGTGTCCCTATACAGTCCCAGTCCAGTCCACCCTCCCTCTGCCAGAGTCCAAGGTAAGTGGCTGTGGCTATTTTAGCCTCTGTCCCAGCTCTACACTGTGGAGCTGCTTGAGAGTTTAACTGGAGAGCGCTGCTCACAGCTAAGGCCGCTGCTCACAGCCAAGGCCCCTGCTCCCAGCTAAGGCCTCTGCTCACGGCCAAGGTTGCTGCCAACAGTGGGCTCCCAGTCCCCCTCTCGCATCTTTGCAAGCCTACCAGGATTGAGTCAGTGTCCCTGGTTATGTGGTCCTCTAAGCTGCTTTTCTGTTGCTTTTTCCTGAAAATTTGTCTTTATTTTTGTTATAATTTTAATTTGGTCCTGGGATTTGGTCTGTGTAGCTTCCATTCACTCCACCGCCATTTTGGAATCTCTGTACCACAGCTTTTTATCCACTCATTTATTGATGGGCACTTGGGCTGTTTTCAGAGCTTAGTGATTGTAAATACTGCTGCTATGAACCTAGGGATACATATATTCTTTCTGATTGGTATTTCAGGCTTTTTAGGGTATATTCCTAGAAGTGGGATGACTGGGTCAAATGGCAGTTCAGTTTTTAACTTTTTGAGGTAACACCATAATGTTTTTCATAGTGGCTGCACCAGTCTGCATTCCCACCAGCAGTGAACTAGAGTCCCCTTTACTCCACACCCTCGCCAGCACTTATTTTCTAATGATTTGTTGATGGCAGCCATTCTGACAGGTGTGAGTTGATAACTTCATTGATGTTTTCATTTGCATCTGTCTGATGATTAGTGACGCTGAAAGTAGTTATGTGTTCTTAGAAGAAGCCAGGGCATTGAGGGTCCAGGCTCCAGCTTGCTCCCCTCTTCATCAGTTGGAGGAGAAAAGTTTGTGAATTGGGCCTCCAAGTTTGGGGAGACCTGAGCTTGCGGTGAGGGGTGACAAAGAAGATTCATTTGAGCTTCCCCCATGGAGCTCACCCAGCCTGCAGAGGACCTCAGCCTGACTCAGCAGCCCCCCACCACAGAATTTGGAGACTCTGAAGACCCCAGGGTCTTCAGATGGCTCAGAAACAGTGGTGCTCAATCTCTTCCCCTGCACTCCGGAGCCTGGGAATCCTGAATTGGATGCTGGTGCTTCTTCACCTCAGGCCAGTTCCATGAAACACTCCATGACCCTCACCAACTGGCAGCAGGGAAATGAAGTCTCAGCCCTGCCAGCCACCCTAGACTCTCTGTCCATCCAGGGAGAGCTTGCGGCCCAGGGAGAGCTGAGCCAGCTGAAGGAGCATCTGCGAAAAGGCGACAACCTCATCAACAAGCGGGACGAACGTGGCTTCACTCCCCTCATCTGGGCCTCAACCTTCAGAGAGATTGAGACCGTCCAATTCTTGCTTGAGTGGGATCAGGAGAGTGCCCTGTCTTTGGCCAGCACAGGTGGCTACACAGACATTGTGGGGCTGCTGCTTGAGCGTGACATGGACATCAACATCTATGACTAGAATGGAGGGACACCACTGTTGTAAGCCACCCTACATGTGAAGTGTGTGGAGGCCTTGCTGGCCCGAGAGGCTGATCTCACCACTAAAGCTGACTCTGGCTACACCCCAATGGACCTCACTGTGGCTCTGGGATACCGGAAAGTGAAACAGGTGATTGAAAATCACATCCTAAAACTCTTCCAGAATAACCTGGTGCCCGACGATCCCAAGTGAAGGCCACCTGCCCCACATGGACTCAGACACTCAGGGAAAAAAACAGTTGACCCAGAGTTGGGGGAAACCCGCAACTGGCTTCAAAGGCAGCTCTTGGATAGACAATGGGAGGGGATCATTCCCAGCAGAAATCAATAAACCTGTGCATATCTGGAAAAAAAAAAGAAAGTAGTTATGTGTTCTTTTAGTCTCAGCCTATTAATAGTGATGGTATAAGAATGTCTGAGTACTTAGCCTGGGTTCATACTATTTTGGCCAGCACTCACTGATATTTCCCTATCCAGAGCCTACCTTGTGGTCTTTCACTCACCTTTGTGGTTTCTACTAGGATAGTAAAATGCACCTTAATAAATACCATTAGTAAAATTTAAAGATCAAGGTTTATTACTCACAAGCCCTGAGTGGGCAGAACATGTGAATCTATTGGGGCCCATAAAAAGCTCACTAATGAGTGACCTCAGTAGAGGAGGATTTTAATAATCCAGTAAATAGGATGACCCATTCAGTTTCTTCCCTTAGACCAGTTGTTCTCAACCTTCCTTGTGCCACAACCCTTTAATGCAGTTTCTCATGTTGTATGTGGACGTATCTGCATGTGGGTGGACCCACCTGGAAATGGATAGAGGAGCGGTGTCTTGGTTCCTAAGACCATCAGAAATATGTGTTTTCTGATGGTCTTAGGCATCCCCTGTGAAAGGGTCATTCAACCCCCAAAGCAGTCACAACCTACAGGTTGAGAACTGCTGCCCTAGACACTCCTGCCAGTGCCCAATGAATAAAGTGGCCATAATGGCAGGTATGAAGATTATGGATGGGCTCAGCATCATGCACTTTCACTCACCAAGCTTGACCTCCCACAGGCACTGCTGAGTGCCAAATATGCCAGGAACCTGGAGGAAAACAGGGTCTCTGATATGGCACCATTCCCTAGGGCAATCAGGCAGCTATCCTGTAGCAGGTAAGTATATTGAACATTGTCTACCATGGGAGGGGCAGAGTTTTGTTCTTAATAGGTTAGACAGCTCCTCTGGATACTTATTTGTCTTCTTTTCACACACTGTTTCAATTAACTACCATTTTTAGTCCCTTGTCCACCATTATAGTATTCCATTCAGCATTGCTTCTTATCAAGGGACCCACTGCCCAAAAAATGAAGTATGGCAATAGGCCCATACTCATAAAATTTTCTGGTCTTTCTGGGTTCCCATTATCCTGAGGAAGCTGACTTGATGGAACAGAATTGGCACTACCTAGGTGGCAATACCTTGCAGGGTTGGGATAGTGTTCCCAGGAAGCTGCTCAGGCTCTAAATCAGTGTCCATTATGTAGCACTAGTTTCCCCATAGCCAGGATTCACAAATCCAGCAATCAAGGGTGGACATGCACCTGGCACCACCCACTATTACCATTGCTACCCCTAACAATCCATTAACATAATTTATGCTTCATATTCTAGGAGGCTTTGTTCTGAAGGTAAGAAAATTTCCACCAGGAAACACATTGATTTCACTGGCCTGGAAATTAAGATTGCCACCCAGCCACTTACATCTCATGCCTCTGAATCAACAGGAAAAGAAGAGAGCTTCTGTACATTCTGGATATCCAATGGTAAATTGGACTTCTATTCCACAATGGAGGTAAGGAATATAAGAGATTCCTTAGGAATACAGGAGATTCCTTAGGGATTTCATGGTATTACCATGCCCTGTGATAAAAGTCAATGGAAAACTATAAGAAAGAAATCCAGCCATGACTACTGATGGCCCTGTTCCTTCAGGAATGAAGGTTAGGATCATCTGATCAGGCAAAAAACACGACCAGCTGAGGTGATTGCTGAGAGCAAAAGAAATATGGAAGCAGGAAAGGGAAAAGGGCAGTTATAAATACCAGCTGCAAAATCATAAATTTGTTTGTTATATTTCTTTCTTATTTAGTTATAAATTTGTTTGAGTGAGTGTGTATATTTTATATGTCAGTTAAATGTAAAAACAAAGATTGAATGACATGTGACCATTGCTGCAACCATGGTTCTCTTCTTGATGACCGTTGGGGCACTTTTGACAAATGGATACCCCAAGATGGAACAAGTTGTTCCTCCTCTGCTGTATCATAGGGACAAGAGTTATTAAATATTTGTACATGCAGGATCGGTTCTCAAGTGCTTCACAGTCCTGCAGTCAAAACCCTTCAGGTACCCTGCCTTCCCCCCTTAGAACCTGGCACATCTCTTTCTCTTTGGAGGTATAGTCTTACCTATCTTCCCTTAGAAAATCATGTTCCCAGATAGCTGTGCCATGTTACAAAGGCCCTGAGCTGTTGGGCATCAGGATTTATACTTAGCTCCTGGTTGCACAAAAATGCCCTCCCTGGCAGAGGCCAGCCCTGCTGTGCATCTAAATGACACTTGCAGTCTTCAGATGGAGAAAACTCAGAATTGATGAGTAATTAATCTTGGTCTTGCCTTTACAGGGTGTTTCCAGGGGGTGATGTTCAAAATGTCAGTTGGTATCCCTTTGGCTCCTGATCATGGAGGGGGTGAGCTCAGAGCAGTGTCTGTTTCCCACCCAGGTGGGAAGCATTTCAGTTTTATAATAGGTAAAACTGTGCCCACTCATGCCCATGGATAACCTTCTTGGTAACCTTCCCCTGATGGAGCCCCCTTCCCATTCTCTCATACTATATCTTTCAAAGCTTCCAACAGAAAGGATACACACACACACACACACACACACACACACACACACACACACCATGACATAACCACAGTACAAGACTGTAAAAGAACACAACCATCCCAGGGGACTACAAGCTCTACAGTCCTGGGCCCAGCTACCAATCTAGGACATGTCATGAACAATATGACTAAGTGTGTAAATTGGTCATTACCTGAGAATATACACTTCAGAACCATATGGCCCTTCCTGAAGTCACCTTGACCAGCAAGGGGGCATGAGGAGTTTTTCCCAGCCAAGGATACAAACACCTAGCCTGGCAACTGAGAACCCATCCCTGATCCATGAGGTCCAAGCCAGGATGGAGGTGCCATGATATAGCTGACAGAGAGTTTTGGGGACTCCAGGGAATTTCTATCTTAAACAAAATTGTATAAGGAAGGGAAGAGAGGCTGGACATCCTAGTTCACACAGAACATAAATTTTTATGGAATGAGGTCAAGCTGTAGAACTAAAAGCTGCACCATAAATATTTCTCCTAGAGAAGAAACCTGCAGGAAAAGAAATTGAGAGGTCATAAGCCAGGATCCCAGGAAGACTCAAATCTAGATAAAGGATGAACAGAGAACCTCTAGAAAGGGCCTGAGGATGGAAAGTCCTATCTGCCATTAGTTTATTTGCAAGTGATCTTCCTATGGCCTGGTCTACTCCACATATGTACTTCAATCTCTTTACATCTTTTCCCCACTTACTGCTGATGCAATTCCTGAGACTGAATGAGAAAACTACAAGTTTCTAATACTTGGTCAAAAAACACCTTAACAAGAGAAGCAGAATGTTCTCTCTTCCTCAAAGGGTAGAAAGACAGACCCTCTCCTGGGGCAGGAAGTGGCCCTGAAAAGTGCTATTTTTAAAGACACTCAATTTCAGGGGCTGTTGTTCTGCCTCTGTAAGTACCTTCCACCTCTAATCCCAGGAGATCTGAGGAGCTGTTTCTGCTCTTGGCCCAGGTTCATGACCCTGGAATGAACCTGTCATCTGAGAAAGGGGGACTTGGATATGTCCTTCATCAGCCAGGGAGGGAGCTGGCCTTTCTCCCTTCTTCCACACACAATAAGCTGGTGACTGCAAGGTTTCCTAGTTCAAGAAGGAATATTTGAATCTGTGCCTCATTGAAATTAACATAGAAAGTGAAAGAACCTAACTGCAACTCCCAAACTGAAAGAAAAATAGAACTTTGATAATATTCAAACATAGCATTTATTATTTATAACAAATAAATGTTGTTTATCCAAATGCATAAATAAGCTTTGGGGGGAAAGTGTCAGGGAAAGCGGCTGGTGTGGCTCACTTGGTTGAGAGTCATCCTGTGCACCAAGAGGTTGCCAGTTTGATTACCGGTCAGGGCACATGCCCAGATTTTGGACTTGATCCCCAGTATGGGTCATGCAGTAGGCAGCTGATAAATATTTCTATCTCTCTCTTTATCTCTATTTTTTAAAAGTCAATGAAAAGAAAGTAAAAAAAAATCAAATAAAACTTAAAAAAAAAAGATAAAGATAAATGTGTCAGGGAGATAGGGTGGGGCTATCCTCTCTTCTCCTGGCCTTCAAGGGACACCAGTATAAGCCTCTCAATATCCTCCTTTACCTCAATTCAGGAAGAGCTGGCCCAGGTCACCCTGAGGGCCTGACTGTGTCCTTACTGTTGAGGAAGAGGTTACAGTGATGGCCTAGACACTCACTCACCCCTAATTTTGATGATGTTTAGTTCTTCTTGCATGGTTCTTCTTGGCCTTGAGTGTTCTGCTGGGTGACTAAGACTGGAGCTCCAGCTGACATGACAGGATGTAGCTGCAGCATAGAATGGCATCTGTGAGCCTATCAGAAGCCACACCTAAGGTGACCCTCATAGTGTCAGGGACCCCAGTGATCTGCATCAGGGAGCTATGAACAGTTTCTCTGGACTGGCCAAGAAGAATTGTCCATCTTTGACCTGCCCCATCTCCTGCCTGGCCTCACCTCTCACTTTCTCTGAGCATCTCCATGCCCCAGATCCAGGCCATAATTTGCTTCTCAGGCTCTAGTTTGTAATTTTCTGCAGCCACCTGGAATAGCATGATCTCTGTCATTACTTTGTATTCCTGAGGCCAGAAGGAAGGAGAGGATGCAGACACAGCTTTGGTACAGGGTAGTGAAGGGGCTTTGTGGCATGTAAGGAGTAGAGTAAGGGACCAGTTCCAGATCTTTGCTCACATGGGACCCCTACTTTCCTCCAATTTCATCCAGGCCCTACTTGTGCTCAACAGCTCCTCCTTCAGGGTTTCATTTTTAATTGTTAACAGTACTACAAAAGTCTTCATTTTCTCCCTTTTGCCCCTTTCCATCCAGCCCTACCCCATCCCAGGTTTTCCCCATGCTATTGTCTGCATCCATAGGTTATGCATATATACATATATGTTTTTTGGTTAATCTTTTCCTGTCCTCTCCCCTGCAACACCCCCAAACCCTGAGATCTGTTACTTTGTTCCATGCATCAATAACTCTGGACCTATTTAGTTCATCAGCATTACCCAGGTGAGGCAAAGAAATGCTAATTGAGGCTCATTAATAACAAGCATCTATCCCACCCTCTGGAAACCCGCTTATGCAGGACATCAGGGATTCATTCCAAGGCACCATGTAACTAAGACTACTAGCCACCAAAAAAAAAAAAAAAAAAAGCTAGAGGATAACTGAACCCTTCCTGGGCTAGCAAATCTACCCAGGAAAGTAAGACTTGACAGTGGTGTTTAACCTGGGCCCACCAAGGCTCATCCAAACCCAGTAGAGGGAGCCACAAACAGCAGAACATCAACACCCACAGGAAAAATTTGGCAGGCTCCAAAATCCACAAAGATAGCCAAAATGGTGAAACAAAGAAACAAATCCCAAATGAAAAAGCAAGAGAACTCTATTGAAGATGAGATCAATGAAATGCAGCTAAGCAATGTTTCAAAGATAGAGTTCAGAGCCATGATCTTGAGGAAGCTCAACAGCATGAGTAGGAACATCAGCACCATGAGTAAAGATACAGAAACCTTGAAAACCAACCAAGTGGAAATGAAGAATGACAAAGTAGAAATTAAGTACACATTGGAAGGACTAACCAGCAGAGTAGAGGAAGCTGAGGACCGGATCAATGAATTAGCATACAGGATAGAAAAAATCAACCAATCAGAAAAAAAATAAATAAATAAAAACAATAAATAAATAGGAAGATAGCTTCAGAGAACTGTGGGACAACTTGAAACGTAATAACATTCGCATCATAGGAGTATCCGAAGAGGAAGAAAATAGGCAAGAATTAGAGAATATATTTGAAGAAATAGTGACAGAAAACTTTTCTAACCTGGTGAAGGAAGCAGGCATTCAGATTCAAGAATCACAGAGAGCTCCAAGTAAGAAGAACCCAAACAGGCCCACACCAAGACACATAGTAATTAAAATGCCAAAAATGAAAGCCGAAGAGAGAATCCTAAAGGCAGCAAGAGATAAGCAACAGGTTACCTACAAAGAAAACCCCATAAGGCTCTCAGATGACTTCTCAACAAAAACACTACAGGCCAGAAGGGAGTGGCATGAAGTAATCAAGGTCATGAAAAACAAGGATCTGAATCCAAGACTACTCTATCTAGTAAGGCTATCATTCAAAATAGAAGGCCAAATAAAGAACTTCCCAGACCAAAAAAAAAAAGGCTAAGGGAATATATTAACACCAAACCAGCACTGCAAGATATGCTAAAAGGACTGCTGTAATTAGTAGAAGATATAGAAAGAAAAATAGAACCACAATAAAAAAAATGGCAATACATAAGTTCATATCAATTGTCACCTTAAATGTGAATGGTTTTTATGCTCTGATAAAAAGACACAGAGTAGCTGATTGGATAAGAAAACATGACTCACATATATGTTGTTTACAAGAGACCCACCTCACAACAAAAGACTCGCATAGCTTGAAAGTGAAGACATGGGAAAAAATTTTTCAAGCAAATGGAAAGCAAAAAAAAGCTGGGGTAGCAATACAAATATTTGATAAGGTCTATTTCAAAATGAAGACCATAATTAGAGACAAAGAAGGCCACTACATAATATTGAAAGGATCTATCCAACAGGAAGATATAAACTTGGTAAACATATATGTACCCAATATAGGAGCACCCACATATATTAAACATCTTTGGAGGACTTTAAAGGAGAAATCAGCAGCAATACAATCATAGCAGAAAACTTCAATACCCCACTAACATCACTGGATAGATCTACTAGACAAATAATTAACAAGGAAACAGAGACTCTAAATGAAGCACTGGATCAAATGAATTTAATAGATATCTACAGAGAATTACACCCCAAAACTGCAGAATTCACATTCTTCTCAAGTGCACATGGGACATTCTCAAAGATAGACCACATGATAGGACACAAACTATATCTCTACAAGTTCAAGAAGATTGAAATCATGTCAGGCATATTTTTGGATCACAATGCACAAAACTAGAAAGAAATTACAATAAAAACACTAAAAAATATTCAAACACATGGATGCTACATAACATGTAATTAAACAAAGAATGGGTTACCAAAGAGATCAAAGAAAAAAATTTAAAATTTTCTAGAAATCAAAGAAAGTGAACATACAACACCACAAAATCAATAGAATGCACTGAAAGCAGTACTGAAAGGGAATTTTATAGTATTATAGGTGTACCTCAAGAAACAAGAAAACTTTCTAATAGGCTATATAAGCCTATATCTTAAAGAACTAGAAAAAAGAAAAATTCAGAGCAAGTAGAAGGAAAGAAATAATAAAGGTCACAGCAAAAATAAAAGACATAGATCCTAAAAAACAATTCTAAAGATCAATGAATAAAAGTGCTGAATCTTTAAAAAGATAAATAATATTAACAAAATTTAGCCAGACTCACCAAGAAACAAAAAGAGAGGGGCCAAATAAACAAAATCCAAAACAAAAGAGAAGTAACAACTCACCACAGTAATACAAAGGATTGTTAGAAAATACTATGAACAATTATATGCCAACAAATTGGACAACCAAGGCAAAATGGACAAATTTTTAGAATCACACAGTCTTCCAAAACTAATCCAGGAAGAGATAGAAAACTTAAACAGAACAATAACTCCTAAGGAAATTGAAGCTGTAATCAATAAACTCCCAGTAAACAAAAGCTCAGGTCAGGACAGTGTCAAGGGAGTTTGTTGAACATTTAAAGACCTAACAAATATTCTTCTGAAACTTTTCCAAAAAATTTGACAGAAGGAAGACTTACAAGTTCTTTTAATGAGGCCAGCATAATCCTAATTCTGAAGCCAGATAAAGGCAATACAAAGAAAGAAAACTACAGGCCAATATCCCTGATAAACATTGATGCCAAAATCCTCAACAAAATATTAGCTAATCAGATTAAGCAATATATTTAAAAAATTATCCACCATAACCAAGTGGGATTCATCCCAGGGATGCAAGGCTGGTACAATATTTGCAAATCAGTATATGTGATACACCATGTAAACAAACTGAAAGATAAAAACCATATGATCATATCAATAGATGCCGAAAAAGCATCTGAAAATATCCAGTATCCATTTCTAATAAAAAATGCTCAGCAAAGTGTGACTAGAGGGATCATATCTAAATATAATAAAGGCCACATATGAAAAAACCTCCAGCCAACATCATACACAATGGTAGAAAACATTTCTCCTAAGAATAGGAACAAGACAGTGATTTGCCTGTCTTATTTAACATGGTACTAAAAGTCTTAGCCAGAGCAACTAGAGAAGAAGAAAAAAATAAAGGCATCCAAATTGGAAAGGAGGAAGTAAAAATATCATTATTCACAGATTATATATTGTACATAGACAATCCTAAAGACTCAATAAAAAATCTACTAGAGCCCTGGCCGGTTTGGCTCAGTGGTTAGAGCATTGGCCTGCAGTCCGGAGAGACCCGGGTTCGGTTCCCGCTAAGGGCACGTACTTCGGTTGCAGTTTGTCCCCAGCACTGGTTGGTCATGCGGTAGCAGCCACTCGATGTGTCCCTTCACGTCGATGTTTCTCTCTCTCTGTCTCTTCCTCTCTCTCCCTCCCACTCTATCTGTACAAAAAATGGAAAAATGTCCTTGGGTGAGGATAAAAAAAAAAAAATCTACTAGATTTAATAAATAAATTTGGCAAAGCAGCAGGGTACAAAATTAACATCCAGAAATTTATGACATTTTTATACACCAATAATGGATACTCAGAAGGGGAAACTAAAAAAAAAAAAAAATTCTATATATCATTGCAACAACAATAAAAAATAAGATAAATAGGAAAATACTTAACCAAAAAGGTAAAAGACCTGTTTTCAGAAACCTACAGAATAGTAAAAAAAAGAAATAAAGGAAGATATAAAAAATGAAAACATATACCATGCTCATGGATTGAAAGAATCAACATCATTAAAATATCCCTACTACCCAAATGTACCTACAGACTCAATGCAATTCTTATAAAAGTACCAATGGCATATTTCACAGATATAGAACAAATATTCCAAAAGTAGGTATGGAATGAAAAAAAGACCTCAAATAGCCACAGCAATCTTGAAATAGAAGAACAAAGAGGGAGGGATCACAACACCACATATCAAGTTACACTACAAAACCTTCATAATCAAAACAGCCTGGTACAGCCACAAGAACAGGAATATAGATCAATGGAACAGAACAGAGAACACAGATATTGTCCCAGGACAGTATGAGATATTAATATTTAACTAAGGAGGCAACAACATAGAGTGGAGAAAAGACTATCTCTTTATTAAATGGTGCTGGAAAATTGGACCAGTACATGCAAAAATAAAAAAATGGAACTAGACCTCTAACATACACCATACAGAAGAATAAATTCAAAATGTATAAAAGAATTAAATGTAACTTGTGAAACCATAAAAATCCTAGAAGACAATGTAGGCAGAAAAACTCAGACATTATATGTAGTGATATTTTCACTGAAACACCACCTAGGGCAAGAGAAACAAAGGAAAAAAATTAATAAATGGGACTATATTAAACCAAAAAGCTTCTGTGCAGCAAAAGAAACCAGCATCACAATGAAATGAAATAAACTTAAGAAAGGCAGTAAAAGACCTGTTCTCAGAACACTATAAGATATTTAAAAAAGAAATAAAGAGAAAAATATTTGCCATTGATACATCAAATAAGGGGTTAATATCCAAAATATACAGAGAACTCATACAACTCAACAAAAAAAAAGACAAAGCAATTAAAAAATGGAGAGAGGACCTAAATAGACACTTCTCCAAATAGGACATACAAATGGCCAGGAGACACAAAAAAATGCTCAACATCACTAATCATTAGAGATATGCAAATTACAATGACTATAAATTTCACCTCACACCTGCCAGAATGGCTGCATTTAACAAATCCTCAAACAACCAGTGGTGGCAAGGATGTGGAGAAGAGGGTATTCTAGTTCACTGCTGGTGGGAAATCAGACTGGTGTAGCCACTATGGAAAACAATCTGGTACTGCCTCAAAAAACAAAAAAATATATATAATTGCCATTTGACCCAGTGATTTGACCTCTAGGAACATATCCTAAGAAGCCTGAAACACCAGTCAGAGAGAATATATAAACCTCTATGTTCATAGCAGCACTATTTACAATAGCTAAGATCTGGAAACAACCCAAGTGTCCATCAGTAAATGAGTGAATAAAAAAGCTATGGTGTATTTACACAGTGGAATACTATGCCTCTGTAGAAAAGAAAGATCTCTTATCCTTTGAGATAACATGGAGGGACCTGGAGAGTATTATGCTGAGCAAAATAATTCAGTCGGAGAAAAACAAGTACCACATGATCTCACTTATTTATGGATTATTATGAACAAAATAAGCTGTCAATCAAACTAGATCCAGATTCATGGAAGTAGGGAATACACTGACAAACCTCAGAGGGATGGGGTTTGGGATTTTGGAAAGAGATAAACCAAAGAACTTATATGCATATATGCACAACCAATGGATCAGACATTAGTTTGGGGAAACCAGAATGGGGGTGGGAGTGGGGAGGAGGGAATCAATGAGGGAGGGACATCAGTAATATGTGTGTGTGTGTTGTGTGTGTGTGTGCACTCACATTTAGAAATTATTCAATATATTTGTAAAGGCATCAACCTGAAGAATACTATTTGCTTACCTTTTTGTTGTCACTAGAAGTTGAGGTTCCTGAGAGTTAAGGTTTCTAATTAAGATGGAAAGAAATGGTGTATTTCTAGTAACAGAAAGTATAAGGAATGAAAATACATTTTGTGAAGAAATTGAACAAATGAGGTTTATTCTAAGGTAGAGTTTGTTATTTCTGGATGAGTAAGAAGAAACAAAGAGAGAATAAGAAAATTGTAGAAGGCTTGTAAAAAAAAGATCTTAAGATTTATATATGGTTAAGTTAAATAAGATTAAAATTCAATTAAGTAAGCAAATTTAAATATCAAAAGTAAGCTAATATAGAATAAGAATTTTGGTTCTTTTTTTATTCTTTTAAAATTAAACAGTTTAAAAATATTTATTGTACTCCAGATACAATATTATAGGTTTTCTGCCCAGAAAGCAGACTCTATGTTTTATTAAAACAGTTTTTGATTGTCTTGATTAGGTCATTGATTATTTAGTAAAATATTCTTCTGAATCCTAGGAACTAAACTTTTATTACCTGCATTATTTTTGTTTGATACATTTTATTACCACTTTAGGTAAATAATCTAATATTGTTTAATAATGATAGATGACTCCATTTAGCCAAATGTCCAGACTTCTTGATATATTTTGACTTTCCAAAATTTAAGTGATAGAGTTTTGACCTGGAATAAATTGGGGTACTCCAGAAGGGCCCTGGAACACCTCAAAAGATTGGTTTTCTCTTACAAAAAAAAATATTAAAGTAATTAGGCTTATTTTCATGTGATGAAATTACATGAAAAGCATTTTTATTTTATTTATTTTTATTTATTTATTTTAGTTTTTTTCTTTATTGCATTTATAGAGAGAGGAAAGGAGAGGGAGAGACAGAAACATTGATGAGAGAGAACATTCACTGGCCACCTCCTGCATACCCCACACTGGGAATTCCTCATAATACAAGGGTCAATGCTCAACCACTGAGCATTAATTAATTAATTTTAGATAAAGATATATCTCCTTTTTCTTCCTAGACACCCTCTCCTTATTCGCCCCCTGCCCAACATTGTGTTTATGTCCATTGATTACACATACATGCATATAAGTTCTTTGGTTTATCTCATCTCTCCCCCCAAATGAAGGTTTGTCAGTCTGAATCATACTCCTTTCTAGGTCTCAGGTCTGTTTTCTTCATCGGCATTTTTGTTCATTATATTCCATAGATAAGTGAGATCATGTGGTATTTGTCTCCTCTTAATGGCTTATTTTGCTTAGTATAACACTCTTCAGATCCCTCCATATTGTCTCAAAGGATACAAGATCTTTATTTCTTACAACTGCATAGTGTTCCATAGTGTATATATACCATAACTTTTTTGTCCACTCATCTATTGATGGACATCTAGGCTGTTTCCAGATTTTAGCAATTGTAAATAGTGCTGCTATGAACATAAGGGTACAAATTTTTTTTCTGATTGGTGTTTCAGGCTTCTTAGGATATATTCCTAGAAGTGGAATCACTGGGTCAAATGGCAGTTCAATTTTTAATTTTTTGAGGTAACACCATATTGTTTTCCACAGTGGCTTTACCAGTCTGCATTCCACCAGGAGTGTACTAGAGTTGCTTTTCTCCACACCCTCATCAGCATTTGCTCTTTGATGATTTGTTGATAGTAGCCATTTTGGTAGGTGTGAAGTGATACCTCATAGGCCTTTTCATTTGCATCTCTATGATGATTAATGACACTGAGCATTTTTTTATGTCTCTTGGCCATTTGTATGTCTTGTTTTTCCAGGTGTCTGTTTAGGTCCTCTGCCCATTTTGCAATTGGGCTCTTTGTCTTCCCTTTGTTGAGTTGTATGAGTACTCTACATATTTTAGTAATTAACCCTTTATCTCATGTATCATTGGCAGTTATGTTCTCCCATATACTGGGTTCCATTTCCATTTCAATGCTTGTTTCTTTTAATGTTAGTTTGATATAATCCCATGTGTTATTTTTTTCTTTGTTTCTTTTGCCTTAGGCATTATATCAGTGAAAATTCTGCTGCATGTGATGTCTGAAATTTTGTTGCCCCTACATTTTCTTGGATTTCTAGGATTTATGGATTCATGAGTCACATTTAAGTCTTTTATCCATTTTGAGTTCATTCCTGTGTATGGTATAAGTTGATGGTCTAGTGTAAATTTTTTTTTTTTTTTTTTTTTTTTTTTTTTTGGCATGTAGCTGTCTAATTTTCCCAACACCATTTATTGAAGAGGTGGTCTATAATCCATTGTATGTTTTTGGCACCTTTGCAAATATTAATTGAGCATAATGTCTTGGATCTATTTCCGGGTTCCCCGTTCTGTTCCATTGATTTCTATGCCTGTTCTTGTGCCAGTACCAGGCTGTTTTGATTACAGTGGCTTTGTAGTATTACCTGATATCCAGTATTTTGATCCCTCCTCCTTTGTTCTTATTTTTTCAAGATTGCTGTGGCTATTCGGAGTATTTTTGGTTCCATATAAACTCTTGAAGTATTTGTTCTAGTTATATGAAATATGTCATTGCATTGAATCTATAGACTGCGTTGAATCTATAAATTACTTTTGGGTAGTGTAGATATTTTAATAATGTTAATTCTTTTAATCCATGAACAAGGTATATACTTCCACTTTTTAATATTTTCCTCTATTTCTTTTCTCAATGTCTTATAGTTTTCTGTGCAAAGGTCTTGTATTTTTTTGGTTAAGTTTATTCCTAAGTATCTTTGTTTTTTTGGTTTTTTTTTTTTTTTTTTTTTTTTTTTATGCAATGGTAAATGTGATTGTTTTTTCAGTTTCTCTTTCTGTGAGTTCATTATTGGTGTATAAGAATGCTGTCATTTTTTTTTTTTTTTTTTTTTTGGTACATGCCCCTAACTGCTAGGGCCTAGAGGGAACTGAACCTGGGACTCTCTGGTCCACAGGATGATGCTCCAACTACTGAACCAAATCAGCCAGGGCTGTCGATTTCTTGATGTTAATTTTGTATCCTGCTTCTTTGACAAATTTATTTATTAAATCTAGGAAATTTGCGGATGGAGTCTTAGGGTTTTTCTATGTATAATATGTCATCTGCAAATAATGACAGTTTTATTTTCTCTTTTCCAATTTGGATCTCTTTTATTTTTTCTTCATGTCTAATTGCTGTGGCTAAAACTTCCAGTACTATGTTAAATAAGAGTGGCAAAAGTGAGTATCCTTGTCTTCTTTCTGTTCTTAAGGAAAATGCTTTTAGTTTTGCTCATTGAGTATGATGTTGGCTGTAGGTTGTTTACATCTGGCCTTTATTATGTTGAGATATGATCCCTCTATTTGCACACTGCTGAGTATTTTTATCAGAAATGGGTGCTAGATTTTGTTGAGTGCTTTTTCAGCATCTATTTATATGACAATATGGTGTTTATCTTTTATTTTGTTTATATGGTGCATCAATATATTGATTTGTGAATATTGTGCAAGCCTTGCATCCCTGGGATGAATTCCACTTGGTCATGATGAATAATTTTTTTGAAGGTATTACTAAATTTAACTTGCTAATATTTTGTTAAGGATTTTAGCATCTATGTTTATCAAGAATATTGGCCTGTAATTTTCTGTATTTGTAGTGTTTTTATCTGGTTTTCGAATTAGAATTGTGCTGGCCTCATATAATGAGTTAGGAAGTCTTTTTTCTTCTTGAAGTTTTTGGAATAGTTTGAGTAAAATGGGTGTTAATTCTTCTTTGAATGTTTGGTAAAAACTACCCTGTAAAGCCATCCAGATCCAGGTTATTGTTTGCTGGGAAATTCTTGATTACATCTTCAATTTCCTTAGTTGTTACTGGTCTGTTCAAGTTTTCTATCTCCTCCCAGTTCAGTTTTGGAAGACTATATGTTTCTAGAAATTTCTCTATTTCACTTGGATTGTCCAGTTTGTTGGCGTATTATTATTCATAGTATTTGTTAACTATCCTTTGTATTTCTGTGGTGTCAGTTGTTACTTCTCCTCTTTCATTTCTGATTTTGTTTATTTGGGCCCTATCTTTTTGTTATTTGGTGAGTCTAGCTAAGGGTCCATCAATCTTTTTTATCTTTTCATAGAACCAGCTCTTCGTTTCACTGATGTTTTGAAATTTTTTTTTTAGTTTCTATATCATTTATTTCTACTCTAACCTTAAATATTTCTTTCCTTCTACTTTCTCTGGTTTTTTATTCTTGTTTGCTCTCTAGTTCATTAAGTTGTGAGGTTAAATAGTCAATTAGAAATTTCTCTTGTTTCCTGCAGTAGGCCTGTAGTGCTATGAACATCCCTCTCAGGATTGCTTTTGCTGCATCCCATAAATTTTGTGGTGTTGTGTGTTCATTTTCATTGGTGTCCAGGAAGTTTTAAATTTATTTCTTGATATCCTTGGTAACCCATTCATTGTTTAATAACATGCTATTTAGCCTCCATGTGTTCAAGTGTCTTTGCATGTTTTGTTGTTGATTTCTAGTTTCATGCCATTGTGATCTGAGAAGGTGCTTGATATAATTTTAATCTTCTTGAACTTGTAGAAACTGAGTTTGTGTGCTAACATGTTGGCCTATCTTTGAAATGTCTCCTGTGCACTTGAGAAGAATATGAGAAAAATATAAATTTTTCAGTTTGAGGTGTAAGTCTCTGTAGATATCTATTAATTAATTTGATCTAGTGCATCACTTAGAGTGTCTGTAGTCTTTTTTTTTTTTCTTTAATGGTTTTAGAGAGAGAGAGAGGAAGTGATAGGGACAGATAGATAGAAACATCAGTGGGAGAGAACATTGATTGGCCACCTCCTGCATGCCCCATTAGGGATCAGGCCTACAACTGAGGCATGTGTTCTGACTGGGAATCAAATTGGCAACTTCTTATTGCATGGGTCTATACTCAACCACTGAGCCACACCAGCCAGAATGGAGTCTTTGTATTCTTGTTAATTTTTTGTCTAGAGTATCTATCTAGTGATGTCTGTGGGGTTTTGAAGTTCCTTGCTGTGATTGTATTGCTGTCAATTTCTCCTTTAAAGTCTTCCAAATTCTTTCAAATATGTTTTGGTCCTCCTTTGTTGAGTGCATATATGTTTACCAAGGTTATATCTTCCTGTTGGACAGATCCTTTCAATATTTTGTAGTGCCCTTCGATGTCTGTAGTCATATTTTATCATATATGAGTATTGCTACCCCAACTCTTTAAATTTTTATTTGCTTGGAAAATTTTTTTTCATCCCTTTACTTTCAACCTACATGAGTCTTTTGTTTCTTGTATACAATATATATGAGTCATGCTTTCTCATCCAATCAGCTACTCCATGTCTTTTGATTGGAGCATTTAATCTATTTACATTTAGGGTTATTAATATGTACTTATTTATTGCCATTTTTGTTTATTGTTGTTATATTTTCTTCCTATTTCTTCTACTAATTATAACAGACCTTTGAACATTTCTTACAGCGCTGATTCGGTGCTAATATATTCACTTAGCCTTTTTTTTTTTGGTCTTAGAAGCTCTTTATTTTACTTTCTATTTTGAATGATAGCCTTGCTGGATAGAGTAATCTTGGATTCAGATCCTTGTTTTTTATGACCTTGATTACATGCCATTCCCTTCTGGCCTGTAGTGTTTCTGTTGAGAAGTCAGCTGAGAGCCTTAAAGGGGATTCCTTTGTAGGTAACCTATTGCGTCTCTCTTGCTGCCTTTAGGATTCTATCTTTGTCTTTAGTATTGGGCATTTTAATTATTATGTGTCTTGGTGTGGGCCTGTCTGGGCTTCTTGTACTTGTATGAATATTTTCTTCCCCAAGATAGGGAAGGTTTCTGTCACTATTTCTTCAAATATTTCTCTAGAACTTTTATAATGCCGACATTGTTACATTTCATATCTCTTAGGCTGTCCTCCTGTTTTTTAATTTTTTTTTTTTTTTTTTGGTTCTCTTGTTGGGCAACTTTCTCTACCCTGTCTTCTAATTCACTGACCCAAGTCTTGGCCTCTTCTACTCTACTGGTTATTTCTTCCAATGTGTTCTTTATTTATGCTGTCATTCTTTATTTCCAGCTGGTTGTTTTTTAATTCTTTTATATGTTTACTCATGCTGTTGAGCTTCCTCTTGATTATTACTCTGAACTCTCTTTCTGGTATCTTGTTCAATTCCTCTTCATTTATTTCATCTTCTGCTGAATAATCTTGTTCTTTTATTTGGGATTTGTTTCTTTGTTTCACCATTTTGGCTGTCTCAGTGGTTTTGAAGCCTGCCAAATTTTCCCTGTGGGTGTTGATGTTCCACTGGTTGTGGCTCCCTCTACTGAGTTTGGATGCATGTTGGAGGACCCATGTTAAACACCACTGTCATTTCTTACTTTTCTGTGTAAATTTGCAAGCCCAGGAAAGGTTCAGTTATCTTCTAGCTTTATGCCTGAAGGCTATTATTCTCAATTACTTGATAAACCTTGGGTTGTAGCCTTCAATTGAATTTAAAAAAATCCCTCAGGTGTTCAGGATAAGAGGAATTCCAGAGGGTGAAGCAGATGTTTGCTGGTGGTTAATAAACCTCAATTTGCATTTCTCTGGCCTGGCCTGCTGGTGTTAAATTCCTAAGGGAGGGGGTGTTACTTTTCTCCAAGGTTATGGGAAGGGTTGTTGATTTTTTTTAGCAAGATTGCTACTGTCCTGTCAGGCAGTGATTCAGCACAAAACTCTCATTGCCTTCCAGCTCTCTTAGTTCCTGTGTATCCACATAGTTTCAGTCCAGTCTGCCCTCCCTCTGCCAGAGCCCAAGGTGAGTGGCTATAGTTAATTTAGTTCTCTGTCCCAGCCCTCTGTTCTGTGGAGGCAGCTTAGCATTTTAACCCCAAGGGAGTTTCTCACAGCTAAAACAGCTGCTGCCTGTGGGCTCCCAGCTCACACTCTGGTGCCTCTACAGTTCCTACAAGTTTCAATTTAGTGTCCTCTTTCTGACTGTGGTTATACGGGTTCTCTCCAGCTGATTTTCTGTTGGTTTTTCCTGATGATTTTTTTTTTAATTTTAGTTGTAATTCCAGTTTTGTTCTGGGAATTGGTCTATGTAGCTTCCATTCATTCCACCATCATTTTGGAATCTCTCAGGAAGCATTTTTAAATTTAAAACAACAACAACATTAAGTTTTCTTTATGTTGTATTTATATAAGTATGTTAAAAATGTCCCAGAAATGTACGTGAAATTGTGGATATCTAAGGTGTCCTGAAATAAGACATCTATCATCAAAATGAAGTACACACTTAAAAAGCTTGAACCTGAGTATCAGATTGTGTCACATGTGGATGAATTTCATTCTCTTTTGGCAAAAATGAACCCTCATTGCCAGAGGTTTGCTATCCTGATGTCTTCATAACTTGGCAACCATATACTCCTAAACCAGAGAAATTAAAATTTGTGAACAATAGCTATAAATTAAATAGTCAGGGCTCTGGAAAACCAAATATGGCAGCTTGGTTCTTCCTGGCTCTCTGGCATATTTTTGTAATAACCTGCTCCTATCACTTTGTCCTGATTAAATAAACAAAAGGCCAACTATGAAGCTTTCAGAGGCAACCTGAGGAAGTACCAGCTGGCCTGATACTCCTCTAAATGAATGTGTTCTCTAAGCAAATTTGTTAGTTTTTAGAACTTAGATAATAAAATAAATAGCAGGATAGATGTATGCTGACCCAGTTCACCCAGTTTTTTTTTTACCTCAGCTCCCTCCCACCTCTATTCCCTCCTGCTTATTGCTAATTGCCTCTGCTTCTGTACACATAGCTTTCTTGCTCTGCTCAACTCTTGAATAACCCCTGTCCTATATAAGCAACCTTCGCCCTGAGCTTGGGGCTGCAGTTCTCCTCTGTGAAGGTTGGCTGCTGTCCCTGCACAGGTAATAAAGCTCATAATATTCAAAATTACTTTGTGTCTGAATGAGGTTGATTCTCCTGAGTTACAACATTTTTCAGGTTTATTTTTTTCTTTTCTTTTTTTAATTGAAGCTGGACTTCATTAAACTGTCACTTAGTATGAGTTATCAAAATGTCTTTGTTGTTCTGTGTATGTTTTCCTAGATGAGTTGAAGTTTTCCTCTGCCACAAGGCTGATGCCCTCACAGTTGCAAAGAAATTGTTAGAACACATGTTTCCTGCCTGGGGTATGCCTTCCAAAATCTCTAGTGATTTGGGCACCCACTTCACTGAGCAAATCATATGAATGTTAATGGACAGCCTTACAAACTTCTTGGAATTATGACTCACCCTATCACCCTCAGTTATCAGGCAAGGTCAAGGAGAACTAATGGAAAAACTGAATTCAAGCATAACTAGTTGAATTACACAGGACTGAGTAAACTGATGAGAAAGGTTACAATCTTATGACTTTATATTTGAAATATTACTAATTTTTTAAATCTTTTTATTTAAGATATAAAGAATTTCCATTTTTTACATGTTTGTAAGTAGTAACCAGGCATTTTTTTTTTTCTCTAACTGATCCCTCCAGACTTTAGAAATTTTTTTCTTAATATATTTTTATTGATTTTTTTAGATAGAGAAGAAGGGAGAGGGAGAGAGAGAAACATCAATGAGAGAGAAACATTGATTGGCTGCTTCCTGCATGCCTCATAATGGGGATCAAGCCCACAACCCCGGCATGTGTTTTGACCCAGAATCAAACCAATGACCTCTTGGTACATGGGATGACACTCAATTCACTAAGCCACACAGGCTGGGCCAGACATTGGAAATTCTTAATGAGTGAGTATTATTATTTCATGGCAATATGTTTGTTTGTATAGGTTCAAGGAGAATATAGATGTTCCAAAAAAATGCGTACAGTTAACAGTTGATAGCAATTAATGTTTTTCTTTTCAGGTTTAACCAATTGAAATTTATAATTATTCAAAGTGTGTGTACAGTTTTGGGGACACCCTATATGGTTTTTTTTGTTTGTTTGTTTTTATAACAGGACACAACTGAAAATTGTTTCATTACCAAGACTTTGACTGGAATGTCATGTTTGAGAGAGACATTGATAGACTCTAGATATCACCAGAAAGTTTTAAGAAATTATTGACTTTGGAAGCTGATAAAAAAATAAATAAACCCTGGAGAAACAGCCTGGTACCTTACTTAATTGGTTCACAGCAATCTTTCAATGTAAGGAATATCTGCTTTATTGGGAGATGGCAAAGGAAAAACTTCAAGACATTTTGAGAAAACTTAAGAACCCAAGTAATTCACTCAAATCTATATGTATTGCAGGCAAATGTTGATGGCAACTATGTGGCTTGGTGTCTTAACCCTGAGAGGCTAATTAGAGTTTTATCTAGATATTTCTTATGAGGTCCCAGCAATAAAGATTTAAAATGAACCTATATGATCAATTACTATTTTTGTAGTACTTATGCAGACAGCAGGCCAATTTTATTGAAACTAGACTTATACTACAAATTATTGTTAACTTGACTATCTTTGGTAAAGTAAGGATGATTTTGGAGAAAAAACAAAATTGTTTCAATAGTAACATAATACAAAATTGTAGATATGAGATTCTGATCTGGCTCATTATCTTTAAAGTTTTTATTTTTTCCACTTGTGGACTAGACTGGGTCCTGAAAGTTTCTAGTGAAAATTTTGGGCTGCAGCCCTCTGAACTAGTGTTTTATTTTTCTCCCATCATTTTTCTAGGATTTATTAAGAATTAAAATTTGGAGAAAAGAAAAAATGGCGGTGGAGTGAATGGAGCTTCACAGACCATCTCCCAGGACCAAACTGGATTCACAAGGAAAATAAAGGCAAATGTCAGGAAGGGGCAACTGAAAGACACCTTGGAGGACCACATAACCAGGGACAACAACTCAATCCTGGTAGGCTTGTGAGGATACAAGAGGGGACCAGGAGCCCACGGTCCGCAGAGACCTGGACGGAGACTGGGGGATTCTGTGGTGGGAAGTTGCTGCTAAAGCCTCCGCTGTGACCCTGCCCCAGTCCTGCAAACTCTCCTGCCTCCCAAACCCTCAGCTGGTACCACACAGACTCGTTGGGGCCAGGGAACTCGGCGGCGGGAAGTTGCTGCTAAAGCCTCTGCTGTGACCCCACCCAGTCCTGTGAACTCTGCTGCCTCCCAAGCCCTTGGCTGGTGCCACACGCACTCCCTGGGGCCAGGAAACTTGGTGGAGGAAAGTTGCTGCTAAAGCCTCCCCTGTGACCCTGCCTGAGTCCTGAGAACTCTGCTGCCTGCTAAGCCCTCAACTGGTGCCGCATGGGCTGGCACGGACTGTCTCTGACCAGGGGACTCAACTGGATGCTGTTACCCAGGCTGACTCCTGTGAACTCTGCATGTTAAGCCCTCGGCTGGTGCTGCATAGACTCGCGGGGACCAGGGGACTCTGCTGGAAGCTGCTGCCACCCCGACAGTGTCCCGCTACCATGGCTCAGTCCAGGGGCTTGTGCTGAGTGCAAAACCCTCTGCTGGTACCACAGCCGTGGCCACCCTTGGCAGGAAGCAGCACTCTCAGGTTAAAAGTCCCAGGTGGCTCCACAAAGCAGAGTCTAGACAGAGGCTAAATT
Source organism: Molossus molossus (assembly GCF_014108415.1). NCBI lineage: Eukaryota > Metazoa > Chordata > Mammalia > Chiroptera > Molossidae > Molossus > Molossus molossus. Next base: position 54,097,168 of record NW_023425377.1, on the reverse strand, counting down.
GGCAGCAGTCACTCACCTTGAGCTTCAGCAGAGGGAAGGAAGACTGGACTGGAACTGTGTGGGGACACTCGGGATTTGGAGGGTGCTAAGAGTTTTCGCTGAGTGCAGCCACGCAGGATTGTGGTCATTTTACTCCTTCCCAGGGCCCTGGGGAAAGGTGAGGCGGAGGCCCCTCCCTCAGAGATTCAATCCCACCTGGTGGCCCTTGAAATGCTAATTGAGGCCCATTAACAAACAGCAGCTGCCCCAACCTCTTACACTGAGCACCTGAGGGAGTTTTTCAGGCAACTCAGAAACCAAGGGTCTTCAGGTAACCTCTACTAATAGCCTCCAGGCAAAAAAAAAAAAAAAAGCTAGAGTATAACTACCATTCCCTGGGCCAGCAACACTAACCAGAAAGGCAAAGACTTAAAGGTGGTGTTTAAAGTGGGTCCTCCCTGGCTCATCCAAACCACAAACAGCAGAACACCAACACCCACAGGAAAAATTTGGCAGACTCCAAAACCCACTGTGATAGGCAAAATGGTGAAAAACAGAAACAAAAGCCAAATGAAAGAACATGAGATCTCTATAGAAGATGAGATAAATGAGGTGCAGTTAAGCAAGTTAACAGAACTACAATTTAGAGCCATGATGTAGAGGAAGCTCAACAGCATGTGTAAGGATATGAGCACCATGAGTAAAGACATAGAAATGTTGAAAATCAACCAGATGGAAATTAAAAACCAATAGGAAGAGATGAAGAATGACGTATCAGAAATGAAAAACACATTGGAAGGTCTAAAAAGCAGAGTAGGGGAAGCTGAGGTCCGGATCACTAAATCAGAAGACAGGCTAGAAAAATCAACCAATCAGAAAACCAAATGGAAAAAATGATTAAAAAACAGGAAGACAGCTTAAGAGAACTGTGGGACAACTGGAAATGGAATAATATTCGCATCATAGGAGTCCCTGAAGAACAAGAAAATAAGCAAGGGTTAGAGAATATATTCAAAGGAATAGTGACAGAAAACCTCCCAAATTGGTGAAGGAAGGAGGCATTCAAATTCAAGAAGCACAGAGAGCCCCAAGTAAGAAGAACCCAAACAGGCCCACATCAACACATAGTAATTAAAATGCCACAAATTAAAGACAAAGAGAGAATCCTAAAAGCAGCAAGAGATAAGCAACAGGTTACCTCCAAAGGAAAGCCCAAAAGGCTCTCAGCTAACTTCTCACAAGAAACACTACAGGCAAGAAGGGAATGGCATGAAGTAATCAAGGTCATGAAAAACCATGAAAGAATCTGAATTCAAGTCTACTCTACCCAGCAAGGCTATTATTCAAAATAGAAGGTCAAATAAAGAGCTTCCCAGACAAAAAAAGGCTAAGGGAATACACTAGCACCAAACCAGCACTGCAAGAAATGTTAAAAGGACTGCTGTAATTACCAGGAGAAATAGTAAGAAAAATAGAACCACACTAAACAAAAATGGCAATAAATAAGTACATATCAATAATCACCTTAAATGTAAATTGACTGAATGCTCCCATAAAGAGACACAGAGTAGCTGATTGGATAAGAAATCATAACTTATCTATATGTTGTTTACAAGAGGCCCACCTCACAACAAAAGACTCATATAGATTGAGATTGAAAGTGAAGGGATGGAAAAAAATCTTCCAAGCAAACAGAAAAGAAAAAAAAGCTGGGGTAGCAATACTCATATCTAATCAAATAGATTTCAGAATGAAGGCCATAATTAGAGACAAAGAAGGCCATTACATAATATTGAAACGATCTATCAAACAGGAAGATATAACCTTGATTAACATATATGCACCCAATATAGGGGCACAAAAATATATTAAAAAACTTCTGGAGGACTTCAAAGGAGAGATCAATAGCAATACAATCATAGCATGGGACAGGGGACTTCAACACCCCGCTGACATCGCTGGATAGATCCTCTAGACAAAAAATTAGCAAGGAAACAGAGAATCTAAATGAAGCACTAGACCAAATGGATTTAATAGATATCTACAGAGAACTACACCCCAAAACTACACAATTCACATTCTTCTCAAGTGCACATGGGACATTCTCAAAGATACACCACATGTTAGGGCACAAACTAAGCCTCTACAAGTTCCAGAAGATTGAATTAATATCAAGCATCTTCTCAGATCACAATGACATGAAACTAGAAATCAATTGCAAGAAGAACAGACAGAGACATTTGAACACATGGAAACTAGACAGCATGTTATTAATCAGTGAATGGGTCACCAAGGAGATCAAGGAACAAATCAAAAACTTCCAGGAAACCAATGAAAATGAACACACAACAACACAAAGTCTATGGGATGCAGCGAAAGCAGTTCTGAGAGGGAAGTTCATAGCACTACAGGCCTACCTCAAGAAACATGAAAAATCTCTAATAGAATATTTGACCTCACAACATAAAGAACTAGAGAACAAACAAAAAGAAATCCCCAGAGCAAGTAGAAGGAAGGAATCAGTAAAGATCCGAGCAGAAATAAATGACATAGAGACCAAAAAAACAATTCAAAGGATCAATAAAACAAAGAGCTGGTTTTTCAAAAAGATTAACAAGATTGATGGACCCTTAGCTAGACTTACCAAGAAACAAAGAGAGAGAACCCAAATACACAATATCAGAAATGAAAGAAGAGAAGTAACAACTGACACCACAGACATACAAAATATCATTAACAGCTACTGTGAACAATTATATGGCAACAAATTCGACAATCTAAGCGAAATGGATGAATTTCTAGAAACACATAGTCTCCCAAAACTAGATCAGGAAGAGATAGAAAACTTGAACAGACCAATAACAACAGAATAAATTGAAGATGTAATCAAGACTTTACCAGCAAACAAAAGCCAAGGCCCGGATGGCTTCACGGGGGAGTTTTACCGAACATTCAAAGAAGAACTAACACTATTCTCCTCAAACTATTTCAAAAAATTCAAGAAGAAGGAAGACTTCCAAACTCATTTCCTGAAGCCAGCAAAATTCTAATTCCAAAACCAGAAAAAGACACTACAAAGAAAGAAAACTACAGGCCAATATCCCTGATGAACATAGGTGCCAAAATCCTAAACAAAATACTGCAAATCGGATCCAGCAATACACCAAAAACATTATCCACCATGACCAAGTGGGATTTATTCCAGGGATGCAAGGCTGATACAATATCCGCATATCCATCAATGTGATACACCACATAAATAAAATAAAGAATAAAAACCACATTATAATATCAATAGATGCTGAAAAAGCCTTCGACAAAATCCAGCATCCATTTCTGATAAAAACGCTCAGCAGTGTGGGAATAGAGGGATCATATCTAGATATAATAAAGCCCATATATGAAAGACCTACAGCCAACATTGTACTCACTGGGCAAAAACTAAAAGCATTTTCCTTAAGAACAGGAACAAGGCAAGGATGCCGACTTTCACCACTCCTATTTAACATAGTACTGGAAGTCTTAGTCATAGCAATCCGACATGAAGAAAAAATAAAAGGGATCCAAATTGGAAAGGAGAAAGTGAAATTGTCATTATTTGCAGATGACATGATACTATACATAGAAAACCCCAAAGACTACATCAACAGTTTATTAGACTTACTAAATGAATTTGACAAAGTAGCAGGATAACAATTAATGTCAAGAAATTGATGGCATTCTTATACACCAATAATGAACTCACCTAAAAAGAAACTAAGCAAAAAATCCCATTTACCATTGAGGCAAAAAAGTTAAGATACCTAGGAATAAACTTAACCAAAACAATAAAGGATCTATTCGCAGAAAACTACAGGTCATTGAAAAAAAAAAAAACAATAGAGGAAGATATAAAAAAATGGAAGCACATACCCTGTTCATGGATTGGGAGAATTAATATCATTAAAATGTCTATATTACGCAAAGCAATCTATAGATTCAACGCAAGACCCATCAAAATACCAATGGCATATTTCACAGAATTAGAACAATTATTTCAAAGGTTCATCTGGAACCAAAAAAGGCCTCGAATAGCCACAGCAATCTTGAAAGGGAAGAACAAAGTTGGGGGATCACAATATCAGATTTCAGGTTATACTACAAAGCCACTGTAATCAAAACAGCCTGGTACTGGCACAAGAACAGGCATATAGACCAGTGGAACAGAACAGAGAACCCAGAAATGGACCCAAGGCAATATGCTCAATTAATATTTGACAAAGGTGGCAAGAGCATACAGTGGAGTAAGGACAGCCTCTTTAATAAATGGTGCTGGGAAAATTGGACAGCTACTTGCAGAAAAATGAAAGTAGACCATCAACTTACACCCTACAGGAGAATAAACTCTAAATGGAGGACTTCCGGTCAAGATGGTGGCGTAGGTAAACGTGGTATCGCGTCCTCCCACAACCACATCAAAGTTACAACTAAACTACAGAACAACCATCATTCAAAACCACCTGAAATCAACCTGAATGGAAGTCGTACAACTACGGAATTCAAAAAAGAAAGGCAGCTACATCCAGACTGGTAGAACGAGCAGCGAGGCGGTGCGAGGGGTGGCGGCAGCGGCGGCAGCAGCGGTGGTACAGCGGCAGCACACGGCGGAGAGACGAGCTTGTCCCACACCCAGGCGTGGTGGGTAAAAATCAGGAGGCTCCCGCGGCTGGGAAGGTCCTTCCTGAGGACTGAGGGGTCTCCATCACACACCAGGTGCCCCGCTCAGGGTTCCAGGGCCAGGAAGAGAAGTCCCCATAACTTCTGGCTGGAAAAAACAGTGGAAACTGAGGCTCAGGGAAGCTGACCTGGCTGGAGCCCCAGGCAGCTCCCTAAAGTGCCAGCGCATGGACTTATCGGACTCTCTCCCTCTAAGCTCGGAGGGGAGGCAGCTCGAGGGGCGCCAGAGACATACAGGGAAGAACTGAGCTGTTTGGCACTGGAGAGAGGGCTGGAGAGGGGGCTTCCTCAGGGACAAATGTGCTGTAAGGTGCCTTTGTTCCTTTGGTGAGCCCTTCCCAGGGGGCGGCAGACAGAAGCCATATCTGGGACTCCAGCAACCTGGCTCACACTGGTAGCCCCGCCCTGCTGACTCCCTGAGGCCCCGCCCTGCCCCACACAACTTTCAAGCCCACCCAAGCTGTTGCCACTTGCTTAACCATAGGATTGGCCAGTCTTGGATCCTGCTTCAGGTTTTTCCTAAATTCTTTCAAACGAGCAGCATCGGGTCTCAGCGAGCCCCATACCTCTCATTAAGTAATACACAGAAACAAACACAGGGAGGGAGCCAAAATGAGGATACAAAGAAACAGGTCCCAAATGAAAGAGCAGAACAAAACCACAATAAAAGAACTAAGCGAAAGGGAGATAAGCAACCTAACAGATACTGAGTTCAAAATACTGCTTATAAGGATGCTCAATGAACTTAGTGAGAACCTCAGTGAACTTAGGGAGGGCCTCAAGAGCATAAAAAAGGACCAGTTAGAAATCATGGATACACAGTTAGAATTAAAGGAGGCATTAACTGAAATAAAGAATAATTTACACAGCTTCAATAATAGAGTATGTAAATCCAAGGAGCAAACCATCGATTTGGAATATAAGGAAGCAAAAAATCCCCAATCAGAACAGCAAAAAGAAAAAAGAATCCAAAAAAATGAGGATAGTGTAAGGAGCCTCTGGGACAACTTCAAGCGTACCAACATTTGCATCTTGGGGGTGCCCGAAGGAGAAGAGAGAGAACAAGAAATCGAAAACATGTTTGAAACAATAATGGCAGAAAAATTTCCTAACTTGGTGAAGGAAACAGACATACAAGTCCAGGAAGCACAGAGAGTCCCAAACAAGATGAACCCCAAGAAGCACACACCAAGACACATCATCATCAAAATGCAAAAGGTTCAAGACAAAGAATCTTAAAAGCAGCAAGAGAAAGGCAGCTAGTTACCTACAAGGGAGTACCCATTAGGATGTCAGCTGATTTCTCAAAAGAAACTTTGCAGGCCAGAGGGAGTGGCAAGAAATATTCAGAGTGATGAAAACCAAGAACCTACAACCAAAATTACTCTATCCTGCAAAGTTGTCATTTAGAATTGATGTACAAATAAAAACTTTCCCAGACAAGAAAAAGTTAAAGGAGTTCATCACTACCAAACCATTATTATATGAAATAATAAAGGGTCTTTTTGAAGAAAAAGATAAAATGTATGAACAAACAAAATGGCGATGAATACATATCTATCAACAATGGAATCTACAAACAAAATGAACAGGAAGAACAGAACATTCTCATAGATACAGAGAACATTTTGTTGGTTGCCAGATGGGAAGGGGGTTGGGGGAATGGGTGAAAAAGGTGAAGGAATTAAGAAGCACAAATTCATTGCTAGACTGACAAACCTCAAAGGGAAAGAGGTTGGGGGGTGGGAAGAAATAAACCAAAGAACTTATATGCATAACCAATGGACACAGACAATAGTGTGGGAAAAGGTGGGAGGGGGGCGGGAGTGGGGAGGAGGGGGTCAATGGGGGAAAAATGTGGAACATCTGTAATACATTTTACATCCAAAAATAAAGATTTGAAAAAAAAAAAAAAAAGGATAAAAGACTTAAATGTAACTCATGAATCCATAAAAATCCTAGAAGAGATTGTAGTCAACAAAATTTCAGACATCGTAAGCAGCAGAATTTTTACTGACACATCACCTAAGGCAATGGAAACAAAGGAGAAGATGAACACATGGGACTACATCAAACTCAAAAGCTTCTGCACAGCAAAAGATACAATCATCAAAACGGAAAGGCTACCCACTGTATGGGAGAGCATAATTGCCAATGATATATCAGATAAGGGGTTAATTTTCAATATATAGAGAGTGCTCATACAACTCCACAAAAGGAAGACAAAGAATCCAATTTAAAAATGGGCAGAGGAACTAAATAGACACCTCTCCAAACAGGAAATACAAATCAAATGGCTAAGAGACATATGAAGAAATGCTCATCATCACTAATCATCAGAGAGATGCAAATTAAAACAACAATGAGGAATCACCTCACACCTGTCAGAATGGCCGCCATCAACAAATCATCAAACAACAAGTGTTGGCGAGGGTGTGGAGAAAAGGGGACTCTAGTACACTGCTGGTGGGAATGCAGACTGGTGCCGCCACTATGGAAAACAATATGGTGTTACCTCAAAAAATTAAAAATTGAACTTCCATTTGACCCAGTGATCCCGCTTCTAGGAATATACCCTACGAAGACTGAAACACCAATCAGAAAGAATATATGTACCCACATGTTTGTAGCAGCACTATTTACAATAGCTAAGATCTGGAAACAGCCCAAGTGTCCTTCAGTAGACGAATGGATAAAAAAGCTGTGGTACATATACACAATGCAGTACTATGTAGCTGTAAGAAAGAAAGATCTCTTATCCTTTGAGACTAGATGGAGGGACCTGGAAAGTGTCATCCTAAGTAAAACAAGCCAAACATAGAAAGACGAGTTTAATATGATCTCACTTATTTGTGGAATATAATGAACATAACAGTCTGAGGAAGGGGGTAGTCCCAGAGACGCGGAAATGAGATACAGACTGACAATCCACTAAATATAGGGGTGGTGGGGAAGAGATAAACCACAGAACTTATATGCATGTATGCATGAACAGTGGACATGGACAACAAACTGGGGAAAGGGCAAGGAAGGAAGGGGAGGGGGAAATCAGTGTGGGGAAAAGGAGAAACATCTGTAACAGAAATTATTTAATAAACAAAAGAATAAAAATTGTTTTTCTGACCCTTGCAATTACAGACTATAGCTAGATGACATAATGCAGTCTTTGGCAAAAATATCACAACAAACTACTTGGCCAGAGGAAATATACCTTGGCAATTCAAGTTGGATCTGGGATATTACTGAAGAAACATAAGAAGATCCCAAGGAAGAGGAACCCCTATACTCTTATGAGCTATTTGAGGATCTCAGACTCCTCTTCAAAAAGAAAGAACCTCAAAATTCAAGAAAAATGGTGGTAGGCAGGACAAGAGCAAGGGTGAGTGTGTGAGAGTGTGAGTGAGTATGAGAATGTAAGTGGACATAAGTGTGTTAGAGCAACCTTGAGCAGTGCAGAAACATGGAGTAGAGGGTTCAGGTTCTAGGGAGTACCCAACTACCACAGGAAGCAGCTTGACAGAAGGCCCCACCATTTTGGAAGATCCACTGATCTCTGAGAAGAGGCAGTGAGGAGTGGCTAGGGCTCAGCAACCTGAGTCCACCATTGCACCTTACTCCATCAGACCAGTGGTCCCCACTGTGTCACTGGGTAACAGCACACAGTACTGGCACTGTCAAGGTGCCTGCTTGTGGAAGCAGCAACTAGCTGGGAGCCAAGCACCATCCCCCTCTGTAGTAGTAGTAATGCCAGCTTGAGAGCAGAGCAACACGCTCAAGAATAGCACCCTGAATGGAGTCAAGCACCACCTCTGGCAGTAGTGCCAGCTTCAGAGCCCAGTACCTCCCCCCACAGCAGGAGTGGAGCCCCACCCCCAACAGCAGCTGAGGCTCACCCCCAGAGGCTCAGAAGCAGACATCCATCCACAGGCAGCAGCAGCACAGATCAGCAGCTGATACCCAACCCCAGCAGCCTCAGGAGAGGCTGATCAGAAGCAGTGCCCCAGCCCAAGCAGCAGCAAGGCTCAAGCAGCCAAGACCTACCCCTGACAACTGCAGCAGTTGGTATAGAGTGGACTCATCCATCAACAGCAAAAAGTCCTCAGAGCTAGGCATCCTCAGCCCCCAACAGGATCAGAGAATTGGGAGCTGAGAGCATCCCTTGGCAACAGCAACAGCAGTAGCAGTGCAAACTTAGAGCTGACACTTGCCCCCAGCAGAATCAGCATCAACTGATCAGGAGCTGAGCCCTAGCAGGCAGGAGCACACCCAGCAGCACAACAGCTAAACCCATGCACCCCAGCAGGGCCTACCATAACAGACCAATATCAGCCATGAGTTGCCAATCCTCCAGGACCAACAGAAGGCAAGAGGCTCCATGCACCAAAATAATTTGGGAAGCACAGTAGCCTTATTTAATACACCCCAAACTGTCTACACATCCCAGCATCCCTCACCAGGCCTGGAACTACCAGACTGCTAAAATGGTGAGATAAACCAACAACACCCAAATGAAAGAAAAGGAGGGATCGCCAAATAAAGAACTACATAAAATGGAAGCAAGAAATTTGTCAAAGAATTCATAGCACCCTGGCCGGTTTGGCTCAGCTGTTGGAGTGTCAGCCTGTGGACCAGAAAGTCCCAGGTTTGGTTCCCGCTAGGGGCAAGTACAAAAAAAAAAAGAGAGAGTGAAAGAGAAAAAAATTCAAACCAATAATTTTAAGGGTGCTCAAACAATTTACTGAGAACTACATGCAACTTAATGAGAATTATAGAGAGCTCTTTGGAAACTACATCAGCTTTAAAAAAAAGAGGTAGAAGCTATGAATAAAAATCAAGTGGTAATAAAGACTGTCATAGCTGATATGAAAAATACCTTAGAAGGATTCTATAATAGATTAGAATAAGCTGAAGACAAAATCAGTGAGTTAGAAGGCAAAGTAAAAAAAAAAAAAAAAAAAAATACAGCAACAAATGGGAAAAAAATTAAAAAGCAGGAGAACAGTATAAGGTAACTTTGGGATAACACAAAACATAACAGCATTCGCATTATATGGGAGGTAGAAAGAGAAAACATTGAAGATAGGAATATAGAACCTGTTTGAAGAAATAATAACAGAAAACTTTCCTAATTTGGTGGAAGAAAAAGTCACACATGTGTGGGAAACACAGAGAATCCCAAGCAAGATGAACACCAAAAGACCCACAGCTAGAAATATCATAATAAAAATGGCAAAAATTAAAGACAAAGAAAGAATCTTAAAGAAAGCAAGAGAGGGACAGAAAGCTGCCTACAAGGGAGCTCCCATTAAATTGTCAGCTGATAGATCAATAGAAACACTGCAGGCTAGAAGGGAGAAGCATGAAGTATACACAGTCATAAAAGGCAAGGGTCTGAATCCTAGACTACTCTATTTAACAAGTCTAGCATTTAAAATTGAAGGTGAAATAAAGAGCTTCACACACACACACACACACACACACACACACACACACAATAACCTGAAGAAATTTACTACCACCAAACCAGCACTGAAAAAAAAATGCTAAAGGGACTGTTTAAGAAGAAAAAGAAGTAATATATATAGAGAAAAATAGAACCATAACATCAAAATGGCAATTAATAAGTATCTATCAATAATAACTTTAAATGTAAATGGCTTAAATGTTCCAATCAAAAGACATAGGGTAGCTGATTGGTTAAAAGAACACAACCTATATGTATGCTGTCTACAAAAGCCCATCTGACAATAAAAGAGTTACACAGAATAAAAGTAAAGGGATGGAAAAGACTTTTCCAGACAAATGGACATAAAAAAAAAAAAAAAAAAAAAAAAAAGCTGATGCAACAATACTCATATCTGAGGAGTAGACTTCAAAAGGATGGCCATAATAAGAGACAAAGAAGGTCACTACATAATATTAAAGGAATAAATCCAACAAGAGGATGTAACCATGGTAAATGTAAATGCACCAAATATAGGAACATGAAATATATTAAAAATCTTCTGGAGGACTTCAAGGAAGAGATGCATAGCAATACAATCATAGTGGGTGACTTTAACACCCCACTGAAACCACAGGATAGATTTTCTAGACAAAAACATTAACAAGAAAACAAAGTCCATAAATGATAAATTATATCAGTTGGACTTAATTGATATTTACAGAACATTTTACCCCAAAGCTGTAGAATATACACTCTTCTCAAGTGCACACAGGACATTCTCAAAGATAGACCACATGTTAGGACACAAAGTAAGTCTCTACAAATTCAAGAAGATGAAAATCATATCAAGTATTTTCTCAGATCTCAATGGCATAAAACTAGTAATCAATTACAATAAAAATACTCAAAAAAATTCAAACACATGGAGGCTAAATAACATGTTATTAAACAACAAATGGGTTACCAATGAGATAAGAAAGAAATAAAAAATCTTCCTGGAAACTAATGAAAATGAACACACAATACAAAATCTACAGGACACAGAAAAGCAGTCCTGAGAGGGAAGTTTGTGACAATACAGGCCTACCTCAAGAAAGAAGAAAAATTTCTAATAAACTATCTAATACAACAACTTAAAGATTTAGAAAGAAAACAGACAAACAAACAAAAACAGACTTAGTAGAAGAAAGTAAATAATAAAAATCAGAGCAGAAATAAATGGCATAGAGACTAAAAAACAAAAACAAACAAAAAAATACTAAAGATCAATGAAATCAAGACCTGGTGTTTTGAAATGAAAAACAAGACTTATCAACCCTTAGGCAGACTCACCAAGAAACAAAGACAGAGAGCTCAAATTAATAAAATCAAAAATGGAAATGGTAAAGTAACAACAGACACCATAGAAATAAAAAGGATTGTAAGAACATACTTGAACAATTGTATGCCAACAAATTTGACAACCTAGAAGAAATGGACAAATTCTTAGAATTATATACTATTTCCAAAACTCAACTGGAAAGAGTCAGAAAACCTAAACAGACCAATGACAATTAAAGAAGTAAAAAAAGTAATCAATAAATCCCAGCAAAAAAAAAAAAAGCCCTGGTCTGGACGGTTACACAGAGGAGTTTTACCAAATATTAAAAGAAGAACTATCACCTATTCTCAGATTATTCTAAAAAATTCAAGAGGAAGGAAGACTTCCAAGCTCTTTTTATGAGAACAGCATAATCCTAATTCCAAAACCATATAAAGACACCACAAAGAAAGAAAAGAACAGGCCAACATTCCTGATTAACATGGATACCAAAATGTTCAACAAAATCTTAGCAAATAGAATCCAGCAATATAATAAAAAAATTTATACCATGACCAAGTAGGATTTATCCTAGGAATGCAAGGCTGGCACAATGTTTATAACTCAATAAATGTGATACACCACATAAACAAAATGAAAGATTAAAAAGTGATCATATCAATAAAAAGTGATCATATCAATAAAAACTGAAAAAGCATTTGACAAAATCCAGCATTAATTTTTTTAAAAACTCTCAGCATGTAAGAATAGGGGGATGATATATCAACATAATAAAGGCCATTTATGAAAAACCTACAGCCAACATCAGTGGGCAAAAACAAAAAAGACAATTTTCTTAAGAACAGGAACAAGACAGGGATTTCCACTTACACCACTCTTATTTAACATATGACTGGAAGTCTTAGCCAAAGTAATCAGACAAGAAGAAAGAATAACAGGGATGCAAATTGGAAAGAAAAAATAAAACTGTCTTTATGCACAGTTGACATGATATTGTACACAGAAAACCCTAAGGACTTCATCAAGAAACTATTATATTTAATAAGTGAATTTGGCAAAGGAGCAGGATACAAAATCAACATCCAGAAACCATTGGCATTCTCATACACCAATAATAAACACACAGAAATAGAAACAAACAAACAAACAAAATCCCATTTACATTGCAACAAAAAAATTAAGATACCTAGGAATAAACTTAACCAAAGAAGTAAAAAATCTGTTCACAAAAAATTACAGGACATTGAAGAAAAAAAATAGAAAAAGATATAAAAAATTGGAAGAATATACTTTGTTCATGGATTGGAAGAATTAACATCATTGAAATATCCATACTATCCAAAACAATCTATACACTGAATGCAATTTCCATTAAAACACCAATAACATTTTTCATGGAACTAGAACAAACACTCCAAAAATTTATAGGGAACCAAAAAAAAAACAAAACAAAACAAAACAAAACAAAAAACCCAGAATAGCCACAGCAATCTTGAAAAAAAGAAACAATGGAGGAGTAATCACAATACTGAATATCAGGTTATACTACAAAGCCATTGTAATCAAAAGAGCCTGGTACTGGCATAAGGTCAGGCATATAAATCAAAGGAACAGAACAGAGAACCCAGAAATTGATCCAAGACATTATGCTCAATTAATATTTAACAAAGGTGCCAAGAGCTTACAATGGAATAAAGACAGCTTTTTCTTTTTGGTACGTGTCCCTAGCAGGAATCTAACCTGGGACTCTCTGGTTTGCAGGTCGATGCTCCAACCACTGAGCCAAACTGACCAGGGCTAAAGGCAGCCTCTTTAATAAATGGTGTTTGGAAAATTGGATAGCTACATGCAAAAAAAAATAATAAAGCTAGATCACCAATATATACCATACACAAGAATAAACTCAAAATGGATGAAAGACTTAAATTTGACTCATGAATCCATAAAAACTCCTAGAAGAAAATGTAGGTAACAAAATTTCAAACATCACACACAGCAGAATTTTAACTGATACAATGCCTAAGGCAAGAGAAACAAAGAAAAAAATTAATACATGAAACTACATCACACTAAAAATCTTCTGCACAGCAAAACATTATGGTGCTGCCTCAAAAAATTATAAATTAAATTGCCATTGGACTCAGTGATTCCACTTCTAGGAATATATCCTAAGAAGCCTGAAACACCAATCAGAAAAAAATATTTGCACTAATATGTTCATAGCAGCACTATTTACAATTGCTAAGATATGAAAACAGCCCAAGTGTCCACTAATAGATTAGTGGATAAAAAAGCTGTGGTGTCTATACACAATGGAATACTATGCAGCTTTAAAAAAGAAAGATCTCTGATGATTAGTGATGTTGAACATTTCCTCATATGTCTCTTAGCCATTTGATTTGTATGTCCTGTTTGGAGAGGTGTCTATTTAGTTCCTCTGCCCATTGTTTAATTGGGTTCTTTGTCTTCCTTTTGTGGAGTTGTATGAGCACTCTCTATATATTGGAAATTAACCCCTTATCTGATATATCATTGGCAATTATGCTCTCCCATACAGTGGGTAGCCTCTCCGTTTTGATGATTGTATTTTTCACTGTGCAGAAGCTTTTGAGTTTGATGTAGTCCCATGTGTTCATTTTCTCCTTTGTTTCTATTGCCTTGGGTGATGTATCAGTGAAAATTCTGCTGCGTAAGATGTCTGAAATTTTGTTGCCTACAGTTTCTTCTAGGATTATTATGGATTCATGAGTCACATTTAAGTCTTTTATCCATTTTAAATGTATTCTTCTGTTGGGTGTAAGTTGATGGTCTAGTTTCATTTTTCTGCATGTAGCTGTCCAATATTCCCAGCACCATTTATTAAAGAGGCTGTCCTTATTCCACTGTATGCTCTTGCCACCTTTGTCAAATATTAACTGAGCATATTGCCTTGGGTCCATTTCTGGGTTCTCTGTTCTATTCCACTGGTCTATATTCCTGTTCTTGTGCCAGTAACAGGCTGTTTTGATTACAGTGGCTTTGTAGTATAACCTGAAATCTAGTAATGTGATCCCTCCAATGTTGTTCTTCTTTTTAGAGATTGCTGTGACTATTAGAGGTCTTTTTTGGTTCCATATGAACTTTTGAAGTACTTGTTCTAATTCTGTGAAGTATGCCATTGGTATTTTGATGGGGATTGCACTGAATCTATAGATTGCTTTGGGTAGTATGGACATTTTAAAGATGTTAATTTATCCAATCCATGAACAGGGTATGTGCTTCCACTTTTTTATATATTCCTCACCTCACACCTGTTAGAATGGCCACCATCAACAAATCATCAAACAACAAGTGTTGGCGAGGGTGTGGAGAAAAGGAGACTCTAGTACACTGCTGATGGGAATGCAGACTGGTGCAGCCACTATGGAAAACAATATGGTGTTACCTCAAAAAAATTACAAATTAAACTTCCATTTGACCCAGTGATCCCACTTTTAGGAATGTACCCTAAGAATCCTGAAACACCAATCAGAAAAAATATATGTACCCCCATGTTTGTAGCAGCACTATTTACAATAGCTAAGATCTGAAAACACCCCAAGTGTTTATCAGTAGACGAATGGATAAAAAAAGCTGTGGTACATATACACAATGGAGTACTATGCAGCTGTAGAAACAAAGATCTCTTATTCTTTGAGACTACATGGAGGGACCTGGAAAGTATTATCCTAAGCAAAACAAGCCAAACAGAGAAAGACAAGCATCATATGATCTCACTTATTTGTGGAATATAATGAACATAACAGTCTGAGGAATGGGGTAGTCCCAGAGACATGGAAGTGGGGTACAGACTGACAATCTGTCAGAAGAGGGGATGGTGGGGAAGAGATAAACCACAGAACTTATATGCATGTATGCATGAACAATGGACATGGACAACAAACTGGGCACAGGGAAGGGAGGGAGAGGAAGGGGGAATCAGTGGGGGGAAAAGGAGAAACATCTGTAACAAAAATTAATTAATAAAAAAAGAAGAAAGATCTGTTATTCTTTGAGACAACATGGAGAGAACTGGAGAGTAGTATACGAAGTGAAACAAGCCAATCAGAGAAAGACAAATATCACATAATCTCACTTATTTGTGGAACATAATGAACAAAATAAGCTGATGAACAAAATAGACCCAGAGACATAGAAGTAGGGGTTAGCCTAACAAACCTCAGAGGAGTGGCACAGTGGGAAGGGAAGAGATAAACCAAAGAACTTATGCATATAAGCATTACCAATGGACATAGACAACAATGCTGTGAGGGGTGTAGCAGGAATGGGAGGAGGGTGTCAATTGGGGAAAAAGGAGAAACATCTGTAACAAAAATAAATTAATTTTTTAAAAACTAAAATTCAAGATTAAAAAACAAAAAAATCAAACAAAAAGCACGAGCCTCACCAAAGATAACTGAATGAGTAGCAAGGTTGTTGTCACTTTAGGCCTGAAGCTCCTCCTCAGGTTTTCATCCCTTAAACTAATATGTGTGCTCCCACCCTCAGAAAGGACCAACTGCAAACCTCAAAGTTACCTTCCATTGCTTTTTCAATCACCTAACCATGAGTGAATGCAATTTAGTTTAGCTTACAGGGGATACTTAACATAATTCAACTGCCCCACAGTAAAAGGGCACTGGGACTACTGCTGGGAGACATAGGACTGGCCGCTTGATAAGGAAGGTTTTCTTACCATGAGATCATTCTCAGAAACCTCCCCCAGGTTCTAAAATATCTTGCTACCAATATAGGAGAGGCTACTACAAGCGATTCAAGGGTCACTCAACTTTTTGGTTAATGTAGTTCTAGACAAAAAACTATGTCTTGACTATCTTCTAGTCATATAGGGTGGAGTCTGTGCTGTCATTAATAAGACCTGCTGCACTTCTATCAATAATTTAGATAGGGTTGAAACCAACATTCAAAAGATATATAAACAAGCTTCATGGCTACATAAGTACAATCAGGGTACAGATGCTAACATTATCTGGGATACTATTAAAAGCTCCCTTCCCACCCTCATCTGGTTCCTGCACTTCCTTGGCCCTCTAGTGGTCCAGGTCCTCCTACTTATCTTTGGACCCTATTTTCTTAACCTACTTGTCAAGTTTGTATCCTTCAGTTTGTAACATTTTCACATGAATCTTAGGGTCGTGCAAGGCTTCCAACCAGTCTCTGCCCCCCGTCCCCCCACTGAAATGTTAGAGGCTGGCCCTTACAGACCCCTTGACTTAACAGTAAGAGATTTCTATTTCTCCAGAGTTTAGGGTTACTTGTGCCCCTTCTCAGCAGGAATTCATTTAAAAAGAGACCTATGGCCCTTATGCCTTAAGATTAAGGATAAAATTTTTCAAGAGGTGGGGGAGAAATGAGACAGGCTGAGCCTCTCTTAAACAGATGAGGATTTTCTTCCACTAAATTTTAAGCCTCTCCTAGGTAAGTTTAAAGTTTCTCTTCAGGCACTCCAAAGAGCTCTGCTCTGTGCATATGCTGTTAGACACCTGCCTGTGAAAGCAAAAAGTTTCTGGAAAGCAATGAGCTCTGCTCTGTGCCTGAGCAGGTCAATACCAGATCAGGGCAAGAACCTGGAAAGTAATGAAATCTATTCCACACTTACTTGAGTGAAGAACAGAGCCCTATATAAGCCAGACCCCAGCAGCAATTTGAGGAGCTATATTTTTCATTAGTGTATGCTCTCTTGATGAATCAAGCTTTCTGTTTTTCTTTTTTTTCTCCACCTTGTTTTCAGTAAACCTCTTCTTTTGAATCTATTTTACTTCCTTTCTTGGTTTCTTTTATGAGGACATTGTTTCTTTTTGTTGTTGTTGTTGTTGTTGTTCAGATAGAGTAGGGGGGAGAGAGAGAGAGAGAAACATTGATGTGAAAGGGAAGCATCAAGTGGCTGCCACCCGCACGACCAACCAGGGCCAGGGACAAACTGAAACTGAGGTATTTGCCCTTAGCAGAAACCAAACCCGGGTCTCTTTGGACCACAGGCCAATGCTCTAATTTTTGAGCCAAACCAGTCAGAGCTCCTTTCTTGATTTTTATATTGAGGGGAGGGTGGGATAAGAACCCTTTCACCAGTGACAGAGGTTCTAAGGAACATTGTCCCTAACCTGTTTGGATACATTGTACAAAAAAAAGACACAATCGATTCTGAAAAAATGGCAGCAGAGTGAATGGAAGCTACACAGACCATCTCCCAGGACCAAACTGGAATTACAACAAAAATAAAGACAAATCGTCAGGAAGGGCAACCGAAAGGCAGCTTGGAGGACCACATAACCAGGGACACTGACTCAATCCTGGTAGGCTTGCAAGGACGCAAGAGGGACCCGGGAGCCCACCATCTGCAGCAGTCAGGACTGGGACCAGCGGACTCGGCTGTAAGGTGATGCTGCCTCGGCTGCATCCTGCAACCACGGCTGAGTCCTGCAAAATTGGCTGGTGTCTCAGCCTCGGCTGCCCTTTGCTGGGAGGAGCACCCTCGGGTTAAAAGTCCCAGTCGACTCCATGACGCAGAATATGGAAAGAGGCTAAATTGGCAGCAGCCACTCACCTTGGGCTCTGGCAGAGGGAAGTCAGACTGGACTGGAACTTTGTGGGGACACTCAGGATTTGGAGGGTGCTCAGAGCTTTTGCTGAGTTCAGCCACGCAGGACTGTGGTCATCTTAATCCTTCCCAGAACTCTGGAAAGAGGCCAATTGGAAATTAAAAACCACCAAGAAGATATAAAAAATGACATATCAGAAATGAAAAACTCATTGGAAGGTCTAAAAAGCAGAGTAGAGGAGGCTGAGGACCAGATCAGGGAATTAGAAGACAGGGTAGAAAAAAATCAACCAATCAGAAAACAAAATGGAAAAAAATAATTAAAAAACAGGAAGACAACTTAAGAGACTGTGGGACAACTGGAAACTTAAAAATATTTGCTTCATAGGAGTCCCCAAACAACAAGAAAATGAGCAAGGGTTAGAAAATATATTCAAATAAATAGTGACAGAAAACTTTCCTAATTTGGTGAAGGAAGAAGGCATTCAAGTTCAAGAAGCACAGAGAACCCCAAATAAGAACCCAAACAGGCCCACACCAAGACATAGTAATAAACTGCCAAATATTAAAGACAAAGAGAGAACCCTAAAAGCAGCAAGAGATAGGCAACAAGTTACCTAAAAAGGAAACCCCATAGGCTCTCAGCTGACTTCTCACAAGAAACACTACAGGCCAGAAGGGAATGGCATGAAGTAATTAAGGTCATGAAAAAACAAGGACCTGAATCCAACACTACTCTACCCAAAAGGCTATCATTCAAAATAGAAGGTCAAATAAAGAGCTTCCCAGACAAAAAAAAAAAAAGCCTAAGGGAATACATTAGCAACAAACCAACACTGCAAGAAATGTTAAAAGGACTGCTGTAATTAGTAGGAGAAATGGGAAGAAAATATAAACACACTAAACAAAAATGGCAATAAATAAGTACATATCAATAATCACCTTAAATGTAAATGGATTGAATGCTCCCATAAAAAGACGGAGAGTAGCTGATTGAATAAGAAAGCATGACTCATCTATATGTTGTTTACAAGAGAACCACCTCACAAAAAAAGACTCACATAGATTAAAAGCGAAGAGATAGAAAAAAATCTTCTAAGCAAATGGAAAGAAAAAAAACTGGGGTAGCAATACTCATATCTGATAAAATAAATTTAAAAATGAAGGCTATAAGTAGAGACAAAGAAGGCCACTACATAAAATTGAAAGAATCTATCCAACAGGAATATATAACTGTAATAAACATATATGCACCCAATATAGTAGCACCAAAATATATTAAAAATCTACTGGAGGACTTCCAAGGAGAAATCATTAGCAATACAATCATAGCAGGAGACTTCAACACTCATTGACACCACTGAATATATCCTCTAGGCAAAAAGTTAGCAAGGAAACAAAGACTCTAAATGAAGCACTAGACCAAAAGGATTTAATAGATATCTACAGAGAATTACACCCCAAAACTAAAAAATTCACATTCTTCTCACGTGCACATGGGACATTCTCAAAGACAGACCACATGATAGGACACAAACTAAATCTCTACAAGTTCAAGAAGATTGAAATCATATCAAGCATCTTCTCAGATCACAATGGCACGAAACTAGAAATCAATTGCAACAAAAACATGCAAAGTCATTTTAACACATGCAGGCTAAATAGCATGTTATTAAACAATGAATGGGTCAACGAGGAGATCAAGGAAGAAATTAAAAACTTCCTGGAAACCAATGAAAATGAACACACAAACACACAAAATCTATGGGATGCAGCGAAAGCAGTTCTGAGAGGGAAGTTCATAGTACTACAGGCCTACCTCAAAAAACAAGAAAAATTTCTAATTGACTGTCTAACATCACAACATATAGAATTAGAAAGCAAACAAAAAGAAAACCCCAGAGCAAGTAGAAGGAAGAAAGTGGTAAAGATCAGAGCGGAAATAAATGACATAGAGACCAAAAAAACAATTCAAAGGATCAATGAAACAAAGAGCTGGTTTTTCGAAAAGATAAACAAGATAGATGGACCCTTAGCTAGACTCACCAAGAAACAAAGAGAGAGAACCCAAATACACAAAATCAGAAATGAAAGAGGAGAAGTAACAACCAACACCACGGAAATACAAAAGAACGTTAACAACTACTATGAACAACTATATGGCAACAAATTCGACAATCTAAGCGAAATGGACAAATTTCTAGAAACACACAGTCTCCCAAAACTGGACCGGGAAGAGAGAGAAAACTTGAACAGACCAATAACAACTAAGGAAATTGAAGAGGTAATCAAGACTCTCCCAACAAACAAAAGCCCAGGCCCCGATGGCTTCACGGGGAAGTTTTACCGAACATTAAAAAAGAACTAACAACCATTCTCCTCAAACTATTTCAAAAAATTCAAGAAGAAGGAAGACTTCCAAACACGTTCTATAAGGCCAGCATAATTCTAATTCCAAAACCAGAAAAAGACACTACGAAGAAAGAAAACTACAGGCCAATATCCCTAATGAACATAGACGACAAAATCCTGGACAAAATACTAGCAAATCAGACACAGAAATATATATAAAAAAAATTATTCACCATGACCAAGTGGGATTCATTCCAGGGATGCAAGGCTGGTACAATATTCGCAAATCAATAAACGTGATACACCACATAAACAAAATGAAGAATAAAAACCACATGATCATATCAATAGATGCTGAAAAAGCCTTCGACAAAATCCAGCATCCATTTCTGATAAAAACGCTCAGCAATGTGGGAATAGAGGGATCATATCTCGACATAATAAAGGCCACATATGAAACACCTACAGCCAACATCAAACTCAATGGACAGAAACCAAAAACATTTCCTTTAAGAACAGGAACAAGACAGGGATGTCCACCTTTGCCACTCTTATTTAACATTGTACTGGAAGTCTTAGCCACAGCAATCAGACATGAAGAAAAACATACATAGAAGGGATCCAAATTGGAGAGGAAGAATTGAAACTGTCATTATTTGCAGATGACATGATAGTATAGATAGAAAACCCTTAAGACTCCATCAAATATCTACTAGACTTAATAGATGTATTTGGCAAAGTAGCAGGATACAAAATTAACGTCAAGAAATCGACGGCATTCTTCTACACCAATGATGAACTCACAGAAAGAGAAACTAAAAAAACAATCCAATTTATCATCGCGCCAAAAAAATTATGATACCTAGGAATAAACTTAACCAAAGAAGTAAAGGACCTATTTGCAGAAAACTACAGGACATTGAAAAAAGAAATAGAGAAAGATATAAAAAAGTGGAAGCACATACCCTATTCATGGATTGGAAGAATTAACATCATTAAAATGTCCATACTACCCAAAGCAATCTATAGATTCAATGCAATCCCTATCAAAATAACAATGACATATTTCATAGAACTAGAACAAATTCTTCAAAAGTTCATATGGAACCAAAAAAGACCCCGAATAGCCACAGCAATCTTGAAAAAAAAAGAACAAAGCTGGAGGGATCACAATACCAGATTTCAGGTTATACTACAAAGTGACTGTAACCAAAACAGCCTGGTACTGGTACAAGAACAGGCATATAGACCAGTGGAACAGAACTCAAAACCCAGAAATGGACCCAATGAAATACACTCAATTAATATTTGACAAAGGTGGCAAGAGCATGCAGTGGAGTAAAGGCAGCCTCTTTAATAAATAGTGTTGGGAAATTGGACAGCTACATGCAAAAAAAATGAAACTGGACTATCAACTTACACCATACACAAAAATAAACTCAAAATGGATAAAAGACTTAAATGAGACCCATGAATCCATACAAATTCTAGAGAAAATGTGGGTAACAAAATTTCAGACATCATACGTAGCAGAATTTTCACTGATACATCACCTAAGGCAACAGAAACAAAGGAAAAAATGAACACATGGGACTACATCAAACTAAAAAGCTTCTGCACAGCAAAAGAAACAATCATCAAAATGGAAAGGCTATCCTCTGTGTGGGAGAAAATCATTGCCAATGATGTATCAGATAAGGGGTTAATTTCCAATATATATAGAGTGCTCATACAACTAAACAAAAGGAAGAGAAAGAACCCAATTAAAAAATGGGCAGAGGAGCTGAATAGACACCTCTCCAAACAGGACATACAAATGGCCAAAAGACATATGAAGAAATGCTCAACATCACTAATCATCAGAGAGATGCAAATTAAAACAACAATGAGTTATCACCTCACACCTGTCAGATTGGCCGCCATCAACAAATCATCAAACAACAAGTGTTGGCGAGGGTGTGGAGAAAAGGGGACTCTAATACACTGCTGGTGGGAATGCAGACTGGTGCAGCCGCTATGGAAAACAATACGGTGTTACCTCAAAAAATTAAAAATTGAACTTCCATTTGACCCAGTCATCCCACTGCTAGGAATATACACTAAGAAGCCTGAAACACCAATCAGAAAGAATATATGTACCCCCATGTTTGTAGCAGCTCTATTTACAATAGCTAAGATCTGGAAACAGCCCAAGTGTCCACCAGTAGACGAATGGATAAAAAAGCTGTGGTACATATACACAATGGAGTACTATGCAGCGGTAAGAAAGAAAGATCTCTTATCCTTTGAGACTACATGGAGGGACCTGGAAAGTATTATCCTAAGTGAAAGAAGCCAAGCAGAAAAAGACAAATACCACATGATCTCACTTATATACGGAAGATAATGAACATAACAGTCTGAGGAATACAGTAGACCCAGAAACATGGAAGTAGGGCACAGACTGACATCCTTCAGACGAGGGGGTGGGGGGGTGGAGGGTGGGAAGAGATAAACCACAGAACTTACATGCATGCATGCATGACCAATGGACATGGACAACTAAGCCGGGGACGGGGCGGAGGTGGGGTGGGGTGGGGGGTGCCAATGGGGTAAAAAAGGTAAAATATCTGTAAACAAAAAAATAAATAAAAAAGAAATTAAAAAAAAAAATTAAGATACCTATGAAGGAACTTAACCAAAGAAGTAAACAACTCTGAAATAAACAGCCTGGTACTGGCACAAGAACAGGTATATAGACCACTGGAACAGAATAGAGAACCCAGAAATGGACCCAAGGCAATATGTTCAATTAATACGTGACAAAGGTGGCAAGCGCATACAGTGGAGTAAAGACAGCCTCTTTAATAAATGGTGTTGGGAAAATTGGACAGCTACATGCAGAAAAATGAAACTAGACGATCAACTTACACCATACACAAAAATAAACTCAATTTTTTAAAATAGTTTGAGGAGAATGGGTGTTAGTTCTTTTTTGAATGTTCGGAAAACTCCCCTGTGAAACCATCTGGGCCTGGGCTTTTGTTTGTTGGGAGAGTCTTGATTACCTCTTCAATTTCCTTAGTTGTTATTGGTCTGTTCAAGTTTTCTCTCTCTTCCCGGTCCAGTTTTGGGAGACTGTGTGTTTCTAGAAATTTGTCCATTTCGCTTAGATTGTCGAATTTGTTGCCATATAGTTGTTCATAGTAGTTGTTAACGATCTTTTGTATTTCCGTGGTGTTGGTTGTTACTTCTCCTCTTTCATTTCTGATTTTGTGTATTTGGGTTCTCTCTCTTTGTTTCTTGGTGAGTCTAGCTAAGGGTCCATCAATCTTGTTTATCTTTTCGAAAAACCAGCTCTTTGTTTCATTGATCCTTTGAATTGTTTTTTGTTTTTTTTTTGTTTTTTGTCTCTATGTCATTAATTTCTGCTCTGATCTTTACTATTTCCTTCCTTCTACTTGCTCTGGGGTTTTCTTTTTGTTTGCTTTCTAATTCTATAAGTTGTGAGGTTAGACAGTCAATTAGAAATTTTTCTTGTTTTTTGAGGTAGGCCTACAGTGCTATGAACTTCCCTCTCAGAATTGCTTTCACTGCATCCCATAGATTTTGTGTGTTTGTGTGTTCATTTTCATTGGTTTCCAGGAAGTTTTTAACTTCTTCCTTGATCTCCTCAGTGACCCATTCATTGTTCAATAACATGCTATTTAGCTTCCACGTGTTGAAATGTCTTTGCATGTTCTTGTTGCAATTGATTTCTAGTTTCATGCCATTGTGATCTGAGAAGATGCTTGATATGATTTCAATCTTCTTGAACTTGTAGAGATTTAGGTTGTGTCCTATCATGTGGTCTGTCTTTGAGAATGTCCCATATGCACGTGAGAAGAATGTGAATTTTTTAGTTTTGGGGTGTAATTCTCTGTAGATATCTATTAAATCCATTTGGTCTAGTGATTCATTTAGAGTCTCTGTTTCCTTTCTAATTTTTTTCTAGAGGATCTATTCAGTGGTGTCAACGGGTGTTGAAGTCCCCTGCTATGAATGTATTGCTGTCAATTTCTGCTTTGAAGTCCTCCAGTTCATTTTTAATATATTTTGGTGCCCATATATTTGGTGTGTATATGTTTATCAAGGTTATATCTTCCTGTTGGATAGATCCTTTCAATATTATGTAATGGCCTTCTTTGTGTCAGTTGTGGCCTTCATTTTGAAATCTATTTTATCAGATATGAGTAATGCTACCCAGCTTTTTTTTTTTTTTTTTTTTTGCTTTCCGTTTGCTGGAAAATTTTTTCTTATCTCTTCACTTTCAACCTATGTGAGTCTTTTGTTGTGAGGTGGGTTTCTTGTAAACAACATATAGATGAGTCATGGTTTCTTATCCAATCAGCTACCCCGTGTCTATTTTCAGAGCACTCAGTCCATTTACATTTAAGGTGATTATTGATATGCACTTATTTATTGCCATTTTTGTTTAGTGTGGTTCTATTTTTATTTTTACTTCTTCTACTAATTACAGCAGTCCTTTTAACATTTCTTGCAGTGCTGGTTTGGTGCTAATGTATTCCCTTAGTCTTTTGTTGTTGTTGTTGTTGGGGAAGCTCTTTATTTGGCCTTTTATTTTGAATGACAGCCTTGCTGAGTAGAGTAGTCTTGGATTCAGATTCTTGTTTTTTATTATCTTGATTACTTCATGCCATTCCCTTCTGGCCTGTAGTGTTTATTATGATAAGTCAGCTGAGAGCCGTATAGGGTTTTCTTTCTAAGTATCTTGTTGCCTATCTCTTGCTGCTTTTAGGATTCTCTATTTGTCTTTAATTTTTGGCATTTTAATTACTATGTGTCTTGGTGTGGGTCTGTTTGGGTTCTTCTTACTTGAGGTTCTCTGTGCTTCTTGAACTTAAATGCATTTTCCTTTACCAAATTAGCATGGTTTTCTGTCACTATTTCTTCAAATATATTCTCTAACCCTTGCTCATTTTCTTCTTCTTCGGGGACTCCTATGATGTGAATATTATTACATTTCAAGTTGTAGCACAGTTCTCTTAAGCTGTCTTCCTGTTTTTTAATCATTTTTATGTTTTGGTTTTCTGATTGGTTGATTTTTTCTACCCTGTCTTCTAATTCACTGATCCAGTCCTCAGCTTTTCTACTCTGCTGTTTAGACCTTCCAATGTGTTCTTAATTTCTGATATGTCACTCTTGATCTCTTCCTGGTGGTTTTTAATTTTCAATTGGTTTATTGTCAGCATCTCTATGTCCTTACTCATGCTGTTTAGCTTCCTCAAGATCATGGCTCTGAATTGTAGCTCTGTTAACTTGGCTAACTGCTCCACATTGATCTCATCTTTGGTGGAGATCTCTTGTTTTTTTATTTGGCTTTCATTTCTGTATTTTACCATTTTGGCTATCACAGTGGGCTTTGGAGACTGCCAAGTTTTCCCTGTAGGTGTTGGTGTTCTGCTGTTTGTGTCTCTCTCTTCTAGCTTAGGATGAGCAAGGGAGGACTCACGTTGAACACCACTGTCAAGTCTTTCTTTCCTGGTTAGAGTTGCTATCCCAGGAATGGTACTGTTATCCTCTGGCTTTTTGCCTGGAGGTTAGCAGTTGAGGTTACTCGAAGAGTTTTGGGTTGTCAGTTGATTGAAAAACTCCCTCAGGTGCTCAGAGTAATAGAATTTCTCAAGGGTAGGGCAGATGCTGGTGGTTAGTGAGCCTCAATTTGCATTTCAGTGGCCCACAGGGTGGGATTGAATCTTCAAGGGAGGGGCTGCTCCCTCTCCCCAGAGCCCTGGGAAGGAGCAAGATGGCTACCATCTTGTGTGGCTGTAACTCAGCAAAAGCTCTGTGTGCCCTCCAAATCCCAAGTGTCCCCACACAGTTCCAGTTCAGTGTACCCTCCCTCTCTCGGAGCTTAAGGTGAGTGAATGTGGTTATTTTAGCATCTGTTCTGGCTCTGCACTCTGGAGGCACTTGGAAGTTTAACCTGAGGGCACTGCTCCCAGCTAAGGCCACTGCTGACTGTGGGCCCCCAGCCCCTTTTTCACACCTTCACAATCCTACCAAGATCAAGTCAGTGTCCCTGGTCCTCGCAAGCCGCTTTTCTGTTGCTTTCTCTCATCGATTTGTTTGTATTTTAGTTGTAATTTCAGTTTGGTCCTGGGAGACGGTCTGTGTGGCTTCCATTCACTCCACCTTCATTTTGGAATTCTGAGGTCAGTATAATCCTAATTCCAAAACAGATTAAAGACACTACAAAGAAAGATAACTACAGGTCAATATCCCTGATAAACACAGATGCCAAAATCCTTAACAGAATAATAGCAAATTGGATCCAGCAATACATCAAAAATATTATTACTCATGACCAAATTGGATTCATCCCAAGAATGCAAGGATGGTACAATATTCCAAAATCAATAAATGTGATACACCACATAAACAAAAATGAAAGATAAAAACCATATTATCTTATCAACAGATGCAGAAAAATCATTTGACACAATTTAGCATCGATTTTTGATACAAAATACTCAGCAATGTGTGAATAGAGGGATTATACCTTGACATAATATAGGCCAATTATATAAAACTACAGCCAACATCGTACTCAATGGGAAAAAACTAAAAGCATTTTTCTTAAGAATGGGAACAGGACAGGGATGCCCACTTTTGCCACTCTTATTTAACATAGTATTTGAAGGCTTAGCCACAGCAATTAGCCAGGAAGAAAAAATAAAAGAGATGCAAATTGGAAAGAAGGAAGTAAAGCTGTCATTATTTGCAGTTGACATGATATTGTACAGAGAAAACCCTAAGGACTCCACCAAAAATTTACTAGATTTAATAAATGAATTTGGCAAAATAGCAGAATACAAAACTATGTCAAGAAATTGACAGTACTGTTATACACCAACAATGAACTCACCGAAAGGGAAACTAAAAAAAAATCTCATTTACCATCATGACTTAAAAATTAAGATACCAAGAAATAAACTTAACCAAAGAAGTAGGAGACCTCATCACAGAAAACTACAGGTCATTGAAAAAAGAAATAGAGTAAGATATAAAACAGTGAAAGCACATACCTTGTTCATGGATTGAAAGAATTAACATCATTAAAATGTCCACACTACCAAAAGCAATCTATAGGTTCGGTGCAATCATCATCAAAATACCAATGACATATTTCACAGAACTAAAACAAACACTCCAAAAGTTTATGTGGAACCTAAAAAGATCTCAAGTAGCCACAGAAATCTTGCAAAAGAAGAACAAAGGAGGAGGAATCACAATACTGGATATCAGGTTATACTACAAAACCAGTGTAATCAAAAGAGCCCCATACTGGTACAAGAACAGGCATATGAATTAATGAAACAGAACAGAGAACCCATAAATTGACCCAAGACAGTATGCTCAATTAATATTTAACAAAGGTGGCAAGAGCATAGAGTTGAGTCAAGACAGCTTTTTCAATAAATGGTGTTGGAAAAATTGGACAGCTACATGCAAAAAAAAAATGAAGCCAGACCACCAAGTTACACAATACACAACAATGAACTCAAAATGAATAAAAGACTTAAATGTGACTTGTGAATCCATAAAATTCCTAGAAGAAAATGTAGGCAACAAAATTTCAGACATCACATGCAGCAGAATTTTTACTGATATAACGCCTAAAACAAAATAAACAAAGGAAAAAAGGATCACAGGGAACTACATCAAACTCAAAAGCTTCTGCACAGCAAAAGATACAACCATCAAAATGGAAAGTGAAGCCACTATATGAAAGAGCATAATTGCCAACAATAGAGAAAAATGGGTAAATGAGAAAAAGGGTTAATTACCAAAATATAAAAAAGTACTCATACAACTCAACAAAAGGAAGACAAAGAACCCAATTAAAAAATTTGCAGAGGACCTAAAGAAACACTTCTCCAACAGGACATACAAATGGTCAAGAGATCTATAAAAAAATGCTCAACATCACTAATCATCAGAGATATTCAAGTTAAAACAACAATGAGGTATCACCTCACACCTTTCAGAATGGCCTCCATCAATAAATCATCGAACAACAAGTGCTGGCAAGGGTATGGAGAAAAGGGGACTCTAGTACACTGTTGATGGGGATGCAGATTGGTGCAGCCACTGTGGAAAACACTATGGTGCTACCTCAAAGAGTTAAAAATTAAATTGCCTTTGACCCAGTTATCCCACTTCTAGCAATATAACCTAAAAAGCCTGAAACACTGATCAGAAAGAATATATGTACCCCTATGTTCATAACAGCACTATTTACAATCACTAAGATCTAGAAACAGCCCAAGTGCCCATCAATAGATGAGTGGATAAAAAATCTGTAGCACATATACACAATGGAATACTATACAGCTGTAACAAAGAAAGATCTCTTATCCTTTGAGATGACATGGAGGTACCTGGAGAGTATTATCCTAAGCAAAATTAGCCAAATAGAGAAAGACAAGTATCATATGATCTCACTTATTTGTGGAATATAATGAACTAAACAAACTGATGAACAAAATAGACCCAGAAACATAGAAGTAGGGTACAGACTGACAAACCTCAGAATAGGGGAACTTATATGCATGTATGCTTAAACAATGGACATAGACAACAATGCTGGAGACATGACTGGGGTTGGGGAGATCAGGAGGAGGGTGTCAATGGGGGAAAAAGAAATGTCTGTAACAAAAATAAATTAAAAAAAAGAAGAAACAAAGAGATAAACCACAGATCTGATATGCAGTGTAGGCAACAAATGGACATAGGCAACAAAGCTGGGGAAAGGGTGGGATGAGGAGGAGGGTGTCAATGGGGGGAAAGGAGAATCATCTGTAACAAAAACTAATAAAAATGATTTACAAAAAGAATATTTAAAATCTAAAAAATAAAAGCAATGTGAAAAATCAAGAAATAAAGTTTTTAAAAAAAATTAAAAAATGAAGCAACTGATTGATATTGATGTTACTCTCTCACATGGGTATTTCTCTCTCCCTCTCCCTTTTACTTTCTCTAAACAATCCAGACATATAAAAAGAATGAAAATATGTAGACTATAGTTAACACGTAATCACACTTGATAGGATGGTTTATACACAGAAGGGGGAATGAGATCAAGCTATTCTATACATTTCTCTGCACCTTGTAATCTCACAGAACATAGCATGGGTACCAGCCCTCACGTGTCCTCATAACATTTCTTAAAGGAGGCTGTCTGTGACAGTGATGCAGTCTTTCAGTGATGTTGGATCTAAATGTATTTAACTCAGTTGCCACATCAGCAATGCCACTGGAAACACTTAACTGTGTCTTAACGGACTGTATGTGTTTATTTGAGCTGCCATAACATAGTGCCATGTGGGGGTGGTGTAAACAGTAAACATCTATTTTTCCACAATTCTAGAGGATAGAAGATGAAGGTATCATTAAAGTTGGTTCCTCCAGAGAGAACCATCTTCTATACTTGTGTCATGTGGATTTTCTCCTGTACTTCTGTGTGTCCTTCCTTCTTTTAAGGATGCTGGTCTGTTGGATTAGGACCCACCCCAATGAATTCAACCTTAATGTTTTTTTAAAGACCATAAATCCAAATACAGCCACAATATAAAATTCTAGGGGTTAGAAAATAAATATGGAAATTTGGTAATTTAATATGTATATATATATGAACCCCATGCTGGACATAGACACCCAGGAATAGGATTGATGGTGGGAGGACATACATAAGTAAATTTTAACAGCTACAGCCAGATTCCAAATCTAAGAGGCTGCATTAGTGATGTTGTCAACAGCAGTCTCTGATGGTAGGTGCTTCCATTCCTCTAGTACTACACAGAGATTTATTATTCACATTTCAATTTTTACCAATCTTATGGCAGATTGTCAAATGCAAACATAATGTCCCTTGATTTGCAGTTGACTTGCAAGTATTTTGAGTCACCTGCCAGCTTTTTATCAGCCCCATGGATTTTGTTCTGCATCATCTGTATATATTTCAGACTGGTGATCAGATTTGTCCACTTTGGAATTTCCAGATATTTCTCCCTTTGCTAATCTGAAATCTCCATAATGAGGGTCTTAAAATGCCCTTTAACATAAAAGGAAAAGAAAATATGTGTCTTTTGTGAAGTGAATGGTTTTCATAGGTTGTGTTTATTTATTTATTTATTTTTTTGTTAATTAATTTTTGTTACAGCTGTTTCTCCCCTCCCCACTGATTCCCCCTTCCCCCTCCCTCCCTGCCTTGTGCCCAGTTTGTTGTCTATGTCCACTGTTCATGCATACATGCATTTAAGTTCTATAGTTTCTCTCTTCCCCACCACCACCCTATTTAAGGGATTGTCAGTCTGTATCCCATTTCCACGTCTCTGGGACTACCCCATTCCTCAGACTGTTATGTTCATTATATTCCACAAATAAGTGAGATCATATGATACTTGTCTTTCTCTGTTTGGCTTGTTTCACTTAGGATGATACTTTCCAAGTCCCTCCTTCTAGTCTCAAAAGATAAGAGGTCTTTCTTTCTTATAGCTGCATAGTACTCCATTGTGTATATGTACCACAGCTTTTTTATCCATTCGTCTACTGATGGACACTTGGACTGTTTCCAGATCTTAGCTATTGTAAATAGTGCTGCTACAAACATGGGGGTACATATATTCTTTCTGATTGGTGTTTCAGGATTCTTAGGGTACATTCCTAGAAGTGGGATCACTGGGTCAAATGGAAATTCAATCTTTATTTTTTGAAGTAACACTATATTGTTTTCCATAGTGGCAGCACCAGTCTGCATTCCCACCAGCAGTGTACTAGAGCCCTCTTTTCTCCACACCCTCACCAACACATGTTGTTTGATGATTTGTGGATGGTGGCCATTCTGACCGGTGTGAGGTGATTTCTAATTGTTGTTTTAATTTGCATCTCTCTGATGATTAGTGATGATGAGCATTTCCTCATATGTCTCTTAGCCATTTGATTTGTATGTCCTGTTTGGAGAGGTGTCTATTTAGTTCCTCTGCCCATTGTTTAATTGGGTTCTTTGTCTTACTTTTGTGAAGTTGTATGAACACTCTATATATATTGGAACTTAACCCCTTATCTGATATATCATTGGCAATTATGCTCTCCCATACAGTGGGTAGACTTTCTGTTTTGATGATTGTAACTTTCGCTGTGCAGAAGCTTTTGAGTTTGATGTAGTCCCATGTGTTCATTTTCTCCTTTGTTTCTATTGCCTTGGGTGATGTATCAGTGAAAATTCTGCTGCACATGATGTCTGAAATTTTGTTGCCTACAGTTTCTTCTAGGATTTTTATGGATTCATGAGTCACATTTAAGTTTTGTATTCATTTTGAGTTTATTTTTGTGTAGGGTGTAAGTTGATGGTCTAGTTTCATTTTTATGCAAGTAGCTGTCCAATTTTCCCACCACCATTTATTAAAGAGGCTGTCATTACTCCACTGTATGCTCTTGCGACCTTTGTCAAATATTAATTGAGCATATGGCCTTGGATTTATTTCTGGGTTTTCTGTTCTGTTCCACTGGTCTATATTCCTGTTCTTGTGCCAGTACCAGGCTGTTTTGGTTACAGTCGCTTTGTAGTATAACCTGAAATCTGGTAATGTGATCCCTTCAACTTTGTTCTTTCTTTTCAAGATTGCTGTGGCCATTTGAGATCATTTTTGGTTCCATATGAACTTTTGAAATACTTGCTCTACCCCAAGTAAGAAGAACCCAAACAGGCCCACACCAAGACACATAGTAATCAAACTGCCAAAAATTCAAGACAAAGAGAGAATGCTAAAAGCAGCAAGAGATAAGCAACAGGTTACCTACAAAGGAACCCCCATAAGGCTCTCAGCTGACTTCTCACAAGAAACATTACAGGCTCGAAGGGAATGGCATGAAGTAATCAAGGTCATGAAAAACAAGGATCTGAATCCAAGACTACTCTACCCAGCAAGGCTATCGTTCAAAATAGAAGGTCAAATAAAGAGCTTCCCAGACAAAATAAGGCTAAGGGAGTACATTAGCACCAAACCAGCACTGCAAGAAATGTTAAAAGGACTGCTGTAATTACCAGGAGAAATGGGAAGAAAAATAGAACCACACTAAACAAAAATGGCAATAAATAAGTACATATCAATAACCACCTTAAATGTAAATGGACTGAATGCTCCCATAAAAAGACACAGAGTAGCTGATTGGATAAGAAAGCAAGACTCATCTATATGCTGTTTACAAGAAACCCACCTCACAACAAAAGACTCACACAGATTGAAAGTGAAGGGATGGAAAAAAATCTTTCAAGCAAATGGAAAAGAAAAAAAAGCTGGGTTAGCAATACTGATATCTGATAAAATAGACTTCAGATTGAAGGCCATAACTAGAGACAAAGAAGCCCACTACATAATATTGAAAGGATCTATCCAACAGGAAGATATAACCTTGATAAACATATATGCACCCAATATAGGAGCACCAAAATATATTAAAAATCTTCTGGAGGACTTCAAAAGAGAAATCGATAGCAATACAATCATAACCGGGAACTTCAACACCCCATTCACATCACTGGATAGATCCTCTAGGCAAAAAATTAGCAAGGAAACAGAGACTCTAAATGAAGCACTAGACCAAATGGATTTAATAGATATCTACAGAGAATTACACCCCAAAACTACAGAATTCACATTCTTCTCAAGTGCACATGGAACATTCTCAAAGATAGACCACATGTTAGGGCACAAACTAAGTCTCTACAAGTTCAAGAAGATTGAAATTATATCAAGCATCTTCTCAAATCACAATGGCATGAAACTAGAAATCAATTGCAACAAGAACATGCAAAGACATTTTAACACATGGAAGCTAAATAGAATGTTATTAAACAATGAATGGGTCACCGAGGAAATCAAGGAAGAAATTAAAAACTTCCTGGAAACCAATGAAAATGAGGACACAACAATACAAAATCTATGGGATGCAGCAAAAGCAGTTCTGAGAGGGAAGTTCATAGCACTACAGGCCTACCTCAAAAAACAAGAAAAATCTCTAATTGACTACCTAGCCTCACAACTCAAAGAACTGGAGAGCAAACAAAAAGAAAACCCCAGAGCAAGTAGAAGGAAGGAAATAGTAAAGATCACAGCAGAAATAAATGACATAGAGACCAAAAAAACAATCCAGAGGATCAATAAAACAAAGAGCTGGTTTTTCGAAAAGATAAACAAGATTGATGGACCCTTAGCTAGACTCACCAAGAAACAAAGAGAGAGAACCCAAATACATAAAATCAGAAATGAAACAGGAGAGATAACAACTGACCCTACAGAAATACAAAAGATCGTTAACAACTACGATGAAAAATTATACGGCAACAAATTCGAAAATCTAAGCGAAATGGACAAATTTTTAGAAACACATAGCCTCCCAAAATTGGATCAGATAGAGATTGAAAACTTGAACAGACCAATAACAACAGAGGAAATTGAAGATGTAATCAAGACTCTTCCAGCAAACAAAAGCCCAGGCCCAGATGGCTTCACAGGGGAGTTTTACCGAACATTCAAAGAAGAACTAATACCCATTCTCCTCAAACTATTTCAAAAAATTCAAGAAGAAGGAAGACTGCCAAACTCGTTTTATGAAGCCAGCATAACTCTAATTCCAAAACCAGAAAAAGACACAACAAAGAAAGAAAACTACAGGCCAATATCCCTGATGAACATAGATGCCAAAATCCTGAACAAAATACTAGCAAATCGAATCCAGCAATACACCAGAAAAATTATCCACCATGACCAGGTGGGATTCATCCCAGGGATGCAAGGCTGGTACAATATTCGCAAATCCATAAATGTGATACACCACATAAATAAATTGAAGAATAAAAACCACATGATCATATCAATAGATGCTGAAAAAGCCTTTGACAAAATCCAGCATCCATTTCTGATAAAAACGCTCAGCAGTGTGGGAATTGAGGGATCATACCTAGACATAGTAAAGGCCATATATGAAAGACCTACAGCCAACATCATACTCAATGGGCAAAAACTAAAAGCATTTCCCTTAAGAACAGGAACAAGGCAAGGATGCCCACTTTCGCCACTCCTATTTAACATAGTACTGGAAGTCTTAGCCACAGCAATCAGACAGGAAGAAAAAATAAAAGGGATCCAAATTGGAAAGGAGGAAGTGAAATTGTCATTATTTGCAGATAACATGATACTGTACATAGAAAATACCAAAGACTCCACCAAAAGCTTACTAGACTTAATAAATGAATTTGGCAAAGTAGCAGGATACAAAATTAACGTCAAGAAATCGATGGCATTCTTATACACCAATGATGAACTCACAGAAAGAGAAACTAGGCAAACAATCCCATTTACCATTGCGGCAAAAAAATTAAGATACCTAGGAATAAACTTAACCAAAGAGATAAAGGACCTATTCGCAGAAAACTACAGATCTTTGAAAAATGAAATAGAGCAAGATGTAAAAAAGTGGAAGAACATACCCTGTTCATGGATTGGGAGAATTAACATCATTAAAATGTCCATATTACCCAAAGCAATCTATAGATTCAACGCAATCCCCATCAAAATACCAACGACATACTTCAAAGAATTAGAACAATTACTTCAAAAGTTCATATGGAACCAAAAAAGGCCTCGAATAGCCACAGCAATCTTGAAAAGAAAGAACAAAGTTGTAGGGATCACAATACCAGATTTCAGGTTATACTACAAAGCCACCATAATCAAAACAGCCTGGTACTGGCACAAGAACAGGTATATAGACCAGTGGAACAGAATAGAGAACCCAGAAATGGACCCTAGACAATATGCTCAATTAATATTTGACAAAGGTGGCAAGAGCATACAGTGGAGTAAGAACAGCCTCTTTAATAAATGGTGCTGGGAAAATTGGACAGCTACTTGCCGAAAAATGAAACTAGACCATCAACTTACACCCTACACCAAAATAAACTCAAAATGGATAAAAGACTTAAATGTAACTCATGAATCCATAAAAATCCTAGAGGAGACTGTGGGCAACAAAATCTCAGACATCATACGCAGCAGAATTTTTACTGACACATCACCTAAGGCAATAGAAACAAAGGAGAAAATGAACACATGGGATACATCAAACTCAAAAGCTTCGGCACAGCGAAAGATACAATCATCAAAACGGAAAGGCTACCCACTGTATGGGAGAGCATAATTGCCAATGATATATCAGATAAGGGGTTAATTTCCAATACATATAGAGTGCTCATACAACTCCACAAAAGGAAGACAAAGAATCCAATTAAAAAATGGGCAGAGGAACTAAATAGACACCTCTCCAAACAGGACATACAAATGGCTAAGAGACATATGAAGAAATGTTCATCATCACTAATCATCAGAGAGATGCAAATCAAAACAACAATGAGGTATCACCTCACACCGGTCAGAATGGCCGCCATCAACAAATCATCAAACAACAAGTGTTGGCGAGGGTGTGGAGAAAAGGGGACTCTAGTACACTGTTAGTGGGAATGCAGACTGGTGCAGCCACTATGGAAAACAATATGGTGCCACCTCAAAAAATTAAAAATTGAACTCCCATTTGACCCAGTGATCCCACTTCTAGGAATATACCCTAAGAAGCCTGAAACACCAATCAGAAAGAATATATGTACCCCCATCTTTGTAGCAGCACTATTTACAATCGCTAAGATCTGGAAACAGCCCAAGTGCCCATCAGTAGATGAATGGATTAAAAAGCTGTGGTACATATACACAATGGAGTACTACGCAGCGGTAAGAAAGAAAGATCTCTTATCCTTTGAGACTACATGGAGGCACCTGGAAAGTATCATCCTAAGTGAAACAAGCCAAGCAGAGAAAGACAAATTTCATATGATCTCACTGATTTCTGGAATATAATGAACATAACAGTTTGAGGACAATCCCCTAAGGAGTGGGGAGCTGAGAGAGGGATGAACAACAGAATTTATATGCATGTAGGCATGAACAGTGGACATGGACAACAATCGGGGGAAGGGGCAGGGAGGGAAGGGGGAGGGGGGAACCACTGGGGGAAAAAAGGAGAATCATTTGTAACAAAAATTAATAAATAAAAAAAATAAATAAAAAAAAAAAAAAAAAAAAGAAATACTTGCTCTAATTCTGTGAAGTATGCCGTTGGTTGTTTTGATGGGGATTACATTGAATCTATAGATTGCTTTGGGTAATATGGATATTTTAATGATGTTAATTCTCCCAATTTATGAACAGGGTATGTGCTTCCACTTTTCCATATCTTCCTCTAGTTCTTTTTTCAATGACCTGTAGTTTTCTGAGAATAGGTCCCTTATTTTTTTGGTTAAGTTTAGTCCGAGGTATCTTAATTTTTTTTGCCACTATGGTAAATGGGATTGTTTTCTTAGTTTGTCTTTCTGTGAGTTCATCATTGGTGTATAAGAATGCCATCAATTTCTTGACGTTAATTTTGTATCCTGCTACTTTGCCAAATTCAGTTATTAAGTCTAGTAAATTTTTGATGGAGTCTTTGGGATTTTCTACCTATAGTATCATGTCATCTGCAAATAATGACAGTTTCACACCCTCTTTTTCAATTTGGATCCCTTTTATTTTTTTCTTCCTGTCTCATTGCTGTGGCTAAGACTTCCAGTACTATGTTAAATAAGAGTGGCGAAAGTGGGCATCCTTGCTTTTTTTCTGTTCTTAAGGTAAATGCTTTTATTTATTTTTTATTTATTTTTTTTTTATCCTCACCCGAGGATATTTTTTCATTTTTTTGTACAGATAGAATGGGAGGGAGCGAGAGGAAGGCAGAGAGAGAGAGAAACATCGACGTGAAGGGACACATCGAGCGGCTGCCACCCTCACGACCAACCAGGGCCGGGGACAAACTGCAACCGAAGCACGTGCCCTTAGCGGGAACCGAACCCGGGTCTCTCGGGACCGCAGGCCGATGCTCTAACCGCTGAGCCAAACTGGCCAGGGCTTAAGGTAAATGCTTTTAGTTTTTGCCCATTGTGTATGATGTTGGTTGTAGGTCTTTCATATATGACCTTTATTATGTCTAGATATGATCCCTCTATTTTCACATGGCTAAGCCTTTTTATCAGAAAAGGATGCTGGATTTTGTCAAAGGCTATTTCAGCATGTATTGATATGATCATGTGGTTTTTATTCTCATTTTATTTATGTGGTGTATCACGTTTATTGATTTTTTGAATATTGTATCTGCCTTGCATCCCTTCGATGAATGCCACTTGGTCATGGTGGATAATTATTTTTGTGTATTGCTGGAATTGATTTGCCAGTATTTTGTTCAGGATTTTGGCATCTAGGTTCATCAGGGATATTGGCCTGTAGTTTTCTTTCTTTGTTGTGTCTTTTTCTGGTTTTGGAATTAGAATTACGCTGGCTTCATAAAACAAGATTGGAAGTCTTCCTTCTTCTTGAATTTTTTTAAATAGTTTGAGGAGAATGGGTGTTAGTTCTTCTTTGAATGTTCGGTAAAACTTCCCCATGAAGCCATTTGGGCCTGGGCTATTGTTTGTTGGGAGAGTCTTGATTACCTCTTCAATTTCCTTAGTTGTTATTGGTCTGTTCAAGTTTTCTATCTCTTCCTGGTCTAGTTTTGGAAGACTATGTGTTTCTAAAAATTTGTCCATTTCACATAGATTGTTAAATTTGTTGCCACATAATTATTCATAGTAGTTGTTAACAATCTTTTGTATTTCTGTGGTGTCAGTTGTTACTTCTCCTTTTTCATTTCTGATTTTGTGTATTTGGGTTCTCTCTCTTTGTTTCTTGGTGAGTCTAGCTAAGGGTCCATCAATCTTGTTAATCTTTTAAAAAAACCAGCTCTTTGTTTCATTGATCCTTTGAATTGCTTTTTGGATTCTGTGTCATTTATTTTTACTCTGATCTTTACTATTTCCTTCCTTCTACTTACTCTGATGTTTTCTTTTTGTTTGCTCTCTAGTTCCTTAAGTTGTGAGGTTAGATAGTCTCATAGAGATTTTTTTTTTTTTTGAGGTAAGCCTGTAATGTATGAACTTCCCTCTCAGAACTGCTTTTGCTGCATCCCATAGATTTTGTGTTTTTGTGTCTTCATTTTCATTGGTTTCCAGGAAGGTTTTAATTTCTTCTTTGATCTCCTCAGTAACCCATTCATTGTTTAATAGCATGCTATTTAGCTTTCATGTGTTCAAATGTCTTTGTATGTTGTTCTTGCCATTGATTTCTACTTTCATGGCATTGTGATCTGAAAAGATGCTTGATATGATTTCAGTCCAGACCACAGTTCTTAGCCGAGATCACTGCGGACCGTGGGCTCCCGGCCTCCTCTCACATCTTCACAAGCCTACCAGAATTAAGTCAGTGTCCTTGGAAATGTGGTCCTCCAAGCTGCCTTTCGGTTTCCCCTTCCTGACAATTGTCTTTATTTTTGTTGTAATTCCAGTTTGGTCCTGGGAGATGGTCTGTGTAGCTTTCATTTACTCTGCCACCATTTTTTCTTCCCCCTCATTTTCTGTGGTTTCAGGGGATGGTTTTCTTTGAAGAAGCAGATAGAAACCTCCCCAATTTAATAATCTTCCTCCCATCATCAAATGGAGACAGGACAGTAGGTGGCCACAGACGGGCAGGAAAGGCACAAGGAGAAGGAAGAAGGCAGAGTGGAGACAGTGCTCAGGGGAAAGGGCTGAGCCAGGTCTCCTGTGGTGGTCCCCGCAGCACACCAACCTGACCACCGGGTCCCGCCAGGGTCCCGCCAGGGTCTCAACTGGGTCCCACCTGCCCTGCAGCTCCTGTGAACCAAAGAGCTCAGGGAACAGTCTCCTTTGAATTTTTTTTAAAAGTCTCTCTGTTTTTTTTTCTGCTCTTACCTTTACTATTTCTCTCCTTCTACCTGCTCTAGGTTTTTCTTTTTATTTACTTTCTAGTTCTTTATGTTGTAGGGTTAGAAAGCCAATTAGAAATTTTTCTTCTTTCTTGAGGTAGGCCTAAAGAGCTATGAATTTCCCTCTCAGTACTGCTTTTGCTGTGTCCCATAGATTTTGTGTTGTTGTGTTGATTTTCATTGGTTCCAGGAAGTTTTTAATTTCTTCCTTGATCTCATTGGTAACCCATTTGGTGTTTAATAACATGCTATTTTTCCTCCAAGTGTTTGATTGTTTTTGTTGTAACTGAGTTCTAGTTTCATGCCATTGTAATGTGAGAAGATGCATAATATGATTTCAATCCTTTTAAATTTGTAGAGGCTTACTTTGTGTCCTATCATGTGGTCTATCTTTGAGAATGTCCCGGGTGTACTTGTGAAGAATGTATATTCTGCAGCTTTGGGATGAAATGTTCTGCAATACCAATTAAGTCCAAATGATCTAGTTCATCATTTAAGGGTGCTATGTCCTTGTTAATTTTTTGTCTAGATCTATTCAGTGGTGTCAGTGGGGTATTAACATCACCCACTATGATTGTATTGCTATTGATTACTCCCTTAAAGTTCTCCAGAAGTTTTTAAATATATTTTGGTGCTCCCATATTTGGTGCATATATATTTACCATGGTTATATCTTCATGTTGGATTGATCCTTTTAATATTATGTAGTGACCTTTGTCTCTTATTAAGGCCTTTGTTTTGAAGTCTATCTTCTCAGATATGAGGATTGTTACGCCAACTTTTTTTTTTTTTTTTTTTTCATTTGCTTGGAAAGTTTTTTCATTCTTTCACTTTTATCCTTTGTGTTTTTTTGTAGTGAGGTGGGTCTCTTCTAGACAACATATATATGGGTCATGTATTCTTATCCATTCAACTACACTGTGTCTTTTCATTGGGCCATTTAAGCCATTTACATTTAAAGTTATTATTGATAGACACTTATTAGTTGCCCTTTTTATCTTATGGTTCTGTCTCTCTCTCTCTCTCTCTATCTTTCTCTCTCTCTCGATTGTTTCTTCTTCTTACAACATTCCCTTCAGCATTTCTTATAGTGCTGATTTGATTGTGGTACATTTCTTTAGCTTTTTTGGTCTATTAAGATTTTTATTAGTCCTTCAATTTTGAATAATAGCCTTGCTAGATAAAGTAGTCTTGGATTCAGACCCTTGCTTTGCATTACTTTGTATACTTCATGCCATTCCTTTCTGGTCTGCAGTGTTTCTATTGAGAAATCTGCTGAGAGTCTAATGGGAGCTCCTTTGTAGGTAACTTTCTGTCTCTCTTTTGCTTCCTTTAAAATTCTTTGTTTTTATTTTTATTTTTATTTTTTTTATTTTTTTTTTATCCTCACCCGAGGATATTTTTCCATTTTTTGTACAGATAGAGTGGGAGGGAGAGAGAGGAAGGGAGGGAGAGAGAGAAACATCGACGTGAAGGGACACATCGAGTGGCTGCCACCTGCACGACCAACCAGGGCCAGGGACAAACTGCAACCGAAGTACGTGCTCTTAGCGGGAACCAAACCTGGGTCTCTCTGGACCGCAGGATGATGCTCTAACCGCTGAGCCAAACTGGCCAGGGCAAAATTCTTTGTTTTTAATGTTTGCCATTTTTATTATGAGGTTTTTAGCTGTGAGTATTTTTGGGTTCATCTTGCTTGGGACTTTCTGTGTTTCCTGGACTTGTTTGACTTTCCTTCACCAGTTTAAAAAAGTTTTCTGTCATTATTTCTTCAAACAGGTTCTTTATTCCTTTCTCTGCTTCTTCTCCTTCCAATACTCCTATAATGCAAATGTTGTTACATTTTGTATTGTCCCCAAACTCCCTTAAACGCTTCTCTTTGTTCTTGTTTGTTTTTTTCATTTGTTGCTCTATTTGGGTGTTCTTTTTTTTTTCTACTTTGTCTTCTAAGTTGCTTATTCGGTCTTCAGCTTTTTCTACTCTATTATTGAATGCTTCTAAGGTATTTTTCATAACAGCAATGTCATTCTTTATTTTCTACTAATTTTTATGCATAGCTTCTATCTTTTTTTAATTTTTTAAAATCTTTATTGTTGAATGTAGAATGTATTACAGATGTTCCACATTTTTCCCCCATTAACCCCCACCTCCCCACTCCCACTCTCCTCCCGCCTTTTTCCACACTATTGTCTGTGTTCATTGGTTATGCATATAAGTTCTTTGGTTTATTTCTTTCCACCACCCCCCAACCTCTTTCCCTTTGAGGTTTGTCAGTCTAGCAACCAATTTGTACTTCTTAATCCCTTCACCTTTTTCACCCATTCTCCCAACCCCCTCCCATCTGGCAACCAACAAAATGTTCTCTGTATCTATGAGAATGTTTCTGTTCTTCCTGTTCATTTTGTTTGTAGATTCCATTGTTGATAGATACATATTCATTGCCATTTTGTTTGTTCATATATTTTATCTTTTTCTTCAAAAAGACCATTCATCATTTCATATAATAATGGTTTGTTGGTGATGAACTCCTTTAACTTTTTCTTGTCTGGGAAAGTCTTTATATGGCCATCGATTCTAAGTGACAGCTTTGCAGGATAGAGCAATCTTGGTTGTAGGTTCTTGTTTTTATCACTGTGAATATTTCTTGCCACTCCCTTCTGGCCTACAAACTTTCTTTTGAGAACTCGGCTGACAGCCTTATGGGTCCTCCCTTGTAGGTAACTAGCTGCCTTTCTCTTGCTGCTTTTAAGATTCTCTCTTTGTCTTAAACCTTTTGCATTTTGATGATGATGTGTCTTAGTGTGTGCCTCTTGGGATTCATCTTGTTTGGAACTCTCTGTGCTTTCTGGACTTGTATGTCTGTTTTCTTCACCAAGTTAGGAAAGTTTTCTGCCATGATTGTTTCAAACAGGTTTTCGATTTCTTGTTCTCTCTCTTCTCCTTCTGGCACCCCCAAGATGCGAATTTTGGCACGCTTGAAGTTGTCCCAAGGCTCCTTACACTATCCTCATTTTTTTTTATTCTTTTTTCTTTTTGCTGTTCTGATTAAGTGTTTTTTGCTTTCTTATATTCTAAATCGACTGTTGATTCTTGGATTTACGTACTCTAGTATTGAAGCTGTGTAAATTATTCTTTATTTCAGTTAATGCCTCCTTCAATTCTGACTGGTCCCTTTTTATGCTCTTGAGGCCCTCACAAAGTTCACTGAGGTTCTTACTGTTTTCATTGAGTATCCTTATAAGCAGTATTTTGAACTCAGCATCTGTTAGGTTGCTTATCTCCATTTTGTTTAGTTCTTTTCTTGGGGTTTTGTTCTGTTCTTTCATTTGGAACCTGTTTCTTTGTCTCCTCATTTTGGTTGCCTCCCTGTGTTTTTTTCTGTGTATTACTTAACAAGCAGTATGGGGCTAGCTGAGACCAGATGCTATTTGTTTGAAAGAATTTAGAAAAAACCTGAAGCAGGATCCAAGACAGGTCAATCCTATGGTTAAGCAAGTGGAAACAGCTTGGGTGGGCCTGAAAGTTGGATGGGGTGGGCCTGAAAGTTGGGTGGGGTGGGCAGGGCCCCAGGGAGTCACCAGGGCGGGGCTACCAGTATAAACCAGGTGCTAGAGTCCCAGATATGGTGGCTGTCTGCCGCCAGGGAAGGGCTCACCAAAGGAACAAAGGCCTCTGACAGCATGTTTGTCCGGGAGAAAGCCTCCTCTCCAGCCCTCGCTCCAGTGCCAAACAGCTCAGTTCTTCCCTGTATGTCTCTGGTGCCCCTGAGCTGCCTCCCCTCCAAGCTTAGAGGGAGTGACTCCGATAAGTTTGTGCATGGGCCCTTTAAGGAGCTGCCTTTGGCCAGTCGCTTCAGCTTCCCTGAGCCTCAGTTCCTGCTGGTTTTTCCAGCCAGAAGTCATGGGGACTTCTCTTCCTGGCACTGGAACCATGATCGAGGCATCTGGTGTGGGATGGGGACCCCTCAGTCCTCAGGAAGGACCTTTTCAGCCGAGGTGTCCCTCTGATTTTCATCTGCCACCCATGCGTGTGGGACAAGCTCGTCTCGCCACTGGCTCTCGCGCCTCTACCTTTCCTACCAATCTGGATGTTGCTGCTACTTTAATTCCATAGTTGTAGGACTTCCATTCAGCTTGATTTCAGGCGGTTTTGAATGATGGTTGTTCTGTAGTTTAGTTGTAACTTTGTTGTGGTTGTGGGAGGATATGATACCGCGTTTACCTACGCCGCCATCTTGACCGGAAGTCACTTCTATCTTTTTTTTTTATAAAGCTGATGTAGTTCCCACTGAGCTCTTCATAATTCTTATAATGTTGCTTGTAGTTCTCAGTAAATTGTTTGAGCACCCTTAAAATCACTGCTTTGAATTCTTTATTTAACAAATTGCTTTCTTCCATTTCCTGTTTCTTTTCTGGTGATCCTTCTTTTCTTTCATTTGGGTGTTGTTTCTTTGTCTCACCATTTTAGCAATCTGGTTATTCGAGGCCCAGTGAAAGATGTTGAAATGTGTGGGCAGGTTGATGTGTATTAAATAAAAGTGCTGTGCCTCCCCGACTGTTTTTGTGTATGGCGCCTCTTGCATGCTCTGGATCCTGGATGATTTGCAAGTGGCAACTGGTATTGGTCTGTCATGCAAGTCTTGCCTACCCTAGTCTAGCTGCTGCTTGGGCTGGGGCACTGCTCCTGATTAGCCTCTGCTGATGTCATTGGAGATGGGTCTCAGGTGCTGATCTGTGCTGCTGCTGCCTGGGGTTTGTGAGTCTAGCTTGTGCACTGTTGGGGTGCATGTGTCCTGCTGGTATGCTTCTGGGGTGCATGTGTCTTGCTGGTATACTAACAAGGTGCATGGGTCTCATTGGTATGCTTCTGGGGTTTGTGGGTCCCACTGGTACACTGCTAGCATGTGTGGGTCCCACTAGTAGTGTTCTGTGATACTCTACTGTCTTGTTGGGCTCAGGTTCTTATCAGTTGCTGGTGGGTGCGAGTGTCAGCTCCTGGTTTGCACTGCTACTGCTGGTGCTGTTGCCAGGGTGTGCTCTCAGCTCCCAATACTCTGATGCTGTTGGGGGCTGACAATGCTCTGCTCCTGGGGCTTTGATGCTGCTGGGGGGAGGTACTTCACTCCAAATCTAATGCTGCAGTTGTCAGGGAAAATTCTTGGGTGCCTTAGTCTTGCTGCTGTTTGGGCTGGGCATTGTTTCTAATTAGCCTCTGCTGATGCCACTGTGGATGGGTCTCAGCTGACAATCTGTGCTGCTGCTGCTTTTGGATGGATGTCTGCTCCCAAGCCTCTGCTGCTGGGGGTGTGTCTCAGGTCCTGAGTCTCAGCTACTGTTGGGGGTGGGGCTCCAATCCCACCCACTCACTGCTGCCTTGGGGGATGGCGCTGGTCTCTGATTAGGCTTCTACTGTGGGGGATAGTGCTCAGCTC
Organism: Molossus molossus; assembly: GCF_014108415.1. Lineage (NCBI taxonomy): Eukaryota > Metazoa > Chordata > Mammalia > Chiroptera > Molossidae > Molossus > Molossus molossus. The sequence goes on along the minus strand of NW_023425377.1, from coordinate 54,052,401 downwards.
CAGACTGGTTGCAGCTACTATAGCAGGCACCTCAATAGCACTGCTGCTGTGTGTGGCACATTAATACAGTGGGGTCCACTGGTCTGATGATGCAAGGTGCTCTGGTAGACTCAGGTCACTTGGCCACAGCTGCTCCCCACTTCCTCTTCTGAGACAAGACTGGGGATCTTCCAAAATGGTAGGGCCTCCTGGCCATGTAGGGAGAAGCTCACTGACAAGCCACTTACTGTGGTAGCCAGCTACTTTCCATCCCCAACACAGGAGCCTTCTGCCCCACATTTCTGCACTGCTCAAGGTTGGTTGTCCACATTCATGTTCACTCACACTCTCTCTCACATTGGCTCACACTCACACACTCACCCTCACTTTAGTCCTGCCTGTTGCCATCTTCCCAAAACCCAATCAGTTGCTTCTTGAACCCACCCCAACTGAGGCCTGAATCCACAACCTGCATATGTGCCCCAACCAGGAATTGGAGCAGCAATCTTTCAGTATATGGGACAATACTCAATCAACTAAGCCACATTGGCCAGGGCTATAGTCTACATATTTAAATCAAATGTTTGGGGAATGATTATCAAGTGATCACAATGCATCTCATGTGGTAATTGGCTCTGTTGTCTCTTGGCTGATTCTAAAACAGTTTTAGTGTGTGTGTGCTAAGCCACGCCCCAGCCATGTGCATTTGTTTACTACTGGTCAATGCATGTATTTACTAGACCTACTCAGCATAAATTTAAAATTACTGTAATTTTACTTAATTTTATATACATACTTAATTTTAATTACACAGAAGTTTCTACATAAGCAAAACCAGGTAAACTAATTTGTCAATTTTTTAATGTACACATTCAAAAAATAGACTTTCAGTTTTAATAGCCACCTCCTTGTCTGAATTAGTCCATTACAATGAGCTTTTACTGTAGTGTCCTTTAATCCTCTGTGTAGCTGGTGGAGGGGAATGGAGGTCCAGTCTTTGGAAATGGAACTGTGAGATACTCTAGTGGGAAAGCCCTGGGAAGTTCCAGGGGAGTCCCCATATTTGTGTCTGGGTTCTGAACCTTTTTTGGTCATCTTTGGGGTCTTGGGTATACAGAACCCTCTGTCCTCACTTTCTCTTCAGACCATCATCCCTGGCTGTAGTTGGTGGCCTGGTACATCTGTCCCATCTCAGGAGATGGAACAGCTCCTTTGGAATCTTTGGGGTGAAGCTCTGCAAAGACAGTGCCCAGCAGTCAAGCAAGGAAGCATCAAGGCATCATAACAGTGGGAAATTCCCATCACAAATTCTTCTCCTAAAATCAGGCACAGAGGGGCATCTGCATAGACCTCCAGGGAGGAAACAAAATGACAGTTCCAGGGCTCAGGATTAACAAGTGGGTAGAGAATCTTAATCTACTTCCATCCTTCCAGCCATGACCTGGGGTATCAACAAGACAGAACTGCCAGGCATCCAGTACCTAACAACCTGCTCCTGCCCAGGATGGGCACCCCTCATCCCAAATTTTCCCTTATCACTCTCCAGCACACACATGTGCAGAATGAGACTTTAGAGGTGGGGGGCTTTCCAGGGGGAATTATAGTTGTGGCCTGGCCCAGCCTGGACTGCCCTACTCTGGGCTGCTCTGTGTTACCTGAGGTTGCCTTGTGCCAAATGGTCAGAGACATTAGAGGTGAGGGATCAGCCAATGTCTATAGCAACAGAAATATCTATTACTCTAGGTTTTCCTCAGCCCAGACACTTGGAAAGTCAAGAAACAAGAAAACATCCTGCTCTGTTTAACGTGTCTGTCAAGTGAGCTGGATAGGGGCTGTCTCTAGACTGTAGGTGCCTAGCTTACAGTGTCACCAAGGAACTGAGGTTACTTCTTCAAGGTTCCATTACCTAGGTTTCTTCCTCCAATAAGACTTACCCAAAGCACCTATTGGGATGTTGAAATCTCACCTTTCTTGTCTACATTATCTCCACAACTGTATATGAATATCCAACACAGCCTTCCCCATAGATCCTTGAATGTGCCAGGTTCCCAGCTTTGATAATCCAAGTTGAGACCTCCTTTTTCCTACCAATTTTGTGTCCTAGAAAATCCTTATGTCTCTCAGCCCCTACTCCCACCCCAGTCTCCCAACCTGCACAATAAGGTTGATGCTTGACACCATTTTCTAGGGACATAATCAGGTTTGGATAATACCTATAACACCTGTGGTCTGGTATCACAGAAATCTGATGCATAAACATAGAGGTGGAGAAATTACAAGAATGAGTGGAACATAGCATGAAACACTATTCAAAACAGGCCTGGGTTCCAGCTACATGATCTTAGCAAGTCACTGACCAGCTTGACCTCATTTTCAGATCTACATCTTTAAGGAATTAAAATTAGAAAAAATTCAGACATTCTCACCCACTGTCATAAAACCTTCCAGTCATCTCCTTTTATACTTAGAATCAAAGCCTGTGCCTCATGTTGATCCATGTGGTGGGAGGCTCCACAATGGTTCTTAGTGATTCCTACCTCCTGGTAGGAACAGCCTTTTGTAACCACTAAGTGGTTACTAACCAGCTTCTGAATGACACAACACAGCTAAGGTGATGGGATGTCAGGTCCAAGTTTAATTACAAAAACTCTCATTACTGCATATTCTTTTCTTGAGTATCTTCCCTTTCTCTCTACCTCTGTTTCAATTTCTCTCTCTCCCCCCCCCCCTCTTTTCCTCTCCCTCTCTCTCTCTCTGTTTACCTCCCAGTCATATTTCTGGAACTGGGAGAGCAAGTGCCAATGTTTTAAACTGTCCTATGCACAGGCCCCACAGGAAAAAACCAAGGGACTGCCAAGGTCCATAGGCAGGAACTCAAGCTCTCAGTTCAAACTGTACACTGACAAAAGCCAGGCACATGACTTCAGGAGTGAATCTGCCTGTCAAGCCTCAGTAGAAACATCTCCTGCTTTACAGAGCCCTAGAAGCAGAAGCATCCAGCAAAACCATGCCCAGATGCCTGGTACACAGAACTTATGAGAGGTTGACATTTGTACTTTATAGGTGTAATGATTGAGAGCAATATTGTTTATGCCTTAGTTTCTCCATCTGACAGTTGGCAATAATAATACAACATATCCTCTCTGAGGTTATCCTGGAGACTGTTAAAGAATTAATGTTTAAAAAATGATTGAAATACTTGGATATCACAATTGCTGTGTCTATATGTTATAAATAAGTTTTTAAAATTTTTATTACACCTGAGGTGGGGACTGGCACCTGGTGAAATGTAGGAAGCACTTCAAAATATATGATAAATAAATAAATGAGTGCCACTATTTAAGGCCTTGCAAATGTGCCATCTTGCCCTGGCTTTGCATCGCCCATGTAAAGAGTTAGGTCAAACAATAGACCTGTGTAGCCCTTTTCATGGTTTGAGGTCAGAACTTCTCAGGATCCTGGGGACCTCTGAAGAGAGATGGGACTCCCTGAGTTGTCAGGGTCAGCTGAGCCTTCTCCAGGGAAGGCAGGAATGCTAAGCTGAGGACAAGTCTGCCTGAGCCAAGGGTCTGGGAGCCAAAAAGATGAGCAGACATAGCCCAAGAGGCTCAGATGGAACAGGCAGAGTCTAGGAGAGATTCTTGGGGTCCATTTCACCAGCTGCTCCTGCTGCATGAAAGACTCTGTGCTGATATATTTGAATGACTCCTTTTGACTAGATATGCAACTTTTATTTGTTCGAAATTATACATATGCATAATACTTAAACTAGTGAACATTGTTGAGTGTGAGCTGCAGGGCTGTCTGTGGGGCCAAGACTAGGACCTCCTCTCCTAGGCTACAAATCTGCCACCCTAGATTCAAAAAGCTCTAAGTCTTGTGCCTCAAAAGGAGGCTCAAACAGGGCATAACAGGGAGGGAGTTGCCAGCCTCTTCACCCTCCCCAGCTTAAAGATACCAGCTGCCAGAATATTATTCAGACTTAAAAAGGAAGGAAATTCTGATATATGCTATAACAAAGTGCATGAATGTTCAGGACATTATGTCAAGGGAAATGAACCATTAACAAAAGGAAAAATATAGGATAATCCCACTTATATGATGTCCCTAGCGTAGTCATATTCACAGAGATAAAAACCAGAATAAAGGTTTCCAGAGGATGGGAGGAGAGGGGAGATACTGTTTCAGTTTTGCAAGATAAAAAAGAGTTCTGGAGAACACAGTGGCAGGCAGGACTGAAGCAAGGGTGAGTGTGTGAGAGTATGAGCAAATGTGAGAGAGAGTGTGAGTGAATGTGAGTATGGATGAGCAGTCGTGAAGCAGTTCAAAAAGTTAGGACAGAAGGTTTCGGTGCTGTGGCTGGGGGAGCAGCTAGTTACTGCTGTGTGCTACTTGGCAGAGTGCTTCTCCCTGCTTGGAGCTGGAAGGCCCCAACATTTTGGAAGATCACTGGGTCCTCTCTGGGAGGAGGCAGTGGGGAGTAGCTAGGGCCCAGCAACCCATGGCCACCCATGAGTCTTGCACCATTAGACCAGTGGTCCCTGCTGTGCCAGAGCAGGCCAGAGTACAGTAGCCACACTGTCAAGGCACCTGCTCCTGGCACCAGTGGTGAAACACAAGAGCCAAGAACTGCCATCTGCAGCAGCAGCAGCCAGCTCAGGAGCTGAGCAATATCCCCAACAGCAGCAGTAGTGGCCAGCTAGAGTGGAACCCCACCTCTAGCAGAAGCAGAAGCTCAGCAGCTGAGACCCATCCCCTGGCAGCAGCAGTAGAAGCAGTGTGGATTGGGAGCTGAGCCCTGTCCCCTGCAGCAGAGTAGGATTAGAAGCTGAGACACAGATCTGGGAGCAGCAACAGCAGTGGTTGATCAAGAGTGGAACCTCGGCAGGCAACCTGGAGACCTGTTCATCCCTTCAGTGCACTAGCTGAACCCATGTACCTCAACAGTGCCTACACAACAGACAAAAATTAGCCACTAGCTGTAAATCCTCCTGGACCCACAGCAGATAAGAGGCACCAGCTGGAGAGCCACTCCCCAGAATAGACTGGGAGCCATAGCTGTCTTATCTGATACAAATTGACCTGCCTACAAGTCATAACATACCTCACCTCACCCTGAACTACCAGACTGCTAAAATGATAAGACAAAGAAACAACCACTAAATAAAAGAAAGGGAGGAATCACCAGAAAAGGAACTACATAAAATGGAGGCAAGCAGTTTGTCAGAGGAAGATTTCAAAGCAATGGTTTTGAGGGTGCTCAAACAACTTAGTGAGAACTACAAGGACCTTAATGAGAACTACATCAGAAAAAAAAAAAAAAAAAGGAGGTAGAAGCTATAAATAAAAATCAAGCAGAAATGAAGAATGACATTGACATTGCTGATATAAAAAATACCAAAAAGAATTCAATTAGAAGGAGGTGAAGACTGAATCAGCAAGTAAGACAAGGTAGAAAAATACACCCAATTAGAGAAGCAAATGGAAAAAATATTAAAAAGCAGGAGGAGAGTTTAAGAGCACTTTGGGACAACATGAAACATAACAACATTCACATAATAGGGGTACCATAAGGAGAAGAATTGGAGAAAGAAATAGAGAACATGTTTGAAGAACTAATGACAGAAAATCTCCCTAACCTGGTGAAGAAAAAAAGTCATACAAGTCCAGGAAACACAGAGAATACCAATCAAGTTGAACCTCAAAAGACCCACACCAAGACACGTCATAATGAAAATGGCAAATGTTGAAGACAAAGAATCTTAAATGCAGCAAGAGAGACAAAAAGCTCTCCTACAAGAGAGCTCCCATTAGACTGTTAGCTGATTTCTCAATAAAAACACTAGGCCAGAAGGTGGTGGCACAAGGTATACAAAGTAATGAAAAGCAAGAGTCTGAACCCAAGACTACTCTATCCAGCAATGTTATCATTCAAAACTGGAGGTGAAATAAAGAGCTTCACAGACAAGAAAAAAACAAAAAAGTCTGAAGGACTTTAATATCACTGAATCAGCACTGCAAGGAATACTAAAGGGACTGTTGTGAAAAGAAACACAGAGAGATAGAGGAACACAGTTATAAAGAAAAAGGCAACAGCCCTGGCTGGTTTGGCTCAGTGGTTAGAGCGTCCACCTGTGGTCCGGAGAGACCCGGGTTCGGTTCCCGCTAAGGGCATGTACCTCGGTTGCAGTTTGTCCCCGGCCCTGGTTGGTCATGCGGGTGGCAGCCACTTGATGTGTCCCTTTCACATCGATGTTTCCCTCTCTCTCTCTTCCTCTCTCTCCCTCCCACTCTGTCTGTACAAAAAATGGAAAAATGTCCTCGGGTGAGGATAAAAAAAAAAGAAAAGGAAAATGCAACAAATAAGTACCTATTATTCATAACCTTAAATGTAATTGGATTAAATGATCTAATCAGACACAGAGTAGCTGACTGGATAAGAAAGCATAATCCATACATATGCTCTCTACAAGAATCCACCTCACAACAAAAGACTCAGGCAGGTTGAAAGTGAAAGGATGGGAAAAAATTTTCCAAGCAAATGAAAATGAAAAAATAAGCAGGAGTAGCAATACTCATCTATGATAAAATAGACTTCAAAATAATGGACACAAGAAGAGACAAAGAAAGCCACTACATAATATTAAAATAATCGATCCAACAAGAAGACATAACCTTGGTAAACATATAATCCCCCAATATAGGAGGAATAAGATATATTAAAAAATATTCTGGAGGACCTCAAGGGAGAAATTGACAGCAATACAATCGTAGTAGGGGACATCAACAACCTACTGACATCACTGGATAGACCCTCTAGTACCAACTCTCTCAGCCTGCTGGGGGTCATTGCAAGCAATAAACTACCAACAGACACTGCTTGGAGTGAGGGGGAACATTGCAAGAAATCAAATGCTCCAGATCTTTGGATGCAGCCCAATTTATTTGCAAAGTGGTTCCCTAGGTTACATGGTGTTTTAGATAATTAAGTCTTTGAGATTACAACTCTGCTGACCTTACAGCCAAGCCCAGCATACTTCCTGTTCCAGCTGTCTCTTGCTGTTTTCAGTGGAGATACATAACAAACATATTCACACTTGGGCTCTATCAGAGAGGCTTTCCAAACCCAACATACATACCTTACCTATTCTCATGCACACTGTACATTCAGGGTGGCATTCCAACCCTATCATGCATACTTTGATTAAAACTTTCTGGGTGGCTTTCTAAATCCAACATGTGTACCTTATCTATTCACATGTATGCTTTGATCCTTGGCTGGCCAGGCCTTGAGAATGCATACCTCAAGGTTACATTTTGTTCATCCACCAAACTCCCTACCCTACATCTCTCTCTTTTTTGTTTTCTTGTAATTGAAGAATTTCCAGAGCTGCGGTAGTCAGCATCATCATCATTTGCTTTTCAGTCTTCTGCATAGAGGACACCATTTGCCAGAGTCCTTGGAGTAGATTAGTGTCCATGGTCAGCTGCACCATCTGAGGAAGTGGGTTGAAGGGCAGGTTCTTCCAATTCATGATAAGGTCTTATCCACCGAGCCACCAGTTACTTGGGACCTGTAGGAAGACAAAACACAAGCATACTCATGCCCCCGTGCCAATAACTCTGTTGGACCTTGCCATTCAGGCCCCTGCTGTGGATCAGCTTGGGTCCTGTGGCAGAAGCTTTTTGTTGAAAATGTTGCTCCGCAGCTGTAGTGCCAAAGTGATCTTGATTTTAAAAATTAAGGGTATAGATTGCCAGAGAAAGTTGATCCACAGGGAGTTCACCCTTATTTCCCCTTTTTTGTTTTGTAATTAACAGTTTTAAAGTAACATGAACATGTTCAACAATAGCTTGCCCGGTAGTGTTATAGGGATGCCAGTTTTATGCCCAATGCTCCAATGTTGGAGAAATAATTTAATGCTTTGAGATGTAGAGGCTGGCCCATTATGTTGTAATTTATAGTGGCATCCCTACATGTGCAAAACAGGACAGCCAGTGACACTTAACATCTTTGGCTTTTTCCCCAGTAGCAGTGGTTGCATGCAGAAATTTGGAATGAGTATCAACAGTAACATGTACCCACTGAAATTGACTAAATGATGGACTATGTGTTACTTCTGTTTGCCATAAGGCATTAGGGGCTAAACCCTAAGGATTGACTCCTGCTGATGTTGGAGTCCCTCCCGAAAGTTGGCAATCTGGGCAAATCAATAATATCTTGAGCTTGTGAAAGGGTCAAATGAAAGGTTTCCATGAGTGCTCAAGCATTCTGGTGAAAAAAGGCATGCAAACTTTGTGCTTGCTGAAATGCAAGAGTTATGATGGCATCCATCTGCTGATTTTCTCATCTTGAAGGTCCAGGGAGTATGGAATGAGATCAACTGTGGGTTATAAAAATAGGATGATTTTGTTGGTCTATTAAAGTTTGGAGAGATAAGAATAAGGTTAATAAATGCTGACTAGCTAAAGGCTTAATAAAGGCTTGTTCTATTTTTTGTAACACTACATATTATGAATCACTAATTATATTTAAGGGCTCTTCTGTAAATTGCTGAAGAGCTAAAATTGCAGCCCATAATACAGCATGCTGAGTTGACCCAGGCTCAAAGCTGCTAATATTTCTCCATTACTCATTTTCATTTCAGGCTGTACCTGCTTTGTGAGATTTACCTGACACATCAATGAATACAGTTTTAGCCCCAGGCAATAAAGTATTACTGATTTTTTGTACCATGTTAAGGTGTAGTTGAGAAATATTTTGTAAGAATGTATTTACTGGAAAGGAATAATTAATTTCCCCAATGAAATCTGCTAGAGTTATTTGAAAGTCCATTGCCTGGGAAATCAAAATGGTAAATTGTTTCTGAGTAAAAGGCAAATGTAAAATTAAGGGTCAGACTCTGTTAGTTCTTGTGTTTTTTCCTACCTTTGGCTATTAGATTTGCTAACTGTTTGATAAATAGAGTTATTGTTTTAGATGGGATACCTGGAAGAAAGAGCCATTTAAGATATTTACTTCAGGAGTTAATGCTGTAGAGTATGGCACAGTTGGATATACAATAGCCAAATAGGGTCCTGTAATGACCCACGATGAGCTTGTTAGGTTTGTATTTGAGTGGTTATTTATCTAAGTTCTTGCTGCACCTCTATAGATAGAGTTCTAGGTGAATTTAGTGCTGGATCACCCTTGAGAGTATTAAATAAATAAGTTAACTGCTGAGTAGTGATACTAAACATAGGTCAAAGGCAATTGATGACCCCCCCAGTAATTTTTGTAATTCATTTAAAGTTGTCACTTTTACTAGAATAGTAAGCTTCTGGGGGCAAATATTTCTTGCCCCTAATATCCACCCTAAGGATTGCCAAGGTTTTGCTGTACTTTCTCTGGAGCAATTTGTAATCCTGCCTCTTTCAAAGTCTCCTAAAGCATTATAGGCCTGATTCAATTATTTTGGGGAAGAGGCAGCTAACAAAATGTCATCCATATAATGGTATAGTTAATAGCAGAAAATAGTTTCCTTATTGGATCAATAGCATAATGTGTGACATAGTATTGACAAATTGTTGGACTATTCATTATTCCTTGGGGTAGTACCTTCCATTGAAACCATTGCATTGGTTCACTACTGTTAATGGAGGGGACAGAAAAAGCAAATTTCTCTCTATCTGTAAGGACTAAAGGGATAGTAAAAAAAACAATCCTTAAGATATATATCAATTAAAGCCATTTTCCAGGAATCATTGTAGGATTGGGGAGCCCAGGTTGTAGTGCTCCTAGGGGTTCCATAACAACACTGATTACCTTTAAATCATGTCATAATCTCCATTTACCAACTCTTTTTAGGAATAACAAAAATAGGGGTGTTTCAGGGACTAACTGAAGGTTTTATATGATCTGCTTCCAACTGTTCTTCTACTAATTTGTTTGCTTATAGTAATTTTTCCCATTTTAAGGGCCACTGATCAACCCACACCAGCTGTCATTTTTCAGGCCAATAAGAGAAGAGGAATTTTACCAGTGACCCTTAGCCAAAAAGCTAAGTTTTAATAATCATTCTCCATTAAGAGAGAAGATCCCTTCCCCACAAAGTAGGGGAGACTCCATGACATGAGGTTGAATCCATTCCTTTTGTCTATCTGGACAAACACAGGAAAGGGAGCAAGCATTTTGTTGAGGAACATGAATTCCTCCCACTCCTGCTACTAACAGGGGTATGGGACTTTAGGCCATTTCTCAGGCCATTCCCTAGCTGTTATAATAGAAATATCTGCCCCTGTATCCACTAATCCTGAAAATAGTTGCTCTTGTATTTTAATGGAGAGCAAGGGCTTCCTGATGTTAATACATGAAATTCTACTGCCTTAAGCATCACTTTAATTTCTCCTTCAAAATCTAAGTCAATTCACATGAAGAAATGCTCAACATCATTAATCATCAGAGAGATGCAAATTAAAACAACAATGAGATATCACCTCATACCTGTAAGAATGACTGCCATCAACAAATCATCAAACAACAAGTGTTGGTGAGGGTGTGGAGAAAAGGGGACTCTAGTATACTGCTGGTGGGAAAGCAGACTGGTGCAGCCACTATAAAAAACAATATGGTGTTACCTCAAAAAATTAAAAATTAAACTTCCATTTGACCCAGTGATCCACTTCTAGGAATATACCCTAAGAAGCCTGAAACACCAATCAGAAAGAATATATGTATCCCCATGTTTGTAGCAGCACTATTTACAATAGCTAAGATTTGGAAAGAGCCCAAATGTCCATCAGCTGACAAATGGATAAAAAAAAGTTGTGGTACATATACAGAATGGAGTACTATGCTGTAAGAAAGAAAGATCTCTTATCCTTTGAGACGACATGGAGGGACCTGGAAAGTATTATCCTAAGCAAAACAAGCCAAACAGAGAAAGACAAGTATTATATGATCTCACTTATTTGTGGAATATAATAAACATAACAGCCTGAGGAATGGGGTAGTTCCAGAGATGTGGAAGTAGAGTACAGACTGACAATCCCCAGAAAAGGAGTTGGTGGGGGAGAGATAAACCACAGAACTTATATGCATGTATGCATGAACAAAGGTCATGGACAACAAAGCTGGGGACAGGGTGGGGAGGGAGAAGAAGGGAGGAATCAGTGGATGAAAAAGGAGAAACATATGTAACAAAAATACATAAATTAATTTAAAAAATAAATCTGAGTCAATTATCCCCCAACCCCTTACATAACTTACATTTTTTTCATTATTAAACTAGGTCTTCCAATCACTAAACCCATCTTTCCTTCTGGCAAGGGGCCATAAACTCTAGTAGGAGCTAGATAAGTAACATCAAACTCCTTAAGGGTTAATTCTGTGGTAGTGACAAGGTCCAGGCCAGCCCTTCCTGCTGTTGATGCTGGGAGGCCTCCAACCCTCCACTTGATTGGCTGAGGAAAACCTGAGGCTGAGGGACCCAGGGAGCTGTTGGAGCACCTGAGCCTCATGCCCCTTCTTTTATTTCCCGACAAGAAATTTCCAATTTTGTCAAATTTAGACTTATTATACTGATTAGCCCAAATGCAGCCTTTTGCCACATCAAGGAAAAGACTTGCTGCCCTTTTTTGAATCCTCTAGTTTGCAACATGGTGAGAGCAGCAGCTAATGCTTTAGACCCATGAGCTTCTGTCCCTACATTCTGATATATATATATATATATATATTTTTTTTTTAATCCTCATCCGAGGACATTTTTCCATTTTTTGTACAGACAGAGTGGGAGGGAGAGAGAGGAAGAGAGAGAGAGGGAAACATCGATGTGAAAGGGACACATCGAGTGGCTGCCACCCGCACGACCAACCAGGGCCGGGGACAAACTGCAACCGAGGTACATGCCCCTAGCGGGAACCGAACCCGGGTCTCTCCGGACCGCAGGCAGACGCTCTAACCGCTGAGCCAAACCAGCCGGGGCCTGATATATTTTTATATATTTTTCTGTAATTGAGGTTTTTTTCTTCAATGGAGCAAGTACAGCCTGACAATCTGCATTTGCATTCTTATAGGCTAATTGTAATAACAATATATTTGTTGTTTCTGTATTATTATTATTTTTTTTTTCCAAATCTTTATTGTTGGATGTAGAATGTATTACAGATGTTCCACATTTTTCCCCCATTGACCCCCTCCTCCCCACTCCCGCCCCCCTCCCACCTTTTCCCACACTATTGTCTGTGTCCATTGGTTATGCATAAGTTCTTTGGTTTATTTCTTCCCACCCCCCCAACCCCTTTCCCTTTGAGGTTTGTCAGTCTAGCAATGAGTTTGTGCTTCTTAATCCCTTCACCTTTTTCACCCATTCCCCCAACCCCCTTCCCAACTGGCAACCAATAAAATGTTCTCTGTATCTATGAGAATGTTTCTGTTCTTCCTGTTCATTTTGTTTGTAGATTCCATTGTTGATAGATATGTATTCATTGCCATTTTGTTTGTTCATACATTTTATCTTTTTCTTCAAAAAGACCCTTCATCATTTCATATAATAACGGTTTGGTGGTGATGAACTCCTTTAACTTTTTCTTGTCTGGGAAAGTTTTTGTATGTCCATCAATTCTAAATGACAGCTTTGCAGGATAGAGTAATTTTGGTTGTAGGTTCTTGGTTTTCATCACTCTGAATATTTCTTGCCACTCCCTTCTGGCCTGCAAAGTTTCTTTTGAGAAATCAGCTGACAGCCTAATGGGTACTCCCTTGTAGGTAACTAGCTGCCTTTCTCTTGCTGCTTTTAATATTCTCTCTTTGTCTTGAACCTTTTGCATTTTGATGATGATGTGTCTTGGTGTGGGCCTCTTGGGGTTCATCTTGTTTGGGACTCTCTGTGCTTCCTGGACTTGTATGTCTGTTTCCTTCACCAAGTTAGGAAAGTTTTCTGCCATTATTGTTTAAAACAGGTTTTCAATTTCTTGTTTTCTCTCTTCTCCTTCGGGCACCCCCAAGATGCGAATGTTGGCACGCTTGAAGTTATCCCAGAGGCTCCTTACTCTATCCTCATTTTTTTGGATTCTTTTTTCTTTTTGCTCTTCTGATTGGGGATTTTTTGCTTCCTTATATTCCAAATCGATGGTTTGCTCCTTGGATCTACATACTCTATTATTGAAGCTGTGTAAATTATTCTTTATTTCAGTTAATGCCTCCTTTAATTCTAACTGTGTATCCATGATTTCTAACTGGTCCTTTTTTATGCTCTTGAGGCCCTCCCTAAGTTCACTGAGGTTCTCACTAAGTTCATTGAGCATCCTTATAAGCAGTATTTTGAACTCAGTATCTGTTAGGTTGCTTATCTCCCTTTCGCTTAGTTCTTTTATTGGGGTTTTGTTCTGTTCTTTCATTTGGGACCTGTTTCTTTGTATCCTCATTTTGGCTGCCTCCCTGTGTTTGTTTCTGTGTATTACTTAATGAGAGGTATGGGGCTCGCTGAGACCCGGTGCTGCTCGTTTGAAAGAATTTAGGAAAAACCTGAAGCAGGATCCAAGACCGGCCAATCCTATGGTTAAGCAAGTGGCAACAGCTTGTTGAAGTTGTGTGGGGCGGGGCGGGGCCTCAGGGAGTCAGCAGGGCGGGGCTACGAGTGTGAGCCAGGTTGCTGGAGTCCCAGATATGGCTTCTGTCTGCCGCCCCCGGGAAGGGCTCACCAAAGGAACAAAGGCCTCTGACAGCACGTTTGTCCCCGAGGAAGCCCCCTCTCCAGCCCTCGCTCCAGTGCCAAACAGCTCAGTTCTTCCCTGTGTGTCTCTGGCGCCCCTCGAGCTGCCTCCCCTCCGAGCTTAGAGGGAGAGAGTCCGATAAGTCCGTGCGCGGGCCCTTTAGGGAGCTGCCTGGGCTCCAGCCGCTTCAGCTTCCCTGAGCCTCAGTTCCCGCTGGTTTTTCCAGCCAGAAGTTATGGGTACTTCTCTTCCTGGCACTGGAACCCTGAGCGGGGCACCTGGTGTGGGACGGGGACCCCTCAGTCCTCAGGAAGGACCTTCCCAGCCGCGGGATCCTCCTGATTTTTATCCACCACGCTTGGGTGTGGGACCAGCCTGTCTCGCCGCTGCACGCTCCGCTGCCGCCGCGCCGCTGCCCCCCCCTCGTGCCGCCGCCCCTCCTACCGGTCTGGATGTAGCTGCTTTTTTTTTTTCCTTAGTTCCGTAGTTGTACGACTTCCATTCAGCTTGATTTCAGGCGGTTTTGAATGATGGTTGTTCTGTAGTTTAGTTGTAACTTTGATGTGGTTGTGGGAGGACGCGATACCGCGTTTACCTACACCGCCATCTTGACCGGAAGTCTGTTTCTGTATTATTAACCTGTTTACTTACTGCTACTTGCAACCAATTAATGAATGACACATAAGATTCCTGTGTTTTTTGACTAACTATAACAAAAGAGCCTGTCTTTTCTCCAGACTCTGGAAGTCTTTGTCAAGCTTTAGTAGCCCAATCTGAGGCCTGACAAAACAATCTAGTATCTTGCCTTGTATTCGGAGATCTAGTTGGTTTGTCCTAGTAACATGTCTTTCCCAATAGAAATCCCTGCTCCAAGATTCTTCATAGCCTGCTGCGTGGCTCCTTCCAGATATTCTAACTTCTATACCACAGATTGGGCAGGGGTTAGCACTGTTTTTATGAGTGCATCCCAATCCCATGAACTCATCTGATAGCTACTATCTAGTCCCTTCAATAGTCCCATAGTAAAGGAACTTTGAAAATTGTGAGAATGAGGAAGAACAAGGTGATGCAGGGTCTCCAGAAGTGCAGGTTTATTGGGAATCAGCCTGCCAAACTACCTCTAAGGAGAGAGTAGCAACAGGCTTGTACAGACTAGGGATTTTTAAATTTAGGGCTGGTGGGGTCTCCCAAGTTCTTGATTGGTCGGGGGCTAAGGTCTCCTGAGTTCTTGATTGGTCAGAAGCTGGGGTCTCCTTGTAAGGAATCGGGGGGCGCCGCCGAATAAAACAGAGAAGAGACTGGAGAGCCAATCAGCCGAATGAACAGGGATCAGGCTTTATTGGGTGCACTCCGGGCGGGTTCACAGACTCCGGGAGTCGAGTCCTAGAAGCCGCGCTCAATGTAGGGGCTTGTGTCTTTTATATCTGCCTGTTGCAGCTGGAATTTGTCCCTTAGGGTTTGGCCCTGCGGGGGTTATGCATGGAGCCTCTGGAATATGAATAGATAAGATGGGAGTTAATCTATAGGCTGGAGGCAGGCCGTTCAGGGTGGGAGACAAGGCTGAGCAAGGAGACAATGGTCGAGCACTTTGCCTGGTGCCAGTTCCCCAGGCCATCGGACATTCCCGACTCTGTGATAATGACAATGGGGCGCAGATGTCTTTCTGGCTACTTCGAGCTGGACAGGGGCGGCGTAAGGGGAGGGGGCCCATGTCGGCATGATCCGGGCCTGAGGATCTGGTGAGAGGTTGATAATGGCTTAGCATCATGATCTCCTGCACCGTCTGGCTGGTGAAGGCCTTCATTCGGTTTTGTAGCAGGGAGGAGAGTAGTTGCAGGAGACAGGGTCCGAAGGCTAGGGCTAGAAAAAGGAGAGTTAGGGGACCCATAAGCGGCAAAACCCAGTGTGCCCAGTTGGAATCGAATCAGGTGCTCCAAGATTGATCTCGCCTTTCCCGAATGCATTGTGCTCTTTCTTTTAAGTTATTGGCAGCATTTCGGACGAGGCCTGACTGGTTAAGATAGAAGCAGCATTGCTCTTCTAGGAAAACACATATACCTCCCTTTTCTGCAGTGAGGAGATCTAGGCCCCTTCGATTTTGAAGGGTGACTGCTGCTAAGGAGTCTAGTTGATCTTGGATGCTGAGAAGGGTGGAGGCTATTTCTTCTAAAGAATTTTGTAGGTCTTCAGATAGGATGTGGAAATATGATAGAGAGGTTCCTAGCCCACCTGCCCCGAGTCCCAAAGCTCCTGTAATGCTTAGGGCAGTGAGGAGGGGTACCAGCTGTATAGCCCGTTTGTGTCTTCTTGTATTAATCAGGGTGACATCGGGAACAGGCAGGGAGGCGTCCTGGGGGACTATATTGATGTTGGGGGTGAGATATACCAAGGTGCAGGTGCCGGTCCAGTTAGTGGGGAGACACATATAGGTGGTGGACCCACACATAAAGAAGGCACCGGCCTCTGTAAGGCAGGCCAAGAAGTGTAAGGAGAAGAGGTGTATTAAGGGTTGGGTCCGTCTTACTGTTTCTGCCTCCCAGACAGTGAGAGTAGAGGATAAGGCCGCTCCGATAAGCGGAGAGAGACCGGCAGTGCGCTGCTGGGTGCATTGGTATCTCTTTTTGGAGCGTAACCAGGGATGTATAGTCTGTGGGGTATGAGCAATTATGGCCAGTAGCAGACACCTGAGGAGCCCCCGAAAAACGGACCTCGTTTGCGAAAAGCCCATTGGCTTCAGGAGAGATGGCATAATCCACCCGGTTATTCTGGTGGTCCCAGGGGTGAGAGATGGTTATGGTGGTGTTGCAATGCTGGGAAGCTAGGCTTCCGAGGGACACGTTGCCCCCTTGAGCCGAGAAGCATAAGGGAGCCTGGGTTAGGAGGGGGGTGTTTATGGTTACTGGGCCATGGACGGGCAGAGTGGAGCCCTGAAATTGGGTGAGTCATTGAATATAGGACTGGAAGAGTTTATTCGCCCGGTTGGCAGCAGAGGTGGGATATCCACCAATTAAGGTGTCTGCTCTTTCAATGAAGGTGGCTCCTTTCTGTACCTTATAGGGCAGAGTAACCTGGAGCTTTGAGGCCTCATATTCAGGTATGGGTATGGCAGAGTAGGCTGAGGAGGACAGGGACAGGCAGACCCAACAGTCAGGCGCAAATGTGGAGTTGGCCTTATAGAGGAGACGTTGGGTCAAATTCAGGGTACAGAACAGATGGGAGGATTCCAGAAGCGAAGGAGAGAAGGCGGCAAGAATGAGTGGGCAACCAGGGGCAAGGCCCAGAGTCAGAAAGATATATAGCAGAATCATAATGACTTATCGTGGATGATCCAATTAGGGCGTCTTGTGTATTCTGACTTTCGTCGGCCCTAATGGAGCGCAGGTGAAGCGAGGCTCCAGGACTGGTTGCTCTTCTGGAATCGGGGCTTTCTTTATCCTAGAGAGATGGATCCAGGCGGAGATCCCCAACACCTTAACTGCAGAGGGAGTAGTCAGAACAACGGTGTACGGTCCCTCCCATTTAGGGTGTAGGGGTCGGGGAGAGAGGGTCTTGATTAGTACCCGGTCTCCGGGTGAAATGGGTTGGGAGAGCTCCGATCCCAGGTCAGGTCCAGGTTTAGGAAGGGTACGGTTAGCATGTTCTCGGAGGAGGGAGCGAAGGAGGGAGAGGTAGGGCAGGTATGAGGCCAGAGGGGGTGGGGAGTCTATAGACGAAGTAGGAAGGAGGAAGGGTCTTCCGTATAGAAGTTCAAAAGGACTGAGGTGAGAGGGTCCCCGAGGCGCAGCTCGAAGACGGGTAAGGGCCAGGGGTAGCAGGTCAGGCCAGGACTGTCGGAGTTCCAGGCTGAGTTTGGTTAGATGTTCCTTGATGAGGCCGTTGGCCCGCTCAACCTTACCCGAGGGCCTGGGGGTGATAGGCTGCATGTAGTTTCCATTTGATGCCAAGAGAGACCGAGACTGCTTCAGTGACCTTGGAGATGAAAGCTGGCCCGTTGTCTGATTGTATGGAGTTTGGCAGCCCAAAGCGAGGGATGATGTCTTTCAGTAGGTGAGTGGCTACGGTTTCTGCAGTCTCTGAGGTGGTTGGGAGGGCCTCGATCCAACCTGAAAAAGTATCAACCATGGTTAAAAGATATTTTAGTTGTTTGTGTTTAGGCATATGAGTGAAGTCTATCTGCCAGTCTTGTCCTGGCAGGTGACCCCGCATTTGGTGTAGGGGCCTGCACACATGGCAAGCTCCTTGGCTGTTGGACCTGGAACAAACAGAACATGAGGCATGTGCGACCTGGATAGCTGGCCGGAGTTTGTCGAGGTGGAGGATTGGGGATAAGAATTGGTGAAGGGCTTCGGGGCCTATGTGGAGAGACTTGTGGATCTCCGACAGTATTTGCAGTCTTTGGGCATCTGGAAGAATTAAGAGGTCGGTAAGGCGGTGGGGGGAGAAAACCTGGAGAGGCTGTTGTAGATTGATCTTCAGTGCCTCCCTGGTGAGTTCTGCCGCTGCTGCAAGGGCCCGGAGGCAAGGCTGCCATCCATGAACAGTGGGGTCCAGCTGCTTTGAGAGGTAAGCAACAGGGACCAGGGTGGGGCCGAGTGGCTGAACCAGGACCCCTATGGCTAAGTGATGTTTTTCGTCTGTATAGAGGAGAAAAGGTCATTGGGGATTGGGGAGAGCAAGAGCTGAAGCAGAGCACAAAGCCTCAAGGAGGGTCTGGAAAGCCCGGCGGACCTCCTTAGGGGAGGTCAGGGGTCCCTCGGGGGTGTCTCTGGCTTCCTGGTAGAGTGGTCTGGCTAGGAGGGCAAAATTGGGGATCCAGTGCCTGAAGAACCCCATAAGCCCAAGAAAGGACTGAATTTCCATTGCCGAGGTCGGGGGTTGTAAGTCCCTAAGGGCCTGCAACCTGTCGGAGGTGATTGCCCGGTGTGTCGGAGTGACAAGGAGCCCTAAATAGGTCACCGAGGGAGTCGCGATCTGGGCTTTCTGTGCAGACACCCGGTAACCCTTGGTGTAAAGAAAATTGAGGAGAGTGGTGGTGGCTGAGATATTATCTCCTTCAGAGGGGGAGCAGATGAGAAGATCGTCTACATATTGGAGAAGAGTGCATGGGGACAGATCACATTCCCTTAAGTCCTGAGCAAGAGCCTGACCAAAGAGGTGCGGACTGTCTCGGAATCCTTGAGGGAGGACAGTCCATGTTAGCTGTTGGGAAATATTGGAGACCGGATCTTCCCAGGTGAAAGCAAAGAGAAAATAGGAATCAGGATGTAGTGGGATGGTAAAGAAAGCATCCTTTAGGTCAAGAACCGAGAAATGAGTAGTATGGGGGGGAATATGAGAGAGGAGGGTGTAGGGGTTTGGGACTACAGGGGAGATGGGTATGACCGCTGAATTAATTATGCGAAGGTCTTGGACAAGGCGGTACTGCCCCGAGGGTTTCTTAACAGGCAGAATGGGGGAGTTACAGGGGGAGTTGGTAGGAATGAGGAGGCCCTGGCTTCTGAGTTTAGATATAATGGGGTGGAGTCCTAGTTGGTGAGCCTGAGAGATGGGAAATTGGGGGCGATTAGGGTAAGATGATGGGTTTTTTAATTTGATAAGGATGGGGGCATGATGTGAGGCAACCGAGGGGGTGTTTGTGTCCCAGACCCCAGGGTGGACTGCCAGTAAGAGCTGGACCACGGAAGCTGAGGCAGTAGCCTGGGTGGGGCCAGAGAGTAAAGCTATTAGGTGCGGCTGCCGGGGGAGGAAAGAGATGGTAGTATGGAGTTTAGATAAGATATCTCTCCCAAGAGTGGAACTGGGCCGGCAGGCATTACTAAAAAGGAATGGGAGAATGGGTGGCCTTCGAAGATGCAGTTAAGTAGGGCCGTGCGTTTGGGGGTTGTAGGGAGCCCATCAATTCCCATAACCGAGACCTGGGAAGGAAAAGTGAGGCCCGAATGGGAGGGGAGGACAGAGTAGGTAGCCCCCGTGTCTATTAAGAAGGAAATAGACTTACCCGCTACCGGGAGCGTGACCCTGGGTTCGGCGAGGGTGACCGGAGTCGCAGAACCAGGGCCGCCTCAGTCGTCCATGAGCCCTAGTAGCTCCAATGCTGGGAAATCCTGGGTCTCATTTCCCCGGCATTGAGGTGCTGAGGATTGAGCCAGGGTCGGGCAGTCCGACTTCCAGTGTTCCATTGGTTTGCATTGGGGGCAGGGCTTGGTAGGTGGCCTGGACTGTGGGCAGGCTTTGGCCCAGTGGCCTTCCTTGTCGCATTTGAAACAGGCGCCTGGAGGCGAGCGAGGTCCCCCTTTTAGGGCCTGGTGTCTTTTCGGGTCCCCTGCCGGCCGTAGGGCAGCTACCAGAGCCTGGGTTTGGAGGCTTACCTTCTGCTGGAGCCTCGCCTGGCGGGCTGCTTCAGCCGTCTCCTCCCGGGCATTAAAAACCTTAAAGGCCATTTTTACCAGGTCTTGGATGGGAGTTCCAGGGCCCTCCTCAACCTTCTTGAGCTTCTTTCTGATATCAGGGGCGGACTGGGAAATGAAGTGGGAGGCAAGGACAGTGGCCCCGTGGGTGTGTGGGACCGGGTGTGGGCAGCGACAGGGGAACTGAGGGGATTATCTGGAGATGGAGGAGGGCGGAGTGCATCCAACAAAGCCCGAATATAAGGGACTTCAGAATCTTTTCCGGTGCCTTGTGTAGACTCTGAGAATATCCCAATTTGGAAAAATTTTTGAGGAGACACCTGAGGGGGGTCTTACGGTCGAGTCTGGATTCGGAATTGCCCATGGCGACAGGTTAGAGGGGCTTTGAGTGTCGGGAGAGCGGACATACAAAAGGCGTCCCTTTTGAATGCCCGTCCCCGGACGGATGTCTGTCCTGGATGGACAGGGTGGTCGTGAAGAAGCCTCAGGCGTCCCTCGAAGCAGCTTCAGACCGGGAGTTCCTGGAACTCCGGCAGAGAGGCGGGGGCGTCCCGACTTGGCCAAGGTTTGGACGGGAGACCCGAGCCCCGGACGGACGACAGATCAAAACCCCAGAAAAAAGCGAAACGGTTTTGGGGCCTGGCTCCGATGGGTTTGGAGACTGGCTCCGAAAACCCCAGAGAAAGAGTGAAACGACTTACGGTTTTGGAACCTGGCTCAGAAGTCGGTGCTGGGTCGAGGGAGATTCTGAATCCAGAAGACGGGTGGCGGCGCAGGGAGAGGAGGGGGATTCTCGTCCCGACCAGAAAGGCCGGGCCGGGTCACAAAACCCTCCTCCCGGGTTTCGGCACCAGATGTAAGGAATCGGGGGGCGCCGCCGAATAAAACAGAGAAGAGACTGGAGAGCCAATCAGCCGAATGAACAGGGATCAGGCTTTATTGGGTGCACTCCGGGCGGGTTCACAGACTCCGGGGGTCGAGTCCTAGAAGCCGCGCTCAATGTAGGGGCTTGTGTCTTTTATATCTGCCTGTTGCAGCTGGAATTTGCCCCTTAGGGTTTGGCCCTGCGGGGGTTATGCATGGAGCCTCTGGAATATGAATAGATAAGATGGGAGTTAATCTATAGGCTGGAGGCAGGCCGTTCAGGGTGGGAGACAAGGCTGAGCAAGGAGACAATGGTCGAGCACTTTGCCTGGTGCCAGTTCCCCAGGCCATCGGACACTCCTGAAACTTGTTTTTCTTGTCAAGTGACAATTTGCAGTTTTGGGTGGGTTAGGGTGGTTCCTTCATTCCGTTCTGGTTCCATCATTCCATTCTGCCTGATTGGAGTGATGGGTTTTGGTTTTCTGGAATGAGAGGCTTAGGGAAAGGTTAAATGATAAAAGTGATGGGTTTTGGTTTCTTGGAATGAGAGGATTAGGGCAGTAATATGGAAGTTAAGAGCTAGCACAAACCATTTTCCATTATACTTCACCTAAATTCTTTAAAAACTTGATAGGGCAAACATTCATGCACAGGTTGTTGACCTGGTCAAATAATAGCTGGAAAAACTACAAAATCTTCAGCTTTTGTAGCTTCTCTAAGACAGCCCTCTATAGCTGGCTGTGGAGATGCTGAGGAATCCTCCCAAAAAGATGGAGAAGGGGGAGAAATTTTTTTTTCCTTTGATGGCCATGGGGGGTGGCTGACTCCGGAGTCTCCTCCAAAGGGGAGACTGGAGCCACCTTGTTGCTAGGACTAATTTTCCTAGCGGCTGCAATGCTGTAAATACCAAACGACATAAAAGAAAGGATTGGGGTGGAAAGGTTATTCTCATGCATACTATACATTCTGTTGTAGACCAATGAGACAGACCAGATTCAGACTCTGAACTGGGTTCAAATTAAGAGAGCTTTATTAGCCGCGCAGGGACTGTCCCATCCTACTCAGAGGAGAGAGCAGCCCCGAGCTCAGGGGGAGGGTTGCTTATATAGTTGTCTTAGCCCCTGTTAAGGAATTTGGATTAAGGGTATGCAAGCAAGCAAGCACATACAGAAGCAGATATTTGCAGTTAGCTGTTATGCCTGAGGGAACAATCAGTTTCCCTGCACACAAAGCAATGGTTATCTATACAATGCAGTGGTTATCTATTAGTAGATAGTTCTTGACATTCCCTTAAAAATCCAGGGGGCAAGATCATGTGTTTGTCCTTTACATTCCCCAGTGGTCTTAGGGTTAAATCAAATCTTTGATTCTAAAATGTCTTCAATTTCTTCCATTGTGGCTATGATATAACTCAGTGCCATTGACCCAAACTCCCAGAGGCCTTCATGACAACCAAAGGGGTTGTCAGTTTACTCATTTACTGAAGAACATTCTTCACTAACTAATCCCTAAGTAATCGCTAACCCTGGGGTAATAACTAACCCTTGAGTAATCCTGGGGTCCGCGCCAGGTATAATCTATTGAAAACATCTTGACCTTTGAGATGTCTGGGAAACTGAGTAACAGGTAATTAACTAACTGCTAAATTCTGCTTCTGTAACATGCTTGCTTACACGTAGCAACCTCCCTTACAAAATCCTATAAAAAGGAGCCATTTTATCTCTCCGCCACTGCAGTTACTCCTGTGTGGGACATACTGCAGGTGCCTGCGGACTTAGCTCAATAAACTCCTTTTGTTAAACCCCATCTCGGCGTCTGAGTTTGGTCGATCTCCTGGGTTACAACATTTGGAGGCCCCAGCGAGATCACCTCGAGGTCCCCCTCTGAGAGGGGTCGACCTCCTCAGGCACAAGGCGAGGCGCCTCCATCCTCGCCTCTACAAATTTGATCTTCTGAATGTGGCCAGATTCGGCTTAGGGTCTCCGCGCCACGTGGTCTTGGTAAGTGGATCGATCCATTTGTTTCTTTGTGTCTTTGGCTCCGGAGCATTTGGCGAGGCTGTACAGGCGGGACGCCGCACACTGTCTGCTTCTAATCAGAGTCAGGACGCTGACTTCTGATTTTGGAAGCCTAGGTGCTTCACTTTGAAAGTGTGTGTGTTTCGTGAGGGTGTGAGACTAGTCTCAGTGATTGTTCTTGTTTTTCTTCTGATTTCGTGTTCTTGTATGTTCAGCCTCTCTTGCTGCTCTAACTGTTTCACTCTCAGGAGAGACGCCATGGGCCAAGGACCATCCAGGAAACCGACACCCCTTGAATGTCTGCTCTCTAACTTTTCTGATTTTCTCAAAAGGTCCTGTAATTATGGGAAGCCAGCAGACCCCGGCTTCCTGAGGGCGCTATGTGAACTAGAGTGGCCAACCTTTGGGGTGGAATGGCCCTCGGAGGGGAGTTTTGACCCTAACCTCCTCTTCGCCGTGCGTTCGGTTGTTTATAGGGTCCCTCACCCAGATCAACGGGTATACATAGATGTCTGGATTGACATAGTATTAGACAAGCCTCCCTATATAACAAAATGCGGAAGGGAGGAGCCCCAAAAGGGAATGAAAGCTAAGGTAGGAAACCATACCATTATGGTTGCAGCCCCAAAGGAGCGACCGCGGGGGGCAACCAAGGAGAGCCAACCAGAATCCCCTGGGAAAGCACCCAAACCCTGGTTATATCCAGTCCTCCCAGGGGATCCTGTGGAATCGCTCCTGGAAGTAATGATGCTCCCGCCCTATACAGGAAACGCCTCGGGCGGGAAGGCGAGGGCACCCTCAGATGAGCCTCAGGCAAGAGCTCCAGGCCGGGCTGACAATGCCAGACTTTTGAGTCCCTCACATACACGGGACAGCACCCCTTATCAACCGGCCGGGAAGCGGACACCTCAGTTCCAATGCTCCCATTAACGGAGGTGCCCGTTGCGCCCGGCACTATGGGCCCGGTGCGTATGATCTATGTCCCTTTTTCAACTAGTGACTTATATAATTGGAAACAGCAAAACCCCCCTTTCTCAGAGCAACCACAAGCTCTGATAAGTTTATTGGAGTCTGTATTCCAGACCCACCAACCCACTTGGGATGATTGTCAACAGATTTTACAAACTTTGTTTACCTCAGAGGAGAGGGAGAGGATACATGCTGAGGCAATTAAGGCTGTGGTCTGGGATGATGCTGGCCCCGAGGGCTTAGATGATGAACTGCCTCAACGACCCCCAGAATGGGATCCAAACACTGGGGAGGGGATGCAGAGGTTACGCACATATCACCGAAACCTCCTCAGGGGTCAAAGGGGCGCTGCTAAGAAACCCACCAATTTAACAAAAGTAGCAGCCACTATGCAAGGAAAGGATGAATCTCCCACGGCCTTTTTAGAAAGATTATTAGAGGCCTACAGAACTTATACCCCCTTAGACCCGGATGCAGATGGGAATAGACGGATGGTCAACATGGCCTTCGTCTCACAGTCAACCCCAGACATCAGAAAGAAACTGCAGAAATGAGAAGGCTTTGAGGGAAAGAATAGAAGTGAGTTACTTGAAATAGCTCAGAAAGTTTTTCAGAACCGGGAGGATCCCATTAAGGAGCAAACTAGGCAACTGTCTCAAATCTTGCTGGCAACCCCTAACAAGGGACCACTAGCCACCTATAAGGGGAA
Source organism: Molossus molossus (assembly GCF_014108415.1). NCBI lineage: Eukaryota > Metazoa > Chordata > Mammalia > Chiroptera > Molossidae > Molossus > Molossus molossus. The sequence goes on along the minus strand of NW_023425377.1, from coordinate 54,027,763 downwards.
TAAAGAACCATCTAAAGATAGACCCCAACCTAAGAAAAATCAATGCACCTTCTGCAAGGCTATGGGACACTGGAAGAAAGATTGCCCCAAGCTAATGGCAAGAAAAGCACAAGAAACCCCTGCACGCATACCCTAGAGACTGAGGAAGATTAGGGATGTCAGGGTTCCATCAATTTAGGCCCCCAGGAACCCATGTTAACCCTGACGGTTGAGGGAAAACAAACTGACTTCCTTGTTGACATGGGGGCCACCTATTCGGTCCTGAAGCAGGCCTCTGGAAAGCTCTCCTCCCAAAAGACATCGATTATAGGGGCAACAGGAAAGCCAAAAGTATACCCATGGACTAAAGCCAGAATCACTGATCTTGGGAAGGGCACTATCACTCACTCCTTCCTTGTAATGCCCGACTGCCCCTACCCATTGCTTGGCAGAGACCTTCTGCGAAAGCTGAAAGCAACTATAACTTTTCAAGACAATAGCACAACTCTAATCTTAGGGAACCAACAAACTTCCACTATCATGGTTACAGTACCCCTTTCTGAGGAATATCTCCTTCAAGAGGAAATGTCACCTCCCACTGGGGAAAGTAACTCACAGGATGTCTTGACTAAATTAGCCATACAGATCCCTGAAGTTTGGGCTGAAACAAACCCACCAGGGCTAGCCTCTCACCAGCCCCCTATCATTGTGCAATTGGCCAGCACTGCTACTCCCATTCAAGTCAGACAATACCCAATTTCCCAAAAGGCTAAGGAAGGGATTGCCAAACATATTAAGAGGCTGAGAGATGCAGGCATTTTAATTCCGTGTCAGTCCCCCTGGAACACCCCATTGTTGCCCGTGAAGAAACTGGGAACGGAAGATTATAGGCCAGTTCAGGATTTGCGGGAGGTAAACAAAAGGGTTGAGTCTATCCACCCTACTGTGCCTAACCCATATACCCTCCTGAGTCTTTTACCTCCAGACAAGGTTTACTACTCAGTCCTGGACCTCAAAGATGCCTTCTTTACCCTGCCGCTTGCTGCGAAGAGCCAACCCATCTTTGCCTTTGAATGGACAGACCCTGAAGGGGGTTTCTCAGGCCAGCTTACCTGGACCAGACTCCCTCAGGGCTTCAAGAACTCTCCCACCATTTTTGACGAAGCCCTGAGCCGGGACCTCCTCAACTTCCGAGACAGCCACCCACAGGTAACCCTGCTCCAATATGTAGATGACCTACTCCTAGCTGCCCGGACCTCCGATGAATGCCTTGCTGCCACTTGATCCCTTCTCATTGAGTTAGGCAAACTTGGGTACCGGGTATCCATGAGAAAATCCCAAATCTGTGTCAAGAAAGCCACCTACTTGGGTTACCATTTAGAGGAAGGGAAATGCACCTTATCCTCAGGAAGAATCCAAGCAATCCTTGGGATCCCAAGGCCAACCACCAAAAGGCAGGTACGAGAATTTCTAGGCGCGGATGAATATTGCAGACTGTGGATTCTAGGGTTTGCAGAAATTGCAAGACCCCTCTATTCATGTACGGGGGGAAAGGAACCTGATTTAACTTGGACTAAAAGGGAAGAAGAGGCTTTTGAAAGACTTAAACAGGCACTTGCCTCAGCCCCTGCCCTTGCCTTGCCAGATACCACCAAACCTTTCCAGCTTTTTGTTGCAGAACCCAAAGGCATAGCAAAAGGAGTCCTAACCCAGACTCTAGGACCATGGAAATGCCCGATTGCTTATCTCTCCAAACAGCTTGACCCTGTTGCTGCAGGCTGGCCGTCCTGCATGAGAGCAATAGCTGCAACCACTCTCTTTGTCAAGGAGGCGCAGAAGCTGACCTTAGGCCAGGACCTCCAAATCATCAGAGGCCACACCACTGAAGCCTTACTCAGGTCTCCTCCTGACAGATGGATTTCCAATGCTTGCCTCATTCAATATCAGTTACTATTATTGAACCCACCACAGGTTACTTTCTCCAAGTCTACTGCCCTCAACCCGGCTACCTTACTCCCCGACGGGAATCAAGGAGAACTGCTCCACGATTGCCACTCGTTACTAGACTCCATAGAGGGAACCAGACCGGACCTCAAAGACGAGCAAATAGCCAACTCTGACTATGACCTCTATACTGATGGGAGCAGTTTCATCAGAAATGGAACTCGGTATGCCGGGGCAGCAGTAGTCACTAATTTACAGGTAATCTGGGCTCAGGCCTTGCCCGACGGAACTTCTGCACAGAAAGCAGAACTGATTGCCCTGACACAGGCACTCTACTGGGCAAAAGGCAAGAGGGTCAACATCTACACTGACAGCCACTATGCCTTTGCAACTGCTCATGTGCATGGAGCCCTATACCAAGAAAGGGGGCTCCTCACATCAGCTGGGAAAGAAATTAAAAATAGAGAAGAAATACTCAACCTCTTAGCAGCCATCTGGCAACCTAAGGCTGTGGCCATTGTTCACTGCAGAGGGCACAAAACCAAGCCTAGTCAGACAAAAGAAGGAAATGACCTAGCAGACCGGACTGCTAAACAAATTGCCCTAACTGAGGTAAAACCTATAGAAATCCTCCCTGCTCTTCCCCTTCAGGAATTGCCCTCCTCGCCATCCTACAATGAAGAGGAGCTCCACCTGGGAAGGAAGTTAAATTGTTCAACAGAAAAGGGGAACTGGCATCGGCTCCCCGATGGAAGACTACTTCTCCCCAAAGCCTTAGGAATTACTCTCATTAGAGGTCTCCACTATAGTACTCACCTAGGCACATCAAAATTAATCTCTCTAGTCAGTAGACACTTCTATATTCCAGATCTCAAGACTATAGCCACTTCGAAGGTTAACCGATGTTCTGCCTATGCACAGGTAAATCCAGGGCCTCCCAGACCCCATGGACTTGGAGTCCGAATCAGAGGGCATGAACCTGGTGAGCATTGGGAACTTGATTTTACTGAGATCTCAACCAGCAAATTTGGATTTAAGTACTTACTAGTTTTTGTTGACAACTACTCAGGATGGACTGAGGCTTTTGCCACAAGGCATGAGACTGCTAACATAGTTGCCAGACATCTCCTAACTGGGATCATTCCTAGATTTGGCCTGCCCTTAGTACTGGGGTGAGATAATGGGCCGGCTTTCATAGCCAAAATTTCCAAATTAATAGCAGAAGCTCTCAGAATAGGCTGGAAATTACATTGTGCCTATAGACCGCAAAGCTCAGGTCAGGTAGAGAGAATGAATAGAACTCTTAAGGAGACTCTTACCAAACTTAAGATTGAAACTGGTGATAATTGGGTAAACCTCTTGCCATTTGCTCTGTTGCGCACCCAATGCACCCCATATCTCAAGAACCTTACCCCTTATGAAATCATCTATGGGAGACCACCACCTATTATCCCTAAGATTCATTATGACCACATAGGCGAATTATCTAACCAGGGGCTTCTCAAGTCTTTGCAGGCCATCGAAGTCATCAGAAGAGAGGCCCGCCTCTCAGCCAAGGAAAGAAAACAACCCACTGAAGCGGAACCACCCCCACTGGACATTGAGCCTGGTGACTGGATTTGGATCAAGAAGTTTAACAAGGAAACCCTCGAACCTACCTGGGATGGGCCCCACTTTGTAATTCTAACAACCCTCACAGCCTTTAAGGTGTCTAATAAGAGACCGTGGATTCACCACACCCAGGTAAAGAAAGCACACCCTGATCAGATCCCAAAGAAATGGGCTCTTTTTAAGGATCCCACAGACCCTCTAAAACTCAAGTTTACTGCAGCCTCTTGAGTTTGTTGTGGGTCCCTACCTTCTGCAGCATTCCAACTAAACATACCTGGGTCCTCACCAGGACTAGAGATGGCTCTAGGCTAGCCATCAATGAGACCTTCCAAACCTCCCAGGAAACCCTTAAGACTGACTTTTCACAATTCTTCGATGACAACCTCTGTCATGGACAATTTGGTGCCCGTCACACAACCCAACCAATAACTCACTTTGGCTTAATAAGTAAAACTTCAGTCTGTAACCTGGGACACCTTAACCATGTTCTATGGAGCACTAAGCATTATGGTTGTCCTGAGAACACATTCTCCAGGCATATGAGGACTATATGTGGTGGACCGGGAGAATTTTATTGTAAGGTCTGGGGTTGTGAACCCTAGCCCTTGGATGGTCACCAGAGGGCGGCAATGATGATGATATAACCCTCCTGCGGGACCCCACACCCCATACCCACAAGGGAAAAGATGGAATAGACCCTACTTGCAAGAACCAAACTTGTAACCCCACCAGTATTACTATAAAACAGCCTCTAAACTCAGCCTGGCTTACTGGAAAAACATGGGGATTGAGACTATATCTCGCTGGATACAACATTGGTACTTTATTCACCATCCAGCGACTTCCCTGGGTTCCTTCTCGGAGGGACCCGCCCAACCCTGCCGGGGGTCTACCCCCATGGCTTCCCATCAGACCAAACCATATTCTCAACCCAGTAACACTCATAGAGTCTCTAGAGAGCCGGAATAGGGCAACAGCTCCAGCCTTTGGGCCCCCTCAGGTGCCAACGCCACACCCCCTCAATTCCTTTAGCAACTCGCTTCTAACCATGTTAGATTCTGTTTTCTCCTTCTTAAATTGTTCTCAACCTAACACCACCGAAGACTGCTGGCTCTGTGTAGATCCAGCACCACCCTACTATGTTGGTATTGGGGCAAATGCCACGGGTACTCTAGCTCCCATGAACCAAACTTTTAGTGACTCAGACTCACCTGGGGAAGGAACCCTTGCCAACTGTGCCCGAGCCGGCAAGCCCACCCTAGGAGATCTTCAAGGACAGGGGACCTGCTTCATCCTTGGAAACCTCAACCTCCAAGCTTCGCCATACAAGGACAACTGCCTGACCAACACCTCTCTGCGAGCCGAAGGCTCAACCCCATGGACTCTGATTGCACCTAGCGGGACTTGGTTTGCATGCTTATCAGGTATCCACCATTGCATTAGCCCCGGGAACCATTCAGATCTTTGTGTTGTTATCTATATAGTTCCCCAGGTATACCTATATGCAGGGCCCACAGGTGCAGCCCATTTTCTAGCCTCAGACTATCATACTAGACTCCAGAAACGTGTTCCCATTCTGATCCCTGTACTGGTTACCCTGGGTATTGCCGGCTCCACTGCCCTAGGGGCAGCAGCCCTCATTAAGAATGACCTTGCCCTTCATGATCTGTCAGCCACATTCTCCCATAATATTGAATTACTCCAAACCCAAGTCAAATACCTTGAAAAAAAGGTTGACTCCCTAGCCAAAGTGGCCCTCCAAAATCACAGAGGTCTAGATCTGCTCTTCCTCAAACAGGGAGGCCTCTGTGCTTCCCTAGGAGAGACCTGTTGTTTCTATGCTAACCACTCAGGTATCATCAGACAATCTATGCAAGAGCTGCAAAAGCGATTACGAGATAGAGAGAGAGAAGAACATACCTCTACCTCATGGTATGAGAGTATGTTCAATTGGTCTTCCTGGCTGACCACCCTCCTCACAGCTCTAGTGGGTCTGCTCCTCCTCTTATTCATAGCCTTAGCCTGCGGACCTATCATCCTTAACAGAATCACTGCATTTGTCAAGGAGTGGGTCCAATCAATTAAGCTTATGGTACTAGTCCAACAGCAACATTACCAACGCTTACCCCTAATCCATGACTAATATAAATCAAGGATTTGATTAATTCACCAGAAGAAGTGGGGAATGTTATAACTCAGTGCCATTGACCCAAACTCCTAGAGGCCTTCACGACAACCAAAGGGGTTGTCAGTTTACTCATTTACTGAAGAACATTCTTCACTAACTAATCCCTAAGTAATCGCTAACCCTGGGGTAATAACTAACCCTTGAGTAATCCTGGGGTCGGTGCCAGGGATAATGTATTGAAAACCTCTTGACCTTTGAGATGTCTGGGAAACTGAGTAACAGGTAATTAACTAACTGCTAAATTTCACTTCTGTAACATGCTTGCTTACACGTAGCAACCCCCCTTACAAAATCCTATAAAAAGGAGCCATTTTAGCTCTCCGCCACTGCAGTTACTCCTGTGTGGGACATACTGCAGGTGCCTGCGGACTTAGCTCAATAAACTCCTTTTGTTAAACCCCATCTCGGCATCTGAGTTTGGTCGATCTCCTGGGTTACAACAGCTAGCTCCTTATAGGGAGTGCTAAGAACCATGAGCTTAACAGCCTGTACTTTTTCTGTAAAAAATTGCATTAAGCAATTAATTAGGATTGGGCCACAAGTTAATATTACTAGGAGGAGGAGTAAGGGGCTCGCAAGGCCAATGATAAGAGTAGTGAACCATGAGGACCAATTAAAGAGGTTCTCTTACCAATTCTTAGATGTGAATAGAGCCTGTTCTCGTTCATCTAGTAACTATCTAACTAATTTTACGCTTTCTCTAATAATACCAGATTGGTTAGCATAAAAGCAACAGGTTTCTCCTAAGGCCAAACAGAGAAGAAATAAACCTGTGGAATAATGTTAGCAAGAATACATAAGTCTTTGGTTTCAATGGGAAAGATGAAGGGAGTCAGTCCAGAGGCACAAGCAAACCAAGTCCTGGGGGGTGCAGTTGGGACACAAGTCTCTTGTAATGAGGGGCTTAATGAAGTTAGGGTGGTAGCATCCCCACATGAATCCACATAAGGGGAAGAGCTTAGATCATAGTTGCCGATGATGAAGCATGTCCCTTGTCCTTGAAGGACTCTGAGGCTCAGGCAGGGGCCCGTACCTTCGTAGCAGTGGCCGCCCTTGAGTGCACCTAAATTGGGTAGGTGCTTTACTGGCAATCAGAGTCAGGAAAGAGACTAGGAGGAAACCCTGGAGAGCTTTATCTTTAGGGGATCCTCGGTTCTCTGTAAGGCCCAGTGTTCAGGTATTTGCTCAGGATGTGCTTTCTTTACCTGAGTGTGGTGAATCCAAAATTTCCATCCTGCTACCTTCAGAGTGGTGGGTGTAGTCAGGATAATAGGAAAAGGGCTAGTCCAGTGAGGCTCAAGGGAGGCAGGCTGATGTTTCTTGACCCAGACCCAGTCACCAGGGGTGAAGTTGTGCGGTGGTATCTGGGGTGTCCCCGGTTGGGGTCTGCTGTCCTTGATTGGCTGTCAGGTCTGTTCTCTCAGCCTCTGGATTGCCTTCAAAGAGCTGAGGAGGTTATGGTTACATAGGTTGGCTAAGACCTCGTCCCCGATTTTGGGTAGAATACAAAGAGGTTGGCCAAACATGATTTCAAATGGGGTAAAACCCTTAAGATAAGGAGTACAGTGCACATGAAGGGGGGGTAAAAGGAAGGATCCTTACCCAGTTATCACCTGTCTCAAGGTGGAGCTTAGTTAAAGTTTCCTTTAATGTCCTATTCATTCTTTCTACCTGTCCTGAACTCTGAGGCCTGTAGACACAATGCAATTTTCAAGTAATTCCTAAAGCTTTAGCTAACAATTTTGTGGTTTGAGCAATGAATGCTGAGCCATTGTCAGACCCCAGAGCTAGAGGGATGCCAAATTGGGGAACTATCTCAGAGTGCAGTAACCGGGCTACTGTGGTTGCAGTTTCAGTCTTGGTAGGAAAAGCCTCAGTCCAGCTGGAGTAGGTATCTACAAAAACAAGCAGATATTTATAGCTATATTGGCCAGGGGTGACCTCAGTAAAGTCAAATTCCCAGTGGTCACCAGGAGCTGTGCCTCATTCTCAGGTCCTGAGGTCTGTTGTTTCCCGAGGGTGAGAGTTGATTTGGACACAGGCAGAGCATAACCTTATTTCGGGTTCTATCCATCTGTTGAGGTTTGGGACATAAAAGTTCCGGGCTATGCGACTGGAGAGTGTAGTCTTGCCGAGGTGGGTGCCCTGATGGAGCTGAGAGTTCAGTTCTTGCAAGAGGATCCTCCCATTGGAGAAAAGCCTCCAGCCTCGAGGCCCATGGTCACAGTTGAGCCTTCGTCCAAGTTCTTCCTCCTCTTGGGTATAGGAGGGCTCTTTGGGGAGGCTTTTTCTTGGAAGGACTGGAAGGATCTCTAGTGGCCCCACTGGTCTTAGGGCAGCCTCCTTGGCTGTCTGATCAGAAAAGGCATTCCCCTTAGCTTCAGGGGTGTCGGGAGTTCTGGTGGCCCCGGCAGTGGATAATGGCCACTTTTGTTGGTAGCCAAATGGCCTCTAAGAGGGCAAGAATTTCTTCTTTATTTTTGATCTGTTTCCCTCCTGAGGTTAGGAGTCCTCTCTCTTGGTAGAGGGCCCTGTGGACATGGGCTGTGGCAAAGGCATAGCAGCTGTCAGTGTAGATGTTTACTGACTTGCCTTTTGCCCATCTTAATGCCTGAGTGAGAGCAATTAGTTTAGCCCTCTGAGTTGAAGTCTTATGCCCTAGTGCCTGGGCCCAGATGACCTCATCTTGTGTGACTACTGCGGTTCCCGCATATCAAACCCCTTCCCGGATGAAGCTGTTCCCTTTTGTATAGAGAGCATGCTCTGGAGTTGGGAGAGGGTTGTCAGTTAGGTCAGACCTCAGGTTAGAGTCTCAAGAATGTCTGAGTAATCATGAAGGGGAGCCTGAGGGTCATCATCAGGCAGCAGGGTAGCTGGGTTGAGGGCAGAGGTCTTCAGGAACTGGATTCAGGAGGAGTTTAAGATGAGTACCTGGTATTGGGTGATCCAGGCATTAGACATCCACCAGTCCAGAGGGCTCCTGAGGAGAGCCTCAACAGAGTATACCCCAATAATCTGGAGGTCTTGCCCTAGGGTTAGCTTGGATGCTTCTTTAACTAAAATAGCAGTAGCTGCTATGGCTCACAGGCAGCTGGGCCAGCCAGAGGCTACTAAATCTAATCTCTTAGATAAGTAGGCAACTGGTCTCTTCCAGGGCCCTAATGATTGGGTTAGGACCTCTTTGGCAATGCCTTGAGTCTCAGAGACAAAGAGCTGGAAGGGTTTAGCAATATCAGCCAGAGCTAGGGCCGGTGCAGACATTAAGGCCATTTTTAGTTTCTCAAAGGCCTGTTGTTCTATCTCAGTCCAGGTTAAGGCATTGTCCTTTCCCCCTGTGCTGGTATAGAGGTTTAGTGATCTCGGCAAAGCTAGGGATCCAGAGGCAGCAGTACCCTACAGCCCCAAGGAATTCCTGAACCTGTCTCTTGGTTGTGGGGGTAGGGATTTTCATGACCGCCTCTATCCTGCTATTGGAGAGCGACTGTTTTTCTTCTTTGAGTTCATAACCTAGGTAGGTCACGGTTGTGGTGCATAATTGAGCTTTCTTGGCTGAGACCCAATATCCTAAGTGTTCTAGCTCTAGTAGAAGTGCCTTTGAGGCCTCCTAACATTCAGGAAGAGAAGAGGCTGCTAGAAGCAAATCATTTACCTACTGTAGCAGGGTGACATGTTGGTACCTTTCCCAGAACAGTTGGGAAGTCCTTGCTCAAGTCCTCATCGAAGATGGTAGGAGAGTTCTTGAATTCTTGAGGCAGTCAGGTCCAGGTCAGTTGTCCTGAGAATCCCCGTTCTGGATCAACCCATTTGAAGGCGCAGATGGGTTGGCTGAGAGGCAATAAAGGAATTGAAAAGAAGGTGTCCTTGAGGTTCAAGACAGTATAGTAAACACGGTTAAGAGGGATCAGGCTCAGAAGCATGTAAGGGTTTGGAACCGTGGGGTGGATGGTTTCCACCCGAGTGTTTACTTCCCTTAAATCTTGGACCGGCCTAAAATCCTCAGTCCCAGGCTTCTTAACTGGCAAGAGGGGAGTGTTCCAGGCCGACTGGCAAGGCTTTAAAATGCCAGCTTCTCTGAGTCTATTAATATGCCTAGTTTGGCCTTTATGGAGATCGGGTATTGGCGGATGAGGTCCTTAGGTTTCTGTTGACCCCCCCTCTTAGGGCAGTCCTTTTTCCAATGACCATATTCTTTGAAGTAGGCACATTGGTTAGGGTCAAGAAGTGGCCGAGATCATTGCCTAGGTCTCCATGGGGTTGGCCCTATGTTTTTATGCTTATTTTTTCATTGCCCTTTTTGATTCTCTTGAAGAGCGGCTATGGTTACTCTTGTGACTTTTTTAGTACTGGCCATTTCTGGGTCATCCTGGTTGTTAAATGCTCTCTGAGCTATTTCAATTAACTAAGATTCTTTCCTTCAAAACCCTCTAATTTTCGGAGTTTCTCCCTAATGTCTGGGGCCGACTGGGTGACAAAAGCAATATTAATTGCCCGTCTATTCTCAGGGGCCTCTGGGTTTATGGGAGTAAAGAGGAGATAAGCCTCCATGAGACATTCAAGAAAGGCTGCTGGGGATTCCCCTGCGGTTTGAACAGTCTTGCTTACCTTAGACAGATTAGTTGGCTTTTTGGCTGCTCCACGGAGGCCCTGAAGTAGAGATTGGTGATACTGGGTTAAAGCCTCCTTACCTTGATCAGTGTTCAGGTCCCAATTCAGTCGGGTAGTTGGGAGGTAGGCTCCTATTTGGGCTGGATCTGTGAGGGGTTGGCTGGCCTGAGGATGAATTTTGCTGCCTCTCTGTGTATCCTGTCCCTCTCCTCGGAGGTGAACAGGACCTGCAACAATTGCTGACAGTCATCCCAAGTGGGCTGATGGGTGTGGAAGACTGTCTCTAGGAGAGAGATTAAACCTTGGGGTTTATCAGAGAAGGAAGGATTCTGTTGTTTCCAATTATACAGATCACTAGTTGAAAGCGGGACATAAACTATAAAGGGCTGAGTCTGGTCTCCACCTGGTGGTGGAGCAACCTGAGGGGCAGGATGGGAGCCAAGGAGTCTGGCACCTGTAAAGGAGGGTTATAAGTGGTGCCGCCACATGTATGGGAAGGACTGAGTGGCTAAAGGCCTTCAGCCTCTCCAGCCACGGCAGCGGCAGGTGGCAGAGACTGATAAGGGGGTGGCCTCACAGGGTCAATGAGGGGGTCTTCTGGGGGACCTGAAAGAACAGGGTAAAGCCTTTGGGAGGGAGCAGGAGCCGAGGGCTTCTGAGGCTTCCATGGAAGCTGGGCAATTAAAATATTCTCCCTATTAGGGCACAAACATTTCTTAATATAATTAAGCTTGTCAGTAGCTAGGTCAATCCAAACATCGGTGTAAGGAGTTTGGTCTGGGAGTCCAGGAGTCCCGTAGATGATGCCTCAAACTGTGAACAAAGAGCTTAAGTCAAAAGTGCCCTGGGAGAGCCAATTGACCCGGAAAGTGGGCCACTCCAATTCACACAAAGTGTGCAAGAATCCAGGGTCTGTTGAGATGCTGTAATCTGAAGTGCACTTGAAAAGGTCTGAGAAGTTATTAAGGAGACATTGAAGAGGGGTCCTAGGTCCTGAAGGTCCCTGACCCATTTTGAAGAATACAGGCCGGCACAGCACAGAAACATAAAACACAAAACACAAAAGGACAAACAAATAAGATAGACAAAAAAAGAAAACAAGACAAACCAAACCGGGGCCAAAAGCAATGTCTCGCTATGGCCCTGGGGCAGGATCTCTGTGCTGCATCCAGCAGATCCACTTCCCCTCACTCTGCAGAGTTTTCAGAAACAGACTTAACTGAGGGACGTCCTGTCTGCCAAACTGAACCTGGGCCCAGGGTTTCCAGATGCTCTCTAGATGGAATTTTGGAGTGGAGACAATTCCAGGGCAGAACTGCGACTGGGGTGGAGAAATGTCTTCTCTGAGGCCTTCCCCTAGATGGCCCATCTGTTCCTGGGATGGACCTGTCTCCCAGAGTCTGAGGAGGTCAACCCACCTATGTGGGGACCTTGTTTGTCAGTCTCGCTGGGGCCTCCAAATGTTGTAGACCAACGAGACAGACCAGACTCAGACTCCGAACTGGGTTCAAATTAAGAGAGCTTTATTAGCCGTGCGGTGACTGTCCCATCCTACTCAGAGGAGAGAGCAGCCCCGAGCTCAGGGGGAGGGTTGCTTATATAGTTGTCTTAGCCCCTGTTAAGGAATTTGGATTAAGAGTATGTGAGCAAGCAAGCACATACAGAAGCAGATATTTGCAGTTAGCTGTTATGCCTGAGGGAACAATCAGTTTCCGTGTACATAAAGCAATGGTTATCTATACAATGCAGTGGTTATCTATTAGCAGATAGTTCTTGCCATTCCCTTAAAATCCAGGGGGCAAGGTCATGTGTTTGTCCTTTAAAATTCAAGGTGGTATTCCAACCCTATCATGCATACTTTGATACTTACAGGGTGGCTTTCCAAACCTAATATATATACCTTATCTATTCACATGTATACTTTGGTCCTTGGCTGGCCAGGCCACAAGAATGTATACTTTAAGGTTACATTTATTTAATCCACCAAACCCTCAACTCTACACTCCAGACAAAAAATTAACAAGTAAACAGAGATCCTAAATAAAGCACTAGATCAGATGGATTTAATAGATATTTTTTACACCCCAAAACTGCAGAATACACATTCTTAAGTGCACAAGGGACATTCTCAAGAAAGAGCACATGTTAGGACACAAACTAAGTTCAAGAAGATTAAAATTATATTAACAGTCTTCTCATGTCTGGTCAAGATTGCAGCGTAGGCAAACATGGTACTCACTTCCTTCCACAACCACATCAATATGAGAACTAAACTACAAAACAAACACCCCTCAAAACCACATGAAATCAAACTGAATGGAAGTCCTACAACTACAAAATTAAAGAATTCACATGGAGACTTGTAGGAGGGGCAGAGGTGTGGATGGGTTGGTCTCACACACACACACACACACATACATATGATGAATAAAGATCAGAGGGATACATCATCAGGGAAGATCCTCCCCAAGGAGTGAAGGGTCCCTATCTCACACCAAGCCCTGTAGCTCAGGGTTCCAGTAACAGAAGGAGAAGTCTCCACCAATTCTGGCTGTGAAAGCCAGTGGGAATTGATGCTGAGGGAGACAGAGGCTTCTAAGTCCCAGGTAGCTCCTCTTAAAAATTCTGCACATGGACTTACTTGGACCCACTCCCTCTGAGCTCCAGCACAAAGAGGAGGCGGCTTGACAAACACCAGAGACTTATGGGAAAGAACTGAGCTGTTTGACACTGGGGTAAGGCCTGGACAGGCAGCTTTATCTCAAACAGACCTGCTGGCAGAGGCTGTTTTTTTTGATAAGCCCTTCCCCCACAGGGATAGCAGACTGGCCCCATATCTGGGACCACAGAAAACTGGCTCACACTGTTTTCCATGCCCTGGTAATTCCCTGAGGGTCTGCAACACCCAACTTTTGGTCCCACCCAAGCTGTTTCCAGTAGCATTACCATAGGATTGACCTGTTTTGGCTCCTCCTTCAGATTTTCCTAACTTCTCTCAAACAAGCAGCATCTGGCCACAGCAAGCCCTATACCTCTTGCTAAGTGGCTCCAGGCATGGCACCAGAAGAAGCCTGCCTTGGTTCACAACTTGGCTTTGCCTGGGCACTTCCAAGCCCAGCACAAGAAGCAGCCATCGACAGATTGCTTTGTAGCTTATGACTTGTGGCCCCAGGTAGAACACAGGCAGTGGCTGACCTTGCCCCAGAGCCAGCACACCCACTGGACAGCTTCAGACCATGTCAAAACTCAAGAAATGGACTCAGTGGGTACCAGAGCACTGCTGAAGTAAGTCTTGCTCTGTGTAGTGAGCCCCAGCACAGCTGATTATCCTAGGTAGTCAGAGTGTGCTGGCATGTTTATAACCCCATAATTGATGACTGGTAAATTATTGTGCTGCTCCATAATTGATGATCGGGAAAGTCACTGTATGCCCTCTAGCCGAACCTGTTTAGTCAAAATAACCTCAGTAAATTGGAATACTCCCTGAACCAAGAAATTGCTGGGAGCCGGCTACATGGCTACATGTCTGACAGAGTCCACAGAGCCTGGAGGTCTTGAGTCAGAGACTCAACCTTCCTCACAATCTCAAGGAATTAGGCTTGCATTGTGTTTGTACAGCTCAGGGCAAAGTGTGACCCAATGTACCTTAAAATACCTGAAATAACTGGGTGTTCCTGGGTGTGCCTGGGTGTTCCTGTTACCCTTAAAGCAAACTAATTCTATACAACTTTACTGTGGCCCTGGGCATTATATCAAGAAGAGCCTATTTTCTGTAAGGTATAAAAGGCATGTAATAAAGCATATCGAGGGTGATTCCAAAGACTGTCACAGGGGTATTTGGAATCAGATGCCAGCTGACTAATAAATGGCTCTTACTTGGACCTCAATTCTCTAATGGTCTTTCTCTGACTCTGGCACTCCACAACATTTGGAGGCCCCAGGGCTGGCATCTGAGAACTCAGGATCAGTTGTTGGCCAGCTTTACTCTCTATTTGGCTTTAATTTGGCTCTGGTGGTCTCTCGGTTCTCTTGTGCTACAGCAAGAGGTCAGTGGTTAGTGGGCATAGCCAGGCCCTGCAGCTGATCAGCCTGTGTAAAACCCTTCCAATGACATGCCAACAGCAATCTAGACTCAATTACAACAGAAGGTGGTGAAGTTCATACAAGTGGTGCACCTCAAGGGCTCAGCTGGGTGAGCATGGAAGCTGTGCCATGGGATCCTGCAGCACACCTAATAAAGCAGGCCAACCTAGGAAGCCCAGGAGACTTAGCAACTATATGTAATACATAGAAACAAACACAGGGAGGCTGCCAAAATGAGAGACATAAAAACATGTTCCAAATGAGAGAGCAGTACAAAACATCATGAAAAGAAATAAACAAAATGGAGGGGGGAAAATCTAACAGATGTAGAGTTCAAAACACAGCATATAAGGATGCTCAATTAACTTAGTGAGAATTTCAAGAAACTTGTGAGAATGTCAAGGAACTCAGTGAGGACCTCAAGAGCATAATAAAGGACGAGTCAGAAATAAAGGATGCACTAACTGAAATAAAGAATACTTTACAGGGAATCAATAAAAGAGTAAGTAAAGCCAAGAAGCAAACCACTGATTTGGAATATAAGAAAGAAAAAACACCCAATCAGAACAGTAAAAAGAAAAAAGAATAAAAAAAAAATGAGGACAGTGTAAGGAGCTCTGGAACAACTTCAAGCATACCAACATTCACATCATGGGGGTGCCAGAAGAAGAAGAGAGAGAGCAAGAAATTGAAAACCTGTTTGCAAAAATGACAGAAAACTTCCCTAACTTGGTGAAGGAAACAGACATAAAAGTCCAGGAAGGACAGAGAGTCCTAAACAAGATGAACCTTAAGAAGCCCACACCAAGAACATCATCATCAAAATGCTAAAGGTTAATGACAAAGAGAGAATCTTAAAAGCAGCAAGAGAAAAGCAGTTAGTTACTTACAATGGATCTCCCATAAAGCTGTCTGCCACTGCCACTTTCTCAAAAGCTACTTTGCAGGCCAGAAGAGAGTGCAAATAAATATGCAAAATGATGAAAAACAAGGAACTACAACCAAGATCACTCTATCCTTCAAAGCTATAATTTAGAACCAATGGACATATAAAGAGTTTCTCAGACAAGAAAAATCTAAATGAGCTCATCACCAGCAAACCAGTATTATATGAAATGTTGAAGGGTCCTCTTGATGGAGAAGATAAAAAAATATGAACAACAAAATAGCAATAAATTCATATCTATCAACAACTGAATCTACAAACAAAATGAGCAAGCAGCACAAAAACAAACTCATGGATACACAGAACTTTGTGTTGTTTGCCTCATGGGAGGGGGGTTGGGGGAATAAGATGAAGAGATTAGAAAGCACAATTTGGCCCTGGTCAATTTGGCTCAGCGTTTAGAGTGTTGGCCCATGAACTAATGAGTCACAAGTTTGATTCCAGCCAAGGGCATGTACATCGGTTGCAGTTCATCCATGGCCCTGGTCAGCTCATGTGGGAGGCAACTGGTCGATGTGTCTCTCTCACATCAATGTTTCTCTCTATCCCCTCCCCTCTCACTCTCCCTCTCTTCCACTCTATCTGATGATAAATAGAAAAATATCCTCAGGTGAGGATTTTAAAAAAGAAGTACAATTTGGTGTTTAGACCAAAGAACCTCAAAGGGAAGTTGGGGAGGTGGGGCAGAAAGAAAGAAACCAAAAATCTTATATACATACATGCATAACCAATAGACACAGACAATAGTGTGGGGAAAGAAGGATGAGAGTGGGAGTAGGGGGTGGAGGGGGGAAAATAGGAGGAATATCTGTAATACATTCAAAAATACAGATAAGTTTAAAAAAGATCTTCTCATATCACAATGGCATCAAACTAGAAATTAATTACAAGTAAAACATTCAAACACATTAAGGCTAAATAGCATGTAATTAAAGAATGAATGGGTTACCAAGTAGATCAAGGAAGAAGTTAAAATTTTTCTGGAAATCAATGAAAATGAATAAAAAACAAAACAAAACAAAAAAAAAACACAAAATCTATGAGATGCAACAAAATCAGTACTGAGAGGGAAGTTCATAGCATTATAAGTCTACCTCAAGAAACAAAACAAAATTCTAATAAACTATCTAATGCTACAACTTAAAGAACAAGAAAGTGAACAAAAATAAAAACCCAGAGCAAGTAGAAGAAAAGAAATAATAAAGATCAGAACAGAAATATATGACATAGAGAAATACAATTCAAAAATATCCATGAAACCAAGATCTGGTTCTTTGGAAAAATAAACAAGATAGATAAACCGTTAGCCAAACTCACCAAAACAAAACAAAACAAAACAAAACAAAAAAAACAAAGAGAGGACCCAAATAAACAAAATCAGAAACAAAAGAGAAGAATTCTGACACCACAGAAATACAAAGCACTGTATAACTAACAATACACCAATAAATTGGACAACCTAGGCAAAAATACAAATTTCTAAAATGACACAGTCTCTCAAATCTGAACCAGGAAGAGTCAAAAAATTTTAACAGACCAATAATAACTAAGGAAGTTGAAGCTGTAATCAATAAATGCCCAGCAAACAAAGGCCCTGGACCAAACAGCTTCACAGGGAAGTTTTACTGAATATTCAAAGAGAATAACACCTATTCTCTTCAAAAAATTCAAGAGAAGACATCCAAGATCTTTTTTTGAGGTCACCATAATTCTAATTCCAAAACCAGGTAAAGACACTACAAAAGAAGAAAACTACAGTCCAACATCCCTGATAAACATAGATGTAAAAATCCTCAACAGAATATTAGCAAATCAGATCCAGCAATATATTAAAATTTTTTACAGCATGCCAAGTGGAATTTATCCCAAGGATACACTGGTACAAGATTCACAAATCAATAAATGTAATACATGACATAAACAAAATGAAGGATAAAAATATGATCATATCAATAGATGCTGAGAAAGCGTTTTACAAAACCCAGCCCCCATTTCTGATAAAAATGCCCAGCAAAACAGGAATACACGAATCATAATTCAACATAATAAAGGAAATATATAAAAAACCTAATGCCAACATCATACTCAATGGACAGAAACCAAAAGCATTTCCCTTATAAACAGGAGAAAGAAAGAAAAGCCAACTTTCACCACTCTTATTCACTGCAGTACTGGAATTCTTAGCTACAGAGATTAGACAAGAAGAAAAAATAAAAGGCATCTAAATTGGAAAGGAAGAAGTGAAACTGTCATTATTTGCAGATGACATAATATTGTACATAGAAAACCCTAAAGACTGAATTAAAAATTTACTAGATTTAACAAATAAATTTGGCAACATATCAGGATACAAAATTAACATCCAGAAATTGTCAGAATGTTTATACACCAATAATTAGCATTCAGAAAGAGAAACTAAAAAATCAACCCCATTACTACTGGAACAACAACAAAAAATAAGATACCTAGGAAAAAACTTAACCAAGGAGGTAAAAGACCTATTCTCAGAAGAGTACAGGACATTAAAAAAGAAATAGAAGAAGATATAAAAAAGTGGAAGCATATACCATGTTCATGGATTGGAAGAATTAACATCATTAAAATGTCCATACTACCCAAAGCAATCAACAGATTCATTCCAATCCCTATTAAAACACCAACAGCATCCTTCACAGATCTAAAACAAACACTCTAAACGTTTATATGGAACCAAAAAAGACCCAGAATAGCCACAGCAATCTTGAAAAAGAAGAACAAAGTGGGAGGAATCATCATACCAGATAAAAAATTATGCTACAAAGCCATCATAATCAAAACAGCCTATACTGGCACAAGAACAGGCATATAGATCAATAGATCAGAATAGAGAATCTAAAAATTGACCCAAGACATTATGCTCATTTAATATTTGACAAAGGAGGTAAAAGCATACAATGGAGGAAAGACAGTCTCTTAAATAAATGGTGTTGGGAAAACTGGACAGGTACAGGGGAAAACAATTAAATTAGATGACTAATGTACACCATACACAAGAATAAACTCAAAATGGATAAAAAACTTAAATATCACTTGTGAAGCTATAAAAATCCTAGGTGAAAAAATAGGCAGAAAAATCTCAGACATCACATGTAGCAGAATTTTCACTAACACATTGCCTAGGGCAAGATAAACAAAGGGGAAAATATTAAACCAAACTGTATCAAACTAAAAAGCTTCTGCAAGGCAAAAGAAACCAGCATCAAAATAAAAAGTGAATCCACTATATGGGAGAGTGTATTTGCCAACAATACATAAAATAAAGGGTTAATTTCCAAAATATATAGAGTACTCATGCAACTCAACAAAAGGAAGACAAGCAATCCGATTTAAAATGGGAAGAGGACCTGAATAAACACTTCTCCAAACAGGACATACAAATAGCCAGGAGACATATGAAAAAAATCTCAATATAACTAATCATCAAAGAGATGCAAATTAAAACAACTATGAACTATCACCTCACACCCGTCAGAATGGCTGCCTTCAACAAATCTTCGAACAACTGGTGCTGACAAGGATGTGAAGAAAAGGTACTCTAGTACACTGCTGGAGGGAATACAGCCACTATGTAAAACAATATGATGCCACTCAGAAAACAAAAAATGGAATTGCCATTTGACCCAGTGATTCCACTTCTAGGAATATATCCTAAGAAGCCTGAAATACCAATCAGAATGAATATATGCACCCCTGTGTTCATAGCAGCACCACTTACAATAGCTAAAATATGGAAACAACCCAAGTGTCCATCAGTAGATAAGCAAATAAAAAACTATAAGGCTGTGATACATATACACAAGGGAATACTATGCAATTGTAAGGAAGAAAGATCTCATACCCTTTGAGATGACATGAAGGGACTAGGTGAGTATTATAGTAAGGGAAAATAAGCAAATCAGAGAAAGACAAGTACCACATGATCTCACTTATTTATGCAATATCATGAACAAAATAAGCTGTTGATCAAAATAGCTCTAGAGTCATGGAAGTAGGGAACAGACTGATGAACATCAGAGGAATGGGGTGTGGGAGTGTGGGAAGAGAGAAACCAAAGAACTTATATACATATATGCACAACCAATGGACACAGACACTAGTTTGGGGAAAGGAGAAAGGGGGTGGGAGTGGGAAGTAGGGAGTCAATGGTGGAGAAAAGGGGGAACATCTGTAATACTTTCAAAAAGAAAACATGAACAAATATATAAAGTCACATGGAATGATAGTCATGTGGTGAACATGCATCTACCTCAGCTGTTTTCAATCTGTGTGACATGACTGCTTTGGGGGTCAAATGGCCCTTTCACAGGGGTCACCTAAGACCATTGGAAAACTCATATTTTCAGTAGTCTTAGAAACAGAGACACTGCTCCTCTATTCATCTCCAGGTGTGTCTGCTCACATGCATATATGCCCACATTCAACATGAGGAACTGTATTAAAGGGTCACAGAATTAGGAAGGTTGAGAACCACTGCTCTACCTGAAGCTCCAAAGCTAATGCCAGCTGCTTTTTCAGCTCCAATACTACCTCAAATGTCAGAGCTATCACCAGTCCCAGAGCTAAAATCACAGCACCAGCATGACTAGAACCACCTCCAGCTCCAGTACCTCATCCAGATTTAGAGATAGTGCCCATTCCTGAGTTATAGCCAGTTCTAGCACAGGTAGAACCAGCTTCAGCACCAACTCTGCCAACAATTCCAGAACTAGTGCCACTTTTAGTACCAGTAATGTGCTAGCATGAACATCAGCTCTAGCATCAGCTTTAGATCTAGTCAGCTCCCAAATCAGCACAAATTCTAAAACTAAAACCAGCTTTGGCACCAGATCCAATGCTAAAACCAGCTCCAAACCCAGATCCAGAAAAAGAGCCAAAGTCAACTTCAGTACCAACTCCAATGTCACATCTGAAGCAGCTCTAGCACCATCTCTAGAGCTACAGCCAACTTCACCACCATTGCCACAGCTAAAGTGAACACCAGCTACAGAGCTAGGGCCAATTTCTGCACCAGCTCTTGCATCAGCTCCCAAGTTAGAATCAATTCTGGCACCAACTCTAGAGACAGAGACTGCTATATTACCAACTACTATGCCGGCTCTGGTGACAGCTCTCAATCTAGAATCGTCTCTAAAACTAGTTCCAAAACTAGAACCAAAACCAAGTTCTGAGTTCAAGTCAACTTCAGCACCAACTCTAACACTTGCTCAATAGCGAGAGTCCACATCAGTGCCAGCATCAGGAGGCTCTGGCATGAGCTCCAAAGCTAGAGCCAGTGCCAGATCCTAAACTTGAACCAGTCTCAGCAGCAATTCTAGCACTTTCACCAGAACTAGCTCCAGCATCAGGCCTACAATCAACCTGAAATAGAGGCAGCTCTATCACCAACTCCCTTGCCAGCTTTAACACTAGCTCTAGCAGCAACTTCAGATCTCCAGCACCAGTTTCACAGCTAGAGCCTGCTTCAGCATGCACCCCTGAGCTACAACTGCCAGAGGTAGGATAAGACCCAGCTCTGGCTCTAGTTATTCTTTATTTTTTTCAGAGAAACAACTTTTGCTTTGATTTTTTTTTTCTGATCTTTATTAGATTCACCTTTGTGCTAATATTTATTTATTAGCTTCACTTGTTTTTAGTTCATAAAGGGCATCATCTAACTGACCCATAGCAGTAGCCAGCCTCAACACCACCTTCTACAGGGTGTGACTGGCCAAGTTGCTAAATACAGACAGAAGTACCCTAGCCAGCCAGGCACCTCCCTCCCAACCTGCCAGCCCAGGCCACCTCTAGCCTCATCTCACCACTGGACCTCTGTTCTGGCTGTGCATGATGCCTATTGACAGGGTGACCTGGGTTCCTGTGGTTCACTTGCTGCCTTGGGTGCCTTTTGCTCTCTGGGAACCAGAGGACTAGCTGATTTTATCTAAGGAGTACTGCTCTCTACCCTCCCATTATCCCTTTGCAGGTATGGGTGGTCCATTACCCACTGGGTTTGAGGACTGCCTTTCCCTTCTCTATAGCACCTGCGTGTTAACTACTCAGGGGTCCTGGCCCAACCTCCCACCACTCTAGCCTTTGTCAGCAGATGGAATCACAAATATCCCATCATCAAGTCTTGCCTACCCCTCCTCTGAGAGAGACCCACCTATCACATACGTGGCTGTTCACCAGGTAATGAGGATACAGCTGATTCCCACTGATGTTCTCTGGTTCCCCCATAAGTGCCAGGCACCAGGAACTTTATGAGACCAGAAGAGATGGGGTCCATAAAAAAAGATTTCAGAGGAGGTATAATTCAATTTTTGTACAAAAAAAACAACTGATTGTTACGGTATTTATTGTAAACAGGGCAAACTACACTCAAATATTATATTGAAGTCATGTTTATACTATGGCATGGAAGTGTGGTTTTTCTCTTTCATTTCTATTTTTTATTATTAATTAATTTATTTTTGTTACAGATGTTTCTCCTTTATCCCCCACTGATTCCCCTCTCCCCTTCCCTCCCTGCCCTGTCCCCAGCTTTGTTGTCCATGTCCACTGTTTATGTACACATGCATATAAGTTCTGTGGTTTCTCTCTCCCCCACCACACCCTCTTCTTGGGATTGTCAGTCTCTACCCCACGTCCATGTCTCTGGGACTACCCCATTCCTCACACTGTTATGTTTATTATATAACACAATTAAGTGAGGTCATATTGTCTTTCTCTGTTTGGCTTGTTTCACTTAGGATATTTTCCAGGTTCCTCCTTATCTCAAAAGATAAGAGATCTTTTTTTTCTTACAGCTGCATTGCACTCCATTGTGTATATGTACCACAGTTTTTTCATCCATTCATCAACAGATGGACATTTTGGCTGTTTCCAGATTAGCTATTGTACATAGTGCTAATACCAACATGGGGGTACATATATACTTTCTGGTTGGTGTTTCAGGCTTCTTAGGGTATATTCCTAGAAGTGGAAACAGAGGTTCAAATGGTAGTTCAATTTTTAAGTTCTTGAGGTAACACTGTACTGTTTTCCATAGTGGCTGAACCAGTCTGCATTCTCACCAGCAGTGTACTAGAGTCGCATTTTCTCCACACTCTCACCAACACTTCTTGTTTGATGATTTGTTGATGGAGGCCATTCTGACAGGTGTGAGGTGATACCTCATTGTTGTTTTAATTTGTATCTCTCTGATGATTAGTGATGTTGAGCATTTCTTCATATGTCTCTTAGCCATTTGTATGTCCTGTTTGAAGAGGTGTCTATTTAGATCCTCTGCCCATTTTTTAATTAAGTTCTTTGTTTTCCTTTTGTTGAGCTGTATGAGTACTCTATATATATTTGAAATTACCCCTTTATCTGATATATCATTGGCAATTTTGCTCTCTCAAACAGTAGGTTGTCTTTCCGTTTTGATGATTGTATCTTTTGCTGTGCAGAAGCTTTTGAGTTTGATGTAGTTCCATGAGTTCATTTTTTCCTTTGTTTCTGTTGCCTTAGGTGATGTATCAGTGAACATTCTGCTGTGTATGATGTCCAAAATTTTGTTGCCTACATTTTATTCTAGGATTTTTATGGATTCATGAATCACATTTAAGTCTTTTATCCATTTTGAGTTTATTTTTGTGTATGGTGTAAGTTGATGGTCTAGTTTCATTTTTTTGAATGTAGCTGTCCAATTTTCTCAACACCATTTATTAAAGAGCCTTTCTTTACTCCACTGTATGCTCTTGCCAACTTTGTCAAATATTAATTGAGCATATTGCTTTGGGTCCATTTCTGGGTTCTCTGTTCTGTTCCACTGGTCTATATGCCTGCTCTTGTGCCAGTACCAAGCTGTTTTGATTACAGTGGCTTTGTAGTACAACCTGAAATCTTGTAATGTGATCACTCCCACTTTGTTCTTCTTTTTCAAGATTGCTGTGGCTATTTGTGGTCTTTTTTGGTTCCATATGAACTTTTGAAATATTTTTTTTAGTTCTGTGAAGTATGTCAGTATATTGATAGGGATTGCATTGAATCTATAGATTGCTTTGGGTAGTATGGACATTTTAATGATGTTAATTCTTTCAATCCATGAACAGGGTATACGCTTTCACTTTTATATCTTCTGCTATTTCTTTTTTCAATGACCTGTAGTTTTCTCCAAATAGGTCCTTTATTTCTTTGGTTAAGTTTATTCCTAGGTATCTTAATTTTTTTGCCACAATGGTAAATGGGATTGTTTTCTTAGTTTCCCTTTCTGTGAGTTCATCATTGGTATGTAAGAATGCTATCAATTTCTTGATATTAATTTTGTATCCTGCTACTTTGCCAAAGTTATTTATTAAGTATAGTAAATTTTTGTTGGAATCTTTGGGGTTTTCTACTTATAGTATCATGTCATCTGCGAATAATGACAGTTTTACTTCCTCCTTTCCATTTTGGATCCCTTTTATTTTTTCTTCATATCTGATTGCTGTTGCTAAGACTTCCAGAACTATGTTAAATAAGAGTGGTCAAAGTGGGCATCCTTGTCTTGTTTCTGTTTTTAAGAGAATTCCTTTTAATTTTTGCCCATTGAATATGATGTTGGCTCTAGGTCTTCCATATATGGCCTTTATTATGTTGAGATATGGTCCTTCTATACCCAGATTGTGAGTGTTTTTATCAAAAATCAGTGCTGAATTTTGTTGAATGCTTTTTCAGCCTCTATTGATATGATCATATGCTTTTTATCTTTCATTTTGTTTATGTGGTGTATCACATTCATTGATTTCCGAATATTGTACCAACCTTGCATTTCTAGGATGAATCTCACTTGGTAATGGTGAATAATTTTTTTGATCTATTGTGATTCAATTTGCTAGTATTTTGTTCAGGATTTTGCCATCTGTGTTCATCAGGGATATTGGCCTGTAGTTTTTTTTTCTTTGTGGTGTCTTTTTCTAGTTTTGGAATTAAAATTATGCTGGCCTCATAAAACAAGTTTGGAAGTCTTCCTTCTTCTTGAATTTTTTATAATAGTTTGAGGAGAATGGGTATTAGTTCTTCTTTGAATGTTCGGTAAAATTCCTCTGTGAAGCTATCCAGGCCTGGGCTTTTCTTTGCTGGGAGGGTCTTGATTACATCTTCAATTTCTATTGTTGTTATTTGTCTGTTCACGTTTTCTATCTCTTTCTGGTTCAGTTTTGGGAGACTATGTGTTTCTAGAAATTGGTCCCTTTCACTTAGATTGTCGAATTTGTTGCTGTATAATTGTTCATAATATTTATGCACAATCTTATGTATTTCTGTTATTATTTCTTCTCTTTCATTTCTGATTTTGTGTATTTGGGTTCTCTCTCTTTGTTTCTTGGTGAGTCTAGCTATGGGTCCATCAGTCTTGTTTATCTTTTCAATGAACCAGCTGTTTGTTTCATTGATTTTTTAAATTGTTGTTTTGGTCTCCACATCATTTATTTCTGCTCTGATCTTTACTATTTCCTTTCTTCTACTTGCTCTGGGTTTTCTTTTTGTTTGCTTTCTAGTTCTTTAAGTTGTGAGGTTAGATAGTCTATTAGAAATTTTTCTTGCTTCTTGACATAGGCCTGTAGTGCTATGAACTTCTCTCTCAGAACTGCTTTCACTGCATTCCATAGAAGTTGTGTTGTTTTGTGTTCATTTTCATTGGTTTCCAGAAAGTTTTTAATTTCTTCCTTGATCTCCTCGGTGACCCATTCATTGTTCAATTACATCCTATTTAGCCTCCATGTTTTCAAATGTCTTTGCATATTTTTGTTGCAATTGATTTCTAGTTTTAAGCCATTGTAACCTGAGAAGATGCTTAATATGATTTTTTAATCTTCTTTATAGATTGTATGTGAGTTTATTCCACACACGGATGGACTCACACAAGGGTTAACAAGGATATTCTGCACACAGATGCCTTGGAGTGCTGCTCAATCCTTAAGAATAATTCAGAGCAAAATCCTGCACACAGGCATGCTCCTCCTTGCCTGCAAACAGGAAGTATGAGATATTCTTAAGAGCAGCACTGACCTTTGAGCAGTGGAAATAGTTAGATTAGTTATCTTGATAGAAATTAGGACCACGGCAACCTCTTTGGCTATAAAAATAAACAGCTGCAGGGTTTCGGGGCTGCTGCAGTCTTGTCTGTCTTTGTGTCAGTTTGTGTATTTTGTTCATTTTGCAGACCCTCTCAACAAGTGGCACCCGAATAGGGACCTGAAATACAAGACTAGAAAAATTACCTGCAGTTGAAAGAAGGGATAGCAAAACCAAACGGGTAAGTACCCCAGAACAAAAAGTAAATACAGGGGAACTTTTGGGATAAAAATTAGGAATCCCCCATCAATGGAACAGGAGTATTTAAAGCTCCTCAAAGGTTTGTTGCACTCCACTGGAGTTGAAGCAACTGACAAATGTTTTAAGAAACTATTTAAGCATGTAAATCAGAAATGTTATTGGTTTGCTAGCCAGCATAAAGTACAACTTAATTTGAAGGAATGGAAGCAAGTAATGAGAATTTTATAAAAGTGTCACCAACAAGGGCAGACTATGGACTTAAACTTATGGATGCTTTGTAGTGCCATAACTCAGGCCCTTCAGCTGTTAGAATCCTCTAGTGAAGGAGGATCCCCAAATAAGCCGGAGCTGGAAGAGGAGAAGATATATGAGGACGTTTCTTCTTCCTTACCTCCTCCTCCATGTCCTGAACATCCCGAGGACAGTGATTCAGAGTCTTCCTCTATAAGTTCAGATGACTCTAATAATAATGATACCAAAGTATTAATTACATTAATAAAAAAACTGTTAAAAGGACAGGAGGCTTTATCTACTATCCAGCCTACTGCCCCTCCTCTAGCTGCATATCTAGCCACTATAAGTTACCCTCCACCACCACCTCCTGTACCTGGGGCTTCTGCAGCCCCTCCTATAGGGCCTCAGAACTATGTCTTTGGGCCTTCTGGTCCCCCAACAATATTTCCATTCCCCTTGGCTGGAATGAGGAGGATCCACCCTTATTGTTTCCTATTCAGAGGCAGAGATTTGCCGCCAATGCTCAATTTCCACAAGGAGGCATGGATGTTTAATATAGCACCTTGCAGTTTAAGATTTTGAAACAATTAAAATCCGCCATCACTCAATATGGACCTCAATCTCCTTTTGTGGTGGGACTGTTAGATTCATATGCATCGGGAACTCTCCTCATACACAAAGATTGGGAAACAATTGGAAAAACTGTTTTAGAAGGTTCTCAATAGTTACAGTTGAGAAGTTGGTGGTTTGAGGAGGCTTGAATACAGGCTCAGCTAAATGAAAGTCTCAGTCCCCCCAGGCCAACCTACGATGAGTTAGCAGGAATGGGAGCTTTCTCTACTATTGCACAACAAGCGGGCCTTACAGATGCTGCACTAGTACAAATCAAAAACATATATTTAAAGGCAAGGCAAAAAATTGAGTCTACTGGGCAAACTGCTCCCTCTTTTGTAAAGACTATGCAAGGTCCTATGGAGCCATATACTGATTTCTTATTTCAATTAACAAATGCTGTGATGAGAGGAATCAGTCAAGGAGAAGCTGCTAGAATAGTTTTGCAGTCTCTAGCTTTTAAGAATGCAAATTCAGAATGTAGGCATATACTAAGTCCCTTAAAGGGGTAGGGTGCCTCCTTAGATGATTATATACGGGCCTGTGCAGGAGTAGGTAGCCCAGAGCATCATGCTAATGTTTTCACTACTGCCTTAGCCTCAGACCTTAATAATAAGGGAACATGTTACAATTGTGGAAAGCCAGGACATTTCAGAAAAGATTGTAGAAAAAAGAAAAAGGTGGAGGTTAAAGATACTAAGAAAGAACCTCCAGGCCTCTGTCCTAAGTGTAAAAAATGCTGTCACTGGGCTAATGAATGTTTTTCTAAGAAAGACAAAGATGGGAATTGGATTAACCCTGTTGCTCCTAAACACCCCGCAGTCAGGAAAGGCCCAGAGGGGCCCACAACCCTGGGGCCACCAGCAGAATACAGCATCTCTGCAATTCCCTGTCAGCAATGGCCTGCAATACCAGCAATCATTAGGGTAAAAGATTTAAGAGCAGCTACAAAGGGCAGTGCAGTGGCAGATTTGCCTGTAAGCCAACCTTATACCCTCTCCCCCTCTGGAGGAGTTTATAAATTATCTGTTGGGGTTTTCAGGCCACTTCCCAGAGAAATGTTTGGATTGCTACTAGGGAGAAGTAGTTCTATTCTCCGAGGCCTCCAAGTCCATCCAGGGGTTATTGATTCAGATTACAAGGGAGAGATAAAAATTATGGCTCAAGTATCACAAACCTTGAGTTTAGTCGCTGGGGAACGCATTGCTCAACTGCTCCTCTTGCCTTATCATTCTTTTAAAACTCAGAATGTGGACTGACAGGGTGGTTTCGGGAGTACAGGAAAATAGGTTTTTTGGGAAACATTAATCAGTGACTCTTGTCCATCTCTGAAATTAACTATTCAAGACAGTGTATTTGAGGGCCCCGTGGACACAAGTGCTGATGTTTGTATCATAGCTCTTAAGTTTTGGCCACCCTCATGGCCTTATCAAGCTGTGTCTGTTACTTTGTCTGGAATAGGATCCACTAATCAGGTATTTCAAAGTACACACAAATTACTGTGTTACAGCCCTGATGGACAAACTGCCCAAACGCAATTTTACATTGTGGATGTCCCTATAAACATCTGGGGCCGAGATTTATTACAACAATTTGGGGCATTTTTACAGATATTATACTTGCCTGAATCAGTAAAAACCATGATGTTTAATATGAATTTTAATCCTGTGCCTTCAGAAAACTTGTAGTCACTGTTTTGCAACCTCAAACCCTACCTCTTAAATGGTTAACTGAAGAACCAAAATGGGTGGAGCAGTGGCCTCTGACAAAAGATAAGCTCGAGGCTTTAAAACTTTTAGTTAAACAACAGTTAAAAGATAGTCATATAGAACCTACCACATCTCCATGGAACTCTCCCGTTTTTGTTATTAAGAAAAAGAGTGGCAAATGGAGATTCCTAATAGATTTAATAGAAGTTAATAAATGCATAGAATCTATGGGGCCTCTTCAGCCTGGCCTTCCATTGCCACCCATAATTCCTGAATCCTACAAAATCTTAGTCATTGATTTGAAAGATTGTTTTTTCATGATTCTTTTACGAACAGGACAAAGCTAAATTTGCTTTTACTATCCCTGAGTATAATAATGGCAGGTCTACTAAACGTTATCAATGGCAGGTTTTACCCCAAGGAATGATTAACAGTCCCACTTTGTGTCAAGAATTTGTAGACAGAGCTTTACAGCCCTTGTGAGAAAAATATCCTCAAATTATTCTGTATCATTACATGAATGATATATTGCTAGCAGCTCCTACTTTAACTGAGAGAAATCTTTACTATAAGGAGCTTAAAGAAGACTTGCAACAGTTCAATTTATGTACAGCTCCTGAAAAAGTACAATTAGAACCTCCTTTTGTTGTAACCCAGGAGATCAACCAAACTCAGACGCCGAGATGGGATTTAATAAAAGGAGTTTATTGAGCTAAGTCCGCAGGCACCTGCAGTATGTCCCACATAGGAGTAACAGCAGCCCCGGAGAGCTAAAATGGCTCCTTTTTATAGGATTTTGTAAGGGGGGTGCTACATGTAAGCAAGCATGTTACAGAAGCAGAATTTAGCAGTTAGTTAATTACCTGTTACTCAGTTTCCCAGATATCTCAAAGGTCAAGATGTTTTCAATAGATTATTCCTGGCACGAGCCCAGGATTACTCAAGGGTTAGTTATTACCCCGGGGTTAGCGATTACTCAGGGGTTGGTTAGTGAAGAATGTTCTTCAGTAGATGAGTAACTGACAGCCCCTTTGGTTGTCTTGAAGGCCTCTGGGAGTTTAGGTCAATGGCATTGAGTTATAACATTCCCCACTTCTTCTGGTGAATTAATCAAATCCTTGATTCATATTAGTCATCAATAAGGGGTAAGCATTGGTAATGTTGCTTTTGGGCTAATACCATAAGCTTAATTGATTGGACCCGCTCCTTGACAAATGCAGTGATTCTGTTAAGGATGATAGGCCTGCAGGCTAAGGCTATGAATAAGAGGAAGAGCAGACCCACTAGATCTGTGAGGAGGGTGGTCAGCCAAGAAGACCACTCTCATACCATGAGGTGGAGGTAAGTTCTTCTTTCTCTCTATCTCATAATCACTTTTGCAGCTCTTGCATAGATTGTCTGATGATACCTGAGTGGTTAGCATAAAAACAACAGGTCTCTCCTAGGGCAGCACAGAGGCCTCCCTGTTTGAGGAAGAGCAGATCTAGACCTCTGTGATTTTGGAGGGCCACTTTGGCTAGGGAGTCAACCTTTTTTTCAAGGTATTTGACTTGGGTTTGGAGTAATTCAATATTATGGGAGAATGTGGCTGACAGATCATGAAGGGCAAGGTCATTCTTAATGAGGGCTGTTGCCCCTAGGGCAGTGGAGCCGGCAATACCAAGAGTAGCTAGTACAGGGATCAGAATGGGTACACATTTCTGGAGTCTAGAATGATAGTCTGAGGCTAGAAAATGGGCTGCACCTGGGGGCCCTGCATATAGGTATACCTGGGGAACTATATAGATAACAACACAAAGATCTGAATGGTTCCCAGAGCTAATGCAATGGTGGATACCTGATAAGCATGCAAACCAAGTCCCACTAGGTGCAATCAGAGTCCATGAGGGTGAGCCTTTGGCTCGCAGAGAGGTGCTGGTCAGGCAGTTGTCCTTGTATGACTAAGCCTGGAGGTCAAGGTTTCCAAGGATGAAGCAGGTCCCCTGTCCTTGAAGATCTCCTAGGGTGAACTTACTGGCTCTGGCACAGTTGGCTAGGGTTTCTTCCCCAGGTGAGTCTGAGTCACTAAAAGTTTGGTTCATGGGGGCAAGAGTACCCGTGGCATTTGCCCCAATACCAACATAGTAGGGTGGTGCTGGATCTACACAGAGCCAGCAGTCTTCAGTGGTGCTAGGTTGAGAACTATTTAAGAGGGAGAAAACAGAATCTAACATGGTTAGAAGTGAGTTGCTAAAGGAATTGAGGGGGTGTGGCATTGGCACCTGAGGAGACCCAGAAGCTGGAGCTGTTGTCCTATTCTGGCTCTCTAGAGACTCTATGAGTGTTACTGGGTTGAGAATGTGGTTTGGTCTGATGGGAAGCCTTGGGGGTAGACCCCCGGCAGGGTTGGGTGGGTCCCTCCAAGAAGGAACCCAGGGAAGTCACTAAATGGTGAATAAGGTACCAATGTTGTATCCAGTGAGATATAGTTTCAATCCCCATGTTTTTCCAGTGAGCCAGGCTGAGTTTAGGGGCTGTTTTATAGTAATAGTGGTGGGGTTACAAGTTTGGTTCTTGCAAGTAGGGTCTATTCCATCTTGTCCCTTGTAGGTATGGGGTGTGCAGTCCTGCAGGAGGGTTATATCATCATCATTGCTGCCCCCTGGTGACCATCCGAGGGCTAGGATCTCACAACCCCAGGCCTTACAATAAAATTCTCCCGGTCCACCACATGTAGCCCTCATATGCCTGGGGAATGGGTTTTCGGGACAACCATAATACTGAGTGCTCCATAGGACATGGTTAAGGTGTCCCAGGTTACAGACTGAAGTTTTACTTGCTGAGCCAAAGCAAGTTATTGGTTGGGTTGTGTGACGAGAACCAAATTCTCCATGACAGGTTGTCATCAAAGAATTGTGAAAAGTCAGTCTTAAGGGTTACCTGGGAGGTTTGGAAGGTCTCATTGATGGCTAGCCTAGAGACATCTCTAGTCCTGTTGAGGATCCAGGTATGTTTAGTTGGAATGCTGCAGAGGGTAGGAACCCATAACAAACTCAAGAGGATGCAGTAAACTTGAGTTTTAGAGGGTCTGTGGGATTCTTGGAAAGAGCCCATTTCTTTGGGATAGGATCAGGGTGTGCTTTCTTTACCTGGGTGTGGTGAATCCACGGTCTCTTATTAGACACCTTAAAGGCTGTTAGAATTACCAAGTGGGGCCCATCCCAGGTAGGTTCGAGGGTTTCCTTCTTAAACTTTTTGATCCAAATCCAGTCACCAGGCTCAATGTCCAGTGGGGGTGGTTCTGCTTCAGTGGGTTGTTTTCTTTCCTTGGCTGAGAGGCGGGCCTCTCTTCTGATGACTTTGATGGCCTTCAAAGACTTGAGAAGCCCCTGGTTAGATAATTCACCTATGTGGTCATAATGAATCTTAGGGATGATAGGTGGTGGTCTCCCATAGATGATTTCATAAGGGGTAAGGTTCTTGAGATATGGGGTGCATGAGGTGTGCAGCAGAGCAAACGGCAAGAGGTTTACCCAATTATCACTGGTTTCAATCTTAAGTTTGATAAGAGTCTCCTTACGAGTTCTATTCATTCTCTCTACCTGACCTGAGCTTTGTGGTCTATAGGCACAATGTAATTTCCAGCCTATTCTGAGAGCTTCTGCTATTAATTTGGAAATTT
Source organism: Molossus molossus (assembly GCF_014108415.1). Lineage (NCBI taxonomy): Eukaryota > Metazoa > Chordata > Mammalia > Chiroptera > Molossidae > Molossus > Molossus molossus. Next base: position 53,995,877 of record NW_023425377.1, on the reverse strand, counting down.
TGGCTATGAAAGCTGGCCCATTGTCTGACCCCAGTACTAAGGGAAGGCCAAATCTAGAAATGATCCCAGTTAGAAGATGTCTGGCAACTATGTTAGCAGTCTCATGCCTTGTGGCAAAAGCCTCAGTCCATCCTGAGTAGGTGTCAACAAAAACTAGTAAGTACTTAAATCCAAATTTGCTGGTTGAGATCTCAGTAAAATCAAGTTCCCAATGCTCACCTGGTTCATGTCCTCTGATTTGGACCCCAAGTCCATGGGGTCTGGGAGGTCCTGGATTTACCTGTGCACAGTCAGAACATCAGGTAACCTCCGAAGTGGCTATAGTCTTGAGATCTGGAATATAGAAGTGTCTACTGACTAGAGAGATTAATTTTGATGTGCCTAGGTGAGTACTATAGTGGAGATCTCTAATGAGAGCAATTCCCATGGCTTTGGGGAGAAGTAGTCTTCTGTCGGGGAACGGATGCTAGTTCTCCTTTTCTGTTGAACAATTTAATTTCTTTCCCAGGTTGAGCTCCTCTTTATTGTAGGATGGCGAGGAGGGAAATTCCCGAAGGGGAAGAAGAGCAGGGAGGATTTCTATAGGTTTTACCTCAGTTAGGGCAATTTGTTTAGCAGTCCAGTCTGCTAGGTCATTTCCTTCTTTTGTCTGACTAGGCTTGGTTTCGTGCCCTCTGCAGTGAACAAGGGCTACAGCCTTAGGTTGCCAGATGGCTGCTAAGAGGTTGAGTATTTCTTCTCTATTTTTAATTTTTTTTCCCAGCTGATGTGAGAAGTCCCCTTTCTTGGTATAGGGCTCCATGCACATGAGCAGTTGCAAAGGCATAGTGGCTGTCAGTATAGATGTTGACCCTCTTGCCTTTTGCCCAGTAGAGTGCCTGTGTCAGGGCAATCAGTTCTGCTTTCTGTGCAAAAGTTCTGTGGGGCAAGGCCTGAGCCCATATTACCTGTAAGTTGGTGACTACTGTTGCCCTGGCATACCGAGTTCCATCCTTGATGAAACTGCTCCCATCAGTATAGAGGTCATAGTCAGAGTTGGCTATTTGCTCATCTTTGAGGTCCAGTCTTGTTCCCTCTATGGAGTCTAGTAATGAGTAGCAATCGTGGAGCAGTTTTCCTTGATTCTCGTCAGGGAGTAAGGTAGCTGGGTTGAGGGCAGTAGACTTGGAGAAGGTAACCTGTGGTAGGTTCAATAATAGTACCTGATATTGGGTGAGGTGAGCGTTGCAAATCCATCTGCCAGGAGGAGACCTGAGTAAGGCTTCAGTGGTGTGGTCTCTGATGATTTGGAGGTCCTGGCCTAAGGTCAGCTTCTGCGCCTCCTTGACAAGGAGAGCGGTTGCAGCTATCGCTCTCATGAAAGACGGCCAGCCTGCGGCAACAGGGTCAAGCTGTTTGGAGAGATAAGCAATTGGGAGTTTCCATGGTTCCAGAGTCTGGGTTAGGACTCTTTTGGCTATGCCTTTGAGTTCTGCAATGAAAAGCTGAAAAGGTTTTAAAGGTGGCATCTGACAAGGCAAGGGCAGGGGCTGAGGCAAGCGCCTGTTTAAGTGTTTCAAAAGCCTCTTCCTCCTTTTCAGTCCAAGTTAAATCAGGTTCCTTTCCCCCAGTATATGAATAGAGGGGTCCTGAAAATTCTGCAAACCCTAGAATCCACAGTCCAACCATGCCTAGAAATTCTCATACCTGCCTTTTGGTGATTGGCCTTGGGACTCCAAGGATTGCTTGGATTCTTCCTGAGGATAAGGTGTGTTTTCCTTTCTCTAAATGGTAACCCAAGTAGGTGGCTATCTTGACACAGATTTGGGTTTTTCTCATGGATACCAAGTACCCAAGTTTGCCTAACTCAATGAGAAGGGCTTGAGTGGCAGCAAAGCAGTCATTGGAGGTACGAGCAGCTAGTAGTAGGTCATCTACATATTGGAGCAGTGTTACCTGTGGGTGGCTTTCTCAGAAGTTGAGGAGGTCCTGGCTCAGGGCTTCATCAAAAATGATGGGAGAGTTCTTGAAGCCCTGAGAGAGTCTGGTCCAGGTAAGCTGGCCTGAGAAACCCCCTTCAGGGTCTGTCCACTCAAAGGCAAAGATGGGTTGGCTTTTCGCAGCAAGCGGCAGGGTAAAGAAGGCATCTTTGAGGTCCAGGACTGAGTAGTAAACCTTGTCTGGAGGTAAAAGACTCAGAATGGTATATGGATTAGGCACAGTAGGGTGGATAGACTCAACCCTTTTGTTTACCTCCCACAAATCCTGAACTGGCCTATAATCTTCCATTCCCAGTTTCTTCATGGGCAACAATGGGGTGTTCCAGGGGGACTAACACGGAATTAAAATGCCTGCATCTCTCAGTCTCTTAATATGTTTGGCAATCCCTTCCTTAGCCTTTTGGGGAATTGGGTATTGTCTGACTTGAATGGGAGTAGCAGTGCTGGCCAATTGCACAATGATAGGGGGCTGGTGAGAGGCTAGCCCTCGTGGGTTTGTTTCAGCCCAAACTTCAGGAATCTGTATGGCTAATTTAGTCAAGACATCCTGTGAGTTACTTTCCCCAGTGGGAGGTGACATTTCCTCTTGAAGGAGATATTCCTCAGAAAGGGGTACTGTAACCATGATGGTGGAAGGTTGTTGGTTCCTTAGGCTTAGAGTTGTGCTATTGTCTTGAAAAGTTATAGTTGCTTTCAGCTTTTGCAGCAGGTCTCTGCCAAGCAATGGGTAGGGGCAGTTGGGCATTACGAGGAAGGAGTGAGTGATAGTGCTATTCCCAAGATCAGTGATTCTGGCCTTAGTCCATATGTATGCTTTTGGCTTTCCTGTCACCCCTATAATCTATGTCTTTTGGGAGGAGAGCTTTCCAGAGGCCTGCTTCAGGACCGAATAGGTGGCCCCCGTGTTGACAAGAAAGTCAGTTTGTTTTCCCTCAACTGTCAGGGTTATCATGGGTTCCTGGGGGCCTAAATTGATGGAACCCTGACCCCCCTAATCTTCCTCAGTCTCTAGAAATAAGTGTGCAGGGGTTTCTTGTGCTTGCCATTAGCTTGGGGCAATCTTTCTTCCAGTGTCCCATAGCCTTGCAGAAGACACACTGATTTTTCTTAAGTTGGGGTCTACCTTTAGATGGTTCCTTATTCCCCTGATAGGTGACTAGTGGTCCCTTGTTAGGGTTTGCCAGCAAGATTCAAGACAGTTGCCTAGTTTGCTCCTTAATGGGATCCTTCCGGTTCTGAAAAACTTTCTGAGCTATTTCAAGTAACTCACTTCTATTCTTTCCCTCAAAGCCTTCTAATTTCTGCAATTTCTTTCTGATGTTTGGGGTTGACTGTGAGACGAAGGCCATGTTGACCATTCATCTATTCCTATCTGCATCCAGGTCTAAGGGGGTATAACTTCTGTAGGCCTCTAATAATCTTTCTAAAAAGGCCATGGGAGATTTGTCTTTCCCTTGCATAGTGGCTGCTACTTTTTCTATATTGGTGGGTTTTTAGCAGCGCCCCTTAGACCCCTGAGGAGGTTTCAGTGATAAGTGTGTAACCTCTGCATCCCCTCCCGAGTGTTTGGATCCCATTCTGGGGGTTGTTGAGGCAGTTCATCATCTAAGTTCTCGGGGTCAGCGTCATCCCCGGCCACAGCCTTAATTGCCTCAGCGCGTATCCTCTCCTTCTCCTCTGAGGTGAACAAAGTTTGTAAGATCTATTGACAATAGTCCCAAGTGGGTTGGTGGGTCCGAAATACAAACTCCAATAAATTTATCAGAGCTTGTGGTTGCTCCAAGAAAGGGGGGTTTGTTGTTTCCAATTATATAATCACTAGTTGAAAAAGGGACATAGATCATATGCGTCGGGCCCATAGTGCCGGGCACGGCGGGCACCTCTTGTAATGGGAGCATCGGGACCAAGGTGTCCCGTTCCCGGGCCGGTTGATAAGAGATGCCGTCCCATGTATGTGAAGGACTCAAAATTCTGGCGTTGTCAGCCGGGCCTGGGGCTCTTGCCTGAGGCTCATCTGAGGGTGTCATGGCCTTCCTGCCTGAGGTGTTTCTTGCATAGAGTGGGAGTGTCATTACTTCTAGGAGCGATTCCTCAGGATTCCCTGGGAGGACCGGATATAATTGGGGTTTGGGTGCTTTTCCAGGGGATTCTGGTTGGCTCTCCTTGGTTGCCCCCCGCGGTTGCTCCTTTGGGGCTGCAACCACAATAGTATGGTTTCTTACCTTAGCTTTCATTCCCTTTTGGGGCTTTTCCCTTCCGCATTTCGTTATATAGGGAGGCTTGTCTAATACTATGTCAATCCAAACATCTATATATACCCGTTGATCTGGGTGAGGGACCCTATAAACAACTGAACGCACAGCGAAGAGGAGGCTAGGGTCAAAACTCCCCTCTGAGGGCCATTCCATCCCGAAGGTTGGCCACTCTAGTTCACATAGCACCCTCAGGAAGCCGGGGTCTGCTGGCTTCCCATAATTACAGGACCTTTTGAGAAAATCAGAAAAGTTAGAGAGCAGACATTCAAGGGAGATCGGTTTCCTGGATGGTCCTTGACCCATGGCGTCTCTCCTGAAAGTGAAACAGAGCAGCAAGAGAGGCTGAACATACAAGAACATGAAATCAGAAGACAAACAAGAACAATCACTGAGACTAGTCTCACACCCTCACGAAACACACACACCTTCAAAGTGAAGCACCTAGGCTTCCAAAATCAGAAGTCAGCGTCTTGACTCTGATTAGAAGCAGACAGTGCATGGTGTCCTGCATGTACAGCCTCACCAAATGCTCCAGAGCCAAAGACACAGAGAAACAAATGGATCAATCCACTTACCAAGACCACGTGGCGTGAAGACCCTAAGCCGAATCTGGCCGCAGTCAGAAGATCAAATTTGTAGAGGCGAAAATGGAGGCGCCTCGCCTTGTGCCTGAGGAGGTCGACCCCTCTTAGAGGGGGACCTCAAGGTGATCTTGCTGGAGCCTCCAAATGTTGTAACCCAAGAGATCAACCAAACTCAGACGCCGAGATGGGTTTAATAAAAGGGGTTTATTGAGCTAAGTCCGCAGGCACCTGCAGTATGTCCCACATAGCAGTAACTGTGGCCCCGGAGAGCTAAAATTGCTCCTTTTTATAGGATTTTGTAAGGGGAGAGGGGTGCTATGTGTAAGCAAGCATGTTACAGAAGCAGAATTTTGTGATTAGTTAATTACCTGTTACTCAGTTTCCCAGATATCTCAAAGGTCAAGATGTTTTCAATAGATTATTCCTGGTGCGAGCCCAGGATTACTCAAGGGTTAGTTATTACCCCGGGGTTAGCGATTACTCAGGGGTTAGTTAGTGAAGAATGTTCTTCAGTAGATGAGTAACTGACAACCCCTTTGGTTGTCATGAAGGCCTCTGGGAGTTTAGGTCAATGGCACTGAGTTATAACACTTTTAATTATTTGGGCTATATTCTTGGGGAGCGACAGATAAAACCACAAAAAATCACTATCAGAACAGATCAATTAATACTTTAAATGATTTACAAAAATTACTAGGAGACATTAAGTGGCTGAGACCTGCTTTAGGAATCCCTACTAGTGCTTTGCAAAATCTCTTTGCAACATTAGAAGGAGATGCTGCCCTTGACAGTCTGTGAACTTTGACTTTAAAAGTTCTCAAAGAGCTAGAGTTTATAGAACAAAGAATTTTAGAAGCACAGTTAGATGTTTATGACCCTACTAAGCCAGTGCAGATCTATAGCTTCTATACCTCTCATTCTCCCACCGCCTGCTTAAGACAGGATGCCAAAGTTTTAGAGTGGTTGTTTTTGCCAAAAAATTCAATAAAAAATTAACTACCTACCTAGACAAAATTGCTTACCTTATCTACAAAGGCCGGAGGCCCTTATGACTACTGGCCAGGTTGGAGCCAAGTTCTGTAATCATGCGCCTCCAGCACAAACAGATTCCAAGAGCAATAGAAAACAATGAAAGCTGCAGTTAGCCCTAGCGGGATATCCAGGTCAATTTGACAATCATTATTCCACCACAAAGCTATTCAGTTTTCTTAAGGAACATGCCATTTTACCTTATAACCCAATTTCTAACATTCCTGTAGAAGGACCTACAATTTTTACAGATGCCACCAGCAAAGGCTATGCTGGCTATTGAACTAAGAATCAAACAAATGTTCAAAAATCACCGTGGGATTCAGTACAAAAGTCAGAATTGTGGGTTATTTGTTTAGTTTTACAAGATTATGCCCAGATACTTGTTAATATTGTCTCTAACTCTCAATATGCAGTACTGACCACACAGTTAATTTCACAAGTGTCTCTTCCTTTAGTGCCCTCTTCCTCCTTAGAAAAGTTATATTCTATGTTGTTCCAATGTATTATCCAAAGACAGATGCCAGTGTTTATTACTCATATTTGATCTCATTCAGACTTGCCAGGTCCCCTAAGCCAGGGGAATCAACATATTGATAAGTTATTTATTGGCTCTGTTCAACAGGCTGCTGAAGAGCACGCTTTACATCACACTAATGCTTCAGGGCTCAGAAAACGATATAATTTAACCTATAAACAAGCAAAACAAATTCTTTGCAACTGTGATATTTGTGCTTCTTACAATTTATATGCTCTACCTGCCGGAGTGAATCCTTGAGGTGGAGACATCAATCGAATTTGGCAAATAGATGTTATCCAATACACGCCTTTTGGGAAGTTAAAATTCGTCCATCATACCATTGACACTTATTCACATTTCCATTGGGCATCTGCTATGTTTAATGAAAAAACTGACTTGATTATTTCTCATTTATTAATCTTTTTTGCAGTCATGGGGAAACCAAAACACATTAAAATGGATAATGGCCCAACTTATTGTTCTAAAAAATTCGCTGACTTTTTGAAGAATATACAAAATTTCACATAGTACAGGTATCCCTTTTAATAGTTAAGGACAAGCCATCATCAAATGTGCAAATCGCACTCTAAGATCTTATTTACAAAAACAAAAAGGGAAAATACGAGGTATGAGACCCAAAGATAGTCTCCCTAAATTATTATATACTCTCAGTTTTTTTAATTATTGGGGTCAAATTGGCATGACTGCGGCAGAAAAACATTTTGCAGAGGAGCAAAAAATGCTCACAGATAAAGGCTTGGCTCGCCCTATCTGGTACAAGATACTAGATGGAGCCTGGAGAGAGGGAGAACTTCTGCATTTGGGGCAAGGATTTGCTTATGTTTCCACAGGAGAAGCGTGTGAGTAGCCACCCACCCACTGGCTAAAGTGGAGATAATGAGCAACTCTCAGCCCGTGGACGACATGCTGTTCACGTCGAGCCATCGGATTGATTATAGCTGCCATTCTTAGACTTGCTGCTGTAACTGCTAACGCTACTGTTGCTGGAGTGGCTTTACATCAGGGCATCCAAACTGCAGAGAACTGGCATTGGGATTCACATTTAATGTGGCAACAACAAGAATTGGACTGTCAAATAGCAATGGACATTCAAAACAAAACAAACTGTTGAGTAGTTGGGAGATCAGATTTCTGTGCTATCCACAAGATCTATGTTAAAATGTGACTGGAACTCTTCCCATATTTGTGTCACTCCTTTGCCTTACAATGTATCAGAGGGTTGGGAAAAAATTAAGAAAACATTAATAGGTCATGCTAATCTGACTAATGAAATTCTAGCTCTGGAGAAAAAAATTGAAAATACTTATAGCAACAACTTGGCATCTCTCACGGGAGGTGATATTTTAGAAAGCTTGGCTGATGAAATAGCAAATTTAAATCCCTTTGGACAAACTAAAAATCTTATAGGCACTACTCTCAGTAATACCATTGTTTTGCTTATAATTTTGTTTATTGCTTTTCTAGTCTTCCGCCGATGGTCCCAGCAGCAAGTAGATAACAACAATCAAAATATGTTGTCAACTTTACAGCATGTAACATCTCAAATAAAATAAAAAGGGGGGAAATGTACATTATATGTGAGTTTATTCTGCACATGGATGAACTCATACAAGGGTTAACAAGGATATTGTGCACACAGATGCCTTGGAGTGCTGCTCAATCCTTAAGAACAATTCAGAGCAAAATCCTGCACACAGGCACACTCCTCCTTGCCTGGAAACAGGAAGGATGAGATATTCTTAAGATCAGCACTGACCTTTGAGCAGTGGAAATAGATTAGTTATCTTGATAGGAACTGGGACCACGGCAACCTCTTTGGCTATAAAAATAAACATCTGCATGACTTTGGGGCTACTGCAATCTTGTCTGTCTTTGTGTGTGTTTGTGTCTTTTGTTCATTTCACAGACCCTCACTGCAATGCTTCTTGAACGTGTAGAGACTTAGTTTGTGCCCTAATATGTGGTCTTTCTTTGAGAATGTCCCATGGGCACTTGAGAAGAATGGGAATTCTGCAGTTTTGGGATGTAATTCTCTGTAGATATCTGTGAAAACCATTTGATCTAGAGCTTCATTTAGAGTCTGTGCTTCCCTGTTAATTTTTTGTCTAGAAGATCTATCCAGTGATGTCAGTGGGGTATTGAAGTCCCCTGCTATGATTGTATTGCTGTTGATTTCTCCTTTGAAGTCCTCCAGATTTTTAATATATGTTGGTGCTCCTATATTGGGTGCATATATATTTACCAGGGTTATATCTTCCTGTTGGATAGATCCTTTCAATATTATGTAGCGGCCTACTTTGTCTCTAGTTATGGTCTTCATTTTGAAATCTACTTCATCAAATATGAGTATTGCTACCCAGCTTTTTTTTGCTTTCTGTTTGCTTCAAAGATTTTTTTTCCATCCCTTCACTTTCAACCTATGTGAGTCTTTTGTTGTGAGGTGAGTCTCTTGTAAACAACATATATGTGAGTCATGCTTTCTTATCCAGTCAGCTATTCTGTGTCTTTTTATTGGAGCATTCAAACCATTCACATTTAAGGTGATAATTGATATGTACTTATTTATTGCCATTTTTGTTTAGTGTGCTTCTATTTTTCTTCCAATTTCTTCCAGTAATTACAGCAGTCCTTTTAGCATATCTTGCATTGCTGGTTTGGTGTTAATATATTCCCTTAGTCTTTTTTCGTCTGGGAAGCTATTTATTTGACCTTCTATTTTGAATGATAGCCTTGCTGGATAGAGTAGTCTTGGATTCAGATCCTTGTTTTTCATGACCTTGATTACTTCATGCCACTCCCTTCTGGTCTGTAGTGTTTCTGTTGAGAAGTCAGCTGATAGCCCATGGAGTTTCCTTTGTAGGTAACCTGTTCCTTATCTCTTGCTGCCTTTAGGATTCTCTCTTGGTCTTTAATTTTGGGCATTTTAATTACTATGTGTCTTGGTGCGTGCCTGTTTTGGTTCTTCTTGGCTTCTTGAACTTGAAGGCCTTCTTTCTTCACCAAGTTAGGAAAGTTTTCTGTTACTATTTCTTTAAATATATTCTCTAATCATTGCCCATTTTCTTCCTCTTTGGGGACTCCTATAATGTGAATGTTATTATGTTTCCAGTTGTCCCAAAGTTCTCTTAAGCTGTCTTCCTGTTTTTCAATTGTTTTTTTTTTCCTTTTGGTTTTCTGATTGGTTGATTTTTTCTATCCTGTCTTCCAATTCACTGATCCAACCCTCAGCTTCCTCTACTCTGGTGGTTAGTCCTTTCAATGTGTTCTTAATTTCTGCTATGTCATTCTTCATTTCCACTTGGTTGGTTTTCAGTGTTTCTATATCTTTACTCATGGTGCTGATGTTCTTACTCATGCTGTTGAGCTTCCTCAAGATCTTGGCTCTGAACTCTACCTCTGATAACTTCCTTACCTGCATTTAATTTATCTCATGTTTGATAGAGTTCTCTTGTTCTTTCATTTGGGATTTGTTTCTTTGTTTCACTATTTTGTCTATCTCAGTGGGTTTTGGAGCCTGCCAAATTTTCCATGTGAATGTTGGTGTTCTGCTGTTTGTGACTCCCTCTACTGGGTTTGGATGAGCCTAGGTGGGCCCACATTAAACAGCACTGTGAAGTCTTACTTTTCTGGGTAGATTTGCAAGCCCAGGAAAGGTTCAGTTATCCTCTAGCTTTTTCCTGGTGGCTAGTAGTCTCAGTTACTCAGTGCCTTGGAATGTATTTCTTTTGTTCTGCATAAGAGGATTTCCAGAGGGTGGGATAGATGCTGGTTGTTAATGAGCCTCAGTTTGCATGACTTTGCCTTACCTGGGAAAGGCTGAATCTCTGAGGGGATGGGCCTGCTGCTTTTCCCCAGAGCTCAGGGAAGGAGCACACTGGCCGCCATCCTTTGTGGCTGCAATTCAGCAAAAACTCTGAGTGTCCTCCAAATCCCAGTTGTCCCCACAGAGTTCCAGCCCAGTCTGCCCTCCCTCTGCCATAGCCTCCAGGTGAGTGGCTGTGGCTATTTTAGCACTCTGTCCTGGCTCTCTGCACTGTGCAGTGGGCTTGATCTTTATTCCCCAAGGGTGCTGCTCACAGCTAAGACTGCTGCTGTCTGTGGGCTCCCAGCCCACCACTCTTTCATGCCTCTGCAGATCCTACCAGTGTCCTTAGGTATATGGTCCTGTCCTGATGCTTTTGTGTTACTTTTTTCTAAGGATTTATCTTTATTTTAGTTGTAATTCCCATTGGCTCCAGGGAGATCATGTGCGTAGCTTCTATTCACTCTGCCTCCATTTTCACATCCTCTATGCCTATCTTGTGTGCAGCTGGGTCGCACAGGCCTCTCTGGTGCCCCTGCACCCTGCAGGTCCCACGGGTAACTGGATGGCACAGTCCCTGCTGGGTCCCACAGGCCTCTCTGGTGCCCCGTACCCTGCAGTTCTCGCAGGTGGGCATCTGGATCTCACCAGTCTCTCTGCTCTTGTGGCTACTGGACCACACAGGCCTCTGTGGAACCCCAGTTCCCACTGCTGGTGACTAGGGAGTACTGCTGCCCTGTGGGACTTAACTCCTGCTCAGCATTTGCTGTAGTTTGTGGGGATGGGTCTCAGCTGGTGGTCTGTGCTTCTGTTGCCTGGGGATGAATGTCTGCTCCCCACCCTCTCTTGACTCTGATCAGGCTGCTACTATGGATAATGGTGCTGGGCTCCAGGCTGTCTGTGGCTTCTGCGACTGGCTCCTTGGGAGCTCCACTACTACTGTGCACTGGTCTGTGTTGACACAGATTGTGCACTGATCCAATAGTGCCAGGTGTGCTGGTGGCCTCAGGCTGCTGGGCCCTAGCTGCTTCCACTGCCTCCTCCCAGGGAAGACCCAGGATCTTTCAAATTGGTGGGATATCTCCCTGGCGCAGGGAGAAGTGCCCTGAAGAGCTGCTTATTGCAGTAGCTGGCTGCTCCCATCCACAGCACAGAAACCTTCTGCTCTGTGGTTCTGCACTGTTTGGGTTTGGTTGTCCACCTTCACATCCACTCACACTCTCTTACATACTCACTCTCCCTCCAGTCCTGCCCACCATCATCTTCTCTCTTTCATTTCTGGTGTTAATTTAAATCAGGTAGACTCATTCCACATAAGTTTTCCAGAGTCATTAATTTATTTTAGGTGGGAGAAGGACCAGCTCCCCCACCCCCCAGCTACTGAAATCTATGTGCAAGTCCCCCTTCCTTGGATGACAAGTTCATCCTAGGGTCATAAACCTGGGCCAGGAGCAGAGACAGCCCATCCAATCTCCTGGGATTAAAGGTTGAAAGTTACTTACACAGGCAGAGCTGAAATTGGGTGTCTTATAAATAGCACTTGTGAGGGCCACCTCGTTACCCAGGACAGTGGCTGCTTTTCTACACTTCAAGAAAAATGAACACTCTGCTTCTCCTGCTAAGGTATCTTTTTTACTACCAATTGGGGAATTGTAGTTGTTAAAGTCAAAGTGGAATTCATCAGCACTAAATGGGGAAAATTGTAAAAAAGATTAAAACATACAATGTGGAAAGGAAAAGGTCAGAGGAAGATTAATAGCAAAGAAAATGAGGGCATGCAGGATTCCATCCTCAGTCCCCATCAAGTGCCCTGCAGTTAGCCTTTTAACTAAATTTGAATCCTCCTGGGAGAGAGCCACTAGCTCCCCCTAACCTCCCATAGGTCAGGCACACCATGTTCACTCCCCTCCTCCTGGCCCTGATGAATGTACTTTGGTTATGTTATAGGGGTGTGCACCTTTCCTGTGAGGCTGAAACATGCAACCTGGCAGACAAGGGAGGAGGTATAAGCAGGACTGATGTCCATGGGCAGCAAGAACACATTACCAATTAAATAATGCAGTGCTTTCAACCCCATTGAGAAAGACATCTGTCCTGAGCTCACAGGCTAACAGCAGACTTAGCAGGAAGCCTCTGGGGCAAACACAGCCTCCAACGTGCACCCTATCACCCATTTCAACAGCTCCAGAATATACAGCTTGTAAAGGCAGGAGCCTGGTAAAATGTGGGTAGTTCTGAGTTATCCCCTCCTCCCTGATGGCTAGAAGTGTCACCAGCATAGGGCCCAGAGTGACTGTGCAAGAAGTAGACATAGTATAGAGCAAAATGAGATGTGATTATTAAACCAGTGTTTGTGAGGTTGATTACTGATGGCTTAGTGGGACTCAGATAGTGCAGAGGTAATGTACAAGGAAAGACTGAACTGACACATACAAACAGTGGTTGTTGATTTGCGGTGTGCAAGCACTGTCAAATGGCTCACAGTGGTTGTGCAGGATGGGGAGCTGGACGAAGCAGAATGGTGAAACATGGCTAGGAACCTATCCTAGTAAGTGTTCAGTGTCTCTTGCACTGGGAGTGTGCAATAGGACAGTGTTGAACAGCAAATGGTGGCTGTGAACAGCAAGTTTGAACGTGAGCATGGGAAGAGCAATTGTTAAATGCCACAGAGGGTGTGCTGGAGTAAATGTTGGACAGAGCGAAATGCACAAACATAGACTGGTTGTTGAAGTGCACATTGTGAGTGGGTAAAAGGTGACTGCCAATGTGCAAAGTGTGAGGTTGAATGGAGAATGAGAGTGGCTTTTGAATTACACAGAGTGCGCAGTGATTAAATGGCAGAGGGTGTGCAAATAGTGAGTTGGTTGGTATAGAATGAATGTGCAAAGGGCGGCTGCAGAATTAACCAGTGAGAGTGTTTTGTCAGTGTGCCAAAACAGTGGTTGCAAAACACTCAGGGAAGTGTGCAGAAGGACTGTCAAATGGAAGTGTGTGGGGGCAGGTAAGTACACTAAGGGGGGAGGGTCATTAAATTGCCCACAGTACCTGTGCAAGGAGATAGTGTTGAATATGTGAGCCTTTTAAGAAGTGGGTGCTGGAGGGAGCAGTGACTGCTAAATCCCAGTGAACAAACACAGAGTGATTACATTGGTCGCATTTATGTGCTAACATAGCAAGGCCATAGACTCACTTGGTCAAACACCCGTGTGGATATTGCTGTGAAAGGTTTTTAGATGAGATTCATATTTAACTGAGAAGACAGAACAAAGCAGATGACTTGCCATAATGTGGGCGGGCCTTGTCCAATCAGTTGAGGCCTTAAGAGCAAGGCCCAAGGTATATGAAGAAATAATTTCGCCTCCAGATTGCAACACAGAAACTTTGCCTGAGTCCTGCCTTTGGACCCAAGAGTACAGTGTCAACTCTTCTCTGGGGCTCCAGCCTTCCCTGCTGACTAATACTCACAAGCCCCATCTCTCTCCCATACAACCTGGTTCCCTGGTGAACACTCATACCATGATTAGGTGGTACAGAGGTGTGCAGGGAGTGGACACTGGATGGTACAGATAAGCGTGCAGAGGTTAAAATATATAACAGTGTGTAATAATTGATTTGCTTGGCACAGAAGAGATATATAAGGATTGGGAGTTGGATGGGAAGTGAGTGTGCAGAGTAGTTGTTTAATCAGTTTGCATTGACTCTGAATGGCAAACATGTGTGCAACAAGTAGGTGGATGGTGCAGAACGGATGTGCAAGGTGTGGAAGAGGCCTGGGCTCCAACTGCCCTGCAGGTAGACCCTAATCAGGGCCTTCTCACTGCTGGTTGGGAACAAAGAAGTGGCCCTGGAGGCTCTGAAAGGGAAGGCCTAGCTGCAGCAAGCAGGAAGGAAACAACACATGAGTGTTCACACCTGCCACTTACTGCCAGCCGGACCTGAGTGTCTCCTGAATACGATGCTTGTTATACCTGGGGGCCTAGGAGCCAGTGAAGGAAAGTAGGGTGCTATTTCAACAGTGGTTGGAATGTGGGATAGAGAAACACAGGCCCTGCAGCATGGAGGTGCCTTGGGCCAATGTCTCTATCCCACCCAAAGGGGCTTGCTCAGAGGGAGAGGTGTGGACTTGGGTGGTGTGGTACTACTGCAGAGTGGTCCTAAAAGACAAATCATTGCCCTGTACTGCCATAAAAGGGAGGCCTGTCAGCTTGGTGCTGGCCTTTGCTGAGGGAAGGCTAGAGACACCAAGAAAACCCAGCCACATGCTGGTCACACTCCAGATTCCTTGCCACAGGTCTAAATTACCAACTTTCCACCCACCCCCAGTGGATCTGAGACCCCAGTCTTGCTGGGCCTCATAAGAACAAGGAACCTGGACCCTCTGGACAGGTACTGAAGTCCTGGGATACCAGGACGGTACCAGACCCTTAAGAGCAGGAACCATATCTGGGAGGCCAAGGCAACAAGGCTCAGCAGGAAGGCAACATGTCCTAGGCCACACAGGAGGATGGAGCTTTATTTCTAGAAGGAACCTTGGAGTAGGGCACTGCCTTCCATACAAGTGCCTCAAGGGTCACAGCCCACACTAAAGGGACTCTGTGGCGGCCACGACTTCCTCCAGATGCTGCAGGAGATCCTCTGGCCGCTGTGAAAACATGCTGGTGTCTACTCTCTGGAAGTCGGGGTTGACCACCACAGATGCCAGCACCTCAGCAATCCGGCCAATGTCAAAAATGGTCTGCTGGGGCCCCAGCCCAGAGCCCTCAATGCGCTCCACTTCACCAGGGCCTATGTCCTTCACTAGGAGGAGCCTCCTTTTGGCAATGACCTCGAGGAAGTGGTAAAATTCTTCGAAATTGATCCCAGAGCAGGACCTCATGATGATCTGGGGCAGAGAGGAATGAACAGTGAGCTACTGCTCACCTTGCACCTACAGGCAGGTTTCTGATGACTGTGGAAAGAGTCCCACCTATAAAGGATCCCAAGCCATGGACCAGTTTTTGAGGATGGAGACAGATACCTAGGGGCCAGCAAGTGATGGTTGGGTCTGAGCTCTGCAGCCTAGAAGTTGCTGTGATCTGCCTCAGCCCCAGATTGACCCTCTCATAGGAAGGCCAGGTACCCACCCCTCCCCCTACTGTAGCCCCGTCCCTAGTGAGCTACCCTCGACCCCCCATGGCCCTGGCCTCTCCCCGTCCCCACTCCTGTCCAGGCCAGACACTCCACCTGGCAGTGGTGATGCCAATCAGGCATGGTGTTCCTCCACTCGCTGATCTCCTTCTGCACAGTACAGAGCTCCTGCTGCAGGAAATGCCACATGTTGGCCAGGTTACAGCCATTGACCCAGTTATGATTGATGGAGATAGTGTCCTCCTGGAAGAGGCAGGTTACAGGCTGTTTTCACAATCCCACAGGGGACACTGTCCCCTCCCACATCCTGAGGTCCTCCCAGCCCTCCTCAGCTGGGAAGAACTCTCCCTCCTGTATCCTAGTGGATGCCAGAAGGAAAAAGGGAACCATCTGGGATTATCTGAGTCCATAGCTAATCCAGAGTAGGGTTCCGCAGGGGCCCTGGATAACCCCACTGTGTGAGGACTAGGAAAGTTATATGGGAGGGAGGAACAGGGTCTGGAAATCCTCAGCAGTGCTGTGTGGAGTCAACAAACCCATACATGGTACCATCTTCACTGTGGCCTGCCCTGTCACACACCCAGACTCTCCCAAAGGAACTGTGTATTTGGGAGGAGTGGCATAGCCCTCTCTCTTCAGGAAGCATCAAGAAAGGTGACAATGGCAGTCTGAAGGGCACAGTCAAAAGGGGGTCAGGGCCAGCCTGGTAAAACTCCATGGCGTGTCTCCCTACCTGCCTGGGCTACCTCTTGGGCACTTGGGGCAGGGTGTGTGCACCCTACCAGGTTGTGGACTTGGTGGTGCCATCCGCTGGGCACAAACACCATCTCGCCTGCTTCCTGCATGACCTCCAGTGGTGGGCTGCAGTGCTCATGCACAGGGTGCAGGTGGCTATCCAGGAATGACGGGGCGGTCACATCATATGGTAGGCCACCATGGCAATCCCGCAGGGCTTCTTCTTGCCCTGGTGGGAAGAAGAACCACTTTTTCCTCCCGCAGATGTTGACAGACCAGCTGAAGGAGCGGAAAATGTCGGCATGGAATGGTGACCTGCAAAAAGTCCCTATTGTTGCCTCATGGCCTGGGTGTAGGCTTTAGTTCTTCCAAAAAGACTGGCCACATTCAGAGGCCCGAGATCCCCAGCTCTCACACCTGTCTGTGAGCCACAGGGGTAAGCCAGAACTTCCCCACTTCAGAACATCCAGTAGGAGGGGCACAGCCATGAAGGAAAGAGGGAACTGGGCTTGGAAATGCCAGACTTGGCAAAGGGGAATCTCTCAGAAGCTCTGAGAGAGAGCCAACATGGTTCAGGAGAGTGACCAGGGACAAGGTGCAGGGCAGTGGGTGGGAACAGACACACAGTTACCAGCTGCCAGTGGGCCCCATGTAGATGAAACGGTAGTCGTCCACATCCAGGGTGTCCCAGTACTCGTTGAGCCAGTCAGATGAGAAGTACACAGGCAGGGTGAATAAACCCTCGGCAGAGGAGTCCCTTCAGAGAGCAAGCGGCATGAGGATGTTGCCATGTTCTCAAGCCCACTGTAGTCACTGATGTGAGGGACCCTAAGCTGCCTTCCAGAGCCAGAACCAACTGCCAGGCTGAGTGGGGCCACCTCAGATGACCCAGCCCTAGTCTGGCCACCATATAACCACAGCTCCCAGTGACCTGGCTGAGCTTACCCAAATAACTGAACCAGAATGGTTAAGTAGATGAGATGGCAATGGGATGCTGTGACAGGGCCTAGGAAACCCATAGAGGTAGCAACCCAGGTGCTCTGGACCCTCAAGCTAAGTTCTAAGATTTTAGACTGTGGCTGAGTTGGATTTTAAATATATCATTTGAATCACAGTTTTTCATGCAATACCTGGGATATACTTATACCAAACAAACAAACAAAAACCACAGTGCATAAGTGTTGGGGCCTATGAGTCCCTGAGGGCCAGGACCAGTGTCTGGTCACATCTTAACCACTGTCTGCACAGAAAGCTCCATGCCCAGTACAAAGAGTTGTAGCAGGAGCGCCGAGGACATGCTGTGGGTGCTATAGGTGGAGGCTGGTGCTGGTGTGTCTCATGTATTCTACATTGGTCTTAAAATCACACAAACCTGAGTTCTAGTCTCATTTTATCTTTCTGAGCCTTAGTTTCCACACCAGCAAAACAAGAATTCAATTTATGCACTCATTTATGCAACATTAACTGAATACCTAAGTGGGAAGTCTGATAAGTATTTCTGCTGGTGAAAAGCACACTTCTGGGTGGATAAAAGAGACACAAAACCAGAGGACCACCTCAGAAAGTGGTCACAGCAGTGAAAGTGAGGTGTTTTCAGAGCAGCATTGTTTGAGCTCCCCTGGTGGAAGTATATAGGAGGGAACAAATAAAGTCATCTTTAAAGAGTTGGTGTTGCTCAGCAGTGTTGGACATTCTAAGCAGGTGGAATAGTACTGTTGGAAAGAGCATTTGGACTTTGGCGGCCTAGCAGTGGGATGCAGAACTCGAGGCAGGTGGTCAGTCAGGACACTGGCAGCACAACAGGCTGAACCTGGAGAATGGGGGCTGGAAAGGGAGGCTGGTTCCAGGGGGCATCTGAGCAGAGGAATGAAGGCTGGGTGCTGCCAGTTAGATAGAGCCTTCAGTTCTGAGGAAATGTGATAAAGATGTAAGAACCGCCCTGGCTGGTTTGGCTCAGCGGTTAGAGCCTCAGCCTGCGGTCCAGAGAGAACCAGGTTCGGTTCCCGCTAAGGGCACGTACCTCAGTTGCAGTTTGTCCCTGGCCCTGGTTGGGTCGTGAGGGTGGCAACGACTCGATGTGTCCCTTTCACGTCGATGTTTCTCTCTCTCTCTCTCCCTCCCACTCTATCTGAACGAAATGTCAAAAAAAAAAAAAAAAAAAAAGATATAATAACCAGAGCCCACCAAAACCTCCACCAGTCCCATGTTCCCCACAGGAGCCAATTGTGTGCATACCATGAGATGGCTACACTGTGCTAAAAGAGCCAAATTCTTTATAGGAACTAAAATTCCTAACTGGGGAAAAAAGGAGATGCCCCATGTGCAGCCAGGGCTCACTCAGGTCTGGAAAAAGCAGTGCCACGGCCAGTGCACCACACCTTTACCTGCACAGGTGCCAGTCTTTGAGGTACAGACATCCCTGTGGAGAGGAGTAGTCTCCCTGGATGAATTCTTTCCAGTAGCTGATGTAATCTCTGAAGAGCATGTGTTCTTTAGGGTTCGAATTGTATTCCTGGACCCCGCAGTTTGCAACAGGTACAACTACATCTCCTGGAAAGGGAGAGTCGGACACAGACTGTTCTGAGTCCTCCATCTTGTCCATTTTCTCTGACCCTGTCCACCCTCCAACTCACTGCTACGTCTCCGCATGAATTCTTTTGGGAGCCCACTCATGCCGTCTCCCCCCCAAGCTCTCAGGGGTTGCCCTCTTCGCGCCCTCTCTAGTATTACCTAAGGGAATTCGGCAGCATGAGAATCAGAGGACCCTGCCCTAGTCCTGTGCTCGCGCTCGCCCTCAGTCCTTACCATAATTCTGAAGCAGATAATCGAAGTCAGGCTTCCCACCGGGTGTCACCCAGTGCCTCCTGCTACCCCAGCTCTCGGTGAAGGCGCTGGAGAAAACACAGGGCACATTGGGGAGCAAGTAACCCTTGAAGAAGTCCGTGTAGGAAAAGGAGTCCGGCCTCTCGATAAAGTCCACACGGCCCGGAGTCCCGCAGACACTGCTGGGGAGACGCCCCCGGAGGCCTCGGAAATAGCTCTCTGCGAACACGCGCGTCTCCCTATCCATGTCCGGCCAGGCTCCGCACCCAAGGGGTACGGGGGCTAGCCAGGGCTGGGGTGATGCTCGGGAGTGGACAAAGGGTTCTGCCGCGGGATGGAGAAGCTTTGGGGGAGGGAGAAAGGGGGAATCTACCCAGAGTGGAGGTTCTGCCGGGCGCGGGGAGACTTCCACGGATGGAGAGTGCTAGTGCCGCTGCCCGGCTTAGGACGGGATCCGGAAACCGGTCTTGAGGCTCCCGCTGCCTTGCATTTTAACCAGGGAGGTGAAAAGGAAGTACTTCTTGAAACTACTTCCGGAACTGACACCATGGGCACCCAAGCGCCAGCGGAACGAAATCGTGAGCAATACTTAAGCGCGGTTCGCCAGACTCTGCCCAGCGGAACCAGTATCCGGGGGTAGAGTTCCTGCCGGAACCGTACCACGGAGTGTCCGGCCCTGCGCCCGTGAGCACCACAAGCGGCGACCCTCACCGGGCTCAAGTGCAGGCTGGCGCCGGAGCGGCGCTCAAAACAACTCACCCAGTTCCTGGTCCACACAGCGATTGAGATTGTCGAACAACGCCTACGCCGAGTTTCGTCATCTTTGTGCCTCAAGACTCAGGAATGCGTCTTCCCTAGTCTGCATCTGGGCCTGTGCGGCTGTGAGGACCCCTCCTCTTTTTAGTGTTCCAAGGACTACCGTAGGTGGTGGGTTGTGGATTGTGGGCTGCGCTGAGAAGGGGGCAGAAGGGCCAAAGGTGGGGTACTGGGGATGGTAAGGACTAGGGTATAGTGGGGGACCTGGAGAGGAATGTGGGGGCCTGGGTAGATTGTGGGAATCAGGAGGAGATAATAGGGGCTTATGGTGATGGTGGAAACCTGGACGGAAATAATGGAGGGCCAAGGGAGATAATGGATCCTGGAGGGGATCATGGGAGCTTGGAGGATGTTGAGGACCTGGAGGGATTGTTGGGGAATAGAAAGACCTGAAATGAGGGTGTGGGGATCAAAGGTGGGGACTTGAGATTGCATACACCGCAGATCTAAAATGAAGGGACATGAGTGGAAACTTGGTGGGGGTGATAATGCCAACGTCTCCGCATATCAGAGAAATCAGCGTGGTACCCTCACAAACTTACCCACATCAGCATGGAAACAAAGAAACCAAACTCATTACTGTGTGAATTTGGTAGATTACATACATGTATGTGGTGTATCAGCAAGAGAGAACAGTTGGACAGAACTTCACACGTCTCCCACACATCTTATCTCCTAGAGGGAAAGATAGATTTGGCTGTGTAGTCTGCACCTAGGGAGAGACTCGTGATCCAGTCCTGTAGCTTTGGTTTACACTTCAGTCAGTATGAAGCTTCCCCAAGAGAACAGGGAGCACCAGAAGTGGGGAAAGGCAGAAGAGGGGAGGACTAGGAGGAAAGAGAGTTTTGGGGAATCTGAAGTCTTGGTGGAGGGGGAATCTAAAGTAGGAGCAAAGAGCACCACTGAGATGGGGGGGGGGGGGGCGGCTAGAAATTGTGTGTGGCAAGTGGAGCAGTGGGAGGTGTTTTGTGATTTGTGTCCCATCTGCTTCCTTTGCCAGTGTGGCATTTTTTCATTGGGCTAGTGTAGAGCAGACAGTGAGAACACAAGGGGAAGGCAAAATGGAAAAAAAGTGTCACCCATAATCCCATCCAGAGATGAACATGTTTTCCTTTTTGATGTAGAGCTATCCTTCCAGGCATGTATTCATTCATTTATTCATTTCCTTCATATTCTCTCCCTACCTCCTTCCGTGTACATTTACACAGCTGTGGAATATGGGGGCAGCAGGGAAAAGTGTGGGAAGCAGAAGTATTCATAAGTATATAAAGCTTTGGGAAATATAGGTCAAAGTTTGCCCCATGGGAGAAATATGAAATTCAGGTGGGTATTGCCTGGGGGGAATCCAGCTCCTGAAAGTGTATGATTAAGAGTAAATTTCCTAAGAAAAAGGAGGCTTTGGGCCAGCAGGTCCACATGCTCCCTGAGGTTGTCACTCAAGGTAGAAGATAGGGCCTTTCTTGAGCACTGGCTGTTCCTGGCATTTGTATTGTATTTCCCCTAGTCCACACGGTGACCATCTGGCGCTGGCAGTGTCACCACTACTGTACTTACACACAAGGTGACAGAACTAGTGAAAGCAGGTATGTGTGGCTTCAAGGCCACTAGACCGCCACCTTGGCATCACTAGGAACTGGTGAGAAATGTATATGCTTGGGCCTCACTCAGACCTACTGCTGTCACATTCTGGGGACCAGCACTTCCCAGTGACACACCCTTCAGAGGGCCATAGAGAAAACAGCAGGAGGAAGTTTAAAAGTAAGCACTTTGAGCTCTGGCTGGTTTGGTTCAGCGGTTAGAGCGTCACTCACAGACCAAAGGGTCATGGGTTTGATTAGGGTCAGGGGCACGTACCTCGGTTGTGGTTTGGTCCCTGGCCCTGGTCATAAGGGAGGCAACCAACCCAGTCAGTATTTCTCTCTCTCTCTCTCCTACTCTATCTGAAGATTATTTTTAAAAAAAGTAAATACTTTGGTACTGACCAGTTCGCTCAGTGGTTAGAGCATTGACCCTTAGACCAAAGGGTCATGGGTTCAATTTCCAGTCAAGGGCACGTACATAGGCAGCCCCGGTCTGGAACATGCAGGAGGCAACCAATCAGTGTGTCTCTCTGACATCTATGTTTCTGTCTCCCTCCCTCCTTTCCACTCTATGTGGAAATCAATAGAAAAATATCCTTCGGGGAGGATTAAAAAAAAAAAAAGTAAGCACTTTGTAGGAAATGCAGTGGGAATTATATAAAATCTTATTTGTCTGCTCTGAGGAGCTAGAAAGATGGGGCACGCCCTGCGAAGACACCATGTTGTCGGAAAAGGCTGGCCATGGCAACTAGAGACACTACTCCCACTGTTCTGACTCTAAGCCTTCTTGTGGTTGAGTTATTGGAAGGTGTGTAGAATGTTACTGGTTCTGTTACTCTGGAAATTCACTAAAAATAGGTGTTTACTTGATACTGAGTCTCACTGCAGGCACAGGTCTAATGCAAGGGCTGAAAGAAATATACTAATTACTGTGCATCGTAAGTGTGGTCCAGTGACCCAGAGCATCACTTTGGCAGTGAGCTCCACACAATCTTGGGGAGCCTTGCCATGACCTTCCCTCCCCTTTTCAGCTCTATTTTCAGGGTCCACACAGATCTGTAATTCTTTCCCTAGAAGATGTAGGTTCTAGGTTACAGCGAGGACCAAGTGAGGACTCCAGAACTTAGTATAGATCCGACCTGGGTAAGCACATGGAAGGAGGAAAGCAATCTACAGTGGACAGTTGATGTTTCCACATGGCATGACTTGCTGTTTACTCAGCAGGTATTTTCTGGGTGCCTAAAGGTGCTGGCATTGTGCACAAGGAACTCTCCACATGATATTTGCTTCTCCAGTATGTAGACCCAGTTGTCCTCATGTGAGCACATTCATAGGCTCCTAGGAATTGTAGTAAGTGCAGTGGTTGATGAGGGCTCCATTTCAGGGGGACATGATGTCATTGGGCAGAGGCCATTCAGAATCCTGGAGCAGCAGATGGGGGTTCTGAGGCTAGAACAGAGTGGAACACAGGTAGGAGGGTCTGAACAATAAGGCTGCAGCTCAGCAGAGCCTGTTGGGCTGGGGAGGGGAGAGTGGACTTTACTCAAAGTACGTGGGGAAAGGTTTTGGCAGAAGAGTGGCATTTTCTTTCTTTTTTTTTTTTTTAAACTTTCTTTATTTGACTTATTCCACTTAACATAATGCCCTCATGGTCCATCTATTTTGTCACAAAGAGCAGGGTTTCCTTCTTTATGGCTCAACTACTATTATGAATACGTATCTAGAAGTAAGTTAGCAGGAATTATGTCATGTTTTCTAATCTTGTGTTATGACTGTCACATTGGCTACTGGATGGAGAATGTGTGGTGGCGGCAGAGTGAAACAAGGAGGGAAGTTGAGAGATTGTCCAAAGGAATAGTGACAGCCTTGCCTGGTGCTGTGGCAGATGAGGTCACAGCTGCCAGGACTTACTGACAGATTGTTGGAAGGGATGAGGATGTGGGGAAGGGGTATACAGGAGAACTCCTCACCTGAAGTTCCATCATTGAGGTGGAGAAGAGATGGAGATGCCTATTAGATAGTCAAGTGGGGATGCTCAGGTTACTCTAATGTCCATGGTGGGAAAGGCTGGGTTGGAGGTAAAGTTTGGGAGGCAGCAGTTCAAAGGTAGCATACAATGACATGGAACTGAGTTGGATCACTGAGGAGCAGAGTGTTGTGTTGATTAAGACAGTCAGGGCTGTCACCTGGGCATTCCAGCATTCAGGGAGGAGAGGATGAGCCAAGCACTTGGAAAAGTGGAGGTGGGAGCCTAGGGAACTAGGCTGTGATGTCTCACTGGAGGAGTAACCTTGCAGGACAGAGGTTACATCAGAGGTGGGCATTGGGTTTGGCCACCTCGAGGCCTGTATAGAGCTGTACCATGAGTGGTGGGGACAGGAGCCTATGTGGAGGGCAGGATGAACACAGGAAAGCAGTGAGTGTCTGTTGGAGGAGGAGCAGCTAGTCAGGACTGTAGGGAGGTGGGACAGGTGTGTATTTGTCTGTTTGCAGGTATAGCTCCTAGAGAAGATGTGTAAACTGAGGAGAAGGTCGAGGACGGGTTGACAGCTGTGCCCTTGGCCACATCTGCTGCTCCTTTTTTATAAGTGAGTTGTATTGGAGCTGCCACACTCTTGTCCTGTGGTATGGTCTTTGCTGCTTCTCCTCTACAGTGGCAGTGATGAGCATGGAGCCAGAGACAAAATGCCAAAGAACCTAAACTATTCACTCTCTGGCCCTTAGCTAGACAGCGAGTCCCTGGGGCCAGAGAGAAGGAGAAGTTGGTGCTGCTGAAGAGGGAGAGTGTTGGGGCCAAGGGAACAAGAGCCTGGCCTTTGAGGGAGCAGGGCACTTCTTCCTGCTGGCTGTACACAAGGACTGGGGTAAAATAGGGCACCCAGGAGAGGTGGGGCATATAGGTGGAGTTCCACTTGATCTTTACTATGGACGTTTGGGAAAGCTGCCATAGAAACTGTGTGAGGAAAAATTGTGGCCACAGAATTATCCTGTTGCTTTTTCACTAGTGTTTGTCAAACCTGAGTACTTATTCATTTTTCTTATAGCTAGTATAATAGTGAGAAGTGTTTAGGTTCTCCTCCTAATTCTTCTTCCTTTTTCTTTTATCCCTTTTTGAATTTTATACTTTAGAGCCGATGTTGTCCTTAGGTCTTTTAGCTATTATTTTTTCTTTAGTTAAAAGGAAATTTTTATTAACAATAAAAATTCTTAGTGTGAGATCCATTTTTAATTATTAAATAGGATAAGGTGCTCCTAGTCCAAGAGTCTAATCTATGAATACTCTTCCAGTATAACCCTCTCAAATTCATTTGTTTGCCATGCATATACATTTTAACAGGTAAAAGCCATAAACTACCAGTTATTTAACTGAAAGGAGTAACTACATAGGAAAATAAAAATTCAGAGAATTTTATCATTAGGTCTGAGTAAAACAAAATTGAACAGAATAAAACTTGTTAAATTACACCTTTTTCAGAACACGTTTAATTGTAGAAATCATACAAGACAACTTTTTTTATATTCTAATTTTTCTTTTTTATTTATTTATATATTTTTATTAATTAATTTTTGTTACAGATGTTTCTCCTTTTCCCCCCACTGATTCCCCCCTCCCCCTCCCTCTCTGCCCTTTCCCCAGTTTGTTGTCCATGTGCACTGTTCATGCATACATGCATATAAATTCTGTGGTTTATCTCTCCCCTACCACCTCCTCTTTTGGGGATTGTCAGTCTGTACCCCACTTCCACGTCTCTGGGACTACCCCATTCCTCAGACTGTTATGGTCATTATATTCCACAAATAAGTGAGATCATATGAAACTTGTCTTTCTCTGTTTGGCTTGTTTCACTTAGGATGATACTTTCCAGGTCCCTCCATGTCATCTCAGAGGATAAGAGATCTTTCTTTCTTACAGCTGCGTAGTACTCCGTTGTGTAAATGTACCACAGCTTTTTTATCCATTCGCAAGACAACTTTTTATTAAAAATTAATATTTGTCAATGTTTTCTTTAGCTGAAATGTTATTTCAATTGTAAAAACCATCTCTGGCTACAAAAACAAAAAAATTAAAAACCTTATTGAATTTTACTTGTTTTTACAAATACCCTAAGAATTCTTAAGCTGAACAATATTTTAAGTAGAAAAACACTATTTTTTAAATAGATTGGTATACTGTTTCTGTGGTTTATATACATATATATTACCTGGTTTATTTTATAGGAATCCTGACTAGAAGTATATATCACATTAAGCATTATAATATAAAGGCAATTTATAAAAATTATATTTATATAAATTATATTTATGTAAAAATTATACTTATATAAATTACTATTTATATAAAAATTATATTTATATAAATTATAAAAATAATTTATAAGTAACAATTGCAAGTATCAAAGATATTCTTTACTGGTTGATAATTAACTGCTATAATATATGAAACAAAATACATTTATTGGATTGTTTTTCTGAGTGCAGCTGCACTCTGGCTCCCAAAATGAGGATTTCCCATAAATAAAAGCCTCAAAGCAATTCATGTAGTGGTTAGTTTAGGTCAAGCTTTTTTCTCCTTATTGTTCTTTTCTTCTTCCCTACCCCCATTCCCCACACAGTGACACCATGTTATTAAAAACATCTGAGATTAGTACCTCAGATCAAGACATTATTTGAGCAGTTTCAAATGATGTACAGCTCCTCATGTAAAAAAAAATATGTTTTGTGGTCACAATTACTTCAAAAAGTAATTATATTCAAGTAACCTGGCAGATCATATTTTAGCAATTACAGAACTGTGATTCTGACACATGGCAATTTATAAGTTAGGCAAATGTAAAATGCTAAAAGATGTGAATAGCTGCTCTTCTGTATAAGTTTAGAGTGCTACAAAATTCAGGTAATTGTTTTTTCAGTGAATTAAATATTTATTAAAAAAAAAAATACAGTACCTCATTAGCTGGAAAAGAATGGTAGCTTTGATTTATATCACATTTCTTATTATATTTTCATAAAACCAGTACGTTTTCTGACAGTTTCCTGTATATTTTTATGAGTTGAAATCCTAGCTCATAAAAGAGAGATAATGATGATAGAAAATAATCAATTTTAATCCAAGATACCTAAGTAAAAGAAAGATGGCATACTGTACTGTTGTACTGGTTTAGCCAAGAACTATAGGAATTATGATGACATTAGCAATGAAAATCCAGTACAGTTTTCTGTATCTAACCCAAACAAATTCAATTTTGTTAATTTTGTTTTGGACCAAGCTGGCTCTCGGGTAATTGATTGAAGGAGGATGAGAGGAGGTCCATCTAGTCCAACTACAAGGGTTACCTTCCATCTGTCTACTGATGCTCTTCCTTCAAATACTCAAAATGATTGGTCCAGTCTTACATTCTATGCTGTATTTGGGAAGAGTGTTTTGCTACAGTCCATCACTCAGTGTGCCAAAGGGCTCAGGACATACTTAGATGACTGTGACTCTTATGTTATATTTCACAGTATTACTGATCCAGTCTTCAGCCCTCTTCTTCCTATATCATTTTGGTTCATAAGCACCTTGTAGACTTCACTTGCCTTGCTTGTCCCTCTGGGCCCATGGTTAGAATGACTTTGTTTTTTCAGTTAACATAACTAGCCCATGATACAGCATACTAAGTCATAAAGTACAAATCCAAGGAAGGTAGTACCTTCACTAAGTTGCAAAATTTCAGCAAATCAGTACAGTACTCTTTAATAAAATAAAATCTTATTTTTGTTGCAGTTATATATTAATTGATAATTTTCACTCCAGAAATGTCACTTATGTACCAAATTAAAACACTGTGGTTTTCAGTGGTGGTTTATGGCAGAGCAAGTTATTTTATATAAATTAATATATTTTATTTTTTTAATTTTTTTGAAAATTCTCATCTGAGGACATTTTTGCATTTATCTTCAGATAGAGCGGGAGGGAGAGAGGGAGGAAGAGAGAAAGAGAGAGAAACATCGATGTGAGAGAGACACATTGACTGGTCACCACCTGCACAACCCCAGCTGGGGCTGGGGATGAACCGCAATTGAGGGACATGCCCTTAGCGGGAACCAAACCTGGGACTGTCTGGTCCGGATGTTGACGCTCTAACCGCTGAGCCAAACTGGCCAGGGCCAAGTTAATATATTTTAAAACTATACAGTTTCTCCTTTGAAACTGAGTTCCCTCTTGAAGTTTACTTCAGCAGAACAATTGTGTCTGTTTAGAGGTAGTTCTGCTTTGTCCTGGGGTTGGTCCAAAGCCAGATAGAGTTTCACTGCATGAAAAGCTTTAAAATTCAACCCGAAGGAGATTTAATATGCTAACACCAATTTCGAAGTACTTTTCAAAAATTATTAAATTTTCACATGAATACTGGATTCTTCAAAACCAATCATTTCAAACAACACTAATAATGTTGTTTGCAATAATAAAAGATGTTCCCTTTTATTTAGAAACCCTAAACCTCTTTATTTTGATCAAGTCACATAATCTTTCTTTATCTTATTTTAAAAAAAAAAAATTCCAGCCCTGTCCGGTTTGGCTCAGCAGTTGGTGTGTTGGCCAGGCAGTTCGAGGAATTGCAGGTTCGATTCTGGTCAAGGGCATGCACCTCGGTTGCAGTTGGGTCCCTAGCCCTGGTGGGGTCATACGACAGGCATCCAGTTGATGTATCTCTCTTACATCGATGTTTCTGTCTCTCTTTCTTTTTCTCTCTCTCACTCTCTCTAAAGATAAGTGGAAAAATATTCTCGGTGAGAATTTTAAAAAATATATAGTTGTATTTTTAAAATAACAAATATAATGCCAGCTAGTAGAGATCCAGGGAACTAGGTGATATATATCAACTTTCATCATTTCTCTACAAAGGCTGCTGCTGTTATGGTTGTCCTTCAGTTCTTCAGTCTTAGCATTTAATTTATATATTACCCATTCCATTGCTTCTTGGCCTTTACTGGCATTTGAAGATATCATACTCACCATCAGCCCTTCCAGGTAACTACTGAGACTGACTCTTTTCACAGTGATTATGGCCTCTTGCGTCAAAACAGTTTTTTTCTGGGTCCTGAGGATATGTTTATAATCTCATCTGCTGAAACTATATTTGTAAATGCAATATTAGTGGATTTAAGTTTTATTGTTTTCTCTACAGGATCAACTACAGAGTGATCTTGCACATATGTTTTGGTTCTTGTCGCATCAATCAGAGATTTCACAATGGTCTGTGCTGAGTCTATGGCTATGCAACTTTCCAGAAGGATCTATATGTCTGTCTAGTACATCTACTCCAACCACGCTTGGGTTCATAGGGCTTGGGTATTTTTGCATTGCCGCTATTGTAATAGTTCCCCATGGTGGTCAAACACATGCTCCAAAGTCCAGATCTTTATGGTGCCAGGGACCAGCACCATGTCCTGATGGCACAAAGAGGCAAAGAGGCCACACAGGCCCCCGCCCCTTTGCTCTCTTTTAGCTATCTTAATGGTGGATATACAAGTTCAGAAGGGAACTAACTTTTCCATAGTCATAAAATTTGTAGTGGAACTGAAGTTGGAAGTACAGTGTGCCTCCTCAGGTGCTGCAGGCCAGACTTATTAATTCTCTGGGGCATTTATTTGTGCATAATCTCCCTCAGTACTCAGGCATGATAGCTTGGGTCAGGCAATTATTAACATGAATTCAATTTTTATGCCAAACCTAGCTCTCAAAGTACAGGGCAATGATGACCAAGATATGCCCCTCCTTAACTCTCTCCAGAGATTTATGGCCAGCAGGGCTGGCTGGGTGGTGGGAGGTTCCTTTCAGCAGGAGGACCAGGGTCTAGCCAGGTTCAGGGCTGACCAGGGCTGCGGGCACACTGCTGTGATGGAGGCCCAAGGTGCTTGGCCCCCAACATTTGTCTTAGACATGGAAACACTGAAAACCATGGAGACACTGATACTGTAATCATTCCCTAATTCTGAAAGTAGAGACCTTTTGCATTTTCCACAGTCTGGCAGGTTGTGTGCATGGTAGATAATGTTGGTATGACAAGCTGGAGCCTGCAGCAGAGGGCAGTCCCATGCAGCCGTGCTCTGCCTTTTGTCTGTGTTTATGTTAGAGTACCCAGGTGAGTGCTCTTTTCACTACGGAGAAAGGGCTGATGAAGACACAGGTGCCTTAAGGTTCCCTCCATCTTGCATGAGCTGTTGGCACAGAGGAAAGGCAGGCCCAGTTGCTCTGCCCCTACAGTGAGCTTCTGCAAGGTGCAGCGTGTGAGGAGAGCTCACAGGTCAGACCTCTCAAGAAGATACCGCTGTTCACTTTTCAGAAGTCAGGGATTAGACAGCTGAGGAACTCCTTGCTGGCTTCCCAGTGACACGAGACCATAGACTTCCTGGCTCCTTCAGAGTCTCCTGGGATGAGAGTATGAGTGAGAGATTGTTGTTAGCTGCATTTTCAGTGTTGAGATTCCACTTGCTCTGGCATTGATTGTTGCCCTAAGAAGATGGATTCTTGGGTTCTTGTCTCCTTGAGCAAATTTCTGACCCTTTCAGCCTCAGGTCCTCCTCTGTGGCCTGGGGTGGTGATGCCCATCATTGCATGAGAAGGGGCACTGGGCCTGCTGCTTCTTACTCCAGTCCTACCACATTCTTCAAGTGGAAGGGTTGCCTTCCCTATAGTTTCAATACACAGCAGTCTGTTCTAGGAGGTTTTTTACCACATCTTGACTCTGTGGTGCAAGTGTGTACAGTCTTACTGTTTATTTGTAAGTATTCTGTCTCCTCACCTGTATATTCCTCTGGTGTCTGAACTGCATAGTATCTCCTTAAATATCCAGATCCTAAGGCTGATAGTTTCTGAGAATTGATGCTCATGTGAAACACTTGATGATGTTAGTACTCGTGAAAGAGTATTGGCCAGGCTTCAGAGCTTCTGCCGTGACATGCTATACACATTCATCAATGAAATGTGAGTTGGACAGATGGTCTCTGTGGTCCCGCCAGCCATGATATCTTTATATTTATTGCTTCTGAGTCCCATATCTTATTTTATTTTGTGATGATAACCTAGTTCTCAAACTTAATATGGCAGATCTTTTTTAGGCTTGTCCTAATTTCAGGTATTAGTAACTAGCCCAGCTGGTGATCTGGACTGATGTTGGGACTGAGTAACAGGAGCTGGCTTGCATGTGTATGCATCTGGGAAGTGTGGGCCTGCCCTTTCTGTTGTGATGAAGAGAAGTTCTGGGATGCATTGGTGAAGTACTCGAGTCAGATTAACGAAGTTAAATTTATTTGTCCTGTGGTAGAATCGAGTTGTGTTGCTTAAACCTGGCACCTTTGTTTTGTGTTCACTGGGCACATTCTTCCATCTTTTCTTCATTGTGTGTGTGTGTGTGTGGGGGGGGTGGTGGAGGGTAGCTAGGTGCTGTCTGTAGCCAACTCTGATCAGATGGTGAAAACTAATTAGGTCAAATGGCAGATTCTGGATGAGGCAGTGTTCTAGCAGTCATATAAGAAATAAAGAAAAGAGTCAAGAGGAAGCAGTAGACTTTTCCCACATCTAAGGTATGGGCAGAGTTAGTTCTAGATACTTTGTAGGATTAAATATGATCATAATGTCCCATGTAGCACATAGGAGCCAGATTCTCTTCTTATATGTCTTTGACATATCAATTCAGTTAAACCTTACCACTGCAGTGTGGAATAGGGACAATTCTATCCCCACTTACAGCTCAGGAAATGGAGGCAGAGAAGCTAAGTATTTGACCAGGGGTCACATGCAAATGAATGGCACATCTGCTGTTGTCAGTGTAACAGCCATGTGTGTCTTCTATTTGTGCTTATGCCTAGGGCAGTGATTTTAAATGTTTGTGAAATTGTACCACCCAGCTAAAATTCAGTTCTGGTAAACCTTTCATATGTACATTTATTAGTAAACTTTAATACAGTTTATATTGTTAAGTGTTCAATAAACCTTTTATTGAAGTATTAATGCAAAGAAATGAACAAATGATAAGCATAGAAAATGCACAAATCTTGAATTATCACAAAATGAGTACACCCAGGACAAGAAGTGGAACATCAACCACAGAGGCAACTATAGGCCCCCTCCTAACCCAATATGTATATTTTTTTCATCGATTTTTTTTTTTTTTTTTTTTTAAGAAAGAGAGAGGAAAGGAGAGATCAAAACATCTATGTGAGAAACATTGATTGGCCGCCTCCTGCATGCCCCCCACTGGGGATGGAGCCTGCAACCCGGGCATGTGCCCTAACCAGGAATTGAATCGGGACCTCTAGGTCCATTGGATGACTCTCAGCCACTGAACCACACCAGCTGGGCCTAAATATTTAGTTTTATTAGAGATCCTGGTGTGAAGAACCTATACCCTGATCAGAATGATCTTTGTAGTGTAAATCACTGTCAGTAACTGTAAAGGATGTAAGAGTGGCAAGCTAGTAGTGAACCTGCCACAGTTTTTATAAATGTGACAGCAGACAGAGGTCCTGGTCAGAGAGAAAGGGCCTGTTATATATGGCACAGCAGGCTTTATGTATGCATCTGTTCCCTTGCGCCCTAGGTTCTGAGGGCCCAGGTGCACGCTGCACACAGTGTGGATTTGTGTCACAGCAAGGAACCCTCTAGTTTTTTAAGGGGGCTGCTCACAAACCTGCCTAACCCTTGTCTCCAAGAGAAGAGTACCCTATTATACAGGTCAACCAGAAGAGAGACAACATCTACAGCTATGAAAAAGATAGTCTGGGACAGAGGCTGACACCAGACCTGGAGAATTGCCTCTCAATAATGTCCACATTATTTAGCCTTGGTGAATATTCCCATTTCACTCCATTTGGCACTCTGATTAATTTGACTGGGACCAGATCTGCATAGTTTGTCTAATAGTATCAATGTTGCCATCAGTAAAATGCCAAACAGCAGGATGAGGCCAGCCTGCAACATTGACCTTAGCTGGGCCGAGGGTCCCTGTTGGACAAACACTTTAAACCATGAATGTCTGTTCCATTCATTCAGTCACATAGTGTTCCCTGAGTTAGGATTATGAACAAAATACCTGCCCTCTGAGAGCTTATAGTCAAATAAATAAGTGGTCATCATACTGGTGCAGTGAGTGAGCCAGGTCTATGCAGCCCCATGAGGGGTGGGGACAGAGGTAAGAGCTGGCTGGGCCTGGCTCTCCCACTCTAGAGAGATTACGGTGGCAGTACAGGGTGCTTTAGGGTGACAAATACCAAAGGCAGGAGACCGATTAGTTTCTTACTGTAGTCCTGACCATGCCTGTAGCCCTACGAGCTCTGGGGTTTTGTTTGTGTTAACTCCCTTTGTATTTGAGGATACACTGCCTTTTCTCAAATAACTTTTTCTGTATAATTGGGAATTAATTCCACGCAAGTTCTTCAAGTGCAGGACCCACCATTTTTGTTGTCAGGCTTTGTGTTGCTTAATGTGGTGTCTGCACAGCAATTACAAAAAAGAGTCTGGGTCTTTATTTTTTTTTTTTTTTTTTTTTTTTTTTAATTTTATTTATTTATTTATTTTTTTGTTACAGATATTTTACCTTTTTACCCCATTGGCACCCCCCACCCCACCCCCCACCCCCGTCCCCGGCTTAGTTGTCCATGTCCATTGGTCATGCATACATGCATATAAGTTCTGTGGTTTATCTCTTCCCACCCCCCCACCCCCCATCCCCTCTTCTGAGGGATGTCAGTCTGTGCCCTACTTCCATGTGTCTGGGTCTACTGTATTCCTCAGACTGTTATGTTCATTATATTCCGTATATAAGTGAGATCATGTGGTATTTGTCTTTTTCTGCTTGGCTTCTTTCACTTAGGATAATACTTTCCAGGTCCCTCCATGTCGTCTCAAAGGATAAGAGATCTTTCTTTCTTACCGCTGCATAGTACTCCATTGTGTATATGTACCACAGCTTTTTGATCCATTCGTCTACTGGTGGACACTTGGGCTGTTTCCAGATCTTAGCTATTGTAAATAGTGCTGCTATGAACATGGGGGTACATATATTCTTCCTGATTGGTGTTTCAGGCTTCTTAGGGTATATTCCCAGCAGTGGGATCACTGGGTCGAATGGAAGTTCAATTTTTAATTTTTTGAGGTAGCACCATATTGTTTTCCATAGCGGCTGCACCAGTCTGCATTCCCACCAGCAGTGTATTAGAGTCCCCTTTTCTCCACACCCTCGCCAACACTTGTTGTTTGATGATTTGTTGTGGCGGCCATTCTGACAGGTGTGAGGTGATACCTCATAGTTGTTTTAATTTGCATCTCTCTGATGATTAGTGATGTTGAGCATTTCTTCATATGTCTCTTGGCCATTTGTATGTCCTGTTTGGAGAGGTGTCTATTCAGCTCCTCTGCCCATTTTTTAATTGGGTTCTTTGTCTTCCTTTTGTGGAGTTGTATGAGCACTCTGTATATACTGGAAATTAACCCCTTATCTGATACATCGTTGGCAATGATGTTCTCCCATACAGTGGGTTGCCTTTCCATTTTGATGATTGTTTCTTTTGCTGTGCAGAAGCTTTTTAGTTTGATGTAGTCCCATGTGTTCATTTTCTCCTTTATTTCTGTTGCCTTAGGTGATGTATCAGTGAAAATTCTGCTCCGTATGATGTCCAAAATTTTGTTGCCTACATTTTCTTCTAGAATTTTTATGGATTCACGGGTCACATTTAAGTCTTTTATCCATTTCGAATTTATTTTTGTGTATGGTGTAAGTTGATGGTCTAGTTTCATTTTTTTGCATGTAGCTGTCCAATTTTCCCAACACCATTTATTAAAGAGGCTGTCTTTGCTCCACTGTATGCTCTTGCCACCTTTGTCAAATATTAATTAAGCGTATTGCCTTGGGTCCATTTCTGGGTTTTCAGTTCTGTTCCACTGGTCTATATGCCTGTTCTTGTGCCAGTACCAGGCTGTTTTGGTTACAGTCGCTTTGTAGTATAACCTGATATCTGGTATTGTGATCCCTCCAACTTTGTTCTTCTTTTTCAAGATTGCTGTGGCTATTCGGGGTCTTTTTTGGTTCCATATGAACTTTTGAAGTATTTGTTCTAGTTCTATGAAATATGTCGTTGGTATTTTGATGGGGATTGCGTTGAATCTATAGATTGCTTTGGGTAGTATGGACATTTTAATTATGTTAATTCTTCCAATCCATGAACAGGGTATGTGCTTCCACTTTTTTATATCTTCCTCTATTTCTTTTTTCAATGACCTGTAGTTTTCTGCAAATAGGTCTTTTACTTCTTTGGTTAAGTTTATTCCTAGGTATCGTAATTTTTTTGGAGCGATGGTAAATGGGATTGTTTTTTCAGTTTCTCTTTCTGTGAGTTCATCATTGATGTACAAGAATGCCGTCGATTTCTTGACGTTAATTTTGTATCCTGCTACTTTGCCAAACTCATTTATTAAGTCTAATAGATTTTTGATGGAGTCTTTAGGGTTTTCTATGTACAATATCATGTCATCTGCAAATAATGACAGTTTCACTTCCTCCTTTCCAATTTGGATCCCTTTTATTTTTTCTTCATGTCTGATTGCTGTGGCTAAGACTTCCAGTACAATGTTAAATAAGAGTGGCGAAAGTGGACATCCCTGTCTTGTTCCTGTTCTTAATGGAAATGTTTTTAGTTTCTGTCCATTGAGTATGATGTTGGCTGTAGTTCTTTCATATATGGCCTTTATTATGTTGAGATATGATCCCTCTATTCCTACATTGCTGAGCGTTTTTATCAGAAATGGATGCTGGATTTTGTCGAATGCTTTTTCAGCATCTATTGATATGATCATGTGGTTTTTATTCTTCATTTTGTTTATGTGGTGTATCACGTTTATTGATTTTCGAATATTGTACCAGCCTTGCATCCCTGGAATGAATCCCACTTGGTCATGGTGAATAATTTTTTTGATGTATTTCTGGATCCGATTTGCTAGTATTTTGTTCAGGATTTTGGCGTCTATGTTCATCAGGGATATTGGCCTGTAGTTTTCTTTCTTCGTAGTGTCTTTTTCTGGTTTTGGAATTAGAATTATGCTGGCCTCATAGAACGTGTTTGGAAGTCTTCCTTCTTCTTGAATTTTTTGAAATAGTTTGAGGAGAATGGGTGTTAGTTCTTTTTTGAATGTTCGGTAAAACTCCCCCGTGAAACCATCTGGGCCTGGGCTTTTGTTTGCTGGGAGAGTCTTGATTACCTCTTCAATTTCCTTAGTTGTTATTGGTCTGTTCAAGTTTTCTATCTCTTCCGGGAATAGTTTTGGGAGACTGTGTGTTTCTAGAAATTTGTCCATTTCGCTGAGATTGTCGAATTTGTTGCCATATAGTTGTTCATAGTAGTTGTTAACGATCTTTTGTATTTCCGTGGTGTTGGTTGTTACTTCTCCTCTTTCATTTCTGATTTTGTGTATTTGGGTTCTCTCTCTTTGTTTCTTGGTGAGTCTAGCTAAGGGTCCATCTATCTTGTTTATCTTTTCGAAAAACCAGCTCTTTGTTTCATTGATCCTTTGAATTGTTTTTTTGGTCTCTATGTCATTTATTTCTGCTCTGATCTTTACTATTTCCTTTCTTCTACTTGCTCTGGGGTTTTCTTTTTGTTTGCTTTCTAATTCTTTAAGTTGTGAGGTTAGACAGTCAATTAGAAATTTTTCTTGTTTTTTGAGGTAGGCCTGTAGTGCTATGAACTTCCCTCTCAGAACTGCTTTCGCTGCATCCCATAGATTTTGTGTTGTTGTGTGTTCATTTTCATTGGTTTCCAGGAAGTTTTTAATTTCTTCCTTGATCTCCTCGGTGACCCATTCATTGTTTAATAACATGCTATTTATCCTCCATGTGTTGAAATGTCTTTGCATGTTCTTTGTGCAATTGACTTCTAGTTTCATGCCATTGTGATCTGAGAAGATGCTTGATATGATTTCAATCTTCTTGAACTTGTAGAGATTTAGTTTGTGTCCTATCATGTGGTCTATCTTTGAAAATGTCCCATGTGCACTTGAGAAGAATGTGTATTCTGTAGTTTTGGGGTGTAATTCTCTGTAGATATCTATTAAATCCATTTGGTCTAGTGCTTCATTTAGAGTCTCTGTTTCCTTGCTAATTTTTTGCCTAGAGGATCTATCCAGTGCTGTCAATGGGGTGTTGAAGTCCCCTGCTATAATTGTATTGTTGTCGATTTCTCCTTGGAAGTCCTCCAGAAGATTTTTAATATATTTTGGTGCTCCTATATTGGGTGCATATATGTTTATCAAGGTTATATCTTCCTGTTGGATAGATCCTTTCAATATTATGTAGTGGCCGTCTTTGTCTCTAGTTATGGTCTTCATTTTGAAATCTATTTTATCAGATATGAGAATTGCTACCCCCGCTTTTTTTTGCTTTCCATTTGCTTGGAAAATTTTTTTCCATCCCTTCACTTTCAACCTATGTGAGTCTTTTGTTGAGAGGTGGGTCTCTTGTAAACAACATATAGATGAGTCATGCTTTCTTATCCAATCAGCTACTCTGTGTCTCTTTATGGGAGCATTCAATCCATTTACGTTTAAGGTGATTATTGATATGTACTTATTTATTGCCATTTTTGTTTAGTGTGGTTCCATTTTTCTTCCCATTTCTACTGCTATTTACAGCAGTCCTTTTAACATTTCTTGCAGTGCTGGTTTGGTGCTAATGTATTCCCTTAGCTTTTTTTTGTCTGGGAAGCTCTTTATTTGATCTTCTATTTTGAATGATAGCCTTGCTGGGTAGAGTAGTCTTGGATTCAGATTCTTGTTTTTCATGACTTTGATTACTTCATGCCATTCTCTTCTGGCCTGTAGTGTTTCTTGTGAGAAGTCAGCTGAAAGCCTTATGGGGTTCCCTTTGTAGGTAACCTGTTGCTTATCTCTTGCTGCTTTTAGGATTCTCTCTTTGTCTTTAATTTGTGGCATTTTAATTACTATGTGTCTTGGTGTGGGCCTGTTTGGGTTCTTCTTACTTGGGACTCTCTGTGCTTCTTGAACTTGAATGCCTTCTTCCTTCACCAAATTAGGGAAGTTTTCTCTCACTATTTTTTTGAATATATTCTCTATCCCTTGCTCCTTTTCTTCTTCTTCGGGGACTCCTATGATACGAATATTATTACGTTTCCAGTTGTCCCATAGTTCTCTTAAGCTGTCTTCCTGTTTTTAAATAGTTTTTTCCTTTTGTTTTTCTGATTGGTTGATTTTTTCTACCCTGTCTTCTAATTCACTGATCCGGTCCTCAGCTTCCCCTACTCTGCTTTTTAAACCTTCCAATGCGTTTTTCATTTCGGATATGTCATTTTTTATCTCTTCTTGTTGGTTTTTAATTTCCATTTGGCTTATTTTCAGTGTCTCTATGTCTTTACTCATGCTGTTCAGCTTCCTCAAGATCATGGCTCTGAATTCTAGCTCTGTTAACATGCCTAATTGCTCCACATTGATCTCATCTTCGGTGGAGGTGTCTTGCTCTTTCATTTGGCTTCTGTTTCTGTGTTTCACCATTTTAGCTATCACTGTGGGCTTTGGAGCCTGTCAAGTTCTCCCTGTGGGTGTTGGTGTTCTGCTGTTTGTGGCTCCCTCTCCTGTGTTTAGATGAGCGAGGGAGGACCCGCGTTGAACACCACTGTCAAGTCTTACTTTCCTGGTTAAAGTTGCCAGCCCAGGAAACGTACTGTTATCCTCTAGCTTTTTGCCTGGAGGCTAGCAGTCTAGGTTACTTGAGGAGTTTTGGGTTGTCAGTTGCTTGAAAAACTCCCTCTGGTGCTCAGCCAAGGGGCTTTCACGAGGGTGGGGCAGATGCTGGTTGTTAGTGAGCCTCAATTAGCACTACAATGGCCCACAGGGTGGGGTTGGATCTCCGAGGGAGGGGCTGCTGCCTCTCTCAGAGCCCTGGGAAGGAGCAATGTGGCCACCGTCCTGAGTGGCTGCACTCAGCCAAAGCTCTGAGCGCCCTCCAAACCCCGAGTGTCCAGACACAGTTCCAGTCCAGTCTGCCCTCCCTCCGCCGGAGCCCAAGGTGAGTGGCTGTGGCTGTTTCAGCCTCTGTCCCGGCTGCGCTGTGGGGCCGCCTGGGAGTGTAACCCGCGGGCGCCGCTTACAGCTGAGGCCTCTGCCGAGCTGCCGACCGTGCGCTCCCAGCCCCGTCTCGCGCCTTCGCAATCCTACCGGGATGGAGTCAGTGTCCTGCGTTGTATGGTCCTCGCAAGCTGCTTTTCTGTTGGTTTTTTCCGTCGATTTGTCTGTGTTATAGTTGTAATTCCAGTTTGGTTCTGGGAGACGGTCTGTGTAGCTCCGTTCACTCCGCCGCCATTTTTCCCGCTCGAGTCTGGGTCTTCAGAGTGTAGCTCAGTGAGGAAATCTGTAGACTTCCACTGGGTTCAAAGCTGCAGGATCCTGGGAATATGTCAGTGTGATTTCTTTTGTCTTTGCAGCCCAGTGTGGCATGGTGGATAAAACTTGTTGACCGAATGCAGAGAATCCCTGTGGCCTCAATCCAGACTGCGAAAACTCACACTTTTCAATGTTTTAAGATATAATATTAGTTATTTGTCCTCATTTTTATTTTTATTTTTACTTTTTTTATCTTTATTTTTGAATGCATTACAGATGGTTCTCATTTTTCCCCCATTGACCCCCTTTTCCCCACTCCTGCCCCTCTCCTGCCTTTTTTCACACTGTTGTCTGTGTCTATTGGTTATGCATATAAGTTCTTTGGTTTATTTCTTCCAACTCCCCAATTCCCTTCTCTTTGAGGTTTGTCAGTCTAGCAACCAATTTGTACTTCCTAATCCCTTCACCTTTTTCACCCATTCCCCTAACCCCCCTCCCATCTGGCAACCAATAAAATGTTCTCTGTATCTATGGGAATGTTTCTGTTCTGCCTGTTCATTTTGTTTGTAGATTCCATTGTCAGTAGATAGGTATTCATTGCCATTTTGTTCGTTCATATATTTTATCTTTTTCTTCAAAAAGACCTTTCAACATTTCATGTAACAATGGTTTGGTGGTGACGAACTCCTTTAACTTTTTTTTTGTCTGGGAAACTCTTTATATGGCCATCGATTCTAAATGACAGCTTTGCAGGATAGAGTAGTCTGGGTTGTAGGTTCTTGCTTTTCATCAGTCTGAATATTTCTTGCCACTCCCTTCTAGCCTGCAAAGTTTCTTTTGAGAACTCGGCTGACAGCCTTATGGGTACTCCCTTGTAGCTACCTTTCTCTTGCTGCTTTTAAGATTCTCTCTTTGTCTTGAACTTTTGCATTTTGATGATGATGTGTCTTGGTGTGGGCCTCTTAGGGTTCATCTTGTTTGGGACTCTCTGTGCTTCCTGGACTTGTATGTCTGCTTCCTTCACCAAGTTAGGGAAGTTTTCTGCCATTATTGTTTCATATAGGTTTTCAATTTTTTGTTCTCTCTCTCCTCCTTCTGGCACCCCCAAGATGCGAATGTTGGCATGCTTGAAGTTGTCCCAGAGGCTCCTTACACTATCCTCATTTTTTTGGATTCTTTTTTTTTTTTTTTGCTGTTCTGATTGGGCGTTTTTTGCTTCCTTATATTCTAAATAGATGGTTTGCTTCTTGACTTTACCTACTCCACTATTGAATCTCTGTAAATTATTCTTTATTTCAGTTAGTACCTCCTCTATTTCTGACTGCATCCTTTATTTCTGACTGGTCCTTCTTTATGCTCTTGAGGCCCTCACTAAGTTCCCTGAGGTTCTCACTAAGTTCATTGAGCATCCTTATAAGTAGTATTTTGAACTTAGCGTCTGTTAGGTTGCTTATCTCCATTTCGCTTAGTTCTTTTCCTGGAGAGTTTTTCTGTACTTTCATTTGGGACCTGTTTCTCTGTCTCCTCACTTTGGCTGCCTCCCTGCGTTTGTTTCTATCTATTACTTAACGAGAAGTATGGGGCTAGCTGAGACCAGATGCTGCTTGTTTGAAAGAATTTAGGAAAACCTAAAGCAGGATCCAAGACAGGCCAATCCTATGGTAAAGCAAGTGGCAACAGCTTGGGTGGGCCTGAAAGATGGGTGGGGCAGGGCCTCAGGGAATCACCAGGGCCGGGCAAACAGTAGGAGCCAGGTTGCTGGAGTCCCAGATAATGGCAGCTGTCTGCCGCTCCTGAGAAAGGCTCACCAAAGGAACAAAGGCCTCTGACAGCACGTTTGTCCTGGAGAAAGCCTTCTGTCCAGCCCTCGCTCCAATGCCAAACAGCTCAGTTCTTCCCTGTATGTCTCTGGCGCCCCTCGAGCTGCCTCTCCTCCAAGCTTAGAGGGAGTGAGTTCGATAAGTCTGTGCGCAGGCCCTTTAATGAGCTGCCTGGGGCTCTAGCTGCCTCAGCCTCCCTGAGCCTCAGTTCCCGCAGGTTTTTCCAGCCAGAAGTTATGGGGATTCTCTTCCTGGCACTGGAACCCTGAGCGGGGCACCTGGTGTGGGACGGGGACCCCTCAGTTCTCAGAGAGGACCATCCCAGCCAAGGTATCACACGTGGGTGTGGGACCAGCCCATCTGCCTCCGCCCCTCCTACCAGTCTGGATGTGGCTGCTTCTTTAATTCCATAGTTGTAGGACTTCCATTCATCTTGATTTCAGGCAGCTCTGAATGATGGTTGTTCTGTAGTTTAGTTGTAACTTTGAGGTGGTGTGAGAAGACACGATACCGCGTTTACCTACGCCACCATCTTGACCAGAAATTCTATCCTCATTTTTATAAGTGAAGTTACATCATTATTGGAGAGTGTGTGAGACAGAGAAAGAGGGAGAGAGAAGTGGAATATAGTTCATATTGCAGGTGAGCCTCTACTTGGAAGAGCCTTAGCAAACCTAGTTCTAGCCATGTCAATGTCATGACCTTGTGGTTTAACCCTGTACAAGGTCCTCATCCTTTCATGGCCTTGTATTCTTCATCTGTATGACAGGTTGGGCTAAATGTTCTATAAGAGTTGTTTCAAATCTTTCGTGACTTTTCAAACTGCATTGGTAAGTGCTAATTATAGATAAGACTGTATAAAACTATATATAAGTATATATGTATAACTCCATAATTATGTTGAACTCTAAAAAAATTATTTGGGATTACAAGAGAGGGAAAGTTTGTAGGAATATTTTCTCTGTGATCGCTTCTCGCCCTTTAGGCTAAGATCAAGTGTAGTATCTGTTCTTATCTGGTTAATATTTTCTCTGTGAAATTAGGTTTATAAAAACTTAAAATGGAGACTCTTTGTTAGTTTAGAAACTTGTAAAAAATTTGTAGTGATAAGGGTTATCACGGCTGAAATG
Organism: Molossus molossus; assembly: GCF_014108415.1. Taxonomy (NCBI): domain Eukaryota; kingdom Metazoa; phylum Chordata; class Mammalia; order Chiroptera; family Molossidae; genus Molossus; species Molossus molossus. Next base: position 53,954,291 of record NW_023425377.1, on the reverse strand, counting down.
GTGTTCATATGAGTGAAGGATCTTGGCATGGTGGTTTCCAGCAGTTTTCTTCCTTTAGTCATGTCCTACTGTGGACCCTGATCCTAGTGTGGATGCTCTGGCGGGCATAGAGCCTGAGTACCCTGGGGCTTTGGGAAGAGCACAACTCTGAGACGTGGCCATATTCTCTCTCCTAACTAGAACAAAGACTTTGTCCTGTCTGTTTCATGTAGAATGAGAGCTCTTGTGAGGCAAGGACCCTGCTATGTGCCAGTGTCTTGGTTTTATTCTGAATCCAGACCATTCCCTTGCTGTTGATGTTCTAGTGACTCTACCAAGTGTAATGACACATTTTAGCCTCACACACCCACTAATTTGTCCCTTTTTCTTCAGAGCAGAGTGGCTTGGCTGTGGTATGGACTGACTCAGGAACAGATGAGCAGAGACAGCTGCGTCCACACCTTGCCATTCTCCTACTATTTAGAACTTGAGAAGCAATGGGTTCCTGGGAAACTTTGGTTAACTTCACTCTCACTAAAATGTATGACTGATAAAACTGGAGACTTTCTCATCAATTTTCCCCTTGCTGGTATAATTGAGATCAAGAAAGAGGCTTCTCATTTTATCTTCAGTTCTGTCACCATCCTGGAAAAAGACCATGTCAAACACTGGTTCAGTTCCTTGCAACCTAGTTGGAATGTCATTTTCGATGTCATCAAGCACTTCTGGAGAGAAGTTTTAGTTGAGTGCTGCTGTGGGGGCATCATTCTTCCCACCCCACCCCCCATGACCAAGGGCAGGAGCTCACTAGTCTGATGGCCTATTCCCAAAAGGATCTGGACGATACAGTCAGAGTCCTGCACTGCCAGGATGAGCAGCTAGACAGACAGCATAGTGAGCAGCCTGGACAATATGGAATCTGACGTGGCTGACAGGTAGAAAAAAGTACTACAGCCCTAAGCTGCTCTTCAGGTGGCTGGGGTACCTTCCATATCCCATATTTAATACACATTCAGAAAACATGGGTTATACCTGTTGTGGACAGTTATTCTGGGTTGGCTGCTCTGAGTATACAGACAGGGGCCAGTGTTTATTGAAAGCTCACAACTGTCAGGTTTAGCGTAAGTGTTCAATGAGGATCACCTCATTCAATCACTAGACAAGCCAAGAACATGTTGTTTGTTGTTGACTTCATTTTGCTGATGGGGAAACTGAGGCTGAGAGGCCAGAGAATTTGTTCAAGATCTCACACACTAAGTTTGCTAGCATAATTTATTTTTTTTTAGTAGTTTATTTATTTTTTTTACATAGTTGTGGAGCAGCCAGGTTTCAGTGTAAGCATTTGGCTCCAGAAGCTACCACCTGAGCTGCTGGACCAGCCACTCAAACCTTGAGTCTTGGGGCCCTTCTATTCTCTTTTGAGACCCCCAAAGAGCTTTTGTTTCTGTGGGTTATGTTATATTGACCATGTTTTTTTAAAACTGAAAAATTAAAAAGTTATTTATTCATTTAAAGAGTGCAGTAATAGCCCAGCCGGTGTGGCTCACTGGTTGAGTGTCGATGCATGCACCAAGGGGTCACCAGTTCAATTCCCAGTCAGGGCACTTGCCCAGGTTGTGGGCCAAATCTCCAGTGGGGGGAGCATGCAAGAGGCGGCTAATTGATGTTCTCTCTCATCAATATTTCTGTCTGTCTCTCACTCTCCCTTCCTCTCTCTCTCTAAAGTCAATAAAGAAAAAAAATAAAGAGTACAATAATAAATTCATGATTTAGTAACATAAGTAACATTAAAAAATTTTTTAAAAACTTTATAAAGCAAAACCTGTTCAGTGAAGAGTGGTACTATTTGAGACTTTGCACCTCTGTAAAGTGAGGCTTAGTCAAAAATATTGTGTTCCCATGCCTGCTGTGAGTGCTATGCTGACCTTTGGAAATCTCTGTGTACAGTCTGGATGCCATCAGAGCAGCAAAGCCAGATAGTGACATGGTGCTATTAGGGAGTGATTTTGACCATACTTTGAGAAGCACTGGCCTGACCCTAAGTCATGAAAAGTCCTCCAGGGATCTTAGAGTTTAGTAGGAATAGCCTCTCCCCACAACTTAGAGGGCTTCTGGGAGTCAGCCTCTTGGTTATGAGCCCTGAGCATAGTCCACATCTCTTGGATGAGGTCTGTATGGGTAGCATAGGTGGGAACCCATGCCCCTGAGGGAACTCACATATACTCACCACCTGCTACTGTTTCCTAAGTACTTACTTGTGAAGGGCTAATTGCTGCAGTTGCAGGGGACAGAAAGCCCCAGATCTTACTCTCAGGAAGGGTGCTTGTGGAGGATGAGATGAAGGTCACTAGAACTTTGTCAGTTTTCCTCTTGAGGATATAGCCGGATGCCATTTGTAGATGCTTTATATATTCAAAATAGCACTCTAGGAAAACTATGGAGACAATGAAAATAGGAAACCTAAATGGGATGGGCACATGTAGGGCCATTTTGTTTTACAGAGCACCTGACAGCTCCTGGAGGACTATGCTACTACAGGACAGTAGTGTCCAGTACTCAGTGAGCCTTCTCATTTCTCCATCACATCTGGGGATATTTCTCATATTATTTGTTTGATAATTTCTTCCCCACAATTTTTCTTTCTTTTTCTCTTTTTATTATTATTTTTTTATTTATTTTTGTTACAGATGTTTCTTCTTTTTCCACCATTGACACCCTCCTCCCAAACCCGATCCCCCACCCGCCCCAACATTGTTATCTATGTCCATTGGTTACACATACATGCATATAAGTTCTTTGGTTTATCTCTTCCCACCCCTCCATCCCCCTCTTCTGAGGTTTGTCAGTCTATACCCTACTACTATGTATTGGTTGGTTTTGTTCATCAGCTTTTTTTGTTCATTATATTCGACAAATAAGTGAGATCATGTGATATTTGTCTTTATCTGATTGGCTTATTTCCCTTAGCATAATACTACTCTCTAGGTCCCTCCATGTCATCTCAAAGGATAAGAGATCTTTATTTCCTACAGCTGTATAGTATTTTATAGTGTATATATATCACTGCTTTTTTATACACATCTATTGATGGACACTTGGGCTGTTTCTAGATCTTAACTATTGTAAATAGTGCTGCTATGAACATAGGGGTACATATATTCTTTCTGATTGGTGTTTCAGGCTTCTTAGGGTATATTTCTAGAAATGAGATCACTGGGTCAAATGGCAGTTCAATTTTTATCTTTTTGAGGTAGCACCATAGTGTTTTCCATAGTGTCTGCATTCCCATCAGCAGTGTACTAGATTCCCCTCTTCTCCACACCCTCACCAGCACTTGTTGTTTGGTGATTTGTTGATAGATGCCATTTAGCAGTTGTGAGGTGATACCTCATTCTTATTTTAATTTGCATCTCTCTGATGATTAGTGACGCTGAGCATTTTTTCATGTTTCCTGGCCATTTGTATGTCCTGTTTGGAGAGGTATCTTTTTAGGTCGTCTGCCCATTTTTTAATTGGATTGTTTGCCTTCTGTTGAGTTGTATGAGTATTCTATATATTTTGGAAATTAACCCCTTATCTGATGTATCATTGGCAATTATGCTCTCCCATACAGTGGGTTTCCCTTTCCATTTTGATGGTTGTTCTTTTTGCTGTGCAGAAGCTTTTTAGTTTGATGTAGTCCCATTTATTAATTTTTCTTTTGTTTCTTTTGCCTTAGGCGTTGTATGAGTGAAAATTCTGCTGTGTGTGATGTCTGAAATTTTGTTACCTACATTTTCTTTTAGGATTTTTATGGATTCATGAGCCACATTTAAGTCTTTTATCCATTTTGAATTTATTCTTGTGTATGGTGTAAGTTGGTGGTCTACTTTTTTGCATGTAGCTGTTCATTTTTCCCAACACCATTTATTTATTTATTTTTATCCTCACCCGAGGACATTTTTCCATTTTTTTTATTCAGATAGAGTGGGAGGGAGACAGAGAGAGAGAGAAACATTGACGTGAAAGAGACACATTGAGTGGCTACCAACCAGGGCCAGGGACAAACTGAAACCAAGGTACATGCCCTTAGTGGGAACCGAACCCGGGTCTCTCTGGACCACAGGCCAATGCTCTAACCGCTGAGCCAAACCAGCCAGGGCCCAACACCATTTATTGAAGAGGCTATCTTGACTCCACTCTATTCTCTTGCCACCTTTGTCAAATATTAATCGAGCATGTTGTCTTGCGTCAATTTCTGGGTTCTCTGTTGTTCTCCGTTGATCTAGATGCCTATACCAGGTTCTTTTGATTACAGTGGCTTTGTGGTATAACCTGATATCCGGGATTGTGATCCCTTCTACTTTGTTCTTCTGTTTCAAGATTGCTATGGCTATTCAAAATTGTTTTTGGTTCCATATGAACTTTTGAAGTATTTGTTCTAGTTCTGTGAAATATGTCGTTGGTATTTTGATGGGGATTGCATTGAATCTATAGATTGCTTTGGGTAGTATGGAAATTTTAATGATGTTAATTATCTCAATCCATGAACAAGATAAGTGCTTCCACTTTTTTATATCTTTCTCTATATCTTTTTTCAATGTCCTGTAGTTTTCTGCAAATAAGTCCTTTACTTTAATTAAGTTTATTCCTAGGTATCTTAATTTTTTTTTGCCACAGTGGTAAATGGGATTGTTTTTTAGTTTCTCTTTCTGTGAGTTCATTATTTGTGTATAAGAATGCCATCGATTTCTTGATGTTAATTTTGTATCCTGCTACCTTGCCAAATTCGTTTATCAAATCTAGGAGATTTTTAATGGAGTCTTTAGGGTTTTCTGTGTATAATGTCATGTCATCTGCAAATGACACAGTTTCACTTTCTCCTTTCCCATTTGGATCCCTTTTATTTTTTTCTTCATGTCTGATTGCTGTGGCTAAGACTTCCAACACGATGTTAAATAAGAGTGGGGAAAGTGGGCATCCCTGTCTTGTTCCTATTCTTAAAAGAAATGCATTTAATTTTTGCCCTTGCTTCTCTTTTCCTCTCTCCTGTCTGTCTGTCTGTCTGTCTGTCTCTCTCTCTCTCCTTCTCTCCCTCTCTCCCTCCCTCCCCCCTTCCCTTTCTCTCTCTCTCTCTTTCTTGTGTGTGTGTCAGTGTCCTACTGGTTCTTCTGTGGAGAACCCTGACTGGTACAGATTCTGGTATTAAGAGTAAAGTGTGAGTTTGGTTCAACAGTTTCTGGAATCTTTAATCTGATTAGAATTAAAGCCACTAATACTGCTTATTTCCAGTGGTGTAGGGGCACTGATACTATATAGCATGATGTGGCAATAAAGATACACAAATATCACCATGTGGTACTCCTAATCAAAGACTTTAAAAAGGCAATGTATTCAGTACCTAATACATTCATTTGTAATCTTAACCTAATGCACATGATGAGATTAGATTGCTGCTTCTAACTCCAGCAAACAAAGTAGGGAAAGGGAAGAATGAGCTCAGGTTGCTGCATAAATGGCCTGAACATTTCTGTATGTTCCCTGAAAGAAACCAGCTCCTGTAAATGTGACACTGAAATTCCTGAAAACTAGATCTAGATTGTCATCCTGTGAATGGCTGGTTGCAATGTAAATTGAAATCCCTACTTTGTTGTCTGCTGTTAGACTGAGGGCATTGATTGGGAAGAAATGTTCACATTTGAAAGTGAACATATGGGAAGATCCTGATGAGACAGGAAACTGAAATCCAAAATTCTGATGAGTCTTCTCTGCTAGTAGAAGCACTCCTACCCCATCTGAGATTATCCATGCTTTGCCAGAGAATTCTATAATGGCCTCCTCTGAGGCAATTGCCCTTCAATGTACTGCTGACTATCCTTAGAATGCACACCTATCACTGTTTCTAGATGTGTTGCTAGACTTGGGTCCCAACAGATTCAAAAAGATGAGGCACAAAGTATGACCCACAAGTAGGTATGCTAAAAGAACTGCATGATTTTTTCCAGTTTACCCAGAAATCTGGAGAATATGTAGGGAATAGATATCAAAGGTGTGGGTCACCTTTGTGAAAGAAACATAAAGTTGGATCAGGCTGAATTACTAAACTGGGCCCACTAAGCTGAGATTCTGGATCCATTGCTATAACTGGAAGGGTTTGCTTGGTTGGCTGAGAAGTAGGCTAAAAGGTGGCACACACTAGATGAAGTGTGAGATGTCAGGACTGCCTTGGTTACTCCAGAGGAAGGATCCAGGGCTGAGGGTGATTGGAGAGGTAGAGTAGACTTACATTTGAGACCTGTTCACCCATGTGGCAGGCTCCAGAGGACACACTGTGAGGGCAGCTCCGCCATTCTTAAAGAGTTATGTAGTTGCTCTTCTGGGTAGGCTAGAAATTAGTGGGAACTGCTACCACTGAGCTGGGATCCTTAAATTCAGTGGGGACAGCTGTATCCCAGGTGGTGGGGCCAAGTGGCAGCACTCAGTCACCAAAGGCAAGTGGGGATGGTTACCATAATATACAGTAGAGTTAAGCAGCCAGCAGTCTGACTCTGAGTCCTATGCCATTGACTAGTTGGTCATGTGCCCCAGAACAGAAATAGATGGCCGTCTCTCCATTCTTGATCTGTGTATGCAGAATTCATGTCAAGTGAGCACACATCTCAATTGAATTAAAACAACAGTCATGGCCCCCAATTGATTCCCAGACTTAAACCATTTTACAGACTCAGAACCTCTTGAATGACAGGGAGGCTGGGGCCCCTTATAGAAAGACCCCAGTGTGCTACCAAAAACTGATACTGTTAAATCTTTCTCCCAGAGGGACCTCTGGCTCTACGTTGAGGAGAAGGAAATAGATTTTTCAGGGATACTGGACACTGGCTCTGAACTGACACTGATTCTAGGGGACCTAAATCATCACTGAGGCTCCCTAGTCATACTAGAGGCTTATGGAGGTTAAATGACTGATGGACTTTTGGCTCAGGTCCATCTCACAGTGGGTCCCCCAAGTCTATCCTGTGGTTATTTCCCCAGTCCTGGAATGCATAATTGCAGCAGACATACTCAGCAACTCACAGAATCCCACAATGGTTCCCTGTAGAAGGATGGTTATTCTGGTAGGAAAGGGCAAGCAGGAGCTCTACTAGAACTGTCTGTATCTAGTAAAATAGCAAACCAGAAGCAATACCATATTCTTAGAGGGATTGAAGAGACTAGAGCCACCATCCAGTACTTGAAGGATACAGGGGCTGAGAATCCTACCCCATCTCTATTCAGTTCACTTATTTGTGCAGGAAAAAAAGATGGATCTGGAAAAGGACAGTGGATCATCTTCAACTTAACCTGGTGGTGACTCTAATTGCTATTCCAGAAGTGGTTTCATTGCTTGAGCAAATCAACATCCCCTGGAACCTGCTATGCAGCAATTGATCCATCACTGTTAGTAAAGACCCTAGAGGCAATTTGCTTTCAGCTGGCAAGGCCAGCAATACACCTTCATTGTCCTATATCCCAAGGGTATGTCAGCTCTCCAGCCCAGTGTCATCATTTAGTTCATAGGGCTCTTGATCACCATTCCCTTCCACAAGATAGCACACTGGTCCATGACATTGATGACATTCTGCTGATTGGACATAGAGAATATGAAGTGGCAACTGCTCTAGACTTATTGGCAAGATATTTGCATGTCAGAGTGGGAAGTAAATCTGACAAAATTCAGGGGCCTTCCCACTCTGAAATTTCTAGGGGTCCAGTGGTGTGGGGCTCGTTGAAGTGAAGGGTAAGTGGTTGCATCTAGCCCCCCATACAACCCAAAGGAGGCACAATGCCTAGTGGCCTGTGTGGATTTTAGAGTCAACATATTCCTCATTTGGGTGTGTTACTCTGGCCCATTTACCAAATGACTTAAAAAGCTGCTAGTTTTGTTTTGAGTAGATGCAGGACAAGAGTATGCTCTCTAGCAGCTTCAAGCTGCCATGCAAGCTGCTCTACCTTTGGGCCATGTGATATGGCAGAGCCACTGGTACTGCAAGGTCAGTGACAGACAGGGATGCTGTTTGGATCATTTGGCAGACCGCTAAAGGGAATCACAGCCTGGGCCCTTAGGATTTGAGAGCAAAGCCCTCCATCCTTTGTGGATAACTACTTTCCTTTTGAAAAATAGCTCTTAGTTGACTGAACATTTAACCATGGACCACCAAGTTACCATGCAACCTAAGCTGCCCAATCATAAAATGAGTGTTCTCTGACCCACCAAGCCATCATCAAATGGAAATGGAGTCCCAGAGATGGCTTAAGCAGGCCCTATAGACACAAGTTAGATTGCATGGGGAAGTGGCCCTCATCCATGTTACACTCTTTTCTCTCCCAGTTGCACTTATGGTACATTTCCTACATGGGAGTGCCCTACAGTCAGTTAACTGAGGAGGGAAAAACTATGGCCTAGTTTAGGATGATCTCACACAATATTCAGACATGACCCAGAAGTGGAGAATTGCAACACCACAATTCCTCTTCTGAACAACCTGAAGGACATGGTGACAGGAAATCCTCCCAGTGGGAAAGACTTCAAGTAGTGCACCTTGTGGTTGGTTTGTGTCAGGAAAGGGAGTCCCCTGCATGTAGTCTTTTGACCCACACTCAGCCATGTAAGAATGAGCCTTGGTGCTGGAGCACTTTTTCACCAAAAGAGAAAGTGTCAGCTCCTTATGTGTAGTCAATGAAGTTTCTCTTCCATTGTCTGCATTCAGTCAATGAACTGACAGAGATTTCTTTAAAAGTATGGTTCCCATTGAAAGGGCAAAAAATAATAGTCCTATTTCTTCAAATTCCCTTCTGGCCAGGAAGCCGCTTCAGGTCATGGTTAAACAGTGGCCAGCTGGCCTTTCAACCATCAAAAGCAGCAATCAGCCATCAGAACCCACAACACCTATTTTTGGAGGAAAGGTCTTTATTTTATTGCCCATCCTGACTCCAGCAGGCAGCACTAGGAGCACCTGCTACTGTCCCCACAGCTGCTGGCTGCAGATGTGTGGGATGGGGGATAGGATCTGCTAATGCTTGAAAGGGGAAACTGATACATATACACTGGCCTCTCCATCACATTCTCCTCTAGATATGGCAAATGTTGTGCTAGACCCAGGATTACAAAATAATATAGTTCAGTCCTTTTACCAGAGGGACAGATTCCTGCAGCTGCCTATCCTGCCATCTTCCTACTGTCACTACCTAGATGACTTATGAATGGACTCTGCCCTTCATGTGCCATTTTATTCTTGGACATAAGTTCTTGCTGCTTTTCAAGGTGATGGGTTTATTTTCTGTCATCCTCAAAAGATGTTTAATGATGAATTTTACTGTCTTTGAAAATGTATGGATTTTAACATATGTGATGGTTTTCAATCCATTGCAATTACTATCCTTTTGAAACTTAAACTTTTCCATCTTTGAACATGTTGTGAGATTGTAACAGGGAATAAAAACTTTGTATTACTCTGGCCCTGGCCGGTTTGGCTCAGCAGTTAGAGCATCGGCCCATGGACCAATGAGTCTCACATTCGATTCTGGTCAAGGGCACATACCTTGGTTGCGGTTCTTCCTCGGCCTTGGTCAGGGTTGTGTGGGAGTCAACCAGTCGATGTGTCCCTCTCACATCAATGTTTCTCTCTCTTTCCACCTTTCTCTCCCTCCCTGCCACTCTATCTGAAAATAAATAGAAAAATATCCTCAGGTGAGGATTAAAAAACAACTTAGTATTACTCTCTGAAATGGAGTTAGAATAAAATGTACCAATAAACCGATAAATGTAATAACCTGCTCTTATCACTTTGTCCTGATTAAATAAACAAAAGGCCAACTATGTAGCTTTCAGAGGCAACCTGAGGAGGTACCAGCTGGCCTGATACTCCTCTAAATGAATGTGTCCTCTAAGCAAATTTGTTAGTTTTTAGAACTTAGATAATAGAATAAATAGCAGGATAGATGTATGCTGACATAGTTCACCCAGTTCCCTTTTATCTCAGCTCTCTCCCACCTCCATTCCCTCCTGCTTATTGCTAATTGCCTCTGCTTCTGTACACATAGCTTTCTTGCTCTGCTCAACTCTTGAATAACCCCTGTCCTATATAAGCAACCCTCCCCCTGAGCTCGGAGCTGCAGTTCTCCTCTGTGTAGGTTGGTTGCAGTCCCTGCGCAGGTAATAAAGCTCCTAATATTCAAAATTACTTTGTGTCTGAGTGAGGTTGATTCTCCTGGGTTACAACAATAAAAGGAGCTCACATACTGACAGTTTCCTTATAAGAATATTTCAAGTTATCAGCAATTCCAGTTCCTGCTTGTAATAGACATGGTCTTGACCACTACTTTTGATGCAGATCACCCAACTGCAGGAATTTGGCTGGCACTGACCAATTCTGACATTAAAGATGCATATCAGGACCAGCAAGGACATTGCCTGCATGTCCACAGCCCCTCCTCCTGATCTTTTTGTTTTGCTTTCCCTCTCCCTCGCTATAAAAACCCCGGCTTACACTGAGATGCTACGATGGGCTTTGGGACGAGAGTCCTCCTCAGGTAGCCAGCACTTGAATAAACCTCTTTTTATGAGCATCTGTCTCACAAGTTTGGCTTTGTAGCAGCAGGCAGTTGAAACTTGGATTCAGTTTTACTATTGAACCTCAAATTCTATAATACAGATTCCTGGACAGCTCAGAAATATAACTGTGTTAGGGGAATGTTCTGCTAATGAATTCCAGGCAAAGCCCACATTACAGGAAAGGCCAGAGTAACCGGAGAAAGTCTCATCATTGAGGTCAGATGGTGCAGTCAACTTCCAAAGGATTGACAGCTGCCTCTGGGGAGGGAACTAACAGCCCTGGTTCTCTGATGCCCATTCACCAGCCACAACAACTGCAGCAAACTCTTTACTACTTTCTCACACTCTATGGTAAAATAGGGACCATGGGGTGATTTTTTTTTTTTTTTTTTTTTTTTTTTTTATTAAACAAAATTTATTTACATGTAATAAAATTCTGGGATTATATGATTTCTATTTTTTGGAGGTGTTAGATAGGTCAAGTGTCTCAAGGTTTGGGTGATTCTTACTAAATGCTATTCTTGCTAAATGTTAAAATGTAGCACAGTATTTTGCAGACACAGCTGTAAACAGGAATGGGCCTAACAAGAATCCAACAGGGTAAGTGTAGCCAACTGCAAAGAAATCAACATCAACATATAATTGACTGATTAGTGTATATAAATAATGGCTAAGCCTCTCTCCAGGGTGACAGAGCTTTGGGTATGAATCCTCTATCTCCTTTACTTGCTGCAAGTAAATAAAACTACTTTGCCACAACCAAGTCTAGTTCTTGAATAGAGCACACCAAGCTACAAACACTTTGAGTTCAGTAACTGTTACATACCTCTTTAAAATGAAATGAAGACAAGTTGGTAACCCAGTGTGACCTCAGGAGTTTGATGGAATCTCCTTGCTGAAGTGATTCTGGTTGTGTTGTCATTGGAGTCTATGAGTGAGTAGTATTATCTCTGTCATTGTACATTGGAAAATACCTGCACAGTAAATCCTTGATTTTGCAAACCTGGATTTAATAGACCAAATTGCTAATCAGTATATCATATGTGAAAATTAACACCCTATTATATTTAAAATGCTTTAAACCAAGATTTGCTTATAATTAAATTAATAGGTTATTTTTGTTATTAATTCATTATTTTTAACACATTTTAGTGAATAGGCCATGTGTTGGAAAAAACACTGTAGTAATTTCGCCAACATAAATGTTAATGTATTTTTTTTTCATCCTCACCCGAGGACATTCTTTGATATTTTGTTCAGATAGAGTGGGAGGGAGGGAGGGAGGGAGGGAGGGAGAGAGAGAGAGAGAGAGAGAGAAACATCAACGTGAAAGGGGCACATCGAGTGGTCACCACCCACATGAGCCAACCAGGGCCAGGGACAAACTGTAATCGAGGTACATGCCCTTAGCGGAAACCGAACCCAGGTCTCTCCAGACTGCAGGCTGACGCTCTAACCGCTGAGCCAAACTGGCCAGGGCTAAATGTTAATATTTATAACTATAGTCTACATATTTAAATCCAAAAATCACCACTTATAAACAATGTTTAGCAAATGATTGGCACGTGAACACACCGCATTGTGCTTGGTAATTGATTCTACTGTCCGAGGCATGGTTTTCTGTAGCAGTTTTAACGTTTACTGGCCTATGTTCCAATGTGCGCTAAGCCACGCCCCAGTTGTGTGCATTTGCTTATTTGCGGTGACTGGTGAATGCACACATTTACTAGACTTATTCAGTATAAACTTAAAATTACTGTAATATATATATATATATATATAACTTTTCTGTGAAATTAAACTTTTCATACATACCTCATTTTAATTACACATAGATGTCTACATAAGTAAAAACAGGTAAACTGATTTGTCAGTTTTTTAATATATGCATTTGGGAAACCTACTTTATTATAAAACGGACTTTGGGCTTTAACAGATACCCCCTTCCCCAAATTAGTCCATTATATCAAGGCTTTACTATATTTTACTGGCACTCCTGGATGATAATTTGGTACCTCACAATTGAGCCAAACAGTAGCTAACTTTTTGAAGCTGTTTAATTTACATACCACAGAATTCACTTATTTTATGTGAGCAATTCAATGTGCTTTTGGTTTTTAGCAAATTTACAGTTACACAAACGTCACTATGAAACCAAATTTAAGGTCAACTGCCTACCACTATGAATGCCAAACTCATGAGACAGATGCTGGTAAAAAAGGAAAGAGGTTTATTTAAGAGTGCTGGTCACCTGAGAAGAAGGGAGATTCTCATCCCAAAGCCTATCTTCCATCTCAGTGCAGGCAGGGGTTTTTATAAAGAGGGAGAGGGAAAGCAGGACTAAGTGATCAGGAGGAGAGGCGGTGGATGTGCAAGCAGTGTCCTTGATGGTCCTGATAGCAGTTTTTAATATTAGCATACTGAAACTGTTCAGTGACAGCCAAATTCCTGCAGTTGGGTGATATGCATGGTCAAGGCCATTTCTTTTATAAGCAGGAACTGGAACTGCTGATAACTTGAAATATTCTTATAAGGAAACTGTCAGTATGTGAGTTTTTTTTTTTTTTTTTTATCAGTTTGTTAGTACATTTTATTCTAATTCTGTTTTATGGTTAGAGCATTATAAAGCTTTTATTCCCTGTTACAACTGCATTCCAATTTTAGAACAGTGCCATGACCCCAAAAGCTTTTTTCAGCCCATTAGCCGTAATCATTTTGGTACTAGCACCAGGTCACCATTCATCCACTGTCTCTCAGCCCTGGTCACCAATGATTTACTCTTTATGTATATTATCCTTCTTTGAGATTTAATATATGCCAGGCTTCCTTCACCTAGCATCTTATTTTTGAGATTATCCCTGCCATAGGGTATATAAAAACTACTTTGTTACTTTTTACTTCTGGGTAATATTCAATTGTATCATAGTTTGTTTATCCATTGACCAGGTCTGATGCACTCTGGGCTGTTTCTACTTTGTGTCTATTATGATCAGTGCTTTTAAGACACTGAACAATATTTGTATGGCATATGTTTCATTTTCCTTGGAAGGGAAATTACTGGGTCTCTCTCTAACATTTTGAGAAACTGACAAACTGTTTTCCAAATGGCTGCACCATTTTATATCCTTGCCAGTAGTGTATAAGGGCTCCAGTTTTTCCATATTTTCACCAACACTTGTTACGCCTATTTTTTTTTTATTATCCTCGTGGGTGAGAAGTGGTACCTTATCATGGTACTGTTCATTTTTCTAATGATAATGAGCATCTTTTCATGTGCTTTTTGTCTACGTGTAGTATATTTTCACATTCTTTGGTGTGTGTGTGTGTGTGTGTGTGTGTGTGTGTAGAAATTTATTTTAGGACATCCATGTAGGAACCAACTTTACCAATGCATTTTCTCCTCTTTGGTTTCATCCTGACACTAGTCTAAGAAGCTTAACCAACATTTTACCATTTTTGTTTTACAAAGAATGACATCAGACATGGCTAAACGTGTATGAATTGCCTCCTCAGTCCAGAGTTAAAACCATTGGAGTTATGGAAGGATGCAGGCTCTGCTTCAACACCTTTCTCCCAGTTTCCCCAAATGAAAACACTTTTCTTTTTCTTTCTTTCTGTCTTCCCTAATTTTTTAATTGAATTCATTGGGGTGACATTGATTCGCAAAATCATACAAGTTTTAAATGTACAACTCACTGCATCGTGTGCCCATCACCCCAAGCAAAGCCTCTTTCCATCTTTGATTTTTTTCATTTTTAATCTTCACCCAAGGATATTTTTCCATTGATTTTTATTTTTTCAAAAAAAATTGTTTTCTTTATTGATATTTGAGAGAGAGAAAGGAAGAGGGAGAGAAAGATAGAAATGTCGATGAGAGAGAACATCCATTGATGGCCTCCTGCATGCCCCCTACTGGGGATTTGGCCCACACCTGGGCATGTGCCCTGACCCAGAATCAAACCAGTGACCTAGGTGCATGGGTCGACGCTCAACCACTGAGCCACACTAGCTGGGCTTCCCATTGATTTTTAGATAGACTGGTAGGAAGAGGGGTGGGGGAAAGAGAGAGAGAGAGAGAGAGAGAAATATTGATGTGAGAGAGACACATCAATTGGTTGCCTCCCCACACAACCCTGACTGGGGCTGGTGATCAAACCTGCAACCCAGTTATGCGCCCTTGACTGGGACTCAAACCTGTGACCCTTCGGTCCACAGGCTGATGCTCTAACCACTGAGCAAAACCAGCCAGGGCTCTTTGATAATTTTTAATGTAGATTTTTGACTCTGTATCATGACGTTGTAAGAGTGAAACCAAACCCAAGTTTGATGCCTACCTCAGAGAAAGCCAAATTTATGAGACAAGGCTGGTGAGAAGGAATGTGGTTTATTCGAGTATTGGCAACTTGAAAATATGGAGGACTCTTGTCCAAAGTTCATCTTAACAGCTCTTGTCATGCCAGCTAATTATGTATGGTAAAGGGGAAGTGGGAGTTGAGCTGAGGGGAGTAGCACGGTTTTTTTCTGGGGACGTGCAGTTTGACTCAGCTGGTCAACCTGTTCCTGATATTTATTTCGTTCTTCTGTGGTTGGCCAGTGTGTTTGCACATCTGGTGGTGACTGGAAACAGGAATGTGCTCTCCTAAGACACTTAAGCAAAATTGTGATTTTACAATATATAAATTTCTACTTTATTGTTAGTTAACTCTTGCTAGGATTTCAAGGTTAGCTCAGTGGTAGCAAGAGTTCTTTACATATTCTGGGTTCAAGTCCCTTTATCAGATATATGATTTGCAGATATTTTCTCCCAGTCTGTGGATTGTCACTTATTGATGGTGTTCTTTTGTTTTTCTTTTTGTTATTGAGTTTAGAGGAAAGGGGAGAGAGAGAGAGAAACATCATTGTGAAACAGCAATCATTTGACTCTCTTATGTGCCCCAACCAGGGATTGAACCCACAGCCTGGGTATGTGCTCTGACTGGGAATCAAGCCTGCCATCTTTTGGTGTATAGGACAACACTCCAACCAACTGAATCACATCCGCCAGGGCTTATTGATGATATTCTTTGATGCACAAAAGATTTTAATTTTGATGGTGTCCAATATATGTAACTTTTTCTTTTGTCACTTCCTTTTGGTGTTATATCTGTTAACCAACAAATCAAGGTTACAAAGATTTACTCTTTTGCTTCTCTTTAATAGTTGTATAGTTTAGCCCTTATATTTAGGTCTGCGATGCATTTTGGGTTCCTGTTTGTGATTGTCATAAGGAATGGGTCCAACTTTTTTTTACATCCAGTTGTTTCGGCAGCATTTGTTTATGACTTGTTTCTCCATTCAATTGTCTTGTCATCCTTGTAGAAAATCAGTTGACCATAAATATAAAAGTTTCTTTCTGAACTCTGAATTTGATATCATTGATCCTTATGTATAACCTCAGGCCAGCACCGTCTTCATTTCTGTAGCTTTGTAGTAACTTTTAGTAGTCAGGCAGTGTGAGTCCACCAACATTGTTCTTCTGAGATTGTTTTGGCTATTCTGGGTTCCTTGCATTTCCATATAAATTTGAGGATCAACTAGCTAATTTCTGCACAAAAGCCATTTGGAATTTTTTTTTTTATCCTCACCTGAGGACATTTTTCTATTTTTTGTTCAGATAGAGTAGGAGGGAGAGAGAGGAAGAGAGAGAGAGAGAGAAACATCAACGTGAAAGGGACACATCAAGTGGCTGCCACCCACACAACCCAACCAGGGCCTGGGACAAACTGCAACCAAAGTACGCGCCCTTAGCAGGAACCAAACCCGGGTCTCTCTAGACTGCAGGCTGACGCTCTAACCACTGAGCGAAACTGGCCAGGGCCCATTTGGAATTTTGATAGAAATTTGGTTGAATCTGTAGATCATTTGGGGGTAATTTTCCACGTTAATGTAATTATTGATGTGACATAAAATGACTTAAATTTGTTGTTTTATTTTGTGTTTGTTCCTCCTGTTCATTTCTGGTTTTTTTCTGTCTTCCTGTGGGTTACTTAAATATTATTTGAGAATTCCATTGTGATTTATCTATAATGTTTTTTTAATATATCTCCTTTTATAGATTATTCATTGGTCACCCTAGGTATTACATTATACATACTTTATCACATACATATCTTTTACATATTTTGAAAACATAACCTCATCAAGGTTATGTTACTTCAGCCATCATCCATATTTTAGCAAGCTCAAGAGAGGAAGGCAAGTCTCTTTCATTTCCCTATACTATTTTTTCCATTTTCCTACCCTCCCTCCTGATATTCCACATATTTATCAGTTCCTTTCTAATTCAACAACATCTTTGAGCCATTTTTTTAGGGCAGAGCTGCTGGCAACAAATTCTATGTAGTTTTCCTTCCTCTGAGAAAAACTTGATTTCTTCAGTCCTGAAGGATGGTTTCACTGAATGTAGAATTTGAATTGCTGGTTCTTTTCTTTCAGTACTTCCTAATGTTATACCACTTCCTTCTAGCCTCCATTGTTCCTAGTGAAAAACTCACTAGTATTTGAGTTATTTTTCTCCTGCAGGTAAGGTGTCCTATCTCTCCTACTGCTGTCAGGATTTTGTCTTTGTCTATGTAATGTATCTTAACATTGATTTATCTGGTTTTATCCTGGTTGGTTTCAATTCAGTTTTTAGAATCTATGAATTTATGTATTTTTGCCAAATTTGGGGAATTGTTAGCATTATTTTTTTTTTTATTCCCTTGTTACTTTTCTTCTTCTCCTGGGATGCTGATGATATGAAAGTTAGATCTTTTGCTTTGTCCCTCACTCCCAAGGTTCTCAGCTCTGTTCTTTTTTGTATGTTCTCTGTATTTTCCAGATTGAGTAATTTCTATTCTTTTATCTTTAATTTTACTAATTCTTTTATCTGTCATCTCATGTTGCAATTTTCCTCATGTAGTCAGTTTTGAAATATTAGTTACTGTATTTATGAGTTCTCAAACTCCCATATGGCATTTTCTGTGTTTTTTATTTCTTTGCTGAGACTTTGTGGTAGGTTGATTGGTTGGTTTCAAACATGTTTATAATTGTTTAAGTATTTTTATGACCTCTGCTTTAAAATTATTGTCATGTAATTCCATCAATTTCAACTTGTTTTTGGCATCTAATGCTTGTCCTTTTTATTCAAGTTGAGGTTTTTGTGATTCTTATTAGGTTGGATGATTTCCATTGAATCCTGGATATTTTGGATTTTGTGTTATAAGACTATTAGTTTTCCATCAAATTTGGGGATTTTTGACTATTCAAATAATTTTTCTGTCTCTTTCTCTCTCTCGTTCCTCTCAGCCAAGTTACATGTATATTGGTAGTATGTTCATTTGTATCCTCCAGGTACCTGAGTAACTACATTTTTCTTTATTTTTTTCTGATCTTAAGATTGTATGATGTCTATTGTTCTGTCTTCAAACATTGATTCTTCTGCCATTTAAATTGTGCTGTTGAATGTCTTTAGTGAACTTTTCATTTCCTTTACTGTATATTTAAAATTAGCATATAATTGACATATAATGTTATATTTTAAATGTACAGTATAATGATTTGATGTACGTATATATTGTGAAATGATCACCACAATAAGTTTAGTTAACATCCATTACCATGCATTGTATTTTCTTATAACTGTTAAGATTTATTCTTTTATCAGCTTTCAAATATACAATACAGTATTGTTAACTATATTCATAATTGCTGTGCACTACAGCCCAGGATTTATTTGTCTTATAACAGAAGTTTGTACCTTTTGACCATCTTCACCCATTTCACTCATCCCCCAAACCCCTGCTTCTGTTCTCTGTGTCTATGAGTTTGATATTTTATTTTTAGATTCCACATAAGTGAGATATACAGTGTTTGATTTATTTCACTTAGAATAATGCCCTCAAAGTCCATCCATGTTGTTACAAATGGCACTGTTTACCTCTTTTTTTAATGGCTGCATAATATCTATATATCTATATCCACATGTCACATTTTCTTTATTCATTTATTTGTCAGTCAACACTTAGGTTGTTTCCATGTCTTGGCTATTGTAAATAACGCTGTTATGAACCTGGGGGGGTGCAGATATCTTTTTAAGATAGGTATTTTGTTTTATTCAGATAAATACCCAAAAGTGGAATTGTTGGATTATACAGTAGTTCTATTTTTAATTTTTTGAGGAATCTCTATACTGTTTTCCATAGTGGCTACACCAATTTACATTCCCACCAACAGTGCATAAGGATTTCCTTTTCTCCACATCCTTGCAAGTGCTTGTTATTTCTTGTCTTTCTGATAATAGCCACTAATAGGTGTTGCGTAATATCTCATTGTGACTTTGATTTGAATTTTCCTGATGATTAGTGATGTTGAGTACCTTTTCATGTGTCTGTTGGTCATCTGTATATAAATATCTCCTTTGAAAAAGGTCTACTCAGATCTTCTGATTTTTAAATCAGATTGGCTTTTTTTCTACTGAGTTGAGTTCTTTATATATTTTGGATATTAACTCCTTTATATATATATATATATATATATATATATATATATATACACACACACACACACACACACACACACATGATTTGTAAATATTTTCTCCCATTGTGTAGGTTGCCTTTACATTTTGTTGATGGTTTCCTTTGCCATATAGAAGCCTTATGGTTTGATGTAATGCCACTGATTTTTGCTTTCGTTGTCATCTGAAAAATCATTGCCAAAACCAATGTCTAGGAGCTTACCTCCTGGTTTTTTCCTAGGGATTTTATGGTTTCAAGTTTTACATTTAGGTCTTTAATCTATTTTGACTTGATTTTTGTGTATGGTGTAAGAAAGTGATCTAGTTTCTTCCCTTCTTTCTTTTTTCATTTTCTTTTGTATGTGTTTGTCCATTTTTCCTAGTACCATTTACTGAAGAGACTCTCCTTTTCCCATTGTTTGTTCTAGTTCTTTTGTCATAAATTAATTGTGTGGGTTTATTTCTGAGCTCTATGTTCTGTTCCATTGATCTGTGTGCCTGTTTTTATACCAGTACCATTCTGTTTTGATTACTGTAGCTTTGTAATATGGTTTGAACTCCGGAATTGTGATCCCTCATCTTTGTTCTTCTTTCTCAAAATTGCTTTGGCTATTTGGAGTCTTCTGTGGTTCTATACAGATTTTAGGATTGTTTGTTCTATTACTGGAAAGATGCCATTGGTATTTTGATAAGGATTGCTTTGAATCTGTAGATTGCTTTGGGTAGTATGGATATTTTTTTTTTTAAAGTAGTCCTACCCTTATCTATGGGGGATATATATATATATATATATATATATATATATATATTTTTTTTTATCCTCACCCGAGGACATTTTTCCATTTTTTGTTCAGGTAGAGTGGGAGGGAGAGAGAGGAAGAGAGAGAGAGAGAAACATCGATGTGAAGGGACACATCGAGTGGCTGCCACCCGCACGACCAACCAGGGCCGGGGACAAACTGCAACCGAGGTACGTGCCCTTAGCGGGAACCGAACCCGGGTCTCTCAGTACCGCAGGCCGACGCTCCAACCGCTGCGCCAAACCGGCCAGGGCTATGGGGGATATATTTTAAGATCCCCAGTGGATATCTGAAACCATTAATAGTATCAAATCCTATATATATTACATTTTTTCCCTATGCATATATACATACGATAAGGTTGAATTTGTAAATTAGGAACAATAAGAGATTAACGATAATAATTGTAATAAAATAGAATAATTGTAACTATTTGCTGTCAGAAACTTATGTGCATGTGGTCTCTCTACTTCTCAAAATCTCTATTGTATTGTACTCATATGATACATTGATGGAACCATTCCATAAATAAGATAGCTGTCACCATGCTTCTGATTATGTTACCAGAACATGGGAAGATAATTTTGGAGTATTTTTTAGAGCATGAGAGATCTTCACACTGTACACTATTTTGGCTTTATTATATGTCCTGCAGCATTGCAAGGCCACTTCCGTGCTGATACCTCCTTTGCACCTTTTTTTTTTCTTCTTTTTTAGTTAACATTTAATTTTATAGGCAAATAATTTGGAAATTTTGTTCTGAATAATCATTTATCTGGGCTGAGTTAATTATGAATACTCTAAAATATTGCACAAGAATCAGATCTCTGTGGTTGCTTAGATTACTTCTTTACTCGAAGAGTTGATTACTTTTTAAAAGAGGAGGCTATAAGAAAAGGTAGATGTCAGTCTTTGAATTCATTGTCTATACACATAAAAAATCATGTAGTAGGAATGATAGTGATGTTAGTTGTTTGGGGGGTTTTGTTTGTTTGTTTGTTGCATTTTGTTTCAGGAAGTGTAATTCTTTGTTTTAATCTAAAGTTCTAGTGACTTAAGTCCTGTTGTTACACATGATTCAATTTTTTAAAGTACCAAAGTTATATTGAAGTCCAAAGTTGTCATCATAAACTATACTACTTTTGAAAATTGTTGTATGAGAGAGATTTCTGTAAAGATCCAAGAGAAAAAAATATTTGGAATCAAATTTGTAGCTAACATGCCTGCAATTTCTTTTCTGGGATGTGTCAGTTACATGATGTATCCCCTTTCCACTTAGTCCTGTGCAATGAACATTGAGCATTTCAGTAAATTTATTTTCACATTGGCAAGTGGCCTTGGCTTTTCCTTGAGCAATTCATGTTTGCAGTCAGCTTCTGTCTTCAAAGAATCACAGTTACTAAGGAGATCTCCATACTGGCAACTATTGGTGCATAGTCCATTGTCACAGTTACCAGGGCAATTGGCACAGGATGTTTCTTGTTTGTAAGGGGTATTCTTTTTACTAACATTATTACCAATGGACAGTATTGGCAAACATAGTATTATTTTAGAAAGTCTTGATTGGGACAATAGGCAATTCCATATCCAACATGGTAAGATGAGTAGCAAATAACTTGGGTATAATGTTCAACAACTGCACTGAAACTTTTTGGTCCTATACAATAGACAAAATCATGGCTCTCATCATACCAGTTTTGTATTGCATTTGACCAGGTCATAGGGTTGAAATTGAATCTGCCTGCCACAACGAAAGCCAAACTTGTGAGGCAGGTGCTCATGAAAAGGAAGGTTGTTTATTCAAGTGCTGGCAACCTGAGAAGATGGCAGACTCCTGTCCTCAAAAACCATCTTAACATCTCAGTGCAGGTAGGGGTTTTTATCAGGAAGGAGAGGGAAAGAAGAACAAAGAAATCAGGGGTTGGGTGCTTTGGACATGCAGGCAGTGTTCTTGCTGGTTCTGATGTAGATCTTTAATGTCAGCCAAAGTCTTGTGGTCAAGCTGCCCCAGGCCCCGGCAGGATCCAGAACAGCCAGTTTCTGCAGTATGCTCAAAAAAAGGCTGTTAGTGATTAATGGCAGGCATTACTAACCAGGCCTTTGTTTTAAGGCATACATCCTGTTTCCTGATCCAGGGAGAAGTATTGTTCATTATGTTATTTAATCAAGGTTATTTTGTTGTTTAGCATAAGTTTTCTTGTAATATGTGTAGGACATCTTCCCATAGGCCTTGATATAGATCTTTATGTTCAGCATCCTTGAGTTGGCTATCTGGTATTTTGTCAGCTGAATTCCTGCGAGGAGGGCCCTTGAGATCAGGCTACTTTTTAGATTCACACAGGAACTAAAACTGCAGATCCCTGTAAAGTATACTAAAAAACTAACATACAAGCTCTAGTTTTGAGAGGAAAAATCAGGTTAGAGTAAGAAGCTGAGTTTAACATTTACTAAGATTAATATGAGTGGCTTTATATAGATTTTTTTTATAAGTTTGCTTTGTTAGTATATTCTTATTTTAGTTCTATTCTGTGGTTAGCCAGAATAGTATAAAGTTTTATTCTCTGTTACAGGGTCACTTGACATACAGAAATTCTTACCACATGTTTTACCGTTTTTTTTGTTTTGTTTTGGTTCTCTGCATTACTGTGTTCTAAAGTGCACTTGTCTACCCACTTTGGGGCATTTGCTATTGCTTCTCTGCTTCATTTCATCTTTAGCATGTTGCTGACAGATGGAAAGACTGATTTTTTTAGTTCATTGTGTTTACACTCTCTTGTTGGACTTGCATTTAAGTGGTTAACAAAGCAGTGAAGGCTGTCTTCTTTCCTTCTGCAGGTAAAGTTGGAAGTAGCACAGCAGCCAGAACCAACACCACTGGGGAGTAAAGCCATTGTTTGGTTCTCAGAGCAGGATGAAGTATCTCCTTTATTAATAGAAAAGTATTGTGTCCTTTCTTGCAGGTGTTTCAAAACCAGGATATCATGGTTCTGATGGCATGTCCATAGGAAGAGCATGGTGTATGGTTTTATAATCCCTAATTCTAGAGCCCAGATCTTCCTGCTAGAGGGCAGGAGCCAGAGACCAGCTGCAGTTTGCCCCCTCCTTTGTACTTTTATAAATATAGGTTCTATTGGGCATCTTCTCTACAGAAGAGCCTGGTTTCATTGCAGTTGAAGACTTGCTTTGGATGGTATCCTTTCTCCTTAATCAATTTCTTCAGCTCTTCTAGAAATGTGGCAATAGCTTCTTCATTGGAAGATGCAGCATCTACAGTAATTTTTATATTTTGAGTCTAAACCTATTTCTGATTAAGTGTAACCATCCCTTTTACAGTAGTAAATGGCTTGGTGTCACTCATATAAGGGGATGGATCCTTTGCAGAAGTCTTTATAGGCTCAGCACTTTCTGGCACAACACATTACCTTCATTTGTAACGTTTTCTATTCATGTCTTCTACCCACAGATTTCATCTTTTCCAGCTTAACTGAGTACATATTTCACACTGTGATTTTAACTTTTGCAGTTTGAAGTGGGACAGCAAAACTAGCACAAAGTTCTCTATTCTTTTTTACAATTTTATGGATACAAGATTTGTTCTTAACCATAGTTCTTAGCAATCTCTGCATAAAATTGTTTTTGTTTTTGTTTTTTTTCTTATTGAGTTGAAAACTTACTTAAAGGAAGTACTTTGTAGCTTTACTTTGGCATATCCTAATTGCCAGCGTTACTACTCCTGTGCTTTGGGCCATTTTTTAGTAGAATAAGAGTGACTTGAACACAAGCACTGCAGTACCATGACAGTTGATCTGATAATCAAATGGTTACTAAGTGACTGGCAGGCAGGTAGCATATACAGTGTGGATATGCTGGAAAAAGCGGTGACTTATCCTTTATGAAGGACAGCTTGGGATTTCATGGCTCTATTCAGAATGGCATGCAATTTAAAACTTATGAATTGTTATTTTTGGAATTTTCCATTTAATATTTTCTGATCATGGTTGACCGTGGCTAACGAACTATGGAAAAGAAACTGTGGATAAGGAGGAACTACTGTATTCTTTCAATCCATGAGCACAGAATATCTTTCCTTCTATTTGTGTCCTCAGTTTCTTTCTTCAGTGTCTTATAGTCTTCAATATACAGATCTTTCACTTCCTTGGTTAAATTTATTCTTAGATATTTTATTCTTTTTGATCCTATTGTAAATGGGATTGTTTTCTTAATTTATTTTTCAGATAGTTCAGTGTATAGAAGCAACTGATTTTTATATATTAGTTTTGTATACTGCAACTTTACAGAAATTGTTTATTCTTGGTTGGAGGTCCTTATTTTACATTGCTTTGAATATTTCATGCCACTCCCTTCTGGCCTGCAAAGTTTCTTTTGAAAAATCAGCTGACAGTCTATGGGAGCTCCCTTAAAGGTAACTAACTGTTTTTCTCTTGCTGCTTTTAAGATTCTCTCTTTGTCTTGAACTTTTTGCATTTTTATTCTTTATTTAGTTACTGTGGTATCATATTGATTTGTTTTGGGATATTATACTATCCTTGCATCTTGGAATAAATCCCACTTGATCATGCTGTATGATCCTTTTAACATATTGTTGAATTTGGTTTGCTAATATTTTGTTGAGGTTTTTGCATCTGTGTTCATCTGGAATATTTGCTAATAAATTTCTTCTCTTGTGGTATCCTTGTCTGGTTTTGTTTTTTATTTTATTTTAAATTTATTTTTATTGTTGAAAGTATTACAAATGTCCCTCCTTGTTTTCCCCCATGCCCCCTCTTCACTTTCCCCCTTCCGCCTTTCACTGCACTATTGTCTGCATCCATTGATTATGCATATGTATTCATATAAATTCTTTGGTTTATCTCTTCCCATCTCCCACCTCCCCTTCCCTCTGAGATTCATCATTCTGTTCCCTACTTCCATGTCTCTGGATCTATTGTTTATCAGTTAATTTTGTTCATTAGATTCCAATATAAGTGAGATCTTGTGATACTTGTCTTTCTCTGACTGGCTTATTTTGCTTAACATAATACTCTCCAGGTCCCTCCATGCTGTTTCAAAAG
This sequence comes from Molossus molossus, assembly GCF_014108415.1. Classification (NCBI taxonomy): domain Eukaryota; kingdom Metazoa; phylum Chordata; class Mammalia; order Chiroptera; family Molossidae; genus Molossus; species Molossus molossus. The sequence continues at coordinate 53,929,334 of NW_023425377.1, read as the reverse complement.
ATAAGAGATCTTTGTTACAGCTGCATAGTATTCCATTGTGTAAATATACCACAGCTTTTTTTTTGGTAATCCTCACCCAAGGACATTTTTGCATTTATCTTCAGATAGAGCAGGAGGGAGAGCTGGGGGAGAGAGAGAGATATCAACATGAGAGAGACACATCAAGTGGTTGCCACCCACACGACCCCAACTGAGGCGGGGACAAATTGCAACCGAGGTACTTGCCCTTAGCGGGAACCGAATCTGGGACTCTCTGGTCCACCTGCCTATGCTCTAACTGCTGAGCCAAACCGGCCCCGGCTGTACCACAGCTTTTTTAACCACTCATCTACCAATAGATATTTGGGCTGTTTCCAGATCTTAGCTATTGTAAATAGCACTGCTATTAACATAGGGGTGCATATGTTCTTTCTGATTGGTCTTTCAGGCATCTTAGTATATATTCTTAGAAGTAGGATCACTGGGTCAAATGGCAGTTCCATTTTTAATTTTTTGAGAAAACTTCATGCTGTTTTCCATAGTGTCTACACCAGTAGCAGTGTGCCAGAGTACCCTTTTCTCCAAATCCTTGCCAGCACTTTTCATTTATTAATCTGTTGATGATAGCCATTGTGTGAGATGATGCCTCATAGTCATTTTAATTTGCATCTCTGATGATTAATGACATTGAGCATTTTTTTCATATGTCTCTTGGCCATTTTCCTTGTCTGGTTTTAGTGTCAGGGTAATGCTAGTTTTGTAAAGTATGTTTGGAAGTTTTTTCTCCTCTTCTAGCTTTAGTAAATTTTGATAAGAATTGGTATTAATTCTTCTTTATATGTTTGATAGAATTCACTGGTAGAGTCATGTGGTCCTGGACTCTATTGGGTTATTGTAACTTTTTAATTTTAGGATTTCTATTTGATTCTTTTATATATAATTTCTCTCTCTATCGATAGTCTCTATTTGATGAATCATCATTATTCTTTTCTTTAATCCTTATAACTTGGTTTTCTTTAATTCTTTAAACAGGTATAACTTTTTTGAAATCTGTATCTGTTAAATTCACTATCTGAATCCTTTCAGATATGGATTCTATTGATTGTTTAGTTTAGTGTTTTTGTTTGTTTGTTTGTTTACCCCTATGTGTAGGTTACATTTTGGTGTCCTTTTATACCTCATACATTTTTGTTAGAAAATTTGGCATTTAAAAAATACGCATTGTTGCAATTCTGGATTCTGATCTCCCTTCTCACCACTGGGTGGTGCTGTTGGTGGTTGTTTTTGTTTGTTCATTTTAGTAACTTGCCCAGACTAATTTAGCAGAGTGTATTTCCACTGGAGTGTGCAACATTTGTCATCAGATCAGCCTTTTATTTTTGTTTATAAATGTTTTCAATTTTGCTTGGCTTGGCTCCTATGGGTTGTTCTCGCATCTGCATAGCTTTATGGTCAGCCATTGGTCAGACAGAGGTTATGCTTAAACACCCTATGCTGATTAAATGTTCTGCCTTGGATCTGTGTGACACTTCAGAAATGCTTTAAAAATTTAGATAATTTAGAAATCTGCCCCCTCCCCCCCTCCCCCCCCCCACACACCTTTTTTTATTGTTGTTAACTTTGTTTCTGATCTTGGAAGACACTGGCTTTTTCAACATTAGGCATGCTGTTAACTTGTAAGTTTTTTATAGATGTCCTATATCAAATTGAAGACATTTTCTTCTGTTTCTAGCTTGCTGGAAGTTTTAACATGAGCAAATGTTGAATTTTGTCATTTTCTTTTCGTCTTTTGTGACACTTATACAGTTTTTCTTCTGTTTTTCTACCATTGAGAGAGATTAATTAATTTTCATATGTTAAACCAACCTCAGGATTCTGGGATTAATATCACTTAATCATGATGTAGTATTTTCTATCTATTGGTAGATTTGATTTACTAATATTTTCATAAAGAATTCTGCACCTATGTTACTGAGGTATATTGCTTTATTCTTGTTTTCTTGTAATGTCCTTATAAGATTTTGGAATAGGAATTAGAGTGGTCTTTTGCTCTAGTCTTCGAAAGACTTGGTGTACAGTTATTATTATTTTTTTATATGTTCATAGAATTCATCAGTGAAGCCACCTAAAAACCATGGCTTTTCTCTTATTGAAAGCTCTTTAATTACAGATTCAGTTTCTTTGTGAGTTGTCCATATTCTTAAACTTTTTCTTGCCTCAGATTCATATGTTGGGTTGTTCACGTGTTTTGTGTATTTCATATAAGTTGTCCGATTTATTGGTATAAGTTGAGTATAATATTCTCTATAGCCTTTCAGTGGTTGAAGGATCTATGGTGATGCCCTCCCCCCTTTTTATTCCTGGTATTGGTCATTAGTATTTTCTTTCTTTTTTTTTTGATCATTTCTTGCTAAGGTACATTTAATTTTTAAAATTACTGCAAGGAACCAACTTTGGCTTTGTTAATATTTTATATATTTTGTTTTCAGCTGTATTGATTTCTACTTTTCCTTCCTTCTCCTTAATTTGGGTTTAATTTATAACTTTTAAAAATAGAAACTTAGATCACTGATTTTTAAACCTTTCCAAAAGTTTTCAGATAAGTGCATTGAGAGCAATAAATTTCCCTTTTATGACTGCTCTATTTCTATTTCACCATTGTTGTATCTTCTATATTCAGTTTTATTCACTTTACATATTTTGATATCCTTTGTTTAGAATTGTGTTTAATTTCCATATATTGGGTATTTTTTAGTTAACTTTTTGTTATTGACTTCTAGTTTCATTTTTGGGGGAACAGAGAATATACTCTCTGATTTCAGTATTTGATATTTATGTAGGCTTGTTATACACTTTTTTTTTGTAATGTTCTGAAAACACTTGAATAGAATGCATTCAGCAGTTGGATGCAGTTTCTATAAATATTAATCAGGTTCAGTAGGTTAAATAGTGTTGCTCAAAACTTTTATATCCGTACTATTTTTGTCTTCTTAATGTATCAGACAGAATATTGTTTACATCTACAGCTATGATTGTCAATATCTCCTTTTAGGTTTTTTTTTTTTTTTTTCCATGAATTTTTATTTTTTTGTTACAGATATTTTACCTTTTTACCCCATTGGCACCCCCCACCCCACCCCACCTCCGCCCCGTCGCCAGCTTAGTTGTCCATGTCCATTGGTGATGCAAAGATGCATATAAGTTCTGTGGTTTATCTCTTCCCCCCCCCCCCACCCCCATTCCCTCTTCTGAGGGATGTCAGTCTGTGCCCTACTTCCATGTGTCTGGGTCTACTGTATTCCTCAGACTGTTATGTTCATTATATTCCGTATATAAGTGAGATCATGTGGTATTTGTCTTTTTCTGCTGGCTTCTTTCACTTAGGATAATACTTTCCAGGTCCCTCCATGTCATCTCAAAGGATAAGAGATCTTTCTTTCTTAACGCTGCATAGTACTCCATTGTGTATATGTACCACAGCTTTTTTATCCATTCGTCTACTGGTGGACATTTGGGCTGTTTCCAGATCTTAGCTATTGTAAATAGTGCTGCTATGAACATGGGGATACATATATTCTTCCTGATTGGTGTTTCAGGCTTCTTAGGGTATATTCCCAGCAGTGGGATCACTGGGTCAAGTGGAAGTTCAATTGTTAATTTTTTGAGGTAGCACCATATTGTTTTCCATAGCGGCTGCACCAGTCTGCATTCCCACCAGCAGTGTATTAGAGTCCCCTTTTCTCCACACCCTCGCCAACACTTGTTGTTTGATGATTTGTTGATGGCGGACATTCTGACAGGTGTGAGGTGATACCTCATTGTTGTTTTAATTTGCATCTCTCTGATGATTAGTGATGTTGAGCATTTCTTCATATGTCTTTGGCCATTTGTATGTCCTGTTTGGAGAGGTGTCTACTCAGTTCCTCTGCCCATTTTTTAATTGGGTTCTTTGTCTTCCTTTTGTGGAGTTGTATGAGCACTCTATATATATTGGAAATTAACCGCTTATCTCACACATCATTGGCAATGCTGTTCTCCCATACAGTGGGTTGCCTTTCCATTTTGATGATTGTTTCTTTTGCTGTGCAGAAGCTTTTTAGTTTGATGTAGTCCCATGTGTTCATTTTCTCCTTTATTTCTGTTGCCTTAGGTGATGTATCAGTGAAAATTCTGCTCCGTATGATGTCCGAAATTTTGTTGCCTACATTTTCTTCTAGAATTTTTATGGATTCACGGGTCGCATTTAAGTCTTTTATCTATTTTGAGTTTATTTTTGTGTAGGGTGTAAGTTGATGGTCTAGTTTCATTTTTTTGCATGTAGCTGTCCATTTTTCCCAACACCATTTATTAAAGAGGCTGTCTTTACTCCACTGTATGCTCTTGCCACCTTTGTCAAATATTAATTGAGCGTATTCCCTGGGGCCATTTCTGGGTTTTCAGTTCTGTTCCACTGGTCTATATGCCTGTTCTTGTGCCAGTACCAGGCTGTTTTGGTTACAGTCGCTTTGTAGTATAACCTGATATCTGGTATTGTGATCCCACCTACTTTGTTCTTCTTTTTCAAGATTGCTGTGGCTATTCGGGGTCTTTTCTGGTTCCATATGAACTTTTGAAGTATTTGTTCTAGTTCTATGAAATATGTCGTTGGTATTTTGATGGGGATTGCATTGAATCTATAGATTGCTTTGGGTAGTATGGACATTTTAATGATGTTAATTCTTCCAATCCATGAACAGGGTGTGCTTCCACTTTTTTATATCTTCCTCTATTTCTTTTTTCAATGACCTGTAGTTTTCTGCAAATAGGTCCTTTACTTCTTTGGTTAAGTTTATTCCTAGGTATCGTAATTTTTTTGGCGCGATGGTAAATGGGATTGTTTTTACAGTTTCTCTTTCTGTGAGTTCATCATTGGTGTACAAGAATGCCGTCGATTTCTTGACGTTAATTTTGTATCCTGCTACTTTGCCAAATTCATTTATTAAGTCTAATAGATTTTTGATGGAGTCTTTAGGGTTTTCTATGTACAATATCATGTCATCTGCAAATAATGACAGTTTCACTTTCTCCTTTCCAATTTGGATCCCTTTTATTTTTTCTTCATGTCTGATTGCTCTGGCTAAGACGTCCAGTACAATGTTAAATAAGAGTGGCGAAAGTGGACATCCCTGTGTTGTTAATGGAAATGTTTTTAGTTTCTGTCCATTGAGTATGATGTTGGCTGTAGGTCTTTCATATATGGCCTTTATTATGTCGAGATATGATCCTTCTATTCCTACATTGCTGAGCGTTTTTATCAGAAATGGATGCTGGATTTTGTCGAATGCTTTTTCGGCATCTATTGATATGATCATGTGGTTTTTATTCTTCATTTTGTTTATGTGGTGTATCACGTTTATTGATTTGCGAATATTGTACCAGCCTTGCATCCCTGGAATGAATCCCACTTGGTCATGGTGAATAATTTTTTTGATGTATTTCTGGATCCGATTTGCTAATATTTTGTTCAGGATTTTGGCGTCTATGTTCATCAGGGATATTGGCCTGTAGATTTCTTTCTTCGTAGTGTCTTTTTCTGGTTTTGAAATTAGAATTATGCTGGCCTCATAGAACGTGTTTGGAAGTCTTTCTTCTTCTTGAATTTTTTGAAATAGTGGAGGAGAATGGGTGTTGGTTCTTTTTTGAATGTTCGGTAAAACTCCCACGTGAAGCGGTCTGGGCCTGGGCTTTTGTTTGCTGGGAGAGTCTTGATTACCTCTTTAATTTCCTTAGTTATTATTGGTCTGTTCAAGTTTTCTACCTCTTCCGGGAATAGTTTTGGGAGACTGTGTGTTTCTAGAAATTTGTCCATTTCTCTTAGATTGTCGAATTTGTTGCCATATAATTGTTCGTAGTAGTTGTTAACGATCTTTTGTATTTCCGTGGTGTTGGTTGTTACTTCTCCTCTTTCATTTCTGATTTTGTGTATTTGGGTTCTCTCTCTTTGTTTCTTGGTGAGTCGGGCTAAGGGTCCATCAATCTTGTTTATCTTTTCGAAAAACCAGCTCTTTGTTTCATTGATCCTTTGAATTGTTATTTTGTTCTCTATGTCATTTATTTCTGCTGTGATCTTTACTATTTCCTTCCTTCTACTTGCTCTGGGGTTTTCTTTTTGTTTGCTTTCTAATTCTTTAAGTTGTGAGGTTAGACAGTCGATTAGAATTTTTTCTTGTTTTTTGAGGTAGGCCTGTAGTGCTATGAACTTCCCTCTCAGAACTGCTTTTGCTGCATACCATAGATTTTGTGTTGTTGTGTGTTCATTTTCATTGGTTTCCAGGAAGTTTTTAATTTCTTCCTTGATCTCCTCGGTGACCCATTCATTGTTTAATAACATGCTATTTCGCCTCCATGTGTTGAAATGTCTTTGCATGTTCTTGTTGCAGTTAATTTCTAGTTTCATGCCATTGTGATCTGAGAAGATGCTTGATATGATTTCAATCTTCTTGAACTTGTAGAGATTTAATTTGTGTCCTATCGTGTGGTCTATCTTTGAGAATGTCCCATGTGCACTTGAGAAGAATGTGTATTCTGTAGTTTTGGGGTGTAATTCTCTGTAGATATCTATTAAATCCATTTGGTCTAGTGCCTCATTTAGAGTCTCTGTTTCCTTGCTATTTTTTTGCCTAGAGGATCTATCCAGTGCTGTCAATGGGGTATTGAAGTCCCCTGCTATGATTGTATTGTTGTCGATTTCTCCTTGGAAGTCCTCCAGAAGATTTTTAATATATTTTGGTGCTCCTATATTTGGTGCATATATGTTTATCAAGGTTATATCTTCCTGTAGGATAGATCCTTTCAATATTATATAGTGGCCTTCTCTGTCTCTAGTTATGGTCTTCATTTTGAAATCTATTTTATCAGATATGAGAATTGCTTTCCATTTGCTTTTTCCATCCCTTCACTTTCAACCTATGTGAGTCTTTTGTTGAGAGGTGGGTCTCTTGTAAACAACATATAGATGAGTCATGCTTTCTTATTCCAATCAGCTACTCTGTGTCTTTTTATGGGAGCATTCAATCCATTTACGTTTAAGGTGATTATTATTATTTTTTTTTTTTTTTTTTTTTTTTTTTTTTTTTTTTTTAATCCTCACCCGAGGACATTTTTTGATATTTTGTTCAGATAGAGTGAGAGGGAGAGAGAGAGAGAGAGAAACATCGATGTGAAAGCGACACATCGAGTGGTTGCCACCCACACGACCCCACCAGGGCTGGGGACAAACTGCAACCAAGGTACGTGCCCTTAGCGGGAACCGAACCCGGGTCTCTCCAGACCGCAGGCCGACGCTCTAACCGCTGAGCCAAACCGGCCAGGGCATAAGGTGATTATTGATATGTACTTATTTATTGCCATTTTTGTTTAGTGTGGTTCTATTTTTCTTCCCATTTCTACTGCTAATTACAGCAGTCCTTTTAACATTTCTTGCAGTGCTGGTTTGGTACTAATGTATTCCCTTAGCCTTTTTATGTCTGGGAAGTTCTTTATTTGATCTTCTATTTTGAATGATAGCCTTGCTGGGTAGAGTAGTCTTGGATTCAGATTCTTGTTTTTCATGATTTTGATTGCTTCATGCCATTCTCTTCTGGCCTGTAGTGTTTCTTGTGAGAAGTCAGCTGAGAGCCTTATGGGATTCCCTTTGTAGGTAACCTGTTGCTTATCTCTTGCTGCTTTTAGGATTCTCTTTGTCTTTAATTTGTGGCATTTTAATTACTATGTGTCTTGGTATGGACCTGTATGGGTTCTTCTTACTGGGGACTCTCTGTGCTTCTTGAACTTGAATGCCTTCTTCCTTCACCAAATTAGGGAAGTTTTCTGTCTCTATTTTTTTGAATATATTCTCTATCCTTTGCTCATTCTCTTCTTCTTCGGGGACTCCTATGATGCGAATATTATTACGTTTCCAGTTGTCCCATAGTTCTCTTAAGCTGTCTTCCTGTTTTTTAATAGTTTTTTCCTTTTGTTTTTCTGATTGGTTGATTTTTTCTAGCCTGTCTTCTAATTCACTGATCCGGTCCTCAGCTTCCCCTACCCTGCTTTTTAAACCTTCCAATGTGTTTTTCATTTCTGATATGTCATTTTTTATCTCTTCTTGTTGGTTTTTAATTTCCAATTGGCTTATTTTCAGTGTCTCTATGTCCTTACTCATGCTGTTCAGCTTCCTCAAGATCATGGCTCTGAATTCTAGCTCTGTTAACATGCCTAATTGCTGCACATTGATCTCATCTTCGGTGGATGTGTCTTGCTCTTTCATTTGGCTTCTGTTTCTGTGTTTCACCATTTTGGCTATCACTGTGGGCTTTGGAGCCTGTCAAGTTCTCCCTGTGGGTGTTGGTGATCTGCTGTTTGTAACTCCCTCTCCTGTGTTTAGATGAGCGAGGGAGGACCCACGTTGAACACCACTGTCAAGTCTTACTTTCCTGGTTAAAGTTGCCAGCCCAGGAAAGGTACTGTTATCCTCTAGTTTTTTGCCTGGAGGCTAGCAGTCTAGGTTACTTGAGGAGTTTTGGGTTGTCAGTTGATTGAAAAACTCCCTCTGGTGCTCAGCCAAGGGGCTTTCAGGAGTGTAGGGCAGATGCTGGTTGTTAGTGAGCCTCAATTAGCACTTCAATGGCCCACAGGGTGGGGTTGGATCTCCGAGGGAGGGGCTGCTGCCTCTCCTCAGAGCCCTGGGAAGGAGCAATGTGGCCATAGTCCTGAGTGGCTGCACTCAGCCAAAGCTCTGAGCGCCCTCCAAACCCCGAGTGTCCCGACACAGCCCCAGTCCAGTTTGCCCTCCCTCTGCCGGAGCCCAAGGTGAGTGGCTGTGGCTGTTTCAGCCTCTGTCCCGGCTCTGCGCTGTGGGGCTGCCTGGGAGTGTAACCTGAGGGCGCTGCTCCCAGCTAAGGCCACTGCTGAGCTGCCAACCGTGGGCTCCCAGCCCCGTCTCGTGCCTCGCAAGCCTACCGGGATGGAGTCAGTGTCCCTCGTTGTATGGTCCTCGCAAGCTGCTTTTCTGTTGGTTTTTCCCGTCGATTTGTCTGTGTTATAGTTGTAATTTCAGTTTGGTTCTGGGAGACGGTCTGTGTAGCTCCGTTCACTCCGCCGCCATTTTTTTCTCCTCTCCTTTTAGTTTTTATCCATTTTTGTTTAATGAATTTTAAGGTTCTGTTATTAGATACATACATATTTAGTATTGTTAAATCTTTCTGTTGGCTTGACCCTCTTTTTTCAATGCCTTTGCTTTTGATATACCTGTATCCTTATATTTTACACTATCTCTTGTAAACAAGACATTGCCAAATCTTTTTTCTTCACCCAAGTTGACAGTCTGCCTTGTAATTAGACAATTTCATCCATTTTTATTTAGTATGATTACTAATATGGTTGTGTTTAATTCCACCATGTTATTTGTTTTGTTTACTTTATTTGATCCTTGTTCCTTTGCTTTTCCAGCCCTGCTACTATTTTTTCTTTTTTTTTTATTAATTTATTTTTGTTACAGATGTGTCTCCTTTGTTCCCCATTAACACTCTTCTCCCCATCCCCCCACCCAGTCTGCTGCTTTATTGTCCATGTCAATCGGTTATGTGTACAGGCATATAAGTTCTGTAATTTATCCCTTACCTCTCCCACCACCCCGTCTTCTGAGGGTTGTCAGTCTGTACCCTACTTTCACGTCTCTGGGTCCACCCTGTTCCTTAGACTATTATGTTTATTATATTCCACAAATAAGTGAGATAATGTGATATTTGTTTTTCTCTGCTTGGCTTGTTTGGCTTAGGATAAAACTCTCCAGATCCTCACATGTCGTCTGAAAGGATAAGAGATCTTTCCTTCTTACAGTTGCATAGTACTCCATTGTGTATATGTACCACAGGTTTTTTATCCATTCGTCAACTGATGGACATTTGGGCTGTTTCCAGATCTTAGCTATTGTAAATAGTGCTGCTACAAACATGGGGGTACATATATTCTTTCTGATTGGTGTTTCAGGCTTCTTAGGGTATATTCCTAGAAGTGGGATCACTGAGTCAATTGGAAGTTCAATTTTTAATTTTTTGAGGTAACACCATACTGATTTCCATAGTGGCTGCACCAGTCTGCATTCCCACCAGCAGTGCACTAGAGTCCCCTTTTCTCTACACCCTCGCCAACACTTGTTTGATGATTTGTTGATGGTGGCCATTCTGACAGGTGTGAGGTGATACCTCATTGTTGTTTTAATTTGCATCCTTCTGATGATTAGAGATGTTGAGCATTTCTTTATTTGTCTCTTAACAATTTGTATGTCCTGTTTGGAGAGGTGTCTATTTAAGATCCTCTACCCATTTTTTAATTGGGTTCTTTGTCTTCCTTTAGTGAGTTGTATGAGCACTTTGTATATTTTGAAAATTAACCTCTTATCTGATATATCATTGGCAGTTATGCTCTCCCATACAGTGGATTTCCTTTCCATTTTGATGGTTGTTTCTTTTGCTGTGCAGAAGCTTTTTAGTTTGATGTAGTCCCATGTGTTTATTTTTTCCTTTGTTTCTGTTGCCTTAGGTGATGTAACTGAAAATTTTGCTGTGTATGATGTCCTTAGTTTTTTTGCCTACATTTTCTTCTAGGACTCTTATGGATTCACAAGTCACATATAAGTCTCTTATCCATTTTGAATTTATTTTTGTGTAGGGTGTAAGTTGATGGTCTAGTTTCATTTTTTTGCATGTAGCTGTCCAATTTTCCCAACACCATTTATTAAAGAGGCTGTCTTTAGTCCACCGTATGCTCTTGCCACCTTTGTCAAATATTAATTGAGCATATTGCCTTGGGTCCATTTCTGGGTTCTCTGTTCTGTTCCACTGGTCTATATGCCTGTTCTTGTGCCAGTACCAGGCTGTTTTGATTACAGTGGCTTTGTAGTATAACCTTATATCTGGTATTGTGATGCCACCTACTTTGTCCTTCTTTTTCAAGATTGCTTTGGCTATTCGGGATCTTTTTTGGTTCCATATGAACTTTTGAAGTATTTGTTCTAGTTCTGTGAAATATGTCGTTGGTATTTTGGTGGGGATTGTATTGAATCTATAGATTGGTTTGGGTAATATGGATATTTTAATGCTGTTAATTCTTCCTTTCATGAACAAGGTATGTGCTTCCACTTTTTTATATCTTCCTTTATTTTTTTTTTTTTTCTATGTCCTGTTGTTTTCTGCAAGTAGGTCCTTTACTTCTTTGGTTAAGTTTATTCCTAGGTATCTTAATTGTTTTTGCCGTGATGGTAAATGGGATTGTTTTTTTAGTTTCTTTTTCTGTGAGTTCATCATTGGTGTATAAGAATGCCATTGATTTCTTGACATTAATTTTGTATCCTCCTACTTTGCCAAATTCATTTATTAAGTCTACTAGATTTTTGATGGAGTCTTTAGGGTTTTCTGTGTATAATATCATGTCATTTGCGGATAATGACAGTTTCACTTCCTCCTTTCCAATTTGGATCCCTTTTGTTTTTTCTTCATGTCTGATTGCTCTGGCTAAGACTTCCAGTACAATGTTAAATAAGAGTGGTGAAAGTGGACATCCCTGTCTTGTTCCTGTTCTTAAGGGAAATGTTTTTACTTTCTGCCCATTGAGTATGATGTTGGCTGTAGGTTTTTCATATATGGCTTTTATTATGTCGAGATATGATCCCTCTATTCCCACATTGCTGAGCATTTTTATCAGAAATGGATGCTGGATTTTGTCGAATGCTTTTTCAGCATCTATTGATATGCTCATGTGCTTTCTATTCTTCATTTTGTTTATGTGGTGTAACACATTTATTGATTTACGAATATTGTACCAGCCTTGCATCCCTGGCATGAATCCCACTTGGTCATGGTGGATAATTTTTTTTGATATATTGCTGGATCCGATATGCTAGTATTTTGTTCAGGATTTTGGAGTCTATGTTCATCAGGGATATTGGCCTGTAGTTTTCTTTCTTTGAAGTGTGTTTTTCTGGTTTTGGAATTAGAATTATGCTGGCCTTATAAAATAAGTTTGGAAGTCTTCCTTCATCTTGAATTTTTTGAAATAGTTTGAGGAGAATGGGCGTTAGTTCTTTTTTCAGTGTTTGGTAAAACTCCCCTGTGAAGCCATCCTGGCCTGGGCTTTTGTTTGCTGAGAGAGTCTTGATTACCTCTTTAATTTCCTTAGTTGTTATTGGTCTGTTCAGGTTTTCTATCTCTTTCCAGTCCAGTTTTGGGAGACTGTGTGTCTAGAAATTTGTCCATTTCACTTAGATTCTCGAATTTGTTGCCATATAATTGTTTATAGTAGCTGTTAACGATCTTTTGTATGTCTGTGGTGTCAGTTGTTACTTCTCCTCTTTCATTTCTGATTTTGTGTATTTGGGTTCTGTCTTTGTTTATTGGTGAGTCGGGCTAAGGGTCCATCAATCTTGTTTATCTTTTCAAAGAACCAGCCCTTTGTTTCATTGATCCTTTGAATTGTTATTTTGTTCTCTATGTCATTTATTTCTGCTGTGATCTTTACTATTTCCTTCCTTCTACTTGCTCTGGGGTTTTCTTTTTGTTTGCTTTCTAATTCTTTAAGTTGTGAGGTTAGACAGTCAATTAGAACTTTCTCTTGTTTTTTGAGGTAGGCCTGTAGTGCTATGAACTTTCTTCTCAGAACTGTTTTTGCTGCATCCCACAGATTTTGTGTTGTTGTGTCTTCATTTCCATTGATTTCCAGGAAGTTTTTAATTTCTTCCTTGATCTCCTTGGTAACCCATTCATTGTTTAATAACATGCTATTTCGCCTCCATGTGTTCAAATGCCTTTGCATTTTTTGGTTGCATTTGATTTCTAATTTCATGCCATTGTGATCTGAGAAGATGCTTGATATGATTTTAATCTTCTTGACCTTGTAGAGATTTAGTTTGTGTCCTAACATGTCTTTGAGAATGTCCATGTGCACTTGAGAAGAATGTGAATTCTGTAGTTTTCGGGTGTAATTCCCTGTAGATATCTATTAAATCCATGTGGTCTAGTGCTTCATTTAGAGTCTCTGTTTCCTTGATAATTTTTTGTCTAGAGGATCTATCCAGTGATGTCAGCGGGGTGTTGAAGTCCCCTGCTATGATTGTATTGCTATTGATTTCTCCTTTGATGTCTTCCAGAGGATTTTTAATATATTTTGGTGCTCCTATATTGGCCCTCATTTTGAAGTCTATCTTTTCAGATATGAATATTGCTTGGAAATTTTTCTTCCATCCCTTCACTTTCATCCTGTGTGAGTCTTTTCTTGTAAGGAGGATCTCTTGTAGACAGTATATATATGGGTCATATTGTCTTATCCTATCAGCTACCCTATGTCTTTTTATTGTAGCATTTAAACCATTTACATTTAAGGTTATTATTCATAGATAGTTATTAGTTGCCATTTTTATTTTATGCCTGTGTTCCCCTCTCTCTCTCTCTCTCTCTCTCTCTCTCTCTCTCTCTCTCGTGTGTGTGTGTTTTCTTCTTACAATAGCACCTTCAGCATTTCTTGCAGTTCTGGTTTGGTTGTGGTGAATTCCTTTAGCTTTTCTTTGTCTTTGAAACTCTTTATTTCTCCTTTAATTTTGGTGTACTCAGGTTGCTCGGCCCTAGCCTTGGCCCACTTCCTCCTCCCAGAGAAGACCAGGGATCTTCCAAAACGGCAGGGCCTCCCAGCTGCACAGGGAAAGGCTTGCAGACTAGCTGCTTACAGCAGTAACCGGCTGCTTTCCATCACCAGCACAGGAATCTTCTGCCCTGCGTTTCTGTACTGCTCAAGGTTGGTCGTCCACATTCATGTCCATTCACACTCTCTCTCACACTCGCTCACTCTCTCACACACTCACCCTTGCTCCAATCCTGCACGCTGCCATCTTCCCTCTGCAAAAAAATCCATTTATCTTTAGGTAGAGGCGGTGGGACATTGATGTGAGAGACACATTAATTGGCTGCCTTCTGCATGACCCCGACCAAGGCCAGGGACAAACCGCAACTGAGGTACGTACCCTTGACTAGAATCCAACCAGGACTCCTTGGTCCAAGGGTGGATGCTGTAACTGCTGAGCCTAACCAGTCAGGCCTCCATTACAGAAATTTTTAATTTTGCCGTGCTCAAATCCACCATATCCTCCTTAAGTTCGTTTTTGAGCCCTGTTTAAGAAATCCCAAAGTTATGAGATATTCTGATATTTTCTAATACTAGAGTTATAGGTAATATTACTTCTGTATTTAATGTAATTTTTTTTACAACAATAGTCTTTTCTTATTAATTTTGATTATTATATGTCTGTTAAAGTAAGAGAGATATTTGTTACTATTCCAGTTTCTTTTCTTTTTCTCTGAAGTGATTGATTTTAATTCTAATATGTAACCTATTTCTCTAACACATGAAATATGTTGATGTTATTCCAGATGGCTTTAAGTTTCAAAAAGAAATATGCTTGATAATAGATCTGGTATCATAAGATCCAAAATGTTAGAAATGTTAATGTAAAAATTTAATTTAAAACCTTATTTTCTTGGCAGTTCTGGTATTTCTTTGGCCCTCATTCAAGGCAGGACTCAGAAGCTGGCCCATAAAAGAACCAAGAAGGGTGGGCTGTAGCAGCCGATGTAAGACCCTGACCAGAGGGCCCTTCAGGCAAGGCCATGTACAAGCCCAGCTGAGCAGCTACTTTTATACCCCGAGTTTTGACTGAGTCATCCCACTGCATTTTTCCTTGGGAGGGGCTTCAGCAATGAGAGAAGGAGGTTGTGGCTTTGAGGGACCAGACACAGAGCACCATCAGCTGCTGGTCCTGCCAGTGCTGATTGAGAACCCCGCAGTGCCAGGCATGGTGTCTGGCACCAATAGTCTTGGGGAAAAAAATGGTAAATAAAACCCACAACCTTCCTCACAGAGCTCCACCCTGTTTGTGTGTTGTTAGGCATGGCACAGAATGCAGTGAATGAGATAGCAGATGCAAGCATGCCATATATGGCACACAAAATTGCTGGGCGTGCTGTCAGGGTCCCCATGGAAGGTGAGATGGCAGGCTTTGACCTTAGCGTCCAGGTGGCAGACAGGGCTGGAGAGCAGCAGTGAGTGAGTGCAGAGCCTCTGCAGTCACAGGCATACTTTAGGAAGATCGGTGAGTAAGAGTTCCACAGGGCCTGGCCTCGGGAAAGGCAGGCTGGACCTCTTGGGCACAGTCTGAAGCTACTGACCACAGGCTGAACATCGTCTTCTTCCTCCAGGAAGCCACAGATGTACTTTTAAAGCCTTTCAACTGATTGTACCAGGCCCACCACATTATTAAAGTCAATGATTATGGGCCTTCACCTACACTACAAATACTTTCCCTGACAACACCTAGATTAGGGTTAGATTGAGTAGCTGTGTCCTGGCCTTTCATGGTAATGGATCAAATGTGCATGGAATGAGCTGACAGATAGGTTTTCATCTCAGTGCTAACTTTAGCTTCTGGGTGGGATCCCTGCAGAGTGTGTGCATCTGCTCTGAGCAAGAAGTGCCATCCTTCTGTTATAAGGCTACCCTACCTCACAGAGTAGGTGTACCTTACAGCTGTGGGTTTGGAGAGGCTTAGGTAATGATTAGTGATGAGTTTGGAAGAAGCCATCATGCTGAGTTTAGTAAGTAAGATGGTATCTGACTTGCTAGGAACTTCTCAGTGTCCTCTGAAAGCCTAGCAATGAGAGCCAGCTTCTCACTGTCACCTCTGTGTTATGTCTGCCATCACCTCTGTCTTTACTGTTCCACATTGGAAACTGCAGAGACAGTGGAGGTGGAAACAGTGACTGACATCTCAAATGGATTCCTCTCCCTAATGAGGTATTTGAGTAAACTTTGTGGCCAGAAGGTGGCAGTCTAGTAACAAGAGACTGATGTTTGCCTTGGGTGAGTATCTAGAAGAACTTTCCAGAGACCTCTGAGGTAATGTGGACTGGTGAGGGCCCAGAATGACACAGGTGGACAGTTTCCATCTTAGGAAAGAGCAGTTCCAAATTGCTGTTTTTCTGTGTAGTATATTTTAAATAATCTTTCAAATTTTAGAATAGTTTCAGACTTGCAGAAAAAGTTACAGGTTAGTTCAGAGTTCCCATTTCTCCCACACCCAGTTGCTCCTCTTGTCACCTGACATTAGTGTCGTTTATAGTCATAACTAATGATCCTATATGGATATGTTATTTTCATAAGTCCACATTTTATCCAGATTGTTTTACATTTTACTCTTCCAGGATCTCACGTGACATTTCAGCAGCACATCTCCTTGTACCCTTCTGACCGTGTCAGTTACTCAGACTCTCCTTACTTTGGTAGACTTGGTAGTTTTTAGGATCTATAGCATGCTCCCAAGGTTTCTCATGTCCTAGGGTGATGGGTGTGGGAGGAAGCTCTCAGATCCGTCTCCATCAGAGCAGGATCTATGCCTCACACTATTAAGGGTTTTGGTACTGATTTTTGTCTTTGTTGTTTACTGACTGCCACCTTCTGAGAGGGTCCTTCCCTGGCACCTAATTAAAGACATCCTGGTCACCCAATCAATCACTCACTTTCTGGAAATCTAGCCTCACTTGCCCTCTGGTGCCACCCCTACAGCCCAGTTAGGTCCTCCGTAGTGTTTCCTCCTTCCTGGAAAGTGAAATCATCTTTAAGATTCCTTGAAGCTTGAACAATGTATGCTCAGTTTGTTTAACAGAGATAGTTAATGACTTTAGAGACAAAAACCTTCTTATACTGAACTACATTAATTTTTCCCAGAAGATATTTCAAAGTATTGAGGTAACTGAGTCAGCAACTCCAGTGTCAACACAGAGCACTGGGGGTGGCCAAAGCCTTGTGCTGGGGCAGGATCCCGCTGAGACCATGGCTTGTCCTGAAAAATATCACTGGAAGAAATATCCTCCACTTTGACTTTCTGGTTGTTTAATACCCTTTTGTTAAACATTCATAGAGTACACCTCTGTCAGTATATATAGCTATAGGTGTTAAAATGGACACCAGAGCACAGTCCTGGGCACAGTGTGAGTGGATGGACCTTGCTCTCACAGACACTAATCAGGGAGATCCTGGTGTGAGGAGATGCTGAAAAAATAAACAACAGGGCAGTTTCAAGCAAGTTTATTAAAAGGTGTGCAAATGGAATGATACTAGGATTGCTGCCAATGGAAGGGCCAAGTGCAGAACCTGTTGCCATACTTAGCACTGGGGTACAGCCCTTCTGCATGACCCATGCAGGTGGGGCAGAGAGGTAGTTAGGGCCAGCATGCTGGGAGGGGTGTGCAGAATGATGACAGGTAGAGTCTGAGTGAGGCATTTCCTCACCTCTTAGACCAGAGAGTTGCCATTCTCATAGGCCAGTGAAGTACACTTTGCCATTGTATCTTCACAGATAATGCTTTAACGTCATGTATCAGGAGGCCTCTCCTTTAGGTTTATAATAACTAGTAGGACATTCTCGCTGTTCTGCCATGATAGCTTCCAACACAGCTCTGATGATGGTCTTAGAAAAGGATTTTTCATATGTAACATCTCAGTGAACAACACTTTAGATCATGCAGGAACAATGGGTACCATGCTAGTGAAGAGGCCCCCCAGGATGTTGGAGTAGATGGAGCTTTAGCAAGTCTAGAACATAAGTTATGACATTAGTTTACAAGGGTTTCAAATAATGTTTTCATAAAGAATGGACTAGAACAGAAAACATTTGAATGCATGGTTCACAGTAATGTTTTGTCTTGTGAGACTTTTCTAGACCTGGAGATGAGGTTACTGCAAGATGTGCCTCTCACTTGCATAGTTAGAAATGGGCCCCGGGGAGGGCTGGGGTCTCGCCTCCAGCAAATTTACTCCTCTGACTGCTTCCTGAGCTTATTCCATTTGGCCTAGGCCCTTTTCCTCCCATGACCCTGAGAAACCTACTTTCTGTTCTGATTCCATCCTGCTTTTGGCCTGAACAAGGCTGGGCACTCTCCGGGAGTATTATTTATATGAGTTGGTGTTTTTGTTTTTGTTTTTGTTTTTGAAAGTATTACAAATGTCCTCCTTTTCCCCCATTGACCCCCTTCTTCTCGCTCCCACCCACCTCCTGCCTTCCACAGCCTAATGTTCATATTGATTGGTTATGCATATATGCATATAAGTTCTTTGGTTTATCTCTTTCCACCCCTACCCCCTACCCTCTGAGGTTTGTCAGTCTGTTGCCTACTTTCATGATTCTGGGTCTCTTTTGATCGACAGCTTATTTTGTTCATTATGTTCCACAAATAAGTGAAATCATATGGTACTTGTCTTTTTCTGACTGACTTAATTTGCTCAGCATAATACTCTCCAGGTCCCTCCATGTTGTCTCAAAGGATAAGAGATCTTTCTTTCTTACAGCTGCATAGTATTCCATTGTGTAAATGTACCACAGCTTTTTTATTCACTCATCTACTGATGGGCACTTGGGCTGTTTCCAGATCTTAGCTATTGTAAATAGCGCTGCTATGAACATAGTGGTGCAAGAATTATAAGAAATAAGAATAGCGAGGGTATTTGTGTGCATGTTGGGGGTGGCTGAACTCTCTTGCCAAAGAGGGGTTGGCACAGTCATTGTATCCTTAAGGCCACCAGCTGGACTCCAGCCCCTCAGTCCCATTGAGAGCCTTACCTCAACAGATTTGCTTCTCCTCTCCTTTCCTTAGCAGCTGATTCAGGCCACTCTGATGAAAGGCAGCTCTGCTCACCACCACTAGGTTTGGGGAAGGATGTGTGGATCACATGTTGCCCTGCTGTGACCCCCTTTCCACTAAAGCAGAGAAAGCTGCTCAGAGGAGCTGGTGCTGGTTCTCAGATTAGTGCACTTTCTACTGCCTGCTCTGCTTTCCAACATCCTAATTAGTAAGTGTGCTCTGTACCTGAGGTAGTCTATGCAGACGAGCAGGCAACAAACTAATTGATGCCCTTATCTGGGCTCACAGTGCCAGGGTATGGGTGGAGTCAGTTCTTTAAAGGACAGGTGACCACTGTGGGAGGGGTTGTGAGCCACCTGATTAGCACTGTCTCTATGCAGGCTGCCCTTCTGCTCCTTGGGGACATTACCCAAGCAGGTGCTGTTTGAGCAGAAACCCATTCTGAGCAACGCCTGGCCTAGCAGCTCTCAGGCTCATCCACCTCATGGCTCCACAGTCACCATTGTTTGGCCAGCCAGCTGGCTATCCCCTGTGCTTTCCACATCTACAGTGTCCTATGGGGTTCATGAGTATTCAACAGTACTGTCTTAAACTCCAAATCTATAGTATTTCCTCATAAAGAAAATGACCACTCCTGGATAGGGGCCTTTCTTCTGAGAGCCAATTATAAAACCAGATCCTGGGTATTTAGCTCTTCACTGGGATCAGGGTGGGATAAGGAAACCACCTTGGACTGTAGTGGAAGGCAAGGCTTGGGCAGGCCCTACAGCTGCTCAGCTTAGCACAGGCTCAGAGAGTGGACCAACAGGCACAGAGTCTACAGGTGTAGAGATGCTGGTGAGGACATTTCATTGGTACAGAGAGCTGAGGTGGTCTTTGTAAAATTGTGAGTGCTTTTGCGTTGTGTGCAAGTTATGGACCATGTCACTGCTGTTGGACTTTCATTTCAGCATCCAGGCCAGTAGACTGCGCCAAGCACTGAAAGCCCTCCTTGGGGACCCAGGGAGGCAGACAGCTTCAGCTACAGATGAGCAAGCCACTTATTTCCGAGGAGGACACCCAGGAATTCAGAGAAGTAACACGTGTTTGGGGGCTTCATCTTCTCTTACAGGTAGATGACTCCCTTCTCTTTTCTGCGTGAAAAGGACTCTCCCTGGCTTGTGCTTGCTTCTCACCCATAGGAGCTGCTGGGACACCCACCCAGTTTGCTTTGCTACCTACAGCTGGAGAAGGGAAAGAAAGGCAGTGCCCATTCTGAGTCCTTGTGTTCTATGCATGCAGATGTCCACAGCCCACCTGTGCTTCCACTCATGTATATATGTGTACATGTGCAATTATGTACATGCATATGGGTTGTGTGTACATGTGCTATGAGTTGGTGTACATTTGTGTGCTATGTGTAGTATACATGTGTATGCTGTGCATGCAGTATGTATATGTGTGTACAGTTGTGTGCTATGCCTTGCTGAGCTTATACATGTGTGTGCCATATGTGCTATGAATCCATGTGTATGTATTGCTGTGTGTATGCTGAGTGTGTGCTGTATGTTGGTGTATGCATATGTGTGCTGTGAGCCTATGTAGCATACATGTGTGTACATGTGTACTCTAAGTGCTGTGAGTTTTTGTGTATATGTGTGTACACATGTGTGCTGTATGTGTGTGTGTGCATCCAGTTGAAGACGTTTGTTCTGTCATCTCTCTTAAGTGATCAACTGGATTCTGAAGAGGCTTGCCACTGTGTTCTGAAAGTTGGAATTTAAATAATATTTTATAGAAATACTAATTTTCCTATGTTATTGCTGGGCAGTACAATGGCTTTTTTTGTTTGTTAGTCCTGACCCAAGGATATTTTTTTGTTGACTTTTAGAGAGAATGAAAGGGAGGGAGGGAGGGAGGGAGAAAGAGAGAGAGAGAGAGAAACATCCATGTAAGAGAGACACATCCATTGGTTGCCTCCCACATGTGTCCCAACTGGGGCCAGGGGTCAAACCATCAACCCAGGTGTATGCCCTTGACTGGGACTCAAACCCACAACCCTTCACTGTGTGGGCTAACACTCTAAAACAAGAACTATTTCCAAGACACATAGTAATCAAAGTGCCAAAAATTAAAGACAAAGAGAGAATCCTAAAAGCAGCAAGAGGTAAGCAACAGGTTACCTACAAAGGAGACCCTATAAGGCTCTCAGCTGACTTCTCACAAGAAACACTACAGGCCAGAAGGGAATGGCATGAGGTAATCAAGGTCATGAAAAACAAGGATCCGAATCCAAGACTACTGTACCCAGCAAGGCTATCATTCAAAATAGAAGGTCAAATAAAGAGCTTCCCAGACAAAAAAAGGCTAAGGGAATACCCTAGCACCAAACCAGCACTGCAAGAAATGTTAAAAGGACTGCTGAAATTAGCAGGAGAAATAGGAAGAAAAATATAACCACACTGAATAAAAATAGCAATAAATAAGTACATATCAATAATCACCTTAAATGTAAATGGACTGAATGCTCCCATAAAAAGACACAGAGTAGCAGATTGGATAAGAAAGCATGACTCATGTATATGTTGTTTACAAGAGACTCACATAAGTTGAAAGTGAAGGGATGGAAAAAAATCTTCCAAGCAAACAGAAAGCAAACAAAAGCTGGGGTAGCAATACTCATATCTGATAAACTAGATTTCAAAATGAAGGCCATAACTAGAGACAAAGAAGGCCACTACATAATATTGAGAGGATCTATCCAACAGGACGATATAACCTTGGTAAATATATATGCACCCAATATAGGAGCATCAAAATATATTAAACATCTTCTGCCCTGGCCGGTTTGGCTCAGCGGTTAGAGCGTCCACCTGCAGTCCGGAGAGACCCGGGTTCGGTTCCCGCTAAGGGCATGTACCTTGGTTGCAGTTTGTCCCCGGCCCTGGTTGGTCGTGCGGGTGACAGCCACTCGATGTGTCCCTTTCACATCGATGTTTCCCTCTCTCTCTCTTCCTCTCTCTCCCTCCCACTCTGTCTGTACAAAAAATGGAAAAATGTCCTCGGATGAGGATAAAAAAAAAAAAAAAAATATATTAAACATCTTCTGGAAGACTTCAAAGGAGAAATTGATAGCAATACAATCATAGCAGGGGACTTCAACACCCCGCTCACATCACTGGATAGATCCTCTAGGCAAAAAATTAGCAAGGAAATAGAGACTCTAAATGAAGCACTAGACCAAATGGATTTAATAGATATCTACAGGGAATTACACCCCCAAACTGCAGAATTCACATTCTTCTCAAGTGCACATGGGACATTCTCAAAGATAGACCACATTTTAGGACACAAACTAAGTCTACAAGTTCAAGAAGATTGAAATTCTTTCAAGCATCTTCTCAGATCACAATGACATGAAACTAGAAATCAATTGCAACAGGAACATGCAAAGACATTTGAACACATGGAAGCTAAATAGCATGTTATTAAACAATGAATGGGTCACCGAGGAGATCAAGGAAGAAATCAAAAACTTCCTGGAAACCAATGAAAATGAAGACACAACAACACAAAATCTATGGGATGCAGCGAAAGAAGATTTGAGAGGGAAGTTCATAGCACTACAGGCCTACCTCAAAAAACAAGAAAAATCTCTAAGAGACTATCTAACCTCACAACTTAAAGAACTAGAGAGCAAACAAAAAGAAAACCCCAGAGCAAGTAGAAGGAAGGAAATAGTAAAGATCAGAGTAGAAATAAACCACATAGAGTCAAAAAAAAAAAAAAAAAACACAATTCAAAACATAAATAAAACAAAGAACTGGTTTTTCAAAAAGATAAATAAGATTGATTGAACCTTAGCTAGACTCGCCAAGAAACAGAGAGAACCCAAATACACAAAATCAGAAATGAAAGAGGAGAAAGAAATAACAACTCACACCACAGAAATACAAAAGATCCTTAACTACTATGAAAAATTATATAGCAACAAATTCAACAATCTAAGCGAAATGGACAAATTTCAGGACATACAGTCTCCAAAAACTGGACTGGGAAGAAGTAGAAAACTTGAACAGACCAATAACAACAGAAGAAATTGAACAAGTAATCAAGACTCTCCCAGCAAACAAAAGCCCAAGCCAAGATGGCTTCACGCGGGAGTTTTACAGAACATTCAAAGAAGAACTAACACCCATTCTTCTCAAACAATTTCAAAAAATTCAAGAAGGAAGACTTCCAAACTCATTTTATGAAGCCAGCATAATTCTAATTCCAAAACCAGAATAAGACACTACAAAGAAAGAAAACTACAGGCCAATATCCTGAACAAAATACTAGCAAATCGGAACCAGCAATACACCAAAAAATTATTCAGCATGACCAAGTGGGATTCATCCCAGGGATGCAAGACTGGTACCATATTCGCAAATCAATAAACCACATAAATAAAATGAAGAATAAGAACCACATGATCATATCAATAGATGCCGAAAAAGCCTTCGACAAAATCCAGCATCCATTTCTGATAAAAACACTCAGCAGTGTAGGAATAGAGGGATCATATCTTGACATAATAAAGGCCATATATGAAAGACCTACAGCCAACATCATACTCAGTGGGAAAAAACTAAAAGCATTTTCCTTCAGAACAGGAACAAGGCATGGATGCCTACTTTCGCCACTCTTATTTAACATAGTACTGGGAGTCTTAGTCACAGCAATCAGACAGGAAGAAAAAATAAAAGGGATCCAAATTGGAAAGGAGGAAGTGAAACTGTCATTATTAGCATATGATATGATACAATATGTAGAAAACCCCAAAGACTCCATAAAAAATTTACTAGACTTAATAAATGAATTTGGCAAAGTAGCAGGATACACAATTAACGTCAAGAAATCGATGGCATTCTTATTCACCAATGATGAACTCACAGAAAGAGAAACTAAGAAAACAATCCCATTTACAATTGTGGCAAAAAAATTAAGATACCTAAGAATAAACTTAACCAAAGAAATGAAGGACCTATTCACAGAAAACTATAGGTCATTGAAAAAAGAAATAGAGGAAGATATAAAAAAAGTGGAAGCCCATACCCTGTTCATGGATCGGAAGAATCAACATCATTAAAATGTCCATACTACCCAAAGCAATCTATAGATTCAATACAATCCCCATCAAAATACCAACAGCATACTTCACAGAATTAGAACAAATACTTCACAAGTTCATATGGAACCAAAAAAGACCTCAGATAGCCACAGCAATCTTGAAAAGGAAGAACAAAGTTGGAGGGATCACATTACCAGATTTCAGGTTATACTACAAAGCCACCGTAATCAAAACAACCTGCTACTGGCCCAAGAACAGGCATATAGACCAGGGGAACAGAAGAGAGAACACAGAAGTGGACCCAAGGCAATGTGCTCAGTTAATATTTGACAAATGTGGCAAGAGCATACAGTGGAGTAAGGACAGCCTCATTAATAATGGTGCTGGGAAAATTGGAAAGCTACATGCAGAAAAATGAAACTAGACCATCAAATTACACCCTACACAAGAATAAATTCAAAATGGATAAAAGAAGGAAATGTTACTCATGAATCCATAAAAATCCTAGAAGAAGCTGTAGGCAACAAAATTTCAGACGTTATACACAGCAGAATTTTCACTGATACATCACCTAAGGCAATAGAAACAAAGGAGAAAATGAACACATGGGACTACATCAAATTCAAAGACTTCTGCACAGCGAAAGATACAATCATCAAAACGGAAAGGCTACCCACTGTATGGGAGAGCATAATTGCCAATGATATATCAGATAAGGGGTTAATTTCCAATATATAGAGAGTGCTCATACAATTCTACAAAAGGAAGACAAAGAACCCAATTAAAAAATGGGCAGAGGAACTGAATAGACACCTCTCCAAACAGGACATACAAATGGCTTACAGACATATGAAGAAATGCTCATCATCAGTAATCATCAGAGAGATGCAAATTAAAACAACAATGAGTTATCACCTCACACCTGTCAGAACGGCTGCCATCAACAAATCATCAAACAACAAGTGTTGGGGAGGGTATGGAGAAAAAGGGACTCTAGTGCACTGCTGGTGGGAATGCAGACTGGTGCAGCCACTATGGAAAACAATATGGTACCTCAAAAAATTAAAAATTGAACTTCCATTTGACCCAGTGATCCCACTTCTAGGAATATACCCTAAGAAGCCTGAAACACCAATCAGAAAGAATATATGTACCCCCATGTTTGTAGCAGCACTATTTACAATAGCTAAGGTCTAGAAACAGCCCAAGTGTTCATCAGTAGACGAATGGGTCAAAAAGCTGTGGTCCATATACACAATGGAGTACTACGCAGCTGTAAGAAAGAAAGATCTCTTATCCTTTGAGACGACATGGAGGGACCTGGAAAGTATCATCCTAAGTGAAACAAGCCAAACAGAGAAAGACAAGTATCATATGATCTCACTTAATTGTGGAATATAATGAACGTAACAGTCTGAGGAATGGGGTAGTCCCAGGGACGTGGAAGTGGGGTACAGACTGACAATCCCCAGAAGAGGCGGTGATGGGGGAGAGAGAAACCACAGAACTTATATGCATGTATGCATGAACAATGGACATGGACAACAAAGCTGGGGAAAGGGCAGGGAGGGAGGGGGAGTGGGGAATTAGTTGGGGGAAAAGGAGAAACATCTGTAACAAAAATTAATTAATTAATAAAAAAAAAGAACATCATAACCATACTCACCTTAAAAACATAAAAAGTAATTCTTTTTTTTCCCTTCATTGTTGAATGTAAAATGTATTACAGATGTTCCCCGTTTTTCCCCAATTGACCCCCTCCTCCCCACTCCCGCCCCCTCCCGCCTTTTCCCACACTATTGTCTGTGTCCATTGGTTATGTATATAAATTCTTTGGTTTATTTCTTCCCACCCCCCACCCCCAACCCCTTTCCCTTTGAGGTTTGTCAGTCTAGCAGTGAATTTATACTTCTTAATCTCTTCACCTTTTTCACCCATTCCCCCAACCCCCCTCCCAACTGGCAACCAACAAAATGTTCTCTGTATCTATGAGAATGTTTCTGTTCTACCTGTTCATTTTGTATGTAGATTCCATTGTTGATAAATATGTATTCATTGCCATTTTGTTTTTTCATATATTTTATCTTTTTCTTCAAAATGACCCTTCATCATTTCATATAATAACGGTTTGGTGGTGATGAACTCCTTTAATTTTTCATGTCTGGGAAACCCTTTATATGGCCATCAATTCTAAATGACAGCTTTGCAGGATAGAGTAATCTCAGTTGTAGGTTCTTCCTTTTCATCACTCTGAATATTTCTTGCCACTCCCTTCTGGCCTGCAAAGTTTCTTTTGAGAAATCAGCTGACACTCTTATGGGAATTCCCTTGTAGGTAACTAACTGCTTTTCTCTTGCTGCTTTTGAGATTCTCTCTTTATCTTGAACTTTTGCATTTTGATGATGATGTGTCTTGGTGTGGGCCTCTTGGGGTTCATCTTGTTTGGGAGTCTCTGTGCTTCCTGGACATGTATGTCTGTTTCCTTCACCAAGTTAGGGAAGTTTTCTGCCATTATTGTTTCAAACAAGTTTTCGATTTCTTGTTCTTGCTCTTTTCCTTCTGGCACTCCCATGATGCGAATGTTGGCACGCTTTAAGTTGTCCCAGAGGCTCCTTACACTATCCTCATTTTTTGGGGTTCTTTTTTCTTTTTGCTATTCTGATTGGGCATTTTTTGCTTTCTTATGTTCCAAATCGATGGTTTGCTCCTTGGATTTACGTTCTCTATTATTGAAGCTGTGTAAATTATTCATTATTTCAGTTAATGCCTCCTTCAATTCTAACTGTGCATCCATGATTTCTGACTGGTCCATTTTTATGCTCTTGAGGCCCTCACTAAGTTCACTGAGGTTCTCACTAAGTTCATTGAGCATCCTTATAAACAGTATTTCGATCTCAGCATCTGTTAGGTTGCTTATCTCCATTTCGCTTAGTTCTTTTCCTAGTGTTTTGTTCTGTTCTTTCATTTGGGACCTGTTTCTTTGTCTCCTCATTTTGGCTTCCTCCCTTTGTTTGTTTCAGTGTATCACTTAACGAGAGGTATGGGGCGAGCTGAGACCAGATGCTGCTTGTTTGAAAGAATTTAGGGGAAACCTGAAGCAGGATCCAAGACAGGCCAATCCTATGGTTAAGCAAGTGGCAACAGCTTGGGTGGGCCTGAAAGTTGGGCGGGGCGGGGCCTCAGGGAGACACCAGGGCGGGGCTACCAGTGTGAGCCAAGTTGCTGGAGTCCCAGATATGGCAGCTGTCTGCAGCCCCAGGGAAGGGCTCACCAAAGGAACAAAGGCCTCTGACAGCAGGTTTGTCCAGTAGAAAGCCCCCTCTTCAGCCCTCGCTACAGTGCCAAACAGCTCAGTTCTTCCCTGTGTGTTTCCAGAGCCCCTCGAGCTGCCTCCCCTCCAAGCTTAGAGGGAGAGTCCGTTAAGTTAGTGTGCAGGCCCTTTAAGGAACTATCTGGGGCTGTAGCCGCGTCAGCTTCCCTGAGCCTCAGTTCCCACTGGTTTTTCCAACCAGAAGTTATGGGGACTTCTCTTCCTGGCACTGGAACCCTGAGCAGGGCAACTGGTGTGGGATGGGGACCCCTCAGTCTTCAGGAAGGACCTTCCCAGCAGAGGTAGCCTCCTGATTATTATCCGCCACACTTGGGTGTGGTACCAGCCCATCGCTCCGCTGCTGCCACCCCTGCCGCCCCTCGTGCCTCCGCCCCTGCTACCAGTCTGGATGTGGCTGCTGCTTTAATTCCGTAGTTGTAGGACTTCCATTCAGCTTGATTTCAGGTGGTTTTGAATGATGGTTGTTCTGTAGTTTAGTTGTAACTTTGATGTGGTTGTGGGGTGACACAATACCGCATTTACCTACGCTGCCATCTTGACCAGAAGTTCAAAAAGTAATTCTTAATGTCATCAGACATTAAGCCCGTGATCCATTCTCCCCTTTATCCTCTTAAGGATGTTTGTTGTACATTTGTAGCTCAGGAGTCCTGGAAGGCCTGAGCATTGTGATTGATGAAGCACCTTAATGCATAGCTTCCCTCTGTCATCTTTTCTTTCTCCTTTGCAGTTAGTTTATTTGTTAAAATCAACAGTGCAATTTGCATCTTCCTGACTTGGCTTCCCCAGGATGAGCAGTATGTTTTCTGCCCCGGTGCCCTGTAGGTCAGTTTATAACTCTAAGGCTTCATCAGGCCTGTCTCTGCTTTGGAGACACCAATTCACTGATACCCCGCACACACCAGCAAGCCTGTTTTCTATGTGTCTCTCCAGGCATAGACTCCTTAAACTTAGACCTTTCATTTTGGGCGGAAAAGGTACTTATCTTCACTGTGGGGTATTTTAAATATACATATTTTGTCACTTTTTCCTCCTGGTCGAACTTAGTCACTTTTTGTAATGACAGAAATGCTGCTTTTTAGTTGCAACTAGCAAGTGTGGCAGGTTCCTAATTGCTTCCAGAACACTGGTTCTTGTCTGCTCTGGGCTTGAGAAATCTTGACCTATAAAGGCTGACGTGCCCATGCTTCTGAAAGTGGATGAGAGCACAGGTCTCGGGCTGGTGGAATCTGGGAGTCCCACCACCCCCATGAAGGTGTTGTGGCTGAGACGTGTTCTTCTGGTCCCCTGGTGGTGTTGAGGCTGAGGAAGGAATGCGGCTTTGTGATGGGAGATGTAGGGATTTTTATCTGTTAATTCTGAATGAGGCCTTGCAGTTTCAGAGGGCTCTTCCCCTGAAAGCCATGAGGGGTGGGAAAGGTCAGGATGAATGTACCCACAGCCCGTGAAAGCACATGTCTGTGTGGCTGGTCCTAACTGTCGTCAACAAGTCTTACTAGCGAGCCTGTGCATTGGTGCTGAAACAGTGGCCAAATGAGTCAGGACTGGCTTCAGGGCAGAGGAAGTGGTGACCTGAGCAGAAGGCTGGGCAGAGCTGTTTCAGGAGGGGCAAGGCTTCCACCTGTCAGCTGTTCACCCTTCCTCCTGCAGGGGGAACCTAGTTTCACAAGAGATGATCTTTTTAGAGGTTAATCACATGTCTCCTATTTAGAGATGAGACCTCATTGTGTAATGAAGCTCAAGCATATGGAGGAATGAGTTAAATTTCTGGGGAGAAAAAATGCAAGAGCACCCCCAATTCAGCTGTGGTTTCTGCTACAAATGTTATTAGAGTCATTATGTAAAATGAGTCTTGGTCACTTAAACTGCAGTTGGTGCTGAAGGATGGTGTGCCTGATTTCCTGGGGCAGCAGCTTCGTGTCGTGGGGACTGCAGTTCCATGTGGTGGCCATGGCTGGGTCACTGCAGGGGGACCCCTGTGGGGACTGGAGAGCACAGTTTGGCTGGGATGGACTTGGCTGTGTGCCCTGACTCCTTTCTAATGTGGGATGGGCCAATTTTCAGTGCCTCAGAACTGCAGCTTTTTGTTACAGTGTGTCATTGCCACATATTTGATGCAGCATTTGGAGATGACAAAACAATTCCACATTTGGCTTCTGAGGGCATCTTGGTTTCATGGGCATTTTCTTTATAATTTCTGAACCTCCACTCTTCTGTCTTATCCTGCATTTGGTCTTCATCCTGCCTCCCTCTTTCACCAGAAAGAATTGGAAGAGAAGCTGACACGGGTCTGGTGTTTTAGTTTATCCAGGCAGGTTCGGGGCAGGCTCCCACCTTGGTGGATTGCACAGAAGGTGCTATGTAAGCCCTGGGAGCCCCAGCACTGCAAACAATGACAGGAAACTTGAACTGATGCCCTTGTCATTCTAGTAAAGAGGGTCACAGTATATATTTCAAGAAAGGTTTTAGGTCATAGATTTGAACTTTTTTTGTCTGTATTAGAGCTTGTAGTCTGCCTGTAGTGTCTATTATCTGTATAAACAATAAACACAAAAATTAAAAGAAAAACTGATGTGATACATTCAGTTCAGTCAAAAAGTCCATTCACTGGAAAATGTAGACAACTGGTGAGCTGGTGTGAAAACAAGCATTTAACTGCAGAGGCAGCCTGGATGAAGAGGGGAAGGAGGTGACACCGAAGGGGAGGTGGCACCAGGCCAGAGATGAATGAGGCCCTACTCTGGGCTCTGTGGCGCTGCCCTCTGCCTACTTAGTGCAGTGATTGATGTTCCACAGGGATCTGTGTTAGCAACTCTTAGGAACTTCTAGGGCAGAGATAATTCTAGGGCAGAAGAACATGCTATGGTTCTCTACTTGCTGTGAAACTATCTTAAGAAACTCATGTCCTTTTGTTTCTTTTTAAGAAATTACAGAGTACATTTCATCTTCAGTGATTCTACTGTCCTGGTCATTTTCTCCTATTCTCTATTCCCTGATATCGAAACTTGTCCTAATTCATCAGTCTCTTCTCAGAATCAAGAAAAAAATTGGCCATTTCTTGTAGACCTAATTAATATAATAGGATTATATTTAACCAGTGTTCTTCAGCCCGAAATAAATGTCTGGACAGTTAATGTGTTAACTGTCAGTGCACAGTCACCAAGTGACCAGCAGCGTAGTCTTGCATAAGACCTGTGGCAGGCCAGACCATGCTCCAGGACCGATGCATTTAGGAAGACAGGTGGCTGGGCTGGGGAACCCTCAGGGGTGAACAGGCAGGGAGGACCTGCAAGGGGTGTGACACAGACAGCAGGACCTTCCTGTCAGGCAAGGGGTCAGGAGTGTGTCCTATAAGCAGTTTGGAGTCATTGAGGATTTTTGAGCGAGGAGTGGTAGTATAATTTCAAACTTTAATACCTATTCTTCTCAGGTTCTCTTCTTGTCCTGTGCCTTCTGAACCTTTTCCAGAATTTTTATTTCATTGATTAGATGTGGGGGAGGTTTTTATGATGATGATGATTATGTTGTGTGTGTGTGTGTGTGTGTGTGCTTTTAATCCTCACCCGAGGATGTTTCTCACCCAAGAACATTTTTCCCATTTATCTTCAGGTAGAATGGGGGAGGAGAGATAGAAATAAACATCAGTTTGAGAGAGAGACATCGATTTGTTGCCTCCCGCATAACCCCAACCAGGACCAGGGATTGAACCGCAACTGAGGTACGTGCCCTTGACCGGAATTGAACCCATGACTCTTGATTGGCAGGCCGACACTAACTGCTGAGCCAAACCAGCCAGGGCTATGATGAAGTTTTTATTTATGGTTTTGATACCAGTCCAGATATTACCAGTGAGCTGGGCCACTTATTTCAATATCTGTTGCTTGAATTGTGAATTATTAATAAATGTTTCTTACATCACATCCTATGTCATTTCTAAATGTTAAACCATACTTGGTAACTGGGAAAAGGTGCTTAGTAACTTCTGACATCCATATATCATCGACATTTTAATAAGAGGACACATGCTCTAGGATGAGCCCTGGATCAGGAATCAGGGTCCTGGCCTTAGTCGCCACCTCTGAAAGTGAGGCCTTGACTTCCAGTTCCCACTGTCTACTTCAGAAACTACCATGATGAAATGAAAGTGAATTGCAAAAAATGCCAAGCCTTTTAAATAATTTATTCATGATTTTTCTGTCTGTTCTGTTGGTTAACTAGGTCACTGGTAACCATGAGCACAGCAGACATGCAACAACCCCCTGCCGCAACACCCTGCCTGCTGTGGTTCCTCTTAAATCCCCGGAATAGCCATCAGAGCTCTGTCATGTTGAATGTGGTCACCTATCTAGCATAGGTCCATGCTATCTTTGGCAGTGGTTGTTCAGAGTGGGAGGGCCTGTTCACACATGTGTCTGTGTGTCCCCTGCAGCTGACAGAAGGCTGTGCAGGTGTGCTGGACCTCCCTTATATAGAAGCCATGGCTAAACCTGGACTACATGATCTAGATACCCCAGAACTGTGGACAGGGAAGGGAGCTGCCAGGTAAGGAACTCCAGGATTCCAGACCATACCAGTGTCTCAATGAGATTCTTCTAGAGCAGCTGTGTGGCTACAGTGGGTAGAACATGGGAAGCAGGAAACATGCTCTGGAATTTCAGTTGAAAGAATGACTTGTTAGCCCTGGAACATTTTCCTGTCTTCTCGGTCAGCATTTAAATGGACCTCAAGTCTTAAAATCAAGTGTTTGATATTTTGTTATTGACTACTTGGCTGTGGAAGGTTATATACATATATTATTTATATACATTGTGATCATATTCTTTATTGTCGTAAAATATATACATAATGCAAATTTTGCCATTTTAACCATTTGAAATGTACAATTCAGTGGCATTAATTGCATTTAAAATCTTGTGCAAACCATCACCATCATTGATGTTTCCAAAGCTCTTTCATCCCTCACGCCCAGCCCCTGGTAACCTCTAATCTCCTCTGTCTGAATTTGTCTATTCTGGGAATCTCCTCTAAGTAGAATCGTACATTCATTCTTTGTGTCTGCCTCTTTTCACTTAGCATGATGTTTTCAAGGCTAATCCATTTTGTAGCATGAATCCGTACTTCTTTTCTTTTTATGGGTAAATAATATTGTATCGTATGGGTGAACCACATTTTGTGTCCCCATTATCTGTTGATAGACACTTGGTTGCTTCCACCTTCTGGCTACTATAACTATGTTGCAGGGAGCATCAGTGTACAGTTCTGTTTGAGTCCTGCTTTCCATGCTTTGGGGCATATTTCCTAGGAGTAGAATTGCTCACTCTCAGGATAATTCTGTTTAGCTTTTTGAGGAACTGTCACACTGTTTTTAATAGTGGCTGTACCATTTTTTACTTCCACCAGCAAAGTATGAGGATTTCAATTTTTCCACATTCTTACCAACACTTAATTTTCCTTTTTGAAAAATTTAAAATTGTTATAGTCATCCTGGTGGATGTGAAGGAGCATCTCATTATAGTTTTGATTTGCACATCGCTGATGACTAACATTTCAACCATTTTCTCATGGGTTTATTGGCCTTTGTATGTCCTCTTTGGAGAAACGTCTATACAAGTTTTAATTGGTTGTCTCTTTGTTTAAGTTGTAGGAATTTTTTATATATTCTAAATATTAAACCCTTATCAGAACTGTGATTTACAAATACTTATCTCATTCTATAGGTTGTCTTTTGATTTTCTTGATAATGCCCTTTGATGTAATTCTGACCCCAAGCCCATCTGGTGAACTACAATTTAATTTTGGCACTAATTATCCATTGTTAGTGCAGACCCCACAGTGGTCCTGGTCCCCAACAAGACTGCCCTTCTTTGAGACACCAGCTGCACTGGGATGCCCAGGCCACCCGAACTTCTTACCAATGGGCTACAAACCTGAGGGGTTCCCATGACCCCTCTCAAATTTGATAGTTCATGAGAGCTACTCACAGAACTTAGGAATGCACTCTATTTAGGATTACAAAGGATGCAGATCGGGAACAGCCTAATGAAGAGACACCTGGGGTGCGGTCTGGGAGGGGCCCACATTTGGAGCTCTGTGCTCTCTCAAGTAGAACTGGTGCATGATCCTCTTGGCACATCAATGTGTTCACCAGCTAGGTGGCTTCACAGAACATTGGTTGTCCTGAGTTTATTTTACACTTAGGTTCATGAAGAAGTTCTGTTCGTTGTTTTCTGAGTGATTGTGTCATGAAAGGATGTTGGGTTTTGTCAGTGTCTTTTTCTGCATCAGTTGACATGGTGTTCTGGGAATGTGGTTTATCATATCGATTGACTTTCTTACATTGAACCACCTTTGTATTCTGGAATAAATCCCCGGATTTGGTTTGCTAGTATTTTAGTATGTTGTGTTTTGTTTTCATTTGTCTCAGAGAATTTTACTGATTTCCTTTTTGGACCCACTGGTTAAGAATATGTTAATTGGGGCTTCCGGTCAAAATGGCGGCGTAGGTAAACGCTGTATCGCGTCATCCCACAACCACAGCAAAGTTACAACTAAACTACAGAACAACCATCATTCAAAACCGCCTGAAATCAAGCTGAATGGAAGTCCTTCAACTATGGAATTAAAGCAGCAGCCATATCCAGACTGGTAGGAGGGACGGAGGTGCAAGGGGCGGAGGCGTGACAGGCTGGTCCCACACCCACCTGTGGCAGATAAAAATCAGGAGGATACCTCTGCTGGGAAGGTTCTTCCTGAGGACTGAGGGGTTCCCGTCTCACACTTGGTGCCCCACTCAGAGTTCCAGTGCCAGGAAGAGAAGTCCCCATAACTTCTGGCTGGAAAAACCAGCGGGAACTGAGGCTCAGGGAGGCTGAAGCGGCTAGAGCCCCAGGCAGCTCATTAAAGGGCCCGCGCACAGACTTATCGGACTCTCTCCCTATAAGCTTGGAGGGGAGGCAGCTCAAGGGGCACCAGAGACATACAGGGAAGAACTGAGCTGTTTGGCACTGGAGCGAGGGCTGGAGAGGGGGCTTTCTCCTGGACAAACCTGCTGTCAGAGGCCTTTGTTTCTTTGGTGAGCCCTTCCCTGGGGCGGCAGACAGTCGCCATGTCTGGTACTCCAGCAACCTGGCTCACACTGGTAGCCCAGCCCTGGTGTCTCCCTGAGGCCCCGCCCGACCCAACTTTCAGGCCCACCCAAGCTGTTGCCACTTGCTTAACCATAGGATTGGCCTGTCTTGGATCCTGCTTCAGGTTTTTCCTAAATTCTTTTAAACAAGCAGCATCTGGTCTCAGCTAGCCCCATATTGCTCGTTAAGTAATACACAGAAACAAACACAGGGAGGCAGCCAAAATGAGGACACAAAGAAACAAGTCCCAAATGAAAGAACAGAACAAAACCCCAAGAAAAGAACTAAGCGAAATGGAGATAAGCAACCTAACAGATGCTGAGTTCAAAATGCTGCTTATAAGGATGCGCAATGAACTTAGTGAGAACCTCAGTGAACTTAGTGAGGGCTTCAAGAGCATAAAAATGGACCCGTCAGAAATGATGGATGCAGTCAGAAACAAAGGAGGCATTAACTGAAATAAAGAATAATTAACACAGATTCAATAGTAGAGTAGGTAAAGTCAAGAAGCAGACCATCGATTTAGAATATAAGGAAGCAAAAAATGCCCAATCAGAACAGCAAAAAGAAAAAAGAACCCAAAAAAATGAGGATAGTGTAAGGAGCCTCTGGGACAACATCAATCGTGCCAACATTTGCATCTTGGGGTGCCAGAAGGAGAAGAGCGAGAACAAGAAATTGAAAACCTGTTTGAAACAATAATGGCAGAAAACTTCCCTAACTTGGTGAAGGAAACAGACATACAAGTCCAGGAAGCACAGAGAGTCCCAAATAAGATGAACCCCAGGAGGACCACACCATCAAAATGCAAAAGTTCAAGACAGAGAGAGAATCTTAAAAGCAGCAAGAGAAAGGCAGCTAGTTACCTACAAGTGAGTTCCCATAAGGTTGTCAGCTGATTTCTCAAAAGAAACTTTGCAGGCCAGAAGGGAGTGGCAAGAAATATTCAGAGTGATGAAAAGCAAGAACCTACAGCTAAGATTACTCTATCCTGCAAAGCTGTCATTTAGAATTGATGGCCATATAAAGAGTTTCCCAGACAAGAAAAATTAAAGGAGTTCATCACCACCAAACCGTTATTATATGAAATGTTGAACGGTCTTTTTGAAGAAAAAGTAAAATATATGAACAAACAAAATGGCAATGAATACATATCAACAATGGAATCTACAAACAAAATGAACAGGTAGAACAGAAGCATTCTCATAGATACAGAGAACATTTTGTTGGTTGCCAGATGGGTGGGGGGTTGGGGGAATGGGTGAAAAAGGTGACGGGATTAAGAAGAACAAATTAATTGCTAGACTGACAAATCTCAAAGGGAAAGGGGTTGGGGGGTGGGAAGAAATAAACCAAAGAACTTATATACATAACCAATGGACACAGACAATAGTGTGGGAAAAGGCAGGAGGGGGGCGGGAGTGGGGAGGATGGGGTCAATGGGGAAAAAATGAGGAACATCTGTAATACATTCTACATTCAACAATAAAGATTTTAAAAAATTTTTAAAAAAGATTATGTTAATTTATATATATTTGTGAATTTTCTAGTTTTCCAGATTTCTAGTTGTATTCAACTGTGGTCAGAGAATTTACTTTCTATCACTTCTGTCTTTTTATATCTGAGGCTTGTCTTGTGGCTCACCATGTGGTCTGTCCTGGAGACCCTGAGAAGGATATGTGTGTTCTGCTGATTTGGGTGGAGTGTTCTGTATACACCTGTTAGGTCCAGTTGATGTATAGTGTTGTTTAAGTCCTCTGTTTCCTTACTGATCTTCTGTCTGGGTATCTTATCCATTACTGATATCATTTTATTAACATTTTAAAACAGCAGGTATTAGGTGGTTTCGGTTCATGGGAAATTGGTTTGTATGGTTTTAAGAGTAGAATTGGACTGAACATGTAAGCCAGCGTTGAGGAGGATGCTCAACCTCATGTCCTCAGCAGCGTGTCTGTCCATCCCATCTATGGCACAAGGGCTGGGGACCATTTGTTGGAGACTTGGCCTCAGGTGGCCAGAGAGTACCTTGTCATATTGGTTATGTGGCCTTCGGCAAGCTGCATGTTTCTTCAGTGTTCCTGTGACATTTTATAGGACAGGGTCCTTCTTCAAGGCTTGTGTAGGGATGAGGTGAGGAGGCCTGCACTATTTGGGGTGGAATTTTGGCATGTTGTTTAGTGAGCTCTAGATAAACATGTCAGTGAGGCTCTGGTTGGCTGTGACCCTGTCAGCTCTGAAAAGCCACAAACTTAATACATTTCCCATATGTTTTATACTTTGAGAATTGCCCCACTGAAGCATTTACTTCCACATTTAAGAGGAACCTTCAGTTAATTGTCTTAGTGGGTTTTTTTTTTTTTTTCTTCTCTTAAAAACCTGGTTCTCATCATGGGAAATTCTGTTTGAGGTCTGATGGCAGGTTGGCTCCCAGGACCACCTTTGGTCATGGGAGGTACTCACTTGTGCTTTCCCTGTCTGTACCTTGAGTTGGAGAGGCCATTTATAACTGAGGGCTGACCCTTCCCTGATGTGTGGATGCAGCCCTGATTCATCAAGCAAGTTTGTGTTCTGTTCTTCTGCCCTCTGCACTGAAAGAAGGCATGAGGAAGGGAGCACATGGGATCCCTTTAAGAGAACCCTGGGCCAGGGCCTCAGAAATGCAACAGAGGGATCTCATGGGATATGGGGGGGGGGGGGGGTCCAAGAGTTCTGAATGACATATTGTAGCCTAGCGTTCTTTACAGTCTCTAGAGCGTTGGCTCTGCTGGAGGCCGATTTTTCCCTTTTACCCTTCTTTATAGCATATTAATGGCCCCAACTGGTAGAACTATTTGAAGTTGCAGACAGCTTGATTTATTCCAGCTCTGTTCTTAAATGGTTGCTAATTTCTCAGTGCTAGAAAATTCACAGTTTAGCAATGAGTAAGCTTAATAACAAGATGAAGGCAGACAATCTAGCTAATACTAAACTCACTTTAAGTGCTTAATAGTAATATAGTAATACTCTGAATCCTGGAGTTGTTATCATGAGGTAGAGCAAAACATTTTTTTTTTCTGACTATAAGTTGAGACAACAATCAGAATTTTACAGATATTTTGGAAACATCAAGGCCCCTACTTCTTTGTACCGTGTTCTTCCCTTGCTTTAGTAAGACAGATGCTTCAGGGCCCCCTTGGAGGTGTGGCTCACAGCAGAGCCCGGGGTCCGGATGGCTCGGGTGAGGCCAGACGTTTAAACATGTTTGTTTTGGTAGTAGACCTACTTTACTGGATGAGCTACTTTTCCATAACTTATTTTATGTTTTCTAAACAAGATGGAAGTGGTTGGAAGGCTAAAATGTCTCCATGTCCACTCACGTGTTGACCCAGACAGTGCCTGTGCTCAGTCCTAAGATCTGGTGTCAGGGAATGGAGGCACCATAGTGTATGACCCATGCAGGGGTTCTTCCCCTTTCATAAAGGACAGTATGTCTGCTCTATCCTGGGGGCCACATAATGCCTCCCACTTCCTGCCTGAGTCTTCTTGCCTGCCTCATTCCCAGTTACTGATGCTGGTGAGCAGACCCAGCGTTTACCTGTAGGACCGAGTCCCCTGCACTGGCTTTGTGGGGTGCCTATGACTCCCAAGCTAAGGAACACTCTGTGCCCCTGTTTCTTCATGACCCTATACCTGGGCAGTGCTGGCTTACATGCTTTTGTATCTTGCATCTACTAAGTGCACTGTATATGTCTTTGGAGTTTATAAAGTTATTTTCTTGTAAAACTCAATGCTCTTTAAATCAGGTAGTTCTACATAGGTATGCATATGGCTGGAAAGAAGGCTCCTGGGTTTACTTATCAATGTCACACGGACTTGGAGAAGAGCCCACTTTGAGCCTGGTCTTTGACTCAGAGCCCAGTGAAGACCCATCTGAGAGGCCAGGTGATATTTCAGAGGCTGGCAGTATTCTGTGTCAGTAACTACACAGCTTGTAATCCTGGGCCACAGAAGTAACAACTGTGTTTAAAGTTTGGCCAGTCTTCCTATTCTTCATTCTTTCCATCCCATGTTATATGGAATACATTGAGATGCGCTATTGTGTATATATATATAAAAAACATTCACACCAGCTTGCTAAGACTTTATATAAAAAGACTATAAAATATGTCATTAATAATTATATTGATTTCATGTTGAAATGATATTTTGAGTTGATTGAGTTAAATTAAATATATTTTAAAAATTAATTATGCTCATCAATTTTTACTTTTTAAAATGCGTGTACAGTGGAACTTTGGTTCTCAAACTTAATTTGTTCCAGGAGGCTCTTCGAAAAGTGAGTTGTTTGAAAACCAAATCATTTTTTTCCTATTAGAATGCAGCACAATTTCCTGAGATGTTAACAACACAAGATTTAGTGGTAAACTGACTCGTATTCTCACATTCTCTCCTTTGTTTGTTGCTTGAGAGGCACATGATCATACAGGTATCAGCATGAAAGGGTTGTTGGGTCGAGAACCAAAGTTTTATTTGACAACCAAGACATTATTTTCCCGTGAACAACTTGGTCAAGAACTGAATTGTTCGAGATGGGGGATGATCAAGAACCGAGGTTTGACTGTATTAGAAAATTTTAAATAACAAGTTGGCTTTCCTTACACTGGACATCTTGCCACAGTTGCCAAGCACACATCCTGGGTCCTAGCCTTCCTTGGTATGTGAATGGCTTGCCAGTCTTGGTGGTGCCCTTTTGCCAATTTCTTAAGGGGTATTTTTTATTTCTCTCAGTATCCTAGTGTTGTCACCCCTGAGTCATTGCATCATGACATCTGTTATCTGTATGATAATCATGTCAGGGCTATACGGGGAGATACACCCCAAGGGCTTAGGAAACAGACAAGTTACCCAGCACCCTCAGCCTAGTTTGTGAAGCAGAGTTACTTTGAAGATTAACAGAAAAAGGACAGTTAGGGCACATCTCAAGGACCCCATAACTCAGCCTTATTTAGGATGACTAGGGGATAAGGAAACAGAAAACAAATCTGTGTACACACTTTAAGACCAATTTTATTTTTCTGTGAGAGTGGATGTTGGGGTGGAAGGAAGCAGAGGGAAGGCACCACCACAATCACTGACAGTGCTTGTCTGACAGGCCCTGGTGTGGATATGGATTTTGGGGGACTCTTTAAGTTCTGTATCCTGATCTGCACTGAGGGGAACAGTGGTTGCCTTCTGAGAGCCCATCTCCATCCTTAGCATGGCACAAGGGTGACCGTTTACAGTCCGGGGCATGAGGGACAGTTCAAATGGATGTTAACTTGGCCATACTTTGATATGATTGACAAACATAGAGGGTGCAGAGAAAGCTGCAGAAATATGGGCAGCCTGATCACTCAGTGCAGGAAAGATACCTCAGGGGTGTCAAATCAGGTGTACATGTGTGGCAAGGCCAGGCTTCCAGGGAACATTTTGTACAAGTTTCTGGTAGAGCAGCCTTATTATCACACTAAAAATGGAGGTAAGTTTGGGAATGGTTGACAAGAGAAAATGGCATAGAAGGACCTGCGTGACATGGTTGTGAGCACTGCCTTTTTTAGTATGCTGTTTGGGCCTCAGCCCTGTGAAATTCAGTTGAGAGATGGAAAAGACCTCCTGTATTAGGTCATCCAGCCCAGCCCCTCCAGAACCAGCTGACCCCACGGTGTACTTTCCAGAGCACCATCTAGTTTTCAAGTGATTCAACTGATGGAGTTTCCACCAACTCCCAGAGGGTACAGAAAAGTGGTGCCTGAGCCTGCTGACTTGGGTCACAGTTTACTCATGTCTCATGATGACGATCCAGTGATAATGCTGTATTTGGAGAGAGATGTGGGGTGAGTCCTTTCTCTGCCATCAACCTGCATGTGACTGCATGTGGATGACCTCAGCTCTGCTCATCCCTGTCCCCTCCACAGATGGGGCAGCCCTGGCCTCCTGCGGTCCAAGCGTACTAAGACGTGGCTGAAATACCACACATAGCACCTCATAGTTTTCACAGCTTGTTCACATTTGGAACCTCATTGGAACCTCATCATTCCTGGAGAACGAGCTGACTTTATTATCCTCCTGGCCATCATTCTACTTTGATTCTGTTTCTTGTTGATAAGACAAAGTAGTGACCCCAGGCAGTGGGTGGTGGCCAGGTGGTAGGCATTTCTTGTGCTTCTAAGCACAGAGCTGCCATTTGACCACATAGGTACCATTCCTGCCTCTTGACACTACATGGTGCCGTTCACTCTGCTCTCCCAGGGGTAGCAGTGTCCCACACCATCTGCTGGGACCTGAGCTGATATCATTGTGGGGTTTGATGTTTTGTCAATATATTGGACTTGGGGGTCTTCTGGGGTGGTCATCCAGGCTATTCACTGCTGATATCCATACCTGTGTGACAAGGCAGTTGAACTCCTGGGACAAGCAAGGCTCCATGGCCCCTCATGCTGATCTTCTGTGTTCCTGCTTCTCAACCATGATCAAAAGTTTTCCTAAAAGAGGCATTAACATTTATAGCAAGTAATTAGTCATTATAATTTTTCTTAAAACCATTCCTTTTGTCAGCTTGAGAATATTACATCTTTTACCCCAGACCCAGTAAGAATGTAGTTAAAGTACATTTCACAATGCAGTTTGTCTGAGTAGACTTGTCATAAATGGCCACTCTTTCTGGTTTAAGAACATGTATGAAGGATGACATGAGTCACAGTGGGGGGGGGGGGGCTTTCAGTCTAGCCTGATCTGCTTCCCCCATTCTGCCAAGCTACAGCAACCTTCACCCTGTGGGTACCTGCTGGCCTCCCCTGCCGCATTGCCCATCATGGTTTGTGGCATTTCTGTGCCCTTCATGTCTACTCACCCTGGTTCCTTCTCTACCTCCTGGAACCCCAGGCCCTGTGCTTCCTGGTTAATTCCCTTGTTTCTCAGTTTCTCAGGCCTGGGGCATAGGGAGGTAGAGGGGACTGTGCTGTGTGACTTGGGTTATTTGTGCTATGTTCTCTTCTGCCTTTTGTATTTGTGAAATATTTCAAACATACAGACAAGAAAAGTATTTTGCTTTTCTTGTTAAATATTGTTTTTTGAGCTTCAGTGTGCATTTGGGTACTTGGGTGCAGACAGGTAATGAACACAATGATTAGGTAGGAGCTGGAACTTGGATCCTACTTTTGGCCCCAGATCTCTGGCTCTCCTATGCTTGTCACCCCACTGCTGCAGCCGGAATTCCTCATGGATGTGGTAAGGCATTGGTGACACAGCATACCATGGGTTGGAACAGACTGCTGCCCGTGGCCTGCAGCAAGGCCAGGGACAAACACATCATCTTCCAACAGCTCCCCAGTCAGTGGCAGAGCCTAGCTTAGACCCCAACCCAACCTCTGGCTCTGTGCTCCACCATGGGGACAGAGGACACATTATCTCCACTGACTCACAAAATTCCTTAAGTATTATAAAAATGATGGAAAGAAATATTGTCTGTTTTTGAGAGTTTAAGGAAAGTCAGCCCCTCCTGTCTTTATACTTCTCTCCAGATCCTGGGGAAGCTGAAGGGTCTTGTCTTGGATGCTGAGGCGGAGTTGGAAAGACAGGATGAGGCCTTGGGTGGCATTGCCAATGCTGTGGACCGCACAACCTTAACCATTGACAAGATTATTTCATGAGTGAAAAAACTGACGTAGAAGGAAAAGATTGCATAGAGGTGAGAGGTTTTTTTGTTTGTTTGTTTGTTTTTAATACTCTCCTGAGAGATATTTTTCCATTTTTGGTTCAGATAGAGTGGGAGGGAGAGAGAGGAACAGAGAGAGAGAGAGAAACATCGATGTGAAAGGGACACATCGAGTGCCTGCCACCCGCACGACCAACCAGGGCCGGGGACAAACTGCAACTGAGGTACGTGCCCTTAGCGGGAACCGAACCCGGGTCTCTCGGGACTGCAGGCCGACACTCTAACCGCTGAGCCAAACTGGCCAGGGCGAGATGAGAGTTTTTGATGAGAATCACTTCTCTCAGTACCTTATCAATTCCTGTATGCTGCCTTCATTTGAAGACCACAGGAGGTCATTCTCAGGGCCAGAGAGAAACTTGCAGCCCTGCCTCAGAGACACACCTGCCTCAGGGCCACTGGCTACTGTGAAGGTGATGGGCAGCCACCTAGGGGTCCTCTGCAAGGTGCTGAAGGTGCAGTTGCAGGAAAGGAGTTCTGCCTGTGGACACAGCAAACAGCATCCCTCTAAGACCCTCTCGAGTTGCTGGGCTGTCAAGAGCAACCATGCACTCAAACACAGGGCTGAACTTTGGCCAGCCCTACAAAGCTGCATGGCAGCACTTCAGAGTGTGGGCTGCACCCAGTACTCAGGGACCACTTTGAATGGCTTTGTCCCAGGTCTCATCATCATCTGTAGCTGCATTGTCATCCCTTCTCCACTCTTGTTGGATGTAACAGGAAGGTTGAAGTCTCTGAATGAAATCTGCCTTTTTATCACTCTGTGGGCCTAAGCACTGCAGGTGTATCCTGTATCAGCAAAATCCTTTCTCCAGACATGCAGTCTGTGCCTGCTCCCCTCCGTGGGCCGCTGAGCAGCCCAGCACCCTCACTTTTTCCATCTCTCTGGTGGATAGGCTGGCTTATTTTATTTTATTTTTTATTTTAAATTTATTTATTTATTTTTTTGTTACAGATGTTTCTCCTTTTTTGCAGGTTAGAGCGGAGTGGCAAGAGATATTCAAGGTGATAAAAAGCTACGACCTACAACCAAGATTACTCTATCCTGCAAAGCTGTCATCAGTGGACATATAAAGAGTTTCCCAGACAAGAAAAAGCTAAAGGAGTTCATCACCACTAAACCAGTATTATATGAAATGCTGAAGAGTCTTCTTAAAGGAGAAAACAAAAATATGAACAATAAAATGGCAATTAAGCCCGGCCGGTGTGGCACAGTGGTTGAGTGTCGACCCATGCACTAAGAGATCACCAGTTCAATTCCTGGTCAGGGCACATGCCCAGGTTTTGGGCCCAATCCCCAGTGGGGGGCATGCAAGAGGTAGCCAATCGATGTTCTCTCTCATTGATATTTCTATCTCTTATTCTCCCTCCCTCTCTCTCTAAAATTAATAAAGAAAAAAATAGTTTTTTTAAAAAACGGCAATTCATATCTATCAACAATTGAAGCTACAAACAAAATGAGCATGCAGAACAGAAACAGACTCATAGATACAGAGAACTTTTTGTTGATTACTAGATGGGAGAGGGCTGGGGGGATGAGTGGAAAAGATGAAGAAATTAAGAAGTACAAATTGGTTGTTAGACTGATGAACCTCAAAGGGAAGGGGTGAGGGAGGGTGGGATGAGATAAACCAAAGAACTTATATGCATATATGCATAGCCAGTAGACACAGACAATAGTGTGGAGAAGGCAGGAGGTGGGGTGGAACTGGGGAGGAGAGGGATCAATGGGGGAAAAAGGAGGGGACATCTGTAATACATTCAACAATAAAGATAAGTTTTTAAAAAGGGGATTAGAGCCCTGGCTGGTTTGGCTCATTGGTTA
Source organism: Molossus molossus (assembly GCF_014108415.1). Classification (NCBI taxonomy): domain Eukaryota; kingdom Metazoa; phylum Chordata; class Mammalia; order Chiroptera; family Molossidae; genus Molossus; species Molossus molossus. The sequence goes on along the minus strand of NW_023425377.1, from coordinate 53,885,556 downwards.
GAGCGTTGGCCTGTGGACCAATCACAGGTTTGATTCCGGTCAAGGGCACCTATCTCGAATGTGGTTCGTCCCCGGTCCTGGTCAGGTCGTGTAGGAGACAACCAGTCGATGTCTCTCTCTCACATAGATGTTTACCTCCCTCCCTCCCTCCCTCCCTTTCACTCTATCTGAAGAGAAATGGAAAAGTATCCTCGGGAGGACCGGAGGGAGGGTGTGTGTGTGAGAGAGAGCTAGTGTGTGAGAGAGTGTGAGTGGACATGAAAGTGGATGACCAAACTCGTGCAGTGCAGAGAGGCAGAGCAGAAGGATCCTGGGCTGTGGACAAGAGCAGCCAGCTACCATGGTAAGTGATTCCTCAGGACGCTTCTCCCTGCACCGAGGGGAGGTCCCGCCATTTTGGAAGATCCTGGATCTTTTCTGTGAGGAGGCAGTGAGAGCAGCTATGGCCCAGCAAATTGAGCACACCAGCACACCTGGCAACATCAGACCAGTGCACAGTAGAGGAGTTCCCAAGGCACCAGTCGTGGAAGCTGCAAATAGCCGGGGGTTCAGCATCATCCCCCATAGTAGCAGCCTGATCAGAGTCCAGATATACCCCCCAGCAACAGAGGCTGGGAAGCAGACATCCATCTCCAGGCAACATAAGCACAGATCAGCAGCAGAGAACCATCCTCTAAAACTACAGCAAAGGCTGAGCAGGAATTGAGCCCCACAGGGCAGCAGCACTCCCCAGCCACCAGTGGTGGGACCTGGACCTCCACAGAGGCCTGTGCAGTCCAGCAGCTCACAAGACCAGCGGAAAGCCGGAGCCCAAGAGAGAATGGTACAATCCAGCTGCCCACTCGTGGGACCTGCAGGGGGCAGGGGCACCAGAGAGGCAGTGCGACCGAGCAGGGACTGTGTGATCCAGTTACTCGTGGGACCTGTGGGGTGTTGAAGCACCAGAGAGGCCTGTGCGACCCAGCAGGGATTGTGTGATCTAGTTACCTGCTGATCTGTGGGGTGCTGAATCACCAGAGGCCTGTGTGACCCACCAGGGACTGTGATCTAGATGCCCGTGGGACCTGCAGGGTGCTGAAGCACCAGACAGGCCCTTGCAACCCAGCAGGGACTGTGCCATCCAATTACACATGAGACAGGCAGAATGCTGAAGCACCAGAGAGGACTATGTGACCTAGCACAGACTATGTGATCCAGTTACCTGTGGGACTTGTGGGATGCTGAAGCAGCAGAGAGGCCTGCGTGACCCAGTAGGGACTGTGCCATCAAGTTGCCGGCAGGACCTGCGAGGTGCTGAAGCACCAGAGAGGCCTGTGGAACCCAGCAGCCCATCACATAGGCATAGAGCCCATCCCCAAAGGGACTGTGCGATCCAATTACCCGTAGGACCTGCAGAGTGTGGGGGCACCACAGAGGCCTGTGCAACCCAGCTGCACAAAAGATAGGCATAGAGGATGTGACAATGAAGGCGGAGTGAATAGAAGCTACACAGATGATCTCCCATGACCAAACGGGAATTACAGCTAAAATAAAGACAAATCCTCGGAAAAAAGCAGCAGGACAGGACCATATAACCAGGGACACTGGTAGGATCTGTGGAGGCATCACAGGGTGGTGGGCTGGGAGCCCACAGACAGCAGCAGTCTTAGCTGTGAGCAGCGCCCTTGGGGAATAAAAACAAAGCCCACACCACAGTGCAGAGAGCTGGAGCAGAGCACTAAAATAGCCACAGCCACTAACCTGGGGGCTACGGCAGAGGAAGGGCAGACTGGGCTGAAACTCTGTGGGGACACCTGCCATTTGGAAGGCACTCCGAGTTTTTGCTGAGCTGTGGCCACAAAGGATGGTGGCCAGTGTGCTCCTTTCCTGTGTTGTGGGGAAAAGCAGCAGGCCCCCTCAGAGATTCAGCCTTTCCCAGGTGAGGTAAAGAAATGCAAATTGAGGCATCTATCCCACCCTCTGGAAATCCTCTTATGCAGAACACCAGGGCTACTTTCCAAGGCACTGATTAACTGAGGCTACTAGCCTCCAGGAAAAAGCTAGAGCATAACTGAGCCTTTCCTGGCCTTGAAAATCTACTGAGGAAAGTAAGACTTCACAGTGCTGTTTAACGTGGGCCCACTCAGGCCCATTCAAACCCAGTAGAGGGAGCCACAAGCAGCAAAACACCAAAACGCACAGGGAAAATTGGGCAGACTCCAAAACTCACTGAGATAGACAAAATGGTGAAACAAAGAAACAAATCCCAAATGAAAGAACAAGAGGACTCTATTGAAGATGAGATCAATAAAATGCAGTTAAGCAAATTATCAAGAGGTAGAGTTCAGAGCCGTGATCTTGAGGAAGCTCAACAGCATGAGTAAGGATAGCAGCAGCATGAGTAAAGATATAGAAACATTGAAAACCAACCAAGTGGAAATGAAGAATGACATAGCAGAAATTAAGAACACATTGAAAGGACTAACCAGCAGAGTAGAGGAAGATGAGGACTGGATCAATGAATCAGAAGACAGGGTAGACAAAATCAACAAATCAGAAAGCCAACAGGAAAAAAAAAAAACAATATAAAAACAGGAACACAGCTTAAGAGAACTGTGGGACAACTGGAAATGCAATAACATTTGCACCATAGGAGTCCCTGAAGGGGAAGAAAATGGGCAAGGGTTAGAGAATATATTTGAAGAAATACTGACAGAAAATTTTTCTAACTTGGTGAAGGAAGAAGGCCTTTCAGTTCAGGAAGCACAGAGAGGTCCAAGTAAGAAGAACCCAACAGGCCCACACCAAGATACATAATAATTAAAATGCCAAAACTTAAAGACAAAGAGAGAATCCTAAAGACAGCAAGAGATAAGCAACAGGTTACCTACAAAAGAAACCCCATATGACTCTCAGCTGATTTCTCAACAGAAACACTACAAGCCAGAAGGGAGTGGCATGAAGTAATCAAGGTCATGAAAAACAAGGATCTGAATCCAAGACAACTATGTCCAGCAAGGCTGTCATTCAAAGAAGAAGGTCAAATAAAGAGCTTTCCAGACAAAAAAAAAAAAAAAAAAAAAAAAAGCCTAAGGGAATATATTAACACCAAACCAGCACTGCAAGATATGCTAAAAGAACTGCTGTAATTAGTAGAAGAAATAGGAAGGGAAATAGAACCGCACGAAGCAAAAATGGCAATAAATAAGTACATATTAATTATCACCTTAAATGTGAATGGTTTGAATGATCCAATAAAAAGACACAGTAGCTGACTGGATAAAAAAACATGACTCACATATATGTTGTTTACAAGAGACCCACCTCACAACAAAAGACAAACATAGGTTGAAAGTGAGGGGATGGAAAAAAGTCTTTCAAGCAAGTGGAAAGAAATAAAAGATGGGGTAGCAATAGTCGTATCTGATACAGTGATTTCAAAATGAAGAGTATAACTAGAGACAAAAAAGGCCCCTACATAATAATAAAAAGATTTGTGCAACAGGAAGATATAACCTTGGTAAACATATATCCACCCAATATTGGAGGACTTCAAAGGAGAAATCGACAGTAATACAATCATAGCAGGAGACTTCATTACCCCACTGACATTACTGGATAGATCTTACAAACAAAAAATTAACAAGGAATTACAAACTTAAGTGTTATATCAAATGGATTTTATAAATATCTGCAGAGAATTACACCCCAGTACTGCAGAATTCACATTCTTCTCAAGTGCACATGGCACATTCTCAAAGATAGACCACATATTAGGACACAAACTAAATCTCTACAAGTTCAAGAAGATTGAAATTCTATCAAGCACCTTCTCAGATCATAATGGCAAGCAACTAGAAATCAATAGCAACAAGAACATACAAAGACATTTCAAAACATGGAGGCTAAATAGCATGTTATTGAACAATGAATGGGTTACCATGGAGATCAAGGAAGAAATTTAAAACTTCCTGGAAACCAATGGAAATGAACACACAACAACACAAAATCTATGAAATGCAGTGAAAGCAGTTCTGAGAAGGAAGTTCATAGCACTACAGGCCTACCTCAAGAAACAAGAAAAAATTTTAATAGACTATCTAACCTCACAACTTAGAGAGCTAGAAAGCAAACAAAAAGAAATCCCAGAGCAAGTAGAAGGAAGGAAATAGTAAAGATCACAGCAGAAATAAATGACATGGAGACCAAAAAAAAAAAACACTTCAAAGGATCAATGAAACAAAGAGCTGATTCTTTGAAAAGATAAACAAGATTGGTGGACCCTTAGCTAGACTCACCAAGAAACAAAGAGAGAGAACCCAAATGCACAAAATCAGAAATGAAAGCGGAGAAGTAACAACTGACACCACAGAAATACAAAAGATCGCTAACAGCTACTATTATTATGAACAATTATATGGCAACAAATTCCGCAATCTAAACAAAAGACAAATTTCTAGAAACACATAGTCTCCCAAAACTGAACCGGGAAGAGATAGAAAACGTGAACAGACCAATAACAACAGAGGTAATTGAAGATGTAATTGAGACTCTCCCAGCAAACAAAAGCCCAGGCCCAGACAGCTTCACAGGAGAGTTTTACCAAACATTCAACAAAAAAATAATACCAATTCTCCACGAACTATTTCAAAAAATTTAAGAAGAAGGAAGTCTTCCAAACTCATTTTATGAGGCCAGCATAATTCTAATTCCAAAACCAGAAAAAGACACAGCAAAGAAAGAAAACTACAGGCCAATATCCCTGATGAACCTAGATGCCAAAATCCTGAACAAAATACTAGCAAATCGAATCCAGCAATGCATCAAAAAAAGTATTCAGCATGACCAAGTGGGATTCATCCCAGGGATGCAAGGCTGGTACACTATTCTCAAATCAATAAATGTGATACACCACATAAACAAAATGAAAAATAAAAATCATATGATCATATCAATAGATGCCAAAAAAGCATTCGACAAAATCCAGCACCCATTTCTGATAAAAATGCTCAGCAATCTGAGAATAGAGGGATCATATCTCAACATAATAAAAGCCATATATGAAACACCTACAGCCAAAAATCATACTCAATGGGCAAAAATTAAAAGCATTTCCCTTAAAAACAGGAATAAGGCAAGGATGCTCACTTTTGCCTGCAGGCTTGCAGAAACTGCATGGGAAAGAACCCCCTGAAGAAGGGCACCTGTTGGAAGGAGCAGAGGCTAGGAGGCCCGGCTCTGTGCCCCATCTCTTAATGGGGAAGAGTGCAGGTGGGGTATGGGAGCAGATGGCTACAAGCAAGATAGTGAAATCCTAGGGAAATTCCATGATAAGTGGAATAAGGGAAACTGAGACAAAATAATTAGACAAGGCCAGACAATTTGAGCAATTTATAATTTGAGCTAATAAATCACAAGATTTTATCTTCCCTAACCAAGGACACTTAGGAGCAAATGATTTACACATTCCAGACCATTACTGGGCAGACCGGCCTCGATCCCAGTCCCTCTTCAATAATGTTCTTTAAAAATAAAACTAACCAGAAAATAACGTTGACCTCCCTGTACACACATTTGGATGATTCAACTTATTGAAGAACACACCTGAAAAGCTAATGAATATTCTCTTAAGACCCTCCCCTGAGACCTCCCCTAGGATTACAGCCAGCCAAAGATAGATAAAAAGCCTCAAGACGAAGGATCCACAGAGTGCTATCTCTACAGCATGCCCTCCTCGTGTATCTCTGCTGTTTTCTCCTAAATTCTAAGGGACCCCACAAGACTTGCAACCAGAAGAGCAGTGGGCAGTGGCAGCTCGTCTTGGGCTAGCCTCCTGAACCTGTCCCCAAAGTCCCTTTATTCTCTTTCTCCTGTTTCTTCCTTTGTTTTACTGTCGCCAGCTTTAATAAACATACTCTCAAAATCATCTGGACTCATGTTGTGAAATCTTCATACACAAAGTCAAGAACCCAAACACTACCCACAAGCCCAAGGCAGAACTTCCCTGGGTCCAGTCCCTGTCTGGTAACAGCTCCAGGTAGTTGCAATGCCTCCTCATGCAGAGTAAGCCATAAGCAGGCACAGAAGTGATGCTGGAGCACTATTTAGAGTCTGGGTGTGTTGGTGACACCCACGTGTGATTGATCTCCTCTGCCCTTCCAGTTGAGTCCATTGGGGCTCAAGTGGAAGTACTTTGAACCTGTAAGGTACAATGTTAGGCACACAGCGAGCACCTAACCCCATTAAGGCCATGGCTGCATGAGGCCCACCTGGAAAGAGCAGGGAATGACTCATGAGGGCGTACCTCTCTCAGGAAGTTACTCTTTATTGCCCTAAACCTTCAAGTCCCAGCTTGGGTGTGTCTCATGGGGTGGTAGGGGGGTAAACAGGCAGAAAGCAGAAGGCCTGGAGCAGGGTCTTGGGAAGAGGAGGGTGGGTGTTTCTAAGGCTCCTTCTGTAATCAGCCATACTGTGGAATACTACACACCTGGCCTGACTCTGACATGTCTCTTAGAAAGAGGGCCAGGCACTCTACATTTGTGTGACCAGAGTTGCAGTTTGCTGGGCATGAATAAATGGCAGACTCTCATCAAAATTAGATGTTTATCTCCAAATGTCATCCCACAGCTTGAACAAATAAATAAATTACTCTGCAATTTCAGAAGAAAGCATTTCTGTCAGGATTGGCTTTCTGTGATTTTCAAAGAAGAGTCCAAAACAGAAATCTGCTTAGATTGGAAACAAACCTCCTTCAAGCTCAATTCTTTCCTTATGTTCAAAGTATGATAGAAATGAGATACAGATTGAGGCCCTACTACCCATATGGTGCTGAAAAGAATCAAGATAAATTCTTGATGTACAGTGATACCTCGGTTCTCGAACGCCTCGGTTTTCGACCAAATGGAGATTCGAGAAACTTTTGTCTCAGAATCCGAACAAATATTTGGAACTCGAACTTCCGAGATGAGCCGAGTTGAGCCGAATGGCGTTCATTTGGCCCAGCGCGCCTTGCTTGCGTCATCAGTGTGAGTGCAGAGAGAGAGTCACGCTTTGTGGAGTCACGCTTTCCTATTGGTTTCATTGCTTCGGTTCTCGAACAATTCGGTTCTCGACCGTCCTCCTGGAACGAATTATGTTCGAGAACCGAGGTATCACTGTATTTCACTCATTCATTTGATGAGCACACTGGCCTGCAAGTGTGGGCACACCTGTACCCTGCCCTTCTGACCAACCCTCAGGGAGGTGAGAGCCAGCTGATATGGTGCAGCATACATCAGAGATTTGAACCTGGGCAGAGGGAGTGCGTACAGGCAGAGGAGATAGGGAACAGAAGGCAGTCTGCAGCTTGACAGTATTTCATTGCAGCTGGAACCCAGAGTGTGTGGAAGGTGGGAGGGGGAATGGATGTTGGGCCATCTTTCTTTATGAAGGAGGTCTTCAGTAAACATCAGGGTCAGGGTTGTAAAGGACCCATACCTCCAACTGCCAGGCCTTGGCAGGGAGACCAGGTGGAGCCCTGATGAATGATATGGAAACAGTAACTTAAGTGATACAATGGTACCTGCCCACGCTGTGTGGCCCTCTAGACAAACATGTCTACACACAAACTGCCCACAGCCTGGAAAGGTATCAGCCAACTATGGGATGCTCCTGGCCCCTCACTGAGGTCCCAACTTCTGGCCTGCTCAATCCCTAACCTCTGACTCCTCAGGCCTTAGCCACCAGGATTTGTAAGGAGATGGACCCGGAGCCCTGCCCAGAACTTGTCTTTTTCCTTCCCCACTCCAGAGGTGTGTTTGATTAGGGGACACATGCCTAGTACCATCCACAGGTGCAGTGGGTACAGCAGTGTGAGGTGAAAGAGGGAGTGTCAGCATGGTTCCCAGGTGAAGGAGCCAGTGGGAGAGTGTTCTGTCCTCCTTCCCCAAGCCTGCTCTTCTTTTCCTTGAGTGACACCCTTGCCCATAGCTGAGGGAGAGGCTGCCAGGAGGGTTTAGGAGGCAAAACCCGTGGTTTAATTCCCATTCGTTATAGACAGGACGGAGGCTGATATCCATGCCCCACTAGCACCCATTCAGAGGTGAGAGCAGGAAACGGGTTCAGAGAAGCCACCTGAATCTGCCCTCTGGGCAGAGCCAACCTGCTCAGGAGGGCAGGCCTTCTCCTCAACTACAGTCCTGTATTTCTGGGTCTTCACTGAAAGAGGCTCAACAAGTTTCAAAAGTTTAATAAAAAAGGCGGAAAAGTCATTAATACAGAATCTGAAAATAAAGAGATCCACTGTACTCAATGAATATATTGTGAACTAATAAATGGTTTGTGCTTAGTTTCTCTCAAAAAGAATCACCCTGGCTTAAAATCAAACATCTGTGCAACACTTAAAATCAGAATAAAGCTCAGGGAGCTCTCACCCTCTTGTTGAGGAGACAGACCAGTAAAGTGGGCAGAGACACCTCAGGAGGGTCTCTGCAGAGTCTCTGGGTGAAGGACACATGAGCGGGCATGGGAGGTCACTGGAGGGATGTGGGCAAGCTGCAGTGCTCCCAGAGAAGCAGGGTCTTCTCAGGAACCTTGTCCCCCTGAGCTGCCAGGGGCTGATTTTTGAGATAGGGTTAGGGTGAGTGCCACGAGCTGCTATCCTGGAACCTGCCTTTTGCCTCTGTGATCTGCAAACGTTGGAATTAAATATCTGCACAGATTAGGGGGCAGCTCCAGGGCCTTGCAAGTGTTGGTGCTCTTTGCTGACTTTTATTTTTTTACAGGTAGAAATGCAAACAGCTGTGTTAAGCCTTGTGACACATGTTTTCCTTCTTTCTTCCCTCTGATCTTATGTATCAGTTTAATTAAAATGTGTCTTGATATTGCAAGGCAAGCTTAAAAAACACACCATTGAATTTACTGTCTAACCAAGAAAATAAACTGCTGCTGAGAATGATGATGACATGACCTCCTCCCTGCCACCTTCCTGAAAGGTACAGTGTAAACACACAGGGCTGAGTGTATCAATGGACTGATCTGAAATCCTGTTTGAAAACCAGATCTCCATTCTGGGGCTGCTCTTTGCCTGCAATTTTTATCTTACTGGAGAGTTGAAAACTAAACATGGATTTCTGTAAGGAATAGCTGGCCCTGAAGAAGCATTCTAAGTAGTAATTGTGCAAACACAGCCTACCCTCTAGAGCTGATACCTGGGGTGACATTTCCAAAACTATGTTAGTAGATATTTTCTGTGAGAGGAAAGCAAGGGGAAATTAATGCTGGAAAGTAATTTTCTTCTCTTGTTAGTTATAATCAGAAGAAAAGGCAGGTTGTTTTCAAGCAAATTCTGACTTGCAGACAGGGACAGTGTGTGTGAGTCCAGAAGCCCTCACTCCAGGAGCCATTGAAAGTTTCCAGACGCAGGTGCCCTGGGAGCAATGTTCACTTAGGCTACTGGTCAATTTCATGCCCTCCCATGATGGCAAGTTCATTGGTAATGTTGTGCAATGTTTCTGTCTACTCAGCATTTGACACACTTCTTTCCCATGCAACTGGGCCCAAGAGGAGGAGGCCATGTCTCAATCATATTTGGTGGCCACTCTGTGGAAGCATACCTTCCATTGTAGGGCTCCTGGGAAGTGTGCCCAACCACTAAAACCAACATGGGAGAGTAGCCTGGGACTTCTCCATCCTCTACCAACTCATTATGAAGTTACCTACTATTATGAAGTTATTTATTTGTGTATGTGTACAGACGCATGCACACACACAGGGACACACACATGCAGACAGACAGACTTAAGCACATGAAACACACATGGAGACATGCAGACATGAAAAGCCCTGCAGGCCCACTTGGAAATATGAAGAGAGGCAGACACATGGAAACTCATAGACCCACATGGAAGAAAACATAAATATGGAGGAAGATGGCAGTGGGCAGGACCTGAGGGAGGATGAGTGTGTGAGAGAGCGAGTGTGTGAGAGAGTGTGAGTTGATGTGAAGGTGGACGACCAAACCCAAGCAGTTCAGAGCCGCTGAGCAGAAAGTTCCTGTGCTGTGGACGGGAGCAGCTGGCTACTACGGTAAGTGGCCCTTCAGGGCTCTTCTCCCTGCGCCAGGGGAGGTCCGCCAATTTTGGAAGATCCCAGGTCTTCCCTGGGAGGAGGCAGTGGGAGTGGCTAGGGCCCAGCCACCTGAGCCCACCAGTACACCTGGCACCATCAAACCAGTGGACACTCTGTCAACACAGACTCGTGGGTGCACAACTAGTGGAGCTCTCAAGGTGCTGGACAGGGAAGCCATGGACAGCAGGGATCCCAGCACCATCCCCCATAGTAACAGCCCAATCAGAGTTAAGATATATCCCCAGCAACAGAGGCTAGGGAGCAGACATCCATCCCAAGGCAACAGAAGAACGGACCAGCAGCTGAGACCCATCCCCCAAAACTACAGCCAAAGCTGGACAGGAGGTGAGCCCCAGGGGGCAGCAGCACTCCCCGCCACCAGGGGCAGGACCTGGGGCTCCACAGAGGCCTGTTCAATCCAGTAGCTTAGAAGAGCAGTGTGAAGCTGGAGCCCCAGCTGCCTGCCCGCAAGAACTTCAGGGTGCTGAAGCACCAGAGAGGCCTGTGCGACCTAGCAGGGACTGTGCCATCCAGTTACCCGTGGGACCTGCGGGGTCCTGAAGCACCAGAGAGGCCTGTGTGACACAGCAGGGACTGCTCATTCTAGTTATCCATAGGGTCTTTGGGGTGCTGAAGCACCAGAGAAGCCTGCACGACCCAGTAAGGACTGTGCCATCCAGTTATCCGCAGGATCTGTGAATTACTGAGGCACCAGAGAGGCCTGTGCAACCCAGCTGCATACAAGATAGGCATAGAGGATGTGAAAATGGAGGCAGAGTGAGTAGAAGCTACTCAGATGATCTCCCAGGCCCAAACAAGAATTACAACTAAAATAAAGACAAAGCCTTAGAAAAAAGCAACAGAAAAGCAGCAGGACAAGACCATATAACCAGGCACAGTGAACACCAGGGCTACATTCCAAAGCACTGAGTAACTGAGACTACTAGCCACCAGAAAAAAGCTGCAGGAAAACTGAACCTTTCCTGGGCTTGCAAATCTACCCAGAAAAGTAAGACTTCACAGTGCTGTTTAACGTGGGCCCACTCAGGCTCATACAAACACAGTAGAGGGAGCTACAAACAGCAGAACACCAACACTCACAGGGAATATTTGGCAGGCTCCAAAACCCACTGAGATAGCCAAAAATGGTGAAACTAAGAAACAAATCCCAAATGAAAGAACAAGAGAACTCTATCAATGATGAGATCAATGAAATACAGTGAAGCAAATTATGAGAGGTACAGTTCAGAGACATGATCTTGAGGAAGCTCAACAGTATGAGTAAGGACATCAGCAGCATGAGTAAAGATATAAAAACATAGAAAACCAACCAAGTGGAAATGAAGAATGACATCGAAAAATTAAGAAAACATTGCAAGGACTAAATAGCAGAGTAGAGGAAGCTGAGGACCGGATCATTGAATTAGAAGACAGGGTAGAAAAAAACCAATCAGAAAAACAAAAAGGAAAAAAACAATTAAAAAACAGGAATATAGCTTAAGAGAACAGTGGGACAACAGGAAACAATAACATTCGCATCATAGGAGTCCCTGAAGAGGAAGAAAATGGGCAAGAATTAGAGAATATATTTGAAGAAATAGTGACAGAAAACTTTCCTAACTTAGTGAAGGAAGGAGGCCTTCAAGTTCAAGAAGCACAGAGAGCCTCAAGTAAGAAGAACCCAAACAGGCCCACACCAAGACACATAGTAATTAAAATGCCAAGACTTAAAGACAAAGAGAGAATCCTAAAGGCAGCACGAGATACGCAACAGGTTACCTACAAAGGAAACCCCATAAGGCTCTTAGCTGACCCCTCAACAGAAACACTACAGGCCAGAAGGGAGTGGCATGAAGTAATCAGGTCATGAAACACATGTATCTGAATCCAAGATTACTCTATCCTGCAAGGCTATCATTCAAAATAGTAGATCAAATAAAGAGCTTTCCAGACCAAAACAAAGGCTAAGGAAATATATTAACAGCAAAACAGCACTGCAAGATATGCTAAAAGGACTGCTGTAATTACTAGAAGAAATAGGAAGAAAAATAGAACCACACTTAACAAAAATGGCAATAAGTACATATTAATTATCACTTTAAATATGAAAGCTTTGAATGCTTCGATAAAAAGACACAGAGTAGCTGACTGGATAAGAAAGCATGACTCACATATATGTTGTTTACAAAAGACCCACCTCTCAACTAAAAACTCACATAGGTTGAAAGTGAAGGGATGGAAAAAAATCTTTCAAGCAAACAAAAAGAAAGAAAAAAATCTGGGATAACAATACTTATATCTGATAAAGTAGATTTCAAAATAAAGGCCATAACTAGAGACAAAGAAGGCCACTACATAATATTGAAAGGATCTATCCAACAGGAAGATATAACCTTGGTAAACATATACGCACCCTATATATGAGCACCAACATATATTAAAAATCTTTTGGAGGACTTCAAAGGAGAAATCAACAGCAATACAATCATAGCAGGGGACGTCATTACCCCGCTTACATCACTGGATAGATCTTCTAGACAAAAAATTTACCAAGGAAACACAGACTCTATATGAAGCACTACATTGAATGTATCTACAGAGAATGACACCCCAATACTGCAGAATTCATAGTCTTCTCAAGTGCACATGGGACATTCTCAAAGATAGACTACATGTTAGGGCACAAATTAAGTCTCTACAAGTTCAAGAAAATTGAAATCATATCAAGCATCTTCTCAGATTACAATGGCATGCAACGAGAAATCAATTGCAATAAGAACATGCAAAGATATTTGAAACCATGGAGGCTAAATAGCATGTTATTGAACAATGAATGGGTTACCATGGAGATAAAGGAAGAAATAAAAACTTCCTGGAAATCACTGAAAATGCACACACAACAACACAAAATCTCTGAAATGCAGCGAAAGCAGTTCTGAGAAGGAAGTTCAGAGCACTACAGGCCTACCTCAAGAAGAAAGAAAAATTTCTAACAGACTATCTAACTTCACAACTTAAAGAACTAGAAAGCAAATAATAAGAAAACTGCAGAGCAAGTAGAAGTAAGGAAATAGTAAAGGTCAGAGAAGAAATAAATGACAGAGACCAAAAAAAAACAATTCAAAGGATCAATGAAACAAAGAGTTGGTTCTTTGAAAAGATAAACAAGAGTGATGGACCCTTAGCTAGTCTAACTAAGAAACAAAGAGAGAGAACCCAAATACACAAAACCAGAAATGAAAGAGGAGAAATAATAACTGACACCACAGAAATACAAAAAAATTGTTAACAAATATTATGAACAATTATACGGCAACAAATTCGAAAATCTAAGCAAAATAAACAAATTTCTAGAAACACATAGTCTCCCCAAACTGAACCAGGAAGAGAGAGAAAACGTGAACAAACCAATAACAACAGAGGTAATTGAAGATGTAATCGAGACTCTCCCAGCAAACAAAAGCCCAGGCCCAGAGCTTCATGGGGGAATTTTACCACACATTCAAAGAAGAAGTAGTACCCATTCTCCTCAAACTATTTCAAAAAATTCAAGAAGAAGGAAGACTTCCAAACTCATTTTATGAGGCTTGCAAAATTCTAATTCCAAAACCAGAAAAGGACACTACAAAGAAAGAAAACTACAAGCCAATATCCCTGATGAACCTAGATGCCAAAATCCTGAACAAAATACTAGCAAATTAAATCCAGCAATGCATAAAAAAAATTATTCACCATGACCAAGTGAGATTCTTCCCAGGTTTGCAAGGCTGGTACAATATTCGCAAATCAATAAATGTGATACACCACATAAACAAAATGAAAGATAAAAATCATATGATCATATCAATAGACTCTGAAAAAATATTCAACAAATCCAGTACCCATGTCTGATAAAAACGCTCAGCAATCTGGGAATAGAGGGATCATATATTGACATAACAAAGGCCATATATAGAAGACCAATAGCCAACATCATACTCAATGGGCAAAAATTAAAAGCATTTCCCTTAAGAACAGAAACAAAGCAAGGATGCCCACTTTTGCCACTCTCATTTAACATAGTACTGGAAGTCTTAGCCACAGCAATCAGACAGGAGAAAAAATAAAAGGGATCAAACTGGAAAGGAGGAAGTGAAACTGTCATTATTCGCAGATGACATCATACTATATGTAGAAAACCCCAAAGACTCCATCAAAAATTTACTAGACTTAATAAATGAATTTGCAAAGTAGCAATATACAAAATTAATATCACAAAATTGATGGCATTTTTATACACCAATGATGAACTCACAGAAAGAGAAACTAAAAAAAAAATCCCATTTACCATTGCAGCAAAAAAATTAAGATACCTAGGAATAAACTTAACCAAAGAAATAAAGGATTTATTTGCAGGAAACCACAGGTCATTGAAAAAGGAAATAGAGGAAGATATAAAAAAGTGGAAGCACATACCTTGTTCATGGATTGGAAGAATCAACATCATTAAAATGTCCACACTACCCAAAGCAATCTATAGATTCAATGTAATCCCCATCAAAATACCAACAACATACTTCACAGAACTAGAACAAATACTTCAAAAGTTCATATGGAACAACAACAACAACAAAAAAAAAACATCAAATAGCCACAGAAATCTTGAAAAAGAAGAACAAAGTTGGAGGGGTCACATTACCAGATCTCAGGTTATACTACAAAGCCACTGTAGTCAAAACAGCCTGGTACAGTGGGTGGTGGGGGTGAAATAAATCACAGAACTTATATGTATGTATGCATGAACAAAGTTCATGGAAAACAAACTGGGTCATGGTGGGGAGTGCCAGGGAGGGAGGTATCAGTGGGGGGAAAAGGAGAAACATCTGTAACAAAAATATATTAATTAATTTTAAAAAAGAAAGATAATAAGGGAATATTTACTAACACTTTTTTTTCCCATAAATTCAACAACTCAAGTGAAAAGAATAATTTTCTTGAAGATACAAGGTATCAAAACTCTCTCAAGAGTAAACCTTTAACCTGAGCAGTTCTATATGTATTACAGAAGTTGGGTTCATAGTTAAAAACCCTTCGGAAAATAAAATTCCATGCTAAGTTGGTTTTACTGGCCATCCTATAGATGAATCTCAAATACATTATGCTAACTAGAGGAAATCAGACTCTAAAGACTACATATATAATATTTTGGAAAAGGAAAAACTATGTGGATGAACAACTAGATTAGTTGTTTCAAGAGGCTGGAGGTAGGACAGCTTGACTGTATAAGGGAACAGGAGGCTGGACAGTGAAGTAAGACTCTTCTATAGCTTGATTCTGGTGGTAATATGGCTGTCAAAACTTGCATGATTGAATAAATTTTACTGTGTGAAAGCTACGCCTTAACAGAAAAGATTCTGATGGCTGAATAGCAAATCTATAAATAGTAATTGACCTAATAGAATTGAATGGACCATAAAGAAAGCTGAAAACATCATAATCTATAGCACAGAATTCTCAAAAAGAACCAGTATATCTAGATCTGACTATGGGAGGGAATGTTAACTCTAGGAGTATAGGGGCGAGTGGCTATTTGAATGCAATTGCTACATACCTAAGTCTTCTCCCCACTCCATACCTCTGGACTAATGTAGCTTTGTATTGCAGAAATGTGGAGTTTTGTTTTCTGCAGAGAGCAAAACAGGTAATCCACATTGGGGAGTCCCAGGCACAGTTTAGGGCCCTGAACACCAACATTGGAAGGTTAGGAGATGATTAACATACTTAATGCAGAATGTTTAGATACAGACACCTTCCACCTAAGCTTCCAGAAACCTGCAATAAGACCCCCACCATTCAGGAAAGAATTTTTGATTATCTGTCAAGCTGAAAAGCCCAAGAGAAATGTTATAAAGATACTAATATGAACAGCTTCCATGACTGACCCAGTTCTGTCACTGAGAATATCAAAATATATAAGCCATGTCCACAGCCCAGTTTCCAGTCACTTTTTTTATTCTAACAGTCTTAATTTCAAATAGACTACAAAGAAATACCAGACATCTAAAAAGGGCCTCTAACATGAAAAATAAACACCATATCAATCGAGTTGAAAGTCGCAATTTGTGGGAAACAAACTCAGCTGGGAGAAGAAAAAAATTAAAATTATGAAGCACTTTTAGTTCGTCAAGGTTTAAGACAAAAATGATGAGAACAGCCCTGGCCGGTTTGGCTCAGCGGTTAGAGCGTCCACCTGCGGTCCTGAGAGACCCGGGTTCCCGCTAAGGGCATGTACCTCTGTTGCAGTTTGTCCCCGGCCCTGGTTGGTCGGTGTCCCTTCCACATCGATGTTTCCCTCTCTCTCTCTTCCTCTCTCTCCCTCCCACTCTATCTGTACAAAAAAATGGAAAAATGTCCTCGGGTGAGGATAAAAAAAAAAAAATGATGAAAACAATCCATTTTATTTCTGCCACTAATCATAACACCACAAGTCACTTACTAAAAGATTCTATGGGATGGACAAAGGAGGTAGGGACGTCAGAACTAGAAGGAGAACCCTGGAGTGTTTCTTTCCCCCATGTGTCCAACTTGAGGTTATAAAGGGCTGCAACCTGGAAATGTCAACACACACACGCACACTAACCATAAGAAAAGCCAAAAGCTAGGAAAGGGTGGGCTAACATGACAGAAACGTTCTCACCATTCTGCCTATTCTTGAGGCAAACATGAAGAAAGCTGCACCCCTCTGACCTCCAAAATGCACTGAAGAAGCTGACTTTATTGATGGGATGCTATATTCCAAGCCCTTTCCCTGCTCTAAGGTGGCCCCTGTTGAGCCTACATAGATTAAGGTATCTCAACCTCAGCATTACTGACACTGGGGCTGAAAAGTTTGTGGTTCTGCAAGGTGTCCCGTGCATTATAGAATGTTTAGCAGCATCACCTTGCAGAAACTTTATAACCTCAACTACCATTGGAATCACAGTCCACTAAAGTGAGTCAGGATATGCATTCTGAACTTAACAGGTTGAATACCCGCTAAATAAGATTTAAGTGGGAACCAGAGCCTTATAAAGTTATACTCAAAATATATAGGATACCGTCCAAAATTACTTGTCACATTGAAAACTAGAAAAATCTTCACTCCAATAAGAAAAGACAATCAATAGACATCAAGCTAACACATTGAGTTATTGGACAAAGATTTTAGAGCAGTTATCATAAAAATTCTCCATTGAGCAAATATGAACACACTTGAAACATATTAAAGTGCAAGTAACCATGAAGGAAGAGAAATTATTGGCAATACATTACAGATGTTCCTCAAACTTACATGTCAATAAACCCTTCATAAGCTGAAAATTCATGTCAAAAATGCATTTAATACACCTAACCTACCAAACATCATAGCTTAGACTAGCCTAACTTATACATGTTCAACAATCACATTAGCCTACTTGGTCAAAATTATCGAACACAAAGCCTATTTTATACTGAAGTGTTGAATATTTTATGTATTTATTGAATACTGTACTGAAAGTTAAAAAACAGCCCTGGCTGGTTTGGCTCAACAGTTGGAGCATTGGCCCGCAGACCACAGAGTCCTGGGTTTGGTTCCCTCTAGGGGCATGTATCAAAAAAAAAAAAAAAAACCAGAATGGTTGTATGGGTATCACTTTTACACCACTGTAAAGTCAAACCATTATAAGTCAGGGACCATCTGTAAAAGAAAAAGAAATAATATCAAGAAATATAAAGATTTGCCCGTACCACCTGACCCCACACATGTGTAAGTAACCTCCTGCATTATCAACCTCTGTACCTTATAATTAATTTTGCTGTGAACATACTTTTATAATAAAAAAAATAAAAGCTACTTAAATATATATATAGAAGGAAGGGTTGGGGGAGGTAAAAAGAGGGTAAAGGGTGGGATAAATGGTTATAGAAGGATAATGACTTAGGGTGGTGAACACAATAAAATATACAGATGATGCATTGTAGAATTATATACCCGAAACAAACTCCCTGTTTCTTTACAACTCATAAACTAAGAATGGTTTTTACACATTTTTATTCTTGAGAGGAAAAAACGAATATTTTGTGAGATGCAAAAATCAAATAAAATTCAAATTTCAGTGTCTGTGAATCAAGTTTTATTGGAACACAGTCCTATTCATTTGTGTATATACTGTCACAACAACAGAGCTCTCAAGTTTTCAAGGGGCTTAAGTGGTATAGTGTACTTTCCCAACCCTTTTTTTTTTCTGACGGTCATATAACTTGCTTTGTTCAATGTCACATTAGTAAATATGATCAAGATCAGGAATTGTGCTTGCACATTTTCATAAACTGTGTCATGTGACCAAACCCAGATTTGCTAATTGGATGTTGGGAGACACAGGGTCAAGTTAGCTCCATTGTATCAGCCAAGAACCAGCCAGCTTACCCTGAGGGAAACCACTGGAGATCACTGATCACAACTGATTCGGGAGTGAGAACACCGAGAGTCTGTCATCCGGGGAGGTAGACCACTGAAAGCCGCCTCCATGCCAGCGAGTGAGTACCTGCCTGGGGCTTCAGGGGGGTGTCCTAACATGTCCAGATAGAGGGGCAGAGGGGAACACCGTGACGTATCTGAGATGCAGAGACAAAAGCGTTCAGGACTCCATCAAGTGCAGAGGTAGTTGGGTTGCCGCTGTCAAATGTCATGCGCATGCCCTAGCGCCATCACCATTGCGCGTCCAGCAGCAGTCGGGCTTTAGCAGCGTCAGGCGTCGCACGTCAGGCAGCCATCACAAGTCCAGCAAGCTCCAGAAATCGCATCTCAGGGGCCTTCAGCCTCATGACCACCCTGCTCTTCCTTCCTCATGCTGGCCCTGGAGCTTCACGCAAAGCCTCGAGCCTCCTCCTCTTGCTGCTGCTCCTTCTGCTTTCCGCCTGGGATGCAGCCATGGCTAACAGGCACCCCGACAGCAAGGGGTTCGCCTTGAGCAACGACGTGGGTAGGACCCCTTCAAGCTGGGTTGGCAGTGATTCTGGACACAGTCAGGCACTTCCTCCCTCCCCAACCCACCCCTCCCCCACCTCCACCCCTTCCGTGTTGGAGACCCTTTTCCCTTGCCTTCCCTTCCTTCCTTGCCCTCTCCTGTTCTCTCCTACTCTTCTTTCCCCTTCCCTATTATCTCAGCTTCCGTAACCCCCCACCCCCACCCTCCCACACACACATACTTCTCATCTACCGCCAGATCTTCGTCCCCTTTGCTTGTGGCCTGGCCTGCTCCTGCGTAGCTGCTACTCACACACTCTGTATCTCTCCACTCAGCCTGTGGCCAGCGTCACATGCAGGGAAAGGTCATAGGAGGCATGGACGCCCTTGATAAGAAGTGGCCGTGGCAGGTCAGCGTGCATTATGGGGGCTTCCACATCTGTGGTGGGTCCATCATCAACGAGTACTGGGTCCTGTCAGCAGCCCACTGCTTTGGCAGGTGAGTGAGTAGTGCCAGATGCCATTCCTGTGGAGGTCCAAGGACCTTGAGGCTGACCACGCAAGACAGGTAGAGCTAGGTTTACTTGGAATTGGAGAGAGAGTGGAGCCCAGCACACAGCTACATCTTCTATAGCTTCTCTTGGCACAGGGCTGACAGATCCTTAGGACTACCTGTTCTTTGAGATAGGTGTGAAGCCAAATCATAGGATGAAAAATGGGGAGAGGAGACAGACACATCATAGAACAGCTGAGGAGACATATCATAGGATGAGAGGAGAGGAAACAATTAATAGGATGTGAGAAAAGGAGACAGTAATAGGAGGAAACTCATTAAAGGATGAGAGGAAAGGAGACATATCATAGGAGGGGAGGAGAAGAGGCACATCATAGGGTGAGAGCTGAGAAGACACTAACCTCTGGGCAGCCCATTTTACACCTGACAAGCTCACCATCCTGGGCTAATGGTGGCCAGCATGCCCTGATGGTTTCCCAGATCCTCCATGGGCCCCAGGCTAGGACTTCTTTGGGGGTAATCCTTCCAAACAAGTCCTCACTGTCCTGCAGAGGATTGCTTTTCCACATCTTGGTTGAGAGCCTGGCTACCAACCTGCCATGCTCCAGGCCGCCCCGTGTTTGTGAGCTAATGGTGGCTCTTCTCCCCAGGTCCAAGGTGCTTGAGCCACTGTGCTTTTCTTCTCTGTCCCCACAGGGATAAGAACACTGAGGCATTTGATATGTACGTGGGCCTTGTGGACCTCAAGGTTGCGGGCAATCATACCCAGTGGTTTGAGGTGAATAAGGTTATCATGCATCATACGTATGAAGTATACCACCCAATTGGAGGTGACATCGCTCTTGTGCAGCTGAAAACTCGCATTGTATTTTCTGACTCTGTACTCCCCATCTGCATTGCAACCCCAGATGTGAACCTTCAGAACCTTACCTGCTGGACTACAGGATGGGGACTCATTTCCCAAAAAGGTAAGAGAACTAAGTGCAGCATCAATCCCAAATAAGATTGTTTCATCCATTCTTTTCCTATATTTTGTCTTTTATTCTTTTATTATCTGATTGCAATGGTTAGAAACACCAGTAGAAATGATGCTAGGTCTCCTTTTATCATATATTTTTGTGTTTTTTTTTTCCGTTTTTTTTTTTTTAATTAATTAAATTATTTTTGTTACAAATGTTTGTCCTTTTTACCCCACCGATTTGCCCCTCCCCCTCCCTCCACACCCTGTCCCCAGCTCTGTTGTCCATGACCTTTGTTCATGCATACATGCATATAAGTTCTGTATTTTATCTCTCCTCCAACACCCACTCATCTGGGGATTGTCAGTCTGTATCCCTCTTTCACATCTCTGGAACTACCCCTTTCTCACACTATTATGTTCATTATATTTCACAAATAAGTGAAATCATATGGTACTTGTTTTTCTCTGTTTGGCTTCTTTTGCTTAGATAATACTTTCCAGGTCCCTCCATGTAGTCTCAAAGGATAAGAGATCTTTCTTTCTTACAGCTGCATAGTACTCCATTGTGTATATGTACCACCGCTTTTTAATCCATTCATCTACTGATGGACATTTAAGCTGTTTCCAGATCTTAGCTATTGTAAATAATACTGCTACAAACATGGGGGAACATATATTTTTTCTGATTGGTATTTCAGGCTTCTTAGGGTATATTCCTAGAAGTGGGATCACTGGGTCAAATGTCAGTTCAATTTTTAATTTTTGAAGGTAACACCATATTTTTTTCCGTAGTGGCTGCACCAGTCTGCATTCCCACCAGCAGTGTACCAAAGTCCCCTTTTCTCTACACCCTTGCCAACACTTGTTGTTTCATGATTTGTTGATGGCGGCCATTCTGACAGGTGTGAGGTGATATCTCATTGTTGTTTTTATATGCATCTCTCTGATGATTAGCGATGTTGAGCATTTCTTCATATGTCTCTTAGCCATTTGTAGGTCCTGTTTGGAGAGGTGTCTATTTAGTTCCTCTTCCCATTTTTAATTGGGTTCTTTGTTTTCCCTTTGTTGAGTTCTATGAGCACTCTCTGTATATTGGAAATTAACCCCTTATCTGATATATCATTGGCAATTATCCTCTTTCATACAGTTGGTTGCCTTTCCATTTTGATGATTGTATTGTTTGTTGTGCAGAAGATTTTGAGTTTGATGTAGTCCGATGTGTTCATTTCCTCCTTTGTTTCTGTTCCCTTACATGATGTATCAGTAAAAATTCTGCTGCGTATACTGTTGAAAATTTGTTGCCTACATTTTCTTCTAGGATTTTTATGGATTCATGAGTCACATTTATGTCTTTTATCCATTTTGAGTTTATTCTTGTGTAGGGTGTAAGTTGATGGTCTAGTTTCATTTTTTTTTGCATGTAGCTGTCTAATTTTCCCAACACCATTTATTAAAGAGGCTGTCTTTACTCCTCTGTATGCTCTTGCCACATTTGTCAAATATTAATTGAGCATATTGCCCTGGGTCCATTTCTGGATTCTCTGTTCTGTTCCACTGGGCTATATGTCTGTTCTTGTGCCAGTACCAGGCTATTTTGATTACAGTGGCTTTGTAGAATAACCTGAAATCTGGTAAATGTGATCCCTCCAACTTTGTTATTCTTTTTCAAGATTACTGTGGCTATTCGGGGTCCTTTTTGGTTCCATATGAACTTTTGAAGTATTTGTTCTAGTTCTACGAAGTATGTCGTTGGGATTTCGATGGGGATTGCATTGAATTTATAGATTGCTTTGGGTAGTATGGACATTTTAAAGGTGTTGATTCTTCCAATCCATGAACAAGGTGTGTGCTTCCATGTTTTTATCTTCCTCTATTATCTAGATATCTTCCTCTATTTCATTTTTCAATGTCCTGTGCTTTTCTGTGAATACGTCCTTTATTTCTTTGGTTAAGTTTATTTCTAGGTATCTTTTCTTTTTTTTTTTTTTTTTTGCTGCAATGGTAAATGGGATAGTTTTATTAGTTTCTCTTTCTGTGATTTCATCATTGGTGTATAAGAATGCCATTGATTTTGTGACTTTAATTTTGTATCCTGCTACTTTGCCAAATTCATTTATTAAGTCTAATAAATTTTTGATGGAGTCTTTGGGGTTTTCTATGTATAGTATCATGTCATCTGCAAAGAATGACAGTTTCACTTCCTCCTTTCCAATTTGGATTCCTTTTATTTTTTCTTCCTGTCTGATTGCTGTGACTAAGACTTCCAGTACTATGTTAAATAAGAGTGGCAAAAGTGGGCATCTTTGCCTTGTTTTTGTTCTTAAGGAAAATGCTTTTAGTTTTTGCCCATTGAGTATGATGTTGGCTGTAGTTCTTTCATATATGGCCTTTATTATGTCTAGATATGATCCCTCTATTTTCACATGGCTGAGCGTTTTTATCAGACATGGATGCTGGATTTTGTTGAAGGCTATTTCAGCATCTATTGATATGATCATGTGGTTTTTATTCTCATTTTATTTATGTGGTGTATCACGTTTATTGATTTGTGAATATTGTGCCAGCCTTGCATACCTTCGATGAATGCCACTTGGTTATGGTGGACAATTGTTTTGGTGTATTGCTGGATCTGATTTGCCAGTATTTTGTTCAGGATTTTGGCATCTAGGTTCATCAGGGATATTGGCCTGTAGTTTTCTTTCTTTGTAGTGTCTTTTTCTGATTTTAGAATTAGAATTATGCTGGCCCTATAAAACGAGTTTGGAAGTCTTCCTTCTACTTGAATTTTTTGAAATAGTTTGAGGAGAATGGGTATTAGTTCTTCTTTGAATGTGCGGTATAATTCCCCCGTGAAACCCTCCGGGCCTTGGCTTTTGTTTGCTGGGAGAGTCTTGATTACATCTTTAATTTCTTTTGTTGTTATTGGTCTGTGCACGTTTTCTATCTCTTCCCGGTTCAGTTTTGGGAGAGTATGTGTTTCTAGAAATTTTCCATTTTGCGTAGATTGTCGAATTTGTTGCCATATAATTGTTCATAATATTTGTTAACAATTTGTTGTATTTCTGTGGTGTCAGGTATTACTTCTCTTCTTTCATTTCTGATTTTATGTATTTGGGTTCTCTTTCTTTGTTTCTAGGTGAGTCTAGCTAAGGGTCCATCAATCTTGTTTATCTTTCCAAAGAACCAGCTTTTTGTTTCATTGATCCTTTGAATTGTTATTTGGTTTTATGGTTTTTTTGTTGTTGTTGTTCTCCATGTCATTTATTTCTGCTGTGATCATTACTATTTCCTTCCTTCTACTTGCTCTGGGGTTTTGTTTTTGTTTGCTTTCTAGATTTTTAAGTTTTGAGGTTCGATAGTCTGTTAGAAATTTTTCTTGTTTCTTGAGGTAGAGCTATGAATTTCCCTCTCAGAACAGCTTTCACTGCATCCCATACATTTTGTGTTGTTGTGTGTCCATTTCCATTGGTTTCCAGGAAGTTTTTAATTTCTTCCTTGATCTCCATGGTAACCCATTCATTGTTCCATAACATGCTATTTAGCCTACACGTTTCCAAATGTCTTTGCATGTTCTTATTGCAGTTGATAATTATTTTCATGCCATTGTGATCTGAGAAGATGCTTGATATGATTTCAATCTTCCTGAACTTGTAGAAACTTAGTTTGTGCCCTAACATGTGGTATATCTTTGAGAATGTCCCATGTGCACTTGAGAAGAATGTGAATTCTGTGGTTTGGGGGTGTAATTATCTGTAGATATCTTTAAATCTATTTGATCTAGCACTTCATTTAGAGTCTGGTTTTCTTGTTAATTTTTTGTCTAGAAGATCTATCCAGTGATGTCAGCGGGGTGTTGAAGTCTTCTAGTATAATTGTATTGCTGTCAATTTCTCTTTTGAAGTCCTCCAAAATATTTTTAATATATGTTGGTGCTACTATTTCAGGTGCATATATGTTTACCAAGGTTATATCTTCCTGTTGGATAGATTTTTTCAATATTATGTAGTGGACTTTTTGTCTCTAGTTATGGTCTTCATTTTGAAATCTACTTTATCAGATAAGAGTATTGCTACTCCAGCTTTTTTTTTTTTTTTTTTTTGCTTTCTGTTTGCTTGAAAGATTTTTTTCCATCCTTTCACTTTCAACCTATATGAGTCTTTTATCGTGAGGTGGGTCTCTTGGAAACAATATGTAGATGTGTCATGCTTTCTTATCCAGTCACCTACTCTGTCGTTTTATCGGAGAATTCAATCTATTTACATTTAAGGTGATTATTGATAAATACTTATTTATTCCCATTTTTGTTTAATGTGGTTATATTTTTCTTCCTATTTCTCTTGCTAATTACAACTGTCCTTTTAACTTTTCTTGCAGTGCTGGTTTGGTGCTAATGTATTCTTTTAGCTTTTATTTATCTGGGAAGCTCTTTATTTGACCTTCTATTTTGAATGTTAGTCTTGTTGGATAGAGTAGTCTTGGATTCAGATCCTTGTTTTTCATGACCTTGATTACTTCGTGCCACTCCCTTCTAGCTTGTAGTGTTCCCATTGAGAAGTCAGCTGAGATCCTTATGGAATTTTCTTTGTAGGTAACCTGTTGCTTATCTCTTGCTCCCTTTAGGATTCTCTCTTTGTCTTAAATTTTTGACATTTTAATTACTATGTGACTTGGTGTGGGCCTGTTTGGGTTCTTCTTACTTGGGGCTCTCTGTGCTTCTTGAACTTGTATGCCTTCATCCTTCACCAAGTTAGGAAAGTTTTCTGTCAGTATTTCTTCAAATATATTCTCTATCCCTTGCCCATTTTCTTCCTCTTCAGGGATTCCTATGATGCAAATGCTATTATGTTTCCAGTTGTCCCACAGTTCTCTTTAGCTATCTTCCTGTTTTTAATCATTTTTTTTCCTTTTTGTTTTCTGATTGGTTGATTTTTTCTACCCTGTCTCATAATTCACTGATCCGGTCCTCAGCTTTCTCTGCTTTGCTGTTTAGTCCCTCCAATGTGTTCTTAATTTTTGCTTTGTCATTCTTCATTTCCATTTGGTTGGTCTTCAATGTTTCTATATCTTTACTCATGGTGCTGATGTCCTTACTCATGCTCTTGAGCTTCCTCAAGATTATGGCTCGGAACTCTACCTCTCATAATTTGCTTAGCTGCATTTTATTGATCTCATCTTTGATAGAGTTCTCTTGTTCTTTCGTTTGGGATTTGTTTCTTTGTTTCACCATTTTGTCTATCTCAGTGGGTATTGGAGCCTGCCAAATTTTCCCTGTGGGTGTAGGTGTTCTGCTGTTTGTGGCTCCCTCTACTGTGTTTGGATGAGCCTGGGTGGGCCCACATTAAACAGCACTGTGAAGTCTTACTTTCCTGGGTAGATTTGCAAGCCCAGGAAAGGTTCAGTTATCCTCTAGCTTTTTCCTGGTGGGTAGTAGTAGTCTCAGTTACTCGGTGCCTTGGAATGTAGCCCTGGTGTTCTGCTTAAGAGGATTACCAGAGGGTGGGATAGATGCTTGTTGTTAATGAGCCTCAATTTGCATTTTTTTTGCCTCACCTGGGAAAGGCTGAATCTCTGAGGGGTGAGGGGGGTGTTGCTTTTCCCCACAGCTTGAGGAAGGAGCACACTGGCCACCATTTTTTGTCGCCAAACTCAGCAAAAACTCTGAGTGCCCTCCAAATGACCGGTGTCCCCACAGAGTTCCATCCCAGTCTGCCCTCCCACTGCCGCAGCCCCCAGGTGAGTGTATGTGCCTATTTTAGTGCTCTGTCCTGGTTCTCTGGTTTGTGGATTTGGTTTGGTCTTTATTTCCCAAGAGCACTGCTCACAGCCAAGACTGCTGCTGTCCCTGAGCTTCCAGCCCACCATGCTCTCTTGCCTTGCAGATCCTACCAGTGTCCCTGCTTATATGGTCCTGTCCTGCTGTTTTCCTGTTGCGTTTTTTACAAGGATTTGTGTTTATTTTAGTTTTAATTCCTGTTTGGTCGTGGGAGAACCTCCTTCAAAGGCTTCTATTCACTCTGCCTTTTTTTTTTCACATCCTCTAAGCCTATCTTGTGGGCAGCTGAGTCACACAAGCTTTTCTGGTGTCCCCGCACCCTACAGGTCCAGTGGGTAACTGGATGGCACCGTCCCTGCTCATTGCGCAGGCCTCTCTGGTGCTTCAGCACCCCACAGGCCCAGTAACTAGATTGTGCAGTCCCTGCTGGGTCACACAGGCCTCTCTGGTGCTTCAGCACTCTGCATGTCCTGCGGGTGACTGGAAGGCAGTTTCTCCTGGGTTTCAAGAGCCTATTTGGTGCTTCAGCACCTAGCAGCTCCTGCAGGTTATTGGATGGCACAGTTCATTTTTGGTCGCACAGGCCTCTCTGGTGCTTCAGCAGCCCACAGGTCTCATGTGTAATCCGATGGCCCAGTCCCTGCTGGGTCGCACATGTAAAAGGAGGGCACAGTCCCTGTTCGGTCACAGGGGCCTCTCTGGTGCTTCAGCACACCACAAGACCTGCTGGTAACTGGAAAGCACAGTCCCTGCTTGGTCACACAGGCCTCTCTGGTGCCCCTGCACCCTGCTGTTTCCGGTGGTGGGCAGCTGGATTGCACCAATTTCTTCAGGGCTCTGGCTTCCCACTGCACTTGTGTGCTACTGAACTGCACAGGCCTCTGTGGAGCTCCAGGTCCTGCAGCTGGCAGCTGGGGAGTTCTGCTGCCCTGTGGGGCTCAACTCCTGCTCAGTTGTGGCTGTAGATTTTGGGGATGGGTCTCATCTGCTGGTCTGTGCTTCTGTTGCCTGGGGATAGATGTCTGCTCCCCAGCCTCTTTTGCTGGGGTTATATCTTAACTCTGATCAGGCTGCTACTGTAGGGATTGTGCTGGGCTCCCTACTGTCCATGGCTTCCAAGATGGGCATCTTGGAAGCTCCATAATGGTACACCAGTCTGTGTTGTCACAGTGTGTCAACTGGTTCAATCGTGCCAGGTGTGCTGGTGGGCTCAGGTTGCTGGGCCATAGCCACTCCCATTGCATCCTCCCAGGGAAGTCCCAAGATGTTCCAAATGTTGGAACCTCCCTGCAGTGCAGGAAGAAGTGCCCTGAAGGGCTGCTTACCATGGTAGCCAGATGCTTTTGTCCACAGCACTGGAACTTTATGTTCAGCAACTCTGCACTGCAGGGGTTTGGCCATCCACCATCATGTCCACTCACATTCTCTCACACACTCACTCACTCTCTCACACACTCACCCTCCCTCTAGTCCTGTCTGCTGCCATCTTTACCACAACTTTTATATCCGTTTGTCAATGGTGGATATTTGGGCTATTTCCAGATCTTAGCTATTGTAAATAGTGCTGCTACGAACATGGGGGTATATATATTCTTTCTGATGGGTTTTTCAGGCTTCTTAAGGTCTATTCCTGGAAGTGGGATCACTGGGTCAAATGAAAGTTTAATTTGTAAGTTTTTGAGGTAACATCATGTAGTTTTCCATAGTGATTGCACCAGTCTGAATTCCCACCGCAAGTATACTAGAGTCCCCTTTTCTTCACACCCTCGTGAACACTTGTTGTTTGATGATTTGTTGATGACAGCCATTCTGACAGGTGTGAGGTGATATCTCATTGTTGTTTTAATTTGCTTCTCCCTGATGATTAGTGATGTTGAGCATTTCTTCATATGTCTCTTAGCCATTTGTATGTCCTGTTTGGAGAGGTGTCTATTTAGTTCCTCTGCCCATTTTTTAATTGGGTTCTTTAATTTCCTTTTGTTGAGTTGTATGCGCATTCCATATATTTTGGAAATTAACCCTTTATCTGATATGTCATTGACAATTATGCTCTCCCATACAGGGGGTTGCCTATTCATTTTGTTTGTTGTTTCTTTTAATGTGCAGAAGCGTTTGAATTTGATGTAATCCCATGTGTTCATTTTCTCCTTTGTTTCTGTTCCCTTACGTGATGTATCAGTGAAAATTCTGCTGCATATGAGGTCTGAAATTTTGTTGTCTACATTTTCTTGTAGGATTTTTATGGATTCATGAGTCACATTTATGTCTTTTATCCATTTTGAGTTTATTCTTGAGTAGGGTGTAAGTTGATGGTCTAGTTTGATATTTTTGCATGTAGCTGTCCAATTTTCCTAACACCATTTATTAAAGACATTGTCTTTACACCCCTGTATGCTCTTGCCACCTTTGTCAAATATTGAGTATATTGCCTTGGGTCCATTTCTGGGTTCTCTGTTCTGTTCCACTGGTCTATCTGCCTGTTCTTGTGCCAGTACCAGGCTGTTTTGATTACAGTGGCTTTGTAGTATAACCTGAAATCTGGTAATATGATCCCTCCTACTTTGTCCTTCTTTTTCAAGATTGCTGTGGCTATTCGAAGTCTTTTTTGGTTCCATATGAACTTTTAAAGTATTTCTTCTAGTTCTGTGAAGTATGTCGTTATTTTGATGGAGATTGCATTGAATCTATAGACTGCTTTGGGTAGTATGGACATTTTAATATTGTTGATTCATCCAATTCATAAACAAGGTATGTGCTTCCACTTTTTTATATCTTCCTCTATTTCTTTTTTTAATGACCAGTAGTGTTCTGCGAATAGGTCCTTTATTTCTGTGGTTACGTTTATTCCTGGGTATCTTAATTTTTTTTGCTGTGATGGTAAATGAGATTCTTTTGTTTGTTTGTTTGTTTCTCTTTCTGTGAGTTTATCTTGGTGTATAAGAACGCCATCCATTTCTTGACGTTAATTATGTGTCCTGCTACTTTGCCAAATTCAGTTATTAAGTCTGGTAAAATTTGATGGAGTCTTTGGGGTTTTCTATATATAGTATGATGTCATCTGCAAATAATTACAATTTCACTTCCCTTTATTCAATATAGATCCCTTTTATTTTTTCTTTATGTCTGATTGCTGTGCCTAAGACTTCCAGTATCATGTTAAATATGAATGGTGAAAGTTGGCATCCTTGCCTTGTTCCTGCTTTTAGAGGAAATTCTTTCAATTTTTGCCCATTGACTATGATGTTGGCTGTAGGTCTTTCATATACAGCCATTGTTATGTCGAGATATGATCCCTCTATTTCCAGGTTGCTGAGCGTTTTTATCACAAATGGGTGCTGGATTTTGTCGAATCCTTTTTCAACATCTATTGATATGATCATATGATTATTATGTTTTATTTTGTTTATGTGGTGTATCACATTTATCGATTTGGGAATATTGTACCAGCCTTGCATCCCTGGGATGAATCCCACTTGGTCATAGTGAATAATTTTTTGATGTATTTCTTGATTCAATTTGCTACTGTTTTAGTCAGGATTTTGGCATCTATGTTCATCAGGGACATTGGTCTGTAGGTTTTTTTGTTTGTTTGTTTGTTTTTTAGTGTCTTTTTCTAGTTTTGGAATTAGAATTATGCTTGCCTCATAAAATGAGTATGGAAGTTTTTCATTTTCTTAAATTTTTTGAAATAGTTTGAGGAGAATGGGTTTTAGTTCTTTGAATGGTCAGTAAAATTTCTCTGTGAAGTCGTCCGGGCCCAGGGTTTTGTTTGCTGGAGAGTCTTGATTACATCTTCAATTTTTTTTGTTGTTATTGGTCTGTACAAGTTTTCTATCTCTTCCCTGTCCAGTTTTGGGAGACTATGTGTTTCTAGAAATTGGTCCATTTTGCTTAAATTTTCAAATATTTTGCTGTATAATTGTTCATAATAGTTGTTAACAATCCTTTGTATATCTGTGATGTCAGTTATTATTTCTCCTCTGTCATTTCTGATTTTGTGTATTTGTGTTCTCTCTCTTTTCTTCTTGGTGAGTCTAGCTAAGGGTCCATCAATCTTGTTTATCTTTTCAAAGTATCACCTTTTTGTTTTATTGATCCTTTGAATTGTTTTTTGGTCTCCATGTCATTTATTTCTGCTTTGATATTTACTCTTTCCTTTATTTTACTTGCTCTGCGTTTTCTTCTTGTTTCCTTTCTAGTTCTTTAAGTTGTGGGGTTAGATAGTCTGTTAGAAATTTTTCTTGTTTCTTGAGGTAGGCTTGTAGTGCTATGAATTTCCCTCTTAGAATAGCTTTCACTGCATCCCATACATTTAGTGGTGTTCTGTGTTCATTTTCATTGGTTTCCAGGAAGTTTTTAATTTCTTCCTTGATCTCCATAGTAACCCATTCATTGTTCAATAACATGCTATTAAGCCTCCATGTTTTAAAATGTCTTTGCATGTTCTTGTTGCAGTTAATTTTTAGTTTCATGCCATTGTGATCTGAGAAGATGCTTGATATGATTTCAATCTTCTTGAACTTGTAGAGACTTAGTTTGTGCCCTCACATGTGATCTATCTTTGAGAATGTCCCATGCGCACTTGAGAAGAATGTGAATTCTGTGGTTTGGGGGTGTAATTCTCTGTAGATATCTGTGAAATCAATTTTATCTAACGCTTCATTTAGAGTCTGTGTTTTCTTGTTAATTTTTTGTCTATAAGGTCTATCCAGTGATGTCAGTAGTGTGCTGAAGTCCCCTGCTATGATTGTATTGCTGTGCATTGCTCCTTTGAAGACCACCAAAAGATTTTTAGTATATGTTGGTACTCCTATATTTGGTGCATATATGTTTACCAAGGTTATATCTTCCTGTTGGATAGATCCTATCAATATTATGTAATGGCCTTCTTTGTCTGTAATTATGCCCTTCATTTAGAAATATACTTTATCATATATGAGTATTGCTACCCGAGGTTGTTTTGTTTTTTGGGGGTTTTTTTTGATATTTGTTTGCTTGAAAGATTTTTTTCCATCCCTTCACTCTCAACCTATGTGAGTCTTTTGTTGTGAGATGGTTATCTTGTAAACAACATATAAGTGAGTTATGCTTTCTTATCCAGTCGGCCACTCTGTGTTTTTATCAGAGCATTCAAAACATTCACATCTAAGGTGAGAATTGATATGTACTTATTTATTGCCATTTTGTTTAGTATGGTTCTATTTTCCTTCCTAACTTTTCTACTAATTACAGCAGTCCTTTTAGCATATCTTTTAGTGCTGGTTCAGTGTTAATATATTCCCTTAGCCTTTTTTTTTTGTCTGGGAAGCTCTTTATTTGACCTTCTACTTTGAATGATAGTCTTGTTGGACAGAGTAGACTTGGATTCAGATCCTTGTTTTCTGTGACCTTGATTACTTCATACCACTCCATTTTGGCCTAAAGTTTTTCTGTTGAGAAGTCAGCTGAGAGCCTTATGGGGTTTCCTTTGTATGTAACCTGTTGATTATATTTTGCTGCCTTTAAGATTCTCTCTTTGTATTTGATTTTTGGAATTTTAATTACTATTTCTCTTGGTGTGGGCCTGTTTGTGTTCTTCTTACTTGGGACTCTCTGTGGTTCTTGAACTTGAATGCCTTCTTCCCTCACCAAGTTAGGAAAGTATTTTGTCACTATTTCTTCAAATATATTCGCTAACCCTTGCACATTTTCTTCCTCTTCGGGGATTCCTATGATGTGAATGTTATTATGTTTCCAGTTGTCCCACAGTTTTCTTAAGCTATATTCCTGTTTTTTAATTATTTTTATTTTAGTTTTCTGATTGGGTGAGTTTTTCTTCCCTTCTAATTGACTGATCCGGTCATCAGCTTTCTTTACTCTGCTATTTAGTCCTTCCAAGGTGTTCTTAATTTCTGCTATGTCATTCTTCATTTCCACTTGGTTGGTTTTCTATGTTTCTATATCTTTACTCATGGTGCTGATGTCCTTACTCATGTTCTTGAGCTTTTCAAGATCATGGCTCTAAACTCTACCTCTCATAATTTGATGAGATGCATTTCATTGATGTCATCTTCAATAGAGTTCTCTTGTTCTTTCATTTGGGATTTGTTTCTTTGTTTCACCATTTTGGCTATCTCAGTGGGTTTTTTGGAGCCTTCCAAGTTTTCCTTGTGGGTGTTGGTGTTCTGCTTTTTGTGGCTCTCTCTCCTGAGTTTGGATGAGCCTAGGTGGGCCCACATTAAACACCACTGTCAAGTCTTACTATCCTGGGTAGATTTGTAAGCACAGGAAAGGTTCAGTTATCCTCTAGCTTTTTTCTGGTGGCTAGTAGTGTCTTTTAGTCAGTGCCTTGAAATGCAGCCTTGGTGTTCTGCATAAGAGGTTTTCCAGAGGGTGGGATAGATGCTGGTTATTAATGAGCCTCAATTTGCATTTCTTTGCCTCACCTGGGAAAGTCTGAATCTCTGAGTGGGGGGAACTGCTGGTTTTCTCTAGAGCTCTGGCAGTGAGTACACTGGCCACCGTCCTTTGTGGTCGCACTCATCAAAAACTCTGAATGCCCTCCAAATGGCAGGTGACCACACAGAGTTCCCGCCCAGTCTGCCTTCTTACTGCCATAGCCCCCAGGTATGTGTCTGTGGCTATTTTAGTGCTCTGTCCCTGCTCTGTGAGCTGTGGAGTGGGCTTGGTCTTTATTCGCCAAGGGCGCTGCTCACAGCTAAGACTGCTGTTGTCTGTGGACTCGCAGCCCGCCACCTTCTCTTGTCTCTGCAGATCCTACCAGTGTCCCTGGTTATATGGTTCTGTCCTGCTGCTTTTCTTTTGTTTTCTTCTGAAAATTTGTGTTTATTTTAGTTTTAATTCCAGTTTCATCCAGGAAGATTGTCTGTGTAGCTTCTATTCACTCTGCCTCCATTTTCACACCCTCTAAGCCTATCTTGTGCACAGCTGGGTCGCACAGGCCTCTGTGGTGTCCCTGCACCCTGCAGATCCAGCGAGTAACTGGATTGCACAGTCCCTCTAGTGACCTGGCTCTATACCTATGTTATGGGCTTCTGGGTCACACAGGCCTCTCTGGTGCTTCAGCACCCCACAGTCCCCTTGCATAACTAGATTGTGCAGTCCCTGCTCGGTGGCACAGTCCTCTCCTGTTTTTCAGCACCCCACAGGTTTCGAGGGTAACTGGATTGCACAGTCTCTGCTGGCTCACACAGTCCTTTCTGGTGCTTCAGCACTCTGCAGGTCCTGAGTGTAACTGGATAGTACAGTCCCTGCTGGGTGGCACAGGCCTGTCTGGTGCTTCAGCACTCCGCAGGTCCTGAGGGTAACTGGATGGCACAGTCCCTGCTGGGTCACACAGGCCTCTCTGTTGCCCCAGCACCCTGCAGTTTCTGTGGGTGGGCAGCTGGATTACACCAGTCTCTCTTGGGATCTGGCTTCCCACAACACTTGTGAGTTCCTGGACCATACAGGCCTCTGTGGAGCCCCAGGTTTATCTGCTGGCGGCTGGGGAGTGCTGCTTCCCTGTGGGGCTCAACTTCTCAGTTTTTGCTGTAGATTTTGGGGATGGGTCTCAGCTGCTGGTCTGTGCTTATGTTGCCTGGGGATGGATATCTGCTCCCCAGCATCTGTTGCTGGGGGTATGTCTCGACTCTTATCGTGCTGCTACTTTGGGGGATGGTGCTGGGCTCTTGGCTGTCTGCGGCTTTTTAAACTGGCACCTTGGGAGTTCCACTACTGTGCACAGGTCTGTGTTGACACAGAGTGTTCACTGGTTTGATGGTGCGAGTTGTGCTGGTGGGCTCAGGTTGCTGGGCCCCCATGTGCACTTTAAACACTTTGTTTGTAATTGAGTCTTGATTGGTGTTTGCATGCCAACAAGAGGGATTTACTCAAGCTGATCAGCTGCAAGGACAGGCTGTGATCACTGACCACCAACCTCTGATTACTTTAGAGGATTAGCTGTGCAGGGGCCCACCACACAGAGAAAGAACTATTTCAGCAGGCCTCTGGTACTCCCTAAGCCCACTCCTTGAGTATGTTGTCTGTGGAATGGTTGGATGGTGGTGCTTCAACATAGTCTAAAACTGTCTAGTTTGTGTGTTGGCTCTGGGACCTCCAAGGAGTTGCAGATCCAAAGTCAGTTACTGCCTGTGCTCTATCTGGGGCTACCAGGCATAAACTATCTACTGATGGTTGCTTCTTGTGCTGAGCTTGAAAGTACCTAAGCAAGGACAAGCTGTGAACCAAGGCTGGCTGCTGTTAGTGCCAGGTCTGGGGCCACATAGTGAGAGGTATAGGGCTCACTGAGACCAGAGGCTGCTTGTTTGAGAGATTTTAGTAAAATCCAAAGCATGAGCCAGACAGGCCATCTCTATGGTAAAGCCACTGGAAAAAGCTTGCATGGGCTCAAATGTTGGGTAGGGTAAGACCTCAGGGAATCACCAGGGAGGGGTAAACAGTGTGAGCCAGGTTGCTGGAGTCCTAGATATGGTACCCATCTGCCAGCTCCAAAGGGGAATGGCCCATCAAAGGAACAGAGGCCTCCACCAGCAAGTCTGTCCAAGATAAAGCTACAATTTCTGCTCTCACCCCAATGCCAAACAATTCAGTTCTTCCCCATATGTCTCTGGTGCCTTTCAAACTGCTTCCCCTATGCTGGAGCCCAGAGGAAGAGAGTTGGAGTAAGTCTGAGTGTAGGCCCTTTAAGAGGAACTGCCTGGGACTCCAGGAGCCTCAACCTCCCTCAGCTTCAATTCACACTGTATCTTACAGCCCAAAATTAGGAGGACTTCTTTTTCTGGCACTGGAACCCTGAGTTGGGGGGCCTGGAGTGGGACAGGGACCCCTTGCTTCTCTGGAAGGACCTTCACAGCCAAGATATCCCTCCTATTTTTACCCGCCATATGTGGTTGTCAGACCAGACCTTCTGTGCCTTCATTCCTCCTCCCAGTCATGACATGGCTTCTTTAATTTCATAGTTGTAGGACTCGCATGTAGCTCAGTTCTATGTAGTTCTGAATGATGGTTATTCTGTAGTTCAGCAGTAATTTTGATATGGTGGTGGGAGGAGGCAGGAACCACATTTAGTTACACGGCCATCTTGACCAGAAGTCTCAGTAATTACTTTAAATGCAAATGGATTAAATCATCCAATCAAAAAAAGAGACTAGCAGAAATAACTATATCCTGTCTACAAGAGACTCATTTGAGATAGAAAGACACAGAAAGTTTGAAAATGAAAAGATGAAAAATAGTATTTCATGCAAATAGTAACCAAAAAAGAGCAGAAGTGGCTATACTAATATCAGACAAAACAGACTTAATTTTTTATTCTTTATTGATTTTAGAGAAAGAGGAAGGGAGAGGGAGAAAGAGATAGAAACATCGATGAGAGAAAACATCGATTGGCTGCCTCCTGCATTCCCCCAACTGTGATTGGCCCACAACCTGTGCATGTACCCTGACTGGGAATCACATGAGTGACCTCTAGGTGCATGGGTTGATGATCAATCACTGAGTCACACCAGTTGAACTTTTTTCTTTATTGATTTTAGAGAGAGAGGAAGGGAAAGAAAGAAAGAGATAGGAACATTGATGAAAGAAGACATTCATTGAGACAAAACAGACTTTATGTATGTATGTATGTATGTATGTATTTATTTGAGTTAAAGATTTTTTATTATGTTTTTAAGTTTTTTAAAATGAATTTATTTTTGTTTCTCCTTTTACCCACACTGATACCCCATCTCCCTCTCTCCCTGCCCTGTCCCCATCTTTATTGTCCATGTCCATTGTTCATACATACATGCATATAAC
Source organism: Molossus molossus (assembly GCF_014108415.1). Taxonomy (NCBI): domain Eukaryota; kingdom Metazoa; phylum Chordata; class Mammalia; order Chiroptera; family Molossidae; genus Molossus; species Molossus molossus. The sequence continues at coordinate 53,849,459 of NW_023425377.1, read as the reverse complement.
TTCTGTGGTTTATCTCTTCCCCTACCCCTCTCTGGGGATTATCAGTCTGTACCCCACTTCCACATCTCTGGGACTACCCCATTCCCCAGACCATTAAGTTCATTATATTCCACAAATAAGTGAGATCATATAAAACTTGTCTTTCTGTGTTTGCCTTGATTCAATTAAGATAATACTCTCCAGGTCCCTCCTTGTCATCTCAAAGGATAAGAGATATTTCTTTCTAACAGATGCATAGCACCCCATTGTGTATATGTACAAGAGCTATTTTATCCATTCATCTACTGATGGATATTTGAGCTATTTCCAGATCTTAGCTATTGTAAATAGTGCTGCTTCAAATGTGGAGGTATATATATTCTTTCTGATTGGCGTTTCAGGCCCAAAGTTGAAGGGATCACATTACCAGATTTCAGGTTATACTACAAAGCCACTGTATCAAAACAACCTGGTACTGACACAAGAACAGGTAGATAGATCAATAGAACAGAATAGAGAACCCAGAAACAGACCCAAGACATTATGCTCAATTAATATTTAACAAAGGGAGCAAAAACATACAGTGCGGTAAAGACAGCCTCTTTAATAAATGGTGTTAGGAAAATTGGACAGCTACATGCAAAAATATGAAACTAGACCATCAACTTACACCCTACACAAGAATAAACTCAAAATGAATAAAGACTTATATGTGACTCATGAATCCATAAAAATCCTAGAATAAAATGTAGGCAACAACATTTCAGACATCATACGCAGCAGAATTTTCACTGGTCCATCACGCAAGGCAACAAAAACAAAGGAGAAAATGAACACATGGGACTACATCAAACTCAAAAGCTTCTGCACAGCAAAAGATATAATCATCAAAATGGAAATGCAACCCACTCTATGAAAGAGCATAACTGCTAACAATACATAAGATAAGGGGTTAATTTCCAAAATATATAAAGTGCTCATACAACTCAACAAAATGAAGAAAAAGAATCCAATTAAAAAATGGGCAGAGGAACTAAATAGACACCTCTCCAAACAGGACATACAAATGGCCAAGAGACATATGAAGAAATGCTCAGCATCACTAATCATCAGAGAGATGCAAATTAAAACAATGAGGTATCACCTCACACCTGTCAGAATGGCCACCATCAACAAATCAAACAACAAGTGTTGGTGAGGGTGTGAAGAAAAGGGGACTCTAGTACACTGCTGGTGGGAATGCAGACTGGAACAGCCACTATAGAAAGCACTATAGTGTTACCTCAGAAAATTAAAAATTGAACTTTTATTTGACCCAGTGATCCCACTTCAAGGAATATACCCTAAGAAGCCTGAAACACCAATCAGAAAGAATATATGAGTCAAAACACACTTTAAATTAAAAACACTTTAGAAGAGACAAAGGAAGACATTATATTAATAAAGGGCTTGTCACATCAAGAATATATGAAAATTAGCTAGAGAAGATGGCGGCAGGCAGGACTGGAGGGATGATGAGTGTGTGAGAGAGTGATCAAGTATGTGAAAAAGTGTGAGTGGATGCAAAGGTGGATGACCAAACCCGAGAAGTGCAGAGATGCGGAGCAGAAGGTTTCTGTACTGTGGGCGGGAACAGCAGACTACCACGGTAAGCAGCCCTTCAGGGCGCTTTTCCCTGCATCGTGAAGAGGTCCCATTATTTTGGAAGATCCAGGGTCTTTCCTTGGAAGAGGCAGTGAGAGTAGCTAGGACCCAGCAACCTGAGCCCACCAGCACACCTGGCACCATTGGACCAGTGGACACTCTTTGTCAACACAGACCAGTACACAGTAATGGAGCTCCCAAGGTGCTGGTCGCTGATATAGCCCCAGCAACAGAGGCTGGGGAGCAGATATCCATCCCCAGGCAACATAAGCACAGACCAGAAGCTGAGCGTCATTCTTAAAAACTACAAAAAAAGCTGAGCAAAAGTTGAGCCCCACAGAGGAGCAGCACTCCCCATCTGCCAGCTGTTGGACCTGGGGCTCCACAGAGGCCTGTGTGATCCAGTATTTCACAAGAGCAGTGGGAAGCCTGAGCCAGAGAGACTGGTGTAATACAGCTGCCCACCCACTGGACTTGCAGGATGCTGGGGCACTAGAGAGGCCTGTGTAACCCAGCAGGCACTGTGTGATCCAGTTACCATGGGACCTGCAGGGTGCTGAAGCACCAGAGAGGCCTGTGCGACCAAGCAGCTCAAAACATAGGCATAGAGCCAGGTCTTCAAAGGGACTGTGCAATCCAGTTACCCATGGGACATGAAGAGTGCTGGGGCAACATAAAGGCCTGTGCGACCCAGCTGCGCACAAGATAGGCATAGAGGATGTGAAAAATGGAGGCGGAGTGAATAGAAGCCACACAGACAATCTCCCAGGACCAAACGGGAATTACAACTAAAATAAAGACAAATTCTTGGAAAAAAGCAACAGAAAAGCAGCAAGACAGGACCATATAACCAGGGACACTGGTAGGATCTGCGAAGGCAAGAGAGGGTGGTGGGCTGGGAGTCCACGAACAGCAGAAATCTTAGCTGTGAGCAGTGCCCTTGGGAAATAAAGACCAAGCCTGCTCCACAGTGCAGAAAGCCAGGACAGAGTGCTAAAATAGCCATGGCCACTCACCTGGGTCTACAGCAGAGGGAGGGCAGGCTGGGCTGGAACTTTGTGGGGACACCCACCATTTGGAGGGCACTCAGAGTTTTTACTGAGTTGTGGCCACAAAGGACAGTGGCAAGTGTGCACCTTCCCAGAGCTGTGGGGAAAAGCAGCGGCCCACTCTCGAAGATTCAGCATTTCCCAGGTGAGGCAAAGAAATGCAAATTGAGGCTCATTAATAACCAGTATCTATCCCACACTTTGGAAATCCTCTTAGGCAGAACACCAGGGCTACATTCCAAGTAACTGAATAACCGAGACTACTAGCCACCAGGAAAAAGCTAGAGGATAACTGAACCTTTCCTGGGCTTGCAAATCTACACAGTAAATATGACTTCACTGTGGTGTTTAACGTGGACCCACCTAGGCTCATCCAAACCCAGTAGAGGGAACCACAAACAGCAGAATACCAACACCCACAGGGAAAATTTGGCAGGCACCAAACGCAATGAGTTAGCCAAATGGTTAAACAAAGAAACAAATCTCAATTGAAAGAACAAGAGAACTCAAAGATGAGATCAATAAAATGCAGCTAAGCAAATTATCAGAGGTATAGTTCAGAACCATGATCTTGAGGAAACTCAAGGGCATGAGTAAGGATATCAGCACCATGAGTAATGATATAGAAACATTGAAAACCAACCATGTGGAAATGAAGAATGACATAGAAGAAATTAAAAACACTTTAGAGGGACTAACCAGCAGAGTAGAGGAAGCTGAGGACGAGATCAGTGAATTAGAAGACAAGGTAGAAAAAATTAACCAATCAAAAAATCAAAAGGAAAAAACAATTTAAAAACAGGAAGAGAGCTCAAGAGAACTGGGACAACTGGAAATATAATAAAACAATCACATCATAGGAGTTTCCAAAGAGGAAAAAAATGGGCAAGTGTTAGAGAATATATTTGAAGAAGTGGTGACAGAAAACTTCTAACTTGGTGAAGGAAGAAGGCATTCAAGTTCAAGAAGCACAGAGAACCCGAAGTAAGAAGAACCCAAACAGGCCCACACCAAGACACACAGTAATCAAAATGCCAAAAATTGAAGACAAAGAGAGAATCCTAAAGATAGCAAGAGATAAGCAACAGGTTACCTATAAAGGAAATTCCATAAGGCTCTCAGCTGACTTCACAATGGGAACACTACAGGCCACAAGAAAGTGGCATAAGTAATCAATGTCATGAAAAAAAAAAAAAAAAAACGATGTGAATCCAAGACTACTCTATCCAGCAAGGCTATCATTCAAAATAGAAGGTTAAATAAAGAGCTTCCCAGACCAAAAAAAAACAAAAACCCAAAAAACCAAAAAGGCTAAAGGTATATATTAACACATAACTAGCACAGCAAGGTATGCTAAAAGGACTGCTGTAAATGGTAGAAAAAATAGGAAGAAAACTAGGACCACACTAAACAAAAATGGCAATAAATAACCACATATCAATTATCACCTTAAATGTGAATGGTTTGAATGCTCCGATAAAAAGACACAAAGTAGTTGACTGGATAAGAAACCATGACTCACATATTTATGTAGTTTACAAGAAATCCACCTCATTGCCCTGGCCAGTTTGGCTCAGCAGTTAGAGCGTCGGCCAGTTGTCTAGAGAGACCCGCGTTCAGTTCCCGCTAATGGTATGTATTTTAGTTGCAGTTTTTCCCCTGCTCTGGTTGGGTTGTGCAGGTGGCAGCCACTCAATGTGTCCCTTTCACTTCGGTGTTTTTTTCTCTCCTTTCTCCCTCTCACTCTATCTGAACAAAAAATGGATAAATGTACTTGGATAAGGATAAAAAAAAAAGAAAGAAAAGAAACCCACCTCACAACAAAAGACTCACATAGGTTGAAAGTGAAGGGATGGAAAAAAACCTTTCAAGCAAATGGAAAGCAAGAAAAAAACTGGGGTAGCAGTATTCATATGTGATTAAGTAGATTTCTAAATAAAGGGCATAACTAGAGGCAAAGAAGGGCACTACATAATATCACAAGGATCTATTCAACAGGAAGATATAACCTTGGTGAACATATATACACCCAATGTAGGAGCACAAACATATATTTAAAAATCTTTTGGATGACTTTAAACGAGAAATTGACAGCAATACAATCATACTAGAAGACTTCACCACCCCTCTGATATCACTGGATAGATCCTCTACACAAAAAATTAACAAAGAAACACAGACTCTGAAGCGCTACATTAAATGGATTTCATAAATATCTACAGAAAATTACTTTGCAAAACTGCAGAATTTACAGTCTTCTAAAGGGCACATGATACATTCTCAAAGACAGAGCACATGTGAGGACACAAACTAAGTCTCTACAAGTTCAAGAATATTGAAATCATATCAAGCATCTTCTCAGATCACAATGGCATGAAACTAGAAATCAATTGCAACAAGAACATGCAAAGACATTTGAATACATGGAGGCTAAATAGCTTGTTATAAAACAATAAATGAGTTACCATGGAAATAACGGAAGAATTAAAAACTTCCTAGAAACCAAAGAAAACAAAAACACAACAACACAAAATCTATGGGATGCAACAAAAGCTGTTCTGAGAAGGAAGTTCATAGCACTACAAGCCTACCTCAAGAAACAAGAAAAATTTCTAATAAACTATCAAACTTTAAAACTTAAAAAACTAAAACACAAACAAACAAAAAAACCACAGCAAGTAGAAGCAAAGAAATAGTAAAGATCACAGCAGAAATAAATGGCATGAAGACCAAAAACACAATTGAAAGGAACAATGAATCAAAGAGCTGGTTTCTTGAAAAGATAAACAAGATTGATGGACGTTAGCTAGACTCACCAAGAAACAAAGGGAGAGAACCCAAATACACAAAATCAGAAATGAAAGAGGAGAAATAATAACTGACACCCAGAAATACAAAGGGTTGTTTAAAAGATATTATGAACAATTATACGGCAAAAAATTCAACAATCTAAGTGAAATGGACAAATTTATAAAAACACATAATTTCCCAAAGCTGGACAAGGAAGAGAAAGAAAATGTGAACAGACCAATAGCAACAAAAGAAATTGAGGATATAATCAAGACTCTTCTAGTAAACAAAAGCCCTGGCCCGGACAGCTTCACAGGGGAATTTTACTGAACATTCAAAGAACTAATACCCATTCTTCTCAAACTGTGTTGAAAATTCAAGAAGAAGGAAGGTTTCCAAACTCGTTTTATGAGGCCATCATATTTCTAATTCCAAAACTAGAAAAAGACATTACAAAGAAAGAAAACTACAGGCCAATATCCCTGAGGAACATAGATGCCAATATTTTGAACAAAATACTAGCAAATCGAATCTAGCAATATGTCAAAAAAATTATTCGCTATGACCATGAGGGATTTATGCCAGGTATAAGGCTGGTACAGTATTCGTAAATCAATAAATGTGATACACCACATAAAAAAATGAAAGATAAATATCATATATTTATATCAATAGATGCTGAAAAAGCATTTCACAAAATCCAGTACCCACTTCTGATAAAAACTCTCAGCAATCTGGAAATAGAAGGATCCTGTCTTGACATAATAAAAACCATATGTGAAAGACCTACAGCCAACATCATACTCAATGGGCAAAAATTAAAAGCATTTTTCTTAAGAACAGGAACAAGACAAGGATGCCCACTTTTGTTACTCTTATTTAGCATAGTACTGGAAGTCTTAGCCACAGCAATCAGACAGGAAGAAAAAATGAAAGGGATCCAAATTGGAAAAGAGAAAGTGAAACTGTCATTATTCGCAGATGACATGATACTATTCGTAGAAAACCCAAAGACTTCATCAAAAATTTACTAGACTTAATAAATAAATTTGCAAAGTAGCAGGATACAAAATTAACATCAAGAAATCAATGGCATTCCTATACACCAATGATGAACTCACAGAAAGAGAAACTGAAAAAACAATCCTATTTACCATCACAGCAAAAAAATTAAGATACCTAATCAAAAAAATAAAAAACCTATTAACAGAAAACTACTGGTCATTGAAAGAAGAAAAAATGGAAGATATAAAAAAGTAGATGCACATACCTTGTTCATGGAATGGAAGAATTAACATCATTAATATGTCCATATTACCCAAAGAAATGTATAGATTCAATGCAATCCCCATGAAAATACCAACAACATACTTCACAAAACTAGAACAAATACTTCAAAAGTTCATATGGAACCAAAAAGAACCTCGAATAACCACAGCAGTCTTGAAAAAGAAGAACAAAGTCGGAGGGATCACACTACCAGATTTCAGGTTATACTACAAAGCCACTGTAATCAAAACAGCCTGGTACTGGCACAAGAACAGGCATATAAACCAGTGGAACAGAACAGAGAACACAGAAATGGACCCAAATACTATGCTCAATTAATATTTGACAAAGGTGGTAAGAGCATACAGTGGAGTAAAAACATCCTCTTTAATAAGTGTTGTTGGGTAAATTGGACAGCTACCTACAAAAAAATTAAACTAGATCATCAACTTACACCATACACAAGAATAAACTCAAAATGAATAAAAGACTGAAATTTGACTCATGAATCCATAAAAATTCTAGAAGAAAATGTAGGCAACAAAATTTCAGACATGATACACAGCAGAATTTTCACTGATACATCACCTAAGGCAACAGAAACAAAGGAGAAAATGAACACATGGGACTACATCAAACTCAAAAGCTTCTGCACAGCAAAAGATACAATCATCAAAATGGAAAGGCAACCAACTATATGAAAGAGCATAATTGCCAATGATATATCAGATAAGGGGTTAATTTCCAATATGTATAGAGTGCTCATACAACTCAACAAAAGGAAGACAAAGAATCCAATTAAAAAATAGTCAGAGGAACTAAATAGACACCTCTCCAAACAGGACCTACAAATGGCTAAGAGACATATGAAGAAATGCTCAGCATCACTAATCATCAGAGAGATGCAAATTAAAACAACAATGAAGTATCACCTCACAGCTGTGAGAATGGCCACCATCAATAAATCATTAAACAACAAGTGTTGGCAAGGGTGTGAAGAGAAGCGGACTCTAGTACACTGCTGGTGGGAAAGCAGACTGGTGAAGCCAATTTGAAAAACAATATGGTGTTACCTCAAAAAATTAAAAGTTGGACTTCCATTTGACCCAGTGATTCCACTTCCAGGAATATACCCTAAGAAGCCTGAAACACCAATCAGATAGAATATATGTACCCCCATGTTCGTAGCAGCAGTATTTACAATAGCTAAATGTGGAACAACCCAAATGTCCATTAGTATACAAATGGATAAAAAAGTTGTGGTACATGTACACAGTGGAGTACTATGCAGGTGTAAGAAAGAAAGATCTCTTATCCTTTAAGATGAAATGGAGGGACCTGGAAAGTATTATGTTAAACAAAATAAGCCAAACAGAGAAAGACAAGTATCATATGATTTCACTTATTTGTTGAATATAATAAACATATCAGTCCGAGGAATGGGGTAGTCCCAGAGACGTGGAAGTGTGGTACTGAGTGACAATTTCCAGAAGAGGCAGTAGTGGGGAAAGATAAACCACAGAACTTATATGCATTTATGCATGAAAAATGGACATGGACAACAAAGCTGGGGACAGGGTGGGGAGGGAGAGAGGGGAGAGAATCAGTGCAGGAAAAAGGAGAAACATTTGTAACAAAAATTAATTAATTAATTAATTAATTAATTAATTAAAAATATATTACAATTACAAACATGTACACACATAACAGCAGACCATCAAAATATATGAAACTGAAATTGATAGAATTGAAGAGATAGTACTAGAATAATAATTGGAGCCTTTAAACCCACTCCCAAAAACAGATAGAACATCCAGACAGAAGATAAGAATATAAATAATTTAAAACAACTACTATAACTGAAATATACAGAACACTCCACCCAACACCAACAGCATACAAAATATTTCAAGGCATATAGGAATTTTCCAGAATAAATCATGTTAGGTCACAGAGAAAGTCTCAATAGATTTTAAAAGATAGTTATAGTGAGGATCTCTTATGATTACAAATAAAATTAGAAATCAATAACAAAACTGGAAAATTCACAAAATTTTGGAAACTTAACACATTTTTAAATAGTTGTTCTGTAGTTTAGTTTTAAAAAACTAAACAAATTTTTAAACAACCAATGAATCAAAGAAAAATATTGCATGGGAAATTAAAAAATACTTAAAGATAAATAACAATGAAAACACAGCATACCATAATTTAAAGGACCCCCAAAAAATGGTGCTAAAGAGGAAATTTATAACTATAAATGCTTACATCAAAAATACAGATTTCACATTTAGTTGAAGGCTACAACCTAAGGGTTATCAAGTAACTGAGACTAATAGCCTCCAGGCAAAAAAGCTAGAGGATAACTGAACATTTCCTGGGCTTGCAAATCTACCCAGGAAAGTAACACTTGATAGTGGTATTTAACATGGGTCCTCCAACACTCATACAACCCCAGTAGAGGGAACCACAACCAGTGGAACACCAGCAGCCACAGTGAAGATTTGTCAGGCTCCAAAACCCACTGAGAGCGCCAAAAAGAAAGAAAGAATCAAGTCCCAAATGAAGAACAAAATAATTTGAGAGAAGATAAAATAAACGAAAGGGAATTGAGCAACATATCAGAGGGAGAGTTCACTAATAATCATGAGGAAGCTCAATAGCACGAGTAAAGATATAAAGCATTGAAAACCAATCAATTCAAAATAATGAATGACATAACAGAAATAAAGAACACATTGGAAAGACTAACCAGCACAGTAGAGGAGGCTGAGAATCAGATTAAGTGAATTAGAAGATAGAGTAGAAAAAATCAACCAATCAAAAAACTGAAAAGGAAAAACAATTAAAAAGCAGAAAGACAGCTTAAGAGAATTGTGGGACAATATAAAACATAACAACATCCACATCATAGGAGTTCCAGAAGGAGAAGAAAATCAGCAAGGGTTAGAGAATATATTTGAAGAAATAGTGACAGAATACTTCCCTAACTTGGTGAAGAAAAAAGGCATACAAGTATAAGAAGCACAGAGAGCCCCATGTAAGAAGAACCCAAACAAGCCCACAACAAAATATATAATAATTAAAATGCCAAAAATTAAAGAAAAGGAGAGAATCCTAAAGGTAGCAAGAGATAACCAAAAGGATACCTACAAAAGAATCCTCATAAGGCTATCAGCTGACTTCTCAACAGAAACACTACAGGCCAGAAAGGAGTGGCATAAAATAATCAAGGTCATGAAAAACAAGAATCTGAATCTAAGACTACTCTATCCAGCAAGGCTATCATTCAAAATAGAAGGTGAAATAAAGAGCTTCCCACATCAAAAACAAAACAAAAAACTCTAAGGGAATATATTAGCACAAATCAGCACTGCAAGGAATGTTAAAAGGACCGCTGTAATTAGTAAAAGAAAGAGAAAGAAAAATATAACCACAATAAACAAAAATAGCAATAAATAAGTACATATCAATTATCACCTTAAATGTAAATGGATTGAATGCTCCAATCAAAAGACACAGAGTAGCTGATTGGATAAGAAAGCATGACTCACATATATGTTGTTTACAAGCAACCCACCTCAAAATAAAAACTCACATAGGTGAAAGTGAAGGGACAAAAATAAGTCTTCCAAGCAAACGGAAAGGAAATAAGAGCTGGGGTAGCAATACTCATAGCTGATAAAATAAACTTCAAAGTGAATGCCATAACTGGAGACAAAAGAGGCCATTACATAATATTGAAAGGATCTATCCAACAGGAAGTTATAACCTTGGTAAACATATAAACACCCAATATAGGAGGAATAAGACATATTTTAAAATTTTCTGGATGACTTCAAAGGAGAAATCAACAGCAATACAATCACATCAGGGAACTTCAATGCCCCGCTGACATCATTGGATAAATACTCCAGAGAAAAACTTAACAAAGAAATGGAGATTCTAAATAATGCACTCGATCAAAAGGATTTAATAGATATCTACAAAGAACTGAACCCAAAACTGCAGAATTCACATTCTTCTCAAGTACACATGAGACATTCTCAAAGATAGACCACATGTTAGGACACAAACTAAGTCTCTAAAGGTTCAAGAAGATCGAAATTATATCGAGCATCTTCTCAGATTCTATGAGGTCAGCATTACCTTGAAACCAAAGCCAGACAAAGAGACTACAAGAGAAGGAAACTGCAGATCAATATCTTTTAAGAATATTGATGCAAAAATTTTCAACAAAATACTAACAAGAAAATTTGGCAACATATTAGAAGAGTTATACATCCTGACCAAATGTCTTTTATTCCTGGAATATAAAGATTGTTTAATATATAAAATATGTATCAATGTAATACACTACATTAAGAAAATGAAGGGTAAAAACCACATGCTCATCTCAATTGTTGCAGAAAAAGCATGTGACAAAATTCAACACTCTTTCATCGTTAAAAAATATAGGAATAGAAGAAAACCACTTCTACATAATAAAAGCCATATATGAAAACCTACAGCAAACATAAAATTCATGGTGAAAGACTGAAAGCCTTTCCTTTAAGCTCAGGAAAAAGGCAAAGATGCTTGCTTTCACTGCTTCTATTCAACATAGTTCTAGAGCTCTAGCCAGAGTCTTTGGCAAAATAAATAAATAAATAAATAAATAAATAAATAAATAAATAAATAAATGACATCTACACTGAAAATGAAGAAGTAAAATTAGCTCTGTTTGCAGATTATATAATCTTATATGTATAAAATCCTAAAGATTTCTCAAAAAAGCTATTAGAACTAACAAATAAATTCAGCAAAAAGCAGGATACAAAGTCAACACACAAAAGTCAGTTTTATTTTTATACATGATGAAGCATCTGAAAAGAAAATTACAAAAACAATTATATTTATACTAACATCAAAAAGAAAAAAATACAGTGACCCTTGAACTACATGGGATTTAGTGGCACTCACCCTCTGCACAGTTGAAAATCCACATACAACTTTTGATTCCCCCAAAACTTAACTACAGTCATTCATCAGTATCCACAGGGGATTGGTTTCAGGACTCCCCCAAAATAACAAAATCCTTGGGTGCTTGTCTCATATAAAATTATGTAGAACAATGCATACAATAAGCCTTCTAAATGTGCGAGTTACCAACTACAGATCTAAAATACTGTTTTTGATCTAAACTTGTTTGAATCCATGGGTGTAAAACCCAGAGATATGTAAGGCTGTAAATTGGTTGAAAAATTAATTTATGAGTGGACCTACAATGTTCAAACTTCTGTTGCTCAAAGATCAACTGTATTTAGAAATTAACTTAACCAAGGAAATAAAATACTTGTACAATAAAAACTACAAAATATTAGAAGACTGCATTGTTAAAATGTCACCATTGCCCTAAGCAAGTTACAGATTAAATAAAGTCTGTATCAAAATCCCAATGACAATTTTTGCAGAAATAAAAAAATTTACTCTAAAATTCATGTGGAATCTCAATGGAGCCCAAATATACAAAACAGTTATGAAAAAGAACAAAACTGGAGGACTGTTGTGTCATGATTTTAAAACACACCACAAAACTACTGTCTAATAATCAAAACAGTATGGTATTGGCATAAAGATAGACATAGACTAATAGAATAAAATAGAGAGTCCAAAAATAAACTCTCACATATATAGTGAAAGGATTTTTTATGAGGGTGCCAAGACCACTCAAGGGGGAAGACAGTCTTTTCAACAAATGGTGCTAGGAAATTGGATATCCATATGCAAAAGAGTAAAGTTGGACCCTTACTTAATACTATACACAAAAATTGGCTCAAAATGGATCAAGGAACTAAATGTAAGACCTAAAATAATAAAACTCTTAAAAGAAAACAACAAAATCTTCAAAACATTGGACTAGGCAATGATTTTCTGATTATGACATCAAAGGTACAGGAAACAAACAAAAATACACAAATTAGACTTTATAAAAATTAAAAATTTTGTGCATGGAGTAAAAAGGCACATCAAAGAACAAGTAAAAATATTTGCAAATCATCTATCTGATAAGAAATTATATCCAGAATATACAAAGAACTATAATGCAACAACAACAAAAACTTGATTCAAAAAAAAAAAAAGGCAAAGAACTTGAATAAACATTTCTCCAAAAAAGATATATGAATAGCCAATAATTACATGTAAATATGCTCAACATCACTAATCACTATAGAAGGGCAAATGAAAATTACAGTGAGATATCACCTCACACCCTTAAAATGGCTACCATGAAAAAACAAAACAAGTGTTGGCAAAGATGTGCAGCCACTATAGAAAACAGTATGGAGGTTCCATAAAAAATTAAAACTAGGAGGTTCTAAAATGCAGCAGACTGAATGGAAGCTACAGATATCATCTCCCAGGACCAAACTAGATTTACAACTAAAATAAAGACAAATCATCAGGAAAAGAAACAGAAAGCAGCTGGAGAGGACCCATATAACCAGGGACAGGAAAAAAGGACATTGAAATGAGCCGGGTAGGTCTGTGGAGGTGCGAGAGGGTGGGCTGGGAGCCCATGGACAGCAGCTGTTTTAGCTGTGAGCAGGTCCCTTGAAGTTAACATCCCAAACTGGCTCAACAGTACAGAATACCAAGACAAAGTATTAAATTATCTACAGCCACTCACCTTGGGTTCTGCCAGAGGAAGGGCAGACTAGACTGGAAATGTGTGAGGACGCCCAGGATTTGGAGGGTGCTGAGAGTTTTTGCTTAGTCACAGCCACACAGGACAGTGGTCATTTTGCTAATTAATGGAGCCCTGGGGAGAAGCAGCAGCCCCTTCCTTGGAGATTTAACCCCACCAAGCTGGGCCAGAGAAATGCAAATTGAAGCTTATTAACAACCAGCATGTGCCCCACCCCCTGAAAATCCGCTTATGCTGAACGCCTGAGAAAATTTTTTATTCAATTGAAGTCTACAACTCAAGACTCATCAAGTAACTAAGACTAAGAACCTCCAGGTAAAATGCTAGAGAATAACTGAACTTTTTCTGGGCTTGCAAATCTACCCAGAAAACTAAGACTTGACAGTAGTGTTTAACATGGGTCCTCCCACAATTATCCAAACCCCGGGAAATGGAGCTAAAAACAGCAGAACATCAACACCCATAGGGAAAATTTGGCAGGCTTCAAAACCCACTGATATAGCCAAAATGGTGAATCAAAGACACAAATCCCAAATAAAAGAACAAGAGAATTCTACTGAAGATGAGATAAATGAAATACAGTTAAGCAAATTATCAGAGGTAGAGTTCAGAGCCAGAGTTCAGAGCCATGATCTTGAGGAAGCTCAACACCATGAGAAAAGATATAAAAACATTAAAAGCCAACCAAGTGGAAATAAAGAATGATGTATCAGAAATAAAGAACACATTGGAAAGAATAACCAGCAGAGTAGAGGAAGTTGAGGACGGAAGCAGTGAAAAATAATACAGGGTAGAAAAAAATCAGTAAATTAGAAAACCTAAAGGAAAAAAACAGTTAAAAAAAACAGAAATACAGCTTAAGAGAACTGTGGGACAACTGGAAATGTAACATTTGCATCATAGGAGTTCAAGAAGGAGAAGAAAAGGAACAAGAGTTAGAGAATATATTTGAACAAATAGTGACAGAAAACTTCCCTAACTTGGTAAAGGAAGTAGGCATTCAAGTTTAAGAAGCAAAGAGAACCCCAAGTAAAAAGAACCAAACAGGCCCACACCAAGACACATAATAATTAAAATGTCAAAAATAAAGAAAAAGACAGAATCCTAAAGGCAGCAAGACATAAACAACAGATTACTTACAAAGGAATCCCATAAGGCTATTAGCTGACTTCTCAACAGAAACACTACAGGACAAAAAATAATATAAAATAAATAAAATAAAATAAAATAAAATAAAATAAAATTAAAATAAAATAAAATAAAATAAAATGACATGTAGCATTCAAGGTCATGTAAAACAAGGATCTGAATCCAAGACTACTCTATACAGCAAGGCTATCATTGAAAATAGATCAAATAAAGAGCTTCCCAGACAAAAAAAGGCTAAGGGAATATATTATCACCAAACCAGCACTGCAAGAAATGTTAAAAGGACTGCTGTAATTAGTAGAAGTAAAAGGAAGAAAAATATAACCATAATAAACAAAAATGGCAATAAATAAGTACATAACCTTATATGTAAATGGATTGAATGCTCTGATCAAAAGAGTTGATTGAATAAGAAAGCATGTTGTTTACAAGCAACTCACCTCACAACAAAAGACTCACATAGGTTGAAAGTGCAGGGACAAAAAAAAATGTTCCAAGCAAACGGAAAGCAAAAAAAAGCGGGGTAGCAATACTCATACCTGATAAAATAGATTTCAAATGAAGGCCATAACTAGAGACAACGAAGGCTACTACATAATATTGAAAGGATCTATCAAACAAGAAGATATAACTTTGGTAAACATATATGCACTCAATATAGAAGCACACAACTATATTAAAAATCTTATACAGGACTCCAAAAAAGAAATTGACAGCAATACAATCATAGAAGGAGACTTTGACACCCCATTGACATCACTGGATAGATCCTCTTAATGAAAAATTAAAAAGAAAACAGAGACTCTAAATAATACACTAAATCAAATAGATTTAATAAACAACTACAAAGAATTACACCCCAAAACTGCAGAATTCACATTCTTCTCAAGTGCACATGGGACAATCTCACAGGTAGACCACATGTTAGGACCCAAACTAAATCTCTACCAGTTCAAAGAGATTGAAATCATATCAAGCATCTGCTCAGATCACAATGACATGAAACTAGAAATCAATTACAACAAAAACAAAAAACATTTGAACACATGGAGACTAAATAGCATGTTATTAAACAGTGAATGGGTTACCAAGGAGATCAAGAAAGAAATTAAAAAGTTCCTGGAAACCAATAAAAATAAACACACAACAACACAAAATTTATAGGATGCAGTGAAAGCAGTTCTGAGAGAGAAGTTCATAGCACACTACAGGCCTGAGAGAGAAGTTCATAGCACACTACAGGCCTACCTCAAGAAACAAGAGAAATTTCTAATTAACTATCAAAGCTCACAACCTAAAGAACCAGAAAGCAAACAAAAAGGAAACCCCAGAGCAAGTAGAAGGAAAGAAATAATAAAGATCAGAGCAGAAATAAACAACATAGAGACCAAAAATATTTCAAAAGATCAATGAAACAAAGAGCTGGTTCTTTGAAAAGATAAACAAGATTGATGGACCCTTAAGTAGACTAACCAAAACACAAAGAGAGAGAACCCAAATACATAAAATCAGAAATGAAAGAGAGTAACAACTGACACCACAAAAATACAATGGATCATTAATAAATATTATGAACAATTATACAGCAACAAATTGGACAATCTAACTGAAATGGAAAAATTTCTAGAAACACATAATCTCCCAAAACCGAACCTGGAAAAGATAGAAAACTTGAACAGACCAATAACAACTAAGGAAATTCAAGATGTAATCAAGAAATTCCCAGCAAACAAAAGCCCAGGCCCAAATGGCTTTATGGGAGAGTTTTACTGAACGTTCAAAGACTAACACTCATTTTCCTCAAACTGTTCCAAAAAATTCAAGAAAAAAGAAGTCTTCCAAACTCCTTTTATGAAGTCAGCATAATTCTAATTTCAAAACAAGATAAAGACTCTACAAAAAAAAAAAAAACACTACAGGCCAATATCCCCGATGAACATAGATGTCAATATTTTGAACAAAATACTAGCAAATTGGATCCAGCAATACATTTAAAAAATTATTCACCATGATGAAGTGGTATTCATTCCAAGGATGCAAGGATGATACAATATTCACAAATCAACAAATGTAATACACCACATAAACAAAATGAAAGATAAAATCCACATGATCATATCAATAGATGCTAAAAGCATTTGACAAAATCCAGCACCCTTTTCTCATAAAAATGTTCAGCAATGTGGGAATAGAGGGCTCATATCTTGACATAATAAAGGTCATATATGAAAGATGTACAGCCAACATCATACTCAATGGGCAAAAACTAAAAGCATTACCCTTAAAAACAGGAACCAGACAGGGATGCTTACTTTCACCACTCTTATTTAACATAGTACTGGAAGTCTTAGCCACCACAATAGACAGAAAGAAAAAACAAAAGAGATCCAAATTGGAAAGGAGAAAGTGAAATTGCCATTATTTGCAGATGACATGATATTATACATAGTAAACCCTAAAGACTGCATCAAAATTATGCTAAATTAAATAAACAAATTTGGCAAGGTAGCAGAATACAAAATTAACATCAAGAAATTGATGGCATTTTTATTCACCAATAATCAACTCACAAAAAAAAGAAACTAAAAAACAATCCCATTTACCACTGTGACAAAAAAATTAAGATACCTAGGAATAAACTTAACCAAAGAAATCAAGGACCAATTTTCGGAAAACTACAGAACATTGAAAAAAGAAATAGAGAAAATATAAAAAAGTGTTCATGGATTGGAAGAATTAACATCATTAAAATATCTATACTACCCCAAGCAATCTATAGAATCAATACAATCCCCATCAAAATACCAACAACATACTTCACAGAACTAGAACAAATATTTCAAAAGTTCATATGGAAACAAAAAAGACCCTGAATAGCCACAGCAATCTTGAAAAAGAAGGACAAAGTAGGCAAGATCACAATACCGGATATCAGATTATACTGCAAATCCACTGTAACCAAAAGAGCCTGGTACTAGCACAAGAACAGGCCTATAGATAAATAAAACGGAACAGAGAACCTGGAAATTGACCCAAGACATTATGCTCAATTAATATTTGACAAAGGAGTAAAATAACCTTTTTAATAAATGGTGTTGGGAATATTGGACAGCTACATGCAAAAAAATGAAACTAGACCATCAACTTACACCATACACAAGAATAAACTCAAAATGAATAAAAGTCTTAAATGTGTCCCGTGAATCCATAAAAATCCTAGAAGAAAATGTATACAACTAAATTTTAGACATCATATGCAGCAGAATTTTCACTGATACATCGCCTAAGGTAACAGAAACAAAGGAGAAAATAAACACATGGGACTACATCAAACTAAGAAGCCTCTGCACAGCAAAAAATACAATCATCAAAATGATAAGGCAACCCACTGTGTGGGAGAGCATCATTGCCAATGATACATCAGATAAGGGGTTAATTTCCAAAATATATAGAGTATTCATACAACTCAACAAAAGGAAGACAAAGAACCCAATTAAAAAATGGGCAGAGGAACTAAATAGACACCTCTCCAAACAGGACATACAAGTGGCCAAGAGACATATGAAGAAATGTTCAACATCACTAATCATTAGTTTATTCCATTTAAAAAATTTATTCTTAGGTCGTTTTATGAATTATTTTTTCTAGAAAGTTATCCATTGTATTCCAGGTTTTTAATATAATGGTATTGTGCAATAATGTAATTTATATATTATCATCTTATTTTGTTTTTCTTTTCTCTCTATTCCTGTCAAAATTTATCTATTCAATTATCTTTTCATAAAATTACCTGCTAGAGATTTTATTTGTGTGGGAACACACTGATGAGTGGTATTTCATGGATTGGTTGCTTTGTCATTTGTTCAGATAAACATCTTTCTAGTAATTTATTTTTTTATGTCCTTTGATTTTGCTGAGCCAACCCTTTCTAACTTTTTGAATAGAAAGTTTGGGTCATATATCTTCATTTTTTTGTCTTTGTTCTATGAATGAATTTAAGATTATCAACTGTCCCAAGAATTTTTTTTGGTCACATGACATATTACAGATGTGTTTGTACATTCTGTTCACCCTTCTCAAATTATTTTCTTTTCCCTTTCTCCTACAAATTATTCATCATCTTGAATATTAGGTTTAATATTCCCATGCATGCTTTCATACATTACCTCTTGAAAATGACCTATTAAAATATACTATTGTTTTGCATATAATTAAAGTTATTTAAGTCATATTATACTTTTCCCACTTAGAATTATTTCTGAGGTTAATTCATATAGGTTTAATGAATGCATCTTAAG
The DNA here is from genome assembly GCF_014108415.1 of Molossus molossus. NCBI lineage: Eukaryota > Metazoa > Chordata > Mammalia > Chiroptera > Molossidae > Molossus > Molossus molossus. The sequence continues at coordinate 53,830,593 of NW_023425377.1, read as the reverse complement.
TGCTATCTGAAGGGTGCATTGTGTGAATATATCAGGATTTATCTACCATTATTGAGGGAGATTGCTTTGGTTTATTTTTTATTTGTTCTTCTTCATTTATCTTGTTTTTTAGATTCAATTGTTGATTGATATATACTTATTGCCATTATATTGTTCATTTTTTTAGCATTTTTATCTTCTTAAAGACGGTTCTATAACATTTCATGTAATATTGGTTTGGTGGTGATGAACTATTTTAGTCTTTCTTGTCTGAGCAGCTCTTTGTCTTTCAGTTCTAAATTATAGCTTTGCTGGGTAGAGGAATCTTGGTTGTAGTTCCTTGCTTTTCATCACTTTGAATATTTCTTGCCAATCCCTTCTGGCCTGCAAAGTTTCAGTTCAGAAATCAACTGTCAGTCTTAGGGTAGCTCCCTTGTAGGTAACTATCTGCTTTTCTCTGGCTGCTTTTAAAATTCTCTCTTTGTCTTTGACCTTTGGCATTTTAATTATGATGTGTTTTAATATGGGCCTTTTTGGATTAACTTTATTTGGGATTTTCTGTGCGTTCTGGACCTGTATGTCTATTTATTTTACAAAATTAAGGGAGTTTTCTGTCATTATTTATTCAAATGGGTTTTCAATTCCTTACTCTTTTTCTTCTTCTACCCTCATATTTGAATGTTGGTATGCTTGCAGTTGTCCCAGAGGCTCTTTTCACTCTTTATATGCTTGGGTTCTTTTTTTTTTCTGTTCTCATTGGGTGTTTTTTGCTTTTTTATATTCCAATTGCTGATTTGCTTCTTGGCTTCATCTACTGTACTGTTGATTCGCTGTAAATTATTCTTTTTTTCCTCCAATTTTTATTAATTTATTTTTGTTACAAATGTTTCTTCTTTTTCTCCTAGATCCTCTCTTCCCCATTCAACCTCCCTACCCCCCTAGCATTGTTGTCTATGTCCATTGGTTATGCATACATGCATATAAGTTCTTTGGTTCAAACTGAGGTTTGTCAGTCTGAACCATATTCCTTCCTATGTCTCTGCATCTATTTTGTTCATCAGCACACTTTGTTCATTATATTCCACAAATAAGTGAGATCATGTGATATTTATCTTTCTCTGGTTGGCTTATTTCACTTAGCATAATACTCTTGAGGTCCCTCCATGTCGTCTCAAAGGATAAGAGATCTTGCTTACTTACAGCTGCATAGTATTCCATTGTATATATGTACCACAGCTTTTTTATCCACTCATCTATTGGTGGACACTTGGGCTGTTTTCAGATCTTAGCTATTGTAAATAGTGCTACTATGAACATAGGGGTACATATATTCTTTCTGATTGGTGTTTCAGGCTTCTTAGGATATATTCCTAGAAGTGGAATCACTGGGTCAAATGACAATTCAATTTTTAATTTTTTCCTTGGTACGTGCCCCTAGCAGGAACTGAATCTGGGACTCTCTGGTTCACAGGCTGACATTCCAACTGCTGAGCCAATATGGCCAGGGCCAATTTTTAATTTTTTGAGGTAGCACCATACTCTTTTCTATAGTGGCTGCACAAGTCTGCATTCCCACCATCAGTATACTCCTTTAAATTATTCCTCATTTCAGTTAGTTTGTTCTTCATTTCCAACTGATTGGTTTTTTTATGATTTCTATGTCCTCTTTCATGCTGTTGAAGTTCTCACTAAGTTTCTTGAGAATCTTTATAACCATTGTTTTGATCTCTACCTGGTAGTTTGCTTCCCTCCATTTTATTTACTTCTTTTTCTGGAGATTTCCTTTGTTCTTTCATTTGGGACCTGTTTCTTTGTCTCCACATTTTGTCTGCTTCCCTATCTTTATTTCTACATATTAGTTAGAATTGCTACATCTTCCAGATTTGGTAGAGTGGCCTTGTATAGTGGGTGTCCTGTAAGGTCTAGTGATGCAACCTCCACAGTCACTCAAGCTGGGTGCTCTAGGTACACTCCTTTGTGGGCTGTGTGTACTATCTTCTCGTAGTTGAGCCTTGATTGCTATTGATATCACTAAGAGGGAGTGACCCCTAGACTGACTGACTGCGAGAATGAGATGCAAGTACAGCAGAGGAGCTTCTATGCAGGAGTTGACCACACAGAGCAGGACTCGCTTCATGGGGCCTTGGCGCTCACCAAGTCCTCCCCTTGAGTGAGATGTTAGGGTTATAATCTGTCATAGTCTGAGCTGTCCTTGTTCTTGGGCCTCCTGGTACAAGGTACAGAGCAATCTGAAGATGGCTGTTACTTGTGCTGGGTTTGGAAGTGTCCAGGAGAGGCCAAGCTGTAAACCAAGGCTGAGTGCTGCTAATACCAAGCTTGGGGGCACTTAGAAAGAGGTATGGGGTACACAAAGGCAAAATGCTGCTTGTTTGAGAGATTTTTAGGAATGTCTGAAACATGAAGCAAGAGAGGCTATTTATACAGAAAAGTCATAGGAAACAGCTAGGGTGGGCCCACAAATAGGGTGAGGTGGGATCTCAGAGAATCACCAGGGCAGAGAAAACAGTGTGAGCCAGGTTGGTGGAGACTTAGATATGGTGCCAGCCTGCCAGCTCTGTGGAGGGTGGGGTATCAGAAAAGAAACAATGTCCTCTGCCAGAACTTTTGTCTGGTGGAAAGATGCCCCTCCAGCTCTCTGATACCATAATTCAGTTCCTTTTAATATGTCCCGGGTTCTTTTTAAGCTGCTTCCCCAGCACTGGAGCTCAGGGGGAGTGAGTCTGGGTAATTTCTTTTGCAGGACTTTTAAATGAACTGCTTGAGACTTCAGAAGCCCTCAGTCTTACTCAGCCAGAATCTCCTTCTGGTTTTTATAGTTAAAAGTTAATGGGGATTTCTCTTTACTAGCTGTGGAAGCCTGATCTGGGAAACCTCACTTCTCAGAAGGAACCTCCACAGCCAAAATATTTCTCCTGATTTTAAACCACCACATGTGGTACTGGGACCATCCAGTTCCACGTCTTCACCACTCTTGATGTGGCTTCTTCTTTAAGTCCCTAGTTGAATGCTATTCAGCTATATTTCAGGTAGTTCTAAATGACTGTTCTGCAGTTTAGTTGTAATTTTGATGTGGTTGTGGGAGGATTTGAGTACCACATTTACCTACACTGCATTAATTTGGGAAAAGCAGTAGAGCTTGCTTCCATGCTCCCTGGGCTTGACTCTTGCATTGGCTTCTTTTGGCCATTATTTATTACACTGTAGTGAACCTTAATAAATGTTTCTCTTTATTTTTATCTGTAAGGGTATCTTTAATGCAGTGGCTCTCCAGCAGAGAGCACAATAGAAAGGATAATTCACAATTAAGTGGGGGCATTCCTGGGCTTCAGGATTATTTAGTATCCTAGGTTCCCACCATTAAATTTCAGTCATTGCTGTTTGCCACGTCTACGGCAAGAAGGACCATTCTCAGCAATCATACTATCAATATCCCAAAAAATGTGGACATCACTCTGAAGGGACTCAGTTATTGTGAAGGGCTCCAGAGACGACCTGCAGAGAACTTCAACCACATCAATGTAGAACTCAATCTCCTTGTAAAGAAAAAGACAAGGATCTGGGTTGACACATGGTGGGGAAATAAAAAGGAACTAACCACAGTTCACACTATCTGTAGTCATGTACAGAACATGATCAAGGGGGTTACATTGAGCTTCTGTTACAAGATGAGGTCTCTGTACACTTATTTCTCCATCAATGTTGTTATTCAGCAGAATGGTTCTCTTGTTTAAGTCAGAAATTTCTTGGTTAAAAAATATGTCAGCAGAGTTTGAATGAGGTCAGTTATTGCTTGTTCAGTATCTCAACCCCAAAAAGATGAGTTGATTCTTGAATTAAATGACATTGGACTTGTATCAAATTCAGATACTTTGATTCATCAAACAACAACAGTTAAAAACAAGGATATCAGAAAATAGATTTAAAAATGAAGGCCATAACTAGAGACAAATAAGGTCACTACATAATATTGAAAGAATCTATTCAACAGGAAGATATAATCTTGGTGAACAAATATGTATCCAACATAGGAGCACCAAAATATATTAAAAAGTCTTCTGGAGGACTCAAAAGGAGAAATCGACAGTAATACAATCATAGCAGGGGACTTCAACACCCTACTGACATCACTGGATAGATCCTCTAGGCAAAAAATTAGCAAGAAAACAGAGATTCTAAATGAAGCACTAGACCAAATGAATTTACTAGCTATCTACAGAGAATTACAACCCCAAAACTGCAGAATACTCATTCTTCTTAAGTGCACATAGGACATTATCAAAGATAAATCACATGTTAGGACAAAAATTAAGTCTCTACAAGTTCAATAAGATTGAAATCATATCAAGCATCTTCTCAGGTCACAATGGCATGAAACTAGAAATCAACTGCAACAAGAATATGCCAAGACATTTGAAAACATGGAGGCTAAATAGCATGTTATTAAACAATGAATGGGTTACCAAGGAGATCAAGGAAAAAATTAAAAACTTCCTGGAAACCAATGAAAATGAACACACAACAACACAAAATCTATGGGATGCAGCAAAAGCAGTTCTGAGAGGGAAGTTCATAGCACTATAAGCCTATGTCAAGAAACAAGAAAATTTCTAATCGACTGTCTAACCTCACAACTTAAAGAACTAGAAAGCAAACAAAAATAAAATCCCACAGCAACTAGAAGGAAGGAAATAGTAAAGATCAGAGCAGAAATAAATGACATGGAGACCAACAATTCAAAGGATCAATGAAACAAAGAGTTGGTCTTTCAAAAAGATAAACAAGATTGATGGACCCTTAGCTAGACTCACCAAGAAACAAAGAAAGAGAACCCAAATACACAAAATCAGAAATCAAAGAGGAGAAGTAACAACTGACACCACAGTAATACAAAGGATCGTTAACAAATACTATGAACAATTACATGCCAACAAATTTGACAATCTAAGTGAAATGGAAAATTTCTAGAAACACATAGTCTCCCAAAACTAGACCAGGAAGAGATAGAAAACTTGAACAGACCAATAACAACTAAGGAAATTGAAGAGGTAATCAAGATTCTCCCAGCAAACAAAAGCCAAGGCCTGGATGGCTTCATGGGGGAGTTTTATCAAACATTCAAAAAAGATCTAATACCCATTGTCCTCAAACTATTTTTAAAACCCAAGAAAATGGAGCACTTCCAAACTCATTTTATGAGGCCAGCATAATCCTAATACAAAATCTGGATAAAGACAGTACAAAGTTAGGAAACTACAGGCCAATATTGCTGATGAACACAAATTCAAAAATCATGAAAATATTAGCAAATTGGATGCAGCAATACATCAAAAAAATTTATTTACCCTGACCAAGTGGAATTTATCCCAGGGATGCAAGGCTGGTACAACATTCACAAATCAATAAATGCAATACACCACATAAACAAAAATGAAAGATAAAAATGATATGATCTTATCAATGGATGCTGAGAAAGCCTTTGACAAAATCCAGCACCCATTTATGATAAAAAAAAAAAATTGTCAGAAATGTGGAATTAAAGGGATCATATCTCAACATAATAAAAGCCATATATGAAAAACCTACAGCCAACATCATACTCAATGGGCAAAAATACACCCATTCCCCTTAAAAAAGGGAACAAGACAGGAATGCCCACTTTCACCACTCTTATTCAACATAGTACTGGAAGTCTTAACCACAGCAATTAGACATGAAGAAAAAAAATAAAAGGGATCCAAATTGGAAAGGGGGAAGTGAAACTGTCATTATTTGCAGATGACATGATATTATACATAGAAAACCCTAAAGATTCCATCAAAAATCTACTAGACTTAATAAATGAATTTGGCAAAGTAGCAGGATACAAAATTAACATTAAAAAATTGACGGCATTCTTATACAGCAATGATGAACTCACAGAAAGAGAAACTAAATAAAACAATCTCATTTACAATCACAGAAAAAAATTTAAGATACATCGAAATAAACTTAACCAAAGAAAATTACAGGTTATTGAAAATAAAAATAAAGGAAGATTTAAAAAACTGGAAGCACATACCTTGTTTATGAATTGGAAAATTAACATCGTTAAAATGTCCATACTACCCAAATTAATTTATAAATTCTATGCAATCCTCATCAAAATACCAACATACTTCACAGAACAGATGAAACACTCCAAAAGTTTATATGTAAGCAAAAAAGACCCCAAATAGCCATAGAAATCTTGGGGGGGGGGAGAACAAAGTAAAAGGGATCACATTACCAGATATCAGGTTATACTACAAAGCCACTGTAATCAAAACAGCCTGGTACTGGCACAAGAACAGGCAGATAGATCAATAGAACAAAACAGAGAACCCAGAAATGGACCCAAGACATTATGCTCAATTAACATTTGACAAAGGTGTCAGAGTATACAGTGGAGTCAAGACATTCTCTTCAATAAATGGTGTTGAGAAAATTGGACAGCTACTTGCAAAAAAATATATAAAGCTAGACCACCAACTTACACCATACACAAGAATAAACTCAAAAAATAAAAGGCTTAAATGTGACTTGTGAATCCATTAGAATTCTAGAAGAAAATGTAGGCAACAAAATTTTGGACATCATACACAGCAGAATTTTTTCTTATACCATACCTAAGGCAAGAGAAACAAAGGGAAAAATGAACGCATGGGCCTACATCAAACTAAAAAGCTTTGGCACAGCAAAAATTAAAAAATTTCAAAAAAAAACACACATCAAAATGGAAAGGGAACCCACCATATGGGAGACCATAATTATATGCATCCGATAAGGGATTAATTTCCAAAATATGTAGAGTACTCACACAACTCAACAAAAAAAAGACAAAGAACCCAATTAAAAAATGGGAAGAGGACCTAAATAGACACCTCTCCAAACAGTACATACAAATGCCTAAGAGACATATGAAGAAATGCTCAATGTCACTAATCATCAGAGAGATGAAAATTAAAACAACTATGAGATATCACTTCACGCTGGTCAGAATGGCCACCATCAACAAATTATCAAACAAGTGTTGCAAAAAGGGGACTCTAATACACTGCTGGTGGAAATGCAGACTGGTGCAGCCACTATGGAAAACACTATGGTGTTACCTCAAAATGTTAAAAATTGAACTGTCATTTGACCCAGTGACTCCACTACTAGAAATATACCCGAAGAAGCCTGAAACATCAATCAGAAAGAATATATGTACCCCTATATTTATAGCAGCACTATTCATAGCTAAGATCTGGAAACAACCCAAGAGTCCATCAATAGATGACTGAATAAAAAAGCTGTGGTACATGTGTACACACTGGAATACTGTGCAGCTATAAGAAAAAAGATCTCTCATCCTTTGAGATGAAATGGAGGGATTTGGAGAGTACTATGCTAAGAAAAACAAGCCAAACAGAGAAAGACAAATATCACTTGATCTCACTTATTTGTGGAATATAATGAACTAAACAAACTGATGCACAAATTTGACCCAGAGACATAGAGGTAGGGTACAGACTGAAAAACCCCAGAAGAGGCGATGTTGGGAGGAAAGAAATAAACCACAGAACTTATATGCATAACCAATGGACATAGACAACGAAGCTGTGGAAGGGTGGGGAGATTGGGGGGGAGGGTTTCAATAGGGGAAAAAGATAAAACATCTGAAGTGAAAACAAATTAGGGTGATTAGGGAGGCTATTCCACTGAATCCAACAGGACATGTAAAACAACAGGCCACCCTACGAGCCTAGGAAACATAGCAACTCTACCTAATACATAGAAACAATCACAGGGAAGCAGCCAAAATGAGGAGACAAAGAAACATATCCCAAACAAAAGAAAATAACAAAAATCCAGGAAAAGAACTAAACAAAATGGAAATAAGCAATCTAACAGATGCAGAGTTCAGAACAAAGGTTATAAAGTTGCTCTGGGAACTTAGTGAGACATCCAAGAAACTTAGTGAGAACATCAGAAATGAAGGATGCACTAACTGAAATAAAGAATAATTTACAGGGAATCAATAGTAAAGTAGGTAAACTCAAGAAGCAAACCATTGATTTACAATATAAGGAAGCAGAAAACACCCAACTAAAACAGCAAAGAGAAAAAAATCCATAAAAATGAGGATAGTGTAAGGAGCCTCTGGGACAACTTCATGTGTGCCAACATTCGCATCATAGGGGGAGCCTGAAGGAGAAGAGAGAGAGCAAGAAATTGAAAACCAATTTGAAACAATAGTGACAGAAAATTTTCCTAATTTGGTGAAGGAAACAGACATACAAATCCAGGAAGCACAGAGAGTCCCAAACAAGTTGAACCCAAACAGGTCTACACCAAGACACATCATCATCAAAATGCCAAAGTTTCAAGACAAAGAGAGAATCTTAAAAGCAGCGAGAGAGAAGTAGTCCATTACCTACAAAGAAGCTCCCATAAGACTGTCAGCTGATTTCTCAAAAGAAACTTTGCAGGCCAGAAAGGAGTGGCAAAAGATATTCAAGGTGATGAAAAGCAATGACCTACAACCAAGATTACTCTATCCTGCAAAGCTATCATTTAGAATCTATGGCCATATCAAAAATTTCCCAGACAAGAAAAAGCTAAAGGAATTCATCATCACCAAACCAGTATTATATGACATGTTGAAGTGTCTTCTTGAAGGCAAAGAAGAACAAAAATATGAACAATAAAGTGGCAATTAATAATATCTATCGACCGAAAAATGGCGGCGGAGTGAACGGAGCTACACAGACCATCTCCCAGAACCAAACTGGAATTACAACTACAACACAGACAAATCGACGGGAAAAACCAACAGAAAAGCAGCTTGCAAGGCCATACAACGAGGGACACCGACTCGATCCCGGTAGGCTTGCGAAGGTGCCAGACGGGGCTGGGAGCCCACGGTCGGCAGCTCGGCAGCGGCCTTAGCTGGGAGCAGCGCCTGCGGGTTACACTCCCAGGAGGCTCCACAGCGCAGCTGGGACAGTGGCTGAAACAGCCACAGCCACTCACCTTGGGCTCCGGCAGAGGGAGGGCGGACTGGACTGGAACTGAGTCGGGACACTCAGGGTTTGGAGGGCGCTCAGAGCTTTGGCTGAGTGCAGCCACTCAGGACTGTGGCCACATTGCTCCTTCCCAGGGCTCTGGGGAGAGGCAGCACCCCTCCCTCGGAGATCCAACCCCACCCTGTGGGCCATTGAAGTGCTAATTGGGGCTCACTAACAACCAGCATCTGCCCCACCCTCGTGAAAGCCCCTTGGCTGAGCACCAGAGGGAGTTTTTCACTCAACTGAAAACCCAAAACTCATCAATTAACCTAGACTGCTAGCCTCCAGGCAAAAAGCTAGAGGATAACAGTACCTTTCCTGGGCTGGCAACTTTAACCAGGAAAGTAAGACTTGACAGTGGTGTTCAACGTGGGTCCTCCCTCGCTCATCTAAACACAGGAGAGGGAGCCACAAACAGCAGGACACCAACACCCACAGGGAGAACTTGACAGGCTCCAAAGCACACAGTGATAGCCAAAATGGTGAAACACAGAAACAGAAGCCAAATGAAAGAGCAAGATACCTCCACCGAAGATGAGATCAATGTGGAGCAATTAGGCATGTTAACAGAGCTAGAATTCAGAGCCATGATCTTGAGGAAGCTGAACAGCATGAGTAAGGACATAGAGACACTGAAAATAAGCCAATTGGAAATTAAAAACCAACAAGAAGAGATAAAAAATGACATATCAGAAATGAAAAACACATTGGAAGGTTTAAAAAGCAGAGTAGGGGAAGCTGAGGACCGGATCAGTGAATTAGAAGACAGGGTAGAAAAAATCAACCAATCAGAAAAACAAAAGGAAAAAACTATTTAAAAACAGGAAGACAGCTTAAGAGAACTATGGGACAACTGGAAACGTAATAATATTCGCATCATAGGAGTCCCCGAAGAAGAAGAAAATGAGCAAGGGATAGAGAATATATTTTAAAAAATAGTGAGAGAAAACTTCCCTAATTTGGTGAAGGAAGAAGGCATTCAAGTTCAAGAAGCACAGAGAGTCCCAAGTAAGAAGAACCCAAACAGGCCCACACCAAGACACATAGTAATTAAAATGCCACAAATTAAAGACAAAGAGAGAATCCTAAAAGCAGCAAGAGAGAAGCAACAGGTTACCTACAAAGGGAACCCCATAAGGCTCTCAGCTGACTTCTCACAAGAAGCACTACAGGCCAGAAGAGAATGGCATGAAGTAATCAAAGTCATGAAAAACAAGAATCTGAATGCAAGACTACTCTACCCAGCAAGGCTATCATTTAAAATAGAAGATCAAAAAAAGAGCTTCCCAGACAAAAAAAAAGCTAAGGGAATACATTAGCACCAAACCAGCACTGCAAGAAATGTTAAAAGGACTGCTGTAATTAGCAGTAGAAATGGGAAGAAAAATAGAACCACACTAAACAAAAAAGGCAATAAATAAGTACATATCAATAATCACCTTAAACGTAAATGGATTGAATGCTCCCATAAAGAGACACAGAGTAGCTGATTGGATAAGAAAGCATGACTCATCTATATGTTGTTTACAAGAGACCCGCCTCTCAACAAAAGACTCACATAGGTTGAAAGTGAAGGGATGGAAAAAAATTTTCCAAGCAAATGGAAAGCAAAAAAAAGCTGGGGTAGCAATTCTCATATCTGATAAAATAGATTTCAAAATGAAGACCATAACTAGAGACAAAGACGGCCACTACATAATATTGAAAGGATCTATCCAACAGGAAGATATAACCTTGATAAACATATATGCACCCAATATAGGAGCACCAAAATATATTAAAAATCTTCTGGAGGACTTCCAAGGAGAAATCAACAACAATACAATCATAACAGGGGACTTCAACACCCCGTTGACAGCACTGGATAGATCCTCTAGGCAAAAAATTAGCAAGGAAACAGAGACTCTAAATGAAGCACTAGACCAAATGGATTTAATAGATATCTACAGAGAATTACACCCCAAAACTACAGAATACACATTCTTCTCAAGTGCACATGGGACATTCTCAAAGATAGACCACATGAGAGGACACAAACTAAATCTCTACAAGTTCAAGAAGATTGAAATTATATCAAGCATCTTCTCAGATCACAATGGCATGAAACTAGAAATCAATTGCAACAAGAACATGCAAAGACATTTCAACACATGGAGGCTAAATAGCATGTTATTAAACAATGAATGGGTCACCGACGAGATCAAGGAAGAAATTAAAAACTTCTTGGAAACCAATGAAAATGAAGACACAACAACACAAAATCTATGGGATGCAGCGAAAGCAGTTCTGAGAGGGAAGTTCATAGCACTACAGGCCTACCTCAAAAAAACAAGAAAAATTTCTAATCGACTGTCTAACCTCACAACTTAAAGAATTAGAAAGCAAACAAAAAGAAAACCCCAGAGCAAGTAGAAGGAAGGAAATAGTAAAGATCAGAGCAGAAATAAATGACATAGACACCAAAAAAACAATTCAAAGGATCAATGAAACAAAGAGCTGGTTTTTCGAAAAGATAAACAAGATTGATGGACCCTTAGCTAGACTCACCAAGAAACAAAGAGAGAGAACCCAAATACACAAAATCAGAAATGAAAGAGGAGAAGTAACAACCAACACCACGGAAATACAAAAGATCGTTAACAACTACTATGAACAACTATATGGCAACAAATTCGACAACCTAAGCGAAATGGACAAATTTCTAGAAACACACAGTCTCCCAAAACTATTCCCGGAAGAGATAGAAAACTTGAACAGACCAATAACAACTAAGGAAATTGAAGAGGTAATCAAGACTCTCCCAGCAAACAAAAGCCCAGGCCCAGATGGTTTCACGGGGGAGTTTTACCGAACATTCAAAAAAGAACTAACACCCATTCTCCTCAAACTATTTCAAAAAATTCAAGAAGAAGGAAGACTTCCAAACACGTTCTATGAGGCCAGCATAATTCTACTTCCAAAACCAGAAAAAGACACTACGAAGAAAGAAAACTACAGTGATACCTCGGTTCTCGAACATAATTCGTTCCAGGAGGACGGTCGAGAACCGAATTGTTCGAGAACCGAAGCAATGAAACCCAATAGGAAAGCGGACTCCACAAAGCGTGACTCTCTCTCTGCACTCACACTGATGACGCAAGCAAGGCGCCCTGGGCCGAATGAACGCCATTCGGCTCAACTCGGCTCATCTCGGAAGTTCGAGTTCCAAATATTTGTTCGGATTCCGAGACAAAAGTTTCTCGAATCCCGATTTGGTCGAAAACCGAGGCGTTCGAGAACCGAGATATCACTGTACAGGCCAATATCCCTGATGAACATAGACGCCAAAATCCTGAACAAAATATTAGCAAATCAGATCCAGAAATACATCAAAAAAATTATTCACCATGACCAAGTGGGATTCATTCCAGGGATGCAAGGCTGGTACAATATTCGCAAATCAATCAATGTGATACACCACATCAACAAAATGAAGAATAAAAACCACATGATCATATCAATACATGCTGAAAAAGCATTTGACAAAATCCAGCATCCATTTCTGATAAAAACGCTCAGCAATGTAGGAATAGAGGGATCATATCTCGACATAATAAAGGCCATATATGAAAGACCTACAGCCAACATCATACTCAATGGACAGAAACTAAAAACAGTTCCATTAAGAAGAGGAACAAGACAGGGATGTCCACTTTCGCCACTCTTATTTAACATTGTACTAGAAGACTTAGCCACAGCAATCAGACATGAAGAAAAAATAAAAGGGATCCAAATTGGAAAGGAGGAAGTGAAACTGTCATTATTTGCAGATGACATGATATTGTACATAGAAAACCCTAAAGACTCCATCAAAAATCTATTAGACTTAATAAATGAATTTGGCAAAGTAGCAGGATACAAAATTAACGTCAAGAAATCGACGGCATTCTTGTACATCAATGATGAACTCACAGAAAGAGAAACTGAAAAAACAATCCCATTTACCATCGCGCCAAAAAAATTACGATACCTAGGAATAAACTTAACCAAAGAAGTAAAGGACCTATTTGCAGAAAACTACAGGTCATTGAAAAAAGAAATAGAGGAAGATATAAAAAAGTGGAAGCACATACCCTGTTCATGGATTGGAAGAATTAACATCATTAAAATGTCCTTACTACCCAAAGCAATCTGTAGATTCAATGCAATCCCCATCAAAATACCAACGACATATTTCATAGAACTAGAACAAATACTTCAAAAGTTCACATGGAACCAAGAAAGACCCCGAATAGCCACAGCAATCTTGAAAAAGAAGGACAAAGTAGGTGGGATCACAATACCAGATATCAGGTTACACTACAAAGCGACTGTAACCAAAACAGCCTGGTACTGGCACAAGAACAGGCCTATAGACCAGTGGAACAGAACTGAAAACCCAGAAATGGACCCAAGGCAATACACTCAATTAATATTTGACAAAGTTGGCAAGAGCATACAGTGGAGTAATGACAGCCTCTTTAATAAATGGTGTTGGGAAAATTGGACAGCTACATGCAATAAAATGAAACTAGACCATCAACTTACACCATACACAAAAATAAACTCAAAATGGATAAAAGACTTAAATGTGACCCGTGAATCCATAAAAATTCTAGAAGAAAATGTAGGCAACAAAATTTCGGACATCATACGGAGCAGAATTTTCACTGATACATCACCTAAGGCAACAGAAATAAAGGAGAAAATGAACACATGGGACTACATCAAACTAAACAGCTTCTGCACAGCAAAAGAAACAATCACTAAAATGGAAAGACAACCCACTGTATGGGAGAACATCATTGCCAATGATGTATCAGATAAGGGGTTAATTTCCAAAATATATAGAGTGCTCATACAACTCCACAAAAGGAAGACAAAGAACCCAATTAAAAAATGGGTAGAGGAGCTGAATAGACACCTCTCCAAACAGGACATACAAATGGCCAAGAGACATATGAAGAAATGCTCAACATTACTAATCATCAGAGAGATGCAAATTAAAACAACAATGAGGTATCACCTCACACCTGTCAGAATGGCCGCCATCAACAAATCATCAAACAACAAGTGTTGGCGAGGGTGTGGAGAAAAGGGGACTCTAATACATTGCTGGTGGGAATGCAGACTGGTGCAGCCGCTATGGAAAACAATATGGTGTTTCCTCAAAAAATTAAAAATTGAACTTCCATTTGACCCAGTGATCCCACTGCTGGGAATATACCCTAAGAAGCCTGAAACACCAATCAGGAAGAATATATGTACCCCCATGTTCATAGCAGCACTATTTACAATAGCTAAGATCTGGAAACAGCCCAAGTGTCCACCAGTAGACAAATGGATAAAAAAGCTGTGGTACATATACACAATGGAGTACTATGCAGCGGTAAGAAAGAAAGATCTCTTATCCTTTGAGACGACATGGAGGGACCTGGAAAGTATTATCCTAAGTGAAAGAAGCCAAGCAGAAAAAGACAAATACCACATGATCTCACTTATATACGGAATATAATGAACATAACAGTCTGAGGAATATAGTAGACCCAGACACATGGAAGTAGGGCACAGACTGACATCCCTCAGAAGAGGGGATGGGGGGTGGGGGGGTGGGAAGAGATAAACCACAGAACTTATATGCATGTATGCATAACCAATGGACATGGACAACAAAGCTGGGGACAGGGTGGGAGAGATGGGGAGGAGGGTGCCAATGGGGTAAAGAAGGAGAAACATCTGTAAAAAACAAAATTAAAAATTAAAAAAATTTGATGAAGTCCAAAAAAAAAAAATGGGCAGAAGACCTAAAGAGACACCTCTCCAAACAGAATATACAAATGGCCAAGAGACATATGAAAAAATGCTCAACATCACTAATCATCAGAGAGATGCAAATTAAAACAACTATGGGGTATCTCTTCACACCTGTCAGAATGGCTCCATCAACAAATCATCAAACAACAAGTGCTGGGGAGGATGTGGAGAAAAGGGGACCCTAGTACATTGCTGGTGGGAATGCAGACTGGTGCAGCCACTATGGAAAACACTATGGTGTTACTTCAAAAAGTTAAAAATTGAACTTCCATTTGACCCAGTCATCCCATTTCAAGAAATATACCCAAGAAGCCTGAAACACCAATCAGAAAGAATATGTTCATAGCCCTATGTTCATAGCAGCACTCTTTACAATAGCTAAGATCTGGAAACAGCCCAAGAATTCATCAATAGATGAGTAGATAAAAAATTGTGGTACATGTACACAGTGGAATACTATGCAGCTGTAAGAAAGAAAGATCTCTTATTCTTTGAGATGACTTGGAGGGACCTGGAGAGTATTATCCTAAGCAAAAAAAGCCAAGCAAAGAAAGACAAATATCATATAATCTCACTTATTTGTGGAATATCATGAAGTAAACATACTGATGAAGAAAATAGACCCAGAGTTATGAAAGTAGGGTACAGACTGACAATCCTCAGAAGAGGGGGAGGGGGTGAGGGAAGGGATAAACCACAGAACTTATATGCATGTATGCATAACCGATGGACATAGACAACAAAGCTGGGGATCGGGTGGGGAATGGGGAGGAGGGTGTCAAAGGGGAGGTGAGGAAAAACATCTGTAAGAAAAATAAATTAATAAAAATAATGTTCTGCAAATATCTATTAAATTAATCTAATCTAGTGTGTCCTTTAAGGTTTCTTTTTTCTTGTTGATGTTTTGTCAGAAAAATCTATCTAGTGATGTCAGTGTCAGCGTTAAAGTCCCCTGCTATGAGAGTATTGGTGTTGATTTCTCCCTTAAAGTCCTCCGAGAGTATTTTTACATATTTAGGTGCTCCTATGTTGGGTGCATATGTTTACCAGGGTTATATCCTCTTGTTGGATCAATCCTTTTAATATTATGTAGTGACCTTTTTTGTCTCTTTATTATCTTTGTTTCAAATTCTGTTTTGTCAGATATAAGTTTTGCTACTGCAGCTTTTTTTTTTTTTTAATTCCATTTGCATAGAATTTTTTTTTCATCCCTTCACTTTCATTCTTGTGAGTTTTATTCTGAGGTGAATCTCCTGTAGAGAGCATATCTACATAAGCCAGGTTTTCTTATCCATTCCCTATATGTTTTGATTGACGCATTTAAGCCTTTTACATTTAAGATTATTATTGATAGGTACTTATTTATTGTCATTTTTAGTTTTTATACCTCTGTTCTGCTCTCTCTCTATTTCTTCTTGCCTTTAACATTTCTTGCAATGCTTGTTTGATTGTAATAAACATCTTTAGCCTTTTTTGTCTGGGAAGCTCTTTATTTCCCCTTCAATTTTGAATAATAGCCTTGCCAGATAGAGTACTCTTGGTTTTAGATCCTTGCTTTTTTAAAAAATTACTTTTATTATTTTTTTTTTTACAGATGTTTCTCCTTTTCCTCCCATTGACACCCTCCTCCCCATCTCTCTGCCCCTTCCTCAGCTTTGTTGACTATGTCCATTGGTTATGCATACTTGCATATAAGTTCTGTGGTTTATTTCTTCCTTCCAAATACCCCCTCTTCTGGGGTTTGTCAGTCTGTATCCTACCTCTATGTCTCTGGGTCAACTTTGTTCATCAGTTTGTTTAGTTCATTATATTCCACAAATAAGTGAGATCATGTGATATTTGTCTTTTTCTGCTTGGCTTGTTTTGCTTAGCATAATAGTTTCCAGGTCCCTCCATGTCATCTCAAAGGATAAGAGATATTTCTTTTTTACAGCTGCATAGCATTCTGTTGTGTACATGTACCACAGCTTTTTTTATTCAGTCATCTACTGATGGATTCTTGGGCTGTTTTCAGATGTTAGCTATTGTAAAGAGTGCTGCTATGAACATAGTGGTACATATATTCTTTCTGATTGGTGTTTCAGGCTTCTTAGGGTATATTTCTTGACATGGGATCACTGGGTCACATGGCAGTTCAATTTTTATCTTTTTGAGGTGGCTTCACCAGTCTGCATTCCCACCAGCAGTGTACTAGAGTCTTCTTTTCTTCACACCCTCACCAACACTTGTTACTTGATGGATCCTTGCTTTTATTACTTTGATTCTTCACACCATTCCCTTCTGGTTTGTAGTGTTTCTGTTGGGAATCAACTGACAGTCTTATGGGAGCTCCCTTAAAATTCTCTCTTTGTCTTTAACATTTGACCTTTTAATTATGATGTGCCTTGGTGTGCATCTTTTGGGGTTCATCTTGATTGGAACGCTCTGTGCTTCCTGTGCTTTATTGACTTTTTCCTTTACAAGATTAGGGAACTTTTCTGTCATTGTTTCTTCAAACAGGTTCTCTATACTTTGATCACTTTCTTCTTTATTTAGTTGCCCTATGATGCAGATGTTGTTACACTGCAAGTTGTCCCAAAGTTCCCTTAAGCTATCCTCATGCTTTTTAATTTTTTATTGTTGTTGCTCTGATTGAATGATATTTTTCTACCTTGTCTTCTAATTCTCTGATTCAATTATCTGCTTCCTTTAACCCACTGTTTATTCCTTCCAGTGTGTTCTTTATTTCAGTTGTGTCATTCTTCATTTCTGACTAGTTCTTTTTCATGGTTTCCATGTCATTTTTTTATGCTGTTGAGCATTCTTAAAACCATTACTTTATACTCTGTTTTTGGTAAATTGCTTGACTTCATTTCATTTAGCTCTTTTTCTGGAGATTCTTTGTATTCTTTCATTTGGGGTTTGTTTCTTTGTTTTCCCTCTTTTGCTGTGTGTGTGTGTATGTGTGTGTTTCTATGTATTGGATAAGACTGCTATGGCTTCCTGTCTTGGTGGGGTGGCCTCCTGTAGTGTGTTTCTTGTGGGATCCAGTGGTGTAGTCTCCTTAATCATCTGAGATGGGTGCTCTAATAATGTTCCTTATGTGGTTTATTTGATCCCTCTGTTGTATTTGGGTCTTGATTGCTATTGTTCCATTCATGATTGGGCCCAGCCCTTGGGCTGGCTGACTGTGAGGCTCAACCCAGACCATGTTGAGTCAACTGTTGTACAGGTGCTGACATAACAAAACAAGACAACAACAAGACCAAACCAAAAACAACATGAAAAACAAACAAAACAATAAGAACAACAAAAGAATTAATACATAAATGAATAAATGTATTTAAAGAGAATACTAAAAGACAAGAGAAAAAAGAATTAGAGGTGAAAAAGAGAATATTAAAGAAAATAAAAAATAATAAATTAAACATAATTTAAAAAGTAAAAATGAGTAAAATATAGAGAGGAAAAAGAAAACAGAAAAATATTTTAAAATAAAATAAGAAAAGAGAAAAAGAAAAATAGAGTAAAAGGAAAAAGAAATGAGATATGAAAGAAGAAAGAGAAGAAAAAATATTTTAATAAATATGTACAAATAAATGGAGTTTACCTCTGCAGCTTTTTGTGTCTGCTGCAATTACCAAGTATCTGCTATTTGTGGAGCTCACTGGATTTTGCTCTGATGTTGTCTTAATCTGTTCCCTTGGTGTGCTGGTCCTGGGCCTCCCGTGAGGTTCTCTGGTGAAAATCAATGTCAGTCATGGTCCCTGCCTGGTCTTTGTCAACCTGAGTCATGGCAGGGTAGAGCCCCAAATAGTTCAGCAGGTGGTGCCTCTGTAGCCCAGAGGCTGGCTCTGCCTCAGATCTCACACCTTGAATGTCCCTGCTCTGAGCTGCTCTCCCTTCCCCTACAGAACTGGGCTCTGCAGGGGTATCCAGGGCCTGGATAGGGTGGTTTAAACAGACTTATGTTCCAGGTGGTGCCCATAGCTTGTAGGAGGGGGGAAGGGGACTTCCTTTTCTTTCCAAGGCTACACTGGCTGAACTCAATAGAGAACTCAGCTGTGGTTCTCTATAATGCACACAAAAGGCCCATAACATGCCCATCTGTCTCTCAGACAGAAGTCCACCCAGAGACACAGTCGCAATGCCTGGCTCACTGGCACACCAAGATGGAGGGAGTTAAAAAACAAATCAGGCCCTGGCCGGTTTGGCTCAGCGGTTAGAGCGTCAACCTGCGGTCCTGAGAGACCCGGGTTCGGTTCCCGCTAAGGGCGTGTACCTCGGTTGCAGTTTGTCCCCGGTCCTGGTCCGTCGTGCAGGTGGCAGCCACTCGATGTGTTCCTTTCACGTCGATGTTTCTCTCTCTCTCTGTTCCTCTCTCTCCCTCCCACTCTACCTGAACAAAAAATGGGAAAATGTCCTCGGGTGAGGAAAAAAAAAAAAAATCAGGCCTGCTTTGCACTTTAATCTTTCAGCATGTTTGACCCCCTACTGGGTGGAGCCTCCACCCAGGCTCCCACCAGGCTCAATGTCTGAGTCTTCCGTGCCATCAGATCTAGCTTTAAAGGCACAGATTTCCAGCCCAGAGCCATTCCCCTTGGTGTTGAGTCACAGTAGGATGGGACAGACAAGCCTTTCCATAGGTAGTGGACAGTGTACTGCCCACGTGCTCAAGGTGGGCAATATTGATTCTCTTTCCCAAGCCACACTGTTGAGCCCCTGTCCAGCTCTTTGTCCCAAGTTCTTCCAGAAAATAAAGGGCCCCTCAGATTCAACGCTGGGTGTACCAGTCAGATATCTCTGCTGGCCCTGAGCTTTGCTGTGTGGCCCCTCCCACAGACAAAAATCAGAGCAAACTTTTCAGGTTGGTGTTGTAACAAAGAAATTGCTCTTTACCTGGGATGGTGCAGTCTGAGTCTCCCACATGAACCAAATTGCCATTGATTTCCACCATTTGTTGCTCTGGATTGGGATCCCTGTATCTGAGTCCCCACACTCCCAGGAGGCAGGGGCTCTGCTGCCATGCTTTCCCTCTGGCTTCCTAGTCACACAGGTGTATGAGTTGGCTCACCCTCTATGCATCTCCTCCTGTCCTTTCTCTGTATTCCCTGCTCCCAATATTACAGATAAGCTACACTTCAACTGGTTTTCCAAGCCAAATGCTCTGCAATTTAGCCACAAGTCTGGTCAAGTGTTGGGAGCAAGCAGATGAAGTTTCCAGATACTCTGTGGCCATCTTGGGATTTCCCTCTGGGATCGTTTTCTTGGTTTCCTTTTCTAATGGTTCATTATTGATATATAAAAATGCAACTGCTTTCTGGATTTTTTTTATATCCTGGTACTTTACTGAATTCATTTATCAGTTCTAGTATTTTTTTTGTTCTCTGTGTACAGTGTCATGTCATCTGCAAATAATGACAGTTTTACTTCTTTCTTTCCAATTTGAGTACCTTTTATATCTTCTTGTCTGATCACTATGGCTACAATTTCTGGTACTATGTTGAATAAGAGTGATGAAAGTGGACATTCTTTTATTCCTGATCTTAAGGAAAATGCTTTTAGTGTTTGTCCATTGAGTATTATGTTAGCTGTGGTTTGTCATATTTGGCCTTTATTACCTTGAGGTATGTTCCCTTTTTCTCACTTTGCTGAGGGTATTTATCATAAATGGATTTTATCAAATGCCTTTTCTGCATCTATTGATACGATCATGATTTTTATCCTTCATTTTGTTTATGTGGTGTTGCTAATTGTTTTGCAGATATTGAACCAAACGTACATATCAGGAATAAGTCTGACTTGATCATAGTGAATGATCTTTTAAATGTATTGCTGAATTTGGTTTGTTAATATTTTGTTGAGGCTTTTTGCATCTATGTTCATCAAGAATATTGGCCTTTAACTTTTTTTAATTGTCTTCGGTTTGAGTATCAGGATAATGTTGACCTTGTAAAATGAGCTTGGGAGCCTTTCCTCATATTGAATTTTTTGGAATTGTTTGAGAAGGATAGGTGTTAACTCGCCTTTGAATGGTAAATTCACCTGTGAAGCCATCTGGGTAAGGGCTTTTGTTTGTTGGAAGTTTCTTGATTACTGGTTCAATTTCATTAGTTGCTATCAGTCTGTTCAATTTCTCTCTTTCTTCTTGACTCAGTCTTGGAACTTTGTTTCTAGGAATTTATCCATTTTTTCCAGATTGTCCAATTTGTTGATACTTAATTGTTCATAGTATTGTCTTATAATTCTTTGTATTTGTGTGGTGTCAGTTGTCACCTCTCTCTCTCTCCCTCTCTCTCCCTCCCTCCCTCTCTCTCTCTCTCTCCTTGCTCTAGGACATTTTTGCATTTATCTTCAAATAGAGTAGGAGGGAGAGAGGGAAGAAGAAAGAGAGAGAAACATTAATGTGAGAGAGACACATTGACTGTTGCCACCCACACAACCCTAACAGGGGCCAGGGATAAACTGCAACTGAGGTATATGGTTTTACCTCAATAATTACAGCAGGAATTGAGAAACCACAATGTGTTATTTGTTGTGAACTTCTATCAGCTGAATCTATGAAGTCGAACAAACTAAAATGCCATTTTGATAGTAAGCATCCAAGCTTTGCCAGCAAGGATACTATTTTAGAAGCAAAGCTGATGGACTATAGAAAGCCAGACTTGACACTGGTGGCAAGTACCACAAACAAAACATAGCAGCTGTTGAAGCTTCATATTTGGTGGCACTCAGAATTGCCAGAGCTATGAAACCTCACACCATTGCTGAGGATTTACTGCTGCCAGTGGACAAAGACATTGTTTGAGTTATGATCAGAGATGAATTTGTTACAAAATTTAGTGCAATTTCTGTATCTAATGACACTGTCTGCAGGAGAATAGATGACATGTCTGCTGATATTCTTGAACAGGTAATCCAGGAAATTAAATTTGCTCCACTTCCAATATTTAGCATCCAGCTTAATGAATCTACAGATGTTGCAAACTGTTCACAGTTACTGGTTTACGTGAGGTACATTAATGATAGTGACTTTAAAGATGAGTTTCTTTTTGCAAACCTCTTGATATGACAACTACTGCATGTGATGTATTTGACACAGTTGGCTCATTTCTGAAAGAGCGTAAGATGTCTTGGGAAAAGATTTATGGCGTTTGCGCAGATGATGCTCCAGCTACGCTAGGATGTCAATCTGGATTTCAACGTTTGGTACTGAATGAGTCACCACAAGTCGTCAGAACTGTATGATTCATCAGCAAATATTAGCAACAAAGATGTTGCCACAAGAGTTACAAGAAGTAATGAAAAGGGTCATAAATTCTGTCAATTTTGTAAAAGCAAGCACTTTAAACAGTTGACTGTTTTCACAACTGTGCAACGAGTTGGATGCGCTGAACAATGCTCTGCTATTTCACACTGAAGTGAGATGTTTGTCTACAGGAAAAGTTTTAAAAACATGTTTTTGAGCTTCGTGATGAACTCAAAACTTTTAATTTAATTTAATTAATTGATTTATTTTACAGATATTTCTCCTTTTTCAGAAAGCACGACCACAGTTCGAAGCACTTTTCAGTAATAAAAGTAAACTGCAGAAAGTAGCTTACTTGGTCGACATCTTTGCCATCTTAAATGAGTTAAATTTATCACTGCAAGGGCCAAATGCAACATGCCTTGATTTGTCCAAAAAGATCTGATCATTCAAAATGAAACTTCAGCTTTGGAAAAAAAAAAGAATGAATGAATGAAAATAAAATTTACATGTTGCCTACCTTATCTGCTTTCTTTGAGGAACATGACATTGAACCAGACAAAAGGATTCCGATAATAAATTGTAAAAGAACACTTGCACATGCTTGCAGACAAAATTTCATCATACTTCCCAAATCTACCTGACACCCCATTTGCACTTGCCAGAAGCCCATTCACAGTTAAAGTTGAAGATGTTCCTGAAACAGCACAAGAGGAGTTCATTGAACTTATTAACAGCGATGCACTGAGAACTGATTTCTTGACAATGCCAGTCACAAAATTTTGGATCAAGTGTTTGCAGTCATATCCTATTCTGTCTGAGACTGTCTTGTGCCTTCTTCTTCCATTTCCAACAACATATCTTTGTGAAACAGGGTTTTCCAGCTTGTTGGTTATCAAGTTGGCTATCAATACAGAAATAGACTTGTTGTGGAAAATTATCTTTGTTGTGCTCTTGCAAAGACTTCCCCAAGAATTTCTGATCTGGTGAGACAGAGCAATCTCAGCCTTCACACTGACCTTGGCTTTTTACGCATACTGTCTCAAAATGTAGCAATGTAGTTTACTGTTGTTATATTAAGACTGTTACCCATGCTACACCATGCTTCAAGACAAAATTTTATTTATTTGTAATTAGAAATAAATATTTCACAATATTTAATTACATATTGTTTTGTGATTAATCACTATGCTTTAATTCTATTCAATTTGTAACAGTAAAAATACATCCTTGTATCAGGTATTTACATTATAATTCATAGCAGTAGCAAAATTATAGTTATAAAGTAGCAACAAAAGTAATTTTATGGTTGAGGGTCACCACAACATGAGGAACTGTATTTAAGGGTCACGGCATTAGGAAGGTTGAGAACCACTGGGTTAGAGCGTCAGTCCACAGACCAGAGAGTCCTGGGTTCAGTCCCCACTAAGGGCATGTACCTTGGTTGCAGTTTGTCCCCGGCCCCAGTTGGGGTCATGTGGGTGGCAGCCACTCATGTCTCTCTCACATTGATGTTTCTCTCTTTCTCATCCTCTCTTTCTCCCTCCCGCTCTATCTGAAGATAAAAATGCAAAAACAACAAAAAAAAGATATTAAAAAGACATAAAAGGCTTTCAAACTGACAAAAAACTATCTTTCTTCACAGATAACAAGAATCTATATATAGAAAATCCCAATGACTCATCAAGAAAACTACAGACAATAAAAGATTCAGCAAAGTTACAGGGTACAGGATTAATACACATAAAAATCAATTGTGTTTCTATATACCTTAATAAACAATTGAAAAAGTAAATTAAGAAAACAATACTAGCCCTGGCCGGTTTGGCTCAGCGGTTAGAGCGTCTGCCTGCGGTCCGGAGAGACCCGGGTTCTGTTCCCGCTAAGGGCATGTACCTCGGTTGCAGTTTGTCCCCGGCCCTGGTTGGCCGTGCGGGTGGCAGCCACTCGATGTGTCCCTTCCACATCGATGTTTCCCTCTCTCTCTCTTCCTCTCTCTCCCTCCCACTCTGTCTGTACAAAAAATGGAAAAATGTCCTCGAATGAGGATAAAAAAAAAAAAAAAGAAAAACAATACTATATTATCCAAAAGAAAAATTACTTATGGGTAAATTTATCCAAGTAGGTGAATGACTTATATACCAAAAACTACAACTCATTGCTGAAAGGAATTTTAAAATACCTAAATAAATGTAAATACAGCTCATATTCCTGAATTGGAAGACTGATTATTGTTACGATGTCAATACTATCTAAAGTGATTGAAATTGCATTTGATAGAAATTGCATTGTGATATGTAATGCAATCTTTATCAATATTCAAAAATTTTGCAGTAATGGAAAAGCTGATCCTCAAAATTTTATGGAATCAGAAAGGGCCCTGAATAGCCAAAACAGTCTTGAAAAAGAAGACCAAAATTGGAATTCTGACACTTCCTAATTTCAAAGTTTACTACAAAGCTACAATAATGAAAATAATGTGGTACTGGCATGAGGATAGGCATATAGACCAATGAAATAGAATGGAAATCCAGAAATAAACATACATCTATGGCCAACTGAATTTTAACAAGGGTTCCAAGTTCATTCCATGGGAAATTATAGCTTGTTTAACAAATGGTGGTAGGACAACTGTTTATCCATATGCATAAGAATGAAGTTAACCCTTAATTTCACATCATATACTAAATTTTAAATGGATGTACAACCTAAATATGAGTTAAAACCATAAAATTCTTAGAAGAAAATATAGGGGTAATTCTTTGGATTTGGCAGTGGATTCTTAGATATGCCTCATCTTAAACTTTGTTTTTATGAAATTATACAGTGTATTCTTTTGTGTCTGCCTTCTTTCCCTTACCTTACTGTTTTTGACTCATCCATGCTGTTCATATGGTAATTTATCTTGTTTTCCTGTAACATAGTGTTCCTTTTTTTTTTTTTTTTTTTGGTACATGCCCTTAGTGGGAACCAAACCCAGGACTCTGTGGTCCATAGGCCGATGCTCCAACCGCTGAGCCACACTGGCCAGGGCTAGTGTTCCATTTTTATGAACATAGCAAAA
The DNA here is from genome assembly GCF_014108415.1 of Molossus molossus. Classification (NCBI taxonomy): domain Eukaryota; kingdom Metazoa; phylum Chordata; class Mammalia; order Chiroptera; family Molossidae; genus Molossus; species Molossus molossus. The sequence goes on along the minus strand of NW_023425377.1, from coordinate 53,805,401 downwards.
TTTATTCTCTCCACATTCCTGTAGATGGATATCTGAATTGTCTCCAGTGTTTAGGTCTTACGAATAAATCTACGACAAATATTATGGTACAAGTCTTTTGGTGAATACATACACTTGTATATCTTGGGGATATACTTTGAAGTAGAATATGTTGGCTATAGGTGGGGGTAAATTTAACTTTATTAGAAAAATCCAAACAGCATTCTAAACCATCTGTGTATTTTACATTCCTGCTGTCAATGTATGAGAACACTAGTTGCTCTACATCCATGCCCAAATTGACAGTATTAGTCTTTTTCATTTTAGCTATGCTGATCATTGTGTAATGATAGCTTCTTGAGGTTTTATGATTTGTTGGAGTCCTTTATATATTCTGGATACATGTACTTTGATAGATATACAAAATTCTCTGCTACACTATGGCTTTCTTTTTAAATTTCTTAATATGTATTTTAATTGGAAAAGGTTTTTAATTTTTAAAAAGTTCAATTTATGATGTTTTTCCTGTTACACATAAGACCTTTTGTTTTTGTTTTTTTCTTTATTGATTTTACAGAAAGAGGAAGTGAGAGGGAGAGAGAGATAGAAACATCAATGAGAAAGAACATCAATTGGCTGCCTCCTGCATGCCCCCCACCGGGGATCAGGCCCACAACCTGGACATGTGTCCTGACTGAGAATCGAACTGGTGACCTCTTGGTGCATGGGTCAACACTCAACTGCTAAGCCACACTGGCCGGACCACATAGGGCCTTTTGTATCATGTTTATGAGAATTAACCTCTCGTAAGGTCATGAAGATAATTGTCTTCATTTATTCTAGAAATATTATGAATTAAATTTTATATTTACTTATAGGATCTATCAAAATTAATTTTTTACACTTGGTGTGAGAAAAAGATTAAGGATCACTTTTTTTCCATATTGATACCCACTTCCTCAGCACCATTCATTTAGAACACATCCTTTCCCCACTGAACTGTATTAGCACCTTTGTCAAACATTGTGTGATCATATGTGTGTGTGTCTGCTTCTGGATTTCTTATTCTGCCACTGGGGTCTCTGCAGTGCAGCCGTGCTGCAGTACCATAGCTGTATAATGAGTTTGGTCGTACATGTCCTCCACAGCTGTTTCTTTGCTTCAGGCTCATCATAGCACTTGGAGTCCTTTGCATTTTCACATGAATTTTAGAATCATCTCCCCAGTTTCTACAATAAGCCTGCCAAAATTTCAAATGACTCACTGTTTTCCATGGCTCTTGTCAGTATTCTCTAAGACATCCTTCTCTGCTACTTCTAAAAGAGCCTTGAAAAATGCCTCAATGAACAACTTTCCTCTCCTCTCCTGGGGGCCCAAAAACCTTTGGGCACTTTGAATATCTTGATACCTTTTAGTCCAAACAGGCAACAGTTTTACAAGTCTTTAACAACTTTCTGAGTTTCCCAAGCCACATCCCCCATGTTTTGTTTCTATTTTTGTTTGTTTTTTTGAGATCTACGCCTCTGAATTCAGTCACTGCCTCTCTTAGGGATATTAAGGTGCCTTCTTAGGATTTCTAGAGTCCTTTTTGTTCAGCAGGGAATATCTACTAGACACAATCTTAATTCTTTCAAGGTTTCAACAAAGGCCCTCACTGCCAAGCCTTTGACTGAGAGCAAATAAATTTAATTTCCAATCTAGAGGACTCCGCCCACAAGCTGAATCCCACCTACTGCTTCCTGTGTTGCTGGCAATCTTGAGATGGTTTTTACATTTTTTAAATAGTTTATATGAAACCAAAAGAATATTTTGTTAAACATGAACATTTAATAAGCTTCAAAGTTCCATGCTCATAAATACAGTTTTATTTGAACACAAGCACACTCATTCACGGGAGTATTGTCTGTGGCTACTTTCATGCTTTAACAGCAGAATTGAGTACCTGTTACAGGGATAGTTTGGTCTACAAAGCCTCAAACTTTCACTTATGGTCCCTTCCAGGAAGTTTTTTGACCCCTTCTTTATTATATACCCTCTAGTCTCTGCTTGAGAATTGGTGTGTTCTATTCTGAGTTCATCTTCTTTGTAGTAACTTATATTCAGCCAGAAGCAGCCTCTTGATTTTCATAATTCTGCCTGGAAATCATCTTGCCAAGTTTCTTGAGTTCATTGAGCACATTTTCTATCTTCCAAATTACCACTGGCAACAGTTTTGCCACTTCAGAACACAGGCCACCATTTTCCCAATCTTTATGATCCATTTTCTTTTCATTTTTCTAGATTATACCATAGGAAACTTTTTCCAGCTACTAGGTCTCAAAACCAATGCCACATTTTTGTTATTTTTATAAAAACCTCCAATTTCTAGGTACCAGTTTCTGTAGCATTTATATATCACCATAATAACACTGCATTATAATGAACTGTAAAAGCCTGCTGTGCATGGTGATAAGCATTCATTTAGCTCAAGTGGCTGTGGGTGGCCTGTGACAGACTAGCTGATGCAATGGACTCTGATCAAGGCATCTTCACTGTCTAGCTCAGCGATTTTCAACCAGTGTGTCACTGCACACTGGTGTGCCGCATAAGTTTTAAAACACGCAATACCTGACTATTTAGTCAGAGGCACTGACCTCTTTTCTCTTAGATTGTCAGATTTAAAAAATGACAACAGCCAGCATAACAGGAGCCATCAGGTGTAATGAACCAAAATTATACCTGTTTCTTTTGTCATATTAGCTATATATATATAATGTGCTGCAGAATTTTAGTAATTAGTTTATGGGTGCCATGAGATAAAAAAGGTTTAAAGTTGCTGGTCTAGCAGGCTTGCTGGTGGAGAAACACAATACTTTTCCAGGTCTCTGCTTGCAACAGGTCTGCTCAAATCCCACTTACAAAGAATGTCATGTGGCAAAATTCAGATCTGAGGTATGGTAAACACCTCACACCTCTTAGTGGGAATGACCACAGAGACATGAGGCAAAGAGCACAGACATAGGAAAGGATAGAGAATTGGATCCATGGATGCAGTTCACGTCTCCTGACCTTGTAGTTTACTACTTAAAAGATGTTGTAAACACTACATAGTAGAACTCCATTCCCTTCAACTCCTTATGCTATTGTCTATATTTTACTTCTGCACATTATATTGGCATTATTGTTGCTTTAAACCTTCAGTAATCCTCAAACATAGTTATCATATATCCAAATTTTTAAATACATCCAAAATATGATTGACCCAAAGCCCAAATTCAGGTCATTCTGAAATTAGGACTGCTTTTCTCCCAGCCACAACTCTCGTCCCCCCAGTTTACTCTTATAGTGATCTGTACCTTGGTGTCTGCAGGGGGATGTGGTGTTGGGGGATGCACCTACCCACCCTCCAAGGGGCAATCATCTCAGGATCCCTTCCTCAAATTGATCTCACCTTCTCTCCATCCTTAGACATCAGCACCATTTCACATGTCTGCTCTCTTTCTCTTTCTTTGGTCCTTAGGGGCACAGACTTGGATTCATCCTAATTCTTGGTTCAAAAAACATAGTACACTTGTTCATGCATGGTCCTATTTTATGTTCATTTATAATAATATGACACAATAAAGTGAGGACTTCCCTCCTCATTTGAGGAAACTTCTGACCAAAATATATTTTTTATTATGTTAAAATACACATAACATAAAATACATCATCCTAACCACTTTTACGTGTATAGTTCAGTGGTATTAAATGCATTCACATTGCTGTGCAGCCATCACCACCAACAATCATTAGAATTCTTTTTATTCTGTAAATCTGAAATTCTATATTCATAAACAATAAATCTTCATCCTCCCCACCACCCACCACTGGCAACCACCATTGCACTTTCTGTTTTTATTTTGACTAAACTACCTCAAATAAGTGGATTCATACAGTATTTGTCCTTTTGTGACTGGCTAATTGTACTTAGCACAATGTCCTCAAGGTTTATCCATGTTGTAGCATATCAGAATTTCCTTCCTCTCATAGGCTAAATAATATTCCATTGTATGTGTATTCCATATTTTAATAATCCATCACTGGTCAGTGGACACTTATTTTGCTGTTGTTAATAGCAAACTGCTATGAATATGGGTATGCAAATATCTCTTCAAGACCCTGCTTTCAGCCCAGCCAGTGTGGCTCAGTGGTTGAGCATCAGCCCATGCACCAAGAAGTTGCTGGTTCAATTCCCGGTCATGGCACATGCCCAGGATGTGGGCCAAATCCCCAGTGGGTGGCATGTAGGATGAGGCCAGTTGATGTTCTCTCGACTTTTCTATCTCTCTCTCTCTCTCTCTCCTTCTCCTTTCCTCTCTCTCTAAAATTAATTAAAAAATAAATAAATAAAAAGACCCTGCTTTCAAATATTTAGGGTATATGCCCACAAATGGAATTGCTAGGTCGAATAGTAATTTTATTTTTAACTTTTTGAGGAACTCCTGTACTGTTTTGAACAGTGGCTGTACCATTTTTATTCCCACCAACAGTACATAAGGGTTTTAATTTCTCCATATCCTGACCAACACTTGTTTTCTGTGTTTTATAACAACCATTTTAATGGGTGTAAGGTGATATCTCATAGTGCTAATTTGCTTTTCCCTTATGATTAGTGATGTTGAGCATCTTCTCATGTGCTTATTGGCTCTTTGTATCTCTTTGGAGAAATGTTTATTCAAGTCCTTTGCTCATTTTTGAATCAGGTTGGTTGTTTTGTTGTTGAATTTTCGGAGCTCTCCATATATTCTGGATATTAACACCTGATCAGACATATGATTATAAAATATTTTCTCCCATTCTCTGGGGTTTCTTTTTTACTCTAGTAAGTAGTTCTTTTCATATACATTTTTAAATGTTCAATTTTTTTATTAATGAGAAAATCACTACAAGCCCAATGTTATGAAGCTCTTGTCCTATCTTTTAAAATCTGTAGAGACTTCATTTGTGGCCTAATATATGGTCTGTCCTGGAAAATGACCCGTGTGCAATTGAGATGACATGTATACTATTGTTGGGTGAAGTGTTCTGTATGTGTCTGTTATATAACTCTATATTGTGTTGTTTAAGTCCTTTACCTCCTTCCTTATCTCTGTCTGTTTGTTCTTTCCATTATTGAAGGTGAAGTATTGAAGCCCCAACTATTATTGTAAAACTGTTTACCTGACGCTTCAATTTTGTGGGGTTTTGTTTTATATAGTTTAATGGTATGTCATTAGGTAAGTAAATGTTTATAATTGTTTTATCTTCTTGCCCTCATGATAGAGGATCTCTGTGTCTGTGGTAGCAGGTAGAACAGGCAGAACTCTGGTGTTTCTGGTGTAGTTCTTGAGCCCAGAGACTTTTCAGGGACATGGGCCTTGTTCTATCCTTCCTCCCGAGTAGTGCACCTGTACCAGGCCCTGGGAGTAGGAGTATATGATGCCCCCCTCCTGGTGCTCTATATGCAAGAAGGGGAGCAAGCTGTGTTATCTGGGTCCCCACAGGCAGCTTGGCTGTCTTCTGAATACCTGCACTGAGGAACCTTCTCTCTGGTTCCTGTCCTGCTTTCTCATGAGCTTCCAATGGAGACCCAGGGAAAAACCTACCCATGAGTGCAAACCTCTCTCTTCTATTATTCCATTTCCTGAGCTGGAACACTGCCAGCATTAAATAACTCATTGAAATTACAGCAGACTTCTTCCCACCCACATCTGTGTTGCACCTCTTCATTTGTGTCCTGTCAAAGGTAAAACAATCTGTGCCAGGCTTATCATGGTGGTCTTCTGTCTGCCTAGTTTTGTGTGGCCTTGGTGTCCATGTGAGTGTGACAGGGACATTTTCTCCCACCTCGACACTGTCTCCCTCAATGTCCTTGGTATCTCATAACAGTCTTCACTCTTGACTCAGAACTCAGCCTCCCATCCCCATTGAGCTCTGGACACTGTGAAGTCCAATCTGGCCATTCTCTACCCTCACTGTGGAAATGTACCCTCTGCATACCTATCTCAGGGTCCAGCAGCAGCCTGTGGTAAACCAGTCAGCCCCCTGTGCACTCTCTGGGACTCTTTCTCTATGGAGCACCCTCCTTCTGGCGTCCATTTCCTTGCAGATTCCAGCTGCCTGTGCTCCTTGCACTTCAAGGCCTGGAAAGTGCTCCAGGCAGGTGGGGCCCTTGTAGATTTTGCCTTCTCTGTTCTCTTTTCTCAGTGACCACATGGAAGGCCTCAGGTAGATTTTTAGCTTGCTTGATAGTTTCAAAGTAGTTTCCTAACTGCATTTTCCTGGGTGGCCTCTTCCAAACCATGGACTCTCTCTATTGCTCTACATTCCTGTGTACACCAGCTAATTATTCTGTGCCTCTTTTCTTGATGTTAATTACCTCTCCAACACAGCCAGCAGCAACCACTGACACTGCTGACATTCTGCTTCCTATCTCTTCCCCTCAAGTTATACATGCATCAGCTCCAAAACAGATTCCCCAAAGACAGCCTCCCTTCAACCCTGATCAGAGGGTCTTCAGCCAGTGAGAACAGCTCCTTCCAGTCATGTTAGCATGAAGCCTTTGGACCCACTCATGCATCGATCATAAAACTCAAGGTTTCTGAGACCAATTTTTTTTTCTTCAATCCCCACCTGAGGGTATTTTTCCAATGATTTTTAGATAGAGTTGGAGGGGGAAGGAAGAGAGAGAGAGAGAGAAAGAGAGACATCGATGTGAGAGAGAAACATTGATTGTCTGGATTTCCACAGGAACCTGACCGGGGGGCTAGGGATCGAACCTACAACTGAGGTACATTCCCTTGACCAGGAATCAAACCCAAGACTCTACGGTCCACAGCCAATGCTCTAACTGCTGAACCAAACAAGCCAGGGCATCTGGGACCAATTTTTTATCTCTCAGCATAGAGAGGACACAGGAGTGACACCCCACAAAATTTGAAGGTTTCTTTCTCGTACACATAGTGTCAGCCCTATAGTCACCCAGGGACAGAACTGATGGAGCTTTGTGCACTTAAGCTACAGCAGTAAGAAGGCAATGGGCTCAAATGGTCCCTGGCTCTTACATTTCCTTTATAAAGTTTCATGGGAGATTTATATTCACATTTCATTGACCAAAGCTTGAGTCTTAGTACAGAGAAGGGAGCCATTAGAGGGCCAGAGCAAGAGAAAAAGCTGCTAGTTGAGCCCACTGGGCCTGGGATTGGGCTGGGCCTGTCCTGGGGAACAGTGTGAAGAGGACCTCTCACTGGACCTACACTTCTTTCTGACAGGTGACTCCTCAGACCACCTGCAGGAAGTACAGATGCCTCTGATCCCATTGGCCTTGTGCCAGCTGCTCTATGGACACACATCATACATTTTGCCAGACATGATGTGTGCCGGGGACCTCAGGAACGTGAAGACCGTGTGTGAGGTGCATTCCATTGTGGGGACGGGGAGACAAGCCCATGGCTTTCATGAGTTCATCTGCTTGGAACTATTGGGGACACCTGTACTGAGTGGGTGGGTGGCCCCTAAAGGCCTGGCCCCTGCAGGGCTCAGAGCACATTACCATGCTTCCATAGGCTGGGTGGGACCATAAGATAGCCTAGGTGCAGATGGGACTCACGCCAAGTCAGTGCCCAGTAGACCCCAGTGCTGGCCGAAGCAGCCCTGGGCTCTGTGCCTGCCAGGGAGCTTCGCCTGCTGGCTGTCGCCCTGGGTCACTTGCTCTGACTTCCCACAGCAGGGAATTGGCAAGGTAGGGCTGTGGAGTGGAGGGGCTCTGGCCCTGGCCCTGCAGAATTGGGCTCTGGGTCACCCTCATGCAGGAGGCGGCAGACCCCAGTTTTCAGGTTCACAAGAAACTTTTCTTTTCTTCCAGGGTGATTCTGGGGGCCCACTCGTCTGTGAATTCAACCACATCTGGGTGCAAATTGGAATAGTGAGCTGGGGCCGTGGTTGCATGTTCCCTATGTATCCTGCCGTTTATGCTCGTGTCTCCCATTTCTCAACATGGATCCATCATCAGATAGCACACACACCACCACCTCCTCAACCGCTCCCCACCCTCTCCTCCACTCTGGGGGCCTCCTTCAGTGTCCTTATGACCATGATGGCCTTCCTGACAATGTTGTGAGGGCAAACCCCCTCTACCCACACCCCCCAATCCATGGCTTCCTCATGCTGCATGCCTCTGTCCCTGCCCATCTCAGCCCCTCAGGTCTCTAGACACCTGAGTGAGGTGAGACCCGCCAGCCAGCCCAATTCTGGGTCAAGAAGGGGCTGAGCCAAGGCCACACCGTGAGAGGCAGACCCAGTCTCACCACAGAAGGGTCAGGGCACACTGGTGCTCTGGCACCTGAAATTTGGTAATAGATTAAAAATTTACAAAGCAAATGTCTTGGAAGTGCTGTGTCTGTCTTTCCACCCAGAGTACAGGCTCCCTCACATAGACAGAGTGGCCTTGTCAGGATGACAGTTTTCAGGGTGAGAGGAGAATTACAAACCAAACACAGTGACTCTAGAAGGACAGCCATACAAACACATGTCTGGGTTTAGAGTCCAGGCCCCAGAAAAAGGTACCATTTTAAATACAACTATCAGTATCAGAGTTGTTAAGTACTTAATATTCCAATTTGAAAATTGGGAAACATGATCTGAGAGTAAGCACAGGGAAAGAACTAAAAAGATAAAAGCAAAAATCAGTTAGCCAAACAGCAGAAAAACATTCAAACATTTTAACACAAACATTTTAAAAATCTGATTTTGAAAAAAATCAAAAAGTAGGAAAAGAAATCACTAACTTAATCAAGATATAAAATGAGACCAAAAATATACAAAACAAGAAATAAAAGGGGAAAATGGCCATTAAATACAGAAATTTTAAGAAATCATAAGAGATATTAATAATACAACTTTATGTAAATAAATTTAAAATGAAAAGTGTCACTTTGTAGGGAAAAATAATAATTGAGTCAAACTAACCCCAATAGAGGACTCTAATACACTGCTGGTGGGAATGCAGACTGGTGCAGCCGCTGTGGAAAACAATATGGTGCTACCTCAAAAAATTAAAAATTGAACTTCCATTTGACCCAGTGATCCCACTGCTGGGAGTATACCCTAAGAAGCCTGAAACACCAACCAGGAAGAATATATGTACCCCCATGATCATAGCAGCACTATTTTCAATAGCTAAGATCTGGAAACAGCCCAAGTGTCCACCAGTAGACGAATGGATAAAAAAGCTGTGGTACATATACACAATGGAGTACTATGCAGCGGTAAGAAAGAAAGATCTCTTATCCTTTGAGACGACATGGAGGGACCTGGAAAGTATTATCCTACGTGAAATAAGCCAAGCAGAAAAAGACAAATACCACATGATCTCACTTATATACGGAATATAATGAACATAACAGTCTGAGGAATACAGTAGACCCAGAAACATGGAAGTAGGGCACAGACTGACAGCCCTCAGAAGAGGGGATGGGGGGTGGGGGGGTGGGAAGAGATAAACCACAGAACTCAAATGCATGTGTGCATGACCAATGGACATGGACAACTAAGCCGGGGACAGGGTGGAGGGGCGGTGGGGTGGGGGGTACCAATGTGGTAAAAAGGTAAAATATCTGTAACAAAAAAAATAAATAAAAAATTCATGAAAAAAAATAAATAAATAAAAATAAAGGGAAATGACTCAAAAAAAAAAAAAAAAAAACTAACCCCAATAGAGATAGAAAGTTTAACTAAATCAAATCCCATGGAAGAAACGAAAACATTTAAGAGCTTCCTCTTCCACTAAAAACACTTGACTGAGATGGTTTCCTTGGGAATCACCAAACCTTCCAATACAGTATTGCTCCTGTGTTGCCCCCACTATTCTAGATGCTGATGAGGAGGAGAGCATCCAAATGCTCCCTAGCAGCACATGTATATGAGTACATAAATCAGATCACACAGAAAAAGAAGATTGACACAATCCAACTTACGAAATACATTGTAATCAAGTAGGATTAATTCCATGAATAGAAAGATGATTAAATATTAGGAATCCACAGATATAATTCACCCTACCTTTGTTTTGCTAAAGAGAATATTAATGAAAAGTCTTTTTTTAAGCTTATTTTTATCATTGACATTATTATAGATGTCCCCTATTTCCCCCCACTTAAGTCTATTAACAAATCCAAAACTCATTTTGGATTTCAGTGAGCAATAAGATATGTATACTTCAGTCTAAAAGCCAGCCTTTTCTTAGTGGGTAACAAGAAGTGTATTTCTGCTAAAATTGGGGTCAAGGGCAGGTTGCACCTTTATGTGCTGCTCTGTCCCACAGAAGATAAACCACTACAGCTGCACAAGAGAACCATCCAGGGAAATAGAAAGGAGCCGTTGTAAAAAAAAAAAGCTTGGAGCATATCCAGAACCCCCAAGAGAAAAACATGAAACTGGACTTCTGGTCAAGATGGCAGTGTAGGTAAACACAGTATCATGTTCTCCTACAACCACATCAAACTTACAACTAAACTACAGAACAACCATCATTCAAAACCACCTGAAATCAAGCTGAATGGAAGTCCTACAACTACAAAATTGAAGAAGCAGCCACACCAAAACTGCAATCAAGAATCAGTTACAATAGAAGGTTGTAAAGTCCACATGATGGGTGCACCTCGAGGGCCCAGCTGGGAGACAAAGGAGGCTGTGCAACTGGACCCAACAGGACAACTACTGCAAAAGGCCACCATAGGAAGCCCAGGAGACATATCAACCCTACCTAGTACATAGAAACAAACACAGGGAGGCAGCCAAATCGAGGAGACACAAAAAAACAGGTCCCAGATGAAAGAACAGAACAAAACTCCAGGAAAAGAACAAAAAAAATGAAGATAAGCAATCTAACAGATGCAGAGTTCAAAACACTGCTCATAAGGATGCTCAATGAGCTTAGTGAGAACTTCAAGGATCTTAGTGAGGTCCTCAAGAGTGTAAAAAAGGACCAGTCAGAAATGAAGGAGGCACTAACTGTAATAAAGAATAATTTACAGAGATTCAATAGTACAATAAGTAGAGCGAAGAAGCAAACCATCGATTTGGAATAGAAGGAAGCAAAAACACCCAATTAAAACAGAAAAAAAAAAAAGAATTCAAAAAAATGAGGATAGTGTAAGGAGCCTCTGGGACAACTTCAACCATACCAACATTCGCATCATGGGGGTGCCAGAAGGAGAAAAGAGAGAACAAGAAATTGAAAACCTATTTGAAACAATAATGACAGAAAACTTCCCTAACTTGGTGAAGGAAACAGACATACAAATCCAGGAAGCACAGAGAGTCCCAAACAAGATGAACCCCAAGAGACTCACACCAAAACACATCATAATCAAAAGAAACTTTGCAGGTCAGGAGGGAGTGGCAAGATATATTTAGCATGATGAAAAGCAAGAACCTACAACCAAGATTACTCTATCCTGAAAAGTATAGAATCGACAGACATATAAAGACTTTCCCAGACAGGAAAAAGCTAAAGAAGTTCATCACCACCAAACCATTATTATATGAAATGTTGAAGGAGCTTCTTAAAGAAAAAGATCAAAAATATGAACAAACAAAATGGCAATGAATACATATCTATCAACAATGGAATCTACAAACAAAATGAACAAACAGACCTGAAACATTCTGGTAGATACAGAGAACATTTTGTTGGTTGCCAGATGGCACAGGGGTTGGGGGAATGGGTAAAAAATGTGAAGGGATTAAGAAGTACAAATTGGTTGTTAGACTAGCAAACCTCAAAGGGAAGGGAGGTGGGAAGAAATAAACCAAAGAACTTATATGCACATATGCATAACCAATGGAAACAGACAACAGTATGAGGAAAGGCAAGATGAGGGTGGGACTGGGGAGGAGGGGGGTCAATAGGGAAAAAAAGGAGAAATATCTGTAATACATTTAACAATAAGGACACTTTTTTTTTTTGTCTTTCTCTGACGGTGTTTGTACTTAATTTTTTTTTTAATTTTTTATTTATTTTTTGGTTACAGATATTTCACCTTTTTTACCCCATTGGCACCCCCCTCCCGACTCCACCCCTGCCCCATCCCCAGCTAAGTTGTCCATGTCCATGGGTCATGCATACATGCATATAAGTTTTGTGGTTTATCTCTTCCCAACCCCACCCCCTCTTCTGAGGGATGTCAGTCTGTGTGCTACTTCCATGTTTCTGGGTCGACCGTATTCCTCAGACTGTTATGTTCATTATATTCCGTATTTAAGTGAGATCATGTGGTATTTGTATTTTTCTGCTTGGCTTATTTCACGTAGGATAATACTTTCCAGGTCCCTCCATGTCATCTAAAAGGATAAAAGATCTTTCTTTCTTACAGCTGCATAGTACTCCATTGTGTATATGTACCACAGCTTTTTGATCCATTCACCTACTGATGGACACTTGGGCTGTTTCCAGATCTTAGCTATTGAAAATAGTGCTGCTATGAACATGGGGGTACATATATTCTTCCTGATTGGTGTTTCAGGCTTCTTAGGGTATATTCCTAGAAGTGGGATCACTGGGTCAAATGGAAGTTCAATTTTTAACTTTTTAAGGTAACACCATATTGTTTTCCATAGTGGCTGCACCAGTCTGCATTCCCACCAGCAGTGTATTACAGTCCCCTTTTCTCCACACCCTCACCAACACTTGTTTGATGATTTGTTGATGGCGGCCATTCTGACGGGTGTGAGGTGATACCTCCTTGTTGTTTTAATTTGCATCTCTCTGATGATTAGTGATGTTGAGCATTTCTTCATATGTCTCTTGGCCGTTTGTATGTCCTGTTTGGAGAGGTGTCTATTCAGCTCCTCTGAATATATTTTAATTGGGTTCTTTGTCTTCCTTTTGTTGAGTTGTATGAGCACTCTATATATATTGGAAATTAACCCCTTATCTGATATATCATTGGTAATGATGTTCTCCCATACAGTGGGTTGCCTTTCCATTTTGATGATTGTTTCTTTTGCTGTGCAGAAGCTGTTTAGTTTGATGTAGTCCCATATGTTCATTTTTACCTTTGTTTCTGTTGCTTTAGGTGATGTATCAGTGAAAATTCTGCTCCGTATGATGTCCGAAATTTTGTTGCCTACATTTTCTTCTAGAATTTTTATGGATTCATGGGTCACATTTATGTCTTTTATCCATTTTGAGTTTATTCTCATGTAGGGTGTAAGTTGATGGTCTAGTTTCATTTTATTGCATGTAGCTGTTCAATTTTCCCAACACCATTTATAAAAGAGGCTGTCTTTACTTCACTGTATGCTCTTGCCAACTTTGTCAAATATTAATTGAGTGTATTGCCTTGGGTCCATTTCTGGGTTTTCAGTTCTGTTCCACTGGTCTATAGGCCTATTCTTGTGCCAGTACCAGGCTGTTTTGGTTACAGTCGCTTTGTAGTATAACCTGATATCTGGTATTGTGATCCCACCTACTTTGTCCTTCTTTTTCAAGATTGCTGTGGCTATTCGGGGTCTTTCTTGGTTCCATGTGAACTTTTGAAGTATTTGTTCTAGTTCTATGAAATATGTCGTTGCTATTTTGATGGGGATTGCATTGAATCTATAGATTGCTTTGGGTAGTATGGACATTTTAATGATGTTAATTCTTCCAATCCATGAACAGGGTATGTGCTTCCACTTTTTTATATCGTTCTTTATTTCTTTTTTCAATGACCTGTATTTTTCTGCGAATAGGTCCTTTACTTCTATGGCTAAGTTTATACCTAGGTATCTTAATTTTTTTGGCATGATGGTAAATGGGACTGTTTTTTCAGTCTCTCTTTCTGTGAGTTCATCACTGGTATACGAGAATGCCGTCGTTTTTTGACGTTAATTTTGTATCCTGCTACTTTGCCAAATTCATTTATTAAGTCTACTAGATTTTTGATGGAGTCTTTAGGGTTTTCTATGTATAATATCATGTCATCTGCAAATAATGACAGTTTCACTTCCTCCTTTCCAATTTGGATCCCTTTTATTGTTTCTTCTTGTCTGATTGCTGTGGCTAAGACTTCCAGTACAATGTTAAATAAGAGTGGCGAAAGTGGACATCCCTGTCTTGTTCCTGTTCTTAATGGAAATGTTTTTAGTTTCTGTCCATTGAGTATGATGTTGGCTGTAGGTCTTTCATATATGGCCTTTATTATGTGGAGATATGATCCCTCTATTCCCACATTGCTGAGCATTTTTATCAGAAATGGATGCTGGATTTTGTCGAATGCTTTTTCAGCATCTATTGATATGATCATGTGGTTTTTATTCTTCATTTTGTTTATGTGGTGTATCACGTTTATTGATTTGCGAATATTGTACCAGCCTTGCATCCCACTTGGTCATGGTGAATAATTTTTTTGATGTATTTCTGGATCCGATTTGCTAATATTTTATTCAGGATGTTGGCGTTTATGTTCATCAGGGATATTGGCCTGTAGTTTTCTTTCTTCGTAGTGTCTTTTTCTGGTTTTGGAATTAGAATAAAGCTGGCCTCATAGAACATGTTTGGAAGTCTTCCTTCTTCTTGAATTTTTTGAAATAGTTTGAGGAGAATGGGTGTTAGTTCTTTTTTGAATGTTCGGTACAACTCCCCCCGTGAAGCCATCTGGGCCTGGTCTTTTGTTTCCAGGGAGAGGCTTGATTACCTCTTCAATTTCCTTAGTTGTTATTGGTCTGTTCAAGGTTTCTATCTCTTCCCGGTCCAGTTTTGGGAGACTGTGTGTTTCTAGAAATTTGTCCATTTCTCTTAGATTGTCAAATTTGTTGCCATATAGTTGTTCATAGTAGTTGTTAACAATCTTTTGTATTTCCGTGGTGTTGGTTGTTACTTCTCCTCTTTCATTTCTGATTTTGTGTATTTGGGTTCTCTCTCTTTGTTTCTTGGTGAGTCTAGCTAAGGGTCCATCAATCTTGTTTATCTTTTCGAAAAACCAGCTCTTTGTTTCATTGCTCCTTTGAATTGTTTTTTTGGTCTCTATTTCATTTATTTCTGCTCTGATCTTTACTATTTCCTTCCTTCTACTTGCTCTGGGGTTTTCTTTTTGTTTGCTTTCCAGTTCTTTAAATTGTGAGATTAGACAGTCAATTAGAAATTTTTCTTGTTTTTTGAGGTAGGCCTGTAGTGCTATGAACTTCCCGCTCAGAACTGCTTTCGCTGCATCCCATAGATTTTTTGTTGTTGTGTGTTCATTTTCATTGGTTTCCAGCAAGATTTTAATTTCTTCCTTGATCTCCTCGGTGACTCATTCATTGTTTAATAACATGCTATTTAGCCTCCATGTGTTGAAATGTCTTTGCATGTTCTTGTTGCAATTGATTTCTAGTTTCATGCCATTGTGATCTGAGAAGATGCTTGATATGATTTCAATCTTCTTGAACTTGTAGAGATTTAGTTTGTGTCCTATCATGTGGTCTATTTATTAGAATGTGCCATGTGCACTTGAGAAGAATGTGTATTCTGTAGTTTTGGGGTGTAATTCTCTGTAGATAGCTATTAAATCCATTTGGTCTAGTGCTTCATTTAGAGTCTCTGTTTCCTTGCTAATTTTTTGCCTAGAGGATCTATCCAGTGCTGTCAACGGGGTGTTGAAGTCCCCTGCTATGATTGTATTGTTGTCGATTTCTCCTTGGAAGTCCTTCAGAAGATTTTTAATATATTTTGGTGCTCCTATATTGGGTGCATATATGTTTATCAAGGTTATATCTTCCTGTTCGATAGATCCTTTCAATATTATGTAGTGGCCATCTTTGTCTCTAGTAATGGTCTTCATATTGAAATCTATTTGATCAGATATGAGTATTGCTACCCCAGCTTTTTTTTGCTTTCCATTTGCTTGGAAAATTTTTTTCCATCCCTTCACTTTCAATCTATGTGAGTCTTTTGTTGTGAGGTGGGTCTTTTGAAAACAACATATAAATGAGTCATGCTTTTTTATCCAATCAGCTACTCCGTGTCTTTTAATGGGAGCATTCAATCCATTTACATTTAAGGTGATTATTGATATGTACTTATTTATTGCCATTTTTGTTTAGTGTGGTTCTATTTTTCTTCCCATTTCTACTGCTAATTACAGCAGTCCTTTTAACATTTCTTGCAGTGCTGGTTTGGTGCTAATGTATTCCCTTAGCCTTTTTTTGTCTGGGAAGCTCTTTACTTGACTTTCTATTTTGAATGATAGCCTTGCTGGGTAGAGTAGTCTTGGATTCAGATCCTTGTTTTTCATGACTTTGATTACTTCATGCCATTCCCTTCTGGCCTGTAGTGTTTCTTGTGAGAAGTCAGCTGCGAGCCTTATGGGGTTCCCTTTGTAGGTAACCTGTTGCTTATCTCTTGCTGCTTTTAGGATTCTCTCTTTGTCTTTAATTCGTGGCATTTTGATTATTATGTGTCTTGGTGTGGGTCTGTTTGGGTTCTTCTTACTTGGGACTCTCTGTGCTTCTTGATCTTGAATGCCTTCTTCCTTCACCAAATTAGGGAAGTTTTCTGTCACTATTTCTTTGAATATATTCTCTATCCCTTGCTCATTTTCTTCTTCTTCGGGGACTCCTATGATGCAAATATTATTACGCTTCCAGTTGTCCCACAGTTCTCTTAAGCTGTCTTCCTGTTTTTTAATTGTTTTTGCTTTTGTTTTTCTGATTGGTTGAGTTTTTCTACCCTGTCTTCTAATTCACTGATCCAGTCCTCAGCTTCCTCTACTCTGCTTTTTAAACCTTCCAATGTGTTTTTCATTTCGGATATGTCCTTTTTTATCTCTTCTTGATGGTTTTTAATTTCCAATTGGCTTATTTTCAGTGTCTCTATGTCCTTACTCATGCTGTTGAGCTTCCTCAAGATCATGGCTCTGAATTCTAGCTCTGTTAACATGTCTAATTGCTCCACATTGATCTCATCTTCGGTGGAGGTCTCTTGCTCTTTCATTTGGCTTCTGTTTCTGTGTTTCACCATTTGGCTATCACTGTGAGCTTTGGAACCTGTCAAGTTTTACCTTGGGTGTTGGTGTTGTGCTGATTGTGGCTCCCTCTCCTGTGTTTAGATGAGCAAGGGAAAACCCACGTTAAACACCACTGTCAAGTCTTACTTTCCTCGTTAAAGTTGCTGGCCCAGGAAAGTTACTGTTATCCTCTAGCTTTTTGCCTGGAGGCTAGCAGTTGAGGTTATTTGATGAGTTTTGGTTTGACAGTTGATTGAAAAACTCCCTCAGGTGCTCAGCACAAGGGTATTTCACGAGGGTGGGGCAGATGCTGGTTGTTAATGAGCTCAATTAGCACTTCAATGGCCCACAGGGTGGTGTTGGATCTCTGAGGGAGGGCCTGCTGCCTCTCCTCAGAGCCCTGGGAAGGAGAAATATGGCCACCGTCCTGCATGGCTGCACTCAGCAAAAGCTCTGAGCGCCCTCCAAATCCCAAGTGTCCCGACACAGTTCCAGTCCAGTCTGCCCTCCCTCTGCCGGAACCCAAGGTGAGTGGCTGTGGCTTTTTTAGCCTCTATCCCGGCTCTGCACTGTGAAGCCGCATGGGAGTATAACCCGAGGGCACTGCTCCCAGCTAAGGCCGCTGCCGAGCTGCCGACCGTGGGCTCCCAAACCCCGTCTCGCGCCTTCGCAAGCCTACCAGGATCGAGTCAGTGTCCCTCGTTATATGGTCCTCACAAGCTGCTTTTCTGTTGCTTTTTCCCATCAATTTGTCTGTGCTATAGTTGTAATTCCAGTTTGGTTCTGGGAGACGGTCTGTGTAGCTTCCGTTCACTCTGCTGCCATTTTTCTCTCCCTCGGATACATTTTTTAATTAAAAAATAAATAAATGAAAAAGGAAATAGGAGAGAATCGAAATGGCGGAGAAGTGAATGGAGCTACACAGACCATCTCCCAGGACCAAACTGGATTTTCAACGAAAATAAAGGCAAATCGTCAGGAAGGGGCAACCGAAAGACTCCTTGGAGGGACCACATAACCAGGGACATCGACTCAATCCTGGTAGGCTTGCGAGGACATGGGAGGGGGCCGGGAGCCTACGGTCTGCAGCAGCCTGGGCAGGGACCAGGGGGCTTGGCGGGAAGTTGCTGCTGCCACCTCGGCGGGGACCCCGCCTGAGTCCTGCGAACTCTGCTGCCTGCTAAGCCATCGGCTGATGCCCCACAGACTGGCACGGACTTGCTGGGACCAGGGGACTCAGTGGGAAGATGCTGCTACCACTTCCATTGTGACCCGGCATGAGTCCTGGGAACTCTAAGCCCTCCTCTGGTGCCGCACGCACTGGTGGGACCAGGTGACGCGGCGGGATGCTGCTACCAAGGCTGAGTCCCATGAACTCTGCGTGCTAAGCCCAGTTGGTGCTGCATGGACTCGCATGGACCAGGGGACTCTGCTGGAAGCTGCTGCCACCTTGGCAGTGTCCCGCTACCGCAGCTTAGTCCTGGGGTTTCTGCTGAGTGCTACACCCTCGGCTGGATCCACAGCTGCGGCCGCCTTGGCTGTAAGCAGCGCCCTCGAGTTAAAAGTCCCAGGCAGCTCCACGATGCAGAGTCCGGACAGAGGCTAAGTTGGCAGCAGCCACTCACCTTGGACTCCGGCAGAGGGAAGGCAGACTGGACTGGAACTGAGTGGGGACACTCGGGTTTTGGAGGGTGCTAAGAACTTTCCCTGAGTGCAGCCAAGCAGGACTGTGGTCATTTAATTCCTTCCCAGGGCCCTGGAGAGAGGCAGAGGCCCCTCCCTCAGAGAATCAACCCCACCTGGTGGCCATTGAAATGCTAATTGAGGCCCATTAACAACCAGCAGCTGCCCCACCCTCGGGAAATCCTCTTACACTGAGCACATAAGGGAGTTTTTCAGGCAACTCAGAAACCAAGGGTCTTCAGGTGACCTCTACTAATAGCCTCCAGGAAATAAAAGGTAGAGGATAACTACCATTCCCTGGGCTAGCAACACTAACCAGAAAAGCTAAGACTTGACAGTGGTGTTTAAAGTGGGTCCTCCCTGGCTCATCCAAACCCAGGAGAGGAAGCCACAAACAGCAGAACACCAACACCACAGGGAAAATTTGGCAAACTCCAAAGCCCATTGTGATAGCCAAGATGGTGAAAACCAGAAACAAAAGCCAAATAAAAGAACAACAGACCTCTACGGAAGATGAGATAAATGAGGTGCAGTTAAGCAAGTTAACAGAACTAGAATTTAGAGCCACGATGTTGAGGAAGCTCAACAGCATGTGTAAGGATATGAGCACCATGAGTAAAGACATAGAAATCATTGAAAATCAACGAGTTGGAAACCAACAGGAAGAAATGGAAGATAACATATCAGAAATTAAAAACACATTGGAAGGTCTAAAAAGCAGAGTAGGAGAAGCTGAGGACCGGATCAGTGAATTAGAAGACAGGCTAGAAAACATCAACCAATCAGAAAACCAAAAAAAAAAAAAAAAAAAACGATTAAAAAGCTGAAGACAGCTTAAGAGAACTGTGGGACAACTGGAAACGGAATAATATTAACATCATAGGAATCCCTGAGGAAGAAGAAAATAAGCAAGGGTTAGAGAATATATTCAAAGAAATAGTGAAAGAAAACTTCCCTAATTTGGTGAAGGAAGAAGGCATTCAAGTTCAGGAAGCACAGAGAGCCCCAAGTAAGAAGAACCCAAACAGGCCCACACCAAGACACATAGTAATCAAACTGCCACAAATTAAAGACAAAGAGAGAATCCTAAAAGCAGTAAGAGATAAGCAACAGGTTACCTACAAAGGGAACCCCATAAGGCTCTCAGCTGACTTCTCACAAGAAACACTACAGGCCAGAAGGGAATGGCATGAAGTAATCAAAGTCATGAAAAACAAGGATCTGAATCCAAGACTACTCTACCCAGCAAGGCTATCATTCAAAATAGAAGGTCAAATAAAGAGCTTCCCAGACAAAAAAAGGCTAAGGGAATACATTAGCACCAAACCAGCACTACAAGAAATGTTAAAAGGACTGCTGTAATTAGCAGTAGAAATGGGAAGAAAAATAGAACCACACTAAACAAAAATGGCAATAAATAAGTACATATCAATAATCACCTTAAATGTAAATGGACTGAATGCTCCCATAAAAAGACACGGAGTAGCTGATTGCATAAGAAAGCGAGACTCATCTATATGTTGTTTACAAGAGACCCACCTCACAACAAAAGACTCACATAGATTGAAAGTGAAGGGATGGAAAAAAAATCTTCCACGCAAACGGAAAAGAAAAAAAATCTGGGGTAGCAATACTCATATCTGATAAAATAGATTTCAGAATGAAGGCCATAATTAGAGACAAAGAAGGCCACTACGTAATATTTAAAGGATCTATCCAACAGGAAGATATAACCTTGATAAACATATATGCACCCAATATAGGAGCACCAAAATATATTTAAAAACTTCTGGAGGATTTCAAAGAAGAAATCGATAGCAATACAATCATAGCA
This sequence comes from Molossus molossus, assembly GCF_014108415.1. NCBI lineage: Eukaryota > Metazoa > Chordata > Mammalia > Chiroptera > Molossidae > Molossus > Molossus molossus. Next base: position 53,784,938 of record NW_023425377.1, on the reverse strand, counting down.
GGGGACTTCAACACCCCGCTGACATCACTGGATAGATCCTCCAGACAAAAAATAAGCAAGTAAACAGACTCTAAAGGAAGCACTAGACCAAATGGATTTAATAGATATCTACAGAGAACTTCACCCCAAAATTACAGAATTCACATTCTTCTCAAGTGCACATGGACATTCTCAAAGATAGACCACATGTTAGGGCACAAACTAAATCTCTACAAGTTCAAGAAGTCTGAAATCCTTTCAAGCATCTTCTCAGATCACAATGGCATGAAACTAGAAATCAATTGCAAGAAGAATATACAAAGACATTTGAACACATGGAAGCTAAATAGCATGTTATTAAACAATGAATGGGTCACTGAGGAGATCAAGGAAGAAATCAAAAACTTCCTGGAAACCAATGAAAATGAACACACAACAACAAAAAATCTATGGGATGCAGTGAAAGCAGTTCTGAGAGGAAAGTTCATAGCACTACAGGCCTACCTCAAAAAAGAAGAAAAATCTCTAATAGACTATCTAACCTCACAACTTAAAGAACTAGAGAGCAAACAAAAAGAAAACCCCAGAGCACGGAGAAGGAAGGAAATAGTAAAGATCACAGCAGAAATAAATGACATAGAGACCAAAAAAACAATTCAAAGGATCAATGAAACAAAGAGCTGTTTTTCAAAAAGATAAACAAGATTGATGGACGCTTAGCTAGATTCACCAAGAAACAAAGAGAGAGAACCCAAATACACAAAATCAGAAATGAAAGAGGAGAGATAACAACTGACACCACAGAAATACAAAAGATCGTTAACAACTACTATGAACAATTATATGGCAATAAATTTGACAATCTAAGCCAAATGGACAAATTTCTAGAAACACATAGTCTCCTGAAACTAGATCAGGAAGAGATAGAAATCTTGAACAGACCAATAACAACAGAAGAAATTCAAGATGTAATCAAGACTCTTCCAGCAAACAAAAGCCAAGGCCAGGATGGCCTCCCGGGGGAGTTTTACCGAACATTCAAAGAAGAACTAATACCCATTCTCCTCAAACTATTTCAAAAAATTCAAGAAGAAGAAAGACTTCCAAGCTTATTTTATGAAGCCAGCATAATTCTAATACCAAAACCAGAAAGAGACACAACAAAGAAAGAAAACGACAGGCCAATATCCCTGATGAACATAGATGCCAAAATCCTGAACAAAATACTAGCAAATTGGATCCAGCAATACACCAAAAAAATTATTCACCATGACCAAGTGGGATTCATTCCAGGGATGCTAGGCTGGTACAATATTCACAAATCAATAAATGTGATACACCACATAAATAAAATGAAGAATAAAAACCACATGATAATATCAATAGATGCTGAAAAAGTCTTCAACAAAATCCAGCATCCATTTCTGATAAAAACGCTCAGCAGTGTGGGAATAGAGGGATCATATCTAGACATAATAGAGGCCATATATGAAAGACCTACAGCTGACATCATACTCAATGGGCAAAAATTAAAGCATTTCCCTTAAGAACAGGAACAAGGCAAGGATGCCCACTTTCACCACTCCTATTTAACATAGTACTGGAAGTCTTAGCCACAGCAATCAGACGGGAAGAAAAAATAAAAGGGATCCAAATTGGAAAGGAGGAAGTGAAATTATCATTATTTGCAGATGGCATGATACTATACATAGAAAACCCCAAAGACTCCATCAAAAGTTTACTAGACTTTATAAATGAATTTGGCAAAGTAGCAGGATACAAAATTAACATCAAGAAGTCGATGGCCTAGAAAAAATGGCGGCGGAGTGAACGGAGCTACACAGACCATCTCCCAGAACCAAACTGGAATTACAACTATAACACAGACAAATCGACGGGAAAAAAACAACAGAAAAGCAGCTTGCGAGGACCACACAACGAGGGACACTGACTCCACACCGGTAGGCTTGCGAAGGCGCGATGGTCGGCAGCTCGCAGCGGCCTTAGCTGAGAGCGGCGCCCCGGGTCACACACCCAGGCAGCTCCAGAGCGCAGAGCTGGGACAGAGGCTGAAACAGCCACAGCCACAGCCACTCACCTTGGGCTCCGGCAGAGGGAGGGCGGACTGGACTGGAGCTGTGTCGGGACACTCGGGGTTTGGAGGGCGCTCAGAGATTTGGCTGAGTGCAGCCACACAGGACTGTGGCCACATTGCTCCTTCCCAGAGCTCTGAGGAGAGGCAGCAGCCCCTCCCTGGAAGATCCAACCCCACCCTGTGGGCCATTGAAGTGCTAATTGAGGCTCACTAAAAACCAGCATCTGCCCCACCCTCGTGAAAGCCCCTTGGCTGAGCACCAGAGGGAGTTTTTCAATCAACTGACAACCCAAAACTCATCAATTAACCTAGACTGCTAACCTCCAGGCAAAAAGCTAGAGGATAACAGTACCTTTCCTGGGCTGGCAACTTTAACCAGGAAAGTAAGACTTGACAGTGGTGTTCAACGTGGGTCCTCCCTCGCTCATCTAAACACAGGAGAGAGAGCCACAAACAGCAGAACACCAACACCCACAGGGAGAACTTGACAGGCTTCAAAGCCCACAGTGATAGCCAAAATGGTGAAACACAGAAACAGAAGCCAAATGAAAGAGCAAGACACCTCCACCGAAGATGAGATCAATGTGGAACAGTTAGGCATGTGAACAGAGCTAGAATTCAGAGCCATGATCTTGAGGAAACTGAACAGCATGAGAAATGACATAGAGACACTGAAAATAAGCCAAATGGAAATTAAAAATCAAAAAGAAGAGATAAAAAATGACATATCCAAAATGAAAAACACATTGGAAGGTTTAAAAAGCAGAGTAGGGGAAGCTGAGGACCGGATCAGTGAATTAGAAGACAGGATAGAAAAAATCAACCAATCAGAAAAACAAAAGGAAAAAACTATTTAAAAACAGGAGGACAGCTTAAGAGAACTATGGGACAACTGGAAACGTAATAATATTCGCATCATAGGAGTCCCCGAAGAAGAAAATGAGCAAGGGATAGAGAATATATTTTAAAAAATAGTGAGAGAAAACTTCCCTAATTTGGTGAAGGAAGAAGGCATTAAAGTTCAAGAAGCACAGAGAGTCCCAAGTAAGAAGAACCCAAACAGGCCCACACCAAGACACATAGTAATTAAAATGCCACAAATTAAAGACAAAGAGAGAATCCTAAAAGCAGCAAGAGAGAAGCAACAGGTTACCTACAAAGGGAACCCCATAAGGCTCTCAGCTGACTTCTCACAAGAAGCACTACAGGCCAGAAGAGAATGGCATGAAGTAATCAAAGTCATGAAAAACAAGAATCTGAATGCAAGACTACTCTACCCAGCAAGGCTATCATTTAAAATAGAAGATCAAAAAAAGAGCTTCCCAGACAAAAAAAAAGCTAAGGGAATACATTAGCACCAAACCAGCACTGCAAGAAATGTTAAAAGGACTGCTGTAATTAGCAGTAGAAATGGGAAGAAAAATAGAACCACACTAAACAAAAAAGGCAATAAATAAGTACATATCAATAATCACCTTAAACGTAAATGGATTGAATGCTCCCATAAAGAGACACAGAGTAGCTGATTGGATAAGAAAGCATGACTCATCTATATGTTGTTTACAAGAGACCCGCCTCTCAACAAAAGACTCACATAGGTTGAAAGTGAAGGGATGGAAAAAAATTTTCCAAGCAAATGGAAAGCAAAAAAAAGCTGGGGTAGCAATTCTCATATCTGCTCAAATAGATTTCAAAATGAAGACCATAACTAGAGACAAAGACGGCCACTAAATAATATTGAAAGGATCTATCCAACAGGAAGATATAACCTTGATAAACATATATGCACCCAATATAGCAGCACCAAAATATATTTAAAATCTTCTGGAGGACTTCCAAGGAGAAATCGACAACAATACAATCATAGCAGGGAACTTCAACACCCCGTTGACAGCACTGGATAGATCCTCTAGGCAAAAAATTAGCAAGGAAACAGAGACTCTAAATGAAGCACTAGACCAAATGGATTTAATAGCTATCTACAGAGAATTACACCCCAAAACTACAGAATACACATTCTTCTCAAGTGCACATGGCACATTCTAAAAAATAGACCACATGGTAGGACACAAACTAAATCTCTACAAGTTCAAGAAGATTGAAATCATATAAAGAATCTTCTCAGATCACAATGGCATGAAACTAGAAATCAATTGCAACAAGAACATGCAAAGACATTTCAACACATGGAGGCTAAATAGCATGTTATTAAACAATGAATGGGTCACCGAGGAGATCAAGGAAGAAATTAAAATCTTGCTGGAAACCAATGAAAATGAACACACAACAACACAAAATCTATGGGATGCAGCGAAAGCAGTTCTGAGCGGGAAGTTCATAGCACTACAGGCCTACCTCAAAAAACAAGAAAAATTTCTAATTGACTGTCTAACCTCACAATTTAAAGAACTGGAAAGCAAACAAAAAGAAAACCCCAGAGCAAGTAGAAGGAAGGAAATAGTAAAGATCAGAGCAGAAATAAATGACATAGAGACCAAAAAAACAATTCAAAGGATCAATGAAACAAAGAGCTGGTTTTTCGAAAAGATAAACAAGATTGATGGACCCTTATCTAGACTCACCAAGAAACAAAGAGAGAGAACCCAAATACACAAAATCAGAAATGAAAGAGGAGAAGTAACAACCAACACCACGGAAATACAAAAGATTGTTAACAACTACTATGAACAACTATATGGCAACAAATTCGACAATCTAAGCGAAATGGACAAATTTCTAGAAACACACAGTCTCCCAAAACTATTCCCGGAAGAGAGAGAAAACTTGAACAGACCAATAACAACTAAGGAAATTGAAGAGGTAATCAAGACTCTCCCAGCAAACAGAAGCCCAGGCCCAGATGGTTTCACGGGGGAGTTGTACCGAACATTCAAAAAAGAACTAACACCCATTCTCCTCAAACTATTTCAAAAAATTGAAGAAGAAGAAAGACTTCCAAACACGTTTTATGAGGCCAGCATAATTCTAATTCCAAAACCAGAAAAAGACACTACGAAGAAAGAAAACTACAGGCCAATATCCCTGATGAACATAGACGCCAAAATCCTGAACAAAATATTAGCAAATTGGATCCAGAAATACATCAAAAAAATTATTCACCATGACCAAGTGGGATTCATTCCAGGGATGCAAGGCTGGTACAATATTCGCAAATCAATAAACGTGATACACCACATAAACAAAATGAAGAATAAAAACCACATGATCATATCAATTGATGCTGAAAAAGCATTCGACAAAATCCAGCATCCATTTCTGATAAAAACGCTCAGCAATGTGGGAATAGAGGGATCATATCTCCACATAATAAAGGCCATATATGAAAGACCTACAGCCAACATCATACTCAATGGACAGAAACTAAAAACATTTCCATTAAGAACAGGAACAAGACAGGGATGTCCACTTTCGCCACTCTTATTTAACATTGTACTGGAAGTCTTAGCCACAGCAATCAGACAGGAAGAAAAAATAAAAGGGATCCAAATTGGAAAGGAGGAGTGAAACTGTCATTATTTGCAGATGACATGATATTGTACATAGAAAACCCTAAAGACTCCTTCAAAAATCTATTAGACTTAATAAATGATTTTGGCAAAGTAGCAGGATACAAAATTAACGTCAAGAAATCGACGGCATTCTTGTACATCAATGATGAACTCACAGAAAGAGAAACTGAAAAAACAATCCCATTTACCATCGCGCCAAAAAAATTACGATACCTAGGAATAAACTTAACCAAAGAAGTAAAGGACCTATTTGCAGAAAACTACAGGTCATTGAAAAAAGAAATAAAGAACGATATAAAAAAGTGGAAGCACATACCCTGTTCATGGATTGGAAGAATTAACATCATTAAAATGTCCATACTACCCAAAGCAATCTATAGATTCAATGCAATCCCCATCAAAATACCAACGACATATTTCATAGAACTAGAACAAATACTTCAAAAGTTTATATGGAACCAAAAAAGACCCCGAATAGCCACAGCAATCTTGAAAAAGAAGAACAAAGTAGGTGGGATCACAATACCAGATATCAGGTTATACTACAAAGCGACTCTAACCAAAACAGCCTGGTACTGGCACAAGAACAGGCCTATAGACCAGTGGAACAGAACTGAAAACCCAGAAATGGACCCAAGGCAATACGCTCAATTAATATTTGACAAAGGTGGCAAGAGCATACAGTGGAGTAAAGACAGCCTCTTTAATAAATGGTGTTGGGAAAATTGGACAGCTACATGCAAAAAAATGAAACTAGACCATCAACTTACACCATACACAAAAATAAACTCAAAATGGATAAAAGACTTAAATGTGACCCGTGAATCCATAAAAATTCTAGAAGAAAATGTAGGCAACAAAATTTCGGACATCATACGGAGCAGAATTTTCACTGATACATCACCTAAGGCAACAGAAATAAAGGAGAAAATGAACACATGGGACTACATCAAACTAAACAGCTTCTGCACAGCAAAAGAAACAATCATCAAAATGGAAAGGCAACCCACTGTATTGGAGAACATCATTGCCAATGATGTATCAGATAAGGGGTTAATTTCCAATATATATAGAGTGCTCATACAACTCCACAAAAGGAAGACAAAGAACCCAATTAAAAAATGGGCAGAGGAGCTGAATAGACACCTCTCCAAACAGGACATACAAATGGCCAAGAGACATATGAAGAAATGCTCAACATCACTAATCATCAGAGAGATGCAAATTAAAACAACAACGAGGTATCACCTCGCACCTGTCAGAATGGCCGCCATCAACAAATCATCAAACAACAAGTGTTGGCGAGGGTGTGGTGAAAAGGGGACTCTAATACACTGCTGGTGGGAATGCAGACTGGTGCAGCCGCTATGGAAAACAATATGGTGCTACCTCAAAAAATTAAAAATTGAACTTCCATTTGACCCAGTGATCCCACTGCTGGGAGTATACCCTAAGAAGCCTGAAACACCAATCAGGAAGAATATATGTACCCCCCTGTTCATAGCAGCACTATTTACAATCGCTAAGATCTGGAAACAGCCCAAGTGTCCACCGGTAGACGAATGGATAAAAAAGCTGTTGTCCATATACACAATGGAGTACTATGCAGCGGTAAGAAAGAAAGATCTCTTATCCTTTGAGACGACATGGAGGGACCTGGAAAGTATCCTAAGTGAAAGAAGCCAAGCAGAAAAAGACAAATACCACATGATCTCACTTATATACGGAATATAATGAACATAACAGTCTGAGGAATACAGTAGACCCAGACACATGGAAGTAGGGCACAGACTGACAGCCCTCAGAAGAGGGGATGGGGGGTAGGGGGGGTGGGAAGAGATAAACCACAGAACTTATATGCATGTATGCATGACCAATGGACATGGACAACTAAGCCGGCGAGAGGGTGGAGGGGGGGGGGTGCCAATGGGGTAAAAAGGTAAAATATCTGTAACAAAAAAATTAATTAATTAATTAATTAATTAATTTAAAAAAAAAGAAGTCGATGGCATTCTTATACACCAATGATGAACTCACAGAAAGAGACACTAAGAAAACAATCCCATTTACCATTGCGGCAAAAAAAATTATGATACTTAGGAATAAACTTAACTAAAGAAATAAAGAACCTATTCGCGGAAAACTATATGTCATTGAAAAAAGAAATAGAGGAAGATATAAATAAGTTGAAGCACATACCCTGTTCATGGATTGGGAGAATTAACATCATTAAAATGTCCATATTACCCAAAGCAATGTATAGATTCAATGAAGTCCCCATCAAAATACCAACGGCATACTTCACAGAATTAGAACAATTACTTCAGAAGTTCATATGGAACCAAAAAAGGCCTCGAATAGCCACAGTAATCTTGAAAAGGAAGAACAAAGTTGGAGGGATCACAATACCGGATTTCAGGTTACACCACAAAGCCACTGTAATCAAAACAGCCTGGTACTGGCACAAGAACAGGTATATAGACCAGTGGAACAGAACAGAGAACCCAGAAATGGACCCAAGGCAATGTGCTCAATTAATATTTGACAAAGGTGGCAAGAGCATTCAGTTGAGTAAGGACAGCCTCTTTTATAAATGGTGCTGGGAAAATTGGACAGCCACTTGCAGAAAAATGAAACTAGACCATCAACTTACACCCTAAACGAGAATAAACTCAAAATGGACAAAAGATTTAAATGTAACTCATGAATCAATAAAAATCCTAGAAGAGACTGTAGGCAACAAAATTTCAGACATCGTACGCAGCATAATTTTTACTGACACATCACCTAAGGCAACAGAAACAAAGGAGAAAATGAACACATGGGACTACATCAAACTCAAGAGCTTCTGCACAGTGAAAGATACAATCATCAAAACGGAAAGGCTACCCACTGTATAGGAGAGCATAATTGCCAATGATATATCAGATAAGGGGTTAATTTCCAATACATATAGAGTGCTCATACAACTCCACAAAAGGAAGACAAAAAATCCAATTAAAAAATGGGCAGAGGAACTAAATAGACACCTCTCCAAACAGGACATACAAATGGCTAAGAGACATATGAGGAAATGGTCACTATAACTAATCATCAGAGAGATGCAAATTAAAACAACAATGAGGTATCACCTCACACCTGTCAGAATGGCCGCCATCAACAAATCATCAAACAAGAAGTGTTGGGGAGGGTGTGGAGAATAGGGGACTCTAGTGCACTGCTGGTGGGAATGCAGACTGGTGCAGCCACTATGGAAAACCATATGGTGTTACCTCAAAAAATTAAAAATTGAACTTCCATTTGACCCAGTGATCCCACTTCTAGGAATATACCCTACGAAGCCTAAAACACCAATTAGAAAGAATATATGTACCCCCATGTTTGTAGCAACACTATTTACAATAGATAAGATCTGGAAATAGCCCAGTGTTCATCAGTAGACGAATGGATCAAAAAGCAGTGGTACATATACACAATGGAGTACTATGCAGCTGTAAGAAAGATCTCTTATCCTTTGAGACTACGTGGAGGGACCTTGAAAGTATCATCCTAAATGAAACAAGCCAAACAGAGAAAGACAAGTTTCATATTATCTCACTTATTTGTGGAATATAATAAACATAACAGTCTGAGGAATGGGGTAGTCCCAGAGATGTAGAAGTGGGGTACAGACTGACAATCCCCTAAAGAGGGGATGGTGCGGGAGAGATAAACCACAGAACTTATATGCATGTATGCATGAACAGTGGACATGGACAACAAACTGGGCACAAGGCAGGGAGGGAGAGGGAAGGGGGAATCAGTGGGGGGGAGAGGAGAAACATCTGTAACAAAAATTAATTAATTAATAAAAAAATAAAATGGAAATAGAATTTATAAAAGAAAAATTTGAAAGTGCCACAAATAGTAAGAAAATTCAGTATAGTCACAAGATGAACATGACAAAATCACTCTGTATTCCAGTTAGAAGATATACATCTGAAGAGAAGACACCAATTATAATAGCAACAAAAATGATAAGGTTTCTGTGGCCTTAACAGGAGATGTGAAAATAGATATAGGAAATCTTTTAATATTCATGGAAAAAGATTTGAATGAATGATAAGAACGTTTATATTCTCAAACAGATCAAGTCAAAATTGTTGGTGTTTTTTTCTGGTGCTAGATAAATTGATTTCAAAGTTTATATCAAAACACAAGCAAAAAACCCAGGAATAAAACTAAATATGTGGTGGAAACTAATCCAGCAGATATTCAAAACTCCCATACAGGTTCCATAATTCCAATAGGACACAAAGACTTGACAATTTGTGTCTGTGCAGACACAACCTTAGGTAAAATCATCAGAACTGGGCCCAAGTACATAAGGAAAATTTATGTATGATAAATGTGCCCATTTAAATCAGAAGTGCAGTTTGGCATGACCAAATAGAGTTGGTCGCAGAAATAGTATTCATTCTGACCAAGCAACTTTATCGCAGGAATTTAAAAATGAGTGTACACTAGAATTCCTTCAGTAGTTCAAAACATAACTGAGTCATCTATGCATAAAGCATGGAGATTTGTTAAGTCCTGCTGTGTGTCAGGTCCTGTCAGAGCCCTGGAGTGAAAAAGAGGCACCAAAGTGGTTGTCCCCAAGGCCTGTATTCTGGCATGTGGCTGAGGAGGACGTGCACACAGGGCCAGAGCAATGATTCCCATAGCTATGGTCTGTAATGTTGGCAACACTTGAGTGTTTTAACAGCAATTAGATGAGACCAACTTTAATTGCATTTGGTGTCTTTCCTCACATGTCCTCAGTCATCCTTCATTCCCATCCAGGTTTACTGGGGACCCAGCTAAGGTGAAGTCAGTGTAGGGGTGCATCTTCCTGCATCATACTCATTTACATGGTATACATCCCTCCACAAAGAGATAAGTAATTCCCAGGCATCTGGGTACGGCAGCACTGTAGGAGCACTCAGGCCCTGCACTGTGTAGCACCGGGTGTGAACCAGAAGTTACTCCACAAGTAAGGGTTTAGTTCTTAACTTGTGGGTCATAAAGATGGAAGCCCTCTGCTGCCAGGAATACACCAGATAATGCAGCATGTGCATGGTATACAAGGCACACATGTGTTCGTGTGTGGATGGAATCACATTACAGAACTTCTTTGAACCCTTGTTAATCAGCAGAAAACTGTTAGAGCACTGACCATGAGAAACTGGTGGCCGTTTCATGCATTCTCGCTGCCCTTCCTGTTTCAGCTCTTGCTCTGCATTTGCCTCAGCCAAGTCAGCTGGTTCCTGCTGACACAAGACACAGAATTTCTGCACAGGCAGCTGACTGCCTGGGAAAGAGTGTCAGTGACACAACCCTCGACACACTCGGCAGTGAGACAGAGTATCATTTCATAGAACGAAGCAGCAACTTCAAACACATGTGAATTGTTCTAGTGGATACCTTAATGTCAGGTTAGTTTGTACATTTTTTCAGTATTATTGATCATACTAAAATTCAAATAACAGGCAGATAGTAACCAAGTCAAACAACCAAGAAAAAGAAGCCATAATTGCAAACTGGGGAAAAAAAAAAAAAGACTTCAAAGAGAAAAAACCTCTCTTATTATATCACAATGGAAACTAAGCCTCTAATGGTTGAAATCATGAGGAAAATCAAGAGCCGTCATGAGAATTAACAGGGTGCAAATGATGACAGAAGAACTGAAGCAGGTATGAGGTCAGGATACTCCAAGCACTTGTCTAAGGGTCACCAGGGATGCATTCAGGCCACCCCAATGACCATGTCCACCTTGGTGACTTTATGCTCCTCCACTGTAACTGTTACTGTGAAAGAGTTTGTCAGGCATAAATCAAACAGAACATATATTGAAAACCTTCTCCAACCAACATTAAAAAAATTTTGAAGTGGTCAAACTTTATGATGCCTTGGTTATATTCGATTAAAGTTTTGCACTTACTGCTTTGTTTAAACTATTATTATTGTGGTAAACATACATAACAAAATTACCATTCCAATTTTTTTTTAATAGTTGACAGTATTACAGATGTCCTCCATTTCCCCACTTTGGACCCCCTCCACCCAACCTCTGCCCCACCCTAGACCTTCACCACCCTATTGTCTGTGTCCATATATGTACGTAAGTTCTTTGGTTAGAATACACTTAGTTCTGTGGCATTAAGTATGCTCACACTGTAATGCAGCCATCACTGCTATTCCAGAACCTTTTCTTCTTCCCAAACTGAAACTCTGTCCCCACTCAATATTCACTCTTATTCCTTTCTTTCTCAGCCCCTGGCCCCTATATTTCACCTCTGTCTCTATGAATCTGATTCCTCTAGAAACTTCATAGAGGTGAGATGATGCAGTATTCATCCTTTGGTGACTGGTTTATTTCACTCGGCATGATGTTTTCAAAGTTCATCCATGTTGTAACATGTATCAGAATGTACTTCCTTTTTCAGAGTGAGTGATATTTCATCATATGCATATGCTCATTTTATTTATTCATTTACCCATTAATAGACATGCAGGGTTATTTCTACTTTTTGTTGATTGTGGATATGCTGCTATGCAAGTTTGTGTTTTATATCATATTTCCTTTTAATTATTTTATATCTATACCCAGAAGTAGAATTTCTGTATTTAATTTTTTCAGGTACCATTATACTGTTTTGGTGCAGCTGAATCAATTTACATTCTCAACAGCAATGCACATGGAGTCCAATTTCTCTACATCATTACCAACATTTGTTGTTTTCTATTTTTTTAAATAGCCATTCTAACATGGTGTTTTGATTTGAACTTTCCTAATGATTAGTGATGTTGAGCATCTTTGCATGTGTTTAGTGAACACTTTTTTTTCTTTATTGATTTTTAGAAAGAGAGGAAGTGAGAGGGAGAGAGAGATAGAAACATCAGATTAATGAGAACATCGATTGGCCAGCTACTGCATTCTCCCCTCCCCGCCCCCCCCACTGGGGATGGGACCCACAACCTGGGCATGTGTCCTGACTGGGAAACAAACTGGCGACCTCTTGGTGTATGGGTCAATACTCAACCACTGAGCCACACTGGCCAGATGCTTTCTTTAGATAAATGTCTATTCAAGTCCCTTGCCCATTTTTTATTTGGTTATTTGATTTTTTTTCTTTCAGAGTATTGGGAGCTCATTATATATTCTGGATATTAATCCATTATCAGATACATTATTTGCAAATACTTTCTCCGATTCTGTGTGGTTTGCCTTTTTACTCATTTTTTTAAAAATTTTGGTAAATACACATAATATAAAACTTACATTTTAAATCATTTTAGTGCATATTTCAGTAATTAAGTATATTCATATTATTGTGCAATCATCACCATCTATTTCTAGAACTCTTTCATCTCGAAAATCTGAAAATCTATACCAATTAAACAATAACCCCCAGTCCTCTTTTTCCCTACTCTAGCAATCTCCATTCTACTTTCTGTCTCTATAATTTGACAGCTCTAGGCTCATTTGGGTGAAATCATTCAGTATTTGTCCTTTTGTGTCTGGCTTATTTCCTTGATCATATGTCCTCAAGTTTTATCCGTATTGTAGTATGTGTCAGAATTTCCTCTTTTTTTTTTTAATTCTTACCCTAAGATATGTTTTTTTAAATTATTGATTTAGAGAGAGGAAGAGAGAAAACATTGATGTGAGAGAGACATCGATCAGTTGCCTCCAGTACAAACCCCGACCAGGATCAAACCTGCAACCCAGGTATATGCCTGACTGGGAATTGAACCTGAAACCTTTGGGTGTATGGAAGGACACTCCAGTCAACTGAGCCACCTGGCCAGAGCAGAATTTCCTTTTTAAAGCTAATATTCCACTGTATGGACAGACCACATTTTGTATAATCATCGATCTATTGATGAACATTTGGGTTGCTTCCACAGACCCTCGGTGGTTGTGAGTGTTACTGGTATGAATGTGGGTATGCCAATATTTTTGAGACCTTACTTTAAAGTCTTTTGGGATTTCGGCTCTGCTAAGTGGAGGAAGCAGAGGAGGTGGGCTTACTGCTTGCATCCGCTGAAATGGGCTCGACCCGGGGTCAGAACAGCAGCAGTCAGTACTTCAGCTGTCTGCAGGCGGGAGGTGGGGGGGGGGCGAGGACTGTCGCTACCTCTCAGTTCCCTTGCAGGCTCCAAATCCTAACTGCGGCAAGGGACAACCCCCCCACACACACACACACACAAGGATAGAAGATGAGCTTCCTCTTCAGCAGCTGCTCTTCTAAAACATTCAAACCAAAGAATATCCCTGAAGGGTCTCATCAGTATGAACTCTTAAAACATGCAGAAGCAACTTTAGGAAGTGGCAATCTGAGACAAGCTGTTATGTTGCCAGAGGGAGAGGATCTGAATGAATGGATTACTGTTAACACTGTGGATTTCTTCAACCAGATCAACATTTTATATGGAACTATTACAGAATTCTGCACTGAAGCAAGCTGTCCAGTCATGTTGCAGGTTCAAGATATGAATATCATTGGGTAGATGGTACTAAAAAGCCAATCAAATGTTCTGCACCAAAATACACTGACTATTTGATGACTTGGGTTCAGGATCAACTTGATGATGAAATTCTTTTTCCTTCTAAGATTGGTGTACCATTTCCCAAAAACTTTATGTCTGTGGCAAAGACTATTCTAAAGCATCTGTTCAGGGTTTATGCCCATATTTATCACCAGCACTTTGATTCTATGATGCAACTGCAAGAGGAGGCCCACCTCAACAGCTCCTTTAAGTACTTTATTTTCTTTGTTCAGGAGTTTAATCTGATAGGTGTGAGTTGGCACCTCTTCAGGAATTAATTGAGAAGCTTGGATCAAAAGACAGGTAAATGTTTCTTCTAGTTACCCTCTTGCTTCACCTACTGCTAACACTGCTATCTCATTGCTATCTGTTATAGACTAGTGATTCAAACTTTAAGAAAACAGGATAAAAAGGCACTTATTATCTGTGTCTACTGATAAAAGTTGTCCCACAGGTAGGGTGGCTTAATACCTTCAGAGTGAGAAATTCAGGACACAGCCAAATCTGAGGCACCATTGTCACCACTCTTGTCACACTTGGTTTTAATATGTGATTATTAATCTGTAGTTTATCAGTTTGTTTATTATTCTTTTATTAAAGAAAATGATTTAGTCTGTTTCAGGTTACAGCATAATGGATATTAAAAATTTCCACCAATAATTTATTAACAAGTTTCCACAACAAATTTGCTAATAACTCAGTCAAATAGGTTATATTCTGCTTATAGAAGAGGTATTTTTAAGTTTCCTTAAGATTTAGAGCAATTTGTATCACTTTGGATAACCATTAGTTTGAAGTTTTTACTAGTGTTTTTATAGATAGAACATATATGTATATTTTTTCAAAATCCATGATTGCCATTTAAATCACCATATGACATGTATGAGAGAAACCAAAGTTAATCTAAACTGACTTTATTTTAAATCTTTATTTGGGATTTTATTCACATATGAGCCTGTTTAAATGTAGGAGTGTGTGTATATCAGAAATAATTTTTTTTAAGGCACCTAAGATGGTCTTGTAGGTTTTTTATTTTGTTTGTTTATTTTTTTAATACTTCATTCAGATGTATTTGAATATGTAGCTTTTGGCTGACAAAAAGCAAACTTTCAAAAAATCAGAAATTTAGGTCTCAAACCACTATTTTCATTCACATTGTCTTTCAGAAGGCTTTGAAATTCTGGGTAGGAGAATGAAAGAAAATAATCAGATTACTTGATTGTGTTGTGTTTAGTTTCCTTTTTCAAAGAATTACTTCGGTATGCTTTTGGGTGTGTGTGTGTATGTGTGTGTGTGTGTGCGCGCGCGCGCGCCTTGAGACTTAGTGAAGAGTACTGTAGAAATGTACCAACTTTATCCCAATAAGAATAAAACTTAAGGAAAACCACAATTTTAAATAACTTTAAAAGGTGTACACATTTTATAACACAACTAAGAGTATGGAGTTTTTCCTATTCATGTGTGTGTGTTCGTGCGTGCATGCGTTTAAAGGAGTCAATATGGGAGGAATAAGTAAATATCTTCATTCTATTAATAGTCAAGGAATGCATTGAGCCCTCTCAAGAGTTTTATCCTGTGTTGTTTTTGTATCAAAACTTGAAATTACTCTATTTCTATTCATATAAAAAGAATCATCCACTTTAGTGAAGAAAAGATCTGATTTTCATTAGTTTTCTAGGATTTAGTAAACTCTGACTAAATGTATTGAGGCACAAGTATTCTAAAGACCTGCCAGACTGGCACCACTTGAAGTTCATCAGCATTCTGTTTCAGAGTGGTACTTTTGCAAAATACTCACCAGCTTCTTGATGGCTTTGGCAGAGGTTAATTTTGATAGGGTGTTTTTGTTATTTATTTTTATTATTCCTCTAAAGTATAAGGAAGAGAATTACTTAGAAACTCTGTTTTTATAATAACTCGATTTCAATAAATTATTAAGTATATACAGAATTTTAAAGGGAAAAAAAACATTTAATCTAATTAGGCTGAAAGCATACTTCATTGTTTCAGGAATTAAGAGTGAGATAATCACTTATGAAAAAAAGAGAAAAGCCCTCTGAGACATTCCACAATCTACATTTTAAGTTTATTCAAAGGGCCCTGGCCGGTTTGACTCAGCGGTTAGAGCGTTGGCCTGTGGTCCAGAGAGACCCGGGTTCAGGTCCCACTAAGGGCACATACCTCAGTTGCAGTTTGTCCCCGGCCCTGGTTGGGTTGTGCGGGTGGCAACCACTCGATGTGTCCCTTTCACATCAATGTTTCTCTTTCTCTCTCTCCCTCCCACTCTATCTGAACAAAAAATAGAAAAATGTCCTCAGGTGAGGATAAAAAAAAAAAGTTTATTCAAAGGTCCCTGTCAGGCAGTCTGTATGTTTATGTTGGTCATTTACGAAAGTCTGCAAGGAATAAAGTTAGATTTTCAACTAGGGTTGCACTTGCACCATCATTTCTAAGATTCTCAAAACAAAGGGTTCTCACTTTTCTCCATTTATTTGCAGTGATAGAAATCTTCTCTCTCTTCATGACTCAGCCCCAAAATGAATCAAAGACAGTTATGTTAGAATAGTAGTAAAGGCAGCTTATTAGTGACACAAGTAAAATTGTTGGTAATTTGAGACTCAGAATGTCCTTTTAAAAATAAAAAATAAAAACATTACCAAGTTCCCATACTAATCTGGCTTAACCAACAATGCATTTAAATATCAAGGAGTTGAGGGCAGGAGAATTGGAGAGATGGGGAGAGGATGGCCCCTTCCTGACTTGGCTAGAGGGCCAACTTTTTTATTTTTGTTTTTTTTTTTTTATCCTCACCCGAGGATATTTTTCCACTTTTTGTACAGATAGAGTGGGAGGGAGAGAGAGTAAGGGAGAGAGAGAGAGAAACATCGACGTGAAGGGACACATCGAGTGGCTGCCACCCACACGACCAACCAGGGCCGGGGACAAACTGCAACCGAAGTACGTGCCCTTAGCGGGAACCGAACCCGGGTCTCTCCGGACCGCAGGCCGACGCTCTAACCGCTGAGCCAAACCGGCCAGGGCTAGAGGGCCAACTTTTGATAGGAATTGGAAGAAATCAGTCTGTCTTTGACTCCTCTCACTTTTTATTTATCTCCCTGTGCCCAGGGTCTGCCTGTTTGACAACACTCCCTACCCCAACGTTTCCTAATCACAAGTCATCTCTCAATGTCTGATCTGCTCCTCATACCTGGTAACAGTTATGGGGTGAAGAGTGCTTTATACATTATGCAGTTAATCCTTTGGTGCTTTTATTTTCAGGCCTTTTTAAAAAATTGGACAATGATGTGCAGGTTTTTGTTTAAATATTGAAACTTCCTTGTACTACAATTTTTGTATTGACAGCCAAATGTATCCTTTATTCTTCTCCAGACTGAATAAAGTGATTTTAGAGGATTGCCAGCTACAAAGTATTTCCTTTCATATTAGACTTGTACAGCCCTAGCTCATGTAGCTGCCTGCTCAAGAAAAGTAAATCTGGAGTCATCATGACTCTGATATCAACCAAAGGAAAGTTTTCCTAGTCCTATGAGGCAAGAGGAGCAATCCTGGTGGTGATTTTAACTTTAGCAAACATTGCTGAGGTGTCCTGATTATACTGTTGGCCTTTTCTCTGAGCAGTGCAGTTAGTTACACTAGAAGTGGAGCTTCTAAACTTAACATTATCACCTCAGAAGTATAAACAAATCAGGCCCAAAGAATATAGGTCCTTGAAATTTGTTTTGAAGTAGCCCCAGTCATGGCACTGGTGTCACCCCTTCATGGTTAGGGGAGGCTGTCTCCTGTCTAGGACTCTAGCCTAAAAATTGCAGCTGGGGCACCAAACTGAGCACCTTCAACAGGGACATTATTTCCTCCTGATATCTGTTCAATACATGGATTTACTATTGTAGAATTCTGGCAAAGAGAGAAAATAGTAGTCCCTCAGTCTTCCTGTGTTTTTGCATTTGATTTTGATATTTCAGACTTTAAAGGCTCTTGGAGGGTGTTAAATGTGATAGTAATTTATTGAAGCAAATGCATTGAAATCCACTTGGGTTTTTCTCTCATTATCAGATTCTATTCCAAATAAATATTCTGTGAATCCAAATGGATTGCCAGTGTGCATAGATTTATTATAGAAAATTCTGTGTTTGGTATGCATCAAAAAATAGCTTGTATAAGTTAGTATTGGTTACCATCTAAAATATTTTTAAATGTTCTCTATGAAAATCTATATTGTATTTTTAAATCTTTAGGGGCTTTATCTATTTTTCTAAGTCAGTTAACTGTACTTTTTCAAAGTATTTTATATTTACTTTTGTAATTTCATCAGAATAAAATATATTGAGAGAGAAAAAAGTCTTTTGGGTATATTTTAGTAATTTAGGAACTGCTAGCTCACATGGTAATTCTATTCCTAATTATTTGAAGAATTACTATACTGTTTTCCACAGCAGCTGCATTGTTTTTACATGCTTGCCAAGACAGATTAAGGGTTCCAATTTCCCTACATCCTTACCCACATTTATTATTTTCTTTTTTTTCTAGATCATTAAAAGTTTCTATTTTTTTAATTTTTAATTTTTAAATTAATTACTTTATTTTTCTTACAGATGTTTCTCATTTTTCCCCCATTCATTCTCCCCTCCCCCACCCTCTCCACCCTGTCCCCACCTATGTTATTCATGTCCACTGTTCATACATACACGCATATAAGTTCTGTGGTTTATCTCTCCCCTCACACACACTCTTCAGGAAATTGTCAGTCTGTACCCCACTTCCACGTCTCTGGGACTACCCTGTTCCTCAGACTGTTATGTTCATTATTTTCCACAAATAAGTGAGATTATATGATACTTGTCTTTCTCTGTTTGGCTTGTTTCACTTAGGATAATACTTTCCAGATCCCTCCATGTCATCTCAAAGGATAAGAGATCTTTCTTTCTTACAGCTGCATAGTACTCCATTGTGTATATTTACCACAGGGTTTTTATCCATTTGTCTACTGATGGACATTTGAACTGTTTCCAGATTTTAGCTATTGTAAATAGAGCTGCTACAAACATGGGGGTACATATGTTCCTTCTCATTGGTGTTTCTGGCCTCTTAGGGTATATTACTAGAAGTGGGATCACTGGGTCAAATGGCAGTTCAATTTTCAATTTTTTGAGGTAACACCATATTGTTTTCCATAGTAGCTTCACCAGTCTGCATTCCCACCAGCAGTGTACCATAGTCCCCTTTTCGCCACACCCTCGCCAACACTTTTTGATGATTTGTTGATGGCGGCCATTCTGACAGGTGTGAGGTGATACCACATTGTTGTTTTAATTTGCATCTCTCTGATGATTAGTGATGTTGAGCATTTCTTCATATGTCTTTTGGCCATTTGTATGTCCTGTTTGGAGAGGTGTCTATTCAGCTCCTCTGCCCATTTTTTAATTGGGTTCTTTCTCTTCCTTTTGTTTAGTTGTATGAGCACTCTATATATATTGGAAATTAACCCCTTATCTGATACATCATTGGCAATGATTTTCTCCCATACAGAGGGTAGCCTTTCCATTTTGATGATTGTTTCTTTTGCTGTGCAGAAGCTTTTTAGTTTGATGTAGTCCCATGTGTTCATTTTATCCTTTGTTTCTATTGCCTTAGGTGATGTATCTGTGAAAATTCTGCTGCGTATGATGTCCGAAATTTTCTTCCAGGATTTTTATGGATTCATGAGTAACATTTCAGTCTTTTATCCATTTTGAGTTTATTCTTGTGTATGGTGTAAGTTGATGGTCTAGTTACATTTTTTTTTGCATGTAGCTGTCCAGTTTTCCAAACACCATTTATTAAAGAGGCTGTCTTTACTCCACTGTATGCTCTTGCCAACTTTGTCAAATATTAATTGAACATATTGTTTTCGGTACATTTCCAGGTTCTCTGTTCTGTTCCACTGGTCGAAATGTCTGTTCTTGTGCCAGTACCAGGCTGTTTTGATTATAGTGGCTTTGTAGTATAAGGTGAAATATGATAATGTGATCCCTCCAACTTTGTTCTTCTTTTTCAAGATTGCTGTGGCTATTCGAGGTCTTTTTGAGTTCCATATGAACTTTTGAAGTAATTGTTCTAATTCTGTGAAGTATGCCATTGGTATTTTGATGGGGGTTGCATTGAATCTATAGATTGCTTTGGGTAGTATGGACATTTTAATGATGTTGATTCTTCCAATCCATGAACAAGTTATGTGCTTCCACTTTTTTATATCTACCTCTATTTCTTTTTTCAATGACCTGTAGTTTTCTGCGAATAGGTCATTTATTTTTTTGGTTAAGTTTATTACTAGGTATCTTAATTTTTTTTACTATGATGATCAATGGGATTGTTTTTTTACTTTCTCTTTTTTTGAGTTCATCATTGGTGTATAAGAATGCCATCAATTTCTTGATGTTTATTTTGTATCCTGCTACTTTGCCAAATTAATTTATAAAGTCTAGTAAACTTTTGATGGAGTCTTTAGGGTTTTCTATGTATAGTATCATGTCATCTGTGAATTATGACAGTTTCACTTCCTCCTGTCCCATTTGGATCACTTTTCTTTTTTCTCCTGTCTGATTGCTGTGGCTAAGACTTCCAGTACTATGTTAAATAAGAGTGGCAAAAGTGGGCATCCTTGTCTTGTTCCTGTTCGTAAGAGAAATGCTTTTTATTTTTGCCCATTGAGTGTGACATTGGCTGTAAGTCTTTCATGTATGGCCTTTATTATGTTGAGATATGATCCCTCTATTCCCAGATTGCTGACCATTTTTATCAGAAGTGGGTGCCGGATTTTGTCCAATGCTTTCTCAACGTTTATTGATATGATCATATGATTTTTATCTCTCATTTTGTTTATGTGGTGTATCGCATTTATTTAATTTGCGAATATCGTACCAACCTTGCATCCCCAGGATGAATCCCACTTGGTCATGGTGAATAATTTTTTTGGTGTATTGCTGGATTCTATTTGCTAGTATTTTGTTCAGGAGTTTGGCATCTAGGTTCATCAGGGATATTGGCCTGTAGTTTTCTTTCTTTGTAGTGTCTTTTTCTGGTTTTGGAATTAGAATTATGCTGGTCTCATAAAACAAGTTTGGAAGTCTTTCTTCTTCTTGAATTTTTTGAAATAGTTTAAGGAGAATGGGTGTTAGTTCTTCTTAGAATGTTCAGTAAAATTGCCCCATGAAGCCTTCTGGACCTGGGTTTTTGTTTGCTGGGAGAGTCTTTATTACATCTTCAATTACTTCTGTTTTTTATTGGCCTGTTCAAATTTCTATCTCTTTCTGGTTTGGTTTTGGGAGACTATGTGTTTCTAGAAATTGGTCCATTTTGCTTAGATTGTCAAATTTGTTGCTGTATAATTGTTCATAATATCTGTTAACAATCCTTTGTATTTCTGTGGTGTCAGTTATTATTTCTTCTCTTTCATTTCTGATTTTGTGTATTTGGGTTCTCTCCCTTTGTTTCTTGGTGAGTCTAGCTAAGGGCCCATCAATCTTGTTTATCTTTTCAAAGCACTAGCTCTTTGTTTCATTGATCCTTTGAATTGTTTTTTTGGTCTCAATGTCATTTATTTCTCCTCTGATCTTTACTATTTCCTTCCTTCTACTTGCTGTGGGGGTTTTCTTTTTGTTTGCTTTCTAGTTCTTTAAGTTGGGAGGTTAGATATTCTGTTAGAAATATTTCTTGCTTCTTGAGGTAAACCTGTAGTGCTATGAACTTCCCTCTCAGAACAGCTTTCGCTGCATCCCATACATTTTGTGTTTTTCTGTGTTCATTTTCATTGGTTTCCAGGAAGTTTTAAATTTCTTCCTTGATCTCCATGGTAATCCATTTATTGATCAATAACATGCTATTTAGCCTCCATGTTTTGAAATGTCTTTGTATGTTCTTGTTGCTATTGATTTCTAGTTGCTTGCCATTATGATCTGAGAAGGTGCTTGATAGAATTTCAATCTTCTTTAACTTATAGAGACTTAGTTTGTGCCCTAACATGTGCTCTATCTTTAGAATGTGCCATGTGCACTTGAGAAGAATGTGAATTCTGCAGTATTGGGGTGTAATTCTCTGTAGATATCTATGAAATCCATTTGATCTAGCACTTCATTTAGAGTCTGTGTTTCCTTGTTAATTTTTTGTCTAGAAGATCTCTCCAATGATATCAGCGGGGTGTTGAAGTCTCTTGCTATGATTTTATTGCTGTCAATTTCTCCTTTAAAGTCCTCCAAAAGATTTTTAATAAATGTTGGTGCTCCTATATTGGGTGCATATATGTTTATCAAGGTTATTTCCTTCTGTTGGATAGATCCTATCAATATTATGTAGTGACTTTCTTTGTCTCTAGTTATGTTCTTCATTTTGAAATCTATTTTATCAGATATGAGTATTGCTACACCAGCTTTTATTCTTTCTGTTTGCTTGAAAGATTTTTTTCATCCCTTCACTTTCAACCTATGTGAGTTTTCTATTGTGAGGTGGGTCTCTTGTAAACAACATATATGTGTATCATGCTATCTTATCCAGTCAGCTACTCTGTGTCTTTATATCGGAGCATTCAAACCAATCACATTTAAGGTGAAAATTGATATGTACTTATTTATTGCCATTTTTGTTTAGTGTGGCTCTATTTTTAAATTTCTTCTAGTAATTATAGCAGTCTTTTTAGCATGTCTTGCAGTGCTGGTTTGGTGTTAATATATTCTCTTAGCCTTTTTTTGTCTGGGAAGCTCTTTATTTGACCTTCTAATTTGAATGATAGCATTGCTGGATAGAGTATTTTTGAGTTCAGATCCTTCTTTTTCATGACCTTGATTACTTCATGTCACTCCCTCTGGCTTGTAGTGTTTCTGTTGAGAAGTCCGTTGAGAGCCTAATGGGGCTTCCTTTGTAGGTAACCTGTTGCATATCTTTTGCTGCCTTTAGGATTCTCTCTTTATCTTGATTTTTTGGCATTTTAATTACTATGTGTCTTGGTGTAGGCCTGTTTGGGTTCTTCTTACTTGGGGCTCTCTGTGCTTCTTGAACTTGAATGCCTTCTTCCTTCACCAAGTTCAGAAAATTTTCTGTCATTATTTCTTCAAATATATTCTCTAATCCTTGCTCATTTTCTTCCTCTTCGGGAAATCCTATAATGCGAATGTTATTATGTTTCCAGTTGTCCCACAGTTCTCTTAAGCTGTCTTCCTGTTTTTTAATTGCTTTTTCCTTTTGGTTTTCTGATTGTTTTTTTCTATCCTGTCTTCCAATTCACTGATCTGGTTCTCAGCTTCCTCTACTCTGCTGTTTAGTCCTTCCAATGTGTTCTTAATTTTTGCTATGTCATTCTTCATTTCTACTTGGGTGGTTTTCAATGTTTCTCTATTTTTACTCATGGTGCTGATGTCCTTACTCATGCTGTTGAGCCTCCTCAAAATCTTGGTTCTGAACTCTACCTTAATAATTTGCTTAGCTGCATTTCATTGATCTCATCTTCAGTAGAGTTCTCTTGTTCCTTCATTTGGGATTTGTTTCTTTGTTTCACCATTTTGGCTATCTCTGTGGGTTTTGGAGCCTGCCAAATTTTCCCTGTGGGTGTTGGTGTTCTGCTGTTTGTGTCTCCCTCTACAGGGTTTGGATGAGCCTGTGTGGGCCCATGTTAAACACCACTGTGAAATCTTACTTTCCTGGATAGATTTGCAAGCCCAGGAAATGTTCAGTTATCCTCTAACATTTTCCTGGTGGCTAGTAGTCTCAGTTACTCAGTGCCTTAAAATGTAGCCCTGGTGTTTGGCCAAAGAGGATTTCTAGAGTGTGGGATAGATGCTGGTTGTTAATAAGCCTCAATTTTTATTTTTTTGCCACACCTGGGAAAGGCTGAATCTCTGAGCGGGAGGGTGCTGCTTTTCCCCACATCTTGGGGAAGGAGCACACTGGCCACCATCCTTTGTGACTGCAACTCAGGAGGAACTCTGAGTGCCCTCCCAATCCCAGGTGCCCCCTCAGACTTCCAGCCCAGTCTGCCCTCCCTCTGCCGTAGCCCCCAGGTGAGTGGCTGTGGCTATTTTAGTGCTCTGTCCTGGCTCTCTGGGCTATGGAGCAGGCTTTGTCTATTCCCCAATGGTGCTGCTCACAAGTAAGACTACTGCTGTCGGTAGGCTCCCAGCCTGCCACCCTCTCGTGTCTCCACAGTTCCTACCAGTGTCCCTGGTTATATGGTCCTGTCCTGCTGCTTTTCTCTTGCTTATTTCTGAGGATTTGTCTCTATTTTAGTTGTAATTCCCGCATGGTCCTGAAAGATGGTCTGCATGACTTCTATTTACTCTGCATTCTTTTCACATCCTCTAAGCCTATTTTGTGCTCTGCTGGGTCACACAGGCCTTTCTGGTGCTCCAGCACCCTGCAGGTCCCGTGGGTAACTGGACAACACAGTTCCTCTGGGGACCCAGCTCTGTGCCTATGTTAGGGCTGCTGTATCATACAGGCCTCTCTGGTGTTCAACACCCCACAGGACCCAAGAGTAACTGGATAGCACAGATCCTGCTGGGTTGCGCAGGCCTCTCTGGTGCTTCAGCACCCGACAGGCCCCGTTGGTAACTAGATCGTGCAGTCCCTGCTGGGTGGCACAGGCCTCTCTGGTGCTTCACACCCCTCAGGTCTTGCAGGAAATTGGATGGCATGGACCCTACTGGGTCGCTAAGTCCTCTCTGGTGCTTCAGCACCCCACAGGTCCCATGGGAAACTGGATTTTACAGACCCTGATGGGTGGCACAGGCCTCTCTGGTGCCCCTGCACCCTGCAGTTCCTGCTGTTGGGCAGCTGGATTGCACCAGTCTCTCTCTTGCTCGGGCTTACCACTGCTCTTGTGAGCTACCGGACTGCACAGGCATCTGTGGAGCCCCAGGTCGCACTGCTGGAGACTGGGGAGTGCTGCTGCCCCGTGGGGCTCAATTCCTGCTCAGCTTTTGCTATAGATTTTGGGGATGGGTCTCATCTGCTAGTCTGTGCTTCTGTTGCTTGGGATGGATGTCTGTTTCCCAGCCTCTTTTGCTGGGGGTATATCTGGACTCTGATCAGGCTGCTACTATGGGGGATGGTGCTGGGATCCAGGCTGTCCGCAGTCTTCCGCCACTAGCACCTTGGGAGCTCCACTACTGTGCACCTGTCTGTGTTGACACAGAGTGTCCACTGGTCCAATGGTGCCAGGTATGCTGATGGGCTCAGCTTGCTGGGCCCTAGCTGCTCCCACTGCCTTCTCCCAGGGAAGATCCTGGATCTTCCAAAATGGTGGGACCTCCCCACGCACAGGGAGAAGCACACTGAAGGGTCACTTACACCAGTAGCCGGCTGCTCCCATCCAAAGCACAGGAACTTTCTGCTCCGCATCTCCGCACTGCTTGAGTTTGATCGTCCACCTTCATGTCCACTCACACTCTCTCACACACTAGCTTACTCTCTCACACACTCACCCTCCCTCTGATCCTGCCCGCCCCCATCTTCCATTTGTTTTTTTCTATTTTTTTATTTTTAATTACTTTTCAATTATAGTTCACATACAATATTATGTAAGTTTCAGGTATACATCATAGTGGTTAGACATTTATATAACTTATCAACTGATTCCACAGAAAAGTCAAGTAACCACCTGATACTATACATAATTATTGCTATATTATTCACTATATTCCCTACACTGTACTTGACATTTCCAAACTATTTTATAACTGACAATTTGTACTTCTTAATCTCTACACTATTTGCACCCAGCCCTGTAACCCTCTTCATATATGGCAACAATCAGTTTGTTCTCTGTATCTATGAGTATGTTTGTTTTATTCATTTTGATTTTTAGATTCCACAAATGAAGCAAATTATATAGTATATGTCTTTCTCTGTCTAACATATTTCATTTAGCATAATATCCTCTAGGTCCATTCATGTGGTCACAAATGGTAAGATTTCATTTTTTACAACCAAGACATATTTCATTGTATATATGTACCACTTATTTTTTTTATAATTTATTTATTTATTTTTGTTACAGATGGTTCTCCCCCTGCTCCACTGGTTTCCCCCTCTTCCTCCCACCCCGCCCTGTACCCAGCTATGTTGTCCATGTCCATTGTTCATGCATACATGCATATATGCATATAAGTTCTATGGTTTATTACTCCCCCCCCCAACCCCTCTTCTGGGGATTGTCAGTCTGACCCCACTACCACGTCTCTGGAACTACCCCATTCCTCAGACTGTTATGTTCATTATATTCCACAAATAAGTGAGATCATATGATATTTATCTTTCTCTGTTTGGCTTCTTTTGCTTAGATAATACTTTCCAGGTTCCTCCATGTCATTTCAAAAGATAAGAGATCTTTCTTTCTTACAGCTGCATAGTACTCCATTGTGTACATGTACTACCGCTTTTTTACCCATTCATCTACTGATGGACACTTGGGCTGTTTCCAGATCTTAGCTATTGTAAGTAGAGCTGCTACAAACATGGGGTACATCTGTTCCTTCTCATTGGTGTTTCTGGCCTCTTAGGGTATATTCCTAGAAGTGAGATCACTGTCTCAAATGGCAGTTCAATTTTCAATTTTTTGAGGTAACACCATATTGTTTTCCATAGTGGCTGCACCAATCTGCATTCCCACCAGCAGTGTACCCAAGTCCCCTTTACTCCACACTCTTGCCAACACTTTTTGTTTGATGATTTGTTGATGGCGGCCATTCTGACAGGTGTGAGGTGATATCTCATTGTTGTTTTAATTTGCTTCTCCCTGATGATTAGTGATGTTGAGCATTTCTTCATATGTCTCTTGGCCATTTATATGTCTTGTTTGGAGAGGTTTCTATCTAGTTCTTCTGCCCATTTTTTCATTGGGTTCTTTGTCTTCCTTCTGTTGAGTTGTGTGAGCACTCTATATATATTAAAAATTAACCTCTTATCTGATATATCATTGGCAATTATGTTCCCCCAAACACTGGGTTGCCATTCTATTTTGTTGGTTGTATCTTTTGCTGTGCAGAAGCTTTTTAGATTGATATAGTCTCATGTGTTCATTTTATCCTTTGTTTCTGTTCCCTTAGGTGATGTAACTGTTAAAACTCTGCTGCACATGATGCCTAAAATTTCTTCTAGGATTTTTATGTATTTGAGGTCTTTTGGGGTTCCATATGAACTTTTGAAATATTTGTTCTAGTTCTGTGAAGTATGTCATTGGTATTTTTATGGGGGTTGCATTGAATCTATAGATGGCTTTAGATAGTATAGACATTTTAATGATGTTAATTCTTCCAATTCATGAACAAGGTAATATATGCTTCCACTTTTTATATCTTCCTCTATTTCTTTTTTCAATGACCTGTAGTTTTCTGCAAACAGGTCATTTATTTCTTTGGTTAAGTTTATTCTTAGGTATTTTAATTTTTTTTGCTGCAATCATAAACAAAATTGTTTTTCTAGTTTCTGTTTCTGTGACATCATCATTGGTGTATAGAAATGCCATTGATTTCTTGACGTTAATTTTGTATCCTGCTACTTTGCCAAATTTATTTCTTAAGTATAGTAGATTTTTGATGGAGTCTTTGAGTTTTCTACGTATAGTATCATGTCATCTGCGATTAATGACAGTTTTACTTCCTCCTTTCCAAATTGGAGTCCTTTCATTGTTTTTCATGTCTGAATGCTATGGCTACGACTTCCATTACTATGTTAAATAAGAATGTGGGCATTTCTGTCTTGCTCCTGTTCTTAAAGGAAAAGCTTTTAGTTTTTGCCCATTGAGTATGATGTTGGCTGTAGGTCTTTCATATATAGCTTTTATTATATCAAGATATGATCTCTCTATTCACAGATGGCTGAGCATTTTTATCAGAAATGAATGCTGAATTTTGTCGAATGCTTTCTCAGCGTCTATTGATATGATCATATGATTTTTATCTCTCGTTTTGTTTATGTGGTGTATCACATTTATTGATTTGCAAATATTGTACCAGCGTTGCATCCCTGGAATGAATCACACTGGATCATGGTGAATAATTTTTTTGATGTATTGCTGGATTCGATTTTCTAGTATTTGTTCAGAATTTTGGCATCTATGTTCATCAGGGATACTGGCCTGTAGTCTTTTTTCTTTGAAGTGTCTTTTTCTTGTTTTGGAATTAGAATTATACTGGCCTCATAAAACAAGTTTGGGAGTCTTCCTTCTTCTTGAATTTTTTGAAATAATTTGAGGAGAATGGGTATTAGATCTTCTTTAAATGTTTGTAAAATACCCCCATGAAGTCTGAGCCTGGGATTTTGTTTGCTGGGAGTGTCTTGATTACATCTTCAATTTCTTTTGTTGTTATTGTTATGTTCAAGTTTTTATCTTTTTTTGGTTCAGGTTTGGGAGACTATGTGTTTCTAGAAATTTCCCTGAGATTATCGTATTTGTTGCCATATAGTTGTTCATAATATTTGTTCACAGTCTTTTGTATTTCTGTGGTGTCGGTTGTTATTTCTCCTCTTTTATTTCTGATTTTGTGTATTCGAATTCTCTCTCTTTGTTTCCTGCTGAGTCTAGCTAAGGGTCCATCAATCTTGTTTATCTTTTCAAAGAACCAGCTCTTTGTTTCATTGATTCTCTGAATTGTTTTTTTTTTTTTTTGGTCTCCATGTCATTTATTTCTGCTCTGATCTTTATTATTTCTTTCCTTCTACTTGCTGTGGGGTTTTCTTTATGTTTGCTTTCTAGTTCTTTAAGTTTTGAGGTTAGATATTTTATTAGAAATTTTTCTTGTTTCTTAAGGTAGGCCTGTAGTGCTATAAACCTCCCTCTCAGAACTGCTTTTGCTGCATCCTGTACATTTTTGGTTGTTGTGTGTTCATTTTCTTTGGTTTCCAGGAAATTTTTAATTTCTTCCTTGATTTCCATGGTAACCCATTCATTGTTCAATAACATGCTATTTAGCCTCCATGTTTTCAAATGTCTTGGCATGTTCTTGTAGCAGGTGATTTATAGTTTTATGCCATTGTGATCTGAGAAGATTCTTTTTATGTTTTCAATCTTCTTGAATTTGTAGAGACTTAGTTTGTGCCCTAACATGTGCCCTATCTTTAGAATGTCCCGTGTGCACTTGAGAAGAATGTGAATTCTGCAGTTTTGGGGTGTAATTCTCTGTATCTATTAAATCCATTTGATCGAATGTTTCTTTTAGAGTCGGTGTTTCCTTTTTAATTTTTTGTCTAGAAGATCTCTCCAGTGATGTCCCCGGGGTGTTGAAGTCTCCTGCTATGATTGTGTTGTTGTTGATTTCTCCTTTGAAGTCCTCCAGAAAAATTTTAACATATGTTGGTGCTCCTATATTGGGTGCATATATGTTTATCAAGGTTATATCTTCCTGTTGGATAGATCCTTTCAATATTATGTAGTGGCCTTCTCTGGCTCTCGTTATGTCCTTCATTTTGAAATCTACTTTATCAGATATGAGTATTGCTGCCCCACCTTTTTTTCTTTCTGTTTGCTTGAAAGACTTTTTTCCATCTTTTCACTTTCAACCTATGTGAGTCTTTTGTTGTGACGTGGGTCTCTTGTAAACAACATATATGTGTGTTATGTTATCTTATCCAGTCAGCTACTCTGTGGCTTTTTATCGGAGCATTGAAATCATTCACATTTAACGTAATAATTGATATGTACTTATTTATTGCCATTTTTGTTTAGTGTGGTTCTATTTTTCTTCCTATTTCTTCTACTAATTACAGCAGTCCTTTTAGCCTATCTTGCAGTGCTGGTTTGATGTTGATATGTTCCCATAGGTTTTTTTGTTTTGGTTTGGTTTGGTTTGTTTTTTTTTGGTCTGGAAAGCTCTTTATTTCACCTTCTGTTTCAAATGATAACCTTGCTGGATAGAGTAGCTTTGAATTCAGGTCCTTGTTTTTCATGACCTTGATTACTTCATGCCACTTCCTTCTGGCCTGTAGTGTTTCTGTTGAGAAGTCAGCTGATAGCCTAATGGGGTTTCCTTTGTAGGTAAGCTGTTGCTTATCTCTTTCTACCTTTAGGATTCTCTCTGTCTTCAATTTTTGACATTTTAATTACTGTGTGTCTTGGTGTGAGCCTGTTTGGGATCTTCTCACTTGGGGCTATCTGTGCTTCTTGAACTTGAATGCCTCTTTCTTTACAAAGTTAGGAAAGTTTCTGTCATTAGTTCTTCAAATATATTCTCTAACCCTTGCCCATTTTCTTCCTCTTCAGGGACTCCTGTAATGTGAATGTTATTACATTTTCAGTTGCCCACAGTTCTCTTAAGCTGTTTTCCTGTTTTTTTTAATTGTTTTTTCCTTTTGGTTTTCTGTTTGGTTGATTTTTTTCTATCCTGTCTTCTAATTCACTGATCTGGTTCTCAGCTTCCTCTACTCTGCTGTTTAGTCCTTCTAATGTGTTCTTAATTTTCACTATGTCATTCTTCATTTCCACTTGGTTGGTTTTCAATGTTTCCATATCTTTACTCATACTGCTGATGTCCTTACTCATGCCTTTGAGCTTTCTCAAGATCATGGCTCTTAACTCTACCTTAATAATTTGCTTAGCTGCATTTCATTAATCTCATCATTAATAGAGTTCTCTTGATCTTTCATATGGGATTTGTTTCTTTATTTCACCATTTTGGCTATCTCCGTGGGTTTTGGAGCCTACCAAGTTTTTCCTGTGAATGTTGGTGTTCTCCTGTTTGTGTTTCCCTCTACAGGGTTTGGATGAGCTTGGGTGGGCCCAAATTAAACACCACTGTGAAGTCTTACTTTCTTGGGTAGATTTGCAAGCAAAGAAACGTTTCAGTTATCCTCTAGCTTTTTCTGGGGGGCAGTAGTCTCAGTTACTCAGTGTCTTGGAATGTAGCCCTATTGTTCTGCATAAGAGTATTTCCAGAGTGTGGGATAGATGCTGGTTGTTAATGAGCCTCAATTTGCATTTTTGCATCACCTGGGAAATGCTGAATCTCCAAGAGGGGGGCTGCTGCTTTTCCCTACTGCTCTGGGAACAAACATACTGGCCACAATTCTTTGTGGCAGCAACTCAGCAAAAACTCTGAGTGCCCTCCCAGTCCTGGGTGTTCCCACAGACTTCCAGCCCATTCTGCTCTCTCTCTGCCATAGCCCCCAGGTGAGTGGCTGTGGCTATTTTAGTGCTCTGTCTAGGCACTCTGTGCTCTGGACCAGGCTTGGTTTTTATTCGCCAAGGGTGCTGCTCACAGCTAAGGCTGCTGCTGTCTGTGGGTTCCCAGCCAGTCACCCTCTCTTGCCTCCACAGATCCTACTAGTGTCCTTGGTTATATGGTCCTGTCCTGCTCCTTTAATGTTGCTTTTTTCTGAGGATTTGTCTTTATTTTAGTTGTAATTCTCATTTGGTTTTAGGAAATCATCTGTGTAGCTTCCATTCACTTGACCTCCATTTTCACATCCTCTATGCCTATCCTATGTGCAGCTGGGTCGCACATGCCTCTCTGGTGCCCCTGCACCCTGCAGGTTCTGCAGGTAACTGGATCGCACAGTCCCTTTCGGGACCTGACTCTATGCCTATGTTATGGGCTGGTGGGTCACACAGGCCTCTCTGGTGCTTCAGCACCCTGCAGGTCCCACAGGTAACTGGATGGCATAGTCCCTGCTGGGTCACACAGACCTTCTGGTGCTTCAGCACCCAGCAGATATTGTGGGTGACTAGATCACACAGTCCCTGCTTGGTCTCACAGGCCTCTCTGGTGCCCCAGCACCCCACAGATCCCACAGGCATGCAGCTGGATCACACCAGTCCTTCTCAGGCTCCAGCTTCCCACCACTCTTCTGGGCTACTGGGTCACACAGGCCTCTCAGGTGCCCCAGCACCCTGCAGGTCCCAAGGGCCAGAACCTGGATCACACCAGTCCCTCTCTGGCACTGCTCTTGTGGGCCGCTAGGTCGCACAGGCTTCTCTGGTGCCCCAGCACCCCGCAGGACCCACAGGCAGCTGGATTGCACAAGGTTCTCTTTGGCTCTGCCTTTCCACTGCTCTTGTGAGCTGCTGGATCACACTGCCTTCTGTGGAGCCCCAGGTTCCGCCTCTGTTGGCTGGGGAGTGCTGCTGCCTTGTGAGGTTCCACTTCTGCTCAGCTTTTGCTATAGTTTTTGGGGATGGGTCTCAGCTGCTGGTCTGTGCTTCTGTTGCCTGGGTATGAATGTCTTTTCCCGAGCCTCTGTTGCCGGGAGTATATCTGGACTCTGATCAGGCTGCTACTGTGGGGGATAGTGCTGAGCTTCTGGCTGTCCTTGGCTCTGTGGCTGGCACCTTGGGAGCTCCACTACTGTGCACTGGTCTGTGTTGACACAGAGTGTCCACTGGTCTGATGGTCCCAGAATCTTCCAAACTGGTGGGACCTCCTCGCAGCACAGGGAGAAGCACCCTGAAGAGCTGCTTACCACTGTAGCCGGCTGCTCCTCGTCCACATTACAGGAAACTTCTGCTCTGCATTGCTGCACTGCACAAGTTTGATTGTTCACCTTCACATCCACTCACACTTTCTCACACACTAGCTCACTCTTTCACACACCCACCCTCCCTCCAGTCCTGCCCACCGCCATCTTTTCTTCAAAATAGGTATAATTTTGATTCATTCACACTGGAAAGCTGTTGTCAATTTTAAACTTATTTATTGATTTGAGAGAGAGAGAGGGAGAGAGAGAGAGAGAGAGAGAGAGAGAGAGAGAGAGAACGGTTCATTATTCCACTTACTTGATTGACTCTTGTATGTGCCCTGACTGGGGATCAAACCTGTACCTTTGCCTATTGGGATAATGCTCTAACCAACTGAGCTACCTGGTGAGGGATGTTGCCATTTTAAAATTTGACAATCGAAGGATAAAGAGGTCAATGCCTCTTACTAAATAGTCAAGTACTGCATGTTTTAAAATTTTTTGCAGCACACCCATATGCCATGGCATAGTGGTTGAAAATAGCTGACTTAGGGACAGAGTAGATAAACTTAGTGAGAACTACAATAAAGAGATAGAAAACATAAAAAGGGAGATAAAAAACATAAAAAAGAATCAGTGAGAAATAAAGAAAACAATAACTTAAATGAAGAATACAGTAGAGTAGATAAAGCCTAGGATCAAATCAGAGATATGAAAGATAAGAAAGCAGAAAACAATCAAAATAGAAAAAAGAAAAAACAATCCAAAAAAATGAGAATAGTTTAAGGAGGTTCTGGGATAAGTTCATGTGTACCAACATTTGCATTGTGGGGGTGCTGGAAAAAGAAGAGAGAGAGCAAGATATTGAAAACCTATTTGAAAAAATAATGATGAAAAACTTCCCTCTCCTGGTGAGGAAAATAGACATACAGGGCCAGAAAGTACAGAGAGCCCCCAACAAGATGAACCCAAAGAGGCCCACATCAAGACACATCATAAATAAAATGCCAAAGGTTAAAGACAAAGAGAGAATCTTAAAAGCAGCAAGAGAAAATTAGATAGTTACCTACAAGGGAGCGCCCATAAGACTGTCAGCTGGTTTCTCAACAGAAACTTTGTAGGCCAGAACAGACTGGCAGAAAATATTCAATGTGATGAAAAGCAAGGAACTACAACAAAGATTCCTCTACCCAGAAAAACTACCATTTAGAATTGAAGGACAGATAAAGGAGCTCATCACCACCCAACCAATATTATATGAAATGTTAAATTGTCTTCTTTAAGAAGAAAAAGCTAAAAAAATGAACAATAAAATGGCAATAAATATATATTTATGAACAATTTAATTTATAAAACAAAATAAACAAGCAGAACAGAAACAGACTTATAGATACAGAGAACATTTTGATAGTTGCCAAATGAAAGTGGTGTTGAGGTAATGAGTGAAAAGGGTGAAAGGATTAAGAAGTACAAACTGGTTGTTACAAAATAGTCATGGGGATGTAAAGTACAGCATAGGGAATATAGTCATTATTCTAACTATGTATGGCGTCAGCTGGGAGCAAGGTTTATTGGGATGATTAACTAGTAAGTTATGTATTGTCTAATTACTGGGGTGTATATATAAAATAATATAATATATATCAACTATAATTAATAGGAAAAATGATTACAAGAAAGAAATAAAGAAAACTGGGGAAAGGACCTGAATAGATATTTCTCCAAAGAGGACAACAGATCTAAAAAGATGTTCAAGAGGAGGCAGTGGGAGTGGCTAGGGCCCAGCAACCTGAGCCTACCGGTGCACCTGGCACCATTGGACCAGTGCAACCCAGACCAGTGCACAGTAGTGGAGCTCTCAAGGTGCCTGCTGCAGAAGCTGCAGATGACCTGGAGCCCAGCACAATCCCCCACAGTAGCAGCCCAAACAGAGTCAAGATATACCCCCAGCAACAGAGGATGGGAAACAGACATCCATCCTAAGGCAACAGAAGCACAGATCAGCAGCTGAAACTCATCCCCAAAAACTACAGCAAAGGCTGAGCAGGAGCTGAGCCCCACTGGGCAGCAGCATTCCCCAGCCTCCAGCAGCAAGATCTGGGGCTCCAGAGGGGCCTGGGCAACACTGCTTCCAACAAGATTGGTGTGGAGATGGGACACCAGACAGACCTGTGTGACCCAGTAGCCCACAAGAGTGGTGGGGAGCCAGGGCTCGAGAGGGACCAGTGAGATCCAGCTGCCCACACGACTGCAGGGAGCTGGGGCACCAGAGAGGCCTGTCGACCCAGCTGCCCACAAGATAGGTGTGGAGTCAGGTCTCCAAAGGGACTGTGGAATCCAGCTGCCTGTGGGACCTGTGAAGAGCAGGGGCACCAGAGAGGCCTGTTTGACCCAGCTGCCCACAAGATAGGCATGGAGCCAGGTTCCTAAAGGGACTGTGAAATTCAGCTGCCCAGAAAACATGCGGGGAGCTGGGGCACCAGAGAGGCCTGTGCAACCCAGATGCCCACAAGATAGGTGTGGAGGTGGGTCTCAAGAAAAGACTGTGCAATCAAGCTCCCCATGGACCAGCAGAAAGCAGGGGCTCCCATGGGGTCTGTACAACTCAGCTTCCCTCAAGTTCAGTGGGAAGCCAAGGCTCTAGTGAGGCCTCTTGTATGACACAGCTGCCCATGGTGTGGGCAGGGAGCACAGCTTCAGCAGGGCCTGAGCTATACAGCTACAGGTGGCACCAGCGACCAGCTGGGAATACAGCTCTAGAGGAGCCTACATAATCTAGCAGCAGCACCTACCAGGACCATCCCACTGTAGTCAAACCTGCAGGATCCACAGCAGGCAAGAAGCAACATGCAACAAAACAGTGTGAGAGGCACAGTAGCCTTATTTGATATACAGGGAGCTCCCTACACTTCCAAACATCCCTCGCCAGGTCTATAGCTACCAGATGGCTAAAATGGGGAGACAAGGAAACAACACCCAAAGGAAAGACAAAGAGGAATCACCAGAAAAGGAACTACAAGAAGTAGAAGACAGCAATTTGTCAGACAAAGAATTCAAAGCAATGATTTTAAGGGTGCTCAAACAATTTGGTGAGAACTACAAGCAACTTAATAAGAATTATGAAGTGCTCACTGGGAACTACTTCAGTTTAAAAATAGAAGTAAAAGCTACGCATAAAGAGGTAGAAGCTGTGCTTAAAAATCAAGAGGAAATAAAGAATGACATAGCTGTTATAAAAAAATACCTTAGAAGTGTTCAATAATAGACTAAAAG
Source organism: Molossus molossus (assembly GCF_014108415.1). NCBI lineage: Eukaryota > Metazoa > Chordata > Mammalia > Chiroptera > Molossidae > Molossus > Molossus molossus. The sequence continues at coordinate 53,749,058 of NW_023425377.1, read as the reverse complement.
AAGCTGAAGATTAAAGCAGCAACTTAGAAGACAAAGTAGAGTAAAACACCCAAATAGAGAAGTAAATAAAAAATAATTAAAAAGCAGGAGGAGAGTTTAAGGGAGCTGTCATACAAAACAAAATATAGCAACATTTGCATAATAGGAATACTGGAAGGAGAAGAATCAGAGAAAGGAATATAGAACCTGTTGGAAGAAATAATGACAGAAAACTTCCCTAAACTGGTAAAGGAAAAAGTCACACAAGTCCAGGAAACACAGAGAGTCCCAAGCAAGATGAACCCCAAAGGAACCACAGCTAGACACATCATAATAAAAATGCAAACATTAAAGACAAAGAAAGAACCTTAAAGAAAGCAAGAGAGAGACAGAAAGTTACCTAGAAGGGAGCTCCCATTAGACTGTCAGCTGATTTCTCAATAGAAATGCTGCAGGCCAGAAGTAAGTGTCATGAAGTGTACACAACATGGCCAACGAAGGCCACTACATAATATTCTAAGGATTTATCCAACAAGAAGATATAACCTTGTAAACATATATGCACCCAATATAGGAGCACCAACATATATTAAAAATCTTTTGGAGGACTTTAAAGAAGAAATCTGCAGCAATACAATCATAGCAGGGGACTTCAAAAACCTGCTGATATAACTGGAGAGATCTTCTAGACAAAAAAATAACAAGGAAACACAGACTCTAAATGAAGCGGTGTATCAAATAGATTTAATAGATATCTACAGAGAATTACACCCCAAAACTGCAGAATTCACATGTTCTTCTTAAGTACACATGGGACATTCTCATAGATAGACCACATATTAGGATACAAGCTAAGTCTCTACAAGTTCAAGAAGATTAAAATCATATCAAGAACCTTCTCAGATCACAATGGCATGCAACTAGAAATCAATTGCAACAAGAACATGCAAAGACATTTGAACACATGGAGGCTAAATAGAATGTTATTGAACAATGAATGGTTTACCATGGAGATCAAGGAAGACATTAAAAATTTCCTGGAAACCAAAGAAAATAAACACACAACAACACAAAATGTATGGGATGCAGTGAAAGCTGTTCTGAAAGGGAAGTTCATAGCACTACAGAGCTACCTCAAGAAGCAAAAAATAATTTTAACAAACTATCTCATTTCACACCTTAAAGAAGTAGAAAGCAAACAAAAAGATAATCTCAGAAGAAGTAGAAGAAAGGAAATAGTAAAGAACAGAGCAGAAATAAATGACATGCAGACCAAAAAACAATTCAAAAGATTAATGAAAGAAAAAGTTGGTTCCTTGAAAAGATAAATAAAATTGATGGACCCTTAGCTAGACTAACAAAGAAACAGAGAGAACCCAAATACACAAAATCAGAAATGAAAGAAAAGAAATAATAACTGACAAAACAGAAGAAATTGAAGATGTAATCAAGACTCTCCCAGCAAACAAAAGCTCAGGCCCAGATGGCATCATGGGGGAATTTTACCAAACATTCAAACAAGAACTAATACCCATTTTCCTCAAACTATTTCAAAAAATTCAAGAAGGAAGACTTCCAAACTTGTTTTATGAGGCCAGCATAATTCTAATTCCAAAACCAGAAAAAGACACTACAAAGAAACAAAACTGCAGGCCAATATCCCTGATGAACATAGATGCCAAAATCCTGAACAAAATGCTAGCAAATCGAATTCAGCAATACATCAAAAAAATTATTCACCATGACCAAGTGGGATTCATCCCAGGAATGCAAGGTTGGTACTACATTCGCAAATCAATAAATGTGATACACCACATAAACAAAATGAAAGATAAAAATCATGTGATCAGGGAGGAAAAAATGGCGGCGAAGTGAATGAAGTGACACAGACCATCTCCCAAGACCAAACTGGATTTACAAGGAAAATACAGGCAAATCGTCAGGAAAGGGCAGCCAAAAGACATCTTGGAGGACCACTTAACCAGAAACACCCACTCAATCCTGGTAGGCTTGCGAGGACGTGAGAGGGGACCGAGAGCCCAGGGTCCGCAGCGGCCTGGGCAGCGGCCATGGAACTCGGATGTAAGTTACTGCTACCGCCTCCCTTCCCACCCTGCATGGGCCCTGGGAACTCTGTAGCTGGCTAAACTCTCCACTGGAGCCGCACAGACTCGCGGGCACCAGGGAACTTGGCGGGACCAGGGAACTCGGCGGGAAGTTACTCCTACCGTCTCCCTTGCCATCCTGCATGGGCCCTGGGAACTCTGCAGCCTGCTAAACTCTCCCCTGGAGCCCCACAGACTCGCGGAGACCAGGGAACTCGGCGGGAAGTTAATCCTACCGTCGCCCTTGTGACTCTGCATGGGCCCTGGGAACTCTGTAGCCTGCTAAGCTCTCGGCTGGAACCGCACAGTCTCCCGAAGACCAGGGGACTCGGTGGGGCCAGGGAACTCGGCAGGAAGTTAATCCTACCGCCTCCCTTGCCACCCTACATGGGCCCTGGGAACTCTGTAGCCCGCTAAACTCTCGGCTGAGGCCCACAGACTCGCGGACACCAGAGGACTCGGTGGGACCAGGGAACTCAGCGGGAAATTATTCCCACCGCCTCCCGTGCCACCCTGCATGGGCCCTAGGAACACTGTAGCCTGCTAAGCTCTCGGCTGGAGCCACACAGACTCCCGGAGAACAGGGGACTTGGCGGGATTAAAGTGGGTCCTCCCTGGTGCATCCAAACCCAGGAGAGGGAGCCACAAACAGCAGAACACCAACACCCACTGGGAAAACTTGGCAGACTCCAAAGCCCACTGTGATAACCAAAATGGTGAGAAACAGAAACAAAAGCCAAATGAAAGAACAAGAGACCTCTACAGAAGATGAAATAAATGAGGTGCAGTTAAGCAAGTTAACAGAACTAGAATTAAGAGCCATGATGTTGCGGAAGCTCAACAGCATGTGTAAGGACATGAGCAACATGAGTAAAGACATGTTGAAAATAAACCAGCTGGAAATGAAAAACCAACAGAAAGAAATGAAGAATGATATATCAGAAATGAAAAACACACTGGAAGGTCTAAAAAGCAGAGTAGGGGAAGCTGAGGACCGGATCAGTGAATTAGAAGACAGGATAGAAGAAATCAACCAATCAGAAAACCAAAAGGAAAAAACGATTAAAAAACAGGAAGACAGCTTAAGGGAACTGTGGGACAACTGGAAACGGAATAATATTCGTATCATAGGAGTCCCTGAAGAAGAAGAAAGTAAGTGAGGGCTAGAGAATATATTCAAAGAAATAGTGACAGAAAACTTCCCTAATTTGGTGAAGGAAGAAGGCATTCAAGTTCAAGAAGCTCAGAGAGCCCCAAGTAAGAAGAACCCAAACAGGCCCATACCAAGACACATAGTAATCAAACTGCTAAAAATTAAAGACAAAGAGAGAATCCTAAAAGCAGCAAGAGATAAGCAACAGGTTACCTACAAAGGAAACCCCATAAGGCTCTCAGCTGACTTTTCACAAGAAACACTACAGGCTAGAAGGGAATGGCATGAAGTAATCAAGGTCATGAAAAACAAGGATCTGAATCCAAGACTACTCTACCCAGCAAGGCTATCATTCAAAATAGAAGGTCAAATAAAGAGCTTTTCAGACAAAAAAAAGGCTAAGGGAATACATTAGCACCAAACCAGCACTGCAAAAAATGTTAAAAGGACTGCTATAATTAAAGGAGAAATAAGAAGAAAAATAAAATCACACTAAACAAAAATATCAATAAATAAGCATATATCAATAATAACCTGAAATGTAAATAAATTGAATGCGCCAATGAAGAGACACAAAGTAGCTGACTGGATAATAAAGCATGACTCACATATATGTTGTTTACAAGAGACCCACCTCACAACAAAAGACTCACATAGGTTGAAAGTGAAGGGATGAAAAAAATCCTTTCAAAACAAACAGGAAGGAAAAAAAGCTGGGGTGGGAATACTAATATCTAATTAAATAGATTTCAAAATGAAGGCCATAAGTACAAATAAAGAAGGCCACTACATAATATTAAAAGGATCTATCCAACTGGAAAATATAACCTTGATAAACATATATGCACCCATATAGGAGCACCACCATATATTAAAAATATTTTGGAGAACTTCAAAGGAGAAATGAACAGCAATACAACCATAATAGGGGACTTCAACACCCCGTTGACATCACTGGACAAAAAATCAGCAAGGAAACAAAGACTCTAAATAAAGCACTAGACCAAATTGATTTAATAGATATCTACAGAGAATTACACCCCAATACTGCAGAATTCACATTCTTCTCAAGTGCACATAGAATATTCTAAAAGATAGACCACATGTTAGGGCACAAACTAAGTCTCTACAAGTTCAAGAAGATTGAAATCATATCAAGCATCTTCTCAGATCACAATGGCATACAACTAGAAATCAATTCCAACAAGAACATGCAAAGATGTTTGAAAACATGAAGGCTAAATAGCATGTTATTAAACAATGAATGGGTAACAGAGGAAATTAAGAAAGAAATTAAAAACTTCCTAGAAATTAATGAAAATGAACACACAACAACACAAAATCTATGGGATGCAACAATAGCAGTTCTGAGAGGGAAGTTCATAGCACTAGAGGTCTACCTCAAGAAACAAGAAAGATCTCTCATAGACTACCTAACCTCACAACTTAAGAACTAGAAAGAAAACCACAGAGCAAGTAGAAGGAAGGAAATAGAAAAGATCAGAGCAGAAAGAAATAACATAGAGACCAAAAAAAAACAAAAAAAACAATTCAAAGGATCAATGAAACAAAGAGCTGGTTTTTCAAAAAGATAAACAAGATTGATGGCCCCTTAGCTAGACTCACCAAGAAAGAAAGAGAGAGAACCCAAATACACAAAATCAGAAATGAAAGAGGAGAAGTAACAACTGACACCACAGAAATACAAAAGATCGTTAATAGCTACTATGAGCAATTATATGGCAACAAATTCAACAATCTAAGTGAAATGGAACAATTTTTACTTAGGGGAAAAATGGGGAGGGGGAATCAGTGAGGGGAAAAGGAGAAATATCTGTAACAAAAATAAATAAATTAATTAAATAAAAATAAGAAATCGATGGCATTCCTATATACCAATGATGAACTGATAGAAAAAGAAACTTAAAAAACAATCCCATTTACCATCGCAGCGAAATAATTAAGATATTACGAATAAACTTAACCAAAGAAATAAAGGACCTAATCGCAGAAAACTATAGGTCATTGAAAAAAGAAAGAGGAAGATATACAAAAGTGAAAGCACATATCTTGTTCATGGGTTAAAAGAATCAACATCTTTAAAATGTCCATACTACCAAAGCAATCTATAGATTCAATGCAATCCCCATCAAAATACCAATGACATACTTCACAGAACTAGAACAAATAATTCAAAAGTTCATATGAAACCAAAAAAGACCTTGAATAGCCACAGCAATCTTGAAAAAGAAGAACAAAGTAGGAGGGATCACATTACCAGGTTTCAGGTTATACTACAAAGCCACTGTAATCAAAACAGCCTGGTACTGGCACAAGAACAGGCATATAGACCAGTGGAACAGAACAAAGAATGCAGAAATAGACCCAAGGCAATATGCTCAATTAATATTTGACAAAGGTGGCAAGAGCATACAGTGGAGTAAAGACAGCCTCTTTAATAAGTGGTGTTGAGAAAATTGGACAGCTACATGCAAAAAAAAAAAAATGAAACTAGACCATCAACTTACACCATACTCAAAAGTAAACTCAAAATGGATAAAAGACTGAAATGTAACTTGTGAATCCATATAAATCTAGAAAAAAATGCAGGCAAAAAATTTTAGACATCATATGCAGCAGAATTTTCAGTGATACAACATCTAAGGCAAGAGAAACAAAAGAAAAAATGGTTTAGTTTGATAGGACTGCATCAAACTAAAAAGCTCCTGCACATCAAAGGAAACAACCATTGAAATGGAAAGGGATCCCACTATATGGGAGACCATAATCGCCAATGATGCATCAGATAAGGGGTAATTTTCCAAAATATATAGAGTGCTCATACAACTCAACAAAATGAAGACAAAGAATCCAATTTAAAAATGGGTAGAGTACCTAAACAGACACCTCTTCAAATGAGACATACAAATGGCCAAGAGACATATGAAGAAATGCTCAACATCACTAATCATCAGAGAGATACAAATTATAACAACTATGAAGTATCACCTCACATCTTTCACAAATGCTGCCATCAACAAATCATCAAATAACAAGTGTTGGCGAGGGTGTAGAGAAAAGGGGACTCTAGTACACTCCTGATGGAAATGCAAACTGGTGCAGCCACTGTGGAAAACACTAAGGTGTTATCTGAAAAAATTAAAAATTGAACTGCATTTGATCCAGTGATCCCACTTTTAGGAATATACCCTAAGAAACCTGAAACACCAATCAGAACAAATATATGTAACCCTATGCTCATAGCAGCACTATTTACAATAGGTAAGATCTGGAAACAGCCCAACTGTCCATCAGTAGACAAGTGGATAAAAAAGTTGTGGTACACGTACACAATGGAATACTATGCAGCTGTAAGAAAGAAAGTTCTGTTATCCTTTGAGATGGCATGGAAAGAGCTGGAGAGTATTATGCTAAGTGAAGCAAGGCAAGCAGAGAAAGACAAACATCACGTGATCTCACTTATTTGTGGAATATAATGAACTAAACAAACTATGAACAAAATTGCCTCAGAGACATAGAGGTGGGGTACAGACTGACAAGCCTCAGAGGAGGGAGGGTTGGGGGGAAGAGAGATAAACCACAGAAGTTATACCAATGTATGCATGACCAATGGACATAGACAATGAAGCTGGAAATGGGGTGGGAAGGATGTTGAGGAGAGTGTCCGTGCCCCCAGGAGAAACATCTGTAACGAAAAAAAAAAAAATTAATAAAATAATTATACCTATTTTTTGTCAGATTGGCAAAAAATATCTTTTTTGGTGTGCTGCAGAATTTTAATCATTAGCTTGTGGGTGCCATGAGATGAAACAGGTTGAAAATTACTGCCCTAAATTTATTGGGCTTCCTTATAATTAGTATTTTTAACTCTACACTGCTTGTCTTCATTTTTTTATGGGTGTGTGTGTTTGTGCGCCCATGCACACATGCGTGTATGTGTTAGTTTTGTTCTGCTCTTTCATTGGGAACATGTTTCTTTGTCTCCTCATTTTGGCTGCCTCCCTATATTTGTTTCTATGTATTAGGTAGAGTTGCTACATCTTTTTATATTTGTAGAGTAGTCTTATGTAGTGGGTGTCCTGTAGGACCCAGTGGCACAGGCTTCTCAGTCACCAGATCTGAGTGCTCCAGGTGTCCCCACCCCATGTGGGCTGTGTGCACCCTCCTGTTGTAGTTGACCCTTGATTGACGTTGGCATGTCAATAGGCAGAATTTACTACAGGCTGGTTGACTGCAAGAACTGGCAAAGACTGCAGCAGAGTAGCTGCTTTACAGGTGCTGACCCTCTGGAACAGGATTCACTTTAGCAGGACTCGGGTGCCTTCTGAATCTATTTCTTGAATGTGTTGCTTATGGAAGTGGTTATGTGATGCTATCCACCAGGTGTACTATCTCTGGAGCCCTGTGAGAGGTGCAGGCCTAGGTCAGCTGTTGCCTGTGCCCCGTTCAGGGCCACCTGGTATGAGCTATAAAGCAATCTGCAGATGGATACTATTTTAGCTAGGCTTGGAGGTGCCCAGTAGAGGCCAAGCTGCAAACCAAGGTTGACTGCTGCTACTGCCAGGCCTGGGTCCACTTGACAAGAGCTATGGGGCATGCTGAGGCCAGATGCTGCTTATTTAAGAGGTTTTAGAAAAGTCTGCAGCATAAGCCAAGGCAGGCAGTTTCTATGGAAAGCCACTAGAAGCAGCTTGGGTGAGTCTGAAAGTGGGGTGAGATCAGGTAATTAACAGAACTAGGAGAATAGTGTGAGTCATATTGATGGAGACTCAGATATGGTGCCTGCCTGCCAGCTCTGTGGGGGGAGGGCTCAGAGAAGGAAGAGTGTCCTCTGCCAGCACTCTGGAAGAAAGGTACCCTTCCAGCCTTTGCCCTGATACCAGAAAATTCAGTTCCTCCCCATATGTCTCTGGTGCCTCTCCAGCTGCTGCCTCAGCCCTGAAGCTCAGAGCGACTCTGAGTAAGTCCAGGCACGGACCCTTTAAGAGGAATAATTGGGTCTCCAACAGACTTCAGTCTCACTCAGCCATAATCTCTGCTGGTTTTCTTGGCCAGAAGTTATGGGGACTTCCTGCCAACACTGGAACCTGGGCTGAGGGTGTTTGGTGTGGGTATGGGGCCACTCACTCCTCAGGGGGGACCTTCACAGCTGAGATATCCCTTCTGATGTTTAACCATCATATGTGGATGTGGAATCAGCCAGTTCCCCATCTCTACCCCTCCTACCAGTCTCAATGTAACTTCTTTCTTTTCTTAGTTATAGGACTTCTGTTCAGCTAGATTTCTGGCAGTTGTGAATGATGGTTATTCTGTAATTTTGATGTGGTTATGGGAGGATGTGAGTGCCACATTTACCTACTCTGCCATCTTAATCAGAACTCTCAATGTCTTATAATTGTTTTAATATGTTTTAATTTGTTTTTTAGAGAGAACGAGAGAAACATCAATTGCTGCCTCTGCACATCCCCTTCTTGGGACCAAGCCCACAACCCAGGCATGTGGCCTGACCAGGAATCAAATAGGGACCTCTCAGTTCATGGGATGATGTTCAATCCACTGAGTCACACCAGCCAGGCTTATCATTTTCTGAGTACAGGACTTTCACCTCCTTGGTTAAATGTATTCCTAGATACTTTGTGTTTTGATTCCATTGTAAATGAGAGTGTTGCCTTAATTTCTCTTTTTGATAGTTCATTATTGGTGTATAAAATGCAATCGATTTTTTAATATTAATTTGCATCCTGTTGCATTACTGAATTTATTTAGCAGTTCTAATAGCTTTTTGTGAAATCTTTAGTATCATGTCATCTACAAATAATGACAGTTTTCTTTCCAATTTGGATGCTTTTTATATCTTTTTCTTAACTGACTGCCGTGGATTTGACTTTTCATACTATATTGAAGAAAAGTGCTGAAAGTGGACATTCTTATCTTGCTCCTGATTTTCAGGAAAATCCTCCTAGCTTTTCCCCATGAATATGTTAGCGGTGTGTTTGTCATATATGCCTTTGTTATGGTGAGGTATATTCCCTCTATTCCCACTTTGCTGAGTTTTTATCCTAAGTGGATACTGGATTTTGTGAAATGCTTTTTCTGTATCTGTATATATGACTGTATGAGTTTCATCCTGCAATATGTTTATGTGGTGTATCACATTAATTGGTTTGTGAGTATTGAACCAACCTTGCATCCCAGGAATAAATCCCACTTAATTATGATGTATATAACATTTTTAATATATTGCTGATTTTGGTTTGCTACTGAGGCTTTTTGTATCTATGTTCATCGGGGATATTGGCCTATAATTTTCTTTATTTGTAATATCTTCATCAGGTTTTGACATCAATTTAATGTTGGCCTTGTAAAAGCCTTTCTTCCTCTTCCACTGGCGGGGGAGGTGAGGCAGGATAATTTGAGGACAGGTGTTAATTCATCTTTGAATGTTTGGTAAAATTTATCTGTGAAGCCATCTGATCCAGAAATTTTGTTTGTTGGGAAGTATTTTTGAATTTTTAAATATGTTTTCGTTGAGTTTTAGAGAGAGAGGAAAGGAGAGGGGGAGAGAGAAACATTGATGAGAGAAACATCAATTGACTAGCTCCTTCATGCCTCTGACTGGGGATTGAGCCTGCAAGCCAGGCATGTGCCCTGACTGGGAATCAAATTGGCAACCTCTCAGTGCATGGGATGATGTTCAACCAACTGAGCCACACTGGCCAGGGCTTGTTGGGAGTTTCATGATTACAGATTCAATTTGTTAGTAGTTATTGATTGGTTCTGATCTTCTGTTTTTTCTTGATTCATTCTTGGAAGACTGTATGTTTCTAGAAAATTATCCATTTCTTTCAGGTTGTCCCATTTGCTGGCATATAACTGTTAGTAGTATGTTCTTATAATCCTTTTTATTTCTGCAGTGTCAGTTGTCACTTCTCTTTTATTTCTAGTTTTATTTACTTGGGTCCTCTTAATGAGCTTAGTCAAAGGTTTATCAATTTTATTTATCTTTTTAAAGAACCAGCCCTTGGTTTCATTGACCTTTTGGTTTTTTTGTTTTGTTTTGTTTTTGCTCTGTTTCATTTATTTCCACTCTGATCTTTATTATTTTCTTACTGCTACACATTTCAGGCATTGTTTGTTCTCTCTTCTTGTTTTTCTTTTTCGTCTTCTCCTTCTCCTTCTTTTCCTTATGATGTAAGGTTAGATTATTTCTTTATTATTATTCTTGTGTTTTTTATTTTTTGTGTGGTTTTTTCTGAGGTACAGCTTTATTGCTATAAATTTCCATCTTAGCACTGCTTAGGGCTGTTTCCCATAGATATTAGCTCATTGTGTCTTCATTTTCATTTGTCCCAAGGTATGTTTTGATTTCTTAATCGCATTGTTAACACATTCACTATTTAATAGCTTATTATTTAGCTTTCTTGTGTTTGTGTGTTTTTAATTTTTCTTCTAGCAATTCATTTCTACTTCCATGCTTAATATAATTTCAATCTTCTTAAATATATTTAGACTTGTTTTGTGGCCTAATATGTGGTCTGTACTCAAAAATGTTCCATGTATGCTTGAAAAAAATGTATATTCTGCTGCTTTTTTGGAGGAATTTTCTAAAAATATCAATTAAATCCATCTACTATAATATGTCATTTAAGGTTGCTGTTTTCTTCTTGATTTTTGGCTGGATGATCTGTCCACTGCTGTCATTAGGATGTAAAGTGCCCTACTATGACTGTATTACTGTTGATCTCTCCCTTTATGTTTGTCATTATTTACTTTATATATTTAGGTGCTCTACACTGGGTACATAAATATTTATAAAGTTTATATACTTTTGTTGATTGGTCTCTTTATCATTATGAAGTGTCTTTCTTTGTCTCTTGCTATAGCCTTTGTTTTAAAATCTATTCTATCTGATATAAATATTGCTACCTCAACTATTTTTCATTTCCATTTGCATAAAATATTTTTTTATCCCTTTACTTTCAGTCTATGTGGGTCTCATACAGGCAGCATATATACAAGTATTGTTTTCTTATTAGCCATCCTATGTCTTTGATTGGAGAATTTAATCCACTTGCATTTAAAGTAATTATTGCTAGTTATGTAGTTATTGACACTATTATTTATATTTTTTTATCTTTCTCTTTTTTCTTCTTTAAGAAGTCTTGTTAACATTTATTTCTTTGGTGGTGATAAACTCCTTTAGCTTTTTCTTGTCTGGGAAGCTCTTTATCTCTCCTTCCATTCGAAATGATAGCCTTACTAGGTAGAGTGGTCATGGTTGTAGGTTTTCATTCCATCACTTTGAATATTTTATGCCAATCCCTTCTGGCCTGAAAAGTTTCTTTTGAGAAATCAGCTGACAGTCTTATGGGAGCTCTCTTGTATATAACTAACTACTTTTGCTGTTTTGTTTTGTTTTTTCATTTTTATATCACATAATTTTATTTTAATTTTTTTTCAATTACAGTTAAATGCTACTTCCTATTAGCCTCAGGCACATAGCATTCTCTTGCTGCTTTGAAGTTTCTCTTCTTGTCTTTAACTAGCATTTTAATTAAGAAAGGTGTGGACCTCTTTAGGTTTATCTTGTTTGAGACTCTCTGTGACTCCTGGACTTATATGTCTATTTCCTTTGCCATGATAGAAAAGTTTTTAATTATTATTTATTTTTTATCCCCACCTAAAGTATGTTTATTGATTTTTTAGAGAGAGAAACATCAATCAGTTGCCTCCCATATGCATCCTAACTGGAAATTGAACTGGCAATCTACATATGTGCCCTCACCAAGAATCAAACCCACACACTTTTGGTGTATGGGCCAGGGCCAGGGCCATTATTTTTTTTACTAGGTTTTCAATCCCTTGTTCCCTCTCTTCTCCTTCTGGTACCTCTATGATGCAAATATTGGTTACTTGATATTGTCCCAGAGGTCCCTTAAACTGTCCTTATATTTTGATTTTTTTGTTGTTTTTGTTGTTTTGATTGGATGTTTTCTCCCTTGTCTTTCAAATCACTAATTCGGTCCTTTGATTCACCTAATCTGCTATTGATTCCATCTAATATATTGTTCATTTCTGACTGGTTTATTTTTATGGTTTCTTCTCATTGAGTTAATCTATTCTTCCTCTAAGTTCATTAAACATTCTTATACCCAGTGTTTTGAATTATGTATCTGGTAGATTGCTTGCCACCATTTAATTTAGTTATTTTTGTGGAGTTTTGTTCTGTATTTTAATTTAAAACATGTTTCTTTGTCTTTTCATTTTGGCTGCCTCCCTGTGTTTGTTTCTATGTATTAGGTGTATCAGATACATTTTTCAGTCTTGGTAGAGTGGCATTACGTGGTATGAGTCTTTTGGGGTCCAGTGGCACAGTCTCCCTGATCACCTGAGCTAAGTACTCCAGGAGTGTCCCTTGTTTGGGTTGTGTGTGCCCTCTTGTAGTTTGAACCTTAATTGCTGTTTTATGTCAGTGGGTGGGATTAACCATCCCACTGACTCCCTGGGAGGACTGTCCATGGCTACAGTGGACAACTGGTGGTTTGGGGGCTAACCTCACAGAAAGGAATTCACTTTAGTAGGGCTCTAGTGCCAGCAGAGTCCACCCTTTTTGTGTCATTTGTGTAACTATTTGAGTGGTGCTCTGGCGTAGTCTGAAGCTGGCCACTGAGTGCATTGTTTCTTAATTTTCTTTTTTTCTTTATTGATTTTTTTAGAGAGAGAAAGGGGGAGAGAGAGAGAGATTGAAACATCAATTGGCCACGTTCTGTATACCCTTCACTAGAGATTTGGCCCACAACCTGGGCATGTATCCTGACCAGGAATCAAACTGATGACCTTTTGGTGCATGGGTCGACACTTAACCGCTGAGCCACACTGGCCAGACGATTCTTCTACTTTTTTTTTTTTTTTTTAATCCTCACCTGACATTTTTTCATTTTTTGTTCACATAGAGTGGGATGGAGAGAGAGGAAGAGAGGGAGAGAGAAACATCGACATGAAAGGTACTCATCGAGTGGCTGCCACCCACATGACCCAACCAGGACTGGGGACAAACTGCAACTGAGATATGTGCCCTTAGCGGGAACAAACACGGGTCTCTGGACCGCAGGCCGTTGCTCTAACCGCTGAGCCAAACCGGCCAGGGCTCTTCTACATTTTTATAGTAGCCATCCTAGTGGATGTAAGGTTATATCTCATTGTTTCTAATTTACATTTTTCTAATAATTAATAATGTTTATCTGTTCATATGCTCGTTGGCCATTTGTACATAATCTTTGAAGAAATGTCTGTTCAAGTCCTTTGCTGATTACTTTTCCTTTGCTGATTTTTAAAATCAGGTTATTTGTTTCTTTGTTGTTGTATTATAGGAGTTGTTTATATATTGTGCATATTAACTACTTATATATATGTAAAATATATACATATAATATATAAATATATATAAATTTAATTTTCAAATATAATTTTCAAATATTATCTCCCATTCTGTTGGTTGTATTCTAACTTTGTTGATACTGTCCTTTGATGCAAAGTTTGTGGGTTTGATGTAGTCCTATTTGCCTATTTTTACTTTTCTTACATGTGCTTTTGTTGCACTATTCAAGAAATCATTGCAAAATCCAATATCATAAAACTTTTTTCCTATGTTTTCTTCTAAAACTTTAATAGTTTTAGAATTCATGTTTAGGTCTTTAATTCATATTGAGTTAAATTTTGTATATAGGTTAAGGTAAGTGTTCAACTTTGTTCCTTTGCATGAAGATATTCAAGTCTCTCACCACTATTTGTTGAAGAGATTTTCTTTCCACATTGGGTATCCTTTTCTTTCAACATTTCTATCATTTTTTCAAATATCATTTTACCATACATACAAGAGATTATTTCTAGGTATTTTATTCTGTTTCATTGGTCTATTTTTCTACCTTTTACCAGTACCAAACTGTTTTGATTATTGTAGTTTGTAATATGTCTCAAAATAAGGAAGTATGAGTCCTCTTGCACTATTCTCCTTTTTCTTTTTCTTTTTCTTTTTTCTAAAATTTATTTTTATTTTTTACAGATGTTTCTCCTTTTTTCTTCCATTGACTCCCTCCTCTTTATACCCTCCGACCCCATCCCCAGTTTGGTTGTCCATGACCATCCATTATGCATACATGCATATAAGTTCTGTGGTTTGTCCCTTTCCTCCCCCTCACTTCTGAGGAATATCAGTCTGTACCCTACTTCTATGTCTCTTGGTCTGTTTTGTTCATCAGTTTGTTTAGTTCATTATATTCCAGAAATAAGTGCAATAATGTGATATTTGTCTTTCTCTGCTTGGCTTGTTTCGCTTAGGATAATACTTTCCAGGTCCCTCCATGTCATCTCAAAAGATAAGAGATCTTCATTTTTCAAGATTATTTTGAATATTCAGGGTCCCTTGAGATTCCATATAAATTTTAAGATTACTTTTTAATTTCTGCAATAAACATCACAGGGATTCTGATAATAGGGATTGCATTGAATCTGCCAATAACTTTGGGTAGTATTGACAACTTAACCATATTAAATTTTCCAATATATAAACATGGGATGCTTTTTTTTTTTTTTTTTAATCCTCACCCGAGGACATTTTTCCATTTTTTATTCAGATAGAGTGGGGAGGGAGAGAGAGAGAAAGAAACATCGATGCAAAAGGGACACATCGAGTGGTTGCCACCCGCACGACCCAACCAGGGCCGGGGACAAACTGCAACCAAGGTACATGCCCTTAGCGGGAACCGAACCTGGGTCTCTCTGGACCGCAGGCCAACGCTCTAACTGCTGAGCCAAACTGGCCAGGGCGGATGCTTTTTCATTTATTGGTGTCTTCTTTAATTTCAATCAGCAATGTGTTCTAGTTTTCAGTGTACAAATCATTCACCACCTTGAATAAGTTAATTTGAAGTAGTTTATTCTTTTTTATGCTATTGTAAATGAAATTATTTTGTTAATTTCCTTTTGGTATTATTCATTGTTAGTATAGAAACACAACTGATCTTCATATGTTGATTTTTGTATCTTGAAACTTTTCTGATTTGTTGATTAATTCTAACAGGTTTTTTTGTTTGTTTGTTTGTTTGTTTGTTTGTTTGTTTGTTTTGGTACCTGTCCCTAGCAGGAACCAAACCTGGGACTCTATGGTCCGCAGGTCAATGCTCCAACCACTGAGCTAAACCGGCCAGGGCTTAACAGTTTTATATAGAATCTTTAGAGTTTTCTTCATGTAAGATTATGTCATTTGTAAACAGATGATTTTACATTTCTTTTTCAGTTTGGATACCTCTGATTTTCTGTCTTGCCTAATTGCCCTCAGTAGGATTTCCAATAATAGGTATAATAAAAGGCATGCTGGCCTGTTTATGATCTTAGAAAAACAACTTTTACTCTTTTATTATTGAGTACTATTTTTGTTGTGGGTTTTTCATTTATGGCCTTCATTGAGGTAATTTCCTTCAATTCCTAGTTTGTTGAGTTGTTTTTTTCATAAAAGAGTACTGAATTTTGTCAAAACCTTTTTGTGTATCATTTGAGATGATCATGAGGTATTGACCCACATGCTGTTAATCTTATTATTATATTAATTGACTTTTAGAATTAATTTATATACTTTTGTTACAGATGTTTCTCCTTTTTCCCCACTGAATCCCCCTCCCATTTCCTCCCCACCCTGTCCCAAGCTTTGTTGTCCATGTCCATTGTGCATGCATACATGCATATAAGTTCTGTAGTTTATCTCTCCCCCACCACCCTCTCTTCTAAGTATAGTAAGTCTGTACCCCACTTCCACGTCTCTGAGACTGTGTCATTCGTCAGACTGTTATGTTCATTGTATTCCACAAATAAGTTAGATCATATGATACTTGTCTTTCTCTGTTTGGTTTGTTTCACTTAGGATAATACTTTCCAGGTCCCTCCATGTTGTCTCAAAGGATAAGAGATCTTTCTTTCTTACAGCTGCATAGTACTCCATTGTGTATATGTACCACAGCATTTTTATCCATTCATCTACTGATGGACATTTGAGCTGTTCCAGATCTTAGCTACAGTAAATAGTGCTACTATGAACATGGGGGTACATATATTTTGTCTGATTGGTGTTTCAGTCTTCTTAGGTTATATTCCTAAAACTAAGATCACTGGGTCAAAAGCTAGTTCAATTTTTAATATTTTGAGGTAACACCATATTGTTTTTCATAGTGGCTGCACCAGTCTGCATTCCCACCAGCAGTGTACCAGAGTCCCCTTTTCTCCACACCCTTGCCAACACTTGTTTGATGATTTGTTGATGGCAGCCATTCTGACAGGTGTGAGGTGATAACTCATTGTGGTTTTAATTTTCATCTCTCTGATGATTACTGATGTTAAGCATTTCTTCATGTCTTTCAGCCATTTGTATGTCCTGTTTGGAGAGGTGTCTATTTAGTTCCTCTGCCCATTTTTTAATTGGGTTCTTTGTCTTCCTTTTGTTGAATTGCATGAACACTCTATATATATTGGAAACTAGCCACTTTTCTGATATAGCATTGGCAATTATGCTCTCCCATACAGTGGGTTGCCTTTCTATTTTAATGATTGTATCTTTTGCGATGCAGAAGCTTTTGAGTTTGATATACTCCCATGTGTTAATTTTTTCCTTTGATTCTGTTGCCTCAGATGATGTATCAGTAAAAATTCTGCTGCGTATGATATATAAAATTTTGTTTTCTACATTTTCTTTTAGGATTTTTATGGATTAATGGGTCACATTTAAGTCTTTTATCCATTTTGAGTATGGTGTAAATTGACGATCTAGTTTCATTTTTTTGCATGTAGCTGTCCAATTTTCCCAACAACATTTATTAAAGAGGCTTTCTTTACTCCACTGTATGCTCTTGCCACCTTTGTCAAATATTAATTGAGCATATTGTCTTGGGTCCATTTATAGCTTCTCTATTCTGTTCCAATGATCTATTTGCCTGCTCTTGTGCCAGTGCCAGGCTGTTTTGATTACAGTGGCTTTGTAGTATAACCTGAAATCTGGTAATGTGATCCCTCCTACTTTGTTCTTCTTTTTCAAGATTGCTGTGGCTATTCGGTGTCTTTTTTGGTTTCATATGAACCTTTGGAGTGTTTGTTCTATTTCTGTGAAGTATGTCATTGGTATTTTGATAGAGATTGCACTGAATCTATAGATTGCTTTGGGTAGTATGGACATTTTAATGACGTTAATTCTTCAAATCCATAAACAAAGTATGTGCTTCCACTTTTTTATATCTTCCTGTATTTCCTTTTCCAATGACCTGTAGTTTCTTTTATTTCTTTGGTTAAGTTCATTCCTAGGTATCTTAAATGTTTTGCCACAAAGGTAAATGGCATTGTTTTCTTGGGTTCTCTTATTCTGAGTTCATCATTGGTGTATAAGAATGCCATCGATTTCTAGACAGTAAGTTTGTATCCGGCTACTTTGCCAAATTCATTTATTAAGTCTGGTAGATTTTTTGATGGACTTTTTGGGGTTTTCTATGTATAGTATCATGTCATCTGCAAATAATGACCGTTTCACTTCCTCCTTTCCAATTTGGATCCCTTTTATTTTTTTCTTCCTGTCTGATTGCTGTGGCTAAGACTTCCAATACCATGGTAAATAAGAGTGGCAAAGTGGGCATCCCTGTCTTGTTCCTGTTCTTACAGAAAATGCTTTTAATTTTTGCCCATTGAGTATGATGTTGGCTGTAAGTCTTTCATATATGGCCTTTGTTATGTCGAGATATGATCCCTCTATTCCCAGATTGCTGGGCGTTTTCATCAGAAATGGGTGCTTTATTTTGTTGAATGCTTTTTCAACATCTATTTATATTATCATATGATTTTTCTGTTTTATTTTGTTTATGTGGTGTACCACATTTATTGGTTTGCAAATATTGTACCAGCCTTGCATCCCTGGGATAAATCCCACTTGGTCATTGTGAATAATTTTTTTGATGTATTGCTGGATTCGATTTGCTAGTATTTTGTTCAGGATTTTGGCATCTATGTTCATCAGGGATATTGGCCTGTAGTGTTTTGTTTTGTTTGTTTGTTTTTGTAGTGTCTTTTTCTTGTTTTGGAATTAGAATTATACTGGCCTCATAAAACGAGTTTGGGAGTCTTCCTTCTTCTTGAATTTTTTGAAATAGTTTGAGGAGAATGGGTATTAGTTCTTTGAACATTCGGTAAAATTTCCCCATGAAGCTGTCTGGGCCTGGGCTTTTGATTACATCTTCAATTTCTTTTGTTGGTCTGTTCAAATTTTCTATCTCTTCTTGGTTCAGTTTTGGGAGACTATGTGTTTCTAGAAATTTGTCCATTTCAGTTAGATTGTCGAATTTGTTCCCGTGTAATTGTTCATAATATCTGTTAACAATCCTTTGTATTTCTGTGGTATCAGTTATATTTCTCTTCTTTCATTTTGAATTTTGTGTATTTTGGTTCTCTCTGTTTCTTGGTGAGTCTACATATTGGTTCATCAATCTTGTTTATCTTTTCAAAGAACCAGCTCTTCATTTTATTGATCCTTTTAATTGTTTTGTTTTGTTTGTTTGTTTGTTTTGGTCTCCATGTCTTTTATTTCTGCTCTGATCTTTACTATGTCCTTGCTTCTATTTGCTCTGTCATTTTCTTTCTAGTTCTTTAAGTTCTAAGCTTAGATAGCCTATTAGAAATTTTTCTTGCTTCTAGAGGTAGGCCTGTAGTGCTATGAACTTTCCTTTCAGAACTTCTTTTGCTGCATCCCATAGATTTTGTGTTGTGTGTGTTCATTTTCATTGGTTTCCAAGAAGTTATTAATTTAATTTTTTTATCTCCATGGTAACCCATTCATTGTTCAATAACATAATATTTTGCCTCCATGTATCAAATATCTTTGCATGTTCTTGTTGCAATTGATCTTTAGTTTTATGCCATTGTAATCTGAGAAGGTGCTTGATATGATTTCAGTCTTCTTGAACTTGTAGAGACTTAGTTTGTGCCCTAACATGTGCTCTGTCTTTGAGAATGTCCCATGTGCACTTGAGAATAATGTGAATTCTGCAGTTTTGGGGTGTAAATCTCTGCAGATATCTATTAAATCCATTTGATGTAGCACTTCATTTAAAGTCTGTGTTTCCTTGTTAATTTGTTGTCTAGAAGATCTGTCCAGTGATGTCAGCGGGGAATTAAACTCCCTTGCTATGATTTTATTGCTGTTATTTTCTCTTTTAAAGTCCTCCAAAATATTTTTAATATATGTTGGTGCTCCTATATTGGGTGCATATATGTTTGCCAAGGTTATATCTTCTTGTTGAATAGATCCTTTCAATATTATGTCATGACCTTCTTTGCCTCTAGTTATGGCCTTCATTTTGAAATCCATTTTATCAGATATGAGTATTGCTACCCCAGCTTTTTTTTTGCTTTTGGTTTGCTTGGAAGATTTTTTTCCATCTTTTCACTTTCAACCTATGTGAGTCTTTTGTTGTGAGGTGGGTCTCTTGTAAACAACATATAAGTGAGTCATGCTTTCTTATCCAGTCAACTACTCTGTCTTTTTATCAGAGCATTCAAACCATTCACATTTAAGGTGATAATTGATATATACTTATTTATTGCCATTTTTGTTTAGTGTGTTTATATTTTTCTTCCTATTTCTTCTAAATACAACAGTTTTTTTTAGCATATCTTGTAGTGCTGGTTTGGTGTTAATATATTCCCTTAGCCTCTTTTTTTTTTTTTTTTTTCTGGGAAGCTCTTTATTTGACCTTCTATTTTGAATGATAGCCTTGCTAGATAAAGTAGCCTTGAATTCAGGTCCTTGTTTTTCATGACCTTGATTACTTCATGCCACTCCCTTCTGGCCTGTAGTGTTTTTATGTTGAGAAGTCAGCTGAGAGCCTAATGGGGTTTCCTTTGTAGGTAAACTGTTGTTTATCTCTTTCTACCTTTAGGATTATCTCTTTGTCTTGAATTTCTGGCATTTTAATTACTGTGTGTCTTTGTGTGGGCCTTTTAGGATTCTTCTTACTTGGGGCTCTCTGTGCTTCTTGAACTTGAATGTCCTCCTCCTTCACCAAGTTAGGAAAGTTTTCTGTCACTATTTCTTCAAATATATTCTCTAACCCCTTTCCATTTTTTTCCTCTTCAGGGATTCCTATGATGTAAATGTTATTACATTTCCAGTTGAGCTGTCTTCCTATATTTTAATTGTTTTTTTCCTTTTGGTTTTCTCATTGGTTGATTTTTTTCTACCCTGTCTTCTAATTCACTGATCCGGTCCTCAGCTTCCTGTACTCTGCTGGTTAGTCCTTCCAATGTGTTCTTAATTTCTGTAATGTGATTCTTCATTTCCACTTGGTTGGTTTTCAATGTTTCTATATCTTTACTCATGGTGCTGATGTCCTTACTCATGTTGTTGAGCTTCCTCAAGATCATGGCTCTGAAGTCTACCTCTGATAATTTCCTTAGTTGCATTTTATTAATCTCATCTTTGATAGAGTTCTCTTGTTTTTTCATTTGGGATTTGTTTCTTTGTTTCACCATTTTGTCTATCTCTAGTGTGTTTTGGAGCCTTCCATATTTTTCCTGTAGGTGTTGGTGTTCTGCTATTTGTGGCGTCCTCTACTGGGTTTGGATGAGCCTGGGTGTGCCCATGGTAAACAGCACTGTGAAGTCTTACTTTCCTGGGTAGATTTGCAAGCCCAGGAAAGGTTCAGTTATCCTCTAGCTTTTTCCTGGTGGGTAGTAGTCTCAGTTACTCGGTGCCTTGGAATGTAGCCCTGGTGTTCTGCATAAGAAGATTTCTAGAGTGTGGGATAGATGCTGGTTATTAATGAGCCTCAATTTGCATTTCTTTGCCTCATCTGGGAAAGGCTGAATTTTCGGGGGGTGGGGGGTCTGCTTCTTTTCCCCATAGCTCTGGGAAGGTGCACACTGGCACCATCCTTTTTGGCCACAACTCAGCAAAAACTCTGACTGCCCTCCAAATCTTGGATGTCCTCACAGTGTTCCAGCCCAGTCTGCCCTCCCTCTGCCATAGCCCCCAGGTGAATAGCTGTGGCTATTTTAGTGCTCTGTCCTGGCTCTCTTCACTGTGAATTGGGCTTGGTCTTTATTCCCCAAGGCTGCTTCTCACAGCTAAAACTGCTGCTGTTCATGGGCTCCCAGCCCACCACCCTCTCATGCCTCTACAGATCCTACCCGTGTCCCTGGGTATATGGTACTGTCCTGCTGATTTTCAGTTGCTTTTTTCTGAGGATTTGTCTTTATTTTAGTTGTAATTCCCATTTGGTCCTGGGAGATCATGTGCATGGCTTCTATTCACTCCACCTCCATTTTTCACATCCTCTATGCCTATCTTGTGTGCAGCTGGGTTGCATAGACCTTCCTGGTGCCCCAGCACCCTGCAGGTCCTGCAGTTCCTGCAGGTAACTGGATCACAGAGTCACTTTGGGAACCAGGCTCTATACCTGTTATGTGCTACTGGGTCACACAAGCCTCTCTGGTTTCAGCACCCCGCAGGTCCCGTGGTTAACTGGATGACACAGTCCCTGCTGGTTTACTCAGGCCTTTCTGGTGCTTCAGCTCCCCACAGGCCCCTTGGGTAACTATATTGCACAGTCCCTGCTGGATTGCATAGGCCTCTCTGGTGCTGAAGCACTTTGCAGGTTCCACAAGTAACTAGATCACACAGTATGTGCTGGGTAGCAAAGGCCTCTGTGGTGCCCTTGCACACTGCAGGTCCCACAGGTGGGCAGCTGAATTGCACCAGTTTGTCTAGGGCTCCAGATTCCCACTGCTCTTTTGAGCTACTGGATTGCACAGGCCTCTGAGGAGCCGAAGGTCCCACTGCTGGTGGCTGGGTAGTGCTGCTGCCCTGTGGGGCTCAACCTCTACTCAGCTATAGTTGTAATTTTTGGGGATGGGTTTTAGCTGCTGGTATGTGCTTCTATTGCCTGGGAATGGATGTCTGCTCCCCAGCCTCTGTTGCTGAGGGTATATCTGGACTCTGTTCAGGCTGCTACTGTGGAGGATGGTGCTTGTTTCCAGGCCATTTGCAGCTTCTGCAGCAGGCACCTTGAGAGCTCCACTACTGTGCACTGGTCTGTGTTGACACAGAGTGCCCACTGGTTTAATGGTGCCAGGTGTGCTGGTGGGCTCAGGTTGCTGGGCCCTAGCCGCTCCCACTGCCTCCTCCCAAGGAAGACCTGGGATCTTCCAAAATGGTACGACTTCCCCAAGACATGGGGAGAAGCGCCCTGAAGGGCCACTTACTATGGTAACTGGCTGCTTTCCTCCACAGCACAGAAACCTTCTGCTCCAAGGCTCTGCACTGCTGGGGTTTGGTTGTCCACCTTCAAGTCCACTCACACTTCCTCACACACTTGCTCACTCTCTCATACACTCACCCTCCCTCCAGTCCTGCCTATTGCCATCTTCACTACTGGATTTGCTAATATTTTGTTATGAATTTTGGCATCTGTGTTCATCAGGGATATTGGCCTTTTCTTTCTTTGTAGTGTCTTTATCTGGTTGTGGAATTAGGATTATGCTGCCCTCATAAAATGAGCATGGAAGTCTTCCATCTTCTTGGATTTCTTGGAATAGTTTGAGGAGAATGGGTAATAGATCTTTGAATGTTCGGTAAAACTTTTCCAGGAAGCCATCTCAGCCTGGGATTTTGTTTGCTGAGAGTTTCTTGATTACATCTTCAATTTCTTTTGTTTTTATTGGTCTGTTCAAGTTTTCTATCTCTTCCTGTTTCAATTTTGGGAGGCTGTGTGTTTCTAGAAATTTGTCCATTTCTCCTAGATTGTCCAATTGGTTGGTGTAAAAGTGTTCATAGTATGTTTCGATGATCCTTTATATTTCTGTGGTGAAAGTTGTTACTTCTCCTCCTTCATTTCTGATGTTGTTTATTTGGCTTCTCTCTTTTTGTTTCTTGGTGAGTCTAGCTAAAGGTCCATCGATCTTGTTTATCTTTTCAAAGAACCAGATTTTTGTTTCATTGATCTTTTGAATTGTTTTTTTAGTCTCTATGTTGTTTATTTCTGGTATGACCTTTACTATTACCTTCCTCCTACTAGCTCTAGGTTTTTCTTTCTTTTATTTAATCCTCACCCGAGGGAGAGAGAGAGAAACATCGACGTGAAAGGGACACATCGAGTGGCTGCCACCCACATGGCCAACCAGGGCCGGGGACAAACTGCAACCGAAGTACGTGCCCTTAGCGGGAACCGAACCCGGGTCTCTCCATACCGCAGGCCGACGCTCTAACCGCTGAGCCAAACCGGCCAGGGCTAGGTTTTTCTTTTTGTTTATTTTCTAGTTCTTTAAGTTGTAGGGTTAGAAAGTCCATTGGCAATTTTTTTTGTTTCTTGAGGTAGCCCTGTAGTGCTATCAACTTCCCTCTCGTGACTGTTTTTGCTGCATCCCATAGATTTTGTGTTGTTCTATGTTCATTTTCAATGGTTTCCAGAAAGTTTTTAATTTCTTCCTTGATCTTTTTAGTAACCCATTTGTTTAATAGCATGCTATTTAGCCTCCAAGTGTTTGAATGGTTTTTTGTGTTGTTTTTATTGTAATTAAGTGGTAGTGTCATGCCACTGTGATCTGAGAAGATGCTTCATATGATTTCAATTTTCTTAAATTTATAGAGACTTGCTTTGTGTCCTAATATGTGATCTATCTTTGAGAATGAGCCATGTGCACTTAAGAATGTATATTCTGCAGCTTTGGGGTGAAATGTTCTGTACATATCAATTAAGTCCAACTAATCTAGTTTGTCTTATAAGGACTCTATGTCCTTGTTGATTTTTGTCCAAAAGATCTATCCACTGGTGTCAGTGGCATGTTAAAGTCACCCACTAAAATCTTGTTTCTATTGATCTTTCCCTTGAAGTCCTCCCAAAAGTTTCTTAATATATTTTGGTGCTCCTGTATTTGGTGCGTATATGTTTACCAGGGTTATATCCTCTTGTTGAATTGCTCCTTTTAATATTATGTAGTGACCTTCTGTCTCTTATTATGGCCCTTGTTTTAAAGCCTATCTGTCAGATATGAGTATTGCTACACCAGCTTTTCTTTCATTTCCATTTGCTTGGAAATTTTTTCCATCCCTTCACTTTCATTTTGTGTGAGTCTTTTGTTGTAAGGTGGTTCTCTTGTAGACAACATATATATGGGTTGTGTTTTCTTATCCAATCAGGTACCTTATGTCTTTTGATTGGAGCATTTAAGCCATTTACATTTAAGATAATTATTAATAGATAGATATTAGTTGCCATTTTAATTTTATGCCTGTGTTCCTCTTTCTTTCTCTCTCTCTCTCTCTCTCTCTCTCTCTCTCTCTCTCTCTCTCTCTTTCTTCTTCTTTTTACAACAGTCCCTTCAGCATTTCTTGCAGTGCTGGTTTGGTGGTGGTAAATTTCTTTACCTTTTTCTTTATCCATGAATCTCTATTTCTCCTTCAATTTTGAATGATAACCTTGCTGGATAGAGTAGTCTTGAATTCAGATCCTTGTTTTTCATGACCTTGATTACTTCATGCCACTCCCTTCTGGCCTGCATCATTTCTATTGAGAAATGAATGGATGACAGTCTAATGGGAGCTCCCATGTATGTAACATTCTGTCTCTCTCTTGCTTCCTTTAAGATTCTTTCTTTGAATATATGTACCCCCATGTTTGTAGCAGCTCTATTTACAATAGCTAAGATCTGGAAACAGCCCAAGTGTCCATCAGTAGACGAATGGATCAAAAAGCAGTGGAGTACTACACAGCTGTAAGAAAGAAAGATCTCTTATCCTTTGCGACTACATGGAAGGACCTGGAAAGTATCATCCTAAGTGAAACAAGCCAAACAGAGAAAGACAAGTTTCATATGATCTCACTTATTTGTGGAATATAATGAACATAACAGTCTAAGGAATGACATAGTCTCAGAGACGTGGAAGTGGGGTACAGACTGACAACCCCCGAAGAAGGGGGTGGTGGGGGAGAGATAAACCACAGAACTTATATGCATGTATGCATGAACAGTAGACATGGACAACAAACTGGGGAAAGGGCAGGGAGGGAGGGGGAGGGGGAATCAGTTGGAGGGAAAGGAGAAACATCTGTAACAAAAATTAATTAATAAAAAAAAAGAAAAAAAAATTAAAGAAAAAGATTCTTTGTCTTTAATGTTTGCCATTTCAATTATGATGTGTCTAGCTGTGGGTCTTCTGAAGTTCATCTTGCTTGGGACTCTCTGTGTTTCCTGGACTTGTGTGACTTTTTTCTTCACCAGTTTAGGGAAGTTTTCTGTAATTATTTATTCAAACAGGTTCTCTATTCATTTCTTGGATTTTTTTCCTCCTGGTATTCCTATAATGTGACTGTTGTTACATTTTGTTTTGTCCCACAGATCCCTTAAACTTTCCTTCTGTTTTTTAAATTTTTTTGTCATTTGCTTCTCTATTTGAGTGTTTTACTCTACCTTGTCTTCTAAGTTGCTGATTCAGTCTTCAGTTTCTTCTAAACTACTTTTAAACCTTCTAAGGTATTTTTCATAACAGCTATGTCATTATTTCCTCTTGATTTTTGTGCATAGTTTCTACTTCTTTTTTTAAGCTGAAGTGGTTCTCAGTGAGCTCCTCATAATTCTTATTAAGTTGCTTGTAGTTCTCACCAAATTGTTTGAGCACCCTTAAAATCATTGCTTTGAATTCTTTATGTGACATGTTGCTGTCTTCCATTTCCTGTAGTTCCTTTTCCAGTGATTCCTCTCTTTCTTTCCTTTGGGTATTGTTTCTTTGTCTCCCCATTTTAGCCGTCTGGTAGCTCTAGACCCGCTGAGTGATGTTTGAATGTGTATGCAGCTCATGTTTATCAAATAAGGCTACTGTGCCTTCCAGACTGTTTTGTTGCATGTCACCTCTTGCCTGATGTAGATCTTGGAGATTTGACTAGTAGGGGCTGGTATTGGTGTGTCCTGGTAGGTGCTGCTACTGGATCATGTGGGTCCCTCTGGAGCTGTGTTCCCAGCTGGTCACTAGTGCCACCTGTAGCTGTATAGCTCAGGGCCTGTTGGAGCCATGCTCCCTGCCCATACTGTGGGCAGCTAAATCACACAGTTTCTTTGGAGACCTGACTCCACGTGTATCTTGTGGGCTGCTGGTCACACAGGCCTCTCTGGTGCCTCAGCACCCCGCAGGTCCCACGGGTAACTGGATTACACAGTCCCTTTGGAGACCTGGCTCTCTGCCTATTTTGTGTGCAGCTGGGTCACACAGGCTTCTCTGGTGTTCCTACACCCTGCAGGTCCTGCAGGCAGGCAGCTGAATCAAACCAGTCACTCTCACGTTCCAGTTTCCTACTGCTTTTGTGGGCTCCTGGGTTGCACAGGGTTCTGTGGAGCCCCTGGTCCTACCACTAGAGGCTGGGAATGCTGCTGCCCCATGGGGCTCAACTCCTGCTCAGCCTTTGCTATAGTTTTTGGGAGTGGATCTCAGCTGCTGGTCTGTGCTTCTGTTGCCTGGGGATGGATGTCTGCTCCCCAGCCTCTGTTGCTGGGAGTATATCTTGACTCTGATCGGGCTGCTACTGTAGGGGATGGTGCTGGGCTCCCATCTGTCTGCGTCTTCCACAACAGGCACCTTGGCAACTCCACTACTGTGCGCTGGTCTGTGTTGACACAAGGTGTCCACTGGTCCAATGGTGCCAGATGCACTGGTGGGCTCAGGTTGCTGGGCCCTAGCCACTCTCACTGCCTCCTCCCAGGGAAGACCCAGGATCTTCCAAAATGGTAGGACCTCCCTGTAGTGCAGAGAGCTGCGCCCTGGAGAACTGCTTACCATTGTAGCTGGCTGTTCCTCATCCAGAGCACAGGAACCTTCTGCTCTGCGTCTCTGCACTGCTTGAGTTTGGTCATCCACCTTCATGTCCACTCGCACTCTCTCACACACTAATTCACTCTCACACACTCACCTTTCCTCTGGTTCTGCCCACAGCCATCTTTCTTATTAATAATTTTTGCATCAATATTCATCAGGGATTTTGTTTTGTAGAAAACAAAATTGTCATAATATGGTATCAAGGTGATGCTGGCCTCAAAAAAAAAATGTGTAAGTGTTCTTTCCTCTTTGAGTTTTTGAAAGAATTTGAGATACACTGGTGTTGATTCTTCTTTAAATGTTTGGTAGAACCCTCCTGGGGTTTTCTGTATAGGGAAGTTTGTGATTATTTATTTAATCTCCTTACTAATCATTG
Organism: Molossus molossus; assembly: GCF_014108415.1. NCBI lineage: Eukaryota > Metazoa > Chordata > Mammalia > Chiroptera > Molossidae > Molossus > Molossus molossus. The sequence goes on along the minus strand of NW_023425377.1, from coordinate 53,721,537 downwards.
GTTTGTCCCATCCCTTTACTTTTAATCCATTTGTGTCTTTATATTGAAATTGTGTTTCTTGTAAACAGCCCATAGTCAGGTCTTGCTTTCTTATCCAATATGACAATCTCTATCTTTTAAGTAGTGTATTTAGACCATTCACATTTAAAGTGATTAATGAGAATGCAGACTGGTGCAGCCACTATGAAAAACAACATGGTGTTTCCTCAAAAAATTAAAAATTGAACTGCCATTTCATCCAGTGATCCCAACTCTAGGAAATTTTCCTAAGAAGACTGAAACACCAATCAGAAAGAATATATGTACCCCTAAGTTCCTAGCAGCACTATTTACAATTGCTAAGATCTGAAAACAGCCCAAGTGTCCATCAGTAGATGAGTGGATAAAAAAGCTGTGATACATATACACAATGTAATACTATGCAGCTGTATAAAAGAAATATCACTTATCCTTTGAGACAACATGAAGGGACCTGAAGAGCATTATGCTAAGCAAAATAAGCCAATCAGAGAAAGACAAATATCACACGATCTCTCTTATTTGTGAAAAAAAAATGAACAAAATAAGCTGATAAACAAAATAGACCAAAAGACACAAGTAGGGTTAAGACTGACTAACCCCAGAGGAGGGGGATGGGGAAGAGGAAAGAGATAAACCAAAGAACATATATGCATATATGCATAACCAATGGACATAGACAACAGTGCTGTGAATTGAGGGGTGAAATCAGGAGGAGGGTGTCAGTGGGGAGGGGCGAGGAAAAACACCTGTAACAAAAATGAATTAAGAACAAAGTAAATAGGAGACTTCCAGTCAAGATGGCGGTGTAGGTAAACGCAGTATTGCGTCCTCCCACAACCACATCAAAGTTACAACTAAACTACAGAACAACCATCATTCAAAACTGCCTGAAATCAAGCTGAATGGAAGTCCTACGACTACGACTACGGAATTAAAGAAGCAGCCACATCCAGACTGGTAGGAGGGGCGGAGGTGCGAGGGGCAGCGGCGGCAGCAGGGTGACAGGGTGGTCCCACACACACCTGTGGCGGATAAAAATCAGGAGGATACCTCAGCTGGGAAGGTCCTTCCTGAGGACTGAGGGGTCCAGTCCCACACCAGGTGCCCCACTCAGGGTTCCAGTGCCAGGGAAAGAATCCCCATAACTTCTGGCTGGAAAAACCAGCAGGAATTGAGGCTCAGGGAAGCTGAAGCGGCTGGAGCCCCAGGCAGCTCCTTAAACAGCCCGCCCACGGACTTATCAGACTCACTTCCTGTAAACTTGGTGGGGAGGCAGCTTGAGGGGCACTAGAGACATACAGGGAAGAACTGAGCTGTTTGGCACTGGAGCAGGGCTGGAGAGGGGGCTTTCTCTGGGACAAACGTGCTGTCAGAGGCCTTTGTTCCTTTGGTGGGCCCTGCCCTGGGGCGGCAGTCGCCATTTCTGGGACTCCAGTAACCTGGCTCACACTGGTAGCCCCACCCTGGTGACTCCCTGAGGCCCCACCCCAACCAACTTTTAGGCCCACCCAAGCTGTTGCTACTTGCTTAACCATAGGATAGCCTGTCTTGGATCCTGCTTCAGGTTTTTCCTAAATTATTTCAAACAAGCAGCATTTGGTATCAGCTAGCCCCATACAGCTCATTAAGTAATACACAGAAACAAACACAGGGAGGCAGCCAAAATGAGGAGACAAAGAAACAAGTCCCAAATCAAAGAACATAACAAAACTCCAAGAAAAGAACTAAGCGAAATGGAGATAAGCAACCTAACAGATGCTGAGTTCAAAATACTGCTTATAAGGATGCTCAATGAACTTAGTGAGAACTTCAGTAAACTTAGTGAGGGCCTCAAGAGCATAAAAAAGGACCAGTCAGAAATGATGGATGTGCAGTCAGAAATGAAGGAGGCATTAACTGAAATAAAGAATAATTTACACAGATTCAATAGTAGAGTATGTAAATCCAAGAAGCAAACCATCAATTTGGAATATAAGGAAGCAAAAAATGCCCAATCAGAACAGCAAAAAGAAAAAAGAATCGAAAAAAAATGAGAATAGGGTAAGAAACCTCTGGGACAACTTCAAGCGTGCCAATATTCGCATCTTGGGGGGTACCAGAAGGAGAAGAGCGAGAACAAGAAATTGAAAACCCGTTTGAACAATAACGGCAGAAAACTTTCCTAACTTGGTGAAGGAAACAGACGTACAAGTCCAGGAAGCACAGAGTCCCAAATAAGATGAACCCCAAGAGGCCCACACCGAGACACATCATCATCAAAATGCAAAAGGTTCAAGACAAAGAGAGAATCTTAAAAGCAGCAAGAAAAAGGCAGCTAGTTATCTACAAGGGAGTTCCCATAAGGCTGTCAGCTGATTCCTCAAAAGAAACTTTGCAGGCCAGAAGGGAGTGGCAAGAAATATTCAGAGTGATGAAAACCAAGAACCTACAACCAAGATTACTCTATCCTGCAAGGCTGTCATTTAGAATCGATGACCATATAATTTCTGAGACAAGAAAACGTTAAAGGAGTTCATCACCACCAAACCGTTATTATATGAAATGTTGAACGGTCTTTTTGAAGAAAAAATAAAATATATGAACAAACAAAATGGCAATGAATACATATCTATCAACAATGGAATCTACAAACAAAATGAACAGGCAGAACAGAAACATTCTCATAGATACAGAGAACATTTTGTTGGTTGCCAGATGGGAGGGAGGTTGAGGGAATGGGTGAAAAAGGTGAAGGGATTAAGAAGTACAAATTCATTGCTAGACTGACAAATCTCAAAGGGAAAGGGGTTGGGGGGTGGGAAGAAATAAACCAAAGAACGTATATGCATAACCAATGGACACAGACAATAGTGTGGGAAAAGGCAGGAGGGGGGCGGGAGTGGGGAGGAGGGGGTCAATGGGGGAAAAATGAGGAACATCTGTAATACATTCTACATTCAACAATAAAGATTTTTTTAAATTTTTTTAAAAGAATATGTTAATTTATATGTATTTGTGAATTTTCTAGTTTTCCAGATTTCTAGTTTTATTCATCTGTGGTCAGAGAATTTACTTTCTATCACTTCTGTCTTTTTATATCTGAGGCTTGTCTTGTGGTCTGTCCTGGAGACCCTGAGGATATGTGTGTTCTGCTGATTTAGGTAGAGTGTTCTGTATACACCTGTTAGGTCCAGTTGATGTATAGTGTTGTTTAAGTCCTCTGTTTCCTTACTGATCTTCTGTCTGAGTATCTATGTCATCTCAAAGGATAAGAGATCTTTCTTTCTTACAGCTGCATAGTACTCCATTGTGTATATGTACCACTGCTGTTTCCAGATCTTAGCTATTGTAAATAGTGCTGCTATGAACATAGGGGTACATATATACTTTCTGATTAGTGTTTCTTAGGGTATATTCCTAGAAGTGGAATCACTAAATCAAATGGCAGTTCAATTTTTAATTTTTTGAGGAAACACCATGTTGTTGTCCATAGTGGCTGCGCCAGCAGTATACTAGAGTCCGCTTTTCTCCAAACCCTCACTCGCACTTGTTATTTGATGATTTGTTGATGGCAGCCATTCTGGCAGGGGTGAGGTGGTACCTCATAGTCATTTCAATTTGCATCTTTCTGATGATTAGTGATGCTGAGCATTTTTTATGTGTTTCTTGGTCATTTGTATGTCCTGTTTGGAGAGATGTCTGTTTAAGTCCTCTCCCCATTTTTCAATTGGGTTCTTTGTTTGCTTTTGTTTAGTTGTATTAGTACTCTATATATTTTGGAAATAAGCCCCTTCTCTGATGTATCATTGGTAATTATGCTCTCCCATATAGTGGGTTCTCATTTCATTTTTATGTTGTTTTTTTCTGTGCAGAAGGATTTTAGTTTGATGTAATCCCATGTGTTCATTTTTTTCCTTTGTTTCTCTTGCCTTAGGCATTGTATCAGTAAAATTTCTGCTGCATGTGATGTCTGAAATTTGATTGTCTACATTTTCTTTTAGGATATTTATGGATTCAAGAATCAAGTTTAAGTCTTTTATCCATTTTGAGTTTATTCTTGTGTATGGTGTAAGTTGCTGATCTAGCTTCATTTTTTTGCATGAATTTGTCCAATTTTCCCAATACCATTTATTGAAGATGCTTCCTTTACTCCACTGTAATATCTTGCCATCTTTGTCAAATATTAATTGAGCATAATATCTTGGGTCAATTTTTGGGTTCGCTATTCTGCTCCATTGATCTATATGCCTGATCCTGTGCTGGTACCAGGCTGTTTTGATTACTATGGCTTGGTTATATGACCTGATATCTGGTATTGTGATTCACCTCTCTTTGTCCTTCTTTTTAAAGATTGCTGTAGCTATTCAGGGTCTTTTTTGGTTCCATATAAACTTTTGGAGTATTTGTTCTAGTTCTGTGAAGTATGTCATTGGTATTTTGATGGGGATTGCATTGAATATATAGATTGCATTGGGTAGTATGGACATTTTATTGATGTTTAATTCTTCCTATTCATGAACAGGTATATGCTTCCATTTTTAAAAAATCTTCCTTCATTTCTTTTTTCAGTGACTTCTAGTTTTCTGAGAATAGGTTCTTTACTTTTTGGTTAAGTTTATTTCTAGGTATCTTAATTTTTTTGCTTCAATGGTAAATGAGATTTCTTTTTTAGTTTCTCTTTCAGTGACTTTGTTGTTGGTGTACAAAATGCTGTCAATTTCTTGATGTTAATTTTTCATCTGCTACTTTGCCAAATTTATTTATTAAATCTAGCAGATTTTTGATAGAGTCTTTAGGGTTTTCTATGTACAGTGGCATGTCATCTGCAAATAATGACAGTTTCACTTCCTCCTTTCCTATTTAGATTTCTTTTGTTTTCTCCATGTCTAATAGATGTGGCTAAGACTTCCAATAGTATGTTAAATAAAAATGGCAAGAGTGGACATCTCTGTTTGGTTCCTGTTCTTGAAAGAAATGCTTGTAGGAGATTGCAGAATGGCAACAAATGAATGGAAACTACACAAATGATCTCCCAGGACCAAACTGGAATTACAACTAAAATGAAGACAAATCACTGGGGAAAAGCAACAGAAAAGCAGCTTGAGAGGGCCATATAACCAGGGATATGGAATCAAGCCTGGTAGGACTGTGGAGGTGTGAGAGGGGAACTGGGAGCCCATGAACAGCAGCGGTCTTAGCTTTGAGCAGCAACCTCGGTGTTAAAATCCCTAGCTGGCTGAACAGCACAAAGGACTGAAACAGAGCACTAAATTAGCTACAATGACTCAACTTAGGCTACATCACAGGGAGGGTGGACTGGACTGGAACTGGGTAGGGACACTTGGGATTTGGAGGGCATTCAGAGTTTTTGCTAAGTTGCAGCCACACAGGATGGTGGCCACCTTGCTCCTTCGTGGAGCACTGGGGAGAAGCAGTAGCCCCTCTCTCACAGATTCAAATCCACCCAACTGGGCCAAAGAAATGTAAATTGAAGCTCAATAACAACCAGCATCTGTCCCACCCTCAGGAAATTCTCTTATGCTGAACACCTGAGGGAGGTTTCTATTCAACTGAGAACACAAGGTTCTTCAAGTAACTGAGGTTAATAGCCTCCAGGCAAAAAGCTACAGAATAACTGAACCTTTCCTGGGCTTGCAAATCTACCCAAAGAAAGTAAGATTTGACAGTAGTGTTTAAGGTGGGTCCTCCCATGCTCATCCAAACCCAGTTGAAGGAGCCACAAACAACAGAATACCAACACCCACAGAAAAAATTTGGCAGGCTCCAAAAGTCACTAAGATAACAAAAATGGTAAACAAAGAAATCCCAAATGAAAGGACAGGAGACCTCTACCAGAAATAAGATAAATGAAATGCAATTAAGCAAGTTATCAGAGGTAGAGTTCAGAGCCATGATCTTGAGGAAGCTCAACAGCATGAGTAAGGATCAACACCATGAGTAAAGATATAGAAACATTGAAAATCAACCAATTGGTAATGAAAAACCACCAAGAAGAAATGAAGAATGATATAGAAGAAATAAAGAACACACTGAAAGGACTAAACAGCAGAGTAGAGGAAGCTGAGAACAGAATCAGTAAATTAGAAGACAGGATAGAAATAATCAACCAATCAAGGAAAAAAAATTAAAATACAGAAAGACAGCTTATGAGAACTGGAATAAGTGAAAACATAATAATATTCACATCACAGGAGTCCCCGAAGAAGAATAAAATGAGCAAGGGTTAAAGAATATATTTGAAGAAATAGTGTCAGAATACTTCCCTAATTTGGTGAAGGAGGAAGGCATTCAAGTTCAAGAAGCAAAAAGAGCTCCAAATAAGAAAAACCCAAACAGGCCTACATCAAGACACATAGTAATTAAAATGCCAAACATTAAAGACAAAGGGAGAATCCTAAAGGAAGCAAGAGATAAGCAACAGGTTACCTACAAAGAAACCCTCATAAGGTTATCAGCTGACTTCTCAACGGAAATACTACAGGCCAGAAGAGAATGGCATAAAATAATCAAGGTCATAAAAAACAAGAATGTGAATCCAAAACTACTCTATCCAGCAAAGCTATCATTCAAAATAGAAGATCAAATAAAAAGCTTCCCAGACAAAACACAACCAAAAAAAGGCTAAGGAAATATATTACCACCAAACCAGCACTGCAAGGAATGCTAATAAGACTGCTGTAATTAGTAGAAGAAATAGGAAGAAAAATATAATCATACTAAAAAAAAAAAAAAAAAAAAAAAAAAAAAAAAAAAAAAAAAAAATGGCAATAAATAAGTACATATCCATAATCACCTTAAATGTAAATAGATTGAATGCTCCAATAAAAGTACACAGAGTACTGGATTGGAAAAGAAAGCATGACTCAAATATATGTAGTTTACAAGACACCACCTCACGACAAAAGACTCACATAGGTTGAAAGTGAAGGGATGGAGAAATATCTTCCAAGCAAATGGAAAGAGAAAAAAAAAGAAAAAGCTGGGGTAGCAATACTTATATCTAATTAAATAGATTTCAAAAATGAGGCCATAACTAGAGACAAAGAAAGCCACTACATAATATTGAAATGATCTATCCAACAGAAAGATATAACCTTGGTAAACATATGTTCACCCAATATAAGAGCACCAAAATATATTAAAATTTTTTCTGGAGGACTTCAAAGGACAAATCGACAGCAATACAATCATAGCAGGGGACTTCAACACCCCACTGACATCATTGGATAGGTCCTCTAGACAAAAATTTAACAAGGAAACAGAGACTCAAAATAAAGCACTAGATCAAATAAACTCGATAGATATCTACAGAAAATTACACCCCAAAAATGCAGAATTCACATTCTTCTCTAATGCACATGGGACATTCTCAAAGACAGACCACATGTTAGAACACAAACTAAGTTTCTACGAGTTCAGAAGACTGAAATCACATCAAGCATCTTCTCAGATCACAATGGCATGAAACTAGAAATCAATTGCAACAGGAACATGCAAAGACATTTGAAAACATGGAGGCTAAATGGCATGTTATTAACAATGAGTGGGTTACCAAAGAGATCAAGAAAGAAATTAAAAACTTCCTGAACACCAATTAAAATGAACACAAAGCAACACAAAATCAATGGGATATAATGAACATAACAGTCTGAGGAATAGGGTAGACCCAGATACATGGAAGTAGGGCACATACTGACATCCCTCAGATGAGGGGGTGGGAGGTAGAAAGAGATAAACCACAGAACTTATATGCATGTATGCATAACCAATGAACATGGAACACAAAGCCGGGGACGGGGTGGGGGGGATGGGGCAAGGGGTGCCAATGGGGTAAAAAAGGAGAAACATCTGTAACAAAACAATAAATAAAAATTTTAAAAAATACATAAATAAAAAGTAAATAAATAAATAGAAGAACAACCATCAAAATGGAAAGAGAACTCATTATATGGGAGAGCATAATTGCCAATGACACATCAGATAAGGAGTTAATTTCCAAAATATACAAGAGTGCTCATACAACTCAGTAAAAGGAAGACAAAGAACACAATTAAGAAATGGGCAGAGGACCTTAAATTGACACCTCTCCAAACAGGACACACAAATGGCTAAGAGACATATGAAGAAATGCTCAACATCACTAATCATCAAAGAGATGCAATAAAAACAATAATGAGGTATCACTTCACATCTGTCAGAATGTCCACCATTAGCAAATTATCAAACAACAATTGTCAGCGAGGGTGTGGAGAAAAGGGGACTCTAGTACACTGCTGGTGGGAATGCAGACTGGGGCAGCCACTATGGAAAATACTATGGTGTTACCTCAAAAAATAAAAAATTAAACTGACATTTGACCCAGTAATCCCACTTCTAGGAATATACCCTAAGAAACCTGAAACACCAATCAGAAAGAATATATGTACCCCCATGTGTAGCAGCACTATTTACAATAGCTAAGATCTGGAAACAGCCCAAATGTCCATCAGTAGAGGAATGGATAAAAAAAGTTGTGGAACATATACACAAAGGAGTACTATGCAGCTATAAGAAAGAAAGATCTCTTATCCTTTGGGATGACATGGAGGGACCTGAAGAGTGTTATCCTAAGCAAAACAAGCCAAGCAGAGAATGACAAATATCACATGATCTCACTTATTTGTGGAATATAATGACCATAATGGTCTGAGGAACAGGGTAGACCCAGAGATATGGAAGTAGAGTACAGACTGACAATCCTCAGAAGAGGATGTAGGGGCAGGAGGGAGAAATAAACCACAGAACTTATATGCATGTATGCATAACCAATGGACATGGACAACAAAGCTGGGGATGGAATGGGAGGATGGGGAGGAGGGTGTCAATGGGAAAAAAAAAGGAGAAACATCAGTAACAAAAATTAATTAATAAAGAAAAGGGGAGAGAAATGCTTATAGTTTTTGCCCACTGAGTATGATGTTAGCTGTTGGTTTTTCATACATTGCCTTTATTATATCAAGATATGATCCCTATATTCCCACATTGCTGAGCATTTTTATCAGAAGTGGGAGTTGAATTTTGTCAGATGCTTTTTCAGCATCTATTGATATGATCATATGGTTTTTGTCTTTCATTTTTCTTATGTGGTGTATCACATTTATTGATTTGCAGATACTGTATCATCCTTGCATGCAAGGGATGAATCCCACATGGTCAATATAAATTTTTTTTAATGTATTACTGGATTTGAATTGCTAATATTTTGTTAAGGATTTCAAAATCTGTGTTCATCAGGAGTATTGGGATGTAGTTTTCTTTCTTTGTAGTGTCTTTTTCCGGTTTTGGAATTCAAATTATGCTGGCCTCATAAAATGAGTTTGGAAGTTTTCTATCTTCTTGGGTTTTTTGGAATAGTTTGAGGAGAAGGGGTGTTAGATCTTTTTTGAATGTTTGGTAAAACTCCCTTCATGAAGGCATCCAGGCCTGAGCTTTTGTTTGCTGGGAGTTCCTTGATTACATCTTCAATGTCCTTTGTTGTTATTGGTCTATTCAAGTTGTCTATCCGGTTCAATTTTGGAGACTATGTGTTTCTAGAAATTTGTCCATTTCGCCTAGATTGTCCAAATTGTTGCCATATAATTGTTCATAGTATGTTTTAATAAGACTTTGTATTTCTGTGGTGTCAGTTGTTACTTCTCCTCTTTTGTTTCTGATTTTGTTTATTTGGGTCTTTTGTTTGTTTGTTTGTTTGTTTGTTTGTTTGTTTGTTTGTGAGTCTGACTATGGGTCTATCAATCTTGTTTATTTTTTCAAAGAACCTGCTCTTTGTTTCATTGATCTATTGAATTGTTGTTGTTGTTGGTGGTGGTGGTGGTGGTGGTGTTTTTGTGTTTTTGTTTTAGTTTCTATGTCCTTTATTTCTTCTCTGACCTTTACTACTACTTTCATTCTACTTGATCAGTGTTGTTCTTTTTGTTTACTTTCTAGTTCTTTAAGTTGTAGGGTTAGAAAGTCCATTAGGAATTTTTCTTGTTTCTTGAAATAGGCTTGTAGTGCTATAAACTTCCCTCTCAGAACTGCTTGCTGAATCCTATAGATTTTGTGTGGTTTTGTGTTCATTTTCATTGGTTTCCAGAAAATTTTTAATTTCTTCCTTGATCTCCTTGGTGACCCATTGGTTGTTTAATAACATGCTACTTATCCTCCATGTGTTTGATGCTATTTTGATCTGAGAAGATGCTTGATATAATTTCAATCTTCTTGAATTATAATTACTTAGTGTTCTAACATGTAATCTATCTTCGAGATTGTCACTTGTGCACTTGAAAAGAATGTATATTCTGCAGCTTTAGGGTGAAATATTCTGTAAATATCAATTATGTCCATCTGATCTAGTCAGTCATTTAAGGACTCTGTGTCCTTGTTAATTTTTTGTCTATACGATTTATCCAGTGGTGTCAGTGGGGTGTTACAGTCACCCACTATGATTGTATTGTTATTGATCTCTCCTTTGAAGTCCTCCAGAAGTTTTTTAATACATTTTGGTGCTCCTGTATTAGGTTTATATGTGTTTACCAGGGTTATATCCTCTTGTTGGATTGATCCTTTTGATATTATGTAGTGACCTTCATTGTCTTTTATTATGGCCCTTGTTTTGAAGTCTGTCTTATCAGATATGAGTATTGCTACACCAGCTTTTTTTTCATTTCCCTTTGCCTGGAAAAAAATTTTTCCACCACTTCAGTGAGTCTTTTGTTGTGAAATGGGTTTCTTGTAGACAGCATATATAAGGGTCATTTTTTTTTATCCAATCAGCTACGCTATGTCTTTTGATTGAAGCATTTAAGCCATTTACATTAAGGTTATTATTGATAGATACTTATTAGTTGCTATTTTTATTTTATGCCTGTGTTCCTCTCTCTATATATATATTTCTTGTTCTTCTTATAGCAGTCCTTTAGCACTTCTTAAAGTGCTGGTTTGGTGGTGGTAAATTCCTTTAGCTTTTTTTTCCTCTGTGAAGCTTTTTATTCAACTTCAGTTTTGAATGATAGTCTTTCTGGATAGAGTAGTCTTGGATTCAGACCCTTGCCTTTCATTACTTTGCACACTTCATGCCACTTCCTCTTGGCCTGCACTGTTTCTATTGAGAAATCAGCTGACAGTCTAATGGAAGCTCCCTTGTAGATAACTTTCTGTCTCTCTCTTGCTACCTTTAAGATTCTTTCTTTGTCTTTAATGTTTGCCATTTCAATTATGATGTGTCTAGCTGTGGGTCTTCTGAAGTTCTTCTTGCTTGGGACTCTCTGTGTTTCCTGGACTAGTGTGACTTTTTCCTTCACCAGTTTAGAAAAGTTTCCTGTCCTTATTTCTTCAAACAGGTTCTCTATTCCTTTCTTGGATTGTTCTCTTTCTGGTATCCCTATAATGTGTATGTTGTTACATTTTGTTTTGTCCCACAGGGCCCTTAAACTTTCCTCCTGCTTTTTAATTTTTTTTCATTTGCTTCTCTATTTGAATGTTTTAATCTACCTTGTCCTCTAAGTCGCTGATTCAGTCTTCAGTTTCTTCTAATCTACTATTAAACCTTCTAAGGTATTTTTCATAACAGCTATGTCATTCTTTATTCCCTAATGATTTTTATTCATAGTTTCTACCTCTTTTTTAGTTTGTTTTAATTTTATTTTAGTTTTAATTTTATTTTTATCACAGATGTTTCTCCTTTTTTACCTCATTGTCATCCTCTTCCCCATTGCCCTCCCCACCTCATCCCAAGCTTTGTTGTTCATGTCCATTGGTTATGCATACATGCATATAAGTTCTGTGGTTTATCTCTTCCTTCCCCTCACCACTCCCTCTACAGAAGGTTGTCAGTCTGTACCCGACATCCATGTTTCTGGGTCTATGCTATTCCTCAGACTGTTATGTTCATTATATTCCATAAATAAGTGAGATCATATGATATTTGTCATTCTCTGCTTGGCTTGTTTTACTTAGGATAATACTTTCCAGGTCCCTCCATGTTGTCTCATAGGATAAGAGATCTTTCTTTCTTACAGCTGCATAGTACTCCATTGTGTATATGTTCCACAACTTTTTTATCCATTCCTCTACCTATGGACAGTTGGGCTGTTTCCAGATCTTAGCTATTGTAAATAGTGCTGCTACAAACTTGGGGGTACATATATTATTTATGATTAGTGTTTCAGGCTTCTTAGGGTATATTCCTAGAAGTGGGATTACTGGGTCAAACGGAAGCTCAATTTTTAATTTTTTGAGGTAACACCATATTGTTTTTCATAGTGACTGCACCAGTCTGCATTCCCACCAGGAGTGTACTAGAGTCCCCGTTTTTCCACAGCCTCACCAACACTTCTTGTTTGGTGATTTGTTGATGGCGGCCATTCTGACAGGTGTGAGGTGATATCTCATTGTTGTTTTTAATTTTCATCTCTCGGATGATTAGTGATATGGACCATTTCTTCATATGTCTCTTAGCTCTTTGTATGTCCTGTTTAGAGAGGTGTCTATTTAGTTCCTCTGCCCATTTTTTATTTGTGTTTTTGTCTTCCTTTTGTGGAGTTGTATGAGCACTCTATATATATTAGAAATTAACCCCTCATCTAATATATCATTGGCAGTTATGCTCTCCCATACAGTGGGTAGTCTTTCCATTTTCATGATTGTATCTTTTGCAGTACAGAAACTTTTGAGTTTGATGTAGTCCAATGTGTTCATTTTCTCCTTTGTTTCTCTTGCCTTAGGTGATGTGTCAGTATAAATTCTGCTGCGTATGTCTAAAATTTTGTTGCCTACAGTTTCTTCTAGGATTTCTATGGATTCATAAGTCACATTTAAATCTTTTATTTATTTTGAATATATTCCTGTGTAAGGTGTAAGTTGATGGTCTAGTTTCATTTTTTTGCATGTAGCTGTCCAATTTTCCCAACAACATTTATTAAAGAGGCTGTCTTTACTCCACTGTATGCTCTTGCCACCTTTGTCAAATATTAATTAAGCATATTGCCTTGGGTCCATTTCTATATTCTCTGTTCTGTTCCACAGGTCTATATGCCTGCTCTTGTGCCAGTACCAGGCTGTTTTGATTACAGTGGCTTTGTAGCATAACCTGAAATCTGGTAATGTAATCCCTCCAACTTTGTTCTTTTTCAAGATTGCTGTGGCTATTCGAGGTTTCTTTTTTGTTGTTGTTGTTCCATATAAACTTTTGAAGTATTTGTTCTAGTTCTATGAAGTATGTCATTGGTATTTTATTTATTATTTTTTTTAATTATTATTATTTTTTTTGTTACAGATATTTCAACTTTTTTACCCCATTGTCACCCCTCTCCCCATCCCACCCCCGCCCCGTCCCCGGCTTAGTTGTCCATGTCCATGGGTCATGCATACATGCATATAAGTTCTGTGGTTTATCTCTTCCCACCACCCCCACTCCCTCTTCTGAGGGATGTCAGTCTGTGCCCTACTTCCATGTTACTGAGTCTACCGTATTCCTCAGACTGTTATGTTCATTAGATGCCGTATATAAATGAGATCATGTGGTATTTGTCTTTTCAACTTGGCTTGTTTAACTTAGGATAATACTTTCCAGGTCCCTCCATGTCGTCTCAAAAGATAAGAGATCTTTCTTTCTTAGAGCTGCATAGTACTCCATTGTGTATATGTACCACAGCTTTTTTATTCATTCGTCTACTGATGGACACTTGGGCTGTTTCCAGATCTTAGCTATTGTAAATAGTGCTGCTATGAACGTGGGGGTACATATATTCTTCCTGATTGGTGTTTCAGTCTTCTTAGGGTATATTCCTAGAAGTGGGATCACTGGGTCAAATGGAAGTTCAATTTTTAATTTTTTAAGGTAACACCATATTGTTTTCCATAGTGGCTGCACCAGTCTGCATCCCACCAGCAGTGTATTAGAGTCCCCTTTTCTCCACACCCTCGCCAACACTTGTTGTTTGATGATTTGTTGATGGCGGCCATTCTGACAGGTGTGAGGTGATACCTCATTGTTGTTTTAATTTGCATCTCTCTGATGATTAGTGATGTTGAGCATTTCTTCATCTGTCTCTTGGCCATTTGTATATCCTGTTTGGAGAGGTGTCTATTCAGCTCCTCTGCCCATTTTTTAATTGGGTTCTTTGTCTTCCATTTGTTGAGTTGTATGAGCACTCTATATATATTGGAAATTAACCCCTTATCTGATACATGATTGGTGATGATGTTCTCCCATACAGTGAGTTGCCTTTCCATTTTGATGATTGGTTCTTTTGCTGTGCAGAAGCTTTTTAGTTTGATGTAGTCCCATGTGTTCATTTTTTTTTTCTTTGTTTCTGTTGCCTTAGGTGATGTATCAGTGAAAATTCTGTTCCATATGATGTCCGAAATTTTGTTGCCTACATTTTCTTCTAGAATTTTTATGGATTCACGGGTCACATTTAAGTCTTTTATCCATTTTGAGTTTATTTTTGTGAGTAGTGTAAGTTGATGGTGTAGTTTCATTTTTTTGCATGTAGCTGTCCAATTTTCCCAACACCATTTATTAAAGAGGCTGTCTTTACTCCACTGTATTTTCTTGCCACCTTTGTCAAATATTAATTGAGCATATTGCCTTGGGTCCATTTCTGGGTTTTCAGTTCTGTTCCACTGGTCTATATGCCTGTTCTTGTGCCAGTACCAGACTGTTTTGGTTACAGTCGCTTTGTAGTATAACCTGATATCTGGTATTGTGATCCCTCCAACTTTGTCCTTCTTTTTCAAGATTGCTGTGGCTATTCGGGGTCTTTTTTGGTTCCATATGAATTTTTAAAGTATTTGTTCTAGTTCTATGAAATATGTCATTGGTATTTTGATGGGGATTGCATTGAATCTATAGATTTCTTTAGGTAGTATGGACATTTTAATGATGTTAATTCTTCCAATCCATGAACAGGGTATGTGCTTCCACTTTTTTATATCTTCCTCTATTTCTTTTTTCAATGATCTGTAGTTTTCTGCAAATAGGTCCTTTATTTCTTTGGTTAAGTTTATTCCTAGGTATCTTAATTTTTTTGGCGTGATGGTAAATGGGATTGTTTTTTCAGTTTCTCTTTCTGTGAGTTCATCATTGGTGTACAAGACTGCCATTGATTTCTTGATTTTAATTTTGTATCCTGCTACTTTGCCAAATTCATTCATTAAGTCTAGAAGATTTTTGATGGAGTCTTTAGAATTTTCTATGTATAATATTATGTCATCTGCAAATAATGACAGTTTCACTTCCTCCTTTCCAATATGTTAAATAAGAGTGGTGAAAGTGGACATCCCTGTCTTGTTCCTGTTCTTAATGGAAATGTTTTTAGTTTCTGTCCATTGAGTATGATGTTGGCTGTAGGTCTTTCATATATGGCCTTTATTATGTCGAAATATGATCCCTCTATTCCCACATTGCTGAGCGTTTTTATCAGAAATGGATGCTGGATTTTGTCAAATGCTTTTTCAGCATCAATTGATATGATCATGTGGTTTTTATTCTTCATTTTGTTTATGTGGTGTATCACATTGATTGATTTGCAAATATTGTACCAGCCTTGCATCCCTGGAATGAATCCCACTTGGTCATGGTGAATAATTTTTTGATGTATTTCTGGATCCGATTTGCTAATATTTTGTTCAGGATGTTGGCGTCTATGTTCATCAGGGATATTGGCCTGTAGTTTTCTTTCTTTGTAGTGTCTTTTTCTGGTTTTGGAAGTAGAATTATGCTGGCCTCATAGAACGTGTTTGGAAGTCTTCCTTTTCTTGAATTTTTTTAAATAGTTTGAGGAGAATGGGTGTTAGTTCCTTTTTGAATGTTCTGTAAAACTCCCCCGTGAAGCCATCTGGGCCTGGGCTTTTGTTTGCTGGGAGTCTTGATTACCTCTTCAATATCCTTAGTTGTTATTGGTCTGTTCAAGTTTTCTATCTCTTCCCGGTCCAGTTTTGGGAGACCGTGTGTGTCTAGAAATTTGTCCATTTCACTTAGATTGTCAAATTTGTTGCCATACAGTTGTTCATAGTAGCTGTTGACAATCTTTTGTATTTCCGTGGTGTTGGTTGTTACTTCTTCTCTTTCATTTCTGATTTTGTGTATTTGGGTTGTCTCTCTTTGTTTCTTGGTGAGTCTAGCTAAGGGTCCATCAATCTTGTTTATCTTTTCGAAAAACCAGCTCTTTGTTTCATTGATCCTTTGAATTGTTTTTTTTGGTCTCTATGTCATTTATTTCTGCTGTGATCTTTACTATTTCCTTCCTTCTACTTGCTCTGGGGTTTTCTTTTTGTTTGCTTTCCAGTTCTTTGAGTTGTGAGGTTAGACAGTCAATTAGAAATTGTTCTTGTTTTTTGAGGTAGGCCTGTAGTGCTATGAACTTTCCTCTCAGAACTGCTATCGCTGCATCCCATAGATTTTGTGTTGTTGTGTGTTCATTTTCATTGGTTTCCAGGAAGATTTTAATTTCTTCCTTGATCTCCTCAGTGACCCATTCATTGTTTAATAACATGCTATTTAGCCTCCATGTGTTGAAATGTCCTTGCATGTTTTGGTTGCAATTGATTTCTAGTTTCATGCCATTGTGATCTGAGCAGATGCTTGATATGATTTAAATCTTCTTGAACTTGTAGAGATTTAGTTTGTGTCCTATCATGTGGTCTATCTTTGAGAATGTGCCATGTGCTCTTGAGAAGAATGTGTATTCTATAGTTTTGGGGTGTAATTCTCTGTAGATATCTATTAAATCCATTTGGTCTAGTGCTTCATTTAGAGTCTCTGTTTCCTTGCTAATTTTTTGCCTAGAGGATCTATCCAGTGCTGTCAACGGGATGTTGAAGTTCCCTGCTATGATTGTATTGTTGTCGATTTCTCCTTGGAAGTCCTCCAGAAGATTTTTAATATATTTTGGTGCTCCTATATTGGGTGCATATATGTTTATCAAGGTTATATCTTCCTGTTCGATAGATCCTTTCAATATTATGTAGTGGCCTTCTTTGTGTCTAGTTATGGCCTTCATTTTGAAATCTATTTGATCAGATATGAGAATTGTTACCCCACCTTTTTTTTGCTTTCCATTTGCTTGGAAATTTTTTTTCCATCCCTTCACTTTCAACTTATGTGAGTCTTTTGTTGTGAGGTGGGTCTCTTGTAAAAAACATATAGATGAGTCATGCTTTCTTATGCAATCAGCTACTCCGTGTCTTTTAATGGGAGCATTCAATCCATTTACATTTAAGGTGATTATTGATATGTACTTATTTATGGCCATTTTTGTTTAGTGTGGTTCTATTTTTCTTCCCATTTCTACTGCTAATTACAGCAGTCCTTCTAACATTTCTTGCAATGCTGGTTTGGTACTAATGTATTCCCTTAGCCTTTTTTTGTCTGGGAAGCTCTTTATTTGACTTTCTATTTTGAATGATAGCCTTGCTGGGTAGAGTAGTCTTGGATTCAGATTCTTGTTTTTCATGACTTTGATTACTTCATGCCATTCCCTTCTGGCCTATAGTGTTTCTTGTGAGAAGTCAGCTGCGAGCCTTATGGGGTTTCCTTTGTAGGTAACTTGTTGCTTCTCTCTTGCTGCTTTTAGGATTCTTTTTCTTTAATTTGTGGCATTTTAACTACTATGTGTCTTGGTGTGGGCCTATTTGGGTTCTTCTTACTTGAGACTCTCTGTGCTTCTTGAACGTGAATGCCTTTTTCCTTCTCCAAATTAGGGAAGTTTTCTGTCACTATTTTTTTTAATATATTCTCTATCCCTTGCTCATTTTCTTCTTTTTCGGGGACTCCTATGATGCAGATATTATTATGTTTCCGGTTGTCCCACAGTTCTCTTAAGCTGTCTTCCTGTTTTTTAATAGTTTTTGCTTTTGTTTTTCTGATTGGTTGATTTTTTTCTACCCTGTCTTCTAATTCACTGATCTGGTCCTCAGCTTCCTCTACTCTGCTTTTTAAACCTTCCAATGTGTTTTTCATTTCGGATATGTCCTTTTTTATCTCTTCTTGATGGTTTTTAATTTCCAGTTGGCTTATTTTCAGTGTCTCTATGTCCTTACTCATGCTGTTCAGCTTCCTAAAGATCATGGCTCTGAATTCTAGCTCTGGTAACATGCCTAATTGCTCCACATTGATCTCATCTTCAGTGGAGGTCTCTTGCTCTTTCATTTGGCTTCTGTTTCTGTGTTTCACCATTTGGCTATCACTGTGGGCTTTGGAGCCTGTCAAGTTTTCCCTTGGGTGTTGGTGTTCTGCTGTTTGTGGCTCCCTCTCCTGTGTTTAGATGAGCGAGGGAGGACCCACGTTAAACACCACTGTCAAATCTTACTTTCCTGGTTAAAGTTGCTAGCCCAGGAAAGATACTGTTATCCTCTACCTTTTTGCCTGGAGGCTAGCAGTCGAGGTTACTTGATGAGTTTTGGGTTGTCAGTTGATTGAAAAACTCCCTCACGTGCTCAGTACAAGCGGATTTCACCAGGGTGGGGCAGATGCTGGTTGTTGATGAGCCTCAATTAGCACTTCAGTGGCCCACAGGGTGGCGTTGGATCTCCGAGGGAGGGGCTGCTGCCTCTCCCCCGAGCCCTGGGAAGGAGCAATATGGCCACCATCCTGCCTGGCTGCACTCAGCAAAAGTTCTTAGTGCCCTCCAAATCCCAAGTGTCCCAACACAGTTCCAGTCCAGTCTGCCCTCCCTCTGCTGGAGCCCAAGGTGAGTGGCTGTGGCTTTTTTAGCCTCTGTCCCGGCTCTGCGCTGTGGAGCCACCTGGGAGTGTAACCCGAGGGCGCTGCTCCCAGCTAAGGCCACTGCCTACCTGGGCTCCCAGCCCCCGTCTCGCGCCTTCGCAAACCTACCCGGACTGAGTCAGTGTCCCTCGTTATATAGTCCTCGCAAGCTGCTTTTCCGTTGCTTTTTCCCGTCAATTTGTCTGTGTTATAGTTGTAATTCCAGTTTGGTTCTGGGAGACGGTCTGTGTAGCTTCCATTCACTCCACCACCATTTTTCTTTGTCATTGGTATTTTAATGGGGATTGCATTGAATCTATAAATTGCTTTGGGTAGTATGGACATTTTAATGATGTTAATTCTTCCAATCCATGAACAAGGTATGTGCTTCCACTCTTTTATATCTTTCTCTATTTCTTTTTTCAATGACCTGTAGTTTTCTGCAAATAGGTCCTTTATTTCTTTGGTTAAATTTATTCCTAGGTATCTTAATTTTTTTGCCACAATGGTAAATGGCATTGTTTTCTTAGTTTCTTTCTGTTAGTCATCATTGGTGTATAAGAATGCCATCAATTTCTTGATGTTAATTTTGTATCCTGCTACTTTTGCAAATTCATTTATTAAGTCTAGTAAATTTTTGATGGAGTCTTTGGGTTTTCTATGTACAGTATCATGTCATCTGTAAATAATGACAGTTTCACTTCCTCCTTTCCAATTTGGATCCCTTTTATTTTTTCTTCCTGTCTGATTGCGGTGGCTAAGACTTCCAGTACTATGTTAAATAAGAGTGGCAAAAGTGGGCATCTTTGCCTTGTTTTTGTTCTTAAGGAAAATGCTTTTAGTTTTTGCCCATTGAGTATGATGTTGGCTGTGGGTCTTTCATATATGGCCTTTATTATGTCTAGATATGATCCCTCTATTCCCACATTGCTGAGCGTTTTTATCAGAAATGGATGCTGGATTTTGTCGAAGGCTTTTTCAGCATTTATTGATATGAATTTGTGGTTTTTATTCTTCATTTTGTTTATGTGGTGTATCACATTTATTGATTTGTGAATATTGTACCAGCCTTGCATTCCTTGGATGAATCCCACTTGGTCATGGTGAATAATTTTTTTAATGTATTGCTGGATCTGATTCGCTAGTATTATGTTCAGGATTTTCGCATCTATGTTCATCAAGGATATTGGCCTGTAGTTTGGTTTCTTTGTAGTGTCTTTTTCTGGTTTTTGAATGAGAATTATTCTGGCCCCATAAAACGAATTTGGAAGTCTTCCTTCTTCTTGAATTTTTTGAAATAGTTTGAGGAGAATGGGTGTTAGTTTTTTTTGTTTGTTTGTTTGTTTAATGTTCAGTAAAACTCCCCCATGAAGCCATTCGGGCCTGAGCTTTTGTTTGCTGGGAGAGTCTTGATTACCTCTTCAATTTCCTGTTCAAGTTTTCTATCTCTTCCCGGTCCAGTTTTGGGAGACTGTGTGTTTCTAGAAATTTATCTATTTCGCTTAGATTGTCGAATTTATTGCCATACAGTTGTTCATAGTAGCTGTTGACAATCTTTTGTATTTCCGTGGTGTTGGTTGTTACTTCTTCTCTTTCATTTCTGATTTTGTGTATTTGGGTTGTCTCTCTTTGTTTCTTGGTGAGTCTAGCTAAGGGTCCATCAATCTTGTTTATCTTTTCGAAAAACCAGCTCTTTGTTTCATTGATCCTTTGAATTGTTTTTTTTGGTCTCTATGTCATTTATTTCTGCTGTGATCTTTACTATTTCCTTCCTTCTACTTGCTCTGGGGTTTTCTTTTTGTTTGCTTTCCAGTTCTTTGAGTTGTGAGGTTAGACAGTCAATTAGAAATTGTTCTTGTTTTTTGAGGTAGGCCTGTAGTGCTATGAACTTTCCTCTCAGAACTGCTATCGCTGCATCCCATAGATTTTGTGTTGTTGTGTGTTCATTTTCATTGGTTTCCAGGAAGATTTTAATTTCTTCCTTGATCTCCTCAGTGACCCATTCATTGTTTAATAACATGCTATTTAGCCTCCATGTGTTGAAATGTCTTTGCATGTTTTGGTTGCAATTGATTTCTAGTTTCATGCCATTGTGATCTGAGCAGATGCTTGATATGATTTAAATCTTCTTGAACTTGTAGAGATTTAGTTTGTGTCCTATCATGTGGTCTATCTTTGAGAATGTGCCATGTGCTCTTGAGAAGAATGTGTATTCTATAGTTTTGGGGTGTAATTCTCTGTAGATATCTATTAAATCCATTTGGTCTAGTGCTTCATTTAGAGTCTCTGTTTCCTTGCTAATTTTTTGCCTAGAGGATCTATCCAGTGCTGTCAACGGGATGTTGAAGTTCCCTGCTATGATTGTATTGTTGTCGATTTCTCCTTGGAAGTCCTCCAGAAGATTTTTAATATATTTTGGTGCTCCTATATTGGGTGCATATATGTTTATCAAGGTTATATCTTCCTGTTCGATAGATCCTTTCAATATTATGTAGTGGCCTTCTTTGTGTCTAGTTATGGCCTTCATTTTGAAATCTATTTGATCAGATATGAGAATTGTTACCCCACCTTTTTTTTGCTTTCCATTTGCTTGGAAAATTTTTTTCCATCCCTTCACTTTCAACTTATGTGAGTCTTTTGTTGTGAGGTGGGTCTCTTGTAAAAAACATATAGATGAGTCATGCTTTCTTATGCAATCAGCTACTCCGTGTCTTTTAATGGGAGCATTCAATCCATTTACATTTAAGGTGATTATTGATATGTACTTATTTATGGCCATTTTTGTTTAGTGTGGTTCTATTTTTCTTCCCATTTCTACTGCTAATTACAGCAGTCCTTCTAACATTTCTTGCAATGCTGGTTTGGTACTAATGTATTCCCTTAGCCTTTTTTTGTCTGGGAAGCTCTTTATTTGACTTTCTATTTTGAATGATAGCCTTGCTGGGTAGAGTAGTCTTGGATTCAGATTCTTGTTTTTCATGACTTTGATTACTTCATGCCATTCCCTTCTGGCCTATAGTGTTTCTTGTGAGAAGTCAGCTGCGAGCCTTATGGGGTTTCCTTTGTAGGTAACTTGTTGCTTCTCTCTTGCTGCTTTTAGGATTCTTTTTCTTTAATTTGTGGCATTTTAACTACTATGTGTCTTGGTGTGGGCCTATTTGGGTTCTTCTTACTTGAGACTCTCTGTGCTTCTTGAACGTGAATGCCTTTTTCCTTCTCCAAATTAGGGAAGTTTTCTGTCACTATTTTTTTTAATATGTTCTCT
This sequence comes from Molossus molossus, assembly GCF_014108415.1. Lineage (NCBI taxonomy): Eukaryota > Metazoa > Chordata > Mammalia > Chiroptera > Molossidae > Molossus > Molossus molossus. The sequence goes on along the minus strand of NW_023425377.1, from coordinate 53,699,524 downwards.
ATCCCTTGCTCATTTTCTTCTTTTTCGGGGACTCCTATGATGCAGATATTATTATGTTTCCGGTTGTCCCACAGTTCTCTTAAGCTGTCTTCCTGTTTTTTAATAGTTTTTGCTTTTGTTTTTCTGATTGGTTGATTTTTTTCTACCCTGTCTTCTAATACACTGATCTGGTCCTCAGCTTCCTCTACTCTGCTTTTTAAACCTTCCAATGTGTTTTTCATTTCGGATATGTCCTTTTTTATCTCTTCTTGATGGTTTTTAATTTCCAGTTGGCTTATTTTCAGTGTCTCTATGTCCTTACTCATGCTGTTCAGCTTCCTAAAGATCATGGCTCTGAATTCTAGCTCTGGTAACATGCCTAATTGCTCCACATTGATCTCATCTTCGGTGGAGGTCTCTTGCTCTTTCATTTGGCTTCTGTTTCTGTGTTTCACCATTTGGCTATCACTGTGGGCTTTGGAGCCTGTCAAGTTTTCCCTTGGGTGTTGGTGTTCTGCTGTTTGTGGCTCCCTCTCCTGTGTTTAGATGAGCGAGGGAGGACCCACGTTAAACACCACTGTCAAATCTTACTTTCCTGGTTAAAGTTGCTAGCCCAGGAAAGATACTGTTATCCTCTACCTTTTTGCCTGGAGGCTAGCAGTCGAGGTTACTTGATGAGTTTTGGGTTGTCAGTTGATTGAAAAACTCCCTCACGTGCTCAGTACAAGCGGATTTCACCAGGGTGGGGCAGATGCTGGTTGTTGATGAGCCTCAATTAGCACTTCAGTGGCCCACAGGGTGGCATTGGATCTCCGAGGGAGGGGCTGCTGCCTCTCCCCCGAGCCCTGGGAAGGAGCAATATGGCCACCATCCTGCCTGGCTGCACTCAGCAAAAGTTCTTAGTGCCCTCCAAATCCCAAGTGTCCCAACACAGTTCCAGTCCAGTCTGCCCTCCCTCTGCTGGAGCCCAAGGTGAGTGGCTGTGGCTTTTTTAGCCTCTGTCCCGGCTCTGCGCTGTGGAGCCACCTGGGAGTGTAACCCGAGGGCGCTGCTCCCAGCTAAGGCCACTGCCTACCTGGGCTCCCAGCCCCCGTCTCGCGCCTTCGCAAACCTACCCGGACTGAGTCAGTGTCCCTCGTTATATAGTCCTCGCAAGCTGCTTTTCCGTTGCTTTTTCCCGTCAATTTGTCTGTGTTATAGTTGTAATTCCAGTTTGGTTCTGGGAGACGGTCTGTGTAGCTTCCATTCACTCCACCACCATTTTTCTTTGTCATTGGTATTTTAATGGGGATTGCATTGAATCTATAAATTGCTTTGGGTAGTATGGACATTTTAATGATGTTAATTCTTCCAATCCATGAACAAGGTATGTGCTTCCACTCTTTTATATCTTTCTCTATTTCTTTTTTCAATGACCTGTAGTTTTCTGCAAATAGGTCCTTTATTTCTTTGGTTAAATTTATTCCTAGGTATCTTAATTTTTTTGCCACAATGGTAAATGGCATTGTTTTCTTAGTTTCTTTCTGTTAGTCATCATTGGTGTATAAGAATGCCATCAATTTCTTGATGTTAATTTTGTATCCTGCTACTTTTGCAAATTCATTTATTAAGTCTAGTAAATTTTTGATGGAGTCTTTGGGTTTTCTATGTACAGTATCATGTCATCTGTAAATAATGACAGTTTCACTTCCTCCTTTCCAATTTGGATCCCTTTTATTTTTTCTTCCTGTCTGATTGCGGTGGCTAAGACTTCCAGTACTATGTTAAATAAGAGTGGCAAAAGTGGGCATCTTTGCCTTGTTTTTGTTCTTAAGGAAAATGCTTTTAGTTTTTGCCCATTGAGTATGATGTTGGCTGTGGGTCTTTCATATATGGCCTTTATTATGTCTAGATATGATCCCTCTATTCCCACATTGCTGAGCGTTTTTATCAGAAATGGATGCTGGATTTTGTCGAAGGCTTTTTCAGCATTTATTGATATGAATTTGTGGTTTTTATTCTTCATTTTGTTTATGTGGTGTATCACATTTATTGATTTGTGAATATTGTACCAGCCTTGCATTCCTTGGATGAATCCCACTTGGTCATGGTGAATAATTTTTTTAATGTATTGCTGGATCTGATTCGCTAGTATTATGTTCAGGATTTTTGCATCTATGTTCATCAAGGATATTGGCCTGTAGTTTGGTTTCTTTGTAGTGTCTTTTTCTGGTTTTTGAATGAGAATTATTCTGGCCCCATAAAACGAATTTGGAAGTCTTCCTTCTTCTTGAATTTTTTGAAATAGTTTGAGGAGAATGGGTGTTAGTTTTTTTTGTTTGTTTGTTTGTTTAATGTTCAGTAAAACTCCCCCATGAAGCCATTCGGGCCTGAGCTTTTGTTTGCTGGGAGAGTCTTGATTACCTCTTCAATTTCCTGTTCAAGTTTTCTATCTCTTCCCGGTCCAGTTTTGGGAGACTGTGTGTTTCTAGAAATTTATCTATTTCGCTTAGATTGTCGAATTTATTGCCATACAGTTGTTCATAGTAGCTGTTGACAATCTTTTGTATTTCTGTGGTGTTGGTTGTTACTTCTTCTCTTTCATTTCTGATTTTGTGTATTTGGGTTCTCTCTCTTTGTTTCTTGGTGAGTCTAGCTAAGGGTCCATCAATCTTGTTTATCTTTTCGAAAAACCAGCTCTTTATTTCATTGGTCCTTTGAATTGTTTTTTTTTTTGGTCTCTATGTCATTTATTTCTGCTTTGATCTTTACTATTTCCTTCCTTCTACTTGCTCTGGGGTTTTCTTTTTGTTTGCTTTCCAGTTCTTTAAGTTGTGAGGTTTGACAGTCAATTCGAATGATTTCTTGTTTCTTGATGTAGGCCTATAGTGCTATGAACTTCCATCTCAGAAGTGCTTTTGCTGCATCCCATAGATTTTTGAGTTGTTGTGTGTTCATTTTTATTGGTTTTCAGAAAGATTTTAATTTCTTCCTTGATCTCCTCGGTGACCCATTCATTGTTTAATGACATGCTATTTAGCCTCCATGTGTTCAAATGTATTTGCATGTTTTGGTTGCAGTTGATTTCTAGTTTCATGCCATTGTGATCTGAGAAGATGCTTGATATGATTTAAATCTTCTTGAACTTGTAGAGATTTAGTTTGTGTCCTATCATGTGGTCTATCTTTGAGAATGTGCCATGTGCACTTGAGAAGAATGTGAATTCTGTAGTTTTGGGGTTAATTCTCTGTTTCCTAAGCAATACATTTTTAAACAATAGTGGGTCAAAGAATAAATCACAAAGTAAATTAGAAAATATTTTATGAATAATAAAAACATAAACACAGATACCAAAAGGTAAGTATGCAGCAAAAGCAGTGCTCAGAGGGAAATTTATAGCTGTAAATATCTACATAGAGAAAGAAGTATTCAAATCAGTAACCTAACTTTGTACCCTAAGGAACTGGACAAAGAAGAGTGAACTATAGTCAAGCTAGCAGAAAATAAGGAGCTAATATATTAGAGCAGAAAGTGAGCATCTGACCATGGCATCTCAGTGGCCATGTGGGTAGAGCTGCTCAGGATGAGGTTACCCACCAGGCATAAAGGGAAGGTGGGCCTGCAGCCCACCGTCATGGTCCCTTGGGTTTAGGTCTACTCAGGGTTAGAGGGGATGGTAAGTTGCATAAACATTTTCCTCCATGCTACACCCTGCCATTGTCCAGATGCATTTTCTCAACCCCCTGGCCTCCTGGGGGCCCCTAAATCTGGCCAACAAAGAAGGTAAAAGCCTAAGCTTGGCTCACATATGTATTAACTCCATGAGAGAGCTGCTGCGGAGCCCAGGAGAAGCCCTGAAAAGAATGGTAAAGGGACCTCCCAATAGGCAGAGCTCTTGGTGGGGCACCTGGCCATCTACATTGTGACCCAAAATAAGGATATAAAGGTTCAGGGAAAAAAATATAGATAGAGATAAAAAAAAATGGCTTAGCTGGTTTTCCAAGGGCCTAGAAGGAGAGAGGAGAAGAAGGTCTGGGGAAGAGTCCACAATGGTGGACTTATCGGAGTGGGTAAAAAGTGTGAGGTTGTTCCATCACATGCTGAGTCCACCTGAGAACAGCCACTGCAGAAGAGGCAGCAACCACCACATGCCATGAAGAGAGCTTATGGAGCTGGGCACAGCCTTCCAGGATGGATCTCTCCCTCACACCAATGCCAATCTGACTGCTGCTGTCCCAGTGAATCCCCACTTGCCAGCCAGAGAGACCAAAGCTGAGGCCCTATACAGTGGAACCCCCTGAAGGGACCAATAAAACAACTTGGGTCCATGTTGTCTATATGGGACAAGGCTTCCTTCTGACCAGGACTGATCTGTTTCCAAGGATGAACTTGTCTTTCCGGCCTGCAGTGGTTTAGCCAACCCATGTCTCACCTCACTGAGGTCTGATTTACCTACACAGGATCCCACGGAACCTCATCAAGGGGTTTCCTTTACAGCATAACTATGGGAGTTATTGGTCCCACCAACTCTTGCACAATTCAGAAGCTGCCCTTGACTAGCCTGTGGAAGAAACAACTGAGGTACCAGCTTGGAGGTAAAACCCTACAAGGACAGGGTGTCATCTCAGGATGTGGCATGCATCTTTAACCAATAGCCATCATATGGTACAGAGATCTTGTTTCCCAAAAGTGAAGATACCTCCACCAGGGAATGCAGTAAGAGTCCCACCAGATTTACAGGGATAGCTTCCACGTGATCAATCCCTCTACTACCAGGCCTAGTGGGCCTTGGTCACCATGAGATTATGGTCTGGGGCCACATAATAAAGGCGAAAGATATGTGTGGGGCCAAGGTGAACCTTAGGGGTGTCTTTCACTCTTCCTGTGCTCAGTTGTGACTAAAACTGGCAAATTCAGTCACCATGGCCTAAGAAGGGTCTCAGAATCCTCAAGGAAGAGAACATGGATTACCTCAACCCCAGGAAATCCAGAAGGCCAGCAAAGGGGAGTGAATGTAGAATGGAGGAAGTGGGGGAGATGATGAATATTAGGATTCAGGACCAACTGCCATAGCCAGATCATGGTTTATCCCACTAACTGCCCTCCTCAACCTTTTCTCAGAAACTGTGAATAGCAGAATTCTAAGGAAGCTGTCTAGATAGAGTGAATTAACAAGAGAAGCAAGAGTGTGGCTTCCTCCTAGATCCTCCATAGGAGAAGTGTCCATTGGTCAGCTGCTGTTACTGTTGGCTGTAGCAGCTCACAGCTGTCCCTTCTCAGAGAGCTATCCTTGCCCAAATGGGAGTGCCCAGCCTGGGAGGCTAGCACCACCCCTTGAGGGCAAACTTCAGCCAGATGAACTGTTGGGATGCCAACAACCAGCTCTTAGGCAAGAGCTTTCCTGCAGCTTCAGTGCAGACCACATCCTGGCTCGGCCCCCTCCTCTGCCTGTGCTGCTCCATGCACTTCTTCCAAGAGCACCCAGCCCTCCATGATCCTGCTTTAATATTTTTTTCAGTTCAACCTAAGACAGGTCACCATTTACAGCCAAGTAAAAAGTATTGTCTACCCAGGAGTAAATATAGAAAAATATGTACAAATTCTCTACCCAAAAAATCTACAAAAACAAAACTGAGAAATATGAAAGAATCTGTTGATAAACAGAGAGCTATTTCATGGACATGAGTTGGAACATCCAATCCTGTCAGGTATCAATTCTTTCCAAAATGGACTGTAAAATCAATGCTATAGCAACAAAAATTCCATTGTATTATATAAATTGACAAGCTGGCTCTAAAATTTATATAGAAGTACAAAGGTACAAATAGCCAAGACACAATTACTAAAAACAAAACATGGTGGAAGGATTTTCTCCACTAGTCATAATCAAGCTACTGAGTTAAGACAGTGAGACACTGGTATAGGATAAACAAACAGGCCAGGGGGGTGGAACAGAGAGCTGAGAAGTAGACACACTTCCATGTGGACACCTGATATAAGAAAATATAACTCTGCAGGGTAGTTGAGAAAGTGGTACTTTCAGTATCTATGTGGAAAAATAATGAAACTCAGCCCCAACCTCCCACATTGTCAATTCCAGGTCTACTGGATCCAACTTTGAAAGACAAAACACAATTTCTAGAAGATAAAGTACCTTCACAACCTGGTTATAGGTGAGTATTTCCCTAAAAGGGTGTACATATACAGAAAAAGCATTAACCATGAGGGAAAATGTAAAATTTTTGAGATTATAATTAAAATTTTCTATTCACCAGAAAGCAATATTAAGATAGTGATAAGTCACAGAGTTTAAGAATATATTTGTAACTCACAAAACTGACAAATATAAAGAATTCCAAGAAAAAGACAGTTAACCTAATAGAAAAATGGATAAGATATTCGAATGGGCACTTAATAAAAGTATATTCAAATGATCAACATCATTACTCATCAGGGAAATGCAAATTTAAAAAAATGTTTAATCCTCACTTTAAGATATTTTTCCATTTATCTTCAGATAGAGTGTGGGGGGGGGGTGGATAGAAACACTGACATGAGATACATCAATTGATTGCCTCCCATATGACCCTGACCAGGGCCGGGAACTGAACTACAACCGAGGTACGTGCCCTTGACTGGAATTGAACCCGCAACTCTTTGGTCCACAGGCCAATGCTTCAACCGCTGAGCCAAACTGGCCAGGGCAAATTAAAATTATAATGGGACACAACTACATACCTACCTCAAAACCTAATTTTTGAAAAAGTATATGAGGATGTAGAACAACTACAATTTTTACAGTTCAATTGGAAAACTGTTAATCATTTTCTACTAAAGTTGACTATGCTCTCATCCTTTAACCCAGTCATCTGTTGTTGTTGTTTTTCTAAATAGACCTTTAATGGCTGGGGTATAGTTTAGGACTTAAAGATTGTTGAATGGTCTGGGCCTTGGGTCAGAAGTGATCAGTAGGCTGTCTGAGATTGCTAATGGCGGTAGCCACACCCGGTGCATGTAGAAGCCATCCTTCTGGTCTCCGAATTAGCCACCATAGGTACCCTGTTTCTGTTCAAACACCTGCTCATTATTTTCCACCAGGCTGCCTAGTTATACCCAAAGAAATGCATACATATGTATACCAAGAAATTCAAAGAAGTGTTATTTATAGCCTCATCATTTACAATCGTCTCAAACAGGAAAAAAGAGTCCAGCAACAGAAGAAGGTATTTAAAAAATAATGGTATATTTATACAATGGAATACTATCAGCAGTGAAAATATACAGATTACAACCATAAGCAGTGACATGCAGGAATCTGACAGCTCTAATACTGAGCAAAATAAGCTGAACACAACAGAATATATACTGTGTGGTTCCATTTATATAAAGTTAAAAAAAAAAAAAACAGGTGAGACTGGGCTAAGGTATTTAGGAATGCAGGTGTAAGAAAAACAAGAAAATTGTTATTATAAAGTCAAGATAGTGGTTACTTAGAGGAAGTTACAAGGAAGAGGAAAGAGAGAGTTATTAAGAGAGGCACAAGGATAATTCTGGAGTACTAGATGCATTGTTTTTTGATCTGGGTAGTCTTCCCACAATGAAGGTGTTTCCTTTATGACTCTTTCAGCTTAACAGTCTTGTTTTATGAAATTTTCTGTATAGATGTTACTTTTCAAAATAAAATATTTTTTAAGTGAGTAATGAAGGTTGCACTTACATAGTACATAAAAGCAAACTTTCAGGAATTAACAAACTTTTTAAAAGTAACTTCTAGAAATGGAAAATATCACTGAAATTAACAACAACAACAAAAACAAGGTGGATGGGTTCAGCAAATTAGACATAGTTGAGGAGAGAAGCAGTGAAGTAGATGGCATATTCAGTGAATTTATCCAGAAGGCAGCAGAGATGATATGAAGATGGAAAATATAAAAGAGGATATAATGTGTGTCTATTTGGAATCTCTGAATAAGAAAATGAAAATAATTGATTTAGGAATGGCCACATACATTTAAAGAATTATGTATTCTGAAAATTTTCCAGAACTCATGAAAAATATAAATCTACAGATGGAGGAAACACAACACATCCTACACCTAGCTACATAATATGAAATTGAATAATAGCAACAACAAAGAGAATATCTTGCAAGAACCTGAGAGGAGAAATCACCTCTAAAGGAAAGAAATGTAGATTTCTAAACAACAATAGAAGCAATTGTAGTAGCCTCCATGATCGCATCCAGTAACCCTCACCTCTTGAAATGTGTGCTTTCGTGTCATCTCACATTAAACAAAGTTGCTTTGTGTGACCAATAGAATACTGAGGAAGTGACAATGACCGGCTAGAACATAAATAGCATGGGCGCTTCCACTTGGGTCTATTGGACTGCAATTCTAGAGGCCTGTGGAAAGGTCCTCATGAAAGGAAACCTGCAGACCCAGGCAGCATCTGACTGAAACATTACAATAGATCCTGAAGCAAAATAGACCAGCCAATCTGCTCCCAATTTCTGACCCACAGACACCATAGAACATTACATCTGATAAAACACTAAGTTTTGACATAATTTGTTACACAGAAATAGGTTATCAGTTCTTTAGAATAATAGCTACAAAGTGTTGAGAGAACATAAATGTCAACCTAGAATTAGGAATTTAACACCAAGACCTGCTCTCAAGGAATTTTCAAGTATGCGCCTCAACAAGGAAATAATCCTAGAAGGACATGCAGAGTGTGAGAAGGAATGATGAACAAACTAAACACTAACATGTGGATGAATCCAAAAAAACATCCATAAAAATAAAAATGATGACATCTAATGTGTGAGATTAAAGACAAAAGTGAAACACTCATTAGTGTTAAGTTGGACAGGGGTCATTAAAGCTTAAACATTCTAATGAAACAGAACACAGAAATCAACCCAAGACATTATGCTCAATTAATATCTGAAAAGGAGGTTAAAGCATAAAATGGAATAAAGACGGTCTCTTCAATAAATGCTGTTGGGAAAATTAGCTATATGCAAAAAAAAAAAAAAAAAATGAAACTAGACCACCAACGTAGACCATATACAAGAATAAACTCAAAATGGATAAAATACTTAAATGTAAGTCATGAAACCATAAAAATCCTAGAATAAATGTAGGCAACAAAACCTCAAACATTACGTGAAGTAGAATTTTCACTGATACATTGCCTAGGGCAAGAGAACAAAGGAAAAATTAATAAATGGGACTACATCAAACTAAAAAGTTTCTGCACAGCAAAAGTAACCAGCATCAAAATGAAAAGTGAACCCACTATATGGGAGAGCGTATTTGCCAACAATACATCAGATAAAGGGTTAATTTCCAAAATATATAGAGTACTCATACAAGTCAACAAAAGGAAGACAAACAATCCAATTTAAAATGGGAAGAAGACCTGAATAGACTTCTCCAAACAGGACATACAAATGGCCAAGAGACATATGAAAAAATGCTTAATGTCAATAATCATCCAAAAGATGCAAATTAAAACAACTATGAAATACTACTTCACACCTCCCAGAATGGCTATAAATCATCAAACAACAAGTGCTGGGGAGATGTGGAGAAAAGGGTACTCTAGTACACTGCTGGTGGAAATGCAGACTGGTACAGCCACTATGGAAAACAATATGGTGTTTCCTCAAAAAATTAAAAATTGATCTGCTATTTGACCCAGTGGTCCCATTTCTAGGAATGTATCCTAAGAAGCCTGAAACACCAATCAGAAAGAATATATGTACTCCTATGTTCATAGCTAAGATCTGGAAACAGCCCAAGTGTCCATCAGTAGATGAGTGGTTTAAAAAGCTGTGGTACATTTACACAATGGAATACTATGCAGCTGTAAGAAAAATCTTTTACCCTTTGTGATGGCATGGAGGTACCTGGAGAGTACTATGCTAAGAAAAATAAGCCAGTCAGAGAAGGGTAAGTATCACATCATCTCACTTATATGTGGAATCTAATGAACAAAATAAGCTGATGAATGAAATAGATAAGGAGACATGGAAGTAGGAAACAGACTGACAAACTTCAGAGGGAAGGGGGTGGGGAGGACAAGAAGAGATAAAGCAAATAGCTCATATGCATATATGCATAACCAATGGACACAGACAACGGTGTGGTGAAGGCAGGGGCATATGAGAGTAGGGAGGAGGTGTCAACGGGGGAAAAGGGAGGACATCTGTAATACTGTCAACATTAAAGACAAAAAACTTTTTAAGCTAAAATGTTCTAAAGACATTTTATTGCCTTGGAAGTGGTCAAATATTAATTTAAGTCTTTATTTACTTAGGCAGATAACTGCTCAGGGGGCAGCAATGAAAGAATAGAGTCAGTACATATAAATTTCAAGGCCATATGGAGAGAAAAATCAATACAAGGAAAGAATAATAAAACAATCTCCATTTAAGAAATAAGACAGAAAGAAAGAAAAAACAAAAATGGTAAAAGTGGAACTAGAAATAAGTCCAAATATATCAGTAATTACAATAAATACGTGGGCTTTTCTACCACCTAAAAGACTTCATTTGTCAGCTTGGGCTTTTGAAAAAGCCACAACTGTCAACTCTGCAATGTTTGCAGAAAACACACTTAAAATAATGGTATACAGAAATAGTTAAAGCTGGAACAGGGGGGAAGATACATCTGGCCAATACTGGCCAAAAGAAAACTGAGATGACATGAATATTTCACAGCAGGCAGAGAAGATGAACACTGATGGCGAAAAAACCTCACATGAGCTTGCTGAGTACACAGTCATGCTGCAATCCAGCACACCATCCCAGATGCCTAGCAGGTCAGTCTCCAGTACCTGTAGCAGCATCGCCTCACCTAGGGCTGGTAATCACACTGCCCACTACTGCTCCTAGTAAGTCTGCTGTGAGTCTTTGGGGCCAGACTAGGGTGGGGTGGGACTCTCCCTTGATGGGGTAAACCCAAGTGGGCAGGGATTTCACTGAGTGGGGTTGGGGCTGGAGCAAAGTATACTTGGCCAAGGCACATGGGCTGGCAGGCTAGTGTCCGGGGTGAGGGGAGGAGGAGAGAGGACAGTGAGTAATGTGAGTAGTGGCAATGCCCCTTGGGGACATAGCAAAGGGATGCCATGGGAAGTCCAGCATAGAGAGAAACAGAGGATCAGGAAGCAAGGAATGTCACGTGGCCTTTAAACAACCCTTTTCCTAAACATTTTCAAAAGGTACTGCGTATAAAGTAGTTTCTATCATTAGCCAATGATCCTGAGGGGTGCCCAGGGCTGGGTCATCAAACCTCAGTTTGTTCCCAGTCCTAGGGAACATGAGTCTGAGATGAGAGTGGGCCACCCTTCTGTGCCTGGGAGTTCTGGGATGTGGGAAAGGAGGGGAGTCCTGGGATGTGGCAAGGGAGGGGAAGGGAAAAGAGGGAGGAGGGGGAGGGGAAGGCAGAATACAGAAGGGGACAGGGAAGAGTGTCATGGCAGGACTGGCTCCCACCCCAGTGTCCTGTCTTGAGGGGCCAGGAGAGGTAGAGGCTGCTCAGGTCTAGCGATGGGCAGGTCAGTGGTCATGAACATGCTCAGGGTGGTCATCATTGGTGGGGGGTCAGCCTGGGTCTCAAAGGGGAGGCTACATGTTTTTCCAGGCCTCTGGGGCCCTGATGGTAAAACCAGGTCCCTCTTTCCCTCAAGTCCATCAGAATCAAGGATTTGAGTCCTTGTAAGTACTCCAACCTCAAAAGTCAAAGCTGAACAAGTCAGAGGATGAGATAAACTGTGTATCCTTATGGGACTTTAGTGAGAAAGCTGAGAGTCCTGGTAACATCGTGGCCTGAGTACTCCTCACCCACAGTCTCCCTACCTTTCAGACATGGCCACAGGGGCATGCTGGGTCCCAGGCCAGGCCAGGATACCATTGGGTACAGGTGGCAGGTAGGCATTGCAGGGAGCTGGACACATAGTGTGTAAGTCTTCAGTAACCAAAACAGGCTTCCTGTTGCTCAGATAGGGCAGCAGAATGCAAGCTCAAGGCCCCTCTGCAAGTCTGGGGTGGGGGTGCTCCATCAGGGAGGCTGCTGCTCCCTTTCCCTAGCTCGAGGTCACCCTTCACAGGCTCCTGCATCCCACCCCAGATTTGCTAGCTTGGATGGGATGGAGGTCTCTGCCCCTCATAGAGCCTTAGGATCAGCATGGTCACTGAGTAGGAGCTGGGCCCAATGTGGGCAGCCCCTATCCTGGGCTTGACTCTCGGTCAGTGGAGGAGGACTGGGCAGCAAGCTCAGAGGGTTCAACAGGATTAAGCTGCTCCAGGAAGAAGCACAGAGGACAGACAGTGTGAGTGGGATGGAAGGTGAGGCCCAAGGGACCTGCTGGCTGAGGATACGGACAGAGCTGTGCTCTGGATCGCCGAGCAGGGGGCAATGCAAGGAGCAAGCAGGCTAACAGGGTTCGGCCTCCATGGGTCTCCCCACCTGTGTTTCTGATTTTTAGGGCCTGGACACCACACCTATCCTTCTGCTTGTTGCTCCTCCTGTCTGTGAGTCTCACTTTCTATCTCTCTAGCACATAGACACCTATAATCTGATGGGTCCACCCTCCCTCTCCCACCCCACCTCCACTGTGGCCCAAGTTGACCACTCTGCCTCTCTGAGCCTCAGTTGATCATGTGTCTGGTGGAAACATTGTATGGTGAGCACCTGGGTGTTGGGAGAAGGGTGTGGCACCTTCTGGCCCCTTGCCTCTCCTCCAAGTTCTTTACCTTACTCAGTGATGTTATGGGTAGGGGTCAGCAAGACTTCTGCTCCCAAGGAGTCCTCACAGATCAACAGAAGGGATGCTCTTGTGCCCCCAAATCCCAAATGTCAGACAGTCCCCCTACCCCAACCAAGACCCAGACAACCTCTTAGCTTCCAAACTAAGTGATGCCACCCCTACCTGCCAGGCAAGGGGATCCCATGGGGAGTCTGAGCCCAGCTACCCCCCTACCTGGGAGTAAGGAGGTACTTTTTTTTATCTTTATTGTTGTAAGTATTACATATGTTCCCCTTTTTTTCCCCTATTGTCCCCCTTCGTCCTCCACCACCCTTCTGCCTTCCCCATAAGGAGGTATTTTTAATCTCTGAGGTTATTTCCTACCTGTGAGAGATGTATCATAACATACTACCCTCAAATAGCACTCTGAGCCAGTGCTCACGGTCAAGCTGACTCCCCAGTCCCAGTCCACTGGGCCAATGGCTAAGCTCCCCACAAAGCAGGACCTATCAGGTCACTGGGAAAGGTGTTCTGTCTTGGAGCTCCCATGCCCAAATGACATGAGGATGTGAGGCCCTGGGAAGAGCCTCCAAGAGGCCAAGGCCTAAAGGCATCCAGGACAGCAGCTTCCAGCTGTTCCTGGGTCAGGGAGAAGACTGTGCAGCCAACCTCAAGGTCAGAGTCATGGCCTCATTGTGAGACACTAGGAGGGTCACAGAGATGAGGCCAGACATCCCAGGCACCAGTCTGTTTCTTGGTTCTGCTACCTAAGTGGGATCCCACCATGGCTGTCCCCTCCCAGAATCATTCCTGAGACAAATATCATTTAGATCTCCCACAGGCCCATGACTTCTAAGTGGATGTTTATTGGGCAATTCAGCTGGGGTCCCTGGCATTGCCAGAGCTGGGATCTGGAGGATGGGGGTAGCAGGAGGAGGGCTTCAGGGCACAGGAGCCCAGTCCCACTCAGGACTAGGCAGAACATTTAGATGCTAGGTTCACTGAACCTTGCCCCAAGCTCCCAGCCCTGCTCATGTGGCCACCGCCTCAGTTCTGACCACCCTGGGGCTTCCAGGGGGCCCTACTCCCTCCCTAGCTCTCCCCAGATGCCCACACCTCTGCTGAGAAAGCCCCTTTCCATTCCACCCCTCCCAGGTACTCTGCCTGCTCCTAGACAATAGATTCAATGCACAGGGTAGGCCTGGAGCCATCCTTCAGGGAGAAGCATATCTAAACTTGATATCTGTTCTCTGCAAACCGAGGTTGGAGTAGTGCTGCTGCCATTGTCCTGCTACCCCTCATGCCAGGGGGGTCTGTGGAAAGACACCTACACACCCCAGTATAGGGGTCTCTCCCCATTTTCAGGTAAGTAACCTACAGGAATGCAAACCAGGCCATCTGCTTAGACACCACCATGGCTCTTCCTACTAGGACTCTCCCTCCTCCACTCAGCACTACTAGGGGTGCTGCATACTGCCAGTGCTTAATAAGTGCTGAGGACTGACACACAACTGTGGCCCTCAGAAAGGTAAAGCAAAGCCACCCACCACAAGGAAATGAGTAGAGAGGGTGGCAAGGTTCCCTTACCCATCCATTGTGGCCTGGACCCTCCACCAAACCTGGGGGGACCCCTGACTGTCCCAGAACTGCTTCAAGAGAGAGACCATGTTAAGTACTGCGTCCCCAGCCTACCTCTGTGGTCAGGCCAGCTCCCTAATCCACAACCCAAGGTCTCACTGACAGCTGAGCCCCAGGCAGGACTGGGATGGGGACGAGCCACCTTTGACTAAGTGGACAGGATCCAAGGCCCTGCTTCCATAACCCCCCATACACAACCCTCAGCCACTGTCACAGTGAGACCTGCCACTCCCACAGCAGTAGAGAGACCAGTGCTGAGTGGGCAGGTACCAGTGGGGTCATGGGGAGGTAAGCCCTCTCAGGCTCCCCTTCCCCAGTGGCCCAGGGAAGTGACACAGACCCTGCTGATCACCTACCCACCCACACCCACTGCTGCAACTTTCATGCAGTTTAGTACCCCAAACAGATCCAGGCCCAGGGCTCTTTGAGGCCGAACCATGACAGACTTTAGAGTAGAACGTAGTGTCCTTTCCTCTATCCCCATCTCAGAGGGTCATGGATCAGCTAGGGTGGCCCAACAGGGTGGACGCCTGTTCTCATGCTCCATTATCTCCCCAGCCCTGGCCAGAGCTGGGAAAAATACATACATAGGTACATACAGTGTTTAAGGAAGCAGCCAACATTTGTGTGGAATTGCAGTATCAGCTCCCAGCCACCCCCAAGCTAGTCTCTCTCCCTCCCAGAACAGGAGACACTCAACCACCAATGCACACCTTGTAGAGGAGGGGACTGGGAACGGTGTGTGGTTACCACAGGGAGCATGTGCAGGACCAGAGGTAGACCTATGGAGCTCCAGGTCTGAGGGATCCCACCCACACTGGCTCAGTCCTAGAGAGGAGAAGATCCTGGATGGTTTCTACAGCTCCCCAGGTCTCCCCTCATCAGGACCCCACTTCCCCTAGGCCTCCTCCCCCAGGATTCCTGCCTAGGCCTCCCTCTCCCTGGCCAGGGAGCCAGCCCAGCTCTCAGCTCCTAAGTGGGGCTCTTGGTTTTTTAAGAGTTTCCCACTCCATAAAAAGATCAATACCGTGCACAGTCCAGAACCTCTGGAAACAGCTGGCCACAGCCCTGTAGACCCTGTCAGGACCCTGGCGACCCCTCTCCCACCTGCTCCACCCTGGGTTCTCTGAGTGTGGTAAGTACGGACCCATGACCAACAGAAGTGCCCTCCTGGTCTTGGTCTTGGTCTCTCAGCTGGCCTGGGTCTGGCTATAATGGCCTCGGGTGCAGCCAATCTGGCCTCAGACAGTGTAGACAGCTGTAGCCCTGCACTACAGGCCCTCCAGCTGACCCCAAGGCAAGGCTGGACAGCCCCCAGGCCCAGAACATCTGGCAGGGGTTGACAGCAAAAGCCTCCATTAATAATGGTTTGATGGACAACAAATCATCAAACAACAAGTGTTGGCAAGGGTGTGGAGAAAAGGAGACTCTAGTACACTGCTGGTGGGAATGCAGACTGGTGCAGCCACTATGGAAAAAAATATGGTGTTACCTCAAAAATTTAAAAATTGAACTTCCATTTGACCCAGTGATCCCACTTCTAGGAATATACACTAAGAAGCCTGAAACACCAATCAGAAAGAATATATGTACCCCCATGTTTGTAGCAGCACTATTTACAATAGCTAAGATCTGGAAACAGCCCAAGTGTCCATCAGTAGACGAATGGATAAAAAAGCTGTGGTCCATATACACAATGGAGTACTATGCAGCTATAAGAAAGAAAGATCGCTTATCCTTTGAGACTACATGGAGGGACCTGGAAAGTATTATCCTAAGCGAAACAAGCCAAACAGAGAAAGACAAGTATCATATGATCTCACTTATTTGTGGAATATAATGAATGTAACAGTCTGAGGAATGGGATAGTCCCAGAGACGTGGAAGTGGGGTAGAGACTGACAATCCCCAGAAGAGGGGGTGGTGGGGGAGAGATAAACCACAGAACTTATATGCATGTATGCATGAACAATGGACATGGACAACAAAGCTGGGGACAGGGCAGGGAGGAAGAGGGAGGGGGGAATCAGTGGGGGGAAAAGGAGAAACATCTGGAACAAAAATAAATAAATTAATTTAAAAAAATAATAATAATAGTTTGATGGAAATTTCGTGTGTCCACACGGATCCTAAATATTTTCCAGGAGCATATAGTGGAGGTGGAGCCCTGTTTATGATTCACAATGAGAACAATTTTTCCAGGTCCTGAACCTGTCTCCTTCTCTCTCCTCCTACCTGAACTGCCTCTCACCCGGGAGTAAACACTCACTGGGATGAAAGCCAGAGTGACCCACCCATGGGAGGGCCTGGGGCCTGCTCTTCCCATTCCCTCCTCCCTCCCTCCCTCTCTCCTCTTGGAATCCCAAGCTCCCTCCCCATAGGGGTGAGGCATCCTTCCTGGATGCTGTCATGCCACAAGTGCATGGCCTAGGAGGGGATATAGGAGCAATGTGGGTGAAAAAAAGGCCCAGGAGCCAACATCATCTGGCACACCAGCTGGACCCAGCCTGGCCCTGCTGCCCTGTGCCACATGTGTTGTTCCTGTGTGACTTCTGTTTATTTGTCTTCCCTCTTCTTTCTTAATAAAATGCAGTGGGGTAGAAGTCTAATGCCATCTCCCATGTCATATAAACTGCCTGTGTGCTGTGGGCAGTGGGTGCTCCCTTGCCAGGCCACCGGTCAGCCCTACCCCCATCTCTGGGTCCTGATGAATCTCAGGGCTGGCCTTGGAGATCACCAGAAACTTACAGAAGGAGGAGCTGAGTCTGCTGAATAGAAGAGCTGACTGGGAGGGGACTTAGGCAGAGCTGAAAGATGGGACCCAGGAGCAGGATGGGGCCCACTGTCTGGAACCTTGGACAAGGTGCCTCCAGGGCTGGCACAGGGCTTGGAATTCATCCTACATCCAGCTTGGAGTGACTCGGTGGAGAGAGGCCTGATTCCTGTCCCCCACCACTGGGCATGTGCAGGCCTGTGTGAGGGTACCTAGCTGCTGTGGAGTGGTGTGGGTAGTTGTGAGTGTGGGGTGGCCCTCATATCAGCACCCAAACATTTGCCCTTAATTACAGCTGATATTTCATAATCACTGCCCCTCAACCCCCACCAAGCCAGACACTTACAAGATGCTCCAGGCCTAGGAGTTGGAGGCCCAGAAAACAGGAGGGCCCAGCAGCTAGAGGGTCTAAGCCAGCTCTCTGTCCCCACCCCAGGCAGGCAGGGACAGCAGGCCTATGTTACTGACTGCCTGTCCACTTCTACCCAGGATCCTGTCCATCTGCCAGCATTGATAGGCCCTCCTTTCCAGCACTATCACAAGACAGCTTATCTGTCAGCCCAGCACCTCTACCCCCTTGTACTAGCCCAGGAGCCTGGGAAGGTGGGAGCTGTGCTTAGCACCATGAGCACCCACCTCACACTCAGTCTGTGCCCATCTCTCCTTGGCATACCCTGGGGCTCCCAGCTGCTGAATCAAGAACCACTTCTCTCCAGATCTCCTGAGCCATAAACCCTCAGGGCTAGGACCCCCACTTGGGAAGATACCTCCCAGCTGTAGCTCCCCAGCCAGAACTGTCCACCCTTCTCCTAGCCTCTGAACCCCTGCAACTTGGCCTAGTCCACTTTCTAGGTCTCAGTGTCCATACCTCCATCCCACTCACTGCCTCTAGGCTGTCTTCCCAAGGGCCCAGAGAGCACCCACCCTTCCTCCTCATCTCAAACTCAGCCCCAGAGGCTCCTGCCCACCCCCACATGGCCACATTTACCTGAGGTTTCCTAGAAATATTGTCCCAGCCATCCTGCTGTCCCTACAGTGGCTCTCATGTTCTCTGCCTATTTTTAGAAGGACCTCTGACACCACAGTACCCTGCTGAAGTGGGGGTACAGCATCTGAGAGTGGAAGTGTGGTCTCCGTCTTCCCCAGCCTCTCCGCTTCTCTCAGGCTTAGTAAAGGCCTCTGCTCCAGGGACACTCTGATCCAGGGCTTCCTACTGATAGAGGTCAGTGCCCCTGGGAGGGAGGGACCCCCTGGGGTGAGGACAGAGAAAGGATACAACTGGATTCCCACCCTAGGAGGCAGCTGGGGCTTTCTCCAAGAGCAGTATCTCCAGGATCCCCTCCCCTGGGCCTGGCAGTACAGAGGCCTAGGTTCAGGACTCAAGGTCAGGAGTGGGAAGTGTGAAACATTTTCAAAACTGGCTTGGCCCTGAGCCACAGATTCTGCTCAGTGTCCTGAGTGTCAGCCACCTGCTGTGTTCATTACACAACTCTGTGACCAGCCTTCTCCATGTGGAAGCAGATAGGCCTCCCGGGCTTCATGCTCTAGGGATCTCTTCCTACCACAAGCCCGGGGTGACGATGCAGCCAATGGACTCCTGAAGTGAGGTTAGTACAGTTGAGGTCTTCTGGACTGCCTGCTCTAGGACGTCTGCCACCGTCATGAGGACTCAAGCAGCATATGAGACTTATGAAAAGGGCATTGAGACCCCAGCCCAGCAGTCATGAGCAAGGCCCCTGTGGAGGATGGATGCAGCCCCAGATACCTGCAAGACACCCACAGCCAGAACCACTAGCCAGACCCCCAAAACAGGCAGTGAGCAGTTATTTATTATGGTATCAGTCACCCACTTTGGGGCTGTTTCTTATGCAATCAGTGAATATCCCCTCAGGGTTATTCCAGACATCATGGGTATGACCTGCCATCCCAGGTAAGCTGTGCACACAGGCCTTACAGGAAGAGCTCTGAAGCCCAGTCACCTCCAGCACAGCCCTAGAGGTGTCCATCCATCTGAATCCCAGCCAGGGTGTGAGCCCCCACAAAGTGCGAGGGGGTCTTGTCGGAGCTTCTTTCATGGCTGAGAAGAGGGAGGGTAAAGATAGGCCTGCTAGAGTGGGGAATCAGGACCAGCATGTCCCCAAGAGCCCAGAGAAGGTGCCAGAGGCAGGCAGAACTCACAGCACTCAGCTGCCCTTACCTAGGGCCTCTGCCCAAAGAAGTGGGTCCAGGGGTGACCTATAGAGTCTGAAGCTGGGGGGGGGAGCAGGTAAGGAAGGCCTGAGGCCCAAACCCATCATGTGTGAGCCCTGCTGGTCTTCAGAAGCTATGTGTCCCTCCTGTTCACCTCTCCAGGATGGCCCCTTCAGGCTCCCCTTTCAGAAGAGGCTATTACTCTCCCAAGTCCCCCTCACCTCATTCACCCAATGCCAGAACCAGCCTTGTGTGCATGGAGAAAATGAGACCCAGAGAGGTAGGGAGCAGAGCCTGATTCAATATGGTCCCCTGAGACAAAAAAACACCCTAAAGCTTTGGAGAGCTTCCATCTGTCTGTCTGCCCAGGGGAAAGCCTGGGGGCCATGCCCTGGGGCTTGGGACCATGGTGGGGGCCAGGGAGCCCAGTCCAGGTGGGACAGGTAGAGAAAGCCAGTCCTAGTCCATACAGGCAGAGTGCACAGCCTGCAGGGCTTCAGGAACTGGTCAGGAGTGAATAGAGTCTACTTACCTACATTTACACACACATACTCTCAGTCACACACGCACACACACCCAGGAGAATGCACACTCACACATGCATGTAAACATGACTACCAAATGAGCCTGGGTGTTTACTTATTTTCTGGCCTGAAGCTAGGGGAGGCTATCACTGGCCGGCCTCCTCCCTGACCCCAACCCTGACCCTGACCCTGACCCTGACTCAGGGATGCTTTGTGGGAGGCAAGTGGGATGGCGGCAGCTATCAGCTGGACCCCAGACCCAAACTGGAGAAGCTCAGCACCAGCCCTGTGGTCTGTGCACAAATGTAAGAGACACGGGTGGCCCCGGCATATGTGCACAGTGGACAGACCTGGGTCTGACAATGGGGTCCTGCATATGTGTCAAAGACATCATGTTAAGCACCAGCATAAAAATAATATATACGTTACCACAACATTTTTATGACCTTCCCGTCCCTGCCCTAAAATGCTGGATCCAGCAGGTGAAATAACATGTTGGCAACTGTCCTGGGCCACTGCACACGCAGGGGCCTGGAAAGCTGGGATGCTGTGCCAGGGCCCACATCCTCTTGTAGAACCAGGTCAGTGTAGGTGCAACCCTGAAACCCAGATCCGCAGCTTGGTCAGGCTATGCAGATATACAGCAGGGGTTTGTCGGTTGGGTCTCCCTTCACCCTTTGGTATGTGCCATGAGCAGGCTGCAGAGGCCAAGATGGTAGAGTTTGCATAGGACCCACCACTGTGGGACCAGCTAGGCTGAGCCATTGCTGGGATCTTGTCACAGGAAAACATGACCCTTGTGTTGTTTTTGACCTCTGTTACAGGACAGAGGGAGGTGAGGTGGGTGAGGGGGAAGCTGCAACCTCATCCACCAGGGAATATGAAAATGCATCAGTCAGCTGTAGTTACGTAAAAGCACCCCTATCACATCAGGGACATCCCCAAGTGGAAGGGCATCTCCACATAGAGGGGTGTGTTGACATGGAGGATTATCCCCACTTGGAGGGTGTCACCACACAGACTTTATGTCATAGAGGATGTTTCCACTGGGATAGTGTCCTTGTCCCTGAGTCAGGAGGTGGCTAGTCTGTGTGAATCCCGGCAGAAGCCTGGTCCTGGGCTGTTTCCCAACACTATCTATAGGGTGACTGGGCAGCCCCATCCCTGGCTCAACAGCCATAAGAATCTGCTCTTTTTCTCCAGGGCTGTAGCAGTCAACAGAGTGGCCCTTGTGCCCAGGACCCTGTTCCCACACTCACAGGCCCACTGCTCCTTTCTGGGCTGTTTTTTTTTCCTCTGGAGCCCTCCTGAGTTGGCCAGATGGCCACTAGGCTTCAGCCTCTGAAATAGAAGCAGACTCTCTGGTCAGCTCCAGTAGCTGCCCTGGCCCCAGCTACCCATCAGGACCTCGATTTAGGGTGCTCCCCACATTGGGGTCCCACATACTGCAAGGACCCCTACAAGTTAGGAACTTGGCCTTGATCACACAGAGGCCCTGGTGAGTCTGGGGTGGAGGCTGCAGTCAGTACTGCCTGGACCCAGCAGGGGCCAGCTCTGAAGGACCAGAGAGGGACACATCCATCCAGATGGCACATAGCTGAGGCTGGATGAGGCTGAAAATGATCTGTGGGTGGGGGCAGACAGCACAGGTGGTGACACAGAGGGTGTCAGAAGGTCCCTGCCTGCCCTCAAGTGCAACAGAAGTCTCAGGGTGAGGGTAGGGGGAACATGAGGGTCTTGCCATCTGCGTGCAGAGGAAAGGCCTGGCTAGGTATGGGCAGATGGGGCACGAAAGGCAGCCTCTTGCCCCACCCTCAGGCCCCCAGAATATGGGCCTCCCCACTTGGGCTGGTTGCAGGTGGTCAGGGCTCAGTTCTCCAGTTAGTGTAGCCATGGTGCCCTCTGACCCTGGTTTCCTTTGACCCTTGCCTAATGAGGGACCCTGGGATCAGGAGGCCTCTCTGAGTGTGAAACACTGTTAAGGTGGCTGAGATTAGAGGTGGGTTCTGCCCATCTCAGGCCATGTCAGGCCTTATGTGGGGGCCATTGTCAGTGTTCCTTTGGGACCCACAGACACCTTATCTATACCAAGCCTTTTGGGGTCCTGGGAACACCATGGTGACAAAGCCGGCTGGAACCCCCAGACAAGCTGGGATGGCGACAGAGACTGGGGGTCTAATAGCAGACAAATATGGAATTAAGATGCATAATAAGTGCCAAGAAGGGAAAACAAGGATCCAGAGAGAAGAAGTTATGTGAGTGGCTAAGACAATACCCTCCAAAGACCAGGACAGAACTGCCCACAGGGCCTCAATATGGTAGGGAAGGAAAAGGACTGAGGAGAGTCAAAGGGGGTGGTTCTGTGTGAGAAAGAGAGCAAGTGAGGCAGGGGGCTGCAGACTAGGGGTGCAGAATAGATGTGAGCCAGAAGGCCCAGGAGCTCAGATGCCTGTACCAGCCACACACACACCCAAGACTTACTCTTTGGGGTCCCAGGAGCCTGGAGTGGGGAGGACCCTATGGGCTTGGTAGAAAAAGACAAGGGAGCCCTTAGGAGGGGGAGGCCTGGCAGAAGGAAGGAGCTCAGGGGAGAGACTGAGGCCAGCTTCTCCAGGATGGTATGCCTGCTGTCCTTGAGCCTTCACACCTCAAAAGCCCAGAGGCCAGTTGGTGATGTGTTCAGGTGTTCACCTGGTGACCCCAGTTGGCCCCTCTTCCTTGCCTGTCATACTGTGCGACCCTCTGGGTCATGGGATTTCCATTGCTCTCAGATAGTCCACAGCATGGGGATTCAGGCAGTTCCCTGACCTGCCTCCCCTCTCCCAAATGCAGCTGCATTTGACCATCCTTGCCACAGCCACTCTTGGCTCCAAGGACCATAAACTGGACAGCACCCCAGGCAGCCTATGGCCCAATGGACCCTGGATCTCTGCTTCCTCTGGTCTTAGCCACCTTTCCCAGGAGGTGCTCTGTGGGTGGAAGTGGCCACACAGGGACTGTGGATAGAGGAGAGCCCACTGGAATTCTGGTCCTCTAACCCTGGACAGCCTTAGCTCTGGGCCATGGCCAGCCAGGAAGGCTTGGTCCAGCTGGGTCCCAAGGCCTCATTTCTGACTTTCTATCCAAGGGCTAGATCTGATAAGCAGGAATCTTCTCACTGAGTGTGCCCAGGCCAGCTGCCTATACCAGACACCTCCAGGATTCTCACTGGGCAAAAGGCACTGAGGTCAAGCTCCCACCACCCCAACCCAGCCTTGTTCCCAGGAGTAGGACCTGAGCTGTCACTAACAAAGGTTGAGGACAAAGCATGCTTGTCCTTAAGCTGGGGTGAGCCTTGTGTGGTACGGCCAGCTCCCTCTGCTCTCTAAGCCAGTTTCTCCATCTGGGCATCCTCTTCCATCCATCTGCTCAGTCATTTGTTCATTCTCTAAATGGTTCATTCACTAAAATCCATGCCAGGCCCTGGGAGCTCAGACCCAAGCCCACCCTGGAGGACCCACAGTCAGGCACACAAGCAGGGAGTAGTAGGGAGAGAAGCAGTGTCCAGAGGCCTGTCAGTATCCAGAGCAAGCATCCACCCTTCCTCCGGGAGTGTAGTAAGAGCAGGTAGCCCAGGCAGGGGGGGGGGGGGGGGGTGAATTGGGCTTTAGAGTGCACATAGGAATTCCCAAAGCAGGAATGGTGCTCTGGATAGCTGGGAAACTTGAAGGAGGGTGGTGCTTAGGGGCCAGAGGTTCTGGGATTCATGTGCCTGGAGTTTGAGCCTAGGAGAGAGATGCAGACAGAGGGTCAGATGGGCAAAGGCAGCTCCTGAGAGTGGCGAGAAGGACCAGGTTTACCCTTGAAGGCTCAGGTAGAAACTCCCCTCCTCCTCTCCTCCCAAACCCATGTCCCCTGACCCACCCCCAACCCCTACATGGGCCAGGCCTCTACATAGCTTACAGGGGACAGAAACCCTACCCTACACAGCCTGTCCACTGGGGGTCCAGGTGGTCCCCTTAGGCCTTTGAGGCAGCTTCATGGATTCCAAATATTCACAGAGCCCCACCACCACATTCAAGGGAAGGAGAGCTGGGGTCTGATTCCCATACACAAGGCCTAGGTCCTGGGCCTTCCTCACCACCTTCTTTTGTGGAAGTTTCACCCAGGCAGGTGGGCAGGCCTCCTTTCAACATCTATAATATCTCTCTGGCCACAGGGGCTCTACCAGGGGCCCCAAGACCCAAGGAGGGGTGAATGGGACAATGCTGTCTCTCAGTGAATCCCAGGGAAAAACAAGCCCAGGATTCAGAACAACTCCAGGGTTCAAGAAAACATCCCTGCCCTGGCCAGTTTGGCTCAGCGGTTAAAGCGTCGGCCTGCGGTCCGGAGAGACGCGGGTTCGGTTCCCGCTAAGGGCACGTACTTCGGTTGCAGTTTGTCCCCGGCCCTGGTTGGTCGTGCGGGTGGCAGCCACTCGATGTGTCCCTTCACGTCAATGTTTCTCTCTCTCTCTCCCTTCCTCTCTCTCCCTCCCACTCTATCTGTACAAAAAAATGGAAAAATATCCTCGGGTGAGGATAAAAAAAAAAGAAAAAAGAAAACATCCCTGAGGAGGTGACACCTGAGTGAAGGTGTAGTGTGGATGCTGAAGAGGATTGTACCAGGCTCTTCCCTGAGGCCACAGACCTGGCAGGTGGGAGCTGTGGGAGGAAATGGTAGCCTGGATTTAGGTTGTTTGGGGTCTTCATCAAGTGGCCAAGGGAAACTGGTGTTCCAGAGTGGGCAGGTGAGGGCCATCTGAAAGAGAGTTTGGCAAAGCCACTCATTGAGCGCCCGCAGCTATGGTAGACACCACTAGTGGCAACATGTGCTTTATCCTCCATCAAGCTACACAGGAAACAGGGCCTGGCCTGGCCCTGAGGCACTGACTGAGGTCTTAAGTGGCTGGTGTCAAGCCTTGATAGAGCAAGGGGAGCAGGTCAGGGTCTGACCATGTAGAACCAAGGACCAAGGCTGCGGCAGGCTAGATACTGGGGATGCTGTCAGCAGTGAGCACAGAAGATGCCCCTGAAGTGCTCATCCCACTGTTTGGGGGACATAGAGTCACAGTGCTTGACCCCCACTTTGAGCCAGATGCTAGGAGAATCTGCCAACTGCTGACAGGTTCCAAACTGTTCCTTGCAGTGGGAAATACCTTACTTCCTGAGCTCGGTCGGGACTGAGGGGCTAAGGATAGGGAGAGGAAGAGACCTTGAGTGGAGGGGCATGGCTGGATTGGGGCATGGGCTCTACCCAGAAATCTCTGTGCAGCTGACCCTGCCTGAAGATCCCTGCAGTCTCCCCAGCTAGGGAGAACCCCCACCTCCTGAAGCATAATACTTCTGGGTAACAATATTTCATGCCAGATCTGCCAGCACCAGAGGTCACCAGCTTCCCACATGATGTGGGTCTCAGGCAGAAACAGGGCCATGTCCTTCCTGTAGGCTGAGGGGTCCCTGACCTGGCTTTACCTAGGAGCTCAGTGTCAGCCTCATAGCAACCTAGATGATGAATAAATGAGTGGATGGATAGATGAATGAATGAACAAATGAACAAGTAGATGAATAAATAAACACATTTGGGTGACCGCATGTCCTCAACCCCCTGTCCCCACATGTCTCATGCATCAGGACCAGCCTTTTCTGTTATTAGCATTTTTCTCTAATTACTTATTCCTTTGCTCCTGGGTTTTCCGTCACTGTCTCCCCTCCTAGAAAATTCTCTTCTGAGGTTGGTTGGCACCGTGGCGGAGTCTGGCATGAGCATGGCTGTCTGGTCTCTTTCTCTGAGCTTCCTTAGCCAATCACCATGGTCATTGTCCATTAGTTTTAACTCCTACAAAATGTGAACAGAAACCTATGACCTAAAAGGACCCATGGGGCAGCTGGGTAATAAGAAACATGTGCCCTTTCCACGCCTTCCCAGCACCAGTGCCCCCTCACTAGCTCCCCTTCAGACCTGTGAAGTTATGGAGCACCAACGGTGTGCAGGCCCATCCTCTGGGCTCACAGTCTCCTGGAACAGGGCTAAATCACACAGGAAACTGGCTGGGTGTCAGCCACCCATGTGAGCAACCCTCCCTCCTTGGGTCCTCCATCCTCGGGCCCTGGGAGATGGTCTGGGACCAGGGAAGGAGCAGACAGAGACCCCATCCTCCATGGCCCTCTCCCCTGATGTGTCCACCCCACTGCAGGTGGCCTCTGAGGGTTTTCTTCTCTCTGTTTTAATGCTGGTACTCCAAGTGCTGCAACCTCTCCCTTGCTGGACCCCACACTGGGTGGGCCTGGGCCTGTCTCAGCCCCTCCTCAACCCTCCTGACAAGCTCTAGCTATGCTTCCCTCAGTGAGAGGAGGATGACTTCACTCTGCCAGAATCTGGCACCATGTAATATTTACATAAACACTTTGCTCCCCCCACAACCCTTGAACTGAAGTGCAGAAAGGTGGGAAAGCTGCTCAGCTCCCCACCCCCTGAGTCCAGGAAGCCAGCCCAGACCATTGTCCCTCTCTGGAGCTACTTCTCAGGCTGCAAATTGGGCCAATTAGGCATCCTCTCCATGTGCAATCCCAATTGGCAGAGTGCCAGGAGTTCTGTCCCCTGGCTCTCCATGGCCAGCCCACCCTTACCCTAGAAAGGCCCTCTCTCCCTGAACAGACCCACCCCACTAGGAATAGAAACATTCTTACTGAGCAGTGCACCTAGGCCTAAAGCAGGCAATCTGGAAAGGCTGTCTGCAGGAGGCAGCAGCAGCTATGAGTCTTGTGTAATGGGACTTAATCAGAAAGATGAGAGGGTCAGGACCCAGGCAGAGTTCAGAGGCCTCGAAGGGGTTTGGGCCACAGGAAGGGAGGGGACACTGGCCACTGGGGCCAGAGCATGAGGGTGGGCCTGAGGCCACCCAAAGGGAAAACAGCAGCCCCCAGCTTTCTGCATTTGAAGCCTTGGGGAGACTAGTGGGGAGAGATTGCTGGGATCAGCCTTACAAGTGCAGATACCCAAGGAAATGGTGGTATTGGGGGGTGCCCCAGACAGAGGCTTGACAGGAATTTCAATGAGGGCACCCAGCTGCCTCTGGGCAAAGATAATCCCTCACTCCAGCATCTCCCACTCTATAGCCACTCCCCTCTCACCCCTTCTGGTCACCACCCAGACCAGGGCTCCTGAGAGTCTCAGAACAGGTTTCATCAGTTCCAGGCCTTTGATCCACAGTCATCATGCTGGAGGAGGCAGCTCTGGGTCTTCCTTGCTGACAGCCCCGGTGGGGCTGAGGGACAACCTGGACCTGAGGCCCAAGAACCAAGGCCTCCCTAATCTTAAACTGGACCCCTGGGCTCTTGAGCACTGTCAAGGGGAGGGGGTCATGTGGGCTTCAGCCCCTCAGGCCTCTATTTCCTCAGTCATGCATTGATAAGGTTGAGAAGGACCCTTCTGAAGGTCCAAGGCCAAGTAGGTGGACAGAAGGCTATGTCTGTCCTAGAACCCTCAGAACTGCCTGGAGATAGGAGTTTGGGGCCAACACAGAAGGGAAGCTGGCATTGAAGCCCCTGCTCCACAAACCTGAGGGAAAAAGGGTCTTCCAGGTTCCAGGGAGACCTAGGCAGCTATGGTCACTGGATAGAGATCAAATGAGAGCCAGTGCAGAGAGGAGTGAGGAGTGAGGAGTGAGGGGTGAGGGGACCTCAGGCACTTGCTGCCATTCTAAGCCCAGGGGGTAGACACTGCAGGCAGGAGAGGCTATCCTGAACCCCACAGACCTCTTTTTGTAGGTTCCTAGGCCACAACAGGGATGCTGTCCCAGATGTGGAAACCCAGAGGGCCCAGGAGCACAGGAGGGCTCCCCACACCCTATAGCTGCACTAGGTGGGCTCAGGACACCCAAGCAATGTGAGGTGAGGGTAGGGCCAGCTGACGGTGTTTACCCTTCATCTCCCCAAGGCCTCTGGGTCTCAGACCCCACCTGAGAGAAGCACAGATTCAGGAAGTTAGCTTCAGAGAATCTGGAGCTGGCCCTAAAGTCTGGGGAACACAGCTCTGCTCTAGGGTCTGGTCTGGGGGGCATGGCCTTGCACAGGCAGCATCTTTAAGGTATGACTGTGAGTCCCTCAGGGTGACACAGATATGCCCTAGGCTCTGGTCTGGGGCTCCCGGCTATAATCAGAAGGGCTGGCTAGTCCAGATGCACAGCTGAGCCAGGAGCTAAGGCTTTTCCAGGCCATGGGTGTAGGGTGACTCCCACCCTTGGGCATATGGAAGGGCAGGACTCAGCTTGCCATATGCAGGCCCTACATTCCTCTCAGCCACTGGAGCGTGTCACCTATTCAGTCCAAGCCTCATCTGTTCAAGAGCCTTCTTCAAGGCCAGGACCAGCCCTCCTAACATCCTGGATGTGAGGCCTGCATGGTTGGGCCCTCACATGGCCTACCACTCTACAGGCCCTGCCACCTGGACCCACAACAGGAATGTAGGGACAGTCCCTTTAGGCTCCACAGAGACACAGCCTGGGAGGCACGTCATTGCCAATAGATATGGTGACAGGTTTCTACAAATCCATGTGTGCAGAGCAGGCCAGGCACCTCAAGGTTCCCCTGGATGCTGTCCATTTGCACTCAGCTCTCCTTCCAGGTCAGGGGGCTGGGACACTCACATGGCTGTACCCTGACATGAGGGTCTAGGGGACCCCACCTCCAGAAAGGCCAGCTTCCATGGGGCCTTCCTGTCTTCTCTAAGTTTTCTCCGCATATGAACACGCATTGAGCACCACTGTGTGCCCTGAGCTCTTAGCCCTTCTCAGCTGGGTAAGGGAACATAGGCATGGCCCAGCCCCCTCCCAGCCCTGCTGGACAAGGGAATCCAGCCAGTCACGGTGGCTAAGACATTTTGTAGCTTGACGAGTTACAGACTTGGCAGAAAATGGACCCAGGTGTCAGCTGAGAGGACCATCCAGCCCAGACACCTATAATGAAGTCTATATAGCCCCATTGCCCTGGTTTCATGTGTTTATCACATGCAGCCCTGCTGAGCTGTCTGGCATGGAACCCCCCAACCCCCAGAGCAACATAAATGCCACTGGCCATGGACATCATCAGCAGTGACATGGCCAATGTCCCAGCCAGTGCTGGGCTTGTCCTCCTCCCTACCTGTTGTGTGGCCTTTGGGAGCTCTTGCCCACTCTGGGCCTCAACCTGAAATGAGCTTGGAGACATGCACGGGGTGCGGGATGCCTCAGAGTGCCAGACTGTAGGTCCAATATAGAGTCATGGCCACACAGAGAAATGGTCAGGATAACATTTGAGGTCCCTCCCTCCAGAGGACCACCACCTCTCCCCTGGGCAAGGATACTTCAGGCACCAAGACTGGGCCTGAGCTGATGGGGCTGGATCTCCACTGCTTTCCCCACAGGGAATGCTGCCCTGCCCTGGACACATCCATTCTTAGACCCTAGGGAACCACTGGCTCAATAGCACCCAGCCCCGGGCTGGAGACCCTCCCAGCAATTTCAGCTCACACACAGATACACTCACACATGCACAATCACACACACTCACATATGAGCCCTTCCCCTCTCCCTCCCTCCAGCTACTCTCTGGGTCTTTCCAGCTGGCCTATCAGCCTCCCCTTAGACAGCTCTCAACCCCTCAGTCCCTGCACCAGCTCTCTCACCAGGTTCATTCCAGGTTCACCAGTACCTATGCCCCACCTATCTGAAAGAAGCCCCGGCTCCTCTCATCCCTAACCTGGAAGTTCAAATGCCCACCATCACCTTGCAGGGGGTAGCATCTTCAAGGTGTGGTCATGAGTCCCTCAGGCCTCATGTCCAGGCTCAAAAGACACCCACCTAGTCACCCTGGGGAAGTCCAGTGCAGAGTGACAAGGATACCATGGGTTGTCTGTTCCAAGGATAGAGGGCCTCCAGGAGTCACCCCTAATCAGCCCACAGCCCCACCACCCAGGGTTCCCCACCCCCAAGCTTCAGTGTGGAGTCAGAGGCCATGGTCCCGAGCAGCTGCACCACAAAGTGGGGGCCTGCTCAATACCTATTGCCCCAGCTTAGCTCTGCTCCAAATTCAGGGAAGAAGCCCCTCCGAAACACCTGCCCCCTGCCAGGGTACCTCAACCCTCGCACCTCCACAGCCACCTCCATCTAACCACATCTGAATCTGCCCGTGCTGAAGCTCTGGACCCAGCCCCAACAGTACTCATTCTCACTGCCCCTGTGTGCACTGTTATAGTCCCTCCATGGAAACTTTCAATGCCCTGCCTTCAACAATCCTACAGGGCCAAACCTCACCTCATCTCTCTGTACTTGGACAGCTGACCATGGTAGGTGGCCAGTAGGTCCACCCCCACTATGACCCATTCCCAGGTCCTGAGAGCCAGCACCACCTGCTCATTTATGGCTCATGGCCCCAGCTGTCTCCTGCAGGAAGGAATGCCCACTTTCCTGCACCATCAGTTGCTCACTGTTACTCTTTCATTTCCACTAACCCAGAACAGAGTGTGGGTGGTGGGGGCACCCTCACCCATGCTTCTGTCTTTAGGGTGCCTCTATGCTGAGACTGTGCCCATAATGGGTTATCCTGTGCCTGTTTGTGTATTTTTAAAAAATGTTTTTATTGATTTTAGAGTGAAAGAAAGGGAGAAGGAGAAAGAGAGAAACATTGATATGAGAAAGAAACATCAATCGATTGCTTCCTGCACGCACCTGGACTGGGGATCGAACCCACAACCTGGGCATACCCTGACCAGGAATCGAACCAGTTACCTTTCGGTACATGGGATGATGCTCAACCAAATGAGCCATACTAGCCAGGGCCTATCTGTGTATTTTTAATTTACCTGAATGGTGTGCTATTGGACCAGCCTGTGTTGCTATTTGGCTCAGTTAAGGCTTGTCCATCATCACCTCCTCTCAGCCTTCCAGCTCCCTGGAGATGGGGAGGGGCCCCTGGTGAACAAGAGGCAGCAGCATTTGGCTCTCAGCCCCTGCAATTCTGTGCTCAGATTGTGGCCAGTACAAAGATGTGTGTCCTGCCCTCCAGGACAGTGATGGAGACATAGGTCTGCAGGTGGCTCTGGGAGTATTGACAACCCATTTCCTGTGGGGTGCCATGTATCCTCAGGCCCTGGCAGGAGTGTCTCTGTAGGCAGACACTGAGATGCCTTCCCACTAACTCCCCTGATATAATCAACATCCATCAGCACTCCGATTTCTCCTTGTGTTCTTGTGGTGTGTTCACAAAGGTTTTCACAAATGTATTTCCTTCCATTAAGCTGATAGTTTTAATGTTTACATCCTTAATTTCAGCATTTGCATGTATCAGGTGCTTAACAGGTATTGAATAAGTGAGTGAATGAATAAAGGATTCTTTTAAAAAGGCCCCTGGGCTGAACACCCTCTTCCTACTCCCCTCAGGGGTCTGCACTCCTGCTCTCAGCCAAAATCTCCCCTGCCCTGGGGTCCCTGCCCCTGCCCCAGCCATCCCTGATTTCTTCCTACTCTCCAGGTAGAGCCTCATTCTCTGCATCCCCTCAATTGCTCTGTGAAGTCTTTTTCAAATAATTTACTCAAAAAAGTGTGTAACAAAAGCAAACTTTCTGAGAACATGCCTGCCCCCAAATGCCTTTGTTCTGTTGTTTTTTTAATGCAAGCCTGGCAAGGCACAGACTTCTAGGTTGGAGATGGTAGTCCCTGAGCTTGAAAGGTATGGCTCCATATTAGTGTAGCACCCCTACTACTGATGACGTTAGATGTTTGTCCATTCTTCTCAAGGCTCCATGGAGAGTTTGGAATGATCTGGATGGCAGATAACAAAACTCAACCATAAACAAACAGAAGTTCATTTATTTTCAATCACTTGGGAAAACACACACACACACACACACACACACACACATACACACACCAGAAATAGAAGAGGCAATTTTGGGGTAGCTCTATAGTCACTAGGAAACTAAGCCTTTCCTATTTTTGCCTCTTCATCCTTCATGTGTAACTTCCATACTCATGATCCCAGAATGGCTGCTGCAACTGCTCCATTATGGCTTATGTTCCAGGCCAGAAAAGGGTGGATGGGTAGAGGTGATGAGCAAAATGGGCATTCTCTTAGCAAGCTTTGCCTTTTCATTAGAGAAGGGACCCTCTCCAAAGAATTTATCACCACATCTTGGCCAAAACTGTCAGGTGATCTCCATGGATGCACGATAGCCAAGGATAAGTTATTTACATTTCACTTGCTATATTTTTATTTCCAATGGTTCATTTTTCTTTTTATTGTTACTTATACATAGATTTTTTCTAATGACGCTAGTGATTTTACTTAAATTATGTGTCTCGAATTATTTCTATTCCTCCTAGAATCATCTTTTTTTTTTATATCTCCCAAGAGCATCCAGAGTAATTCTGTAACCACATTTCACTTCTGTCTGAACCACCTGGAATCTAGAAAAGCGGGACATCTTACAGACTGAGAGCAGGATGAAGAAGCCACTTGGAGGGGCCTCCTACCTTGTCTGAAAAATGTCAGCCCTCAAAGCATAACAGCATTGCAATATAAACTTCTGATTGAAAAAAAAGATAATCTGTGTGCTATTGATAACAGTAAAAAATCTGTGAAGGGAAGTTTCTTTGCAGAACAATCTATGATAACTGCAGCTGGAATGGCAGAATTAGGACATCGCCCAGAGAGTTCCTGAAGCCCGAAACAGAATAGGGAAAGGCTGGCTATTGCCTTGCCCAGGACCCACCTCAGCAGCCCTGAACGGCAAACAGTACATGCTCTATGGTCCTGGATCAGGAAATGAAAAACAAGCTACACAATGAGGTTTTTCTTCTAAGTTCAATTGTTGGGAGTCATGTGAATGAGTGCCCATGTCATGGGCAGATGCACTGAGAGTGACAGGTGATGTGTTGGGATGAGCCAATGACTCTCAAAAGATAAAATGTTGTGTGTTTTGCCCTGGCCGGTTTGGCTCAGCGGTTAGAGCGTCCGCCTGCGGTCCGGAGAGACCCGGGTTCGGTTCCCGCTAAGGTCATGTACCTCGGTTGCAGTTTGTCCCCGGCCCTGGTTGGTTGTGCGGGTGGCAGCCACTCGATGTGTCCCTTTCACATCGATGTTTCCCTCTCTCTCTCTTCCTCTCTCTCCCTCCCACTCTGTCTGTACAAAAAATGGAAAAATGTCCTCGGATGAGGATTAAAAAAAAAAAAAAAAATGTTGTGTGTTTTTAGAAAGAAGACAAAGCAAACATGATTAAGTTAACAACTGATGAATCGGGCACAGGGTCTGGGCTTGCAGGAAGCAGGCAGGTGTCCCTGTTCCCTGGACATAGGCAGTGCTCATTGTAGGTCAACTAGAAATTCTCTGTCACAGTTGGGGGCAGAATCACATGGAAACTGCACCATGCCTCTGTGACAAAATCCGCACTGAGGCCCTGCAGGCTGCTCTGCCCCAAGCCTCACACCACCTCAGTTCCTGCCCTCCAGGTCCTGACATTCCAGCATTTACAATGCAGACCCTGCAGCCAGTCCACCTGCCTAGGGTGCTGGTCCCTCTTCTTGCCCCCACAGCCATGCAGATAAGCAGCAGGCCTCCTACCATCCACTCCAGTGTCCTGTCATCAAACTGCAGCAGCATCTAAGATCCCTCTCTGCCCTCCTCCTCCTCCCTCCTCCCTCCTCTGCCTTCCCTCCTCCCCACCCTCTCTCCTCTCCACTTCTTCCCCTGCTCTCCCCTCCCTCTTTTGCCTTCCCCCTCCTTCTTCCCCCTCTACCCTCCCCCTC
This sequence comes from Molossus molossus, assembly GCF_014108415.1. Classification (NCBI taxonomy): domain Eukaryota; kingdom Metazoa; phylum Chordata; class Mammalia; order Chiroptera; family Molossidae; genus Molossus; species Molossus molossus. The sequence goes on along the minus strand of NW_023425377.1, from coordinate 53,665,888 downwards.
CCTCTTCTGCCCTCCACCCTCCTCTTGCCTCCTCTTTCTCTCCCTTCCCCCTCTTTTTTTCTCCTCTGCCCTCTTCTCTCTTTCTCTAGAAAGGGCGTCTGGCTACCCAGCTAATAACCACAGCAGGAGCCTCTGGGTTCCTGCTCCAGCCGTTTCCATGGAGGAGGGCCCAACACAAACATGGATGCTGAAGCTCCCCTGCCAGCGGAGGACCCCCCACAGCACAGGGTTGGTGGGCAGATGAGGTCATTGCCACAGGGACGGCAGGGGGAGGGGTGCGGATATTTGTTTGGTCTTGTTACCATGGACACCTGCTAGACCCCTCCTCCACTCCACTCACAGTTTGTTAGTTCAGGGGACTAAGCTGCCCCTGGCCCCTAGCTCCACCTCCCACCCTGTCCAGGCCCCACCCAGAACGCAGGGCTGTCAGGGACCAGCCAGAATAATCAGCCCCACCTCCAAAGAGTGGGGAAAGTGAGGCCCAGGAACCAAGCAGACCAGGACACTTCTCCCCAGACTGGGGTCTCCTTCTGTTATTATCCTAATTAGCTAGTTTATTAATATTAATAATAGGAAAAGAGCAAAGGGGAGGGCAGACATTATAAACATGGTCATCTGGGCTATCACCAGGAAGCTACAGCTCCATCCTCCCCATGGAACCACCAGTTCATTCCCTGCAGATCCCTAGGGAAGGGAGGGAACAAAGGGGGAGATGGGAACATACACAATGAAGTCAGGGTGATGTCGGGAAGATACTGTCAGTCTAGCCTGGGGAACAATGGATTGGCTAGGGGACATCAGAAGCATGTGAAATCATAGAAAGTTGGTTGGTTAGTATAAAAAAGCTCCTGGTTAAAATCCCCAGAAAAAAGAGTTCCTTTGCTCTTGTTCTATCTTGTTGGTGATTATTGCCTCTTGCTCTCTCTTGCTCCATGACCCGCACTCGCCCATGTGCTCACATGTTCTCTCTCCATAGCCATGTGGCCTAAAGCAGTGGGGACCCCACATGCAATGGACTGCAATTGGGAACACAAGCTAAGCTAGCCAGTACTGGACTGGATTGGACTTTAATATGGTTCAGACTGACAAAGCTCAGAGGAGGAGGTGGGGGGAGGAAAGAGATCAACCAAAGAATGTATGCATATTAGCATAACCAATGGACATAGACAACAATGCTGGGGGTGGGGGTGGGGCGAGAATGGCAGGAGGGTGTCAATGGGGGAAAAAGGAGAAACATCCGTAACAAAAATTAATTTTAAAAAATATGGAACAGAAACTATGGGTCTTAATTCTGGACTTCTTCCATGGCGAGACAGAGATGGGACCTTGGAGGGGAACCCTCTTAATTTTACATCAATAAAGCTTTCCACAAAACCCCATTCTCCCATGGGAGCCTCAGGAAATGATTTTCCTTGTGGCACCCCAAGAACTCCACTTCCACTGATAACACCTCCACCTGGGAGCTCATGTGGGCAGGGTACGCCTAGCCATACAGCCCCATCACCCAGGGTTGGGGGTACAGGCTATGCCCCACAGCTGACCTGTATACTAGACAGTGGGCTGAGAGGATCCCATCCAAGAGAGGAGCCCCCAGACAGTGAGCAGGGAGTGGCTCAGAGAAGCACAGTGGGACAGGGCCATGGACAGCCCAGGTGGGGAGGGAGAAGGCAGCTGGAGTGGAGCTGAGAACATCCAGGGACATCCAGGGCACTAGCACACAAGTCCAATGCACTCTTGCTGCAGCCTCATTTGTGTGGCCTTCATCACAGCCAAGAGTCCCCATGAGAGGTGGGATTCATTCAGGCCATGGAACACCCAGAAAAGAGCCAGAAATAAGGGCCCTGTGCCCACCTGGGTAGGGCCAAGGTGACTGTAATCTGCCCATGGCCTCCCAGCTTTTAGCCCTCTTGGGCTGCTTCCTTCTCTCATCTCTCACAGGCTGCTCCCTGAGCACCTGCTGTGTGTGGCAATAAGCCAGGCCCCATGTGGCAATGAGCATTCCCTTCCATGGTCCTGATGGTCTCAAGTTCCCCAGGGTCTCACAGTGAGGTGACACAGCACCCACCATTGTCTGTCTCATTACTAGCCTCGCTTTTTCCACCCTCTCCTCTCCCCCTCCTCACCTTTCTCCTCCTCCCCAATTTGTCTATCTACCTCACCCTTCATCTCTGAAGTCAGCCTGAAAAGGCAGGCAGGATACCTTCCTGTCTGCACCTTCTTGCTTAATCCCCAGCCATCTCCTGCTTCCCCATGCCAGACCAGGCAGGGCTCCAGCCAGATTTACCTCTGGCTACCTGTTCATGCATCCTGGGCTGCTTCCATACCTGCAAATAGTAGTTAAAGTCAATCGGAAAGAGCTCTGAGCAGCCTCCCAACCTGAGCCCTGAGCCCTGTGGGCTCCTCTTCTTTTTCTCCTCTCGCCATGGGGCCTTGCCAGTAAGCTACAAGGACACCCTGTCCTCTGGAAATTCTTGAGGCCTCTTGCCTTCTCTCCCTAGATGGGAAGCATCTTGCAGTCTCCTAGGTGTCTCTGTCCACCTGACAAATGTGGCTGGACAAGGCACGTCTTCTCCTGCCTCGGGTGCTGGCCGAGACAGCGGGGACTTTTCAGCTAGAGGAGTCCAGAGATGGGGCAGGACACCATAGTCACAAAGTGGCCAGAAAGGACAGATACAGCCCAGCACTTCATCCTCACAGTACACACACAGACACACACAAACACCCATACACATATGCAGACACAGACATATGCACATGTTCACACACATGTATAGGCAGATGCACAAACCCAGTCCCCCTACATGTACACATGAGGACACAGAAATACTCAAGACTAGCCACCACACTCAGGACCCCAGGATCCAGGGAAGACCCAGGTGTCCAGAGAGGGCTCCTCGGCAAGGGGCCATGTGCCTGGGCAGAAGGGTAGGCCCTGGTGGAGGCTCTGCACCAGCCTGTCCTGTCCAGCTGCCCCTGCTCCCTTCAGAAGCCTGACCCCTGCCCTCTCATACTGGGTTGATTTCAGCTAGTCTCAGCCACCATTGCCTAGGAAGAATGGCTCCATTCAAGCTGCCTGCTCCCTGTACCTAGGCAGCTCGCAGTCCCCTCCCACCAGGCACAGAGGCCTGAGACCACCACTCAGGTGGAAGCCTCGGTCTTACAATTTGCAATGAGGAGCTGACCCCTATGTGTCCCCCAAGTAGTGAGATGCCCCAAGCTCCCCTCAACCTGCTGCCTCACAGCCCCCCATCCCTCACCCACAGAACTTACTGCCCAGCTGAGGGCCCTCATAGGGCTGCCTGGTAGCCTTCAGCCTGGCACAGGGTCTGCTGCCAGAAGGTGCCCCTTGGCCTCTTCATGGTGGGGTCCATGGGCCAGAGAGGGGGTATTGCCATCCTCTGCCTGGGCATGGAGATTAGGAGGGTAACCCCAATATTTTTCTCCCAGGACATTAGGGGTTCACATGGGATTAGAGGTGGCAGGGAGGTAACCTACCAGGAGATGGCCTGCCACCAAGGGTCCAGCAGGGTACATCATAGCTCTGGGGGACACACAAAGTAGTTCAAGGGAAGACAGAGATTATCAGGGAGGGTGAAGGAAACTGGAAATTAGGGACCAATGGGGGTTGTGTGTTGTGCACAGAGTACCCCAGACTCAGAGCAGGTGGACAGATGAACCAATGGGCCCTGTTGGAGACTCACTGCTATAAGGGGGTATGAGGAATCTGCTTCTAGAAGAGACTGCAGACTCAGAGCAGGAGGGAGAGTGGGGCTATAGGAGGCATCCTGAGAGCAGGCTGAAACACACGCCCCCAAACACTCCTGGGGAAAGGAGAAGGAGGCAGAGGCAGCTGTCCAATGTGCTGGGAGGTGGGCTACCCCTCCCGCATTCCAGAGGTCTCTCTCCACTGACCAAACAAGGACGTGGGCCTTGAAGGGTGGAGGGAAGCCTTGTTTCCTAAAGATCAAGAAAAGGAGGTATGTTTCCTGCCCAGCCCGCCCACTCCACGCCCCCAGGGCCCACTTCTTACCCAGGTCTCCATGACTGTCATCGGTAGAGCTGTGTCCCCCAAATTCATATCCACTTGACATTCAGGGTGGTTATCTTAGTTGGAAATGAGGTCTCTGCAGATGTACTTAGTTAATGACGTCAAGATGAGAGCATCCCAGATTGTCTATGTGCCCTACCTTACATGACAGGTGTCCACACATAAACAGAAGGGAGAAGACATGGAGAAGGAAGCAGAAACCACATGATGAAGGAGGCAGAGAATGGGACACTAGGAGCAGCAGCGGCAAGTAGAGGCAGAAAGGACCCTCCCCTGGAACCTCCAGAGAAAGTGTGGCCTTGCAACACTATCTCAGATTTCTTGCCTTCAGGTCTGAAGAAACAAGGGTCTCATGGCTCACCTGACCCTCCCTGGTTAGAGGCTATGCTGGCACAGAGGCCGAGCTGAATGTTGCAGGGCACCTGGGACCCCAGTGAGGGCACTGTAAAAGGGATCGTGCAGCACTCAGTGATCAGGGGTCTCAGATAGGGTTCCCACACATGAGAGCTGTGACCTCTCCATGTGTAACCATGGATAAACCACCCATCCTGCATATGGGTCCAACTCTGCTGTGCTTGGGCTACAAAAAACATTCAGCTCCCTAAACGCTCTCACATCATCAAGATCCACCAGAACAGGTAGGTCTTCATGCCCAGCCCTCCTACCTCAACTCTCTTCCCTGTCCTGCCTTAACATCCTTACTTGATCCCTCTTCCCCACTGCTCTCCTCTCTCAGACCCTCCTCTCAGGCACTTTTCCCTCAGGCCCTCCTCTCTAAGGCCCTCTCTCCTCATGCCCTCCTCCTACCATCCTCCTCCCTTATGACCTCATCCTTCAGGCCCTTCTCCTTCAGGTCTTCCTCTGCACCTCCACCTCTCCCATGAACTCCTCTCTCAGATCCTCTTCTCTCAGGCCCTCCTCCTTCAGTTCCTTCTCCCTCAGGCCCTCCTCCCTCAGTTCCTTCTCCCTCAGGCCCTCCTCCCTCAGGTCCTCCTCCCACATATCCTCCTCCCTCTTGATCTCCTCTCTTAAGTCCTCCTCCCTCAGTTGCTCATCCCTTATCTCAGGCCCGCCACCCATAGGTTCACCATAACTACTCTGAAGTCAATGAACTGAGTCAGGCTATAATTTAAAATATGTTTATTTAGTGTTTCCATTTGTTTCTGATTGTGTTACACAAAGCTGTTAAATAAATACATTCTCCTAGTCACTCGAGTACACACCTACTCGCTATACAGATGAGGTAGAGAAGTGGGTAGGCTGGCAGGAGAGGTTGAACATAAGGAGGATAGGTGTCGTGTGTGAATGTTCCTCTCCTCCCGACTTCTGGACCTGGCTGAACCAAGCCCAGAAGCCAAGTCTGAGGGGCTGGTGGGGAGCAGGTGGCCGGGACCCGCCTGGCCCTCAGCATGGCTGCTATCCCCAGGACCCCTAGAGAGGCTGAACATGGGGATCTGGCCCCACTACAGACACATTTTCTTCAGAGATCCTCTGCCACATGAAAGAGAAGCACATTTAGGAGGGGCTCCATCAGCGGGAGTTGCTTCTTTGCTTAGCAAGACATTCTGATATATATTTATATATAAACAAACCAGCCAGCAGACATTTTCAGTCTGCCTTGTTTTAAAAAATACTTTTCTTAATATTTATGACAAAAATAGCTAAATGTGGTAATTAGAAAAGAACATATCCTTCCTCTGACTTGCCACCTTTCCAGACCCAGTAGTGACTGGCTACAGTCTTGTCATGGGAACATGCCACTCTACCTGCTCTGGGCCCCAGCAGGTAAGGATGCATGGGGATGACCAGGATGCCCCTTAATTCACCCCCTGTCCAACCAGGCCTGCAGAGACCAAGGGGCAGGTCCACATCTCCTGCCACTAAAGAGCCTTTGGCTCCCTTCCAGGATGGGCCTCCACAGCAGTTATTCACTGAGTGTTCTCTGAACCACAGGAGAATAAATTTTACTATTTACACCATAAAACAGGGACAGAGAGACCCACATCAACATAAATAGGTTTTCTTTTAGAAACACAGTTCCCTGGGGTTCCTGGAGCCCCCTGGGACTCCGAGGAATGCCCTAGCTCAGTAGTTCCTGCTTCCACACTACCTGCACCCTTGGAGCACAGCCACCCAGCCAAGCAGGACAGGCCCAGGGCAGAAGCTCCAGAGCCAAGGCTGCCATTCACGTCAATGTGGAAAGGAAAGACCCACAGTAACTAAGGGTACAGGGTGAATGAAGCCACAGCCCAGCCACCCACAAAACACACCAACAGACATTCATGGGCACATGCTCACATATATGCATGTATGCACGCTCACATATATGCATGTATGCACGCTCATCACCCATGCTTCCACACATATGCACACGTAACACATGTACATAACACAGGCATATGCTGAGATACATGCATCCATGTACACACACCCATGAACAGATGCATATGTTCACACACTCGTGCACACACATGCACACATACTACACATGTAGGCATGTGCTCTCACACAAGCAGGCATGTGTACCCATGCACGCATATACATCACATGTGCTCACACACATGCAACTCATACATGCACATGCTATACATGCATGCTCAAGTACACATGCACACATGTACACACACTAAAACCAAACCAGGTCAGTGTAGGCCATCTTTTTCCCCTTCCAGCAAAGACAACAGCATGGCCAAGGAACACATCCTTCCAGTTGCCAAATCCTAGTCCCAGACACACTCCATCACATCTATCCCCACCCTGCTTCCCACACAGTGACAAAGAGCAAGCTGTGCCTTCCTAGTGAAATAAACGCTCCAAGGGGCTGGCCCTGCCCCTCTGCCCACACATACCCCTTGGGGAGGGCAGGCCAGCCTTGCCATCCCAGGCCCCAGAATCTGCACTTGGGGGCTGGAGTGCAGGGCTGTGTACCCACAGGTGCCCTTCCCAGAATGGCTTCCCTGGGGGCAGCAGACTGGACCTGACTTCCAGAAGCCCTGAGGGGACGTGGCCAGACACAGCTCGCTTTAATTCTTTAGAACAACGACAGCAATGTCTCTCTTGACTTAGTGGTTTCAAACACAAAGCAGATCAGGGAAAGAAGTCTGGGGAGGGGGCAAGGAGAGAAGAAGGCGCTTCTCCGGTCTGGAAGAGCCACAGCTTAGGACATAGTGGGGACAAAGAAAATAATTATTATATATTAGTTAAATTAAAATAACTTAAAAGTCACTGATATCACTCCAAATAGAAGTGCTTGATGTCAGAGGGGAGCAGCAGTGTCCCCCCACCACACCTGGGTAGTTGGCTGTCCCTCTCCTAGTGGTTTGACTCTAACCAGAGCTGGTGGAGGACAGCCCACAGGAAGCCACAGAGGGCCTGTGTGGTCACAAAGGTGACCCATGCTCCTCAGAGGAAGCCCAAGTGGTGAGGGGCGCTGTGACACAGGAACTGGACTCTTAGGGACAGACACAGTCTGGAAAGCATCAGTGCAATGCTGTCAGGTTCCGGGGAGGGACAAGCAGAGGGTATGCGGAGGTCAGAACAGGCTGGACTCCTGCCCCCGCCTCATGCCCAAATGTGCTGGGGGCACCCAGCCTGGGGCTCAGTCTGCAAATGTAGATGCCTCAGCTGTACACGCTGCCTGCACCTCTTCAACAGCCTGGCTACCTGGCGCTAGCCCTTGCAAGTGTATACCTCCTCCCGCTGCGTACACTGCCTGCACTCCACATAGCAGCACCAGCGCACCTGGCACTGGCAGGGCCGTGTCACCACCCGGCTCTGTGTGTTGTGGCCTCGACCGCAGCAGATGCTCTCACAGTTCTTCTCACGGTGGCATCTGCGGCCAGCAGTGCCTGGGGAGAAGCGGCCAGCCAGACAGAAACTGGGCGAGTCATCCAGGTGCACAAGCTCTGGTGTGTGGGGCAGTGGATCACCACCTATGCCCGAGGCCCGGCCCCTTGGCGGTGAAATGGCGCCTGCCTCACCGGCAGCCTCATTGGTGGTACTGCCCACTTTGAGCGCCGTCTCATACTTGTACTTCAAGCGCTTGCCCACCTCATGGAAGGGTGCCAGCTGCCGCCAGCATGTCCGCACGGTACAGGAGCCTGACACACCGTGGCACTTGCACGTGGTCTCCACCCCAGCCTTGATTACCTGGAGAGAGGGAGGGAGGGAAGGGAGCATGAGGCCACGCCTGGTAGAATAGAGACCAGACCTCACAGATGATCCCAGAGGGGCTGAAACCAGCACCCACCCTAGGGCCAAACTCCATGGCCCCCAAACCCAGGCATGGCCCAGAGAGCCACCACTACCTATCACCCAGGCTCTCTGGCTTACAAACCCATCCCACTGCTTTGAAGCCATAAACTGCCTAGGACAGAAGTCCTATGGCCAGTCCTTGGACCAGCATGGCCTCCAGAGAGACCACCACAGCACCTATGGCTTTGTGGAGACACTTCCTTCCCACAAAGATGTTCTTCCCTATGTCTAGGACTCCTCCTACAAGGGCAGGGCAGGCCACCTTCCAGACCTACCGTCAGCACCCTGTCAACCAGGACCTAGTCTACATTATGGACAGTTGCACACCCAGTGGGCAGGACTGGCCACTGGGAGTCTATAACTGAGCTAACCACGTCCCTGCCTGAGCATCAGGATCTAGTGCTACTGCACATATAGGTGCCACCCAACCAACCCAAAGGTGAAAAGTAGCTGGCCAGAGCAAGAGGAGGTGTGGTTCAGCACCAAGCTCTGCTCAGGCTCTGGGAAGCTGCCTGAGACCCAGACTGGGCCCTTCCCCTTCTAGGACTTGGGTGTCACCTACAATGTCAGGAAGTCAAGCCAGCTGCTCCATTAAGCCTCCTGCAAGACTGCCCACACAGGGGTACCGGGAGGTATGTAAGAGGAAGGGCAGGGAAGCCCTCCCCAGTGGCCCAAGCTAGGCATGAGCTCCCAGGGAGGGCCACCTAAGGGGATTAAGAAACATAGCTGCTCCATGGCCACTCAACAGAAGAGTCACATTTCATGATACTCTGCTGAGCAATGGAGCAGTTTTCATATTCTGACTTTTCATTTATAGCTTACAAAAAGCAAGTATGAAGGAAAAGAAAGGGCCTTGCCTGGGGGATTTCATCTCCTCATACCCTCCCCAGAAGACTGAAGGAAAGGAGTTTTCATCTATGACTCAGAACTCCAGCTAGTCAATAAACAGGCTTAGAGTAGGCTGGCTCTAATTACATCCCCCCAGGTTGGGGCTCCACATTCCTGGTAGTCCCCTGCCAGTCCCTAAGGTAATAGTTGAGCCTGGGGGGGCATTTGGTGGACCAAGTTGCTGGGTGCTCCACCCATAGTAAGGACTAAGGTAAGGACCTGATGCCTATCCGGTGTTGTGGACCCAAGAGCTGAGGGAATGCAGAGAAGGTGAGTGGCAGCAGAAGCCAGGTCCCCTCAGGCCCAGCCATACTTGCAGCTAGCACCCCATAGAAGGGCCCAGCCAAAATGCCAAGATATTCTTTTTCCTGAGTCTTCTGAGCTGAGCTGTCTCAGAAGATAGTCCTGGCCACAGAGGAGATGCCTGAGGCAGAAGCACCCCCCAACACATACTTGGACCATCTAAACCCCAGCCCTTCCCTGGGACCCCTGGCCTGCACAGTTCCCAGACTGCCTTCACCTAGGTTCCTGGTAACAGGACCACCTGCCCCTCAGCCCTGGCAGGCAGGGCTCTCCATTTGTCATCCTCCTGGATAGATGGCACCTATCATAGAGACCCTCCTGGTGCCTTGACCACCCAAGGTCAGACATAGATGGGCCCAGACCCACCTGGCTCCTCCCTAACCAGCAAAAAGTAGGCCTTCCAGCTCCACCTCTCCATGAGTTACCACAGGAGGCCACATGTACCCTCCAGGGGAGGTCACAGGACACTCTCCACTGGAGACCATGGGCACCCTCCATGACAACTAACATCTCCAACTATCTGCAGGTAATAAGACTTATATAAGCAGGATGACTGGAAGACCATGACGGGTACCATATATCTAGAACTAAAGCACAGAGACAGCGGATTCCACCTCCTCCCAGCCTCCCAGCCCTCTCTGAGTCTTGCCTGCCCCCCTCACCACCACCACCACCCCATGGCACCCCTCTCCCACCCTACGCCCCACCCCACCCCGCTTGCCTTCACACCCACGAGGTTGTTGTGGAAGTCCACACGGGCACGCAGGTCCTTGCTCGACCGTCGGCCCAAAAACTCCTTGACAAACTTGCTGCTGTACTTGAGGTTGTCTCCACAGCCACCCCACTGCCAGGCCTCACGGTTCTCCAGGTCAGGGGCCTCATCACAGGTACAGCGCTCCATGCGGCCTGCACTGCAGGCCTTGGCCAGTGCGTGCGTCAGGCCAGCCGAGGAGATGGCATAGAGGAAGGCAGTCTCCTTGAAGCCTGGGGGAGCAGCAGGGCGGATCAGTGGTGGTATCAGCAGCAGCCCCGTTACCTTGTGTAGCCAAACCACAGCATTCCAGATGAAGCCCCAAATCCTAGACTGCTAGAACTTTCCTGTGATCAATTTGGGGGGAGTGGGAGTGACTGTGTCCCTGGGGGTAGGAGGCTCTCCTATGTGCATGGAGGGAGGAGGGCAGTGAGGAAGAATCCAGAGGTACTATGGTCTTGGTTTTGCCTGGCAATCGGAGACCCCATCCATCCAAGTCTCCCACCCACCAGAATCGCCTAGAGCCCTAGGGGAGCCCTGCCTGGGCCTCAGGGCCCCAGTTTTTAAACGAGGCCATGGAGAGGCTCCGACGAGAGTCCCCAGCAGCAGAAAGAGATAGAAGAGATGAGGCTCTGTGCTCTGAGTGTCAGCTGGACCCCTGCCATCTCTGCTGATACTAAGCCTTGGCCACAGGCATGTGGAAAAAGCCATCAGAGCCGCTTGGGGCCCTGTCAAAGCTGCCAAAGGCACCTAGTCCTGCCAACAACAGTTCAGGCCTCTATTGGGACAGGGCAGGAGGGGTGGGGGCAGGAGGGCGGGGACAGGGGAGTTATGAGGGGCAGCAGCAGGAGAGTGGGAGCAAAGCAGTTGCTCCAGGATCTCTTCCTATGCCCCCAGCTCCTTTCCCTTAACCTAGGCTTGGCTGCCCTGCCTCCAGTGCACCACACCTCGCTTAAGCAGGCTGGACCGGTAGCGGCCCTCTAGGGTGCAGTTCCAGCGCTCAAAGCGGAACTGGTACTGGCACTCGAGGGCACTCATGCTGACCGCCTCCACCAGTGTCTCTGCCACGCCCGGGTCCCGGCGGCACATGCGCCGCTGCTTCCGCTCCAGCTTCAGCCGGTCGCAGGCCTTGTAGTGTGCCTGTACGGCTGCCTCGGGCTCCAGGGTCAGCGGGAGGATGGTCAAGGGCTCACTGCCGGTCAGCCTGTGTACAGAGAGACCAGGGTGAGCACTGCCCCAGAAAAAGGACAATCTCCACACCCTGAAGAAGACTCAGGAAACCAGGACTGGAGAAGGCACAAAGACCATACCCACTCTCTTGCCTGCTTACCCAAATGGACAGGTAAGCCCTGCTCCTGGATGCCCACCTCTGCCGTCCCCAGCTGGGATGGACCCTTGGGAGGGTCATAGCACATTCCTGGCCCTCCAGCAGCCTGTACACATGGCCCTCAGGTCCCGATACATCTCCCTAAACATCTGTACCAGAGAAGACCTTCCAGCCTGGGACAAAGGTGTCACTGGGAAATCGGCCCCCATTTCTCCTGTAGCTCCACCTAAGGCCCTGGCCCACAGGTCTATAGCCTGCTCTCTGGCCTGCTGCATACACCCCAACCTGCTCCATCCAGGGACTGACAGGCCTGGCCTTCTGTCCACTATGGCCTCAGTGTCCCTAGATAGGCAACATGTCTGAGCCTAGCCACAACCAGACCGTGAGCCCTTAGGAGGGAGAGATGCCTACCTGGACAGGGGCATGGTTCAGAGCCCCCATTCAAGCATATTTGGAAACAAGCCTCCCACCCCAGCCCACTCATGGGAAACATAGTCCCCTCACCATGCCCCATCCTCTCTCCTGCTGCCTCTCAAAAGGCCACTCAGGGACATAGTGGCTACCATAATGATTCTAAGAGCCACAGCTTTCTGTAGGAGAAGGGATGTGCTAGGCCCTCCTAGAACCCCACCCTGTAGCAGAACCCCATAGTGATATTCCTCTGGGACAACCTAGGTACTGTTTTCAAAGCCTCCCTGCTCTCTGCTCCCTCTTGGACACCACACACATCCCGGCATGGCCTCTCTGGGCCTTGCCTGGGGTGGGGGCATCTACATTGCTGAGGGTCCAGAGGGACCCCCAGACTCTGAAGGGACAGGGCCTGCCTCACTCATTCCAGTCAGCTACCTGAAGGCAGGAGACCCAGCAGGGAGCCAGGCAACACTGCAGGGACACCAGGGCAGAAGGCTCCAGAGTGCAGAGAGGAGTGGCAGGCAGGAGAGAGCAAGGCACCCCATAGGGTGAGGTCAAACTGACAGGCTCCAGGCCCCAGACCAAAAATGTGCCCCCACACTCCACCTCTTCCATACTCTGGTTCAGTGAGAAGACCCAGCCCAGCCCTGGGCCCTGCTCTCTACATGCTCAGAGCCAGCATGGCACCAGGGCAGAGCCCTGGCCATGTCCCCACCAGCTCCAGTCCCCTTGCAAACTTCACTGCAGGGCCAGCTCTCCTCTAAGTGATGCTCTGAGCCAGGAACCCGCTTTACTTCCCCACCCTGTGCACAGTGGGAGGCCAACATGGGCATGGGCTGGGAGAGAACCCCAAAGGTCCCTGAGGCACAGGAGGGGACCAGAGTGGATGACCCAATGGTACAGACAGAGAGAAAGCAAAGCCTTCGAGTAGAAGGTACCTCTGAGTTCTGAGCTGGGATTCTGTGCTAGAGAAGTGGCAGATGAGGGAGGAGGCAAGCATGCCAGCCAGTGTCTTATCCCCAGTGCTGCTGCAGGGGTTAGGGTTTCATGCATAAGGGCAAAGGGACACAACAGGGACTGCCATGGGTGGCTTCTTGGACTTCCAGGCCTCCTGCCCAAAGACAGCTGCTGAGGCAGACGGGGAACAGACTGGGCCCTGCAGATCCCAAGCTGGAGGATGGAAAAGCCATGCACCCCATACAAAGGCAGCTCACACAGTGAAGACTTGTCCCCAGACAGGAATGTCAACAGCTGTGCCCAGAACGGGTGCCAGGCAGCAGAAACCCTGCAGCCTCCAACCTGCGTGAGATTAACCAAGATCCAGGCAATGCCAAAACATTCCAGCATCCAAGAGTAGAGTACCCACAGAAGGTGGGCCGACGTGAGGGAACCTGGAGCCAGCCTAGAAAGGGCAGTTGTGGGAATGAACAAGGAGAAGGAAAGGACAGTGGGCCATGATGTCTCCCATTCCAGGGAGGCTGAGCGCAAGGGTCCCACTGCACCAGGGGCCAACCTGCTTCCCTTTCCACACTGCACATGGTGGTGAGGGGAAAGGGTCCCAACATACCCAGGGCCTTCCAGGTAAGGAGAGGACAGGAATCCCCCCACATCAAGGGTCACGCTGCCTCCCATCTGCATTGCACATGGGAGAAGAGGGCAGGAGTCCCCTACCCAAGGTTGTACCCAGTCCACATTGTACATGGGGGCCAAGGGCAGGTGTCCACCCATACCTGGGGCCATGCTGCCTCCCAGTCCACGGAGCCTGAAGACAGGGCCTCTTCATCTACATTGCCTATGGGGGCTGAGAACAAGGGTGCCCTGATACCTAGGGCCAACTATATCCACACTACGCAGGTTGAGGGCAGGGTTGCCCCAACCCTGGAGCTGGTGTGCGGCTGGAACCCTGCTATTGCCACATTGTTCTACTCCCAAGACAAATCCAACAATCCAACACCAGCAATCAGATGGCCCCTGCCCCAAACACCCTAAACTGTCAGGGCGTGTTTAGTGTGTGGCCTGCCTAGGGGCTCATGGCCTGGGGTGCAGAGGAGAGACCCATGTGAAGGTGTCAGGTAGCAAGAGAAGTGGGAAGATGATGTTTGGGATGTGGGGAGGAGGGCTGGCCTCGGTTCAGTGGAAGAGGTCCTAGTGATAGTGGCCAAGGATCTAGGACAGAAACCTAAACACAGAGAGTAACAACAGCAGTGCTGGAGGAAAGACAAGAGGTTTATATAACACTTCTAGAATCAGGGGGCTTTTCTCAGAGTGAATCAGAATCCAGAAGACCTTGAATAATTAATAAATTTGACTCTAAAAATACAAGAATCTCTACACAGTGAAAAAGTAGCACATAGAGTTTTAAAAGACAATAGAAAAGAGTCTGGGAAAATGTTGCAATTCCAATCCCAGACCAAGGGCCAACTTCCTTTGTCTGTCTGCTTGTGCATGCGTATGTGTGCATGTGCACATGGATGTGTATGTATTTTCCTAAAGGTCAAAAATAAAAGGAATCAATTGCAGAGAACACAGGATATGAACATACAATTCAAAGGTAGGAAATATAGCTGCTGTTAAAACTTATAAAAGGCTCCACCCCAATCAAAGTAATACAAAATAAAACTATGTTGATATGTTATTTTTCACTCATCAGATAAGCACAAATTGGTGTCTGATAAGATTATTCTCAAGGACAAGGAGAAAGAGATGTCCCTCCATGGCTGAAATTCTGGACTGACATATCTATAAAAATTTACCCACCAATTCTGTTTCTACAAGTACAGGTTATAGGTATATTATCTTAAAACGTACATGCATGTATCACTCACACATTATCCAGTGCAATGCTGTCATACAAAAATACTGGAAGCACTGTTTGTTATATAGTAGTCCCCTCCTCATTTGCAGGAATATGTTCCAAGGCCCCCAGTGGATGTCTAAAACTGTGGATTGTACTAAACCCTTTGTATACTGTTTTTTCCTATACATATACACCTATGATAATGTTTAAGTTATAAATTAGACACAGGAAGAGATTAACAACTAATAATAAAATAGAACAATTATAACAATATGCTATAATAAATGTTGTATGAACATGGTCTCTCTCTGATAACCAATCTAATCACCAAGACAAGTACTCAGTGACTAACAGATGGGGAATGTCTACAGCATGTAAATGTTGGACAAGAGGACAAGTTATGTCCTGGGTAGAACAGAGCAGACAGTGTACAATTTCATCATGCTACTTAGAACATCGCACAATTTAAAATTTATGAATTGTTTATTTGTGAAATTTTCCATTTAATATTTTCTGACCTCAGGTAACTGGAACTGCATAAAGAAAACTGACCATAAATTATGGGGCTACTATACAAAAAATGGAGACTGACTGAATAACTGATATCCATCCCTCCATGGCATATTTGGCCTGCTTGCCTCAATGCTGCATGTATGTTTGCGGGCACCTGGGCAACCAAGAACACAGGTGGCCTGGGGCAGAGGAAACATTCCTCTACCTGCAGCCTATGAGCTTCCCACACATTGTGCTGTGCATGTGTGACCTACCCAAAACAAGAGCATTTAGCAAACAGCAGGTGGTACAGGTAAGCCCCCCCACCCCACTCACTCCCCAATACAGGCTCTAAGTCCTGCACACTATTCTAGGCAAGGAGCCTTTGCCCACTTGACCTGCCTCAGCCTAGAAAGCAGCCCAGGTCTCCTCGCACGGAATAGGCCCCTACCTAGCTTGCTCAGCTGCTCAACACAACTGCCTCACACACACACACACACACACACACACACACACACACACCAAGCAAACATCTAGCTTGGTACAGATGAGCTCACACACCTGCACAGGCAGCCCATGGAGGAGGCAGTGATTCTAGGCAGGCTGCCCCTTGACAGGCAGCAGAACCCCTCCAACCCTGCTTCATCTGGCTGGCTACCTCTCACAGTGCTAAGCCCACGTCCCAGGAAGAAATGACAGCAAGATCTAGATGCACTTTACCACATTCAAGTATTTCCCCTCAATCTTTAACATTTTCATAAGATACAATATGTCCAGGGAAGTGTGGAACACAAGAAACAGCCAAATAGTTAAAGAAAAATTAATATGTATCCTTCTTAAACTATTTTTTAAAATTAAAGTGGAAGGAAACACTTTCAAACTCATTTTATGAAGCCAGCATTACCCTGATACCAAAACCAGATAAAGACATTACCAAAAAATGAGAATTACAGGCCAATATCCTTGATGAACATAGATGCAAAAATTCTCAACAATATATCAGCAAACTGGATTCAACAGCACAGTAAAAGGATTATACACTGTGACTAAGTGGGATTTACACCAGGGATGCAAAGGTGGTTTGACATCCATAAATCAATTAATACAACACATCACATTAATAAAAGATAAAACCCATTATTTCAATAGATGCAGAAAAAGCATTTGACAAAACTGAACATCCTATTATGATAAAAAAAAAAAACTCTCAACAAAGTGGGCATAAAAGGAACATACTTCAACTTAATAAAGGCCATATAGGACAAACCCACGGCTAACATCATACTCAACAGTGAAAAGCTAAAAGTGTCTTCCTTAAGGTCAGGAATAGGGATGCCCACTTTCATCACTTTTATTCAACCCAGTATTGAAAGTCCTCACTACAGCAAGAAAAAGACAAGAAAAAGAAATAAAAGGCATCCAAATCAGAAAGGAAGAAGTAAAACTCATTATTTGAATGACATGATAATATATATAGATAACAATAGAGACTCCCAACAAAAAACTATTAGAATTGATAAATTAGTAAAGTTTCAGGATACAGAATCAATACACAGAAATCGGTTGCATTTTTATACACCAATAATGAACTATCAGAAAGACAAATTAAGAAAACAATCCCACTTATAATTGCATCAAAAAGTATAAAATACCTAGGAATAAATTTAATGAAGAGGTGAAAGATCTGTACTCTGAAAACTGTAAGACAATAAAGAAAAAAATTGAAGACATAAATAAATACAAAGGTATATCTTGCTCATGGGTTGGGAGAATTAAATTGTTAAAATGTCCATATTACCCAAAGCAATCTACAGATTCAATGCAATTGCTATTAAAATACCAATGGCATTCTTCTCAGAACTAGAACAAATAATCCTAAAATTTTAATGGAACCACCAAACATCCTGAATAGCATAGCAATCCTGAGAACGAACATAGTTGGAGATATCACACTACCTGGTATCAAACTATACTATAAGACTGTGGTAATCAAAACAGCATAGTATTGGCATAAAGTCAGACACATAGACCAATGGAACAGAATAGAAAGGCCAGAAATTAACTCATCCCATACGGTCAATTAATCTATGACAAAGGAGGCAAGAATACACAATGGGGTAAAGACAGTCTCTTCAATAAATGGTGTGGGGAAAACTAGACAGACACACGCAAAAAAATAAATAAATAAGATGAAATTGGACCACTTTCTAACACCATATACAAAAATAAACTCAAAATGGGTTAAAGACCTAAATGTTAGAATTGAACCTATAAAATTCCTTGAGGAAAATACAGGCAGTAAACTCTCTGACATCGCTCTTAGCAATATGTTCATATATCTCCTTGAGCAAAGGAAACAAAATAAAAAATAAAAAAATGGAATTACATCAAACTAAAAAGTTTTTGTACAGTAAAGGAAATCATTAACAAAATGAAAAGACAACCCACTGAATGGAAGAGGATATTTCCAAATGATACATCCAATAAGGGGCTAAAATCCAAAATATATAAAGAACTCATACAACTCAACATACAAACACACACACAGAAACCAACTGATTTTTAAAATGGGCAGAGGACCTGAACAGACATTTCTCCAAAGAGGACATACAGATGACCAACAGACATATATGAAAAGATGCTCAACATCACTAATCATCAGGGAAATGCAAAATAAAACCACAATGAAATATCACCTCACACCTGTCAGAATGCCTATCAACAATAAATCAATAAACAACAAGTGTTGGCAAGGATGTAGAAAAAGGGAATCCTGGTGCACTGTTGGTGGGATTATAAATTAGTGCAGCCCCTGTGGAAAATAGTATGGGGGTTCCTCAAAAGATTAAAAATGAAACTGCCACCCAGCCAGTTTGGCTCAGTGGTTGAGCATAGACCCATGGACCAAGAGGTCACTGGTTCAATTCCTGGTCAGGGCATATGCCCAGGTTGTGGGCCAAATCCCCAGTGGGGGGCATGCAGGAAGCAGCCAATCAATGTTCTCTCTCATCGATGTTTTTATCTTTCCCTTTCCCATACTCTCTCTCTAAAATCAATAAAGAAAAAAATTAAATTAAAAAAAAAAAAACAGAAACAGACCCATAATATTGAGAACAAACTGATGACTGCCACAGTAGGGGATAAAAAAATAAACAAAAATTGAATAGCTAAAGCAACTTTAAAAAAAAAAGAATGAAGTTGGAAGGCTAACACTACTTGATTTCAAGTTTCATTATAACACTCAGTAACCAAGAAAGTACGGTATTGGTGTCAACACAGACAAACAAATCAAAGGAACAAAATACAAAGCTCCAGAAATAGGCCCACACATATATGGAAAACAGATTTTGTTAATAAAGTTGCAAAGGCAACTTGGTGCAGAAAGAATAATCTTTTCAACAAATGGTACTGGAGCATTTAGATAGCTTTATGCAGATAAATAAATAAATAACTTTGATCCATACTTTCTACTATATACAAATATTAATATATTAATTCAATATGGATCATAGATCTAAATGTAAAGTCGAAAGCTTTAATACTGAAGAAAGAAAGAAAGAAAGAAAGAAAGAAAGAAAGAAATAAAGAAAGAAAGAGAGAGAGAGAGAGAGAGAAAGAGAGAAAGAGAGAAAGAGAGAGGTAGGAAGGAAGGAAGGGAGGAAGGAAGGAAGGGAGGAACAAAAAGGGCAGCCTTGTGTTCTGGAACTCCTGAGTCCCCCCCTGCAGAGGTCAGCGGGAACCACTGTCAAATCCCCATAGCAACCACGTCAGGCAGAAACGTCCTGCAGGAAGGGTGGGAGTTTTCCCGGCTTCCCAGGGGATGGCTACCTTTCCATTCTCTTCAGTGTCTTTCCATAAACAGAAGTTCTTAATTTTATTACACCTCAATTTTCAGCCTTCTCCTGTGTATGTTCTACCTTGTTTTAAAAACCCACCACAATTCTAATATCATGAATACAAGTCCCCTACATATCCTCCAAAAGCTCCCCATCTTGCTGTGCATCAACACTAGGAAGTGAGGATCCTCTACCTTGTCATAGCCCCTCTACATGCACAGACTCACATGGGAGTTTAGGGTGCCCTAAAGGCTGGGAAAGTGTGCCCGCAGAGCCAGAACATGCTCACTATGTAAGAGGCTCACTTGAGGGTCTTTTAAGACAGCTGGAATCACCACCATTCAGACAAGGATAGCAGCAGGTGTCCCTGTCTACTCCTGGTCTTAAAGAGAAGATTTCACCATTTCAATTAAGTATGAAGTATCAGGTTAAAGAAGTTACCTCTGCTTTTAGTTTGCTAAGAGCCTTTTAAAAATTATAAATGGATCTTCAAACAAGTTTTGGCAAGGATGTAGAGAAAAGGGGACTCACTGCTGGTGAGAATGCAGACTGGTGCAGCCACTATGGAAAACAAATTTAAAAATGGAACTGCCATTTGACCCAGTGAGCCCACTCCTAGGAATATATCCCAAGAAGCCTGAAACACCAATCAGTACCCCTATGTTCATAGCAATACTATTTACAGTTGCTAAGATCTGGAAACAGCCCAAGTGTCCATCAGTAGATGAGTGAATAAAAAAGCTGTGGTACATTTACACAATGGAATACTATGCAGCTGTAAGAAAGAAAGATCTCTTATCCTTTGAGACAACATGGAGGGACCTGGAGAGTATTATGTTGAGAGAAATAAGCCAGTCAGAGAAAGACAAGTACCACATGATCTCACTTATTTATGGAACATAATGAACAAAATAAGCTGTCGACCAAAAGAGATCCAAAGTCATGGAAGTAGGGAACAGACTAATAAACCTCAGAGGGATGGGGCATAGGAGGGATGGGAAGAGATAAAGAAGAACCAAAGAACTTATATGCATATATACACAACCAATCAACATGGCCGTTAGGTTGGGGAAAGCAGGAGCGGGGTGGAAGTGGGAAGGGAGGAAATCAATGGGGAAAAAACAGAGACATCTGTAATACTTTCAACAGTAAATAAATAAATAAAACCATAAATGGATGTTGAACTTCATCCAATGTCATCCCTGCACCTTTTGATATGTGACTTTTCTCCTTTGATCTGCTAAGTAGGGAATTCCCACATTGGACACCAAGTGATCCTGGAATGATAGATCTTGGTGGTGCTTAGTCTGGGCCTTTTGCATCTGTTTGTAATTTTCTTCTCTGTGTTCTTCCTGCTGAGTTTAGGTGCCTTAGTGAGTGTTCTTTGTAAAATTTCCTGGAAGAGTTGTGTCAGATTAGAACGGTGTCTTCTTAACTATTTGGTAGAATTTGCCATGAAGCCATGCAGGCTGATCTTTTCTTGGTGGAAAGATTTCCTTTCTGGTCCAATTTCTTGTCTGCCTTTCTGTTTTTGTTTTCGGGTTTTGGGTTTTTTTTAACAGCTTTATTGAGATATAATTCACTACCATAGAGTTTAAAGTACACAATTCAGTGTTTTGTAAGATATTCACGGATATAGGCAAACAGTCAATTTCAGGATATGTTCGTCACCTCAAAATGAAACCCTTTACCCTTTAGCGATCAACCTGACAAGAGGTTGTTCAGTGTTCCCTGTCTCTTCACATGACTGTCTCCTTGCTTCATTTCTTCACATGTCTGGAGTACAGCAGAGCATTCCCAGGCCTGAGCTGCACATCCACATCTCCTTCAGAGCAACTCTTGATACAGAAAATGTCTTTATCTCGCCTCATTCTGGACAGTTACTTTCTTTCACACACCAAGTGGACTGCCCTGCTGTGTCTCCAGGGAGTTGCCAGCTTGAGGACCCTCAGAAGGGTAACATGCATTTTGCTTCCTCAGACTGCTTTACAATTCTCTTACACTCCGAGTTTTGTGCTTCCAAGTCATTATATTCCAGCTCGAATCTTCATGTTTCTGGAAAGACACTGTGCCTCTTAGGTCTTCTTGATTGCTCCCAGTGGTTTCAGAAAATCCTTGGCCATTCTACCAGAGACACCACCCTGTCCCCACCTCTGGGACTTTATGAAGATGCAGGACCTACTCTGTACTCAAGTATCACACCCTCTCTGTTTTCCACGTGTCTCCTGCCCTGGCTACACTCCAGTAATTTCTCCTGACCCATCTTCCAGTTTGCTAATTCTCTTCAGCAGTTTCTAATCTGCTTTCAAATTAGTCCATTACTTAAATTTTTTTTCCCAGTTCTACTCGGTTTTTCCAGATTTGCTAGGTCAATCTGTGTATCTCATTCCTTGTTTTGTACTGCACATTGACTGATTTGATACCATCATTTCAGCAGGGCTTCAGTTGCATTTCCTCATAGAAATTATTTGCGGAAATAATTTGAAGCAAACGATAAAGGGACCCACATTCATGACCATCCAGAACCTCAGAATGTGACCTTCTTTGGAATAAGTGTGTTTGCAGATATGATCAAGACAAGGATCTTAAGACAAGATCATCCTGCATTAGGTCCCACCTGCGCAGCTCTGCAGAGACTCCACCCCACCAAGAGTGAGAAAGAACCTAGGATAGACAGAGTCAAGTCTGGGGACACCTGTCCCTCTCTGAAGGCCAGGCCTGAGGCTGTCATGCCCACATGCTTGGGGACAAGGGATGCCCCTCTGAGTGCTCAGCTGGTCACATACCATCACACTTGCCCCCAAGGGAAGCCAGATGGCAGATGGACACTGCTAGATGGGGGTTGAGGGTGCAAGTGTGGCCCAGGCCGAGACCACAGATGTCCTTGTCCTTGTCCTCAGGGTCCCACCCATGAATAACTCAACAAGGCTCAGCTCACTCTACCCAGTAGCCCCTCTCCTCTTGCTACTTCCTACTTGGGGGGGGGGGGGCACACTACAGATTTTGACAGCCCTTCCTCCTGCCAACTGACCAGGCCATCCCAAGGGCCACCCTGCCCAAAAACTCAGCTCCCATGTGTGGGGGAGAGCCAAGACCCTGAGTTGGGCGGAGGGGAAGAGGCTGGAGTTCCAGAAGCCACAGTGCCCTGCCAAGGAAACCTCAGCCCCACCAGACGGCATTTAATTTCTGTGTGAATCAAATTCAAAACAAATTCCAGCGCTGAGACACTGGTTCTAAGATTAACCCTCCATTCTCCTGCGGCCTGCGGCCTCCCACCCAGCACATGGGCAGCAAAGACAAGGTAAAATGGGCAGAGATACTGACAGGGTCTGGGGGCTTCCAAGGGCTCTACTGTCACCCAGTGCCCAACATGCCAAGGAGGCCAGGACAGGAGGCCATGGACAGAAGGGCAGCCACATGTGGACAGGCCGTTCACACTGGGATGGGGACCTCATGTCTATAATAGTTGTCACCTCCAATGGCTGGGAGAGCCACTGAACCCCAGCTTCCCCACCCCACAGGGTCCCAATATTCTAAGGCACAAAGAGTTCTCAGTCAGTTCTCAGTTCCATCACTGACTGGCCACCCAAGGGGAGCTTCTCACCCAGGTCCAGCCACCCTGGAGGTCAGCTGGCAGTCATATGACTCAACAAACTCTAGGACACCAGGACAGGACCCACAGCACTGCCTAAGAGAAATGTCCCTGTCCACCCTTGGTGGCCCCCAGAGCAAACAGGACCCACAGGACCTACAGACCCTGAGGACCTCTAGTTGACTGGCCCCTTTTAGGAGCAGGATGCTGGAGCCCAGAGTGGAAGGGGTGGGGGACTGGCTTCACTGATGGCTGAGAGGAAATGATGAGCAGTGTTGGCTTCATAAAGGAACCAGAGTGGCCAGGCAGCCTCTGTGTCCCGGTCAACACACCTCCACAGGCCACCTGTGTTCCAGTCACCATACCCCAGGCCTTATAGATGGCTACAGAACCACAGGGATGTCACATGGAGACAGGTAGGACACCAGGCAGACACTCAGAGAGCCCCAAGGGTACCCCATCTCAGCTGATGACTGGCTTCCTTCCTGTAGTTGGCCTACCAGGTATAGGGCACAGACAGGGTGGCTGGGACCCAGAGGAAGCAGCTCTGACATGCTCTGATCTGGGAGCCCCTGGCAGCCTCTCCACACAGGCCAGACCACTTCCCTGGCCGCATCTACCTCAGGTATCGCTAAGAAAAACAAACGCAGCTTGAGGCTTGCCTTTTTCCATTCCCCCGTCCGGCTGCTGGTCTCGAGGTGCAGGGCCTGCCAGCTGGGCGGCCAAGCTTCCTCCTGTGGCCAGAGGCACCAGGCCAGCAGAGAACCACTGGGAGGGGCAGGGGAGGACTGGGGCTCATCCTCAGGTCACAGAGCCTGGCGGCCGCGTGCCACCCAGGTCAGGGGCTTCCCTTCTGTGGCGGTCCCAGCACAGCCACCTGCCAACCGGATTGGCCCAACCCACAGACATCCTTTAATGATTAGCCTCTCGGGAAAATGAGCTGGTCATTGCCCAGCCCAGGCCATCAGGTCTTCAGTACAACCAGCCACCCTGCCCCACCCTCATCCAGCGGAGCCCCAAGCCCTCACTTCACACCTGCACTCTAGGGACTCCAGGTAGCACTCAACCCCTTAGTACACCACCCATGCCACCGGAAACTCAGCTTCTGTATGTCCAGGTTGGTGGTCTGCTGCACCTCGCCCACCATCCATGCACCCAAGGTCAGCAGGTATGGGTACAGCAGGCAAAGGTCAGATCCAGTGGTAGTAGGGGGCTGGCTTGCCTGGTGAATGAGTGCCTCAAACCCTACTCTGGGCTCCTGGGCCCAGAACCAGGGGGAAAGGACCCCATAGGCCTCCAGTCAAGCACAGTTTAGAGGAGACCCCATGAGAAACCCTCCTGGGCTCTTCAGAGGTGAGCTCTGGCTACAGTAAAGAACGATGCTACTGGGCTGTCCTCTGGCTTCCTAGAAGAGTTGACAGCTGAGGCCAACCTGGAGTTGGCAGCTCTACCCCCACATGCCAGAGGCTTTCCTCCAAGTGGGGCTTGGACTTGCCCACTTCCCAGACAACTGTGTCTCCTCCTAAACCCCTCCACCCTCACAGCCCAGTGAGAGGGGTAGGTACCACAGGGATACCCACCACCTGCAAGGACAATACACAAAGGGAGCTAGTGCCCCCAGGCCAGGATTAAGGGAGCTGAGTGCTGGACCCTGACAGGTGTCATTTTCCTGTGACCAGGTGATCCAAGCCAGGCCCTTATCAGCTCATCACTCCTCCCGAGTCCAGGGCCCACAGCCCACGAGGAGGGATCATGTGCACAGATTCTTTCCCAGAAGAAAATCTACCTACACATTGAGAAGCCCCTTGGTGGGCAGCTGGTGGGCCCTTGACTGGGGCCATTCTGGAGTCGGGGCAGGGTCCTGCTGGTGCCCATAGCACTGGAGTCAGGTCCCGGGCCACAGTGGCAAGGACAGGAGCAAGATTATGCCAGCTGTCCAACCCCTCCTCCCAATCCAGATGGCCACCGGCTGTGGCAGGACGTCTGCTCACACAGCTGAAGAAGCCAGGTGGCCATGGCTTCCTCCTCACCTCGGGCTCCAGTGCAAAGCCTGAACACAGCTCCACCCATCAGGAGGCCCCAGCCCAGAGCCCCATCCTAGTCCCATGCTCCCACCTGCCTCTATCTGGTCTCTGTACTGGGGGCCAGGGAAGAGCCCCCCAGGGACTATAGGAGGGGACAAGAGCATGCTGGGGCCTCCCAGAGCAGACTGGCTGAGAGAGAGAAGTTAGAAGGAACAGACAATGGAGACCAGAGATGTAGTAAGTGGCCTGTCCCCCTCAAAGGATCTGCTCAGTATGCCCACTTGCCTCCCCACTCCTGCCCTGGACCCACCTGGGAGACCTCAGTCCCTTTGATGGCCTCAGGGGCCCTGGGCCATGGATACTGGTTTCCACCTTTGAAGGCTGGAAACCAGTCCCCTCCATACACTACCCCCCATCCTCCCTTGACCTGAGTGACCCACAGCCAGCAGCCACCCCAAACCTGCATCCCCTTTGCCTAACATTTGGAGATTTCACCCACAGGGCCACATCCAAGGGGCCTTGACAGTCTCCCTGTGGCCCCTTGGCTGCCCTAGATATATGATGATAAGGTTCTTCACCTGGGTACCACTCTCCCCGAGCTGATGCAAAACCACTCCCTCCTTACACACACATCCCCAGAACACTCTGCTCTCCATGGTTTCTCTCCCAAACTCTGGATCCAGGCACAGCTGTCCTGAGGTAGGTCTCTGTAGATAGCACTTTCCTGGCTATCATCTAAACTCCTGCCTGCTCAGCTCCAGGTACCACCACCTCTGGTCCCCAGCCAGGTTGTCTCTTCCTTACTGCGAGTCTCTCCCTGGTCATCCACAGGTGCGCCTCAGCTCCTAGCCCCACATACAGCCCCTCTGTGCCCGTCCCATTTTCTGGACAGCACCCTATCTTACTCCTTGCCCCCTCACAGGCTCATCACATAGCCTCTTCATTCTATACCAAGTTTGCTCCCCTGGCCCCAAGAAACTGCCCTCCCTGTTCCCTCCAGGGACCAGCTAGGCACCCCTCCCTCCTCTGAACAGCCAGCAGGCATGTGGTCACATGGACTTCCGAGTTGGGCCCCAGGCTGGGTGCACAGGGAAGCAAGAGGGAGCCCTCACCTCCCTGACCCTACATACACAGTCCCCATGACAGCAGCCTCTCCAGAATGCCACTTTAAAGCAGTGCCAGGGCAGCCTCCTCAGCCAGGGCCCCCACAAGGGCCCCAGATAAGACTCTAGTAACTAATCACCTGTATCCTGTCTCCCCACACAGTCAGGAATATGGGGGCCAACCAATGAAGACCTGTGGAGGCAGCCTCCATGTGCAGGGGCAAGAGAGTGTGCTGTCACATGTCAAGAAACCAGGTTCTCCTCAGACCAAGAAAGATCCTGAATATATAAAGAACTCTTATGACTCAACAACAAAAAGAGAAACTCAACCAAAAATTGGGCAAAGGAATGGAATAGATATTTCTCCAAAGACACACAGATGCCCAAAAAGTTCATGAAAAGATGTTACCTCACCAGTCACCAGGGATGTGCAAATAAAAACCACAGCAAGAAAGCGGTCACACCCACCAGAATGGTGAGAATAAAAATAATTAAAAATTATAAAACCAGGGAATAACAATCACTGATGAGGATGTGGGGAAATTGGATGGAGCCTTTGTGCACTGCAGGTGGGAATGTAAAATGGTGCCCCCACTATGGAAAACAGTTTGGTGGTTCCTCAAAATATTAAATGTAGAATTATCATATGACCCAATAATTCCACAGAAGAATTAAAAACATACGCCCACAAAAAAAAAAAAAAAAAAAAAAAAAAAAAAACGTGTATACTAATGGTCACAGCAGCATTACCCACAATAGCCAAAAGCTGGGAACAGCCCCAATATCAACTGAATGGATAAGAAAAACTACATGTGTCCATTCAACTGAATATTTTCAGTCACAAAAAGGAACAAAGTACTGACACACACTGTAGCATGGATGAATACTGAAAATGATATGTGCTGTGAAATAAGCCAGACACAAAAGGCCACATATTGTATGATTCCATTTCTATGAAACATCCAGAACAGGCAAATCCAGAAACAGAAAGTGGATTAGTGGTTGCCAGGGGCTGGGGTGGGGCAGTGGGATATGAGGTTTCTGGAATGATGAAAATATTCTGGAATTAGATAGGGTGCTGGCTGCATAGTCTTGTGGATGAACTAAAAACCACTGAACTATCTGGTATAATAGGGTGACTTTACAGGACATAAGTTACATTTCAATAACAAAAAGAGCCTCATATCCACTTGCCCCCCCCCCCAACCCCATTCATAGTAGTCCAAAGCACCTTAGCTGCCTTTCAGACCTGCTCCAAGTATCCCTCACATGCCAATGCCTGGCTGGGGGAGCCCCTGGTGCCATACCTGGTACTGCCTCCTCCATGCAGGCCTCCAAGCAGAGAGGTAGGATCAGCCTGCAGACCTCACACCAGGGCTCCACTCTCCCAAGCCACCCTATAAATGCTTCCTGCAGAATGTGGAGTGGGGGTCAGGGTTCATGACACCCCTTCCTACTTCTTTTGAAGAATAACCACATTAGAAGCCACAAGTCTTGGTGCACCTGGGGCACTCCTGTGATGCAGGTCTAGCAACCTCCCTGGAGGCCTCTGTTGGGGGCTACCTAAGCATGTACCTGATCTCTAAGAAAATGGAAGTAAGGTGCCTGGGAGCCAGGCATGGTTCCCAACAAGTCCCAGACCCAGCTCATGGCTCCCCACTCAGAAAGTGGCAGGGCCCTTGCCCTGGGGTCTGGGGAATCCCTTCCTGAACAGGTTTCAGCACAAACCCAAAGATAAGGCCAGGAAAGAGGCCAGATGCTGGCGAGCCCCCCACCCACCCACCCAAAACTTTCAGCCCAGCCAAGTCCATGAGTGTGTATCCCCAAATCACCAAGAGACCCAGGGTAGCTCTCCTACTGGGAGCCAGGCTCCCCCCTCCTTCCAAGATGGCATCCAGCCAAGGGGTCTAGGCCTCCTAGGACAGGCATCTCTGCAGTCCCAAGAGAACCAGGTGGAAATGCCACCTGCTAATCATTCCAGAAAAAAAGAGTCAGGCCCATGGGGAAGAGAGAAGTGCCAGTGGGCAGCCTGGAAGGTCCCGCCTAGTGGCCAGAGGAGGGCAGCAGGAGCAGGGCAGCAGCTCATGGGTTGGGTTGCAGCCTCAAGGAGGGGGCAGGGAGGACTCCCACCACCCACGTGACCCTCCCCCAGGCCAGCCTCTCTGGGTTTCTGAGCTGTAACTGGAGCTGCCCTGACTGTGAGCCTCGGTGCCAGGCAGAGATTTCGGAGAGGGGGAAGGGATAAGAGGGCCTGGATCAGGTCCTTCCCTCCTGCTCCCTCTGCCCTGTGCACCACACAGAGAGGCCCCCTGAATCCAGCCGAATCCTGCCTCCCTTGGGCCATCTCCTCCTCCCTCTCCCTGTAGTTTCTGCCCCTTTGCTGGGCCATGAGAAAGGACCCTAGACCTGGGTATAGCAGGTCACTGTGGACCAGAGAGGCAGGGCCTCAATACACAGTAGCATAATGTGTTGACCTCTCTCCTCTCACTCCTGACCCCACCTCAGGAATCAATTCTGTCTTGACATTGTCCTGAGGTGTGCGCTGTGTGTGGATCCATTCAGTACCTGGTCCCTTCCCTCTTCTGCCTATCCGGCTGGTGCTGGGCCTGCTGCCCTTACCCTCCAAGTCCACCAAATAGAGTCCTGGCTCTCTTGCCTGGTGTCAGGGCTGGCAAGTGCCTCCAGCAGAACTAGCTGTTACCAGGGCAGCACATCTGCCTCCTATGCTCCACAGGAGCCTCACTTGATGGGAGGCCTTTGAGACCAAGAAGCAGGGCCAAGTCAGCTGGCTGGAGGAGCCATGGGGTGCCAAGCTTTCACCAGATGCCACGTGCCCACCAGGACTTTTCACTGAGAGGGAGCTAAAAAACACACACTAACAGCTCAAAGACTTTGCCAGAGATGCAGAGTACAGGGAAATCAGGGAAACAGGGATGCTGCCTGTGGGAGTGGGGTGGGGGAGCAGCTGGGAGTCAAGACCCCAACCTCCCCCTGAACTGATCATCTCCAGGAGGGGTAGGACAGCAGCAGAGACTCTAGGGAAAGCGCAGCTGGAGCAGACAAGCCCAGCAGACAAACCCTGGGGTGTGTCTGGAGTCTGGGAAACAGACCTGTGGTTGGGCCAGGACAGCAAGAAGGCACAGCTGGCTGACAGGCGGGTATGACTCACCCGTGGACCTGTGGCCAGACGGCCATCCTCCGACCCTCCCTCTGCCCTCATGGGTGAGGTGAAGGCTGCACAGATGGCGTGCAGGGGCGTGCCAGCCTCCACACAGCCGGGGCCCCAGGCAGAGCCAGACCCACAGGCATCCAGGAGAGGGTCTTAGGGTGGGAACTCCAGGTAAGACACAGAGCTGACCCCGGAAGATAACCCAGGAGAAAGGAACAGAAGAAGAAAAGGTTGGGGGCGGGGGGAGTAGAAAAACACAAAGGAAAAGTTTCCCATGAAAATATTTTATTTTCTTTGAGAACAGGATACACCTGCAGGGCTTCTTGCCCAGTTGGCCTCTCTCCGCCCTGGCGGCGCCACATTTCTGGACCAACAGGGCCCTCTGCCGGCCAGGCTGCTGCCGGCCAGCCCGGGGGGCCAGGGGCTAGGATACAGGTGAAGGGTGAAGGGCGGCGGGCTTCGGCCCGCGCTGGGCCGAAGGGTACCTCAGAGAGGGACCAGGACCAAAGAGTAAGCTGTGACTTGAAGGTCGGCGTGAAGTGGGAAGTGGGGAGGCTGAGAAGAGCCAGAAAATTGCCCTATCAGTGCCACCCCAAACTTAAGTACCCATATGTGTATTGCAGCGAGAGTCCCCAAAGGTCGCTGGGTTGGATATCCCAGATCTGAGATGGAGGATCGAGGAAGGGCAGGAAGGAACGGCGGAGAGGGACGCTCGGAAACCACTCACACTACTGCTGCGGAGAAGCGCACGGAGCAACGACCCCCAAGACGGCGCTCGACGGCTTCACGGTCCCGCTGGGCCCTGCGCTCGGGTCGGGTCCCACAGACGCGCTCCCGCCAGTCGGGGCCGAGCGAGCCTCAGAAGCAAAGCGCAAGAAAAATAAATTCCTCCGGCTCGGAGTTATTTTTTTTCCTTTGGGGCTCAGTGCAAGGAACATCTGGATTTTGTACGTATTTTTTTGTTGTTGTTAAATTAACTTCTCGAGGGGAGAAAGGAGGGGTAAGCTGCAAGGGGGGTGGGTGGGCAGGGGCTGGGAGGTTCCAGCCGTTTGGCAAGAACTCGGCGGCCTAAGGAAGCCGGGACCACATCTTGGTTCCCGAGCTCCAGGGAGCCCAGCGCTCAGCTGTGGCCGCCGCTACGACTCCAGAGTCACAGAGGACAGCAGCCTCACGCCAGCCCGTCAGGTACGCGGGCCCCTGTCGCCGCGCATCGGGGACACGGACTCGCGGACCCAACGACGCGCGCGCCGCAAACAAACAGCTCCAGGCAACCCTGCAGCCCCCTCCAGCCAAGCCCCGCGCACCTGGTCGCCCCCGCCTCCGCCCCCGCCCCCGCCCCGGGCCTGCCTGCCGGCCGGCCCGCCCGCCGGGCCGCCGGGCACCTACCCGAAGTAAGCGGCCGAGGGACGCAGCGCAGCTAGCAGCAGCGTCAGCGCGAAGGCCACGGCCAGCCAGCGCGCCAACAGGGGCCCATCCAGCATCTTGCCGCGCCACGGCGGCTGACCATCGCGCTCCTGGCCCCGCGCAGGGTGCCCCGCGGCCGCCGCCCTCTTATAGCGCCCGGAGCACCAGGCCGGGGGCGGGGCCGCCAGCTGGGTCCGGCCCGCCCCGCCCGGGGAGGGGTCACGCCGGCGCCGGGGGCGGAGCGAA
Organism: Molossus molossus; assembly: GCF_014108415.1. NCBI lineage: Eukaryota > Metazoa > Chordata > Mammalia > Chiroptera > Molossidae > Molossus > Molossus molossus. The sequence goes on along the minus strand of NW_023425377.1, from coordinate 53,635,243 downwards.
ACCCGAGCCCGTCAGTCCGCTGCACCGCCTGCTGGCCCCTCGAGCTTCGGGGCGCGCCCGGCGCTTGGGGAGGGGAGGCTTGCGAGGGGCGGTAGGACCTCGGGGACCGGCGGGAGGGGCGGGAGCGCGCAGAGGGCCGAGAGAGGGAACGCGCTCTCCGGCGACCGTGGAGGCGGAGCGGAGGGAAGCGTGGGGGGCCCCGGGACTAGACTCAGGAGGGGCGAGTACTGGGTGGACGCCGGGCTTCGGGTGGGGTGGGAACAGGGGGTGGGGTCGTCGGGGGATCTGTAGGGAGAACTCGGGGCAGCGGTGGTGGCAGGGTGGGCTGGAGCGGGCCCGGGGATTGGTGCTGCTGGAGACCCGGTGTCAGCCCTAGCTGAATTGAGCCTGTCCGCTCCCCGGGGTGTTTGGAGGAAAGGGAGCCGGACAGCAGGCGATGTCCGCGCCCTTGGAGAAATCTGACCGCTCAGGAAGCAAGGGGCAGGGTTGGAGGCGCTGTGGGTCTGGGACTGAGGCTACTTGGCCAGCTCAGAGCCGGGCCTAGGAGCTCAAGCTTTGAGATCTCTGTCTCTCGATCCTTAAATGGAAGATAATGTAGAGGCTAAGGTCATAGCCACTGCTGATATATACTCTGGCGACCCCTTTCTCAGAGCCTCTGTATAGGGGAGACTGGAAGAAGGAAGCTCCAGGGGATGGGAAGGCCTGGAGTGGATAGAAGCAGAAAGGAGAGGAGATGGAGCCACTTTTGAAGCAAATCCTGTCAGAGACCCCAAAATCAAAATTAAAACAGATAAATTAGCAGACACAAGATGGGGATGTGGCATCAAGGAGAATCTTTACAAGCCTCGTGGGCCAGGGGCTCTCCCGGTCAGCAGCCACACAGGGGAGGAGAGCATGGTCCTTGAGTCCCACTAGGCTGCACTGGATGCCCACACAATGTTGGCAGCCTTTAGATGACACTGAAAGCCCTGTGGGCTGTCCAGGCCACCCTGTGAGGGGCCCAGAGACTGGGTCAGCAGGGCACAATACAGCTTCCTATCAGTATCTGAACATGGAGGACCTGCTTTCAGGCCCAGTGCCCTCATTTGTGGGCTCTGAGAACCTATCCTCAGTGACCTGTCTCTGGACAGTGCTGAAAGGCAAAGTAAGGGGGCATAAAATGCACTCCTACAATGGTTCTGGAGCAAGACACCATTCAGCTCCTGCCTCTCTAGAAAGGCTACTCAGGTGAGCATGCCTTGTCATCCTGGGGAGCTCCTGGTGCATGGCTGGGTGAGGGGTAAGCAGGAAGGAGTTGAGACATAGGCAAATCACTTTCTCTCTGGGCCTGTTTCCCCTCCTCCTGAGACCCATCAATCTCCAGGGAGCTGTGGCTCTTTCTAAGTTGTGATATCATGTTGTGGAAGCCCCACCACGGCTCTGCCTCTCCATGGGTGTGACAGCCTCATGTCATTCCTCACTCCAGGAACCTTCCTGTGGGAGCGGGCTCTCCCTTGCCCATTTGTTCACCTCACCAACACACTGGTGCAGCAGAGAAAGCTTCAGCCCAGCCAGGCTGCAAGCCTGGGGGCACTCTGCCTTCCTCACCACAGTGGGCACAGCCCCCAGCGCCTCTACCTGAAGGACTGGCCCTCATACCCGGGAAGTGTGAGGCATGGTGTGGGGGGCACAGAGTGATGACATGTTTAAAAGCACTGAGATTTTGTCCAAAAAAAAGTGAAGTGTGAGATTGTAAATTTGTGACTGGAAGGCATTGCTGGTGTTACAGCTCCCTTCCTTGGGAGCGCAGGGTTCTTGTTAGCTGCCCAGTGAGTATGAGGAAGGAGGCAGCTGCCCAAGGCCCAGCCTGGGACCCATGGGCAGCAGCTGGCACAAGGAGTCTGGAAAGACGAGCACCTCATATGGACTCTGGAAAGGGAAGGCCACCATGGTCCTGTCAGGTATCCAGCCCTAAGCAGCCCCACTGTACCCCATTTGAAACCCCAGATATCAGCAGGGGATGGGTTCCAAGAGACCCCTTCAGATGGGGAGGGGACAAGGCCTACATAAGAACTACGTTTTACCAGGCCACATGGTGAGGGGCAGTGCCCAATGCAGATGATGTTGGATACACTTGAGTTCTATGAAAGGCTGTCCCAGCCCCAGCCCCAGCCCCTGCCCCTGCCCCTGGGAGATGGCAGCAGATGGAGGTGGTACCACCAGCTACCCCCACCTCAGCTGGACCTTGAACACAGGCTCCCCGCTCCCAGGCAGGGTGAGGCAGTCAAGCCTTGAACCTTGCTCCCAGTCCTGGCTGCCTTGCCCTGTCCCTGCCTGTATTCCTACCTCCCCACAGTCGCTGGGGGTTAGTGGGCTTCCTAAATTGCAGGGAGAGTCAAGGTGGCCTTCAAGGCACCTGTGGAGTCCAGCCCTCTCCAGAGGAGACCTAGGTGCTCCTACCTCTATGCCTGAGTTCCTGCCTCCTCCAAACCTGACCCAGGTTTGCTAACTCTGGTCACCTGTAATACCTTCCCTGACTACTACACTTCTGTCCAGGCTGAAGAAGGAAAGTGAATTCATGGGGAACAGCCATTGACAGACCAGCAAATGCCAGTTGACCCTGGATGGTAAAGTGAGGCCCAGAGAACTCCTGCTGAAGGGCACAGGGTGAGCTAGGGGACAAATGCCTGAACCTAGCTTCCTGCTTTCCCAGTTTAGTCACCTCACAGATTATCTCGTTGGCCTCAGGCACAGCATGAGGAGCATTGTTTTTCCAGAGGGCAGACCACTCTCACCCAGCATGATGTGCTCTGGTTTCTACTTTGGAGAAGCTGAGCTTCGGGCTTCTTTCATTCCTGTGGCCACCAGGCCTACCTGGCAAAGACTAGCTGGCCAGAAGAGGACACCCAGAGTCAGGGACAGCATAAGTTGTCACTGGTTCAGGGGCTGCAGCTGCCCTTCACAGAGCAAGGCAGACAAGGAACTGTTCAAGCTGGGCTAGGTTTGTCTCCACCCTGAACACTTGCCTAACAAGAATTAGAACATGCACAGCCCCAATAGGGCTACATGAGTGCCACTGAGGGGTATGTGCTCTGAAGCAGAGCCCACTCAAGGAGGGAAAGCATAAAGGCAGCGAGCCGTGAATGCTCGCCGAAACTGGCGCTTTTGCAAACGTCCAGCTTCATGAGGCCTCAGCCCTGTGAACTGCCAGGATCAGCACAGCAAAAGGTCCTGAGTGTGCTGACACAGGGAAGGGCCACCTAGCCATGCAGAGGCTGCCAAGACCTCATCAAACAGCAAAGTCAGGGGTAGCTACCATGACCCCAGGCTAGATGAGAGCAAGCCACCCAACATATTTAAGGCACCATCTGGTGCAGTGGTGAGGCTTCAGCTGTCCATTCAGAGACCTCCTCAGTCCCCTCCTCCCTGGGACAGAGACAGAGAGACAGGAAGAGAGAAGGAGACAGGATAGGAGGCCTGCCTTCCCAGATGGCTGGGGAGGCCATATTGCCAGGTTGCTGCCCGGGAGGGGGAGCACTTCTCTCGGGTGGTCTGGGAGAATGGGTGAACAGTCGCTTATCAGGAAATATTGCCTAATTGGGAAGGTTTATGGTGCCAGGCAGGGGGTCTCCCTAGGGAAGACAGCAAAAGCCATTCATGAGTCATTTGAAACTGCACCAGACAAAGAGCTCAAGGAGAAATGATCCCACCCAGGCTGCCAGTCCTGGGCAAAATGAGCTCATGGGCTGTGGAGCATGCGTGCATGTGTGTGTGGTGTGTGGCAGGGTGGGGTGGGGAAAGGGGAGAACATTGGTGTTCACACAGCTGGGACTGGGAAGTGGAGCCCAGCAGGGCCTTCACCATAGCCCTCTCCCTGCATGACCAGGCTGCCCTCTTCAGGTCGGCAAAGGAAGGGCCCAGCATCCAGTCCAGCATCCTGGTCAGCATCCAGCCCAGCATTGTCATTCAGCATCCTGGTCCAGCATGCACACACCCTCTGGGCAATGCCGAGCACAGGACCTTTCTTGGGACAGAGGCCAAATAGATATGGAGGTTATTCTTCACAGTGGGACACCATCTGTTCATACCATCTTGTACTCTGTGAGATATGTACTGGAGACTTGGATGTATGATACACATTTTTTAACGTATTTCAATATTTTTATAATTTGTTTTTTTTATCCTCACCCGAGGATATTTTTCCATTTTTTTGTACAGATAGAGTGGGAGGGAGAGAGAGGAAGGGAGAGAGAGACAGAAACATCGACGTGAAGGGACACATCGAGTGGCTGCCACCGGCACAACCAACCAGGGCCGGGCACAAACTGCAACCGAAGTACATGCCCTTAGCGGGAACCGAACCCGGGTCTCTCCGGACCGCAGGCCGACGCTCTAACCGCTGAGCCAAACCGACCAGGGCGTATTTCAATATTTTTAAAACATTGTTTTGAGAAAACTGTAGATTCACATGCAGTTGTAAAAAAAAAAATACCCTTCACCACCTTCCCCCAGTGGTTGCATCTTGCAAAACCCTAGGACAATATGCCAGGAAACTGACATTAACATAGTGCATTTAGCTTGCTACATGCACTCATCTGTGTGCGCATGTGTTTAATTCTGTGCACTTTTACCACACGTGGAGGTTCGTGTGTCTGCCACCACAGTCATATTGAACATTCCTCATACTACTCCCCCTACACTAATCTGCTATTACTTGTGTGTTCAAAAATGCTATATACCTGGAATCATATAGTATGTAACCTTCTGGAATTAGCTTTTGTACTGAGCATAATTCCCTGGAGATTCACCCAGGTTGTCAAGTATATCCACAGTTCCTGTTTATTGTTGCATAGGAATTCATTGTATGGATATCCCACAGTGTGTTTAACCAGTCACCCATTGAAAGACATCTGGGTTGCATCCAGTTTCTGGCTGCTCAAACAAAGCTACTATAAACATTCATGTATAGGGTTTGTGTGAACATAGGTTTTGTTTCTCCGGGACTAATGCCCAGGAGGGCAATAGCCGGGTAATGTGGTGATTGCATGTTTAGTTTTGTAAGAAACTGCCAAATTTTTTCCAGAGAGGCTGACCATTCATTCCCATCAGTAGTGTGTGAATGGTCCAGTTTCTCACATCCTCATCAGCACTTGGAATTGTTGCTGTGTTTATTTTAGCCATTCTGGTAGGGTGTAGTGGTATCTCGTGGTTTTAATTTGCATTTACCTAACGACTAATGATATTGAACATTAATGATTTTTTAAATATTTTTTCTTTATTGACTTTAGGGAGAAAGAGATAGAAACATCAATGAGAGAACATTGATTGGCTGCCTCCTGCATGCCCTGTACTGGAGATTGGGCCTACAACCTGGGCATGTGCCCTGACCAGGAATCGAATCAGAGACCTCTTGGTGCATGGGTTGACACTCAACCACTGAGCCACACTGGCTGGGCTGAATATTAATGATTTATATTTGCCATCTATATCTCCTCTTCAGTGAAATGTTTGTTCATCTTTTGTCCATTTTCTACTTGGATTATTTTATGTTGAGTTTTGAAAGTTCTTTATATATTGAGGATATAATTTTTATGGCAGATGCCTGGTTTGTAAATATTTTCTCCCAGTCTGTAGCTTGTCTTCTCATCCCCTTCAAATGGGCTTTTGCAGAGCAAAACATTTTTATATTGATGAGGTTTATCAGTGTTTCTTTTTACAGTCATGCTTTTGGTGTTCTCTAAACTCTTTGCCTAGCCTAAGATTCTGAGGATTTCTCCTTTCTTAAATGGAAGTTTAATAGTTTTACAGTTTACATTTAAGTCCATGATCCATTTTGAGTCTGTTTTTTTCTAGGCTGTGAGGTTTTTAGGGTTTTGGTTGTTTTTTTTGTTTGTTTTTTGGTGTTTTTGTTTTGTTTTGTTTTGTTTTTTTGCCTGTGGACATCCAGTTGCTCCAGCACCATTTGTTGAAAAGGCTCCTTCCTCCACTGAAGTGCTTTTGTACGTCTGTCAAAGATCAGTTGTACATGTCTCTGTGGGCCTATTTGTGGCTTTTCTGTTACCTTCTGTTCATCTCTATGCATGTCCCTCTGCTATACCACACTTTCTGTAGGTGTAGAGCAGCCTTAAGGTCAGATAGGGTGATTCTTCTACTTCTTTTTCAATACTGTTTAGCTGTTTCAGGGCCCACACATTTCCACATACATTTTAGAATAAGCTTGTCTGTGCCAAGAAGAAGCTTTGCTGGGATTGTGGTAGGAATCATGCTAGACTTGTAGATCAATGTGGGGAGAATGGAGTTCAGTCCACAAACATGGAACGTGTTTTTATTTATTTAGGTCATCTTCAGTTTTTTCATTCAGCATTTTGTAATCTCAGCATGCAGATTTTACACATGTGGTGGTTAATTTGTAAATTTTATTTTCTTTGGAATGATTATAAACAGTGCTGTGTGTTACACCCCATTTCCAATATGCTCACTGTGAGTATGCGGAAATGTGGTTGAGTTTTGTGCATTGTTCTTGTATCCTGCAGCCTTACAGAACTCACTTAGTTCTAGAAGGTTTGGAGGGTTTCTTCTTAAGATTCATTGGGATTTCCTACATAGATAATCATGTCATCTGCCATTTCTTCCTTTTCTATGTGTATGCACTTTATTCTTTTTTCTGTCTAATTCCACTGACTAGGACTTGCAGCAAAATGTTTAATAGGAGTGGTGAGAACTGACACCCCTGCTTTGTTCTTACTCTTAAGGAGAAAGCATTCATCTGTCTCCACTATGTATGAAATGAGCTGTAGGTTAGTAGAGATATTTCCCCTCTATTCTTATTTGCTGAAAGTTTTCTCATGAATGGGTGTTGGATTTTTTCCAAATGCTTTTTCTGCATCAATATAATCATATGTTTGTTTTCTTTAGGTTGTTGCTATGGTAAATTAAATTGATTGACTTCAAATGTTGAGTCAGACTTGCACACCTGGAATGAATCCCACTTGGTTATGGTGTATACTTCTTTTCATACATTGCTAGATTCAGTTTGCTAATATTTTGTTACAGATTTTTGCTTCTATGTTCATAAAGAATATTAGCCTGTAGGTTTCTCTTTTTTGTACTGTCTTCCTGGTTTGGGTGTCAGGCAGGATAATATTAGCTTTCTAGAATGAGTTATGAACTATTCCCATCTCCTCTATTTCCTAGAAGGAATTGTATAAAATTGGCGTTATTTCTTCTTTAAATGTTTGATAGATGTCTCCAGTAAAACGATGTGGTCATGGAGATTTTTTTGGGCGGAGCATCTTTTTTTTCAATTATAGTTGACATTCAATATTATATTAATTTCAGGTGTACAACATAGTGGTTAGACATTTATATAACTTATGAAGTTATCCTCACAATAAGTCTAGTACCCAGCTGGCCCATACATAGTTATTACAATATTACTGACTATGTTCCTTATGCTGTACTTTACATCCCTGTGACTATGTTGTTACTGCCAATTGTACTTCTTACTCCCTTCACCTTTTTCACCCAGGCCCTCCAACCCTCTCCCATCTAACAACCATTAGTTTGTTCTCTGTATCTATGAGTCTGTTTCTTATTTATGTCAATTCTTAAATGATTATAGGACAATTCAGGTTGTTTATTTCACCTTGGTTGAAATTTGGTAGCCTAATTTGTGAGAAATTGGTTCGTTTCTTCTAAGTTGTTGAATTTATGAGCAGAAAGTTGTTCATAGCATTACCTTATAATCATGGTAATACCTCAGAGTCTGTAGTGATGTCCCCATTTAGTCTTGATATTAATAACTTGTGTATTTTCCTATTTTATCTTCTTCAGTTTTACCTTCTTCAGAGGTCTGCAAACATTATTGATTATTTGTTTTAAGAACCAGCTTTTTTACTATGCAGCTGTAAGAAAGATCTCTTATCCTTTGAGACGACATGGAGGGACCTGGAAAGTATTATCCTAAGCGAAACAAGCCAAACAGAGAAAGATAAGTATCATATGATCTCACTTATTTGTGGAATATAATGAACATAACAGTCTGAGGAATAGGGTAGCCCCAGAGACGTGGAAGTAGGGTACAGACTGACAGTCCCCAGAAGGGGGTGGTGGTGGGGGAGAGATAAACCACAGAACTTATATGCATGTATGCATGAACAATGGACATGGACAACAAAGCTGGGGACAGGGCAGGGAGGGAGAGGGAGGGGGGAATCAGTGGGGAGAAAAGGAGAAACATCTGGAACAAAAATAAATTAATTAATTTAAAAAAAAGAACCAGCTTTTTGTTTTACTGATTTCTCTATTGTTTTCCTGTTTTCAATTTCACTGACTTCTGCTCATATTACTTCTTCCCTTGTTGCTTTGGTCTTGTTTTGCTCCACTTTTTCTAGTTTCTTAAGATGGGAACTTAGAATATTGACTTGAGAACTGTCCTCTTTTTTAATGTAAATATTCAGGGCTGTAATCTTCCCTCTCAGCACTGCTTTAGCTGCATCTCACATATTTGATACATTGTATTTTCATTGTAATTTCCAAATGTGTGAACACCGAACAACAGAGCCTCAATATCCATGAAGCAGAAATTGATACAGCTGAAAGGAGATGTAGACAAACCCACAATTATTGGGGACATCAATGTTCCTCAGTTGGCAGTGGGCAGAATTATCAGACAGAAAATCAGCAAGGACATTAAGGAATTCAACAACCCAAGAGATCTTGATTGACACCCACCCAACAGCAGCAGAACATGCCTTCTTTTCAAACAACTGTGAAGCATAGACCAAACCTCAAGACATGAAATAAACCTGAGCAAATGTAAAAGGAATAAAGTCATTAGGGTGTGTTCTCTGACCACAGTGAAATCAAACTAGAAATCACTGCCAGAAAAATACCTATACATTTTCCAAACACTTGAAAATTAAACAATATACTTTCTTTTTTAAATTGATTTGAGTGCCCTGGACAGTTTGGCTCAGCAGTTAGAGTGTTGGCCCGCGGACCAGAGAGACCCGGGTTTGGTTCCCACTGAGGGCACGTACTTCGGTTGCAGTTTGTCCTCGGTCCTTGTTGGGAGTCGTGTGGGTGGCAACCATTCAATGTGTCTCACATCCATGTTTCTCTCTCTCTCTTCCTACCTCTCTCCCTCCGGCTCTATCTGCCAGGTGAGGATTTTAAAAAGTAAATAAATAAATAAATTGATTTGAGAAAGAGAGAGAGAGAGAGAGGAACACCTATTTGTCATTCCACTTATTTATGCATTCATTGGTTGATTCCTATATGTGCCCTAACTGGGGTTTGGTTGATTCTTGTATGTACCCTGACTGGGAATCAAGCTCGCAACCTTGGTGTATCAGGATAATGTTCTAACCAACTGAGCTACCCAGCCAGGGCTCTAACACACTTTTAATAACCCATGGGTCAAACAGTCTCAAAGTAAATTTAAAACTACACTTTCAAATTTGTGTTTTTTAATTAAAGCAGAAATAATCTATCCCCTAGTTTACCATTGACACCTTATTTGAGAAAGGATTTTGTATGAATAGTCTACTCCAAAACAGATTTCTGAATAGCCTCTTCTTCATTGGTTTATCCAACACTGATAGAGACAGTGCCCCTAGGACATGGTCCCAGTCATTGGGTCCTGATCCATACCTGCCACAGGGCCAGCATAAAAAGTGGGCAGGTGCTCAGTCTGAGAGACCATTCTACCTGGAGCATAAGTGGAAGAAGCACTTGTTCCCACTCAGGTGCTGGGCTGGTGCATGCTGTGGTCAAGGCCTGGCCCTAAAAGGCCCATCTCATGGCTGGAGTCAAGTGGCTAGAGACTCCTGGCAGGCCTAGGGGCACTGATCCTGCATTCAGGCTCTTCAATATCCCCTCTGGTCTGTGAAGCTCTGATCCTGAAACCACTATGTTTAGTCAGGTGCCCCTGTTCTAGGGGCATGCTGGCTCACAAGAGGGGATGTGGATGTGCAGGTCATGATGAGCCTCCTCAGGTGGTCAGCATGTTCCCTGGGATTGGCCCTGACCCAGGAGCAACCTCAATGTTAGCAGATTCCTCTGAGGCCAGGGAGGCATGGCTGTCAGCTTAGTAGGGGTCCAGATGCCAGCAGCAGAGGTACAGGAAGGCTGAGCAGCCTTCACCTGTGGGAGCCCAAATGCAAATCGCCAACCACCAGGTTTGACCTGCCTTTTCCATGACTTCATCCTGCAGACCCAACAGCCTGGATCCCTGAGAGGTGAGTGCCAGGCCATGTGGTCCCCTGCTGTCGGAGAGGCTCTCCAACAACTCTGGAACCTCTAGACAGCCACGGTGTGCCAACTGCAGGGCAGGGAGCAGCAGCACCCCCTGCAAGGACACCTGATTCACTTCCATTCCCTCCTACCTGTGTGGACTTCCAAATTAACAGCTTCAGGAAGACTCTGTAACCTGCTCCAGAACTGCATGCAATCAAGTCTCTATCATGAATGTGACACCTCTCTGGGCAGTTTGTGTCTCTCTCTGCTTAAACTTGACCTACGGTGGGAATAATTTCCTGAGATGCATTTGTTAACTAGGCAGCAGGTGAAGTGCTGTTCTCCTGTCAGTAAGGGCAGTTGCTGGTGTCACAGCTGGGCCAGCAGGACCAAACAGCCATCCTCCTGAGCCAGGCCACAAGTTGGTCCCACCTGTGTCTGTGGCCTGCTCAAACGCTGGTCCAGCCCTGTGGCCATTGTGATACCAGAGGAGGTGTAAATGTGTAGCAGAGATATGCTGACTGAAAACTGATTTAAAGAGAACAAATTAACTATTTGAAAATGAGGTACACACACACCTGGGTTTGCCATAAACAGTTTTCAGAGGGATTAAAAGGGCTTTAATGAAAATAAAATACAGGAGAACTTTCTGCTGCTTTCAGGGTGAGAAAACCTTTCATCAGTACAGGAAGAAAACGCTGGTAGAGGCAGGGTAAAATGCCCATTTTTTTGTAGGCCATCTGGCAATAGTACTCACTAACCTCAAGGTATCAAAATTTTGACCCAGTCTCTAGGCATTCATGCTAGAAAAGTAACAGAGAGGCACAAACATTGTGAACAGGGATAGTGATCAAAGCATTATTTGTAATAGTACAAAATTACAAGCATTATAAATGTTCCCCAGAGAAAATGTGTTTTCAAATAATGTTTCCAGGAAAATTTGTCTAAAGACATGAGAATATTTCTGGCTAAAGATGACTGCCGAGCCTACAGATTAACTTTTTCTTCCCAAGACTTCACTAAAATGATAATAAATGAATAAAAACATATAAGACCCATGGGACAAAGTGACCTAGAGAAGCTGATGAGAGATTACAACAGATTTTTAAAAGAAAGAAAACAGATGGACAGAAGGTCACTGATTTGCCAAGTGGAGAAGCTACAGCCAAAAGGAGAGTGGTTTATCCAGGCACAGTCCCAGGAAGCATGGCTGTCAGGAGGATGAGGTGGAAAAAGGGGTGTGGGGGCAAGCTAACTGTCTGTACCGGGGAGACTTCTGCTCTAGCCAAGATTAAGTAACAGGTACCAGAATTACCCTACCTCCCAAAACAACTGAGAAACTAGACAAAGTTTATGGAAAGAGTCTCAGATGTTGGACAGCAGGCAACACAGAGCAGTGACCCCCGAGGGTGAAGAGTATAGTGAGCCCAGGTTCCCCAAGCATAGCACAGGCAAGGGGTCCAGGTGGAGTCCCCAGTTGAGGAGACAGCCAGAATCCAGGGAGTCTGTTATGGCTATATTGTGCCCCTACTTCAATTCACATGTTGGAGCCCAGCCCCCAGGACCTCAGAATATGACTGTATTTGGATATGGGCCATTACAGAGGTGATAAAGGTGAAATAAAGTAATCAGGTTGTCCCTAGTCCAAGAATAAAAGGAGTGGAGATAAAATTGGGGACCATGTGGGATGAGGGAGTAAAGGGCAGGACGGAGGGTCCAGTCCAGGCCTACCACCCTGCTGTGCCTCAGTTTGTCCATGTGATACAAGCCTTGGCATTTGAGCTGAGATTCTCTGGCTTGCAGGAATGAAACAATGCCAACGAGGGTAAGACCTGAGGCAGGATGTGTGTAACAACATCTATTTTACCAATGTCACAGTTTTTCCCCTGGAACAAGGCTGAGTGGAGACTGATACTGCCTGAGTCAGTCCTCTGACAGAACCCAGCTGATTTGTCCATTGCAGGGAAGTGCCTTCTAACTGCAGAGTCCACCTCAACCAGGCAAGCTCCCCACTGTAGTTTCCCTGTCTGAGCAAAGCAAGATGAATGCATGTGCCCTGTTGTCAGTGCCTGGAGGTCACTGGAGGGGCAAGAATGCTCGAAGGCCAAGGGAAAGGGTGAGTCAGATGGATGCTAGGGAAAGAGATCACATAAGGCCTTGTGCTCAGCAAGCAGATACACAGGTCTGGAGCCCAGGGAATGGTTCCTTGGGCTATGGGGCAAGGGTAGGAGCAGGAACTGGTAACATAATCATGTGCTTGGACCAGAGAGCTGGCAGTGGCAGGCAAGCTCTGGCCATCCCTGCAGGGAGAACTTACAGGTTTCTCAGCACTTGGGACAATGGGGACCTTGGCTCTGGAACCACAACGACCAAGGTTCTGCCAGTAACCTGAGGAAGCTCAGGCAGTGCTGTCCCCAGTCCAGCCTCCTGATGAGAATACAACTGCCCACCCTTCGTATCAGCCTGGTGAGGCCCTGAGCAGAGGGCCCGACCACACTGCACCAACTTTGTCTACTGACATTATACATGAGTTTTGTTCAGCTCTGACCTTTTGCTGATTTTTTTTTCAGCAACCAACAACTAATACACCTGATGCCAAGCTTCAAGGGGTCTCTTCAGACACAACTTTCCACATCGACCTTAATGTACAGTTTTCACCCAGCCAGTGTGGTTCAGTGGTTGAACATCGACTCATGCACCAAGAGGTCACTGGTTTGATTCCAGTCAGGTTGTGGGCTCCATCCCCATTGCAGGGTATGCAGGAGGCAGCCAATCAATGTTCTCTCTCACCAGTGTTTCTATCTCTCTCTCCCTCTCTCCCTTCCTCTCTCTATAAAATCAATAAAGAAAAAAAAAATGTACAGTTTTCATCGGGCAAAGGCCATGTAAGCCACGGTTCTCTCCAGGCTGCCCTGCACCCCAAGTGACTGTTTCTTCTCTCCATCCCCCAATTTATTCCCAAGAAAAGACTGTTGGGAGCTCTGATTGATGACAGCACACACCCCAGAGTCGACCTTCATCTCAAAATTGCTCGTCACAAGCCCAGACCATTTATAAAGCCCTCCCTCAACCTTGGGCTCTCCACATCTCCCCCTGGCAGGAGGCCACCCAGGCAGCATGAGTCAGAGCACTCAACTTGGTTTCATTATGAGGGGACTTCTGGCAGTCTTTATCTGACAGAGGACTTTGCGTGTTTCACTCTTGCTTCTGCCCATCGCCAAACCTGTCCCTTGAGCACAGAACTCAATCCCAGATCCTGACCCCTGGTTCTGATGTCCACAGATGCACTAATCTCAGGGCTGTGCAAAAGCCTTGGGATGGGGTTTAAACCCAATTACACTTCTAGACAGGTGGAGAGAGCTTCTTGGGTCCTGTACTTTCCTGCCACACCACTGGAGCTCAGAGTGACAGCCAGCACAAGTGGCTCACAGCATCTTTGAGGAATCTGGACCCTTTGCTCAGGCTCACCCTACACTATCTTGGCTTCATGGGTTGACCCAGATCAGGGCTGCCTCTGGCCCTTCCTAACTCACGTTGCTTGACAGGTCTGGAAGCCCCAGAGGACAAAGAACTGGAAATGCCAACATCTCAGAATAAAGACCACTTGACACTAGCCACCATCTGAAGCAGAAGCAGCATGACACATCACTCAAGGAGCTAACACAAAACATGAACAGGAAATTGATTTCAAAAGAACCAAGTGAAATAAGATGTGAGAGGTGCAGAGAAGGCAGGACACCAGGGCCCTGGGATCTGAGGGAAGATCCAACATTGTGTCCTCTGCTCCTTCTGTCCATAGATCCTGTCCTGGGTACTTGAGAACTCAGAAACCCAAAGATAACAAGGGGTGCAGACCAAAGAAACCCTAAGAGAAACTGCTTTAGGAAAACCTCACCTGTGTGACAGAGACAAACACCAATACCAAGACAACACAGATGTTGAACCTAACTAAGAAAAGTTGAAGAAACTATCATTAAATATTTCAGTGAGAAACTACAAATCCAGTTGAAATTTAAATATATATATATATTTGCTCTGCCAGTGTGGCTCAGTGGATTGAGCATCATCCCATGGACTGAGAGGTCCCAGTTCAACTCCCTGTCAGGGCATATGCCTGAGTTGCGGGCTCCATCCCCAGTGTGGGGCGTGCAGGAGGCAGCTGATCATTTCTCTCTCACATCAATGTTGCTATCTCTCTTTCCTTTCCTAGCTCTAAAAAATCAATAAAAACATATTAAAAAATAAAAAATTTTTAAAAGACATTTTCAGCCATGAAATAGAAAATATAAAAAAGAATCAAAGGCCCTGGCCGGTTTGGCTCAGCGGTTAGAGCGTCGGCCTGCGGTCCTGAGAGACCCGGGTTCGGTTCCCGCTAAGGGCGCGTGCCTCAGTTGCAGTTTGTCCCCGGCCCTGGTTGGTTGTGTGGGTGGCAGCCACTCGATGTGTCCTTTCACATCGATGTTTCTCTCTCTCTCTCTGTTCCTCTCTCTCCCTCCCACTCTACCTGAACAACAACAACAACAAAAAATGAATCAAAGAAAAACTTTAGAACTAAAATATATAACTAAAAAAATTAATGGATGGGCTTCAACAAGGAAATGGGCAAATCAACCATGTTGTTCCTATCCAGGGAAATACTTCACAGTGAAAAAAAAATGAATGAACTATTGATAAATTTAGCAATATGGACAAAGTGGAAAGGCATTATGCTAAGTGAAAGAAGCCAATCTCGAAGGGTTACACACCATATGTGTCCATTCATATGACATTCTTAGAATGACAACATTATAGAGATGGAAAACAAAACAGTAGTTACCAGGGGACAAAGAGGGGAGAGTGTGATCACAAAGGAACAACAAGAGTGTTTTTGGGTGATGGAACCATTATGGATACTGACTGTGGTAGTAATTACACCATGTGTTAAACCCATGTATTAAAATTCATGGAACTGTACATTTTAAAAGTTAAATTTACTTTATTTTAATTTTAAAAATTAAACTCACAAATGTATTTTTAATAGACTTTTTTGGGATAAATGGACAAATTGATACTAACATTTATATGAAACAGTAAAGAGCTTAAAATAACCTGAACAGCTTGAGAAAAACAAAATTGGCAGACTTACTATAGGCTGCAAAAACAGGGAACAAGTATAGAGATATGGATCAACATGTACATAATAATAGATTGTACATATACATAATAGTCTAGAAATAGATTCTGTCATGCTGTCATGTGCTGCCCAGGCATCAAGGCAAAGCAACTTGGAAGAAAAGGTATTTCAATAAGTGGTGCTAGAATAACTGGACCGATGGAAAGAGCCTACCTCAACCTTAAAGCACATAAATCAGTTCTGGATGGACCATAGACCTAACTATGAAGGCTAAAGTGGGAAATTATTCTAGAAGGAATATCTTCTATAATTCTCCTAAAAATATCTCCTTTGATAATATATTCATGACATTGAAGCAAGCAATAATTTCCCAGAGAAGACACAAAGGCTCTAAACATTAAAACACACACATACACTTCATCAAAATTCAAAACTTTTGCTCAACAAAAGACATTTTTAAGGAAAAAATGCAAGGCATCAGACTGCAGAAAAAATGTTCACCAAATTTATATCTGACAAAAGACCTGCATCCAGGAAGTATAAAGAACTCCTACAAGTAAAAAATAAAAAATAAAACATCTCAATAAAACAATGCATAAAACATTAAAACAGATACTCCAAAGTGCAAAGATATACAAATGTCATTAGGAAAAATGCAAATGAAAACCACAGTGAGCTGCCACTTCCTACCCACTAGCAAAACCAAAATTAAAATGACTGACATCAGGACTTTTGCTTCCATTTAAGATGGAATAATAGGAAAGGAATTTACTTTCCTATCTAAAACAATAAATAATAGAAAAGAAATGAAATGGGCAAAATATATGAAACAACATACGGAGAGTATTCAACATTGTAGAACAGTTATCCCTGAAAGAGAGGAAGCAAGCAAGAATTGCCGGCAGACTGTCTGGGGAGAGTTCACATTGAGGCAGGAAGAGGACCCAGGGGGAGCCCGAGTTTTCCTGAGCTAAGGAGACAGAGTCAGGTATCCAGGGAGTTCATATTGGCTGGAGTTCACAAGACAGAGCACCAGAGAGGAGAGAACTGCATGGAGAGAGCTCCTGAGATTTGCTTAGGGTTACCCCAATTTACCTGTGAGTGCTGATCAGCACATGCATGTGATAAAACTACTCAAAGCCAAGGAAAGAACCACCCAAAAGAATTAGAAAAATAATTCCCCTAGTTCATTGAGGTTGGCAACAGTTTAGGTTCCCAACAGCCAGAGTGGGAAAGCCCCACACTCAAAGGACATCAGATGTGTATTGCCTCAGTACTAAGGGGAAATTAGCCCTAGACTAAATGTGGCTTAAGTCCTGCCAAATGAACTTAAAAGAGAGCCTCAGAAGAACCAAGCTGTTTTCAAGAACTTAACTGTATTCTAAAATAAAGCTGAAGAATGTTTATAAGAATACAAATGTATTCAGCCAAATAAGGAAAAATTACAGCAACTAGCATTCATTTGAAAATTACCAGGCATGCAAATAAGCAGACAAATACAACCAATAATGAGGAGGAAAATCAATCAAGCAATAAAATAGACACAGATAAGAAAATTAGTAGACAGTGATGGTAGGGATTCCACATATTCAATAAGGCAGAGAAAAGACTGAACAGATGTGTAAGAACAAGGAATATATTAAAGTAAGCACACTTCTAAACATGAAGGCTATAATATTTGAGATGACACACACTGGATTGGATTAATGGCAGAAGAGAAGATGAGTGAACTTGAAGACACAGCATAGAAGAAAAGACTGAAAATATAAACAGATAATCAATAAGCTGGGGGCAAACTTTAAGCAGCAAAATATACCTGTAATTAGAGCCCCTGAAAGTAGGACATAGATTTATTATAAGGAACTGCTTTATGAGTTTATGGAGACTAAACAAGTCCAAAATCTACAGGAATTCAGAAAGAGATCATGTGCAGGCTCAAACCATGGGCTCTTAGAAAAGATTACTCCAGCCAGACTAATCAAGAAAGAGAATACATTAATAGTACCAAGATTTATAAAAGTTATATCTCTACATATTCTACACACATTGAAAATAAAAGATAATTTATTATAATCTATATGCCAATAAAGTCAACAACTTCTACACCATGAACAAATCCCTTGAAGGACATAAATAACAAAGCTCACTCAACAAAAATAACTAAAATACCTCTACATTTATTCAATAAATAAATGTGTAGTTACAAACTTAACTATAGAAACTTTTCTTCCTAAGAAAACTTTAGACCCAGATGGCTACATTGGTGAATTATACCAAACATTCAGGAATAAAATAACAATTCTTTACAAACTCTTCTAAAAATTAAAGATTTGGGAACACTTGAGTATTCCATGAGGCCAAATAATTACCCTGATGCCAAAATCAGACAAAGATATTATGAGAAAAGAAAATACCAGACCAATATTTCTCATGAACATAGATGCAAATAGTCTTAACTAAGTTTTATAATATTCAATTCAAAAATATGTAAAGAAGACAATACATCATAACCAAGTGGGATTTATCCCAGAATGCAAGGTTGGTTTGCGATTTGATCATCAATTAATAAAATTCAATATATTAACTGACTAAAAAAATAAAAACCATATAATTGTCCCAATAGATGCAGATAAATCACTTGAAAATTCTGATAAAACTCTCATCAAACTAGAAATACAGGGAAATTTCTTCAACTTGATAAAGGACATCTATGGAAAACCTATAGCTGACATCATGCTTAAATGGAACACTTCATGCCTGTCCCCCAATATCAAGGACAAAACAAGGACATCCACCCTTACCACTTTCATTCAACATTGTCCTGGGATTTTTAGCCAGGACAATAAAGCAAGAAAAAGAAATAAAAGGTGTCCAGAATTGAAAGAAAGACATAAAACTGGAGGGACTACTACAAGTGAGTTTGGGAAGGCTACATGATCAAAATAATAAAATTAATGGTATTTTTACATACTAACAGCAAATGATGCAAGTGGAAATTGAAAGAAAAATACCATTTGAAATAGCATCCAGCTTCCAAACTAAGAGGAAGGGGCAGATGGAAGATGTAGGAATGGTTGCTGGGCATGGAAAGAATGAAAACAAATGCTTTGCTAAACTTTCTGAACCAGCTGGGCTGGTGGAAATCTTATCCTCTGAGGCAGGAGAGATGGAGGCTCCACTGCAGGTTGAAAAGGGGAAGCTGATGGCCTCAATTTCCCTCAATGACATGAAAGAGGAAGGAGTCTACTGAGAAGGGAGAAGATGCACTGGAATTACAAAAGGAAGTAAAAGAATTTGCTGGTAGGGCACCAGGCTGGGCTGTGGATGTGTGGGGAGAAGGGGTTGCTGGATGAAGAGGACTTGCAAGCAGGTAGCAAAGGATGCCACCCACCAAGGGGTTAAAGCCTCAAAGGAAACACATTGTCAAGTGCCATTGGAGCCAGAGAGCAGCAAAAGAGGAAGGGAGTGGCCAGTGGAGGCCTGGACAACCTCAGGCCTTACCCCACCCTTCTTATACCCTCTTAAGATCAGGCTCCACCTGTTCTAGGCCACAGAGCCCAATATATAGATCTGGGGAGGCAATCTGGGGAGATGGAGGCCAACAAACATATGTGTCCCCACTATCACTTAGGGAGGCTCCAAAGGTAATACTTGAGATGGTACACCAAAGGAGAGAGAAGTCAGACTGTTAACCAGGGTGACAGGGCAGTGAGAAAGATACCGCCAGGGAGTCACCTAAACTCTAATCCTAACCCTGGGAATGTTGGCCCCATGAATCTCACTCTCAACCCTTCTGGTCCTCAGATCCAACTCATGCCTTGAGAATGGTAACAGTGTGTCTTGAGTGGTCTCAGGATCACCCAAAATGCCTAAAGCAGACCCTACAGAACTGTGATCATCCTGTTACCAGGAGGAGGGTCACAGGAAGGCCAAGATCCGAGGAGGGGCTGAAGATTGCTGCACCCACAGCAGAGCCCAGGTGGGCACTGCCTGCAGGTGAGGGACCTCAATGTGGCCCCAGGTGTCTTGTTCACTCTGCTGTCTCGTTCTACATGGTAGCAATGTTGGTCAAGAAGTGGAACTCCCACAGATGACCACTCAAACACTAATGGCCCCATCTGTTCATCACAGCAAAAGAGCACATTAGACAGAAAGGCTAACATCTCATTTTATAAGTGAGTATGGCCACAAAGCCAAAATTGCAGACCCCCAGGAAGCTGAGCCTCCAGAAAACTAATCTAAAATCCTAACCACTGTGATGAGAGTCTGGGATTCCAGAACTCCACGATGCTAATTTTTATTCTCAAGTTCTGTTTTTCTGATACTCTAAGGCCCATTCACTGCTTTGAGAATCATAGATTTGGAAGTCTTATGGCTGCACTTACTGGAGCAGGGTATGGGAGGTCATGCCAACAGAAAGTCACTTGAGCTAAAGCTGGGATGCACAGAGGAATCTTGTTCAGGAGGTGCTATGGATGACAGCCTCCCACATGACATCCAGAGGCACAGGCTAGTGTGTGGTGACTCAGAGTTGATGTTCTGAAAGGTGTGGAGGGTCCCTGAGGGGTGGGGCCCAGAAACAGAGGTCTCAACCAGTCACCTCTCAGTCTCTGCCACTCGCTCTGAGCCTACTTTCTCATATAGGAGGGGCTCACCTAAGGGTCCAGTTACTTCCACAGAGTCTAGTCAGAGCATCCTATCAAAATCAAAATGGAGGTCTCAGGGGTAGTTGTAAGTGGCGACTGCGAGCAGGGTGTTTGCTATGGGATAATTTGAGACAGATGGACTAGTTCTCAGGAATGAAAGGGGCCTCACTCTCCATCCACAGAGCAGCTCAGAAAGATGAGTGCACATGCCCCCACCTCACCCCTGCATCCTAGCCCTAACTTTTCTCCATGCACAGGGTCTTCCACCACACAACCTCAGAAACTTTGAGACCCGCCTCCAGTATTCAGATCTTTAGGGACTAAATCTCATGGGAAACACATAATCCATAGAGACTGAGAACCCATTCTGCTTCACCTTCCTCCAAGGACATGGGGAACCTTTGCCCACCTGGAGACAGATGCTTCTGGGGCTCTGAGTGAGATCAGGCACCACAGCACCGGGCAGAGCTCAGAACCCAGAGCATGTTTTGTTGTCACCATCTCAAAGGGCTTGGAGAAGTCATCTGATTCGACAGCCTGCATTTGCAAAGAAAACCTTCCAGAGCCAAAAATTTGACCAGGGCTCTGGGTTGGAGAGGAGAGGCTCTTAGAATGAAATATGCCCACAAACTGAGGAAAAAACATGGGCCAATGGAAAGATCCAGAAACACGCAGATTGAATGTGCAGCAGGGCACACCAAGAGGTGTGTCTGAGATCAGGGGAGGGATGAGGAGGCAGAGAAGCTGAGAAGGACTATGCATCTGGGGGCCACTCTGAGCTACTTCTGTTAGAGCCATGGTTTCCCAACTGGGTTCCAAGGCTCCCTGGGCCACTGCAGCAAACTCCCAGGGCACTGCACACTCAAGGGAGGGAGACACAGCAATATCATCATCTGCAGAAAAGACACCAACTGGGTCTAGGTGGCTGCATTTTAGGTGGGATGGGACTCATTCCTTTGGAAGTTATCATATATCTGTGAAGCTGGCTTTCTGGCTGATGCTGTGATAAAAAGCAAGAACCAGTGAAAATCCACAGGGAACAAAAAGTGAGGTGTCTTTGCCAACTGTGGGCACAGCTTCCCTTTGGTAAGTAACTGTATTTATGTGAGAATGAAGTAAAAATAGTCTTCTTTTAACTTATGTGACTTTTTTTTAAGAACTACCAATTATTATGGTTTTTGGACCTAATGACTTGCTAAACAAAACTGTAGGTATGTCTTTTGGCCTGGGGTGCTCTGAAAAGATGACTGAGCATGTAAAGAAAGTCTGGACCCTCTGCCTGTGAGTGCAAAGACCTGAGGAGTAAATGCCCCAAAATGAGACACACACACACACACACACACACACACAGTAGGTGAGAAAGCTTCCTGAAAGGGGCAGAAGTAACACTCCTGCTTCTGATCCGAGATGCCCATCCTGTCTGCACTTGGTCCCTCTAAGGGCAAATCCATGGGCTTCCCATCTCCAGCCCCTGGTGACCCACATCCTTTCCTGACTCCCCAACTTCTTTTTGGAAAAGAAGGAAGTTAATGATTAATCAATTAGTGTCTGAAAGCCTGGCTTTCCCTTCCCCAATATAAGAAGTATCACTACAGCCCTGGCCAGTTTGGCTCATCGGTTAGAGCGTCAGCCTGCGGTCCAGAGAGACCCGGGTTCGGTTCCCGCTAAGGGCACGTACCTTGGTTGCAGTTTGTCCCCGGCCCTGGTTGGGTCGTGTGAGTGGCAACCACTCGATGTGTCGCTTTCACGTCGATGTTTCTCTCTCCTCTCTCTCTCCCTCCCACTCTATCTGAACAAAATATCGAAAAATGTCCTCGGGTGAGGATAAAAAAAAAAAAAAAAAGAAGTATCACTACAAAATTTCACCTGATACCTGTCATGAAGGAATTAAATGCCACCACAGATAGAGAGCTCACCACCTCAGAAAAGCAAACTGCCCTCCTATCTGGCCTTGCCCCCACACCAGGTCCTCACCTCCCCTGACCACCAGCAAGGGCCACCCAGAGCTCCTGAGGTCAAACCTTCTTTCCCCTCAGGGCCTATTCTGGAAAGAAAGCAGCCTCCATGAGCCTCTTCCAGCCTATAGTGGGGCAAAAACAGGATTTTTCCTCAGGAGTCATCCACAAAGGGGGAATGTTGTGAAATCAGACCTGTGGAGTCAGGAAACTCCCTGTGGGTGACAGCAGAGGGCGCTGCCAGGAAGGATCTCACCTTCAGCAGCTTTGTTGAGGAGGAAGGGAGCCACACTGAAGTGGCCAGGGCCAGGCAAGCAGGGTCACAAGCAGACATGTGGGGAAAGAGAGTCTCTCTTCTGGTTAGGGTACAGAATTTCCAGCTGAAAGAACCGCACCACCCAAATGCAGTGGACACCTCTCTTTCCTGCATCTATGTTCCCCTCCACACCAACCCCAGGATGGCCTCACCCCATGCTCCTGGGTTTGCAGAAAACAGATTCAAGGACTTCGATGACTCCCAGGAAGTGGGGAGAAGGAAGAGCTTGCCCTGGCTGCAGCTCTCTGGAAGGCTCACTATGATGCATGTCTTCAGGGAACTCTCCAGAACTGGGAGCCTTCGCAAGGAAGTGGCAGGGCTCACCTTTCACTCTCTCTTCCTGCCCCACCACCTAACATGACCGAGGACGTGGCCCAGGAAGGAGAAGAGAGCAGCAGGGGGAGCTGAGAGGTCCAGACAGGTGAAGGGCAGGATGGAGGACTGAAGGGACAAGACGCACTTGCTCCATACCAGCGGGATGGCCACCCCTGTGTGTGTGTGGATCCAGCAACCTCTGGAGGCTCTTCATTGAAGCTCTAAGCCCAGGCAGGCTGAGCACCTGGGGAGGCAAGGGTGGGAGCTGCAGCATGGCTCCCATGCCACTCCCACAGCCCAGGTTCCCAGTAATTTGATAATTGGGTGGAGTTTTCTCTGAAAGGGAAGTCCAGAGGAGGACAATCCAGCTCCCTCCTGCCCACCCACCTCATTCCAGAATTTCTCCCTCCTTCCCTCTTTGGGTGGGGGTCATGCAGTGACTCAGTGGAGGGGTGGAGGGACGGGCATGCGTAGACATAACTGGATCCCAAAGCTCGAGGAGGGAAGGGAGCTTTCCTTGAAATACAATGGCTCTGCTCCACAATGAGAAAGGGTTCCTGATACAAGTCACCAGGTGACCATGGGGCCAGCATCCACAGGGCCCAGAGGTTCCCTTTGCAGATGATGGGGTAGTATGCTGTGGGGTAAAACCTGCCTCTGGGTCTCCAGCCAGCGCTAAATCTGGACGGTCATTGGACCACCCCCTGCACTGGGGCCTCTCCGTGGGGACCCCGCACTCAACAGACTGCAGTGTGACACAACTCAGAGGTTGTGGGGAGCAGTGCTCACATGAAAAGAGGCATCATGGGAGAGCCCTGACTTAAGACTTCTAGCCACAGTTCATCTCCCCTGACCCCAGTCCCCAAACAATGACACGAATTCCCACTCTGCTCTCCTAACGGTATAATTGAGATTGACCAGTCACCCATGGGCGCAGGTGTCTCACCTGCTATTATCATGTGCGCCAGGGGAAACTAGAGGTGAGGGTGGGGGGAGGTGTCTCTCCTCCACTCCCCAAATAAAAGTCCCTGTGTCTCCCTGTGCTACAGATGAATATGCAGCCAGCCACATTATGGACTGCAAGCTGGAAAGCTGATGAGCCACTCCCTGAAATTTTGGGTAAGTCACTTTCCCTTTCTGGTCTTCCTTTCCCCCTTCAGCTGCACCATAAGGTTTACCTCAGTTGTCAGAAATCTCTACTGGGTAAAGAAACTGGCAGCCCTATGAGACCCAGTGGTCGGAGGTCTCCGAGCTCAGGGTGCAGCTGTGTCTCTTTGCGCGCCTCCTCCAAACACCAGGAGATGCAGCGTTTTCTTCCCTGGTGGGGTGTGGGGAGAGAGTGGAGGCGTCACCACCTGTTTCTCAATCCTAAATTTCAGGTACGTGGCTGTACCCTAGACGCCCACCCAGCCGCTGTCCCCAGGGCAGGCCGTCCCCAGCCCCCCCGATCTACGTCGGCCAAGCTGCTCAGGCAGCCTGGATCTCAGTGGGCCGGCAAGGCACGGCTCTTAGGGCAGACCTCGAACGAATTGACCTTCCACTCCGGCCCCTGGCAAGGAGATGGATGGAAGGGAGCGGTAGTCTGGCACCATGAGGGCAAAGGACAGAAGCAGACACAGCAGAAGCAAGAGCTAAAGTAAAACAGCGCGTCCCACGGTGAGCGCAGGGCGCGCGGGGCTCCAAACGCAAGGCGCAACTGGGAGCTCCGAAAGGATGACAGCCGACCACGCCGCCGGTTTTTTCCGCCATCCGCATCTGACAGCAGTCCCTGAACACTCGGCGCACCCAGTGCACCCCACGCATCCCGCAGTCGCTGGAGGGGCCAGCGCCTCTGTCGCGCCAGCGCCCAGAGCCCCGCCCGCCCCCTGCCCGGCCCTCCCTGCCCCGCCCCGGCCAGGGCCCCAGCGGGCGCCCCCCGCGGCGCTGCCCCGCCCCTGCCGTCCCGCTCTGCCCTGGGCCGGGGCCCGCCGGCCCACCTGGCCCAGCGCCTCCTTCGGAGCCCTCACACCCGCGAAGATCCGCGCACCCCGCACAACCGGTGGCCACAGGAAAACCCAACACAACCGCTCGCCAGCTCCCAGGGCCCCGGCCCGCTCGGCGCCCGCGCTCTGCCGCTCCGAGATGGCCCGGCTCGGGTACTTCTTATTCCTCTACGGCCTGAACCAGGCGCTGGGCAGCTACCCGATCTGGTGGTGAGTGAGCTTCCTCGCGTTCGCCGCGGCCTCTGTGCGCCCTCATCCGCCATCTCTTCGGGCAAGGCCCGCAGTGGCCAGGAGCCCACGCCCTACCCCTTAGACCTCGCGGGCCGCGGGCGGGTGTTTCCTTTGGCGGCCACTTTTGACCTGTTCGGGCCAGAGCTGGGATGCGGGTGGTGGAGCTTCCGGAGACCTTGATCCTTGGGCCCAGAGAGGCCGCGGCGCGAGACGGGGCGAACAGTGGGCTGGGGAGAGGCGGGAAGAGGGTCCGCAGAGATGTCACGAACGTCTGGGCAGCCTGAGTCCAAGGGAAGCCGGGAGGGCGAGCTGAGAGAGAGAGATTCGCCAGAGATTTTTCTTAGGGACTGTGTCTTATACACACACACACACACACACACACACACACACCTTAAAACAAAGTCTCTGAGACAAGACCGAACAGCTCGGAGCAGCGAAGTTACGTAAAGACAGCAGTGAGGACTGGCCAGGAGCGGCGGGAGCTGTGGGGCCAGTGCCAGGCCCTCCACGCCTCCTGCCGCTCTAGCGGCGAGGGTGTCCTGAGGGGGCCTCTCTGAGATCCCTCTGCCTGGACCTCGATGGCAAGGAGGGGTTATCGAGAGGTATAAAGGGAATGAGTATCGAATTTGAGGTTTCCTGAGTGAGAGACCCCGGAGCCCACCTTTGAGAAGGCTGGGGCGCTCCGTCTTCTGCCCCAGAGAAGGCATATTCTCGCAAGACCGTCCTGAACCTGGTAATGGAAGCGCACACAAACCTAGGAAAGGATTCCGAGGGTATACAGAACATATGGGTGGAGGAGGGTCAGGGTTACTCTCCCTGGTGGCATCTGATCAGGCAGGACCTCCACAGGCCAAGGCCACCCCAAGCTCCCTTGGGGAAAGCGCGCGCCAGGGGGCCTGGCGTGCTGTTGGAGAAGACCCAGAGTTGGAGAGAAGCCTCCCCACACACTTGCTCGCGCTGCACACACCCTCCCAGGAACTCTCCGACGGCTTGCCTGGAATTATAATAATTACGCCGAGGGGAAGGAGAGACCCAGCCAGCCCAAGTACATCTAATCCGATAATAATTTTTCTCTTCGAGATTGTTCGAGAGTGGTAGCGCCCGGAGTGGAACTAGGTTCCAGGCGCAGCCAGGCGGGACGGGGCGGGGCTGGAGGATGAATGGGGCGGGTCCCCCGGTCTAGAAGAGGTGGTGGAGCCCTGGCGATGCGCGTCGGAGATCCCTGCGCGCCCCTCACCCGCGTAGCACCTGCAGCCGGGGTCGCCTTCAGAGCACGAGCTACAGCAGGAGGGCCTCTGACGCAGAGATACTGACACTCGCCCCGCTAGCCGCGGGGGGAGCCAGGGAGAGCGACCAGAGGGCCCCGCGGGCCGCCAGCTCCCTCTCAGGCTTCTAATTAGAGCCGCCGCCGCATTCCTGGGCGCGGGAGGAAGCACCTTCGCCCTCGCGCTCTTCTCTTAAAGAAGGGCTCTGTCACCAGCCTCCTGCCTACCCCACGCAGTGAGAGCTTTGTCCTGTTGACCCCGCGGGGCTGTAGCCTTGACACCCCACCCGCCCCCAACACACGCACGTCACCCTTCTCACCTGGTCCATGTGTGTTTTGTCTGAATGGACCATGACCGGTCCTTCTCCAGGTAAATGGAAGGGGTCCTCTCCCCAGAAACTACCATTAAGCACCCGCCCAAAAAAGAGTCTAGGGCAGCCCGTGGCTCCTGGGAAAATGGAATCACACTTTGCACACTCAGTGATTCTCCATTTTTTTAAAAGAAGCATGTCTAGTGGGCACAACCTCAGTGTCCTAGGGGACGACCAATTCCCCCTCCTCATCTCTGCTCCCAGGCCAGCTGGATACAGGAGGAGACTGTGCCCCACAGGGGCAGGAAGGGGCTCATGGAAAGATGGAGGTTTACAGAAGGGAAAGCCTCTATCTTCCCACCTGTCAGAGCTTCCACCGGTGGCTCCCTTCTTTCGCCAGCAACCCCTCCCCCCAGGGGGCCTGAGGTACCCTCCCTTTATAACTTCTCACCTCTATGCCCAGTCTTCCTAATTGGCCGTTCTGTTTTACCCTTCCTCCGCAAAAGGAAGCCACTGTCCCATTCCTTCTCATCCCACCCCAGCAGCTCACATATAAAAGTGAAAGTGATGGGGACTTCCTCACCTGAGGAACAGCCAGGAAACAGCCCAAATCAGCAGTAATTAGGCTTTTGAAGTTGGTGTGGCTTTTGGTGGGAGAGTAAAGGGAGAGGAGGAGTTGGCTGCCCGCAGCAGCAGCACCCTGTGGGAATTTGAAGGGTCACGGTCTCCTCAGGATCATTTCAGAGTATTGTTTGATACCTGAGGCCCAAGGTCCAAAGGTGGTGAACCGATCCTAAGACCAGAATGTTGAGAGCTGTGGAAACCTTCAGGAGCATATGTTCCTGTGTGACAGATGAAGGTGGGAATCCAGAGAACCCTCTCTCTAATCCTTCCTTTCCCTCTACTCTCTCTCTCTCTCTCTCTCTCTCTCTCTCTCTTTCTCTCTCTCTCTCTCTCTTTCTGTGTGTGTGTATGTGTGTGTGTGTATGTCTCCCCTAACCCTGTCTGTCTCTCTCTGCACCCCTGAAGCTGGTGATGGTGGTAGCTAGTTTATAAAACTAGAGAAATCCAGACACGCACTGACATCCCCAGTGTTGCAGGACCTTGGGGGACTAGGAACAGTGTTCCTCCATAGAACTACAAACGGACATCATTTTCCTGAGAGACAATGTCAGAAATGGCCACAGGTAAAATCTATATTGTCAGAACACTGGTTCATACAACTACCAAGTCATATCTCCCTCATCTTGACCCCTCGCAAACCCACTGTGGCACATTCACCCTCATATCCATCCCTCTGACCTAGCCACCCAAACACTCAGACCTCTATCTTGGGCCTGGGTATGGCAGCTTCTCCCTGGTTAGCTGCCCTCCATTTTGCTGCATTTGTTATCAATTTTTATAAAGTAATTTTCTGTTTTATTTGCATAAACTTGATAGAATCCTTTGTGTCAGGAGAACAGGATACATACATACAGGAGGAGCAGTCTCACAGAGGCTGCAAATTACACTCTTCATGGTGGGTACCCTGTGCAAGTCTCCAGCCTACAGGATGGGAAACATCTGGTTCTGTCCTGCAGGTATCGCCCAGGACAGGAAAGCAAGGCTGGAATGTACCTCCTGTCCATGCAAATATTGGTTATACATAGAGGGTGGTCCACATGTTGTCTTTGAAGAAATAAGAACAGAAATTGAAAATACATGGTGTGTGGGGACATCCTGGCAGTGCCTGCACTGCTGCATTTTTAGGTATTGTGTAATGGATTGAAAGTTTAAAAAGAAAACTCAAAATGCAAGCTGTCCTCTAGCAAGTTTGAAAAGCACCTATGTCTGCCTGGAGCCTAAAGTCCCCTGCAGGATGCAGCCCAGTGGACAACCGCCCTTTTGCTTTGCCACCTAGTGCTGCATTTGGATTTTTTAACCAAATGTGAGGCCTTGTATTTACCCTATTTAAGTGTGGTTGGAGAATTCAGAAGTGTCAGGACCCCGCACTACTGTGCAGGGTCTGAGAGGTGGGGACCAGAAGCTGCAGGCAGCCAGGAGGTGGACTTTGGCCAGGAGGTAGATTTTCAGGGTAGGAAAGGCTCCTTGGATCTGAGAGCAGTACCAGTGCTGGTGCTTGGGAGATGGTGGGTTGCCCATTCCTGAAGGGGTGAAAAGGGATGGCCTGCTGTAGTGGGGGCCATGGACACCTGAGGTTCACCACTGCAGCTGACAGTCCTGGTAATTTTCCTAAACTCCACCAGGTGCAGTCTGCAGTTTGAGTAGCTTATTTGTTCAATGGCTGGTGTCAGACATGCATTATACTGAGCAGACCTTGCAGAGAAGCCTCGGCACAAACAGCAGGGACAACCCTGCTAGCTCACCTATGCTGGGTTGGACATGAAACTAATTGGGTCTCAGGTTGTGAGGAAAGACAATCCCGGTCTGCCAGACCGCCTATTCCCAGTTCAATCTGTCCCTCCCTTTGTAAAATTGTCATAGGACTGTCTGTATCACCGGCTGTGAAATCCCATAAGGGGATGCATTCTTCCTCCCTCTGGGCTTTTTACCCCCTGAAATTGCTGGTAAGACTTTGTTGAATGAATAAATGAATGAATGAACCAATGGAATTTTTCCTCTAAAAATAAGCCATATGAGGTGGCCTGAGCCGGTGGACATGAGGACACAGCTGAATGTTTTTACAGCGCCCTCTCTGAGTCCCTCATTCTGGGGCTGAGTGCCCATGACTCACTGGAGAGCACTACCTCAGTCTTCCTCCAAGCCTCCACAGGTGACACCCTGGAGGTGTTTAACACTTTGGCGCTTCCACATTCCTTCCCAGACAAAACGTGCTGCTGCCGCCCAGGGAAGCGGGCAAATGCTTGGCCGCAGGCACTCAAGCTTCTGCCCACCTGCTGGGGCTTGCTCAAAGTATGTGTCAGTAATGCTTTCTGGCCGGGTAGGTCTGGTGTGCTGGGAGGGCTACAGGCAGGGTCATGCCCTGGGCAGGGAAGGGTGGGTCCTAAGACCCCTCTCCCATTGCCCCACCCCCAACATATAGAAGGTGCTCAAGCTCCCAGGGAGGGGTCTTCTAAGTGAAAGAGAGAGAAAGAAGGCATGCTGCCTTTCCTGGGGTCCCCTTGGTGGGCAGAACCTGGAGGTTCTGCCTCCAGGCAGGTCTGCACCCATGGGGGAGCCTCTGTTCCTTATGGCTCTTGGACAGCTCTGTCCAGAGGAGCAGAGCCTGCCCATCAATCCTCAGAGCAACCAGCCCACACTTCGGGCCTCAGATCTCAGGACAGAAAACTTATTCCTCCTGTTAGAGGCTCTGATCTTAGACGGCAGCAATTCTGACTGGACAGGTGCTCTGGAGGCCTTGTGCATCATCAAAGAGGAGGCCCCCTAGACAAACCAGGACCCTTCTTACCAGAGACCCCACAGGGTGGGCCGCAGAGGCCCCCTGACCTCCTTACTTTCCTGGAGCCTGGGCAGAGCTCTGTGCCCTTGAAGGATAAGAGAAGACATAGTTTTGCCCTCTTGGAGAGGCACCTCATGGCCCAGATGTGGGATGATGTTTGGGAAGAGGTAGTGAGCTTCAGCAGGACAAGAAGGCAGACAGCAGGGCTGGGGCACAGGGTGCTTCCTGGAAGAGGTGGCCTAATGATGTGGGGTGGAATGTGCCCAGGGCCACCAAGGTGCAAAAGGGCCCACCTCCCCACTGCTCACCTTGCTCTGGGAGCCTCAGATAGAATGTGGCCCACTGCCTCCTGAAACAGACCAGGAAACTGAGGCCCAAGAGAAGATAGAAACAGTTAAACCAGAGAATAATGGCAGAGCTGGTGCCCACATCCTGCCCTCCAGGCCCAGTGGAGCCCCCAAAATGCTCATGGCCAGGATTCAAGGTACCTGAGATCCTGCCTCTCATCCAAAACCACCTGCACAGTGCACAAAGCCAGCCTATCCTGACTGGAAATTCATGCCTCTGCCCAGAGCCTCTTCTATCCTTTGGCCCCAACACAAAATTATGGTAAAGTCCACATGGTGAAGGCCATCAGCCAGACTGGGTTCTAGGTGGCCTGCTCCCCTGCATGTCACAGCTAGTGCCACTTCTATTCCGAGCAAGACAGTCTGGCAAGATGCCCAGCCTCTCAGCAGCATCATCTTCAATAGGAGTGAGCAAGGAAGGAGGGAGGAAAACCACCAGTGCTAGTGACAGGTGTGATTCTTGTGGCCCTAGCCACAGCTGTATCCAAGCCTAGGGACCACTTTGCATGTGGTATGTTCTGGGCTGAAGGTGACACTCCTACCTTGGAAAAAAGACAAGGCTGTCATCTCACCAACTTAATACTGTGGGTTCTTTTCATTTTACTCACATATTTTTCATGGTTATAAAAACTGCACAGAGCCATTTGTGTTCTGCATTTAAAGGCTTACCTTGTCTGTTAAGCATTTTCTGAATCTCTGGGGCCTTCTCAGTGATGGTGCTAGCAGTTCCTCAGGCCCATGGTATAGATGTGCTCTGTCTCACTGTTGACCCTTTCTGCTATGTGGACGCTCCTCTAGGGAGGATCTCTCCTGAGGTGGGATCCAGGGTAAAGCTCAAAGCTCAGGTGGGAAAGGAGCAACACATCTTGGGGGTGTATTCAGTGTGTGACACTGATTTTCAGAGGCCTGTGGGATATCGGGGTATGATGTTTAGCTGAACAGTTAAAATTCTAGCCCCTCTGCTAGGGTGTGGGCACCTCCTGGGGTGCCATTCTGCACTTCACAGTTGGCAGAGGAGAGGAAATGCAGGCATCCTCATGGAGTGAATCATGTAGCCAGGAGCAGGTGGAGGAAATGAATGAATTGAGGGCAGGTGGCCTCTGGGCCTCTCCCCAGGATAGGCAGAGTCCTCGTGTCCCTGTGGTTCTCAGGCCCCCAGGACCACAATGCCAGGAGCCATTAGGGCAGGGCTAGCCAACCCCTAAAGTGGCTGTCAGCAGGAACGTCCTTCGGTAGCAATGGCCATGAGAACGAGGGAACACATGGTAACCCTGAGACAGGGTCAGAACCTTGCTGACCCAGGTTAAAAGAGGGGTAATAGATTTCAGGGTCCCACCACTGGTGCTCTCCTGGACACCATCATTTCTCCTGTGAATAGGCCCTGAGTCAAATTCCTCCCATCCCTGTCTGGACCCTAGTTTGCATACCTGTGCAACCTGTGAGGGGCGCAGGGGAGATTGGAGGATTAACCTGATGCCCAGACTCCAGGGGAGAGCTGAACATGGGTTCGAGGGGTTCATGAGGCCCAGCCCACACTGTAACCCCTCCCAAGCGCCCTTCTCATTAGTGCTGGACAGTCACATCAGTTTGTCTCCTTAGGCTGGGGAGCAGGCTATCACTTCCACCCAGGCATCACCCTTCCCACCACATGGCTTCTATGACATTCACTGCTGGCACCTTCTCCTCCTGTTGGTGCCTCTGAGGGGACACATAGGCCTGGCCTAGATCTCCTGCTCATCGCTGGTTCTAGGACACTGGGCTGGAGGGAGGTGTACGACCACCTCATGGAGATGGATAGGGTTGTAGGGGGTGGGTGTTCAAGTCTGGCCCACTCCTGACCTGGATCAGATGCTGCTTTCCTGGGTCTAACTAAACCCACATTCTCAAAGGTAGAATTGAACATCTCCAGAAGCCTTGGGGTTTGGAAGTAGAAACCAGAGGGAAAGCCTGGCTATCAGACCAAAGGGTTTGGACTTGAAGAGGCTCTCGGGGGATCTCCTCATCAGCAGAGCGGCTTTGCAACCCCAGAACTAAGAGCCCAACACCCTCAATTACCCAATATCGGAACCCCTTGTCCAGGGCATATTTCTGACTCAGAAGATTCAGGGAACTCAAGTTTCTGACCGGTCCTGTGGTGTGTGTGCTGCCAAGCCAGGGGCCACCCAGGTAGGACCCAGCTCTCACCCAGCCACCTGGCATTTCAGCTGGGAAAATCAAAGCACAAAGTGTTCCCTAGTTGCAGGCAAAGCCGACCAGCCAGGGGACAGGGAAGGGCCACCACACAGGTCCTCCCTTGATGATGGTTCCATGATGGAAATGGGCTATATAAGTTTAATGGCAGCTGGTGGATTTTGTTTACTAATTTAATGTACATCCTACTCATTGTCATGGACTACATGTCCATGTCCTCCAAATTCATATGTTGAAGCTCTGACACTCAATGTGATGTGTTAGGAGGTGGGGCCCTGACAGTGGGATCACTGTCCTTATGAGAAGAGGAAGAGACTGGAACTCGTTCTCTCTGTGCCATGGGAGATCAGTGAGAAGGCAGCTATCTGTTGGCCAGTGTCTTCCTCTGAGCCATGGCCTTCCAGTCCAGTAGGTCCTGAGTACCATCTTTATAGTTTGTGTAGGCTGAAGGGAGTCACACAGTGGGCTGGGCTGAAACCAAGGCCACACAGGTGACAGTGACAGGGCAGGTGGGCCAAGTATGGGGTTGGGCAGTGGCTAAGTGCAGGCGGAGACCTGAGCAATGCCAGAGGTTTGGAAAGAAAAAATAATTAGCCTTCGATAGAGAGAGGCACCAGGTTGTAGGGAGAAGTGGCACTGGGGATGCAGGCTGAGGTGGGGAGCTGGAAGAGCTATCTAAAGATCTTGGTGACTAGCTAGTGAAAGCAGCACTAGCATGGACCCTCAAACTGCACATGGAAGGCCTTTCAGCTCATGAGATTCTGTCTCTTCAGGTCTGAAAGAGAAGCATCCTGTAAGCAGAGTTCTAGTACCAGTCTGCACTACATAACAGGTGTCCAGGCTCAATGCTTCACACAGCACCCATCATTAGTTCATGCTCTGCAGGTCAGAAGCTAGGTGGCTTGTTTGGATTTCTTGCTCAGGGTCTCATGAAGCCAAAATCAAACTGTTGGCCAGTCTGGGGAAGAACATGCTCCCAACCTCACCCAGCTGTCAAACTTGGGTCCTTGTGGTAAGGAGACCCAGTCTACATGTACCTGCAGCTGTTAGCCTGGTGGTCCTTAGCTCTGAGGGTCCACTTTCGGGACCCTCCATCTCAGAGCTGCAGCAGCTCCAGAGGGCTCTGACTTCACCCACAGCTGGTGGTTGTGCTGCGAAAACAATTCGTGGTAGAGCCCTGGATTAACTCCGGGTGGGGCCCTGATTAACTTCTGCTATCCACCACAGGTCCTGTCGATATAGCAATCACGATCTGCTGTCTGTCATAGTCTGGACGGCAGAGTGGGAACTTTTGGGGCCACATCAGAGTCTGGACTTGATGTGCAATGAGGCAGGGGGAGCCACGCACCACCCACTCACACATATCAGCCACCCACCACCGATGCTCCTAGCAGCCTCAGTGCCATCCCCTAGAACAGGGGATAACATCTGTATTTGCCCCCACTACCAACTGCAGTTGGGCTCACCTTCAGTTAAGAACATGATGGCAAACTGCAGCAATGTTGGCAGTTTCTGAGCCAGTGTCACCAGGGGAAAGTGGATACTTTCATCTCAAATAATGGTCAGGGCAGAGAGTACAAAATGAACTGGCACTCTCAGCCCAGGCATTGGCTCAACAAAAAGATACCTCATTCTTGAATCACAACCTTGTGCTGTGGCTGCAACTGAACATTAGTCTGCTGCTTTCTCATAACTGTGTCTTCTCTTGGTTCAAGATTAATTCCACCCACCCATTCCCATGCTGTGCCCACTGCATAATGGGCACATTTGTGGGGATGAAGAGCCCATCCTGTGCAATGCCACCAGCCACACATGGCTGACTTCACAGTCTCTCTGTGCACATTCTTTTTCTGCCCCTGTCCCATTCTGTGCTGCCTCTAGTCCTTGGGAGAGGCCAATACATGGTAGTCCCAGGAGACTGAGCCCCTTACAGCCACTGCTACAGGTGAAGGCTGTTCTCTACCTTCCCATCCAACCTCCAGTCCAGCCCAGAGCCTCCCACTTCCTCCTGGATTCCAAGTATTGATTGACTAGGGACATCTACTTTCTTCTCAGTTAGAATTGTGGGTCCTGGGTGTGTGCAGTGTGGATGCTTTCCCAGCTTTATTGAGATGCAGGTGACATGTGGCATTGTGTGAGGTTGAGGTGTACAGATTGATGATTTGATACATGTAGATGTTGTAAAATGATCACCACATAAGGGTAGTGAATGTGTTTTGTTTTTTCATATAATTTTTTAAATGACCCAATTTATCCTTCAAGTCAACATTTGGTGACCCAATTAGCTCTCTTGGTCTTTCCCTGCCCATCCTCCTGTTCAACACTGCCCTTGCCCTTATAGAAAGGGACACCACCCAATCTCCCCACCTCCTGCTCTCAGCCTTCCTCAGGCAGAGTCTGCATCGCCCAGAAGAGGGTTGGAAGGAGGCAGATGGGAGCTGATTCAGTACCCCCAGAAATGAGCTGGGGAGAGGCTGTGAACTTGAGAGACCCTCTCTTCTTCCCTTAGAACAGTGTCCTGGTGTGTGAAGGAAGCAGAGTGGGCCCAATCTTCCTGCCTGGCCCTGGCTCACAGGCAGGAAGGGAGATGGAAAGGGCTAAGGCGGTGCAGGCTCTATGCTCTCTGGGGGGACTATGGGGTTCTGGACCCCCACACATAGAATGCATCTTGGCCTCACATCTGGCAGGGAACCAGCATCTTGAGACTGGCAAAGACAAAGAGATGGAGTCCTCTTTTCTTTCTGTCTGAGTTTCCAAGTCAACATTTGCATGAATTTTCCTTCTGGTGAGGGATGGGCACACCATGGAAGCTGCTGAAAACTTGAGCTACAGTTGTTCCTCTCCTCACCCAGCTTCCTGATGGACAATCAGCCTGCTACACAGTTCCCTGGACCTCTACACCTACATCTCTCCACTCACTAGAGTGTGTTGCTCCCATTCCTTGTGCTGCAGTTCCAGGTCAATCTCACTACTGCCTAGTGTGGGTGGGCATGCGGCCTAGTAGATGTGCTACGAAGAGGATTTTGTTCCCTAGTCCTTGGTGTGGAGCTCCCAGCACCTGCTTTTTGCCAGGGTTGGGGGGCGGTCAGAAGTGGAGACACAAAGATTGAGAAATGGATGCTGATCTCATCCTGGGGCTGGCAGAGACTTTCACCCACAGCATCTACACAGGCTGCGTAATCCCTAGGGCCAGGACAAGGCCATCTGGGTGTCATAAACACTGGCTGGAGCCCGGCTGGTGTGGTTCAGTGGTTGAGCATTGACACATGCACCAAGAGGTCACTGGTTTGATTCCCAATCAGGGCATATGCTTGAGTTGTGGGCTTGATCTCCAGCAGGGGGCGCATGCAAGAGGCAGCCAATTGATGTTGATATTTCTATCTCTTTCTTCCTCTTCCTTCTTTCTCTAAAATCAGTAAAAAATATATTTTTTAAAAAAACCAGCTGGAGTGGACTAGACAGGAAGTGGAAGTGGGGAGGGAAACCAGGGTCTGGACATTGTATTCTCTATTTATGGTGCCTAAGTGGCCAAGAGTGGTAGGGGGTGTGCAGGTTAGCTACAGACTCTCTCCTCACTGCTCCCACTGTCTCCCCTTGTCTTCTTATCCCTGCCCTGTGTTGAAGCACCAGGCCAGCCCTAAGTTCTTAGCCTGGAGGCCTCATCCCAACGAACTGGTTGCTCATGAGGGCAGAGACAGCTGACCTTAGCTCATCCTGCCATTTGTCCACCCGGCCCCAGCTTGTCCATCAGGAAACCAAGCACCAGGTTGGCATAGAGGTCCCCAACAGATGATGGAGGCAGCCCATCTATGCAGGGCAAGGGAGCACCCACTACTGAAATGTACACAGATGGCAGGACCACAGGGAACCCATGTGGAGATGAATGTGTCCACAGATGGCAGAATAGTGGGGCACCCACTATGGAGATGTACATGTCTATGGTGGCAGAATGATGGAGTGCCTATTATGGAATTGATAAATCCATAGATGGCAGGACTGTGTATCATCTGTTAGATTAGAGAAGTTCCTTCTCCCTCCTTTTGCAGAGGACCTGATGTTTTTTTGAAACTGAGTTGCAGTTACGTACAGTAAAATGAAAATGGTCCAACCAGTTCTGACATGTAAACACATGTGTAATCAACACCCCCATCAAACACAGAGAATTCTGTCATCCTAGTCCACTGTGGTCCAGAACTCTCCACAAGGCCTGAAATGTCCCATATCTAACCCTCCACCATGGTAGCCTTGGGCCACATGTGGCTGGTTGACTAAGAAACCAAGTTCTCTGTTTTTATGAAATTTTACTTCATTTAAATTCAGGCACCTGTGGGTAGTGGAGACCATTCTGCAGCCTAAGAAATGTTCTTTGTGCCCAAGTCAGATCCATCCTCCCATGTGCATGAGGGAACATCTGCCCTGGTTTCTGTGCCCACCCATGATATGACCATCTTTTGTCTTAGAGAAATGGAGCCCAAGTGTCTGTGTCAGGTCTCTCAGCTGTACCCTACTCCTCTCTGTCTCCAAGCAGCATTCTGCTGCAGAAATTCTGTCTGTTACCCACATTCCCATGCTGCACATGCAGTGGCTTCCAGGTTTGTGCTCACGATCACAGTCATGTAAATATTCTTGAGCACATTTTCCTTGGGACACATATTCTATTTCTGTTGGGCTGGCATGGGTGTGTGTGATTCATCCACTGCTTTGCCCACTTACCCTCACTCCTGCCCTAGACCAGCAGCCCCTTCTCTAGATAGTAGGTGGCCTCCACTCTCCCTTGATTTACTTCCCACCACTTCGAAGGCACATCTTGAGGTTTTGTGCTAAATCTCAGGTACAGTGTAGGGACAGGCTACCTCCAGGGTGGAAGCATGTCTCGCCCTGGAATGCACAAGTGCCCCGAAGGAAAAGGCCCACATGATCCCTCCAGGGCAGACCTGGCTTCTGCTCTTGTTTCACCAGCTACCAGGCTAGCTCTTCCACTCACCAGGTCTCCTTGCTCTTCTCCCCCAGGTCACTGGCTGTTGGGCCCCAGTACTCATCCCTGAGCATGCAGCCCATCCTCTGTGCCAGCATACCAGGCTTAGTACCCAAACAATTGCGATTCTGTCGGAACTACGTGGAGATCATGCCCAGCGTGGCAGAGGGCATCAGGATCAGCATTGAGGAGTGCCAGCACCAGTTCCGAGGCCGCCGGTGGAACTGCACCACCATCAAAAACAGCCTGGCAATCTTCGGCCCTGTGCTGGACAAAGGTATGCCTTCCAGGTGGAGGTGGTAGTCTGTTGGTGCAGCAGGCTCAAGCCAGCTTCCCTTCTCTGCCTTGGTATCTCACCTGTCCCTGGGCATGGGAGCAGTACCTCCAAGTGGGCAGTACTGCACAGATCTCGTGATGTCAGCATCTCTGAAGTGGTTTCTTCCCATTGTCACTGGCTCTGAGGAAGCTCCTGGAGCTCAGAAAGCATACGAGATTATGCAGATTTCTCCTGCTTCCTTTCTCCAAAAGGAAATTGCACAGTTCCAGGAAAACACTTCAGGCAGGTCTTAGAGAGAAAATACACTTTTTTTTTTTTTTTAAAGGAGAGTGTTGGGGGCCAAGAGGCGTTCGGGAGAAGCTATCCAGGGTCCTGGAGCCAGTGGTTATTTGGGGAAGGAGATGAAGATAAAGGAGGGCTCTCTGTTAGTTAATTTTTGGTGAAGAGCAACATTTCAAAACATCGCAGTTTAAGTCAGCGACTTTCAGCCAGTATGCTGCAAAAAATGACAAGTCAACACAACAATAGCTGTTCAGTGTGAAGAATGAATCAAAAATATCAGATTGGAAAAAATATATAATATATTTTTTGGTGTGCCACAGAACTTTATTAATTAGTTTATGTGTGCCATGAGATAAAAAAAAAAAAAAAAAGATTGAAAATCGCTGGTTTAAACAATGATAATGTGTCCTACATCCCAAAAGATCAGAATGAAGCACCCGCAAACAGGGTTGGCCCATGCCCCTCAACTGGACCCTTTTCTCTCACACATCTGGTGGCTGATGCTGCTGTCATGATGCTGCTGTCAGTGGCAATACTCACAAGTGGCCTCTGCATGTGGCCTGGGCTCCCTTATTATGTGATAGCAGGGCCCCATGGCAAGTGGGAGGGAGGGAAATAGAGAGGTAGAAAGAGAGAGAGAGACTCCTTTTATTTAGCATAATGTTTTCAAGATTTATCCACACTAACATGTTACATCATTTCACTCCTTTTATGGCTGAATAATATTCACTGTTATAGATATACCATATTTGGTTATCCATTCATCGCTGATGGACATTTAGGTTTTTTCCACCTTTGGTCATTGTAAACAGGGATGCTATGAACATTTTTATACAACTATCTCTGAGTACCTGTTTTCAAAGCCTTCTGAGTGGATGAGTAAAGTCGTTTGGTCTCAGGATACTTCTATGTTTAAGTTTTTGAGGAACCACCAAACTGTTTTCCACAGCAACTGTACCATTTTATATTCCCACCAGCAATGCATTAGGGTTCCATTTTTTTCCACCAACACTTGTTATTCTCTGTCTTTTTTGTTTAGCCATCTCAGTGGACACAAAATGATTTTTATTTGCAATTCCCTGATGGGGAATTGAGCATCTTTTTATGGGATTATTGGTCATCTGTATGTCTTCTTTGGAGAAATAGCTATTCAAGTTCTTTGTCCAGTTTTTAATTGAGTTGTTTTGTTTTTGTTCTTTAGTAGTTAGAGTTCTTCATATATTCTAGACACTAAACACTTATCAGATATACAATTTGCAAATATTCTCTCCCATTTTGTAGGTTGTCTTTTCACTTTTGTGACAGTGTCCTTTGATGCACAAAATTTTTAAATTTTGGTGAAGTTTTATTTATCTATTTAGATGTCATATCAAAGTAAGCATTGCCTAGTCTAAGGTTACAAAGATTTACATCTATGTTTGTTTCTAAGAGTTTCATAGTTTTATCTCTTACATTTAATCTTTGATCTATGTTGTTAATTTTTGTAATGGTGTGAGGTTGGGGTCCAACTTCATTCTTTTGTATGTAGAAATCCAGTCATTTTAACACCATTTATTGAACAGACTATTTTTTCTCATTGAATGGTTTTGACACTCTTGTCGAAAATCAATAAGTAATAGATTTATGGATTTATTTCTGGACTTTCAATTCCATTACATTGACATATATATGTCTATCTTTCTGTCAATACCACATGATCTTGATTGTTCTAGCTTTGTAGTATGTTTTAAAGTTGAGATGTGTAAGTTCTCTAACCTTGTTTTTTTTTTACAAGACTGTTCTGTCTATTTGGGGTCCCCTACAAAACCATATGAATTGTAGGATTAGTTGGCTATTAAGATTTTGATAGAGACTTCTGGTCAAGATGGCAGTGTAAGTAAATATTGTATCATCTCCTCCCACAACCACATCAAAATTACAACTAAACTACAGAACAACCATCTTTCAAAACCACCTGAAATCAAGCTGAATGGAAGCCCTGCAGAAAAATTAAACAAGAAGACACATCAAGATTGGTAAAAAGGGCGGAGGCGCAGAGGGGCTGGTCACACACCCACGTGTGGCAGATAAAAATTAGGAGGGATACCTCAGCTGCAAAAGTCCTCCCTGTGGAGCAAGAAGTCCCCATCTCACACCAGGCCACCAGCTCAGGGGTCCAGTGCCAGGAAGAGAAGTCCCCATAACTTCTGACTGTAAAAAAAACAATGGAAACTGAGTCTGAGGGAGGCTGAGGCTGTTGGAGCCCCAGGCAGTTCCTTTCAAAGGGCCCATGCACAGACTTACTCGGACTTGCTCCCTCTGAGCTCCAGCATGGGTGAGTCAGCTCAAAAAGCACCAGAGACATAAGGGGAAGAACTGAGTTTGGCATTGGGGTGAGGGCTGGAGAGGCAGCTTTCTCTGGACAGATGTGCTGGTGGAGGCCGTTGTTCCTTGGGTAAGACCTTCCCCAATGAGGTCAGCAAACTAGTACCATACCTGGGACTCCAGCAACCTAACTCACACGGTTTGCCCCACTCTGGTGATTCCCTGAGGCACTGCCCCACCCAACTTTCAGGTCCACCCAAGCTGTTCCCAGAGGTTTTACCATAGGAATGGCCTGTCTTGGCTCCTATTTCAGATTTTCCTAAATCCTCTGCAGCATCTGGCCTCAGCAAGCCTCATACTTCTCACTAAGTGGCCCCAGGCCCAGCACTAGGAGCAGCCAGCGTTGGTTCACAATGTGGCTTTGCCTGGGCACCTCCAAGCCCAGCACAAGAAGCAGCCATGTGCAGATGGCTTTGTAGCTTATGCCTGGTGGCCCTGGGTAGAACACAGGCAGTGGCTGATCTTGCTCCAGAGCCAGGACACCCAGTGGACAGTGTCAGACTGCAGCGAAGCAATACCACCCAATCACCTCCACAACTGACAAACTCAAGGAGTGGACTCAGTGGGTTCTGACTCCTTGCTGAAGTAATTCTTGCTCTGTGTGGTGGGTCCCTGAACAGTTGATCATCCAAGGTAGTGGCACAGCCAGTCCTTGCAGCTGATCAGCCTGAGTAAAACCTTCCCATTGACATGCCAACAGCAATCAAGACTCAATTACAACAGAAGGGTGTAAAGTCCACACGAGGGGTGCACCGCAAGAACCCAGCTGGGAGACAAGGGAGGCTGTGGCACTGGACCCTACAGGACACCTACAACAATAGGCCACCCTAGGAAGCCCAGGAGACATAGAAACTGTACCTAATACATTGAAACAAACACAGGGAGGCAGCCAAAATGAGGAGACAAAGAAACATGTCCCAAATGAAAGAACTGAAAAAAACTCCAGGAAAATAACTAAACAACATGGAGATAAGCAATCTAACAGATGCAGAGTTCAAAACACTGCTTATAAGGGCATTCAATGAACTTAGTGAGGGCCTCAAGAACATAAAAAAGGACCAGTCGGAAATGAAGGAGGCACTGAAATAAAGAATAATTTACAGAGATTCAATAGTAGAGTTGGTAAAGCCAAGAAGCAAATCATCAATTTGGAATATAAGGAAGCAAAAACACCCAATCAGAACAGCAAAAGGAAAAAGGAATCCAAAAAAATGAGGATAGTGTAAGGAGCTTCTGGGACAACTTCAAGTGTTCCAACATTTGCATCATGGGGGTGCCAGAAGGAGAAGAAAAGAGAGCAAGAAATAGAAAACCTATTTGAAACAATAATGATAGAAAACTTTCCTAACTTGGTAAAGGAAACAGATATACAAGTCCAGGAAGCACAGAAAGTTCCAAACAAGATGAACCCCAAGAGGCCCACACCAAGACACATCATCATCAAAATGCAAAAGGTTCAAGACAAAGAGAAAATCTTAAAAGCAGCAAGAGAAAAGCAGTTAGTTACTTAAAAGGGAGCTTTCCTAACACTGTCAGTTGATTTCTCAAAAGAAACTTTGCAGGCCAGAAGGGAGTGGCAAGAATTATTTTGAGTGATGAAAAGCAAGAACCTACAACCAAGATTACTCTATCCTACAAAGCCATCATTTAGAATTGATGGACATGTAGAGTTTCCCAGACAAGAAAAAGCTAAAGGAGTTCATCACCACCAAACCAGTATTATATGAAATGTTGAAGGGCTTTCTTGAAAAAAAAAAAAAAAAAGACCAAAACATGAACAATAAAATGGCAATGAATACGTATCTATCAACAATTGAATCGACAAACAAAATGAACAAGCAGAATAGAAACAGACTCATACATACAGAGATGGGAGGGGGTTGGTTGCCAGATGGGAGGGGGTTGGAGGAATGGGTGAAAAAGGTGAAGGGATTAAGAAGTACAAATTGGCCCTGGCTGGTTTGGCTCAGCAGTTAGAGCATCAGCCTGCAGACAAGAGAATCCTGGGTTTGGTTCCCACTAAGGGCACGTACCTCGGTTGCAGTTTGTCCCTGCCCCAGTTGGGGTCGTGCGGGTGGCAACCAGTTGATGTTTTTCTCTCACATCGATGTTTCTCTCCCTCTTTCTTCCCCCTCTCTCCCTCCCATTCTATCTGAAGCTAAATGCAAAAATATCCTCCAGTGAAGATTTAAAAAAATAAAATAAAATAAGTACAAATTGGTTGTTAAACTAATAAACCTCAAAGGGAATGAGGCGGGTGGGAATAAATAAACCAAAAAACTTATATGCATGTATGCGTAACCAATGGACACATACAACAGTGTGGGGAAAGGCAGGAGGGGGCAGGAGCAGGGAGGAAGTGGTCAATTGGGGAAAAAGGAGGAACATCTGTAATGCATTCAACAATAAAGATAATTTTTTAAAGATTTTGATAGGGATTTTATTGACTCTGTAGTTTACTTTGGGGAGTATGTCATCTCAGTTAGTTGGAGCATCATCCCACACACCAAAAGGTTGCGGGTTCAACTCCCTGTTAGGTCACATACCTAAGCTGAAGGTTTGATTCCTGGTTAGGGCACATACTGGAGGCAACCAATCAATGTTTCTCTCTCACACAGATGTCTCTCTCTCTCTTTACCCCCCCCCCCCATAAATTCAATAAACATCCCTGGCCAGTTTGGCTCAATGGTTGGAGTGGCAGCCCACAGACCAAAGAAAGGGTCATGGGTTCAATTCCCAGTCAAGGGTACATACCTGGATTACAGGGTTGATACCTGGCCCTGACCAAAGTTGTTCAGGAGGCAACCAATAGATGTGTCTCTCTCACATCAGTGGTTTTCTCTCTCTCTCCCCCCACCCCCACCTCCCTTTCACTCTATCTAAAAATTAATGGAAAAATATTCTCAGGTGAAGGTTAAAAAATAAAATAAAATCAATAAATATATTCTTGGGTGAAGATTAAAAAACAATATTAAGTCTTCCAATCCATGAACATGGGATATCTTTCATTTATTTAGGTCTTCCTTAATTTCTTTCAGCAATGTTTTGTAGTTGTCAGTGAACAACTCTTGTACATCCTTGGTTAATGCATTCCTAAGTATATTATTTTATTTTATGCTATTGTCAATGGAATTGTTTTCTTAATTTCTGTTTCAAATCGTTCGTTGCTGATATGAAGAAATAGAAGTGATTTTTGTGTTTTGATCCTATATCCCACAACTTTGCTTAATTTGTTCATTAGCTCTGAGAATTTTTGTGGATTCTTTAGGATTTTATATATATGAAATCATGTCATTTGTGAATAGAGACACTTAATTCTTCCATT
The DNA here is from genome assembly GCF_014108415.1 of Molossus molossus. NCBI lineage: Eukaryota > Metazoa > Chordata > Mammalia > Chiroptera > Molossidae > Molossus > Molossus molossus. Next base: position 53,591,732 of record NW_023425377.1, on the reverse strand, counting down.
TCAATTTATATGCCTTTTATTTATTTTTATTGCCTAGTTGTCTGGCTAGCACTTCTCTCTGTTGAATGAAAGTGGTGAGAGTGATCATCCTTGGTCTTAGGGAGAAAACTTTCAGTCATTAAACTTTGAGTATGATGTTAGCTGTGGGTTTGTCATTTGTGCCCTCACCTTAGGGGGAAAGCTTTCAGTCATTCACCATTGAGTACGGATGGCATGAGCTATGGGTTTGTCATTTATACCCTTTATCAGGTTGAGGAAATCCCCCTCTATTCCTAGTATGTTGAATGTTTTTTATCATGAAAGGTGTTGGATTATATCAAAATCTTTTTCTGCAACAATTAAAATGATCATCTGGTGTTGCCTTCATTTTATTAATGTGGTGTATTAGTGCTGGTTGATGATTTTACATTGAACCACCCTTGCATTCTTGGGATAAATCCTCCTTGGCCATGATGTACAATCCTTTTAATCTGCTGGATGATTTTATTTGCAAGGATTTTGTTGAGGATTTATGCATCAGTATTTATAAGGGATATTGTTCTGTAGTTTCTTTTCTTGTCTTTGTCTGCTTTTTGTGTCAGGGTAATGCTGGTTCATAGAATGTGTTTGGAAGTATTCCTCCTCTTGTTTCTTGGAAGAGTTTAAGAATGATTGGTGTTTATTCTTCTTTAAATGTTAGGTATAATTCTCCAAGTTTTTTCTTTGTTGAGAGGTATTAAACTACTGATTCAATCTCTTGACTTGTTATAAATCTCTTTAGATTTTCTATTTCTTCTTGAATTTGTTTTAGTAGTTTATGTTTTCTAGTAATTTCTCCATTTTGTTGTTTAGATTTTATTGTTTCTTTGCATGCCTCATAAATTTTGGTTAAAATCTGTACCTTTTGAATATTACAGTATGGTAACTCTGGAAACTAGATTATTATCCCTCCTCAGGCATTGCTGTAAATTTTAGCTGCTTATTTATTTAGTGACTTTTGTTTTCGTTTTTTTAATCCTCACCCAAAAATATCCCTCCATTTATCTTCAGACAGTGTGGGAAGGAGGGAGGGAGAAGAGAGAGAGAGAGAAACATCAATGTGAGAGAGACACACCAATTGGTCACCCTCCACATGACCCCAACTGAACTGCAACTGAGGTACATGCCCTTGACTGGCATTGAACCCATGATTCTTTGGTCCAAGGAACAATGTTCTAACCACTGAGCAAAACAGGCCAGGGCTAGTGACTTTTTTAAAATCCCGACCTGAGGATATGTTTTTATTGGTTTTAGAGAGGGGGGGGGAGAGAGAGAAACATCAATGTGAGAGAAAAACATTGATTAGTTGCCTCCTGTATGTGCCCCAATCAGGGATCTAATTCACAACCTAGATATGTACCCTGACCAGGAATCAAACCCACAACTTTTTGGTGTGTGGGACTCTGCCCCAACCAACTGAGCCACTAGGCCAGGGCAAATGTCTTTTTAAAACTATTTTTAGGTACTGTATTCTTTGTCATGTGTGGTCTCTGAAGTATCTGTTCCTTTAACTTGTGGTTAGCTAGTGGTTTGGCAGGGATTTCCTTAATATCCTGGAGCAAAAAATATGCAAATAAAAGGAAAAAATACTCTCCTAGTATTTAGAGATTAGCTCTATGCCATGCACTCTTTCCATGTTAGCTAGTTTGCTCACAACTCTACCTTAGTTTTGCTTCCCGTCACTGAGCCTGGAGATCAGCTAGAGATGAAAGCTTAAGAATTTCCTGAACATGCATTCTGCCTTTGGTATGCATGTGGCTTTGGCACTCTCAGGATACACAGGAGCTTTTCAAAGCCTTTATTCACCAAAGTAGTTCTTACCCCAGCTTTTCCTTCCAGGCAGCCAACTGTAATCTTTCCCCCCAAGTGGCAGTGGTTTGTTTATTTAATTTCCAATGTTTTCGAGGAATGCCCTCCACTGAGAAAGTTCTGATTTAGATATCAGTCCTACATAGAACCCCATACAGGTCAAAATTGAAAAAGTCCTTGTCCACTACACTCCCTCCAGAGCCATCTACCCACATGGAAACAACAAAGACTGCCATCTCAAGACTTCACTGTGCCACAGAGGCTGGTGGGCCATAGCCAAGTAAAAACACCACAAAGCTCTCCGACATTGTCAGAGTCAGCTTTTCCTTGACACAGAATTTGCTTGGTTGCTAAAAACCTTGGACTCCATTCCAGGGTTCTGATGTTGTTGATTCTGATAGTTTTTGCTTGATTTTTTTCATGTTTCTGTGAAGGGTCAGGCCTTTGGCACTTACTGCTCTACCATTTCACTGATGTCATTTTGTATTGCCTTTTGAGACCTAGTCTCAGGGGCTGCGCATCACCACATTTATTGGTTGAGGTGGTTTTGAAAGCCCACCCAGGGCCTAGGGAAGGGGGCACAAACCCCATCCCTTGATGGTGTGTCCAAGTTACCTTGAGAGATGAGCCTAAAGGATGGGTTGTACACTGGTGCAGATGCCCTCAGAATGCAGAGGAAGGAAAAAGAGCAAGAGATGTCTGGAAAGAAGATGCACCAGGTCCTGGGACTGCTGGTATGCATGCAGCAGGGTCCACTGAGGAGGGTTCCTGAGAGCGCAGCTCAGTGTTGCATTGAGGGCTGGTGGGGCCTGACGGTATTTGTTCAAGGACCCACGACTCCCCAATGTCAAGTGGTCATGACCATCTCACTCAGGTGAGCATGTGTTCTCTGGAGCTTGGGAGATCATAACATGTGACCTTAACCAGCAAGTCCACTCACTTCCTGGAGCATCGACATCCCTTTCTACAAAATGAAAAAATAATTGCTACTCAGTTAACTTCACCGAACTACTACAAGGGTAATTACATTACAGTTCCCCATGGAGATGGCCACTGCTGTGCATGGGGGGGCGGAGTTAGGTCCACAGGACAATATGGCATTATCAGGCATGTGGGAACATGTGTGTATGATTGTATGTATGTGCCTGCATGTGCGTGTGTGTCTGTACATGTATGAGTATGGTTCAGTGTGCATGCACGTGTGCACACATATGTATGCATTGCATGGGTGTGCGTGACTGCGTGTGTATGTATGTGCCCATGTTTGAGCATATGTATGTAGTGTGTGTGGTGTGTCCATGTATATGGTGTCTGTGCGAGTGTGCACACAAATGTGCACATGTGTGTAAGTATGCATTGTGTGGTATATATGTATGCAAGTATGTATGTGGTGCATTTGATGTCTATGTGAGTCCCATGCTGAGCCTTGGTTGGTGGTATTTTGGAACAGGGAGGCATGTTCAGCACTTGCACCGTGGCCAGAAACCCCAGACAGGGTCCCAGTGCCATCTAGGTTCCTGGCTCCATAAGCCAGATGGGGACTCCTAGGGTTGCCACTCCCCTAGAAGGAAACAACAGGATTTAGGGAAGAAGGCAGAAGTCTGTCCTACCTGGAGAGACTGCCATCCAGTGGTGGAGGAAGGCTATCTCAGATGGGGTTGGGCCCCACCTGGAAGCCGGAGAAGGAAGTATGGGATTATTTCTGGTCTCTATTCTAACCCATTGGTCCACATGTCTACATTGATGCCCATACCATGCCATCTTGATTACCTGCAGAAAGTTTTGAACCCTGGAAGTATGAGTCTCCCAACTTTGTTCTGCTTTTCCAGGCTTGTTTTGGTGTTTTGGCTATTTGGGGCCCCTTAATATGAGTATTAGGATCAGCTCATCAATTTCTGCAAAAAGCTTGGATTTTTAAGGATTGCATTGTATCTGAAGATTATTTTGGGAGTTTGGCCATCTTAACAATATTGTCTCCTGGTCCATAAACATGGGATGTCTTTCAGTTTACTTTGGTCTTTAATTTCTTTCAATGATGTTTTGTTGTTTTCAGTATACAAGTCTTGCACTACTTTTGTTAAATTTATTTCTAAGTATTTTATTCTTTTTGGTGCTATGGTAGGTGGAATTGTTTTCTTAATCTTATGTTTAGATTGTTCATTGCTGGTACTAAAAAAGAAAAAAAAGTCAAATTTTAATATTCATCTCATACTCTTGTAACCTTGCTGAAGTTTTATCAGTTCTGATAGTTTTTGTGCATTCCTTAGGATTTTCATATTATTTGCTAATAAAGGTTGTTTTCCTTCTTCCTTCCAATCTGGGTGTTCTTTGTTTCTCTTTCTTGCTCAGTTGGCCTAGCTGCAGCCTCCAGGACAATGTTGACGAGCAGTGGGCAGTGTTCCTCCTGATTTTCTCCTGATCTTTTTTTTTTTTTTTTATCCTCACCCGAGGACATTTTTGCAATTTTTGTACAGATAGAGTGGGAGGGAGAGAGAGAGAGAGAAACATCGACGTGAAAGGGACACATCGAGTGGCTGCCACCCACGATTTTCTCCTGATCTTTGAGGAATAGCTTTCAGTCTTTCACCACTGGTATAATGTTAGCTAGTTTTATAGATCTTGGTGTGAGGATACCAGTTTGCATGAAGAGGTAATGTGGGAGTGTTTTTATAAATATATAATGTGTCTTTTGATTATTTGCATTTGTTTTTCTTTAGTTAGATGTGCCAAAAATCACATAGCAATCTATCATCAAAAAGTTTTAAAAATCTGCCTGGCCAGAGTGGCTTAGTGGTTGAGCTTCGACCCAGGCAGGCACCAAGAGGATGCAGGTTTGATTCCTGGTCAGGGCATATGCCCAGGTTGCAGGCTTGATCCCCAGCAGGGGGCATGCAGGATGCAGCTGATTCATGTTTCTATCTTTCTCCTTCTCCCTTCCTCTCTCTCTCAAAAATCAATAAAAACATATTTTTTAAAAAGTTTTAGAAATCTATCAGCTTGTGACACAATTGGATTCTCTTTCATTCTGTGGAAAATGAGGAATTGGAAGCACCTGATTTACACAGGGTTTTGTGGCCCAGTTGCCATAGCCAACACCAGACTGGCCACATGCCAGGAAGACCAAGAGTCTCCTCTTGGGCAGAGTGGAAGAGGGTGGCCCTGGAAGGAGAGGTAGGAGCCTAAGCAAGGATGCCTTGAAACCACCCATACAATGTACCCCAGGGATACATGGCCCCTGGGGTAGGCCCCATGGGGCACAGCATCACCCTCACTGGATGTAGGTTCCTTTCTTTACACATTAGTCCATCAAGTCATTTCATACTCAGCTCCAAACCAAAATTCTCCAGCTATACTCAGACCTGCAAGCATCTCAGCAAGGTCGTTGAAGCCCTGAGATCTGTTTCCCTGAGGCCTCATCCACTCCCTTCTGTGTTTCTGCCCCCAAGGTGTCACTCAGTGTCATGCCTTCTCCCCAGGTGCTCCCTGCTCCCTGTGTATTTCAGATGACGCTTTCATAGATCTTACCTAAAGGCCCAGAGCTACCCACTCCTGTACCCTACTTCGCTGCACCCCACAGTCTGAAACAAGGGCAGTCTTTTTGCCCCTGTCATCAAAGTCCTCATCTTGTCCAGCTCCTCCTCATTCTTCAACTCTCAGTCCACAGGTCCCATGTGGGCAGCGGCTCCAGGCCCCCAGAGCTGCTCTGCATTTCTTGGCTCCATCTCTGCCCCACTAACGCCATTCCTCTCTGGGATAAGAGTCTCACGTGCCCCACCCCATGCTCAGCAGGTGCATAGTATATGCACGGGGTAGTTCCAATATGTGTGCTGGCACATAGTAGGTATTTAGTAAGGAGGTTTGGAGCCAGTGGCTAAAAGACAAGATATGTGCCTGGGTATCCCCGTGTGAACAGATTTCTCAGGGGAAATGGCACTTGAGCTAGATCTCAAAGAGTTTTCTCTCTTCCTGTACAACATGTATACAATGCGTCCTGGTGGAGTGCTCAGGGTTTTACACCAAGCAACAAATTGAATCCTAATACCCATCAGATGAGCCAGAGCTATGGTTACAAGTGAGAAAATATGGCAAGATGAGGTGCCCGACCAGGACTCCTGAGGGTACCCCAGCCCATGTGGAGTCAGCAGAGGCTTTCCAGGACAGAGCAGGCCCTGAAGGTACCCAGGGCCTAGGGAGCAGCCATCCTCTTCTGCACCCCCTAACTTCCCCAAAAGCCTCTCCTGGGAAGTCTAAACACCAGCAGGCCACAGGGACACTCCTGCAACCTCAGTGTCCTGGCCTCCTATACCCCAATGTCCACTCATCTATGTTCACTATACCACATTCACTTTCCTTACATCCACTCCCCTATGTCCACTACTCCAATTTCCCTCTCCCAACGTCCACCCTCCCCATGTCCACATCCCCAAAGCCACTCCCTCATATCCGATCCCCTACATCCACTCTCCCATGTTCACTCTCTCCATGTCAATTCTTCCCACATCTATTCCCCCATGTCCACGCCCCCACATCAACTTCCACCATACCCACTCCCACCATGTCCACTACTCCATGTCCACTCCCACCATGCTCACTCTCCTACATCCTCTCCCTCCATGTCCACTCTCCCTGTATCAACTCCCCCGTGTCCACTTCCACCATGTCTACTCTCCCAACATCCTCTCCCAAAGTCCCTACATCAACTCTTCCACATCCACTCCCACTATATCCACTCTCTCACACCCTCTCCTTCCATGTCCAATCTCCCATATTCAAACTCCCACGTCCACTCTCCCTATATCCACTCCCCCATGTCTACTACTCCATGCCCACTCCCCCGTGTCTACCCTCCCACATCCACACCCCCAAAACCATTCCCACATGTCTCATTCCCCACATCCACTCTCCCATGTTCACTCTCCCCGTGTCAACTCTCTCCACATCTAGTTTCCCATGTCCATGCCCCCACATTCACTTCTACCACACTCACTCCCACCACATCCACTACTTCACATTCACACCTCCCATGTCCACTCTCCATGTCCACTTCCCCACATCCACTCCTCCTACGTCCAAGCTCTGTCTCTGTTCCTTGCTTCCTCTGGCTCCCCCTATCCAGTCTCTCCCACTCCTCCTCCCTCTCACATATTCAACTTCCTCCCTTTTCTGCTAGATTACAATTGTTTCAGCCCCTACCCTTCACAACCTGGTCTAAATGGGACAGAGGAAGCCCTGCTCTCCCTCACCTGCCACAGGGCTGAGAAATGGCCTGATCATTGTGGTGAATGACTCAGAGGAAGGAGCTGGCAAGGTGTCACAGAGAAAAGGCAGCTCTGGGACAGAGCTGCCCCCTGATTATAATCAATCTGACTGGATTGGGGTCAGAGCAACCCTAATCATGTCAGGGGTCACCCAGGCTTTCTGGCAGGGTCCACAGAGCTCCGGCCGCACCCCCACTGAGGACCTTCTTGAACAGAGCTTAACACCACCCAGCCAGCTGAGGAGAGAAGCCCAGCTTTGTGTGAGCATGTGTGAGTGTATGTGGGGTGTGTGAGGATATGAGGAAAGAATGTATGCTCACAGCACACATACACATGTGTACATACACACATATACACACGCGCGCACACACACACAATGTCTGCCACCTGCCTGGCCAGGGACTAGACCCACAGAATGTGTTGGCCGGGAAGGTGGGGTTAAGTGACAAGTGCCCCCTGGCTTGAGACAAGTGCCCCACACCCCTGCTTCGAAGGCAGTAGGATGTTTTAACTTGCATCGCAGGGCAAAAAGCATTTGAAGAATTTTTGAGTACATGGAGGCTGGCATAGGATTGTTAGTTATCTGTTCCCCACCCCTGACAGGGTTCTGCACACCTGGAGGGCCTGCTTTCCCCAGAGCTGGCCAACACCTCATCTTGACCCCATGAGGTAAAGGAATGGGGAGGCTGTAGGGCAGGAAAGGCAAGTCTCAGAGCTCAGAACCTCAGCACAGCAGACACCCTGAAGGAGGGCCAGCCAGGTCATGCCCCTGGGGAGCACAATGGCATGTGGTCAGCCTAGGGCCCAAGCATGAGGGGGACTCTCCTGTGGCACATGACTTTGCAGGGAGCTGGGCTCCAGCCAGGTGGAGTATTTCACCTTAGAGCAATGCAAGGGGCCATGGGGGGTGAGTCATCCACAGTGGGGATGAGAAGCGGCCCCTAGCTGCATCCTCCAATGACCCCAGGCACTAGGCTGTGTCTGTTCATGCATTCTGTGCCCTTGGTGTGAGCAGGGCCAGGAACCCATCACTTCAGAGTACTCATCAGTTCCCCAGGACCCTTAAGCTTTCTAAGGTAAGGTCTGGGGGGATCCATCAAGTTCTCAGCAGGTATGTACCCCATACCCTAATCTTCTCTATTCTTGTTGGAGGACTGGGCTGGGTAGGAGCAGGAGGGGGGCAGCATGCCCTGTACCCTCCCTGGCAGGGCCCTTTCCCTGGACATGCTTCAAGAGGTGGTCTGCTGCCTCCCTGGGAGTGCCCGGTGTAGGCACAAGTTGGGCTCAGTGCTCAAGAGGGGCCTGAATAGGAGGCCCTCGAGGGGATCAGCATCTCCAAACCAGGACCCTCATCAGAAAGTGTTTCTATGCTGGGTGGTGGCGGCTCCCGCCTATATCATTAACTCTTCCCAGTGGGAGGGGATGAAGGCGCCAGAGAAACCTTACAAGACCCCGCCTCGCCCAGCTCAGAGCACAATGTGCCCACCAGGACAACAAGATTAAACACAGAGAAAAGTGAAAATGCTGCTGGATTCACACGCCCAAGGACCATGTTCGGCGTGTGAACAGCACTCACTGCAAATACCTCCTGGTTGCTATGACCAGCTTGCCATGGCCTAATCACACACAAGGGGGAAATTCATATAAAATATCACCAGCCATTGTGGGCTTAACGCAGCATGACAGTGGCTCACAAAGCCAAATTTATTAGCCCCAGCAGGTAATCAGAGGATACTGCCACACTGCTGGAGGGGCGGTGTCAGGGGCTTTAGCCACAGTGGGGTGCCAGCCAAATTCCACTCTCAGGTGGCTCCAGGATGCAGTTTTACCAGATGCCATTGTGACCCCCCACCATCACCTACACTGCCCACCTCACTCTGGGACCAGAGAAGGTAGGCATTGTGGAAAGGGAGGCACTGGCCAGCCCTGGCCTAGCAGGGCCTTAGTCTTGAGGCATTGATTGGGGGAGAGGTGCCAACCCACTGAATGCTCTAGGAGTGCCCTAGACCTCCACCTGCCAAGTGGGCAGAACTTTGTAAGGCCTCTTATAAGGCAGAACTCTGGAGGTTGGAAGGCCCAGAGAAGGAGGCTGGGAGTACAGCATGATTAATGGGACTCCAGTTCTCTCTGTGATGCGCCAGTAATGCTTATAGGCAGGCAGGGGCAAAGTGACCCACAGAGGACCCCACAGAGGCTTGAAGATCAGCACTGACCCAAGCAGAGATGGAGCCCAGGAGCCCATGGTGGAGGGAAAGCTGCAACCAGGTGAGGAAGGAGGTCAGCCAAGAAGAGATTCTAACAAGCAGGTCCTGCAGCTCCTAAGGATGTCACACCCCACCCTGCCTTTGGCTGAGTACCTGCCTGGCCACCAAGTGACAATGTCTAGGCCCCTGAGTCCCACAGGTCAATGACCAAGGGCCTAGCTTCACATACAGACCAGGTCAGAGACACACAGCCCACCGTGGGAACACGGGACCAGGGAGTGTGTCAGAGACCTTCATGCGAGCTCCTCCCCTCCCACACACCTGCTGGGTCTGGCCACTGTCCAGATGAGGAGGCTTACATATCTGAGCTCATAATGGAGGCTGGGGGTTCATCCCAGGAGTCCTACCTCCTCCTCATCTAGCCCAGTGTAGGCACAAGTGCTCCACAGCTGGGGATACATGGGAATCACCTGGGACCTTTTATAGGTATAGATGTCCCCAAGAACTGTGGCCCCAGGCCCACTGGTGGGCCTGCAGTGACATAGGGCTTGGGTGACCTTGTCCCTGCAGAGTTTCCCAAAGAGATCACCTAGTGAACCCCACAGTCAGAACCCAGGAGCTTCAGTTTACTGTTCAGAAATCACGTTTGAACCACAGACCCCTTCCAAGAACCTCCACTGACTGAAGTCACCCTTGTCCCTCAGAAAGTTCATTGCAGTGTCTCTTCAGGCCAATGGGCTTATCCCAAGAACACCTCCTCCTCATCCAGTATTAGTGCCCTCAGCCTTCCCCTCCCAGGAGAGGACAGGTGGGCATCTCCTCAACTCACCATGGCAATGGGGTCCCCGCCTCCTCAAGGCTGCAGTAACAGAAAGAGCCTGGTGGAGTCTTAGGATTCCTTGCTGGGTGTGCAGAAGCCTCTCCCAGGACCCTCTGTCTGGAAACTGTACTCCCTGCTGTGCAGCCTGGGACCAGTGGCTGACCTGCTCCTAGCCTTTGCATGTTGCTGGGGCTAAGCAGAGCACTCCTCTTCCTGTCTGGACCAGTTCTCTCATCAGCGATAAAGGATTCAAAGTCTGAAGCAGTGCAGCCTCCAAGCTGTGCCTTCCTATCAATCTGACTGAAATGACCTCCTGAGTGATCTCCCTGAGGAAAGGTCAGCTTGGGGACAGAGACTAGGGCCTTTTTGTCCACAATTAAAACAGTTGGTACTCAATAAATAGTTGTCAACTGATCAGCTTCATGGTGAAATGTGAAAGACAAGATCCTTGGAATAATTTCTGGAACTTTCTTCAACATACAGGATTTTAGAAATACAGCCTTTTTGATGTTAAAACATCATTTTCTGAAATTATGACAGTCATTTTTTATATGTTTTGCCCTCTATTGAAAAAGTAACAATACTTGGCAGTCCTTTTTCAGTTCCCAAATGATCTCTGGTACTTGACAAGCCTTGGAAACAAGATCCCTTTAGTTCTTTCTTTCTTTTTTTAAATTTTTTTTCCCTTACCCGAGGATATTTTTCCATTGCTCCTTAGAGTGGAAGGGAGGGAGAGAGGGGGGGGGGGAAGGAGGAGGGAGAGATAGGCAGAGAGGAAAAGAGAGAGAGGGAGAAAAACATTGATATGAGAGAGATACATCAATTGGTTGCCTCCTGCACCACCCCAACCAGGGCCGGGGATTGAACCTGTGACCCAGATACATGTTCTTGACCGGGAATGGAACCTATAACCCCTGCAGGCCAATGCTCTAACCACTAAGACAAACTGGCCAGGGCAAGATTCTTTTAGTTCTAAGTTCTGGGAGGCAAAGTAACTGCCAAAGCCCATCTCAGGGGTGATACTTGGCTCCCCACACCTAAGGCTGCACTGGTGTTGGCTGTGATGGTCTCCATTGGGCAGCTCTTCCTGCCCTCCTCCAGATGCTCAGTTCTTGCCACACAGGACTCCCTCATCTGCACAAGACTCTTCCCACCCATCCACCATCCACCATCCATCTATTATCTATCCATCTATCCATCCACCATCCACCCATTCACCCACCCATCTATTCTCTATGCACCATCCACTAATTATCTATCCACCTACCCTTCCATCAGTTCATCTATTGATCTACCCATCCACCATCCATCCATCCATCCCAGGCCTGTCCCAAAGCTTATGTTGACAAACCTACTTCTCATGTTGCCTTATTCCCCCTACTCTCTTCCTCATGAACTGTAAGCTCCCAAAGGCAGATGACTCCACACAGCAAAAAGCAAAGAATCTGACTTGCAACAGTAGAGCCTACTACTAAAGGTATGGAAGGATTCCTTTGGCTCACCCTCTTCCTTCCCAGTGCATAGATTCTCTCCACCTGACAGTGGGTCGGTCATCCAGCTTCTGCTTAATTACCACTGGGACACGTAGCTCTTTCAACTTTCGAAAGTTTGGGTTGTTAGAAACTTCATCATATGGAGCAGCAATCTACTTTTTTTCCAATTTCTTACTTTGGCTCTTCAGAATGGGCACCTTGCATTTTACTTGTCTCATGTTCCTAGTTCTGAATTTAGTGTATGACTCATTATAGACTCTTGGATCCTGGATGGATTAAAGGATTGTTGGGCAGATAGGAGATGGATAGACAGTGGATGGATGGTAGATAAATGGATGGATGGATGGATGGGAGACGGATGGATGGGAAATGGATGAAAGAAAGGATGAATCATTGGCATTTTGCATAAACTCAATAAATAATTACTAATGAGACAACAGTAAGTTGGGAAGATGGTTTTCCTGGTGGAAGATGCATGTCTTACAGAATGACTTTGTCATGTGATCCCTGTCTTCATTTTCCCAGCCTGATCACACTGTGGTAATAAAAGTCCTGGGCCTGAGCCCACCCAGTGTGGCTCAGTGGATTGAGTATCCTCTCATGGACTGAGAAATCCCTGTTCAATTCCCAGTCAGGGCACATGCCTGGGTTGCAGGCTTGATCTCCAGTAGGGGGCATGCAGGAGGCAAACAATAGATGTTTCTCTCTCACATTGATGATTCTATCTCTCTCTCTCCCTTCCTCTCTCTCTAAAAAATTAATACAAATATTTTAAAAAGAGAGAGAGAGAGCGAGAGAGAGAGTCCTGGGCCTGAAAGGAGTAGAACAGGCCTGAGGTAGCTCAAGAAACTTATCCAATCTCCTAGCCAGAGACATGACAAACTAGCAGTGTTGGTCCTTAAGTACCCCTCCACCGCCACCACAGTAGACTGTGTGGCCTCCTTCTTTCTTGACCTGGCACAGTGCATTGAGAGGAAGACATTTTGCTGGTGAAGGAGGTGCCTTCCCAGGGCGGGATGGCTCCCCATCCCTTGCTCAGAAGCAGGAACCTCTGCAGACGTTGCTGTCTGCTGATAAAAGCTTTGCTGTGACTGGCACAGCCACTGGGCTCTAGACTCTCCACACCCATGACCTTAGGGGAGCCCTGTCGCCCTCCTCTGTAAACTTGAGTTTACATTCCAGTCCCTGAGTCATGACCTTACTGTTCAAACCCCTATGGAAATCTGATCAAGGCAATGGGTTCTCTATCCAGAAACCAGAGCAAGTTTTCAGACATGCCTTGTCATTCCTGCTAATGGTTTTGGGATGGTTATGAACCCCCAAAAGCCTCCTTGTCACCCTGGATTAAAGCCACATGGGCATTCCGGGGTCTTCCTTCTGTATGGCCTCAGAGTGCATTTTAACTTTTTCTCTGAAAATAAGTGTCAACTTATAGAAACATTACAGGAGTGAGTCCAAATCTACTCCTAGGCTTTTCCCAGGGCTGACATCACACAAACCCAGCTGCATCCATCAAAACTAAGTTTCAGACCTTACCTGGGTTTCACCCATTTTTTTTTTACCAATGTTCCTTTTTTGTCCAGGATCTTATGTAGGCCCTTGTCCTTCATGCCCTTGAGACTGGAAGGAGCCTGCTCAGGCCTCTGGATTTCCTGAGAATTAGATAAAGGTTATGCATCTTTGGCAAGAATACCTTGAAAGCAATGGGTTGTCACCATCTGGGGAGGTGCATGGTGCATGGTGTCTGCCCCATTGCTGGTGATGGCCACCTTGGTCCCTCTGGTGAGGTGGGCCTGCTCGGTTTCTCCAATGCAGAGTCATAGTTTTGTTTTTTTTTTGGTGCTGGACCAGTATCTCAGGGAACTGCTCAGACGTGTGTCTTCAGTTTTAAAATGTACTTCCTTTACCAGAACAAATCATATCACGTTTTTCTGAAATATGAAGCAGAGACTTCTTTTCTTCATGACCAAATTGAGGGTATCCTTAGCCATCAGAATTTTATCTGAGGAGAGATTCTCTTATCTGGCAGAAGGGGACATTGAGGCCCACAGGTGGGTAGGGGATGTGTGTAGGACTGCACAGCTAGCTGGTGACAGAACTAGGCAAAAATAATTCATTCAGTTTGGCTTAGCAGTTAGAGCATCGGCCTGTGGACTGAGGGATCACAGGTTTGATTCCTGGTCAAGGGCACATACCTGGGTTGCAAGTTAGTCCCTGGGGCTGTATGGGAGGCAACCAATTGATATGTCTCTCTCAAACTGATGTTTCTCTGTCTCTCCCCCCTCCCTCCCTCCCTTCCACTCTATCTAAAAAAAAAATCAATGAAAAAATATCCTCGGATAAGGATTAGCCAAAAAAACAAAAACAAAAAAGAATTCTTTTTCAAGTGGAAATCCCCAAAACCCCCTACCCCCACCTCTCAAGTGTGTCCGGAGGCCCTAGGCTGTTTGCCTGAGGTCAATAAGCAGGGATCTTCAACCCCTTGTTTAGAGCTGTGGGGCAAGGCCCTGCTTGCTCTGCCCTTATCTCCATAGAAGAGAGTGGTGGGGAGGGGCTGGCATAGAGGGAAGGGTAGAGCCAGGGTCCTCCTGTAGGAGTCTGCCCTGAACTCCCTAGGCTGGAAGGCAGGCTCTGCTGGGGTTGGGGACCTTGGAGACCTTTGAGAAGGGTGACCAGGGCCTTCGACCAGCTGAGAGTGAGAGGGTGCAGTGGAGATAGGCACCAGGCTGTATGTGGAGGGTCCCAGGAGTGCCTGGGACATACCGACTCTGCCTTGTGCCCTGCACTGCCCTGGGAGGGGTGGCCAGGAAAGCTGGCCCCCAAGGAGTCCACAGGCCATCCGAACAACAGCCCCTAACTTAGGCTGCACTGGTGGGAGAGAAGGAATCAGGCTGGGCCCTGGAGAGGAGAAGAAGCGAAGAGTTGAGGGTCGAAGGCCTGAGAAGTGGAGAGGAGGCAGCCTGAGTCCTTGAGAATACAAAATAAGGTTGGGAGCTCTGCTGAGTGTAGAGACAGGAGGGGAAGGGGTCTGTGTTCAGTATTTATTCACTTAGACGCCTTGGGGCAGCAGAAGGCTTCTGCAGGCCTGCCTGTGCACTGATTCATTGTCTTATGTAAGGAAAACAGGGTAGGGGCTTCATAAGTCTTAGAAAGACATTTGAGAAAGGGGAAAATGAGGGGAGATATTCTGTAGATCTGTTCTAAGACAAGATGTGGAGGGTCAGAGAGCTGAACCCCATAGTGTGAGCCTGCCCATATGGGCTCAGATCCTGTTGGATACCCTGTTCCAGATCAGGATCCCTGTCCTCTCTTCAGACCAGGTCTTTACTCCTCAGCAACCATCTGTGTGACTGTCTAGTGCTCTTGATTAAAAACAAAAGGTGAACAGGACACGGTTTCTGCTTCAGCTGGCTTCCAGACCAAGCGGGTGAAGGAGGGAGGTCCATGGTGCCTGGGAGCCTGAGGAGCCAAGAGCAGATCATGCCACAGAATCCTGTCCTGTGCCCTAAGGAGTGGGGAGTGGGATAAGGCAGGTGTCACATGATCATTGGAACACCTGGAAAAAACTGAGGGAAGGACAATAGCTGAGTGTGGCTGGAGGCCAGGTAGTGGCCAGAAGGACTGGGAGGGCAACACACAGGCAGGAGGAGGCCTGTGTTTGATCAAGAACTCAAGAAGGGGCAAACCACTGCACTAGTGGCCTGTGTATGTATATGTTTATGCATGTATGTGAGCATGTATGCGCATGTATGTTTGTGTGTGTGTCTGTGAGTGTGAGAGAATGTATATGTGTGTGTTTGTGTGTGCATATATGTGTGTGCATACATGTTTGTGTGTCCATGTCTCTCTGTGTATATATGTGTGTGTGTATGTGCTCATGTGTGTTTGTGTGTGTGTGTGTGTGAGTGAGAGAGGCAGTATTTATGGGTGTGTGTGCATATGTGTGTGTGTGTGTGTGTGTGTGTGTGTGGCTGTGTGGCCAGTATATGTGAGAGTGAATGTCTATACATGTGTGTGTCTGTGTTGTGAGAGTGTCTATGGGTGTGTGTATCTGTGTGTACACATATGTATGCATGCATTTGTGTATGTCTTTTTGTGTCTATGTGTGTTTCTATGTGTCTGTGTGTAAGAGAGTGTCTTATGGGTGTGTGTCTGTATGTATGCATGTGTCTACATGTATTTATGTGTGTCTGGGTGTCTATGTGTCTGTGTCTGTATGTGAGAGTGTTTACGGGTATATATGTGTCTCTATGTTTTTTATGTACGTGTGTATGCATATTTGTGTGTGTATCTGTGTGTGTGTCCATGTGTCTCTGTGTGTGGTACATATGGATGTAGGAGGAAGCTGGAGGCTGTGGTGCAGGTTCCAACCAGGAGTTCCTTCTGGTCTGGTGGGAGATGCTGAGGGCTGGACTCCTGGGGAAGGGCTAAGTAAGCAGGATGGGCCTTCTAGGGTTTATGGCTGGGTGCATGGCCCACAGCTTCCTGAAAGCAGGGAGAGTCCAGGCCTGCTCTGGCCAGAGCCCAAAAAGGACACAGGGTGCCCAGAGTCTGCACAGGGCTATCAGAAAATGTTGGCAAATCTATGGAAAGAGTCACCAAAAGCAAAAGTACAAGTGTGGCCAGATGGCCAGGGGGAGGCCAGTGCAGAGGGCACTTCCTCTTGGTATCTGAGGAAATGTGCATTTTGGTAATGTGTGTGTGGATGTGAATGAAGCTGGGTGAGTAAGTTTGAGTGTATGCATGCATGGGGGAGTGGCTAGGGCATGCATCCTGGACTGCAAACCTGGAAGCAGCTTGAAACCTCTGCTCGCTCCTCAGGGTGGAGCCCACCTACCCATACCACTCCCAGAACAAAAGGCCCCTAGGCATTAAGGTAGGGTGAGGGGACAGTAGCACCCTCCCCCATTACTCTTCCATAGCCATCAGGGTCTAGGCCTGCATGAGGCCTCTGACCAGGAGAAGCTTGGAGGAACACAACAGGACACTCACCCATTGCCCTATTCAGTCCTGTTTCCACATCTCTCCTGCTCCCTTCTCCCTCCTGCCAACCCAGGACCTGAGGAGAGACAGGAGCCAGAGCCAAGAAAACTGGGGTGCAAGACCCCACATGAGGGCAGCAGAGACACCTAAGGCACACAAGCCATCAGAGCCAAGCCAAGGTTAACCTGGGCCTGCTGGGCTCCAAAGTCCTGAGAGTTTTTGCTAGGTTTTTAAAATTCCTACTAGTTTAAGGTAAACTCCAGGAAGCCATCTGGCTCCCTGCTGTTTGTTTCTCCAGCAGGGCTTGGCAAGCAGCAGGTGCTCCATATGAAGCCTGTGGAATGGTGAGCTGGGTACCCAGGGCAGTCCCACCTCTTTATCCTGAACCCAGAGCAATCTAAATGTTTACACATACCCAGGAGGCAATGCATTCATCCCCTCAGGGAAAGTCCTGCTAGGGGATGCCAGGCTGCCCCCAATATGCCCTGTGCTTCCTTCTGGTCCTGCCAGCCCAGCAGAATACCCCTGCCTTCTGTCTTCTCTCTGTCTGCTTCCTATCTTCTTTCAAGACCAGCTGCTCCAGGCTCTGTCTACCAGGGTCAGGCCAGGCCTACCCTACACTGCAAGGTCCAGGTAGACCTCCCTGGATACCCACATACACCTATGTCTGATCCTGCTGCCTTACCAGCTTCTTCTTCCCAAACTCCAGCCCTCCCCCTTCTGCAAAACCAATGTCACTTCCTCTGACTCAGTTTCCCATGTGTGGAAACAAAAGGTTTCATGCAGGGGCCCAGGCAGCTCCAATACCAGCCCTTAGGTTAACAGAGGCCTGGAGGCCATCCGGGGGCAGACATCCAGCAGCCCTTAGGCATCCCCAGGCCTGAGCATGTGGAGCCAGCAGAGGGTGAGGTGTGCACTGGGAACCTGTGGTCCTTGCAGTGCCTGGAGTCTGGGTGAAGGAGGGGAAAGATGTGCAAGCAGAATAGCAGCATACGTAGCAGCATGTGGGCCAGAGCCACGGTCTGGGTGAGTGGTCAGGCTGCTGAAAGCTCCTACCAGGAAATCTGGGCAGAGGGTTGCTGCACTTCAGGGCTATGAGAGTGGTCTTTTTTCAGTCAGCCTGATTATTTTGAGAAGCATCATGCTTTTTTTCTAATTACTGCTGAATAGAATTCCATTTTATGGAAATGCCACAATTTTTTATGAAGATATAATTGACATATATAATTTTATGAAGATACAATTGACATTGTATTAGTTTCAAGTGTACAACATGATTTGATATGTTATACATTGTGAAATTATCACACAATAATAGTAGTTAACATTCATCACTTCATGTGGTTACTATTTTTTGTGTGTGGTGATAACACAAGAGGTACTCTTTTAGCAACTTTTAGGTATACAATACAGCAGTGTTAACTACAGTCACCACCCAGTATATTATATCCCAGGACTTATTTATCTTACACCAGTTTTTTATCCATTCACCTATTGATAGACATTTGGGAGCTGCCAGTTTGGGGCTGTTACTAATGAAACGGCCCTGACATTTGCTTCCTGATCTTCCTCATCAATGCGGGCTTCCTCAGAGTAAATACCTGGGAGCTGATGGCCAGGTCAGGTAGTATGTGCATGTTTTTTAGAAGCTGCCAAGTCGATTTCCAAGGGGTGCTCCCATTTCCCTCCAGCCAGCAGTATGCAGGATTCTCAGGTCCCTACACTTCCCCACTAGGACAAGTACGGTCCAACATCATTTCTTGGGTTCCTTGGCCCTCGGTGTACTTTCTTTGGTGAAGCTCTCCCTCCTCCTTGGATCCTTTGGGGACATGCATCCCTCTCTCTCCAGCCCTGCCCACCTCACGCCTCTCTCCACAGCCACCCGAGAGTCCGCCTTCGTACATGCCATCGCCTCCGCCGGCGTGGCCTTCGCAGTGACGCGCTCATGCGCTGAGGGCTCCGCTGCCATCTGTGGATGTAGCAGCCATCACCAGGGCTCACCGGGCCAAGGCTGGAAATGGGGTGGCTGCAGCGAGGACATCGAGTTTGGTGGGATGGTGTCT
The DNA here is from genome assembly GCF_014108415.1 of Molossus molossus. Lineage (NCBI taxonomy): Eukaryota > Metazoa > Chordata > Mammalia > Chiroptera > Molossidae > Molossus > Molossus molossus. The sequence goes on along the minus strand of NW_023425377.1, from coordinate 53,573,084 downwards.
CGGGAGTTTGCGGATGCAAGAGAGAATAGGCCTGACGCCCGCTCTGCGATGAACCGCCACAACAATGAGGCGGGGCGCCAGGTAAGCACATGACCCTATGTGTCCTAGGGATGCATCTGGGAGCCCTCTGACCACTGCCTTGTGCATTCTTGGGTGTTGGGGGGCCTCTGACCATGGTCTTGTGCATTCTGGGGTACTGGGAGCCCTCTGACCACTTCCCTGTGCATCCTGGGGTGCTGGGGAACATCTGGCCACAGCCCTTTGTGCACTGGAGATGTTCCTGGACTCTCTGAGCATACCCCTGGTTCCTTGAGGAGTATGATCTGGTGGGGGCTGTGGGAGGGCTGTCTGTGGTGGCCAGGCTGGAGGGTCTACTCACCTCCTGCCCAGAGTTGTCTGAAACACAACACTACACAGTTGCTCCACAAGTGTCTAGGGTACTCCCACAGAATAGTAGGTTCACCTCTGGAGTTGAGGGTCACAGGAAAGGAGATGGGATAAAGGCCTGCTTTGTAGGAGCTCCTGTACAACAAGAGAGAGACAGCCGGGTGGCTACAGCATATCTGGGAAGCTCTGTGATGAGGAAATACACACACACAAGGTGGCATGGCATAGTGGAGGGTCCATACCCAGGCTGGAGTCTCAAAAAAAGAATTCTGCTGCCAAGGGCGGTGAGTGAAGAAATGCAGACTAATGGCAATTATCTAGGTGCAGGGAGGCCAGGAGAGCCTTCAGGCAGCCCAGAGGTGAGACTGCACATGAATTAGTTTTGGTAGAATATGAAAAACAGAAGGAGAAAGAGAGTTTGGGGGGATGGAGAAGCTGATGGGATCAAGCTTTGAGGGCTTTGTGAGAAGTTTAATGAGAAACTGATAGAGGACTGATCGCTGATACAAGTGACTATGTAAGGACCTATAGGTGTCCAGTAGATTTAACAACACAAAGATGGCACTAGCTTTGCCAAGTGGAACCAGGGGATTGCAGAGGACTAAAAAGTGAACAGGGATGTTCAACTTCCAACAACGGGGACTAGGTGAGTCAGACTCATCTTCCTGTTGAAGACAAGTACAAATGCAGGTTGAAATATAAAAAGTAAAAGTAAAGAGTGCTCACTATATACAGTCACCTGATTTATCACAGGTAAGATAATGCAGTGCAGAAGGGGAAATGGGCTTTTCAATAAATGGTACTCAGTCAATTGAATCACAATATGAAAAAAAATAATGTTGACCTCTACCTCGCACCATATATATATAACTAATTATAAACCTAGATGGGAAAGGTAAAACAAACAAACAAAAAATGCTAGAAGAAAACATAGGAGACATCTTTGGGGTAGGCAAAGATTTCTTAGACAGGCCAAAGGAAAATATAATAATGTGGACTGTATTTAAATTAAGAATGTCTATTTATAAAAGGCAGCACTATGAAACTGAAAACACAACCCACACAGGAGGAAATAATATATCTCTAAAAATACATGAAAGCTATAAGAAGAACTCTATCTTGTTTTAAAAAATAATCCAATAGAAAAGCTGGCTAAAAATGGAAAACCACATCACAAAAGAAAATATAAAAATGGCCAATAAATATATGAAAAGGTGCTCAATATCATTAGTCATCAAGAAAATGCTGTCAGAATCAGTGCCTTAAAAAAGGGGAGGACTACCACTGAAAAAGAGCATGATGGGAGTTTCTGAGGAACTGGTGGTTTGTGAAATTTTGTCAGGTTTTAGATTATGACATATACATTTTTATATACTACACTTCCATAAAATGATTTTTAAGTGTCAAATAACTAACCATAGAGTGAGGAATTAGCACTCCCAGGTCCAAAAGACAGGACTCTGAGCCTAGTACCTGGGGTAGCTTCTGTCCAGGGGTTATTTGCTAATGTGGAAGAAAGTGCATATACTAAGACTGAGCTGCACTTTCAGAGGCCTCACAGAGCTAAGGGACCCACCAAGGGTGGTCTTTCTAGGAAATCACTGTCCAGTTTAGGTCACTAGGGAGTAAAGGTAAACCAAAAGCAGACCAGCTGTTGTGCACATGGGCAGGCTTAAAAAAAATCTCAAGACCTGAGAATGAATTAAGGTGATTCCAAATGCTGGTATCCTCACGCACCTGGAAAAAGCACACAAATCTTCTTTGGAGGGTGATAACCTTCAGCTGAAAATTGTTTCTGCAAATAATTTTTCAAACACAATGTCCAACACATAAGTAAAAATAATCTATCACATGAACTGATGACACAATAAATAAGTGGTAATCAGAAAAAAAAAAAAAAAAAAAAACAGAAACAGAAACAGGACTTTAAATACTAGAATATGCTCACTTACATTCATAAAGCTAAATTGCAAGGTTGAACATTTCAGCAGGGAACTGGAAACTATAAAAATAATATAATAGATTTTCTAAAGAGTCACATAGAAATTGTAGAACTGAAGAGTGAATGAGGACTTCCAGTTAAAGACAATAAAGCAAACACAGGCAGTTCCCTTTGCACCCTCTTAAACACCCACTAAAATGACAATGAATGAATTTTAACATAAATAAAGACTATTGAGAACATATAAAAAAAAAAGAAATAACAATAGCAACAAAATTTTAAGAGTTAAAAAGCAGATAGACAATACTTGATGTCTTAGTAGACACAAGAAAGTTAAATCTTAAGCCAGTAGAGGAAAAATCTGAGAAACAACCCAGGAATTACTAGTATCAAGTATCTTGAGAAGCAGAGATAAATATGGTGCTGAAAACAGGAAGACTGGTTGAAAGTCTATGTTAAATGCACTTTTTAACCCCCAGCTCTTCTGTCCAACTCCCTGCACTCTGGCAAACCCTTTCTTTACCAAAAGTCTGGTATTCTCTAAAAAGGGTAAAACAGAGGGTATCCACACTGAGGAGCCCTAAGCACAGCTAAGGGTGAGGCCACCCACATAAAAATAGTCTATCTATGTATGCATTTCTCTTCCTAATCTAATGTTGCAGTGAAGCTTGATCACCCCCAGGCAGAAGAATGGAAGTTTCTAGACATCCCACAAACCCAAAAGAGACATTCTCCAATGAAACAATGCATTCAGGTCACTCTGGGGCAAGGGCTCAAGTTGGTCAATCCCTTCCAGGCATAGGAGCTTCCAACAAGATTTTTATTACCCTGCTTTTAAATATGAGCAGACATCCAATGACCATCAGACACCCAGGAAGCCTCCAGCAATCACAAAGGTAAAGACCAAAACAAAGAAAGCCAATCTTAAGGAAAAGAGATGTTGTAAAGAGAGGTGAAAACTTCAAAAACTATTGCTGTCCCCAGAGAGATAATAGAACACACTGTACCCATGAAATTAGAATGGGGTGTTAATTTAAGAGAACATTAGGAAAGGAAAAGAAGAGCTCTTAGAAATTAAAAACAGGACAGCAGAAACAAAACTTTCAGTAGAAAGGTTGGAAGATATCTCTTTGTCTTTTTTCCTCCACAAAGCAGAGGAAAAAAGACAAAGAGATAGAAAATAGGAAAGAATAGAAAATATGGGGAAAGTTGGCACAGAAACAAGGCAGAAAGTTTCCAGGACTGGAGATCACACACTTCAGACCACACAAGCCCAGGAAGTGTCTGGCACAAGAAATGGAGACCCACACCAAGCCATTAGTACAGACATGGCCTCCAAGCTGCCCAGGAGAAGGTCGAGTTAACGCAAAGTATCAGGAGTCAGAATGGCATCAGAGTTTCCAAGACAAATAAATGCTGGAATAAAATGGAGCAATGCTTTCAGAATTCTGTGGAGAAAAATTTTTTAGCCAAGAAGTTTATGCCAGCAAAACCATTTTTTCAACTTTTCAAGTAGAAAAGATTTGTTTGAAGACATGCACATTTCATAAATTTATCAGAAGACCTCTCAAAAAGATGCCTCCAAGATGAAATCAATAGGACACCTGGTGTGTTTGAATGTCTTGAAGAAGATACTTAGACAATTAAGGGAAAGCTTGAGACTGAATCCATGATACATACATTTTAAAAGCAACAACAAAACACCTTGTAGAAGCCATGGCCAGTGTGGCTAAGTTGGTTGAGCATTGTCCTGTGCACCAAAAGGTTGTTGGTTTGATCCCCATTCATGCTTGGGTTGTGGGCTTGACCTTCCGCAGGGAACCAGCCCATAGATGTTCCAGTCTCACATCAATCTTTCTGTCTCTTTCTCCCTTCCTCTCTCTAAAAATCAATAAAAATATTTTTTAAAAAAATCTTGTGGGAAGCCCAGCTGGTTGGGCATCAACCCATGCACCAAGAGGTCACTGGTTCAATTCCCAGTCAGGGCACATGCCCAGGTTGTGGGCCAGGTCCCCAGTGAGAGGCATGCAGAAGGCTGCCAGTTCTCTCTCATCGATGTTTCCATCTCTCTCTCCCTCTCCCTTCCTCTCTCTCTAAAATCAATAAAGAAAAAATAATCTTGTGGGAAAGGAAAAGTAATCATAACATATCACACAGCTCAACTAAATATGACATTTAACAATCCCAGTACCATCAGCACTAAATATCAGTCTAACTGGAAGTATGCTCTAGTTCTTAGGGCAGGAAGAAGTTGAAAATATGCATCAGAGTGGTGGGGGACAGGGATGAGAGGTCCAGAGACAATGCCAAACACAAGGTTGTGAAAGGCACATGGCACTACTTTGGATGGTCAAAAAAGTACTGTGTGAGAATAGGTGCAGAACTTGTGTGTGTGTGTGTGTGTGTGTGTGTGTGTGTGTGTGTGTGTGTGTGTGTTTAATTGACTTGAGAGAGAGAGAGATGTTTGTTGTTCCATTTATTTGTGCATTCATTGGTCAATTCTTTTCCCTGATCTGGCATTAAATCCATGGCACATTCTAACCAACTAAGAGACCCAGCTATATATTATAGTCAAACTAAAACAAGAGACTGAGGAAGCAGAGGTGGGAAGCAGCTACTCCTGTTTGGAAAAGCTTGGCCACAAAAGAGAAGAGGATGGAGATTAGATAGAAATGGACTGGTGTGGGGGGCAACTCACAGATGCCCTGGGAAAGGGCCAGTATGAGAGGGAAGAGTTGAAACAGCAGGGAGGTGGGAATGAAGTTGGGGCAGGATCTGGATGCAAAACCTACCTGAAGCCTTAGCTCAGCATCATCTAATAGTGCAATGGGAGCCATGTATGTGCAATAAATTTTCTAGTAGCCACATTTTAAAAGAAAACAGTTGACAGTCATTTTAATACTAAATTTTATCTAAGCTACTATACCCAACATGTTGTCATTTCAATAATGCAATCAATATTAAAATCATGCATGAGGTATTTTGCATACTCTTCTTGTACAAAGTCTGGGGACTTAACAGCAACTCAGTATGTGGTCTACACTCACAGCACTTCTCAGTTTGGACCAGTCACATCTCAGGGGCTCATGGGTGGTGGTGCCCATCATAGAGGACAAAGCAACCCTAGGTCTGATTAAGTCACTCACCCCCACCTCTTCCCCCAAAGAGAGAAGGGAAGAGAACCTGGGGTTCCCTGCTTCCCACAGGGAGAAACACACACTACTCCACTAGGTCCTGCTGTTTGTCTACCCTCAGGTCCCTAAGGCCCCAACAGATTTGTCCCTTGCACTGTCTCACTCCTCCTCTTCCCAATCCCCCACAACCCAAGAACCTGGATTCCTGGGCCCTGAAGGTACCCAATGAAAGCCACCCCCATTACCCACACTCAGGTAGCCCCCAACCTTGCCATAGGCTCACATACACCTCTGGACTCCAGTCTTGGGTTCTCCCAGTCAGAATTAACGCCTTCCTTCTTCATGCCTGCACTACATCATTATATTACAGCCCGGCCTTCCTTCACTCTGTCATGGATGCTTAAGAATTGGACCCAGCCTAGGTGAGAGCAAGGAGGCTCCCAGGCCCTGCCCCTACCCCTCCGGGGAACTCGGGTAGGCCACTGTAGGCCCACGGAGAGGGCACCTGCTCCTCCGGGGAGCCCCAGATTCTTTATGGAGCAGGCAGGTGGGCTGGGTTTGCCTGGTGAGCCTGGGGGACGAGGGCTGCTGGCAAGGAGCATGGTCCTGGGAGATTGTCCTGAGCAAATGCACCCAGGCATGATCACCGGCCCTGACGTCCCCGCCGCAATCCTGCAGGCCATCGCCAGTCATATGCACCTCAAGTGCAAGTGCCACGGGCTGTCGGGTAGCTGCGAAGTAAAGACCTGCTGGTGGTCGCAGCCCGACTTCCGCGTCATCGGCGACTTCCTTAAGGACAAGTACGACAGCGCCTCCGAGATGGTGGTGGAGAAGCACCGGGAGTCGCGCGGCTGGGTGGAGACGCTGCGGCCTCGCTACACCTACTTCAAGGTGCCCACGGAGCGCGACCTGGTGTACTACGAGGCTTCGCCCAACTTCTGCGAGCCCAACCCCGAGACCGGCTCTTTTGGCACTCATGACCGCACCTGCAACGTGAGCTCGCCTGGCATCGATGGCTGCGACCTGCTGTGCTGTGGCCGCGGCCACAACGCGCGGGCAGAGCAGCGCCGAGAGAAGTGCCTCTGCATCTTCCACTGGTGCTGTTACGTGAGCTGCCAGGAGTGTGCACGCGTCTACGACGTGCACACCTGCAAGTAGCAGAGCGCTTTGGCTAGGGACGGAGGTCCTCCCGCATCGGGCTGGGTCTTCTGATGGAGCAAGTATACGGCTCTGGAGTAGGGTGTGGTTCCTCTCCACAGGTCCAAAGCTCCTTCCGAGATGGGGCGAAGCTCGGGGATGAAGATTTGGGGTGGGGCGCAGTCTTCTCTAGGGATGGGGCTCCCATGCTGGGGATTCAGCCCCACCACGTATTCCAGCGCAGCCCACCAGTAAGGTTCCATCCACCCCATCTCCTCTGTGTAGGGCAGCTCTGCTGGCACAATAGCGGCCAAGACCCTTTTCCCCCAACCTCTTCCTCTGAAGCCTGGGGACCAGGAGCCCTCCAAGTCTGGGGCTCTGGAAAGGTTCCAGCGCCCAGAGACCTGACATCGGCCACCGCTCCCAACCAAGAACACAATGGAGAGAGCCCACGCCTGGCAGATTCCCCCAAGAACCAGCTGGGCCTGGAGAAAAGAAGGGCCTAGTGGCAAAGGCGAGCAGGATGCTGGGCCCTGAAACCTGGCTCTGCTCTAGCTGTCCTGTGTGGGGCTTCAGACACCCAGGCACTCTTCCCAGTTACTATTACTGCTGTCGCCCAGGCCCTGGATGGAGCATTCCATTGTAAGCCCTTCCACCTCCCTTCCTCAGGTCTCTCACCTGCACCCCATCCCATCCACAGGAAAGAAGCATAGCCTCCTGTCCTAGCCCTGACCTGCCTCCCTCTTGGCCCCAGAACTTCCCCTACCTTCCTCATCTACAGTCCAGACACCATGTCTTCCCAGGGCTACAGGCTTATACCATCCCAGCTCCATCATCCTGCCTTGAAGGCTCATTTGGGGTGGGAGTAAGTTGTTTGGGAGGTTTTGATAGGACGAGCCACACCTATGCTGAAGAGGACCTATAGCACCCAGAGGGATGGTTTCCCCTCCCAGCCCTGGTGGTTAGGACTGATCCCTGGGTCTCCTGTTGCAACTATGAGGTGCCAGACTTGCCACACTGGCCACTGTCTTGGAGCATCTGGCTGGCTGCTCAGCCCCCTTCATCTTCTGACTAATCTACCCAGCTCAGGAGGGACTGGTCTCTGGACTCCTCAGCCAATGCCCAGGCCTCTCCTCACTCAGGCCTCTCCTCACTCAGACTCTGCCACTGTGAAATGTCCCCCAGTCCCCAGGCAGGGGGAGGAGACCAGCCAGACAAGGATGACTTGCTCGCGTCCCAGGACAAGACCTTCTTCTGCCTTGAATTTTATGGTTTTGGTTTTAATTTTATTTCAGTTGCTGCTATATTCACCATACACTGGAGCTAATAAGACAGCTGTGTTGTTATTTTTTCCCTTTTCTTTCTGTGAAAGAAATTTTAGTCATAGCTTGTGAGTTTCAAACAATGGGGAAGTAAAAGACAAAGAAACAAAAAGCAGAAACAATCAAACTCAGTGAATTGTGCTGGATTTCTGGTGGTGGGTTGGCAAGGCATGATGGTTGGATTGGTGGTGACCTCTGGGATGGGAGACACCCAGGTAAAGAAGTGGTCAGCATGCACCTCAGAGACTCCTGGGGTCTTGGAGGACAGCATCCCAGAAGAATAAAAAGGGGTCACCATGCCAAGGAAAGGAGGACATGGCCAGTGGTGCTGAGATCTGGGGCAGGGGAACTAGACCCAGGCAGAAGGCTCCAATGAGGTATAGGGAGGAGGAAGAAGCCTGCCTGCTGCAGGGGTGGTGCAATGCAGTCAGCAGGATGAAGGCCCTACAAAAATCAGTGGAGCAGTGGAACATCCACCAGGTCAGCCAAAAGACACTTCCTTTTTTTGGCTATGTAGTTTTGCCTTCTGGGTTTGGGGACATAGCCCCTGTATGGGTTCCCCTATGTGGCTCACCACAGAGCACTCCAGGAGCCCAGCCTCTCTGGGAGGCAAGAGTCAGTGTCTCAACCAGAGATTCACCCAGCTGAGGCCTGGAAGTTGACCATGTCCACCCTCACAGGGCAGTGCTGGGTGGGGCCTCTGGAAACAGAGGCTCCAGGAAGGGGGTTAGGGGGCTTTCCCAAGGCCATACCTTTGCTTTTTCAAGTTGAGTGCAGGGTCCCTGGACCTCTTTCTACCCTTCCAAGCCCCCCCCCCAACCCTGCCACTACCACATCTTGAGCAATACTCAAAGTGAGGGAGAACCCTGAGAAGGGTGGGGTGGAGAGGCTGGGACAGGTGGAGGATGAGGAACATAAAAGGAAAGCTGAGGCCCTTAGTAGGCCATTTGCTGGAAGGAAGGAAGATGGAGGGCAAGAGGAGGCCTCATAAGGAACCCCCTGCCAGCTGATGGTGGAGAGAAGGAACCCAATGCAGCCATTTGTGAGGTTAGGAGGGAGAAGGGGTCTGTGTAGCTTTGGGGAGCAGGGTCTTCACATGCTACTCACCACCACTCCAGCTTTTTCCAGGGGAAGTCCAATGGAGACCCCAGATTTTGGGGTAGGCTAGCCGCTGCTCTGAGGACATGCACCCCTACTGACTTCACTCAGCCCTTCAGCTTTGCCACCGGCTGCCTCTGCTCCCCACCATTGCTCTTGGGCACAGACTTCAACCTGGCCCCTACCTAGGAGCCCACACACACATCTGACCAGGGCCCACTGGGGCACAACACTCCTGCTACTGAAATATCAGGGCCACTGAGGGCCTCAGAAGTAAGGACCACCCTCTGCTGACAAAAAAGCAACTGCTGGCTTGGCAGAGGCTCCTGGATGAAGTGTGTAGACACAGGGCAGGGGGGTCTTGAGCAGGGGGGTCCTGGACAGAGGTGTGCAGAGGCAGGGCTGTGGGTCCTGACAGAGGTGTGGTGACACAGGGCGCCAGCATGGATATCTACTCCCAATCAAGCCCTGAGCTGGAAGAAAGCTGTGGGAGGATGTGGGGAGATGTCTATTGGATGGGGTGGGCACCCATCAGAGTGAGAGAAGCAAGAGGAAGCTGGTGGTGGGAGGTCATGGCCTTGATGGTTAAGACAGAACCTGGGGAGTGCCCTCCTCTGACCTGCCTCCCCATTTCTTATGGCCACAGAGTTCTTGCTGGAGGCTCTAAGTCACTGAAGACAGAGCTAGATGGGGCCCAGTAGGGCAAAAAGACAGGGGTAGATCCAGGTCTTTGGACTCCCAACATCCCTCCTTGGCTTTTATGGGCTGGCATCCCCCATGTCCTGCCCCCAAGTGGCTCAGGGCGGCTGATCCCCCAATAGACCTACCCCAGTCTGGGTCAACCTCTGTTCTGGGGCACAGCTGACAACTAGAGATTTCCAACTGGGGCTCCAAGAGGTCAGCCAGGGCCAAATGGGCTGCAAACAGATGCTCTATAAAAAAAGAACCAGTGATTAAGTGCCCAGGGCAGGAGCAATCTCCCCCACAGGGGTGAGTCACTGACCAGGGGAACCCCAGCTCTCTCAGCCCACCAGGCCATCCTAGGCAACAGAGCTGATTAGAAACTCTGCATAGGGGTCAGGCCTTGTAGGTAGGGGTGACAGATGCTCCTGAGAGCCAACCGTGAGTGTATCCACAGTGCACACAGCACAGATGTGCAGCACCTGAGTCAGGGGCTGGGCAGGAGCCACACTAATTGGCACCTGCTACTAAGTAGGAGCCAGGGGCTCCACAGATGAAAGGGCCAGAGAGACAGTCTGAGCATGGGTGGGGCTGGCCTATGAAAAGAGACATGATGGGACCACTCTAGGGTCAATGCAGAGATGGGTTCTGCGTATCTGGTCCCCACACCTCTGAGTCACAAGACTACAAACCCCCAACATCCAAGCTCTGTCTGGCCAGTGCCCAGAGAGGGGGTGGCACTGGCCTAAGAACACAGAGTGTTAGGGACCCACTCTGGCCTCTGGGTGCTAGGTCTTGAGGCCCTGCTTCAGTCCAGGTAACAGGACCATGTGGAGATGGTCTCAGCTCTCCAGGAGATGAGGCACCAGGACAGTGCTGACCTAAGGGGTATGCCCACCATCCCTGCCAGCATTGTTCCAGGCTGGAAAGAGGCAGAACTCCATTAGAAAAGGTCTAGGATGGGGCACCCAGGCCCTTGGATCCACAAGACAGGCCTCAAGGGGTCTGGGAAGTGCCTGTGTGAGTGAGGAGGGGAAACCCTCAACTCTGTTGGCATGGAGAAAGGCCCACCCTTCTCCCGGCCTCAGTTTCCCTCCAGTGCAAGAGGAAGTGGGGTGAGGGGGTATTCTATCTGGAGCCACTGTTGGAGCCTAGCTGGCTACCCTCTCACCTGCCAAGATCTATCAGCATGTCCCCATGAACTCCTGGCCCAGCCCCCAGTCTGCTCCTTAACCCCCTACTCAAAGGAGAGCAGAGCTGAGCAGCCTGTAGCCTCTGAAGACACCTCTCCTGGGAGTTTATAGCCCATCCTGCCCACCCTGGGAGGGAGGAAATGGGCCTGGTGGGCCTGTTCACAGGTAGTTGAGACAGGAGAGGAATAACCATATTAAAGGTACCGGAGGTAGTAGGCCCCCACCCTGCACTAAGGCACCCCTGGCCCCGCCCCTGCAAATCTCACACTCACCAAACAAGGGCTTTGAAGTCCTACAGGGGTGTGGGCCCTTTCCTATGGCCTCCATTGTCTTGGTCCTGGAGCCTCAGTTTCCTCTCTTCCGGGACACTATGAGCAAGCCTCTACCTCCTACTCAAGGCTGGGACCTGAGGGCAGCAAGACTCACCCCCCCAAGTCTTTGCCCCAAATGTTGAAGGCCCCTGCCCCCCAAAGCAAAGCATGGATGGGTGGGTAGTCATCAAGTCCCTGATGGACTGAAATTTGCCCCTGCCCTGGGGTCTGGTGTGGGGGACACAACCCATCCTGGTGTCTGACCTGTGGCCTGTGGTAGCCATACTCCCTCAGCTCTCCCTTACAGTGGACTCCCCAACCCAGGACCCACAGCCCTCCTGTCTGCCATCCATTTCCTTGTTGGAATCTCTTCTCCTTTCAAAAAACCCTCTGCTTGGGATGCCCAAAGACAGGGCATTCTGAGTCAGCAGCTTTCTCTCCAACAGCCCCTTGATCTCCAGGTCCTAGCAGAAACTAGACACCTGACCCACCCACACTACCCTTCAGCCTTGGAGTTCAGCCTCAGTCTGGATAATGCACGACCTCCCAGAGCAACATCCAAGGCTCTCAGAGGACCAGGATGACATCCCTCCAGTATATTGGTTGGGGGCACTGCCAGCCCTCCTGTTCATAGGTACTGACTAGTAAACTGAAGCCTGCTGGATGAGCCTGCTCTCTCTTGAGTATGAGTTCGTGAAGGTGAAGCCACTCCCATTTCCTCCTCGCTGTCCCATTATAAAGTGGGACGATAGGGAACAGCTAACAGATGACACTTCCACCTGCCCCACCCCTCACTCCACCAAGTGAACTTGATTCTGGAGAGTTGGACAATGGCCCCTTTGTCACCTACTGGATCACCTGGGAGGGCTTTCAGGAGGAGGTGGGCATGGAGCACTGTTTCTCTGGTTCTCACATCCTCAGTCTGGGGCCCTTAGGCTTCCTACACTTTTGAAGACTGGGCAGGGTGCCCAGGGCACCACGGAAGACCTGGGGAGGGCCCCAGCCTGAGAGCAGCCATTGCCCAGCCTGGCAATAGCTAGTAAGAAGATGCTAATTAATATTTAGCTATAAGCTGGCTGCTCGCTCAGGTCTCTCTCCCTCTCTCTCTCTCTCTCTTGCTCTCTCTCTCTCTCTCTCTTGCTCTTTTTATTTGAGTCCTTGGAGCACATAGTAAACAGTCATTTGGCTCTTGGGCCCTGCAAATTGATGTTTATGGTGTGAGGACCAAGACTCGTCCACCCAAACATGACTGGTTGGGAGGGACAATACACCCGCCCACTCATGGAGGCCTGGTTCTGGGGGGGAACCTTCCCACACTCTGAAGGAGGAAGTAGATCTGCTTCCTGCAGCCCAGTGTGAGGAGAGGGGCCAATTGGTTGACTGGACTGGTACTGGCCAGAATCCTGCTGGCTGGGTGCTTGTGTGGTTGGAGGTGGCACTGCAGTTAATCCAGAGGGCTTCTAGGAAGATGTGAGGCTTCTGTGGCAGGGAGTCCCCTCCAAAGAAAGCTCAGAAAGCTCACCAAGCCCTTGCCTGCCTCCCAGGGATGCTCTGCATCCAACCGCAGCTCCTGTCACCTCCCTCAGCTGGCTCCAAGTTCCCTCCCCACCCCAGCAGCCACCTGCAGCACTGAAGGCAGGAATGCAAGAGGGTGAATGATGGAATTCCAGACACAGGCAGACAGCAGTGGGGAGAAGGGAACTTCCCCACCTGTTTGTTCCTTGCTTGACAACATCCAGTGGGAAGGCAGACAGGTTGGTGCAGAACCCTCAGCAGCCCATCAGCTCCCTCTGCTGCCTATAGACCACCAGATTCATCCTCCCTACCTCGCCTTCCACGGCCCAGCCCACCAGCTCACAGCACTTAGAAAGGTGAGGCTGGGAGCTCAGAGCAAGGCTGTTTGGAGGGAGATTTTACATGCTTCTTCCCACATATGCTTTCAGTATCCAGGTCTGATCCAGAACCTTTAGAACTGAGATCATGGGTTGCATAGTCCTGAGCCAGCCCCTCCTCAGCTCAAGAAACTTCTATGGCTCCCCAGTGCCCACAGATGGAGTTGGAGTGCCTCAGCCTCAGCCTGTGCCTCTCACACCCTGCTCACACTCTGGGCTGAAGGGAGGGCCTCTATGCTTAGATGGAGAAACCCTCACCAGGGCATGACTTGCACAAGGGTACTCAGCAACTTCACATCCTACCTTTTAGTCCCACCTGCAGTTCACTTTTGCCTTCCTTCACCCTCCTTCCATACTACCAGCCACAGCCTTCTTACCACCACATGTCCATAACTCTCAGCATCTCCAAAATCACTGTTTTCTGGGGGCCCTGGAAGGCCAGTGCCAGCCATACCTCAGGGGCCCACACAGGGAAGGAGAAGCTGTGTTTGTGTGCATGGTGGGGAAAATGGCTCTGGTGCCAAGCCCGCTATCTGGTTCATCTGCTGGGGCCAACTCTCTCCCCACCTCCAGACCCACCCCCAACAGATTCATCCTCCTGCCCAGCCCTTGTGCAGGCCAGGCTGAACAAGCCAAATTAGTGCCCCTCAGAGCCTTTCAGAGGAATACCCTCTTTTCTGGGGGGAAATTTGGGAGAGGTTGGGGCACCTGGGAGGGGCCAAACCTGCAAGGTATGACATCAACATGGGCTGGCTCTGCAACCATGCCAGGTGCACATGCTCACCCAGGAGCCATGTCCCAGAAAGGGGCCATGAGGAAGGGCATCATCCGGGGTCCCAGGATGACAGCAGAGCATCTATCCATGTTGCAAACAGGAAAACTGAGGCCAGGAGAGGACCAGGCCTTGCCCCAGACTCTGAGTTAACAGCAAATTAAGAACAGGGTCTGTATGGTAAATGAGAACACCGGCCCCTTCCCAAACTCCAATTCTCCCTTTCACCATGTGGAAATATGATGAAGGCAATCAGTAAGCAGACTACAAGACTTTGGGAGCCTGGCCAGCTTCTCGCTAAAGAAACAGCTAAAGAGAAACTGCTTCTGGATGTGAGCCTGGACTGTAAACAATTGCAGAGAAACAGCTAACGTTTTGATCTCACACAGCTTGAGCATGAGCATGTCCTGCGCATCCCACCTCCCATTTTGCTTTGTTTTCTCTACTCTATATAACCTTGTACTGTGATAAAATTTCACCGGCTAGCTACCCCCTGGTATGGCCTGTCCGCAGGCCAGATGGGACTTGGCAGAAAACTTCAATGGTAGGCCACCACTGGTATGGACAGTTCTAGCCTCTCAGATGAAGGGGACAGATACCCCAGCCCCCAGCTAATGTGGGGAAGCCAGTAGGGTTCAGGCCCAGTACCTACTCGCTCAGACCAGGAGGGCAGTGTGACTGGCCTGTACCTGCAGACAGCTCGGCCTGCCTAGAGATAACCTCAATCTCCCATCCAAGCAATGAGGGCACAGCATTGTTCCTGGACAGCTGTGATGATAACACATATGGTGGAAATTCAAGTGGAGGCAATGCAGGTAGGGACACTGCAGGTGGGGACAGTACAGGTGGAGACCATACAGTCAGGAACAATGCAGGTGGAGATACTGCAAGTGGGGCTATTGCATATGGGGATAATGCAGGTGAGAACAAATTCAGGTGAGTACATTGTAGGTGAAGACAATGCAGGTGAGGACGCATCAGGTAGGTACCATAAAGGTTAGAACAACTCAGGTAGGGACACTGCAGGTGGGGACAGTGCAAGTGAGGACATTGAAGATGGGGACAGTGAAGGTGGGGATGCTGCTGGTAGGGACACTGCAGGTGAGGATGATACAGGTGAGGGAGGACACTACAGGTGGGCATGCAGTAAGTGGAGACAATACAAAGTAGCATACTACAGATGGGTTTGCACACAGAGCAGGTGGGTGGCCTCAGGCTGAGACACACTGATAGGTGGCTCACACCAACTCTCTGCCTTTCCCTGTCACACAGCCTGTCCTGCTATGGGCAGGAAGAAGAGAGTTGTGTTCCTGACCCTAGGTCTAGCCCCTCCTCTGGGCTGACCCTCAACAGTGAGCTGAGCCAGCCTGGTCCCACAGGATCCAGTGTCTGCATCCCAGCCCACCTGACATATGACATATGACAGGCCATAGTGCACTCTAATATGCTCTCTCAGCCAGAGGGGGGGCATGTCAACTTCCTGTGTCCCCTCCTGTGCGGGCCTGGGTTGAGGGTCATGAGGACACTCCTGGGCTCTGGAACAGGACCAGAGGCCTCCCTGGGCTCTCCCCACAGCTTGTACCTAGCAAGCTAGGTGGGCAGCAAGCTGGCCAATGCTCCACTGGACTAGCCCCCAGCACATGGTAATATTCAGCTTCAATCTGTTTCAGTATTGGGTGTGTTCTTTTTAGATTTTTGTTTGCCCAGTTAAGGAGGGATACTTTCTTTCCAGAATAGAAGCAACCAAAGTGCAGATGCCCTGGCCTTCTCAGCAACCCGGCCACTTGCTTGGACTCTGGCCCTCAGTCCAGCTTCCTATGCCCTTGTTCCCTTGAGGGCAAAATAAGGTCCCTTTTGTCACTCATTTGGTTCCTCTGCCTGACCAGTATCCCCCTCTCTGTGGCCAGGCCCTAACATGAGGCCTTTGAAGTTTCAGTTAGAAGACCATGATGACCCTGGCTTCTCACCTGGTGGGCTGCACACTCCCCTCTCTCCCAGCACCCATCACCCATCACCCATCACCCATCTTGAATACACCTGGGTTACCAGGTGCCCTGCCCACCCCTCACAGACAGTCATAATAGAGGTGGAGGAGGCCACAGCCAGGGAATGAGGAGGCTAGAGACTCCCTTTAATTTTTTTTGTTTATCTTCACTCAAGGACATTTTTGCATTTATCGTCAGATAGAGCGGGAGGGAGAGAGGGGGGAAGAGAGAGAGAAACATCGACGTGAGAGAGACACATCGACTGGTTGCCACCCACACGACCCCAACCGGGGCTGGGGACAAACTGCAACCAAGGTACGTGCCCTCAGTGGCGATCAAACCCAGGACTCTCTGGTCTTTGGGCCGACGCTCTAACCATTGAGCCAAACTGGCCAGGGCTGGAGACGTTCTTTAAAAAGGGGCTCCCCAGGTATGGGTACCCACATGGGCTGGCAGATGGAAGACTGGAGTTGGGACAGTGCCTGCCCTGCCCTCCCTTGGTGAGGACATTGAGCTCCAAATAGTACACCCCCTTAGAGAGACCAGAACTGGAGGCGGCATACAGCACATGGCAAGAAGAGGACCCCTGCTCAGAAGGGATGACAGGCAAGGGCCCTACCTCTGGGGCTTAGGGCAGGGTGTGTGCAGACCGGCATTAACAGCAAATGCTGGGACACCATGATGCCTTCACTGGGCTTTTTAATTTGCCTCTGTGTCTCTCAAGGGCCCTAATTTGGTGGAGAATGTGATGGCAGAGTGGGGTCAGGCAGGAGGTGGGTTTTATTTAAAGTTCCAGGGTTCCCAGCCAAGGTGGTGGTGGCCTGGACAGGAGCGCCACCGCCTGATCACCTCTACTCTGATCTTGCTCCAAAGGGCAGTGGTGCCTCAGATAGCAACAGCAAGCCTGCCTGCCCTCTGCTGGCTGATATACACCTGGGCTGGCTCCCAAGGGCCTGAGGCCTCCCATCCAGTCTTCGTGGCCCCTCATTGGCTCTGCTGGCTGCCCCCTGAGACCTGCCTTGCCTCCCTCTGGTCATCTTCTCTGGAATAATTGACAGATATCATGAGCGTCTGTGGTGTCCACTGCAAAGGCCCTTCTAGGCAACAAGAGACAAACACATGAAACAAAGGACTTCCCCTGACTTCCTCTAGACCAGCAGTTCTCAACCTGTGGGTTGCGATTCCTTTGGTGGTCAAACGACACTTTCACAGTAGCAAAATTACAGTTATGAAGTAGCAACAAAAACAATTTTATGGTTGGGGGTCACCACAACATGAGGAACTGTATTAAAGGGTCGCAGCATTAGGACGGTTGAGAACCACTGCTCTAGACAAAGGACTTTGGAGGGCAATGAGTGAGGGAAGTGGAGTGAGAGGTGTTTTCCAGTACCAGCATCAGCTGCTGCCAGTCCTTCCTCTGGTCCTGCTGGGGCTGCAGAGGGACTGGCTGTGAAGGATGGCAGTCAGAGCCAGGGACATGCCCAGCTATAAAAAATCAGCTACCCTGAGGCCACTGTATATAGATACCACCCATACAGGCACAGAAAAGAGTGAGGGTTATGGGGGTGGGGGGCAACCTTTCAGCTTGGGCACCAGCCAAGTGAGTGAAGAAGCCTGCATGAGGTCCCAGGGCGGCCACAACAAATGACCACAAACATGATAGCTTAAAACAACAGGAGTGTGCTCTCTCCCAGGTCTGGAGACCAGAAGTCAGACAGATATCTCAAGTTTGCCCTCCCTCTGAAGGTTCCAGGGGAGGGTTCTTTCTGCCTCTTCCAGCTGCTGGTGCCTCAGGCATCCATGGGTTTAAGGTCACATCACCCAATCTCTTCCTCTGTAACCACATGGCCCTCTCCCCATGTCTGTGGGAGATGTCCCTTCCTTTCTCTATAAAGATATGTCATTGGATTCAAGGTCCACCTAATCCAGAGTCATCTCACCTCCATCCTTAGTTTGATTATATCTGCAAAGACCCCATTTCCACAAAAGGTCACATTCTTGGGTTCCAGACAGATGTGACTTTTGGGAGACACAGCTCTACCCACTGCAAAGCCTGTGGTTTAAACCTGGGCACCATTGCTGTCTGGCTGTACCTTATGTGAGACCTTAGGCCAGTACTTGTTGCCCAGAAGTTCTAGGTCCTAACCCCTCTAGAACCATGAGTAGCATGCACGAAGTCTGTCGTTATAAGCCAGCAAAATTTTCAGAACTTGTCACTAGGCCACAGAACCCAGAATAGGGACCAAATGTTCCCTCTCCCGGTGTCTTCATTATCCTGAGTGTTTGAATGCCTCCCAGCCCAGACATAGTCCCTCCCTCTGTCTATCCTCTGTTTAGGCTTGAAAGAGGAAGAAGTCCCCAAGAAAGGGATACAGACACCAGGTCCCTCAAACCTGGTGGGGGGGGGGATCCCAAGAAGACAGCTTTGTCCAAGTGGAGCCTATGGTTGTACCCTTCACATTCTGGATCACTCCCTCACCCATGGTGGCCAATCCCTTCTCCCCACCTCCACCTTGCTGGCTGCTTCAGCTCCACACCCCAGTCAACCTAGTCCTGATGGCCTCCTCCTGCTGGCCACAGCCTCCAGCCTCTCCCCGACCACACTGCAGGGACTACCTGCAAGCCCACAAGTCATTGGAGCTTCTCTGGCCTCTCAGTTTCCAGCCTCAACTTTACTGGCTCTGCTGCCCCAGCATGCCCTCACCACATCCCTATGTGGGGCCTCTCTCTCACCCTGATTGGCCTCATCCATTGGAGAACCCTGCCCCTTTGGCTACACAGTGCCCCCCCTCCCCCGCCACACACACACATCAAAAAGGGCACATCCAGACATTCTCCAAGGACAAAAGGAAGCTTCTCCCTTCCAGCTATCCTCATTAACATGCCTCTCCCATGTGACTTCCTCCCATACAAGAAATGATGAAATCTGAGTTTTGGCTCACCTAGAACAAGCCTTATCTGACACCAATGCTCCTGTGTAAAAAGTCCATTTAGCCTCCTCTTGTATGACTTCGGCAACACTAGCTCACTGTCTTCCCCATCTATGGAGCTAGTCCCTGCTCTGTACTGGTGCCCACCAACTTGGCTGCACCCATAGCCCCTGGGCATTCCCAGAGAGCTCCCACCAAAGCAGGCTCCAGGATGGAGCAGCTCCACACACTCAACCCTGTCCCCTGATTCAGCAGCACACAGCCAGGTTCTTAGGAGCTCTGGGCTCAGACACAGGCCCTTCAGGTAGCCAGACAGACCCCCAGCTGAGGGTCTAGTTGGTTCCTTTGCAGAATTCGAGGGAGTATTTCTCTATCTTCCCAAGAAGACATTTGGCCTGGAAGGAAATGAAAGAGGCCCCTCTCCCCTTTCCCTGAGGACAGGACAGGCTTGGGGCTCCTGGCTCTACTGCAGGTGAGAGGGCAGAGGGCAGAGGATAGAGAGGGGCACAAGGGAGGGCTGAAACCATCTGCCCCTAACAAGGTAATTAAGGGACATGAAGGGGTGCTGCCCTGTGCTCATCCCCTCCCTGAACCCCAGCTATCTTCTGTATTAAGGAGCAGAAGCAGAGAGCCCTCTGCAGAAGGAGAGGGTTGCCAACACAGCAGCTATGAAAGCTGCCAGTTCTGGCCCAGTGAGAAGGGATCCACAGTCTGGTCCCACGAGCCAATCACTGCACTCCAAAGCATTACAGTAGTGAAAGCATGTCTCACAAAGCCAGCTTGGATGCCCCCTGCAGCTTAGTCATGACTGCCCAAGTGTCCAGCTACATCTAACAGGAGCAGAATGGCACCTTGAAGGCATGAGGGTGGAGGTGTTCTGTGTATTTGCTGGGGAGTGGAACCACTGGGGTTTGCACAGATGTAACCAGTTTCCAAAGCTCACTGAACACTTGTGATGTCACTAAATGTGGATTATGCTTCAGCTTAGAAGAGGAAAACCCAGAGAGGCCAGGACCCACTGCCCACTTGCCACAGTCATCCCAGAGCCCCCACTGGACACCAGGGCATCCTGTTCTGTCCTCAGGCTTTGGTTTCCTCTTCTGTAGGGGATGGAGAGGGCAGGTCCCAAGACTCTAAGATAGGCCATCTGTCCCCAGTAGAAAGGATCAAGGACTGGTCACTCTTAGGATCTGGGCTTGAGGGGAAAGTGGGGCTGGAGGTCTGGGCACTAAGTGATGGGTGCCCAGAGGCCCGAGAAGGAAGGAAGTGACAAGGCCCCAGAACATGACCTCTGCAGAATGGGTGCAGTAAGCCCTCCATCTCAGGGCTGGATGTCACAGAGCTAGGCTTTGGCATGGATAGGGCTAGGGGTGCCCAGGGGCTCCTTACAGAGCCCACTCTGCCCCTCCAAAATGCAGACTCCTCAAATATGACAACACCTGCACCCCAATCCACAAAGACACCATACACATGGGCAGACCCTCACCAGCAGAGTCCCCCAGTCTAGGGCCTCAGGCCAGAAGAGGCTAGCTGTCTGTCCATCCCCATCCCATGTCACCCAAAGGGTTCTCTGGGCCAACAGCGTTTGAATCAAAAGAACCTATTATAAATGCAGGTTCTCAGGCCCCACCCAGCACTGCTGGCATGGTTAGTTGTATGTGTAAACTTGGCTCGCTGAAGGAAGGCCTGATGGGTAAAGCATCATTTCTGGATGTCTCTGTGAGGGTGTTCCAGAGGAGATTAACATTTGACTAGGTGGTTTGAGGGAAGAACATGGCCCTCACCAAAGCAGATAGGCCTCATTTGAGGGCCTGCACAAAACAAAATGGTGAAGGAAGGGCAAATTTGCTCTCCAGGTGCCCATCTTAAGGATGTCTGTCTTGCGTGCCTTCACACCTCAGAGCTCCTGATTCTCCTATCCTCAGACTGCGACTGCCTCACCCACCCCCTATCCTGTGTTTCCAGCCTGCAAATGTCCAGTCATGGCACTTCTTGACCCCCACAACCACATGAGCCAATTCTCATGATCAACTGTCTCTTATGTCTCCACACACCCTATTGGTCTGTTTTCATAGAGAATCCTGACTAATACATCCACTGACAGGGAAACAGGCAAAGGGGTCAGGGGCTCAGTGTCTCTCCAGGTGGCTGGGATGAGCTGCAGCTTTGGACCCACACAGCATGAGTGACAAAACCAACTCCATTTCCCATTGATATTTTCTCCCCAGAGACCCCACCCTAACCACTATGATGAGTGAGGCTGGCAGCAGGGGCTACACTGGATGCAGGCTGACTATTTGCCAAGGTCCCAGAGTGGGAAGGAAGTGTCTGAGCCAAGAAGGTGGGTCACTGTTGGGGGTGTCCAGAGTTGGGAGGTTATGCATACACTAGGGATTCTCCTAGCAGGATAGAGAAGATGAGGCCCCTTTTCAGAAGGTTGTATCACTGCCTAAAAGACTCACCATTTCAAAGAAAAATATCCAGTTATCAAAAGCTGACTATTGTAGCATGTGACTTTAGGGTGACAAGTTTCTATTACCTTGATAGGGGCCAGAATCCTGAGATGCACCAAGTGTGATCAGAACTTTCCATATTGCACACCTCCAGTGTGTTCAGCTGATTGAGTTCCACTTGCATCCCCTTAAGGCCAAGAAACATGGAAGTACTGTACAGAAGGGGACACAGGGTGTAGTACCGTCATGGATGTCAGCCTTAGTTATCAGTACTGGAGGTGACAGCCAGCTGACAACCTCATACTTTCAGCTGAATGAGGAGCAAAAATAGTATTTCATGGTTCCTGCAACAGCTGTGATGTGACATGAAAATGTCTGACATTTCTGTTACTGACGCAATCACAGGTCCTGTGCACAGTGTTTGGAAATGTTGCCTACATTTCAAATGGAAAGAAATGCTCAATGTCAGCTACAGGGTCCTCCTAAAAACAAAGATGTGTTTTCAGCACCCCTGTGAGCCCTGCTGAGTAGGGCATTCCATATTTGCCTCACCTGCTATCCACCCAAGTATTGGGGGGAGCCTGAGAACCAAGCAGCAAACATCCTGGCCCTGTGGAGCTGGCCCTCCAGGAATAGCCACAGTGCCTGAGAGCCCAGCCAAGCTGCTCATCCCTAACAGCATCACAGGCAGAGGGAGTAGGATGCTCAGAAAACAGTCCTGGCCTGTCTCAGGAACAGGAAGGAACTCCTTAAGTTGGGCCAGAACCAGGGGATCATAAGAGGAATGCTCGCACGAGATGGGGAAATAGAGGCAGGTATAGGTATAGGGGGAAAAGATGACACTTTGAGGGCCCTGAGGTGAAAGAGGCCTCTCATGTACATGGAACTGGGCTGTGGCCCTCATGCTGCCCTCAACTGCTATGTGGCTACAGGTGGCCCATGTTTTTTCAAGATTTCTACATGACTAGAGCAAGAGGAGTCAAGGTCTGGCTGGCCCCAGACCCCAGCCCAGTCCAAGGAGCAGGGCTGCCCTGGGGTGGGGTGGGAAATTTGGTGTTTATATGAGGACTGTGCAGGCTCCCTTACAGGGCCCATGCTGTCAGAACAGCCATAATTAGCCATAATAATTCCTGCAGCCTGCACTAGAGGGGCAATGCAGGAGGGTAGGCTTTGGGAATGGGCCTGGAAGAGAATAAGGGAGCAAGGTCCAGCAGAGAGAAGGGAGGGGCCCTCTCCACAACCACCAGTCTGGACAGAAACCAGTCCCCTCTTAGCTCAGGGGATCCAACGGGGCCAGGAGCATGTGGCAGTGGCTGAGCACATGGAACCAGAGAGCCCCTTTCCGCCCCACCATCCAGGGAAACTTTCAAGAGGATAAAGTTGTGCAACTAGGTGCTGAAGTTCAGTGTTAAATAGTGAGCTCCCTGTCACTGGAGGAGTCCAAGAAGCTTCAGTGTCCTGAGGCTGGGCGGGACAGAGAAAAAGCAAAGGTGTGGCAACAGGCATGCTGGGGGCCGAGTTTCAGGAGCTCAACCCTAGCTGTGTAGCCTTGAATGGGCTTGCAACCCCTCTGAGTCCTTAGCCTGTGGTGAACACTGCCCACTTCACAGGTGCTGTACACAGAAGGTGCAGAGGTGCTTGCCAACTTGGATTATGGAAAGTAGTAACATTTCTTACTCCCTCTCCCTCCTGCCCCTTTGCTCCAGCTGTCCTTCTGTCCTTGGGGGACTTAATGTTCAGCATACCTTGACAGCAAGTTCAGGAACCCCCAGAGAGGAGGAGCTCAACCCCAGCCACCTCACTTCCCCAACATGGGCAGGCTAGAGTGAGGATCTGGGTGCTGTGAGCTTTAGCCTGACAGTGGAGGAACTCGGGCTGGCAGCTCTCTAGCTAGCTCACCTCATCCCTTCCTGGCCAAAGTCGGGCAGGCATCCCACTCAGTGAGTCCCCAGGTTGTCTATCCCTAGGGTCTGGGAGGTCCTGGCTCCCAAAGTAACCTCAGGAAAGCACCAGGACCTCAGTTTCCCTAGGTAACTGCCTGGCAATTCCTGGCTCCCTAAAAAATCTTCTGTTAGTCACAGCTGGGATCTCCATACCCATATGGCCTGAGGATGCCCCTTTTCCCCAAGAGGGTGTAAACTAAGGCAGAATCAGTAGGAAGGTAAATCCCTTAACCTTCCAGCAGACACACAGGAAGCCATATTATTCTTTTAAAATCTGTATATTTCACATGCTCCTTTCTCTCTATATTTTTCACAATTAAAACATTTTTAAAGGATGTTCCTAAGAATACATGAGCACTTGCAGATGACTGGCCATGGGTCAGCTCTCCAAGGCTAGGAGCCAGCACCATCTGAAGGTTCTGTGCCCCTCCCTGGAGGTACAGACCCCTGAGACACTCTGCATGAGCAACCTAGCAGTGTTTATGATGCTGGGAGTCAGGACCGAGGTCCAAAACACATAGGTGGTGAGGTCTGGGGAAGACTGGGGCTCGTGAGGGGGTCCAGAGGGTCTGGCTCATAGGGCCAACAGCCCTCAGACTCTAAGGAGAGGAGGTCATCAGTGTTTGTGGCAGGAGGGCTGCCTGGGAGGATAGGCAGCAGCCCCTAGCCTAGAGGCTGGTGAGGTCCCAGCCACCTCACCGGCCCAAGCCCAGTGCGGGGTCCCTGCCCAAGGGCAGCAGATGAGCAAGGTGGGCAGAAAGAGGACAGGAGACACACACACACCTCCTCCCCAGGCCAGTAACACAGGCCTTCCAGTCAGGCAGGCCATTGGGCCAAGGCCCAGGTAATGGCTTTGTTCTGCCACCCTCCACAACATACAGGGCATGAAGGTGGTGAGACCCCCAGCAACTTTCCCAACGCCTCTTGATTAGGGAATCCCTAAGAGCAGCACGAGGGTGGAGGGGAGGGAGAAGCCCAGGTAACAGAAGGAGAAGAGAACTAAGGTGGGTGGGATGCCAGAGTAAGGTGCCAAGTTGGGGCCACAGCCAGGCCTCAAGCCTGGAGAACACCGGGAGGGCCGTGATGCTCCTCGCCTCCCTTCTTATCAGCTCAGGAAGGCTTCCCCGAGGGGGCTTCCTCTTCTAGTCACCAGACCATAGCTCAGCGGCCTTCCATGGGGCAGCGCTGCCCCTATTATTGGCAACTTTTTATTTGATCTGCGGTCAGCTCCTCTGACGCGCACAGGGCAGAGTGGGACGCAGTGTGTCTCCAGGAGGCGGACGTCCCGGAAACTCCATTCCTGCGGCAGCCGCCTGCTAGTGGCAACGGTTTCACAATACTGAGGCGCAGCCCGTCCGCGGGGAACCCCTGGCCGGGGAGGGGGTCTGGCACCCTGCCGCTGCCATTCCGGAATCCCAAGATCTGCTCCAACCTCAGTCTGGTAACCACGAAACAAGTCTTAGGTTCCATCCATACGCCGCCTTCCCGGGAGATGTGCGGCGCAGGCGCTGGACTTCGTCCCTGGGGGTGCGCAAGCAGAGGTGGAACGCGCACGCGCAGCGGTGGGCGAGGCTTGCCCTCACACCGCACTCCGGTTCCCGGATTCTGCGCGTGCGCGCCGCAGCGGGGCGTGAGAGGGGCCCCAGTGGCCTGTCCCATTCCCCAGCGTCCCCCGCGGCAGCAGGCACTGACGTGGCCGCCGTCAGAGCCGCCATCTTGTGGGAGCGAAACCAACGCCTGGCTCGGAGCAGCAACAGCACCGCGGCCACCGAGGGTGAGGAGGAGGCCGTGGACCGGCGGGGACTGGGGCCGGGAGCTGGCCTGGGCTGCGCGAGGCCCTGCCTACCGCAGCTGGAGGGGTTGGAAGTGCCCACGCCGGTCCGGGAGCCGTGGTGGGGGCTGAGGCTGAAGCGAGGCGAGGCAGGGCCCGGGGCCAAGGTGAGGGCCGAGTTTTAAGCGAGGCGAGGCCGTGCTGCGGACCGAAGCGAAGCCGGGGCGGTGAGAGTCGAGGCCAGGTTGGGGCCGGGGTGGAGGCTAGACTTGGGACGGAGGCGCAGTAAGGCGGGCGCGTAGGACTGGACTGGAGGTCTTGTCGAGACACGGCGGGGGTTTGGACCAGGGTCAGCCTCCCGCCGGGGGTCAAGTCGAGGTCGAGATCTGGTCGGGCTCGCGGTCAGCCTCCCTTTAGCTCCCACCACGGCCCCCAGCCTTCCAGAGCCGCCAGGGCGGGCTCCCGGAAGTCCGGCCGGGCCTTGGGCTCCCCAGGAAGCCCCGCTTCCTGCCCCGCCTCCCTTCTGCGAGTTTAGAGGACCAGGAAACTGGTCCTTGTCCCGGGACGCGGCCAAGGTCACGCGGTGACCAGGGTTTGAGCCCAGTTCCTGTTTGCTTTGAGGATGGGACGGGCGGGGCGGGGGTGGGGTGGTTCCTGGGCTGTGCTGTGGGGCGAGATCCTAGGGTCTGAGTGGGTACGCCTGCGCAGGGTCCTTTTATCAAAGCTTGCTGCAACGCTGAGCTTGCTTCTTGGGCCCTGTTGGCAGAAATGAGAACACGCTTCCAAGCTGGTGAGTCTTTAACCTACCTCCCTAGCAGAACGCCCTAACGCGTTCTTGTTGCACAATCCAGGTGGTTAGGGCATGTAAAATTGTAGCTTTATTAATAAGGTTTACCAATTAATTACGGAATACTTAAAATACTAGCTAGTCAACTCAGATGGCACTCTGAGGTCTGAGCTAGGTTGCACTCTCCCATTGCCTCAAAACACGAATTTGCGGTTTTAAATAAATTGAGCGGAATTGCACAAGAAATTATTGGCAGGAGAGGAGGGAGTTCAAACGCTTTGGAATGGTTTGGAAAGTCACTGTAGAGAGCTGTGTAGTTGGTGCCACTGCTGGTGTTCCAGTGGTCAGCTCTAGTTCTTGTTTTAGAACTAGTTATCAACACTGTTCTGCCTGCTGTTTTGCATGATGGATCTTGTATTTCTAGCTGTGTGTGTCTGAAGGAGTGTGAGGTGCTGGGGTACATTACATTGAGGCTCTCTGCTGGGGCAATTCCAGGTATCTAACACATGGGGCTGTAAGTGTGTTGTCCTCAGAGTTTTGAGCAACTTACATGAGTAGCCAAAACTGTAAGAACTTGAATGCATGGTGTTACTAGCTAGCTGGGTACAAAGTTAAGAGTAATTGAGTGTGTGTATGTTAACCACAAATCTGGCCACTTTGTTAGAGTGTACTATTTTCTTCACATAAAAGTTTTCTCTCTAATGGGCAGAACGTAGTTGTGCCTCCTCACAGGTGTCACTGTCTCCGGGAATGTCCTCTCTAAAGTAAATCTGTATTATTTGTGTATTAGTAGCATGCTATTTCTTATGAGGGCTATCTTCAGATACAGGTATTCAGAATTGCTACTTCAAAAAAGACTTAAAATAGTTGGCTTGGATAACAGATGACTTACATGCTGTTTGTTCACCACTAAGAGAAAGTTAGTAGAAAGCAAAAACTGGTTATGTACTTCTCACAGTTCTGTTTTTTATTTTTTAAGATGTTTTTATTGATTTTTTTTTTTTTTTTTTTTGAGAGAGAGGAAGGGAGAAAGAGAGATATAAAAATTGATGGGACAGATACATCTATTGGCTGCCTCTAGCATGCCCCCCACTGGGGATTGAGCCTGCAACCGGGGCATGTGCCCTGACCTGGAATCTAACCGGGACCTCTCATTCCATGGGATGATGCTCAGTCCACTGAGCCACATCAGCTGGGCACAGTTCTGATTTTTAAATTGTGTGGTCTACAGAATTTGAAAAGAACGCAAACCTGCAAAGCTTCTTCTACCAAGACGAGACGGGCTTGAAACTATAGGAAGATGCATTTTGACTTCTCTGTAGATTTCAGTTGAATTTGATGTGAACCATTGACCACAGGGGTGATAATACAGAGTCAGATGGGCACAGGAATAAACCTAACCAAGGGGAAAACCCTGTGCAAGTTCATCAGTAGTATTTTAACTTGGTTTGAGAGAACTGAATCGTTTTTCTTTAGATTTTCCAAATTAAATGTTGCTTGGACATATGCATTTAAGTGTACTCTTGATCACATAAGGTCAGTCTTCCTAAGGGTTATGATCGTCAACTGAGCAAGTATCCAGACCCCAGCTAGCCTGGGCTTGCCATACCAATTCATGACAGTCTCTGTGCAGTGTCCTATCCAAATTCTTCACATTCACTTCCAACCTTTGTGGAATTAGGAGAATGAAATAAAATGTGCTTCTGTCAGATGTGGATGGGAGAGAAACATGAAGGAAAAATTTTATTTCAGGTCTTAAAATTAGATAAGAACTCTCTTGTGCCCTGTTTACATGTCACTGGGGTGGATAGTGTTGGAGATATTCTTACAGCATCTGAAGTGGTCTTTCGGAAACAATTTTGACTTAACTAGTAGGGTTGGGTGTAACCCTTCCTCCTGGCAAGTAAAGAAGCCTTGGGGATGTGGGGGTGGGGGTGGGGTGGGGGTGTTAATTTCAGGTCACACATATAACGTTTCAGCTCATTTCCTTCATTTTTAGGTTCTATCTTCTTGTGTTAGAAACCCTTTAAAATATAGTTGCACTGCACCTGTTATGACTACAGCTGTGTCACTATTCTAGAAGATGTTCCGAATTCTCAGATAGAACAGATGACCTGATTAGCTGGGAAAAATATTTAACACACAAAAAAATCAAAGTTTCTTATTCCTAGTAAAGTCTCTTAGATGCTCACCTAGAGTACTATTACCCCATCTTGCTTATGTGAGTTGAAAGAAATAGTGAGTCTGTCTGATGAAGGAACCTACCTCCTTGTCTCTAACAGACCCTTGTTTCCTGTTTTTTTTTTTTGTTTTTTGTTTTTTGTTTTTTTTGCACACAGTGGTAATAAGAGCTTGGCAACCTGTTATCAGCAAACAGGGAAGAGACAGGGAAAACAGATTTTACACACATAGCATTTGGGAGTGACTCTTTTTAGGACTCAAATGTTCTTATACACCTTTGAGGCCACAGGGGTGACTGTTAGTATAAGACATTAATTAATAGGAGGCCCAGGTATGATACATGCACATTTTCAGAAGTTCAAGCATGCATTGCATCTTGGAAACAGGTTTTTTTTTTTTTATCTTCGCCCGAGGACATTTTTCGATATTTTGTTTAGATAGAGTGGGAGGGGGGGAGAGAGAGAGAAACATCGATGTGAAAGGGACACATCGAGTGGTTGCCACCCACACGACCCAACCAGGGCCGGAGACAAACTGCAACCGAGGTATGTGCCCTTAGTGGGAACGACACCCAGGTCTCACCAGACTGCAGGCCGACGCTCTAACCACTGAACCAAACTGGCCAGGGCGAAACATTAGTTTTTAATTGGAGTTTAGTAAGTAATGCTCCTAAAAGGGATGCTAGCAAGTCATAATGTATAAAATAGCACCTTGCAGTTTGTATTATGTATCAGATTGTTTTTGCAGTACCCTATCAGTTTCACTTAGGTACAAATGGCCAAGAAAGCAATTTTAAGATTCTGTCTAGACCATTCACTAAGAGTAGATAGAATGAAGGCAAAATTACATGTGCCGTTGATTTGATAACAGGATTCAGAACAAAAGATATCTCTTAAAAAATTGTTGTTAACAGGGTATTTTTCTGTGAAATTTTCTCTCTGTAGATGAGCATGCAGTTCCTGATTAACTGATCACATCCATTAATTTATAGTTAAAACACTACGTCTTTTGTCAATTTTGGTGGTGAAACTTTGCTTAAAATTATTGTAGCTTCTAGCATTTCTCTTCTGTCAAAGTGATAGCAGGATCTTGCTAATTCTTGAAGAGATCAATGAAAATGTATTGAGTCCCCAGTTGCAGGCACCTAAGGGCAGGTGTAGGAAGCAGGCATGTACACACCCGTTCTGTGTACTGGACATTGGTGAGATGCTCATCTTTGCCCTGAGTAGTGACAGTGTCCTCACAGCGCTGGTCTCCTCACTGGAACATCAAAGGAATGTTCAGGCTGCACCACTCATGTATAATTTTAAACCAGCATGAAATTCATTGTTGACTTGATCGGTTTTTCCTGACAAACTAATTTTTAGGAAAAGTGTATTTGTAGGCATGTATTATTAATATTTTTGCTTTTTAATCCCCAAGGACCCAGGTAAGTGCTCTTTTACAGTTTTTTTCCTCCTCTCCTTGATGGTGAATCCATTGGGTACCCAGGAAGGTACCCAGTGGAGGGAAGATGGTGAGTTCTGGACAGAGGAGGCCCCATTGTAGAGTGGGACCTGGTGGAGATGCAGGGTCCTGACACTGAGCAGAAAGGGAAGGCAGGCCAACAGGACACAGGAAAGGGGCAGGTGCCAAGTTTGCCCTATCAGGAAGATAGGGAATAAGCAGGGTTGGGATGAGAAGGAGTATGAGGGAAGCAGGGGTCTTCTGGGTCTGTGGGAGAAGGAGGAACCTTTTCCTAGACAGAGGAACAGTTAGTGCAGAGGCCCTGGGTTGATTTTGGAGACCTGCCAGAAGCAGAATGGGTGAGGAGCAGAAGAGTCTGCTGGTATGTGACAGTGGGCCTTAGAGGGGCTAACTCCACAGAAAGGGTGTTTGGGGAATTTATGAGAGCGGCAAGCATGCATTCTCTGTGACCTTTATATTTTAAACCTAAATTCTGTTTTATGTACAGAGACAACACTTTTTTTCTTGCCTCATTTTAATAGATGTTCTGAGTTTTTCAGGAAAACAACTACCTCATAAATTGGGGGGCAGAGGCTGTATTTTGTTCTTTGCAGAACTTACCATGAGTTTCTTACTCTTTCTGCTTCATGGACACGATAGTCCCCGAATGCCTGAGCTGCTGGCAGTGTGCATTGCGGCAGGTTCCTGAGGTGGTTTTTTGACAACCTCCCTGAGCTGGCAGTGTGGTTGTGCCCAGTATCGAAGCATATATTTTATTCTAAGTCACTCCTTTGTTTCCTTGTTTCTTTGCAGTTGGACAATGTAATACATGTTTTATAGTCAGTGTAGATATTGGTTATGTTGTCTGTTTGTGTGCTAGTTTCCCTTCTGAATGGTAGAGGTGGTGCTGTGAAATGCCCATTTTGACATATATAATGGCCCTGAATTAATGTGTGGTGGTCCATTTGTCTGACTTACCCTACAGACCCCTCCCGCTGGCATTGAGAACACCTTGTGGGGTGGAACCTACAGGCTGTTTAGATGCCAGAGGGGAGATGAAGAGGCTGTACCAGGGCACAGACACATGGTGATGAGATTACGTACACCTTTTGTGTGAATGAGATTTTCCTGACACCAGCGCTTCCATCTAAAGTGTGACCAAATGTTGGAAAAGGCCCGTTGAGAGGTTGCTGTGGCCTCTCAGGCAACAACAGCTTCTTGGAGAATGAGGAAATGGGCATCCTGAACCCCTGCACCTCTGAATGCTCTGAGCTGGCATTGGCTGCAACCAAGACAAAGGTCACAGGAGGAGGGGCAAGTCTGGCAGGGGGCTTATCTAAATGTGGGGAATCCAACAGAGGCTCCCATCCCCTGCTATACTTTTCTGTATCACCTGGAATCTCGTATTGCAGAAAAAAGAGGTAGGGCTGCAATTTTTAAAATTCTGTTTTCAAAAGGAAAGTTCCCTGAATGCAAAGATCAAGTTTTAGAGATTGGCTTAACCCCTTGCCAAAGTCCCTGTGCCAAGAAAGCCTCAGGGACTGCCTGCCATTCTGAGGCATGGAAGGGCTCTGACTGAGGGTTCCTGGTTGCAGTTCCCTTTTTCTTCAAGGGTATGGAGAAGGGGTCTCAGAGTTCCACCCTAGTGCTGGTAGAGGACCTGTGTCCTCATGGTAGTCCTGGGCGGCCTCTTTGAGAAGGCACCAGAATAGAGATTGCAAGGCTTCCACACTTTTGCAGTGACCACATGATTCAAGGGGTGGAGTGACAGAAACAAAGGAATATGATTTACTTCACAGGAGAAATCAGAATCCTGAATTGTTTTCTTTTTCCATGTTCTCATTACAAGAACTGAAACCCAGGACTGTGTGATGTACATACCTTCTTCTCTGTCAGGCATGGGTGTGTACATGTCTGGGGCTGAAGCTTCTAGCTGCATGTATTGAGAGGGCCCCAGTGTCACTGACAGGGAGTTTTTGATGTTGCTTGATCCAGAAGCCTCTAAGAACTAGTTTATCATAAGGTTAGGGAGGAGGTACAGACACTGTCGTTGCTGCACTCTTGTTCTCCACGTCAGTTGGATTCACTGAGAATTGTTGGCCTCTGTGCCTTTGCATAGCTTTTCCTTTTGTGAATATAGTGACTGTTAGCTTTGCGGTGTGTCAAGGGTCACTGAGAAGAACAGAGAGGAAAGGACCTTCCTGTGGAATATTGTGGCTTCTGAGCTTGGCTTAAGAGGTTGAGCAAAGGGCTTGGTGGGCACAACATGGAGAAACGGGTGTGGCGAGGGTACTGGGACTGCAGCGGGGGTCAGAACATGCCCAAGCAACTTGCTGAGGCACTTCAAACTGATCCCAAACTGCTGGTCCTCTGGCTCCCACTATATTGGATTGATAGAATTCTAATTCACTTCCAAAGGACCACTAACTAATAACCTACAAAATTAGTAAAGTGTATTTGTGCCCTTACTGCCAGAGTGGAAGTGCTCATTAAGGGCTAGGGTGCTGGTGGCTTCTCAACAGACCATGTGCCCACCACCTGGCCTTTAAGACCTGGAAACTGCTTCATTCCACAGGCTAGCATACTCAGACTGGCCTGCATGGCTGCACGGTGACCAGGAATATAGGGTTATTCTGGAAGACCTCCTGCCCAGGCACAAATCAGAGAGAGGAAATACAGAGAAGCAGGTGTCTGCCACAAGGACACGTGCACAGAGCTGTGAGAGCTGTTCTCAGCTGTGGATCTCTTCCATCCTGGTTTCACTCCAGTGGAGGCCCTGTGACATTTGGGTTCAGTGTCCCACGTGGATTTTGTTTCATTTGGGCTAGCCCATCTAGTTATTTGTCCCCATCTGTAGATTTCAGGACATTAAGTATGTTTGGTAAATTGCTTTGAGTACAGTTATATTAAATAATAAGTACAACTTTAAGATTATGAATAAAGGGGAACTACAAAACATAAATACGTTTGTCAATTAAATGCTTTGGCTTTTTTTTTTAAAATAGAGTTAACATGTTTCATTTTATTTTATTATATATGTTTTCATTGATTTTTTTTAGAGAGAGAGAAACATCAGTCGGCTGCCTCCTGCACGCCCCCTACTGGGGATGGATCCCACAGCTGGGGCATGTGCCTTGCTTGAATGGGAATTGAATCTGGAACCTCTCAGTCCATGGGATGATGCGCAGTCCACTGACCCACACCGGTCAGGCTAATGGCTTTGGCTTTTGTAGGTAGGATTAATTGCCGTTAAGTTCCTATATGTGCCTGTGGTTGCTAGGTGCCTGTTCAGTTAAACAGTGACAGTGGCTCTTGGGTGTTCAGTACATGTTACTGTAGTGTAGAACAAGAGTCACATACATGAATGAAACTGATTTCTAGCTGTCATTTTAAAGATTTCACCTTGAATCTTAAGCTGGCAAAGAGTGATCTAAATTGAATTTCACTGGTTGCTCCTCCTTCAGTTGTGGAAGATGCTGTGAAAAGGATGTGTTATTTAGAAACCAACCCTCCAGTGTAGCCTTCTTTGGGTGGGGGAGTGGAAGCTTGCATAGAGGCTAACCCTTGTGCCTGATTGGTTCCTGCAAAACATCCTGAAAGTTTTATTCTGAAAAACAACACTGTCTCATTGAAACGCACCTTTACATGCAGACCAGAATGATACAGTTCTAAAATATTGTTACATGTTCTTTTGTTTATTGAAAGTTCAGGGTTGGGGAGATGGGGAGGGAGGTGTCAAAAGGTACACACTTTTAGTCATAACATAAGTAATGTACAGGGTTGTGACTGTAGTTAATAATATATATTTGAAAGTAGGTCAAAGAATAGACCACCACAAGAAAAAAATTTTTAAACTATATCAAGTAGTAAATGTTAACTAGACTTTTTGTGGTGATCATTTTGCAATATATGCACATACCAAATCATGATTTACACCTGGAACAAATACAGTGTATATATCAATTATATCTGAAGGGGAAGATAAGAAAGTTCTGTCAACTTAGATCCATTGAATATCTCAGGCTGAATGTTCTGAGCCTGTTGATGCATATCTTTGTCATAGTTGTATTAGGCCTGTGAGGTATACCTTCTTGTCACTAGTATTGGCACAATTCAGGTTTCCTCTTAACACTAATTTCTATAAATGGTGACAAAATGTAGGATACTAAATTGCAGAAAAACAGCTACAGAAATTGAATGTTGGGCTGACAGGCAGATATAATGGCTTGAGGCTTTATTTCGCTGGTGTACTGGAGTCCCAAGTTTACATACAAAAAGCAGTTTGCAGCCTGTGAACACAGAGGAACCACTTTTAAATTTGAACTCTGTGTGTCACGGATGAATTGGGCTTTTGAATAATGAATGATCCAAGTACATAAGTGACTTCCAGAGGCAGTTGCTCCTTCACGAAACTTAAAATGTTTTGTAGTGTGCATATATGAGTTCCTCAGGGAAATCTTCACTTTGTTAATGTTCCTCAGATACTAAAACATGAACTACTGAGCTGTACATTTTACTGTATGTAATTTATGCCTCAATAAACTTGACTTTTTAAAAAAATATGTTTTTATTGATATTTGAGAGAGAGAGAGAGAAACATCGATTGGCTGCCTCCTGCATGCCCCCAACCGGGGATTGAGCCTGCAACCTGGGCATGTGCCCTGACTGGGAATTGAACCAGGGCCTTTCAGTCCATGGGATGAAGCTCAATCCACTGAACCACACTGGCTGGGCTAAACTTCACTTTAAAAAAAGGAAAAAAAGCTCTGTTACCCAGCTTTTCATTTGACTAGGGGATTCATCCATCTGAACCCCCATTTGCAGAGACCAGTACAGCCCATCGCATCCACAGCACAGGATGGAGTTCAGTCCTAACTTTCTGCCTCCCTGGGTCACACACTTGATTCTGAAGCTACGTTCTACATTGGTGGTGTCTTCTTTCTAGTTATCCCAACCATTCACGTCGTCTAGGTGTACACTGTTACAGAGATTCTGTGACATAAATCAGCTCTAACGGTTTCAGAAAACCTGACAGACTTTCCTTCTGCAGAGACAAGTTGCAGAACTCTGATTGCAAACGAGGGCCATCCCTGCTTCTCCTGTTACCACTGAGGCTTGGTGGAGATGCAGAGGGCACAGGTAGAGGTCACAGGTACACTTGTTTCTCTTCAGCATTTAAAGTAGTCATTTATTGGAGTGGGATGGATGTTTTTTTCCAGGGAGGCCCCATTGTTGGCCTGTAGATCTCTGCATGTGGGAGTTGAATTCTGTTGTTGGCTTTAATGCCAGCATGCTACCCTAACGGTTGTGTCTTCTCAGAGACACACCCTTGTTATTCTTGCATCTTTTAGATTGATCAGTTGCAGACTCACAGGTGGGGAGGAGGGATTCTGAGAAAGTCGGTGTCTTCTCTGCTCACGAATACAATGAACCTAAAAAACTTTTTCAGGTTTTGACTTGAGTGTGCAGGATTCTGGTGGAGTAAGGTGAAATAGCACCTGGGCTGGGTATCCCCATAAGTTGGAACCTGGACCAGGCCAATGTTAAACTTTTCTATTGTGGCAGATACTGTGTTAGGTCTGGACCTCTGACAAAGCAGTAAATGGTGCTGAGGAGACAGGGCAGGTACAGATGCTTGTAGTGGGGAGAGACCAAATGCTGTGTATCATAGTATCTTAAATTTTGAGACTTGGTACTCATCCACATCCTGGTTCTGCCACCAAGTGTGACTTATTCCCCCTACGAGACTCCATAACTTGGATCTGTTTCAAAACCAAATGGGGTGGGCCAGGACCCACCAAATGGGGTGGGGCTGGTAATCAGGGTTCACAGGCACAGGCCAAGGAGGGAGAGAGTAGGGACTATGCATGCAGAGGTCACACCCAGGCATGGGGGATTTACCTGGAGATGTTCCCTCTGCCCTAGTAGGGGTTGGGGAGGGTGCAGATAACCTTTAACCCCTTGTTCCAAGAAGGTCCCTTTGCTTTCCTGCAGGGCTGAAGACAGGGATAAGCATGCAGTCAGACCCCACCCATACTGTGTTAGCTCCCAGAATATGTCTCCCTCCTTTTCTCTTTGTCCTTATGGGTTAGGCATCACTTTGTTTATTGATAGTGATTGCAGGAGTGAAATGGGTCAATTGTATGTTTAGTTTTTGTGCTTCATAATTTTTCTCCCTCTGTATTAAGGAAAATTTTCTCGTTGCAGAAAAGGAAATGCTACAGTAAAGATATTTTTAAATTTAAATTATTACAATAGGTAATATTGTTCAAAACCAAAAAGAATGAAAAAGGTGTCAAAAGTGCACTGAAGGTAGTTTAGAAGGGGCTCTACTGGGCATATCTGGGACTATCAGAGTATCACATTCACTATAGGGCAGCTGGTTCTGACCCACTGAGTGAAATGGGAATGTGGGAGTTCACATTCATGTCGATACCTGGAGAAAGAAAGGTAGTTTCTTACAGCAGAATGCTAACAGCTGGAAGGAATGATGAAAAACACCATTTGACTGTCGTCGTGGCAGTAGTTTGCCAGGAAATGTCAAGAGCTGAAACCTCTGAGGGTGGATGTTTCATAAGGAACTGGATGTGCATATTGTCACTCAGTGCTCAGATGGAGAGAGCTTAGAATAGAGAGACCCGGTGACTACCTGAGCCTGTCATCACAGATGACATAGGGTGGTGTGGTCTGGACACGCCCTCCAAGTGAGGTGCAGTGGGGCATGCCTGTGCTAGGTCCATATGATGTCCTTCACTGGCCTCTGGCCTCAGCAGTGTTTGTTCAAAGTCCAAAGACTGGGAGCTGTTGGTTACTTCTGGGGGCAGGTGCATCAGTCAGCATTTGAGAAAGTGACCAATTTTCCTTGTTTGGAATAAAAGTTGAGGGAGGGGACAGCATGGAGAGGCCAGGCCTGGGCAGCTCCAGTGCCCTGGGGGCCATCTGGGACTGAGAGCCCATTTTTCCTGGCCCGTGGCTTCCTATGGCCTCCTGATTCTTCCTGCCTGCTCTCTGACCTTGGGAAGTAGTTGACTGGATGATGTCCCAGTGATTTTGCTCTTCTTGAGGGGAGCTTAGGGTGGGTGTGACCAGGACATGGCACGAATGTTTTCACATGAGCGTTTTGCCTACACCATGTGAGCCAGGCCCTTGCTGTGCTTTGGACTCAGTGCCCAGGTGTTGTTGGTCCCCATGTCCCACCTGAGGGTTGAGTGTTGAGCTCTCAGCATGTTGGGAATTGTTGGCTTCCGATTTGTTCCTGGGGAGGGGGCTTGCTACCCAAGCATTCATTATCCTAAGTGTGGGCCATGTTTCACTGGGGCTTGGTGGGGCGATTGAGAAACACTGTGGGGCCTTGGTTCATTTGTTTCTGGCCTTCTTGAAAAGTTCTGTATTATACTGAAGAGGAGGATCTAGAACTCCTTTGAAAGTCATGGATGTTGAGTTGGTACAGGTCATCCCTGTTCCTAAGATTCCCAGACTCGCCCTTCTAAGGGTGATTGGGAGGGGGGAATTGAAATTCCCGCAGGCAGGAGTCTTTCTGTAGCTTGGGAACTGGAATTTCTTTAGCTCCTGTCCTGTGAGCTAAAGCCCCTGTCCTGTTTGTCCATAGCGGGGAGGATAGGTTGTCTCTGAGCTGCTAACCCTGGGTAGCACAGAAAGAGACCCTGGGACCCCTTGTCTCTGCAGGTTTTTCTGGCCAGTGTCTCTCCCTCCAGTCTACAGCATGGGGAATATCTTTGCGAACCTCTTCAAGGGCCTTTTTGGCAAAAAAGAAATGCGCATTCTCATGGTGGGCCTGGATGCTGCGGGGAAGACCACCATCCTGTACAAACTGAAGCTGGGCGAGATCGTGACTACCATCCCCACCATAGGTGAGGAGGTCAGGCCCTGGGGGCTGGGGGAGGTGGCTGGGGCAGCTGGGGGTTTGGCTCACACTGGGCCATGCTCCTGCAGGTTTCAATGTGGAGACTGTGGAGTATAAGAACATCAGCTTCACCGTGTGGGATGTGGGCGGCCAGGACAAGATCCGGCCTCTGTGGCGCCACTACTTCCAGAACACACAAGGTGAGGGCCTGGGTCCATGGCCTGTGGGAGAGGTTGGGTGTCCTCAGTGCCTTCACTGATGCCTGCTCCTTGGCAGGTCTCATCTTTGTGGTTGACAGCAATGACCGAGAGCGTGTGAATGAGGCCCGAGAGGAGCTCATGCGGATGCTGGCGGAGGACGAGCTCAGAGATGCTGTCCTGCTTGTGTTCGCAAACAAGCAGGTATGCATTTGTGTGTGACTGAGCCACCCCAAGGGGATGAGGGTCTGAAGGGATTACAGGTCAGGTGGGAAGGGGTCCCAGTCTTCCTGATGACCCATGGCTGCCATGCCACTCTGTCCTTCCCACCAGGACCTCCCCAATGCCATGAACGCCGCCGAGATCACAGACAAGCTGGGCCTGCATTCTCTGCGCCACAGGAACTGGTACATTCAGGCTACCTGTGCCACCAGTGGGGACGGGCTCTATGAGGGACTGGACTGGCTGTCCAATCAGCTCCGGAACCAGAAGTGAGCCGCACTCCTCTCTCCCCCACTCCCTCCTTCACCCTTGCTTTCCTATCATGTGGCAGATGTGCCCCTGTGGTGTGAGTGCCAGAAGCTGTCTCCATGGTTGGTCCCAGTGTGCTTCATCATGCTGTACATGTGCAGATGCAGCCTGCAACCAGGTTTTTATTTAATGTAAATAGTTCTTGTTTCCAATGAGGCAGTTTCTGGTACTCCTATGCAATATTACTCAGCTTTTTTTATTGTAAAAAGAGAATCAACCAACTGTTCAGTACTGAGAAGGGATTTTAGGCACCTGGGGCCTCGAGGAGTTGCTGTGAGATCAGCTCAACGCTCCTGTTCTGGGCTTTAGATCTCCGTTGAGATCCATTTTGGTGGTTGGTTTCTAACCCAAACTCAGTGCATTTTTTAAAAATAGTTAAAATACAAGGTCAGAAGACACTTGAACGTAAAGAAGGGAGAAATGTGCCTAGTGTAGGTTCTGCAGAAATGTCTTGAGTCCAGTCTACCCGTGGTCTCTCTCTCTCGTCTGGAGTGTGCAGTGGGCAGAACCAGCCACAATACATTCTGCATGGTCACATATGGTCCCTGATTGGCTCTATCTCACTGGGTCATCCGCATCCCGTAGTGTTTATGCCTGTACCCATGCTTACACCACTGCCTAGGGGATGGGCTGGGGGCTGTGGCCACCACTCACAGACCCCTTGGAGGGACCCCAGCCTTCCCTTGGGTCAGTGTGGGTTAGCGTAGGTGCTTTGGTGGGACCACTCTAGCCAGAATGGAAGCCCCCCATGGTCCCCATGCATGCTCACTTGCTCCAGGTTGTTTGGGTTTCACCAGTAGAAATGCAGACAGGTGGCCAGTCATCTTAGAGCCTAGCTCCTCAGAGCCCCCGTCCACATGTGCTTTCACTTCCTTAGCCTGCAAGGGTCAGATTTGACATGGAAAACAACAACCTCTACTTTTTTCTTTTGTATTTTGATAAACACTGAAGAAGCTGGAGCTGTTAAAATTTATCTTGGGGAAAACCTCAGAACTGGTTTATCTGGTGTCGTGGAGCCTCTTATTGCTTTCAATACACAATTAGTAATCAACTGTTTTGTATACTTGTTTTCAGTTTCAACAAACAAGCACTGTAATTATAGCTGTTAGAATAAAATCTCAACTGTTTCATGGCTTTCCAGTGCTTGGGTACCGTTGACCAAGGCTGCCTCCTGTGACATTGGCAGGGATGGCTTAGGGAATATGGCCAACCCCTGACCCACCCCAGACCATGTGCATCCTCCCCCCCTACCCCTCGGTAGGTGTGGGTATGTGCCAGCACCCCTGGGGGACTTCCTCATTGGTCTCTCCCCGTTGGCATTCCCCAGCCTTGGTCCATTCTCAGTGATGCCAAGCCAAGAGAGGACCAACGAGGTCCTCATGTGGGGTGTGTCTATGAGAGGCCAGGGCCTGGGATCATCTGTGGAGGTACCTCTAAAAAGGGACGTGAACCCTTGGTCTAGTTTCATATTTTTTGGGAGCCTTTGCCACGGTGCACACCTGTGCCCATTTGGATGCTGTGGGCCCTCTACCTGCGCTTTGGGGGTGTCCCTTTGACCTGGAGCCCTTCTGGCCATTCCTCTGCCCTGTTATCTAGTTTCACTAATGGTTGAGAAACAGGGGCAGGGCTCTGAGGACAGAATCATAAGGAATATTGAATATATTTCATAATAATGAATCCTGGGTTTTGTCTTTACTCCAATGCGATTATAAGTTTTCATTTCTTTTGTGGCTGGCTACATGCATACCTCCCAACGGGGCAGCTAGAGGTGGGGAGGGAAGATGTATCTTTGAGAAAAGCAGAGCAGACTCAGGGATAGGGAGCAGCAGGTTTCTAGGTGCCTGAAAAGCAGAGCTGTCTGCTGGTACAAGGCCATCTCCACCCCTCACCTACCAGTCTGGCCGCCTTTTCCCCCTGTACTCCTCCACCTCAAAGGCCCACTTTCAGCTGAGCAATTTCTGGTCTGCAGTTTCCTACACAGTGAGGTCTAAGGTGGTCCTGCTGGAACCCAAGGCATTCGA
The DNA here is from genome assembly GCF_014108415.1 of Molossus molossus. Lineage (NCBI taxonomy): Eukaryota > Metazoa > Chordata > Mammalia > Chiroptera > Molossidae > Molossus > Molossus molossus. The sequence goes on along the minus strand of NW_023425377.1, from coordinate 53,533,106 downwards.
TACATTTTCACACATTACCTTCAGTTTAAAGTAAGTTTATTTAAGTACAAAGGGTGAGTCAACACAAAGAAAAATAGAAGCAGCAGTATTGGGAACCCAAAGCAGGTTTGTCCTCCACTGGTGGTCCTGGGGCCATCTGGTGGTGAGGCCTCACCTAGATACTTTGCCTGCTTACAGGGTCCTGGTAGGGCCCACGGAAGCCTACCCTACAGTTCCTGGGCCTAGCAGGGCAAATGCTGAAAGGCTTTACTGAGGTCAGGGCCTGCCTGGAGTGAGCAGAGTCTTGGTGGGCTGTCATGCCCTTGCCTCCTCTTGTAGTGATGGCTGGCCCTGGGAGACCAGATGGATGTCAGTGTGAGGGACTATCTACCACCACTTGGCCCTGCCCCACAGACAGAGCTGCTACACCTACAGGCTTCCTTGGTCCTGTACTCCTTCTCTCTCTTGTGCCTTTTCTTTTTCCTGCTCTTGTGATTCTCGGGCTGTGAGGGGTGGGTACACAGTGCCAGGGGTCACCACGGTAGTCATCACACATGGCCAGTAGTGGCATAGTGGGAAGGCCAAAAATTTGTGGGACCTCTTCACGGTCTCTACCCCACACCCTTCACTTGGCCTTTAAAGCAGCAGGTGGCTCTATGCATTCAGCAACCCACACAATGAGACACCTGGGCTCCAGTAGGCAGTCCTGGGACAGCCTTGGGCTCACAACCTAAAGGCTCCTCAGAAGAAAAAGGGGTCTGGAACCAAGAACATCACTGGTCCAAGAGGGAGTCAGCAGGCCTGCTGAGAGCCCTGAGTCCTGTACCTCCAGCCAATCCACACCCCTGCTCTTCTTACTCCTCCTGGTTTTTCCAGTCCAGGGAGACCCCTGGCCAACTACTCAAGACACAATGGTGCTGTCGAGGAAGCCGCTCAGAAGCATGCAGGGCTCCCCCAACGTGCCTACCGTGGAAAGCCAGTCCTGGTTTCCTGGGAGAGTCCTTGAGGCAAGATGCCCTTAGCCCTCAATAGGAAGAGACATCTCCCCCCATCAAATTCCAGGACATTTGGGGGCGATTAGCGTGAACACTGAGAACCCTAGTTAAGCTGCCGCTTCATCTTCTCAGGACAATGCCGCTTGGCCAGGAGCCACAGTGAGACCCCTCAGGCCTTCCTTGCTGGTACCAGCTTCGGTCTGGGCTGACAGGGCCGAACCCCTAACACCTGTACCCAGGATCTTCTGAGCCGCCGCGCTCCCCCCCCCCCCCCCCGCACTCCCCCCCCCCACACACACACACACTGCACCTGCAGCTCCCCAGGCCCAGGAGCTGATACACTCCCGTCTCCGGGTCACTTCCTTTGCGCGTACACACCACAAAATCCTCTGGGAAGACAGGCGGGCAGGCACTCCTCCAAGAAGTCTGCCCCTCACCTCCTTGCGGAGGCACGCCTGAGCATCAGGTGCAGCAGGCCTTGCCTCGGCCCCCTTCGCGTCCTCTCCTCCCCGCCGCGTGCGCGGCTCCCTCCTACCCCCGTGTTATCCTGGAATCGTCTAGTCACAGGCTCACTCACGGAGCTACCATCAGCGTTTCCTCCGCCTGCTCGTTCCTGGCTCACCCCCACACTGTCCACCCGGCCCTTAGCGTACCAGGTAAGGTCGCGGCCCACTGGGCCATCAGCGAGTGGCCTACAGGAACAGAGGCCAGTCCTCCGCCCACAAGTCGGCATGCATTCCTGACCTCCGCCCCAGGGTTCTGCAACCCTGCTCCGTGCTCACTCAAGTAGCTCTCCCTCTGCCAGTCTTCACGTCCTCCCAGCTGAACTGGTCACACCCCCAGCACAAGCTGTCTGGGCTGGAGCCAGTTTCAGGCTGCACCTCGCCTCCGGGTTCCCTGGCCTCTGGCCTCTCCACCCACTGCAAACCTCAGAGCGCCAGGACGTTCGCTCACGTCATCTCCGCGTTGTCCTATGCGCCTGCACCCCGCTCTGCGTCCCAGTCCCGCTCAGCTGAGCAATGCCCCGCCCCAACCCTGCCTGGGAAAGGGCGGAAGCTGTACCCCAGAGCCCGGCTGGCAATGACAATCATTATTAGAACTCACGCTATGTGGTGATGCCAGGATCCGGAGGTGGTGTGCTCAAAAGTCACCATCTCCGATGTGGGCCATTTACCAGAGCCCATAGACAGATACCCCAGAGGAAAATTTAGGGAGATGAGTCTCAAACCGCACCTAGGTTCCCGCCATCACGTCTGCGGCTGTAGGAGCCAGGCGGCCGCCATGATGCTGAGACCCTGTTGTGGTCACGGTGGAGAGGAGCGTGAATGCGCACGGCACCGCCGAGAAGGTTTGTCCCGGTGCTAGTGGAGGCTCCGCAGAGGTACTTGGCATTCACTGCTGATAGCTCAGCGTGCTGGTGTCAGACCAGTGCCTCCCGCCTGTCATCACCGTGGGTCACAGACCTGACTCGGTGACAATGGTCTAATGAACGTAGGGCCCGCTCCGTAGGGTGGCTGCAAACTTGGGACTTAAAACAAGACATCCCCTGCATTGTCATTTCTATGGGTTCTTTTACAGGACGCTGCCCTAGTGCATACCCTGCTTGTGGCTTAGTGGGGAAAACAATTAAGAGGCCTGCCTGCTCTCCTGGCCCGCCTCCACTGCCTCCCTCACCAGCTTTTGGGGAGTTTGGGGGGCTCCCACAGTGTGTGTCAACAGGGTTTGAGCCCCAACCTTGTAGTGCACTACTACTAAGTCTGAGCCCTGGTTCCCCCACACGGGAGTTCCAGACTTGCACAGCAAGTCCAAAGCCACAGGCGTGCCCTTTCCAGGGTCCCAGCTTTGCTGTGCAGGGAAATGTAGCGTGGTGGGAGGTGTGGGGCCTCATGGAGCGTCTGTGGTGGGTCCAAAAGCGGTAGTGCTATGTCTGACAAGGGCTAGATGCTGATTGAGGGCTGTGAAGAGGGCACTGGGTAGCAGCAGGGTCAGCTCTAAGCCTGTTCCCCCCAACTCCCATCACCACCTGAGGTAGCCCCATCTGTAGTCTGGATACTGGAGTAATCAGCGTTGATGGCATTTTAGGGTGAGGTGACTGAGGATAAGGGAGAGTAGAAGAGGCATGGGAGGAGCTGACAGGCTATAGGAAGCCCCCATCACCACCACCCTAATGGAGGAAGTGCAGACGGGACTCTGCTTGACCCCTCTTAGGTTCCTCAGAGCTCTCCAATCAGGACTTGGGCCCCTAGATCCATCTATACACCTCCAGTGGGTTCCTCATCCCCCACAGAAATCTGATTGCCTGCCTGCTTTCAGAAACAATCCTGTTAGATGTTTTTAGCCACAATCCCCACTGGGTGAGTACTCTTAGTAACTTCCCATCACTGACCCTTCCTGCTCCTGGCACAAATCCCCCTTTTCCATGCAATACTTAGCCTCCCCCTCCCCCCCCAGCCCACTGCCCACACCTACTGCCACGGCCCTATCCTGAGTAAGGTCTACCTTGTCATCTTCATGAATAACTTGGCCCTGAACAGTGAACGTAGGCACTGTTGCTGGGTGTCCTCCTGGAAGTGAGTGGTAAGCAGTAAGCTGAGGCAGCAGCTGAAGGAATGAGGGATCCAGAGAGGCTGCCCAGGTGGGAAGGTCCCCCCTGAGCAGGCCAGAGTTGGTAGATCCTGGAGGACAGCTGTCTCCAGGAGCTGCACATGGCTGGCTGTGTGCTCAGTGGATCAGGGGGCAGGAATGCAAGGTAGGAGTCCAAGGTGGGTGCTTAGCCTAGCATCCTTCCCTGTGAGCTGCCATCAGAGGCAGGGTCACATCCCACAGACTTTTGCTTCCCTGGTAAATCATGGAATGCCCTCCCCACTGTCTGTCTATATGGCAGTGTTCTACCATGGGCCCTCAGGTTTATAAGAACCTAACAGCCAGGGTCCTGTGATCAATCCCCAGGACAGGACAAGGTGCAACCCCAGGACTAAGCGGGGTCAGCTGATTGTATAAAAGTTGGTAATTGCCCCCTCAGTTCTTGCAGGAAAGGGCAGAAGGTGACAGCCCACTGAGGCTCTTAGCTAAGACTTGAACAGTTAGCAATGGGGCTGGCTGCTCCCCTTGTCCCCTCTATCAGGCAGCACCTTCCTACTACCTAGGGGCAGGGCTAGGCGAGCACTGGAGAGGAGCAGAGCATGTCAGCTGCAGGCTAGGCTTGGATCCCACCCACTCCCCATGTTACTATCCTCCCTGGGAGAGCCCCTGGTACTGAGGCAAAGGCAGTATTAGCAGAAGGGGCTTGAGAGCCCAAAGTTGTGGTTGAGCAGTAACAGGTGCTTCCTCATGTGCACTTTGAGCCTCCTCCTAAAACCACAATTTGACCCAACTCTGAGACCTCCAGGGGGCTCAGTTGCAGAGAGCCCTATGCAGCAGGTGTATGAGAAAGAAAGTCAAGGTGGATTTAAAATCCTGACACTCAATTTAAAGATGAATGCCCCTCCCCTTCTACAGTATCCTGAGGCAGGGCAGCTTGTGGCCATGGTTACTTCCTGGTCCAAAACTGCTTGTACTGCTCCAGGTCAAAGTTGTCAAGGAGCTCTGGCTCCTCCTCCTTCCCTCGGAGCTGGGCCTCACGTCTGTGGATCCGTGCCCGCCTCTCATCCTGGGATAGGGCATCCAGGTCCACAGGCATCTGTGAAAGGAGGGTGTTCGCTCGATCAGTGGAAGGGACTGGGAAGTGTCTGCCACTTCTCTCCCTTCAAATCTTCTACTCTTCAAAAGAAATTTCTGCTTGTTAACCCAGGACATGCTTTAAAAAAAAAAAAAAAAAAAAAATACATACAGCCTGCTGCTGCTGTCTAATTTTGGTGTGTGGAATGAGTTCCATGACTTGCCCGCCCTCCCTGGGAGAACCCCTGGTACTGAGGCAAAGGCAGTGTTGGCAGAGGGGACTCCAGAGGACCTATACCCCAGGAGGGAAACTTACCTCTAGCATCCTTCTGGGCTCCTGGTATCGGATGTGAATGGTGGAGCCATTGTGCTTGACCAAGAGCATGGGGTAGAGGCGTGCATAGGCCTGTCTGTGCACACGAGTGAGCGAGGCCCTGCTGCTGTCAGCCCGATGGAAAGACATGTGCAGGCAGCGGCCCACAGGGGCAGCCCCCATCACCACATGCTGCCGCAGCAGGCTGCAGATACACATGCTGGTCAGCTGCAGGTCCTGGGACCAGAGTGCCCACTAAGCCTAGACTGGCCAGCTCCTGTGGGTGCCCACAGCAATCCCCCAGGTGTGGGATGTGGTCAGAGCACCTCCTACCCCACATCTGGGAAGAGGCCGAGGGGGGTGGGCACAGGGAGCTTCCAGATTGTTGAGGACGGTACCCTACAGTGGGAATGGTGCCTTTATAAGGGACAGGAATTGGCTTTCTCTCTGCCCTGTGAGGACATGGAGATGGTGGCCATATATGAACCAGGAAGAGGAACATCTCCAGAACCATGGGAAATAAGCTGCCCAGTCTGTAGCATTCTGTTGGGGCAGCCTGAGTGCACCAAGACTTGTGGAACCCACTAGCTTCAGAACATGACAGACACTCAAAACCTCCTACATAGGGAAGGCCACATATTCGGGGGCAAGGCCCTGCACTGCCTCTCACCCTCTTTGGGGCATTGCCTTGTGATCCCCAAAGTCCCCTCCGGCATGGCTTTCATGCAAATTTGGATTTAGACCCACCCCTTGCACTTCCCAGCTGACACCCAGGGCTGAGGGCCCATCTCCACTGCTACATTCTGATGGCCTGGGGGCAAGAACCCAACTCATTGACTGTTAAGTCCCAGACCACTAGCTGAGCACTTTTTGGCCAAATGAACCCAGTTCCTGCCTTCAAAGGAGATGGTGGAGGAGCTCCAGCACCAGATGAGCCTATACCTGAGCAGCATCAGGCAGTCTAGGGCACAGCCACTCCTGAGAACCTGAGATCAGTAGGTTGGGGAAGCTCCTGGAAGGGAACGGAGCCAACCATTGAGGTGTATGTTGGTGTTCTCCCATATGAACCTTTCCCAGGATGAGGGCCCTCCAGGGAATGCTGCAGCAAGAGTCCCTTCCCCATCTTCACACTGACTCAGGCACATTCCTCTCCCCAGATTCCACAGAAACAAGAAACTTAGCCTCATTTCTTTCTCTGGCAACACTAAACACACCCATTTTGGGGAGGCAGGGGGGCAAGAGGTATAGGCAGAAAGGGAGGCAGTTCTAGCGGAAACAGCAAGAAGTCCATGGCATTCTCCAGGGACCCAGGACAGGGCTAGGCTCTGAATAGGAAGGTGACTGCCACCACCATCTGTTTGGTGTTAAGTAGTCACAAGTTGCTTCTATTCCTCCTTCAGCACCCTGGCAAGGCATCTGTCTGTACTTGTGTGTATCCTACAGATAAACACACTGGCTTGGGAGGCTTTCCTAAGGCAGCACTACATGAGGCTCCAGAGTTGACACTCCTTTGGGTGGCCCAGTGACAGCAATCACAAAGGCCTGGAAGTTTGTGCTTACCCAAGCATGCTGCCCACAACTGCCATTCCTTCTGAGGGCCACTGTGGCACGTGGAAGCCAAGGTATGACCTGCTGAGCAAGAAAAGTCTTTAACAGGCAGGCTTCTCCATGTAATTGATGCTTGCCAAATCCTAGCCAGGAAGAAAGCCACAGACCCAATAAGATCTACAAATAGGGGTGTTATTCCCAGGTCACTGCCAGTGTCTCCTAGTAACCTATCAGCTCTCGTCCTGACCTGGCACCAGAATCATGGTGGAAGATTTGTGAACAGCAGATGCCCAGGTCCTACTCCCAAAGATCCTCACTCGGTAAATCTGGGAAGGGCCTGGGCCCATTCTGGTGAGTTACAGAGTTAGGAAGCTACTCTGAGCATGGTATGCAACGGAAACTAAGATTGGTTCACACCTTGTTTTCCAAGGTCATTTAATTCTGACAAAATCCATCGAGGTAAGGGCCCCTGTGGCACGCGGAGGGAGCCGACATCCGGGGTTACTTACTACGCTCTGACTCCCAGGGAAGCGTCTGTGTCTGTGCTGAGGTTTCCGCGGAACAAACCAGAAGTTTCAAAAATCAGATGCCTGAGGTCTCGGTATTCAGATCCCCAAGAAACGAGCCCTCTGGGCCAAGAGGCGCAGGTTTGTCTCGCTATCCCCGATCTGTCAGGGCAGGGCATCTGCAGGCCTCCCTCATTTGGAGGTGACCCGGCAAGAGGGGGAAGTGCTGTAAGCTTTCCAAGTGAATGCCAGCGGGGCCCTAATCCCACCTCGGGAAAGCCCTCCCTACCCACACAATTCGACACCAACCTGCCACCCTCACGGAGCTCCGAAGCGGCCCCAAGGACCAGAGGCCCGGTAGTCAACGGCCAGGCGGGAGTGGCCGGCGCCGCGCACACGGTAATTGCCGAGGCGACAACCTTCCCTCAGGCAGCGCAACCACAGGACACCCGCGAGCGCTCCGTCACGCGGAGCTCAGGGTGGGGTGGAGCCGGCGCGGCGCTGACGCAATCCCGCGAGCGGAAGTGGGCCGGCGCGGCACTGTGACGTATGTCTCTGAGGGAGGTGGCTGTATCCCCTCATGTTGCGGCGCCCGCTGGCGGGGCTGGCGGGGCTGGCGGCGGCTGCCCTGGGTCGCTCTGCGACAGACGGTGAGTGGCGTCCGGGCGCGCGCAGGTTCCACGGGGCCTTCCTAGGTGCCACCGCGGTCCCTCGTGTTTGGGCCGTTCGCGGTCAGCTCTCTCCTTACACCCGGGAGGTCGCTTTTCGCGTGCCTCAGGTTGTGTTAGGGGACCTCGTGGGATAGCCACCGGAAGTGACCCCACGGTCCTCAGTGGTTTCCAAGGCTGGCTTGTCGCAAAGTCCTAACGAGCAAAGCAGGTGATACGAAGACTGGGTAGTGAAGATTTTCATGGAGGTGAATTAACTTTATTTAAAGGGCTGCCCTTCGTTTTGAAGCTTTCTCCTGTGTGTTTGTGTGTACGGGTGTTGAAGGTGCTTTTGGTAGCCATTTTTCTTAGGTACATTAAAAGCTCGTTCCTCTGTGCCAGCTCTCAGAACGTAGGAGGAAGTTCTGGCTCGGAAAGCTCTAGACACCTTGTAAAACTCCTGCAGCCTGAGGTCTTCATGCTGGATGCCATTGTGGACCCTGAAGGATGCGAAGGGACAGGGAGAGGAAGCAGCCTGATACTCCTACCCAAGGGGGGGAACACAACAGATCCGAAAACCCTGGGAGATCAAAGGCCATTACGTGGCCACCTGAGAAGCCTGGTGTGGCAGAGTCCCCACAGTCCCTGCCAGCTCGTGGGACCCCCGGGACTGCAGGTTTCTGGCCTGCTCCAAGGCCCAAAACCCTGCTGGGCAATGCAGATAGAGATAATCCACCCAAGAACAGGTCCTTGGGGTGAGCATTCCTGAATTGTGTGGTAATTTGATGTTCAGCTTCTCTCTGGCTCTGAGTCTAGATTGCTGGAGCTGCCCATCTGCTGTTCTTAGACATTATTTTGGGAACAGAGAGGGAGTCTAGTTCATCCAGGTGCTTGTTTGGGGAGGAGCAGTGAGGCATGTCACCTCACCTGTTATCACTGTTGTCTCTCACTGGGGAAGAAGGAGGCTGTAAGCTGAGATGTCAGCTGGCCAGTGTGGGGTGGGGCCCACAGGGACAGGAAGAGGGGAAACAGGGCTTGACCTTCCATGTCAGCCTCTTGTGAATCCCATAGGCAGCATGCCTGTCCAAATTTGGGGTTTTCTGGACTTTTCTGTCACTCTTAGACCTTCCAGACCATGATTTGCTGTGAGGAATTCAGGAAAACCTCCACCTTCACCCCGATGAGGATCTAGGAAGGGTGGGTTTCCTGTCTTACCACTAACAAGCTTAATTTTCTGCCAGGTGAGTTTCCACTCTGTCCTTGCTCATAGAATGCCACACAACTGCCTGCTACAACAAGCTCGCTTATGCCCGGGTCAGGGCCACCTTACACCCGGTCAGCTCTCTCCTTACACCCGGGATGTCGCTTATTGCGTGCCTCAGGTTGTGTTAGGGGGCCTCGTGGGATAGGTGCAATGTGCTTGGGCTTTGTTTAAATTCTGGGTACACATAGACCTGGTCCTTGATCTTTGGCTGGGATGGGTGATATCGGTAATTTTCTTGAGTAGCAGGCTCTGGGAGTTAGAGCGGTACAATCACTACTTTTCTGTTCAGCCACACCAAAATTTTTTTTCTTTTACATCTAAATTGTACATTTCAGTCTTTTGCAGCATGTTCAGCATAGCTGGAGAAACATATTCAATCAATCTGAGCAAGAGCAGAAATGAAGGGGGTATTGTGATGTGGATGGGGGTGGAAAGAGGTGACTCCAGCCCACTAGCAGTGAAAGTTAGTAATGAGGGTGAGGCCCTGGAACGCTGGAATGGGGGCAGGTACTTCTACAAGTCCCTGCTGACCCTTCATAGGCTGGGCCTCAGTCTTTCCCAGTCCCTACTGACTGCATGTGCCAGCCCTATCTCCCCTGCATTTGAGGGTCTTGGTTTCCTTTCTGTGAGAGTGAGGCTGATTCCCTGTAGGGTCTGTGCCTCTCCTGCTTCATATCTTGCTTGCCTGGGACTCTTCCTTCCTGTCTTGTGCTGCTTCCACTCTCTGCCCGTGGTTCAGGATTTGGATTTGGTATAGGTCTGAATCCTGGTCCTTCTTTATGGATAGAAACCCAGACATACCATGCAGCACTGAGACAGGCCCAAGTCCTGCATGGGCTATGTGGCTTTTGCCCATGCTTTTGAGGGGGCCATCTTCCTTTCATGGGAGGAATAGTCCCTGCAGCTGTGGGGAGAATGAGAAGGAAATGGCTGGCCTCTTTGTGGCTGTCCCAATTCAAGCCAGGTTCCCAAAGGGAGAGTGGTTTATCAAGGCTACTTGGCCAGGACATGTCCTGCACACAGAGCCCTGCCCCACAGGGCTTCTTTGTGGGATGCGGCATGACCTGCTCTCCTGATCCAGATTTCTTCCCATCTATGGCTTGTTGCTTACAAGTGGGATTGCAGGACTTGACCTTTCCTCTAGGTGTTCCCAGAGGTCACGCCTTATCTTGAGTGCCTTGTGAGGAGTGGGAGAGAGGTAGGGTGGTAACAATGCCCTGGTCTTGGGACCAAGCAGAATGAAAGTGGAAGCCAGAAAGAGGAGGTTCCACCTCATCCTTCTGGAAGAAGGCTGCCTGGCTGCATTGGGTGCTCCTTGGGCAGGGTTCTGTCTGAGAGCATTCCAGGTTGTTATTGCAGTCCTTGAGCTTTGCTATTTCTTGCCAGGCTGCTAGGGTTTGGGATTGTGGGATAGTCAAGAAGTGGAGAATATAGGACCACCCCCCCACCTCCCCCCCCCCCCCCCCCCCCCCCAGCTAGAGGGCTCTGTCTGCCCAAGAGATGACTCCTCTGACTTGCACATTGCGTGCGGTCTGTTGGTGCTGCAGACACTGGGGCCAGAGTCAGTCTCCGTGTACTCGATTGTTGAGGCCTTGAGGCCAAAGCACTGTCCCATGCTGGTTCTGTGGAAAGTGGCTTTAATGAGTATGTTTAATGTTGCGTGGTTACTGGACAAACCCCTGTCCCCAGCAGCTCTCTAGGTACTTCTGCAGGGCCAGGCCATCCCTGTGTGGTGTATGTGGGCCTGCCCTTGTGCTCTGGGAGCCAACCTCCAAGCAGGACTCAGTTCTGTGGGCCCCACAGGATAAGACTCAGTGACCATTTCTTTAGCCAGGCTGAGCAGGCTGGACCCCACCACCGCGAGACTGCAGAGTGGGGCAGGTGATGGTTGCACTGGGGCACCTGGAGCTTGGGCTTGATGTAGGTGGGGTTTGAGGAGGACACCCTGTGTGGAGGGGATGGAGGCCACAGTGATTCTGAGCCAGGCAAGGAGTGAGCTTTGCAGCTACCAGCCAATCCTGTGTGAATGCATCCCCTGCTCACCACTGGCCCAGTGCAGGCAGGTAGTGGGCCTGGGGGTAGGGGCTCCCCATAGGTTGATAGTGTTGCTCTGTGAAACAGGCTCCCCTGCCCCCATGTCCCACCACAGGGTGGAGGGTGCAGGATAGAAACCAGCATTTGGAGGTGAGGTGAGAAGCAGACCTGTGCCACATGCCCCAGAAGGTGTGTGTCAGCACTGGGACTTGGTGTGTGGTGTTTGGTCCTAACTAAAGACTAGTCCTATACAGGTTTGCAGTCTCCAGGTGTCACAGCTCATAGCCAGGAAGTGTGGTCTGACTGCAGGCATGGGGAATGGCAGGAACTGCCAGGGAATCTTGTTGGAGAAGGAGCGCTGGGTCCTGCCGACCAAGTTACATTTGGGGGTTAGGGGGTGCAAGGGCAGGGTACCTGCCCATGGCAAGCACAGGATAGAGAGCAAAGCATCCCTGAGAGGCTTCTGTATAAGCAGGCAGTCTGGACCATCCTCCCTTCTCTGTGGCCCCCCCTGGGGAGCACCTCCCAACATTCCTAACAGGAGGGTAGGGGAGCCTTTGTGTCCTCCACTCCCTGGAAGTAGATGCCCCAAATTGGGTGCTAGGGTTGAGTGCCCACTGGGTTGAGGGTTTTCTGCCACGATCAAGGCTTGGGTAGGCTTCCTGGTCCATCACTGTGACCATCACCATGTATCTGCTTGGAAGAACATGGAGTGAGGAGTGGGAGGGAGGTAGGGTGATAACAATGCCCTGGTCTTAGGACCAAGCAGAATGAAAGTGGAAGCCAGAAAGAGGAGGTTCCACCTCATCCTTCTGGAGGAAGGCTGCTCCTGCCCTGGAAGAACTCATGTTCTGTAGCACCAAACACACTATTAGGTCCTGGAGCTCTAGGCCACTGGACAACCACAGCTGCCTGGCCGGAGGAGCAGAGACCCAGCACAGTCCAGAGGCTGGGCATCATGGGGCTTGGGCCCTAGCCTCCTCAGTCCCTCTTGGGATCTGGTAACACTCAGCCTCTCCTCTGCCCACTCCCCTCCCCAGTCACCCAGTGCCTAGAAAGTCAGGACAGACCCAGGGGAGTAGGCTGGGCTGCCCATGAGATATCCTTCCTACAAAGGATGGGGCTTTGTGAAGGGTGCCAGTGAGGAAGAGATGAGACCTCCTGTGCACCAGGCCTCAGGAGAGAGACAGGGCTGCACTCTGCTAGGGGCAGTGACCATGGGCTTAGAGCTAGGTGCACATGCACACAGGTGTGTGGGTGGTATGTGTATTTGGATGGGAAAGCTGGGATGCCAGAGGAACTAGGAGTTCACTGGGATTATCTCTAGATAGAAACAAAGTACTTTTTGTAATTAGAAACTCGAAAGAGGCTAAGGAGCTAAGAATCAGTCACTTGGAGATGACACTCAGAGTGTTGATAGGTTCCTCTGGGTCCCTTCCTCCCTTGTCTGTTTCCCACCTTCTCCAGGGAGCATGTGTGTGGTGTGATAGTCCTAGAATAGCAGTGCTTTAGCTAGATTATCTAGTTGGCCTACATTGTGGATTAGGAAAGCAGTGCCTGATGGGGTCTCTGCTAGGGGAGGGAATGGGCAACAGGGCATCCCTGAGCCAAATGGTCCATCCCTCCTGGATCTGAGTGCTGGTTTGCTGGCCACTAACTGCACCCTGGGGGCCTCCACACCTTACTAGAGGGCCCCCAGACAGCCTGCAGAGCCAGGCTTGTGTAGGGAGCTGCTACAGCTCCCACATGCCCATTGGGAGTTTTCTCTGAGGCAGGGCATACTTGCACCTGGCCTTCCTGCTGTCAAGCTCATGCAGTTGGGTGGGTAGGCAGGCCACTACTGAAGGGCCAGGAGCAACGTCCTCTTCCTGAAGGCATCAAGTGGGTGGAGCTGATAGCCCTGGGAAGAGTTTAATGCTAAGAGGTCAGAGCAGGCTGGGATTACTCACCCCTCCCAGCTCATCCTGAGCAGCCCAGGCTGACAGAGTCCCACTCAGGAGGTAGGTCCTGTTCTAGGGAGGGGGCTTGAGGTATCAGGCAGGCACAGAGCTGGCTGGTTGATGCCTCCCAAACTCCCTTCACCCTCTCTCACCTGTGGCAGATGTCTGAGCCCTGTGCTGTGGGCTGGGCCGGGGGTGGGGGGGCGGGGGTCAGGAAGCTGTGATCTCTGAATCGACCCCTCACTTCCTTATGGAAGTTCCCAGAACAGGGTTCAGGTTCCTCTGACCTTAACCTCTGCCATCTCTAGAGCATGGTGTCAGGAGATGCAGGGGTGGGGACCCAGATGTGTCCCTCTCTGGAGCAGAAATCCAGGCTCCACGGGTGGGGTAGGAGTGCACAGCTGGGGAGCCCACCCATCGGGAAGGAGCAGCCAAGGTTTGAGAATGGCCCTCAGGTCTGTCCAGTTCTTGGGGAGAGCTGGGGGATTGTGACTATAGCCACCCCACTCGCGATTTCCTCAGGCCTGCTGATATCTGCTCCTACTCGCTCACAGGGATGTCAGGACCAAGGCCTGTCGTCCTGAGTGGACCTTCTGGGGCTGGAAAGAGCACCCTGCTCAAGAGACTTCTGCAGGAGCACGGCAGCATCTTCGGGTTCAGCGTGTCCCGTGAGCTCCTAGGGGTTTGGGGGCCCTGCTGACCCTCCTGGAGTTCCACACCCCAACATACATAGGGACATGCCCACACTGCTAACCCCCACCCCCAGGAACCCTCCCTCACACACATGGGATATGCCCATACTGCTGACACCCCCCACCCCCCCGCATAGCCCCCATAGAGATTGAGATGGGCCCTGCGGGAAGGCCCTGGGGATGGGATGTGTGGGTTCTTGATGTCCTAGGTTGGTCACAGGTGCCTGTTCCTAGACACCACGAGGGACCCGAGGCCTGGAGAGGAAAATGGCAAAGGTGAGCTGGCCCTGCCACTCAGTGCAGGTCTAGAGCACCCCCACCACACACACTTGTCAGGGTGATGCATGGCCTCATTCTCCCCATCTGATGGGGTTCCTTCTTCAGGGTGGATGGGTGGTCAGGCCTAGTTAAGTAATAGACATCAAATCTCATGCTGACACCAGCTATCTATGTGAGAGGCTGGTGGGGGCTCTGATCCCCGCACCAGGCAGCCGTGGGGCACTGTTCCTGGCAGGTGCACAGCATTACATGTGGCGGTGTAGGTGGGGTCAACTATATATACCATCTAGGGCTCTGACAAGTATCTTTTGTAACCTTGGTAGGCTGTTTGTACCTTTCTGAGGCAAAGCATTAAAGTCCCCCCACCCCCACTGAAGCTTGCAGTCACCAGGACCCCCCTGCCCTTCCCCCAGAACCTGGCAGTCTCCAGGTCCTCAACCTCTTCTGTGGAAGCTGGTATTCTCCAGGCCCCCTTCAGTGAAGATAGTGTGAGAAGTGGTGTCTGTCCCCCCTTCTCTGATATATCTCCCTGCTCACTGGCTGGAATAGCTCTAGGTGTGGATGGACATAGGCAGACAGGCCCAGAAAAGGATCTAGTTCTGCCCATGTGTGGTTGTATAGGCAATGGTAGCCTGGCTATGGGCAGCTTCAACAGTTACTGCTCTTTGTAGATTACTACTTTGTGACCAGAGAAGTGATGCAGCGGGACATTGCTGCTGGGGACTTCATCGAACATGCTGAGTTCTCAGGGAACCTGTATGGGACTAGGTGGGCCACACTCAGCATCCTCTCTCCATCCAAACACCCAGGGACCTAGAGTAGGCAGTCCAGGCAAGGGCTTCTCTCTACAGGCTGTAAGGGTGAGGGACCCAGCCCTTCCAGGAGTCAAAATGGGGCAGAAATATTGGGCTTTCCAGGCTTCCCCTCCTATCCCCTACCCACTCCACCTGGTTAGGCTGCTTTGGGAACAGGACCAAGTGATGGGCTGATGTGCAGTGAAGACTCAGAGGACCTGGCTCTCAGAGGTCTGTAGGCTACACTTTGGCCCTCCTCCCATCCAACCAATAGGGCAGCCTGGGAGAGTTCCCAGCCCAGCAACAGCTGCCCCCCCTCACCACTACCACCACCACACACACACACACACACACAACATCATCATTGCACAGGCGGGCCAAGGCTTGCTATGAGCAGCCTGTACCTGAGCCCCCATGGGACCAATAGGCTTCACCCTAGGTGCAGTTGGCAAAGGCATTTGGCCCCGTAAAGGGGTTACAGGGGCTGCTGTTATCCTTAGATGGTGGGTACCCAGGAGCCCTGAGCCCAGCTTTGAGACCCAGGGCCGTCCTACCCCTCCTCACTGCCACCTGCAGCCTAGCAGATGGCCTAGCATGCATGGGTTACTGAAGCAGTGCTTTTGGAAGGGGGGAGCAAATGCTGGGGTCAGGGTGGGCCTGCAGACTCCCCATCTTCTGCCAGGCCCAGAGCAGGGGTGGAGAAGACAGGACCCCAGGGGAGGGCAGTGGAGGTGGTGGGGGTGCTGTGGTCCAAGAGCCCTCACTGACTGGCCCCTCAACTCCTGCCTCCCTAGCAAAGCAGCTGTGCGTGTGGTGCAGGCCATGAATCGAATCTGTGTGCTGGATGTGGACCTCCAGGGTGTACGAAACATAAAGAAGACTGACCTGAGGCCCATCTACATCTTTGTGCAGCCACCCTCACTGGAAGTCCTGGTGGGGGCGGGGAGCCAGGCAGGGGAGGGGTGGAGGAGGGGCTAGGGCTGCCCCCCAGGCTCTGACCCTCCCTAGGCACCTCAGGAGCAGAGGTTGCGGCAGCGGAACACAGAGACAGAGGAGAGCCTGGCCAAGAGGCTGGCTGCTGCCCGGGCAGACATGGAAAGCAGTGAGTGTGTGGATGCAGCCATTGTCCCCTCCCCCTCCTCCACAGCAGACAACTCATCTGCCAGAGGTAGGAGGCAGGGGCAAGAGCTGTCATCCACTGACCCTGTGCCACCCCCTCTTCACCTCAGGCAATGAGCCCGGCCTGTTTGACCTGATTATCATCAATGACAGCCTGGACAAGGCGTACTGGACCCTGAAGGAGGCACTCTCGGAGGTGGGCTCTGCCAGGGGTCAGGGATAGATCTCTGCAAAGGAAAGGTCTTTGAACAGCAGACTTGGAATCCAGGGCAAGCCTCTCTTTCTCTCTCCCACAGGAAATCAAGAAGGCTCAAGGGACTGGCTGTTCCTGAGGATGCCAACATCTGTCCTCCCTGGACCAGGACCCTGCACCCATCTCAGTGGCCAGGGTGTCTCTGGCTACCTTTTTCATTTTGCTCTCCATGCCCATTTCTGAGTGCCCCCTGATCAATCCCACTCTCCTGTGGAAACTAGGTCTGCATCTTAATAAAGAGCTGCTGGTTAGAGTGTACATGAGTCCATGGATTGCCATTCTGGCCTTGTAGGTTCCACTCCATATCTGTTACTCTGGGCTGTTGGCCAGTGGGGCTGCTCCCCAACTGCACACTATTTGCTTGGGCTCTCTGTACCCCAGCTCCACATCTCAGAGATGAGCAGGGATTCCCTGCCCAGGGGCACTAGAGGGTCCCCCAAGGCTGGACTGCTTCCTGCCCTGAGGCAGGGTGAGGCTGATAGGGAGCACACACCTCTCCCATGGTCTCATTGTACCTTGAGGCTGGGAGGAGAAGGCCTTGGGGGACTCATCTTGCCCCAGCCACCCCTTCTGGTCCTGAGCCAGGTGAGAGACAGATGCTGTTGACTTGGGAAGGGGGCTGAGACTTCAGGGGCTCGACCCCTGCATCCTGGAATCCTCTATGTGCCATATGCTCTTGGCCTTATGCACAGCCCACTGAACCCAATTGGCCTGATGGTCTGGGAGAGATCAGCTCTGGGAAGACACCTGGGGGCCTCTGTTGAGGTTCCAGGCTCCCTAGAGTCTGCGAAGGCACCTCCCTTGCCATTCATCTTGGGCCAGGGCAGCTGTTGTGGCCTGTAGTATGGTAGTCCATCCAAGACAAATGGTGGACACAGACCCGGAGGAGGCAGAAATAGTAGAGGAAGTTGGGCGTCGTCTGTACCCCCATGCACAGAGGGAGACCTGGCGGGAGTTGGGCTTAGACATGGGACAGCAGGCATGGGGCACTAAGTAGGCCCCAGGCCAGGTGAGGTAAGGCCAGGCTGTCTACCAACTTACTGTGCAGCCTGGGGGAGGCCCCTTCTTCTCTTCGCCCCATACAGCTCCAGGAACAATCGGGAATTCAGACCCTTGGCCTTGGGGGAAACAATGGGGCCCTTGAAGGCCTCCCCCTGCATTGTGCTTGGTGGTGAGAGGTGGCCCTGGGCCCGGCACAGGATTCTACTGGGTGCACACCCTTGGAGCCCAGTGTCCGACCAGCCAGCAGGTGGAAGGGCTCAGAGGGACTTGCATTTTCTGGCCTGAAAAAGGTAAGGTGCTGTCTAGGGGATCAGGGGTGGGGTGCTCTTTGGAGCTGAGCAGTGTCACCCTCCCCAGAATTTCAGGCCTGGTCTGGCCTCTCCTGAAATGGCCATCCCCAGGAGATGACAGGTGTTGGGCCGAGCCAGGTGTCCCTTCATTCTGGGGGTCTCTCTCAAGCCCACTGCTCAGGAATAAGACCTGACCACCAGGGTCTTCTGGGATTACAAGACCTGAGGGTGGGGGGAGGCCGTTGTAGGGACTGCTTGGACCAGTTGGTGAGCAGGGAGGGAAGTGATGTGTACCCATTACCTCCCCCAGCAGGTGGGGCCCCTTAGGGTGTGCAGGACTGGCTAGCCTACCCCAGTTAGGCAGTTGTAGTGTGTCCAGAGGCTGGAGCCTCAGCCTGTTCAGGTCTGGGGAAAATCTGGGAGCCCCACCCCTATATGTTGACGGTCAAGCGCACCGCATTGCTCCTGATCTGGCTTCAGCCAGCCTCTGCATAGCCTGGGATTTAAGTCTTCATGGGTCCCAGGTCCTCAGGTCTGGGCCCTGGGTGTGAGCAGAGAGCAGAACAGATTCATGTCCTCCAGGAGGGGCCCCCATTGTGCTGCAGACATGGTTAGTGAGTTTTCTGAGTTTCCAGGGCAAGGATGATGAGCAGGAGTGGGCAGAGGGCCTGGCAAGGGGCAGGAGTGGGCAGGGCTGCTGCACAGGGCAGGGCTGTGCCTGCTCAGGGCCTGTGGTGTGCTGGCCTGTGGGGGTACCAGGTAGACATGAAAGGGGTGGGGGAATACAGAGAAAAAGGAGTGAGCCATGCTCTGCTCTGAGAAAGTGGCAGCAGTGGCTTTATCTAGGGCAGTTTGAGAGGTGGCAGTGAGGTTGTTAGGAGGTAAAGAGTGTGGGCACCCTGCAGGGGTGGGTGGGTGGGGGCTCTGCATCCTACCCTGGATCAGCAGTGCCTGGCGAGGCCTGCAAGGAGCACAGGCCAGGCTGCTGGTGTTGTCTGGGCTATACTATCCAGGCCCACGCCTGTCACACACTTTCAGGAGGAACTCCCCTCACTTCCTAGTTCCAATTGCAGCAGAGAGGGTCCCCTGGATCCTCAGTGGGGTCTATGTCCCCTCAGAGTCCCTTGTGGCCCAGTTACCTGTACCTTGCAACCCTGGGAAGAAACTGAGGTGTCTGTCTTAGGTGTACCCACCCTCCTCAGAACGTAAGTGTCTTTTAACCTCCCTGCATTTGCGGAGCAGGTGGAGGGAGCTTCCCAGAAAGGAGTGTGAATGCATGTGAGTGTGTACATGTGTGAGTCAGAGTCCAGAAATGGATGAGGCCAGCCCTGAAGACCCTGTGAGGATGAGTGCTTTGGCTGAGAGCCCAGGTTGGGATCCAATCTGTCAGGGCCTGCAACCCTCCTTGGGCTGCTGGGGCTGGGGCTGGGGCAAGGCGGAGGTGGGAGGGGGTGTTCTAGTGTGCATAGGAGCTGCAGTAAAGTTGTAGAGGGTCCCCATGCCTGGGGTTTGGGTCTTTGGTGGCCAGGGAGTCTAGGCAAAATACAACTCGGAATTCCCGGATGGGAATTAATATCCTGGGGAGGGACCTGGAAAGACAGAACCCCATAGATCATGGGATCACTGCAGAGCTGACAAGGGGAGACTTGGGAGGAGTGCTAAGGTACGGTTGGGAAGTGGGCATATAGCACCAGGCCTGAGTGAGGCCTGGGACCCTCAGCCAGTGAGTGGGTGGAGGCAGGCTCTCCAGCTAAGGCCTCAGCCTGGCAGGGCAGAGCCACCTTGAGGTACTCATGGTTGCTCACCTTTGGATAAGAGCTATCAGTGCCAGGTGCATATCCTCAGGAAGGGGAAAGAGCTGCCTGAGACCCCATTCCAGTGCTGGAAGGTTCCCAGGGCAGAGTCCCCTTGCCACATGGCAAACTGAGCACTGGGGACCTTCCCACAGCCCCACTTCAGTAGAGGAATTCCCACCTACCATGGCCCTAAAGGGTGCTGGGAGGAAGTGTGGCCAGGAATGGGAAGGAAAATTGCTGGTCTGGCCATAGCCTGCTGCACTGCAGGATAGCACTGAGCTGTCTCTGGCTCTCAGTCCTGCCTGCCTCCTGCCCCAGGACCTTTGTTCAGACCTGGGAGTTGGAGGTACTTTAACCAGGGAGAGCCCAGCTGCCCATCTTTGCAGAGGCCACTCTCTGGTTCTGGACTAGGAGTAGCAGGCTGTTGCCAGGAATAGGCCATCCTGATGCCTACTGAAGCCCACAGTCAGGTGCTTCCCTTCAGGCTATTGGTGGGGATGACTGGCCGGCTGTCATGGGGAACCCCTATTTGAGCTCACACTGGCTCAACAATCACCCTTCCCTCCCAACACCCTTGCTGACCATTTAAGATCTGACACCTCCCAGACTCTGACCCACAGGGGACACCCAGTCCCTCATTCTAGATCCCTGAGTGGCCCTTGCCTACACTTGCTATGAGTGAGATTCCCTTTGAACAAAGGTCCCTGCAAACTCCCAGGACCTGGATCCCTGAAGGGCCAGCATCCTCCTTCCCACTGGCCCAGCTGAGCCGCTGCTGGCCGCAGCCTCCCAGCAACACTGATAGCCTCTCTGCAGCCCCGAACAGATCACCAGTAAAAGTCCCTACTTTGATCTTGCAGCTTCCAAGCAGACAAATACATGCAAGCATGGGAAAAGAGTGGGAGAGGGGCTCAGAGTGATAGGGCAGTAACTATTTCAATTAAGGTTTTTATTTTACAACACTGGTTTACAAAAAAGTTTGAGAGACCAGATAGGAAGAGGTCCCATGTTATCCACCCCCCATGCCCATTCACTGTTACACAATTAATGCACCAATAATGGTATGCTGTCAAAACCACAGCACACACTTCCCTCATATTCCTGAGTTTTCCCATGAACTTTGATGCCCTGAATTCCCCCCAATAGGCATGTGGTCCTCACTTCTCCCCCGGGGCCCCACCTGGCATGCATATCTTGGCGCGCGCACGGGGAAGTGGGGCTGGGCTTGTGCTAGCATTTCCTTACTCTGGCACCATCAGATGCTCAAGGGGCGTTTCCTAAGGTGCTGGGACTGGTCCTCTGTATCCATGTGCCAGGTCAGGAAGCAGCACCAGCTGAAGGTGTGTATTTGAGGATTTGTGCATGTCACTGATACCAGGGCAGGGGTCTTCCGGGCCAGAGCTGAGCAGTGCCAGCCCCCATAGTGTGGAATAACCACCTTGACTTCATGTGTGACACAGGTCCTGCCCACACATGTATGAGCAATGGACGTGTACCTGGTCTGAAGAGCCAGAGCCTCTGCCCCCTGCCTGAAGGCTGTCTGAGATCCCCCATGGTGCTGGGGTAACAGAGAGAGGAGGGGTTCACTCCTTCCTCCCTCCTGCTTCCCAGAATGGCCCCTAAACTATCCACAGGGCCACTCATCTGCTCTCTTCTCTGCATGTCTGGTCTCTATGGTCCTGACTGCACCTACATGAGCTCCGCAGAGCAGGGTCTGACCCGTGACAAGCTAGAGCTGGTCTCAAGATCCCCCTACCACATCTGAGTTGGTCACGGGCATGGGGGAGCATTTCCACCATGGGAATTGCCAAACAAGATACAAAGACTTGCCCCAGTTGTTAATACTGACCCCCAAAGCACAGGTGAGGTCTGCTAAACCCCAAGACTCTCCCTATGTCTTGGGAGAGAGGGAAGAAGTGGAGGCTGTTCTGCCATCTCCTCTCTGGGTCCCTGCAGAGGTGGCCTGGGCCTTAGCCTCCTGTGATGTGTCAGGTCAGGGAGTGGAACAGGTCCTGGAGGAGAGTGGAGGTTGGCGGGGAGAAACAACAGCCAGCCTCAGGCCTGAGGGATTCTCTGTCCTTGCCTAAGGCAGACTGAGGGAGAAGGCAGCCCTGAACGGCTGGACTTGCAGTCTGTACCTGAGTGTCTGCACATGTACGTGAGTGTATATGCACATGTGAGGGCACATGTCTGTGTACATGTGTCTCATGTGTTTGCATGTTTGTGAGATAACTCCGTGTGCATGAGGGTGTTTGTTTATGTATACACTCATGTGAGTGGGCATATATATCTTTGAGTGTGGGTGTACATCTGTACACATGTGTCTGAGTGAATGTGTGTCTGTGTTTGCATTGCATATGTGTAGCTCTGACATGGGCCATGTACACAGATATAAGGAAGAAGGGTCACTTCCCCAGGAAACCTGGCTTACCCCCCTCTTCCAACCAGGGGAGAGACCAAGTTGAATAAAGAAGGCCTGGAGCCCCCGCTTGTCTCTACTTCTCCATCCCACACCTGCTCGCACTGCCTCACAGGCATGTTCTAGGAGGGAGGGAGCCAGAAGCATTGGGCACTCAGGGTTTTTCTTCCCCAGACTATCCAGGAGCAGGTACTGACTGGCTTTGGTTGTGGAGTACGGAAGGTGGGTGTTGGGAGGTACAGCCCCTCTTTGGAGGCTCAGGAAACTGGGGTCATATGGCCCTGCCCAAAGAGGCCCTTCTCTTGGATACAGGCCCACCCAGGGTTCAGCTGGTCTGAAAGGGGCACTGATCCAGTATGTGGTGATTGGCCCATTGCTGTCTCTGAGTGTCACAGGTGACTTATGGTCACTGTGCACCTCGCTGGACATGGTTCCACCCTGGACAAATGCCTGGCCTTACCCCCCCCCCCCCCCCCGCTGGGATTTCCTGCTATGATTGCAGAGGACATGAGGGTGCCCATGAGAGAGTTGAGCAAGCAGTCCCTAGTGCATCTGGACCAGAGGGAGGGCATGAAGGAGCCTGGGGGGGGGGGGGCCTTTGCAGAGGCAGAGGGACCAGATCCCCTGTGCAGGATGTGAATGGGGGAGGGTTATGCTGCTGGGGGACCTAGGGGCTCATGAAGCTGCAGAGTGGGGGGAATGGGAGGCTGGACTGGGTGAGGCACTGGGGATCTGGGCAAGCTGGAGCCCCACCCACACACCCCTTGCTGGGAACAGGACTCCATTTGGCCTGGGTGCTGCTGAGGACTGAGTGTGGAGGGGCAGTGTGCATGGGGCTAAAGCTGTGCAGGCCCTGGACTCTAGAGCTGGCCTCTGATTTCCTGTCAACCCCATGAAGTTGGCTCACCCAGTTGACTCCCTGTGGCTCTCAGGGCCTAGGGTGGAGTCCCCAGATGTGGGGTATGTGTGAGGCTTTCACAGAGCCAAGCTTTCCTGGGGAGCTTGAGGAGTGCAGGAGGGCTCTACTGGAGACCACTGGGACCTGGGGTCTGTGAGGGGTGAGTGGTCAGCTGGAGCAACACAGCCTCTTGTCCATCTGTGTGGGGTCTGTCCTTTGCTCACTCAGGACCCACCACTCTGTGTATGCATCGTCCCCACCCCCCACAGGCTCAGGACCGAGTGGGAGTAGCGCTCCTGGAGGGGCTGTCCCTTCAGTGGAAGGCAGTTAAGTTCCCTTCTGGGGCCCTGGCTCCAGTCACCACTACCCCTGCCCTAGCGTTCTTTCTGGCCCTGGGTTTAGGTCTACTCCCCCCCTGCTTCCCCCACCCTCTGCTTCTAATCCCCCACCCAGGGTTGAGCTCCTCTTAGTCCTCAGGTTCCGCCAACCCCTACTCTCCCACTCCTGCTCTCTTCCTCCCTAACCCGGGTTGAGCTCTGCTGTGGCCCACAGGTCCCGCACCCCCGCCCCTATGACCAACATGAGCTGGAGCTTCCTGACGCGGCTGCTGGAGGAGATCCACCACCACTCCACGTTCGTGGGCAAGGTGTGGCTCACTGTGTTGGTGGTCTTCCGAATCGTGCTCACGGCTGTAGGAGGCGAGTCCATCTACTCGGACGAGCAGACCAAGTTCATGTGCAACACCAGGCAGCCGGGCTGCGACAATGTCTGCTACGACGCCTTCGCACCCCTGTCTCACGTACGCTTCTGGGTCTTCCAGATAGTGGTCATCTCCACGCCCTCCGTCATGTACCTTGGTTACGCCGTGCACCGTCTAGCCCGTGCCACGAAATATGAGCACCGCCGTACCTCGTACCACAAACGGGGGTCCCGAGCGCCACTACCGCTGCCTCTGCCATCCCACCCCAGCTGGCCCGAGCCCATCGACCTGGGAGAGGAGGAGCCCATGCTGGGCCTGGGTGAGGAAGCTGAGGAGCCAGGCACAGCAGAAGGCCTAGGAGAGGAGGATGAGGTGGAGGGTTCTAGCGCGGCTAAGGGCGCCTGCCGAGATGCCAAGGCGGTGGGGTCCCCGGGCCCCAACGGGCCTCATGATGGGCGGCGGCGCATCCAGAGCGAGGGCCTGATGCGTGTGTACGTGGCCCAGCTGGTGGCGAGGGCTGCCTTCGAGGTGGCCTTCCTGGTAGGTCAGTACCTTCTGTACGGCTTCGAGGTGCCGCCTTTCTTCCCATGCAGCCGTCAGCCCTGCCCGCACGTCGTCGACTGCTTCGTGTCGCGGCCCACCGAGAAGACGGTCTTCTTGCTGGTCATGTATGTGGTCAGTTGCCTCTGCCTGCTGCTCAACCTCTGCGAGATGGCACATCTGGGCCTGGGCAGTGCGCAGGACGCCGTGCGCGCCCGTCGTCCGGCGCCCACCTCTCTCCTTCCCGCGCAGCGCCCACAGCCCTGCCCCATACCCACCACGTCCGCAGGCCTTGCCTGCCCACCTGACTACAGCCTGGTGGTACGCGCAGTAGAGCGTGCACGCGCCCACGACCAGGACCTCCCCAACCCGGCGCTTCGAGCCCTGCGGAATGGGCGCACACTACTAGGGGACAGTGGCCGCCCGCCCTGCCCCGGTCTCCCCACAACAACACCGGGGCCCCTGAGAGCTGGTGCTTCCGCCTCCGGGTCAGGCAGTGCCACATCGAGGGGCACGGGCGGGGACCAGGGCCGGCTGGGCGCCAAACCCAGGGCGGGCTCCGAGAAAGGCAGTGCCAGCAGCAAGGAGGGGAAGACCACCGTGTGGATCTGAGGCACCGACCCCAGTGCTTTCAGTCCTCCCTTAACTGCCAGGCACCGGGTGGGGCACTCAGAGATGAGGCTGGGTACTGGATGAGCTGGACGAAGAACACCATCCACCCCCTCCGCCCCTCGCTGGCCTTGGGAAGGGCACCCTCTGCCCTGTATCACTGCCCCTTCCCACCAGAGCCCCCTCTTTGTCCTGGGGTAAGAGGGGAGGACGGGCCTGGCAACCGCAAGGTCCCCAGTTTTCTGGCCCCTAAGCCCGGAGTAGTGTGCTGGATTGTGGCTAGGGCACTGTCCCCACACCCCCCATCATCCACTACAGAGACGACTTGAGATACTCTGACCCATGTGTCTAGTCCTTCCCTCGGAGCCTCCCTGGGACCCGGCCAGAGCCTCAAGACAAGGGCTCTGAACAGAGTGGCCTTTTCCCTGCTTCCCTGCAGCAGCCCAGGTGTGACGCCCAAGGGTGCCTTACCTGGGTGTTTGGGGTACAGTGCTGTCCCCACTTCCTGCAGAAGCCATTTCCCACCACCCTAGTCTCCAGTCCACGTGCTGCTTCCTGTACAGCAAGAAGCAATTCCGAGTCTTCCTACTATAGGGGAAAATGAGGCAACCCTGGACTGCATCTCCTTCCTCTTCGCGAGGGCGCCAGCACATGAGCTGCCCCTCCTCCTCCCGCGAGTGTGGGGCGGGCCTGCATCCTGCCCAGGGTCCCGGCCCAAACAGTAGGGCTGAAGCCCTGGAGGTGGGAGTTGGCAGGGGATGTGGACGCTGATGCTCTCATGTACTCTAGAGATTCGCAGTTGCCTTTCCACTGGGACAGACTTGAAGTTTCTCAAAGACGTCAGTTGCTGCTACTGGAACAACGGGATGGTGGCCAGGGACTGCAGCTTTGGTGGTGCTAGGAGAAGGGGCTTTGGGGCTGTTGCCCAGGACATCCCTGCCCTCCAGCCCCCTTCCTAATTCAGACACAGCCTCCTAAACAAATGGAGGCTCTATTCTGAAAGGTGTCTGTCAGTTCAGGCTGCATAACAAATACCATAGACTGGGGGCTTAAACAGACATTTCTTTCTCACAGTCCTGGAAACTGAAAGTCCAGGATCCAGTTATGGGCAGGGCTGGTTCCCTGGAGGCCTCTCTCCTTGGTGTTTGGATGGCCATCTCCTCCCTGTGTCCTCACAAGTTCATCCCTCTGTGTCCTAATGTACTCCTCTTATAAGGACACTAGTCATATAAGATGAGGATCCATCCTGTGATTTCATTTCACTTTAATTACCTCTTTAAAGGCCCTATCTCCAAATACAGCTCCATCTGAAGTTCTGGGCATTAAGGCTCCACCTTAAGTATATGCCCAGTTGAAACTCTGATCACCACGGGCAAGGCACGGGCCTCCTGTTTCAGGAACTTGGGGGCTTGCATGCACCACCTGGATCTTGTCAGTTCTGTGAGCTTCTCTAAAAAAATTTTTTTCCTTTATTTGTTTTAGAGAGAGAGAAAGTGAGAAGGAGTGAGAGATAGAAACATTGATGAGAGAGAACATCAATTGGCTGCCTCCTACATGCTCTCCACTGGGGATTGGGCCCACAACCTGGGCATGTGTCCTGACTGGGAATTGAACCAGCGACCCCTTGGTGAATGGGTCGATGCCCAACCACTGAGCATGCAGGCTGGACAGTTCTGTGAGCTTTTGATGGTTCTTAGGTTCTGTTGTCACTGGCTGTCCCAGGCTTGAGGAGCCAACCTCTTTGTCATCCATGGCCCCATCTATAAGACCAATTTCTTGATGCTGTGACACAACCACCATCTATCTCATGCCTGAGCTGATACCTTAACATGGTTGGCCATCTTCCACTCAGACATGGTGTCTAAGATGCTCAAGTCTGTTAACTCTAAGAAGTGGAGTCCAGTCTGACCATTCAACATGATACTTTGTGCCCACTTAACTACTTAAAAAACAAACAAACAAGAAACTCTCTCAGTTTCCCTGTCAACCTGGGATGGCCATGAGGATGAAGGGCTGAACCTGGGTACAGAACTGTCCCCCTTGCTCATCCTGCTCTCTGCTGTCCTGGCTCAGGAGCAGGCCAGCGAGATAAGCTTCAGTGCCTTGTGGGATCCCTGGGCTTTATGAGGCCTGCTCAGGTCCAAGCTGGGGTAGGGCCAGCCTGGGGAGTGGCTGGGGCAGGATCAGATGGAATGGCCTTCTGGTCTCATTCTCATCTGTTTCCATGGCTGGAGCCAGCTCTCCAGCTGCTCAGGGACACTGCAGGGAGCTGCAGGGAGGAGGTGCTCTGACACCCCCAGAATGGGGCAGCTTCCTTATCCTGCCTCTGGGAAGGGAGGAGGCCATGAGGAGAGAATAACAGGAAACCACCCTGGCTCAGCAGCATCTGGGAAGTGGGGTCAGACCCCCACACCCACCATTTTCCAGCTCTCAGCTCCCCACTCCTCCTGATGACTCCAGTCCAGTGGCCTCAAAGACAGGAGAGAGTGCACATTTGCATCCAGCTGCATTCCCAGCACCTGCCTGGCCCAGGTAAGGCTTCATGGGAACCTCCTTAAGCCAGGCCACAGCTCCCCCACAAGACCTGTGGCATGAGAAGCAGCAGTGGGGACTGAGAAGGGGCAGCAGTTGGGTAGTGCTCACGTGCCAGGGTCCCTAGTGTCAGGGTGGACAGATTGGTGCAGAGACCCAGGAAGGTTTCCTGGAGGAGGGAACCTAGAGCAGCACTTGCTGGCAGACTCCGAAATTGTGGGAGGTGCTGTCTGTTCCATCCACTGAGGCAGCCACCAGCCACATGTGTGTCTGGGCCCATCAGTGTTGCCAAGTGAGGAGGAGCTGGAAGGTTCATTTGACATCATTTGAGTTAATTTGCATCTAAACAGCCCAGGTAGTGAAGCAGGCTGAGCTTAACCTGGATAGAGAGGTTAGGAAGGTTCCAAGTGACCCCATGTTGTCTGCTGGTCCTTCCTGCAGCAGGGCCAATTGGGTACAAGCTGACATAAGGCTGGAGGAATGTGCCTGCCACCCAGTGCTGTCCTCAGGGGCTGGCAGGGAGGTGCTGGGTCACTTGGAATGCCTGGTGGCAGAGGAAGACCTCCATGTAGGGCTAGTGGCCAGGGGAGCCACATACCAGGCCTGTGACCAGCCAGGCAGCCAGTTAGGTGGGGGACAAAGGGCCTGGGGGCTCTGGTCAAGCTGCTTGTGCCTCTTACCACGAAGGGGTATGCCCCTTACCACAAAGATGGCCCAACTGGGAAATCAGGGAAAGCAGGGTTTAGGCAGCACAGCCCCCAGGAGGGGCCAGAACTGAAGGTGGGAGCTTCATGAGCAGAAGACCACAAAAAGATAGCGGACAGACAGGCAGACAGGGCAAAATGTTGACAATTGCTGAATCTAGGTGAAGGGTGGTACAGTTTATTTTATTATTCTTTTTTTTTTGTTTGTTTGTTTTTTGTTTTTTATCCTCACCCGAGGATATTTTCCATTTTTTGTACAGATAGAGTGGGAGGGAGAGAGCGAGGAAGGGAGAGAGAGAGAAACATCGACGTGAAGGGACACATCGAGTGGCTGCCACCCGCACAACCAACCAAGGCTGGGGACAAACTGCAACCGAAGTACGTGCCCTTAGCGGGAACCGAACCCGGGTCTCTCCGGACCGCAGGCCGACGCTCTAACCGCTGAGCCAAACTGGCCAGGGCTATTTTATTATTCTTTCACAATTTCTGTAGATTAAAAATTTCAAATAGAAAGTTGGAGAAATGCATCCATAGATGGTCAGAGCAGCTTTGTTGGGAGGTGGCATCTAGGACCAATCTTGAGGTGGGGGCAAGTTGTGTGGTCTTGGGAGGTCTGCTGAGGGAGGGAACGGGTAGGAGGCCAAAGACCTGGCAGAGTTGACTTTGATGAGCCTGGAGGGGTGTGTGGGGCTGTGGGTTCAGTTGGGGAGAGTCCAGGTGACACATGGGGACCTCATGGATGTGAGGGGTGTGCAGGCAATACTGAGTCCAGTGGAGGGTGGGCTGCTGAGTGCTGGAGCAGTGGGTTTCTAGGGAGATGTGGAAGCCAGGCTTGTACATAACACACAGAATATCAAACATGCCGGGGGAGTGTCAAATAAGCCATTGGGTCTGGGATTTGCAAGTAATGCCTGGACTGTGGGCATAACTTGGAGCCATTGGCTTGTGGACACTATGAAATCATGTAACTGGATGAGGTTAAGTGGAGGTGAAGAGACTCCTAAGGACACCCCTAACCTCACACTACAGGATAGCATGGTTTCACTCTGAAGGTCCCTGACCAGTGGATTTGAGTGAAAGTGACAGTGAATGAAGCGACCCAGCAGGCAAGCCAGATGGGGCAGGCAGGAAGCACATGCATATAGCGCAGGAGGGGTTGTGGGCACTTGTGGCTGGTTTCAATCTGCCATCTTGCAGTTTCCTGGGTAGACCAGGTGTGGGTGTCAGGGACAGTGGGTTAAGGGACAAAACACATGCTTTTGGAGTTTTCCTGAAAGGGGAGTAAACAACTGGGGATGATAGCTAACTGCTTTGGTGTTAAGGGCTGATTATCTACCCTACTATCCACTTGTGGACTGTATTTGGAGATGGGTTTTTAGGAAGGTGATCCCATAGGACTGGTGTCCTTATGAAAAGAGACACTAGGCATGAAAGAGGGCTGTCTGCACACTAAGAGAGAGACCCTATCAGAAACCTGCCCTGATGGCACTCTGATCTTGGATGCCCACCCTCCCTCTATGGCTGTAAGAGAATGATTGTCTGTATTTAAACCACTCAGCCCATATTTTTTATGCAGCTTGAGTTGACTGAGACATTGAGGAAAACAGTATGGACATTTCCAGAAAAATTAAACAGATTTACCATATGATCCAGCAATTCCATTTTGGGTATATACCTGTGATACTGTAACTTATGAGAGATATATATATTTGGTCTTGTACTGTTCCTGGTACAGAGTTCCTAAAACCTTTGGAATTTCTTGTGATGAGAACCACAAAGGTATTTTTTGTTATATTAATAAAGTGACTTGGAAAGCCCCTAAATTGGGAGCTGGGGCCAGGGAAACTAACCAGTGATTAGAGGATTGTAACTTTCAATTCCACCTCCTGTTCTCCAAGGTGGGGAGAGGTGCTGGAGGTTGAATCAATCACCTATGACCAGTGATTTAATCAATCATGCCTATGGAATGAAGCCTCCATAAACACCCAAAAGGACGGGGGTTTGGAGAGTTTCTGGGTTGGTGGAACTGTGGAGATGGGCACAGAGAGCACGGAAGCCCCTCGCCCTTTTCCTATACCTTGCCCTGTGCATTTCTTCCATCTGAATGTTCTGAGTTATATATGTATATTTAAGAATATTTTTTAATTTTTATTTTTTGCATTTATCTTCAGATGGAGAGGGAGGAAGAGAGAGAGAGAAACATTGATGTGTGAGCCACATGACTGGTTGCCACCCACACAACCCCAACCAGGGCCAGGGACAAAAACTGCAACAGAGGTATGTGCCCTTAGCAGGAACCAAACCCGGGTCTCTGGTCCGCGGGCCAAAGCTGTAACCACTGAACCAAACCAGCCAGGGCTTTTTAAAGAATTAAAAAATAAATTTTTTTCTTTATTGATTTTAGAGAGAGAAAGGTAAGGAGAGGGAGAGATAGAAATATCGACGAAAGAGAACATCGACTGGCGCCTCCTGCATGCCCCCCACTGGGGAATGGGCCCACATCCTGGGCAATGTGCACTGCCTGGGAATTGAACTGGTGACCTATTGGTGCATGGGTTGATGCTCAACCACTGAGCCACACCAGCCCGGTCTGAGTTAAATATTTTTTACAATAAGCTAGCAATTTAGTTATTTAATATTTCTCTGAACTCTGTGAGCTGCGCTAGCAAATTAATGGACCCCAAGGACAGGGTTGTGGGAACCTCAAATTAGAAGCACAGGGCCTTCACCTGTGAGATTTATGCTGTCTCCTGTTAGATATGGTCACAATTGAGTTAAATTATGGGACACCCAGCTGGTGTTGTAGAATTGCTTTATGTGTGGAGACCCTACACACACACACACACACACACACACACACACATTTGGTGATCAGAAGTGTCAAAAGTGAAAGGAGTGTGAGAGTAAACTACACACAGGAGTGGATTTAAGTCCTTTCACAATGCCAAAAGCAGGGTCTTGAAGAGATCTGCACCCCCATGTCTAGAGCAGCACGTTCACAACAGCCAAGGTGTGGAAGCAACCCAAGTGTCCATCAAGGAGTTAACAGAAACAAAATGTAAGGGGATGTTATTTAGCCTTAAAAATGAAGGAAATACTGATACGCCGTGGATAAGCCTGGGGGACGTCCTTCGCAGTGGCATCAGCAATCACAAAAGGATAATACCGCATTATTCCTCTCATATGAGTTTCCAGAGAAGTCAGGTTCACAGAGAAAAGTAGAGTGGGGCAGGGGGATGCCAGGAGTTGAGGAGAGAATGGGGGCTGGAGTTTGATGGATACGGTGTTTCAATTTGGGAAAATGAGAAAGTGCTGGATGGTGGAGATGGCTGCATGACAATGGGGATGCGCTTAATACCCCTGAACTGTGCACCTGAAAACCGCTGAGACCGCAGTAAGCAAGCAGAAACTCTGCTCTGAAAATCCACGGGCTTACCAGAGCTGGTGCGTCCAGAGCCTGGAACAGGATCCAGCCCCAAGGGGTGAGGCGCGAGGCTCCGCCCCATCCACACCCCCGCGCACGTTCCGCCCGCCGCCAGGGGACGTTGTGGCACCCGCTCGCCATCCGGGCCGCTCCTTCCCGCCGCTTCACGCATGTTCAAGATGGCAGCTGCGGCGCTGTTCCGGGGCGCGGCTCCGAGGTATGGCGGCCCGGCCTGGCGCTGGAGGCTGCGCGCGGTCTCTCGGTACTGCCTATCCCACGGCTCGGGCGAAAACGACAGCGACCGAGCTGACAGCGCAGCCTGGGCCTGCTTCCGGCTGGGCGAACGCGCCTTGGTGCGCGTGCGCGGGCCGGACTCGGCCATTTTCCTCCTGGGGCTGCTGACCAATGACCTGCCGCTTCCCGTTTCTGCGGCCCGTGTGGCCTCGCCCCCCGCGCGCGCGGGCTACGCTCACTTTCTCAACGTCCAGGGACGCACTCTCTATGACGTCATTCTCTATGGGTGAGGTCGGATATCGGGGAGAAAGATATCCAGGGGAGCCGGCACCTAGGGGAAATATGGGAAGTCAGGGTGAAGGGGGCCACCCAAGCGAGGGATGGGGAGCTGGGAGGAGGGGGCACCCAGGGACAGGGCCGTCAGGGGGAGGGCAACTGAGGATGAGGTGGGTACATTGGAAGAGGGCTCTGGGGCAGGGCTTCCTTAGGTGGGCGGGAAAGGCACCCGGGGACGCGCCAGCGAATCGCTTCGGTGATGGTGGAAAATTGTTACTGAGAATTGTGAAACCTGGCCTGTCTTCTTGAGCTGGTATTTCTGTTGAGAAGCTTCGTGCCTTTTTGTTTTGGGGCCCTGAAAGCTTGTAGGTGTTCTTCATCTGATGATTATTTTGGGTCTTTGTTCCTGTGGTGTTGCCGGAGACTTGGTGGGTGCTGTGGCAGTGTAGAGTCAGTAAGGTATGGCCTTCAGGCAATCACAGCCCGTTTTCCTATTTTAGTGTACGCTGCTATGCCCACTTGTTTGCATATTGTCTGGGGCTTCTATGCCCTCAGTTCAATAGCAGATTTGTGATAGACACTCTGTGGCCAAGCCCCAGTTGTCTCCTATCTGGCACTCTACAGAAAACATTTGCAATGCCTGCTGTGTTCTGTTTCAGAGATGCCATCGTTTTTGTCTGGCTCACATATCTTATTACATTCTTCTAGTTGCTTTAGTTTCTTTATCTTAGAATCTTTATTCTTTGATTATCTTGAGCCCTCTGTCAGTAATTTTTCAGTAGCATGTATTTTGGTCATTACTCTTTTTAATTTATCAGTGTTGTCATGATGTTTTGATTCCCAAAGTTCCTTGCTGTGTCTGCAGTCTTCCTTTACATCTTTTTGCCTTTGTATTCTTGTTACGAGTTTATATTCTTATAAGTCACTCTACAGTGTAAAGCAGTTTCTTTTTGTTTCTTAGTTTTCCTTTATCCATACTTTCCCTGTGGTCTGGAATGTCATTGCCTAGCTGCTGTATCAGCAGGTCCTGTCCCAGTGCATGCACTTGTTGCCACTCACTGTTCAGTGTGCTAAGGGAATTGGGGGCTACTGTGATGACAGCCTCTGACCCTAGTTTCCTTTCTGAGACCCATCCTACTCCTCCCTACCAAGTTTTGTGTAAGGAGGAGTAGGATGGATCTTCATTCCATCAAAGACACTGCAAAGGTGCAAAGGTAGTGGCATTGTTTCTCCTCAGCAGTGGAGGGAAGGGTTGAAGACATGCCCTCTCACCCCTTCCCTCCCCCGGTGAGGGGGTTGGGTGCTCCTGAGCCTAGGGGATTGGTGGGTGAAGTCCAGGTTCATTGCCCAGTTCTTTTCTGTAGTGTGAGGCTTTGGGGCCAGAGTTCACTCTCCTGCCTAGCCTGATGCATCTTTTCTGGCCTAACCTCGCTGGTTAGTTCATGGAGTTAATTCATGTGCTCCTTCTCCACCTGGTTGCTGTTGGCCATTTACCTTTGATCTCTGTGGGAATAGGACAGCACTGGGTCTGACTGTCTCATTGGAAGCCCAGGTGCCTTCCTGCCTTCTCTGTGTTATTTTCACACTCATACTTCTGATTTCTCATCCTTGAGTCATTTCTCAGAGCACCCTGTTCTTGTGTTCTGGATGCAGCACCATCTCTCAGGTATCACTTTTTGTTTATAAAGTAGATTTTACTTATGTCAACCTTTAAAATAGCCAGTTATTTTATCAGCAAAATGAGTTTATTTTGGAATAGCAGAGGAATTGCAACTGGGGATGCAAACCATGGTGAAACCATAGTCAAGTCCAGAGAGAGGAGCTGCTTTTATAGAGGAAAGGAGAGAGTTGGGAGGGTTTTTAATAAAACATATGTTTTTATTGATTTTTAGAGAGAGGAGGAGAGGGAGAAAGAGATAGAAACATGGATTGGCTGTCTCCTCCATGCCCCCTACTGGGGATCGAGCCTGCAATCCAGGCATGTGCCCTGACTGGGAATCAAACTGGAGACTTCTTGGTGCCTGAGTCAGTGCTCAACCACTGAGCCACACCAGTGGACAGGGAGGGGTTGTTTTGAATAGAGGTTCATTGGAGGAGAGCAAGAGTTGGGCGTGGTGGTAGCTTCTCATTGGCTCAGTGTGGTGATTTCTTATTGGCTAGGCTGTTGCTGAGCAAAGAGAAAAATCTTCCTGCTGCTGGAGCATGTAAAGTAGCTTCCTATTGGAGTCTGTAAAAGGCAGTGAATGGAGTTTGTGACCCTGATTTTAATGAGGTTTTTTACTTTATTGACTTTCACACTTTTAGAGCAGTTTTAGCAAAATTGAGGGGATGATACAGAGATTTCCCATACACACACAGTATGGGCAATCCACACTATCAGCATCCCCCACCAGAGTGGTGCATTTGTTACAACTGATGAACCTACATGGGCACATAGTCATCCAGAATCCATACTTTACATTAATAGGTTTATTCTTGGTGTTGTACATTCTGTGGGTTTAGACAAATATATAATGACATGTATCTACCATTTGTAGTATTATACAGAGTGGTTTCACTGCCCTGAAAATTGTCTGTGCTCCACAATTCATCCCTCACCACCCACCAACCACTGGCAACCATTGATATTTTTACTGCTCTGTAGTTTTTGCCTTTTCCAGAATTTCAGATAGTTGGATTGTGTAGTATGTGGCCTGTTCTGATGGACTCCTTTCACTTAGTAATATACATTTAAGTTTCCTCAGTGTCTTTACATGGCTTGATAGCTGATTTAAAAAAAATTTTTTTTTTTTCTTTATTGATTTTAGAGGGAGGAAGGAAGAAGGAGAGAGAGAAACATTGATGAGAGAGAACATCGACTGACCGCCTCCTGCATGCCCCACACTGGGGATCAGGCCCACAACCTGGGCACATACCCTGCCTGGGAATCAACCAGTGACCTCCTGGTGCATGGGTCGATGCTCAACCACAGTCATACCACCTGGGCTTGATAGCTGATTTTTTAAATTGAGTTTTAGAGAGAGAGAGAGAAGAAGGGGGGGAGAGAGCTAGAGAGAAACGTTGATGTGATTGAAACATTGATTGGCTGCCTACTGCATGCCCCCTACCTGGCAACTGGGCATGTGACCTAACTGCGAATTGAATCAGCAACCTTTTGGTGCATAGAAGGATACCCAACCAAGTGAGCTACGCTGGCCAGGGTATAGCTGATTTCTTTTTAGTGCTGAATAATATTCCATCATATGGTTATAGCACAGTTTATTTATTCATTCACTTACTGAAGGACATCTTGTTTGCCCAAAAGTTTTGGCAATTATGAATAAAGCTATTGTAAACATCTTTGTGTGTTTTTGTGTGGACATAAAATTTCAGTTCTTTCGCGTTAATACC
Organism: Molossus molossus; assembly: GCF_014108415.1. Lineage (NCBI taxonomy): Eukaryota > Metazoa > Chordata > Mammalia > Chiroptera > Molossidae > Molossus > Molossus molossus. Next base: position 53,498,272 of record NW_023425377.1, on the reverse strand, counting down.
AAGGAGTACAATTGCTCATAGAGTGTATTTAGTTTTATAAGACATCACCAGACTATCTTGCAAAGTGGCTATACCATTTTGCATTCCCACCAGTTCCTGTTGCCCCACATCCTTACTCATATTTTGGTGTTGTCAGTGTTCTGGATGTTAACCATTCTAGTAGGTGTGTAGTGGTAGCTCGTGATTTTAATTTGTATTTTCCTGGGGGCATATGATGTGGCTCATTTACCTTCTGTGTACCTCTTCTGTGGTGAGGTGTCTGCTAAGTTCTTTAGCCCATTTTTTGATCAGGTTTTCTTTCTTTTATGCTTACTATGTTTTGTTTTTTTTTATTTTTTAAAATATATATCTTTATTGTTGAAAGTATTACAGATGTACCTCCCTTTTTTCCCCTCATTGACATCTCCCTCCCCACTGCTTACTCCCCACCCCTGCCTTCACCTCATTGTTGTCAGCCATCCATTGATTATGCCTGTATGCATATAAGTTCTTTGGTTTTTCTCTTCATACCCCCCCCCCTTCCCTCTGAGTTTGTCAGTCTCTTTGCTACTTTCATGTCTCTGGATCTATTTTGTTTTATAGCTTATTGTGTTCATTATATTCCACAAATAAGTGAGATCATGTGATACTTCTTTCTCTGACTGGTTTATTGGCTTATTTCACTTAGCATGATAATCTCCAGGTTCCTCCATGTTGTCTCATAGGGTAAGAGATCTTTCTTACAGCTATGTACTACTACATTCTGTAAATGTACCACAGCTTTTTTATCCACTCATCTACTCATGGGCACTTGGGCTGTTTCCAGCTCTTAGCTATTGTAAATAGCCCTTCTATGAACATAGGAGGGCTTATACTCTTTCTGATTGGGGTTTCCAGCTTCTTAGGATATATTCCTAGCAACGGGATCACTGAATCAAATGACAGTTTCATTTTTAAGTTTTTGAGGAAACACCATATTGTTATCTGTAGTGGCTGCATCAGTCTGCATTCCCACCAACAGTGTACTAGAGTGCACGTTTCTCCACATCCTTGCCAGCACTTGTTGTTTGATGGTTTGTCGATGGTAGCCATTCTGGCAAGTTTGAGGTGATACCTCATAGTTGTTTTTTATTTTATTTTTCTTTATTGATTTTAGAGAGAAAAGGGAGAGAGAAAGAGAGATAGAAACATTGATGAAAAAGAACATCAATTGGCTGCCTCCTGCAGCCCCCCCCCCCCCAGGGGATTTGGCCCACAACCTGGGCATGTGCCCTGACTGGGAATCGAACTGGCAACCTCTTGGTTCGTGGGTCAGTGCTCAACCACTGAGCCATGCTGGTGGGGCACCTCATAGTTGTTTAATATACATTTCTCTGATGATTAGTGACATTGAGCATTTTTTTCATATGTCTCTTGGCCATTTTGTTTTTTCATATATATTTATTTTATCCTTGCCTGAGGACATGTTTTGCATTTATCTTCAGGTAGAGTAGGAGGGTGAAGGGGGAAGAGAGAGAGAGAGCAACATCGATGTGAGAGAGACACATCGCCTGGTTGCCACCCACACAACCCCAACCTGGGCCAGGGACAAACTGCAACTGAGGTACATGCCCTTAGCGGGAACCGAACCCAGGACTCTCCAGTCCGCAGGCCAACGTTCTAACCACTGAGCAAAACTGGCCTGGGCTCTTGGCCATTTTTATGTCCTCTTTGGAGAAGTGTCTATTCAGATCCTCTGCCCATTTATTTTTCGATTGTCTTTTTCTTTTCTTTTTTTTAGTTAATCCTCACCCAAAGATATTTTTCCATTGATTTTTAGATAGAATGGAAGAGAGGGACAGAAAGAGGGAGAGAGAGAGAAACATTGATGTGAGAGACACATTACTTGGTTGGATCTGCATGGCCCTGACCAGGGCCAGGAATTAAACCTGCAACCCAGGTATATGCCCTTAACCGGAATTGAACCTGCAATCTTTTGGTCTGTGGGCTGATGCTCTGAACGATGAGCCAAACTGGCCAGGGCTGGATTGTTTGTCTTTCTTTTATTGAGTTGTATGAGTACTCTATATATTATGGATAGTTAACACCTTATCTGATGTGTCATTGGCAAATATGTTCTCCCATAGAGTGAGTTTCCTTTCCATTATGTTTCTGTTTTCTTTTGCCATGCAGGAGCTTTTTAGTTTGTTATAGTCCCATTTATTAATCATTTCCTTTGTTTCTTTTGCTAGGCGATGTATCAGTGAAAATTCTACCACCTGTGATGTCTGAGATTTTTCTACCTACATTTTATTCTAGGATTTTTTCACGAGTGACATTTAAGTACTTTATTCATTCTGAGTTTATTGTGTGTGGTTTAAGTTGGTGGTCTAGTTTCATTTTTTTGCATGTAACTAACCAGTTTTCCCAACACCATTTATTGAAGAGACTATCTATACTCCATTGTATGCTCTTGCCTCCTTTGTTGAATATTAATTGCACATTCTGTCTTGAGTCGATATCTGGGTTCTCTGTTCTGTTCCATTGATCTATATGCCTGTTTTTGTGCCAGTACCAGGCTGTTTTGATTATGATGGCTTTGTAGTATAACCTGATATCCAGTATTGTGATCCCTCCAACTTTATTCTTCTTTTTTTTTAAAATGAGATTTATTCTCTTAATTTGTCTGTTCTTTTTTTTTTTTTTATCCTCACCCGAAAACATCTTTTTTTTTTGATATTTTGTTCAGGTAGAGTGGGAGGGAGAGAGAGAGTAAGAAACATCAACGTAAAAGGGACACATCAAGTGGTTGCCATCCACACGACCCAACCAGGGCTGGGGACAAACTGCAACCGAGGTACATGCCCTTAGCGGGAACCGAACCTGGGTCTCTCCACACCACAGGCCAATGCTCTAACCTCTGAGCCAAACCGGCCAGGGCTAGTCTTCTTTTTCAAGGTTGCTGTGGCTATTTGGGGTCTTCTTTGGTTACATATAAACGTTTGGATTATTTGTTCTAGGTCAGTGAAGCCCTTGATGTTTTAATAGGGATTGCATTGACTATATAGATTGCTTTGCATGGTATGGACTTTTTAATGATGTTGATTCTTCCAATTCATGAACATAGTATAGGCTTCCACTTCTTTATGTTTTTATCTATTTATTTTTCTCAATGTCCTGTAGTTTTCTTAGAACAGATCTTTACCTCCTTGGTTAAGTTTATTTATAGGTATTTTAATGTTTCAGTTGCAGTGGTAAATGGGATTTTTTTGGTTTTCCTTTCTGAGTGTTCCTTATTGGTGTATAAGAATGCCATCAATTTCTAGATGTTAATTTTGGATCCTGCTACTTTGCTGAATTCATTTATTAAATCTAATAGTTTTTGGTGGAGTCTTTAGTGTTGTCTGTGTCAACTTCAAGACATCTGCAAATAATGACAGTTTCACTTCCTCCTTTCCAATTTGAATGCCCTTAATTTTTTCTTCTTGTCTGATCACTGTGGCTAAGACATCCAGTGCTATATTGAATAAGATTGGCGAGAGCAGACATTTCTGTCTCGTTTCTACTGTTAAAGGAAATGTTTTTAGTTTTTGCTCAGTGAATATGATGTTGGCAGTAGGTTTGTCATATGTGGGCTTTATTATGTTGAGGTGTGATCCTTCTAGTCCAACTTTGCTGAAAGTTTTTATCAAAAAATGGGTGCTGGCCCTGAGCAGTGGTTAGAGCACCGGCCCGCAGACCAGTAAGTCGTGGGTTCGATTCCTTTCAAGAGCAAGTATGTCAGTAGCGGTTCGTCCACGACCCGGGTCTGGGTCGTACAGGAGGCAACCAGATGATGTGTCCCTCTCAGGTATATATTTTTCTCTCTCTTGCTCTCTCTTTCCCTCCCACTGTATCTGAAGATGAATAGAAAAATATCCTCGGGTGAGGATTAAAAACAAAATGGGTGCTGGATTTTGTCAAATGCTGTTTCAGAATCTATTGATATGACCACATGGATTTTCTTTTAATTGATTTATTTTTGTTAGAAAAGTTTCACCTTTGTCCCCCATTGACACCATCCTCCTGATTCTGTCCCCCACCCCCGCCAGTATTGTTGTCTATGTTCATTGGATATGCATACATGCATGTAAGTTCTATTTATCTCTTTCCTCCCCCTAACCCCTGCTTCTGAGGTTTGTCAGTCTGTACCCTACTTCTGTGTCTCTGGGTTCGTTTTGTTCATCACGTTGTTTTGTTCATTATATTCCACATATATTTGTCTTTCTCTGATTGGCTTGTTTCACTTAGGATGATACTCTCCAGGTCCCTCTATGTTGTCTCCAAGGATACAGGATCTTTCTTTCTTACAGTTGCGTAATATTCCATTGTGTATATGTACCACAGCTTTTTTATCCACTCATTTACTGATGGACACTTGGGCTGATTCCAGATCTTAGCAATTGTAAATAGTGCTGCTATGAACATAGGGGTACATATATTCTTCCTGATTGGTGTTTCAGGCTTCTTGGAGTATATTCCTAAAAGTGGGATCGCTGAGTCAAATGGCAGTTCAATTTTTAGCTTTTTGAGGTAACACTATATTGTTTTCCATAGTGGTGGCACCAATTTGCATTCCCACCAGCAGTGTACTAGAATCCCATTTTCTCCGTACCCTTGCCAGTACTTGTTTGATGATTTGTTGATGGCAGACATTCTGGCAGGTGTGAGGTGATACCTCATAGTTGTTTTAATTTGCATCTCTCTGATGATTAATGACGTTGAGCATTTTTTTATATGTCTCTTGGCCATTTGTATGTCCTTTTTAGAAAGGTATCTGTTTAGGTCCTCTGCCCTTTTTCTTTTCTTTTTTAATTATTCTACCTTCTCAGTGCCACTCTTTCTTTTTTTATCCTCACCCAAGAACATATTTCCACTTTTTGTTCAGATAGAGTAGGAGGGAGTGAGAGAGAGAGAAGCATCAGCACGAAAGGGACACATGGAGTGGTTGCCACCCGCACGACCCAACCAGGGCCAGGGACAAACTGCAACCGAGGTACGCGCCTTTAGTGGGAACTGAACCCTGGTCTCTCTGGACCGCAGACTGACACTGTAACCGCTGAGCCAAACCGGCCGGGGCCCTCTGCCCATTTTTTAATTGGCTTCTTTGTCTTCCTTTTGTTGGGTTATATGAATACTTTATGTATTTTGGAAATTTACCCCTTATCTGATGTATCGTTGGCAATTATGCTCTCCCATAGAGTGGGTTCCCTTTCCATTTTGATGCTTGTTTCTTTTGCTGTGCAGAAGCTTTTTAGTTTGATGTAGCCCCGTGTGTTCATTTTTGCCTTTGTTTCTCTTGCCTTAGGCATTGTATCAATGAAAATTCTGCTGCGTATGATGTCTGAAATTTTGTTGCCTACATTTCCTTCTAGGATTTTTATGGATTCATGAGTCATATTTAAGTCTTTTATCCATTTTGAGTGTATTCTTGTGTATGGTGTAAGTTGATGGTCTAGTTTCATTTTTTTTAATGTAGCTGTCCAATTTTTCCAACACCATTTATTGAAGAGGCTGTCTGTACTCCACTGTATGCTCTTGCCACCTTTGTCAAATATTAATTGAGCATAATGTCTTGGGTCAATTTCTGGGTTCTCTGTTGTGTTCCATTGATGTATATTGCCTATTCTTGTGCCAGGACCAGGCTGTTTTGATTACAGTGGCTTTGTAGTATAAATGAATATCCGGTATTGTGATCCCTCCTCTTTTGTTCTTCTTTTTCAAGATTGCTTTGGCTACTTGTGATCTTTTTTCTTTCCATATAAACTTTTGGAGTATTTGCTAGTTCTGTGAAATATGTCATTGGTATTTTGATGGGGATTGCATTGAATCTATAGATTGCTTTGGGTAGTACGGACATTTTAATGATGTTAATTTTCCCTAATTGGGCTTCTTAATATCTGGTTCCCTTTGTTCCCTTCCTTTATTAATGTTCAGCTACCTATGCTAACAGTTTTATGGTTAATGAGCATCAGCACCTAATACTCTGCTTTTGTTTCCCATCAAGGAGGGCTTGGGAAGACCTCCACCACTACCCTGCTGGGGTCTTTCTTTAGCATGTCCCTTTGGCACAGTGGCCCTCCATCTAGCTGTATTTCATTAAAGCAGGAAATTTAATGTAAATCCTACCTCCTATGTTGTGGAAGCCTGCTTTAGTACATTACATGTCAATAACAGTGCAAAAAAAAAAAAAAAAAACCAGCATAAAAAATTTACAACAGAACCAGGCAGAAGATGAAAAGATCACAACACAAAACCAAGATCAAGTGGAACTCAGACCAGGAGTGCAAAGATGGTTCAGTGCTAGGAAGTGTAGTCATTGAGGTCACTGTACACATAGGCCAGAGGACAGAAGGCTCATGGGCATGTCCCCACTACTAAAAATGTATTTGACAGCCATGGCCAGGTGGCTCAGTTGACTGAAGCATCCTTCCATACTCCTAAAAAAAAAATGGTTTCCAGTTAGATTCCCAGGCAGGGCACACACCTAGGTTGAGGTTTCAATTCCCTGTTGAAGAGCATATGGGAGGCAACTGATCAATGTTTCTTTCACTTTGATGTTTCTCTCTCTCTCTCCCCTTTTTCTTTTTCTCTCCCCGCCTCTCTCTAAAATCAATAAACCTATCCTTGTTCTTGAGTTGGCTAAGGGTCCATGAATCATGTTTATCTTTTTAAAAGTTTTGTTTTTTCTTTATTGGTTTTAGAGAGAGAGGAAGGGACGGGGAGGGAGACATAGAAATATCGCTGAGAGAGAACATCGATTCGTTGCCTCCTTGTCTGCCCCCCACTGGAGGTTTGGCCCACAACCTTGGCATGTGTACTGACCAGGAATCAAACTGGCGACCTCTCGGTGCATGGGTCAGTGCTCAACCACTGAGCCACACTGGCTGGGCAGTATTGTTTATCTTTTTAAAGAACCAACTCTTTGCTTCATTGATCATTTGAATTTTTTTTTTTTTTTTTTTTTTTTTAGTTTATATGTCATTTATTTCTGCTCTGACCTTTACTGTTTCTTTCCTTCTACTTGCTCTGGATTTTTCTTTTTGTTACCTTTTTAGTTCTTTACATTGTAAGGTTAGAAAGTCAATTAGAAATTTTTCTCCTTGAGGTAGGCCAGTAGTACTATGAATTACCCTCTCAGGACTGCTTTCATTGCATACCATAGATTTTGTGTTGTTGTGTGTTTATTTTCATTGGTTTCCAGGAAGGTTTTAATTTCTTCCTTGACCTTCTTTTTTTATCCTCACCTGAGGACATTTTTTCCAGAGTGGAAGGGAGAGAGAGAGAGAGAAACATCAATGTGAAAGGGACACATCGAGTGGTTGCCACCTGCACGACCAACCAGGGCCGGGGACAAACTGAAACTGAGGTATGTGCCTTTAGCGGGAACCAAACCCAGGTCTCTCTGGACCGCAGGTCAATGCTCTAACCGCTGAGCCAAACTGGCCAGGGCTTCCTTGACCTTCTTGGTAAACCTTCATTGTTTAATCACATGCTATTTATTTTTTCTTTATATATATATAGGTGTGCAGATATATATATATATATATATTTTTTTTAATTTATATTTATTTGTTTTAGTGAGGAAGCAAGCCACCATTAGTTCTAAAGCTATAAGAAAGAATGAAAAAAAGAGAGAAAGAAGGAAGGCAGGAAGACAGGGAAGGAAGGAAGGAAGCAAGGGAGGGAGGGAGGGGAGGGGAGGAAGAAAAACGATAGAAGGGGAGGGAGGAAGGAAGGAAGGGAAAGAAAGGAAGGAAAGAAAGAAGGAAGGAAGGAAAGAAGGGAGGGAGGGAGGGTTTTCCGTAGTGGCTGCACCAGTCTGCATTCCTACCAGCATCATACTAGAGTCCCCGTTTCTCCACACCCTCGCCAACACTTGTTGTTTGATGATTTGTTGATGGCAGCCATTCTGACAGGTGTGAAGTGATACCTCATAGTTTTAATTTGCATCTCTCTGATAATTAGTGACATTGAGCATTTCTTCATATGTCTCTTGGCCATTTGTATGTCCTGTTTGGAGAGGTGTCTATTTAGGTCCTCTGCCCATTTTTTAATTGGGTTCTTTGTCTTCCTTTTGTTGGGTTGTATGAGCACTATATATTTTGAAAATTAATTCCTTGTCTGATGCATCGTTAGCAATTATGGTCTCCCATATAGTGGGTTTCCTTTTTATTTTGATGATTGTATGTTTTGCTGTGCAGAAGCTTCTTAGTTTGATGTAGTCCCATGTGTTCATTTTTTCCTTTGTTTCTGATGCCTTAGGTGATGTATAGTGAAAATTCTGTTGTGTATGATGTCTGATATTTTCTCGCCTACATTTTCTTCTAGAATTTTTATGGATTTACGAGTTACATTTAAGTCTTTTATCCATTTTGAGTTTATTCTTGTGTATGGTGTAAGTTGACGGTGTAGCTTTATTTTTTTTTCGCAAGTTCCCAGCACCATTTATTTATTTATTTATCTGTCTGTCTGTTTGTTTGTTTGTTTCTTTATTTTGGTACGTGCGCCTAGTGGAAACTGAACCCGGGACTCTCTGGTCTGCAGGCCGACGCTCCAGCCACTGAGGCAAACTGGCCAGGGCACCAACATTATTTATTTAAGAAACTGTCTTGACTCCACTGTATGCTCTTGACACCTTTGTCAAATATTAATTGACCATATTGTCTTCGGTCAATTTCTGGGTTCTCCGTTTTGTTCCACTTATCTGTCTGCCTGTTGTTGTGCCAGTACCAAGTTGTTTTGATGACAGTGGCTTTGTATTATAACCTGATATCTGGTAATGTGATCCCTTGTACTTTGTTCTTTTTTTTTTTCAAGGTTTCTTTGGCTATTCGGGGTCTTTTTTGGTTCCATATAAACTTTTGGAGTATTTTTTCTAGTTCTGTGAAATATGTCTTTGGTATTTTGATGGGGATTGCATTGAATTTATAGCTTGCTTTGGGTAGTATGGACATTTTAATGATGTTAATTCTTCCAATCCATGAACAAGGTATCTGCTTCTACTTTTTTATGTCTTCCTCTATATGTTTTTTCAATGACCTGTAGTTTCCTGTGAAGAGGTCCTTTACTTCTTAAGTTTATTCCTAGGTATCTTAATTTTTTTGCTGCGATGATAAATGGGATTTTTTGCTTAGTTTCTCTTTCTGTGAGTTCATCATTTGTGTATAAGAATGCCATCGATTTCTTGATGTTAATTTTGTATCCTGCTACTTTGCCAAATTCATTTATTAAGTCTAGTAGATTTTTGATGGAGTCTTTAGGGTTTTCTATGTACAATATCATGTTATCTGTAAATAATGACTGTTTCACTTCCTCCTTTCCAATTTGGATTCCTTTTTTTTTTTTTATTCATGTCTAACTGCTGTGGCTAAGACTTCCAGTACTATATTGAATAAGAGTGGCAAAAGTGGGCATTGTTCCTATTCTTAAGGCGAATGCTTTTAGTTTTTTCCCATTGAGTATGATGTTGGATGTAGGTTTTTTATATATGGCTTTTATTATGTTGAGATATGATCCCTCTATTCCCACATTGCTGATCGTTTTTATCAGAAATGGGTGCTGGAGGTAGTGTTTCTGTTGAGAATTCTGCTGATAGCCTTCTGGGGTTCCTTTGCAGGTAACCAGTTGCTTATCTTTTGCTGCCTTTAGGATTCTCTCTTTGTCTTTAATTTTTGGTATTTTAATTACTAGGTGTCTTGGTGTGGGCCTGTTTGGGTTCTTCTTTCTTGGGGCTGTCTGTTCTTGAACTCGAATGCCTTCTTATTTCACCAAATTAGGGAAGTTTTCTGTCACTATTTCTTCAAATATATTCTCTAACCCTTTCTTATTTTCTTCGGGGATGCCTGTGATGCAAATATTATTACGTTTCCAGTCATCCCACAGTTTTCTTAAGCTGTGTTTCTGTTTTTTAACTGTTTTTTTTCTTTTGGTTTCCTGATGATTGATTTTTTTTCTACCCTGTCTTCTAATTCACTGATCTGGTCCTCAGCTTCCTCTGCTGTTTAGTCCTTCCAATGTGTTCTTTATTTCTGCTATGTCATTCTTCATTTGTTTTTGGTGGTTTTTCAATTCCAGTGGGTTGATTTTCAATATTTCTACGCCTTTACTCATTGTGTTGATGTCCTTCCTCATGCTGTTGAGCTTCCTCAGGATCATGGCTCTGAATTCTAGCTTTTTACTTTTTTTTTTTTTTTTATCCTCACCCGAGGACATTTTTTGTTCAGATAGAGTAGGAGGGAGAGAGAGAGAGAGAAACATCGACGTGAAAGGGACACATCGAGTGGCTGCCACCCGCACGACCAACCAGGGCCGGGGACAAACTGCAACCAAGGTACATGCCCTTAGCGGGAACCGAACCTGGGTCTCTCGGGACCGCAGGCTGATGCTCTAACCGCTGAGCCAAACCGGCCAGGGCTGAATTCTAGCTTTTTAAACTTGCTTAGCTGCATTTCATTCATCTCATCTTCGGTAGAGGTCTCTCGTTCTTTCATTTGGGATTTGTTTCTTTGTTTCACCATTTTGGCTATCTCGGTGGGTTTTGGAGCCTGCCAAATTTTCCCTGTGGGTGTTGGTGTTCTGCTGTTTGTGGCTCCCTCTACTGGGTTTGGATGAGCGTGGGAGAACCCACATTAAACACCACTGTCAAGTCTTACTTTCCTGAGTAGAGTTGTAAGCCCAGGAATGATTCAGTTACCTCTAACTTTTTGTCTGGAGGCTATTAGTCTTGGTTACTTGAAGAGCCTTGGCTTCTCAGTTGAATGAAAAACTGTCTCAGGTGTTCAGCTTAAGGGAATTTCCTGAGGGTGAGGCAGGTGCTGGTTGTTAATGAGCCTCAATTTGCATTTTAATGGCCCACCTGGGTGGGGTTGAATCTCTGAGGAAGGGGCTGCTGCCTTTCGCCACAGCCCTGGGAAAGATTAAGATGGCCACCATCCTGCATGGCCGCAATTCAGCAAAAGCTCTGAGCACCATACAAATCCTGAGTGTCCCCACACAGTTCCAGTCCAGTCCACCCTCCCTCTGCCAGAGCCCAAGGTGAATGGCTGTGGCTATTTTAGCGTTCTGTCCTGGCTCTCTGTGCTGTGGAGTGGGCTTGGGAGTTTAACCCTGAGGGTGCTGCTCACAGCTAAGACCGCTCCTGTCCGTGGGCTTCCAGCCCACTTCTCACGCCTCTGCAATCCTACCAGGATTGATTCAGTGTCCCTAGTTATATGGTCCTCACAAGCTGCTTTTCTGTTGCTTTTTCCTGATGATTAGTCTTTATTTTAGGTGTAAATCCAGTTTGGTCCTGGGAGATGGTCTGTGTAGCTTCCAGTCACTCCGCTGCCATTTTGGAATCTCTCGTTTTATTACTATTTTGTTAGGTTTTTATATCATACTCTTGGAGAATGCTGATTTGCACTTTTCTTCACATGTAATGTCTTTCTCTGATTTTGGTATCATGATAATGTTAGCTTTATGAATTGAGTTGAGAAGCCTTCCCCTCCTCGATTTTCTGAACAATTTTATTGGTATTATTTATTTCTTAAATATTTGATAGGATTTACTCCAAGCTTTCTGAGCTTAGAGTTTTCATTGTGGGAAGGTTTTTATTTTTCTTATCCTCACTTGAGAACATTTTTGCATTTATCTGCAGATAGAACTGGGGGGAAAGGGGAGAAGAGAGAGAGAGAGAGAGAGAGAGAGAGAGAGAGAAACATGGACTGGCTGCCACCTGCACAACCCCAAACGGGCCAGGGATGAACTGCAACCAAGCATGTGCCCTTAGTGGGAACCGAACCCAGGACTCTCTGGTCCCCAGGCCGGCACTGTAACTGCTGAGCCAAACTGGCCAGGGCTGTGGGAATGTTTTTAATTAGAAATTTAATTTCTTTAATGGATATATACAATTGTCCTTCGCCACTTCACGCTTCCACGGCTTCACTCTATTGATAGAAGCCACAAAAGTTGAAGCGCGAAGTGACGAGGGATGACTGTATAAAATAAAGAATCCTACTTCTCGGAAATTCATTTATCGCAGTAGAGTCTGGAACTGATTAACCGCAATAAATGAGGGCCGGCTGTAGTCAGATTTTCTTTCTCTTTTGTGTAAATTTTGGTAATATTTGTTTTTTGAAGAATTTGTATTAAATTGTTAAATTTGTTAGCATTAAGTTTATAATAGCCCCTTATATTGGTTTTCTATTGCTGGGTAACAAATTACTGAAAATTTAGCAGCTTAAAACAGCACCTGTTTAGTCCTGGCCGGTTTGGCTTAGTGGTTAGAGTGTCGGCCTGCGGTCCTGAGAGACCCGGGTTCAGTTCCTGCTAAGGGCGCGTACCTCAGTTGCAATTTGTCCCCGGCCCTGGTCAGTCGTCTGGGTGGCAGTCACTCGATGTGTTCCTTTCACATCGATGTTTCTCTCTCTCTCTCTCTCTCTCTCTGTTCCTCTCTCTCCCTCCCACTCTACCTGAACAAAAAATGGAAAAATGTCCTCGGGTGAGGATAAAAAAAAACAGCACCTGTTTATTAGCTAACATTTTTTTGGTCAGTAGTCTGGGCATGATGTGGCTGGGTTTTCTGCTTATTATCTTTACTAGGTTGAAATCGAGGTATTAGTTGGGGTGCATTTTTACCTGAAGGCTCTAGGGAAGAAACTGCTTTCAAGATGATATTCAAGTTACTGGCCAAATTCATTTCCCTATAGTTTTAGGACTGAGGTTCTAGTTTCCTTGCTGACTGTTGCTGGGGATTGCTCTTAGTTAATAGAGGCATCTTTCAGGTCCTGGCTCTGAGGCTCTCTCCATTTTTAAATCTAGAAATGGAGAATTTCTGAAGTACTAAATCCTTCTCACTCTTTGAATCTATTGCCACAAAGAGCCTGATCTCTTCTATGGGCTCCAGAGTCAGGCCTCTGAAAGATAGTCTCCCTTTCGTAAAGTTAGCTGTATCATATAGCATAACCTAATCACAGGAGTGAGATCCATTATATTCACAGTTCCAGAAATTTTACAGGACAAGTGATTCTCTGATGTCTATAATGAAAATCATCGTTGTTCAATGAAGATTCACTTCTCTGCCTAGCTTGCACTTGAATGTCTTTCAACCCTGTGAGGATGCTTCTTTCCTGGTCAGTCTTTTCCCAACCATATGACATGTCATTTTTCTGGTGTGCATCTTAATATTAAGCAGAAGCCTGAACTAAATACTGCCTAAATCTAGAAGTTGGTGTTTAGTGCAGTCATGACTATAGAGCATTCAAGAAACCTTCTAGTTATAGCTGTTGTGGGAAAGGGGTCTTCTAACTGACAGAGAAAGTTCTCCCCATTTTATTCCTCTCTTTTTTTGTTTGCTAACCAAAAAAAAAAAAGAAAGAAAGAAGTGGGTGCTGGATTTTGTTGAATGCTTTTTCAGCATCTATTGATATGATAATATGGTTTTTATCTTTCATTTTGTTTGCAAATATTATACTATCCTTGCATCCCTGGGATGAATCCCACTTGATCATGATGAATAATTTTTTTGATGTATTGCTGGATCCGATTTGCTAATATTTTATTAAGGATTTTGGCATCTGTGTTAATCAGGGATATGGGTCTGTAGTTTTCTTTCTTTGTAGTGTCTTTATCCGGTTTTGGAATTAGAATTATGCTGGCCTCATAAAATGACGTTGGAAGTATTCCGTCTTTTTGGATTTTTTGGAATAGTTTGAGGAGAATGGGTATTAGATCTTTAAATGTTCGGTAAAACTCCCCGGTGAAGGCATCTGGGCCTGGGCTTTTGTTTACTGGGAGTTTCTTAATTACATCTTCAGTTTCCTTTGTTGTTATTGGTCTGTTCAAGTTTTCTGTCTCTTCCTGGTTCAGTTTTGGGAGGCTGTATGTTTCTAGAAATTTGTCCATTTCTCCTAGATTGTCCAATTTGTTGGCGTATAAGTGTTCATAATATGTTTGGATGATCCTTTGTATTTCTGTGGTGTCAGTTGTTACTTCTCCTCTTTTGTTTCTGATTTTGTTTATTTGGTTTCTCTCTTTTTGTTTCTTGGTGAGTCTGGCTAACGGTCCATCAATCTTGTTTATCTTTTCAAAGAACCAGCTTTTTGTTTCATTGATCTTTTGAATTGTTTTTTTAATCTCTATGTTATTTATTTCTGCTCTGACCTTTATTTCCTTCCTCCTACTAGCTCTGGGTTTTTCTTTTTGTTTACTTTCTAGTTCTTTAAGTTGTAGGGTTAGAAAGTCAATTAGGAATTTTTCTTATTTCTTGAGATAGGCCTATAGTGTTATGAACTTCCCTCTCAGGACTGCTTTCGCTGTGTCCCTTAGGTTTTGTGTTGTTGTGTGTGTGTTTTCATTGATTTCCAGGAAGTTTTTAATCTCTTGATCTCGTTAGTAACCCATTTGTTGTTTGATAACATGCTATTTAGCCTCCAAGCGTTTGAATGTTTTTTATTGTAATTGAGTTCTAGTTTCATGCCACTGTGATCTGAGATGATGCTTGATATTATTTCAATGTTCTTGAATTTGTAGACTTACTTTGTGTCCTAACATGTGGTATATCTTTGAGAATGTCCCATGTGCACTTGAGAAGAATGTATATTCTGCAGCTTTGGGGTGAAATGATCTGTAAATATCAATGAAGTCCAACTGATCTATTTCATCTTGTAAGGACTCTATGTCCTTCTTAATTTTTTTGTCTAGATCTATCCAGTGGAGTCAGTGGTGTGTTAAAGTCATCCACTGTTGTATTGCTATTGATCTCTTTCTTGAAGTCCTCCAGAAGTTTTTGAATATATTTTGGTGCTCCCGTATTTGGTGCGTATATGTTTACCAGGGTTATATCCTCTTGTTGGATTGATCCTTTTAATATTATGTAGTGACCTTCTCTGTCTCATATTATGGCCCTCGTTTTGAAGTCTGTCTTGTCAGATATGAGTATTGCTACATCAGCTTTTTTTTCATTTCCATTTGCTTGGAAAATTTTTTCCATCCCTTCACTTTCATCTTGTGCGAGCGAGTCTTTTGTTGTGAGGTGGATCTCTCGTAGACAGCATATATATGGGTCGTGTTTTTTTTTTTATCCAATTAGCTGCCCTATGTCTTTCGATTGGAGCATTTAAGCCATTTACATTTAAGGTCATTATTGGTAGATAGTTACTAGTTGCCATTTTAATTTTATGCCTGTGTCCTATCCCCCCGCCCCCCCGCCTCTCTTTCTGTTCTTCTTATAATAGTCCCTTCAGCATTTCTTGCAGTGCTGGTTTGGTGGTGGTAAATTCCTTTAGCTTTTTTTTTTTATCCGTGAAGTCTTTATTTCCCCTTCAATTTTGAATGATACCCTTGCTGGATAGAGTAGTCTTGGATTCAGACCTTTGCCTTGCATAACTTTGTACACTTCATGCCCACTCCCTTCTGGCCTGCAGTGTTTCTATTGAGAAATCAGTCAGTCTAATGGGAGCTCCCTTATAGGTAACTTTCTGTCTCTTGCTTCCTCTAAGATTTTTGTCTTTGTCTTTAATGTTTGCCATTTTTATTATGATGTGTCTAGCTGTGGGTCTTTTGGGGTTCATCTTGCTTGGGACTCTCTGTGTTTCCTAGACTTGTGTGACTTTTTTCTATACCAGTTTAGGGAAGTTTTCTGTCATTTTTTCCAACAGGTTTTTTATTCCTTTTTCTGATTCTTCTTCTTCCAGTACTCCTATAATGCAAATGTTGTTTGTATTGTCCCACAGCTCCCTTAAACTCTCCTCTTGTTTTGTAATTTTTTTTTTCATTTGCTGCTCTATTTGAGTATTTTTTTCTACCTTGTGTTCTAAGTCGCTGATTCGGTCTTCAGCTTCTTCTAGTCTACTAATGAACCCTTCTAAGGTATTTATCACAACAGCTATGTCATTTTTTATTTCCTGTTGATTTTATGCCTAACTTCTATCTCTGTTTTTAAGCTGAAGTAGTTCCCAGTGAGCTCTTCATAATTCATATTAAATTGCTTGTAGTTCTCACCAAATTGTTTGAGCACTCTTAAAATCATTGCTTTGAATTCTTTATCTGACAAGTTGCTTTCTTTCATTTACTGTAGTTCTTTTCTAGTGATTCCTCTTTTTCTTTCATTTGGATGTTGTTTCTTTGTCTCATCATTCTAGCAGTGTGTAGGCAGGTCGGTGTGTATCAACTAAGGTTTCAGGGCCTTTCAGACTGTTTTGGTATATGGTGCCTCTTGCCTGCTATGGGTCCTGGGGGATTGACACCTGGTGGCTGGTATTGGTCTGTCGTGCAGGTCTCGGCTCCCTGAGTCTTGCTGCTTCTTGGGCTGGGGCACCACTCCTGATCAGCCTCTGCTAATGCTGCTGGGGATGGGTCTGACCTGCTGATCTGTGCTGCTGCTGCCTGGGCTGTGTGAGTCCCGCTGGAATGCTACTGGGGTGTGTGAGTCCCGCTGGAATGCCGTGGGGTGTGGGTTCTGCTGGTGTGTTGCTGGGGACCCTGCTGCCTGGTGGGGCTCAGCTCCTGATCAGTCGCTGCTGGGGGTGAGTGTCAGCTTCTGGTTTGCACTGCTACTGCTGCGCAGTAGCCGGCTGCTTTCCATTTACAGCACAGGAACCTTCTGCCCTGCGTCTTTGCACTATTCAAGGTTGGTCGTCCCCACTCGCATTCACTCACAGTCTCTCTCATTTACTCAGTCTCTCACACACACTCCCCTCACTCTGGTCCTTCCCAGCCATGGTTTCTGATTTGTGTTTATTTTAGTTGTAATTCCAGTTCCTTCCTGGGAGACGGGTTGTGTAGCTTACATTCATTCACTCTGCCACCATTTTTCCCCCTGCTGACCACATGATTTTTACCTTTCATTTTATTTATGCAATGTATCACATTTATTGATTATCCAATGTGGTCCAGCCTTGCATCCCTGGGATAAACCCCACTTGGTTGTGGTGTATAATTTTTAATGTATTGCTAGATTTGATTTGCTAAGATTTTGTTGAGGATTTTGGTATTTATGTTCGTCAGGGATATTGGCCTGTAATTTTCTTTCTTTGTGGTGCCTTTATCTGGTTTTGGAATTAGGATTATGCTGGCCTCATAAAAAGAGCTTGGAAGTCTTCCTTCTTCCTGATATTTTTTTGGAGTAGTGTGAGGACAAAAGGTGTTAGTTCTTTGAATGTTTGGTAAAACTCTGCTGTGAAGCCATCTGGTTCAGGACTTTTGTTTGCTGGGAGTTTATTTTTATTTTTTATTTTTTTAAGTCCTCACCTGTGGATATTTTTCTATTTATCTTAAGCTAGAATGGGAGGGAAGGAGAGAAGGGGCGGGGGGGAGAGAAAGACATGTATGTGAGAGTGACACATCAACTAGCCACCTCTTGCAATCCTCAACCAGGGCTGGGGACCGAACCACAACTGAGATTATGCCCTTGACTAGAATTGAAACTGTGACTCTTTGGTCTTGGGCCAACGCTCTAACCGCTGAGTCAAACCAGCCAAGGCTGCTGTGAGTTTATTGCTTGTTATTGGTCTGTTCAAGTTTACTGACTCTTCCTGGTTGAGTTGGAAGACTGTATGTTTCTAGGTATTTGTCCATTTCACCTAGGTTGTCCAGTTTGTTGGCATATAGTTGTTCATAGTATTTTCTTATAGTACTTTGTATTTCTCTGGTGTCACTTGTTACTTCTCTTTGATTTTTTATTTTGTTTATTTGGGTCCTGTCTCTCTGTTTCTTGGTGAGTCTGCCTAAAGGTTGATCATTCTGGTTTATCTTTTCAAAGAACCAGCTCTTGGTTGACTTTTTATATTGTGTTTTTAGTCTCTATGTCATTTATTTCTGCTCTGATCTTTATTATTTCTTTCTACTTACTCTGGATTTCTTTTTCTTTTTCTAATTCTATATATTATAGGGTTCGGTTAGCCTATTAGAAATTTTTCTTGTTTCTTGAGGTAGGCCTGTTATGCTGTGAATTTCCCTTTCAGGACTACTCATGCTGTGTCCCATTGATTTTTTTGTTGTTGCACATTTACTTTCATTATTTTCAGGGAAGTTTTATATTTCTTCCTGATTTCATTGGTATCCCATTCATTGTTTACTAACATGCTCTTTAGCCTCTATGTGTTTGAATGATTTTGAGTGTTTTTGTTGTAATTTCTAGTTTCATGTTATTGTGATCTGAAAAGATGCTTGATATGACTTTAATCTTTTTGAACTTGTAGAGACTTTGTGTCTTAACATGTGGTCTGTCTTTCATAATGTACTGTATGGACTTGAGAAGAATGTATATTCTGCAGTTTGGGGGTGAAATTCTCTGAATATATCAGTTATATACATCTGATCTAGTGCATCATTTAGGGTCTCTGTTTTCTTGTTCATTTTTTTGTCTAGTGATGTCCATGGGGTATCTAAGTTCCCTACTTTGATTGTTTTGCTGTAGATCTCTCCTTTTAAAGTCCTCCAGGAGATTTTAAATATATTTTGGTGCTCCTAAGATGGGTGCATAAATGTTTATGAAAGTTATATCCTCTTGGTGGATCAGTCCTTTTAATATTATGTAGTGGCCTTCTTTGTCTCTTGTTATGGTCTTCGCTTTGAAGTCTATTTTATGAGATATGAATATTGCTATCACAGCTTTTTTTTTTTCATTTCCATTTGCTTGGATAGCTTTTTTCCATCCCTTCACTTTCTTCCCATGTGAGTTTTTTCTTCTGAGGTGGGTCTCTTGTAGACAGCATGTATATGGGTCATGCTTTCTTATCCATTCAGCTATTCTGTGTCATTTGTTTGTAGCATCTAATCCATTTACACTTACTTTATGATTGATAGGTGCTTCCTTAATGCCATTTTTTGTCCCTATGTTCTTTTCTCTATATATTCTTTTCTTAAAACACTACCTTTAACATTTTCTGCAGTATTGTTTTGGTGGTAATAAATAAACTTTTTTATTCTTTTTTTTTTTTTTTTTTTGGTCTGGGAAGCTTTTTACTTCACCTTCAATTTTAAACTATAGCTTTGCTGAGTAGAGTATGCTCGGATTCGGATCCCTTTTTTTTTATTACCTTGAATACTTTATGCCATTCCCTTCTGGCCTGTAGTGTTTCTGTTCAGAAATCAACTGACAGCCTTATGGGAGCTCTTTTGTAGGTAACCCATTGCTTTTCTCTTGCTGCCTTTAATATTCTCTCTTTGTCTTTAATTTTTGTTATTTTAATTATGATGTATTGGTGTGGGCCTCTTTGGGTTCTTCTTGCTTGGGACTGTCTGTGCTTCATGAACTTGTGTGACTTTTTCCTTTACCAAGTTAGGGAAGTTTTCTGCCACTATTTCTTCAAACAGGTTTTCTAACCCTTGCTCACTTTTATTTACTTCAGGTACTCCTCTATAATGGGGAGATTGTTACATTTCATGTTGTCCCACACTCTCTTAAACTGTCCTGTTTTTAATTTTTTCTGATTGGGTGATTTTTTTTCTACCCTGTCTTCTAACTTGTTGATCCTATCCTTAGCCTCCTCTAATCTGCTGTTTATTCTTCCCAGTGTATTTTTTTTTTTTTTTTTAATCCTCATCCAAGGACATTTTTCCATTTTTTGTACAGACAGAGTGGGAGGGAGAGAGAGGGAGAGAGAGAGAGAGAGAGAAACATTGACGTGAAAGGGACACATCGAGTGGCTGCCACCCACATGACCATCCAGGGCCGGGGACAAACTGCAACCGAGGTACATGCCCTTAGCGGGAACCGAACCCGGGTCTTTCTGGACCGCAGGTGGACGCTCTAACCACTGAGCCAAACCAGCCAGGGCTCCCAGTGTATTCTTTATTTTGGCTATGTCATTCTTTGTTTCCACTTGTTTGTTTTTCAATTGCAGTTGGTTGATTTTCATTGTTTCTATATCTTTTCTCATGCTATTGATTATCCTGAACTCTATATCTGATAACTTACTTATCTCCATTTTCATTTAGCCCTACTTCTGACGAATTCTCTTGTTCTTTCATTTGGCACCTAATTGCTTTGTTTCACCCTATTGGCTGTCTCAGCAGGGTTTGCTAAAATCTCCCTGTGGGTATCAATTATCTGTAGTTTGTGGCTTTCTCTGCTAGGTTTGGATGTGCATAGAAGGGCCAAGCTGAACACCAATGTCTGGTCTTACTCTCCCAGGCAGATTTACAGGCCAGGGAAAGACTCAAATCTCCCTGTGATCTGCCTCTGCCTGTGGGCTGTTAGTCTCAGACATGTACTGAGCCTCAGGTTGTACTTCTGTGCCAGACGTAATCTCCTCCTGGTGAGCGGAGTGAGAGAAATTCCAATAAGTGGTGCAATTGCTTCTCTCTGGGCTAAAGCTGCTTTGATGGGAAAACTCTGCCTGAGAAAGGTGGTTTCTGCATCATGGGTTAATGACTCAGCACAGGGACCCAGACAGCAGCTTTCACAACTTTCTCCCCATTTCTATAAACCCCTGACTCTCCTCAAGCAGCTCCAGTCCACTCAGCCCACTCTCTGCCTGAGCCCTAGGTGAGCGGCTGTTGATGAAATTTAGTGCACTGGCCCTTCAGGGGTTGCCCATGTTACCAGCGCCCCTGCCTTCTGGATAGAACCTTTGCACTGGTGTTTTTCACAGCCAGGTTTTATGTTTCCTAGTTTAGCCACTCTGTGCTGGGGAGCCCAGCTAGGAGTTTAAACTCTAGACGTCTTAGGGGGAACTTCTCACAGCTGAGATATCCCTCAGCTTCTGCCTGTGGGAGCCCAGCCAGCCCTCTCATGCCTCCACACCTTCTACCAGAGTCAATTTATGCTCCTCTTTACATCCTTGGTTATATGGGTTTTCTCCAGCTGGTTTTCAATTGGTTATTCTTGATGACTTTTTCTATGTTTTAGTTGTAATTCTAATTTGGTCTTGGGAGACAGTCATTATAATTTCCATTCAGTCTGCTACCATTTTCCCTCTCCTGGTTGTTTTCTTTCTTTATTTTTTTATCCTCACCCGAGGACATTTTTTCTATTTGTGTTCAGATAGAGTTGGGGGGGAGGCATCGACGTGAAAGGGACACATCTAGTGGCCACTTCCCGCACAACCCATACCAGGGCCGGAGACTAACTGCAGCCGAGGTACATGCCCTTAGCAGGAACCAAACCCGGGTCTCTCTGGACCGCAGGCTGAGGCTCTAAGTGCTGAGCCAAACCAGCCAGGTCTCCTGGTTGTTTTCTTATTGTTGGGGTTTAACTGCTGTGTGTGTGTGTGTGTGTGTGTGTGTGTGTGTGTGTGTGTGTTTTGGATGACAGTTAGTCCTTTGTCAGAGGAGACTTTTAAAACGTTTTTCAATCTGTGGCCTGTCTTATCCTTTTCTCTAACAAGGCTGTAGGTTTTTTTTTTTTTTTTTTTTACGTTTTTGTTGATTTTTGTTAGAGAGGAAAGGAGAGGGATAGAGTAAAACATCGTTGAGAGAAACCGATCAGTCGGCTGCTTCCTGCACACCCCCTAATGGGAATCAAGCCCACAACCCAGACATGTGCCCTGACCTGGAACCAAACCAGCAACCTCTCAGTGCATGGGACAATGCTCAACCAACTGAGCCACAAGGGCCAGGACAAGGCTGTAGTTTTTGAAGGTCTTTTCTCATTCCTACCATGTATGTGTTTCATGGGCCTCCCACCTCCTGGTGGAAACCTTCCTGACATGCTAGCTGCTGAGAAGATACTCCTGGTTTTGGTCCCAGCTGTGCTGGCTTTGGCTGTACACTCTCATATCTGTGTGCTAGTCTCTGGGGGCTGTTTTGCCTGGGATACTGCTGGGTTTCAGATGGCCCTCCACTTCCTTGTTTCTAGTCATGTTGTCTCTACTCAGGATTTTTAAAAAGTACATATATACTTGCACATGGTTAAAAAAAAACAAGAATGTTAGAAGGCTTATAATGGAAAGTGACTGCTGCCTCCCTTCTCACCCATATGGATCTACCCTCCCCAGAGGCAGCTTCCTTTTTAAAAAGTTTGTTGTTGTAATTGTAGATTCACAGAAGCAAAAAAAAAAAAAAAATGTACAGGAAGGTCCCATGTCCTGAGTCTAGTTCTCCAAATGGCAACATCTTGCCTGCTGTGTCCAGGGGGTGGACATGGGCCATACTTTCTGTAGGCACACTCTCCTTTGCCATCCCCTCAGACCTACAGCTTCTTGCCTGTTTTCCCTCTATCCCTGTGATTGTGGCATTTCAGGAATGTTGTACAAATAGTCACTGCCCCTAATGCCCTTCACCTCCATCCAGCTGGTATCAGTGGTCCATTCCGTTTCCTTGCTGAATAGTATTCCATTGAGGGGGTGAACAAGTCCATTTAACATTTAACCCACTGAACGATAGTTTTGTGTCACTCTTTGGCTATTATGTGTGAAATTGCTACTAACATTTGTGTACAGGTTCTTATGTGAACACAAGTTTCCATTTCTGTCGCGTTAGTGTCCAGGAGTGCAGTGGCAGGTCATGTGGTAGCTGATGTTTAGTTTTATAAGGATCTACTTTAGAGCCACTGTACTTACATTCCTACCACTAACACTGAGTGTCAGCTTCTCACATCCTTGCTAGCGTGGGGTGGTACTGTTTTTATTTCAGCCCTGTGACCACTTTGTGGTGTCCCTGCTGGGTTTTTAAAGCATTTACTTATTTATTTTAGAGAGAGAGAGGAAAGAAAAGAGAGATTTGTTGTTCTACTTATTTATACATTCATTGGTTGATTCTTGTATGTACCTTGACTAGGGATTGAACCACAACCTTGGAGTATCCAGATGATGCTCTAGCCAACTGAGATACTTGGCCAGAGCCTGTCCCTGACGGTTTTGATTTGCATTTGCGTCTTGAGGATGATGCTGAACTCTTTTCCTGTGCTTATTTGTGTCAGCTCCTCTGAGCTGTTTCTTCTGGCTGTTCAGCTGACCTCATTTTTTATGTTCTTGAGGATATTTAGAAGGTGAGGGGCCAGCCTGACTTGCTGTGGCAGGTGCCCTTCCCCACCCTACCCGCTTCATTACCTCATGCTTAGCAGACTCATGGCCACTGGCTTTGTGAGATGAGTGTATGGACACAACAGGGTGTGTACATAGGGTGAGTCCACTGAGATTTGGCATACCAGTTGATGGGCTCTGGGGGTAGGTGGGGGTACCAGCTGATGGCCTTTCACTCTTGTCCCTGCTCCCAGGTCTTACTCACTTCCCCATCTCAGCTGCCACCACAGTGGGACCTTATTTAGTCCACATCTGCAATCCGAACCCCAGTTGTTCCTGAACAGTTCCATCAAGCCTCACTGCCCCCCACCCTCACCATGTCTAACACTGCACTAGTCCTCTGTGCTTATTTATCTGAAGGAGCCCTGCCGTCTACCTGGTCAGCACATCAGAATC
This sequence comes from Molossus molossus, assembly GCF_014108415.1. Taxonomy (NCBI): domain Eukaryota; kingdom Metazoa; phylum Chordata; class Mammalia; order Chiroptera; family Molossidae; genus Molossus; species Molossus molossus. The sequence goes on along the minus strand of NW_023425377.1, from coordinate 53,474,933 downwards.
CTGGGGTCATTTGCTTGGACATGGGCTGCCTGGAGTGTGGGTTAGGATGGTTCTCGGGTTTGCACTGGGAAGGTGGGAGGTGAGCGTGGTTAGGTGTGGCCTCACTGCTTTAGAGTGCCCCCCAACCCAACTCAGCCTTAGGACCCTGGCTTTTTTGGTGGCTTCTGGGGCTGGAGGAGGCAGGTCCTATCTTCAGGATGGGTGTCAGTACTTTGTTTTGTTTTGTTTTGTTTTGTGGTACGTGCCCCTAGCAGGAACCAAACCCGGGACTCTCTGGTCCGCAGGCTGATGCTCAACTGCTGAGCCAAACTGGCCAGGGCGGGTTTCAGTATCTTTCTGCCTCATTTTGAGTGCCAGATACCACCTGCTGACCCTTGTCATGTGCATGTTTGTGCCTGTGGCCTGGGTGGGAAGGGCACGGAAGGGTCCTGTGCTGGCTCTGGAGTCTCCTGTGTGCACTACACTGCACATGGGACCAGAGGATTGGGAGGCCCTGGCCTGGCTCTGTGTGCTGGTTCTGCGTTGCGATACCCTGCCGACCCTCACATTGTTAGTGGTGGAAGTGGGGTTCTTGTGGTACCACTGGAATAAGCATTTTTGGAGGCTCCCATGGGGCAATGGGATATGGTAGAAAGCTTTACTTCCATGGAATTACATCCCTAGGTTTCCAAAGTCACGTTTTTCTTAGTCTTGTCATAGAAGAAGTGTAGCTGGGGTTTCAGTATAGCTATAAACAAAGCCAGTGTCCAGAGTTTCCTTTCCATGTTGAAGCTGGGTCCAGTACAGCATCAAGCTAGTTACAGTCCATTAGTCTACTGTGTGTGGGGTTCATATGGTCATGGGCCATGAAATTGAATGTAGGGAAGCAGGAGCAAAAGAGGCCTACAAGCCCAGAGTCACATGAGTCCCAAGAAAGCCAAGAAAGAGAGCGAGCTTCTGAGAGTGAGCTTCTTTCTTCAGGGGTTTATATATCCCAAATCTTTACCCCCTTGCAGTGGCCATGTCCATTCTGGCCAATTACCTCTGTTCCCAGGTGTGACTGACGGCAGCACCTTCCCTGTTACCCCAACTTTACTTGGGCATGTGTCTATCTTCCCTTTGTCCAGTTCCCTTCCCCCATTGTTCTGCAGGGAACATGCCTACAATGTCTGGCCTTCTCTTTGCTCCTTTCCTGTTATTAATATCTTGATAATTACTAGATATTATCACCACGTGCCTCTGTTCTTCCCACAGGCTCCCTGAGCATGCAGACCAAGGTCCCACCTTCCTCCTGGAATGTGACAGTTCAGTGCTGGGTGCACTGCAGAAGCACCTGGTGCTGCACAAGATACGGCGGAAGGTCTTGGTGGAGCCATGCCCTGAGTTGCATGTTTGGGCAGTTCTACCAGGCATTCCCGAGGAGGCGAGTGGAGCTGAGCCTCTGCCCAAGCACCAGGGCACCACCATCCTCACCCGCGACCCCCGCACTACCCACATGGGCTGGCGGCTCCTCACCCAGGATGAGAGCCCTGCCCTGGTGCCCAGGGGCCGGCTAGCAGACGTCTGGGATTACCACCGCCACCGGTACCAGCAAGGTATGGAAGCCCTGGTGGGACCACTCAGGGACTACATGGGTAGAGTGGGAGGGGCTGGAATGCTGGGTCCAGTTGGGAGCCCAGAGGCACTAGGAGGAGCTATTGGAGCAAACATGGCTGGGTCAGGCTAGGAGGTTCTCTTTTCTAGCAAGTAGGATTGAGGGCCAAACATCCTGCTCACCAGGGAACAGGGAATGGTGGGGGTGGCAGGCAGAGTTTGGGGTACTACAAAGGTAGGAGGGGCCATGCCTGATCTCCCTTGGCTGAGCCCTGGCTATGGAGGACACCTCAGCCCTCATCTTGTTTCTCCCTTTCTACCCTCACAGGTGTTCCTGAGGGGGTCCACGACCTGCCCCCAGGAGTGGCCCTGCCCCTGGAGTCCAACCTAGCTTTCATGAATGGTATCAGCTTCACCAAAGGCTGCTATGTTGGCCAGGAGCTGACAGCCCGCACCCACCACATGGGTGTCATCCGAAAGCGCCTCTTCCCAGTGCAGCTCTTGGGCTCTTTCCCTGTGGGCAGCATCACCCCTGGTACCACAGTGCTCACTGAGTCTGGACAGGCTGCTGGCAAGTACAGGGCAGGCCAGGGGAATGTGGGACTGGCCCTGTTGTACTTGGAAAAAATCAAGGGTCCTCTCCACATCAGAACCACAGGGAGTGGCCGGGTGGCCCTGGTTACATCTGTGCCAGACTGGTGGCCCACAGTCACCAAGTAGCCCAGATGTCCGTGCCCTCCCACAGAGTGCCTCTGTCTCTCTGCACACCTGCCGGCTGCCCTCATGAAAGGCATATATTGTTAGAAGGTCCTCAAGTGTACGTGAGGCTCCTGGGGCTACATTTGTGGCAGGCATGCTGCTGTTGCCAGGCCTTTCCATCCCACCATGCTTCCCACAGAGAGACCAGCCAGCCTTGTGCCTGCCTCTGCCGAGCTGAACCCCATCTTCCAGCAGACCCCAGATGCGGTTCCAAACCATGTTAATTTGGAAGCCATTTGTCCATCAGCCAAGGACAGGAGCAGGAAACTGTGCTTGTGGGACTTCCCCCACCTTCCAGACCGCTCAGCCTGCTCCAGGGCAGACCTGGCACCAAGGCAATGGAGCCTTTGGGGATGGCAAGGGGTAGGTGGCTCTGGGAATTGTCTTTGTGGGTTTGAGGCATGTCTCAAGGCAAGAATCGTGTGTGGGGTGTGGTGGTGTGTCTACAGATTGAGGTACGTGCTGCCCCCAAGCACTACAAGAGGTTCTCCAAGTACACCTCTACACTCAGGGTGCTGGCCATAGGAGTCCTGGTACTATTTCACAGTGGGCACTGCAGCTCCACAGCATTGGCCCCTTGGTGGTCTAGGCAGCCTCCTCCTCCTTCCAGAGCCTTCATGCAGAGAGGAGCTTCTGATTGGTTTACTACCACTGTTTTCTGATGTGGATATGGCCATGCCTTCACAGTTAAGAGGACTCCTTGTTTCCCCCTTTAAACCACTGATGTCTATTCTCCCACTGCTGTGTGATTGTTGTTACAGATGACCCAGTGATGCCTTAGAGTAAATATTAAAGTTTGACCCACAAGTGGCTCATGTTGGATTCTAATTTTATTTTGGTGTAAGGTGCTGGGACTTGGTTTGGGCAGGCTAGGTATATAGAGAAGGTCAAATAGCCAAGCACACCAGATAAAATATTTTAGCAGAGCTCCTGGGTTGGCTGGGTTGACAAGAAGGTCAGAGGCTTCAGAGGTCGGGGCTCTGAGCTATGGTCTGAGGCCCAGGGCAAGGAGACAGCCAGGCCTATCCCAGGAGGGCCAAATGGGGAAGGAAAAAACCCGGTGCCAGGCAGAGTGGCAGGACCCTGCTAAAAACCTCAGCCAAATGTAGATTTGGAGTCATCCCAGGAGGAGATGAGGGGCACCTAAGGGGAAGGGGACCCAGTGTGGCACTGGGGCATTGAAAGTGAGGGCCCAGGCAGCCCCCCCCCCCCCCCCCCCGCAAGGCTCATTCTGATGCACATCTCCTGAGGTGAAGGAAATTAAGATATGTCACCTTCTAAACAGGAATAGCATTGTCCTCACAACATAAATAAAGGACTCGAGCTCTTATGCTAATGGCCAGGGCAATTACCTGTCACAGCTCTGCTTCTGGCACTCTCTTTGTGTCTGTTTTCTTTTACTGATGCTGAGACCTTGGCTCAGGAGTCCAGGTCCCTCTGTGTCTGGGTGACCTGAGCCTGGAGGCCAGCCTTGCAGGCCATACTGTCCCTCTTGGGTAGATGTGTTCCCACAGTCTTTTCACTGGGCAGTGGTGTTTATAGCACATCAGAGCCATTGGCGGAAGACTGAGCCATGAGAAAAGAAAAGAAGGCTGGTCATGGTTTTTATTTTTTTCAGCATGGGGGATTTCTATAACCATCTTCAGGGTTTGTTCAGGTAAGAAGAACCTTAAAATACTGGTTCAGATTCAAATATGTGTTCCATGTTATACCTTAGTACTTTTAGAAGGAGGCTGCCACACATGGACAAACCATACCAGCTTTCACGGAAACATGCAGAAGGCTTGACCTCTAGTGATTCTGGAGCAGCCCCCCAGTGCCAGTTGGGTCCAGTCTTCACATCTTCACATCTGCCTCCAACTTCATGAACCCTGATCCATGAAAATTGGTGCAGGTGCCCAAAAGGCTCTTTGCTGGTTTTCACATCTGCTTAGTTTGTTTTATAAAAAGTGTATCCCAGCCAGTGTGGCTTGGTTGGTTGAACATCATCCCATGTACCAGGAGGTCACTGGTTTGGTTCCCAGTCAGGGCACATGCTCGGGTTGGGAGCTCAATCCCCCAGTAGGAGGCTCACAGGAGGCAGCTGATGGATATTTCTCTCTCAGATTGATGTTTCTATCCCTCTCTCTAAAAAATTCATAAAAAGCAAAGAACAAACAAAAAAAGTGTCAAGTTCTGAAAAATAGGTGGTCTACTAATAGTAAACAAAAACAAAAAAATAGCCCTGGTGGTAGTATTTCTAGGAGCCGGGAAATGCAGGTGTAAAACATCCTGCAGAAACCCTTGTCCAACTCAGGCCTTACGTAGGAGAAGGGTCTAAGGAATAAATAAGCATTCGTTGCCAAAACAAAGAACCCAGAAACACTCACTTAACCCTCAAAGAAACAAAATGAGCACAAAAACAAACTCACAAATTTTCAGATATGTAACCAGACACATAGTATGAAAAACGTATATTACTATATTTAAAGAAATAAGGAATTTAATAGTAAGCAAGAGCCTAAAAGAGAATTTCTAGAAATAAAATATTTAAAAATTATGGATATATTTTGGAAGAATTGGGAAACTGATCTGAAAAAAATGATCCTACAATGAAGAGATGGTCCTAGAATGAGCACAGAAAAGAGGTTGGGAATGAGGAGGTGAAGAGGCAGGCAGAGAGAGGTCTATAACATAGTAATCTAAGGTGGCAGGCATTACAGAGGAGAAGAAAGGACATGGGGCAGGGGTGATGTTCACAGAAATAGGCTGAGAGCTTTCCAGAATTGATGGAAGTAATTTTTTAAAAAATCCTCATCTGAGTATATGTTTAGCGAGAGTGAAAGAAATCTATAGGTTGCCACTCATTCGCACCCTGACCAGGGATCGAACCCACAACCTAGGAATGTGCCCTGACTGACAGTCGAACCTGCAACCTTTTGATGCATGGAACGATGCTCCAACCGAGACATTCTTAGACTCAGGAAGCCCAATAGGTCCCCGGCAGTATAGTTAAACCTTGGTTTTCAAACATCTCTCATCTTAAACAATTTGTTTGTTGACCAACATGTTCTTGGAAAAAATGCATTGGTTGAACAAAACTTCAGTTCTCAACCCCACAATCCTTTCATGCTGATACCTGTATGATTATTTACACGTCTCTCAGGCAACAAAGGAGAGAATGCATATGGATGAGTCAGTTTACCACTAAACCTTGTGTTAACATCTCAAGAAATTGTGGGGTGAATGTTTTTATGTTTTTTTTGCTTTTGTTGCTGTTTACTATTAAGTTTTTTTTTCTTTTTTCAGTTCCGGGGGGAGCAGGACTAGAGAAGGAGTAGGTGTATGAGTGAAGGCTTTTCAGAGGGAAAAATTTCCCTTCCCCAGGAGGAAGAGGGAGAGTGAGCTCTTTATTCCAGCCTCTCTGTGCTGTGATGCTGCTTAGCCATTTCTCCATTCACACTTTATTCTTCTAACAGCACTAACAGAGCCTCCAGGGGAATCTTTCCACACTTCTGTTTTGCAGGTTCCAGTTTGCCCCTCCCACTTCTCTCTCACCAGGGGTCATCAGGGATCCATGCCTCCCTCCTTCCCCCAGCATCCACCTGCCTTGCTAAAGGGCTCCATTCCATGGAGGCATCTTTTCTTTGCACTTGGCATAAGCAATTATTTCTCCTATCACTGCTCTTAATGCTTCCCGGAGAGTGAGAAGATCATTTTTTGTTGACGGATGTCACCCCACCCCGAAATAATAGACTGCCTCCCTCAGTCTTGTTAATAATAAAAAGGCATTTTTTTCCCTTCTCCCCAGTCACTCTTGCACTAGTCAGAGCCAGTGCGAGAGTGCTTCCCTGCGAAGGTTAAGCAAGGCTGGCTGGATCACTGAATCCCCAATGAGCCAAGAGAGGGCACGTGGTAATGCCCGTGGAAACTGAGCCCTTTACCCAGTTATACCAAGCTGGTCTCTCTCTTCTGTGAGCAATTCTGTTTGGCTGCTGTGTTTCCCAGTGCCCTGTTAACTTCCTCTGAGTGAATAACTTCAGATACAGGGATAGGAATTTGGGAGATCATTTCCCGGCTATCCCTGCTAGTGAGGTTGACATGATCCCAGTATCAGGTCATCCACAGTGTTCTGTGTCTGGATTGCGAAAGAAAATTGGAGAGGTCCTGGTTGGAGGCTGCTTACTATTATTAAATATGTACAGCAAGTCACTATGGGTCCTTAGAAGGTTAGATAGCAAAGTGAAAAGGAAAGTTGTGAGGACAAACATAGAGCTCAAAAAAGGAATAAGTGTGACAGAGGTGTTTGCATGTCCTATCTGATACTGAGTATGGCATGGCAAAATCAATGATTAGCACAATTTTAAAACACCTCTGAAATACCATTTAAAATATAAACAGGTTAAAATGAGGAATATTTTGGGAGTCTGGAATGGATTAATTCAATTTACATGGTTTCTAATGGGAATAAATGATTCGGTTTTTTAACAAATTGCTTCTTGAACAGCCTTCCGGAACGAATTAACTGAGGTTCCACTGTAAATAAAAAGTTCTACCTACTCACATCTCATTGAAAGTGCAGAGTTTCAAAGATAGGGAAAATCTTAAACATAGGTGGAAAGAAAAATCTAAAAAAAACCACCCTGGTTTGTCAAAAGAAGGAAAAGGAGTATCTTTCATGTACCGAAAGAAAAATAACTATCAGCCCAGCAAAACTGCCATAGAAAGAATGAAATCTTAACATTTGTGACAACATGGATGGATCCAGAGGGTATTATGCTTAGTGAAATAAGACAGAAATTCCATGATATCACTTATATGTGGAATCTAAACAAAATAAATGAACAAACAAAACAGACTCATAAATACAGAGAACAGACTGATGGTTGAAGGGAGGGAGGGGCATTGGGGGCTGGGTGGAAAGGGTGAAGGGATTAAGAAGTACGCATTGGTAGTCACAAAATAGTCACAGAGATGTAAAGTACAGCAAAGGGAATATAGTCAATAATGTTTTAACTATGTATGATGCCAGGTGAGTACTTGAGATATTTGGGGGAGTCATTTTGTAAAGTATATGATTATTTAACCGCTATGTACACTTGAACTAATACAAATAATATTGAATGTGACTGTAATTGAAAAATACAATTAAAAATATCTCGGTTAGAATGTCTTCCTGATAAGCAAGGTTGTGGGTCAGGGCACATACAAGAAGTAACCAATGAATGCATATATAACTGAAACAACAAATTGATCTCTCTCTCTCTCCCCTTCCCTCTTCCTCGCTCAGAATGAATGAATGAATGAATGAATGAATGAATGAATAAATAAATAAATAAATAATGGGCAGAAGACCTAAATAGAAACCTCTCCAGACAGGACATACAAATGGACAAGAGACATGAAGAAATGCTCAACATCACTAATCATCAGAGAGATGCAAATTAAAATAACTGAGATATCACCTCACACCTGCCAGAATGGCAGCCATTAACAAATCATCAAACAAGTGCTGGTGAGGGTGTGGAGAAAAGGGGATTCTGGTATACTGCTGGTGGGAATGCAGACTGGTGCAGCCACTGTGGAAAACAGTATGGTGCTTCCTCAAAAAATTAAAAGTTGATCTGCCATTTGACCCAGTGATCCTACTTATAGGATATATCTCGAGAATTCTGAAACCCCAATCAGAAAGAATATATAGTCGTCCCTCGCCACTTTGCACTTCAACTTTTGTGCTTCACATGCCCAGGTTGTGGGCCCAATCCCTAGTGGGGGGCATGCAGGAGGCAGCCAGTTGATGTTCTCTCTCATCAATGTTTTTATATCTCCCTCTCTAACATCAGTAAAGAAAAAAAAAAAGTACAGTACAGTAAAGAAAGAATGAGTCAACAGACATTTTTATCTGTGACATTGTGATTTATAATAAAATATATGTTCTCTTTGTCCTTCCTGGCATAGAGCTCCTAAAGCCCTTGGCATTTTCTGTGATGAGAGCAATAAAAGTGTCTTATTAGCAATAAAGGTGTCTTACTATTTGTAACAAGCCACTGTCAACCACCTTTTGAGTTTATGTGAATGAGGTGATTTTGGAAAGCCAGGAAAACCAACCATGTGATTAGAGGGTTGGAACTCTCACCATCCCTTCCCCCCTGGTTGGTGGACACATGGAAATGCAGGGAGAGTGGTGGGCTCAGAGAACATGGAAGCCCCTCACCTCGTTCCCATACCTTGTCCTGCACATCTCTTTCATCTGGTTATTCCTGAGTTACATTCTTTTTTTTTCTTAATCCTTACCTGAGGATATTTTTCCATTGATTTTTAGATAAAGTGAAGGGAGGGAGGGGGGAGAGAGACAGAAAGAGACATTGATGTGAGAGAGATACATCGATTCGTTGCCTCCTGCATGACCCTGACTGGGGCCGGGTATCACCTGCAACCCAGGTACGTGCTCTTGATCAGGAATTGAACCTGAGACCCTTTGGTCCATGGGCTGGTGGTCTAACCACTGAGCCCAACCAGCCAGGGTCTGAGTTACATTATTTTTTATAATAAACCGGTGACCTAGTAACTAAAACATTTTCTAATTCTTTAAGCTGCTCTAGTAAATTATGGAATCTGAGGAGGGTCATAGGAACTTCTGAATTTGTAGCCAAGTTGGACAGAACTATTAGTGGCCTGGGCATGTCATTGGGACTGGCATCTGAAGTGAGGGCAGTCTTAAGGCTGAGACCTTGACTACAGTGGGGTCTGACACTAATTCAGGAACTTAGTTTCAGAATTGAATTGTTGGATGTTGTCAGAGAATTGAGTTGATTGGTGTTGGAAAAGACACCACATATTTGGTGTCAGAGAAAAAACTCATAGATATCTGTCTCATCAATAATTGGCAAATCAAGTCAACAAAACTCAGTAAAGACAAGATGATAGTAGAATTGACAAGCTTGATCTAAAAAATCCATTATAGAATTTAGTGATTGGAAAACATTCCTGTCAAAAACATGGAGTACAGCATAGGGAATATATTCAATAATATTGTAATAACTATGTATGGTGTCAGGTTTTAGATGTATCAGGGTAATCATAAGTTATATAAATATCAAATTGCTGGGTTATACACTTGAAACTAATATAATATTATACAACTAATCAAAAAATGAAAAATTAATTTTAAAAGCACATAGAATATGTATTAAAATTAACCTTGTTTTTGGTCCTAAAGAAAGTTTCCATAAATTTCAAAGAATTGGTTTTATAGAGACCATATCCTTGACCACAATTCTATTTTGACCACAATAACAAAAAGCTAACTGAGAATCTTTCATACACTTGAACAGGGGTTCTAAAGTCAGGTAAATCTGGAATTGAATCCAGGTTGCCCAAATGGCTACCTCTGTGATGACCTTAGGAGAATTTTATTTTATTTTATTGACTGTATTAGAATTACATTGATTAACTCAATAAGTTTCAAGTGTGCAATTATATAATACATCATCTGTATATTATATTATGTGTTCACCACCCATAGTCTAGTCTCCTGTCACCATTTATTCTCCCTTTACCATAGAAGAGTTTAACTTCTCTAAGCCTCAGTTTTCTCCTCTATAAAATTGATGTAATAAGTCCTACATCACAGGGTTGTTGAGAGTATTAAGTGTGCTTAGATGTATCAAATCCTTAACATAGTGCATAATGTAAACATACTATATGTACATGGCACATAACGTATAATAAGTAGTCATTAATAGCATTGTTAAATAATTACTAAGTATAATGATAAACAATTATTAATTATATGTGGGGAATTTAAAGTAGCACTAAAGAGCTTTCTCCAGCAAAGCATGTTCTGTATCCTATACCCAGCCAAAACTACCAAACAAACAAACAGACTGACAAACAAAAAACCACCAAACAATGGGAATTTCTTCTTGGAGCATAAAAATATAATGTGAACAAGGACAAAAATCTTTCATACACTTGAAAGTTAAGAGAGTTGCTTCTAAATACATCATGGGTAAAAAACAAACAAACACCCCATAAATTATAAGCTACTTAGAAATGTAATGACAATGAGCCTGACAAGTATAGCTCAGTGTCTGAACGTAGACCCTTGCACCAAGAGGTGGCTGGTTCGATTCCCAGTCAGGGCATATCAGATTGTGGGCCAGAGGCAAATCAATGTTCTCTCACATCAATGTTTTTATCTCCCTGTCTCTCTTCTCTCTAAAATCAATAAAAAACAAATTAAAAAAAAAAAGTAATGACAATGAAAATACAACAAAATTTGTGGATGTAAATTTATTAGGGGTACCTATAACTTTTAAAAATTATTAATTTATATTTGTTACAGATGTTTCTCCTTTATCGCCCCCAGATACCCTCATCTCTATCCCACCCCCCTACCCCCACTAGCATTGTTGTCTATGTCCATTGGTTACACATACATGTGTACAAGTTCTTTCTTTTATCTCATCCCTCCCTCTAACGTCCTCTGAGGTTTGTCAGTTTGAAACATAGTTCTTTCAATGTCTTTGAGTCTGTTTTGTTCATCAGCTTTTTTTGTTCATTATATTCCACAATAAGTGAGATCATTTGGTATTTGTCTTTCTCTGACTAGCTTACTTTGCTTGGCACAGCTTTATTATTCACTAGTCTATTGATGGACACTTGGGCAGTTTCCAGATCTAAGCAATTGTAAATAGTGCTGCTATGAACATGGGGTACATATATTCTTTCTAATTAGTGTTTCAGGCTTCATAGGGTATATTCCTAGAAGTGGGATTACTGGGTCAAATGGCAGTTCAATTTTTAATTTTTTAAGGAAACACCATATTGCTTTCCATGGTGGTTGCATCAGTCTGCATTACCACCAGTGTACTAGAGTTCCCTTTTCTCCACACCCTCCCCAACACTTATTGTTTGATGATTTGTTGATGACAGTCATTCTGACAGGTATTGTTTAATTTGCATCTCTCTGATGATTAGTGATGTTGAGCATTTCATCATATGTCTCTCAGCCATTTGTATGTCCTGTTTGGAGAGGTGTCTATTTAGTTCCTCTGCCCATTTTTTAATTGGGTTCTTTGTCTTCCTTTTGTTGAGTGGTATGAGCAGTCTATATGTATTGGAAATTAACCCCTTATCTGATGTATTGTTGGCAATTATGCTTTCCCATAGAGTGGGTTGCCTTTCCATTTGGTGGTTGGTTTTTTTTTTGTTGTTGTTCATTTTTTGTTCAGATAGAGTGGGAGGGAGAGAGAGAGAGAAACATTGACATGAAAGGGACACATTGAGTGGCTGCCACCTGCACGACCAAACCAGGGCCAGGGACAAACTGCAACTGAGATACATACCCTTAGCGGGAACCGAACCCGGGTCTCTCTGGACTGCAGTTAGGCCGATGCTCTAACTGCTGAGCCAAATCGGCCATGGCTCACATTTAAGTCTTTTATTCATTTTGAGTTTATTCATGTGTATGGTATAAGTTGATGGTCTAGTTTTATTTTTTTTGCTTGTAGCTGTCCATCTTTCCAACACCATTAATTAAAGAGGCTGTCTTTATTCCACTGTATGCTCTTGCCACCTTTGTCAAATATTAATTGAGCATATTGTCTTGGGTCCATTTCTGGGTTCTTTTTTCTGTTTCATTGATCTATATGCCTGTTCTTGTGCCAGTACCAGGCTGTTTTGATTACAGTGGCTTTGTAGTATAACCTGAAATCTGATAATGTAATCCCTCCAACTTTGTTCTTCTTTTTCAAGATTGCTATGGCTATTCGGGTTTTTTTTTTTTTTTTTTATTCCAGATGAACTTTTGAAGTATTTGTTCTAGTTCTATGAAATATGTCGTTGGTATTTAGATGGGGATTGCATTGAATCTATAGATTGCTTTGGGTAATATGGACATTTTAATGATGTAAATTCTTCCAATTCATGAACAAGGTATATTCTTCCACTTTTTTATATCTTCCTCTATTTCTTTTTTCAATACCCTATAGTTTTCTGCAAATAGGTCTTTTACTTCTTTGGTTAAGTTTATTCCTAGGTATCTTAATTTTTTTGCTGCAATAGTAAATGGGATTGTTTTTGTCCGATGGCCTGGGGACTGGTGCCAGGCAAAGTGCTCGACCATTGTCTCCTTGCTCAGCCTTGTCTCCCACCCTGAACGGCCTGCCTCGAGCTTGTAGATTAACTCCCATCTTGCTCTTATCGATTCACATTCCAGAGGCTCCATGCATAGCCCCCGCAGGGCCAAACCCTAAGGGACAAATTCCAGCTGCAACAGGCAGATATAAAAGACACAAGCCCCTACATTGAGCGTGGCTTCTAGGATTCGACCCCTGGAGTCTGTGAACCCGCCCAGAGTGTACCCAATAAAGCCTGATCCCTGTTTATTTGGCTGATTGGCTCTCCAGTCTTTTCTCTGTTTTATTCGGCGGTGCCCCCGATTCCTTACAGTTTTCTAGTCAAGTTATTTAAAAAGACTGAAATCAGCTTTGCCTTCAACTTAAGGAGTTATATAGACTCAAAGAAAAAAATAAAAGAAAGAAAACAATAAGTAAAAACAAAGAAACAGAGGAGCAGCAATAAATACAGTGATACCTCGGTTCTCGAACGCCTCGGTTTTCGACCAAATCGGTATTCGACCAGGAGATTCGAGAAACTTTTGTCTCGGAATCCTAACAAATATTTGGAACTCGAACTTCCGAGATGAGCTGAGTTGAGCCGAATGGCGTTCATTCGGCCCAGCGTGCCTTGCTTGCGTCATCAGTGGAGTGCAGAGAGAGAGTCACACTTTGTGGAGTCACGCTTTCCTATTGGGTTTCATTGCTTCGGTTCTCGAACAATTCGGTTCTCGACCATCCTCCTGGAACGAATTATGTTCGAGAACCGAGGTATCACTGTATGTTGAGATTAACAGGATGATGGTTGTAGTAAGTGGGCCCAGGGACAACAGGGTAGGCTGACTGGGGCTCTGCCTTCTCCCACTGCCTTGCCTTTTTGGGTACTTCCTCATTGTGCCTGAGTGCTGCTTTCTCTCCATACTCCCCTTCAAAGCTGTTGATTTTTCAGAAGTGCCCATTTAAAAATGTTACCCCATTTTTTTCCCTTTTTTTGTGTGTGTGCATTCTTTCTCTGTGCAGTTGAGATCATACCGTGTATAATAAATAGCTCATCATTTCATGTCCAATAGTATTTTCCCACATATCATGAGTGTGTTTTCCTCTGTCCTCACAATGACTGCTTTTGGTAATGCCCAGTTCCTGGATGTTGCTCTGTTCGCTTAGCTAGCTGTTAATGGACATTTGGTGAGGTTCCTTTGTTCTTTTCCCTCTTTTTAGCTAAATCATACTTTGAAATATGTCTGTAAGTCTTCCAAATAGGTCTTATGGCATGATTTCCTCTTTACTCTGATCATATTTCAGATGACTCGGTGTGGGTGGGATACTTGCCCCCTAGCTGGCTATACTTGGCCAGTTATGTTGTGATCTTCACCTGGCACTGGTGCAAGGAGCATGTATAAATAAGCTTGAGAAAAAATATGAAGTGGGAAGGACTGAGACTGGGTAGGATGGAGAACCCATCCATTTTAAGAGACTGGTATGGAGAGCTGAGTGGAGTCTGGGGGTGGGTGGGTGCCAAGTACAGGAGTCAAATACTCTGGTAGGGGAGCCCCTTGTTATGGTGCTTCTTTAGACCTGCTTTCTCCAAGATTTTATTATGAGAACATATAACACAGAAAGAGTTTTGCAGTAAACACTTCATGGACAATGCTTGATTTGTGATAAGCTGCTGCTTTTGTGCAGGCTACTTCAGGTGTCAAAAATCTTTGTCCTCTAGCCTTCACTTGGCCCTTCTTGTTTTTTGATGCATTTCCAACCAAGCAAGTGGAGATTTCAGCCCCCTCACACACCTTCATCAACATCATTTGATTTGATTTTATCCCCTTGGAAGTAAAATTTTCATACAATGAAATGCAGAAATCCTGCTATTTGATGGATTTTGAGAAATGCCCAGGAAAGTCTGGAACATTTCATGTCTGGCCATGGCAGCTCTCTCCTGCCCCTTCCCACTCTGTTGCTGTGCTCCAACTATCACAGATGTGCTGACCCTGTTCTGAAGCTTCATGTGGGTGTAGTCCCAGGGCATGGCTTGCTATCTCAGCAGTTTTGAGCCTCCCTCATGTTATGTGTTTCCACTGTGGTCCCTTATCATAGAGTAATGATGTTGAATGTGTGGATCAAGGGGCCCTGGGATGTTAGCAATTTGGGCTGTTAAGGGGAAAGCAGCTCTCATACAAATGGAATGTGAGTCAACCTTGCAGGACATCAGGCTGTTGTCTCTAGTGACAATTCAAGATGTCCACTTCCAGTCAGACACCAGTTCCCTGAGCCCACAGCCTTGTGAGGGTACACCTAGAGCCCTTCCTGCCTCCACCATGCTTCTGAATGTCTCTTCTTGTGTGTAATGGTGGCTGACTCCCTTGCTGCAGTGAGCTCTGAGCAAATAGCTGTACTCATCTGTGGAAAGAGTCACTGGAAAGAGACCTTCATGAACATAGGCTTTCATCAACTTAAGGTCAACACTCAGGGGTGGACCTATGACCACAAGTAGGAGAAGGCTGGGTTAGGAGCTGCCTGTGTCCTCCCACAGTTGGGACTCCCACCAACAGCATGGCCTTGCTAGCATTTGGTGCTGTCCATCTTTCTAATTTCCATGTGGAGATTTGGTGTGTAAATATCAAACACCTCAGGCAAGTACCTGGCTGTGCATGAAGGAGAATGGGGGTGGGGATAACCCTGGAGGAGCCCCATCCCCTTGTGATGTGTCAGCGAGATAACCAGAGACCTCACAGCCAAATTGTAAAGGAGTACTTCATTATACCGGCGGGCTGGGGGCGGAGGGGTACAGCTTCCCCATATCTTTAGCACCAGATTCTTCTTGCTTGTTTGATTTTAAAGACAGAAGCCCTATCCCCCTTTTACTTCCCTCACCCCCAGGGGACTGGTACAATAGTGAGTGTGACGTGTGACAGAAGTGAAAATTAGCATTATTCCCCAGGGCTCACAATTACCTGCAAATGCCTGAAAATACTTGGCAACTGAAAATGCCTTCCAACACATGGGGCAACTATAACCTTAGGCAAAATTCCTTTACTTCTAGGGGTAATTAACCTATTATTGGAAAAATATGGAGGAAAGTCCACTGATAAAAAATGGAGTCATTTAGTCGCCTTAGCCAAGAGGCCTACATAAGAATGGAATCTAGTCGCCTTAGCCTTCGGGCCTAGGTCACCCTCTCTGTGGTCAGGGAACTTGATCTACTTAAAGTTTGTATATTCAGTTTCTTTTCAAATAAGGTTTATTTCTTTTGATCACTTTAGGGTTTGTATATAATTTTCTTTTTCTTTCTTTCTTTTTTTTTTTTTTGCATTTTCTATATTCTCTGATTCCCTTTTCTTGAGTTTTCTACTTTCTCCCTTAACCTAGAGATACCTAGTTTAGTGAATAGCAAACTATTTTATTTGAGTCTAGAAGCCTGTTGTTGGGTATTTTATATTTTTAAGTCTATGAACTGAGACATTTAACAATATAATTTCAATACTCATAAGGAAAAATATTATCTAAACTGACAGTGTCCTAGCCAAGCATGCTTCCAACACTTAAAACAGATAAGTAGTTTTCAAATTTTTTAAAGCAATGGACTCTTTCTTTAAAATATAAACTGAATTTTAATATAAATGCTGCTTGCTCACCCCCACCCCCTTGTTTACCTCTAATATATTGTACATTGGCAAAAGCTTTGTAAAGGACAAACACATGACCTTGCCCCCTGGATTTTAAGGGAATGGCAAGAACTATCTACTAATAGATAACCACTGCATTGTATAGATAACCATTGCTTTGTGTACACGGAAACTGATTGTTCCCTCAGGCATAACAGCTAACTGCAAATATCTGCTACTGCAAATATCTGCTTCTGTACATGTTTGCTTGCTCGCATCCCCTTAATCCAAATTCCTTAACAGGGGCTAAGACAACTATATAAGCAGCCCTCCCCCTGATCTCGGGGCTGCTCTCTCCTCTGAGGATGGGACAGTCAACGCGTGGCTAATAAAGCTCTTAATTTGAACCCAGTTCAGAGTCTGAGTCTGGTCTGTCTCGTTGGTCTACAACATTTGGAGGCCCCAGCGAGATAGACAAACAAGGTCCCCCACATAGGTGGGTTGACCTCCTCAGACTCCGGGAGACAGGTCCATCCCAGGAACAGACAGGCAGTCTAGGGGAAGGCCTTGGAGAAGACATTCCTCCGCTCTGGACGCCATTCTGCCCTGGAATTGTCTCCACTCCAAAATTCCATCTAGAGAGCATCTGGAAACCCTGGGCCCAGGTTCGGTTTGGCAGATGGGACATCTGTTTCTGAAAACTCTGCAGAGTGAGGGGAAGTGGATCTGCTGGACACAGCACAGAGATCCAGCCCCAGGGCCAGAGCGAGACGTCGCTTTTGGCCCCCGGTTTGGTTTGTCTCGTTTTTTGTCTGTCTTACTTGTTTGTCCTTTTGTGTTTTGTGTTTTATGTTTCTGTGCTGTGCCGGCCTGTGTTCTTCAAAATGGGTCAGGGACCTTCAGGGCCTAGGACTCCTCTTCAATGTCTCCTTAATAACTTCTCAGACCTTTCCAAGCATGCCCCAGGTTACAGCATTTCAGCAGACCCTGGATTCTTGCGCACTTTGTGCGAATGGGAGTGGCCCACTTTCCAGGTCAATTGGCCCTCCCAGGGCACTTTTCACTTAAGCTCTTTGTTCGCAGTTTGAGGCGTCATCTATGGGACTCCCGGACACCCAGACCAAACTCCTTACATCAATGTTTGGATTGACCTAGCTACTGACAAGCCTAATTATATTAAGAAATGTTTGTGCCCTAATAGGAAGAAGATTTTAATTGCCCAGCTTCTGTGGAAGCCTCAGAAGCCCTCGGCTCCTGCTCCCTCCCAAAGGCTTTACCCTGTTCTTTCAGGTCCCCCAGAAGACCCCCTCACTGACCCTGTAGGGCCACCCCCTTATCGGTCTCAGCCACCTGCTGCTGCCGTGGCCAGAGAGGCTGAAGCCCTTCAGCCACTCAGTCCTTTCTATACACGTGGAGGCACCCCTTATAACCCTCCTCCACAGGCGCCAGACTCCTGGGCCACCATCCTGCCCCTCTGTCAGGTTGCTCCACCACCGGGTGGAGACCAGACTCAACCCTTCATGGTTTATGTCCCCTTCTCAACTAGCGATCTGTATAATTGGAAACAACAGAACCCCTCCTTCTCTGATGAACCCCAAGGTTTAATCTCTCTCCTAGAGACAGTCTTCCACACCCATCAGCCCACTTGGGATGACTGTCAGCAATTGTTGCAGGTCCTGTTCACCTTTGAGGAGAGGGACAGGATCCACAGAGAGGCAGCAAAATTTGTCCTTGGGCCAGACGGCCAACCCCCCACAGATCCGACCCAGATAGGAGCCTACCTCCCAACTACCCCACCCAATTGGGACCCGAACACTGATCAAGGAAAGGAGGCTTTAACCCAGTATCGCTGATCTCTACTTCAGGGCCTCCATGGAGCAGCCAAAAAGCCAACTGATCTGTCTAAGGTAAGCGAGACTGTTCAAACAGCAGGGGAATCCCCAGCGGCCTTTCTTGAATGTCTCATGGAGGCTTATCGCCTCTTTACTCCCATAGACCTGGAGGCCCCTGAGAATAGACGGACAATTAATATTGCTTTTGTCACCCAGTCGACCCCAGACATTAAGAAGAAACTCTAGAAATTAGAGGGTTTTGAAGGAAAGAATCTTAGTGAGTTAGTTGAAATAGCTCAGAGAGTATTTAACAACCGGGATGACCCAGAAATGGCCAATACTAAAGAAGTCACAAGAGTAATCATAGCTGCTCTTCAAGAGAATCAAAAAGGAGAACGGGGAAATAGGCCTAAAAACATAGGGCCAACCCCACGGAGACTTAGGCAATGATCTCGGCCACTTCTTGACCCTAACTAATGTGCCTACTGCAAAGAATATGGTCATTGGAAAAAGAACTGCCCTTAGAAGGGGGGGCCCAACAGAAACCTAAGGACCTCATCTGCCAATACCCGATTTCCATAAAGGCCAAACTAGGCATATTAATAGACTCAAGAAGTTGGCATTTTAAAGCCTTGCCAGTCGGTCTGGAACATTCCCCTCTTGCCGGTTAAGAAGCCTGGGACTGAGGATTTTAGGCCGGTTCAAGATTTAAAGGAAGTAAACACTCAGATGGAAAACATCCACCCCACGGTTCCAAACCCTTACCCGCTTCTAAGCCTGATCCCGCCTAACCGTGTTTACTATACTATCTTGGACCTCAAGGACGCCTTCTTTTCAATTCCTTTATTGCCTCTCAGCCAACCCATCTGCTCCTTCAAATGGGTTGCTGGGGGGGGGGGGGGGATTCTCAGGACAACTGACCTGGACCCGACTGCCTCAAGGATTCAAGAACTTTCCCACCATCTTCGATGAGGCCTTAAGCAAGGACCTCCAACTGTTCCAGGAAAGGTACCAACATGTCACCCTGCTACAGTATGTAGATGATTTGCTTCTAGCAGCTGCTTCTCTTCCTGAATGTGAGGAGGCCTTGAAGGCACTCTTACTAGAGCTAGAACACTTAAGATATGGGGTCTCAGCCCAGAAACCTCAATTGTGCACCACCACCACGACCTACCTTGGTCATGAACTCAAAGAAGGAAAATGGTCGCTCCCCAATAGCAAGATAGAGGCAGTCATGAAAATCCCTACCCCCACGGCCAAGAGACAGGTTCAGGAATTTCTTGGGGCTATAGGGTACTGCTGCCTCTGGATCCCTAGCTTTGCTGAGATCGCTAAACCTCTCTATACCAGCACAGGGGGAAAGGACAATGCCTTAATCTGGACTGAGATAGAACAACAGGCCTTTGAGAAACTAAAAATGGCCTTAATGTCTGTGCTAGCCCTAGCTCTGCCTGATATCACTAAGCCCTTTCAGCTCTTCATCTCTGAGACTCCAGGCATTGCCAAAGGGGTCCTAACCCAATCATTAGGGCCCTGGAAAAGACCAGTTGCCTACTTATCTAAGAGATTAGACTCGGTAGCCTCTGGCTGGCCCAACTGCCTACGAGCTATAGCAGCTACTGCTATTTTAAAGAAGCATCCAAGCAGACCCTAGGGCAAGACCTCCAGATTATTGGGGCACACTCTGTTGAGGCTCTCCTCAGGAGCCCTCTGGACTGGTGGATGTCTAACGCCTGGATCACCCTATACCAGGTACTCATCTTAGACTCCTCCTGAATCCAGTTCCTGAAGACTTCTGCCCTCAACCCAGCCACTCTGCTACCTGACAATGACCCTCAGTCTCCCCTTCATGATTGCTCAGACATTTTTGAGACTCTAACTAACCTGAGGTCTGACCTAATGCGGGAGCAGCAGTAGTCATGCAAGATAAGGTCATCTGGGCCCAGGCACTAGGGCACGGGACTTCAGCTCAGAGGGCTGAACTAATTGCTCTCACTCAGGCTTTAAGATGGGTGAAAGGCAAGTCAGTAAACATCTACACTGACAGCCGCTATGCCTTTGCCACAGCCCATGTCCACAGGGCGCTCTACCAAGAAAGGGAACTCCTAACCTCAGGAGGAAAACAGACAAAATTAAATAAGAAATTCTTGCCCTCTTAGAGGCCATTTGGCTACCAACAAAAGTGGCCATTATCCACTTCAGGGGCCACCAGAACTCTGACACCCCTGAAGCTAAGGGGAACGCCTTCGCCGATCAGACAGCCAAGAAGGCTGCCCTAAGACCAGTGGGGCCACTAGAGATCCTTCCTTTCCTTCCAGGGGAAAGTCTCCTCAAAGAGCCCTCCTATACCCAAGAGGAAGAACTTGGATGGAGGCTCAACTGTAACCAGGGGCCTCGAGGCTGGAGGCTTCTCTCTGATGGGAGGATCCTCTTGTCTGCAGCCCTAGGCCAAGAGCTGATCTCTCAGGTCCATCAGGGCATCCACCTGGGCAAGACTAAATTCTCCAGTCTCATAGCCTGGGACTTTTATGTCCCAAACCTCAACAGATGGATATAATCTGAAATAAGGAGATGCCCTGCCTGTGCCCAAGTCAACTCTCACCCTCGGGAAACAACAGACCTCGGGACCCGAGAACAAGGCACGGCTCCTGGTGACCACTGGGAAATTGACTTTACTGAGGTCACCCCTGGCCAATATAGCTATAAATATCTGCTTGTTTTCATAGATACCTACTCTGGCTGGATTGAGGCTTTTCCTACCAAGACTAAAACTGCAACCATGGTAGTCTGGTTACTGCTCTCTGAGATAGATCCCCGATTTGGCCTCCCTCTAGCTCTGGGGTCTGACAATGGCCTGGCATTCATTGCTCAAACCAAAAAATTGTTAGCTAAAGCTTTAGGAATTACTTGGAAATTGCATTGTGCCTACAGGCCTCAGAGTTCAGGACAGGTAGAGAGAATAAATAGGACATTAAAGAAAACTTTAAGCTCCGCCTTGAGACAGGCGATAACTGGGTAAGGCTCCTTCCTTTTGCCCTCCTTCGTTTGTGCTGTACCCCTTATCTTAAGGGTTTCACCCCATTTCAAATAATGTTTGGCCGACCTCCCCCTATTCTACCCAAAATTGGGGACGAGGTCTTAGCCAACCTAGGTAACCATAATCTCCTCAGCTCTTTGCAGGCAATCCAGAGTCTGAGAGAACAGACCAAACAGCCAATCAAGGACACCAGACCCCAACTGGGGACACCCCAGATACCACCACATGACTTCACCCCTGGTGACTGGGTCTGGGTCAAGAAACATCAGCCTGCTTCCTTTGAGCCTTGCTGGACTGGCCCTTTTTCTATTATCCTGACTGCACCCACTGCTCTGAAGGTAGCAGGACAGAAATTTGAGATTCACCACAGTCAGGTAAAGAAAGCACACCCTGAGCAAATACCTGAAAAATGGGCCTTACAGCGAACCGAGGATCCCCTGAAGGTAAAGCTCTCCAGGGTTTCCTCCTTGTCGCTTTCCTGACTCTGATTGCCATTAAAGCACCTACCCAATTTAGATGCACTCAAGGGTGGCCACTGCTATGAAGGTACGGGCCCCTGCCTGACCCTCGGAGTCCTACAAGGACAGGGGACATGCTTCATCATCGGCAACTACCACCTAAGCTCTTCCCCTTATGCGAACTCATGCGGGGATGCTACCACTCTAACCCCATTAAGCCCCTCATCACAAGAGACTTGGGTCCTAACTGCACCCACTGGGACTTGGTTTGCTTGTGCCTCAGGACTGACTTCCTGCATCTTTCTCGTTGGAACCAAAGACTTACGTATTCTTACTAACATTATTCCACAGGTTTATTTCTTCTCTGTTTGGCCTTAGGAGAAACCTGTTGCTTTTATGCTAACCAATCTGGTATTATTAGAGAAAGCATAACATTAGTTATATAGTGACTAGATGAACAAGAACAGGCTCTATCCACCTCTAAGAATTGGTATGAGAACCTCTTTAATTGGTCCCCATGGTTCACTACTCTTATTACTGACCTTGCGAGCCCCTTACTCCTTACTCCTATTAATATTAACTTGTGGCCCAATCCTAATTAATTGCTTAATGCAATTTTTTTAGAGAAAAAGTACAGGCTGTTAAGCTCATGGTTCTTAGCACTCCCTATCAAAGGCTAGCCACAATGGAAGAAATTGAAGACACTTTAGAATCAAAGATTTGATTTAACCCTAAGACCAGTGGGAAATGTAAAGGACAAACACGTGACCTTGCCCCCTGGATTTTAATGGAATGGCAAGAACTATCTACTATTAGATAACCACTGCATTGTATAGATAACCATTGCTTTGTGTACACAGAAACTGTTCCCTCAGGCATAACAGCTAACTGCAAATATCTGCTTCTGTATGTGCTTGCTTGCTCACATACCCTTAACCCAAATTTCTTAACGGGCTAAGACAACTATATAAGCAGTCCTCCCCCTGAGCTTGGGGCTGCTCTCTCCTCTGAGTAGGATGGGATAGTCGCCACGTGGCTAATAAAGCTCTCTTAATTTGAACCCAGTTTGGAATCTGAGTCTGGTCTGTCTCGTTGGTCTATAACAGCTTCTTGAAATGTGATTATCTTTATTACCTTGGTAAACTTCCTGAAATTTAGACACATCAAAATGCTTCAATATATCTTATTACTTTATCCACTAAATTTGCATTTTAAATTTTATTTGGTCATGGAAAAATGAATTATTTTTGAATAAATTTTGTTTTATATCAGATCTCTCAAAAGTAGAAGTTTATCTGGGGAAATAATGTAGCAGGTCTCCTGTTGATGAAAACTCAAGATTGCTATGTTCTGGTGTACTCTTCCTTCCTTCCTTTTTTCCTCCATTCAGTCAACAAATTACTGAGTATCTACAAACCATAGATGATACAAACTATACAGTTGTCCCTCCTTACCCAAGACTCCCAGTGGATGTCTGAAACTGCAGAAGTAAAACCTCGAAGCAGCACTACTACTGTGGTAGGTGAGTTAAAAAATACAGAATCCACAAGTAATGAGATTCCACTGGGGTTTGTGAATATTTTCTGTCTATTGCTTGTCTCGTCATCCTTGTCATGAAGGCTATTGAAGAGAAAAAGTTTAAAATTTTGATGAAGTTCAAATTATCAGTGTTTTCTTTAATGGAGAGCGCTTTAGGTGTTCAATCCAAGCCTACCTCTAGGTTCTGAAAGTTTTCTTTTTTTTTTTTTTTTCTAAAAATGGTGTAGTTTATATTGTATTTTTTTTTTTTTTACTGTTGTGTTGGCTGTTGCCTTTTTTTTCTTTTTTTTACTGATTAATTTTTGTTACAAATGATTCTCCTTTTTCCCCTACTGATCTCCCCACCCCCTCCCCTCCCTGCCCCTTCCCCAGATTGTTGTCCATGTCCACTGTTCATGCATACATGCGTATAAATTCTGTGGTTCATCCCTCCCCCACCTCCCCACTCCTTAGGGGATTGTTAGTCCCCTTCCGCGTCTCTGGGACTTCCCCATTCCTCAAACTGTTATGTTCATTATATTCCACGAATAAGTGAGATCATATGAAATTTGTCTTTCTCTGTTTGGCTTGTTTCACTTAGGATGATACTTTCCAGGTCCCTCCATGTAGTCTCAAAGGATAAGAGGTCTTTCTTTCTTACCGCTGCGCAGTACTCCATTGTGTATATGTACCACGGCTTTTTTATCCATTCCTCTACTGATGGACACTTGGGCTGTTTCCAGATCTTAGTTATTGTAAATAGTGCTGCAAACATGGGGGTACATATGTTCTTTCTGATTGGTATTTTAGGCTTCTTAGGGTATATTCCTAGAAGTGGGATCTCTGGGTTAAATGGAAATTCAATTTTTAATTTTTTGAGGTAACACCATATTGTATTCCATAGTGGCTGCACCAGTCTGCATTCCCACCAGCAGTGTACTAGAGTCCCCTTTTCTCCACACCCTCTCCAACACTTGTTGTTTGATGATTTTGTTGATGGCGGCCATTCTGACAGGTGTGAGGTGATACCTCATTGTTGTTTTGATTTGCATCTCTCTGATGATTAGTGATGATGAGCATTTCTTCATATGTTTCTTAGCCATTTGTATGTCCTATTTGGAGAGGTGTCTATTTAGTTCCTCTACCCATTTTTTAATTGGATTCTTTGTCTTCCTTTTGTGGAGTTGTATGAGCACTCTATATGTATTGGAAATTAACCCCTTATCTGATATATCATTGGCAATTATGCTCTCCCATACAGTGGGTAGCCTTTCCGTTTTGATGATTGTATCTTTCGCTGTGCAGAAGCTTTTGAGTTTGATGTAGTCCCATGTGTTCATTTTCTCCTTTGTTTCTATTGCCTTAGGTGATGTGTCAGTAAAAATTCTGCTGCGTATGGTGTCTGAAATTTTGTTGCCTACAGTCTCTTCTAGGATTTTTATGGATTCATGAGTTACATTTAAGTCTTTTATCCATTTTGAGTTTATTCTCGTGTACGGTGTAAATTGATGGTCTAGTTTCATTTTTCTCCAAGTAGCTGTCCAATTTTCCCAGCACCATTTATTAAAGAAGCTGTCTTTACTCCACTGTATACTCTTGCCACCTTTGTCAAATATTAATTAAGCATATTGCCTTGGGTCCATTTCTGGGTTGTCTGTTCTATTCCACTGGTCTGTATGCCTGTTCTTGTGCCAGTACCAGGCTGTTTTGATTACAGTGGCTTTGTAGTATAACCTGAAATCTGGTATCGTGATCCCTCCAACTTTGTTCTTCCTTTTCAAGATTTCTGTGGCTATTCGAGGCCTTTTGGTTCCATATGAACTTTTGAAATAATTGTTCTAATTTTGTGAAGTATGCCGTTGATATTTTGATGGGGATTGCGTTGAATCTATAAATTGCTTTGGGTAATATGGACATTTTAATGATGTTAATTCTCCCAATCCATGAACAGGGTATGTGCTTCCACTTTTTTATATCTTGCTCTATTTCTTTTTTCAATGACCTGTAGTTTTCTGTGAATAGGTCCTTTATTTCTTTGGCTAAGTTTATTCTTAGGTATCTTAATTTTTTTGCCGCAATGGTAAATGGGATTTTTTGCTTAGTTTCTCTTTCTGTGAGTTCATCATTGGTGTATAAGAATGCCATTGATTTCTTGACATTAATTTTGTGTCCTGCTACTTTGCCAAATTCATTTATTAAGTCTAGTAAACTTTTGATGGAGTCTTTGGGGTTTTCTATGTATAGTATCATGTCATCTGGAAATAATGACAATTTCACTTTCTCCTTTCCAATTTGGATCCCTTTTATTTTTTCTTTCTGTCTGATTGCTATGGCTAAGACTCCCAGTACTATGTTAAATAAGAGTGGCGAAAGTGGGCATCCTTGCCTTGTTCCTGTTCTTAAGGGAAATGCTTTTAGTTTTTGCCCATTGAGTATGATGTTGTCTGTAGGTCTTTCATATATGGCCTTTATTATGTCTAGATATGATCCCTCTATTCCCACACTGCTGAGAGTTTTTATCAGAAATGGATGCTGGATTTTGTCAAAGGTTTTTTCAGGGTCAAGATGGCGGCATAGGGAAACGCAGTATCGCGTTCTCCCACATCCACATCCAAGTTACAACAAAACTACAGAACAACCATCATCCAAAACTGCCTGAAATCAAGCTGAATGGAAGTCCTACAACTACAAAATTAAAAAAAAAAAAGCAGCTACATCTAGACCGGTAGGAGGGTCGGCGGCACGAGGGGTGGTGGTGGCAGCGCGATGGGCTGGTCCCACACCCAAGTGTGGCAGATAAAAATCAGGAGGCTCCTGCGGCTGGGAAGGTCCTCCCTGAGGACTGAGGGGTCCCTGTCCCACACCAGGTGCCCCGCTCAGGTTTCCAGTGCCAGGAAGAGAAGTCCCCATAACTTCTGGCTGGAAAAAACAGCAGAAACTGAGGCTCAGGGAAACTGACCTGGCTGGAGCCACAGGCAGCTCCCTAAAGGGCCCGCGCAGGGACTTATCGGACTCTCTTCCTCTAAGCTCGGAGGGGAGGCAGCTCAAGGGGCATCAGAGAAATACAGGGAAGAACTGAGCTGTTTGGCACTGGAGTGAGGGCTGGAGAGGGGGCTTCCTCGCGGACAAACGTGCTGTAAGAGGCCTTTGTTCCTTTGGTGAGCCCTTCCCTGGGGCGGCAGACAGTCACCATATCTGGGACTCCAGCAACCTGGCTCACACTGGTAGCCCCACCCTGCTGACTCCCTGAGGCCCCGCTCCACCCCACCTAACTTTCAGGCCCACCCCACCCAACTTTCGGGCCCACCCAAGCTGTTGCCACTTGCTTAACCATAGGATTGGCCTCTCTTGGATCCTGCTTCAGGTTTTTCCTAAATTCTTTCAAACGAGCAGCATCGGGTCTCAGCGAGCCCTATACCTCTCATTAAGTAATACACAGAAACAAACACAGGGAGGCAGCCAAAATGAGGATACAAAGAAACAGGTCCCAAATGAAAGAACAGAACAAAGCCCCAAGAAAAGAACTAAGCGAAATGGAGATAAGCAACCTAACAGATGCTGAGTTCAAAATACTGCTTATAAGGATGCTCAATGAACTCAGTGAGGGCCTCAAGAGCATAAAAAAGGACCAGTCAGAAATGATCGCTGTACAGTTAGAAACGAAGGAGGCTTTAACTGAAATAAAGAATAATTTGCATAGCTTCAATAATAGAGTACGTAAATCCAAGGAGCAAACCATCGATTTGGAATATAAGGAAGCAAAAAAACCCCAATCAGAACAGCAAAAAGAAAAAAGAATCCAAAAAAATGAGGAGAGTGTAAGGAGCCTCTGGGACAACTTCAAGCGTGCCAACATTCGCATCTTGGGGGTGCCGGAAGGAGAAGAGAGAGAACAAGAAATAGAAAACCTGTTTGAAATAGTAATGGCAGAAAACTTTCCTAACTTGGTGAAGGAAACAGACATACAAGTCCAGGAAGCACAGAGAGTCCCAAACAAGATGAACCCCAAGAGGCCCACACCAAGACACATCATCATCAAAATGCAAAAGGTTCAAGACAAAGAGAGAATCTTAAAAGCAGCAAGAGAAAGGCAGCTAGTTACCTACAAGGGAGTTCCCATTAGGCTGTCAGCTGATTTCTCAAAAGAAACTTTGCAGGCCAGAAGGGAGTGGCAAGAAATATTCAGAGTGATGAAAAGCAAGAACCTACAACCAAAATTACTCTATCCTGTAAAGCTGTCATTTAGAATCGATGGACATATAAAAACTTTCCCAGACAAGAAAAAGTTAAAGGAGTTCATCACTACCAAACCGTTATTATATGAAATGATGAAGGGTCTTTTTGAAGAAAAAGATAAAATGTATGAACAAACAAAATGGCAATAAATACATATCTATCAACAATGGAATCTACAAACAAAATGAACAGGAAGAACAGGAACATTCTCATAGATACAGAGAACATTTTGTTGGTTGCCAGTTGGGAAGGGGGTTGTGGGAATGGGTGAAAAAGGTGAAGGGATTAAGAAGCACAAATTCATTGCTAGACTGACAAACCTCAAAGGGAAAGGGGTTGGGGGGGTGGGAAGAGATAAACCAAAGAACTTATATGCATAACCAATGGACACGGACAATAGTTTGGGAAAAGGTGGGAAGGGGGTGGGAGTGGGGAGGAGGGGGTCAATGGGGGAAAAATGTGGACATCTGTAATACATTTTACATCCAACAATAAAGATGTGGGGGAAAAAAAAAAGGTTTCTTCAGCATCTATTGATATTATCATGTGGTTTTTATTCTTCATTTTATTTATGTGGTGTATCACATTTATGGATTTGCGAATATTGTACCAGCCTTGCATCCCTGGGATGAATCCCACTTGGTCATGGTGGATAATTTTTTTGGTGTATTGCTGGATCCGATTTGCTAGTATTTTGTTCAGGATTTTGGCATCTATGTTCATCAGAGATATTGGCCTGTAGTTTTCTTTCTTTGTTGTGTCTTTTTCTGGTTTTGGAATTAGAATTATGCTGGCTTCATAAAAGGAGTTTGGAAGTCTTGCTTCTTCTTGAATTTTTTGAAATAGTTTGAGGATAATGGGTATTAGTTCTTCTTTGAATGTTCGGTAAAACTCCCCCATGAAGCCATCTGGGCCTGGGCTTTTATTTGCTGGGAGAGTCTTGATGACATCTTCAGTTTCTTCTGTTGTTATTGGTCTGTTCAAGTTTTCTATCTCTTCCTGATCTAGTTTTGGGAGACTATGTGTTTCTAGAAATTTGTCCATTTTGCTTAGATTGTCAAATTTGTTGCCATATAGTTGTTCATAGTAGTTGTTAACAATCTTTTGTATTTCTGTGGTGTCATTTGTTATCTCTCCTCTTTCATTTCTGATTCTGTGTATTTGGGTTCTCTCTCTTTGTTTCCCGGTGAGTCTAGCTAAGGGTCCATCAATCTTGTTTATCTTTTAAAAAAACCAGCTCTTTGTTTTATTGATTCTTTGAATTGTTTTGTTTTTTTTGTCTCTATGTCATTTATTTCAGCTCTGATCCTTACTATTTTCTTCCTTCTACTTGCTCTGGGTTTTTTTTGTTTGTTTGTTCTCTAGTTCTTTAAGTTGTGAGATTAGATATTCTATTAGAGATTTTTCTTTTTTGAGATAGGCCTGTAGTGCTATGAACTTCCCTCTCAGAACTGCTTTCGCTGCATCCCATAGATTTTGTGTTGTTGTGTCTTCATTTTCATTGGTTTCCAGGAAGTTTTTGATTTCTTCCTTGATCTCCTCGGTGACCCATTTATTGTTTAATAACATGCTATTTAGCTTCCATGTGTTCAAATGTCTTTGTGTGTTCTTCTTGCAATTGATTTTTAGTTTCATGCCATTGTGATCTGAGAAGATGCTTGAAAGGATTTCAATTTTCTTGAACTTGTAGAGACTTAGTTTGTGCCCTAACATGTGGTCTATCTTTGAGAATGTCCCATGTGCACTTGAGAAGAATGTGAATTCTGTAGTTTTGGGGTGTAGTTCTATGTAGATATCTATTAAATCCATTTGGTCTATTGCTTCATTTAGAGTCTCTGTTTCCTTGCTAATTTTTTGTCTAGAGGATCTATCCAGCGATGACAGCGGGGTGTTGAAGTCCCCAGCTATGATTGTATTGCTATCAATTTCTTCTTTGAAGTCCTCCAGAAGTTTTTTAATATATTTTGGTGCTCCTATATTGGGTGCATATATGTTTATCAAGGTTATATCTTCCTGTTGGATAGATCCTTTCAATATTATGTAGTGGTTTCTTTGTCTCTAATTATGGCCTTCATTCTGAAATCTATTTTATCAGATATGAGTATTGCGACTGCAGCTTTTTTTTCTTTTCCGTTTGTTTGGAAGATTTTTTTCCATCCCTTCACTTTCAATCTATGTGAGTCTTTTGTTGTGAGGTGGGTCTCTTGTAAACAACATATAGATGAGTCATGCTTTCTTATCCTATCAGCTACTCTGTGTCTTTATATGGGAGCATTCAGTCCATTTACATTTAAGGTGATTATTGATATGTAGTTATTTATTGCCATTTTTGTTTAGTGTGGTTCTATTTTTCTTCCTATTTCTCCTGGTAATTACAGCAGTCCTTTTAACATTTCTTGCAGTGCTGGTTTGGTGCTAATGTATTCCCTTAACCCCCCCCCCCCTTTTTTTTTTGTCTGGGAAGCTCTTTATTTGACCTTCTATTTTGAATGATAACCTTGCTGGGTAGAGTAGTCTTGGATTCAGATCCTTGTTTTTCATGACCTTGATTACTTCATGCCATTCCCTTCTGGCCTGTTGTGTTTCTTGTGAGAAGTCACCTGAGAGCCTTATGGGGTTTCCTTTGTTGGTAACTTGTTGCTTTTCTCTTGCTGCTTTTAGGATTCTTTGTCTTTAATTTTTGGCAGTTTCATTACTATGTGTCTTGGTGTGGGCCTGTTTGGGTTCTTCTTACTTGGGGCTCTCTGTGCTTCTTGAACTTGAATGCCTCCTTCCTTCACCAAATTAGGGAAGTTTTCTGTCACTATTTCTTTGAATATATTCTCTAATCATTGCTTATTTTATTCTTCTTCAGGGACTCCTATGATGTGAATATTATTACATTTCCAGTTGTCCCATAGTTCTCTTAAGCTGTCTTCCTGTTTTTTAATCGTTTTTTCCTTTTTGTTTTCTGATTGGTTGATTTCTTCTAGCCTTTCTTCTAATTCACTGATCCGGTCCTCAGCTTCCCCTACTCTGCTTTTTAGACCTTCTAGTGTGTTTTTCATTTCTTTTATGTCATTCTTTTTTTCTTTCTGTTGGTTTTTAATTTTCAACTGGTTGATTTTCAACATTTCTATGTCTTTACTCATGGTGCTCATGTCCTTTCACATGCTGTTGAGCTTCCACAACATCATGACTCTAAATTCTAGTTCTGTTAACTTGCTTAACTGCACCTCATTTATCTCATCTTCTGTAGACGTCTCTTGTTCTTTCATTTGGCTTTTGTTTCTGTTTTACACCATTTTCGCTATCACAGTGGGCTTTGGATTCTGCCAAATTTTCCCAGTGGGTGTTGGTGTTCTGCTGTTTGTGGTTTCCTCTCCTGGCTTTGGAAGAGCTAGGGAGGACCCACTTTAAACACCACCTTCAAGTCTTAGCTTTTCTGGTTAGTGTTGCTAGCTCAGGGAATGGTAGTTATCCTCTAGCTTTTTTTTTTTTTTTTCCTGCCTGGAGGCTATTAGTAGAGGTCACCTGAAGACCCTTAGTTTCTGAGTTGCCTGAAAAACTCCCTCAGGTGCTCAGTGTAAGAGGCTTTCTGGAGGTTGAGGCAGCTGCTGGTTGTTAATGGGCCTCAATTAGCATTTCAATGTCCACCCAGTGGGATTGAATCGCTGAGGGGGGCCTCCTCCTCGCCTCACCCCAGGGCCCTGGGAAGGAGCAAAATAACCACAGTCCTGCCTGGCTGCACTCGGCGAAAGCTCTTAGCACCCTTGAAAACCCGATTGTCCACACAGTTCCAGTTTTGTCTTTCCTCCCTCTGCTGAAGCCCAAGGTGAGTGGCTGCTGCCAATTTAGCCTCTGTCTAGACTCTGCGTCGTGGAGCCACCTGGGACTTTTAACCCGAGGGCGCTGCTTCCAGCCAATGGCGGCCACGGCTGTGGCACCAGCAGAGGGTTTTGCACTCAGCAGAAGCCCCAGGACTGAGCCGCGGTAGCGGGACACTGCTGGGGTGGCAGCACCTTCCGGCAGATTCCCCTGGTTCCCACGATTCTGTGCGGCAGCAGCCGAGGGTTTAGCACGCAGAGTTCGCAGGAGTCAGCTTGGGTAGCAGCATCCCGCTGAGTCCCCTGGTCGGAGCCAGTCCATGCCAGCCTGTGTGGCACCAGCTGAGGGCTTAGCAGGCTGCAGAGTTCGCAGGACTCAGCCGGGGTCGCAGCGGAGGTGTTAGCAGCAACTTCCCGCCACCACCGAGTTCCCTGACCCCAGCGAGTCCTTGCGGTACCAGCGGAGGGCTTGGGAAGCAACAGAGCCCGTAGGACTCAGGCGGGGTCTCAGCAGAGGCTTTAGCAGCAACTTCTCCACGCCGAGTTCCCTGGCCCCAGCGAGTCCATGCGGCACCAGCCAAGGGCTTGGGAGGCAACAGAGTTCACAGGTCTCAGGCGGGGTCTCAGCAGAGGCGGTAGCAGCAACTTCTTGCCGCCTAGTTCCCCGGTCCCCACCCAGGCCTCTGCGGACCGTGGGCTCCCGGACCCCTCTCGCGTCCTCACAAGC
The DNA here is from genome assembly GCF_014108415.1 of Molossus molossus. NCBI lineage: Eukaryota > Metazoa > Chordata > Mammalia > Chiroptera > Molossidae > Molossus > Molossus molossus. Next base: position 53,443,286 of record NW_023425377.1, on the reverse strand, counting down.
CTACCAGGATTGAGTTGGTGTCCCTGGTTATGTGGTCCTCCAAGGTGTCTTTTGGTTACCCCTTCCTGAAGATTTGCCTTTATTTTTGTTGTGAATCCAGTTTGGTCCTGGGAGATGGTCTGTGTAGCTCCATTCACTCTGCTGCCATTTTTTCTTTTTTTTGTCTTCTTTATTTTTGATCTGTTTTCCTCCTGAGGTTAGGAGTCCCCTTTCTTGGTAGAAGGCCCCATGGACATGGGCTTTGGCAAAGGCATAGCAGCTGTCAGTGTAGATGTTTACTGACTTGCCTTTCACCCATCTTAAAGCCTGAGTGAGAGTAATTAGTTCAGCCCTCTGAGCTGAAGTCCTGTGCCCTAGTGCCTGGGCCCAGATGATCTTGTCTTGCATGACTACCACTGCTCCCGCATATTGGACCCCTTCCCAGATGAAGCTGCTCCCATCTGTATAGAGAGCATGCGCTGGAGTTGAGGGTTGTCAGTTAGGTCAGACCTCAAGTTAGTTAGAGTCTCAAGAATGTCTGAGCAATCATAAAGGGAAGCCTGAGGGGCATCATCAGGCAGCAGGGTGGCCATGTTGAGGGCAGAGGTCTTCAGGAATTGGATTCGGGAGGAATCTAAGAGGAGTATCTGGTATTAGGTGATCCATGTGTTAGACATTCACCAGTCCAGAGGGATCCTGAGGAGAGCCTCAACAGAGTGTGCCCCAATAATATGGAGGTCTTGCCCTAGGGTCTGCTTGGATGCTTCTTTAACTAAAATAGCAGTAGCTCCTATGTCTTGCAGGCAGCTGGGTCAGCCGGAGGCTACCAAGTCTAATCTCCTAAATAACTAGGCAACTGGTCTCTTCCAGGGTCCTAATGATTGGGTTAGGACCCCTTTGGCAATGCCTGGAGTCTCAGAGATGAAGAGCTGAAAGGGCTTAGTGATATTAGGCAGAGCTAGGGCTGGTGCAGACATTAAGGCCATTTTTATTTTCTCAAAGTTCTGTTGTAATGTTACCTTGTTGTCCCGGGGGCCTAATTTGTAGGTGCCCCGGACCCCTCATTCAGTGTCTTCCAGGAAGATGAGGTCCTTAGGTTTCTGTTGGGCCCCCCTCCTAGGGCAGTCTTTCTTTCAATGGCCATATTCTTTGCAGTAGGCACATTGGTTAGGGTCAAGAGGTGGCCGAGGTTTCCATGGGGCTTGTCTTGTATTCTTAGGCCTATTTTCCCATTGTTCTTTCCAATTCTCCTGAAGAGTGGCTTTGACTACCTTTGTGACTCTTTTGGTATTAACCGTTTCTGGGTCGTCTCTGGTGTTAAATACTCTCTGAGCTATTTCAACTGACTTACTAAGATTCTTTCCTTCAAAACTCTCTAATTTCTGGAGTTTCTTCCTAATGTCTGGGGCCAACTGGGTGACGAAGGTAATATTAGTTGCCTGTCTATTCTCAGGGGCCTCTGGATCTATGGAAATAAAGAGGTGATAAGCTTTCATAAGACGTTCAAGAAAAGCCACAGGGGACTCTCCCGCATTCCGAACAGTTTCGCTTACCTTAGACAGATTAGTTGGCTCTTTGGCAGCTCCGCGGAGGCCCTGAAATAGATATTGGCAATACTGGGCTAAAGCCTCCTTACCTTGATCAGTGTTTGGGTCCCAATTGGGTCAAGTGGTTGGGAGGTAGGCTCCTATTTGGGCCAGATCTGTGAGGGGTTGGCCATCTGGCCCGAGGACAAATTTTGCTGCCTCTCTGTGGATTCTGTCCCTCTCCTCGGAGGTGAACAGGACCTGCAACAATTGCTGACAGTCATCCCAAGTGGGCTGATGGGTGTGGAAGACTGTCTCTAGAAGAGAGATTAAACCTTGGGGTGTATCAGAGAAGGAGGGGTTTTGTTGTTTCTAATTATACAGATCGCTAGTCGAGAAGAGGACATAGACCATGAGGGGCTGATTCTGGTCTCCACCCGGTGGTGGAGCAACCTGACAGAGGGGCAGGATGGCAGCTGAGGAGTCTGGCACCTGTGGAGGAGGGTTTTAAGGGGTGCTGCCACATATATGGGAAGGACTAAGTGGCTGAAGGGCTTCAGCCTCTCCAGCCATGGCAGCAGTGGGTGGTGGAGGCAGATAAGGGGGTGTCCTCAAAGGGTCAGTGAGAGGGTCTTCTGGGGGACCTGAAAGAACAGGGTAAAGCCTCCCAGAGGGAATAGGAGCCAAGGGTTTCTGAGGTTTTTGTGTTGGCTGAGCAAGTAATATCTTCTTCCTATTAGGGCAAGAGCATTTCTTAACATAATTAGGTTTGTCAGTAGCTATGTCAATCCAAACATCAGTATAAGGAGTTTGGTCTGGGTGTCCAGGAGTCCCATAGATGACACCTGAAACTGCAAACAAAGAGCTTAAATCAAAAGTGCTCTGGGAGGGCCAATCAAACTGGAAAGTGGGCCACTTCAATTAGCACAAAGTGCACAACAATCCAGGGTCTACCGAGATGCTGTAACCTGAGGTGCACTTGGAAAACTCTGAGAAGTTATCAAGGAGACATTGAAGAGGCATCTTAGGTCCATAACCCATTTTGAAGGACACAGTCTGGCACAACACAGAAACACAAAACACAAAAGGACAAATAAGACAGACAAAAAGCCAGACAAACCCAACCGGGGCCAAGAGTGATGTTTCGCTATGACCCTGGGGCTGGATCTATGTGCTGCGTCTAGCAAATCCACTTCCCCTTACTCTGCAGAGTTTTCAGAAACAGACTTACTGTGGGATGTCCCATCTGCTGAACCAAACCTGGGCCCAGGGTTTCCAGATGCTCTCCAGATAGAATTTGGAGTAGAGATAATTTCCAGGGCAGAATGGCATCCAGGGCGGAGGAACATCTCTCTGAGGCCTTCCCCTAGACTGCCCATCTGCTCCTGGGATGGACCTGTCTCCCGGAGTTTGAGGAGGTGAACCCCCCAGGGGGGGGGGGTCTCATTTGTCAAATCTCACTGGGGCCTCCAAATGTTGTAGACCAATGAGACAGACCAGACTCAGATTTTGAACTGGGTTCAAATTAAGAGAGCTTTATTAGCCATGCAGTGGCTGTCCCATCCTACGCAGAGGAGAGAGTAGTCTCGAGCTCAGAGGGAGGGTTGCTTATATAGTTGTCTTAGCCCCTTTTAAGGAATTTGGGCTAAGGGTTTGCAAGCAAGCAAGCACATACAGAAGCAGATATTTGCGGTTAGCGTTATGCTGGAGAGAACACACAGTTTTGGTGTACACAAAGCAATGGTTATGCAATGCAGTGGTTATCTGTTAACCCTAGCAGCTAATTCTTGCCATTCTCTTAAAACCCAGGGCGTAAGGTCTACCTAATGGAAAATTTTTCTGTACATTCACATAGCATGTGTTTGTCCTTTGCAGGGTAAGGTGATTCTTCCACTTTCTTCTTTTTCAAGACTGTTTAGCTGTTCCAGGGCCCACACTTTTCCATGTAAATTTTAGAATAAGCTTGTTTGTGCCCATTAGAAGCCTTGCTGTTTTTTCCTCTTCCTTCTTTATGTTGACCCTGAGAAGAATATACCTGCCACAAAGGACTCCTCATCATTGACTGGGCTCAAATTTATAACCAGAATTTAGCAGCCATTGTTTACAGAAGTCTCACACACAGGCTGAATTTCAGGAAAAAGCCAGACTCCTGCACTGTGCTCATGCTGGCTAAGTTGACCATTATAAGGGAGCTCCTAGGATAAAAATGTGACCAAAAGAACTGAAACTTTCTGTGTCTAATCAGAGCTGCACAGCTATATCCTCATTTGCATATTCACTGACCAATCAGAGTGGTTTCATTCTGACCAGTCAGGATGATGCTATTTGGACAAAACTATGACAGGCACCTCTCACAGAAACCCAAGAGGAGTTATTGGACAGCCCCCTGAATTAGAGGGAGCAGGCTGTCCCCAACCTTAATCCTTGTCTTCTCATATAAATGCATGTATTCAAGAAACTTTGATTGTGTTGTGTTTAGTGAATTTATTAAAACCTTAATGCAAGTGAATTTATTAAAAAAATTAAAGCATGCACCCTGGCCAGTTTGGCTCAGTGGTTGAGCATCGGCCTGCGGACCAGAGAGTCCCGGGTTCGGTTCCTGCTAAGGGCACATACCACAAAAAAATAAATAAATAAAAAATCTTAAAAAAAAAATTTTTAAAGCATGCACATTTACTAATGAAGCAAGGCAAGCAAATCTATATACATCTAGCTTATGAAGTGCAGATGGGCTCTCAGCTTATCTGAAGAGTAAGTGGGGTGGGGGTTTTGCCTTATATACCCTCCTGTCTATAGGTTTTTAAAAAATTCATCTGTTAGACATCCTGGTACAGATTAACTCTAAAGGTTTCCCCTTTTCTTTGTTGTGGCTTTTCCACAATTTATGCAAAATACCTGGCAATTAGATCCTGATTGCTGGCTTTCTGTTTATACTCTTTTTTTCCTCTCCTCCCTGCTGTTTCAACAGCTTCAGTATGTTTTGCACTAAGTAGTCTCTAATTCTCCCTCCTCTCCTGCATTATTTTGTGAGAAGAGGTTTTAACCCTTTGTTCTGGAGATAAGGTTCTGCTACAAAAGGCCTGAAAACTTTTTTGGCTTTGTTTAATTTTTCTGCCTCAGTTTTCCTTTTCCACTTGTCCCAGGATTTTCTTAGCTTTTCATTGCCCTGTAACAAAACTGTGTGAATTTGGAGTCCTCATTTGCATAGAAATCAACCAATCAGGTATCAGGGGCAGGCACTCTTGTCTATATAAATCAGCCTTCCCCTAGTGGAGTGCACTTTTGGTTTTTGTGCAAGGTTGTGTATTCCAAGTATAAATCTACAACATCTGGAGCTGTAACATAGGGGCTACCTTGCCTAGGCTAACAGCTGAGCTATTACACAGTCATGCTGTATAATAACTGAGTTATTTTAGATCCCAGCTTTGTGCCAACTTGAGGGTAAGGTGGGGGAGGGGCTTAGTCTGTTCTGCCAGCTGACATCCCACTATCCAGGCCAGTCTGACCTTGTGCCTCCATCTAGGCCAGACCTGCCTCCTTAGTCTGAGACCTCCTTTGCCCCCAGGATGAGGAGGGGGCACAGCTGAGCAGGTTTCTGGGTGTCTTGTGCATATTTCCTGGGAAGAGAGTCACTGCCTGGAAATGGGGCTCAGGTGGGGTCCTGGAGAAGCAGCAGGTGGGTGTAGCCAGGGGTCTAGAGGGTGGCTACATGTTCATTTTGCTCTATGCAACTCAGTGGTCCCTGGTTGGGAGGGCATCCCCAAAAGTGTCAGTGTGTGGGTGCTCCTGTGGGGGTGGGGGGACATTTGGAATAGTGAGTTAGCAGTTAGAGATAGGGATGTGCTTTTGGGGGTGAGAGTGGCCATTTAGTGCAAGGGGAAATTTGGGAATGGGACAAGTGTTGGGTATAGTGATGGGGTTTTTGGAGGTGAGGTGTGCTCAAGTGGAGTGTTGTCAATGGGTGATTTTGATTTGGGGTGTGGGGTGGGATTTAGAGGCCACTGTGCATGGTTCAGAGCAGCCAGGTCCTCAGATGAAGCCTAAGAGTAAAGCAGGTGACTTCATTGTGGCCCAACTGAGGTGGGGTACACGCTAGGTGAGTAGTCCCAGGCTGGACACAGGAGGAGGACATTCTAGCAATCAATGAAATGTCAAAGCAATTTAAAAACTGATAAAATAAGCCCTGGCCAGTTTGGTTCAGCAGTTGGAGCATCGGCCTGCGGACTGGAGAGTCCTGGGGTTCAGTTTCTGCTGGGGACACATACCAAAAAAAAAAAAAAAAACCTGATAAAATATACATGACAAAAATTACCATATATAGTACATTATTGAAGTAATAAATGTCTAAACCTATAGAGAATTTTTGAGTTTACTTGAGCGAAACTGATGACAATTGCCTGGAAGCAAGATCCTAATGGATTGAGAAAATGCTCTGGAGAATGAAAGTTTTATAGTTTATTTTATACATTAGAATAAAAGGAAAAGATGTAAGGAGGATTACATTAGCTTCATTGGTGGTAGATTAGGAAAGTGGGAGAAAGCATAGTGGTGGGGGATATTTGGGACTGAATAAAAAAGCAAAATAGAGACACATATTTTTTTTACATTGATGGGTATAGGACAGTTAACATTTATAGTACATAGAGATGGTATGTGGGCAACAAAATAACAAGGTGGTCCCGTGCTCTGGTGCCAGTGTTGGAAAAGATTCCTCAGACATTTCAAAGGTATGTTATCTTAGATGCAAAAAGACAATAGGGTTACTTAAGTAAAGATTGATCTTTGTCAAGGAAGCTACAGGGCTAAAACATGATCACCTGCCATGACCTGCTTTTAATTAGGAATTTTTATGTTTAAACCATCCTATGTGGTCTTTGAGTTTGTAAGGTATACCATGTGGACCTCCCCTGAACTTTCAGGTTTAGTATGTGGCATTTTTTTTTGTGTCCATAACATTCACATTGTTGAGTAAACTTTACCATCAGCCATCTCCAGAACTTCACCATCTTCCCAGACAAATTCTGTCCCCATTAAACACTAACTTCCTCCTACCTCCCCAGACTCCTGACACCTGCCCTTCCACTTTCTGTCTCTAGGAATTTGACAACTTTAGAGACCTCATTCTTTTAAGTAGAATCAAGCAGTATTTTTACTTTGGTGTCTGGCTTATTTTACTCAATATAATGTTCTCAAGGTTCATCCATGTTGTAGTGTGTGTAAGAATTTCCTTCCCTTTTAGGACCAAGTATTATTTCATCATGTGGGTGGATCACATTGTGTTTATTCATGCTCCATAGCTGTGTGGGTTGCATCCATCTTTTTGGCTGTTGTGACTAAAGCTGCTATGGTGCCCTAGCTGGTATGGCTCAGCGGTTGGAGCGTCAACCTGTGGACCAGAGAATCCCGGGTTCGGTTCCTGCTAAGGGCATGTACCAAATAAGTAAATAAATAAATAAATAAAGCTGCTATGGGCATTGGTGTGCAAATGGGAATTCTGTTTTCAGATAATCCTTACACAGCATCTTATCTGACCCTCATCACTCCCATAGGAAAGGCAGAAATGATTAGCCTTGGGGGGACCTGACACAGGGGCTGATCTATGATCTCATCACAGTGTGTGTAAGGGGCAGAATTTAGAAACTGCTTAGTGATAGAAGATGTAAGCTTTTATTACTGCAGCCTAAGAAACCATCTCACCACAAGGGAATGGGGGACTGTGGGTGTTAAGCTAGTGTCTTAGGTTTAATTTAATATCCTGCATGTGGGCCACCAACTTCTTTTCTGTCTGGTGCCTCAAGTTTTTTGTCCACCCTCCTGAGGAGCCTTTATCTTTCTGTGGGTTCTGTAGGAGTTATTTGTGAATTCCAAACACTAATTCATTATCAGCTATGCACCTGCACATATTTTCTCCCAGTTTGGACTTATCTCTCATTTTTTTTTCTTTCCTAATTAGTAACATGAACACGTATGCAAATATAAAATACATTGATAAAGGTAAGTTTATAGTCAAATTTAGAATACTATAATACTGTAATGCGGCAAATTAATCACTTTAACTCTAGAATAAAGGTTAAAGGACAAAAGTATTAAAATAGCTATAGCATGATAATTTGTTAATGGACACAAAATATAAAAAGTTGTAAATTGTGACATCAAAATACATGTACTGAGGGAGTAAAGGGAAGATATTTTATATGTGAATGAACTCAAGTCGTTATCAGCTTAAAATAGACATCTATGACAGTGTTTCTCAACCTGTGGGTCACGGCCCCTTTGGGGGTTGAACGACCCTTTCACAGGGCTCACCTAAGACCATCGGAAAACACATATTTCTGATGGTCTTAGGAACCGAGACATGGCTCCTCCATCTGTCTCCAGGTGGGTCTGCCCACATGCAGATACACTCACATACAACACGAAAAACTGTATTAAAGGGTTGTGGCATTAGGAAGGTTGAGAATCACTGATCTATGAGATGTTATATGTAAGCCTCATGTTAACTACCTACAAAAACCTACAGTAGATTCACAGAAGATAAAGAAGAAAATCAAAGCACACACTAGGAAAAGTCAATCAAAGAGAGCAAAAGAGTAAAGGAAACATAAAACAGCAAGAAAAACAATAAGATGACATCAGTAGTCCTTACCGATCAATAAATACTTTAAATGTAAATGAATTAAGTTTTACCATCAAAGGGAACAGTGGCTAAATGGAGTATAAAAACAAGAACCAACTATATGCTACCTACAAGATACTCACTTCAGCTTCAAGGACACAAACAGACTAACAGTGTAGGAATGCAAAAAGAATATTCCATGCAGATGGAAATCAATAGAGGACAGGGGTAGCTATACTTGTGTCGGGCAAAATAGACTTTAAACCAAAAAGCTGTACCAAGGGGCTAAGAAGATCATTTTATAATAATATGGGAGTCAGTCTATTAAGAGGGTATAGCAATTATAAATACATATATATGCACCCAATAACAGAGCATTTAAATGTATTAAGCAAATACTATCATATCTGAAGGGAGAAACAGACAACATACAATAATAGTGGGTGACTTAACACTCCACTGTTAGCAATGGGGAGATTATCCAGACAGAAACCCAAAAGGGAAATGCTGGACTTAGAGACCAAATGAACCTAACAGATATATACAGAACATTCTTATTTTCTTTAATGGTGTCATTTTAGAACAGAAGTTTTAAATTTCAACACAGTTAACTTTTATAAATTTTTAAAAAATCTTCACCCAAGGATATTTTCCCATTTATCTTTAGATAGGGTGGGAGGGAGAGAGAGAGAAACATCAGTGTAAGAGGGACATAATGACTGGTTGTCTCCCGCATGAACCTGACCAGGGCTGGGGATGAACTGCAACTGAGGCATGTGTCCTTGACCAGAATTGAACCTGTGATTCATTGGTCGGTGGGCTGATGCTCTAATTGCAGAGCCATACCAGGCAGGGCTATTTTTTTTTTTTTTCTTAATGTGTGTGCTTGCTTAAAAAATTCTTCCCATCTTGAGGTCACAAAGCTCTTGCCCTGTATTAACTTCTAAAACTTCTGTGCTTGGGGAGAGAAAAATGGCAGCAGACTGGAATTACAACTAAAATAAAGACAAGTCATTAGGAAAAAGCAACTGAAGAGCAGTGAGAGAGAACCCTTATAACCAGGGATGTAATGAGGACCTCAAATTAATACTGGTAGGAGCTGTGGAGACATGAGAGGGCTGGCCGGGTGCCCATGACCAACAGCTGAGGGCTGTCTTAGTTGTGAGCAGTTCCTTCTGGGAAATCAGGGGTTAAAACCCCAAGCTGGCTTCCCATCACAGAGTGGCAGAACAGGAAAAGGCATCCACATAACACCTGTCTGAGAAAATTACAGAGCAGAGGTTTTGTCCTGCAGGGAAAGGCACAGGGAACACCAGCACTTTCCTGAAGAGCCGCTGCACTAATATACTTATAGTTACCTTGGGCTTCAGCAGAAGGAGGGCAGACTGGATAGGAACTGTGTGAAGAGAGTCAGGGGTTTGTGGCACTGGGGAGAGAGTTGTGAAGGAGGCCATCAGGAGTTTTGTGCTGAATCATTTTTTCATAGGACAGTAGCCTTTTCTCAAAAGCCCTTTCTCAGAACCCCAGGGAGAAGCAATGGCCCCCTCCTTTAACCCCACCCAACCTGATAAGTGCAACTTGAGACTTATTAACATCTAGAGACTACCAGCAAGCCAGTAGGCAGAACAAAGCTTCTGAAAGATTTGAGCCTTGGACCTGGCTTTTAGTGTTGGGAGCCATGCCTCAGGGGACCAAGCTGTGAAGGCTGAGGCCTGAGTATATATGCTGAGCCCCTAACCCATTGATTCAGTAGCCATCTCTGTCAAGTAGCCCCATCAGAGTGGTTTTAGTCAGGGGAAGAAGCAAATGCCTCTCCCTTGGGAATTTGACAACACCCTGTGGTTACACTTGGTGGCTATGGGGACTGAGCTGTGAAGGCAGAGGCCTTGACCCCTTCACTGAGACAATAACCCACATTGCAGGAACCACTTTCCTTTTTTTTAATCCTCACTCAAGGATATTTTTACATTTATCTTGAGACAGAGTGGGGGCGTGGGGAAAGAAACAGAAACATTGATGTGAGAGAGACACATTGGTTGCCACTTGCACGACCCCAACTGGGGCTGGAGATGAACTGCAACAGAGGTATGTGCCCTTAGCCGGAATCGAACCTGGGACTCTTTGGTCCACAGGCTGATGCTCTAACTGCTGAAGCCAAACTGGTCAGGGCAGAAAGCGCTTTCTTATCAAAGTAACTTTAACCTAGGGTTAAGCAATTGTCTCACCCTCTGGAAATCCTCTTACCCTTTCCACCTGAAGAATTTTTTATTCAGCTGAGGGCTGCAACCTGAGGCTCATTAAGTAACTGAAATTAATAGCTTGTAGGCAAAAGTTCTAGGATTATTGAATTTTTGCTTGGTTTCTGAGTTTCCCAGGAAAGTAAGAATAGACATTGGTGTTTGACGTGATCCCTTCCACACTCATCCAAACCCAGTAGAGAAAGTTACAATCAGCGGAACACCAACACCCACAAGGACAACTTGGCAGTCTCCAAAACCCACCGAGACAGCCAAAATGGTGAAACAAAGAAATCCCAAATGAAAGAACAAGAAAATTCCAAAGAAAATGGGAAACATAAAATGGAATTAAGCAAGTTATCAGAGGTAGAGTTCAGAGTAATGATTAGAAGGAAGTTCAATAGCATAAGTAAAGGGATCAACAACATGAGTAAAGATATAGAAACAATGAAAATCAACCAATTGGAAATGAAAAACCATCAAGCAGAAATAAAGAATGACAGCAGGAATAAAGAATACATTGGAAAGAATAACCAGCAGTTTAGAGGAAGCTGAAGATCCAGTAGTGAATTAGAAGACAGGGTAGAAAAAAACACCCAATGAGAGAACCAAAAAGAAAAAACAGGAGGACAGTTTAAGAGAACTGTGGGACAACACGATGTAAGAACATCCACATCATAGGACTTTCAGAAGAAGAAAATAAGCAAGGATTAGAGAATATATTTGAAGAAATAGTGACAGAAAACTCTCCTAACTTGGTGAAGGAAGAAGACATACCAGTTTAGGAAGCACAGAGAGCCCCAAGTAAGAAGAACCCAAAGACCCCCACACCAAGACACATAATAATTAAAATGCCAAAAATTAAAGAAAAAGAATCTTAAAGGCAGCAAGAGAAAAGCAACAGGTTACCTACAAAGGAATCCCCATAAGGCTATAAGCTGATTTCTCAACAGAAACACTACAGGCCAGAAGGGGATGACATGAAGTACTCAAGGTAATGAAAAACAAGGATTTGAAACATTCAAACACATGGAGGCTAAGTAGCATGTTATTAAACAATGAATGGGTTGCCAATGAGATAAGGGAAGAAATAAAAGACTTTGAGGAAAATAAAAAAAATGAACACATAACGACACAAAATCTATGGGATACAGTGAAAGAATTCCTGGGGAGAAGTTCAAAGCACTACATGCTTACCTGAAGAAACAAGAAAAATTTCTAATTGACTATCTAACCCTATAACTTAAAAAACTAAAAAGTAAACAAAGAAAAACCCAGAGCAAGTAGAAGAAAATAAATAATAAAGGTCTGAGTGGAAATGAATGGCACAAATACTAAAAAAACAATGCAAAAGATCAATGAAACAGAGAGCTGGTTCTTTGAAAAGATAAATGAGATTGATGAACCTTTAGACAGACTCACCAAGAAACAAAGAGTGAGGACCCAAATAAACAAAAATCAAACAAAAGAGGAGAAATAGCAACAGACACCACAGAAATACAAAGGATTGTTAAAAAATACAGTGAACAATTATATGCCAACAAATTGGACAATCTGGGTGAAGTGAATACATTTAGAAAATTACACAGTCTATCAAAACTGAACCGTGAAGAGACAAAAAATGAAAATGGACCAATTACCACTAAGGAAATGGAAAATGTAATCACTAAACTCCCATCAAACATAAGCCCAGGCCTGGTTGGCTTCACAGGGGAGTTTTTCAGAATATTCAAGGATGAGCTAACACTCATTCTCTTCAAACTATTGCAAAAAATTCAGGAAGAAGAAAGACTTAACTTTTTTTTTTTTTTTAAATAAGGACAGCATACTCCTAATTCCAAAACCAGATACAGACACTATAAAGGAAAAAAATTACAGGCCAATGCCCCTGATGAACATAGATGCCAAAATCCTTTAAAAAAATATTAGCAAATCAAATCCAGCAATACATTAAAAAAATTATTCACCATGACCAAGTGGAATTTACCCTAAGGATGCAAGGATGGTGCAATCTTCACAAATCAATAAGTGTGATACACCACATAAACAAAATGAAAGATAAAAACCATGTGATCATATCAATAAACATTGAAAATGCATTTGACAAATCCAACACCCATTTGTGATTGAAAAAAAAAAAAAGCTCAGCAAAGTAGGAATAGAGGGATCATATCTCAACACAATAAAGACCAACTACAAGCCAACATCATACTCAATAGGCTAACCCTAAGAGCATTTTCCTTAAGAACAGCAATAAGACAAGGATGCCCACTTTTTCCGCTTTAATTTAACATAGTACTGGAAGTCTTAGCCACAGCAATCACACATGAAGAAAAAATAAAAGGGACCCAAATCAGAAAGGAGAAAGTGAAACTGTCATTATTTGCTGACAACATGATATTGTACATAGAAAACCCTAAAGACTCCATTACAAATCTACTAGATTTACTAAAAGAAATTGGCCAAGATGCTGGATACAAAATTAACATCCAGAAATCGATGGCATTCTTGTACACCAATAATGAATACTCAGAAAGAAAAACAAACAAAAAATTCCATTTACTATTGCAACAACAACAAAAACAAAATCCCTACAAATAAACTTAAGCAAGAAGGCAAAATGCCTGTTCTCAAAAAACTACAGGACATTAAAAAATAAATAGAGGAACATATAAAAGAGTGGAAAAATACACCTCATTCATGGATTGAAAAAACCAACATCATTAAAAGGTCCATACTACCCAAATCAATCTACAGATTATCTGCAATTTCTACTAAAGTACCAATGGCATATTTCACAGAGCCAGAACAAATACTTCAAAAGTTTGTTTGTTTATTTATTTATTTATTTATTTAATTATTTATTTATTTATTTTGACTTTGCCACATTCTTTATTTCCAAAATAATAATAGATCTTGAGTACCAAATAACTTTGAAAACTCATTTGTGTTTAGTTATCAATATATGTTAATGATGCTGTTAATAAACATTCAGTTTTTCAGAAAAAATATCAAATTCTCTTAGACTATTGTATCCTGGTCTACCAGAACTCCATGGACTTAAATATTTACTTTTTATTTTACTTATTATTTAATTAATTAATTTATTTTTGTTACAAATGTTTCTCCTTTTCCCCCAACTGTAACCCCCTTCATCTCCCTCCCTGCCCTGTCTCCAGCTTTGTTGTCCATGTCCATTGTTCATGTATACATGCTTATAAGTTCTGTGGTTTATCTCTCCTCCCACCCCCTCTTCTGGGGATTGTCAGTCTGTACCCCACTTCTATGACTCCGAGACTACCCCGTTTCTCAGATTGTTATGTGCATTATATTCCACAAATAAGTGAGACCACGTGATATTTGTCTTTCTCTGTTTGGCTTGTTTCGCTTAGGATAATACTTTCCAAGTCCCTCTATGTCATCTCAAAGGATAAGAGATCTTTCTTTCTTACAGCTGCATAGTACTTCATTTTGTATATGTACCAAAGCTTTTTTATCCATTCGTCTACTGATAGACACTTGGGCTGTTTCCAGATCTTAGCTATTGTAAATAGTGGTGCTATGAACATAGGGGTACATATATTCTTTCTGATTGGTGTTTCAGGCTTCTTAGGGTATATTCTTAGAAGTGGGATCACTGGGTCAAGTGGCAGTTCAATTTTTAATTTTTTGAGGTAACGCAATATTGTTTTTCATAGTGGCTGCAGCAGTCTGCATTCCCACCAGCAGTGTACTAGAGTCCTTTTTTCTCCACACCCTTGCCAACAGTTGTTGTTTGATGATTTGTTGATGGCTGCCATTCTGACAGGTGTGTGGTAATACCTCATAGTTGTTTTAATTTGCATCTCTCTGATGATTAGTAATGTTGAGCATTTTTTCATATGTCTCTTAGCCATTTGTATGTCCTGTTTGGAGAGGTGTCTATTTAGTACCTCTGTCAATTTTTTAATTGGGTTCTTTGTCTTTCTTTTGTTGAATTGCATGAGCACTCTATATATTTTGGAAATTAACCCCTTATCTGATGTATTGTTGGCAATTATGCTCTCCCATAGAGTGTGTTGCCTTTTCATTTTGGTGGTTGGTTTATTTTTTTGCTGTGCAGAAGCTTTTGAGTTTGATGTAGTCCCATGTGTTCATTTTCTCCTTTATTTCTGTTGCCTTAGGTAATGTATCAGTGAAAATTATGCTCTGTTTGATGTCTGAAATTTTGTTGCCTACACTTTCTTCTGGGATTTTTTTGGATTCATAAGTCACATTTAAGTCTTTTATTCATTTTGAGTTTATTCTTATGTGTGGTGTAAGTTGATGGTCTAGTTTCATTTTTTTCCATGTAGCTGTCCAATTTTCCCAACACCATGTATTAAAGAGGCCGTCTTTACTCCACTGTATGTTCTTGCCACCACTGTCAAATATTAATTGAGCATATTGCGTTGGGTGCATTTCTGGGTTCTCTGTTCTGTTCCATTGGTCTATCTGCCTATTCTTATGCCAGTACCAGGCTGTTTTGATTACAGTGGCTTTGTAGTATAACCTGAAATCGGGTAATGTGATCCCTCCAACTTTTTTTTTTTTTTTTTTTCAAGATTGCTGTGGCTATTCGAGGTCTGTTTTGGTTCCTCTGAACTTTTGAAGTATTTGTTTTAGTTCTGTGAAGTATGTCATTGGTATTTTGATGGGGATTGCATTGAATCTATAAATTACTTTGGGTAGTATGGACATTTTTTTTTTTATTTTGATTGTTGAATGTATTACAGATGTTTCTCATTTTTTCCCCATTGACCCCCTTTTCCCCACTCCCGCCCCCCTCCTGCTTTTTCTCACACTCTTGTCTGTGTCCATTGGTTATGCCAATATGCATATAAGTTGTTTGGGTAATTTCTTCCCAACCCCGAAACCCTCCTTCTCTTTGAGGTTTGTCAGTCTAGCAAATAATTTGTTTTTTTTTAATCCCTTCCCCTTTTTTTACCCATTCCTCCAACCCCCCTTCCATCTGGCAACCAACGAAATGTTCTCTGTATCTATGAGAATGTTTCTGTTCTGCCTGTTCATTTTGTTTGTAGATTCAATTGTTGGTAGATATTGCCATTTTGATTGTTCATATATTTTATCTTTTTCTTCAAAATGACCCTTCAACATTTCATATAATAACGGTTTGGAGGTGACAAACTCCTTTAACATTTTCTTGTCTGGGAAACTATATGGCCATCGATTCTAAATGATAGCTTTGCAGGATAGAATAATCTTGGTTGTAGGTTCTTGCTTTTCATCACTGTGAATATTTCTTGCCACTCTCTTCTGGCCTGCAAAGTTTCTTTTGAGAAATCAACTGACAGTCTAATGGGAACTCCCCTGTAGGTAACTAACTGCTTTTCTCTTGCTGCTTTTAAGATTCTCTCTTTGTCTTGAATTTTTGCATTTTGATGATGATGTGTCTTGGTGTGGGCCTCTTGGGGTTCATCTTGTTTGGGACTCTCTGTGCTTTCTGGACTTGTATGTCTGTTTCCTTCACCAAGTTAGGGAAGTTTTCTGACATTATTGTTTCAAATAGTTTTTCCGTTTTTTGTTCTCTCTCTCTTCCCCTCCTGGCACCCCCAAGATACGAATGTTGGCACACTTGAAGTTGTCCCAGAGGCTACTTTCACTATTCTAATTTTTTTGGATTTTTTTTTTTTTTTTTTTTTTTTGCTGTTTTGATTGGGTGTTTTTTTTGGCTTCCTTATATTCCAAATCAATGGTTTGCTTCTTGGCTTTACCTACTCTATTATTAAATCTGTGTAAATGATTCTTTATTTCAATTAGTGCCTCCTTCATTTCTGACTGGTCTTTTTTTATGCTCTTGAGGCCCTCACTAAGTTTGCTGAGGTTCTCACTAAGTTTATTGAGCATCTTTATAAGTAGTATTTTGAACTCAGCATCTGTTAGGTTGCTTATCTCCATTTCTCTTAGTTCTTTTCCTGGAGATTTTTTTCTGTTCTTTCATTTGGAACCTGTTTCTTTGTCTCCTCATTTTGGCTGCCTCCCTGTGTTTGTTTCTACGTATTACTTAATCGGAGGTATGGGCCTAGCTGAGACCACATGTTGCTCATTTGAAAGAATTTAGAAAAACTTGAAGTAGGATTCAAGACAGGCCAGTCCTATGATTAAGCAACTGGCAACAGCTTCGGTGGGCCTAAATGTTGGGTGAGGCAGGGCCGCAGGGAATCACCAGGGTGGGGTAACCAGTGTGAGCCAGGTTGCTGGAGTCCCAGATATGGCAGCTGTCTGCCATCCCAGGGAAGGGCTCACCAAAGGAACAAAGGCCTTTGACAGCACATTTGTCCTGGAGAAAACCCCCGCTTTAGCTCTCACTCCAATTCCAAACAGCTTAGTTCTTTCCTGTATGTCTCTGACACCCCTCAAGCTGCTTTCCCTCCAAGCTCAAAGGGAGTGATTGTAATAAATTCATGCGTGGGCCCTTGAATTTCTTGCCCTCTCTTTTCTCCTTTTGGCACTCCCATGATGTGAATGTTGGTACGCTTGAAGTTGGCCCACAGGCTCCTAATACTATTCTCATTTTTTGTATTATTATTATTATTTTTTTTGCTGTTCTTATTGGGTGGTTTTTGCTTCTTTATATTCCTAACTGATGGTTTGCTTCTTGGCTTCACCTGCTCTATTATTGATGCCTTGTAAATTATTCTTTATTTCAGTTAATGCATCCTTCATTTCCAACTGGTTCTTTATTACGCTCTTGAGGTCTTCACTAAGTTCACTGAGTGTCCTTATAAGCAGTGTTTTGAACTCTGCATCTGTGGGATTGCTTATCTCCATTTTATTTAGTTCTTTTCCTGGAGTTTTGTTCTGTTCTTTCATTGGGGATATGTTTCTTTGTCTCCTCATGTTGGCTGCCTCCCTGTGTTTGTTTCTATGTATTAGGTAAAGTTGTTATGTCTCCTCAGCTTCCTAGGGTGGTCTATTATAGTAGGTGTCCCGTAGGGTCCATTGGAACAACTTTTTTGGTCTCCCAGCTGGGCCCTCCAGGTGCATCCCTCATGTGGACTTTATACCGTTCTATTGTAATTGAGTCTTGATTACTGTTGGCACATCAATGAGAGGGTTTTATTCAGTGCTGATCAGCTACAAGGACTGGCTATCCCCACTATCCACTGACCTCTGAGTACCTTGGATGATCAGTTGTGCATGGGCCCACTACACAGAGCAAGACTTACTTCAGCAAGGCTCTGCTACCTACTGAGTTCATTCCTTGAGAGCGTCACTTGTGAAGGTGTTTGGGTGGTGGTGTTTTGATGTGGTCTGAAGTTGTCCACTGGGTGTGCTGGCTCTGGGGCAAGGTCAGCCATTGCCTGTGTTTTACCCAGGGCCACCAGGCATAAACTACAAAGCGATCTGTAGATGGCTGCTTCTTGTGCTGGTTTAAAGGTGCCTAGGTAAAGCCAAGCTATGAAACAAGACTGGCTGCTGCTAGTGCTGGGCCTGGGGATACTTAGCAAGAGGCATGGAGCTTGCTGTCTCCAGATGCTGCTTGTTTGAGAGCATTTAGGAAAATCTGAAGCAGGAGCCAAAACAGGCCAATCTTATGATAAAGCCCCTGGAAACAGCTTGGGTGGGCCTGAAAGTTGGGTGGGGCATGGTCTCATGGAATCACCAAAGTGGGGCAAACAGTTTGAGTCAGGTTGCTGTAGTCTCAGATATGGTGGCCCTCTCCTGCCCCAGGGAAGGGGTCACCAAAGGAACAATGGTCTCCACCAGTATATCTGTCCAAGAGAAAGCTGCCTCTCCAGTCACCCAGATGCCAAACAACTCAGTTCTTCTCCTATGTCTCTGGTGCCTTTCAAGCTGCCTCCCCCACACTGGAGCCTGGAGGATGCGAGTCTAAGTTTGTGTGTGGGCCCTTTAAGAGGTACTACCTGGGGCTCCAGCAGCCTCAGCCTCAGTTCCCGCTAGGTTTTACTAGCCAGAAGTTATGGGAACTTCTCTTCCTGGCACTGGAACCCTGCGCTGGGCGCTTGGTGTGGGACTGGGACTCCTTGCTTCTCAAGGTGTTGTAGACCAATGAGACAGACCAGACTCAGACTCTGAACTGGGATCAAATTAAGAGAGCTTTATTAGCCATGTGGCAACTGTCCCATCCTACTCAGAGGAGAGAGCAACCCAGAGCTCAGGGGGTGGGTTGCTTATATAGTTGTCTTAGCCCCTGTTAAAGAATTTGGGTTAAGGGTATGTGAGCAAGCAAGCACATACAGAAGCAGTTATTCGCAGTTAGCTGTTATGCCTGAGGGAACAATCAGTTTCTGTGTACACAAAGCAATGGTTATCTATACAATGCAGTGGTTATCTATTAGCAGATAGTTCTTGCCATTCCCTTAAAGTCCAGGAGGCAAGGTCATGTGTTTGTCTTTTACAAAGGAGGACTTTCACAGCCAAAGTATCCTGATTTTTATCCACTACACATGGGTGTGAGAGCAGCCTGTCCATGACTCCACCCCTCCTACCAGTCTCAATGTGCTTTCTTCTTTAATTTTGTAGTTGTAGGACTGCCATTCAGCTTGATTTCAGGTGGTTCTTAAGGATGGTTGTTCTGTAGTTTAGTTGTAATTTTGACGTGATTGTGGGAGGAAGTGATACTGTGTTTACCTATGCCGCCATCTTGATTGGAAGTCTTACACCAGCTTTAATATTAAATATTTTTTCATACCACATGATCCTGAAGTAGCATTTGAGATAATTGTTTTTTACTATACACATAAACAGTATTATTAATTATTGTAGAGAAGACAATATTATAAAAATTGGTTTCTGACAACTTTTAAGGGGATGGAGAAGAGGAGTGGAGGAGATATCAGGCTTGGGTTATTTTAGCCACTTAAGTTTTTTAAAAGTGCTGTTTTTGTCCCCTTCACATTGAGGTGGGGCAGTCACCCCTGTTGCACCCACAGTCTACACAGGGCTTGGGATGGCATTAATTCCCCCATTGTTCCAGAACTGCAGCAGCTCCTGGACCTTCCAGAGATTTTAGAGTGTTTAAAAGATATATCTCCTCATTTTTTCTACTTCCTGAGTTTTATTGTCTGGGAGGGGAGTGAGCTCTTTCCCCCTCTTTGAAACATCAATTTAGATTTTTTTCTGAGTAGAATCCTTATAATAAAACAACATGAAGGCTTACACATAAGAGATCTTATCACTATTCAGAACCAAAACAAAAACAACATCTTAAGTAAACACAGTATTCTCAAACTAAATTTTCTAAAAGGAGGGACTTGGGCAGTAGCCTTAGAATCTTATCTTACACCAACTGGTACAGAGAATGACCTTTACAAGGTCTAAATGGCACAAAGCCCAAGTGGAAAAGACAAAGGAGTCCCTGTGTATATAAAATAGCAAAGAGCAAATCAAGTTCCCAAAAGATAAAAAAGCAAGGAAAGAACAAGTGTAAGCAAAGTTTCATTTCAGACAGATGAGAACTCTCAGAGATTTTTCAAACAAAACAAACAGATGAAAGCTCTCAAATTGAAACTGATATTCCTTTGGTGAGCCCTTCCCTAGGGTGGCAGAGGGCTACCATATCTGGGACTCCAGCAACCTGGCTCACACCTTGCCCCATCTTGGTGATTCCCTGAGACCCCACCCAACCCAACTTTTGGGCCCACCCAAGGTGCATCTACAGGCTTTACCATAGGATTGGCCTGTCTTGGATTCTGCTTTGGAGTGTCCTAAAATCTCTCAGACAAGAAGCATCTGATCTCAGTGAGCCCCATACTTCTTCTTAAGTGGCCTCAGGCTTGGCACTAGAAGCAACCAGCCTTGGTTCACAACTTGGCTTTACTTGGGCACCTCCAAGCCCAGCACAAAAAGCAGCCATGTGCAGATTACCCTGTAGCTTATGCCGGTGGCCCCAGGTAGAACATAGGCAGTGGCAGACCTTGCCCCAGAGCCAGCACACCCAGTGGACAACTTTAGACCATATTGAAACACCACCACCCAACAACCTCCACAAGTGAACTTAATGAGTGGACTCAGTAAGTACCAGAGTCCTGATGATGTAAGTCTTGTTCTGTGTGGTGGGACCCTACTCATCTGGTCCTCCAAGGTAGTTAGAAGCCAGTAGTCAGTGGGTATAGTCAGTCCTTGCAGTTGATCAGCCTGAGTAAATTTCTCTCATTGGTAGGTCAACAGCAATCAAGACTCAATTACAACAGAAGGGTGTACAGTCCACACTAAAGGTGCACCTCAAGGGCTCAGTTTGGGGATCAAGGAGGCTGTGCCACTGGATCCTACAGGACATCTACAATAATAGGCCACCTTATGAAGCCTAGGAGACACAGCAGCTCTACTAAATACATAAAAACAATCACAGGGAAGCAGCCAAAATGGAGAGACAAAAAAACATGTCTTGAATAAAAGAAAAGAACATAACTTCAGGAAAAGAATGAAACAAAATGGAGGTAAGCAATTAGTCAGATGCAGAGTTCAAAACACTGGTTTTAAGGTTGCTCAAGGAAATTCAAAAAACTTAGTGAGAACATCCACAACATAAGAAAGAACCAGTAAGAAATGAAGGATGCACTAATTAAAATAAAGAATAATTTACAGGGACTCATCGATTTGGAATATGAAGAAGCAAAAAATACACCCAATCAGAACAGAAAAAAGAAAAAAGAATCCAAACAAGTGAGGATTATATAAGGAGCCTCTGGGACAACTTTAAGCATGCCAATGTTCACATCATAGGGGTACCAGAAGGAGGAGAGAGAAGAATAAATTGAAAACCTATTTATAAAAATAATGACAGAAAACTTCCCTAACTTGGTGAAGGAAATAGACAGATAAGTCAGGTAGCATAGAGTCCCAAACAAGGTGAACCCAAAGAAGTCCATACCAAGACACACTATAACCATCAAAATGCTGAAGTTAAAATACAAAAAGAAACTCTTTTTTTTAAGATTTTTAAAAAATTTAATTAATTAGTTTATTATTGCTACAGATGTTTCTCTTTTTTTTCTCACTGATTCTCCCCTCCCTCACCCTCTCCCTCCACACCCTGTCCCCAGCTTTGTTGTCCATGTCCATCATTCACGCACACATGCATATAAATTCAGTGGTTTTTCTCTCCCCCACCACCTCCTCTTCTGGGGATTGTCAGTCTGTACCCCACTTCCACATCTCTGGGACTACCCTATTCCTCAGACTGTTATGTTCATTATATTCCACAAATAAGTGATATCATATAATACTTGTATTTCTCTATTTGGCTTGTTTCACTTAGGATAATACTTTCCAGGTCCCTCCATGTCCTCTCAAAGGATTAGAGATCTTTCTTTCTTATAGCTGCATAGTACTTCATTGTGTATATGTACCACTGCTTTTTTATCCATTCATCTGCTGATGAACATTTGGGCTGTTTCCAGATCTTAGCAATTATAAATAGTGCTGCTACAAACATGGGGGTGCATATATTCTTTCTGATTAATGTTTCAGGCTTCTTAGGGTATATTTCTAGAAGTGAGATCACCAGGTCAAAGGGAAGTTCAATTTTTAATTTTTTGAGGTAACACCATATTGTTTTCCATAGTGGCTGCAGCAGTCTGCATTCCCACCAGCAGTGTACTAGAGTCCCCTTTTCTCCACACCCTTGCCAACACTTGTTTGATGATTTGTTGATGGCAGCCATTCTGACAGGAGTGAGGTGATAACTCATTGTTGTTTTAATTTGCATCTCTCTGATGATTAGTGATGTTGAGCATTTTTTCATATGTCTCTTAGCCATTTGTATATTCTGTTTTGAGAGATGTATATTTAGTTCCTCTGCCCATTTCTTAATTGGGTTCTTTGTCTTCCTTTTGTTGAACTGCATGAGCACTCTCTATATATTGGAAATTAAACCCTTATCTGATATATCATTGGCAGTTACACTCTCCCATACAGTGGGTTGCCTTTCCATTTTGATGACTGTATCTTTTGCTGTGCAGAAGCTTTTGAGGTAGATGTAGTCCCATGTATTCATTTTCTCCTTTGTTTCTGTTGCCTTAGGTGATGTATCAGTGAAAATTTTGCTGTGTATGATGTCCAAAATTTTGTTGCCTACAGTTTCTTCTAGGATTTTTATGGATTCATGAATCACATTTAAGTCTTTTATCCATTTTGAGTTTATTCTTGTGTATGGTGTAAGTTGATGGTCTAGTTTCATTTTTTTTTTTGCATGTAGCTGTCCAATTTTCCCAACACTATTTATTAAAGAAGCTGTCTTTACTCACTGTATACTCTTGCCACCTTTGTCAAATATTAATTGAGCATATTGTCTTGGGTCCATTTCTGGGTTTTCTGTTCTGTTCCACTGGTCTAAATGCCTGTTCTTATACCAGTAACAGGCTGTTTTGATTACAGTGGCTTTATGTTATAACCTGAAATCTAATAATGTGATCCCTCCTACTTTGTTTTTTTTTTTTTCAAGATTGATATGGCTATTCGAGGTCTTTTGTGGTTCCATATAAACTTTTGAAGTATTTGTTCAATTTCTGTGAAGTATGTTGTTGGTATTTTGATGAGGATTGCATTAAATCTATAGATTGCTTTGGGTAGATTAACATCATGGCCCTTTTAATGATGTTAATTCTTGTAATCTAAGAACAAGGTATGTGCTTCCACTTTTTAATATCTTCCTCTATTTTTTTTTTTTAATCCTCATTCGAGGACATTTTTCCATTTTTTGTGCAGACAGAGTGGGAGGGAGAGAGAGGAAGAGAGAGAGAGGGAAACATCGATGTGAAAGGGACACATCGAGTGGCTGCCACCCGCACGACCAACCAGGGCCGGGGACAAACTGCAACTGAGGTACATGCCCTTAGTGGGAACCGAACCCGGGCCTCTCCGGACCGCAGGCGGATGCTCTAACCGCTGAGCCAAACTGGCCAGGGCTTCCTCTATTTTTTTTAATAACCTGTAATTTTCTGTGAATAGGTCTTTTATTTCTTTGGTTAAGTTTATTCCTAGGTGCCCTTGAGGACTATATCATGCTGTCTTGAACGGGGCGCCCAGCATAGTGAGCATAATAGCTCTTCAGTATTGAGAACAGAACTGTGTGTGTGCGGACCACTACGTCAAACTCAGTGTGTCTCTAAAGCACTCAGATTTCATCCCTCAAACTCCATAAACTCTGGGCTTTTATTTGGGCAATGACAGTCAAGCAAATGTCACACTCATCTATTCTTCCTTCTCCCTTATTTCTCCTTCCCTGCCGAGGCCTCTCAGTCACTGAGTTCATGAGATTTCTTTACATCTCCACCATCAAAACCTTAAGTTCCTCCTGATTGATTCTGCATTCATACACTAATTATCTCACCTGGACTGCTCTTATTTAGCCCCTTTTTTTAGAAACATAGTTTTTATTTAGTGCATAAACATTTATGCTTATTTATTAGAGAAATTCTATAAAATGAGGATATAATAATGAGTCACTATGGGTTAATTTTTTAAATGTTAAAAATTTAGAACCAATTATTAACATTAAACTATTCTCCCCATTAAAAAAAAAGTTTATTCCTAGGCATCGTAATTTTTTTACTGCAATGTAAATGGGATATTTTTTAGTTTCTTTTTCTGTGAGTTCATCATTGGTGTATAAGAATGCCATCAATTTCTTGACATTAATTTTGTATGCTGCTACTTTGCCAAATTTATTTACTAAGTTTAGTAAATTTTTGATGGAGTCTTTAGGGGTTTCTACGTATAGTATCATGTCATCTGCAAATAATGACAGTTTCACTTTCTCTTTTCCAATTTGGATCCCTTTTATTTTTTCTTTCTGTCTGATTGCTGTGGCTAAGACTTCCAGTACTATGTTAAATAAGAGTGGCGAAAGTGGGCATCCTTGTCTTGTTCCTGTTCTTAAGGGAAATACTTTTAGTTTTTGCCCATAGAGTATGATGTTGGCTGTAGGTCTTTCATATATGGCCTTTATTATGTCGAGATATGATTCCTCTATTCCTACATTGCTGAGTGTTTTTATCAGAAATGGATACTGAATTTTGTTGAAGGCTTTTTTTGGCATCTATTGATATTATCATGTGGTTTTTATTCTTCATTTTGTTTATGTGGTGTATCACATTGATTGATTTGTGAATATTGTACCAGTCTTGCATCCCTGGGATGAATCCCACTTGGTCATGGTGAATAATTTTTCTTTTGATGTATTGCTGGATCCGATTTGCTAGTATTTTGTTTAGGATTTTGGCATCTATGTTCATCAGGGATATTGGCCTGTAGTTTTCTTTCTTTGTAATGTCTTTTGTTCTGGTTTTGGAATTAGAATTATGCTGCCCTCATAAAATGAGTTTGGAAGTCTTTCTTCTTTTTGACTTTTTTGAAATAGTTTGAGGAGAATGGGTGTTAGTTCTTTTCTGAATGTTTGGTAAAACTCCCCCGTGAAGCCATCCAGGCCTGGGCTTTTGTTTGTTGGGAGAGTCTTGATTACCTCTTCAATTTTCTTAGCTGTTATGGCCTGTTCAAATTTTCTATCTCTTTTTGGTCCAGTTTTGGGTGACTGTGTTTTTCTAGAAATTTGTCCATTTCACTTAGATTGTTGAATTTGTTGCCATATAATTGTTCATAGTAGTTGTTAAGGATCTTTTGTATTTCTGTGGTGTCAGTTGTTACTTCTCCTCTTTCATTTCTGATTTTGTGTATTTGGGTTCTCCCTTTTTGTTTCTTGGTGAGTCTAGCTAAGGGTCCATCAATCTTGTTTATCTTTTTCATAAACCAGCTCTTTGTTTCATTGATCCTTTGAATTGTTTTTTTGGTCTCTATGTCATTTATTTCTGCTCTGATCTTTACTATTTCCTTTCTTCTACTTGCTCTGGGGTTTTCTTTTTGTTTGCTTTCTAGTTCTTTAAGTTGTGAGGTTAGATAGTTTATTAGAAATTTTTCTTGTTTCTTGAGGTAGGCTTGTATTGCTATGAACTTCCCTCTCAGAAATGCTTTTGCTGCATCCCATAGATTTTGTGTTGCTGTGTGTTCATTTTCATTGGTTTCCAGGAAGTTTTTAATTTCTTCTTTGATCTCCTCAGTAACCCATTTGTTGTTTAATAACATGCTGTTTAGCCTCCATGTGTTCAAATATCTTTGCATGTTCTTGTTGCAATTGATTTCTAGTTTTATGCCATTGTGATCTGAGAAGATGCTTGATATGATTTCAATCATCTTGAACTTGTAGAGATTTAGTTTGTGTCCTTTTATGTGGCCTATCTTTGAGAATGTCCCATGTGCACTTGAGAAGAATATGTATTCTGTAGTTTTGGGGTGTAATTCGCTGTAGATATCTATTAAATCCATTTGGGCTAGTGCTTCATTTAGAGTCTCTGTTTCCTTGCTGATATTTTGTCTAGAGGATCTATCCAGTGGTGTCAGTGGGGTGTTGAATTTTCCTGTTATGATTATATTGCTATTGATTTATCCTTTGAAATCTTCCAGAAGATTTATATATTTTTTTATAATTTTTTTATTCCAGTGACAGGTGTTTTTAATATATTTAAAAAAAAAATCAACCTCCCTCCAAATAATCCCCAAACAAAAATCTGATTAAATAAAATTTACAATAAATATACCTAGCAAACATCTGTATGTGCAATTAAATACTGTATCTGTTACTGTAGCACGAACCACAAACAAACAATATACAAGTGTTTTGTTGGGGTCGAGGGAGGCCCAAGTTTTAACTCAGTGGGGTTTGGGGCGACAAGATGGGGAAAGTGAGAAGAAAGGGAAATCAATTTCATTTTTCTTAATTCTGTCCATATAAATATATTCATAAAGACCAAAAAAGAAAAGGGAGCGTGGGATGGTAAGGAAATAGAAAAGGGGAGTGTAGGACCCTCCCAATTCTACCTGACCAAAAAATATGAAAGAAATTCATTTCATGGTGTGAGAAGAGATTAAAAAAAAAAAAAGATAGAAGAGGACAGGAAGGAGTGGGCAGCAGAGGGAGGCCAAACAGGGAAAAAGAGGGGACCTATGGCAGGGAAGTAAGAAGGAGTCCAGTGCCAGTGTGTCTGTCTCTGTTTCTATCTTCATCATACTGTTTTAGGCTCCAGTTTAGTATCGGTTGCCTTCCTTTCTCCCTCTGTCCATGGTCTGTCAGGATATCGCAACTCCCTCCACCTTGCCCCCACACCTGCTGTGCAAGTCCCTTTCCCTCCTCTGTTTGTTGGGAGCTGGCTCACTCGAAGATCCTTAGGTCATAGTTCTTTTTGTCCACTCGAAGTTTGAAGTGACTCACGGAGTTGTTGAGGCGAAGGGAGGCATTTTGGGCAGCCAGGGGGCTGGGGAACACAGTCACAATGGTGTACAATGCAGTGAGGTCTGCATAGCGACCGTTCTCAGTAGTCCCACTATTGTCCCACCCACCCCCGCCAGGCAGCCCCTGAGCATCCTTGAGCCACTGGATCTTGGCACCAGACATGGCGAGCTGGGTGAAGAGTTTGTCCACCTCGGTACGAGTGATGCCCTCAGGGAGATCTGTCACCTCCTGCACCTGCCCCAGGACAACATCTGTCGTGCCCAGGTCAGTGGAAGCAGATTTGAGTGCTTGTCTCTTGCTCCGGTTTCCATGCTTCAGTCCATTCTGTCCCCGGTGCACTGCGTAAGTCGACTGGCCATGGAGCAAAGGAGGGCAAATGGACAGATTGTACTGTAATGGCTGGCCCAAGAGGGAGTAGCGCCCATCACCCTGTGCTGGACCCCCAGGCCGGAGGAACTGTGTGAGGATGGGAAGGGGACTGAGTCCTGTGCAGACACTGCTGAGGCTGGTGACAGGAGAGGGTGCTGGAGACTGGGTAGGAGATGTGACAGGGCTGCTACTCATTTATGTGTTGGCCTGGGGGCTACTGTCAGGATTGTACAGGTCTCCAGGTTTCTGACCCTGCTGTTCGATGCTGTAATATTTACAGTGACTCCACTGGACCATGGATGGGTTCTGGGGAGCCTGGGGTCCATTAGGGACATTCAGCTGCATGACCACCACACCTGGTCCAGAAGGTGACACTCCTGAGTACTGCTGTGGCATCTGTTGTGGACTGCAAGGAGAGGGAGACTGAGACATCTGGTACTGCTCAGAGCCAGGAGGTTGTAGAAACCCCACAGAAGGGCTTGTACCGTTCTGCTGAGCCGGAGGGATCATACTGTAGTACACTGGCACACCCCCTGTTGGGAGGCCCCCTTGCACAGATTGGCTCACAGGGACCAGCATGGGTTGCTGGAAAGGTGGCTGGACCACATTTTGTGAGTCATTACCCACTGGGACTTGGTAAGAAGGCAGTGGAGTGTACTGAACCACCAGGCCTTGCATCTGGCCACCCATGCCACTCTGGTTGCTGAGCAAGCCCTGGTTCTGTGGCTGCTGGACCCCAATCATGCCTTGGTAAGCTGCCTGCTGCTGGTTAGGCATCATGGGCTGTAAACCAGACTGCTGGGATGGTTGAGGCAACTGATCACCACGTTGGGGACTGTAGGCCACCGGGTGAGAGACAGGTCGATATTGCTGGTTGGAGTTAGGATACTGTCCAGGGGGATAGTAAGAAACCTGGATCTGTTGAGGGGGCTGCATGTAGCCCTGGGGTGGTGAGATTTGCTGAGTAGGTGGTGCATGGCTAGAGGTGGAATAGTTGGAAGTGGGGAGGGGCTGTCCCGTGGAAGCCATGATGAAGCTAGTCTGTTGAGGGTGCTGGGAGATAAGAGGGGGCTGGAACAGAGCTGTGGATGGATCAGCTGCTTCAGTAGAACCTTGGCGGCTAAGGCTCATCTGTCCAAAGGGGTTGCTGAGGTCATCTGCCTGTGAGATCATGTGATTATTCAAGGGTGGCTGTTATGAGGTGTGGGTGGAAGAGCAGGAAGCTGCTGCTGCTGCTGCTGCTGCTGTTGCTGCTGCTGGGCAGTACAAGGGAGAAGGCCCCGGACAGACTGGGATGAGGTGACCTGGTTGCACACTTCTGGGGCACCTAGTGCCATACCTGGCCTGGAGATCCTTCCTGCACTGCCACCTTTACTGTACCCGATGCTGTCACCCCAGTGAGGATAGAGATTCTGCTGAAACTGCTGGTTTTGGTGACAGGGGGCTACATGCTCCGAACAGAGCCGTCAGAGTTCGTGCTGCTCCAAGGCCGTGGTTCCAAAAATTTGAGTTCACTCTCTGTGCTGCTCTGGTAACTGCTTGAGGTGCAGCTTAGCCCCTCACAGTTCCCTCTGATGTAATTTAGATATCCGTTCTGGCCAGTCTCTCGGGCAAATATTCTCTCTTGGACCCTTTGATATTCCTTCTCTCTCTCTTCTATTGACTTGCTCCTCCTTCCATTCTGCAATGGAACTCTGATCTGGTTATCATCTCGGTCCATACTGGCATCATCTCTCTTGAGAATGAATCTCTGTTGAAATTCCGTATTCTTTTCATCCTTTATATGTTCTGAGAACCTCTGTTCAGAAATTCTTGTGTTACTGGTTTTGTTGATGATGACAGCTTTTCCAGTTTGATCAACATTGTGGTCCATCCCAAAATAGGCAGCTACCCGGTGTAATAGCATCCGGTGATATGAGGTCATCTGAGGGAACTTCTTGAATTGGTTGTTGTTGTCATTAATAAATTCCAGAATCTCCTGTCCTAATTTTAGCAGCATCATTCTGTCCCTTGGGTTCTTTTTCAGTGTATTATTATTATTTTTTTATCCTCACCCGAGGACATTTTTCCATTTTTTGTTCAGATAGAGTGGGAGGGAGAGAGAGGAAGAGAGAGAGAGAAACATCGACATGAAGCGACACATTGAGTGGCTGCCACCCGCACGACCAACCAGGGCTGTGGCTTGGTCTCTCTGTACCGCAGGCCGACGCTCCAACCGCTGAGCCAAACTGGCCAGGGCTTTTTCAGTGTATTTACAAGAAATTCATGTAGGTCAATTCCAGTGGAGTCCATGTATTCTTGGCTGGAGTCTCTAGACAGCATCTTCCTTGGGACCTTTTCTTTGTTTTTTGTCCTTATCTTCCTTTTCAGAGACATCCTTTGTGGACTTTTCTTCCTCTTTGTCAGAGGGGCAGCTGATGTGCAATTGAATTATATCCTTGGTTTCTAGTGGCCCATCAGCAAATGGGGCAGAGGACTCCTCACACACTGCCAGGCTGCGAACCAACTTGAGCTTGGAATTAGACTTGGCTCTTTTCCTGGCATGACCATGGTTGGATGTTCGCCTCTGTGTCTCCTGACGCAAACCACTATCTTCACTCTCTTTCTCAATTTCTTCTTTCTTGGAGTCTTAGATATAAACTTGTTTTTGTTTACAGATTCTTCTACCAGCTTCTTTTCAGATTCTTTCATTATTTCCAGGGTCTCTTGAGTAGTGTTACTGTTAGACATTTTCGTCAGTAGACTACAGTAGCCTCTATGGACTCCTGAATAAATGTTCAGCCTCCATGAGTCCAGTGCTGGAATGGCATCACATAAGAAACAAGTCTGACCCGCCGGGGTCCTTCTGACACTGCTCTAACAGCCCTCCTCTGCACTCCCACCTGACACACCAGGCGCTAATTCAAGGAATTTCTTAACTTCTTGCTTCTTTCTCATGCGGGCAGTGGCGGGGAGAGATCCCCAGTCTCCGCCAGATGCCCAGGCCCACAGCCGCTCAGCTGTGGCTCGGCCCCAATGGCCAGTGGCAGCGCCCCAGAAGATTTTTATATATGTTGGTGCTCCTATGTTGGGTGCATATATATTTATCAAGGTTATATCTTCCTGTTGGATAGATCCTTTCAATATTATGTTGTGGCCTTTGTTGTCTTTAGTTATGGCCTTCATTTTGAAATCTATTTTGTCAGATATGAGTATTGCTACCCCAACTCTTTTTTCCTTTCCTCTTGCTTGGAAGATTTTTTTCCATCCCTTCACTTTCAAACTATGTGAGTCTTTTGTTGTGAGGTGGGTCTCTTGTAAACAACATATATATGAGTCATGCTTTGTTATCCAAGCAGCTACTCTGTGTCTTTTTATCGGAGCATTCAGTCCATTTACATTTAAGGTGATTATTGATATGTACTTATTTATTGCCATTTTTGTTTAATGTGGGTATATTTTTCTTTCTATTTCTTCTGCTAATTACAGCAGTTATTTTAGCATTTCTTGTAGTGCTGGTTTAGTGCTAATGTATTCCCTTAGCCTTTTTTTTTTGTCTGCGAAGCTGTTTATTTGACCTTCTATTTTGAATGATAGCCTTGCTGGGTAGAGTAGTCTTGGATTCAGATCTTTGTTTTTCATGACTTTGATTACCTCATGCCATTTCCTGTTGGCCTGTAGTGTTTCTGTTGAGAAATCAGCTGAGAGCCTTATGGTGGTTCCTTTGTAGGTAATCTGTTGCTTCTCTCTTGCTTCTTTTAGGCTTCTCTCATTGTCTTTAATTTTTAGTTTTTTGATTACTATGTGTCTTGGTGTGGGCCTGTTTGGGTTCTTCTTACTTGGGGCTCTCTGTGCTTTCTGAACTTGAATACCTTTTTCCTTTACCAAATTAGGGAAATTTTCTGTCACTATTTCTTCAAATATATTCTCTCACCCTTGCTCATTTTCTTTTTCTTTGGGGACTCCTGTGATGTGAATATTATTACGTTTCCAGTTGTTCCACAGTTCTTTTAAGCTGTCTTCCTGTTTTTTAATAGTTTTTTTCCTTTTGGTTTTCTGATTGGTTGATTTTTTCTACCCTGTCTTCTAATTCACTGATTCAGTTTTCTGCTTCCTCTACTCTGCTGTTTAGACCTTCCAGTGTGTTCTTTATTTCTGATATGTCATTTTTCATTTCTTTTTGGTGGTTTTTAATTTCCAACTAGTTGATTTTCAACTTTTCTATGTCTTTAGTCATGGTGCTCATGTCCTTACACATGCTGTTGAGCTTCCTCAAGATCATGGCTCTGAATTCTAGTTCTGTTAACTTGTTTAACTGCACCTCAGTTATCTCATCTTCGGTAGAGGTCTCTTGTTCTTTCATTTGGCATTTGTTTCTTTGTTTCACCATTTTGGCTATCTCAGTGGGTTTTGAAGCCTGCCAAATTTTCTCTGTGGGTGTTGGTGTTCTGCTGTTTGTGGCACCTTCTAATGGGTTTGGATAAGCATGAGAGGAACCACGTTAAACACCACTGTCAAGTCTTACTTTCCTGGGCAGAGTTTCAAGCCCAGGAATGGTTCAGTTATTCTCTAGTCTTTTGCTTGGAGACTATTGGTCACAGTTGCTTGAAGAGCCTTTGTATCTCAGTTGAATGAAAAACTCCCTCAGGTGTTCAGAATAAGGGAATTTCCCAAGGGTGGGGCAGATGCTTGTTGTTAATGGGCCTCAGTTTGCATTTCAGTTTTCACCGGATGGGGTTAAATCTCTGAAGGAGGGGCTGCTGCCTCTCCGCAGAGCACTAGGAAGGAGTAAGATGACCACTGTTCTGCGTGGTCACAACTCAGCAAAAGCTCTGTGCACCCTCCAAATCCCGAGTGTCCCCACACAGTTCCAGTCCAGTCCACCCTCCCTCTGTCAGAGCCCAAGGTGAGTGGCTGTGGCTATTTCAGCATTTGTTCCAGCTCTGCGCTGTGGAACCATTTGGGAATGCACCCCTGAAGGCACTGCTCACAGCTAAGGCCGCTGCTGTCTGTGGGATCCCAGCACCCCTCTTTCACCTCCACTATGCCACCAGGATTGAGTCAGTGTTCCTGGTTATATGGTTCTCCAAGCTGCTTTTCTGTTGCCTTTTCCTGACGATTTGTCTTTTTTTTCATTGTAATTTCAGTTTGTTCCTGGGAGATGGTCTGTGTAGCTTCCATTTACTCCGCCGCCATTTTGGAATTCTCCCAAAGAGAAAATCTTAAAAGCAGCAAGAGAAAAGTAGTTCATTACCTACAAAGGAACTCCCATAAGACTGTCAGCTAATTTATCAAAAGAAACTTTGCAGACCAGAAAAGAGTGGCAAGAGATATGCAAGGTGATGAAAAGCAAAGACCTACAACCAAGATTACTTTATCCTGCAAAGCTATCATTTAGAATTGATGGCCATAAAAAAGTTTCTCAGACAAGAAAATGGTAAAGAAGTTGATCACCACCAAACCAGTATTATATGAAATGTTGAAGGGTCTTCTTGAAGAAGAACAAAAATATGAACATTAAAATGGCAATTAATACATATCTATCAACAATTAAATCTATAAACAAAATGGACAATCAGAGCAGAAACAGACTCATAGATACAGAGAACTTTTGTTGCTTGCCAGATGGGTGGAGGCTGGGGGGATCAGTGAAAAAGATGAAGGAATTAAAAAGTACAAATTTGTTGTTAGACTGATGAACCTCAAAGGGAAGAGGGGATGGAGGGCAGGATGAAATAAACCAAAGAACTTCTATGCATATATGCATAACCAATGAACACTGACAATAGTGTGAGGAAGGCAGGAGGGGGGCAGGATTGGAGAGGAGGGAGTCAATGGGGAAAAATGGGGGGACATCTGTAATGCATACAACATTAAAGGTGAGTTTTAAAAAAAATGAGAGGAGACAAACAGTGTCTTGGCATCACCATAGAAACTGGCTGGCTTTGCTTTAAAAGGGCCTCGGGATCTGGCTCCCATAATCCCACATGACCCTCCCTGTGACTTCTATCTGAGCCCCCCGTCCAAGCTTGGCTTCCTGCACAGTGCACTTTGGGACTTTTGCTATATTGTTACAGATATTCTTTGCTATTTCTAGCTGATCAACATGCTGCCTTTAACTGCTCTGAGTGAGGACATAAAACACCTATTTGGCTGTGTCGGTCTTCTCACAGCTCTAGACCCCCTAGTACCCCTGCCTGACTGAACTCTCCAGGTTTTTGTGCACATACTCACCTGCTCAAGCCCCTGTCTTTATTGTGTCCAGCCCCCTCTGCCCAAATCTTCATTTCCTGGAAGATCACCCTTGTAGAGTCCTGTGTTGAGGTCAAGCTCATTGGCTTGGATTTCCATTTTAAAAATGTTATCTTGTTATTTTTTAACTGCAAATGGGATGTGAATCCATTGAGTACAGCCTAGTGGCATAGAAGCATATAGGGTGAAAGGGCTGTGGACTCTTTCCCACCCTCCACCATTGTCTGTGTACCTCTAGACACATATGTATTCATACCTTTGTGTCCATGTACACACTGGTTTGTGCTGCTCTTTTCCAGGCTAAATCAGATTGTGCCCTTGGTGTCCTGCAGTTTACATCTCCACACTGGGTACTGGTGTCAGCTGATTTTATGTGTCACCTTTACTGAGCTATGGGAGTTCAAATGTTTGGTCCTTCATGAATCTGGGCGTGTCTGTGAGGGTGTTTCTTGGTGGAGTTAGCATTGAATTGTTGGACTGTGTGAAGCAGATGGCTCTCCCCAGGGTGGGTGGGCTTGTCAAACAGGGGAGAAAGAAGGAACTGCTCCTCTTGACTGCTTGAGCTGGAAAACTGGTCATCTTCTGTCCTTGGATTTGAATCCTGGATATGGTCCTCCAATTTGCTGAGCAGATTCACATATTTGTGCCTCCTGTTGATTCTATTTCTCTAGAGAATCCTAGTATTGGTGTCTTCCCACATCAGTGGTGAGGACCTGCTGCATTCTTTCTGTGACTGTGCCCTGCCTTTGGCAGGTGTGTCCTGCAGTTTATTTGATTCTTTCCCTGGTGATTGAGTTTGTTGACAGTTTTATGTCTCCATCTGCTACCTTGAACATCCTTGTATCTGTATGTTTATGCACATGGGGCAGGATCATTTTCAAGGTTTGTTTTTGGTGTTGTTTGTTGGGCAGCCATTCTAAATTTTAATGTAGTCAAATAAATTTTTTTTTTTTTAGGTTGACTGCTGTTTTGTGTCTTAAGAAATCCTGGATGTTAACTAAACTTACTGTGGTAATAATTTTGTAATGTCTACGTATGTTGAATAATTATGTTGTATACCTAAAACTAATATAGTGTTATATATCAATTATATCTCAATAAAAAAGTAATTCTTGCATAAAATCTTCTCAATTTTTGAAAAACATTGTTTAGATATTTTAGTTAGGTTTTTTATAAAACATCTTTATTGTTTTTGTTTTTTTTTGAAAATTTATTTATTTATTTATTTTTTTGGTTACAGATATTTTAAAAACATCTTTATTGTTGAATGCATTACAGATGTTCCTCATTTTTCCCCCATTGACCCCCTCCTCCCCACTCCCGCCCTGCTCCTGCCTTTCCCCACACTTTTGTCTGTGTGCATTGGTTATGCATATATGCATATAAATTCTTTGGTTTATTTCTTCCCACCCCCCAACCCCCCTTCCCTTTGAGGTTTGTCAGTGTAGCAACCAATTTGTACTTCTTTTTTTTTTTTTTTGGTACGTGCCCCTAGTGGTAACTGGGACTCTCTGGTCTGCAGGCTGATGCTCCAACCGCTGAGCCAGGGCCCAATTTGTACTTATTTTTTTTTATCCTTACCCGAGGACACTTTTTGTCCAGATAGAGCAGGAGGGAGAGAGAGAGAAACATCGACATGAAAGGAACACATCGAATGGCTGCCACCCACAACCCAACCAGGGCCGGGGACAAACTGTAATTGAGGTACGTGCCCTTAGTGGACACCGAACCTAGGTCTCTCTGGACCGCAGGCCAATGCTCTAACCGCTGAGCCAAAACATCCAGGATCCAATTTGTACTTCTTAATCTCTTCACCTTTTTCACCCATTCCCCCAAACTCCCTCCCATCTGACAACCAACAAAATGTTCTCTGTATCTATGAGAATGTTTCTGTTCTGCCTGTTCATTTTGTTTGTAGATTCAATTGTTGATAGATATGTATTTATTGCCATTTTGTTTGTTCATATTTTTTATCTTTTTATTCAAGAAGACCCTTCAACATTTCATATAATAATGGTTTGGTGGTGATGAACTCATTTAGCTTTTTCTTGTCTGGGAAACTCTTTATGTGGCCATCGATTCTAAATGACAGCTTTGCAGGATAGAGTAATTTTGGTTGTAGGTTTTTGCTTTTCATCCCTCTGAATATTTTTTGCCACTCCCTTCTGGCCTGCAAAGTTTCTTTTGAGAAATCAGCTGACAGTCTTATGGGAGCTTCCTTGTAGGTAACTAACTGCTTTTCTCTTGTTGCTTTTAAGATTCTCTCTTTGTCTTGAACCTTTTGCATTTTGATGATGATGTGTCTTGGTGTGGGCCTCTTGGGGTTCATCTTGTTTGGGACTCTTTGTGCTTCCTGGACTTGTATGTCTGTTTCATTCACCAAGTTAGGAAAGTTTTCTACCATTATTGTTTCAAATAGGTTTTCGATTTCTTGTTCTCTCTCTCCTACTTCTGGCATGCCCAAGATGCGAATGTTGGCACACTTGAAGTCATCCCAGAGGCTCCTTACACTCTCCTCATTTTTTTGGATTATTTTTTTTTTGCTGTTCTGATTGGGTGTTTTTTGCTTCCTTATATTCCAAATGGTTTGCTTCTTGGCTTACCTACTCTACTATTGAATCTGTGTAAATGATTCTTTGTTTCAGTTAGTGCCTCCTTCATTTCTGACTGGTCCTTTTTTATGCTCTTGAGACCCTTACTGAGTTTGCTGAGGTTCTCACTAAGTTCATTGAGCATCCTTATAAGCAGTGTTTCGAACTCAGCATCTGTTAGGTTGCTTATTTTCATTTCACTTAGTTCTTTTCTTGGAGTTTTGTTATGTTCTTTGATTTGGGATCTGTTTCTTTGTCTCCTCATTTTGGCTACCTCCCTGTGTTTGTTTTTATGTATTACTTAATGAGAGGTATGGGGCTAACTGAGAGCAGATGCTGCTTGTTTGAAATAATTAAGGAAAACCTGAAGCAGGATCCAAGACAGGCCAGTCCAATGATAAAGCAACTGGCAACAGCTTGGGTGAGCCTGAAAGTTGAGTGGGGCAAGGCCTCAGAGAATCACCAGGGCAGGGCAACCAGTGTGAGCCAAGTTGCTGGAGTCCCAGATATAGTGGTCATCTTCCACTCCAGGGAAGGGCCCACCAAAGGAACAAAGGCCTCTGACAGCACATCCGTCCAGGAGAAAGCCTCCTCTCCAGCCCTTGCTTTAATGCCAAACAGCTCAGTTTTTCCCTGTATGTCTCTGGCACCCCTCAAGCTGCTTCCCCTCTGAGTTTAGAGGGAGCAAGTCCAAGTAAGTCTGTGTGCGGGCCCTTTAAGAGGAGCTGCCTGGGGCTCCAGCTGCCTCAGCCTCCCTGAGCCTCAGTTCGCACTGGTTTTTCCAGCCAGAAGTTATGGGGACTTCTCTTCCTGGCACTGGAACCCTGAGCAGGGTGCCTGGTGTGAGACGGGGACCCCTCAGTCCTCAGGGAGGATCCTCCCAGCCAAGGTATCCTCCTAATTTTTATCCACCACACATGGGTGTGGGACCAGCTCGCACCTCTGCCCCTCCTACCAGTCTCAATGCAGCTTCTTCTTTAATTTTGTAGTTGTAGGACTCCCATTCATCTTGATTTCAGGTGGCTTTGAATGATGGTTGTTCTGTAGTTTAGTTGTAACTTTGATGTGGTTGTGGGAGGATGTGATACCGTGTTTTCCTACGCCGCCATCTTGACCGGAATTCCTAGTTAGGTTTTTAATATATTTCAGCTTGATTTTCTTATTAAAGTAAGATTCATATGACACAACCATTTTAAAATACACAATTTAGTGGCATTTAGTGCTTTTATAATGTTCTACAGTCATCACCTTTGGTAGTTTTAAAAGATTTTCATCATCTCAAAAGGAGACTCCACACTCATTTACAAAGTCACTTTCATTTTACCTACCCTAGGCCCTGATAACCACTAATGTACTTTCTGTCTCTATGGACTTAACCTATTTTTGATGTTTCATATAAATGCAATCACATACCATGTGACTGTCTGTTTGGCTGCTTTTGCTAGCATTGTGTTTTCAAGGTTCATCCACACTGTAGCATGTGTCAGTGCTTTATTCCTTTTTATGGCTGAATAATATTCTGTTGCCAGCAAGACAATAAGACCTTTGTTCTTCTTGAAAGAAAGATTTCAGTCAAGAGACGAAGTGTAGCAAAATAAGCAATAATTTATTGGCTGCAGAAAAAACATACTTAGGATGGTGAAACAAAGAAGGGCATAGAAGAAGCAACAGGAGAGCCTAGGCTGGGATGTTTTGGCTCACTGGGAAGTTAGAGAAAAGGGGGCCTTGGAGACAGGTTAAGGGGGTTAGCCCAGGATGAGCTGCCATTGCCCATTGCTCCCTTCGTTGCAAGTCTCATGAATCCCTTAGAGTTTAGGAGATGCATGCCTGTGGGTAAGGAATGGCACAGGCATGCTCCCCTGAGGGAGAGCGAGTGCTAGGTCCTTTGCATTGAGATTATTTATCTCTCTTGCAGGTGGAAATCTTAGGGGAGGATATCAATAGAATATTCATCAGCTTTCCAGGTGTGCTATTTTAGGGTCATGGTCTCCAGTGATTGATAAGCACCAGGGCAGTGGGTAACTAGTCAATGCAGTTGGTCCGGAGGCAGCATGTGTCACTTCTCTGGTTTTGTTGTTTTTCTGGGCCTGGCTCTGAAATACAGCTAAGGCCTAGATGTTATCTCTATGAAGGAAAAGGTCAGGGGGTCTAAACTGAATGACTAGCCATAAGCTAGGGGAGGAAAGGTTACCCTGGGGGCAAAGTTTTTTTTTTACCCCAGCTTTGCCCCTTGCTAGGCTTTCTGCCCTGGTGACTTTCTGTACCTGGCCTATTGTCCTTGCTATGCTCATATTTGTCTAACTGCCTATTACAATTCCATTGCATGGATATTTATTTCTCTATTCATCTGATGGTGAACATTTGGGTTGTTTCCACTTTTTGGCTGTTGTGAATAATGCTGCTGTGAACATCTGTGTACAAGATTTTTGTTGTTGTTGAAATATATTTGACATATAACATGTAAATTTAAGGTGTATAACATGCAAATTTAATAAATACATATATATTGTATGTAATATAATTGCCATTGCAGTGATAATGAACACCTCTGTCATTTTACATAATTATATTTTATTTTTAGGGGTGTACAAGTCCTGGTGGACATTTTTCAGTTCCCTTGAGGGGTTCTGTGATAATTCTGTTTAATCAATTTACATTTTGTGAGTGGCATAGTATTGGTTTCCTAGGGCTATTGTAATAAATTACTACAAATTGGGTGAATTAAAACAGCAGAAATTTATTTTCCCATAGCAGTCTAAAATGTGGATGTTGCAGGGCTGCACTCCCTAGGGAGGCTCCAGAGGAAGATTCTTCCTACCTCTTGCAGGTCCTAGTGCCCCAGGTGTCCTGGGCTTGCAGCCATATCACCCCAATCTCTGTCTCTGTCTCTGAAGAGAACATGGGTTATCTTCCTGTGTATCTCTGTGTCCTTTTCCTTCTGTGTGTGTCTTATTTCTCTCTAAATTTCCCCTCTAAGGACACTAGTAATTGGATTGGAACCCATCCTAATAACCTCAACTTAACTTGATAGTATCTGCAGAGACCCTACCTCAAAATAAAGTCTCCTTAAATTCTGGGGAGAGGACTTTGATGTGTCTTTTTCTGGGGACACCAGACACCATCTCATGCCAGGTATGAAGTAGCCATCTGGTTTTCTTTAGAGTACAACCAGTTGTCCAGAGCACTCTCTTACTCATGTATCTGATTGTGTGGGTTTCCAGGCTCTCTGTTCTGCCTAGTACCCCCAAAACCCTGGTTTTAATTACTATGCTTCCTGGTGGTGAGTTCTTAGTACATTGAGTGTCACTGGTTAGGAAATCAGATTTGTTTATTGCTTGGACAGCTCTCTGTCCTGGTGACTCTCTTGCATGTGCTAGCCCTGGCCTGGCCCTGGAATACCCAGCAGTGTTCACTTGGAGGCTCTGAGCCTTGTGGTGTGCCCTACAAATGACTTTTTCCAGAACATCTCCAAGCACAGTCCTGGGACAAGAAGATAGGACAGGATGTGGCAGGAGTTGATGCCTGGAACATGATGCCCAGGAGGAATGAGTTGGGGTTGTGAAACTGTTCCTAAAGCCAGTGAGACAGGAATGGAGCTAAAGCAGCTGAGTCACTTTGCAGCAAAGACACAGAAGGCAGGCTGTGAGAAGGAATGGCAAGATGGCCAAATTAAGTCACCCAGTTAATTGTGGCCCTTAATTTCTACTCTAGGAATTTGTTCAGCCCTAATCTCAGCATTTCTAGGAGGAAAGATAGCTCTGTGTTTTATGGTGGCTCCTAGGCCCTAAGGGATCTAATTTTAAACCATGACAGGGAGGGGGAGGGAAGGCTCACAACTGTGTTGCTGGCCCTAGTGCAATGGTGCCCAGAGGTTCATTTCCTCCAATTATCAACATGATTTTTCATCTTTTCGAAGGTTTGGCAGATACTTTGGGTAAAAAATTGTTTTCTTGTGCATTCTGTGGCATTTGTTTCTGTGGAGGAAAGACAGATTAGGAGGGAGACAGGGGGAAGGGATGAGATAAACCAAATAATTTATATGCATGTATGCATAACCAATGGACATAGACAACAATGCTTGAAGGGGTGTGGACAGGGAAGAGAATGTCTGGGGCGGGGGGACATCTGTACCAAAAATAAATTAATTAAGAAAAAAATCTTTTCATTTACTTTAAGTTGTTTAAATTCTTATACCTAGGTTGCTTCCTGAAACACTATCAAATGATAGGATCATTTTTGGATTTTCACTAGAATTAGTCATCATAACTGAATCCCTTTTGAACACTGTGAGAAAACCTCAGGGACTGATGAGAGAATTTCTTTTTTTTTTTTTTTTTATCCTCACCCGAGGATATTTTTCCATTTTTTGTACAGATAGAGTGGGAGGGAGAGAGAGGAAGGGAGAGAGAGAGAGAGAAACATCGATGTGAAGGGACACATCGAGTGGCTGCCACCCGCACGACCAACCAGGGCCGGGGACAAACCGCAACCGAAGTACATGCCCTTAGCGGGAACCGAACCCGGGTCTCTCCGGACGCTCTAACCGCTGAGCCAAAGTGGCCAGGGCTGATGAGAGAATTTCTAACATAACATTGCAGTCCCCCCACTCCACCCTTTTCACTTTCCAGCAGATGGTTTAAAATATTTCCACAATTAAAATAAGTTTATTAATAGTTACTACTCTGACTAATAGTAACAGACTTTCAAGCATGTTGCATTTATTTTAATGTTCTGGTTTTGCATTTTTAAGGTCCTGTTTTGGCTGATACACTGTTTTGAAGGAAGAGGATTCGACTATGCTGCCTGTCTGCACTACCTTGTAGCATCCCTTGTCTGATAAGAAATAAGCTGTTAATCATCTTGAGCTTCTCTTGTATTTGTGTATTGGTACATTTAATGGTGCCCACATATCTCTAAGATTGTTAATTTTCTTTCATTCTTTTCTTCTGTTCTTCAAACTCCATAATCTCAATCAATCATGTCCACATTCCTGGATTCTTCCTCTGTCAGTTAACATCTACCATGGAGTACTCCTGGGAAATGTTTCATTTCATATTCCCATCTCTTTATTGATATTCTCTATTTGATGAGATGTCATGATTCCTCCTTCACTTCTTTAAGGTGGAATATAAGGTAGTTGCCTAACATTCACTGGACAGTTATAGTAGTCATTACAAAGCTGTGTCCACTAAGTCCAATATCTGGGACCTCTCACAGTCAGTTTATGTAGCCTGCTTTGTCTTCCCTATGTATGGGTCAGTTTCCTGTTCTTTGCATGTCTTGTGATTTTTAAAATTGAAAATTTGATAGTTTGAAGGCTATTATGGTAACTGTGGATATTGACCCCCTCCTCCCTCTCTGGGCTTGGTTTTGCAGGTGTCTGCCTATGTATGTGCTTGGTGACATGGCTAGACTGTGGCAGTGCATCTCTTTTCCCTGCAGTGCAGAGACTCTGGTGTCAATCCTCAGTGGGTGCAGCTAGAATGTGGGCAAGGTCACCAGGATGCAGAGATGGCAGCGTCCCTCTCTGACTGTCTGTTTCCTCATCCTTCCATTAAGCTGTCTATCTCACTGGATGTCACATCCAGTTACTGGGCAAACCAGTCTGATGTTTCCAGGGCATAAATGCTGCACAGTCTTCTGGTCTGAGGCTTATCCCCACTCAGGAGGTTTTTCTTAGCCGTCTGGCTCCCTGGTTCTCACAGGTGAACTGTGGTTTAGCCTGATGTGCTGAACTAAAAGGAGCAGCCTGAGGCCTAAGCTTTCCTGCACTGTTTCACATCAGAGCAGTTCCTTTGGGAAGCTGTTTGCAGCCCTCTCTGTGCCGCCTTTTTACCATCAGGATCTCTGAGTCTTCTTGGCTTATGTGAGGTGGCACCTGCTCTGTGAGTGAGCTGGGTGGGGGCAGTCTGACTGTGTTCTCAGTCTGCCATCCAGGTGGGAGGCACTGGACACAGGAATTGTGCCCCAAACTCTCATTATACTCACCAGGAATCTAGCCATTTTGACTTAAAGTTGAGAAATGTTGGTGGCCTGCCCCCCCCCCCCCCCCGCCCGGTGTGATTCCACATCTTTTGATGGAGCAAAGGGGAGGTTGAGGAAGCCCCATCTTCTTGGCCATACCCACCCCAAGTGAGG
Organism: Molossus molossus; assembly: GCF_014108415.1. Classification (NCBI taxonomy): domain Eukaryota; kingdom Metazoa; phylum Chordata; class Mammalia; order Chiroptera; family Molossidae; genus Molossus; species Molossus molossus. The sequence continues at coordinate 53,401,311 of NW_023425377.1, read as the reverse complement.
GGAGCTCTGTCTAGCTGGTGGGGGTGGTGGGATAGGGGTAGTGGTGGAAAGTGGCTGAAACTCCCTAGACTCACTGTTCCCATCCAGTTTTGGTAAATTTTCTTGAATCAGTGTCTCTTCATTTGTTGAATACACTGAGGACAATTTCTGGAGATTATATATTTTTAATTAGCTTTTATCTGTTTTACCTGCTTTGCTGCATGTGGGTCTGCATGGCGCCTCATGCTGCCATTCCAGACATGGAAACTTTCTCCCTGTTTCTGAATAAGGTGATTCACGCCTGTGGTTCTCAAACTTGGATGTGGTTGGTCACATGGGATGATACTTAAAAACCCTGGTGCCTGGCTTATTTTACGTTGATGCGAATGACATGGCTGAGAAGTGAGGGAAGACAGGGCACCTACTCTGTCTCTGAAGATGCTTTGCAGATGGGTTCTGGAGAAACACCAACCTCCTGAAGACAATGGAGCAAAGTTTAACAGTGCTGGATGCCAGTGCTCCTCACAGCATTATTTATAAACATATGTGTTAGGGTTGTGTTTGGGCCTATGAAGCGAGCTTGTGAAAGAATTCACAACTGAGAGAAGAGAGAAAAGGAAGAAAATTTATTAACTTTCCCCATAGCTGGGGAAAGGACCCATGCACTGACTGGCAATACAAGGGCAGAGCAGAAACAGTGAGTTACTCTTTTATTGGGGGCTTTTGGGGGTAAAGGGAAGATGTGCCAGGGCAGGACAGGGTGGGGGGAGTTATTATCATATCTTTTTTAGCCTGTAAAATATGCTTGGGAAAAAGGATAGAAGGAATGTGGGCCAGGGGGCTGCAGGTGTTGGTCGCCAGTGAGTTGCAGTCATGTGTCCATTATTCCTATAATCAGGCTGTTAATCTTTCCATGAGGTCAGGTAGTCCCCCTTGTTCTCAGATTAGGAGAATGGACAGTATTCCTGAGGTAAACTCCTGAGGTGCACACCTCCCAGCCAGGTCAAAGTGAACTTTTCTTTAATCAGAACAAAGCAATCTTGACCAACATTGTAAAGGATGATTATTAACATTTTTCTAACTATGACTAGTGCCCCACTATGATTAGTTTTCTTACTCTTCCAGTATTTTCTATTAATTCTAATATTCCTTTCTACTCCTTTCAGTTGTGTAGAAAGGCGGTTTGAAGTTGCAGACACCAGCAGTCTCTGTGTTTAATTATCGGGTGCTTCATAAAAATAAAAAAAAATCTGTTTTCTGTCCTTATAATATGTAATGGTTAAAAGCCTTTCAAAGGGCACAAGAAGAATTCTTCTAGTAACACAAGGGTTGGGGCAGGTGACTGATGTAAAGCAAAATAGCTACTTAATTCAAATGTTCAACGTTTATAATATTTTGTTGTATAGTGGCATTTTTATCAGGATGTCAACAGAATCAAAATATGAAATCCTAATTTTAATTTTTGAATGGCTGTAAAGGATGGCTTGGATGTGCATGAAATGTTATATCTATCTATATCTATATCTATATCTATATCTATATCTATATCTATATCTATATCTATCTATATCATCTATCTATATATAAATTTTATGCCCCCCCCAAGTTTTAGCAAAGTTTTCTCTTATAATTACAATGCCCCTTAAGATTTTAGAATAGATGGGTGTTGGGGTGTCTTCCAACAACCACAAACAATTTTCCTATTCCAGTGGACACCAGGGGGGTGTCCAACAATTTTTTTTTTTTTTCATCCTCACCTGAGGACATTTTTCCATTTTTTGTACAGATAGAGTGGGAGGGAGAGACAGGAAGAGAGAGCGAGAGAGAGAGAAACATCGATGTGAAAGGGACACATCGAGTGGCTGCCACCCGCACGACCAACCAGGGCCGGGGACAAACTGCAACCGAGGTACATGCCCTTAGCGGGAACCAAACCCGGGTCTCTCCGGACCGCAGGCCGACGCTCTAACCGCTGAGACAAACCGGCCAGGGCGGTGTCCAACAATTTAACTCAATTCTGACACTGCCTGGAAAAGTGTCAAACCCCACAGGTTAAGGGCTCAGTCCCAGAAAATTGGGATGCCAATTGAAAGTCCAGGGCCATCCATATACTTCTGACTAGCTGACTGCAAATCAGGTTCTCATGATCCCCTCTCCATTGTTTACTATGGAAATATGTTTATGGATTTGTCATATGATAAAGGACATGAGACAGGATGCAGGTGAGCAGCCAGATGAAGAGGTACCTGGGGTGAATCTGGGAGGGTCTCATGTGTAGGAGCTTGAGGTGCATCACCCTCCTTGAGATGCATTCACCTGCCCAGAAGTCCCCAGAACCCTTATTACTGGGATTTTCTGGAGACTTTCTCACATAGGCATGATCAGTAATTAACTCCATTTTCAGTCCCTTGTCTCTCAGGAGGCTGGGGAGCTGGGGGCCTGGGGGTGGGGGTGGGGTAGGGATGAAAGTTCCATGGCTTGTCTTTCTGGTGAGAAGCCACCATCCAGGAGCCTACCCAGTGACCATCTTGTTAGAACAAAAGATGCCTCAGGAAATTCCAAAGGATTTAGGAGCTTGGTATTAGATGCTCCAAACACTCAGGAAAGTGCAAGGGATTTATGAGCCCTGTTGCCAGGAACTAGAGGCCAGACATATTTCTTTTTATGCCACAGGTCCTGAGCTGCTTCAGTGACCCAGCTACCTAGTGCCTGACCCTGAGCTCTGACAGGACCTGGTTCTGTGCAACTCTGTTTTCTGTAACTGTAAGGACAGAAATCAGGTTTTTCTTTTTCATGATTTTTCCACATTTTATGAGAAACACCTGATAAGTAGACACAGAGATTGCTGGTCTCTGCAACTCAATTGTCTTTCTACCCAAACATTAAAACCGCCGCTTTTAGAGTCTCAAAAAGCAATTCACACCAAAGAGCCTGTAATGAAAACCAACTTCCCTTTTCCCTTTAAACAAATCTTCCTGTTTCGAATTATTTGCAACCGCTTCTGGTGAAATGTCTTTTTCTCTTTACTCTAAAGCTATTTTACAGGCTAAAGAAGGTATGATAAGAACCTCCATCCCCCATGCATCTCTGGACTGTTGCCTGAAGAACAAACTGCAACTTCTTAAGGCAACCCTCCCCAATCTGTTTGACTTCAAACACTATCCCCTCCCTGCCCCAAATTGCCCTTTACTCCCTAAAGTCCCCAATAAAAGAACAACTAACTCTTCCCTGCCCTTATATTGCCAATCAATACATAGGTCCTTTCCCTGTCTATGTGGGAAGAGAAATAAATGTCCTCCCTTTTCTCTCCTCTCAGTTGTGAATTCTTTCACAAGCTTGTGTCACATACCCAAACAAAACCCTAACAGTAAGATTCAGCTATTGCATTTGTGTCTGTTGAGTTAAAGTAGTTTAGTCTTTTAAAGTCCTTTGTTACAAGAAAAGCTTTGCTAAAAGAGTGTCAAAGTTACACTGTGGAGGATGTAGGTGTGGCCCTGTCATTAACTGCTTTAGTAACTGGAGTTTTAGCTCAGCTGTTGAAATAGAGCACTGCAGATTGGGGCTTATAGATGACAGACATTTACTTCTCACAGTTCTGGAGGCTGAAAGTTACAGATCAAGGTGCTACAGGATCCGTGTATGATGAGAGCATCTTCCTGGTTCACAAATGGCATCTTCTCACTGGGTCTTCCCATGGTGGAAAGGGTGAGGGAGCTCTGTGGGGTCTCATGTATAAGGACATGAATCCCATTCATGGGTCCCTACCCTCATGACCTTGTCACTTCCTAACACTATCCTAATGACGATTCAGCATGTGAATTAAGGGGGACATAGCCTATAGCTGAGCTAGCTCCCAGTTTTGTGCTGTGTGTCCCCTAAGTGACCCATTAACATTTAGTCTAGCACAGGCCCTGTCCTCAGCCCAATAGGTCTGTGCTCAGATTCCTTCTGTAAGAAAGGGATCTCTGAATCTGATTCATGCCTGGGTTTCCAATGAGGAAAGGCACTACATCGCTCACCCCAAACTTAAAGACACCCCTCATTTGAACAGGAGGGGGCATGGCTGACTCCCCTTGGGAGGGACAGCCTCAGGGGTGTGACTGAAAGTCAGGCCACCCCTCTTTGCCCCCAGGCTCCCTTAGGAGGGAGGTGGAGGCTCCGAGTTTGCATTCTCTGTGTTTAACTCAGGGAAGATTTACATATTAAACCAACACTTTTCTGCACACTGTTCTGCTAGATCAATACTTGTTGTTTGATGATTTGTTGATGGTGGCCATTCTGGCAAGTGTGAGGTGATACCTCATTGTTGTTTTAATTTGCATCTCTCTGATGATTAGTGATGTTGAGCATTTCTTCATATGTCTCTGAGCCATTTGTATGTCCTGTTTGGAGAGGTGTCTATTTAGTTCCTCTGCCCATTTTTTAACTGGATTTTTGTCTTCCTTTTGTTGAGTTGTATGAGCACTCTATATATTTTGGAAATTAACCCCTTATCTGATGTATCATTGGCAATTATGCTCTCCCATATAGTGGGTTCCCTTTCCATTTTGATGATTGTTTCTTTTGCTGTGCAGAAGCTTTTTAGTTTGATGTAGTCCCATGTGTTCATTTAGATCCACATCGTCCCACCCCAAGATGAGTGATCTCCATCTTTTTGTGGACTGTCCACTCCGCTCCACCCTGAGGTCACCTTTGTGGGGGGTTACCAGCAAGGGGCAGGTGGGAAACCTGCACCCCTGGTAGCTCCCACAGCCACTCAGTTTTTCTGGAACACATTTTTGTCTTTCACTTCTTTTTTTGTTTTGCAAAGAAATATGTACTCAGTGATCAAAATTAAAAGAATATACAAATATGTCAAGTTAAAACACCTCCCCACTTCTAATGATAACCACAGTTACCAGTTTACAAAGAATGAACTGGATGTTTCTCTTGGTCCTCTGTGGCCCTGATCTTGGAATGTGGGCTGGGGTGGGTTGCAGGCTCTTTCTGGTTTAGACAAGAGTCTATTCCCTGATGATGTGACAGGTTTCTCCACCAAGAGCAGCTCTGAACCATGCAGATGTCATTGACATCACAGCATGGTTCATTTTTATTTGTTCTCTGCCATTTTTTATCCTAACATCTTGTGAAGACAGCCATCACCAAGACAGCCTTTTGTGGCTGTTGGGAAAAAATTAATGCTTCATATCCAGTAACTGCAATCTCTTGTGTGGCATTGTCTTGAATCAACTTTGGGCCTCATTGTTTCTGGCACATGGTACACTTTTTTGCGACAACCTCCTTTCTGAAGCACTTGTCAGGTCTCTTGGGTTTTGCAACCACCCTGCAGTGGGGCCAGGGTAAGACTGACCCTGGGGAGTTGGGGTCAATGGACTGGAGAAGGCAGTCCTTGTCTTGAGGCCTCTGCAGTCCTGGCGGGGACCCAGGGCTCAGCCTGGAGATAGGTGTCACTTGTCCAGGAACAGTGCCCCAGGCCCATACTGTGGTGAGCAGGGTGGGATCAGGACAATGCCTGCTCCAGCATGGGGCACACTCTGAGATGCAAAAGGAGATGGCCCATCATGCAGACAGAGAAACAAGCAGGGTGCTAGTAAACCCCCTTCTTGTGTTCCCCTCCTCTGAATGTGTGTGCCCTGGGGTCCTGGTCTTGTCCATCCAGGTACCAGCTCTCTCTGTACCCCCAGAGACCCCATGAGGACCCCTCTCTGCACCCAGGAGGGGCCCACAAATTCTTCTCCCAGAAACTAGTACAACTCAGCAGGCTCAGACCCAGGTCCCCTTCCCAGTGCCCCCACTTGGCCTGGTCATTGAAGCCAGACCAGGCTGGCAGCCTTTCCTGCCTGAACACATGGCAGTCAGCAGTCAGCTCAAGATATCCCTCTGTCCTTCTCTTCCTCCTGGGTCCTCACAACCTGGCTAAGGGCCCCTTCAAGTCCTGCCATGTTGAGGATATCCTGCAGCTGTTTCTAGGGTTGTCACTGCTGAACAAGGAGCCCTGAAGGCCACACCAGGCTTGGGGGTCCTCTGCAGCTCTGCTTCCTCACCCAGGCTGTCATGCTGGGCAGGGCCTCCTTTCTTTGTCTTTCTGGCACATTCTTCTTCCCTCCTAGGCCTTTCCACCACCCCTCCTCCCCTCACTCTCAGCATCTTGCTGTGGTTTTATCTTTTCCCAGCAGAGGGGAGGCAGTGGGGATACAGGAACCAACACAATGTGGGGGAACTGGACTCCCATTTGGGTTCTTTCATTTTAATTTGATCACTTTATTTACTGACATGTTTTTTAGAGTTAACTCTGTGGATACAATTCAGTTCAATTTTAAATGAGGTGTAGCACTCACTGCCTAATCATGCAATTATTTCTTTATTTTAATATTGATGGGCACTTAGGTTCTTTTCAAAGTTTCTCCATCAAAAGCAACAGTGTGATTAAAAACCTTCTGTCCACCTACCAGCTGGATACTCATCTGATTGCTGACTTCAAACTATTTGCCTTTGTGCCTCCCCAAAAATTTTTAAAACTAAGCTCCAGACTTTATTTGGATTTTACTTGTTTACCCACTAATGTCCCCTTTTTGTTCCAGGATGTCATACAGGCTGAGATGTTGCCCAGCATAATCCCATTGCCCTGGGCACAGGTCTGTTTGTCATCTATATTCAGGAGAAATCTGGTGAAGCCCTGTCAGTGTGTAAACTTGAGCAAATCGTTGCAACCATTTGTGACTCAGGCCATGCTGCTGTGAAAGAAGAAACACCTGGTTGGGGGACCTAGTGAGGTCTTGATGTGAAGCTATGGGAATTATTACTACATGCCTTTGTTTTTTATTTGGGAGGTGCACTGGCTTCATGAGTGAGTCACGGACCATAAAGTGAGTCATGAACAATAAAAACTGTCCCTTTAAAACGTTACAGGGGAATTAAATGCTCTTTTTCCAGAATATGCAACTACATCTTTATGAGGACTCATGTATGATGACATAAAAGACACCTTGGGATCCACTTGTTTTTGTGCCCCTGATGATGGAAGTGGTGGTCCAAGGGCCATGGGGGTAGGGAAGGTAGTCAGGGCTATCAAAGGGGTCTTCCAAGACAGACATACCATTAAAGCCTCAAGGGACCTGGTGGGAGATGGGAATCTACTCTTGCTGTAAAGAACCATGAGGTACATGTCAGAGTTTTCATGGCCCATCTCACTCTTGCTGTAAAGAACCATGAGGTACATGCCAGAGTTTTCATGGCTGCAGCTGGTGCATGGATCATTGATGATACCACATTGGCCAGTATGCAAGACCCCCTACAGGAACAGAAACAAAGGAGAGTAGACATCCTGTGAAAGCCCAGAGATGTACAGGGCCATGGATTGTAGCTGGTGACTTGGAATACATCCCTAAGAAAAAGAGATGGCCAGACTTTTAGGACACAATGGTCTGGGGGAGGCTGAGCCTCCCATCTTCTGGGACTGAAGACAGAGGCCTATGCTGTGTCATCAGTGGGACAAGTAACCCAGAGAGAGAAGAGGAAAGAAGGGTGAACTATAAGAGGACACAGGCCATGGAGAACAACTGAAGAGGAGGGTGAGCTATGAAGAACACAGGAAAGGAAGGAGGAAAGAGAAGGAGGGTAAGCTATAGAGGACACAGAACAGGGAGGATAATGAAAGAGGAAGGTGAGCTGTGGAGGATACAGGACAGGGAGGATGGCAGAGGAGGAAGGTGAGGTAAGAAGGACACAGATCAGGGAAGGCGACAGAGGAAGAGGGTTATCTATGGGAGAAACAGCATAGGAGGAGGACAGAAGAGGAGGGTGAGCTATGGGGGACACAAGATAGGAGGACACAGGATAGGGAGGACAACAGAGGAGGAAGATGAGTGATGGGAGAAACATGACAGGCAGGAGAACAGAAGAGGAGCATAAGCTATGGAGTACACAGCATGGGGAGGAGGACAGAGAGGGATGATGAACTATGAAGGATAGAAGACAGGAAGGAGGAGAAAGGAGGAAAGTGAGCTCTGGAAGACACAGCACAGGGAGGACGACAAAGGAGGAGGGTGAGGTATGAAGGACACAGGACTAGGTGAAAGACAGAGGTATAGGGTGAGTTATGGAGGACACAGGACACAGAGAACAACAGAGGAGGGGGTGAGCTATCAAGAATACCAGAAAGGGAGGACAACAAAGGAGGAGGGTGTGCTATGAAGGACACAGGACAGGGAGAGTGACAAAGGAGAGTCAGCTATGGAAGACACAGGACAGGGAGGACAACAGAGGAGGGAGGTGAGTTGTACAGAATCCAATCCAGGGAGAATGACAGAGGAGGATGGTGAATTATGGAGGACAGAAAGTGAGGAGGAGAGAGGAGAGGGTGATCTATGGATAACATAGGACAGGAAGGCAGACAGAGGAGGATTGCGAGCTATGGGGACACAGGGAGAACAACAAAGGAAATGGGTGAAGAATGAAGGACACAGGATAGGGAGGAGGACAGGGAAAGTGAGTAGCTATGTAGGACACAGGATGGGGGGACGAGAGGAGTAGTATGAGCTATGAAGAAGAGAGGACAGAGTTCAGAAGAAGTGGAGGGTGAGCTATGAAATACACAGGATTAGGAGGAGAACAGAGGAGAATGGGGATCTATGGTGTACAAAAGAAAGGGAGAATGACAGAGAGGAGGGTGAACTAGGACAGGGAGGAGGAGAGTGGAATAGGTTGAGATATGGAGGACACAGGAAATGGAGAACGACAGAGGAGGAGGGTAGTTATGAAGGACACAGGTTGGGGAAGAGGACAGAGGAGGAGAGTCACCTATGGAAAACTCAGAAGAGGGAGGATGACAGAGAGGAAGGTGAGCTATGGAAGATCCAAGACAAGAAGAACAACAGAGGAGGAAGGTGAACTGTGGAGGAAAAGGATAGCAAGGAGAAGAGAGGACTCAAGACAAGCAGAACAACAGAATAGGAGGGTGAGCTATGGATGACATAGGATTCGATGGATAGCAGGGTGATGATCTATGGAAGAGTCAGGACAAGGAGGAGAGCAAGCTATATAGCACAAAAAAGAGAAAACGATGGTGAGCTATGAAGTACATAGGACAGGGAGGACAATAGAAAAAAGGGTGAGCTATGGAAGACACTGGACAAAAAGGAAGACATAGGAGGAGTGTGATATATGGAAGGCATAGGACAGGGAGGAGGACATAGAAGGAGGGTGAGTGCTGAAGGACACAGGACAGGAAGGTGGTCAGATGAGGAGGGTGAGTTATGGAGGACATAGGACAGGGAGGAGGACCAAAAAAATGGGTGAGCTATGAAGGACACAGGACAGGAAGGAACACATAGGAGGAGGGTGAGCTATGGAGTGCACAAGACAGGGAGAACAACAGAGGAGGATGGTGAACTATGGTTACACACGACAGAAGAAGAAAGCAGAGGAGAGTGAGCTAATGAGGACACAGAACAGGGAGAATGACAGAGAAAGATGAGGAGCTATGGAGGACACAAAACAGGGAGGATGACACAGGAGGAGGGTGAGCTATGGAGGACACAGGACAGGGAGGAGGACAGAGGAACTGGGTGAGCTACAGAAGACATAGGTCAGGGAGGACCATGGCAGATAAGGGTGAGCTCTGGAGGACACAGGATAGTAAGGATGACAGAGGAGAGAGTGAACTATGGAGAACACTCTCCATAGTAGAGTAGGAGGGTTAGTTATGGAGGACACAAGAGAGGGAGAACAACAGAGGAAGGTGGTGAACTATGGCCAACAGAGGAGGAGAGAGGAGGAGGGTGAGCAATGAAGGACACGGGTCAGAAAGGAGGACAGAGAGGGAGAATGAGCTATGAAGGACATAAGGCAAAGAGGATGATACAGGATTTGGGTGTGGGACCAGGGCCTCTGTGTGACAATAATATCTTTAAGTGATGTTCACCTGGGTTTTCCCAAATCATCTGGCCTCTGGGCGAGCAGACATGTGGTAGGTGCCATCTCTTTGTAGAAGATCCAGTGATGGATGCTGGAGGATGAAGGGTTGTGCCTGGAGTCAGATCCCTGTAGCCTCTCAGGAAGAAGGATGCCATGAGTGTGGTGGGCAAAGCAGCCTTTAGAGACTGTAGGACTCACCTGCTTTCTTCAACAGACATGCTTTGAGGAGATCCACAGAAGGAGAACCCACAGACAGCAGATGCAGTGCTGGGGTGAGGGAGGTCTGTAGGCTTCAGAACACAGCAGGGGCTGGCTTCTTGAAGCCTCTTTGGATTTCACCTCACTACACTTAGTGTTTAAAAAAATATATATTTTTATTGACTTTAGAGAGAGAGGAAGGGAAAGCAAGCAAGTGAGAAACATTGATGTGAGAGAAACTGAACCCATAACCTGGGTATGTGCACTGACTGAGAATCGAACCAGTGACCTTTTGGTGTATGGGAAGATGCTTGACCAATGAAACCACACTGGCCAGGGACTCACTGCACTCAGCTCTCAGTTGTCTTAAAAAGTGTAAAGAGCAGGCACGTGCACCTTCTCTGGGTCTCACTGCTCCCAGAACAGCATGGACCTCCCCTTTGGGCCTCCCACAGTTATGTCCCAGGAAGTGTGCAGTGCAAGTGTGCACACACATGTGCACCAGTTGTGGGTCTCCAGGGCTATGTTGTGGGGGCTGAGCCCTCCTATGGGGTTTTCCTTTCTCACAGTGTTATGGACTGAATGTGTTCCCTCAAATTTACATGTTGAAGCTCTGCCCCACATGTGATTGTTAGGAGGTGAGTAGGGTTAGATGAGGTCCTGAGGGTGGGCTCCCATGGTGGGATTAGTATCCTTATAAGAAGAGAAAGAACCAGAGCTCTCTTTCTACCACATGAAGACACGGTTAGAAGACATCGTTTGTGTCCCAGGAAGGGGCCCTTAGCAGACACTCATCTATCAGAGCCTTTATTTCAGACTTGCAGCCTCGGGAACTGTGAGCAATAAATGGTGTTTAAGCCCCCAGTCTGGTGTTTCTTATGGTGACTTGAGATGACCAATACCTTGGAACCATTCCCCAGGGGACCAAGGAGAGACCTTGGGTCAGGTGGGGTTCAGAGGGCCTGCCCTGGGGGTGGGCAGGCAGGATGGGGGCAGGAGTAGATGATGTATTGGCCTCAGGTGGGCTGCCCCCTCCCTGTCCCCATGGCCCTGACCCAGGGACAAATGTGGTCAGGGTGCCAGGCCACCTGGGGAGGCAGGTGGGCTTGGCCTGGCAGGGGCCTAACCTAGAATCAGAGGCCTTCGGGTGGGAGTCCTGGGGCCTCTCCCGGAGCCTAGGAGGGAGGGAGGAGGTCTTCCCGACAAAGAACCTTATTTGTGGGCAGAGCCAAGGCAGGACACTGAGACAGTCCCTGCACCCCATCTGACCCCAGGGCCTTTTCTGCAGGGGTGTCTATGGGTTGACTCCCACTATGAGGGGCTACTGATCTGCACCCTCACCTCACCCATGCCCCTGATTCAGCATCACAGTGTGTGTCCTAGCCTGGGTTCTGCCATTCCCTCACTACCTCTGTGCCCTTTGCACTGGTGGGGAAACCTCAGTTCTGAGCACAGACCAGTCACCCAATGTCACCAGTGTCTTAGCTCAGCCAGTAGTTCCATTTTGGATGGTCGCAGGTACTCTGGGCATGATCCTGGGTCCCCATGGGGGTGGTCCTGGGTCCCCTGGGGATGTGGTCTTGGATCCCCTAGTGGGGTGGTCTCTGTGCTCCTGGGCTTCTTCCCAGCCTGCACTCCAAGATGCTGGTCTGAGAAGGGGTCCCAACTCATTGGAGCCCCTGCCCTGCCCACATCTCCACTAAAAGACAGGTGTTTCTTCCTTCCCCAGCCACCCTGAGCCTCTGCCCTTTGCCTGCCTAGGGCCTGGGGTGAAATTCAATCAGGGCAGTGACAGCTAGGCTATTTTGAAGCTGGGCTGGGCTGCCTGGCCAGTAGTGGGGGAAGGGTGGGGGCGGGCTCAGCCTTCTTCAGCTGACAGCATCTGCCTGTCCTCTGTCCCTGTCCAGTCTGAAGACCGGCCAGAGTGCAGGCTGCTGGGCAGGAATCGTGCCGATCCTGGGCCCTCAGGAAGGTGAGATCTGGTGGCTCCTGCTCCACCATCTGAGCCCATGATCTGGGTGCTGCCCTAAGTTCCCCTGTTGAGCCAGAGGAGAAGGCAGAGTGGGCAGGGTTAGGAACCATCTCCTGGGTACCCCCAGGGTGGTTTGGAAGAAGGTCATGGCTCTGGGAGACAGAGAAGCCTGGGGTAGGGTTCTGCCTGAGCTGCTCCCTGGTTGGGGGCTTGGATTCCAGCCCCTGCCCCATCAGCGACCTGAGTTAGGCCCTCATGCAGGGAGGGAGCAGCCAAGTTGAGAGACTGGGGCCTTGTGGCTCCATCCTGATCCAGGGTGGCCTGGGAGTCCGGCTAGCCCTGCCCCCAGCTTGGCTGAGATAGATGCCCCCTGACAGCTGGGGCTATTTTGGGACCATTGGCTCAGTAGTGGGGACAGCCAGAGGAGCAGTGACACCTGACACCAGGAAAGAATTTTCCTGTGGTGTTTGGGGAAACAGGGCTCTGGGTCTGGGGGATGAAGATCCAGGAACTGTCCTTGAAGTCTTTTCTGGAAGGGTGTGGGGGCAGCAGAGTTGGGGGTAGTGCCAGGAGGATTCTGCTTTCAGGCTGGAGCCACTTCCCATCCTGGCTTATTTGGAAAATGGTCAGGGACATAGGAACCCGAGAGCAGCCAAGTGCTGGAGAAGCAAGAGGACGGCTAGGGGGAGGGGGGTGAGGAATAACTCCAGGTGAGGGGGGCTGGGGTCTCAGCCCTGGAGTGAGCGTCCTGCCAGTGTCCAGCCAGGGACACTGAGAGATCCACAGGAAGCCATCTTCCCAAGTAGGCATCTGGGGGAGGAGAAGCATCCTGGGAGGCTGTGGCTGAGGTTCTGGCTGAGTTCCCCTCTTAGGGCCTATTTCTGCCAAAGTGGCAAGGGGAAGAGGAGGCCACTGTAGGTGTCCTTGTGTCCTATGGTTGCCTTGTATGGTTTCCTCCCCTGGTCAGCTTGAACAAGGGCAGCTCCAGAGTCCTTGGGCATGTGCTTGGGGTGCCTGGCCCTGCTGATTGGTAGGAATGCCTGCCTGACCAGGTTGCCGTGAGGCTCTGGCTCTGAGGCTGGCATATCTTGGTGAGCCTCCTCAGACCTCATGAGGTCAGCTGCATCAAGGGTAGGGAATGCAGACTCTAGACAGGGAGAGGGCATCAGTAGAGTCCCTAGTGACCTTAGAGAATCTCAGGGTCTCTGCCCACCCTTGTCAGGCCAGAGTATAGACAGCCTGTACATCTGCTGAGGCTGGGGCAGGCTCTCCCTAAGCATATGCAGAGATGGGAGCTCCCTCCTTGTCCTTCTGGCCCTAGAGGCCCAGGCTGTAGAGGTGGTTCCCTGCCCCCCAACCCCACATGCTCACTTATGAGCTCAGAGCAGCTTCTTTGGCACCTACTCTGGGTGTGTGTGTGTATAGGGGGTGGGGTGGGGGCAGGCTGCCGTGTCCTGCCTTGAGAAACCCATACACTGACTCTGATTTTGGGTGGCCACTGGGAACAGCTCAGGGCTCAGGGTCCTCAGAGACTTGAGGTCAAAGTAATCCTTCCACAGAGGGATAACAAAGCCCTGGAGGGCATCCATGGATAGCTGCCCTCCCAGGTCCTCCCAGGCCTCCCTGCCAGGCCGTGGGTGTGTGTGTGTGTGTGTGGGGGGGGTGGTGGCTGGTGGGGTGGGGGATAGAGGTGCTGACTTCACAGTGAGTCAGCAGGCTGGTCTGGGTTTAGCCTCCTTGATTGGGATTAAGGGGGATTAGGTGCTGAGTCACAGGACCAGCAGCAGAGGACCCAGAAACATTTCCCCTATTCTCTGGTGGTGAGCAGCCCATGCTTGGAGGCTAGAAGCCAGTCACCTAGGCTGGAGAGTGTTAAAGTGCTTGGGGCCAGCCAGAGGCCCAGTGAGGCCCTCTGTGTTCACTGTTCTTACAGAAGCCCCTGAAGGGAAGGCTCAGTCTCACCTCACGCACCTGTGCTGGGACCAGTGAGGATAGAGGCCAGAATCACCTAAGCCATCTAACACTGATGGTGCCAGTCCTGTTTATGCAGGGTGCCCAATTGGTGAAGCCACAGAGTGAAAGGGCTGTCTGCAGCCCCCCAGGTTTGGTTCAGCTAGCTGGCCTGGCTTGGAGATAGCTGGCTCTTCCTTGAGGATCCTCTGCTGTCCTCTGCAGGCACACTGATGACTGCTCTACCCAGACAGTCTTGCTTCAAGTTCCAAAGCAGACAGAAACCAAGCAATTACAGTGAGGGGGCCGGGCAATCTGGTAGGCTGAGCGCATTATCATGTTAGGAGATTGCCTGGCTGCAGAGTTTCCATTTCTTCCCTGGTCACTGATGGACACAATCCACCAGGTGTTGAGGAGTGGAGGACTCCTGGAGAGGTGAGGTGCGCCCTGGCCCAGGGTGGCTGCAGGTGGGACAGACCTGTGCATAGGGCTCCCTGTCATGGGTACCCCTGGGCAAGGGGGACTGACATGCATGCATCCCCAGGTGGGGCCCAAAGGCTTTCCGTAGTCACTTGGGGGGCAGAATGGGGGCAAGGGGGAGGTTAAGAAAGCACACTGGGCTGAGGGCTCCAGGAAAGCCTGTGACATCTGGTGTGCCACAGTCCGAGAGAGGGGACAGGCCAGCAGTGTGCAGCCCACCCACTGTGGGCTTCCCATAGCCAGGCCCTTTTCAGGAGCAAAGAGCTGTCCCTTCTTTGAGTAGGAGAAAGGTATGCAGACTGCAGTTTCTGGCCCCAGGAGGCAACAGTGTGTGGGGGAAGGGACAGGACACCTAAGACAGTTGGAGTGGCTCAGGGTGCACACAGCAACTCTGCTTAGCAAGGTACTGTGTGGCTGGTGGAGGTAGAGGCTGGTGCCAATGCGTGATGCCTCAGAGGGAGGGGGACCTGGCTGCTGTGGTGTCCGGGGACAGGTGCTCAGCTGGACCTGAAGTTGGGACAGCAGGAATGAAGTTGGGGGGAGAGGCTGGAGATGCTCTCCCATTAGAGAACCTGTTTGGGGGTGGAGCCAGACCCCACATCCTCAGAAAAAGGCATATCTGCTCTTTTGAACCACAGTGCCTTCGATCTGATCCGTGGGGAATGGGAGCTGGATGGAGGAGGGGCATGTGCAGGTGTCTACCTGGGTAATGGGTTCTCCAAGCTGCACTGATGGGTGAGGTGGTCAGGTGGAACAAAGGTGGTAGGCTCTGAGAGTGCCAGGGGCTTATTTCCATTATGTCCTTTCCCACCCATCTCGCAGGTCTCCCCACCCCCACCCCTGCTTCTGCCATGGCTCACTCCTCATTCAGCGGCGCGCCCCGATTCCTGACTCGGCCTAAGGCCTTTGTGGTGTCGGTGGGTAAGGACGCCACGCTGAGCTGCCAGATCGTGGGCAACCCCACGCCACAGGTGAGCTGGGAAAAGGACCGGCAACCGGTGGAGGCGGGTGCTCGCTTCCGCCTGGCCCAGGAGGGCGACCAGTATTGCCTCACTATCCTGGATCTGGCGCTCGGAGACAGCGGACAGTATGTATGCCGCGCGCGGAACGCCATTGGTGAGGCTTTCGCAGCTGTGGGCCTCCAGGTGAACGCTGAGGCCGCATGCGCGGAGCAGGCGCCCCACTTCTTGCTGCGGCCCACATCCATCCGTGTGCGCGAGGGCGCAGAGGCCACCTTCTGCTGCCGTGTGCGCGGCTCGCCGCCTCTGGCAGTAAGTTGGGTCAAAGACGGGAGGCGCCTGGACTCGCATGATGCCCCTCGAATGAGCATGGAGGCAAGTGGCGAGGCGAACGCGCTGCGCATCCTGGCCGCGCGGCCGCGCGACGGCGGCACCTATACTGTGCGCGCCGAGAACCCGGTGGGCACCGCCAGTGCCGCGGCCGCGCTCACGGTGGATGTGGATCCTGGCTCTGCAGGCCCTCCTGGGGCCTGCACTGAAGCGCTGCTGTCGCATCTGCAGCGGCGGCGGGAGGCCATGCGGGCTGAGGGAGCTCCTGCCTCACCGCCCAGCGCCAGCACGCGCACCTGCACGGTGACTGAGGGCAAGCACGCACGCCTTAGCTGCTATGTGACAGGCGAGCCCAAGCCCGAGACGGTGTGGAAAAAGGATGGGCAGCTGGTGGCCGAGGGCCGGCGACACGTAGTGTACGAGGATGCACAGGAAAACTTTGTGCTCAAGATCCTCTTCTGCAAGCAGTCGGACCGTGGTCTCTATACCTGCACAGCATCCAACCTTGTGGGCCAGACCTACAGCTCCGTGCTGGTCATTGTTCGAGGTGAGCTGGGGTGCTGCTCATCTCTGCTGTAGTCACTGCCGGTGAATGCAAGCGAGACTCCTCCTTGTCTGTCAGGTAGTGGACTCAGAGTTGGAAGCTCTGGTGGCTCTCTCTTTAACCAGTCTGCAATATTCGGGTGGCAAGGGAATGACCCTAAGCCTGTCCCCCTGTCTTTGTGTCACAAGAGTAAAGAAGAAAGCGCTTTGTCACCGGCACTCTTTCCCCATGGGAGACGATAGGGGAGCCGGTAGCTGAGCCTGCCCAGTCCAGGGTGAGGATGACCCAGGCCCTCCCCCTCCCCTGGATGCTTAAGGGGTGTGTGTGTGTGTGGAGGGGAGTATCTTCCTAATGAAGAGTGAAGGAGGGCAGGAGCGAGAGCAAACCCTTGTGCTCTTGGAGGGCTTGGGTCCGGTGGCCGTGCAGCTTGAGTCTAGGCCTAGGCAAGTGTGGGCAACACGGTCAGGTTTTATTGGGCAGCTCATTTATCCTGCACTCCTAACACAGGCCTCTTGAGTGCTGGGCGTTTCGCCTCCACTTTATTACCCATCTCGCTGGCTGTGTGATCTCCAAAAGGGCGTGTGTTCTTTGCATGCAGGCGGGGTAAATGCCCCTCCACCTCGGGGGTCCCCTAGGAAGCTGTATGGGCAAGATTCCTGTGGCTGCATGACCTGGGCAGCAGCCAGCACTCTGGGAGTTTAACAATTTCGCTGGAGGGTTCTGGTCCCGCTGCCTCGCTGGGAGGTTAGAGGAGGGGCCTGTTCAGGGTGAGGTAGGCTGTAGCTTCACCTGCCTTATCGCTTCTTTTTTCTTCCAGACTTCTTATATTTGAGAGGAGGGGATCTTTTCTTTAATTTCTGTCTTTTCTCCCGGATCTCCTTCCCTTCCCTCCTCAGTTCTCCCACTTATCCCCTGTCCTGCAGCCCCTCCAACCCCTGCTTCCACTTCCTGCCCCCACCTGAGCACATTCTTGTCCTTAGCCTATCCTGCCCTACCCCGCCCTACCCATCACACTTCCTGGCATCCCCACCTGCATTTCCTTTCCTTGCCCGGCCCAGACATCCCACCTTGCTCACTCCCCCATCTCCCCTCAGAACCCTTGGTGCCCTTCAAGATGCGTCTGCAAGACCTGGAGGTGCAGGAGAAGGGGTCAGCCACGTTCCGGTGCGAGGTGCCGCTGCTGGGCACGGAGGCCGTGTGGTACAAGGAAGAGACGCGGCTGTGGGCCGGCACCAAGTATGCCATCGAGGAGGTGGGCACAGAGCGCCGGCTCACCGTGCACAACGCCTCTGCCGATGATGATGCAGTGTACATCTGCGAGATTGCTGAGGGCAGTCGTACTGTGGCAGAGCTTGCAGTACAAGGTGGGTATACGGGGAACACGATAGAGGGGGTTGTGGAGTGTGGGACAAGGATCCACGAGACTGGTGGGGGTGCAGGCAGTTGGTTTGACTAGCCCCTGGCTCTGGCCATTGTAGGCAACTTCATCCGAAAGCTCCCGAGAAAGACAGCGGTGCGAGTGGGGGACACTGCCATGTTCTGCGTAGAACTGGCCAGACCGGAGGGCCCTGTGCACTGGCTTCGGAACAATGAAGAGTTGGTGGTGGGGGGCCGCATAGCCATCACCACTGAAGGCACACACCACACTCTGACCATCTCCCAGTGCAGCCTAGAGGATATGGGTGAGGTGGCCTTTGTGGCTGGGGACTGCCAGACGTCCACCCAGTTCTTCGTGTCAGGTAAGAGCCTGGGGAGGGCTTCTCCAGTGGAAGAGGTGTCTCTTGCCACCATACATGCATTGGGCCCAGTACTGGGCCCACATATGCTCAGTAGCCTCAGGAAGGGCATGAGGGCACATGTCGTTCAGGCTGTAGCTCTGGTTCCCTCAGACCCTGAATTGTTTGATGCCCTCCTCCATTATGGTCTCTCTAGGCATTGGCATAGTGGGAGTCTTGGTAGCCCCTCACCCCACCAACCAAATTAGAAGGTGCAGATTGTTCTAGAAGCACACTGTGTTAAGTGTGTACGCGTGCGCCCGTGTGTGTGTGTGTGTGTGTGTGTGTGTGTGTGTGTGTGTGAAGGCTGTCCTGTGTGAGCATGTCTTCTTTTTGTGGCCTTTGGTGTCTACATTGTAGATTGGGTGATGGTTCCCTACTATGTTCATTCCCACAAGGCTAGCTCTTGGCTGGGGGCAGGGATGTGCCACTCCACACAGCCTCAGCACCCTCAGGAGGGTCACTCTGCCCTGCCTCAGCCACTGTCCAGCAAGACTCCAATGCACTGATGGGATCAAGGCCCAAAACTGGAAGGTGTCTGTCCTCAGGACATGTGGACAGCTCATGGTGGCGCAGGGCCAAATGTGGCCTTGAAGCCAGGGTTCCCTTTCTGTTGCAACTAGAGAAACGGCCACAGGGTGGGACCAGGGGTCATGGGCCTGCAGCTTCTCTTCAGGCTGGCCTTCTACCCCAGGCTGTAGCATTTCAGACCATCAGAGTAGTGCCCCCTAGGGCACTCCGCTTCTCTAGAGTGATCTTAGACCTATGGCTTGAGGAGGGTGCTCCCAGTTGGTAACAAGGGCCTGTGCTCTACCCAGCCCCCAGGAAGCCACCACCACATGCCCCTGAGGCCCCTGTGGTGAAGGCCAAGACAGAGAATTCTGTGACTCTCAGCTGGTCCCCACCACCCCATGGGGACTACCCTGTCACCATTGATGGCTACTTGGTGGAGAAGAAGCGACTGGGCACCTACACCTGGAGCCGGTGCCATGAAGCCGAGTGGGTGGCCACTCCTGAGCTGACTGTGGCCTGCATGGCTGAAGAGGGGGACTTCCAGTTCCGAGTGTCAGCTGTAAACAGCTTTGGCCAGAGCTCCTACCTTGAGTTCCCAGGGACTGTCCACCTGGGTAAGTGTGGAAGGTTCTGTTCCCCATGGCTTCCAGGTAATGGCCTGCAGTAAAATCTACTGTGAAATCACCCAGACCTAGAGCATAGCCCAGCCTCAGTGAGGCCACAGTGATTCATGGAGATTTTTTATTGGGAGGTGGGGTTACCAGGGTCCTGATGCTGTTGGAGTCTCCTCTTTGGGAAGAAGGGACTGTGAGACAGAAATTGAGCCCCCCAGAAACCTATCTGTGTCCACCAGCCTCAGGGGACCAGGCTTCATAGCTTCACCCCCCACCTTTGGTTTGTGAGATCCGGAGGAGATCTTGGGTGGCTCTAATTTGTCCCTACTCTGTCCTGAGCCCTGTGATCTCTTGTGGTTGCTGTGTGCCTATCTGATGGGCTTCTTGGGGGAGGAGGCATTTGGGTTCAGGCTCTGGGAGAAGAAGAAGAGGAAAGGTCAGGTGCAATGCTCCTTCCTGAAGCCCCCACCCCACAGCATCCCAGTTGGCTGTGAAGATGCCTCTGAAGGCAGTGAAGGCTGTGGAGGGCAGTGAGGGGACCTTCTCTGTGGACCTCATTTCGGTCTCTGGGGGTGAGTGGTTCCTGGATGGGCAAGGCCTGAAGGCCAGCAGCATGTACATGATCCACTGTGATGGTACCCGGCATACCCTCACCATCAGCTCAGTGCCTGCCAGCCTGCATGGTGCTGAGCTCAAGTTCATGGCCAGTGGCATCGAGAGCAGTATTTGCATGGAGGTTCAAGGTAGGGGAACCCCAGCCAGTGACCCCTAGGGCCTCTCCAAGTTCTGTTTCCTCTGAGGTTGGGGACAGGAGTGGGACATGTGTCCCTAGGCCCCAGGGCCTAGAGTGCTGGTGGATTGTTGGGTTTGTGGCCTGGACAAGCAGGACCAGATGATGAGGTAGGATGAGTGAAGCAGTTTGTCTAGCCTGATGGGTGTCCCTAGCCACAGGGTATGAGTAGATGAGGGGCTGGGGGCTCCTGATGATGCAGAGCCTCATGTCTCTGTCTGCTCCTCTTTCCCTCCTCTTCTTCCACTCTCTGTCACTTCCTCCTCTCCCTCCGACCACAACTCTTCCCTCCACATCCTCTTTCTTCACCTGTGGAGGCCCCCAGTGGCCACAGGGCTGACTACCAAGCTTCCAGGGAAGATTCAAGAGGTGCTGGCCCGGCTGCACGAGGAGACACAGCTTCTGGCTGAGCTTTCAGACAAGGCTGTGGCTGTAACATGGCTCAAGGATGGCCGAGCATTGCCTCCGGGCCCCATGTATAAGGTGTAAGCTTCAGCAGGGCAGCAGGCACTGCTGGTGCGGGATGTGGCCTGAGATGACGCTGGCCTGTATGAGTGTGTCAGCTGTAGGGGCCACATCGCCTACCACCTGTCAGTTCAAGGTGTGTGTGTCCATGTCCTTCTGGCCACTGCTACAGCCACAGTATTCTGTACCCCAATGCTGGGTAGGATAGGGGGCAGTTTCAGGTGACCGTGGGGACAGTGGCTCAGGTTACCCCCATCATGGATTTGAGAGGGGTAGGCTCAGATAACTCCATGGGGACAGTGGGGGCATGGAAGGGGGCTCAGCCTACCCCAGGGGGAGAGATGGGGTGGGGGCTCTGTTCAGTAGAGGGAGGGACCCTGTGGGGAAGTCCTAATAGTTTATGGCATTGGGTGGTTAGAAGTCAGCAGCAGGCTCTCTGTTAAGGGGAGCTGGTCTGGGCTGAGCCAGGTTCCACATGGTCCTGAAGCCCTAAGTGCCTCCATTTGCTAGTGCATGGATGTGCTTATAGTCAGAGCTCTTACTGTTCCCTGACCCCCAGCTGACTTCTCAGGGCTCACACCCTTTCTGCACAAGGACTCGGTGGGTAGCTGTGTGGACACAGTGGCTGGGGGCCCAGCCCATTTTGAGTGTGAGACTACAGAGGCCCACGTGCTGGCTCAAGGATGGCTCAGAGCTTGGCCAGTCCTGCCTGCACTTCTTGCAGGAGGACATGGGCACAAGATGTCGGCTGGTGGCCAACTTGGTCACCAAGCTAGATGAGGGTACTTATCCATGCCACGTGGGTGAATACTTTGTGGATTTCCAGCTGCATGTTTGTGGTGAGCTGATAACTCCCGGGCTTGGTGGGTGGGGAGCAGGTCCGGCTGCATCTGGCACTTGCCAGGGTCTTCATTGCTTATGTGAATGCTTGGGTGGGGCAGTTGCTTTGTTTTGGGAAAATAAATTACCCACAAAACTAACACTGAGATGGATGAAGAATGCAAAATAAGAAGGAAATATGAAGTCCTTATTCTTCTTTTAAAGATCAAAGGCAGCTGAGAGGACCCAAAAGGTGCTGGAAGCATCTTCAGTAGGATAGATTTGGATCTCAGTGAATATGAGGTCCTGGCTCTTTCTAGAAGCCACTGGGGCCTCTTGGTGCATTCTCTGAGTCCTACTTCACCCTAACCTGGCCTCCAGGAGTGGCTATGCCAGCCCTATATGCCCCACCTCGGTCCTGAGGCACCAGTCAGGGCCCCTGTATCTGGGAGGGCTGTATCTGCAGTACCTGACTACAAAAGATCTCATGGGGACCCGTGGTTGCTTGAGCCTCTGTTTTTGCTCCAGGGATCACCTCTATGGGGCCTCTGACTATGCACCCCTCCCTGTCCTCAGAGCCCACAGTAGTATTTGCCATAGAGCAGCCAGCACACAATGAGGTGTAGGTTGTGGCGGGGGCCAGCACCACACTGAGCTGTGAGGTAGCCCAGGCCCAGACAAAGGTGATGGGGTATAAGGATGGCAAGAAGCTCAGTGGGAGCTCAAAAATACACATGGAGGCTATGGGCTGTACACAGAAGCTGGTGCTACAGCAGGTGAGGGAGGTGGATGATGGGGCGTACAGCTGTGAAGCTAGGGGCCAGAAGGTCACCTTCCATCTGGATGTCACAGGTCAGTTGACAAAACAGAGATTTGACTACCACGGGAACAGGTCTGGAGAAGCATTTTAGAGTGTGTGAAGGGCCAGCACTCAGAAGCTTATTAGGGCCTGTTCAGTCAATTATTTGGTGCTGAGTAACAAATATTTCCCAAACTCAGAGGTCTGAAAGAACAATTGGTTACTGTCACAGTTCTGTGGGTCAGGGCTCAGTGGGGATGGTTTATCTCTGCTCATGTGGTTTTAATGGGGACAGAAGGAGCCATCCTGGTCTCATTTGTGCATCTGATATCCCAATTAGAATGGCTGCTATGGATGGGGGTTGGTGAGGGTGATAGGCCTCTCTCTTCTGTGATGTTGGCTGGCCTCACTCCTATTTGTGAGACACCATTCTGTTCTCATGACATCTCACCCAAAGACCTTTTTCTCCATGTGGACAGCCTGGGCTCCTTCATGTAGTGTCTGGGTTCCCTCAGGGAATAGTAGATACTACAGGGCTTATTAATATCTGTTTTCAGCCATCCCAGAATGTTATCCCCCTCTGTGCCCTATTGCATAAAGCCAAGTATAAAGCCAACCTGATTCCAAGGGGGTGGAGAAGTAGATCCCAGTGGCACATTGGGGACCACATCCAGTAGTCTATCACAAGGACATCGCAGGGACTCAGGCTCTGTCTGTTACTAATGCTCTGCCATACTGAGCATGTTAACCTTTTTCTTTCAAATGCTTATTGCCTCATGGTCACAAGATGGCTTTCACAGTTCCAGCCATCACATTCAAGATGGGAAGAATGGCCCTGGTTGATTTGGCTCAGCGGTTGGAGCGTTGGCCTGTGGTCCAGAGAGACCTGGGTTCAGTTCCCGCTAAGGGCACGTACCTCGGTTGCAGTTTGTCCCCAGCCCTGGTTGGGTCGTGTGGGTGGTACTCGATGTGTCCCTTTCACATTGATGTTTCTCTCTCTCTCTCTCTCCTTCCCACTCTACCTGAACAAAAAATGGAAAAATGTCCTTGGGTGAGGATAAAAAAAAAAAAATTAGACCATTCACAGCCTCAATTATGAAAAAGGAAGAGTAAAGTGATTGTACAAAAAAAAAAAAAAAAGATGGAAAGAATGTGCAAAGGTTGTCTCATAATTTTTTGTTTATGTTTTTTACTGCTGTGCAGCAAATGATCACAAACTCAGTGGCCTCAGTGGCTTAAAACAATGTCTGTTGACTGGCTCACAGTTCTGTAGATGAAAAGTCCGGCATGGTATGTCTGGGTTCTCTGTTTAGGGTCTCAAAGGTTGGAATCTACATGCTGTTGGCTGAATATTCTGGGAGTCCTCTTCCAAGCTCATCCAAGTTGTTGGTGAATTTCTTTCTTTGTGGTTCTGGGTCTGATCTGTTTCCTGGCTGGCTGGCAGAAGGAGGCTACTTTTGGACCTTTGCCATATGGTCCCTCCATCTTCAGGCCAGCTATGGAGAATCCCCCTTATGTCCATTCACTCTTGTGCTTTAAATTTTTGGCCAGGAAGAGCCCTTTCCTTTCAGGGCTCACCTAATTATTTCAGGCCCACTCAGGGTCATCTTCCTTTTGATGAACTAAGAGTCAGCTGACCTGGGATATAAATTCCTCCTGCAGAATCTTTTCACAGCAGTGCACACACAGATTAGCATGTTTGGTGGACTAGCCAGGAGAAACTGTGAATATACCAGGACAGGAATCGTAGGGGCATTTCTATCTAGCACAGGGTATCACCTGTTGTCTTCTCTGTTTGGAAGGCACATACTCTCTTTTCCAGGAGCCTGAAGCAGATTTTCTCTTATGCCTCCTGTTAGGTGTGCATCCCACAGCCACACCTTACTCCAGGCAGTCTGGGATGTGAGCCCCTGGCCTTCCCGCCTTGTCAGTGGGACATTGAGGGTGGAGGAGGTGGGTCTGTTGAGGGGGCTGTGCTACAGGTCAGCCCACTCTCACAACAGGGTGGTCATACCCTTCAAGGCTGGCTGTGGAGGGGTCAGAGTGTGGACAGGGTCAGACCTCACTTGTGCCTCTTAGTAGCCAGGTGACCTTGGGTAAGTTGTTAATGTCATGTACTCCTAAAATTCACACCAGAACCTCAGATTGTGGCTTTATATGAAAATAGGATCTCTGCAGATGTTATCACTAGATTATCTCTAGATGAGATGACCCTGGATTACATGGGCTCTGAATCCAATGACAGGGGTCCTTATAGAGAAAGAAAGGCAAGATTTGAGACACAGACATGCAGAGATGGCCATGTGACGATAGAGGCAGGGATGGGATTATGCAGCCACAAGCCCAAGGACACTTGGGGCACCAGCAGCTGGAAGGGGAAGGAAGGATCCTCTCCTGGAGCCCTCAGATGGAGCATGGCCTTGTAACATCTTGATCTTAGACCTCTGGCATCCAGACCTGGAGAGGATAAATTCCTATTGTTTTAAATCCCCATGTATAGTCATTTGTTCTAGCTGCCCTGGAACCTCTTATAGTCATCCTCTGTGCCTTAGTTTTCTCATTTGTGAAGGGCTGTGCTGAAGGACTACCCCATAAGCCTGTCCCTGCTGTTTGCAATGACACGGGCAACCTCCCATCACCTTCCTCCAAGGCACTGTGAGTTCTGACTGCTGGACTGGGGTTCTGGCGACAAGATAGGCAAGGGAATGGGGTTGAGCTTGCTTGGTGGGGCAGAGGCCCAGGCAGGAGGGCCTTCACTTTGGATCCTGGAGGATGAACCCAAGTGTGTCGAACAGGCAGAATTCCAGGGATTGTGTGTGTGTCAGGGTTCCCAGAAAGTTCTGGATGGGCAGTGGCTGGCTGTGTGTGAGGATGGGGCAGGATGCTGAGCAGGAACTGTGTTGGGTTTTTAAGGCCAAGCTTCTCAAACAATGGTTTTTCTTTGGGATACACTACTCAAAACTGGGGCATAGAGACCTGCATGTTCACAGGATTTGTCATGTTTATGCATAGAGAGGTTAATGCTCTTACATCTGGGCCAGAGGCTTCCTTGGGCTACCTATCGAGGGGCTGGGAGCTCCACAGGCTGCCAGGCTTCACCTCTAAGTGGTAGTCTTTGCATAGAGTTTTTTAAAAAATTGAGTTCTTTTAATGTTTTCTATTTATTGATTTTAGAGAGAGAGAGAGAGAGAGAGAGAGAGAGAGAGAGAGAGAGAGAGAAAGGAAGAGGGAGAGAGAAATTTGTTGTTTCACTTATTTATGCATTCATTGGTTGATGTTTGTATGTACCCTGACTGAGGATAGAACCCAGAGCCTTGGTGAATTGGGATGATGCTCTAACCAACTGAGCTACATGACTAGTGCCTCAACTGAGTTTTTGAAAAATTTAAAAATGCCTCTCTAGGCCCTTCTTAGCATTGGCATATATGCAGCTTGCATTAGAGAAGGTAATTCTGTTTTCTTCTGATATCCATTAAAATTGACATGCTACTGTTAAGATAAAAATCCCACTCTCATTACACTGGAGACCTGCCATCCACTTGGACACTTGGGCTGATGTCTCTTATCTGAGGAAGAGGAGTTAGAAGATGGGGTCTTTGGTGACAGGAACGTCCAAAGCGTTAGTTTCTAGTGATTGAATTTGATGTATAATATGACAGGGATTCTCATGTGCTGTTAATTCCACTTCCTGCCTTTTTTGTCCTAAAGATGATTTTACTTATGAACTTGGAGTGGTTTTTCTCCACCCACTTGCCTTAGGAGATCTTTGTTAACAGAGAAATACTAGAAAATTGGGGTATTTCTTTATTTCAGCATCATGCTGCATTTCAGTTAAGGGGAGCGGGGGAGAAGGAAGCCTGTAAAGGGCTACAAAAAGCAGCCAGTGTGATTAGTCAGCTTATGAAGTAGTGGATTCATCTCTGTGTTTCCTCAAAGTCAGCAGAGCATTAGGCCCACTGAGGGGAGCTTGTCCTCATGGAGTCAAGTGCGCTGACACCCGTGTGGGGGTACCTTTAGTCTTTGTTCACTGGTGGATCATGTGGATTCTACTTTAGACTATTAACATGGTAGATCACATAGATTAATTTTTTTAATCGAGTAATTTGCATAACATAAAATTCACACTTTTAGATGGTACAATTCTGTTTTTTTTGGTATATTCACAAGGTTGTGCAACCACACCACAGTCTAATTCTTTTTTACCTTTTATTTTTAACTTACTTTATTGTTGAATGTATTATAGATGTCCGCCCCCTTTTTCCCCATTGACCCTCTCTTCCCCAATCCTGCACCCCTCCTACCTTCCCCACACTATTGTCAGTGTCCACTGGTTATGCATATATGCATAGAAGTTTTTTGGTTTATCTCATCCCGCCCTCCTTCCTCCTTCCCTTTGAGGTTCACCAGTCTAACAACCAATTTGTACTTCTTAATTCCTTTATCTTTTTCACCCCCCAACCCCACCCATCTGGAAAGCATCAAAAAGTTCTCTGTATCTATGAGTCTGTTTCTGTTTGGCTTGCTCATTTTGTTTGTAGATTCAATTGTTGATAGATATGTATTAATTGCCATTTTATTGTTCATATTTTTGTTCTTCTTCTCTTTCAAGAAGATCCTTCAACATTTCATATCATACTGGTTTGGTGGTGATGAACTCCTTTAGCTCTTTCTTGTCTGGGAAACTCTTGATATGTCCATCAATTCTAAATGATAGCTTTGCAGGATAGAGTAATCTTGGTTGTGGGTTGTTGCTTTTTATCACCTTGAATATCTCTTGCCACTCCTTTCTGGTCTGCAAAGTTTATTTTGAGAAATCAGCTGACAGTCTTATGGGAGCTCCTTTGTAGGTAACAACCTGCTTTTCTCTTGCTGCTTTTAAGATTCTCTCTTTGTCTTTAACCTTTGGCATTTTGATGATGATATGTCTTGGTGTGGACCTCTTTGAGTTCATCTTGTTTGAGACTCTATGCTTCCTGGACTTGCACGTCTGTTTCCTTCACCAAGTTAGGGAAGTTTTCTGTCATTATTGTTTCAATTAGATTTTCAGTTTGTGTTTTCTCTCTACTCCTTCTGGCACCTCTATGATGCAAATGTGTTGGCACGCTTGAGTTGTCCCAGAGGCTCCTTACACTATCCTCATTTTGGTGGGAGATTTTTTCTTTTTGTTCTGATTGGGTGTTCCTTATATTCCAAATTGATGGTTTGTTTCTTGGCTTTATCTACTCTACTATTAATTCCCTGTAAATTATTCTTTATTTCAGTTAGTGTGTCCTTCATTTCTGACTGGTTCTTTTTTATGTTGTTGATGTTCTCACTAAGTTCCTTGAAGTTCTCCTTAAGTTCCTTGAAGGTCCCACTAAGTTCCTTGAGCATCTTTATACCAGTGTTTTGAACTCTGCATCTGGTTGATTGCTTATCTCCATTTTATTCAGTTCTTTTCCTGGAGTTTTGTTCTTTTCTTTCATTTGGGACATGTTTCTTTGTCTCCTCATTTTGGCTGCTTCCTGTGATTGTTTCTATGTATTAGGTAGAGTTGCGGTGTCACCTAGACTTTGTAGGGTGGCCTATTGTTGTAGGTGTCCTGTAGGATTCAGTGGCACAGTCTCCCTGATCACCCCAGCCAGGCTCTCGAGGTGCATCCCTAGTGTGAATTGTATATCCTTCTCTTGTAATCGAGGCTTGATTGCTGTTGGAACATCAATGGGAGGGACTTACTCAGGCTCATCAGCTGTAAGGACTGACTGTGCCCAATGCCCACTAGCCTTTGACTACCTTGGAGGATCAGCTGCGTAGGGGCCATCACACAGAGCAAGACCTATTTCATCAGGGCTCTGGTACCCACTGAATTCACTCACTGAGTGTGTCAGTTGTGGAGGTGGTTGGGTGGTGGTGTTTTGATGTGATCTGAAGCTGTCCACTGGGTTTGCTGGTTCTGGGGCAAGGTCAGCCACTGCCTGTGTCAATATCCAGGGCCACCAGGCTTAAGCTACAAAGTGATCTGCTAATGGCTGCTTTTTGTGCTGGGCTTAGAGGTGCTCAGGAAAAGCCAAGTTATAAATCATGACTGCCTGCTTCTAGTGCCAGGCCTGGGGCCAGTTAACAAGAGTTATGGGGCTCACTGGTACCAGATGCTGCTTGTTTGAGAGATTTTAGGAAAATCTGAAGCAGGATCCAAGACAGGCCAATCCTATGGTAAAGGTTTTGGAAACAGCTTGGGTGGGCCTGAAGGTTGGGTGGGGCAGGGCCTCAGGGAATCACCAGGGCAGGATAAACAGTGTGAGCCAAGTGTTGGAGTCCCAGACATGGCACCTGTGTGCCTCCCTGGGGAAGGGCTCACCAAAGGAACAAAGGCCTCTGTCAGCATGTTTGTCTGAGAGAAAGCTGCCTCTCCAGCCCTCTTCCCGAGGCCAAGTAGCTCAGTTCTTCCCCGTATGTCTCTGGTGTCTTTCAAGCTGCCTCCCCTCCAAGTTTAGAGGGAGCAAGTCAGAGTAAGTCTCTGCACAGGCCCTTTAAGAGGAGCTGCCTAGCCCTGGCTGGTTGCCCCGTGGTTAGAGCATCGGCCCATGGACCAGTGAGTCTCAGGTTTGATTTTGGTCAAGGGCATGTACCTTTTTGTTTTGTTTTTTATCCTCACCTGAGGACATTTTTCCATTTTTTGTTCAGATAGAGTTGGAGGGAGAGAGAGAGATGGAAACATCGATGAGAAAGGGACACATCGAGTGGTTGCCACCCACACGATCCAACTAGGGCCGGGGACAAACTGCAACCGAAATATGTGCCCTTAGTGGGAACCAAACCTGGGTCTCTCTGGACTGCAGGTCGATGTTCTAACTGCTGAGCCAGACCGGCCAGGGCGAGGGGCATGTACCTTGATTGCAGTTCGTCAGTGGTCCTGGTTGGGGTTGTGCGGGAGGCAACCAGTTGATGTGTGTGTCTCACATTGATATTTCTCTCTCTCCCTCCCTCCCTTCCACTCTATCTGAAGGTAAATAGAAAAAATGTCCTTGGGTGAGGATTGGGAAAAAAAAAAAGGAGCTGCCTAGGGCGCCAGCAGCCTTAGCCTCCTTCAGCCTCAGTTCCTGCTGGTTTTTACAGCCAGAAATTATGAGGATTTCTCTTCCTGGCACTGGGACCCTGAGCTGGGTGCCTGGTGTAGGACAGGACCTCTCACTCTTCAGGGAGGACCTTCCCAGCTGAGGTATCCGTCTTGATTTTATCCTCCACACGTAGGTGTGGGGCCATCCCGTCTGCACCTCCACCCCTCCTATGTCTCAATGTGGCTGCTTTTTAAATTTTGTATTTGTAGGATTTCCATTCAGCTTGATTTCAGGTGCTTCTGAATGATGCTTGTGCTGTAGTTTAGTCGTAATTTTGATGTGGTTGGGGGGAGGAGGCGATACCACATTTACCTACGCTGCCATCTTGACTGGAAGTCCCTCTAATTTTTGAACATTTTTATGACCTTAAAAAGAAGTCCTGAACCCAATAGCAGTCACTCCCATTTCCCCCTCCTCAGCCCCTGACAACCACTGATTCATATTATGCTTCTTTAGATCGGCCTGTTCTATATTATTTAAATGGAATGATGGGATATGTAGCTATTTGTGTCTGGCTTTTTCCACTGATCATGATTTCAAGGTTCATTCGCACTGTAGCATATGTCAGTGCTTCATTCCTTTCATGAACAAGTAATACTATTTCATTGTATGTATAGACTACATGACTACATTTTCTCTACTCTCTCATCAAGTAATGGACAGTTGAGTTGTTTCCACTTAAAAAATTATTTATTTTAAAATTTAAGTATAGTTGGTATACAATATAATATTGGTTATATTAATTTCAGGTGTATAATACAATGATTCGACATTTCTATACTTTACAATGTGATCATCTCACTAATTCTAGTAATCATCTGTCACCATACAACTTATCACAATATTATTAACTATATTCTCTTTCACTTTTTCAGTCATTCCACAACCTACCCATCTATTTGGTCTTTGTTTCATAATAACCTCTAAGTCCATCCATGTTGTCACAAATTGCAAGATTTCATTCTTTATTTTTATTGCTGCATAATATTCAATGACATGTGTATACCACATCATCTTCTTTTTAAAGATATGTCTTATTGTTTTTTGTTTGAGAGAGAGAGATAGAAACATGGATCTGAGAAAGATACATGAATTGGCTGCTTCCTGCATGCCCATTACTGGGGATTGAGCCCATAACCTGGGCATGGGCCCTGACTGCGAATCAAATTGGGACCTCTCAGTCCGTGGGACAACACTCAATCCACTGACTCACAGAGGCCAGGCCACATCTTCTTTACATATTTAAATACTGAGGTTGATTCCATATATTGGCAATTGTAAATAATGCTGCAATGAACATAGAAGTGCATATATCTTTTCAAATTAGTGTTTTCACTTTCTTCAGATAAATCACTCAGAAGTGGAATTGCTGCATTGTATGGTATATCTATTTTTAGTTTTTTGAGGAAACTCCATATTATTTTCCACAGTGGCTGCAGCAGTCTGCATTACTACCAATAGTGCACAAGGGTTCCCTTTTCTCTACATCCTTGCCAACACATATTTGCTGACTTTTTGATAATAGCCCTCCTGGCTGGTGTGAAGTGATATCTCATTGTGGTTTTGATATGCATTTTTCTGATGATTACTGATATTGAGCATCTTTTCATATGTCTTTTGGCCATATGTAAGTCTTCTTTGAAGAAATGTCTTTTCATATCCTCTGCTCATTTTTCAATACAATTGTTCATTTGTTTTGTGTTGAATAAGTTTCTTATATATTTTGGATATCAACCCCTTATTGGATATATTGTTTGCAGATATATTCTCCCATTCACTAGGTTGTCTTTTCATTTTGTTGATGGTTTCCTTCATGTTGCAGAAGATTTTTAGCTTGAGGAAGTCCTATTTGTTTATTTTTGCTTCTGTTTTCCTTGCTTGAAGGGATGTCAAATAGTTTAATATCTGTGTTTTCTTCTAGGATTTTTATCATTTGACCTTACATTTAAGGTTTTAACTTATTTTTAGTTCATTTTTTATATGATGTAAGAGAGTGATCCAGTTTCATATTTTTGCAGTGTTCATCTAGTTTTCCCAACACCATTTATTGAAGAGATTGTTGTTGTTCCATTGTATATTTTTACCTCTTTTGTTGTAGATTAGTTGACCATATAAGTGAGGGTTATTTGTAGTCTCTCTATTCTGTTACATTGATCTATGTGTTTATTTTTGTGCCAATATCATACTGTTTTGATTATTACTCCATATTATTTTGTAGTGTAGTTTAAAATCAGGGAGTGTGACACCTCTATTGTAACCCGTGAGAAGAATCCAAACTCAGACTCCAAATGTGGTCAAATCAAAGAGAGCTTTATTAGCTGTGCAGCAACTGTCCTGTCCTGCTCAGAGGAGGGAGCAGCCCCGAGCTAAGGGGGAAGGTTGCTTATATATTTTTTTTAGCCCTGTTAAGAAATTGGGCTAAGGGTCTGCGAGCAAGCAAGCACGCACAGAAGTGGATATCT
Organism: Molossus molossus; assembly: GCF_014108415.1. NCBI lineage: Eukaryota > Metazoa > Chordata > Mammalia > Chiroptera > Molossidae > Molossus > Molossus molossus. The sequence continues at coordinate 53,369,650 of NW_023425377.1, read as the reverse complement.
GTGGTTAGCCGTTATGTCTGAGGGATAAACAGTTCTATTTGCACAATAATATGGTTAACTGCACAATACAATGGTTAACTCTGGCTCATGTATATCACCTTCCCCTTTGCCCAGTTTCTGCTATTCTCTGAAGGTTCAGGGGGGTACGGTCTGCCTAATGGAAAAAATAATGGCAGGTTCCCATGTTCCCCTATTTATTGTCTTCTAGTTTCCCTACACACCTCCAATTTTGTTCTTTCTCTTTTATGGTTGGCTAATCATGGTCATTTGTGATTCCATATACATTATAGGATTATTTGTTCTAGTTCTGGGAAGAATGTCATTGGTATTTTCATAGGAATTATATTGATTCTGTATGGTCATTTTAACAGTATTACTCCTTCCTATCCATGGGCATGATACATCCTTCTATTTATTTGTGGCTTCAGTTTCTTCAGTGTTTTCTAGTTTTCAGAGTATAGGTCTTTCACCTCCTTGGTATTTATTTCTAGGAATTTTATTATTTTTGGATGTAATTAAAAATTTTTTTTTCAAATTAATTAATTTATTTTTGTTTCTCTTTTTTTCCCCATTGACACCCTCTTCCCCGTCCCTCCTCACCCTGTCCCCAGCTTTGTTCTCCATGTCCATGGGACATGCATATAAGTTCTGTGGTTTATCCCCCACCCCTTTTTCTGGGGATTGTCAGTCTGTACCCTACTTCCATGTCTCTGGGACTGCCCTGTTCTTCAGACTGTTCTGTTCATTATATTCCACAAATAAGTGAGGTCATATGATACTTGTCTTTCTCTGTTTGGCTTGTTTTGCTTAGGATAATACTTTCCAGATCTGTCCATGTCGTCTCAAAGGATTAGAAATCTTTCTTTCTTACCACTGCATAGTAACCCATTGTGTATATGTACCACAGCTTTTTATCCATTCGTCTACTGGTGGACACTTGGGCTGTTTCCAGATCTTAGCTATTGTAAATAGTGCTGCTATGAACATGGGGGTACATATATTCTTCCTGATTGGTGTTTCAGGCTTCTTAGGGTATATTCCCAGCAGTGGGATCACTGGGTCAAATGGAAGCTCAAGTTTTAATTTTTTTGAGGTAACACAATATTGTTTTCCATAGTGGCTGCACCAGTCTGCATTCCCACCAGCAGTGTACTAGAGTCCCCTTTTCTCCACACCCTCTCCAACACTTGTTGTTTGATGATTTGTTGATGCCGGCCATTCTGACAGGTGTGAGGTGATACCTCATTGTTGTTTTAATTTGTATCTCTCTGATGCTTAGTGATGTTAAGCATTTCTTCATATGTCTCTTAGCCATTTGTATGTCCTGTTAGGAGAGGTGTCTATTCAGCTCCTCTGCCCATTTTTTAATTGGTTCTTTGTCTTCCTTTTGTGGAGTTGTATGAGCACTCTATATATATTGGAAATTAACTCCTTATCTGATATATCATTGGCAATTATGCACTCCCATACAGTGGGTAGCCTTTCCATTTTGATGATTGTATCTTTCGCTATGCAGAAGCTTTTGAGTTAGATGTAGTCCCATGTGTTCATTTTCTCCTTTGTTTCAATTGTATCAGTGAAAATTCTGCTGCATATGATGTCTGAAATTTTGTTGCCTACAGTTTCTTCTAGGATTTTTATGGATTCATGAGTCACATTTAAGTCTTTTATCCATTTTGAGTTTATTCTTGTGTAGGGTGTAAGTTGATGGTCTAGTTTCCTTTCTTTGCATGTAGCTGTCCAATTTTCCCAACACCATTTATTAAAGAGGCTGTCCTTTCTCCACTGTATGCTCTTGCCACCTTTGTCAAATATTAATTGAGCGTATTGCCTTGGGTCCATTTCTGGGTTTTCAGTTCTGTTCCACTGGTCTATATGCCTGTTGTTGTGCCAGTTCCAGGCTGTTTTGGTTACAGTCGCTTTGTAGTATAACCTGATATCTGGTATTGTGATCCCTCCTACTTTGTTCTTCTTTTTCAAGATTGCTGTGGCTATTCGGGGTCTTTTTTGGTTCCATATGAACTTTTGAAGTATTTGTTCTAGTTCTATGAAATATGTCGTTGGTATTTTGATGGGGATTGCATTGAATCTATAGATTGCTTTGGGTAGTATGGACATTTTAATGATGTTAATTCTTCCAATCCATGAACAAAGTATGCGCTTCCACTTTTTTATATCTTCCTCTATTTCTTTTTTCAATGACCTGTAGTTTTCTGCAAATAGGTCCTTTACTTCTTTGGTTAAATTTATTCCTTGGTATAGTAATTTTTTTAGCGCGATGGTAAATGGATTGTTTTTTCAGTTTCTCTTTCTGTGAGTTCATCATTGGTGTACAAGAATGCCGTCGATTTCTTGACGTTAATTTTGTATCCTGCTACTTTGCCAAATTCATTTATTAAGTCTAGTAGATTTTTGATGGAGTCTTTAGGGTTTTCTATGTATAATATCATGTCATCTGCAAATAATGACAGTTTCACTTCCTCCTTTCCAATTTGGATCCCTTTTATTTTTTCTTCCTGTCTGATTGCTGTGGCTAAGACTTCCAGTACAATGTTAAATAAGAGTGGCGAAAGTGGATATCCCTGTCTTGTTCCTGTTCTTAATGGAAATGTTTTTAGTTTCTGTCCATTGAGTATAATGTTGGCTGTAGGTCTTTCATATATGGTCTTTATTATGTCGAGATATATGATCCCTCTATTCCTACATTGCTGAGCGTTTTTATCAGAAATGGATGCTGGATTTTGTTGAATGCTTTTTCAGCATCTATTGATATGATCATGTGGTTTTTATTCTTCATTTTGTTTATGTGGTGTATCACGTTTATTGATTTGCGAATATTGTACCAGCCTTGCATCCCTGGAATGAATCCCACTTGGTCATGGTGAATAATTTTTTTGATGTATTTCTGGATCCGATTTGCTAATATTTTGTTCAGGATTTTGGCGTCTATGTTCATCAGGGATATTGGCCTGTAGTTTTCTTTCTTCATAGAGTCTTTTTCTGGTTTTGGAATTAGAATTATGCTGGCCTCATAGAACGTGTTTGGAAGTCTTCCTTCTTCTTGAATTTTTTGAAATAGTTTGTGGAGAATGGGTGTTAGTTCTTTTTTGAATGTTCGGTAAAACTCCCCCGTGAAGCCATCTGGGCCTGGGCTTTTGTTTGCTGGGAGAGTCTTGATTACCTCTTCAATTTCCTTAGTTGTTATTGGTCTGTTCAAGTTTTCTATCTCTTCCGGGAATAGTTTTGGGAGACTGTGTGTTTCTAGAAATTTGTCCATTTTGCTTGTCGAATTTCTTGCCATATAGTTGTTCATAGTAACTGTTAATGATCTTTTCTATTTCCGTGGTGACAGTAGTTACTTTTCCTCTTTCATTTCTGATTTTGTATATTTGGGTTCTCTCTCTTTTTGTTTTTTGGTGAGTGTAGCTAATGGTCCATCAATCTTGTTTATCTTTTTCATAAACCAGCTCTTTGTTTCACTGATCCTTTGAATTGTTTTTTTGGTCTCTATGTCATTTATTTCTGCTCTGATCTTTACTATTTCCTTTCTTCTACTTGCTCTGGGGTTTTCTTTTTGTTTGCTTTCTAATTCTTTAAGTTGTGAGGTTAGACAGTCAATTAGAAATTTTTCTTGTTTTTTGAGGTAGGCCTGTAGTGCTATGAACTTCCCTCTCAGAAATGCTTTCGCTGCATCCCATAGATTTTGTGTTGTTGTGTCTTCATTTTCATTGGTGTCCAGGAAGTTTTTAATTTCCCCCTTGATCTCCTCGGTGACCCATTCATTGTTTAATAACATGCTATTTAGCCTCCATGTGTTGAAATGTCTGTGCATGTTGTTGTTGCAATTGATTTCTAGTTTCATGCCATTGTGATCTGAGAAGATGCTTGATATGATTTAAATCTTCTTGAACTTGTAGAGATTTAGTTTGTGTCCTATCATGTGGTCTATCTTTGAGAATGTCCCATGTGCACTTGAGAAGAATGTGTATTCTGTAGTTTTGGGGTGTAATTCCCTGTAGATATCTATTAAATCCATTTAGTCTAGTGCTTCATTTAGAGTCTCTGTTTCCTTGCTAATTTTTTGCCTAGAGGATCTATCCAGTGCTGTCAACGGGGTGTTGAAGTCCCCTGCTATGATTGTATTGTTGTCGATTTCTCCTTGGAAGTCCTCCAGAAGATTTTTAATACATTTTGGTGCTCCTATATTCGGTGCATATATGTTTATCAAGGTTATATCTTCCTGTTGGATAGATCCTTTCAATATTATATAGTGGCCTTCTTTGTCTCTAGTTATCGTCTTCATTTTGAAATCTATTTTATCAGATATGAGAATTGCTACCCCAGCTTTTTTTGCTTTCCATTTGCTTGGAAAATTTTTTTTACATCCTTTCACTTTCAACCTATGTGAGTCTTTTGTTGAGAGGTGGGTCTCTTGCAAACAACATATAGATGAGTCATGCTTTCTTATCCAATCAGCTAATCTGTGTCTTTTTATGGGAGCATTCAATCCATTTACGTTTAAGGTGATTATTGATATGTACTTATTTATTGCCATTTTTGTTTAGTGTGGTTCTACTTTTCTTCCCATTTCTACTGCTAATTACAGCAGTACTTTTAACATTTCTCGCAGTGCTGGTTTGGTGCTAATGTATTCCATTAGCCTTTTTTTTTTTGTCTGGGAAGCTCTTTATTTGATCTTCTATTTTGAATGATAACCTTGCTGGGTAGAGTAGTCTTGGATTCAGATTCTTGTTTTTCATGACTTTGATTACTTCATGCCATTCTCTTCTGGCCTGTAGTGTTTCTTGTGAGAAGTCAGCTGCGAGCCTTATGAGGTTTCCTTTGTAGGTAACCTGTTGCTTATCTCTTGCTGCTTTCAGGATTCTCTCTTGGTCTTTAATTTTTGGCATTTTAATTACTATGTGTCTTGGTTGGGCCTGTTTGGGTTCTTCCTACTTGGGGCTCTCTGAGCTTCTTGAACTTGAATGCCTTCTTCCTTCACCAAATTAGGGAAGTTTTCTGTCAGTATTTTTTTTGAATATATTCTCTATCCCTTGATCATTTTCTTCTTCTTTGGGGACTCCTATGATGCGAATATTATTACGTTTCCTGTTGTCTCACAGTTCTCTTAAGCTGTCTTCCTGTTTTTTTTTTAAATCATTTTCTCCTTTTGGTTTTCTGATTGGTTGATTTTTTTCTACCGTGTCTTCTAATTCACTGATCCGGTCCTCAGGTTCCTCTACTCTGCTTTTTAAACCTTCCAATGTGTTTTTCATATCTGATATGTCATTTTTTATCTCTTCTTGATGGTTTTTAATTTTCAGTTGGCTTATTTTCAGCGTCTCTATGTCCTTACTCATGCTGTTCAGCTTCCTCAAGATCATGGCTCTGAATTCTAGCTCTGTTAACATGCTTAACTGCTCCACATTGATCTCAACTTCTGTGGAGGTCTCTTGCTCTTTCATTTGGCGTCTGTTTCTGTTTTTCACCATTTTTGCTATCACAGTGGCCTTTGGAGCCTGCCAAATTTTCCCTGTGTGTGTTGGTGTTCTGCTGTTAGTGGCCCCATCTCCTGGGTTTAGATGAGCGAGGGAGGACCCACGTTAAACACCACTGTCAAGTCTTACTTTCCTGGTTAAAGTTGCCAGCCCAGGAAAGGTACTGTTATCCTTTAGCTTTTTTCCTGGAGACCAGCACTTTAGGTTACTTGATGAGTTTTGGGTTTTTAATTGATTGAAAAACTCCCTCAGGTACTCAGCATAAGGCGATTTTACGAGGGTGGGTTAGATGCTGGTTGGTAATGAGCCTCAATTTGCATTTCAGTGCCCCACGGGGGCGGGAGGGGTTGAATCTTCGAGGGAGGGGTTGCTGCCTCTCCCCAGAGCCCTGGGAGGGAGCAATATGGCCACCATCCTGCGTGGCAGCAACTCAGCAAAAGCTCTGAGCGCCCTTCGAATCCTGAGTGTCCTTACACAGCTCCAGTCCAGTCTGCCCTCCCTCTGCTGGAGCCCAAGGTGAGTGGCTGGGGCTTTTTAGCCTCTGTCCCTGCTCTGCGATGTGGATTCGCATAGGAGTGTAACCCATGGGCGCCACTCCCAGCTAAGGCCGCTGCCGAGCTGGTGACAGTGGGCTCCCAGCCCCTGTATCGCGCCTTCGCAAGCCTACCAGGATCGAGTCAGTGTTCCTGGTTACTTGGTCCTCACAAGCTGCTTTTCTGTTGTTTTTTCCTGTCAATTTGTCTGTGTTATCGTTGTAATTCCAGTTTGGTTCTGGGAGATGGTCTGTGTAGCTTCCATTCACTCCACTGCCATTTTGGAATCTTTATATATGGCCTTTATTATGTCTAGATATGATCCCTCTATTCCCACATTGCTGAGCGTTTTTATCAGAAATGGATGCCTCATTTTGTCGAAGGCTTATTAGACATCTATTGATATGATCATGTGGTTTTTATTCTTTATTTTTATTTATGTGGGGTTTCACGTTTATTGATTTGTGAATATTGTACCAGCCTTGCATACCTAGCATGAATCCCACTTGGTCATGGTGGATAATTATTTTGGTGTATTGCTGGATCCGATTTGCTAGTATTCTGTTCAGGATTTTGGCATCTATGTTCATCAGGGATATTGGCCTGTAGATTTCTTTCTTTGTGGTGTCTTTTTATGGTTTTGGAATTAGAATTATGCTGGGTTCATAAAACGAGTTTGGAAGTCTTCCTTCTTCTTGAATTTTTTGAAATAGTTCGAGGGGAATGGATCTTAGTTCTTTTTTGAATGTTCAGTAAAACTCCCCCATGAAGCCATCCGGGCCTGGGCTTTTGTTTGCTGGTGGAGTTTTGGTTACATCTTCAATTTCCTTAGTTGTTATTGGTCTGTTCAAGTTTTCTATCTCTTTTTGGTCCAGTTTTGGGTGACTGTGTTTTTCTAGAAATTTGTCCATTTCACTTAGACTGTCGAATTTGTTGCCATATAATTGTTCATAGTAGTTGTTAATGATCTTTTGTATTTCTGTGGTGTCAGCTGTTACCTCTCCTCTTTCATTTCTGATTTTGTGTATTTGGGTTGTCTCTCTTTGTTTCTTGGTGAGTCTAGCTAAGGGTCCATCAATCTTGTTTATCTTTTTCATAAACTAATTCTTTGTTTCATTGATCCTTTGAATTGTTTTTTTTGGACTCTATGTTGTTTATTTCTGCTCTGATCTTTACTATTTCCTTCCTTCTACTTGCTCTGGGGTTTTCCTTTTGTTTGCTCTCTAGTTCTTTAAATTGTGAGGTTAGATATTTTATTAAAGATATTTATTGTTTTTTGAGGTAGGTCTCTAGTGCTATGAACTTCCCTCTCAGACCTGCTTTTGCTGCATCCCATAGATTTTGTGTTGTTGTGTCTTCGTTTTCACTGGTTTTCAGGAAGTTTTTAATTTCCCCCTTGATCTCCTCGGTGACCCATTCATTGTTTAATAACATGCTATTTAGCCTCCATGTGTTGAATGTCTTTGCATGTTGTTGTTGCAATTGATTTCTAGTTTCATGCCATTGTGATCTGAGAAGATGCTTGATATGATTTCAGTCTTCTTGAACTTGTAGAGACTTAGTTTGTGTCCTAACATGTGGTCTGTTTTTGATAATGTTCCATATGCACTTGAGAAGAATGTGAAATCTGCAGTTTTGGTGTAATTCTGTGTAGATATCTATTAAATCCATTTGATGTAGTGCTTCATTTAGAGTCTGTGTTTTTTTGTTAATTTTTTGTCTAGAAGATTAATCCAGTGATATCTGTGGAGTGTTGAAATCCCCTGCTATGGTTGTATTTTTGTTGATTTCTCCTTGAAGTCCTCCAGAAGTTTTAAAATATATTTTGGTGCACCTATTTTGGATGCATATATGATTACCAAGGTTATATCTTCTTGTTGGATAGGTTCTTTCAATAATATGTAGGGGCCTTGTTTATCTCTGGTTTTGGCCTTCCTTTTGAAGTGTATTTTATTGGATATAAGTATTGCTACCCTGGCTTTTTTTTTTTTTTTTTTTTTACTTTTGTTTGGAATCATTTTTTTTGTATCTTCTCATTCAACTGATATGAGCCATTTATTGTGAGGTGGGTTACTTGTAAACTACATATATATGAATCTTGCTTTCTTATTTAATCAGGTACTCTGTGTGTTTTGATTGGAGAATTTATTCCATTTACACTTAAGGTTATTATTATTATTTTTAATAATTAAAAAAATATTTTGGACAGAGAGGAAGGGAGTAATTGGGAGAGATAGAAATATTGATTGGCCACTTCCTGCATGCCCCCCACTGGCTATTGGGCCCACAATCTGGGCATGTGTCCTGACCTGGAATTGAACTGGTGACCTCTTGTTACATGGGTTGATGTTCAACCTCTGAGCCACACTGGCTCAGCTCAGGTTATTATTAATGTGTATTTGTTCATGCCATTTTTGTTTATTGTGGTTATATTTTTCTTTCTATTTTTTCTACTAATTACAGCAGTCCTTTTCAACATTTCTTCCTGTGCTGGTTTATTGCTAATATATTCCCTTAGCCTTTTTTTCTTTTTTCTTTCTTTTGTCTGGGAAGCTCTTTATTTCACCTTGTATTTTGAATGATAGCCTTGCTGGATCAAGTAGTCTTGAATTCTGATTCTTTGTTTTCATTGCCTTGATTACTTCATGCCATTCCCTTCTGGCCAGTAGTGTTTCTGTTGAGAAATCAGCTGATAGCCTTATTGAGGTGCTTTTGTATGTGACTTGTTTCTTATCTCTTGCTACCTTTAGGATTCTCTCTTTGTCTTATTTTTTTGGTATTTCAATTATTATGTGTCTTGATATGTGCTTGTTTGAGTTCTTGTTACTTGAGGCTCTTTGTGTTTCTTGAAATTGAATGCCTTTTTCCTTTACCAAGTTAGAAAAGTTTTTTTGTCACTATTTCTTCAAATATATTCTCTAAGCGGTGTTCAATTTCTTCTTCTTTGGAACTCCTATGATGCAGGTGTTGTTATGTTTCATATTGTCCCACAGTTCTCTTAAGCTGTCCTCCTGTTTTTTAGTTTTTTATTTTATTTTATTTTTGTTTTTGGTTCTCTGGATGATTTTTTTTTTACCCTGTCTTCTAATTCACTGATCCAATACTCCATTTTCCCTACTCTGCTCGGTTATCCTTTCTTTTATTTTTATTTTTATTTTTTTTCCAAATCTTTATTGTTGGATGTAAAATGTATTACATATGTTCCACATTTTTCCCCCATTGACCCCCTCCTTCCCACTCCCATCCCCCTCCCACCTTTTCCCACACTATTGTCTGTGTCCATTGGTTATGCATATAAGTTCTTTGGTTTATTTCTTCCCACCCCTCCAACCCCTTTCCCTTTGAGGTTTGTCAGTCTAGCAATGAATTTGTGCTTCTTAATCCCTTCACCTTTTTCACCCATTCCCCCAACCCCCCTCCCAACTGGCAACCAACAAAATGTTCTCTGTATCTATGAGAATGCTTCTGTTCTACCTGTTCATTTTGTTTGTAGATTCCATTGTCGATAGATATGTATTCATTGCCATTTTGTTTGTTCATACATTTTATCTGTTTCTTCAAAAAGACCCTTCATCATTTCATATAATAACGGTTTGATAGTGATGAACTCCTTTAACTTTTTCTTGTCTGGGAAAGTTTTTATATGTCCATCGATTCTAAATGACAAATTTGCAGGATAGAGTAGTTTTGGTTGTAGGTTCTTGGTTTTCATCACTCTGAATATTTCTTGCCACTCCCTTCTGGCCTGCAAAGTTTCTTTTGAGAAATCAGCTGACAGCCTAATGGGAACTCCCTTGTAGGTAACTAGCTGCCTTTCTCTTGCTGCTTTTAAGATTCTCTCTTTGTCTTGAACCTTTTGCATTTTGATGATGATGTGTCTTGGTGTGGGCCTCTTGGGGTTCATCTTGTTTGGGACTCTCTGTGCTTCCTGGACTTGTATATCTGTTTCCTTCACCAAGTTAGGAAAGCTTTCTGCCGTTATTATTTCAAACAGGTTTTTGATTTCTTGTTCTCGCTCTTCTCCTTCCGGCACCCCCAAGATGCGAATGTTGGCATGCTTGAAGTTGTCCCAGAGGCTCCTTACACTCTCCTCATTTTTTTGGATTCTTTTTTCTTTTTGCTGTTCTGATTGGGGATTTTTTGCTTCCTTATATTCCAAATCGATGGTTTGCTCCTTGGATTTACATACTCTATTATTGAAGCTGTGTAAATTATTCTTTATTTCAGTTAATGCCTCCTTTAATTCTAACTGTGTATCCATGATTTCTAACTGGTCCTTTTTTATGCTTTTGAGGCCCTCCCTAAGTTCACTGAGGTTCTCACTAAGTCCATTGAGCATCCTTATAAGCAGTATTTTGAACTCAGTATCTGTTAGGTTGCTTATCTCCCTTTCGCTTAGTTCTTTTATTGGGGTTTTGTTCTGTTCTTTCATTTGGGACCTGTTTCTTTGTCTCCTCATTTTGGCTGCCTTCCTGTGTTTGTTTCAGTGTATTACTTAACGAGAGATATGGGGCTCGCTGAGACCCGATGCTGCTCATTTGAAAGAATTTAGGAAAAATTTGAAGCAGGATCTAAGACAGGCCAATCCTATGGTTAAGCAAGTGGCAACAGCTTGGGTGGGCTTGAAAGTTGGGTGAAGCAGGGCGGGGCCTCAGGGAGTCAGCAGGGCAGGGCTACCAGTGTGAGCCAGGTTGCTGGAGTCCCAGATATGGAGACTGTCTGCCGCCCCCGGGAAGGGCTTACCAAAGGAACAAAGGCCTCTTACAGCACGTTTGTCCCCGAGAAAGCCCCCTCTCCAGCCCTCGCTCCAGTGCCAAACAGCTCAGTTCTTTCCTGTATGTCTCTGGCGCCCCTCGAGCTGCCTCCCCTCCAAGGTTAGAGAGAGTGAGTCCGATAAGTCCGTGCTCGGGCCCTTTAGGGAGCTGCCTGGGGCTCCAGCCGGTTCAGCTTCCCTGAGCCTCAGTTTCCGCTGGTTTTTCCATCCAGAAGTTATGGGGACTTTTCTTCCTGGCACTGGAACCCTGAGCGGGGCACTTGGTGTGGGACGGGGACCCCTCAGTCCTCAGGAAGGACCTTCCCAGCTGAGGGAGCCTCCTGATTTTTATCCGCCACACTTGGGTGTGAGACCAGCCCATCGCGCCGCCGCTGCACCTCGCGCCGCCGCCCCTCCTACCAGTCTGGATGTGGTTGCTGATTTTATTCCGTAGTTGTAGGACTTCCACTCAGCTTGATTTCAGGCAGTTTTGAATGATGGTTGTTCTGTAGTTTAGTTGTAACTTTGATGTGGTTGTGGGAGGACGCGATACTGCGTTTACCTACGCCACCATCTTGACCGGAAGTCACCTGGTTATCCTTTCAATGTGTTCTTTATTTCTGATATGTTATTTTTTATTTGCAATTGGTTTGTTTTCAGTGTTTCTATATCTTGACTCATGTTGTTGAGCTCTTTACTCATGCTGTTGAACTTTCTTCATCACTCAGAACTCTACCTCTGATAACTTCCTTATCTGCATTTCATTTATCTCTTTGTTAGACTTCTTTTGTTCTTTCATTTGGGATTTGTTTCTTTGTCTCACCATTTGGTCTATCTCAGTAGATTTAGTAGCCTGCCAAATTTTCCCTGTGGGTGTTGGTGTTCCACTGATTGTGGCTGTCTCTATTAGTTTTGAATGAGTATGGGAGGGCCCATGTTAAATACCACTGTCAAGTCTTACTTTCCTGGGTAGATTTGCAAGCCCAGTAAAGGTTCAGTTATCCTCTAGCGTCTTGTCTGGAATGTATTAGTCTTAGTTACTTGATGAGCCTTGGGTTGTAGCCCTTAACTGAATGAAAAAATCCCTCAGGTGTTCAGAGTAAGAGGATTTTCTTGGGTGAGGCAGGTGCTTGCTGGCTGTTAATGAGCCTCAATGTGCATTTCTCTGGCCTGGCCAGGTGGTGTTAAATTTCTGAGGGAGAGGCTGTTACTTCTCCCCAGGGCTCTGGGAAGGGGCTCTTTGAGTAAGGTGGCTACTTTCCTTTGAGGGAGTGATTCAGCACAAAACTCCCATTGCCCTCCCAGTTCTTCTAGCTCCCGAGTCTCTATACAGTTTCAGTCCAGCCCATCCTTCCTCTGCTGGAGCCCAAGGTGTGTGGCTGTAACTAGTTTAGTACTCTGTCCCGGCATGCTATGTGCCTGAAAAAGCCTCTGTTTCCCTTTATATTTGAAGGATAACTTTGCTGAATATATTGTTCTTGGCAAGTGATTTCTCTATTTCAATAATTTGGATATTTGATCCCACTTTCTTCTAGCTTGCAGGTTTTCTGCTAAAAAATATGATGATAATGTAAGGGGGTTTTCTTTATAGGTTACTGTCTTTCCCTGGGCCATTTTTTTTGTTTTTTTGTCATTAATTTGTCATGATGATTTATTTTTTATTTTTTTATTTTTTTATTTTTTTGTAATCCTCACCCGAGGACATTTTTCCATTTTTTGCACAGATAGAGTGGGAGGGAGAGAGAGGAACAGAGAGAGAGAAGGAAACATCGATGTGAAAGGGACACATCACGTGGCTGCCACCCGCACGACCAACCAGGGTGGGGGACAAACTGCAACCGAGGTACATGCCCTTAGCGGGAACCAAACCCGGGTCTCTCCGGACCGCAGGCGGATGCTCTAACCGCTGAGCCAAACCGGCCAGGGCTGTCATGATGATTTTTGATGCCTTTAATGTAATGTACCTTGAAGAGGGCCCTTTTGGATTGCAATTATTAGGTGTTCTGTTGGATTCTTTGATTTAAGGGTCCAGCTCTTTCCATGGGTTTGGAAATTCTTGTTAATTTGCTTAACTAGGATCTCTGTTCCCTTCTCCTTATGTTATACCCAGTATTTTATATTGCTCTTTTTAATGGAGTCTAATAGTTCTTTTAGGATTTTTAAATTTTATTACTCTTGATTCTCTCTTCTTTGACCTGAGTAATTTCTAGGTTTCTATCTTCAGTATCACTGATTCTTTTCTTTATATAGTCTGCTCTATTGTCTAAGCTCATTAGTTTTATTTTTCATCTGATTCATTGGAGGCCTTCAGCTCAGAACATCAGTTTTCTTCTTTTGATTTTTTATCATTTCAGTCTCTTTGGTGAAGTACTCTTTTTTCTTGTTGATTTTATTTCTGAGCTCATTGAATTGCTTTTATGAATTTTTTGGTATCTCATTGAACTTTTTTTCAGAACTGCAATTTTGAATTTTCTGTAATTTAAATCACAGTCTTTCAGTTTATTTACTGTAGGTTTTTCATTTTCTTCTTAAATTTCCTTGTCACCTTGGTTATTCTTTGTCTTTATGAATTATTTCTTAACCTGGGAATTTATGGGACTGAAATGTTATTTATTTATTTATGTAAGTATTTGACTAATGGTGATTTAGCAGGTTGATAAGTAGAGGTCTTAGTTTTATTTTCCAGTAGGTGGTATTGAAGCACAAGTTTATGTTTTCTTACCTGCACTACTGGGGCTTCCAGAGTCTCAGTGGGGGTGGTATTGCCTTGGCAGTAGAAAACACCCTCTATTTTCTGAGGAGGTGGGTATCTCTTTTATGATCCAGTTGCTTCAGAATCTGGACACCATTCTCCATGATGGGAAGGGGAGGGCTGCTTGTCTACATGTTCCTCGAGCCACTTTCCTGTCACCAGAATCCAATGGTAGAGCTTCTCTCTCTGAGTTGACTCAACTGCCTCTACCAGGCTTCCCTGTAATAGGCAAGAGAGAGGTCTTGGGGAGAAGTAAATTTGTGCATCTGTAGCTCTATTCTTTCAAGTGTGTTTAGCTGCAGTGAGCCCAGACCACTTAGGTTGGAAATTTTTTCCTACCATTTCAAGATCTACTGAGTGAAGATTTTACTATAGAGTGGGCCACAGGAGGCTGGATGAGCAGGCACCTCAGACTGTGGATTCCTTTGTCTAGTGATGGTGGGATGTAGAATGCTGCCACCCTTCCCATCACTTCTCGGTCCCTGACTCACTGCTCAGCTTCAATGTGTATTGACTATCCAGGCCCAGTTGCTGTCTCTGCCTTCTGGTTTGCTCAGTGGGAGTTTCACTCCAACCCTTTACTGCTATCACTTCTGTTCTTGCTGTGGTGAGTGCCATACTGCTCTTTCAGCTTTCATCTCTGTTCTTCCCCCTGTCCCATCCCCCCTGTTCCCTCTGATATGCCCAGCTTCATATATCTCATTGCATTGATCCCTCAGATGTATTTTTGGGTTGAGCATGGAATTCTTTGTTGATTTACAGCTATTTAACTTATTGTAACTTTAAGGAGAGAGATCCTGAGTTCTTTTCACACTGCCATCCTGCTGATATTGCCTATCTCTGATTTTTTAAAAAAATCCTCATCCAAGGATATTTTTCTATTTATTTTTATATAGAGTGGGAGAGAGGAGTAGATAGAAAGAGAGAGAATCATCAATGTGAGAGAGAAACACCAGTTAGTTGCCTCCCACACTACCCCGACCAGGGCTGGGAACTAACAACAACTGAGGTACATGCCCTTGGCCGGAATTGAACCCATGACTCTTTGGTCTGTGGGCCGATGCTCTAACTGCTGAACCAAACTGGCCAGAGCTCTGGTTCTATCTTTTTTTTTTTTTATCTTTACTTGAGGACATTTTTTTTTTTTTTTTTGCATTTATCTTCAGGTAGAGTGGGAGGAAGAGACTGGGTAAGAGAGAGAGAGAAACATCGATGTGAGAGAGACAAATCAACTGTTTGCCACCCACATAACCCCAACCGGGGCCAGGGACAAACTGTAACCAAGGTTCATGTCCTTAGCGGGAACTGAACCTGGGACTCTCTGGTCAGTGGGCCGACGCTCTAATCTCTGAGCCAAACCGGCCAGGGCAGTTCTTTTTCTTTTCTTTTCTTTTTTAACTTATCTTTATTGTTGAATGTATTGCAGATGTCCCTCCTTTTTCCCCCCATTAATTCCCTCCTCCCTAATTCCACCCTCCTCCAGCCTTCCCCACACTGTTGTCTGTGTCCATTGATTATGCATATATGCATAGAAGTTCTTTGGTTTATCTCTTCTCTCCCTCCCTCCCTTCCCTTTGAGGTTCATCAGTCTAACAACCAATCTGAATTTCTTAATTTCTTCATCTTTTTACCCAGCCCCTGCCCATCTGCCAAGCAACAAAAAGTTCTCTATATCTGAGTCTGTTTCTGTTCGGCTTACTCATTTTTATCATAGATTCAATTGTTGATAGATACATATTTATTGCCATTTTTTGTTCATATTTTTGTTATCCTTCTCCTTCAAGAAGACCCTTCAACATTTCCTATCATACTTGTTTGGTGGTGATGAACTCCTTTAGCTCTTTCTTGTCTGGGAAACTCTTGATATGTCCATCAATTCTAAATGATAGCTTTGCAGGATAGAGTAATCTTGGTTGTGGGTTGTTGCTTTTCATTACCTTGAATATCTCTTGCCACTCCTTTCTGGCCTGCAAAGTTTCTTTAGAGAAATTGGTGGACAGACTTATGGGAGCTCGCTTAGACCAGATGCTATTTGTTTGAGAGATTTTAGGAAAATCTGAAGCAGGATCCAAGATGGGTCATTCCTGTGGTAAAGCCATTGGAAACAGCTTGAGTGGGCCTGAAGTTTGAGTGGAGCAAGGCCTCAGAGAATCACCAGGGCAGGGCAAACAGTGTAAGCCAGTTTGCTGGAGTCCCAGATAGGGCGGAAATCTGCCTGCCCATGGGGAAAGGGCTCGCTGAAGGAACAACGGCCTCTGCCAGCACATCTTTCTGTCCAGGAGAACGCTGCCTCTCCAGCTCTCGCCCCAATGCCAGACAACTCAGTTTTCCCTATATGTCTCTAGTGCCTTTCAAACTTCCTCCCTAACTCTGGAGCCCTGAGGGAGGGAGTCAGACTAAATCCATCCACGGGCCCTTTAAGAGGAACTGCCTGGGGCTCTAGGAGCTTCAATTTCCCGCAGCCTCAGTTCCCGCTGTTTTTTACAGTCAGATGTTATGTGGACTTTTCTTCCTGGCACTGAAACCCTGAGCTGGAAGCCTGGTATGAGACTGGGACCCCTTGTTCCTCAGGGAAGACCTTCATAGCCTTGTTATCCCTCCTGATTTTTATCCTCCACACGAGGGTGTGAGACCAGCCTTCAGTACCTCCACCCCTCCTACCAGATTCGATGAGGCTTCTTTAATTTTGTGGTTGTAGGACTTCCATTCAGCTTGATTTTAGGCAGTTCTGAATGATGGTTGTTCTATAGTTTAGTTGTAATTTTGATGTGGTTGTGGAAGGAGGCGAGTACCACATTTACCTAAAGCATTTACCTATGCTGCCATCTTGACTGGAAGTCTTCTGACTGGTTCTTTATTACAGTTTCTATTTCTTTGTTGAAGTGCTTCCTGAGGTCCTCTATTGCATTCTTAAGTTTGTTGAGTATCCTAATGACCATTTCTTTGAATTCTTTATCAGGCAAATTACTTATCTTTGTTTCATTAGGCTTTTTCTCTGGAATTTTTTCTTTTTCCTTTATTTGGGACACATTCTTATGTGTCTCTATTTTGTTTGACTTTCTGTGTTTGCTCCTATGATTTGGTCAGAATAGCTATCTCTCATAGCCATGAAAGTGATTTCTGTGTAGATTGTATGTTGAATAATTTTGGCAGGCCAGTTGTAGTTGGGGTGGATACATGTAGTTCCTGATGTGTCACCTGGTCTGAAGGAGTGGTTTCTGGGGGGAGCAGCCTGGTGGGTTCATGCTTTCTTGCCCTTCTAATCTGGGTGGGACTGCCTGATGTAAAATGGGCTGATCAATGTGACTTAGGTGTGCCCTATTGCTTTAACTGTCTGTAATTAGAGCTGGGTCTGGGAAGGACTACTTTTGCATGCTTGTGTCTCAATATTCTGCCACCTTTGCCACTCTCCCGTTGTGGCAGTCCTGCATACCTGTACTGCCATACTTTGCTAGTTCTCCCTTTCTGAGCAGTACGGCTCCTTGTGTGTTCAGCCATGCCCCTCTCATGGCTGTTAAAGCAACAGCCCAGCCAGCATGCTCTGTTGCTTTACTGTCCACAATCACAGTAGGTTCTGGGTGAGGCCACTCTGCATGTGGGGAGTGGCTTTCTCCAGGTGGGGCAGCCTTCCCTGCATTTACAGCCCTACTTTTCTAGTTCTGCACTTTCTCAGCACAGGGCAGCTGAATGTGTACACAGAAGCACCCCATTCACTTCATGGGGCAGCCACAGAGTTTTGCTAGCTCTGCACTTTCCTTGGGTGGAGCAGCCCCATGTGCTTGTGCAGCAGTGCCTCACTATCTCCACACTTTCTCATGTGTGTAACTGCAACATTTTGTTAGCTCCACACTCTCCCTAGGAAGGAGCCCCACATGAGCAGCCCGCAGGCGGCTACCACAGTGTTTTGTTGCTTCTGTACTCTCTCCAGGTAAGGGAGCCCCACTTGCATGCAGCCCAGTGGGAGCATGAAATAACACCCTGACATATCCACTGGATTAGTCTCCAGGTGGAGGGGTTTCTTGTGTGCATGCCATGGCACTCTTCTGTTTCTGCAGGGTGTAACTCCACAAGGGGTGGCTGGGGATACCCTAAAACAGTGTTATCAGTTGGCCAGAGAGCCTGGATGGAGCTCCCACCTGCTATCCACACTCAAGGGAAACATAAACAATGGCACTCACTGATTCCTCTGCTCCTGCATGTTCATCCAACTTCTCTCTGCAGTCTCTTTCTTTTGCTTGTTGTGTAGCAGCTGTTCACTTGGTCCTCAGCTGTCTCTCAGAATGATTTGCTCTAAACACAGGTGTACATTTGATGTGTTCTTGGGAAGGGGTGAGCTGTGTCCACTTACACAGCCATCTTGAACGTACCTCCACGTTATTTCCACTTTTTCACTGCTATGAACATTCTTACACAAGGTTTTCTGTGAACATATATTTTCAATTCTCTTGAGATTGCTGGGTCATAGTAATTTTGTGTTTAAGTGCCAAACTGTTTTCTACAGCAGCTATACCATTTTACTTCCCACCAGCAATGCACAAGGGGTCCATTTTCTCCACACCCTTGTCAACACTTATTTTCGGTTCATATAGCCATCCTAGTGGATGTGAAGTGGTATCTCACTGTGGTTTTGATTTGCATTTACCTGATGACTATTGATGTTGAGCATCTTTTCATGTACTTATTGGCCATTTGTGCATCTTTTTAGAGAAATGTCTAGTCAAATTCTTTGCCCGTTTAAAAAATTGGATTATTAATTATTTTATTGTTGAGTTGCAAGAGTTCTTTATATATTCTAGATACCAGATCCTTATCAGATATATGATTAGCATTTTTTCCCATTCACTTTCTTGATTGTGTTTACTGATGCAAAAAAGCTTTAAAATTGTAATGTAGTCCAAATTATCTTCTTTTGTTGCTTATGTGTTTGGTGTCATATCTAAGAATCCATTGCTTACTCCAAGGTCACAGAGACTGACACCTGTGTTTTCTTCTAAGAGGTTTCTAGTTTTGGCTCTTACACTTAGGTCTTTGACCCATTTTGAGTTAATTTTTGTGTATGGTGTGAGAAAAGAGTCCCACTTTATCTTTTCCATGTGGATATACAGTGGTCCCAGCATCATTTGTTGAAAACAGTTTTTTTTTCTCTATTGAATTTTCTTGGTACTCTTGTAGAAAATAAATTTACTAGAAATGTAAGAATTTATTTATGTTCTCAATTCTCTTTTATTGATCTATATTTCTACATGTCTATCCTTATGTCAGCACCACATACATTGATTACTGTAGCTTTCTGGTAAGTTTTGAAATTAGGAAGTGTGAGTCCTCCAACTACTTTCCTTCCTACTCCAAGATTGCTCTGGCTATTTGAGATTCCTTGCCTTTCCACATGAATTTCCCTCTGAGCACTTTTTTCACTGTGTCTCATAAGTTTTGGTATGTTAAATTTTCATTTTCATTTATCTCAAACTATTTTCTAATTTTCTCTATAATTCTTCTTTGTTTAAGAGTATGTTGCTTAACTTGAACATACTTGTGAATTTTCCAGTTTTCCTTCTATTACTGATTTCTAGCTTTATTAATTATAATTGGAAAAGATGCTTTGTATGATGTAAATCTTTTAAAATTTATTGGAACTTATTTCATGGCCTAACATGTGGACCATGCTAGAGAATGTTCCATGTGAGTTTGGGTAAAATGTGGTTGGGTAGAGTGTCTTGTACAAGTAATTTTTGTCTGGTTAGTGTATAGTGTTCATGTCCCCTAATTCCTTATTGACCTCTGTTTAGTTGTTCTATCCATCATTGAAAGTGGAGTATTAAAGTTTCCAAGTATTATTGTAAAACGGTCTATTTCTCCCTTCAATCTGTTAGCTTTCACTTTATATATTTTGGGGTGGTACTGTTAGTTATGCTTATGCTTATAGTTGCTATATCCTCTTGATGGCTTGACTCTTGGTACAGTGTCATGTGTATAATCAATTTATTATGTCTTGAAATGATTTTGGCCTTGCTATCTATTTTGTCTGACAGTATAACCACTTTAGGTCTTTTTTGGTTGTCATTTGATTGGAGCATCTTTACACTTGCAACCTATTTGTATTTTTGAATCTGAATTGTCTCTTGTAGACAGTATGTTTTGAAAACAAACCCATTTTGCCAATTTCTACCATTTAATTGGAAAGTTTAACATATTTGCAGTTAAAGTAATAATTATAAGGAAGGATTTCTGCTGGGTTTTTTTGCACCATTTGGCTGTCTGTTTATTTCTTTTTAATTTATTTATTGTTGACAGTATTATAGATGTCCCCCATTTACCACCCCTTTTGCCCCCCTCCACCTAGCCCTTGCCTCACCCCAGGTCTTCCCCACACTATTGTCTGTGTCCATGGGCTATGCATATATGCATATATGATCTTTGGCTAATCTCTTATCATCTCCTCCCCACTGAGATCTGTCATTATGTTCCATGCATCTGTGCCTCTGGACCTAGTTTGTTCATCAGTTTATTTTTTTTCATTAGATTCCACATATAAGTGAGGTCATGTGATATTTGCCTTTTTCTGATTGGCTTATTTCACCTAACATAATAATCTCCAGGCCCATCTATGATGTCACAAAGGGTAAGATCACCTTCTTTTTTACAGCCATGTAGTATTCCATTGTGTAAGTATACCACAACTTTTTGATCTACTCATCTGATGGGCACTTGGGCTGTTTTCAGATTTTAGCTATTGTAAATAATGCTGCTATGAGCATAGGGGTGTATATATTCTTTCTGATTGGTGTTCAAGATTCTTAGGATACATTCCCAGAAGTGGGATCACTGGATCAAATGAGAGTTTCATTTTTAATTTTTTAAGGAACCTCCATATTGTTTTCTACAGTGGCTGCACCAGTCTGCATTCCCACCAGCAGTGTACTAGAGTTTCCATTTCTCCACATCCTCACCAGTTGGTTGTTAATTTATTGATGGTGGCCTTCTTTGGCAGGTGTGAGGTAATTCCTTATTGTAGTTTTAATTTGTATCTCTCTGATGATTAGTGACATTGAATATTTTTTCATATGTCTATTGGCCATCTATATGTCCTCTCTGAAGAGTGTCTGTTCAGGTCATTTGCCCATTTTTAAACTTGATTGTTTGTCTTCGTGGTGTTGAGTTATATAAGTTCTTTATATATTTTGGAAATTAACTTCTTATCAGATGTGTCATTGGTGAATATGTTCTCCCCTACAGTGGATTCTCTTTTCATTTTGTTGATGGATTCTTTTGTTGTGCAGAAGCTTTTTAGCTTAATGTAGTCTAATTAATATATGCTTTCCTGAGTTTCCCATGCTCTCGGAGACATATCAGCAAAAATATTGCTGTGAGAGATATGTGAGATTTTACTACCTATATTTTCTTCTGGATTTTTATGGTTTCAAGTCTTTTATCCATTGGCTTATATTCAAGTCTTTTATCCATTTTGAGTTTATTCTTGTGTATGGTATAAGTTGGTGGTCTAGTTTTATTTATTTATTTTGCATATACCTGTCCAATTCTTCCAACACCATCTATTTATTTTTTATTTATTAATTTGTTTTTGTTACAGATGTTTTTCATTTTTTCCCCATTGACACCCTCCTCCCCTTCCCCCACTCCCCACCCCATCTCCAGCTTTGTTGTCTATGCTTATTGGTCATGCATACATGCATGTAAGTTCTGTGGTTTATCTCTCCACCCCACAACCCCCCTCCTCTGAGGCTTGTTAATCTGTACCCCACCCTATGTATCTTTGTTAACTTTTTCAGCAGTTTGTTTGGTTCACTATATTCCACAAATAAATGAGATCATTTGATATTTGTCTTTCTCTGCTTGACTTGTTTCACTTAGCATAATATTCTCCAAGTCCTTCCATGACATCTCAAAGGATAAGAAATCTTTCTTACGCCTGCATAGTATTCCATTGTATACATGTACCACAGCTTATTTATTTATTTAATTTATTTCTGTTACAGATGTTTCTCCTTTTCCCCCCATTGATTCCCCGCTCCCCTCTCCATGCCCTGTCCCCAGCTTTGTTGTCCATGTCCATTGTTCATGCATACATGCATAAAAGTTCTGTGGTTTATCTCTCCCCCACCACCTCCTCTTCTGGGGATTGTCAGTACCCCACTTCCATGTCTCTGGGAATATCCCACTCCTCAGACTGCTCTGTTCATTATATTCCACAAATAAGTGAGATCATATGATACTTGTCTTTCTCTGTTTGGCTTATTTCCCTTAGGATGATACGTTCCAGGTCCCTCCATGTCTTCTCAAAGGATAAGAGAACTTTCATTCTTACAGCTGCATAGTACTCCATTGTGTGTATGTACCATAGCTTTTTTTATCCATTTGTCTACTGATGGACACTTGGGCTGTTTCCAGATCTTAGCTATTGTAAATAGTGCTGCTACGAACATGGGAATACATATATTCTTTCTGATTGGTGTTTCAGGCTTCTTAGGGTATATTCCTACAAGTGGGATCACTGGGTCAAATGACAGTTCAATTTTTAATTTTTTTGAGGTAACACAATATTGTTTTCCACAGTGGCTGCACCAGTCTTCATTCCCACCAGCAGTGTACTAGAGTCCCCTTTTCTCCACACCGTCGCCAACATATTTAGTTTGATGATTTGTTGATGGCGGCCATTCTGGCAGGTGTGAGGTGATACCTTATTGTTGTTTTAATTTGCATCTCTCTGATGATTAGTGATGTTGAGCATTTCTTCATATGTCTCTTAGCCACTTATATGTCCTGTTTGGAGAGGTGTCTAGTTCCTCTGTCCATTTTTAAATTGGGTTCTTTGACTTCCTTTTGTTAAGTTGTATGAGCACTCTATATATATTGGAAATGAAACCCTTATCTGATATATCATTGGCAATTATGCTCTCCCATACAGTGGGTTGCCTTTCCATTTTGGTGATTGTATCTTTTGCTGTGCAGAAGCTTTTTAGTTTGATGTAGTCCCATGTGTTCATTTTCTCCTTTGTTTCTTTTGCCTTAGGTGATGTATCAGTGAAAATTCTGCTGCGTATGATGTCTGAAATCTTGTTGCCTACATTTTCTGCTAGGATTTTTATAGATTCATGAGTCACATTTAAGTCTTTTATCCATTTTGAGTTTATTCTCGTGTAGGGTGTAAGTTGATGTTCTAGCTTCATTTTCTTGCAAGTAGCTGTTCAATTTTCCCAATGCCATTTATTGAAGAGAGTGACTCCACTGTATGCTCTTGCCACCTTTGTCAAATATTAATTGAGCACATTGTCTTGGGTCCATTGCTGGGTTCTCTATTCTCTTCCATTGATCTATCTGCCTGTTCTTGTGCCAGTACCAGGCTGTTTTGATTACAGTGGCTTTGTAGTATAACCTGAAATCTGGTAATGTGATCCCTCCAACTTTGTTCTTTTTTTTTCAAGATTGCTGTGGCTATTCGGGGTCTTTTTTGGTTCCATATAAATTTTTGGAGTGTTTGTTCTAGTTCTGTGTAGTATGTCATTGGTATTTTGATGGGGATTGCATTGAATCTATAGATTGCTTTGGGCAGTATGAACATTTTAATGATGTTAATTCTTCTAATCCGTGAACAAGGTATATGCTTCTAGTTTTTTATATATTCTTCTATTTCTTTTTTCAATGACGTAGTTTTCTACAAATAGGTTCTTTACTTCTTTGGTTAAGTTTATTCCTAGGTATCTTAATTTTTTTGCTGCAGTTGTTAATGGGATTGTCTTTTTGGTTTCTCTTTCTGTGATTTCATCATTGGTATATAAGAATGCCATTGATTTCTTGACATTAATTTTGTATTCTACTACGTTGCCAAATTTATTTGTTAACTCTAGTAGATTTTTGATGGAGTCCTTAGGGTTTTTATGTAAAATTTCATGTCATCTGCAAATGATGACAATTTTACTTTCTCCTTTCCAATTTGGATCCCTTTTATTTTTTCTTTCTGTCTGATTGCTGTGGCTAAGACTTCCAGTACTATGTTAAATAAGAGTGGTGAAAGTGATCATCCTTGTATTGTTCCTGTTCTTAAGGGAAATGCTTTTAATTTTTGCCCATTGAATATGATGTTGGCTGTAGATCTTTTATATATGGCCTTTATTATGTCAAGATATGATCCCTCTATTCCTAGATTACTGAGCGTGTTTATCAGAAATGGGTGCTGGATCTTGTCGAATGCTTTTTTCAGCATCTATTGATATGATCATATGATTTTTATCTTTAATTTTTTATGCGGTGTATCACATTTATTGATTTGTGAATATTGTATCAGCCTTGCATCCCTGGGATGAATCCCACTTGGTCATGGTGAATAAGTTTTTTGATGCATTGCTGGATTCAATTTGCTAGTATTTTGTTCAGGATTTTGGTGTCTATCATCAGGCATATTGGTGTGTAGTTTTCTTTTTTGTAGTGTCTTTTTCTGGTTTTGAAACTGGAATTATGCTGGTCTCATAAAATGAGTTTGGAAGTCTTTCTTCTTTTTGAATTTTTTGAAATAGTTTGAGGAGAATGGGTACTAGTTCTTCTTTGAATGTTTGGTGAAATCCCCCTATGAAACCATCTGGGCCTGGGCTTTTGTTTGCTGGTAGAGTCTTGATTACATCTTCAATTTCCTTAGTTGTTATTGGTCAAGTTTTCTATCTCTTCCCAGTTTAATTTTGGGAGACTGTGTGTGTCTAGGAATTTGTCCATTTTGCTTAGATTATCGAATTTGTTGCCGTATAATTGTTCATAACATTTCTCACAATGCTCTGTATATCTGTGGTGTCAGTTATTATTTCTCCTCTTTCATTTCTGATTTTGTGTATTTGAGTTCTCTCTCTTTGTTTCTTGGTGAGTCTAGCTAAGGGTCCATCAATCTTTTTTTATCTTTTCAAAGAACCAGCTCTTTGTTTCATTGATTTTTTTGAAAAAAAATTTTTTTTTTTGGTCTCCATGTCATTTATTTCTGCTCTGATCTTTACAATTTCCTTCCTTCTACTTGCTCTGGGGTTTTCTTTTTGTTTGCTTTCTAGTTCTTAAAGTTGTGAGGTTAGATAGTCTATTAGAAATTTTTCTTGCTTCTTGAGGTAGGCCTGTAGTGCTATGAACTTGCAAATGTGTTTCTTTAGGGTGAAAATTGAGTAGCAGATTCCAAGGTCCAAGCAAAGCCAGCATGTTTTTGAAGAAGAGCCTGGTGTGAAAATGTACCTATCAGATATTAAGAATTAGAAAAATGCTATAGTAATAAAGACAATGGGGTCACAGAGCAAGGACGGTGATCAGATTGAAGGAATAGTGAGTTCACTAGCAGACCAGTGACTAAATGGGCCACTCCCCTTTCATTTTTTAGCATGAAGTTTGTATAGACAGAAAAGACGGTGATAATCACCACGTATGTGGTATTTCAACATTTAAGTTAATATGTGCAATTGACCATTGAATAAAGTAGGAGTTAGGGACCCTAATCCTTGCACGCTTGAAAATCCACATATAACTTAATTCTGCTCTCTGTATCTGTGATTCCCAACTGTAGATCAAAAATACTGTTTTTGATCCTTGATTGGTTGAATGTGTGGATACAAAAGCTGTATATAAGTGGACCCTTGCATTTTATTTTATTTTATTTTATGTTATTTTTCCATTGGTTATGCATATAAGTTCTTTGGTTTATTTCTTCCCACTCCCCAAGCCCCTTCCCTTTAAGGTTTGTCAGTCTAGCAACCAATTTCTACTTCTTAATCTCTTCCCCTTTCTTACCCATTCCCCCAACCCCCCTCTCATCTGGCAACCAACAAAATGTTCTCTGTATCTATGAGAATGTTTCTGTTCTGCCTGTTCATCTTGTGTGTAGATTCAATTATCGATAGATATGTATTCATTGCCATTTTGTTTGTTCATATATTTTATCTTTTTCTTCAAAAAGATCCTTCAACATTTCATATAATAATGATTTGGTGGTGATGAACTCCTTTAACTTTTTCTTGTCTGGGAAACTCTTTATAAGGCCATCAATTCTAAATGACAGCTTTGCAGGATAGAGTAATCTTAGTTGTAGGTTCTTATTTTTCATCACTGTGAATATTTCTTGCCACTCCCTTGTGGCCTGCAAAATTTCTTTTGAGAAATCAGCTGATAGTTTTATGGGAACTACTGCTTTTCTCTTGCTGCTTTTAAGATTCTCTTTTTGTCTTGAACCTTTTGCATTTTGATGATGATGTGTCTTGGTGTGGGCCTCTTGAGGTTCATCTTGTTTGGGACTCTCTGTGCTACCTGGACTTGTATGTCTGTTGGAGAAGTTTTCTGCCATTATTGTTTCAAATAGATTTTTGATTTCTTGTTCTCTCTCTTCTCATTCTGGCACCCCCAAGATGCGAATGTTGGCCTGCTTGAAGTTGTCCCAGAGGCTCCTTACGCTATCCTTTTTTTTTTTTTTTGCTGTTCTGATTGGGTGTTTTTTGCTTCCTTATATTCCAAATCAATGGTTTGCTTCTTGGTTTGACCTACTCTTCTATTGAATCTGTGTAAATTATTCTTTATTTCAGTTAGTGCCTCCTTCATGTCTGACTGGTTCTTTTTATGCTCTTGAGGCCCTCACTAAGTTCACTGAGGTTCTCACTAAGTCCATTGAGCATCCTTATAAGCAGTGTTTCAAACTCAGCATCTGTTAGGTTGCTTATCTCCATTTCACTTAGTTCTTTTCATGGAGTTTTGTTCTGTTCTTTGATTTGGGACCTGTTTCTTTGTGTCCTCATTTTGGCTCCCTCCCTGTGTTTGTTTCCATGTAATACTTAACAAGAGGTATGGGGCTATCTGAGATCAGATGCTGCTTGTTTGAAAGAATTAAAGAAAACCTGAAGCAGGATCCAAGACAGGCTAATCCTATGGTGAAGCAACTGGCAACAGCTTGGGTGGGCCTGAAAGTTGGTTGGGGAAGGGCCTCAGGGAATCACCAAGGTGGGACAACCAGTGTGAGCCAGGTTGCTGGAGTCCCAGATACGACGACTGTCTGCCACCCCAGGGAAGGGCTCACCAAAGGAACAAAGGCCTCTGACAGCATGTTTGTCCTGGAGAAAGCCCCTTCTTCAGCCCTCGCTCTAATGCCAAAAAGCTTAGTTCTTCCTTGTATGTCTCTGGCACCCCTTAAGCTGCTTCCCCTCCAAGCTCAGAGGGGATGAGTGCGATAAGCCCATGCGTGGGCCCTTTAAGAAGAGCTGCCTGAGGCTCCAGCCGCCTCAGCCTCCCTGAGCCTCAATTCTCACTGGTTTTTCCAGTCAGAAGTGATGGAGACTTCTCTTCCTGGCACTGGAACCCTGAGCTGGGTAACTGGTGTGGGATGGGGACCCCTCAGTCATCAGGGAGGACCTTCCCAGCTGAGGTATCCTCCTGATTTTTATCCGCCACACATGGATGTGGGACCAGCCTGTCCGCCTCCGCACCTCCTACCAGTCTCGATGTGGCTGCTTCTTTAATTCTATAGTTGTAGGACTTCCATTCAGCTTGATTTCAGGCAGTTTTAAATGATGGTTGTTCTGTAGTTTAGTTGTAACTTTGATGTGGTTGTGAAAGGATGTGATACTGCGTTTACCTACGCTGTCATCTTGACTGGAAGTCACTGAACCTTGCATTTTTGTTCAGGGGTCAACTGTATAGGTAATTTGCACCACACTCATAAGTGAAATCCATATGGGTTAGAGACCACAGTCCAGAAGGTAAAACCACAAAACTGAGATCATGACAGGGATTATTTCAAGATTTCAGGATAAGGTGAGACTTCTTAAATAGAATAATTTCTCCTATTTGTTTACATTAAAAGTAGAACTGTGATTCTTTCAAAGATACCAGATGAGTAAAAAGGCAACTTGTACAGACAGATAAGATATTTACAAGATACTCAATTGTCAAATCTTTAGCACTTAAACATTTTTGAACTCCTAAAAAATGAATGAGGAGACAGTGTTATTGAAAATCAGTCAAAATTCCTCTTAGAAAACAAGAGAACTCTAAGAAAGGCAAACAAATGGAATCTTCTAGGCTCCAGAAGTCTTGACCCCTTTCCTAGAGGAAGAGTATGTGTCATAATGAAAGTATCCAGAGGCTAGTGTGATGGTGTGATGTCTCTAATTAGACACCTCGGTCATGTGAACAATGAGCTTTTAGAGCACAAAAATAACTCTTCAATAGATAATATTTTACTTGCTTTGACTATAATGATAGAGGACTGTGTCAGAAGACCTGGGGTTTTGTCCCAGCGCCATGTCTGACCAAAGACAAGCCACTTAGAATCTCCATATTTCACTCTTATGGAAGAGGGAGCCATCTTCTCCATGTCCTTTCTGTACCATTAGAATGCCATGTTTCCTGATGCTCGAGGTAACCCTGCATATTTCCTATGGCTTCCAGGAAGAAAAAGGTGAAAACAATTCATGAACCATGAAACACTCAACCCATTAGGCATTAAGAGAACTGTCACCTCCTGGTGTTTACTCAGGGTCTCAGCTGGGACTGAGGAGATGGCTGAGGAGGATGAAAGAGTTGCCAGCACTGACCTGTGCCACTCTGCTCTCCTTCCCTCTGGGAGTGCTATCACCAGTGACTCCTTTCTTCCCAGCCTCAACAAGAAATATCCTGGCACTTTTCAATTTTTGCCTCCAGTGCAAATGCCATGTAGCACCCACCTCTCTGGCTCCTGGTTACCTTGGAGGGATTTCTATGGAAAAAGAAAGAGTGAAGAAATGCCACCAGCCCTTACAGTATCCTCGGTGTGTGTTGTACCAACAGGAAATGTATAGGACGCATTCTCTTGGCTTATTCTTGTAAGGTATAAAGTGAGTCACTCATCTACTGATGGGCACTTGGGCTGCTTCCAAAATCTTGGCTATTGTAAGTAGTGCTGAAATAAACATAGGGGGTACATGTATTCTTTTGAATCAGTGTTTCAGGCTTCTTTGAATATATTCCTAGAAGTAGAATCACTGGGTCATAAGGCAGTTTCATTTTCTACTTTTTGAGGTAAACTCCTTGTTGTATTCCACAGTGGTTGCATTAATCTTCATTCCTATCAACAGTGCAAGAGGATTCTCTTTTTATCACACCCTCTCCAACAGTTGTTTGCTTATCTATTATCTATCTATCTATCTATCTATCTATCTATCTATCTATCTATCTATCTATCTATCATCTATCTATCATCTATCTATCTATCTATCTATCTATCTATCTATCTATCTATCTATCATCTATCTATCATCTATCATCTATCTTTAAATCCTTACCTGAGAATATCTTTTTTTTAAAAATTATTTTATGAATTTTTATTTATTTTATTGTTACAGATATTTTACCTTTTTACCCCATTGGCACCCCCCACCGCACCCCACCTCCACCCTGTCCCCGGCTTAGTTGTCCATGTCCATTGGTCATGCATGCATGCATATAAGTTCTGTGGTTTATCTCTTCCCACCCCCCCATCCCCTCTTCTGAGGGATGTCAGCCTGTGCCCTACTTCCGTGTGTCTGGGTCTACTGTATTCCTCAGACTGTTATGTTCATTATATTCCGTATATAAGTGAGATCATGTGGTATTTGTCTTTTTCTGCTTGGCTTCTTTCACTTAGGATAATACTTTCCAGGTCCCTCCATGTAGTCTCAAAGGATAAGAGATCTTTCTTTCTTACCGCTGCATAGTACTCCATTGTGTATATGTACCACAGCTTTTTTATCCATTCGTCTACTGGTGGACACTTGGGCTGTTTCCAGATCTTAGCCATTGTAAATAGTGCTGCTATAAACATGGGGGTACATATATTCTTCCTGATTGGTGTTTCAGGCTTCTTAGGGTATATTCCCAGCAGTGGGATCACTGGGTCAAATGGAAGTTCAATTTTTAATTTTTTGAGGTAGCACCATATTGTTTTCCATAGCGGCTGCACCAGTCTGCATTCCCACCAGCAGTGTATTAGAGTCCCCTTTTCTCCACACCCTCGCCAACACTTGTTGTTTGATGATTTGTTGATGGCGGCCATTCTGACAGGTCTGAGAATATCTTTTTATTGATTTTTAGAGAGGAGAAGAAGGAGGTAAGGAGGGAGGGAGAAAGAGAGAGAGAGAGAGAGAGAGAGAGAGAGAGAGAGAGAGAGATGTGAGAAAGAAGTGATTAGTTCACTCCCCAACCAAGGATCAAACCTGCAACCTAGGTATGTGCCTTGACCAGAAATTGAACCTGCAAGCTTTTTGGTGTATGGGACAACACTCCAGCCAACTGAGCCACATGGCCAAGATTTATTGATGATAGCCATTCTGACAGGTGGGAGATGATATCTCATTGTGGTATTAATTTGCATTTTTCTGATGATTAGTAATGTTGAGCATTTTTTCATGTCTATTGACCATCTATCTGTATGTCCTCTTTGGAGAAGTGTCTGTTCAGGTCCTTTGCCCATTTTTTAATTGAATTATTTGTGCTTTTGGTGTTCAGTTGCTTGGGTCCTTTATACATTTTGAATATCAACTCCTTATCAGATGTATCATGGGTAAATATGTTCTCCCAATCAGTGGGTTAGCTTTTCATTTTGTTGATGGTTTCCTTTGCTATGCAAAAGTTTTTAATTTGATGTAGTATTATTTATTTTTTTTCTTTTGTTTCTCTTGCCTGAGGAGATACATCAGAAAAAATATTGCTACAAGAAGTGTCTGAGATTTTACATTTATACAATGTAAACACTCAGTTGTAAACAAAGAAAGAAATCTTACCTTTTGCAACAGCATGGATGGAGCTAGAGGGCATTATGCTAAGTGAAATAAGCTAGTCAGAGATAGACAAATCCCATATGATTTCACTT
This sequence comes from Molossus molossus, assembly GCF_014108415.1. Lineage (NCBI taxonomy): Eukaryota > Metazoa > Chordata > Mammalia > Chiroptera > Molossidae > Molossus > Molossus molossus. The sequence continues at coordinate 53,339,265 of NW_023425377.1, read as the reverse complement.
ACATGTGGCACCTAATGAACAAAATACACAAACAAACAAAATAGAAACAGACTCAGATACAAATAACAAACTGACAGCTGTCAGAGTGGAGGGGGTTGGGAGACTGGGTAAAATAGATGAAGGGATTAAGAAAAAATCCTCATAGACATAGATGACAGTATGGTGATTACCATAGGGAGGGAGTGGGGGTGGGAGGTCAGGTAGAAAGGAGGAATAAATGGTGACAGAAGGAGACTTGATTTTGGGTGGTAAACACATGATACAATATACAGATGATGCATTATAAGATTGTACACTTGAAACTGATATAATTTTGTTAACCAATGTAACCCCAATAAATCTAATTAAAAAATTTAAAAAGAATCTTTCCAAAACGTCCTTCGAAGGCCTTAAAACTCTTTTCCCTACTCCCCTAAAGCAGACCCTTGCATTTTGTGTCTGTAGTCTTTAACCCATCATGTTGCTCTATGTTGAGATTGAAGGCAGAAGGGAGTCAAAGCACCACTTTCCACAGCCCATGCCAATTTCGCCACTACTCCCAATGACCACCAGGTGGAGACTGCTATCCTTTCCATGGTCCCCATCTCACTTCTGTGAGAGGGGATTCCAGCAACATATCCTCACAAGCGTGTCTTCAAAGAAATTCCTTTTTCCACGTGATCTGTGGTTTTGAGCCACATAAATTACACACATCCTCTTTCAAAACCCGTCTATGTAAGGTTGGACTTAATTAGACCTAGGGAAATATTTGAGGGAAATGTGATATTCACCTAGGAACCATTTTATGAGCTATTTTTGTAGTTGCTCAGAGAATAGGTAACTCAGTCCAAGACCAGCCCTGAATGTCCAAATGGAACTCAGATGCCATCCAGCTCCTTTCACACACATGAGAAGGAAGCCAGGAACCAAGTCCCTTTAGTTCCCAATGTTTGAGAGCTAAGGACATTATTTAAATAATGGCCAGTAGGGAAAGGACACTCACTAAAGAATGCTATTACAATTTTACAAAATCTCCATCTGACAGGAAGAATCTATTGCCCACTTAAAAGAATACAAAAGCTAGCCCTGGCCGGTTTGGCTCAGCGGTTAGAGCGTCAGCCTGCGGTCCTGAGAGACCCTGGTTCGGTTCCCGCTAAGGGCATGTGCCGCGGTTGCAGTTTGTCCCTGGCCCTGGTCGGTTGTGCGGGTGGCAGCCACTCGATGTGTCCCTTTCACATCGATGTTTCTCTCTCTCTCTCCGTTCCTCCCCCCCCCCCACTCTACCTAAACAAAAAATAGAAAAATGTCCTCGGGTGAGGATAAAAAAAAAAAAAAAAAAGAATACAAAAGCCCAAAGGCAAAGATCTGCTTAACATTCTAGCAGAGCACCCAGCCCACTAGATCAATAGGCAACTTTTTTTGCTTGTTTGTTTGTTTTTTTAATACTTAATTTATTACTATTTTTAAAATTACAGATGTCCTTCCTTTTCCCCCCTTTGACACCCTCCTCCCTATATCCATGACCCCTCTTAGGATATATTCTTTTTTTTTTTTTTTTATCCTCACCCGAGGATATTTTTCCATTTTTTTTTGTACAGATAGAGTGGGAGGGAGAGAGAGGAAGGGAGAGAGAGAGAGAAACATCGATGTGAAGGGACACATCGAGTGGCTGCCACCCGCACGACCAACCAGGGCCGGGGACAGACTGCAACCGAAGTACGTGCCCTTAGCGGGAACCGAACCCGGGTCTCTGTGGACCGCAGGCCGACGCTCTAACTGCTGAGCCAAACTGGCCAGGGCTTAGGATATATTTTGAAGTAGAATCACTGGGTCAAATGGAGTTTTTGAGGAAACTCCGTATTGTTTCCCATATTGGCTGTACCAGTCTGCATTCCCTCTAGCAGTATACTAGAGTCCCCTTTTCTCCACACCCTTGCCAGTGCTTGTTGTTTGATGATTTGTTGATGGCAGCTGTTCTGCAGGTGTGAGGTTATTTTGATTTGCATCTCTCTGATAATTTGTGACATTAAGCATTTTTTCATATATCTCCTGGCCATATTTATGTCCTTTTTGGAGAAGTGTCTCTTCAGGTCCTCTGCCAGTTTTTTCATTGGATTGTTTGTCTTTCTTTTGTTGAGTTGTATGAATACTCTATATATTTTGGAAATTAACCCCTTATCTGATGTATCATTGTCAAATATATTCTCCCAGAGACTAGGTTTCCTTTTCATTTTGATGCTGGTTTCTTTTGCTGTAAAGAAGCTTTTTAGTTTGATGTGGTCCCATTTATTATTTTTTTCCTTTGTTTTTCTTGCCCTAGGTATTGTATCAGTGAAAATTCTACTACGTGTGATATTTGAGATTTTTCTGCCTACACTTTCTTCTAGGATTTTGATGGTTTCACAAGTGACATTTAAGTCTCTTACACATTTTGAGTTTATTCTTGAGTGTGGTTTAAGCTGTTGGTCTAGTTTCATTTTTTTGCATGTAGCTGTCCAATTTTCCCAACACTATCGATTGAAGAGACTGTCTTTACTCCATTGTATGTTCTTGCCTCCTTTTTCGAATATTAATTGCGCATGTCTTGGGTTGATATCTGGGTTCTCTGTTCTGTTCCATTGATCTATATGCCTGTTTTTGTGCCAGTATCTGGTTGTTTTGATTACAATGGCTTTGTAGTATAACCAGAAATCCAGAATTGTGATCCCTCCAACTTTGTTCTTCTTTTTCAAGATTGCTGTGGCTATTCAGGGTCTTTTTGGTCCATATAAATAAACTTTTGGAGTATTTTTTTCTAGATTTGTGAAGTATGCTGTTGGTATTTTAATAGGGAATGCATTGAATCTATAGTTTGCTTTGGGTAGTATGGACATTTTAATGATGTTGATTTTTTCAATTCATGAACATGGTATATGCTTCCACTTTTTTTTTTTTTTATATCTTTTTTTATTTTTTCAATGTCTTGTCGTTTTCTGAGAACAGATATTTTACCTCCTTGGTTAAGTTTATTCCTAGGTATCTTAGTTTTTTTTTTGTTGCAATGGTAAATGGGATTGATTTTTAGTTTCTCTTTCTGTGTGTTCATTATTGGTGTATAAAATGCAAACGATTTCTGGATGTTGATTTTGTATCCTGCTAATTGTCCAAATTTATTTATTAAATCTAGTAGTTTTTTGGTGGACTCCTTAGAATTTTCTATGTACAATATCATGTTATCTGCAAATAATGACAGTTTCACTTCCTCCTTTCAAATTTGGATGCCCTTTATTGTTTCTTCTTGTCTGATCATTATGGTTAAGACATCCAGTACTATGTTGAATAATTTTGGCAAAGGTGGACATCCCTGTATTGTTCCTGTTCTTAAGGGAAATGCTTTTAGTTTTTGCCCATTGAGTATGATGTTGGTTGTAGGTTTGTCACATATGGCCTTTATTATGTTAAGGTATGATCCTTCTATTCCCACTTTGCTGAGAGTTTTTTTGTTTTTTTTTCAGAAATGGATGCTGGATTTTGTCAAATGCTTTTTCAGCATATATTGATATAATTATATGATTTTTATTTTTCATTTTCTTTATGTGGTATATCACATTTATTGATTTGTGAACATTGTACCAGCCTTGCATCCCTGGGATAAATCTCACTTGGTTATGGTGTATACTTTTAAAAAAATGTATTGCTGGATTTGATTTGCTAAGATTTTGTTGAGGATTTTGGCATCTATTGTTCATCAGGGATATTTGCCTATAATTTTCTTTCTTTGTAGTGTCTTTATCTGGTTTTGGAATTGGGATAGTGCTGGCCTCATATAAAGAGCTTGCATCTTCCTTCCTGTTGAATTTTTTGGGATAGTTTAACAATAGGTGTTAGTTATTCTTTGAATATTTGATAAAACTTCCCTGTGAAGGTATCTGGACCAGGGCTTTTGTTTGCTGGTAGTTTATTGATTACTGCTTCCATTTTTAAAATTGTTATTGGTCTGTTCAGGTTTTCTGACTCTTCCCAGTTGAATTTTGGAAGACTGTATGATTCTAGAAATTTGTCCATTTCACATATGTTGTCAAATTTTTGGGGATGCAATAAGTTCTGTGGTTTATCTCTTCCCACCCCCCACCACCCCTCTTCTGAGGGTTGTCAGTCTGTACCCTACTTCCATGTTTCTGGGTCTACCCTATTCCTCAGACTGTTAGGTTCATTATATTCCATATATAAGTGAGATCATGTGGTATTTGTCTTTTTCTGCTTGGCTTGTTTCACTTAGGATAGTTTTATATTGTGTGTGTGTTTTGTCTCTGTATTACTTATTTCCACTGTGATCTTTATTATTTCCTTATTTCTACTAACTCTGGGTTTTTCTTTTTTTTCTCCTTCTAAATCTTTAAGTTGTAGGGTTACATAGTTTGTTAGAAAGTTTTCTTGTTTGTTGAGGTAGGCCTGTATTGTTATGAACTTCCCTCTCAGGACTGCTTTCACTGTGTCCCATAGATTTTGTGTTGTGTGTTCATTTTCATTAGTTTCAAAGAAGATTTATATTTCTTTCTTGATCTCATTGGTAACTCATTCATTGCTTAATAACATGCTATTTAGCCTCCATGTGTTTGAATGTTTTTGAGTGTTTTTATTGTAATTGATTTCTAGTTTCATGCCATTGTGATACAAGAAGATGTTTGATATGATTTCAATCTTCTTGAACTTGTAGAGATTGAGTGTATGTCCTAACATGTGGTCTGTCTTGAGAATGTCCCATGTGCACTTGAGAAGAATGTATATTCTGTAGCTTTGGGGTTACATGTTCTGTAAATATCAATTAAAACTAATTGATCTAGTGTGTCATTTAGGGTCTCTGTTTCCTTGTTAATATTTCATCTAGAAGATTTTCCCAGGGGTGTCAGTGGGGTGTTAAAGTCGCCTGCTATGATTGTATTGCTGTCAATCTCTCCTTTGAAGTGCTCTAGAAATTTTAAAATATATTTTGGTGCTCCTATATTTGGTGCATATATGTTTACCAGGGTTATATCCTCTTGTTGGATCAATCCTTTTAATGTTGCGTAGTGACCTTCTTTATCTCTTATTATGGCTTTCATTTTGAAGTCTACCTTATCAGATATGAATATTGTTACATCAGCTTTTTTTTTTGTTTCCATTTGAACGTAAAATTTTTTTCCATCACTTCCCCTTCACCTTCATCCTGTGTGAGTCTTTTATTATGAGGTGGGTTTCTGGTAGACAGCATATATATGGGTCATGTTTTCTTATCCAATCAGCTACTCTATGTCTTTTGAGTGGAACATTTAAGCCATCTTCATATAAGGTTATTATTTATAAGTACTTATTTGTTGCCATTTTTATTCTTTATGCCTGTGTGTGTCTCTCTCTGTCTGCTTCTTCTTCTTACAATAGCCATTTAGCATTTCTTGCAGTGCTGGTTTGGTGGTAGTATATTCCTTTAGCCCCTCCCCCCCCTTTTTGTGCAAAGCTTTTTATTTCCCCTTCAATTTTGAATAATAGCCTTGCTGGATAGAGTATCTTCAATCCAGACCCTTGTTTTTAAGTATTTTATATACTTCATGCCACTCCCTTCTGGCCTGCAGTATTTCTATTGAGAAATCAGGGGACAGTCTAATGAGAACTCCTTGTGTAGTTAACTTTCCAACTCTCTCTTGCTGCCTTTAAGATTATTATTTTTTGTCTTTAACATTTGCTTTTTAATTTTGATGTATCTAGATATGGGTCTTTTTTGTGTTCATCTTGATTGGGACTCTGTGTTTCCTGGACTTGTGTGACTTCTTCCTTCACTAGGTTAGGAAAGTTTTCTGTTATTATTTATTTAAACAGGTTTTCTATTCCTTTCTCCAATTCTTCTCCTTCTGGTAACCATCTGATGTGAATGTTGTTACATTTTTGTATTGTCCCAAAGCTCCCTTAAACTCTCTTGCTTTTTTATTTTTTTCCCACTTGCTGCTCTAATTGGGTGTTTTTTTCTGCCTTGTCTTCTAACTCACTGATTCCACCTTCAGCTTCTTCTAATCTACTATTGAATCCTTCCAAAGTATTTTTTATATCAGCTATGTCATTCTTTATTTCCACTTGATTTTTATTCACAGCTTCTACCTCTTTTTCATGCTGGTGTTGTCTTATTAAGGTGCTTGTAGTTCTTACTAAGTTGTTAGAGCATCCTTAAAACTATTGCTTTGATTTCTTTATCTGACAAACTACTTGTCTCCATTTCATGTAGTTCCTTTTCTGGTGGTTCCTCCTTTTATTTCATCTGGGAGTGGTTTCTTTGTCTCATCATTTTAGCAGTCTGGTAGTTTGGGGCCAGGTGAGGCATGTTGGGATGCGTAGCCATGTTGGTGTGTATCAGATAAGACTGCTATGCCTCCCAGTCTGTTCTGGGGTGTGGTGCCTTTTGTGTAGTGTGGGTCTGGGAGAATTGATGGCTGGTGGCTTGTGTTTGTCTGTTGTTATAGGTGCTGCTGAGTTGCATGGATCTAGTTGGTGTACTGCTGGGGTGTGCGGGTCCTCAGGTACTGCTGTTGCCTGGCAGGACTTGGCTCCTGATCCACATTGCTGCTGCTGTTGCTGCCCCCAGAGGATGGGTCTCAGCTCCTGAGCCTCACTGCTTCTGGGGCTGGGGCTCTGCTCCCAATCAGCTGTTGCCAATGCCAGGGGTGGGTCTTGGCTCCTGAGCCTCACTGTTGCTGGGGGTGGGCGTGGGACTTGGCTCCCAAGCCTCTGCTGCTGCTGGAGGTGGGGCTCCGTTCCTGGGCTGAGCACTGCTGCTGCTATCGGGAGTGGTGCTCAGCTCCTAAGCTGGCTGCTACTGCTGCTGGGGGCAGTGCTTAGTTCCCAAGGCCCACTGTTGCTGCCTTGACAATATGGCTACTGTGTGCTGGCCTGTGGTGGCAGAGTGGGGGCCACTGGTCTGTTGGTGCAAGTTGCACTGGTTGCCTCAAGTTGCTGGGCCTTAGCTATTCCCTGCTGCTTGCTCCCAGAGAGGACCCAGCTGATCTTCCAAAATGCTGGGGTCGTCTGGCCCCGAGCAAGAAGTGCCTTGCAAACAGTGTACAGCGTTAGCTGGCTGCTCTCCTGTCCACAGCACTGGAACCCTCTGCCTTAAGTTTCCACACTGCTGTGCAGTTGCTCATCCACACTCACAACCACTCACACTCACACTCTCACACACACCCTTGCTCTAGTCATGAGTGCCACTATGTTTGTTGTCTCCAAAAACCACACGCAATGTTTTTAGAACATGTTTCAATAGCTGAATAGCTGTCACAGTGGGGAAACATTTTCAAACACTGTGCTCTCACAGACTTAAATATTTTTTGGAGCTTCTGCAGGCCACACAGCAAGTGCAGAGTCTGAAGAAGTTTCCAGTCCTCCCACCTCCCTATTTAGTACTTTCCCCAGTGTTATCCTCCTGACTTAGATGGAGTCTTTGACCCTCTACATCCCTCTCTGTCCCCAGAGCCCACAGTGGTGTTCGCCAAGGAGCAGCCTGCACACAGGGAGGTACAGGTGGTGGCGGGGGCCAGTGCCACGCTGAGCTGTGAGGTGGCCCAGGCCCAGATGCAGGTGACATGGTACAAGGACAGCAAGAAGCTGAGTGGGAGCTCGAAAGTGCATGTGGAGGCCACCGGCTGTACCCGGCGGCTGGTGCTGCTGCAGGTTGAAAAGGTAGATGGCGGGGAGTACAGCTGCGAGGCTGGAGGCCAGAGGGTCACCTTCAGCCTAGATGTCACAGGTGAGTGCTAGTCTGGGCAGAGAGAACAAGTGCTTGACCAATCAAGGGATGGGCATTTTTTTGAAAGGCTTGTGCCTGCCCTATGGGTATAATTCTACCTGTGCTGGATTTTGTTGACATGTCTAGCCCAGGGCTCCATCCTCTACCGAGATCTTGGGTCTGAGGATGCTGGCTACAGACCCTGTTCCAGAACATTTTCGACATCCTTTGGCCCAGGTGTTTGCTCCCCTTTGCCATATTCCTACCTTCCCAGAATGGAACCTGTCACAGAGGCTTCTGCAGGCTGCTAAGGGCTGAGGTCTATGGAAATGCCCATTCTCAGTCTGGGACCTGCATAGTTATGGAGTCCAGTCTTACTCATGGAAATCTCACTCAAGGAGCTTCTGGCTTTGGATGCCTTTGTCCTCAGTGGAGCATGGGTCCCTGTCCTGGCCTTGGGGTCCTGATTGTCTAACTATTATTAAATCAGCCCTGGGAGCTGGCCCTTGCTCAGGCACATCTAGGCCTGGTCTTGGTCCTCCTCATGTGCCTGCCCCTTACACTCCCCCAGCTGATGACAGCACCTCTGGGTTTTAGAGTCCTGCTTTAGGTGTTCGTCTTGAGCTGGCTGACACTGCCACATCCCCTTGCCCCCTGTCCCCCATTATACAGTCAGCATGCTTTTCAGGTGCACCCCTGGATTAGCTCTCACGGGGTCCCTCTTGGACCCCCATCTAGGGCTTTTCCTCTCCACCTTTGTTGCCACTGCACACTACCCCCCCCCCCCCCCCACATGCTGAGCTACTCAGACTGTTTCACACATCTCAGCCTTTGTCCCGAGGATCCTGGGCCCAGGCTGCCCTCTCTAGCTCCCCTGCTATCCTTCTGGAATGTCAGCCCAACCACCAGGCTGCCCCCATTCCATCTGCAGTATCTGTGTATAGGCTCATGCTTCCCTGGAGGTCTTGGTCAGACAGACTTGTGGCCTCCAGGCCTGTGGTGCCCTGAAGCTGGCTCCTCTTGGCCACTCTTCATGAGAGCCTGGATAGTGGCCTTCAGGTAGTGTGGGGCCCTGCTGCATTTACACTTGGGCCTGCTCAGTGGAAGCAGCAGCCAAGGGCTGGACAAGCAGGGCGTTGCATAGCAGTTGGAGCTTGGGGCAGTTCCATTTTAGGTCTTCTCCTATAGAATGGCCTGAGGGAGGCAGGGCCCAGGTCAGGGATGCAGGGTCCCCATTTTCATGATGACTGACCCCCTCCTCCCCTCTCCTCCTGTGCCCCAGAGCCAGAGCCTGAGACACCAGGCCTGGAGAGATCTGTCCACAGGGGGCTTCTGGTGGTCAGAGAGCATGAGGATATCGTCCTGACTGCCACGCTGGCCACACCCTCTGTGGCTGCCATTAAATGGCTCAAGGATGGCGTGGAGATTCGCCGCAGCAAGCGGCATGAGACTACCAGCCTGGGGTACACCCACACTCTGACCGTGCGCAGCGCGCAGACTCTGGACAGCGCAGTCTACAGCTGCCGTGTGGGCACCGAGCGGCAGGACTTCCCAGTGCAGGTGGAAGGTCAGCGGCCCGTACCCAGTCCTCTGAGAATTCGCGCCTGCTGGGGTTTCACTTGAGGGCATGCAGGCAGTGTTCTGGAGCAGATTTGGGTGGGGCTCAGGGTGCATGACCCTAAAGTGTAAAGCCGGTCCTGAAGGCCCGAGCCCCTCCCAGTTGATGTCCTTCCCCTCCCACAGAAGTGGCCTCCAAGTTCTGCCGGCCCCTGGAACCTGTAAGCGGGGAGCTGGGCGGCACAGTGACACTGTCCTGTGAGCTGAGCCCGGTGCAGGCCGAGGTGCTGTGGCGCTGCGGGAGCATGCAGCTCCGGGCGGGTAAACGCTTTCAGATTGCGGCAAAGGGGCCCCAGCGCTCGCTCACTGTGTTGGACCTACGGGCAGAGGATGCGGGCGAGTACGTGTGCGAGAGCCGTGACGACCGCACCAGTGCCAGGCTCTCAGTCTACGGTATGCTGGTGGCTTGGGTGAGGGGACTGGGCGTTCTCCGGCAGCTTCATGGTAAAGGTGCTCTTCCGTGGCATCTGTGAGTTGGGCCTTGCCCCTCCTGCCCACCTCCTAAGTAGAGCCCCTGTCCACAGTCCCCCGCGAGGTCAAGTTCACGTCTGGGCTGAGCACCGTGGTCGCGGAGGAGGGCCGAGAGGCCACTTTCCAGTGCGTGGTGACCCCCAGCGATGCAGCGGTTACATGGTTCCTGGACGGCACCCAGCTGCAGCCCAACCAGAAGTTTCTCATGACACAGAGTGGCACCAACCACAGCCTGACCATCGCGGATCTGGCCCTGGAGGACGCCGGCCAGATCACTGCGGAGGCAGAGGGCGTCACATCCTCTGCTGCCCTGCGGGTTAGAGGTGTGTGTGTGGGGGGGAAAGGAAGGGGCGCGTGGCCGGAAGTTTGGACCACTCCGGGGTTGGCTGGTTCCTGATGGGCATCCTGCGGCATCCCGCTGCTCGCTGGCTTATCTCAGGAAACACAGGGTTTGCTGGTTGCAAAGAGAAGACTGGGATGGGACTGAAGGGCTGGGCACCTCCTCTAAGGGAGAGAAAGTAAATTGCTGCACTGTGCACCTGGTTTGAGAGAGGTGTCCCACACTGAGCCCCATAGATGGTGAGATGAGAGGGAGAGGAATCGGCAGCTAGTGCAAGCAGATGTAGGAGGTGAGGATGCACTTTTCTTGCTGAAGCCAGATTGTACCAGTGAGAGCTAGCCTTCACCTGAGGATAAGTGGGAGCCATCATAGATACTTGAGTACGAGAATAATATGGGAAGATTCATTTTCTGGAGAGGTCATGGCACAGCCTGGGACTGGGAAGCCCATCCAGCATTTCTCTTCTTTAACGTGCATACTCCTAGGGCATCAATATAGTGGAGATGCCAATGCTGCTGGTCTGGGGGCTTAGAGCCCATCTGTCTCACCAACTCCTGTGTCCCAAGGTTGCTGGTCACCAGCCACATTTAGGAGCTCCAGACACTTGTGCATAACAGGGTTGTACAGAGCACGGGAGCAGAACATGTAAAGGGTTTGGAAAAGGAGAAACTTCCTTAGTCTCCATTTTGATCCATAAAAGTATACCTGGGCAAGTGTGCAGCTGGGCCCTGAGTATTGCTAAGGCCTTGCATGGCTTGGAGTCAGAATGTGGTGGGGCTCCGCTCTGCAGGCTGGGGTGGTCAGGAGCCCTTTGTGCCTGGCATTCCTGAGTGGCAGTGGGCTGCGTGACCACCCTTTCCCTGACCCCAGAGGCTCCTGTGCTGTTCAAGAAGAAGCTGGAGCCACAGACAGTGGAGGAGTGGGGCTCAGTGACCATGGAGGTGGAGCTGACCAGGCCATGGCCGGAGGTGAAGTGGACACGCAATGCCATGGCCCTAGCCCCAGGCGAAAAGGTGGCAATCTACATGGAGGGCGTGAATCACTGCTTGGTCCTCAGCAGTGTGGGTTTTGCTGACCGTGGCTTCTATGGCTGTGAGACGCCGCACGACAAGACACAGGCCAAGCTCACAGTAAAAAGTGAGCTGCAGGGCAGCTGAGCTTGGGGTCTGGCACTCAGGAGAGGGCAGGGAGGGGAGCAGGTTTCTCACTGGGGACTTGGCCCTAAAAAGGGGATGGAAAGGGAGGGTGGGGGTGGACCTCCAACCTGGAGGGGTTCACTAGGAGAGGGGTCACATGGATGAGGGTGAAGTTGGCCTCCCATGAGGGCCATTTTCCTCCTGTGGGTGGGAGCTGGCCTCCCCTCTAGGTCTATGGTCTAGGTGCAGTGGCATCCCCTTCCCTCTTTTGCTCTGCAGTGCGCCAGGTCCAGATCCTGCGGGGCCTGCAGGTGATGGAGGTGCAGGAGCAGGGTTCCTCCACCATGGAGGTGGAGCTGTCCCATGCTGACGTGGAAGGCAGCTGGACTCGTGATGGCCTTCGGCTCCAGCCAGGGCCCAAATGCCAACTGGCAGTGCAAGGCCCCATCCACACCCTCACACTGTCTGAGCTGCGGCCACAGGACGGTGGTCTCATTGCCTTCAAGGCTGAGGGCGTGCACACATCTGCCAGGCTTGTGGTAACTGGTGCGTGAGGAGTGGGGTGGAGTGGGACCCACTCGAGAGTGCAACCATTCCTGTCCTGAAGGTGGCCCAGGGGGACAAGCCGGGACCAAGACGTGGAATCCTGGGGAGGGGGGGAGGAAAGCATTCATTCCTAGAACCAGTTGAATGATTTGGTCCAGCTCAGCACAACCCCCCCTCTAACCTCCCCCCTGCCTGCCACTCTCATCTCCTCCTCCTGTCTCCTCAGAGCTGCCTGTGAGGTTCAGCCGCCCACTGCAGGACGTAGTAGCCACGGAGAAGGACAAAGTGACCATGGAGTGTGAGCTGTCACGCCCCAATGTTGAAGTGCGATGGCTGAAGGTGCCTCTGTTCTCGGACCCTTCTGTTCCATCTCACTCCTCACTGTGGGTGGGCATCCCCAGTGCCTGACCTGGCCTCATACCCCCACAGGATGGCATGGAGCTGCGTGTGGGCAAGACAGTGGGCATAGCAGCCCAGGGCACCTGCCGGACTCTCATCATTTACCAGTGTGCCTTTGGGGACCAGGGCATGTATGTGTGTGATGCCCACGAGGTTCAGACCTCAGCATCCCTAAAGGTGCAAGGTAAGGACTGGGCAGAGTGGGAGGTCAGGGCCAGGTGCAAGGACCTCCTGAACCTGTGTCCCCCATCAAGGTGCTTGATCCTCTGGCCCCAAAGCTCTCCATACTCAGCAAGTTTGGAATGGAGGAGGGGTCGGGCAGCTCTGTGCCTCAGAGTGTGGCAGGGCCTCCCTTGCTGCCCTAGGCCGCAGCATCCAGATCCTGAGGCCCCTGGAGGATGTGGAGGTGATGGAGAAGGAGGGCGCCACTTTCTCCTGCGAGGTCTCCCATGACGAGGTGCCTGCTCAGTGGTTCCGGGAAGGCAGTAAGCTTCGGCCCAGTGACAACGTGCGCATCCGCCAGGAAGGTGTGATGACAGTGAGTGGCTGTGGGAGGGCCTCCTCCCCCATACACCTCCTTCAGTGCTGAGTGGTCTGTGTTCTCAGGAAGGACACACAAGCTCATCTACCGGAGGGTCCTGGCAGAAGAAGCGGGAGAAATTCGATTTGTAGCTGAAAATGCAGAATCTCGAGCCCAGCTCCGAGTGAGAGGTGAAGAAACCTGGGGAGAGTGTGGGCTGGACACCAAATAGGAACATGCGTGGGTGCTGCACCAGCTGTTTCAACACAGGCATGGAGCGCTCCGCCCCCTCCCAGAACAGGACAGGGGTGACCCAGGAGGAGGCAAAGGGGGTGTTGCCTCTATTGCCGGAAGACAGGGGTCTGGGGAGGTGGCCTGTCTTTGTTTAAAAGAGAGGTACCAGTGAATTCCTCCTGAGACTGCAGCAGGTGCTGGAGAGAAGGGATGTGAGGCCCTCCTGGTGGCCTTGATTACAGGAAAGAATAGCAACTGGGCATGAGAGAAGGAGGGAGAGTCTGTGGACTGGCAAGGTGACCACACGAGGTGGGGGCATTGATGCACAGGAGAGAGAAGGGTGGATGTGGGGTAGCACAGGGGCACAGCAAGGGGTGGAAAGGGTGAGGGTATGTGTGCACGCTTACCTTCTTCAGGGTTAATTGTACGGAGGGTCCTAGCCCTGAGGGTGACACCTGGCTTAGCCTGGCTGGTTGGGGGCTGCACAGGCAGAACATCTAGTGCTAGGGTTTTCTGATGGCTGAGCACCCACCCTGATTCCTCCTTGCTCACTCACAGAGCTGCCAGTATCCATTCTGCGCCCACTGCGGGACAAGATTGCCATGGAGAAGCACCGAGGTGTATTTGAGTGCCAGATGTCACGGGCCAGTGCCCAGGTGCGGTGGTTCAAGGGTGGCGTGGAACTGTGGCCAGGGCCCAAGTACGAGATGGTCAGCGATGGCCTCTACCGAAAGTTAGTCATCAATGACGTGCAGCCCGAGGACGAGGACACTTATACATGTGATGCTGGTGATGTGAAGACCAGTGCCCAGTTCTTTGTGGAAGGTGTGGGCAGGACTGGAGGGTGGGGCAGCTGTCCTCTGTGCCTGGGGATGGGTTGCAGTTTTTATCATTGGGTCTGATACTCAGGCAGCCAGGTCTGAGAAGGGCCTGACTGGGGGGCGTCAGGGTAGGGTTGGGGGGAGGATGTGACCACCACTGCGCGCACGCGCGCGCACGTGTGTGTGTGTGTGTGTGTGTGTGTGTATGTATGTTTGGGGGTGGGTGGAGGATTTGTTTCTAGGAAGGAACATGGAGAATGGGGGGTAGGTAGGGGTTGTGGTCCTCCCAGTGCCCAGTACTGTGACCCACCTCTTTCCCACAGAGCAATCCATCACCATTGTTCGGAACCTGCAGGACATGACGGTGATGGAGCCTGCCCCTGCCTGGTTCGAGTGTGAGACCTCCATCCCATCTGTTAGGCCGCCCAAGTGGCTGCTGGGGAAGATGATGCTGCAGGCTGGGGCGGATGTGAGCATGGAGCAGGAAGGCACAGTGCACCGGCTGATGCTTCGGCGCACCTGCTCCACTATGACCGGGCCAGTGCACTTCACCATCGGCAAGTCGCGCTCTACTGCCCACTTGGTTGTCTCAGGTGAGCACAGTCAGTGGGCTGAAAGAGGGGCTCAGGCAGCTGTGGTGTGCAGGGCCTGGGTAGCTGATCACAGTTCCCCAGGCTCCGCTGGCCAGGCCCACCCTGCAGTGCTGTTCTCTTCTCCTGCGCAGACATCCCTGTGGTGCTTATGAGGCCACTGGAACCTAAGGCAGGACGTGAGCTACAGTCGGTGGTCCTGTCCTGTGACTTCAAGCCACCCCCCAAGGCTGTGCAGTGGTACAAGGAGGACACACCCTTGGTGCCATCTGACAAGTTCAGAATGAGTCTAGAGGGTCACATGGCGGAGCTTCGTGTCCTGCGGCTCACACCTGCGGACGCTGGCATCTACCGGTGCCAGGCCGGCAGCGCCCAGAGCAGCGCTCAGGTCACAGTGGAAGGTGTGCAGCACGGGGGTACAGGGCCACCTGGAGGGCCCTGGGAGAGCGGGGGGGTGCAGTGCACTGAATCTCACTGTGTGCTCTTTGCAGTGCGGGAGGTGACAGTGACACGGCCGCTGCAGGATGTGGAGGCCACAGAGGAGGGCCGCGCCTGTTTCTCATGCGAGCTTTCCCACGAGGATGAAGAGGTGGAGTGGTCGCTCAATGGGACTCTCCTCTATAATGATAGCTTCCACGAAATCACCCATGAGGGCCACCTCCACACACTGGTGCTGAAGCGGGTCAGGCGGACAGATGCAGGCACCGTGTGTGCCTCTTCCCCTAAAGTAAAGGCCTTTGCCCACCTGGAGGTCAGAGGTGAGGTGTCCCTGTGGGGGTCTGTGAGGGTCCCACCCCAGAGGTCTCCACAGGTGGCGGCGGCTCCTTTACTCACCTCCTTACACCCTGTCCTGCAGTGAAGCCAGTGGTGTTTCTGAAAGAACTGGATGATGTGTCCGCAGAGGAGCGGAGCACCCTGGCTCTGCAGTGTGAGGTCTCTGACCCCCAGGCCTGTGTGGTGTGGCGTAAGGATGGTGTGGAACTGGGACCCAGTGACAAGTTCGACTTTCTGCAAATGGCGGGCATGCGCAAGCTAGTGGTGCACGACCTGAGCCAGGATGATGCGGGCCTGTATACTTGCCACCTAGGCACCGAGGAGACCCATGCGCATGTCAGTGTGCAAGGTGCGTGGAGGTGTGGCTGAGGCGCTGGGGCCATGACTGGGGCTCAGGGGCCCTGGCCACCTCCTGAGGCCCCACCCATTCCTAAGCCTGGGCTATTCTGCTGAACCAGGAGATGTTGGGCAAGCTCTGGGTGGAGCAGTCTTGATGTGGTCTTTAGGAGGCCCAGGTGCAGGAAGGTTGGGACCACAGTAATGGAGTGAAGTGTGGGAGGTTTGATTGGCTTTATCTGATGGAATCCTGTGGTGCTCAAGTTTCAACAGGGGCCTGGAGACAAACACTGTGCACCAGGGGATGCGTGTGGGCAGGCATGGGCTGGTCACAGGAGCCTCTTGGAGGTGGGGAGAGGGAGAAGTCAAGGTGTCAGGCCAGGGATGCCCTGGAAGAGCTCTTAGGTCACAGACACAACCTGGGTCTTGTTCCCCAACCAGGTGGTTGCTATCTTGGCCCAGCTCCAATACTCTTGTTTCCCTTCCATATGCATAGCAGGCCTGTTCTCCATGACCTGGTGGTGGGTCCCTGACATCTGGCGGGTTTTGAGATGAGACAGGAAAGGAGGAGGGTGGTGTAGTTTTCTCAGAGCTCAATGGCCCCTTCACTCGGGACACCTATCTTTTCTCTTTCAAAGCATGTGAGCTAGTGAAAACTGATGCTTTGTTTTCTGCCCCTTGTTCTGTAGCAGATAGGAAGGCAGTGCCCTGGTCAGAACTCACAGCTGTTGGCTATCCAAACACCAGGGTGTGGCCAGCTGGAGGTCAAGGGGGCATTTCCAAAGGGACAGCAGGCCTGCTTGGACTGGGCTGGGAAGGGTGTGTATTTGAGCCTCCAGAACACTATGAGGCTCAATGGCGCTGGTCTTGAGCAGGCATCCAGGGCCTGGCCAATGTGACAGCTGCCTTTTATGGTTCACAGACCTGCACGTGGGCATTACCAAAAGGCTGAAGACCATGGAGGTGCTAGAGGGTGAGGGCTGCAACTTTGAGTGCATCCTGTCCCATGAAGACATAGGCGACACTGCCATGTGGACAGTCGGCGGGAAGACATTGGGCAGCTCTGGTCGCTTCCAGGCCATGCGCCAAGGCCGAAAGTACATCCTGGCTGTGCAAGACGCAGTGCTGGGTGACACTGGGGAGGTGACTTTCTCTGTGCGGGGCCTCACTTCCAAGGCTTCACTCATTGTCAGAGGTGGGCACCATGCATCCAGGTCAGACAAGTCATCTCTGTGTGCTCTTCCCAGGCAGCCTGCAGCAGGACCTGGGGCCAGGGGGCTGCTTCTGGGGATGATCTCTCTCAGCCACTGGTGGGGGCCCAGAGGCTCCTGTCTGGATGCTGGGGGTTTCTGGTCATCCAGAGGCTCAGTCTCTAGGGTAAGGTTCTCTGGTCTCTGGGTAGGAGCAGAGTCTCTGGTCTCCCATCTGTGGTCCAATTGCTGCAGTAGCTCCAGGGCACATTGTCACTGAGCCACTGAGCCAGTGAAATCACTGAGGTTGTTCTCCCAGCATAAATACTGGGCGCAGATCAGTGAAGCTTGGTTCACAGCTGGTACCAGCCATGGCCACACCTTGAGTCACAGGCTCTGAACAATGCTGAAAGCATCTGTGCTCTCATATATCCCTTTCAAAGATACCTTGTTTGTGACAGTGGAGACTCCCGGTATTCTAAAGCTCTGAGGTTCGTGGATCTGAGGTCCTAGAATTTCAGGTTGTATATCTGTGGTCTCAGGCTCCAGAGCCTGAAGGTTTCCAAGCACCAGCTCTGCCATTGCCTTGCTTCACAGGCTATTTCTGCTTCCTTCAGAAAGGCCGGTGGACATCATGAAGCCACTGAAGGACCAGCGGGCCATACCAGGGGAGGATGCAATACTGAGTTGTGAGCTGTCGCGGGCAGACACACCAGTGCGCTGGCTGAAGGATGGGAAAGCCATTCGTAAGAGTCAGAAGTATGACTTGCTCAGCGAGGGCACTAGGGCCATGCTGGTGGTCCATGCAGTCTCGCTCAAAGATTCTGGAGAGTACACATGTGAGACAGAGGTTTCCAAGAGCACAGCAAGCCTCCAAGTGGAAGGTAACCCACAAGAAACTCTGGGTCAGCCCCCATGGCCTATCTTCCTCAGCATGGCATGAGGCCATTCCCTCAGGGCCTCCACTGTGATGCCCTTGGTGGAAAGGGAGGGGGTCCAGAGGAAAGGGGCTAAAGAAAGAACTGCCCATGTCCTGAGGGGCAGGCTGGGGTCTGCAGGACTTACCCCCACCTCTTCTTGTCTCTTCCCCCAGAAAAGTCAAATTGGTTCACAGAGGAGTTGGCTGATCTGCAGGTGGAGGAGAAAGGCATGGCTGTGTTTACCTGCAAGACAGAGCACCCTGCAGCCATGGTAGCCTGGCGAAAGGGCCTCTGTGAGCTGCATGCCTCAGGGAAGCATGAACCCAGCCAGGAGGGCGTGACCTTGAGACTTGTGATCAGCGCCCTGGAAAAGACAGACAGTGACACATACACCTGCGACATTGGCCATGCAAGGTCCCAGGCACGGCTCCTGGTGCAAGGTGAGGCTGGTGCATTGCACAGATTTCATGGCTTGTGATGTGGCCAGTGTAAGCCTCATTTAAAGCTGACACAGGGCCCCTGAACAAGACCAGACTTGGTTTTCCCATCTCCTGGAGGGGTTACCTTGGGTGGTCTCATCTCTGTGGCCCTCACAGTTAGACCTTGTGCAATGAGTCAGCGGTCCTCATTTATTACTGCATTTGTGTTTCTGGAGCTCCTTTTGAGCTAGCATGTGCCAAGCCCCATGCATGAGCTCATGTGTATTTGCACTCAGATGCACCGCCTCTGTGCATGGAGGTCTCCAGGTTTGAGGAACAGTTTGTACCTGGCAGGTAGGGTGAGGACCATCATTGTCTTCATCTCACAGATAAAGAAACTGAAGTGTTACATGGGGTCAGAGGCTGGCCCAGGATTGTCGGGCATGTTAGCATGTGTGCAGGGATGAGTTCAGCCTTCCTGATTCCAGGGCCAGCATCCAGGCTGGAGTCAGCTGGAGGCCCCTTGTAGGGTCTGTTTGCAGGAAATCAGAATAACAAAGAAGTCTCACTCTGGGTTTTTCTCTCCTTTCCTATAAAAAATCTAGTGAGTCCATTGAGCTCAGTGAGATTAATAAAGTAGATACTTAACTAGAAAGCCGGTTAATGCAACACCACACGGTAATAAAATATGCTCTTTACAAAACTTAAAACACACACTCATGAGCCCATCTGGTGGTGTGGCCAATGCCTTTTCTCTGTGTCAGTCCTTTAATCAGAAGTCCTTGTCTCTGACCATTCACCTCTTGATGCACCATCTGCACTTTGTGGTATCTGGTGCCCAGTGTCCAGTGTCCAGTGTCCTGCGTCCAGTACCCAGCATTCAGTGTCTTGTGCTGGTATTTAACATCCAGTGTTTGGTATTTGGTGCCTAGTGCCTGGCACCTGGTGTCCAATGCCTGGTGCCCAGTGTTCAGTGCCTGGTATCTAGTATCGAGTGTCTGGTGTCTGGCATCCAGTGTCTGACATCTGGTGCTCGGCATATGGCAGCTTTAAGGCACCCGTAAATTTGGAGAAATCTGTTACACACCCATTTTTGCATTTGACCTTTTCTAAGTGTCTCTGACCTAAGTTGACAGAAAAAAAAAAAATTCTAGCAATTATATTGTCAAACTTCCAAAGCATTGGATTTAAGTTTTAACATAGTCACTTTTTTTTTTTCACACTCTAATGTCTTCTATTAATACAAGATTTAGTTTCATTATGTGGCTGTGGGGACAGGTACATGGACTGGTTGAGAAGCACAGCTTGTGGAGGGGCCATCGTGGGTCACTCTTCATGTTCCATAGAAGGATCGAGGGGACTGGGGTTTCTCTGTGGACTCGAAACAAATACTTTGGGTCAGTTCAGTTCTGACTCCCTTACTGTTTCCTTAGTTTCATCATCCTGAACCTGTTACAGTCAGGAGCCCACCCCAGGTCTGGGGAGCACCCTGTTTCTCTCAGTGGGGTTCTGACATGCCCACCATGCCCCACCCCCCAGGTCAGAGAGTGCTCATAATGGAGCATCTGAGGGACGCAGAGGTGCAGGAGGGCTCCTCAGCCACCTTCAGATGCCATGTCTCCCCTGGTGACTATAGGCCTATCCACTGGTTCCTGGACAGAACACCCCTGCATACCAATGAGCTCAATGAGATTGAGGCTCAGTCAGGTGGTTACCATGTGTTCATCCTACGGCAGCTTGGGCTCAAGGACTTGGGCACTGTCTACTTTGAAGCAGGTGACCAGTGGTCCTCAGCCACCCTGCAGGTCACAGGTGGGCCGCATGCCCAGTGCTGTGGTGGGGACCAGTCCATGTGGCTCAAGATGCAGTGTGAACATGGGGCTCACAGAAAGGGTGCTGTGGGCTGGGCCTTGGGTCCCAGTGTAGGCTTAGGAGGCTGGGTATGGCTGTTTCAGGATGAATCATTGCACATGGTTTGCAGAGCTGATTCCATGGTCAATGTGGCATAGTACTGGCCATGTCCCTGTGGTGTGGGGAGCCATGCAGAACCTGGCCTGTCTGTGTCTCCAGGCTGAGGTAGACAGATGGGCACTGACCTGGGATGTTACCTGGGCTGCAGCCACACCTGGAGCTTCTCCTGCAGGAGCCCCCAAGTGCTCTGTACTTCTCTCTGTGTCCCCAGAGAAGCCAAGTGTCTTCTCCCAGGAGCTCACAGATGCCACAGTAATGGAAGGGGAGGATCTGATCCTGGTCTGTGAGACCACTGTCCCGGACAACCTTGTGCACTGGACCAAGGATGGGAAAGCCCTGCGAGGATCAGCCCGGTGCCAGCTGAGCCATGAAGGCCGCCGAGCCCAGCTGGTTATCACTGGCACCACCCTTCAGGATGGTGGGCACTATAAGTGTGAGGCTGGGGGTACCTGGAGCAGCTCCATTGTCAGAGTCCATGGTGAGCCCCCAAGAAGGAAGGACCAGGCTGCTTCCAGCCATGCTCCAGGTGTTCATGGCTCTCATCTTGCTCAGGGCAGGGGAGGTCCCAGAACTCACCCAGCTCCTTCTCTCTCTGTCTTTGCCCTCTCAGTGTGTGTGTGTGTGTGTGTGTGTGTGTGTGTGTAGGCAGGTGGTGTGGGAGATTTAGCCAGCTCTTTTCTCTGCAGTTCGTACCTCTTACTGCTTCTTGTCCGTCTCTGGGTCTCTGCTGCTGACAGAGCTTTCCTTGCCTGCTTTTGGTCTCCTGATTCTCTGTCTCCTGTAATTTATTCCCAACTTTGTCTTGTATTGTGAAATCTCTGTGTCTCCCTCTTCCTGCCTTGGCTTCATCTCCATCAATTTTTGTCATCCTGGGCTGCATAACAAATATCACAGACAGAGCAGCTCAAATACCAGATATTTATTTCTCACAGTCCTGGAGGCTGGAAGTCTGGGATCCAGGTGTGTGTAGTGCTGGTTTCTGTGGCTTTTCTCCTTGGTGATGGCTGTCTCTTCCCTGAGCCAAACTGACTAGGACCTGATCTCTTCTTATAATGACACTAGTCATATGGGATTAGAGCCCATTCTAGTGATCTCACTTCACCTTTATCACATCTTTAAAGTCTCCATTTCCCAATACAGCCCCATCTGAAGTCCTGGGGTTGGGGCTCCAGTGAGTGACGGGGGACACAATGCAGCTCATGACACTCCACCCTTCTTTGTTCTTTTGTTTGGCTCCCCCTCCTGGAGGGGCAGGTGTCTCAGGGTCACTGTCACTAGCCCCTGATATAGAAGAGGTGAGGTGGGCCTGCCTGCACCATTCACTGGTGCCTCCAGCCCCCCTCAACTGTAGGGGAATTCCAAGGGGATGCAGGAGTGAGGATAAGCTGAGCCTGTGCCTTCCACAGCACGGCCGGTGCAGTTCCAGGAGGGGCTGAAGGATGTGGAGGTGCCGGAAGGTGGCGCTGCCACCCTGCGCTGCAAGCTATCATCTGTAGCTGCGCCTGTGGAGTGGCGCTGTGGAAATGAGTTTCTGAGGCCAGGTGCCAAGTACAGCATGCGGCAGGAGGGCACCATGCTGGAGCTGGTAGTCCGGGACCTGCAGCCCCATGATAGCGGGCAGTATGTCTGCTGCTTCGGCGACCAGGCAACCTCAGCCATGCTGACCGTGAAGGGTAAGAGTGCCCCTGCCCTGCCCATGCAAACCCATGTGGTACCTTTCATCTCCTGTAGGAGGGTGAGGAGGATGTTTTCTGTCTCTGACCTTCCACAGCCCTGCCTGCTGAGTTCATAGGAAGACTGAGAAGCAAGGAGACCATGGAAGGGGCCACGGTAATACTGCATTGTGAACTGAGCAAGGCGGCTCCTGTGGAGTGGAAGAAGGGGTTCAAGACCCTCAGAGCTGGGGACAGAGTCAGCCTGAGACAGGATGGGGCCATGTGTGAGCTGGAGATTCGTGGCCTGGTGGTGGAAGATGCCGGGGAGTACTCATGCATATGTGGGCAAGAGAGGACATCAGCCATGCTGACAGTCAAGGGTAAAAACTGCATGTGGCCACATGGAGCAGAGGCTCTGTATCTGAGGGTGTGAGCAGGTCCCTTTGCTATGTTTGTGTGCATAGCTATTTCCACCTCTCTCTGTGTCTCCTGCTATCCTGCAGCACAAGTTTCAGCACCTGGTTGTGTGAGGCCTTCTCAGATAAAGATCAGAGAACAAGGGCCTCCTCTCTTACAGGAGTCACATCTGGGGGAGACAAGGAGGGCAGTTACACAACACAAATGGTGGAATATAGTCCTCTCAAGGGGCCATGCCAGCAAGGATTAGGAAGTAGATCTAAATGTGGCTTTGATGCAGAGATGTCAGGAGTTATGATCGAGGGAGGGAGCCAATCATATGTGACTGGTCATAAAAGAGCCATATAGGTGATTTGGGGTCCACTGTCTAGAATCTGGGTGCCATGGGAAGTGAGGCAGGTGTAGAGGGTAAGATAGTGATGTGGGTGTGGAGGGGGAGGTAGAGGTGAGGTAGGTGTGAGAAGTGAGGAAGAAGTGAGGTGGGTGTAGGAGGTGAGTAGGAGGTGAGGTAGGTGTGGGAGATGAGGAGGAGTTGTGTATGGAGGGTGAGGAAGGGTTGGTGTCAAAGAGAGGTGGAAGTGAATTGGGTGTGGAAGGTGAGGAGGAGATTAGATCTTAGAAGATGGGTGTGGGTGGGGGCAGGGCAGGAAGGGCTGGATTGGAGAGCACAGCCCTAGCCAGGAAGGGATGGTTGGTGTCCATGTTGGGGTGGAGGGTCTGTGACTGGTGTCTGTGGCTGGTGGGCCGGTGGGCACTCTGGGTTGATGTTCCATGTCTTGTATTTGTGGTGGGTCTGGTGGCTCTCTGCTGCAGTAGTAGAGGGCTTACTGGGGTGTGTCCAGGTAGTCTGGGCTGGACTGATAGCTTAGGTTGAGGGTTGGGGTAGGGGTTTTCTCAGATGGAGAAGGTGAGCTGGCCCAGGGCTTAGGGCTGACTAAGCCATATCCATTGTGTGGTGGATGATAGCCAGTTGTGTGAGCACTCATGCAGGGGGCAGGTGGGTGTCCCCTCACATCAGAGCAGTACATATGAGGGCATCTTGACTGGTGTCCCTGGGGTCTTATTCTAGAAGGTACCTGTTTTGCCAGCTTGGTATGTGTGGCCTGTTTCTTGTCTGCAAACTATAGCATCCAATGTCTTTGTATCCATCTGACCCTCCCCAGTCCTGTGCCCCCAGTTCACAAAAGTCCTGAAGCCTGAGAAGGCCATGGAAGGTGCCATGTCCCTGTTGTGCTGTGAGCTGAGTAAAGCTCCCCCATGGAATGGTGGAAGAGGCCTGAGACCCTCAGAGATGGGGAATCAAGACTGGGCCTGGCACGGTTAGGTATGGTTGGCAGTCTGGTGACAGGTCCTGGGTTCCTGGTCCTCAGTGGCCCTCATGAGGTCCTGGTCACTTCCGGAAGGGGAAGCAGATGGACAGAGATAGGAAGGTTCTACCCTGTATCCTGGGAGGATCCAAGGAGCAACACTGATGAAGGGGCACAGGGGCAGGGTTAGGTCTCAGGAGTAGAGGGAAGGACGCCTTTGCAGGTTTGTAGGGCCTTCATGTCATAGGCCCTGGTTAGACCCACTCATGAGATAAGATGGACAGTGAAGATGAGGATTCTGGAGGCTGGGCAGGGCTATCATGTGCACAAATGTTCAGATCTTTGGGGAGAAGCCACCACCATGACTCCTCAAGCTGCATGGACAAAGCACAGCATCTCCAGCAGGGAAGCACTGGGCCCTTATGCTGGTCAGACCTACTGGGAGACAAAAGGAGTGTGGACTCAGAGAGCTATCACTCAGTCAATAGCCAAAGAGTATAGAATTTGAGAGCTACAAGTGGCTCAGGAGAGCTGCGTCTAGAAGCTTGGGGATTCCAAGGATGACTGTACCAGGGTGACAAGCCAGGAAGAAGGTGGCTCATGTACCCTCCTGGCCAGGGCAATACCTTATTCTGGTCTGTCCAGGTCAGCCCTGGTTAGTCCCGGCTTTGACCTCAGGAGCTACAGGAGGTGATGAGTGAACACTGATGCAAACTCATGAGAGAGATTTAGGCAGCCCTTTTCATGTCTCCTTCATCTAGTCATACCTGTAAGGAACACAGATTTCTAAAAAATAGGGAACCATGGAAGGGACCACAACCATAGTATTGTTACCTGAGCAGTCTGGCGTGTAGAGTGAGGGAAGGGGCCTGGGCCCTCGAATCTGGTGTCAGATACAGTCTGAAGCAGGATGAGCAACAGAAGATTTCAGATTACATCCTTCTGGTCACTGTCTCTGTCCATATGTCCATTTCCCTGTGTCTGTCCTGGTTGGAGGTCCACACTGAGGATCCAGCTCCTTTATCTCCTCACTGGCCTTCACCTGGATAGGCACTACTCCCACCGTTGTGTCCACATGCCCATGCTTTTATTCCTCGTTTGCTCCAGAATGTGTTTTATTGTCAAGTGTCTATGTCTTACCCCTACCCCAAAATTATCCAGGCAGTCTGATGCTTTATGGGTCCTTCTTACCTCCCCAGCCCTGCCTGTCAAGTTCACAAAATATCTGAGGAATGGGGAGGTCACAACAGGGGACACAGCAATGTTGCACTGCAAGTTGAGCAAGGGGGTCCCTGTGCAGTGGAGGAAGGGGCCTGAGACCATCAAAACTGGGGGCAGAGTCAGCCTGAGGCAGGATGGGGCCATGTGTGAGCTAGGGATACAGGGCCTGGCTGTGGAAGATGCTGGGATGTACTCATGCATGTGTGGGCAGGAGAGGACATCAACCACACTTACTGTCAAGGGTAATGACAATTTGTGGCCAAGCAGACGTGTTTGGGTGTTCACTTACTCACTTCATGATATCCATCTTCACTCATTCCGTGTTCTTTCCCCTGTCTCAGTGTCACCCTCTCATAATTCCACAGAATCTCTTCCACCTTCCTGAGCTGTTAAGCGAAGCACAAGAAACTAGCACCTGACCTACTTACCATCCCTCATGTCACTACTGGTTTTGTACTGTTGTCCTTTCAGAGTCTGTCGTTTCCTCCATCCAGTCATGTCCTGCCCCAAATTTCTCCACAGAATTTGTTCCGTGTGTCTTTCCAAACCCTCCTCAGCCTCGTCCACCAATTTCATACAAAGCTTGAGGCCATGAAAGTGACTATGGTCACTCTGTTCACAGTCTGGGTTGAGGGAAGCCACAATCTACAGCGTGTACTAGCATACCCAGCGTGTGACCTGTGTCCACGTGGGTTTTATGTCTTCTCTGTGCTTGTCTTGTCTTATCCATGTGTTCAAATGTATGATTGTGTCTTCCTATCTCTACCCCACCCCCAGCCCTACCCATCAAGTTCACAAAGGGTCTGAGGAAAAAAGAAGCCATGGAAGGGGCCATGGTCACACTGCACGGTGAGTTGAGCAAGGTGGCCCTAGTGGAGTGAAGGAAGGGGGCTTGAGACTCTCAAATCTGGGAACAGAGTCAGCCTGAGGCAGGATGGAGCCCTGTGTGAGCTGGATATCTGGGAACTAGCTCTGACTGATACTGGGGAGTACTCATGTATGTGCAGACAAGAACAGACATTGGCCACACTGATTGTCAGGGGTAAAGACTGCATATGGCCTTATGCACCAGTGGCTTGGTGTCTGCACATTTCTACTGTGTCAACACCTTCTTCCATGTAGCATCCATGGGTCTATGTCTCCAAATGGGGTTCCCAAGCATCTCCTAGCTTCATCTCTCCATCCAAATGTCTGATGTTCAGTCCTCTGTTTCTCTTGTTCCATTTACCTTTGTCACTATCTATGTGTTTGTTCACAAGTTTATGTCATAGCCATGAGCAGTTTATATGGTCATTATGGGTGTCCTTGTCATAGATACAGAGTCCCCCAGACACATTAGTCCTCCTAATGTTCTTTGTGTCACTCTAATCTTCCCCATCCCTGTCTGCGAAGTTCATAAAGGGCTGAGGAATGAGGAGGCCACAGAAGGGGCGTTGGTCACGCTCCTCTGCGAGCTAAGCAAGGTAGCCCCTGTGGAGTGGAGGAAGGGGTCCAATAGTCTCAGAGCTGGGGACAGAGTCAGCCTGAGGCAAGATGGAGCTGTGTGTGAGCTGGAGATTCGAGGCCTGGCTGTGGCAGATGCTGGGGAGTGCTCATGTGTGTGTGGGCAGGAGAGGACATCAACCACACTGACCGTCAGGGGTAAAGACCACGTGTCGCCAAGCAGAGCCATGTTTTGATGTTCAGTACTCTCTTCATGACATCCATCCACACTCATTCCATGTTCTCTGCTGTCTTGGTGTCACCCTCTTCCCATAATTCCACAGAATCTCTTCCACTTTCCTGGGCTATTGTACAAACCATGACAAACCAGCATCTAAGCCACTTCTCACCCCTCATGTTATCATTGGTTTTGTCCAGTTGTCAGAGTCTGTCATGTAGCTTGTCCTCTCAGGTCCTACCCTAGAATTTTCACAGAATATGATAATCACATGTTTTTATGATCCTCTCTAGTCCTGTATACCAGTTTCATACAAAAACTGAAGCCTGATGAATGAATGAAAGTGACCACAGCCACACTGTTCACAGGCTGGGCTGAGGGAAGTCACAATGCACAGTGTGTACTAGGCACACTCAGCATGTGGCCTGTGTGCACATGGGTTTTATGTCTTTTGTGTGCTGTCCACATCTTGTCTTATCTGTGTGCTCAGATGTCTGATTGTGTTAATGAATTTATGACTCCCCAAACCCCACCAGCTCTGTCTGCCAAGTTCACAAAAGGTCTGAGGAATGAAGAGGCATGGAAGGGACCATGGTAACACCATGCTGCGAAGTGAGCAAGGCAGCCTCTGTGGAATGGGGGAAGGGGTTACAAACCCTCAGAGCTGGGGACAGTCAGCCTGGGCAGGACAGGGTTGTGTGTAACCTAAAGATTTGTGGCCTGGTAGTTGCAGATGCCAGGGAGTACTTATGCAAGTGTAGGCAGGAGAGGACATCATCCACACTGACTGTCAGGGGTAAAGACCATGTATAGCCATGTGAACCAATGGCTTGGTGTCTGCATTTCACCACCTCTGCCCTGTAGAACTACATGGCTGTGTCTCTCCAACTAGGGTCCCTGAGCATCTCCCTGCTGTGGCTGTGGCCACTTTCATGTTCTGATGTTTGTATCCAGTACTTTGTCTCTTCTGTTCCTCTCATCCATTTGCCTCTGTCATCATTCGTACATTAATTCTCATTTATACTGTGGCCCTTTGCAATTTGCGTGGTCCTTGTGGGTGTCCTCATCCTGGACATAGAGTCTCTCAGACAGTCCAATGTTCTCTGTGTTACTCTGACCCTCCCCAGCCTTGCCTGCCAAGTTCACAAAGTGTCTGAGGAAGGAAGAAGCCACAGAAGGGACCAAGGCCACATTGCTGTGTGAGCTGAGCAAGGCTGCTCCCGTGGAGTGGAAGAAGGGGCTTGAGATCCTCAGAGCTGGGGAAAGAATCAGCCTGAGGCAGGATGGAACTGTGTGTGAGCTGGAGATCCGGGACCTGGTTGTAGCGGATGCTGGGGAGTACTCTTGCGTGTGCGGGCAAGAGAGGACATCGGCCACACTGACTGTCAGGGGTAAAAATTGCATGTGGCCACATGGACTCATTTGGATGCCATGAACCTCTCCTTGTCTCTTGCATACACACTGGTTAACCATGGGTACTCACCTCCTCTCTGCCTTGAACAGTTTCTCCCTATCTCTTGTCTGCTTGCCTGTCACTAAATTGTCCAGTGTCCCGGTGTCTGGGTACTGATCTCCATCCAAATGACCTCACGTGGCCAGTTCTCATGGCAAAGACAGAATCCCAGCCTGTGTCCTCTTTCTGTCCTAACCCGCTTATCCTTTCTCCTTTCTCCCTAGCTGCTAGTCAGGGATGGCTGAGGGATGGCTCTGCTTTAGGGGCCCAAGGGGATGCCCCTGGTCCTGATTACCTGGTGGGACATAACCCTGCCCATGGGCATCCTGGGTGGAGGCCAGCATGAAATTCTGGTTAGATCCAGAGCTCCTCACGAAGCTCCCACAATGGACCCTCCTTCCTCTTCAACTGGGCCCAGACCCATGATGCCCATTCATACCCCAGTCTCCTGGGGCCTGTTACAAAGGGTTTTTTGGGCAAGCAGCTGGGGTGAAGCTGAAGGCCATACCTGACCTAGGTTCTCAGTGGAGTTAACTGGTGTGACTGGGTGTGTGTGGGGCCTGTCTCATGGCTGGGTCTCTGGACTGACCCTGTATCTCCTCTGCCTACCCACCTGTCAGCCCCAGAGTTGGTATTCAGGGAACCCTTGCAGAACCTGCAGGCTGAGGAAGGAACCTGGGCCAGCCTTCGATGTGAGCTGTCTGAGCCCAGTTCTGTGGTCTGGAGCAAGGGTGGCCTGGAACTACAGGCCAATGGGCGCTGGGAGCCACGTCAGCAAGGCTGCATGGTGGAGCTGGTGCTGCGTGACCTGCGCAGGGAGGATACGGGAGAGTACACTTGCACCTGTGGCTCCCAGGCCACCAGCGCAACCCTTACTGTCACAGGTGGGCCCACGGTGGGCTCTGCCCTCTGCACAGTCCTCACATGCTTTGGGGGGACCCCGTGGGCTGCAGTTTCATCCTGGGAATCCCATCTGAGGGGACCCTGGCTTTGGCAGGGCTGGTGGGCAGAACTGACCTGAGACTCTGTTGACCCTATGTACCTCTCCCCACAGCTGCGCCGGTGCGGTTCACCCGGGAGCTGCAGGCCCAGGAGGTGGATGAGGGCACAACTGCATACCTGTGCTGTGAGCTAAGCCGGGCAGGTGCCAGTGTGGAGTGGCGCAAAGGCTTGCTGCAGCTCTTCCCCTGCGCCAAGTACCAGATGGTGCAGGAAGGCGTTACTGTGCAGTTGCTGGTGCATGGTGCTGAGCAGGAGGACACTGGCCACTACACCTGCGACACAGGCCATGCACAGAGCACTGCTAGACTCTCAGTCAGAGGTGAGCTACCTGTGTACCACTTTCCTCAGGCCCCTCAGACGCCTCAGATACCCAGTGAGTGGGGAAGCGAGTGTCTTGCTCAGCACCTGTAAGTGTCCCTTCTGGCCCCCCAGCTCCCAGGCCCATGTTCCAGACTGAGCTGCAGGGAGCAGAGCAGGAGGTGGGCAGCCTGGTCCGGCTGTGCTGCCAGCTGAGTGAGGTGGAGCCTGGGGCCCCTGTGCAGTGGTTCAAGGAGGGTGTTGAGCTGCACTCAGGCCCCAAGTATGAGATGCGTCACGAGGGGGCCATGTGTGAGCTGCTGATCCACGTGCTCGAGGCCAAGGACTCCGGCGAGTATGCCTGTGTGGTGGGTGGCCAGAAAACCATGGCTTCTGTCAAGGTCAGAGGTGAGCCCTCCTCTAATAGCTGCCCTGTGAACCCCTCTCTCCAAGTGCTTTTCTAGGGTGGCTCTCAGGTCTCTGGTGTTACAAGCTCTCTCTTCTCATTTCTGTACCACTCCCTTGTGGACACTGGGAAAATTAAGGCTGTGGCCTGTGGATGCTACCCTGTCTCCTGCCTAACCTGGGCTGTCTTCTCTGAGCCCCTGCCTCTCTATCTGAAGGTCTTGCCTTCCTGATGTCCCAGACAGGGCAGGGCTGGCCACAGGGTGGGGATGGACAGAGGAAGCTTACCACCCTGCTCACCCCCTGCAACCCCTTGCCTGTTTCCTCCTAACAGAGGAGCCCCTGAGCCCACCTTTGCCCCCAGGGGTCCCTGTTTGTAGCAAATTGGGTGATGAATGCTGTGTGAGGCAGGAGAAGAGTGTGAGAGTATCTGGGAAGGCTTCTTGAAGGAGGGAAAGTGAGAGGCTGGCCTGGGTGCTCAGACCTGGATGGTATAAAGGATCCCATTACCTACATCCCAGAGCCCAAGGTAACCATCATGTGGAGCCTGATTGACACCGAGGTATAGGCTGACAAGGAGGTGGAATTCAGCTGTGAGGTGTTGAGGGCGGGTGCACAGATGCCCAGTGGCACCTCCAGGGCCTGCTACTGCAGAGCAGCAAGGTGACAGAGGCGGCTGTGCTGAGCAACTGCACCCACACATTGTGGCTGAAGAGTGTGACACCTGAAGACTCAGGCACTGTCTTCTTCCACATGGGCCTCCACAAGTTCTCAGCCCAGCTCACTGTCCGAGGTCTTAGGTGAAGGCAGCTGCCCTCTCACCACTTGGAGACAGAACATCCAGGTCCTGTTGGGGCACAGAAGCAGACTGCAAGAGTCCCTGCTTTGGGGGTTGGGAACTAGCTCCATGCATGGGTGGTTCTGGGGTGATCCAAAATGACAGGGTTAAGTGGTACCTTGTATGCTTATCTGCAGAAATTGGGGTGGGGTGCTGGGGGCAGACACTAGGACTGGGAAGTGCTCCTGGTGGTTGAGAATCCCAGGTGCTGAGGCTGACTCCACACCTTCCTTGGTGCAGCCCCCGAGGTGACCATTCTGGAGCCCCTGCAGGATGTGCAGCTCTGCGAGGGCCAGGATGCCCATTTCCGATGCCAGCTGTCCAGGGCCTCCTGCCAGGAGGCTCGCTGGACCTTGGGAGGGGTGCCCCTGCAGGCCAACGAAATGAATGACATTACAGTGGAGCAAGGCACATTCCACTCGCTCACTCTTCACAAGGTGGGACCCTGGGACCTGCCTCCATCCACATGTTCCCAGGAGTGTGGGTGGAGAAGGTTCCAACTCCAGTTGGATTGGCTTGGGGACTTGCCAGGAGAGATGGTCTGGATGGACTGCCAGGCTGACATCCCATCTTTGCTCCCACAGGTGACCCTCGAGGATGCTGGAACCATCGGTTTCCAAGTGGGCTCATGTAGTTCAGAGGCCCAGCTGAAGGTCACAGGTGGGCAGCCCCCTCCCATGCCTGGCAAGGTGATGTCTTTATATCCCTTCCTAGTTAAAAAGCTATTTGGGGGTGGTGTGGTCAAAAACCCATCTTCTAGCAGTTATCTTGCCTTGGGGTGGCAATATTCCAACCCTTAACTGCTAAAGCCCTGGACTGGGTAGCCCACTGAGGTGAGCTGGTGAAGATCAGCATGAGACATTCTGGTGTGCATGGTGGGATTTGTTTGTAACGGTTAGTGCTATCTGCAGGAGGGAGATGGGGTGCCTGGCAGTAGAATAAGGGGGCTGGGCCCTAAGGTGGAAGCCCTCTGTATGGCTACCCTCTGTATGACTACTCCTATGACACAGGTCATCTTAACACACATGTACATACTTGACAGTTTCTCAGGTGATGGTGAAATAGCATACCCAAGACACATGTACAGGTTTGGTTATAATGTACTTGGCCTCAGGCATGCAAACAGGATTTCTAGAACCTTCAGTTGGGTTATACCTTGTCTGCAGAGCTGGTCATTCCTGAGTGTCCCTTACCTGCCGTTCTACCCCTGGTTATCACACTGGTCCCATCCATCTAACCAATTGTCTACCATTTACCCACCTATCCGCCATCCATCTATCCATCTATCCATCCATCCATCCACCCACCATCCATTTTTCTATTCATCCACCATCTATTCATCTTCCATACACTCACCATACTTCATCATTCATCCATTATCCATCCATCCATCCATCCATCCATCCATCCATCCATTATCTATACATTGAACAGACCCTCTAAGATTCTACCTTTGTCTAAGTCGTGGACCTTCAGAGGGACCTACAGCACTTTCATTGGGGAACCCCCAATCCACTGAGTTAATTGGACATTAGAGGCAAAGCATGTCTTGGGTCTTCTGGGGTGAACAGAAATGGCCAGTTCTGTGGTCTTTGGGCTGGGAAAGGTCTCAAGTTGAGTGGTGGGAGAGGGGAAGTATCCTAGGGGTCCTGATCAGGCTGGGCCAGAAAGGTCTTTATGTATTCACCAGGGTGGGTGGCTATGAGGGGGTCATAGAGTTGGGTTGGGCCTAATGGATCTTGCTGAGGGCTATGCCTTGACCCCTGTCAGCCAGGTGTCCCAAGCCTGTGCCAATTGGCCTGTGTACAGACATCTGGCCATGTTCTTGGGGGAGGGCAATGGGCGTAGAGATGTGCAAATGGGTGTCCTGGTAGCTGGCGTGTGGGCCAACTTGGGAATGGTGCTGGAAATGGGAATGAGGAGCTGGTGGAGCAGGGGGTACTACCATATGTGCATTCTTGGGAGAGGGTTAGGGCAGGTGGAGGTCTGGGGCTGGGTTTTAGTGGTGCATGCCCAGAAAGGGCATGGGGAGGGCCTGGCTGGGGCAGGTGTGGGAGCATAGAGCAGGCAGCAACTGTGTTGTAGAAGCCTTTGGGCTAGGGCTGCTGTGTGACGGAGCAGTAAGCAGTTGCCATGGGCATTGGGGCCCTGGAATCTTATGGACGGAAGTATCATAGTTAACATCTGGACAATTAGCCTTCTGGGAATAGGATAAGCATCTGCTTCCACACCTGCAGGGATGGAGGGCTTACCACCTGAGGCAGACCCCACCCTCTCAGGGTGGCAGCCCCACAGCCTCTCCTCCCCACCCACAAAGATTGAAGCCATGGAGCTTGGGACTTGTTCATTCTGCTTGCTGAAGAGACCATGGATGTGTGTCTTCTGTGTACTTTTGTGAAACCAAGTGTATTCTGGAGAGGGGTGTCGGGGAAGGAAGGCTGAGCCCATTCTCTGTGAGTGGTTTGAGTATATCATTCCATGAGCAAGGGGGGATAGCTGACCCAAGTAGATCTCTAGATCCTAGCCTCAGGGGTCCCCAAAATGGTAGACCCCCACATGGCCCTCTGGGCCCAGGGCACCCCAGCCTGCCTTCCTATCGCCCTCTTGTACAGAGGCAGCACCATGCCTGGTACGTGGCTTGCAGAATGTGGACGTCTTTGCGGGGGAGGTGGCCACGTTCTCCTGTGAGGTGTCCTGTGCGGGTGGGCCTGAGGCCTGCTGGTGGTTGGATGGGACCCTGCTGCAGGACAGCCCCCAGAGTATCATCTGCGTGCATGATGGGACCTTTCATACCCTTACGCTGTCGTGCCTGGGGGTTGCTGACTCAGGCACCGTCACCTACCGTGCAGGGCCCCTGGTCTCCACGGCCAAGTTGTTGGTCAAAGGTACCAGCCTATGGGACACCACCTGCACTGATGCTTCTGCCCTTGCTGCTCCTGCATGCTTCCTGCAGGCCCCTGGGGCAGGGGGTTGGGGACTGGCATTGCTCCATACATGCCATATGCAGACACTCAGGCAAGCTGCAGACCTGCTTCTTGGATGAGAAAGAACGCTTGGTTCAGAGCATGAAGCTGGAGGCCAACTTCATGCCCACCTGCTCGTGGGGCCTTGAGTACTGTTGCCACCTGGCTGCTACTCTTGCGGTTGCACCCACCTCAGGTGTACACTCAGAGGGCAGCCTGGAGGTGAGGGCAACCTTCCCACCCTGGCCCAGCCTGCCCTGTCACTGCTCAGCCTGCCCTATCCCTGCTTGTGGCTGCTTACATCGCTGTGGTTTGAGTTGGGGGGTCTTGTGTCTTGTGTTCTTCTGGGAAAGAGCTAGCCACTGGGGAGGGCAGTGGGCTGCCAGGGATCTCTCAGTGCACTCCCAGCCAGGTGCTCCTGGGATGGCCGTTTGGTATGGCTTCACTTGGAGTATTTGCTTACTGGTCTTCTCTGCACTATTGCAGAATAAATGGACATTTGTTGAGTAGGATTTTGCCAGGTGAAGATGGGATGACACCCTCTGGAGGGGCAGAAAGTCCCCTGGAAAAGGCACACTCTGGACTGGGGATGCGGCATGCCCAGCAGAGGCTATGGATCCTGAGAGGGCCCCTGGACTCTTAGGAGGGGGCGTTGTGTCCCTGCTGGGGCAGCATGCTCCCCAGGCCCAGGGAGGAAAGGGTTCAGGAGGTCAGAGGGGTCAGGAAGGGACAAGTGGATAGAAGCCATTTGCCATGGGTGGGGTGTGTAGGGGCAAGACTTGCTCTGTGTGGAGGGTCCTGGGCCACTATGACTAGTTCCTTTCCTGCTGAAGCCTCTCACTTGCCTGCTGATGAACTGCTGCCGCTGCCCACAAAGGGTGGGTGGGCCCTGATCACACTGCTCAGGCTTACACGTGCCTGGCATATTGGCCGACAGATCCAGCAGTGGAGGTGGTCAGTGCCATGCAGGACCTGGTGGTGGAGGAGGGTGGCCCGGCTGAACTCCTCTGCCAGTACTCACGGCCGGTGCAGGCCACGTGGAAGATGGATGAGCAGGAGGTGCGCGCCGACGGGTGTCGTGTCATCATAGAGCAGGACTGGACCGTGGCCAGGCTGTCCTTCAGGCCGGCCTTGCCCTGCGACAGTGGCATCTATTCTTGTGAGGCCGCGGGCACCCGTGTGGTAGCCCTGCTGCAAGTGCAAGGTGAGGCCGCCCAGCAGGCAGCCCCAGGCCCAGCAGGCTTTGGCATGTTTTGAGCTAAAACATATAATGTGGAACATCAGGCAGTGACAGCCAGTGCTGCGTGACAATGACAGTAATTTCTAGAAAGATGAGATCCAAGCAGGTAGATCCTGCTGAAACTGGCCCAGCCCTGAGCCCACCCATCCAGATCCCTCCCCAAGAAGCCTGATAAGACAGGGTGGCTGGACAGACCCTGGGCAGAAACTGCACCTAAAGAATCTATATCCAAAACACTAGGGAGGCAGGCAGGGAAGTAACTTCTGGGCAGGTGAGCAAGCAGGCCTGGGGTCGCAGGGCCCTCAGCAGGGCTCTAGGTGGGACTGTGTCTCCAAATTCTGGGCTCAGATCCCAGCTCTGCCCCTTCCCAGGCTGATCACTTGGAGGGTGTGCCAAGCCCCATGTCCTTAAAAGGATATGCTGTTGGGGAACCAGCGTGGGATAGGGGGCATCATTTGGCTGTGGCTACTTCCTCTTTGGGAAAATCTGAACCATTCCTGGTGATGAGTGAGCTGGAGAGTGAAGAGGGTTGTTGGGGCCATCGAAGCTAGACAGCAAGTGTGAGCAGGTGAGACCAGTTTCTGCCCCTGGCCACTTGAGGTCACCCCCCTCACTAATTCAACAACTAAGTTTTATAAACACATTTTTTTTGGCTCCTGTGAGCACACCAGAGAACAGACAAAACTCCCTCTATTCACTGCAGCGTCCTTGACATTCCCATTGGGAAATATGATTGGAGCTATGAGGAAGGGTTGCAGTGTGTCCTGGGCCTGGAGGGTGGGGCTGGGCTCATGGACATCTAGGCAGAAACTTCAGCCACAGGAAGGCTGAGTGGAGTCTGGTCTGTAGTGCAAGTGGCTCAGGGTGGAAGGACAGTCTGATAAAGGGATGTAGATAGCCTAGCAGGTCCTCTGTTCTGAGACACCCTCCCCACTTCACTCCCTGGACTCCTTTCTACAGTAGACAACCCTAACTGCAGGCATGGGCCTGGACTCTAAATGATCTGGGAGGGAACATCAGGGCTGTGTTCAGGTTCTGTCTAGGGCATGTACCCACACAGCAGTTGGGGCTGTGGGCTTGAACCTTCAGCTCAGTGACTACAGTGGTTCCTTGCTGTCATGGGTCAAAGCCAGACCCTTCCAGCATCTGAGCCAGCCCTGTGTCACTTGGCGCTCCTTTCCTGCTTGACCTCGCCACCTGGCCCCTTACATCTCTCACCCCACTGGGCTGACTCCCTGCTGTTCCCCCATGCATCCCTCCTTCATTCTTATTCCAGTGTCCCCTCTTGTCACTCCTCTTGGCTGGATGCCTATCCTGGGAACAGCTCTAGGAGGTGGCACTGAGTTCATGACTTCCATGTGGCTATTTATTCCAGACTCAGACTTTGTAGGAGAGAACCAGAGGGTTGGAATATATAGGCAGAGATTTCTCTGGTCCCAGCAAGTGGAGGAGCAGCCTGATAGTATTGGCTGGGAGACAGGAAAGGGGGCCAGATCCTTTCCTGCTTGACCTCGCCACCTGGCCCCTTACATCTCTCACCCCCACCTGTAGCCAGGGCAAGGGGTGGTGGCCTCAGGCCATTTGAATTTGGCTGTGGCTTTGGTAAGTTTTGGGAACAACTTTGAGACTTTTCACCTGTGAGGTCAGGAGGATACCCACCCCCCCACCCCCACCCCCGCCCATCCTGACCACTAGCGTGATGATGGTGTGAAGGTGGGCAGAGCCTTGGGAGGACATGCATGAAGGCTCCATGTGGACACCACTGGTCTCTCTCCTGAAGGCCTGCTGTTGGGCCCTGTGTCATGGGGAAGCACTCCCACACCACTGTTGGGGGTGGGGGGACCTGGGTGGTAGAGGTTCCAATGCCCTGAGCCACTGCCTCCATCCCCCAGCCAAGAACACAGTGGTGCGAGGCCTGGAGAACGCAGAGGTGCTGGAGGGAGGTGAAGCTCTGTTTGAGTGCCAGCTGTCCCAGCCAGAGGTGGCCACCCACACCTGGCTGCTGGATGACCAGCCTGTGCACAGCTCGGAGAATGCTGAGATGGTCTACTTTGAGAATGGTCTGCGGCACCTGCTGTTGCTCAAAAACCTGAAGCCTCAGGACAGCTGCCGAGTGACCTTCCTGGCTGGGGATGTGGTGACATCAGCGTTCCTCACAGTCAGAGGTGCGGGTGTGAGTGTGGGTCTCTTAGAGTCCCTCCCACCAGATAATAGGGTGCAAGGAAAGCTTGTGGCCACCTAGGGCGTGGTTCTCTCCGACCCCTTCAGCCAATATTGTGCTGTATCAGGGGAGAGGGAATAGGCATAGTGGGAGGGCTGTGACCTCGGGCTGTGGGTCTCTGAGGCCTCATGCAACCAGAGGCAGGCTGGGAATTGGGAGAACAATGGTCTCAGAGATCAGATTACCCCTCCGGTGGGGAAGACTGATCTCCGGGACACCTCCCACCCGAGCTGGGACCTCTGCCTTTGCTTGAAGGTAGAGGGAGAGGAGGGATGGGAGGGTGGTGGCTTGGGAGCCTCCTAGCCCCCAAAAGTCGTCCCTGGTCCCATCCCTGGTCCCGAGTTTACACCCTGCACCTCCTCCCCCAGGCTGGCGCCTGGAGGTCCTGGAGCCCCTGAGAGATGTGGCCATTCAGGCAGGAAGGCAAGCCCACTTCAGCTGCACGCTCAGTGAGGCTGTGACGGTGGGCGAGGCGACCTGGTACATCAATGGGATTGCAGTACAGCTGGATGACCCAGACTGGACTGTTACTGCAGATGGCAGCTACCACACTCTGCTGTTGCACTGCGCTGGGCCACACCACGCAGGCGAAGTCACCTTTGCTGCCCGCGATGCTGTGACCTCCGCGCAGCTTACCGTGCTAGGTGGGTGGCTTGCCCACCTGTTGCATCTTGGGTGCTGGATTCTCCTGTGACTGGGTAGGGATGGGAAATTCCAGTTCCAGAAGTTACTGGGCGTTCTCCGTGTCCCTCCACCCAGGGTGGATTTAGGTGCACAGTCTCTCTGTGACTGAAGCTTACGACCCTCGCTCCCGGAGACAGGAGGTCCCGGGCATGCCTGCTCACAGGTCTGGGGGGTGATCTGCCTGTACCCTCACTGTGCCCCAGAATCAGACCTCAGGGCAGGAGGGGCTGGGCTGTGTCCCATAAGAGAAAGCAGACATTGAATTGACCCTCCTGCACCCCCACACAGGCCTCCCAGATCCCCCGGAGGATGCCGAAGTGGTGGGGCACAGTGACCGCTCCGTAACACTCTCTTGGGTGGCACCCGCAAGCGATGGCGGCGGCGGCCTCTGTGGCTACCGGGTAGAGATGAAGGCATCAGCCACTGGTGAGTGGCAGCTGTGCCACGAGCTGGTGTCCGAGCCAGAGTGCACTGTGGATGGCCTGGCCCCTGGGGAGACCTACCGCTTCCGCGTGGCAGCGGTGGGCCCTGCAGGCGCTGGAGAGCCCGTGCACCTGCCCCAGACGGTGAGGCTTGGTAAGTTGCAGCCCTGGCCCCACAGATGAGGGTGGGGGTGTTCAGCCTGGATCACTCAGGCCTCCTGAGAAACTGGAGGGTCAGGGCACATCCTTGCTGATGCGCTCATTTCTAGCAGAGCCCCTGGAACCCCCGCCTGTACCCCTGGCTCCGGAGAGCCGGCAGGTGGCAGCCGGGAAGGATTTGCGTCTGGATTGTGAGGTGGTGGAAGCTGGTGAGGTTATCTGGCTGAAGGGAAAGGAACACATCCAGCCCGGCGGGCGCTTCCAGGTTCTTTGCCAAGGTGGGCAGCAGACGCTGGTGATCCGGAGCTTCTCAGCAGAGGACCAAGGTGAATACCGCTGCGCCCCTGCCAGGAACCCCATCTCTGCTGCTGCAAAGACCTTCCAGGGTGAGTCCTCCAGGGCCCAATATGTGGGAGTAGAAGAGTTAGGGGGAACCCTAGGGTTTGTGGGTGGGGTGACCCTCAGTAGCAGGGGGTCCACTTGGGGAGTTTGCTTCACACCAAGGTTAGACTTGCTAGGGAATCGCACAGACACTGCTGTGGCTCAGCTTCATGTCAGAACCATTTCTCTGGCAGCTTAGGTTGCACCTCCTCCCTGAATGTGATCCTGGCCATTTTAGCCCTTGGTACCAATTACTGGTCTCTTAATTCCTCAGGCCCCTGTGCTCTGAGTCCTCCTGCATGGTGTCTTCTCCCCGCTGCACTATAAACCTCCCCATGACCTCTGAGCACCACCACCCCTCACTTTGATGACAGGATTGGCCTGATCAGGGGAAGTTGAGGCCCAAGGAGAGCTGTTCAGAGCCTATGAAACCTTGTAAAGACTGTGCCATCAAAGGTTTCCAGGAGCCCAGGCAGACAGCAGAGGCCTATTGAAGGGAACCACAGTCAGCAGCCCAGACTGGCCTGGGTCATGACTCTGTTCCTACCTGGCTGATCAGTCTCTTGCTGTCCACAGTGGTACTGACACCAGGATCCAGGGATGAGGCCCCTGCACAGCCCAGCCTACCTCCTGAGGCAGCCCAGGAGGGTGATCTGCACCTGCTATGGGAGGCCCTTGCTCGGAAGCGCCGCATGAGCCGTGAACCCACACTAGACTCCATCAGTGAGCTACCTGAGGAGGACGGGCGCCTGCAGTGCCAGCGGCAGGAGGCAGAGGATGTAGCTCCTGACCTATCAGAGGACTACTCCACAGCTGACGAGCTGGCACGCACTGGTGAGGCTGACCTCTCCCACACCAGCTCTGACGACGAGTCCCGGGCAGGTACTCCTTCCCTGGTCACCTACCTCAAGAAGGCTGGGAAGGCTGGCACCTCTCCACTGGCCAGCAAGGTGAGCCTCCAGCCTGGCCTGCAAGGGAGGCCTGGGTGTCTCAGATCTTTACCACCCAGTCATTGTCCATCCACGCATGGTTTATCCACCATACATCTACCCATCCACCATCCACCAACTCATCCATCCAACCAGCCTTGTCCATTTGTCTGTCACCATCCATTTTTCCATCCATCCACCATCCACTTATCCATTCTTGCATCTACCACCTACCAACCCACCCATCCAGGTACCTCCATTCACCACCATCTGTTTATCCACACATTCACTCATCTACCCAATCAGTCACCATTCACCTGTTCATCCATTCACTTGCTGCCCATTGGTCTATCACCACCCATTAATCCATCCATCCATCGGTAACTATCCATTTATTTATCCATCTGCCATCCACTTAACCATTAATTCATCCAGCTAGCCATCAAGCATCTATCTTACATCTATTTATCTATCCAGCCATTGATGTACCCATCCACTCATCCACCATCTACCACTTAGTCATTCACCTGGCTGTTAAAAGTTTTTCCTGAAGAGTTGGAACTGGCCCTTC
Source organism: Molossus molossus (assembly GCF_014108415.1). Classification (NCBI taxonomy): domain Eukaryota; kingdom Metazoa; phylum Chordata; class Mammalia; order Chiroptera; family Molossidae; genus Molossus; species Molossus molossus. Next base: position 53,299,451 of record NW_023425377.1, on the reverse strand, counting down.
TGTAGTGTTCCTCACAACCCTATGAGTCCCCATCTGGGTGTAAAGTGATTTCAGGGAAGGTGGGCTTGATTTTTGTGACAAGAGCCATCAAGCATCCAGCCTCAGTGAATGTAGTGTAGTTGCCAGCAGCCAGAGGCGGAGTGACCTGCTGGAACTGGGATGCAAATGGGGTTCTGCCTCTAGCCTGCCCTGGATGCCCCTTCCCATCCTTTCCCTGACCCAGGCCTCAGTTTCTCTACCTGACCTGTGCACACAGGTTGGGGCCCCAGCAGCCCATTTTGGGAAGCTGCAGAAGCGGCAGGAACAGCTGGCCACAGTGCACTCACTATCAGGAGACCTGAGCATTGAGGACCTCAGTGACCCATCCCTGGACAAGGCAGCTGTGAAGATCCAGGCTGCCTTCAAGGGTTACAAGGTGCGGAAGGAGATGAGGCAGCAGGAGGGGCCTTTGTTCCGTAGCACATTTGGGGACACCGAGGCACAGGTGGGTGACGTTTTGCATCTGGAGTGTGTGGTGTCCAGCAAGGCAGACGTGCAAGCTCGCTGGCTGAAGGACGGTGTGGAGCTGACTGACGGCCGGCACCACCATATTGATCAGCTCGGGGATGGTACCTGTTCTTTGCTGGTCACTGGTGTGGGCCATGCTGATGCCGGCTGCTACACCTGCCAGGTGAGCAGCAAGTTTGGCTGTACGGTCCACAGTGCCCATGTGGTTATCAGTGGGACAGAGAGTGAGGTTGAGAGCTCCTCTGGAGGTGAACAGGATGACGCCTTCCGCCGGGCAGCCCGGCGGCTGCACCGTCTGTTCCGCATCAAGGGCCCAGCTGAGGTTTCAGACGAAGAGATCTTCTTGAGTGCAGATGAGGCCTCTTCAGAGTCTGAGGAGCATGGGGACTGGCAGAGGTACCGCGAGGACGAGCACTTGGTCTGCATCTGCTTTGAGACACTGGCCGAGGCCCGCCAGGCAGCCACCCACTTCCAGGAGATGTTCAGCATGCTAGGCATTGGGGTGGATATCAGCCTGTTGGAGCAGGGACCCCGAGGAGTGGAGATACGCATCGCCAAGGTGGCCCTCGCTCCCACAGTGCCTTTGGAGCCAGTGCCCAGCTTGCGGACTGTAGAGGCTGGTGAGTCTGTAAGCTGCCTGAGGTGGGAGGGAAAGGAAAGGCAAGGCTGGTGCATGACCAGGGTCAGCTGAGAGGTCAAGGAGTTGGCTGGGCTCCAGCTTCTGGCTCTTGCAGATGCTGCCCACTGAGCTTGGAAGAGTGCCAACTTTATGGTGGATAGAGCTCCATCTCCACCCCAGCTCTGCCTGTTATTAACTAGCCTGTCATAGTCTCAGCATTCTCATCTGTGTACTGGCTATGGGAATGCTGACTATTGCTTTTTTCCTCCATGAGGATTTAAGATACAACCTGTATAAAAGGTGGGGTTCCATGTGGTTCGGTCTGCACCCCATTTCCCACTCCAGCAATTAAAATGAATTAAAAAGCCATTTCATTGTTTACTTGTATGTCCTTAGAAATGGCAGAAGGGGTGTCATTAATCCATAGTGTCATGTCTTGAAATTTTCCCTCTCCAGTTCTGAGTGTGAGGCCTCAAACCCTGGACTTCCAGCCACATTGCCTCATCCTCCTTCTACTTCCCTTCCTCCCTGCTACCTGTCTACTGTCCTTCTGGCTACAGGGTGGCTTGAGAGCCAGGCTTACAAAGGGAGAACTCCCCTAGAGAATGGAGAGGAGGGAGGAGCTCAGAGAGCAGAGACAGAGTGCTGTTTAGCCACCTGGTCTGTGAATGTTTCCACTTGAATGGGCGTCACGAAGGTCACGTGTGCACACACTGCAGCTGGGGTGATCGGGGGCAAGGACTGGTGCTAACTTGCATAACCTACTTGTCCTTCCCAGCCCCGGTGTTCCTGACTGAGCTTCAGAATCAGGAGGTGCTGGATGGGTACCCTGTGAGCTTCGACTGTGTGGTGACAGGCCAGCCCATGCCCAGCGTGCGCTGGTTCAAGGATGGGAGGGTACTGGAAGAGGACGACCACTATATGATCAGTGATGACCAGCAGGGTGGCCACCAGCTCATCATCACGGCTGTGGTGCCTTCAGACATGGGTGTCTATCGCTGCCTGGCTGAGAACAGTATGGGTGTGTCCTCCACCAAGGCTGAGCTCCGAGTGGACTGTGAGTATGGCTAGTCGGCTTGGGGATTCCTGGCTGGGAAGGGCAGTGTTGGGTTGGATGATGGTTAGATTTGGGGCTTCAAATCTTGTGGCTGATGGAGAGCTGTCTGGGAGCCACCTGGGGTGGGGGTGGGGGCTTTAACTACTTGAGAAGTGTCAGGGCTAAAGAAGGACCCAGAAAGACTTGGAGGTATCCTGGGTCATGGTGAGTGATTAATGGCACTGTGGGAAATAAGTAATACCTACCAGGTCTCATCCCTGATTCCTGACTCAGCTCCTAAATCCCTTGAAATTCCTATGTGACAAGTCACTAAAGCAGTGACTCCTAATAGGCCCCTAGATAGCTTCAGGATGGAGGGTGGTCACAGAAAAGACCAGTTCATGATCCCTGCAAATATGTCTAACTGATTTTTGATAAAAGTACAAAAGCAATTAAGTGGAAGAAGGTTAAAATTTCAACAGATTGTGCTGGAGTAATTTGGACATTTATAAGCCAAAAAAAAAAAAAAAAAAAGAACCTAGATCATATATAAAAATTAACTCAAAATGAAATGCACACTTAAATGTAAAATATAAAACTTTAGAAAACCAATAGGAGGAAATCTTTAGTACTAGGGAAAGTCTTTGTATACTTTGTCAACATAAGAAACATTCAAACCTATAGAGAATTTTTGTGAGTTATTTGAGCCAAACTGTCAACAATTGCTGAGAAGCAAAATCTCATCAGATTGAGATAATGCTCCAGAAAATGGCAGTTTTGCATCTTATTTATACATTAGAATCAAAAGAGAAGATGCAAGTGGGTTACATCAAATCCACTGGTAATAGATTAGGGAGATGGGAGAAAGCAAAGTGGGGGTGGGGTGAGGGACACCTCTGAGATTGTATAAAAAGTAAAATGATAGACACATATATTTTTTACATAGGTTGGTACATGATAGTTAACAGTCAACAAATAACATTATAAAAATAACAATGAGAGGATTTGTGGTCCTCCCCCGTGCAATGGTTGTGCCTTAAGGGGTCTAGAAAAAGGGAAGTTGCTATAATATTCCAAAGGTATATTATTGTAGATGCAAAAGACAATAGACAGCTTGAGTTAAGGTAAAGATAGACTTTTGTCAGGGAAGAGTCTAGCCTAGGACATGACTATCTACCATAAACTGTTTTTAGTTAAAAAGATTTAATTTCAGACCATTCTTTGTGGTTACTTTAGGTGTCTGAGTTTGCAAGACCACCATGCAAGCCTCCTCTGAGCTTGTCAGGTTAGCATGTGGCCCCTTTCCAACATAAGAGTGGAAAATGGTACAGCCACTTTAGAACATGGTGGGGATGTTTTTACAAAACTAATGACATGCTTACTATGTGAACCAACAATCATTTTGTTGAGTGTTTATTCAAGAAATGAAAACTCAAATTCATAACACAACCTGTACCCAAATGCTTATAGTACATAGCTTTATTCCTAATAGCTAAAAACTGGTAATGATCCACCTGTCCTTCAGGGGGTGAATGGTTAACTGTGTTCTATGGCATGCTACTCAGCAAGAAAAAGGAACATGTTATTGCCATGTGAAACAAGTATCATAAAACTGCATTTTATTGCATGAACACACACATACACACACTCAGTGGAGTTCATGTGAAACTTGTAAAATGAGAATAAGGTTGATGGATGAATTATCACCTTTTAGAGTTAAAAGCTAACCTTGCCAGAAACTGGGTGAAGGGTATATGGGATCTCTATACTGTTTCTCAGAAAAGCATGTGAATCTACAGTTCTCTCAAAATAAAACGGAAAAAACTATTAAAAATACAACAATAACAACTTGATTATCTTAAATAAGACAAGACCTTACACATTTCCCCATGTACCTCTATTTCTATGTTCATCATTCTATTGAGTGGGTCTAGATTTCCATCTGGTGTCACTTTCTTTGTGCCTGAAAGACATCTAACACTTTTTAATAGACTGGATATGCTGGAATTCTTTCAGCTTTTGTATGTCTGAAAAAATGTCTTCATTTTGGTTTTGTTTTTGAAAGCTATTTTTGCTAGGACAGCTTTTATTTCCCATACTTTAAAGATATAGCTCCACCATCTACTAACTTGCAGTGTTTCCAATGAGAAATATGGCATTAGTGTTTTCTTTGTTTCTCTGTACATAACTTGTTTTTTCTATTGAGATTTAAAATTTTTTAGATGTTTGCACACCATAAAATTCACCATTTAAAAATGTATAACAAACTGGTTTTTAGTATATTCACAAGGTTGTGCAACCATTACTACCATCTAGTTCCAGAACATTTTCATCATTCCAATTGGAAACCTCACACCCATTAGCCTTCACTCTCTATCCTCCCCCTACCTGCCCTTCCCAGCCACTGGAAACCACTTCTGTCTCTGTGAATTTGCCTATTTGGGACATTTCATATAGATGGTATCATACAATATATGGCCTTTTGTGTCTGGCTTCTGTCATTCAGCATGTTTCTAAGGTCCATTCATGTGGTAACATATATCAGTACTTTATTCCTTTTTATGGCTGAAAAATATTCCATTCTATATGGACTTCTCATCCATTCCTTGGATGATGTTTATCCATTGCTTGTTTTGGCTATTGTGAATAATGCCTCTATGAACAGTCACGTACAGGTTTTCGTGTAGACATGTTTTCAATTCTCTTGGGTATGTGGCTAGGAGTGGGATTATTGAATAATATGATAATTATATCTTTAACTTTTAAAAAAACATCCAAACTGGTTTTCTGTAACAGCCATACCATTTACACTTCCAGCAGCAATGTATGAGGGTTCCAGTTTCCCCACATCCTGGCCAGCACTTGTTATGTTAATTTTGTTAATAATAGCCATCCTAAGGATAAGAGGTATTATCCCATTGTGATTTTGATTGCATTTTTCTCCTGATAATGAATTTGGGTATTGTTTCATGTGCTTATTGGCCATTGGAAAAATATCTATTTAAATCCTTTGCCCTTTATTTATTTATTTATTTATTTATTTATTTATTTATTGTTTATTGTTGAACATATTACAGATGTCTCCTCTTTTATTCCCCACTGACTCTTCCTCCCCAGTCCTGTACTCCTCCTGCCTTTCCCAAACTACAGTATTGTCTGTTTCCATTGGTTATGCAAATATGCATATAAATTCTTTGGTTTATCTCTTCCCAACCTCAAATAACCAATTTGTACCTCTTAATCCCTTACCTTTTATAACCATCCCCCCGAACTCCCCTCCCATCTGGCAAGCAACAAAAAGTTCTTTGTATCTATGACTTTCTGTTCTGCTTGTTTGTAGATTCAATTGTTGATAGAGCTGTATTTATTGCCATTTTATTGTTCATATTTTTGTTCTTCTTCAAGAATACCCTTCAACATTTCATATAACACTGGTTTGGTGGCCACATACTCCTTTAGCTTTTTCTTGTCTGGGAAACTCTTTATATGACAATCAATTCTAAATGATAGCTTTGCAAGATAGAGTAATTTTGGTTGTAGCTCCTTTCTTTTCACCACTTTGAATATTTCTTGCCACTGCCTTCTGGCCTGCAAAGTTTCTTTTGAGAAATTGGTGGACAGACTTATGGCAGCTCTGTTGTAGGTAACTAACTGCTTTTCTTTTGGTGCTTTTAAGATTCTCTCTTTGCCTTTAACCTTTTTCAATTTGATTATGACGTGTCTATGTGTGGACCTCTTCAGGTTCATCTTTGGGACTCTCTGTGCTTCCTAGACTTGTGTGTCTCTTTCCTTTACCAAGTTAGGGAAGTTTTCTGTCATTATTTTTCCAAATAGGTTTTCAATTTTTTGCTCTCTCTCTTCTCCTTCTGGCACCCCTATAATGCAAACATTGGTATGCTTGTAGTTGTCCCAGAGGCTCCTTACACTATTCTCATTTAAAAAGATACATTTTTATCCTCACTCGAGGACATTTTTGCATTTATCTTCAGATAGAGCAGGAGGGAGATAGAGGGGAAGAGAAAGAGAGAGAAACATCAATGTGAGAGACACATCGAGTGGTTGCCACCCACATAAACCCAACCAGGGCCAGGGACAAACTGCAACCGAGGTACATGCCCTTAGCGGGAACTGAACCTGGGACTCTCCAATCCGCGGGCCAAAGCTCTAACCGCTGAGCCAAACTGGCCAGGGCTATCCTCATTTTTTTGGATTCTTTTTTTTTTTTTTTTCTGCTATTCTGATTGGGTGTTTTTTGCTTCCTTATATTCCAAATCATGGTTTGCTTCTTGGCTTCACCTACTCTACTATTGATTCCCTATAAATTATTCTTTATTTCAGTTAGTGCATCCTTCATTTCTGACTGGTACTTTTTTATGTTGTTAATGTTCTCACTAAGTTCCTTGAAATTCTCACTAAGTTCTTTGAAGTTCTCACTCAGTTCACTGAGCATCCTTATAACCAGTGTTTTGAGCTCTGCATCTGTTAGATTGCTCATCTCCATTTTGTTTAGTTCTTTTCCTGGAGTTTTGTTCTGTTCTTTCATTTGGGACATGTTATTTGTCTCCTCATCTTGGCTGCCTCCCTATGTTTGTTTTTACGTATTAGGTAGAGTTGCTATATCTCCTAGGCTTCATAGGCTGGCCTACTGTAGTTGGTGTCCTATAAAAGGTCTGAGCTGGCAGAAGATCGCATCCACAGTACATGGCCAATATACAGCAAAATAGCTTTATTGCATGTGCCTGGGTGCAGGTGGGCTGAGCCTAAAAGGGATCAGCCTTGAATTACAGTTGGGGTGTAGGTTATATACTCTACTTTTAGCTTCCGACAGTTCTTGCTGATGTACTCTGCCTGGCCCATTGTTCACTTTGCAGTTGGACTGGTCTGATATCTCGTCCTGCATCTGCTGGATGATTTATTGTCTTGCAGATAGTCCAATAACCCTTACTCAACAGAAGACTGAGCAAAGGTCATGCAAGGAACACATTTTTCACACTTTCCACCTTGTGGAAGCTTTTACTTTTACCCTTTAAAACATTACTAACCCTTTCATTCTCATCTTATAATGATGATAAAAAAGGGAAAAGGGGCAAATTTTCTCTTTGTAACTATTCTGCAGGTGTGGGGTCATCGCAGACTCCTAAAAATAATTTGTTAGATAACTTCTTGGGGAATGGGGCCATAGGGTCCTTTTACCTGTGCTAGAACAAATTGTCCAAGTGTCTGGTTGACTAAAATTTGCAGTCAATTTTGTACAAACCTAGTAATCAGGCATAAGAGGCAGGGTCTGAAAAGCAATAATAAAAAGGCTAATACTAGGGGCCCTATGAAGGGGAGTAGTCAGGTTAGTTTAAGCAAAGCTGCCTCTATACTTGTCCAGATAGATTGGGCTAGGTGATCCTGACTGAATTCTTTTAGCCATTGGGCATTATCTAGAATTCATTGTGTCCTCTCCTCAACCTGGCCGGTTGAGTTAACATAGAAGTAACAAGATGTATTTAATATCATGCATAGACCTCCTTCTTTGACCAGTAAATTGTCTAGTGCAATGCAATTATCTATTACCATGCAGGCAAGAGAGTCAAGGGATTTTGAAAGAAGTTTAACATTTTCACCTGTATCTCTACCTATATTTGCCATGGTGGATGTATATATAAATTCTCATTGCAGGGGTTAGACACATCAAGAATAGTTAGATTACAGGTACCCCTTGTAAGGTTATAGTGAGAGATATTATATGTGGTGCCTGCTTGCATGGTCTGTAGGTCTGTATTCATACTGATAGTCAAGATCAAGGGAGCTTTTGCCCTTCTGCTCCATAGGATGTTTCTGTCCTCCCTGAGCTTACCTTAGGACATCTGCATTACTGACTGACAGGTGTAGCGCCCCAGTCAAACTCCCCACCTAGCACTGTCCCCAGAGTGGGTTACGCCTAGCTGGCGCAGCTGAGCACTTGGCACCAGAAGCAACAGCCCCTTAGGTCTCCACCCCCCAATCAGTGAAAAAAACTATGAGAGTAGTGGTATTTCACCTGGGTCCGCAAGGCCAGCCAACCATGCCCCGCCCCGCCCTCTCAAGGGGACAGAGGGGTGCTGGGAAGTTCTGTTAGGAGAGGAAGCAGATTCTTAGAGGAGACAAAGTAAAGAATGAGAGTGGTTGGTGGGGAGGGTAGGAGTAAAGGTTAAATTAGCATGGAGTTTAGAGAGAATGTCCCACCCTAACAAGGGAGTGGGGCAGGCTAGTAACACTAAAAAGAGTGGAGAAAGATATAAGGGCCTAGAGAACAAGTGAGTGTCTGGGTTGCCCTGGGTTGTGATATTTGGCCATCAATTCCCACAACTGAAACCCCAAAGTGTCAAAGAGGTCCCCTGAACTCAGGGAGGGCAGAATAGGTTGCCCTGGTATCAATAAAAAGTGAAATTGACCTACCTGCTACCATCAGAGTTACCCGAGGTTTGGAGTTTGAGATGACAGTCCAGGCATTTGTTCCTGAGCACCTTCAGTCTTCAGCTACAAGGTCAATCAGATCAAGGCCTGAATTTCCCATTCTGTTAGCCTGAGGAAGGGATGAGGACCACCTCTGCGCAGTCTGTCTGTAGTCCGACTTCCAGAGGGGTCCTCCACGTTGAGGACCTGGTTTAGGTGGTGGTCGGGGATTGGGGCATTGCCTCATCCAATGGCCAGTCTGGTTGCATTTAAAGCAGGGACCTGGAGGTCCCCTCTGCTGATTTTGTTGGTTGTCCTTCTTCTGTTCCATGAAGGGGATTTGCTGACCCCTTTGATTAGTGGGGCCTCTGATGGCAGAGGCAAACATTTGGAATTCTGCTATTCTTTGCTGTTTAGCTTCTTCATTGTGATTATTAAATACCTTAGAGGCTAGATATAGAAGTTTCTGTTGAGGGGTTTGAGGGCCATCTTCCAGTTTTTGTAACTTTCTCCTAATGTCTGCAGCCGACTGAGAGAAATTTCAGGTTTAAAATGATGGTCCCTTTTGGGCTAGTAGGATCTAAGTTGGTACATCTTCTCATAGCCTGTGTAAGGTGGGATAGAAAAGTTGCAGGGTTTTCATTCCTTTCCTGAATTATTTCAGACAGTTTTTCATAGTTAACAGCCTTGTGTGAGGCTTTTTTAAGTCCCTCAATGAGACATATTACCATGTGGTCCCTGGCTTTTCTACCCACCCCATTGTCCTGATAATTCCACCTGGTATCCTGGCTAGGGACTGGGGGCTTGTCACCTCAGAGCATCAGTATGGACCTGGGCATTAACCCAGACTTGATTTTTATCCTCCAGATTAAGTGTGGAAGAGAGAATAACATGAATATCATTTCAAGTTAGATCATAGGACTGGGTAAGTTACTTGAATTCTTGAGTATAATTGGTGGATTCTCAGTAAAAGATTCTAATCTTTTATTTATTTGGGAAAAGTCTGAGAGAGAGAAGGGGACACGAACTCTGACAATCCCTTCAGCTCCTGCTACTTCCCTCAGGGGGCATTCTAAAATGGGGGCTGAGGTAGGAAATGAATAGGGACCAAAGATGGTTTCCAATTGCATGTGTGAGGGAGTCATTTGCAGAAGTAGAAGTGTGGGAGCCAGAGTAGGAAGTTCAGGATAGGGTGGGAGGCCGCAGAAGGGGCTGGATGAGGAGGCCCAACCAGAGGGGCTGAGGGAGGAATTGGTGGAGCAAGATCATCTGGGTCAAAGGAGGAAATAGAAGTTAGCACTTCATCTTCAGAGGGAGGTTTGGGAGGATTAGAGTGGAGTAGAAAGATTTGGGAGGGAGAGCAAGAATTGCACAAAAAGGGGTGTGATCTGAGTACAAAGGGGCCTGGATATAAGGAACCTCAGATCATTTTCCTCGCCTTTGACAGAAATGTCTATGTTGGTGAGAATGTCGAAAGTGCCATTCTCCGGCTACTGTGACCCATTGTCTGATTTGTACTGAGGTCATGCAGTGTTGCAGTAAAAAATGAGTTGCTTGGGACATAAGTCCTGAGCGAGCCCTAGGATATGTAGATTTTTTAGGAGACATCCTAGGGATGTTGCATGAGGGATGGATGATTAAGCATTTCCCATGTTGTGGTGTGAGATGCCGTGGCCTAGTGATCTGATGGATACACTATTGGAAGAAGAAGGCATCCCCCTTCTCCCCTAGAGTAGAGAGATGTACAACTCACCTATATCAGGCATCCCTAGATATATGGTGAGTTGAGGGAACCTGGTTCCCGAGAAGTGTGTCCCCACCAGCACTGGATTTTGGGAGGGATGACCACACAGATGTGACAGAGAGACCTGGATCTCTTATGTTCTGGACGGGGATAACAGGACAGCCAGGAGAATCAGACCAGTAGGTAAAAAAACACTCACCAGCGAATTAGTGTCTCATGTTGATGCTCGATCAGCAGGAAAAGTTGGAAGTCCAGTATATGGCTGAGGGTGTGATTGATCCCAGTCCGAAAGAAGGCCTGGAGGACTCCGGAAGCCCACGGTTGCCCCCTATGCGGGATCCTCACAGACCTCCTGGGTTTTGGCACCAAATAAAAGGTCTGAGTCAGCAGGAGATCACATCCACAACACAAGGCCAATACAGAGCAAAATGGCTTTATTATATGTGCCTGGGTGAGGCAGGCTGAGCCAAAAAGGTGTAAGCCTCGAATCACAGTTGGGGTGTAGGTTACATACTCTACTTTTAGCTTCCAGCAGTTCCTGTCTGGTATCTCATCCTGCATCTGCTGGGTGATTCATTGTCTTGTGGATAATTTGATACTCCTTACTCAACAGAAAACTGAGCAAAGGTCATGCAAGCAACACATTTTTCACAGTTTCTGCCTTTTGGAAGCTTTTACCCTTACCCTTTATAACACTGCTAACCCTTTCATCCTGTAGTGTCCAGTGGCACAGCTTCCCTGATCACTCCAGCTGGGCTCTCCAGCTGCACCCTTCATGTAAACTATACACCTTTCTGTTGTGATTGAGTCTTGATTGCTGTTGGCTCATAAGTGGGAGGGATTTACTCAGGCTGATCAGCTGCAAGGACTGGCTGTGCCCACTGATCACTGAACTCTGACTACCTTGGAGGATCAGCTGTGAAGGGGCCCACTACACAGAGCAAGACTTACTTCAGCAGGGCTCCGGTACCCACTGCATCCACTCATTCAGTGTGTCACTTATAGAGGTGGTTAGGTGGTGGTGCTTTGACATGGTCTGAAGTTGTCCACTGGGTATGCTGGCTCTGAGGCAAGGTCAGCCACTGCTTGTGGGACCACCAGTCAGAAGCTACAAAGTGATCTGCAGCTGGATGCTTCTTGTGCTGGGCTTGGAGGTGCCCAGGCAAAACCAAGCTATGAACCAGGGGTGACTGTTTTGAGTGCCAGGTCTGGTGCCACTTAGGGAGAGGTTTAGGGCTCACTGAGGCCAGATGCTGCTTGTTTGAGAGAATTTAGGAAAATCTGAAACAGGAGCCAATACAAGCCAATCCTATGGTAAAGCAACTGGCAACAGCTTGGGTGGGCCTGAACGTTGGGTGAGGCAGGGCTTCAGGGAATCACCAAGGCGGGGCAAACAGTATGAGCCAGGTTGCTAGAGTCCCAGATATGGAGCCTGTCTGCTGGTCCGGAGGGGGAAGGGCTCACCAAAAGAAAAACGGCCTCCACCAGCACATCTGTTTGGGGAAAAGCTGCTTTTCCAGCTCTTGTCCCAGTGCCAAACAGCTCAGTTCTTCCTCTTACGTGTCTGATGCTTTTCAAGCTGCCTCCCCTACTCTGGAGCCTGGAGGGAGTGAGTCCAAGTAAGTCCATGTGTGGGCCCTTTAAGAGGAACTGCCTAGAATTCCAGCCACCTCAGCCTCCCTCAGCCTCAATTCCCACTGGTTTTTACAGCCAGAAGTTATGAGGACATATCTTCCTGGCATTGGACCCCTGAGCTGGGGTGCCTGGTTGGGATGGGGACCTCTTGCTTCTCAGGGAGGACCTTCACAGCTGAGGTGTCCCTTCTGATTTTTATTTGCCACATGTGGGTGTAGGACCAGCCTGTTTGCACCTCCGCCCTTCCTACCAGTCTCAATGTGGCCTCTTCTTTAATTTTGTAGTTGTAGGACTTCTATTCAGCTCGATTTCAGGTTGTTCTGAATGATGGTTGTTCTGTAGTTAAGTTGTAATTTTGATGTGATTGTGGGAGGAGGTGAATACTGCATTTACCTATGCCGCCATCTTGACCAGAAATTCCTCATTTGCCCCATTTTTTAAATTGGGTTATTTGTTTTTTAAATTTTGAGTTATGAGAGTTCTTTTTATATCCTGGGTACTAGACCTTTATTAGATATATGGTTTTAAAATATTTTTTTCCATTCTGTGGTTTTTCTCTTCACTTTATTGACAGTATCCTTTTATACATGTTTGTAATTTTGATGAAATGCAGTTTATCTACTTTTTTTTTGGTGCTTGTACTTTGGTTGTTATGTCTTAGAACCCACTGTCTAATCCAAGGTCATAAAGATTTACACTTGTGCTTTCTTTTAAGTGTTTTAAAAGAAAACTCTACCCAGCTGGTGTGGCTTAGTGGTTGAGCATCAGCCCATGGACCAAGAGGTTGCCAAGTTGAATTCCTGGTCAGGGCACATACCCAGGTTGTGGGCCCGATCCCCAGTGGGGTGCATGCAGGAGGCGGCCAATTGATGTTCTCTCTCATTGATGTTTCTATCTCTCTCCTCTCTCCTTTTCTCTCTCTCTAAAATCAATAAAGGGAAAAAAAGTTTTATAGTTTCAACTCATATTTATATCTTTGGTCTATTTTATGTTTATTTTGTATATGGTGTGAGGTAAGGGCCTAAATTTATATTTTCATGTGGAAATTCAGTTTGTCCCAGCACCATGTTGAAACGACTAATTTTCTTCATAAAATTATCTTGGAACTATTGTTCAAAACTAATTTTCATTAAATGTATGGGTTTATTTCTGACTCTCAGTTCTCTTCCACTGATCTAAATGTCTGTAGTTATGACATTGCCACACTATTGCTTTGTAGTAAGTTTAGATATATAGAAGTGTTAGTCCTCCAACTTTGTTCTTTTTCAAGATTATTTTTCAACAATCTGGATCTCTTTTATTTTCTTATAAATTTTAGGATTGTTCCTGGAAAGGGGAACTGGCTCTTGGTGGGTCTGCCTAGGGCCAGCCAGTAGTGTTTGGGTTCTTGAATTCATGCAGGAAAGGTTTTGTTTTTTGTTCTTGTTTTTAATCTTCAATTGAGGATATTTTCTCATTGATTTTCAGATAGAGTGAGAGGGAGGGAGAGAGAGAGAGAAACATTGATGTGAGAGAGACACATCAATTAGTTGCCTTCCACACAACCCTGACTGGGGCCGAGAAATCGAACAGCAACCGAGGTATGTGCCCTTGATCAGAATCAAACCCACCACTCTTTGGTTCATGGGCCAATGCTCTAACTGTTGAGCTAAACCAGCTAGGGCCGTGCAGTAAAAGTTTTATAATAGGAATCAACGTGAATTTTAGGGGACGTTTATAAAGCTGGGGACAGCAAAACAAGAAAGGGCTGGGGAAATGAGCCTAGGTTGGTGTGCTTTGGCTCACTAAGAAGTCAGAAAAAAATGAGGCCTTGGGGACAGGTTCAGGGGGTGAACTGCCACTTTCCATTGATGTCCTGGTTGCAAGCCTTGTAGAGTCCCTTAGAGTCCAGGAAATGCATACCTGTGGGGGAAGAAAAAGAGAGGTGGGGGCACAAGCATGCTTCTTGGAAGAGGAGTGTGTGCACTGGGTCCTTTGTCTTGAGGTTTTTATTTCTCTCTTGCTGGCAGGAATCTTAGGGGAGGCCTCAGGGGAGGATTCAACAGAATATTCATCATTTTTCTCCTTCAGGGCCTCACTGATTGGTCAGTTTCAGGGCAGGGGTTTCTTAGTCATTGCAGCTGGTCCTGGTGTTGCCTACCTAGTTTTCCTGCTTTTCTGAGTCTGAAGCTGAAGTACAGCTGAGACCTAAATGCTGTTTCTAGGGAGGTGGCCTTATATATCCACTGTATATTGCTCTGTCAGTTTGTTCAGCTATCTGTCTCAATTTCCCTATTCCAATGTTGTGGCTTACTGGCCTGTCTCATTCCTCCCTCAGAGACTTTCATTCCTAAAATCTTTTACAGGTGATGAGGGAGGATGATCTGTCTTCAGTAATTGCTTCCTACTAACAAGAATTGTGGTCTCTGCTACACAGGGTATGGAAGTCTCTCCTTGCCTGATGTAAGGGGGGAAAAAGGAATGCGATTAGTAACTAGAACAGAGAGGGTGTTAGCTGATTCTTTCAAAGTGGGATTAGGCTGGAATCCCCAAAGCATCACCATCTTGATATGGAATTGTTGTATTATTCCAGAAGTGAAGTTATTAGATTGTTCCATATTTCCTTGACTCAATTATTTGGCCCTGAAAATAAATCAGTTAAATCATTGAATCTTATTTCAGGAGGCAGTGACATGGATGGGCCTCCAAAGTGAGACTTATAGTGTGTAAAAAATTAGTCAGTTATTTAATAAGTATGTCTATGAAAACAAGAAAAATCAAAGGTTAATAAGCACAGAAAATTATGAAACAGTTTGTGAGTCTATAAGACTGTCAGTCAACAAGGTTTAGAGTTTCTTTTGTTGGAATAAAACAAGCCTTGACAATTTGACAAATCCTCTTTATCTGTAGTTTAAATATCTCTGGTGATGTCATTAGATGCTCAGGTAAATTCTGTATGGTTGACATTGCACCAGTAGTTCTCAATAATTCTAAGTCAAAGGATGGGAGAACAATAAAACGTTAGCTTGGAGGTTTGAAGGCAACTAAAAACAAAACTTTAAACTTTGAAGAAAATCAACTGCACTAGAATTCAATATTCACAATTGGGCATTGTAATTTTCAATGAAACAATTTCTTTCCCTAAAACCACCCTCATTTTTATCAAAGATACTGCATTAGGTCCAGTTTTAATTTGGCCTGATTATTTGCATAACCATAACAAGAATAGCAATTGATCATATAGGCTTTTTCAAATCTGCTTTACTGAAATTTCACTTATAAGAAATCTTCAGAATTCAGCTTTAGTCAGCCGTTCAGGGCCCAGAAGCCAAGCCACATAGTTGCCATCTGACTTTGCAGTACTTACATGTTTGGGTGGATTCCTCAAGTTCTTAAGGTCCCCAAAATATCTTGAGGTTCTTTCCTTGTCACTTTTCAGGAAGGCAACCTTTTTTCCTGGAAAGACTGCCACAAACCATTGACCAAGCAGTGTACCAGGCCATTTCCTACAAGTGTCTTCTGATTGGCTTTGATCAGTCTTGAAATTCGGTCTCAATTCCTTTTTGGTGACATTCAGAGTCTAGGCATGTCTCTCTTGATCATGACATTCCAGTCAAAGACTCGGTTAATAAAACCACAAGTGGAACCTGGTTTCATGTGTTCCTTTATAAAGAGGACACATTCTTATGGATTTATTCAAATAAATATATTGTCATAAAAATAATATTCACTCACTGAGAGTTGCCAAATTCTGGAAGGTAGGGAAAAAATATAAATGCTTCAATATTGCTTGAAAATATAACTTACCAAATTGTTTTAGGGAAATAAAAACAAGCTTCCTTATATCTGGAAAACAAAAATATTTTTTTAAAAAAATCAGTAATATTTTGAAAAAAGTCATAAGAATGATAATTATTCTCAATTCAGTCAGTCTCACATAACATATTTTTTGTCCTGATTATTCACCAGTATTTCCATGAATCCAGTTATTTCTTAGAGTTCTATAAATCTTTATCTACTTCAAAGAGATGGACTGCTTAGAAACCTATAATTCAGTGTATGTCAGAGTCCTTTTCATGACCTTTCCAAAGATGTAATATATTTGCAGCATCAGAGTGAAACAATATCTGTCTATAAATGACAAAACTTAAAATGACATGGTTATAGACTTAATTATAATACAATTGATAAAGAACTTTGTTTTTCTGGAAGATCTAACATTCGAATTTCTTGGTAAATAATAATTATTATGAAATGACATAAAAGAATAATACAAAGCTCACATTTTCAGATTCAATACACAATTTTAATATATAAAGAACAAATAATATATGCAAGATTTTAAAACACTGTACATGGCTCACTGGAAGTGTGCATTAAGCACTAAACTCAATTCATAAATGTCCCAATCTGTGGACCAAAAACACCAGGAGTATCACTACTAGATGCCCCCACAGGGACCCATCACTCTTGGCTTTCCTGGTGTCACTGACAGGATACCTAATTGCCCCTAAGAATTTCCTGTTTGAACTTGGTTTGAATCTTTGTACGTTTCTTCCTAGAGTAGATTAAAATTTCTAGAACATCCATTTTAATAAAAATATATGTATACAAATACAACAGAGTTATTGGTACTATTTTTTTTTTTTACAAAACTTCTCATGTAATTTCAAGTGTATTAAATAGGCCTGATCAGTTTAAAAACTTTTATAAGAAGAGAGAATAAATCCCTGAGGTATTCCGGGGCCCTTAAGAATAACTCAGAGTAATTTCTTGGTTTAAAATAAGTCTCTTAAAATATAAACTTTGGGAAGATTGTCAAATATACTTAACCAACAGATAATGACATAAACTCTTCGTAAATCTAAGTAAAGCAAACATTTTATGGTAATAACCCCCAAAATACATTAATTAAACTTAAACCAGTTTTAGTATTAGATATTTTGTCTAAATCACAGGATTCTGTTTAATCTATAAGTATTTAATCTTTTTAGACTAATAAACTATCACACCCTAGTAATGCCATCTGGAGGCAGAAAACACACCACATATAAGTACGCAAACATATATCATATAAAAGCCATACATATGAAGACTATATACATAAAGACCATACACATAATCTGAATTACTAATTTTTGTGAAGATGCAAGATTTTTCTCATTTGCTTTTGATGACTCTTAAGAAAGCTGGAAAAGGAGATAGAAGGTCCTAATTACCATGCAGGAAAACCTGTTAAGACTCTCAATGTAAGTATCAAGGGCTGTGAATGGGCAGTAGAAATAAAGAAAGTCTAGACTTCAAGCTAAGGAATTAAGCAACAGGAGAGGGCCTGGGAAGGGCTACTTCAGCTCCCTAGAAATAATATAGAAAAGAAGTGAGCCTGGGTGGGACTGCTTTGGCTCACTGAAAAGTCAGAAACCCTGGTGACATAAGATCTGATATGACAAAATTGGGGTTGTCAAAATTGATGTAATAAATGCTCCATATATGGCTAGCCTGTAACTATGCCAGCAGAGAAATACAAGGAGAAAGAATGTTTGTGGACATGTTTATTTGTGTCCTGAAGGTGGCCTTACCAATGATCAGTACATTAGCTAGATGCTCCTGGGAATGGATTTAACCCACTTAGACAGGGGATTTAATCAGAAAGCCAGTTTGAGAGAAAGAGAAAGTCAGTTTGACCCTTGGATGTGTTTATCTCATGCCCTAAGGATGGCCTTACCAATGACCAGGTGCCCTGGGAATGGATTTACCCCACTCGGGCAGAAGACTCAACTCCACACCAGTCAAACAAACATAAGATAAGAGTCCCTTCAGACATCAGGGGTGATCAGGTCCTGACTTGCTGGACCCTGTCACCTGGGGACAGTCCAGAGGGTAGATTTACTTTCCATCTCAGCATTAATGAGATGTGTTCAGATGAAGGATTTACTTCACAGTTGACAGGTAGGTTTCCCCCACACTGACAAGGGCAAGAGAGAGTGCAATAAAAACCACTCCAGGTTTCAGAGTCACATAATGTCACTCAAGAGAAATAAGGTCAAGAAAGGAGGACTGGAGCCTGACTAGGGTTTTTTCTACAAGCTTAAAACTTTTACAACATTCACAACCTTCTACAATTTGCACAAACATTTTTACCCATTCAGAAATAACCATCATTAGAATAACTCAATTTTAATCCTTGTCCTGCAAAAATGTGTCTTCACATTTTTTGCCTTATATTACCAAAATCATATAATTCCTTTCCAACTTAATTTGAATTTTAGAACCTTCAGTTCCTAATGATAACCAGGTAAACAATCAACATTCCTTAGATTGACTTTTATAAACACATTTAAAACATGTTTTTACTTTTAAGAAACAAATTGTTAGAATTTGGCCAGTGATGTGAGCTTTTGAAAGAATTCACAACAGAGAAGAGGGAAAAAAAGGAAATTTATTACTTTCCCCATAGCCAGGGAAAAGACCCATACATTGACAGGCTTTACAAGGGCAGGGAAGAAAAAGAGAGTTGCTGTTTTATTAAGGTGTCTTTATTAGCATTTTGATGAAGAGGAATTCTTGCTAACCAGCCTGAAGCTGTTAAAACAGCAGGGAGGGGATGGAAGAGCCTTGGTGCCTTTTCTGGTCCTGCTATTCTGTTTGAACAGAGGAGGGTTTGAGTGACAGGTGCTAACAATCTCAGGGTTTAATTACCAGGTGCTTTTCATAAATTGTGAAAAATCATGACAAAAAGAAAGGCTTGTTTTCAGTCCTTACACATATTTTCAAAAACAATACAACATATTACATTAATAATTTCAAATCTAACTTACAGACTTTCTGCAATAAAAAGCCAAAAACAGGTGAACTTAAGACTAGTCTAGCAATTAATGTATTTCATGTTATTTCAAAATATCTAGATATTCAATAACTTTTATCAAAATTCACTAATTTAGAAAAAAGTGGCTGAAATAAATTAAAGTGATTTATGGTTAAAGTTTTTCCATTTTTGATAAGAATCAAATTACAGAATTTTTTTTCTGTATTTTCAAAAAATTATTTATTTATTAATTTATTTTTGTTACAGATGCAGATGTTTCTCATTTTTGCCTCGTTGACATCCTCCTCCCCTTCCCCGCTGCCTTATCCCCAGCTTTGTTGTCTATATTCATTGGTCATGCATACATGCATGTACGTTCTGTGCTTTGTCTCTTCCCCCACAAATTCCCCCCTCCTCTGAGACTTGTCAACCTGTACCCCACCTCAATGTCTCTGGGTTAATTTTGTTCAGCAGTTTGTTTACTTCATTATACTCCAGAAATAAATGAGATCACGTGATATTTGTCTTTCTCTGCTTGGCTTGTTTTGCTTAGCATAATACTCTCCAGGTCCTTACATGCCATCTTGAAAGATAAGAGATCTTTCTTTCTTACAGCTGCTTAGTATTCCATTGTGTACATGTACCACAGCTTTTTAATCCACTCATCTACTGGTGGACACTTGGGTTGTTTCCAGATCTTAGCTATTGTACATAGTGCTGCTATGAACATAGGGGTACATATATTCTTTCTGATTGGTGTTTCAGGCTTCTTAGGGTATATTCCTAGAAATGGGATCACTGGGTCAAATGGAAGATCAATTTTTGATTTTTTGAGGTGACACCATATTGTTTTCCATAGTGGCTGCACCAGTCTGCATTCCCACCAGCAGTGTACTAGAGTCCACTTTTCTCCACACCCTCGCCAACACTTGTTGTTTGATGATTTGTTGATGGCGGCCATTCTGACAGGTGTGAGGTGATACCTCATTGTTGTTTTGATTTGCATCTCTCTGATGATTAGTGATGATGAGCATTTCTTCATATGTTTCTTAGCCATTTGTATGTCCTGTTTGGAGAGGTGTCTATTTAGTTCCTCTGCCCATTTTTTAATTGGATTCTATGTCTTCCTTTTGTGGAGTTGTATGAGCACTCTATATGTATTGGAAATTAACCCCTTATCTGATATATCATTGGCAATTATGCTCTCCCATACAGTGGGTAGTCTTTTCGTTTTGATGATTGTATCTTTCGCTGTGCAGAAGCTTTTGAGTTTGATGTAGTCCCATGTGTTCATTTTCTCCTTTGTTTCTATTGTGATGTGTCAGTAAAAATTCTGCTGCGTATGATGTCTGAAATTTTGTTGTCCACAGTCTCTTCTAGGATTTTTATGGATTCATGAGTTACATTTAAGTCTTTTATCCATTTTGAGTTTATTCTCGGGTAGGGTATAAGTTGATGGTCTAGTTTCATTTTTCTGCAAGTAGCTGTCCAATTTTCCCAGCACCATTTATTAAAGAGGCTGTCCTTACTCCACTGTATGCTTTTGCCACCTTTGTCAAATATTAATTGAGGATATTGCCTTGGGTCCATTTCTGGGCTCTCTGTTCTGTTCCACTGGTCTATATACCTATTCTTGAGCCAGTACCAGGCTGTTTTGATTATAGTGGCTTTGTAGTATAACCTGAAATCTGGTATTGTGATCCCTCCAACTTTGTTCTTCCTTTTCAAGATTGCTGTGGCTATTCAAGGCCTTTTTTGGTTCCATATGAACTTTTGAAATAATTGTTCTAATTCTGTGAAGTATGCCGTTGGTATTTTGATGGGGATTGCGTTGAATCTATAGATTGCTTTGGGTAATATGGACATTTTAATGATGTTAATACTCCCAATCCATGAACAGGGTATGTGCTTCCACTTTTTTATATCTTGCTCTATTTCTTTTTTCAATGACCTGTTGTTTTCTGTGAATAGGTCCTTTATTTTTTGGTTAAGTTTATTCCTAGGTATCTTAATTTTTTTGCCGCAATGGTAAATGGGATTGTTTTTTTAGTTTCTCTTTCTGTGAGTTCATCATTGGTGTATAAGAATGTCATCGATTTCTTGACATTAATTTTGTATCCTGCTACTTTGCCAAATTCATTTATTAAGTCTAGTAAACTTTTGGTGGAGTCTTTGGGGTTTTCTATGTACAGTATCATGTCATCTGCAAATAATGACAATTTCTCTTCCTCCTTTCCAATTTGGATCCCTTTTATTTTTTCTTCCTGTCTGATTGCTGTGGCTAAGACTTCCAGTACTATGTTAAATAGGAGTGGCGAAAGTGGGCATCCTTGCCTTGTTCCTGTTCTTAAGGGAAATGCTTTTAGTTTTTGCCCATTAAGTATGATGTTGGCTGTAGGTCTTTCATATATGACCTTTATTATGTCTAGATATGATCCCTCTATTCCCACACTGCTGAGCGTTTTGATCAGAAATGGATGCTGGATTTTGTCGAAGGCTTTTTCAGCATCTTTTGATATTATCATGTGGTTTTTATTCTTCATTTTATTTATGTGGTGCATCACATTTATGGATTTACGAATATTGTAGCAGCCTTGCATCCCTGGGATAAATCCCACTTGGTCATGGTGGATAATTTTTTTGGTGTATTGCTTGATTCGATTTGCTAGTATTTTGTTCAGGATTTTGGTATCTATGTTCATCAGGGATATTGGCCTGTAGTTTTCTTTCTTTGTTGTATCTTTTTCTGGTTTTGGAATTAGAATTATGCTGGCTTCATAAAACGAGTTTGGAAGTCTTCCTTCTTCTTGAATATTTTGAAATAGTTTGAGGAGAATGGGTATTAGTTCTTCTTTGAATGTTCGGTAAAACTCCCCCGTGAAGCCATCCGGGCCTGGGCTTTTGTTTGCTGGGAGAGTCTTGATTACATCTTCAATTTCTTCTGTTGTTATTGGTCTGTTCAAGTTTTCTATCTCTTCCTGATCCAATTTTGGGATACTATGTGTTTCCAGAAATTTGTTCATTTTGCTTAGATTTTCGAATTTGTTGCCATATAATTGTTCATAGTAGTTGTTAACGATCTTTTGTATTTCTGTGGTGTCAGTTGCTATCTCTCCTCTTTCATTCTGATTTTATGTATTTGGGTTCTCTCTTTGTTTCTTGATGAGTCTAGCTAAGGGTCCATCAATCTTGTTTATCTTTTCGAAAAACCAGCTCTTTGTTTTATTGATCCTCTGGATTGTTTTTTTGGTCTCTATGTCATTTATTTCTGCTCTGATCCTTACTATTTCCTTCCTTGTACTTGCTCTGGGGTTTTCTTTTTGTTTGCTCTCTAGTTCTTTAAATTGTGAGGTTAGATAGTCTATTAGAGATTTTTCTTCTTTTTTGAGGTAGGCTTGTAGTGCTATGAACTTCCCTCTCAGAACTGCTTTCGCTGCATCCCATAGATTTTGTGTTGTTGTGTGTTCATTTTCATTGGTTTCCAGGAAGTTTTTGATTTCTTCCTTGATCTCCTCGGTGACCCATTCATTGTTTAATAACATGCTATTTAGCTTCCATTTGTTAAAATGTCTTTGTATGTTCTTCTTGCAATTGATTTCTAGTTTCATGCCATTGTGGTCTGAGAAGATGCTTGATATAATTTCAATCTTCTTGAACTTGTAGAGACTTAGTTTGTGCCCTAACATGTGGTCTATCTTTGAGAATGTTCCATGTGCACTTGAGAAGAATGTGAATTCTTTATTTTTGGGGTGTAGTTCTCTGTAGATATCTATTAAATCCATTTGGTCTAGTGCTTCATTTAGAGTCTCTGTTTCCTTGCTAATTTTTTGTCTAGAGGATCTATCCAGTGATGTGAGCGGGGTGTTGAAGTCCCCTGCTATGATTGTATTGCTATCGATTTCTCCTTTGAAGTCCTCCAATAGTTGTTTAGTATATTTTGGTGCTCCTATATTGGGTGCATATATGTTTATCTAGGTTATATCTTCCTGTTGGATAGATCCTTTCAATATTACGTAGTGGCCTTCTTTGTCTCTAGTTATGGCCTTCATTCTGAAGTCTATTTTATCAGATATAAATATTGCTACCCCAGCTTTTTTTTCTTTTCCGTTTGCTTGAAAGATTTTTTTCCATCCCTTCTCTTTCAATGTATGTGAGTCTTTTGTTGAGAGGTGGGTCTCTTGTAAACAACATATAGATGAGTCATACTTTCTTATCCAATCAGCTACTCTGTGTCTTTTTATGGGAGCATTCAGCCCATTTACATTTAAGATGATTATTGATATGTACTTATTTATTGCCATTTTTGTTTAGTGTGGTTCTATTTTCCTTCCCATTTCTCCTGGTAATTACAGCAGTCCTTTTAACATTTCTTGCAGTGCTGGTTTGGTGCTAATGTATTCCCTTAGTCTTTTTTTGTCTGAAAAGCTGTTTATTTGACCTTCTATTTTGAGTGATAGCCTTGCTGGATAGAGTAGTCTTGGATTCAGATTCTTGTTTTTCATGACCTTGATTACTTCATGCCATTCCTTTCTAGCCTGTAGTGTTTCTTGTGAAAAGTCAGCTGAGAGCCTTATGGGGTTTCCTTTGTAGGTAACCTTTTGCTTATCTCTTGCTGCTTAGGATTCTCTCTTTGTCTTTAATTTTTGGCAGTTTGATTACTATGTGTCTTGGTGTGGGCCTGTTTGGGTTCTTCTTACTTGGGGCTCTCTGAGCTTCTTGAACTTGAATGCCTTCTTCCTTCACCAAATTAGGGAAGTTTTCTGTCACTATTTCTTTGAATATATTCTCTAGTCCTCACTTACTTTCTTCTTCTTCAGGGACTCCTATGATGCGAATATTATTCTGTTTCCAGTTGTCCCACTGTTCTCTTAAGCTGTCTTCCTGTTTTTTAATCGTTTTTTCCTTTTTGTTTTCTGATTGGTTGATTTCTTCTAGCCTGTCTTCTAATTCACTGATCCGGTCCTCAGCTTCCCCTCTTCTGCTTTTTAGACCTTCAAGTGTGTTTTTCACTTCTGATATGTCATTCTTCATTTCTTCCTGTTGGTTTTTCATTTCCAACTGGTTTATTTTCAACATTTCTATGTCTTTACTCATGGTGCTCATTTCCTTACACATGCTGTTGAGCTTCCGCAACATCATGGCTCTAAATTCTAGTTCTGTTAACTTGCTTAACTACATCTCATTTATTTCATCTTCCGTAGAGGTCTCTTGTTCTTTCATTTGGCTTTTGTTTCTGTTTCTCACCATTTTGGCTATCACAGTGGACTTTGGATTCTGCCAAATTTTCCCAGTGGGTGTTGGTGTTCTGCTGTTTGTGACTCCCTCTCCTGGGTTTGGATGCGCCAGGGAGGACCCACTTTAAATACCACCGTCAAGTCTTAGCTTTTCTGGTTAGTGTTGCACGCCCAGGCAATGGTAGTTATCCTCTCACTTTTTTTGCCTTAGTAGAGGTCACCTGTAGACCCTTGGTTTCCGAGTTGCCTGAAAAACTCCCTCAGGTGCTCAGTGTAAGAGGATTTCCTGAGAGTGAGGCAGTTGTTCATTATTAATGGACCTCAATTAGGATTTCAATGGCCACTAAGTGGGGTTGAATCTCTGAGGGAGGGGCCGCCGCCTCTCCCCAGGGCCCTGAGAAGAAGTAAAATGACCACAGTTCTGCGTGGCTGCACTCAGCAATAGCTCTTAGCACCCTCCAAAACCGGAGTGTCCCCACACAGTTCCAGTCCAGTCTGCCTTCCCTCTGCCGGAGCCCAAGGTGAGTGGCTGCTGCCAATTTAGCCTCTGTCCGGACTCTGCATCCTGGAGCCACCTGGGACTTTTAACCCAAGGGCGCTGCTTCCAGCCAAGGGCAGCTGCGGCTGTGGCACCAGCTGATGGGGTTGCACTCAGCAGAAGCCCAGGACTGAGCCACGGTAGCGGGACACTGCAGAGGTGGCAGTAGCGTCCAGCACAGTCCCCTGGTTCCCGCGAGTGTGCGCGGCGCCCGCCGAGGGCTTAGCACGCAGAGTTCGCGGGACTGAGCTTTGGTACCAGCGTCCCGCCGAATCCCCTGGTGCCCGCGAGTCTGTGCAGCACCAGCCGAGAGCTTAGCAGGCAACGGAGTTCCCAGGGCCCATGCAGGGTGGCAAGGGAGGTGGTAGCAGTAACTTCCCTCCGAGGCCGAGTTCCCTGGTCCCGCCGAGTCCCCTGGTGCCCGCGAGTGTGTCAGCACCAGCCGAGAGTTTAGCAGGCAACGGAGTTCCCAGGGCCCATGCAGGGTGGCAAGGGAGGCGGTAGCAGTAACTTCCCGCCGAGTTTCCTGGTCCAGCCAAGTCCCCTGGTGCCCGCGAGTCTGTGCGGCTCCAGCCGAGAGCTTAGCAGGCAACAGAGTTCCCAGGTCCCATGCAGGGTCACAAGGGAGGCGGTAGCAGTAACTTCCTGCCGAGTTCCCTGGCCCCTGCCCAGGCCGCTGCGGACCGTGGGCTCCTGGCCCCCTCTCGCGTCCTTGCAAGCCTACCAGGATTGAGTGGGTGTTTCTGGTTATGTGTTCCTCCAAGGTGTCTTTCGGCTGCCCTTTCCTGACGATTTGCCTTTATTTTCGTTGTAAACCCAGTTTGGTCTTGGGAGATGGTCTGTGTCACTCCATTCACTTCGCCGCCATTTTCCAGCCCTTCAGTTTTAATTCTAAAGCCACTTTTTTTCTAATCTGCAGGCAAAAAAAAAAAAAAAAATTGATTTAGGTATCAGAAGTTACCTATCAGCCATCTTAAGATGATATCACTTCTAGTTAAATCTTTCCATTTCTGTAAGTCAGTAATGTTGTTGGGCATTGGGGGCTGGGAGTTTCTGGCCTTGGAGGCAAAATTTCCCATGTTGATTTCAGTTTTATTTTGAATAAACCTCCAGATATACTGTGTACTGGGTTAAAGCGTGCTGCCTGTGTGCCAAGCTCCAAGTCATCCCAAACTTTCCCACATGTCTCCTCAGCCTTCTTTTCCCCCTCCACAAAGATTCTCAGACACCTAAGAATGCCTGAGATTTGAGCTAGAGGGAGTAAGTGCCCAGAAAACAACTTTAATTGAAAAGCCAAAGTTAAAAATCAGCCATCCAGCCCAACTGATGTGTCTTAGTGGACTGAGTGTTGTCCAACAGACTGAGAGGTCCCAGTTCAATTCCCAGACAGGGCACATGCCCAGGTTGTGCAGGCTTGATCCTCAGTAGTGGGCATGCAGGACGCAGCCAATCGATGTTGCTCTCTCACATTGATGTTTTTATCTCTCTCTCCCTTCCTCTCTCTCTCTCTCTCTCTCTAAAAAAAATCAATAAAAACATATTTTTTAAAAAATCAGTCATCCATTTTCCCCCCTCCCATTCTGCTTTAGCCTTGCTTTTTCACAACCTTAACCCTTGGCTCTACCTCAAGAATTAAAAAAAAAAAAAAAAAAAAAGACAGATCAAAGAAATTGAGCCTCTTACCTTATAACAACAGGGGAGTTGGAATTCCAAGGGGACTCATCCAAGCTCATCTGATGCAAATTGAGGAGCCAGTGGGGCACAATGGGTCCCTGTTGGTACCTAGAATGGCCCTGGTCTGTGAAGTGGTCCTGGGTGCTCTACTCTCTGGAATCTTGCCATTCTACACCATGATAAGACAATCCAAGTCACTGCAAGTGCCAGCTGGGCTATATAGGCTCAAGAAAGAAAGTCCCATCTGGGTCATCAAATGTTATTGGAATGGGGGCCTGGCCCTTGGTGGGTCTGCCTAGAGCCAACCATTAGTATGTTGGTTCTTGACTTGTGCAGGAAAAGTTTTATAACATGAGTCCAAGTGAATTTTAGGGGATATTTATTAAAGCTGAGGCTAGTGAAACAAGAAAGGGCTGGTGAAATGAGCCTATGTTGGTATGCTTTGGCTCACTAAGAAGTCAGAGAAAATGGGGCCTTAGGGACAGGTTCAGGGGATTTTTCCGGGAATGAACTGCCACTGCCCATTGCTGGTTACAAGCCTGGTGGAGTCCCTTAGAGTCCAGTAGATGCATGCCTGTGGGAGAAGAAAAGGAGGGGTGGGGGTGGGGGGCTGTGGGCATGCTTCTGGGAAGGAGAGTATGTGCACTGGGTCCTTTGTCTTGAGGCTTTTATTTCTCTCTTGCTGGCAGGAATCTTAGGGGAGGTCTCAGAGGAGGGTTTCAACAGAATTTTCATCATTTTTCTAGGTGTGCTCCTTCAGGGCCATGGTCCTCACTGATTGGTCAGTGTCAGGGCAGGGGGTCCTTAGTCATTGCAACTGGTCCTGGTGTTGCCTACCTGATTTTTCTGCTTTTCTGGGTCTGAAGCTGAAATATAACTGAGGCCTAGATGTTATTTCTAGGGAGGTGACCTTCTATATCTACTGTAAGTTGCTCTGTCTGTTTGTTCAGCTATCTGTCTCAGTTTCCCTGTTCCCCTTGTCCTGGCTTACTGGCCTGTCTCAGGATCAATTTGTCAATTTCTGAAAAAATAGTCCCTGTATATTTTTAAAGATTTTCTTTTTATCACTGTTTTTGAGTAATTTTATTATGATATCCTTTGGTGTGCTTTTTTTAAATTAAAAAAATTGATTCTAGAGAGATGGAGAGATAAACATTGATCAGTTGCTTCTTGCATACCCTCTACTGGGGCTCAAACCCAAAACCTGGGCATGTGACCTGACCAGAACTTGAACTGGTGACCTCTTGGTACATGGGACAACACTCAACTAACTAAGCCACAATGTCTAGGGTGGTGCACTTATCTTTATGTTTTCCTTATGTGTGCAGTTAATTGAGATTCTTGGAATTTGGGGATTTATAGTTTTCATTTTTTTTTTTTTATCCTCATCTGAGGACATTTTTCCATTTTTTGTTCAGACAGAGTGGGAGGGAGAGAGAGGAAGAGAGACAGAGAAACATCGACGTGAGAGGGACACATCGAGTGGCTGCCACCCACATGACCAACCAAGGCCGGGGACAAACTGCAACCGAAGCACATGCCCTTAGCGGGAACCGAACCCCGGTCTCTCCGGACCGCAGGCCGACGCTCTAACCGCTGAGCCAAACTGGCCAGGGCGGGGATTTATAGTTTTCAATAAGTTTGGATTTTTTTTGCCATTATTTCTTTAAATATGTTTCATTTTTTCATTGTTTGGTGGCTTCAGTTACACATATATCAAGCCACTTGAAGCCATAGTACAGCTCAGTGATACTCAAGTTTTTAAAACTTTTTTCTCTGTGCACTTCATTTGGGTTTTTCTGTTGCTATGCCTATACATTCACTGTTCTTTCTTCTTAGTATCTAATCTGCTGTTAGTCTCATCTACTGTATTTGTGTGTGTGTGTTCACTTATTTTAATAACACTACATTTACCATGTAATCACCATGGAATGTAAATTCAGGTTAGGATTTCACAAGCACAATAAAGCCTTTTGTAGTACACAAAAGTTTGTGTACAATGTCTGACCAGAGCTTTCTCAAATCATTAATCACTTTCATTATAGGTAATCTGTTTAGTTTACCATTTATGATTCTTACTGACAAAGTAAACATACTGCACATATTTAAGAGCTGTTTTTCACAACAAGTGTTGGCGAGTGTGTGGAGAAAAGAGGACTCTAGTACATTGCTGGTGGGAATGCAGACTGGTGCAGCCACTGTGGAAAAAAATATGGTGTTACCTCAAAAAATTAAAAATTGAACTTCCATTTGACCCAGTGATCCCACTTCTAGGAATATACCCTAAGAAGCCTGAAACACCAAACAGAAAGAATATATGTACCCCCTGTTTGTAGCAGCACTATTTACAATAGCTAAGATCTGGAAACAGCCTAAGTGTCCATCAGTAGACGAATGGATAAAAAAGCAGTGGTACATATACACAATGGGGTACTACGCAGCTGTAAGAAAGAAAGATCTCTTATCCTTTGAGACTACATGGAGGGTCCTGGAGAGTATCATCCTGAGTGAGGCAAGCCAAACAGAGAAGGACAAGTATCATATGATCTCACTTATTTGTGGAATATAATGAACATAACAGTCTGACGAATGGGGTAGTCCCAGAGACATAGAGGTGGAGTACAGACTGACAATCCCCAGAAGAGGGGATGGTGGGGGAGAGATAAACCACAGAACTTATATGCATGTATGCATAAACAGTGGACATGGACAACAAACTGGGGACAGGGCAGGGAGGGAAGGGGAAAGGGGAATCAGTGGGGGAAAAAGGAGAAACATCTGTAACAAAAATTAATTAATAAAAAATAAAATAAAATAAAAGCTGTTTTTCATGACCTTCGCATTAAAATTTAGAATATGTATTTCTATTTCAAGATGACATTTAAAAATTATTCGAATACAACAGCAGCAAAAATATAATTCTGCAATTACAAAAGAGGTAAATTGGAATCCATAATTTTCTTATGCTTACACGTGTGATTTTAAATAAATACTACCTTCTAGCAGCTGCTATCAGCATTTTAGGTTTGGTTTAAACATACACGCATGTTCAGTATTGGGTAGGCTTGTAATGTTATATAAGCCAACCAGCCCTAAAAACTGAAGTACTCATTCAACCCACAAGGCAGACAGAAAAATGTTAAAATAACTGGGACAGAAAGGATTCCTACATAACGTCAAAAGCATGTGATATTCTGCAGCAACTGGGAGTACTTTAGGATTGGCATGTTGTCTTCTTTAGAATTAATTTCACCAGAAGAAATTTAACAAGGTGGACATTTTACCACTATCAAGTACACTTAAAAGTGACATGTTTCTTATGTGCTAATTTGACTCCCCTTAATGACGTAGTTAGTGAACTAGGTCACCTGGCAAATTAAGCCAGCAAGAAAGAACGCTAGTATTCAAATTACTATTTTATTGTCTGACCCACTCAAATGATTTATTTTCAACATAAACATATAAGCTCAATATGAGATGTCTAACTATAGCAAACACCAGCAACAAGACCAAGACAGCATCTCTTCTAAGGTCTAGGTTTTGTCCAGAATTCCTTATACATGGAATGGCCTATAACAAGAGTCATTACTCCCACAACAAAGCCTTGGGCTGCCATTCACATGTGGATCGGGTGAATGGACATTTTAGTATTTCCATTGCTCTTCAATTTATTTAACTCATATGCAACGATTGCTACAAAACCCACCAATCCAATAGGGACAAATGGTGTCTCTCTAGCTTTTCAAATAAGTATAGATCCCTGACCTTTATCACATGAAGAAAGAGAAACATCTATGTAGGTTTACATAGTGATTGAAGAATCTTTGGAAAACAATAGGACTGCTCAAATTCCAACTGGCTTCTCTTATCTACTGTATTTTTTTTTTCTATCTCCAGAATTTCTACTTGAGTCTTCTTTATATGTTCTATGTCTCTACTTAACTTTTTGAACACACAGAACAGAGTTCTGATACCTGCATTAATGTCTTTCTCTGCTAGTTCTGGTTATTCTTCACATGGTGAGTCCTGTTTACCTGCTTCCTTGCATATCTGGTGATTTTTGACTGGGTGCCTGAGATTGTTAGTCTTGCTCTGCTGAGAGCTGGGTGTTGTGCATTCCTGCAGATTTCCTTGAGCTATGTTCTGGAAACAGTGACTTCCTTGGAAGCAGTTTGGTCCTATGCTGTGATTTGTTAGATGAGGCCAAGGCAGTGCTCACTCAGGGCTAATCCTGTCCCTCTACTGGGGAGAGAATGTTAGCGAGCACCTTCCCACCTTCCAGATGCCTTGTGGGCTGTGTTTCCAATCTGGCTGTGGAAACAGGCAGCATCCCAGACTTTGTGCCCCTCCAGCATTGTTTCCTCCAGTATCTCAGATAGTTCTTTACTCACATACATGTGCTAATCAGTGCTCTGCTGAATCCTCAAGAGAGGGACTCTCTGTGCAGCTCTCTTTTCTCTGGTGTTTTGTCCTGTGGCTTCCAGCTGCTGTCTGTCTCCTCAACTCAGGGTCTACCTGGCTCTGCCTCAGTTTCCTCTTCTGGGCCTGAAAACTGAAGATGAAAGCTGGGACAACCACAGAGCTCACCCTTGTTTCTTCTCTGTCAGGGATCAGTGTCCTTACTTGCTTAGTGCTCAGTGACTTGAAAACCATTCTGGTGATTCTGTACGCAGTTCCAATGTATGTGGATTTTCCCCCCAACAAGCAATTCTCTCACACCAGCTGGG
This sequence comes from Molossus molossus, assembly GCF_014108415.1. Taxonomy (NCBI): domain Eukaryota; kingdom Metazoa; phylum Chordata; class Mammalia; order Chiroptera; family Molossidae; genus Molossus; species Molossus molossus. The sequence continues at coordinate 53,268,530 of NW_023425377.1, read as the reverse complement.
TATTCTACAATTTAAACTCAGTTCTGACATTATCTACCTGAAGATAGTGTCAGACCCCACAAGTTAAGGGTTCAGTACCACAAGACTACTACTACCTTTCAGATGCAAATGGTAAGTCCAGGTTGTCACCCATGCTTCTGACTAACCAGCTATATATCAGAGGTTCTCATAGACACCTCCTTGGGTTCCATTAACTGGCAGCTCACCGAACTCAGAGAAACATTTACTTACCAGATTGCTGTTTTACTATAAAAATTATAACTCCAGAACAGCCAGATGGAAGAGATGCACAGGGCAAGGTATGGGGAAGGGATGAGGGGTTTCCATGCTCTCTGAGCCCACCACTCTCCCTGCATCTCCACATGTCCACCAATTGGGAAGCTTTCCAAACCCCATCTTTTTGGATGTTCATGGAGGCTTCATTACACTGATACAATTGATTCAACTATGGTCCCTCTACCCTCCCTCAAGGGACTGAAACTTCCAACCCTCTAACCGCGTGGTTGCTTTTCCTGAAAATCAGCCCCCATCTGTAGGGGCCTTCCAAAAACCACATTATTAACATAAACTCAGATATGGGCTACAGGGGCTTGTTATGAATTTGAAGGAAACTCCAAGGGTTTTTGGAGCTCTGTGCCAGGAATTGTACAAAACCAAATATATATTATTTACTATAAATCATAACATTACAACCATTGTTTCATATGTTTTGTTTGTTTGTTTTGTTTCTATTGGGGGGTGTCTTAGTTCATGCTGCTCTAACAAAATACTGCAGACTGGGTGGCCTATGAACAACAGAAATATATTTCTTAGTTTTGAAGGCTGTAAGTCCGAGATCAGGGTACCAGCAGAGTTGGGTTTTTCTGAGTCATAGAAGGCCCCCTTCTCCCTGTGTCCTCACACAGAGGAAGGAGTGCTGTGGGGTCCCTTTCATAAGAGCACTAATCCCATTTCTAATGTCCCTATCCTCATGACCTAGCCATCTCTCAAAGGTCCTACATCTGCATACCATCACTTTGGAGGTTCGGTTTCAACACAAGAATTTTTGGGTCACACAATTCAGTCTCCACATGGCCCAGGGTGGATAAATCCAGTCCTGCTTACACCATTGTGGCTACAAGTGGAAAGCCCCAGCTGAGGGCCAGATATTGAAAGATGTTGCCACTGTCCCTACCTGCCATTTATGAAGCCCAGAGTTCCTGTGTTTACAATTTGTTTGGTTTTGTAGTTAGTTTTAGAACTTGGCCTAGAACTTGGGCTTGTAACTGCCTCAGGGCAGGGAGGGTAGCTGTGTCCCTGTGACTTCTGACTCAGGAGGAAAAGTGGCTCCCGGGGGCGACTGTGAGAACCAGATGATCTCTGGGGGTGGGGCTGTGCCCGGAGAGAGGGGGCACAGGCCAGCTTCAACTTCACCCTTCATTCCCAGTGACCAGCACTGACTATGACACTGCTGCGGATGCCACAGAGACCTCATCCTACTTCAGTGCCCAAGGCTACCTGTCCAGGTGGGGGCCATGTAGGGGTGGGCAGTGCCAAGCAGGTTGGTATTTCCCAGCCCTGGAATGGGGGGTGGCCATGCTGGCTTGGACTGACAGAATCCCAGTCCTGGAGGCTTCACCTAGGCCATGTGGCCTCTGTCCAGCATGTTAACAGAAGACCTCAGAAGCCATCCAGATCTCACCCCACTCCTCCTGTCCTGGACTCCTCACCTGTCCACATCATGTTGCCCCTTTCTGTTCTCTGCCAGCCACGAGCAGGAGGGTGCAGAGTCTACATCAGAGGAAGGACAACTGCCCCAGGTAGTGGAGGAGCTGAAAGACCTCCAGGTGGCCCCTGGTACACACCTGGCCAAGTTCCAGCTCAAGGTGAAAGGTGAGAGGGATAGGGCTGGAAGGCTGGGTAGTGCCTCCCACCAGCAGAGGTTAGGTGGTTACTGTGGCCCAGGGATCTCCAGGGATCCCCTCCCTGGGCCATGTGGAAAACATAGCACCTACTGGGCAGTGGTCTTGTGCTGACCACTCTCTCTGTGGTTTCAGGCTACCCAGTGCCCCGCCTGTACTGGTTCAAAGATGGGCAGCCTCTGGCTGCTTCTGCGCACATTCGTATGGTGAACAAGAAGACGCTGCACACCCTGGAGGTCCTCTCGGTCACTAGTGAGGATGCTGGCCAGTACTCAGCCTACATTAGCAACACTGTGGGCGCTGCCTATTCGTCTGCTCAGCTGCAGGTCCAAGGTGGGTATTGGGAGCTGACATCGGCCTACATGTCCTCCCATGGCAGGCATGGGATTAGGCCCATGGTCTTTGCCCCGTGTGCAGCAGTATACTGGGAGGGCAGTCACCTGCCTGCCTGGATTTCAGAAGGTGTTGGGCGTAAGTAGGGGAGGGCGTCCTCGGGACCTTTACCCTGAGCAGACCCCCAGGCCCATGGAGGACACACAGTCCTACTTCAGGTCTGACTTTCCTGCCTCTTTCAGGCCCTAATGACCCGGAGGAGAAGTCAGCAGCAGGTGAGCTGAGTCCAGATGGGCAGAAGGAGGGCAGGAAGCTCAGTGAGGGTGCGTGGGGATATTTATCAGGGGGAGGAAGGGAGGAACAATGGGCATAGGCTGTAGGGATAGCTACCCAAGTGGGTGGGGGCCTGGACCTGGGAGGAGGGGCAGAGGCCACCCACTACACAGGGCTATGGCTCTGCACTTGTTACCAGCAGCCTCCAGTGTCTCCCCAGATGTGCAGCAACAGCTGGTGCCACCCCGATTCCTGGAGAAGTTCACCTCTAAGAAGGTGAAGAAGGGCTCTAGCATCACTTTCTCTGTGAAGGTTGAAGGTAGGGAATCCTGCCCTCCCCCACTTAGGATCCCCAGAGAGGGTCAGAGGCACCCTCTCTCCTAGAATCCCCTTCTCAGTGGAGGGCTGACTGTCTATCATCCACTCCTACCCCAGGTCTCCCAGCCCCGGCTGTGCACTGGCTACGGGAGGAGGCAGAGCAGGTGCTGTGGATTGGTCAGGACACACCAGGCTACACTGTGGCTGGCTCAGCCCAGCAGCACAGCCTGGTCCTGCTGGACGTGAGCCTACAGCACCAGGGCACCTACACCTGCATTGCATCCAACACTGCTGGCCAGGCCCTCTGCTCCGCCAGCCTGCATGTCTCTGGCTGTGAGTGGGTATGGGTGGCCTGTTGGGTGTGGGGAGGAGCCTCCCACCCTGAGGACATGCACCTCCTCTCTGGGGCCCTGCTCAGACCCCTCCTGAGCACAGGCCCCAGGGATCAGCTCCTACCCTTACCTTGTAGGCTCAGATCAGCAGACCAAGACCCTCTAGCAGCCCCCTGCCACCTCAAGTAGTCTCTTCCTGGCTCCGCTCAGCCCTTCCGTGGGCTGATTTGTCAAGTGTGGACCCATTCCTGTCTCCACCACTGGTGGGGTGGGTGTGGGCCCAGTTGGGATGCCAGGCAACGCCTTTCCTTGGGGCTTTGGACAGACAGGCCAAGGCCCTTAGGTGGGGGTAGCCCAGACATCCCAGGCAGAGGTCCCAACCAGAATCATCTCAGTGGGCTGGGTGTCATCCTGGTGGTCACCTGTTCTCCTAACAGTGCCCAAGGAGGCGGGATCAGTGGGAGAGATAGCTGGGGTGAAGGAGGCCCTCATCTCCACTTTTCTTCAGGGGTGAGTGAAGGGCTACGCCAGAGCTAATGTGGGGTGGCTTGGGGATTCTGGCACTGGGAAGGGACAGCACTGTTATCGGGGAGGGTGCCCTATCCTGAAATACAGCCTAGCTCTCTGCCCCTTGCAAGCTGTGTGGCTTGAGCCAGCCCCCAATCTCTCTGTGCCTTAGTTTCCCTATTATAAAATGAGGGCTGCTCAGAGCCTGACTAGCACTTGGCCTACTGCCCTTAGACCCTATTTCTGTCAAAAGCTCCCACACAAGGGCATGGGTGGTGGGTCCACCCCAGGCCCTCAGGACACTCCACTCTCTTTAGGACCCAAGCCATCTCTGAACAGATGCCGGAACCTGTGGATTTCACCAACCTTGCTGGGCAGAAAGGTATGGGGTGGGAGGGCGCAGGTGGCTTGGAATACCTTCTCTCCCAGCTATGTGCTCAGGTTCCCCAGGTATCCCTTATAGGCCCTATTATGAGCTCCGTTGACCTTGGGCCCTGCCAGCCCTTGGCTCAGTTCTCACATTTTGCCAGTTGTGTGAATGCCTGGGTGCAGGGCAGGTGGCCACCAAGTCAGGACTTGGGTGAGGGCCCCCATATGTTCAGCCCCTCCCTGGGTACCTGCACAGGGCATTCTGGAACATTGGGGTATTTTTAACTTTTTTTTTTTTTAATGAAAAACATTGAGTCTGCCCAGAAGTAAAGAGGACAGAGCCATGTGCCCATCATCCGCCTTTGGGTTACTTTTTGGATGACATATACCTACCCCCTTTTACTGCCCCCCTCCCACCAGTGGCCTTCATTCACCCTTAATCCCAACCACTGAAGCTCTCTTTCCCAACCCCTGAACCCTTGGGCCAGAAATCTGGGTCCTGTCCCCTACCTTCAGTGTCCAGATCTCACCCTCCTTGCCCACTGCCTGACTGAGCTCGCTGTGCCCCCTGCCCCTCCTGAACCTGTCCCAGACCAGCTGCCAAATTTGAGCCCCCAGTGGAGGAGGCACAAACCCCTTTGGGGGCTCCAATGTCTTCAAGCTTTTCCCCTACCCTGGCCTCTAAACAGCTAGGACCTCAGTTGCCCTGGCCCAGTGTCCTGCAGCCATGCTGGCTGCCCACTCTCCTGACTGCACATTATTACCTGACCTCCCACTGCCCCTCTTCTGGGCCCTGTTTCCCTGCATTTATAGACACCTGTGAGCCATTGAGTCCCCTTATCCTAATCAGCTTCTGTACTTCTGGCAGCATAGCCCCATGCCTGTGTGTACCCATCTCCCTTAAACCCTGAGCTCAGGACGGTCCTGGAGGGGATGCTTAGGCTTGTCTGGAGTGCACACTGGCTGAACTAGGGTCCTACCAACAGGAGAGCCCCTGGCGGCTGAGGCCCATGGCCATTTGTCCCTGGCCGAGGTGGGCACAGAGGAGTTCCTGCAGAAATTGACCTCACAAATCACGGAGATGGTGTCAGCCAAGATTACCCAGGGTGAGGAGCTGGCATGGAGTAAGGTCCTAGGTGGGGGCTTGTGAGGGTGGTGACCCAGAGCCAAGGTCGTCCACACCCATACCCTGGAAACCCATGGGGAGGGGCACACAGTACTGGTCCTTCTCAGTGTCACATGCCCTGTATCCCCAGCCAAGCTGCAGGTGCCGGGAGGTGACAGTGATGAGGAGTCCAAGACACCATCTGCATCCCCCCGGCATGGCCGCTCACGCCCCTCCTCCAGCGTCCAGGAGTCATCCTCAGAGTCTGAAGACGGGGACTCCCGGGGGGAGGTGCTGGGGGAAACAGGGGGGTAAATGGAGCCTGCAGGAGGGAACAAGAGTGAGGGTGGGGGAGGGAACAGGGGGCCCTCAGGTAGTACGTTGGAGAAGACTGAGGGCAAACAGCTGAGCAGCCAACATCACCACCACAACCCAGGATATCCCAGCACCCCTGAGGCTCCCCCTTGCCCCTCTGGGGTGGCCCCACATGGCACCCCTGATAGTGTTTCCTTCAGCAGAGGTTGGTTGGGTCTGTTCTAGAACTTCACAGAATGTCAGCATGGCTTCTTCCCTAGTTAATGCCAGGGGCCTTGAGAAACCCAACTGGCTCCTCTCTGGGTCTGACTCAGCACTCTCCTCCCTCAGATCTTTGACATCTATGTGGTCACTGCTGACTACCTGCCACTGGGAGCTGAGCAGGATGCCATCTCATTGCGGGAGGGCCAATATGTGGAGGTGCTGGACTCGGCCCACCCTCTGCGTTGGCTTGTGCGCACCAAGCCCACCAAGTCCAGCCCCTCACGACAGGGCTGGGTGTCCCCTGCCTATCTAGATAGGCGGCTCAAGGTACCTGGACTGCCCAGGGCGGGGGTGGGGGTTGTTGTTCCAGGATTGTTGTCCCTCAGTGAGTATCGGAACCTGACCCCCACAGGGCCAGGCCAGTACCCAGGCCACCTCCAACCCTCTCTGTTCCTTACCAGCTGTCACCTGAGTGGGGGCCCGCAGAGGCCTCTGAGTTCCCTAGGGAGACTGTGTCTGAGGATGAGTACAAGATGCGGTTGAGGTGAGGAACCATGGTGGGGGGCGGGTCTTAGCCTGGTGACATCGTGCAGTGGGGCAACCTTGTAGGGGTGCCCCCTCTACTGTCTTGCTGGCCTCAGGCTGCACATGAGGGAAGGTGCCTATTTAGCATTTGAGCTCCTGGTCCCCTCACACCCTGTCTTCAGCTCCATCATCCAGGAGCTGCTGACCTCTGAGCAGGCCTTTGTGGGCAAGCTACAGTTTCTGAAGAGCCATCACATGCAGCACCTTGACCACTGCCCCCATGTGCCTGCCACTGTGTCTAGCCAAAAGGCCATCATCTTCCGCAATGTGCAGGAACTCGGCCAATTCCACAGCAGGTAGGTGAGCCTGTGTGTATGCAAACACATGTACACACATGCCACATACTGCACACATAGGCATACACACACACACTCACTCATGTGTGCATGTACCCACAGGGCTGGGTCTCAGGCGGTGAGCAGGAGCTGAGACAGAAAAAGGAGAGGCTGTGCTGACTTGATTTACTCATTGGCACACCACATCCTTGTACAAGGATACACACATTCCCAGGAACATAGATGTGTGTACCTGGCTTACCTATGGAAACGCTTGTAGCAATTCTACCTGCTGCAGCCTCTGTACCTAGGCGCACACACGTATGTGTGCACTCACATGCCCTTACACGCATGGGAATGAGTTAAATGGGCACACCTGTATACATGTACACAGCCACACAATATATACAGCACACAGTGCACATCCACATATGTGTGTACCCGTTTACTTGTGTATACATACCTACACGTACATGCCTTGCATGCACACATACATACACACATACCTGCACACACGTGCATACCCTCAAACACCACACACATGTGTCCCCACAACCCAGCATATTCCCAGGAGCCACCAGGACTACTGCCTGGCAGGAGCCTGTTTGCTCCCAAACCTGAGGATTGGGGCTGGGTCATAGGTTGTGAATAGGGTCTTGATGCTGTCTCTTCCATGGCAGCTTCCTGCAGGAGCTTCAGAGCTGTGACACAGATGATGATGTGGCCATGTGCTTCATCAAAAACCAGGTGGCCTTTGAAAAGTATCTGGAGTTCCTGGTTGGCCGAGTACAGGCTGAGTCGGTGGTGGTCAGCACGGCTGTGCAGGAATTCTACAAGGTACCCCTGTCCCCCAGCCAGTGCTGGCTCCCATCTCCAAGATTATCTTCCCTGACCCTGCCCAGCTTCCCACCACCTGCTAGGCATGCTCGCCCCCCCCCCCCCCAAACACACAGCCTGCCCAGGTCTCTGGGCCCTGGCTTAGTGGTTAAAGCAGGCAGAGCCCCCTGAATTTTTTCTCACCTGTCAGTGATTGGCTATCACTGGTGGGGCAGGGGGGTGAGGGGAGGTGAGGCCTACCCAGGGAGGAGGTACTATGTGTGTGCTCTTGGGCTCTGGGTGACATGGGGCATCCCTAGACCTTGCCCTCCTGCCCTGAAACCCACTCTGTTGTCCCCACAGAAATACTCGGAGGAGGTGCTGTCAGCCACTGACTCCTCACAGCCGCCCCCGCCACCATTACAGCACTTTCTAGAGCAGCCCGTGCAACGGATTCAGCAGTACCAGGCCCTGCTCAAGGTAAGAAGGCTGAAGCTCACCCTCACCACCTCATCCTGCCCTTGTGATTGGTGGGGCACACCCTGACCTGTCCTTTCTCCAGGAGTTGATCCGCAACAAGGCACGGAACCGGAAGAACTGTGCGCTGCTGGAGCAGGCCTATGCAATGGTGTCAGCTCTGCCACAGCGTGCTGAGAACCAGCTACATGTGTCGCTCATGGAGAACTACCCGGGCACCCTGGAGGCCCTGGGCGAGCCTATCCGCCAGGTCTGGGGTGGGCGCCATGCAGAGTGGGTGGTGGGGCAGAGTGGGGCGCTGTGGCCCAGGCTGATCAAGCACTGACCACTCTCCCAGGGTCACTTCATTGTGTGGGAGGGGGCACCAGGTGCACGGATGCCCTGGAAGGGCCACCACCGCCACGTCTTCCTGTTCCGCCACCACCTGGTGGTCTGCAAGCCTAGGAGGGACTCACACACCGACACTTTTAGCTACGTGTTCCGGAACATGATGAAGGTACGCAGGCATCAGAGGAACTTGAGTGGGCAGAGGGGATCCTGCAGGGTGGGCAGGAGGAGGCCTAGGCTGGTCCTCTGGCCACATCCTGGGCAGTCAGCCTGCCTCCTCCCCCCACAGCTGAGCAGCATTGACCTGAATGAGCAAGTGGAGGGGGATGACCGTGCCTTTGAGGTGTGGCATGAGCGGGAGGATTCAGTGCGCAAGTACCTACTGCAGGCTCGGACTGTCATCACCAAGAATGCCTGGGTGAAGGAGATCTGTGGCATCCAGCAGCGCCTGGCCCTGCCTGTCTGGCGTGAGTGTTGGTCCTGGTGGTGAGGTTAGACAGGGGATCAAACCTTTCAACCAGGCCATTGGCTCAGGGACACCCAGGCTCATGCCCCTGCTTGTACACCCATCAGGGAAAGGGCTGCCTCCTGGGTTAGGGTACTCTCCCCTCAGCTAGTTCAGCCTCTCTGTGCTGAGCTGGGATGCTGGGCTGGCTCTGACTTGGGGGGGGGGGCATTGGGTTTCATTCAGGGGCCTCCAGCATAGTGCAGAAGCCGCAGAAGGATTAGGAGTGAGGGGGTCTGATCCCTGGGTCTCCTTTCCCACCTGGAATGGGAGAGAGGCTCCTCTTTCAACACATTCTTCTCTCCATATTCCACACCACTCCCCAATAACAGCCAGCCTGCCTCCGATCCAGATTCCCACTTGGGCCCATTGTGGGATCAAAAAGGGTGGTGTTTGTTGCAACCACATTGCTCAGCCTTGGGACTTCTGGACCTGCCAGGGGTGTACTGAGGGCAGGGATGAATTCTCAGGGCCCAGGTGTGTGGTGTATGTGTCTCCAGGGCCCCCAGATTTCGAGGAAGAACTAGCTGACTGCACAGCCCAGCTGGGTGAAACAGTCAAGTTGGCCTGCCGTGTGACGGGCACACCCAGACCCATCATCAGCTGGTACAAAGGTAGGTCCCCATGGCCTAGGGGTGCTGGCTCTGACACAGGGAAGAGTCACCCAGAAGGAATCAGGCTGGGTGGGAACCAGGACCTAGGGTGGGGCCTGGTCAGGGGCTGGGTGTGAGGGATAGGCCTCCTGCCCCAGTTGCCTGCTCCCATATCAAAGACAGCCTTGCCAGGGCACATGAGGCAGGATAGAGGGGAGGGCATGCATCAACCCTGTCCAAGAGAGAAGACTTTCTAGGGGAGTAGACAGGCAATAGCAGAGAGACAAAGGTATAATATGAAGTCGAAGCAATGTGGCCAGCTAAAGAAATAGGGCACAGCCAGACACACATGTTAGAAGGTTCCGAGGGACAGCAAGGTAGCCAGGAGGCCAGGGAGAGGGGGCACCATGGCAGAACAGTGGGAAATGAGGGCTGCCATGGGGCCACAGATTTGATCTGAGTGTGATGGGAGCTGTGGAGACTTCAGGGATCCCCAGGAACACCTTCACTCGGACACCAAGGTCTGGAGTCTCATGGCTACCTTTAGGTTCAGTGATTCACTGGAAGGGCTCACAGAATTTAGCAGAGCCATTCCACTTAGGGTTCTGGTTTATTGCTGTGAAAAGGAAAGAGGGGTGTGGGGTAGGGTCCTGGCAGGGTCCAGGTGAGGTTGTGCAGACAGCACCTATTCTCTCAGTTTTGATGTTTGACAGCACACATAGAGTGGCCAACTAGGGCCTCTTACCAAGCCTTGGTGTCCAGGGTTTCTCTTGGGGGTTATTCATATTGTCACAACTGACCACTGTATGACTAATCTTAAACACAGCCTCTCTAGAGGTCAACCTGATGTTATGTGGCCCAAAGCTCCTAAGTCATAATGTAGCATAGACCATTCAGTGTGGTCCAAGGCTCCCAGGTAAACCTGGATACTCTTATCAGGGGGTCACCTGGGCTGACAGATAAGCTTCATCTGGGCTGGCAAGGTAGGCCTCTGAGTCCCTAGTTCAGTGAGAATAACTGAATCCAGTCCTGGTTTTGGAGGAGTTGTCCCAGGACTTTCAGTTCTTGTTCTGGTTGTCTACAACTAGCCAGGAGCATTTGTTTGCCCATGAAGGGCTAAGGATGGGGCTGGAGAGGACACAGGGCATTTTCTGGGACATGCAGGAGGGGCCATTGCTGTGGCCCATGGTCAGAACTGCATGGCAGAGCCAGTGAATGCAGCAGTTAGTTCCTGGTGGCAGCTTGAAAGAGCTTCCTGGGGTCTTCCTTCCTGGAGGGAGGCTTCCTGGCCCACATCCTGAGGTCTGCTGCTGTCCTTTTCCAGACACCTCACCCTGCATAGAACCTATACAGCTCAACAGCCCTTCCTACCATCCCTCCTCATCCAGACCTTTCACCTGAAGGGCAGGCTCAGAGGGACAGTGTCATTCATAAAAGTCATCCAGAAGTGACTCTGCATTCTTCGGGCCCTCCTTTTGGCCAGACTGTCCCCAGGGGCATGTGCTGGCTGGCCACATCTGAGGTGAAGAAGAAGTCACCTCCCAAGGCAGTCTGGGTGGGATTCTTGGTTCCTAACTGTGCCAGGCAGTCCTCAGTCTCTTTCACCCTGGCTATTACCCAGTGAGACCCTGGAGGGGATTGCCCCTCTGGAGACAGCGGTGTCCAGTGAGTGCAAGAGTCCAGAGGAGCAGCTAGACGATCAGCTCATGTTGACACAGTGGTCTAACAGTAAGTGGTCCAGGTGGCACACTCTGCCATGGGTTGTGGCCAGAGCTGGCTGTTGGCTGACCCAAAGCAGCATCATAATGAGAAACACCACAGATAGCCCTGGGAGGCACTGACCTGTCACGATAGGAGTTCACCTCATGTGATGTGTTCGCCACCTGGACTAGAGCATTTCTCAACAGTCTTCTGGGGGGTCAGTGGCATATGCTCCATGGCAGCTCCACACAGAACCCTGGTGGTTTGGGTGGGAGCCCCATCAGTGGTCTCTCTTTGCCTCAGTGGCTCATGGCCCTAACGTGAGGGTGTCTTCCACCAGGCCACTATAGTTGTTAAGTGGCAAAATAAATAGCCAGGCTACTTGCAACTGCTCAAGGTTAGTGAGCACATAACAGGAAGAGCAGCATCGAGCAGAAGTCAGACTTGCCAGCAGACAAAATAACCTTATACAGCAGAAATTGAGTGTTGGGGGCAGAGGGTCAAGTCCTGACCCACCCCGAGGGAATTGCCAGGGAGAAGAGAGCACTGGAGACATGTATTAGAGACTGTCACGTGAATGCACAGTGGACCTGTTACAGCCACCCTGTCTATACCAGCTGATGCCACAGGAGCAGAGACTGGATTGGGCTGGTGACAATCTACTCCCTCTGGCTCTACAAGGCCATTGATTTTGGACCAAGCCTCTCTTATTACCCTAGTTACCTTCTTATTACTCAGGAGGCCCAGAATCTCCTTTCTCCCTGGGGTTCTAAGCATCAACCTGGGAAGGGACTGACTGCTGGGCTGGGCCAGTTACATGCTCCAGGGCCACCTCTCCATGTGTAGGCATCCCAACTGGGAGTGTCCCCTCCCCATGTTTGGGGCAGGGAATTCCAAACACAGCAAATATGAAGGTCTAGGGGTAGGAGCCACAGCCATAGTCCCCTGACTGGACCTCAAGATGACACTATCTTCCTGGATAACCCTGAACCTTTACAGTGGTTCTCAACCTTCCTAATGCCATGACTCTTTAATACAGTTCCTCATGTTGTATGTGGGCGTATCTGCATGTGGGTGGACCCACCTGGAGATGGATACAGGAGCAGTGTCTCGGTTCCTAAGACCATTGGAAATATGTGTTTTCTGATGGTCTTAGGCAACCCCTGTGAAAGGGTCATTCGACCTCCAAAGGGGTCATGACCCATAGACTGCTTTAGAAGATTTCATCAGTGGTGTCCAGGTGCCTGTATCTGGTAGACCTGTGAAGGTCTGAGTTCTACTCCATACCTGAGGTATCAGGCATGTAGGATGGGCACAGAGAGATTGATGCCCACTCCTGATCATTTTTCTCTTAAAGCAGTGGAGGTCAAGTGAAGGAGGAGGAAGAGGGCAAGTGTCAGAGATGGAACAAGACACACTTCCACAGTTCAGTGACATCCAGTGCTTTGGGCTCACCCATACCCTAATCCGGACCGCATGACTCTCTCTACTGATGTATCCATTTCAGCTTGGGGGCCCTCGACTTAATTGGGTCACATTGCTCTCTGGGGTTTGATACTCCTTGGCCCACTGGGGTTTAACTTGTATGGTAGTGACCTTTTTGATGGTATATCCACTTAGCCTTTCTCCATGATGGCTGAACAAGATTTCTGAGGTGACAGGACCACCTGTAAGAACACACGCCCCTGTGGGTCACCTTCTCCAGCTGTCATCAACATTCTAGATGCCACCCAGGGGCCACAAGCCATATGCCAACCATTGATGGCTCCCTGTGGGACTTTTTCTGTGTAGGGAGGTATCTCATACCAGGGCCCTCTGTACACACCTGATCCTTTACTGTCATCTCAGAAGGAACACTCCATGCATGCGTGCTTGTTGCCCATCCTCATGTGTGGAGTTCTCACTCACTCCTGTCCTCTGCCCATTGGGGTTGATGATGGCCCAGCATGGGTTGTAGTGTTTGTGTTTCGGAAGAGGGCTGTATATGCAAAGCCCTTGCCTAATGCTGAAGGAGCCAACAGACCAAAGAATGAAGAGACAAGTCCAGCTTGTTGGTTAATGAGTTTAACAGGAGACATATACAGAAATGCAAGACAGTCAGATCTTCACTCTTCACTTCCCAGACTGTTTTATAGCCAGTGAGTAGCCAAGTAGCTATCCTGGGAAAGGGACTACCAGGTGCCGAGAGGGCCTGGCATCAGAACTGGTTAAGAAACAGATAAGTCAAAGGTGAATCGCTCCAGAAGCAGAGCACAGAGTTCCAAGGCCAGGGGCCAGGAGTCAAAGTGGCAGATTAGCTTCAATAAAAGCTAGCTCCATCCATATATTTGGGAACAAGGGTGACCTGAGGCTCAACCCACAGCACTAAGGAGAGAGTGTGTCAACCAAGGCACTGACCAGGAATCTGTCTCTGAACCTAGTTCTTATTGGATAGACTGTAGCCACCTGCCCAGTTCTTCTCCATTCACAGGCAGCAGGTACAGAGGAATATTACTGTTCAGCTAATTATACAGGTTGGTTGGCATGTACACCACCAGTTTCCATGGACCTTCCTCAGGTCCTGTTAACTGGTCACCTTACTCTTCTGGAATGATGTGTCTCTGACAGTGTGCCTTGCTTGTCACCAAACTAAATATCAAAAGCCATGAAGGGTCTGAGATGATCTCCTGCCTGCTAGCCAGACACATACACAAGACCTGGGTCAGAGACAATGGCTGCTGGCCACAGAAAAGCACAACATTTGGGTCCATTGTTAGCTGCACACAGTGGGTTGTGCCACAAGAGAGACTCTGAGTTTTAGGAGGTGCTGACCTTTTTGTTAATCCTCACCTGAGGATATTTTTTTTATTAATATTTTTTGAAGAGAGTGGAAGGGAGAGAGGGAGGGGAAGAGAGAGAGAGAGAGGGAGGGAGAGGGGAGAGAGAAAGAGGGAGAGAAATGTTGAAGTGAGAGAAACACATTGGTTGGTTGCCTCCCACATGTACCCTGATCAGGGCTGGGGATTGAACCTGCAACCCAGGTATGTACATGCCCTTGACCAGGAATTAAACCAGTAACCCTTTGTTGTGTGGTTAATGCTTTAACCACTGAGCCACACTGGCCAGGATGGAGGTGCTGAGCCTTTATGGGGCTGCTGACAAATTTGTCCATCTGTTCCCCAGAAAGATAAATGCCTTGTGGGCTGTACGAAAGAAGAGAGCTATCTTCTTGTTGCCCTGGACACTCAAGGTGTCTTCTTGAACAAGCATCTGGGAGCTGACCATCATGTCTTTGCATAGTAGTGGGCTGCGTGGGAATGCCACAAGGGCATGGAGAACTGTTTTCTGACAGTAGGACAAGGATTGAGAATGGACTAGATTATGATGTCTCTGGCAGCCTTGCCAAGAGCTGTTCTGTGGGAGATGAAAGCCAGGGGGAGTGGGTTTGGGAGACAATAAGAAGGAAGCCCTGAAGTGAGAACTCTCCTGGAACATAGTGCAGGGGTGCAGAGGAATGGGGTGGCAGCTGGAGGCTTTTTTTGGTATATGTTAAAATCATTTTTTAAGGTTTCCTGTAAATTAAAAGTAAAGATTCTGGTTATGAACTGTTGTAATTTAAACCACCTTGTTTAGCACATACAGAGCTACTGGAAAGTGTTTGTTTACGAAATTTTACATATTCATGGAGGAAAGAGTTCTTTGAAGTGAAAGGTGCACATCTCCCTATTCCTTACCCAGGAAAGAATCACATTATGGCTGGAGACATTAGGCTGGGTGGGTATTCAGACAAGAGTGATTATATATATGGGTGGTGTCCAAGTGTGTCTCTTGGGGTGGGGGAAGTTAGTGTCTTGGAGATGCCTGGAGGTCACAGATCATTATTAGCAAGGTGGCTCAGGGTCTGGTTATCAGAATGGGACATCTTTTGTGGAGTTCAGGCCCCCAGCCCACCCTTGCCTCCATATAAGAGCCCACCCTCCTGAGGCCACACTGTGAATTCCAAGATCTGGGAAAGTTTCCAGGGCTCCAGGTCAGCTTGGTCAGCTGGACCTACCAGCAGGGAGCTGCATCTGGTCCGTGTGCTTCAGGACTGCTCCCCACCCTGCCACAGCCTGTGACCATGACCCCTGGGCAAGCCCAGCCTCTTGTCCCCATGAGGCCCCTTTGTGACAGCCCTCCCTCCTTTCCAGATGGGAAGCCAGTAGAGGTAGACCCTCACCATATCCTCATTGAAGACCCTGATGGCTCATGCACCCTCATCCTGGACAACCTGACTGGCATTGACTCCGGCCAGTACATGTGCTTTGCGGCCAGCGCTGCTGGCAATGCCAGCACCCTGGGCAAGATCCTGGTGCAGGGTGAGCCTGGGAGAGAAACTGGATGTTGGGCACCTGAACCACACCCACTACAGCAGCCCCCAAGGGGATGCAGGCATTTGGATGGAGCTGGTGGGGTGTTGTGGACATCTGACCCAGGTCTGGGATCTCACTGGTAGGAGTGGAGTCCTGCACATTATGCCGACTCTCACTTTTTGTCGCTCTGTCTCTGTCTCTCTTTGTCTCTCTATCTCTTCCTTTCTCTTTCTTTGTCTCTCATTCTATCTCTCTGCATCTCTTCATCTCTGTCTCTCTCTTCATTTCTCTCTATCTCTGTGTCTCTCCCTTTCTCCTCTCCACCTTGTGGCCCACAGTCCCCCCGCGGTTTGTGAACAAGGTCTGGGCAGGGCCTTTTGTGGAGGGAGAGGACACCCAGATTACCTGCACCATTGAAGGTGCTCCACACCCTCAGATCAGGTGGGCTGCATGGACAAGGGGGGTGGGCCTGCCCCGAGGCCACCACTTCTGCTTGTAAATTGAGGGTGGGCAGCATGTTCACTGTATTCGGGTGGGCTAGACAGAAGCTTGGCCTTTCGGATGAGAAGTGGGTGTCTTGGAGCTGTGGCACATTCTGACAGCTCTAGCTGCAGAAGGGAGGATGTTGTCAGGCTGGATGTTGGGCAAGTGGCATCCCAAAGGGTGGGTGCTGTAAGGACACCCAGATCTGTGGGATGGGTGAGAGCGGGTCATGAGCACAGGAGACTTTGAGGTCCCTACTTGACCATCAGGGCTGGTTTCAGGTGGTACAAGAATGGGGCCCTGTTGACCCCTGGCAACAAGTACCAGACCTTGAGTGAGCCATGCAGTGGCCTGCTTATGCTGGAGATCCGGGAGACCAGCAAGGAGGACCTGGGCTACTACGAGTGTGAGGTGAGGAGGGAGGGTGCAGGGAAGTGGCAGGGGGCTTGCCACCAGGACACAATCTTGTCATCACCATCCATAACCATGATGATAGAGGGGACACCAGGTTCAAGTCACCCAGGGTTCATAATGGAACACCAAGTCCATTGTCATTCACTGTCTATGATGAGACAGAAGATATCAGGCCCACTATCACCCACCATCCATGATGAAAGAAGGGGCACCAGGAAAATGTCACCCACCCTCCATGATGAGAGATTGTACAACAGTCTTACCTAAAGTCCATTCTGAGACAGGGGACACCACAAAACTGTCACTCACCAATTCATGATGAGAGAGGCGACAGCAGGCCACTGTCACATACTATCCATTATTAAAGAAGGGAAAACAGGCAACTATTACCCACCATCATGATGAGCTAACAGGACTTCATAAGGGACACACTGGATAGAGTCTGCTCTGTCCTTCATAGTCCAGAGAAAATGTGTGCAGGCTATGACTCTGCCTGGCTGCCAGCCTCCTTTGTGATGCTGCTGCTGGCAGCCTGGGGTGGGCCAGGAGGAGTCTGGCCTCCATGTCAGGTCCCAGGAAAGCAATTTGTCACAAGTTAGCTTGGGCCCTGTCAGTTCTGTTCAGTCACTACTGGCCACACATAGTGACTTAAATTTAAATTAGTTATAGTTCACCATTTCAAGTGTTCAGGACCCGCAAAGCTGCCATATGGAACAGCGGGGATAGAGAGTATCCCTACCATCACTGGAGCCCTGGGCAGTGTTGGGTCCCTGTGGGGATATGGTGGCTGGGCTGGGACCCTGTGGCAAGGCTTTAGGACTCTGGGACACAGCTGGGGCAGGACCCCCATGCTCTAACCAGTCCTTGCAACCCCAAAGTGGTGAGTCAGGCTCCTTGGGGAGCTGTGGGCTCTAAGTGGCCTCTGATGTCTGTCCCACAGCTGGTGAACCAGCTGGGCTCCATACGAGGTGGCGTAGAGCTGTGCTTGCAGGATCCAACACTGCAGGCTGGGGAACAGCGCCACCGCCGGGAGCACATCGCCATGGTGGAAGGTAGGTGCAGCCACTGAAGGTCTTGACCTGGCTGGATTCTCCATGCACCTGAGAGGGCCAAGTGGGGTGAAACCATCAGTTCTTACAATCAGCATGATTCTTGGAGAAGAGGCATTGGGGCCCATGGAAGGGTTGTAGAGGCTCCCTACTGAAATAGCAGGCATGTGGGACAATGGATGATGCACCATAAAACCAGAACCTAGATAAGGCTGGAAGGGCAACTCTAGGTTTGGGGGCCCAGGTCCTGCTCACCATCCTTGGGGACTAATGAGTGTATATAAAGGGCAGACTGTGGCCCTGGTTGGTTTGGTTCAGCAGTTAGAATGTTGGCCCATTGATCAAACGATCTTGGGTTCGATTCCTGGTCAAGGGCATGTACCTGGATTGCAGGTTCAATCCCCAGCCCTGGTTAGGGTATGTGTGAGAAGCAACCAATCAAGGTGTCTCTCTCACATCTATGTTTTTTCTCCCTCCCTCCCGTCCATGCTATCTAAAAATCAATGAAAAAATATTCTCAGGTGAGGATTAACAAAAAAGTACATAAATAAAAATAAATAAATACATACATACATAAGTAAATGGCAGACCCGGGCCTGGGGAACCCACCAGGCAGTGGGCAGCAAGTCCTTATGGGAGAGACAGTAGGGACAGCTCTACCTAAGAAGGAGCCCCTGCCAAGTGCAGAGTGCAGGCTGCTGGGTTCCAGCTTGGCTCCCAGGAGTAGGAGTGGGTGTCAGGGTTCTGGTCCCTCCATACCAAGCAGGCTGTCCATGTTGAGCACAGGATGCTATGGCTTGGTATCCCTGGTCTGGGGCTACCCCTGAGGATCTGGGATGGGGAGAGGTGGGCCAAGGAACAGAATTGGACTCATTTGGGAAACATGTGCTCCTGGCAGGAGGTAAAGGGCAGGAAGATGCCTCGTGCCTCCATTCACACATACTGTGGCTCTAGGGTCCCAGCTGGGCCTGGCTGAGGATGGCCAGGATGGGGAGAAGGGCAGCTAGCCTCTGTCCTGGGCCTGCTCAGTCTGAGAGAGCAGCCTTATGGGGCTTGCAGAGCAGGCTGCCACCTGGGAAGAGCTTCTCCCAGTATGAGCTGCCATACCTTGAAGGGGCTATCTGGGAAGGTGGTGAACTTTCCATCCCTGGAGACAAACAAGTACAGTTTGGGCCAACACCTGGTGGAGCTGCAACTCCCATACTAGGACAAGTTGAAATATGTGTCCTTCTGAGTTCTAAAAGTTGGCTTCTGTGATCCTTGGGCCACTGGATCCAGTCCCACCTAGTATTCCACATCTGGGTGCTACTGTCTGTCTGGATCCTCACAGAGTTGGGCCCCCTAGTGTTCAAAGCTTGGCCTTGGGGCCTTTGAGGCTCTCCATGGCCCTCATGGAAACCCATCCTTCCCTCATGGTCAAGGGTCCTGGTTCCTCGTCCGTCCCCCAGAGAGCTGCCTGCACTAGCTGAGCCAGTTCCTACAGGAGGCCCCAGGGGTCTCTGTGGCATTTCCACTTCCTGCTGGGTGGGATCTCAAGGGGACATGCTGAGCAGGGGCCTCCATGCTCCCTCTCAGGATAAGCGCGTCTTACGGAGCCATTCACTTTGTTGTCATGATGGATCTTTTTCTGTCAATGTTCCATGACTGGCCACCAGTGACAGAAATGGTATTGTCCCTCACTCAGGGAGATGGCCAGTCCTTGCAGACCCTGGAGTTGAAGCCTACCACCTCCTGCTTCCTAATCCTGTCCTGCTGCTTTATTGTTAAGCTGGCCCTGTGGGGTGGGCACTACCTCCTTGCTTGCAAAACTGCACTGGGCTATAAGTCCTGCTTCTCACAGCTGCATTCCTACCATGGTTGCTAGTACTCACCAGAGCCCAGGGCTTGTCAGGTGGCAGTTAGGTCATGAACAAAGCCATCCAGGGGTACCAGACCAGCACTTCCAAGAGCAGCAGATGGACCCCAGTCAGGAAGGATGAGAGATGGAGCCCTGGTTTCCCTACTGCTCTGCTCACCGGGTCTGGCCTGGAGGCTGCCAACAGCTTGGCTTTGTCTGGACCCAGCTTAGACTAAACACATTTTGGTTGATCCCATTCTCTTCCAGTGGGCTCCCCTCTTTCCAGGAAGCAGCTTGTACAAATAGACACATACATGCACATACATATACATCTGTGTGCATACACATGCAGGCACACACACACAAATATGTGTGCGCACACACAGTAAATGCCAAGTGCCACACAGACAAAGCTAATACATTTAATTCATATGCACCTAATCCAAGACAAGTTTAAAATGCTCTTGGTTGACTAAGGCAAAGCCTTACTCTATGTGGCACTGCAGCAAAGCAGTAAAGCCACAGACCAGGAGCTGGGAAGCCCTGGGCCCTGCCACTTGATTTTTGAGCCTCCCCTTCAAGTTCCCTGTAAGATGGTGAGAGGGGATGTTGAGATGTGAGGGTGCTGGTAGTTGGTGGAATCCTTATTGTCCAGATGGGCAAGACTGGGTGGGACATCTCTGTGCCAAGCCCAACCCTGCCCAGAAGCTTCAGAGAAAGAGGCCTTAAGATGGTTGGGTGTAACTGCTCCCTGGCTCCAGAGAAGTCCTGTCCTATCTCTGGGACTTGAGTACTCCATCACAAAATGGGAACCATAGGCTCTATCCTGCTGGATCCAGGGAGAGCAAAGGTAGGCCCTCCTATGGGAAGACCTAGGTTTCCCAGTTTAGTCAGAGTTCAGGACCCTGCTCAGGCATCTGCAGGCTGCTCCTGATGGGACTTTATGGTCTCTTGCCATGGAGCTCAGATGTGCCTACTCCAGGACTTCAGTCATTCTCTTCTAGAGACACTTTTGGTCTTTAGGATTTTTGTTGTTAAAATGGACATCAGCCATCCTGGTTCTAATTTGGTTGCTTGCTCATTGTGCAGCCACAGGCTATTCCTTCCCTCTCTCTAGGCCTCAGTTTGTATGTCTGATAACTAGGACTTTTGGCCTGACAAATTCCCAGGGCTCCTTAGGTACATAGCTGAAGGAGAAGCTGGGATTTCTAGGTGGGAAGCCTAGAAAAGACATTTACAATACCTGAAGCTCCTGAAAGACCCTCAAGAGGGACAGGGGTCCTACCTTCATGTGGCATGTACTATTGTCATATTACTCAAGGCAGACATGATCACCATTTCAAAGATAAGGGAACTGAAGCTCTAAGCTGAGACAGTCATCCCAGGGGCACACGCCAGGCAGGGCTTGGATCCTGTGCTTCTAAACTGAGCAGGTTACTATACTGCCATGCCACTTAGTAGCTCAGCCCTAAGTGCTGAATGATCTGTAACCCTCGCTATTCCGACTGTTTTCTTTGTAGTCACTGAGCAGGAGACTAAAGTCCCCAAGAAAACCATCATCATGTAAGTGCAGGCGTGTTCCTAACCTTCCTTCTGACTGCAGTGCCACCTGCATGCCCACTAACCTGCCTGGACATTGCCCGTATGGTCTGGCCACCTGCTTGCCTGACTGCTTGCCCTCACAGCCTTTGCTCACCACACAGACTGCCAGCACCTTGCAGATACTCCCAGGGAATTCACCTTCCCCTGGGACCTTGGCTATCTTCACACTTCAGAGCTTTCTCTTCTAGGGCCTCAGAAACCTCTCCATAGCTGCACTGTCTCAGGAGAGTAGACTTACTCTGAATACTTCACAGTGTCTCACCCAGGGCTTACACCCAGAGTCTCACCAGTTAGGGTAGACCTGGGACTCACAGCTGTGTCCTGGTGGATTTCTACCCTTTAATACCCTGGGATCTAGGGCATTGTTGCACAACAGAATTTCCTGTGATGATGGAAATATTACATATTTACAGTGCCTACTACACCAGCCATTAGCTGCATGTGACTATTGAGCATTTAAAATGTGTCTAGTGCAACTTAAGAACTGAATTTTAAATTTAATTTTCACTAACAATTTTCATTAAAATAGTATAACCATAGTAGACAGCACAGCTCTAGGGCCTTTAGAAGTCCCCAAGACTAACACTTACATTTGGAAGATGGGGAAACTGAGGTTCAGGGAAGAGAGGGGGTTTCTCAAGATGGTTCATGATTAGAAACCAACTAAGAATTCATTCCCCCAGTGCCACATCCACCGTCCTTCTTCATTCTTCCATGCCTTCAAGGCTGAGAAGAAAGCCACAGGGTTGTTGATAATTAGATAGCACAGAGTTCCAGAGCTAGTTGAATCCACAGAAGGCAGGATTGGTTTTGACCTGGACAGTCTGGAAGGACTTCCAATAGGAGATGTGTTCAAGTGGATGTGGTAGAAGAGCTTGCAAAACCCAGGAGGCAAGAAAGATTATCATTTCCTAAGGCCAGGTAACTGAGAACTTCAGGATGAGCAACCTCTTAGTTTCCCATGGGCCTCAGACCTTTTTAAGGGCCTACAGTTGGTCATTTTGTAGAGAATCCCATCTTCAGACATTTTCTAAGATCCTGGGTTAACCCTTCATTGACTTCCTGCCTCCTCCCACAAAGTAGGACACCATGCCACAGTAGATGGGCCTGCCTGGGGCAACAATGAACACCCCATCCTGGAGGTGTGCAACTATTCCAGAGCTTTACACAAATCAACTCTACATTTCATCCATGAGAAGAACATTACTATTATTCACATTTTATGAATAACAAATGGAGGAGCAGAGTTGGGGCCAGGTAGCCCCATGGGAGAGGCATCAGAGAGGACTTGTGCCAGTGGGAGGCTGGACTAGGTGACTACAGGCACCCTGAAGTCCATTGTATTCCAGGTTCATGGAGGTAGCAACCTTCACCCCAGAAGGAGTGTACCCTTTCAGCTTGAGGAGTGAAGAGAGGCAACTGCCTGGCACAGCATCCCCCCACTACCAGGGGCACACCGCACAGTGAAGGGTACTGCGGAGCCAGGGGTACCAAAACAGAAACTGGTTGGAGAGACACCACTGCCACCTGGCAGACCCACATACTGTGCCAATGGCCTCAGAGCAGGATGTCCACATGCCCTCTTGGGGGTAGCAGTGAGCCCACTAGTGGGAGTGACATTTAAGAGGTGTGATCCAGCTTTCCAGTTTCACCTGACTCACTGTCCTGTTTTGGCCAATTGAGCAGCATGAGGCCAACAGATGGGATCTGGCCCAAGTTCCCCTGATGTTCAGGCAGGCCCTGATCTCTGGGCCTGGGTGTGAGACAAGAAGACAGGCCTTTGGCCCTGGGTAGGCTACAACTCCAAGCCTCAGTTTCCCCTTAGTTAAGTGGAGATAGCTTTCCCCTTTGCCAGGTGAAGGCCAGAGGAAGCAAGACCTCAAATTGCTCTGTACCCTGAGGTGTGGCCACACATCTCTGGGCCCATGCCTAGGGGTAACTGCTTCTGGATGTGAGCCCTAAGTTAGACAAAAGCAAAGCTGGAGAAAGGGAGACAACACCTTAGTTAAGGCAGGCAGCTGGCAACAGCACGCCAAGTCCCTCTGCCTGAGCCCATGGGGAAATGCATGTCTTGGGGCTCAGGAGAGCTCTGTGCTACTCAGCCTATTACTGCTCCCTGCCTGTTACTCATTTTGCCCTCAGCACTCAGTCAGGGCAGAGGCACTGGGCTGCAGATTGGTGGGCTTCTGACTATTGGTCCTGACTATTAGCCTTCTCCACTCCTATAAAAGGGGATCAGACCCATCTCCCAATGCTGCTGCATAGACCCTGGTCAGCATTCCATGTATGTTCACATACAACTTGCCTTGAGTTCTGCCTCCTCTTGGCCTCCCCACCCCGTTTTGGGAGATGGGGCCCAGGAAGGGGAAGAGCTTGTTTGAATTCACAAAGCCTATAACAGCAGAGCCACACACAGGACCGTGTTCTTGCCCAGCCTTATACTTCAGACCAAGAGGCCAGGAACACAGGCTGCAGGTCGGGGCTCTGATAACCCTCCCACACCTGCACCTGCACCTGCGACATCAACTGCCCAGTCTGTCCCCAACTCAAGATCACTGAGGCACCTGCCCTCTGAAAGCTTGCTGTGGCATCCCCCTTCCCATAATACAAAGCACAAAACACTGGTGGCATGGACAAGAAGGGCTGTGGGGCAGTGTCCTTGCACCCTGTTCATAGGCTGAGAGAAGGACTGGAATCTGCAAAACAAGATAGCTATAGACAGGGAATACTGACCCACAGAGACATTGCAAACTGGACTTGGTCTGAGGTTTGGAGGCACCTGTATGATGCAGCGATGACTCAACTCTTGAGGTCTGTACACCAAAGCTTGTGGTTGACCAGATGAGACTTTGTGTTTGTTTCTTTGGTTCTCTAGTTTGGGGTTCCAGAGACTGGACTCAAGTGCATGATGTGTAGGAGCTTGTGCAGTTTCACCATTTGCTTGCTGGTACATTAACCTGATCTTTCACGCTGGCCCTGAATGTGCTGATGGCACGTGTGGCAAGCCAGGCTGTGGGTCTCTGTGCCATCTCCTCTCGGCCCTCTCCCTGCAGAGAGGAGACCATCACCACCGTGGTGAAGAGTCCCCGTGGCTGCCTCCAGTCCCCCAGCAAGTCTCCCTCCCTCTCGCCTTCCCGCCACCCTGCCAGTCCACCCAGGTCAGGCATGTCGTCCCCTGAGCTGCTGTACTCACCAGGGGCCAGCCAACTCCGCAGGCCAGTGGCAGAGCTAGGCTGGAGGCCCACTGTACCCATGCTGTGTGTGACAGAGCCTGGAGCCCACATGCCAGCCCTGCCCAGGGGCACTGGGCCCCTCCCCAAGTGGGTGGAGGTTGAGGAAACCATCGAAGTCCAAGTGAAGAAAACAGGCCCAAGGGGTGCATCTCCAGCTAGAGAGGTGCCTGGCAGCTTGGAGGGGCTTCTCTTCACACTGCCTGGCGGGACCCCTGAAGGAGACCCCAATACAAACAACTCTAACAACAAGCTGCTGGCCCAGGAGCCCCTGAACCAAGGTAGAGTCTTCTGTGTGGACTCTGGGCTGGAGATGCCTGAGCTGTCCCTTCTTGGGGCCACCGAAGAAGCCCCCTTGGAGGTGCAGGAGGGGAGAGGTGTCTGTCTGATGGAGGAGACTCTGGGTGCTGATGATCTTCAGGGCTGTGACCCCAAGATCCTCACATATGATGGCCAAGTGCTGACGCTGGCTGACCTGGAGGATTACATGCCCCAAGAAGGGGAGAACTTTGGCTGCAGAAGTCCCATGCCCAGTGCTTTTGATGATCCACCCTGTGAGGTCTCAGTGCTCCAGAGAGAGATCAGTGAGCCCACTGTGGGATGTCCTGTCCAGCTCAACGTGTGGTACCCACGGGGCCCCCGAGGCCCACCTGGCTTCTTCAGCTGCTTGCCCCAGGAGACGGCTCTGTCGAGGCCTCAAGTCTTTGGCCCTGCTGGTGTCTTCTGTGTGCAGGAGGCCCAGGCTAGGGGTGCCATGTCATGGAAGCCATCCTTCTGCACTCAAGTCCATCTCTCTGTGGACAGTGGCCAGAGCAGCTTCAAAACGGAGGTTTCCACCCATACAGTTAACTTTGGGACAGTGGGTGAGACAGTGACTCTGCACATTCAACCGGATGGGGATGAGGGTCCCAGCCCCTCCCAGGGCTGAGGCTGCAACCCTCAAGGGTACAGGAGGCTGGGGGTTGAGACATTGACTCTCTCAGAGCCAGGATACTGCTGATAGGACTGCATGGGGACAGCAGAAAGAGGGGTGTGGCCTTGAGACCTAGGACCCTGACTGGCACCAGCACCTACCTGCTTCACAGCTGCCTTGGGTTTTGGGCTCAGGACAGAGGCCTAAAGCCAGCACCTCAGGACATGTGCTCTGATTCTCCCCTTGCTTTCCAGCAACTTGGGGCTTCAGCTGCTTGTCCTTCCACCCAGGTGTTTCCTACCTCATAGGGTGGGGGTCTTCAGCAGAGGACACTCTATACACAGCTATAACCCAGATTACCAAGAGCTGTCGGGGAGCAACAGGTAGACTAATTCTGGGCTGTGGCCTCCCCTCTGTTTGCTGTGGCACACCCCTGTCCCATGCCTAGGCTGCCCCCACCTTAGTGGGGGCTTCCCTGATAGCACATCTTCCCCATGGACACTTTTCTCAGCCTCCAGGAAGGCCCACTGGGGTGCTCTCTGCAGATTTCCCAGGCCTTCCCTGTAGAGTGGGCCAGGGTGTGTGGGTAGGAAGCAGCCCCTGTTAGTTGACTCCATGATGATAATAAACTGGCTCCCGCACCCTGTATTCTGCTCCTTCTTGCTTCTTCCAGTGGCTTTGGCAACTTGGGCAGGAGGGGCCCTCTGGGCCTGGCCTTGGGGACCAACCAGTGGGCAGCCCAGGCCCCCTCTGCTGGCAGCCATGGGTGGGTCCTGGCCATCCTGTGGTCCCTGGGTGAAGGCGGGGCAGCTCACCTGACCAGCCTGCTAGCACTCAGGCTGTGGGGCTGGTCGCAGGTGCACACGGTGTGACTGCCTATAATGGTTGCTCCCAGCCTGCCACAGATGAGCAAGCCTTCCTGCCCCCTGTTGTCAGGACAGACACGGGGGGTGATGTGTGTGGGATCCGCCTTGAAGTGGGAAAGAACAGGGTGGGTTCCCTAATGCTGGAGAGGGTTCTGGGGCAGGGGAGGGCTCAAGGCAGCAGGACCTGCTGGGAATGAAACAGTGGGCATGACTGGGCATGACTTTCAGACCACAGTGATGCCACCTGGGGCTGACAACCAGGTGGAGGAAGGGACTGCACCAGTGGCTGAGGGGAGGGAGAGTGGTGGTTCCCTTGGGAAGAAGTGGGGGCTGCATGAGAGGCCAGGGCAGGGGCAAGGTGAGAGTGCAGTGACCTGGGCTCAGCAAGGCTGCACTAGGAGGGAAGGGGGGATAGGCCCTCAGGTGGAGTCCTATCCTGGGTAGGGGACAGGGTTTGCTATGGGAGGGCAGTAAGGGAGCCCACCCCCTGTGGCTCCCCAGGACCCTTATTTGGCTGCGAGCTTCCCTTATATTATGGGGCTGGGTTCACTGAGCCTGGGGTCCAGAGTGAGCCAGGAGGGAGGCCAGCACAGAATTAAGGGATGGGAAGAGATGAGATTGAGGGGCAGAAGGGGCACAAGGTAGGTGTCTAGGCCCAGCAGCCCCTGAGGAGTTGACGTTCTTTTGAAGGTACAAGCCCAGGAATGGTGTGGCTCTGCGCTCACTGTCCTGAGCACCAGCTCTATCCACTTCCAGTCACCTTTCTTTTTCAGGAACTTCTACCTCCTGTAGCACCTGAGAAAGAAGTGGTGGGTGGGTGGAGCAGGCGAGTAGAAAGGGCAGCCTGGTCAACTTACCTGGGCATCTCTGAGGTCTGAGACGGGTTTCCTGGAGCGCCCTCTTCAGGCCCAGGCCATGCCTCACCCCTACAGGCCCATGCACTTTTCCCATAGGTGCTGCTGTCCCACCCCCAGCTGCCCTGGAGCAAGTGGACCAGGAAATCATGTCTGTCCAGAGGACACTGGTGGGCCCTGAGGCTCCAGGAACCTCTGCAGTGAACAATGCAGGTCCAGGCCCCAGGGGGCCACTTGCTCTCCAGGAGGCCAGCTCCCAGCTCCTAGGCACTGAGGCTGCAGATGAATCTGGTGAGGCCCAGCAGCAGGCTGACTGCAAAGTACCACTTGCTCCCAAAGCCCGCTCTTCTGTTTTGACCCAAACCTTGGTCTTATGGGTGCTCATCACATGGGAGTGAACTGGCAAAACCCTGGGGACCCGGATATCACTAGGGTCCCTGCACTGGGAATCCTGGGTAAGGCCTACTCCTCACTCAGGCTGTCACCCCATCTATAAAACTAGGTGTGTGGGGGGGTAGTTTGGGAGGTTCTGTCTACCCTGAGAACATCTATCCTGGTTGTCAGAGGCCTCCTGGGTCAGACCCCTGGCAGATAGCCTGGGCACCCTGTGCCAGGGCAGGGGAGGAAGGGAGAAATGGGAAGAGGAGAGGGAGGAGGGGGACACCTTGTCTCTGACAGATGAGACCCCAGGAATGCTGCTGAGAAGCCCCTTTCAATAGAGGCTGCTTCATCCCTTTGTGGGATGGGGTCTGGGGGGAGGTGGGCAGCCTCACGGCTGGTGGCCCCAGGCTAAGGGTTAGGACAGGAGGGTGCCCTGGAAGAGGTGCAAATGCCCTGTAGGAGGCCAGGTTTTGGGGCACAAACCCTGCATCCCTGTTCTGCCTGTGCTCCCACCCTCTGAGCCCTGGAGGGTGACAGAAAGGCATGTTATTGGGGACAGGCCCCAGCCCCATCCCAGGCTGTGTCTCATTAGGCCCTGACCTCCCACTATCAGAGTCTGGGAACGTGCCTCAGTCTTTCCCTCATGGAAGCCAGGATCAGGACTTGGGGGCTCCCACCGCGGCTCACAGGTGCATCGTGCCCATCAGGTAATGTCTCTGGCACAGTGGGTGGGGCATTCCACAAGGGTATATCCAGAAGCAGGGCAGGAGGAATAAGGAGTGGGCTCACAGCACCCCTGGACACTCCTCATCAGCCCTACCCCAGCCAAAGGGCAGTGCAAGGAAGAGAGGCCACTCTTAGGGCCAGAGATATTGGGTGAGCCCCTCTACACCTAAGGCTGGGACCCAGTCTCTACATTTCTTCCCAGTCTGCTGTAGCCCTGAATGAGGGTAGGGTAGGGACCCAACTTACCATGACGGTCAGTGCCCACCCCCAAAAGTGGATGGGTGGGCAGACAACTCACCCACTTCATGGTCCCAGGATGGATAGCGCGGCCTGGCCAGGAACAGAAGCCACTGAGCCCTGGGATGTCTGCAGCCACATGTTCACAGAGACCACACGCCAGACATACGTGTACCAGGCCAGCGACATGGGTGACGCAAGTAGGCTTTGTGTGTGCCCACTGTGCGCATCAGCTTGGGGGACACTTGCACAGAGGGACTATCTGATGTGTGCTAGCCCTGCTGTGGCCCACCCCTGCTGCCCCCAGATCCTGCATCCCCTCAGAGGAGCATCACTGGAAGGGGAGGGCGGGCAGCAATGAACTAGATGTTCTTTCTGCAGCCTAAGTTAATGCTCTGCATACCCTGCCCTCAGAGAGCTTGGGTTCAAGCAGGAAAGAAAGTGCTTAGACGGAAGGAAGCAGTTCCTAACTGTCAGGAGCCTAGGCAGAATCAGGGGGAGGTCGCTTTCACTTGGGAGGCAGGTGGGCTCTGTTACCCTGAGGGTATCTCAGGGCCTTGAGATACTTGGGGTACCCGGAGTGGCTGGGGTCTCTGCCAGCCCACTGAAGTCTCAGTAACGCTGACACTAACTCAGACTCCCAGATTGGAATATAGGATGTGGGTAGCTGAACAGTGAAACCTGGACTTCTCCATATGGTTTCCCTCCCCCACCCCCAGGACCCCCATCCATGCAGGTCACCATCGAGGATGTGCAGGCACAGGGGGGCAACACAGCAAAATTCCAGGCGGTCATCAAGGGCAACCCACAGCCCACAGTGACCTGGTATAAGGTAGGGAGGGGTGTGGGGTGGGGGCCTGTGTCTGGTGAAATTCCCACTGGATACACGGCATGTCACTCACTAAAGGCGGGGTGGGCCCAAGTGCTGGGACCCAGGAGTGGGCTGATAGTTACCCCACCACCTGTGCCTCCAGGACAGCATCCAGCTGCTGGACAGTACACGACTCAGCCAGCAGCAGGAAGGGACAACCTATTCCCTAGTGCTCAGGAATGTGGGCCAGCATGATGCTGGTGTCTATACCTGCCTGGCCCAAAATGCTGGTGGCCAGGTGCTGTGCAAGGCAGAGCTGCTGGTGCATGGAGGTAAGTCAGGGAACCCTTTCCAGGTCCCAGTCCCAGCCCCCTGTGGCCTCCCACAGGCTCAGTTACAGGGAACTGCCCCCACAGATACTACAGAGTTGGGGGACAGTGGGATGGGGGTAGAGATCTTTGTCTGTACTGACACCTGACTGCTCCCTGACTATAGGGGACAGAGAACTGGATTCAGAGAAGCAAAGCTATCAGAGAAAACTGCACTCTTTCTATGAAGTCAAGGAAGAGATTGGCAGGTATCTCCCCCCACCCCCCTGCCCCACTTCTCAGAGGCCACCCCTCAGTACTCTCTGGACCCCTGGAAACCCTGCCTACCCTCCAGCCCCTGCTCTCCTAGAACTCTCACCTCTCAGGAATCCTGCCTTTCTTTGGGAGTTCTCATCTCCTAGAAGGCCCTGTCCCCCATCCCATCCTGGGGGTAGGGGGATGCAGTACTCTTCTATCCTCAGGAGCCCCTAACTCTGGGAACCCTACCTCTACGGAGTCCTTGTCTCCCCAGTACCAATTCCCTTCAGCCCCTGCCCTCCCGAAACCTCCACCTGCCAGGAACCCCCATGCCCATCCCTGGAGCCCAGTCTCGGGAGTCCAGTGTAGGCTCCCTTCTTCCCAGGGGTGTGTTCAGCTTCGTGAAGAGGGTGCAACATAAGGGCAACCAGATGTTCTGCGCTGCCAAGTTCATCCCCCTGCGGAGCAGGACACGCACCCAGGCTTACCAGGAGCGGGATGTACTGTCAGAGCTGAGCCACCCATTGGTCACCATGCTGCTGGACCAGTTTGAGACTCGCAAAACTCTCATCCTTGTCCTGGAGCTGTATCCATACCTCAGCCTCAAGAGTATGAGGAGGATGTGTGCTTCAGGAGAGCAGCGGTCCTAAGGGTGGTGTGGGGCCTGTGGTTCTGGTGTTCTCAGTCCTGCAGCTTCCTAGTGTGGGTAGCCAACTGGGCCTCCCATGTTCCTGTTATGATGCTGTGTGACTAACCAGCCTAGACATGGCCCTGTCCTCATAGCTTTCTGCCTCTTGAGCCAGGAATTTGGGCAGGGTTGTCTCTAGAGGGTCCAAGACATATCTGGGCAGGGCTCTTCCCATGCTTCATGTGGCCTTTCTCTAGGCAGAGGTCAGACTGTTTAAATGGCAGCCCCAGGTCCCAAGTGCTAGGGCTCCTATGTTGCCCATCCAGGCTCCAGGGAGGGACATACGCCTTCTCTGTCCCCTCTGTGTCTCATCCCACAACTTGCTGCCTAGCTGAGAGTCTCTGGGTGTCACATGTGCTCACTATATTCCCACCTCTACCAATCAGTGTCCCCTGTCTCTGCAGGGGGTATGGGTTCTGTGCAGAGGGGATAGGATGCCTCTACTCCAACTCTGCTGCTGGCTACTGGACTCAGCTCCTCTCTTCAGGGTCTGTGTTCCACACAGTGTCCTCAACCTGGAGGACCCACCTCCCAAGCATGGACCTCCACCCCCCCCCCCTCCCAAGATAAGACTTGCCATTGGGTGTGGAGCTGGGTGGGTTCCAGACCCCAGAGCTTTCCTTGACCTGAGCCCCAGGTGCTCATCAGAGGAACTACTGGACCGCCTGTTCAAGAAGAGTGTGGTGACAGAAGCTGAGGTGACTTTGCAGCCTGAGCTATCTGCTGAACCAATATGCTTGCATGCATACCCCACCAGACCTCCTACTCCCCCTGCCCTACCTGCATGCTCTAGCAGACACAGCCCACCTCTCGCACAGTGTGCTCCACCTCTCGCACAGTGTGCTCCATCTCAGAGACCATTTAGGGATCTCCAGGGCCTTAGAAAGTGTTACAGCTCCTTGGTCAACTCTCAAAGACCTCTGGGCAGGGCCCACCTCTTCCCTCACCCAGACTGCACTCAGCCAGTGGGCCAACTCTCACCTGCTCTTGAAATATCAAGCTTCCTATTTTGTTCATGCAGCTTCACAAACACAAACCCTGCCCACTTTCAGGGCTCAGAGGAATCCCCGTACCCAGGCACGTGGGGTCTGGGAGGCTTTGTATGTACTGCCTGTGGGATGGTCCCAGGTCTGGAGAGAGTGGAGGTATAGATGGAAACAGGGCAGAGAGAAAAATGGAGGGGGAGGTTGAGGCTGGCTGTCTCACCTGAGCAATGGTCTTTGCCCCTGGAGGTCAAGGTCTACATCCAGCAGCTGGTGGAGGGATTGTACTACCTGCACAGCCACAGCATCCTCCACCTGGACATAAAGGTAATTGCCCCACACTGTGCCCCCAAAGCCCAGGGAGGGACAGATGGGAGCCTGGGGTCTACAGGCTGAAAAGGCACAGGCCCACCACTGCCAGTTTTCCTCTCAGGATTTGCTCACTTTGGGGAATGGGAAACACTACTTACCAGCAGCCACTCCAAGTGGGGTGTGACTCTGATAGAGCAGAGGCTGTCCCCAAATAATACCAAAACCTGCCCCCAGTGCAACCCACTGCCTCCCCAACCCTGGCCTCTTTATCTCCATGGGACAGCCCCTCACAGATTCCCTAGTTACCCCCCAGACCTGGTAGCCCCTGGAGTCACCTCTTTAGATTGAGGCCTCACCTACTCTTGACTCTGCCCAACAGCCCCCCAACATCCTGATGGTGCATCCTGCTCGGGAAGACATTAAAATCTGCGACTTTGGCTTTGCCCAAAAAATCACCCCGGCAGAGCCAAAGTATAGCAAGTATGGGTCCCCTGAGTTTGTGTCCCCTGAGATCATCAATCAGACCCCTGTGAGCGAGGCCTCTGACATCTGGTGAGTGGGTGGGCTCCCAGGGACAAAGCCACCATGCCAGCCCATCCTCCCCCTCTCAGCCTGCCCTCTTCTCTCAGCTTCCATTCCCCTCATGCCTCTTACCTGTCGGCCAGGCCTGGGATGACTCACAGCTGTGGTTTTGTTCCCACAGGGCTATGGGGGTCATCTCCTACCTCAGGTGAGCAGACCCCAGCCCCCATCAGTCGTCTCCTCAGAAGCCAATCCCAGACCCATCCTGGCAGGCCCACGGGAGGTCACAGGCACCACTGGCCCTCCCTAGGTCAGAGATCTGAGACCCAAGAGCAGCTTGTTTGGGAATAAGCAGTGGCTAACTCTGATAAGAGGTTTTTGCTTAGGGCTTTTCACACATACGCTGTCCCAGAGAAGCTCTTTGGGTCGTGAGGCACAATGTTGAGCTGTTTCTCTGAAGGGTCTGGCTGGTTTGTCCAGAGGCCCTTCATAGCAGTTACAGCTGCCCTGAGGACACTACTGGTATAGACTGAGCCTGGATCTCCTCTACAGGTGGAGCCCTACTCCCCACCTCAGGCTCAGGCCTGGTGCTTACTCCAGGCTAACCCTTGATCTCTATTCTAACTGAGTCCAGATCCCTACTCCAGGCTGAGCCTGGATATCTGGGCAAGTTGGAGACACTTGCTGGGATTCTGAGGGCACTGAGAGGCCATCTCAGTAAGGGCTATGCCCACCAATCCTGTGGGACCCAATAATCCCGGGTCATGTCTGAGTGCCAGACACTCTCTATGCTTTCAGCCTGACCTGCTCATCCCCATTTGCTGGTGAGAGTGACCGTGCAACCCTCCTGAACGTGCGGGAGGGGCGGGTGTCCTGGAGTAGCCCAGTGGCTGCACACCTCAGCCAGGATGCTCAGGACTTTATCAAGGCCACCCTGCAGAGGACCCCAGAGTGAGTGTACATGTCCTCCTCTCCTCCCCCATTACCTGTTCAGGGGGCCAGCTGACCCCTGGCCTGACCCTGGGATTGGTTTCCCCACAGGAACCGCCCCAGTGCAGCCCAGTGCCTTGCCCACCCCTGGTTCCTGGTGAGTAGGCTGAATCTAGAAAACAGAGAGGAAAAGTGAGACCAAGAGGGGTGGGGTCTATCTGGCTCTAGGGCCACCAGGGTCTCCTCCAACCTGGCTTTCTCACCTGGGCCCCCCAGAAGTCCCTGCCGGCAGAGGAGGCCCACTTCATCAACACCAAGCAACTCAAGTTTATCCTGGCCCGCAGCCGCTGGCAGGTAAGTCAATTTGCAGAGAGAGCGCAGTATTGCCAAGGGCACAGGGAGGAGGAGTGGAAGAAGGGACAGTGCAGGGGAGAGTTTGGGTGGGGCATGGGGGGCCTAGAAGCAGGCGAGGGAAGCTAGGGAAGCTTGGCCCCAGGGCTGGCTGTATGCAGGGCATCCTTCTTTCAGGATTCTGCTATTTCCTGAGCTGCCAGGACTTGGGGTGGGGCTGCACATGCTTCTAGCCAGGACAGGGACACAACTACAGAGTCCTGGAGTGTGGGGAATGAGGACAAGGGCTTTTAACTGTCCCCATCTCCTGGGTCCCCCATCTGGGCACACCGGGAGCAGGAGGCAGTGGGCACAGGCTGATGATCCTTGCCGGACCCCCCCTCCCCACAGCGCTCCCTGATGAACTACAAATCCATCCTCGTGATGCGTTCTATCCCAGAGCTGCTCCAGGGCCCGCCAGATAGTCCATCTCTTGGAGTGGCCCGGCACCTGCACAGTGATGTCAGCGCCTCTTCTAGTAGCTCCTCATCCTCTGACAATGAGCTGGCACCCTTTGCCCGAGCCAAGTCACTTCCACCCTCTCCCGTGACCCACTCCCCGCTTATGAACCCGAGGGGTTTTCTGCGGCCGTCTGCTAGCCTGCCAGAAGAGACCGAGCCCTGTCCTCCCCTGGAGGCAGCACTTCTGCCTGCATTACCCCAGGGCACAGTGCCCCCAGCTGCCCCAGGCTGTGTGCCCAGGCAGAGTGTCATCTGCAGCCTGTTCTACCAGCAGGCAGGCCAGAGCCTGGAGCATAGGGCTCCAGCCATGGGCAGCCGGCGGGTCCCCCTGCGGAGTAGGCACCTGCTCAAGGGCGGCTACTTCTCGGGCACCCTGCCTAGCCTGCGAGAGCCACTGCTGGAGTACCGTGTGCTGGAGGAGGAAGCCACCCGAGAGGAGCAGACTGCTCTGATGGCCAAGGCACCCTCCTTTGAAACTTCCTTGCAGCTGCCCAGCATCAGCACCAGTGCTCCTGGGGGACCCTGCCACAGCCATTCTCTGGACTTCAACTGTCCACGTTGGGCCAGCCCCTCTGCAGAGGCCTGTCATGAGGTGCAGTGTCCCTCACCCACCCTCTGGGGCCTCCAGGCTGAAACCAGAGAGGAGAGTGTGCCCAGAGAGGTGGAAGGTACCATAGAAATGGACACTCTGAAATGGCCAAGACTATTTTCATCTACTGGTGGAGATACTTGCCTTGAAGAGCAAGAGGGGTCATCCCAGGACAGCTGTGGGAAGCAGACAGCTCCTTTTTGTTACCCCAAGTGGGGTTCTGCCCCTGGGAAGGGCTGTGATCCCCCTGGGGCTGATGTACATCAAGCTCCTGGCTCTCTTCCTCCAGGGAGCTGTCTGGAGGCTCTCTTGGCAACCCCAAGCCCCTTCCTCTCCCAAGAGCCCCAGGGTCTCTCCTCCCCAGCTCAATCAAGCCTCCAGTCAAACTCTAGGAGGCAGCTGGAGGCCACCATTTTCCCTGGGAGGCCCAGTCTCCCCAGCTCTCCAGGGCCAGCCTCCTTATCTGGCATAGAGCCTGGCTTTTCCCTAGACACTGAGGATCTAGGGCAGGAGACAGAGGGTCTTTCTGAGTCTGAGCCTAGCCCACCTCAGCCTCAGGAGCAGGCCACCTCACGAAAGTTCTCCCTTGGGCACCACGGAGGTTATGCAGGGGTGGCTGGCTATGGCACCTTTGCCTTTGGTGGGGATGCGGGAGGCATGCTGGGACAGGGGCCCCTGTGGGCCAGAATGGCCTGGGCTACTTCTCAATCCTTGGAGGAAGAAGATGAAACAGGGGCCCAGAGTGCACTCCCACAGGCCAGCATGGTGCCTCTGCCAGAGGGCAGTAGGGGCAGGGGATCCCAAGTGTCACTGGTACAGATCCAGGACCTGTCAGGGGACATGGAGGCAGCAGACAACATGTCTTTGGATATATCAGAGGTAGAGCCTGCCTACCTCAACCTGTCGGACCTGTATGACATCAAATACCTTCCATTTGAGTTCATGATCTACAGGAAGATCCCCAAACCAGAGCTGCTGCCTTCCCCAGAGTCGGAGGCCAGGGAGGAGCTGGCTGAACTCTCAGAGGCCTCATGGTCCTGGCAGGGCATGCTGGGCCTGCCTGCTGGCCTGGAGATCAGGGAGGAGCTGGAGGACAGGGAGGCCCTGCTCATGGAGGAAGGTGACAGCAGGAAGCACAAGTGGTCATCCCCCTCCGGGGGCCTTCTGCACTTTCCTGGGAGTCATGCCCTGCTGGAGGAGCCTGTGGAGATGGGGCTGTGCCAGAGGGTGAGGGCCTCAGTGGCCCATATCTCCAGCCTCCTGAGGGGCAGGCCTCAAGGTAAATCCCTCACCCCTACCATGGAGGCTTCTGGGCAAGGCCAGGTGTGCCCCCTGAATCTTGAGACATCTTGCATCCATGCCCAGGAATCACAGCTCAGGAGCCCACCTGAGGCAGGAAGCTCCCACCCCTTTCCGTGCTGCCTAAACCCCAGGAAAACAGGGGATTCTGTTCCCAAGGTCACCTTCTTGGCTTCATCCCCTTAGGTGTGAATCTAAGACCTAGTGTTGGGACCTAGGAGAAGATCCCAACAGGGCCAGTCTTCCTGACTCTTGACCCTCACTGACCCCACCTGATCCCAGACCTCAGCCAGGCCTTCAGGGCCCCTTCACTCCTGAACTGCTGGCCTTACCTGCCCAAGGTGCCCCCACCCAGGATGGACTGATGCTGACAGGCTAGGGAGGGAGTGGTCTCCATAGCAGATTTAGTTTGTTTCAAACTCCCATCCCCTGGGATGCAGGCTTTTCAGCCATATGGTAATCTAGCAGTGGGTGGTAGGTGGCCCCAGAGTCCTCCTCCTATGCTCCTAATATTAGTTCCAAAAGGAGTCAGCGTCTTGGTGTGACCTCCCTTGGTTCCATCTTCCCTGCAGGTCCTGAGAAGGAGGGGTCCCCCAGGAAGAAGGCAGGCCTACCTTCCTTCTGGCTGTCAGGTCTGAAGAGCAGAGACCAAGGTGATTGTGCTGCTTGGGGCTGGGTCCCCCTGCTGCCCAGGGGACCACAGTGCTCAGACCAGCAGGGAGGCAAGCTAAAACCCATAGTGACTTGGGCCCAGATGAGGGTGCTCTGGCTCCCCTGGCTGTCAGGACTGAGCAGTCCTGGAGGTCTTCCTGGAGGAGGTGCTAGTTTTGAAGATGAGCTGGGTGAAGGTGGGCTTCTCTCCAGTATCCCACCTCAGGTTTCATGCTCTTTGGCCTGGGATTTCTTCTGACACTTGGTCCACCTCCCTTCTCTAGCTCCATCTTTCCTGAGGGAGCTTGCAGATGAGACAGTGGCCCTGGGCCAGTCTGTGACTCTTGCCTGCCAGGTGTCGGCCCAGCCAGCTGTACAGGCCACCTGGAAGAAAGGTAAGGAGCTATCCTGGTGTGGGGGAGGGGTTGGAGGCAGGACAGCAGGGGTTGCTTCTTGAGGTCATGGCTATCAACTTACAGAGGGAAACTGAGGTCCTGACAGGGTGTGGGGCCTGGGTTTTTTTTATTTTTTTATTTTTTGTTAATCCTCACTCAAGGATATTTTTCCCATTGATTTTTAGAAAGAGTGGAAGGGAGGAAGGGAAGGGGAGAGAGAGAGAGAAACATCGATATGAGAGAGACACGGATTGGTTGCCTCTTGCACATGCCCCAACAGGGGCTGGGGATCAAACCTACAACCCAGGTACACGCCCTTGACTGGAAATCAAACTCAGGACTCTTTAGTGTAAGGGTGCATGCTTTAACCACTAAGCAACATCAGCCAGGGTGGGGCCTGGGTGTTGTGAGCTGCTCCCAGGCTCCTCTGTCCTGATGTAGATGGGGCCCTCCTGGAGACCAGTGGACGCCTTCTTATTTCCTCCACACTAAAAAATTTCCACCTCCTGACCATCCTGGTGGTGACCACTGAGGACCTAGGTGTGTACACATGCAGTGTGCACAATGCGCTGGGCATGGCAACCACCACAGCTGTTCTCCGGAAGGCAGGTGGGTGGGCCTCACCAGGCCGTCTCTGTGGGAACTGGGGGAGGTCCCACTCTAGGCTATCACCTTTGCCCTGAGGTTTCCAATGGGGCTGGCAGGCCTAGCTCTTAGACCCCCAGCCTGATCCCTAGAGGGGGTCCAGACTTCAGGTGGCCAACCCTAGGTGCCTGCTCCACCACTCAGCCAAGTTGAGCTATCTCTGACCGGAACTTGGGTTGGGCAGGGGCCTGTGAGTGAGGACTACTACACCAGGCTCCTGAGTGAACACCAGATGAAGGAAGCCTGTGGTTGGGCAGGCAGACACCTCCTGAGCCTCTGCTGGAGAGGCACTGTGCCCCTCTAGCAGGCAGCACTGTAATGGGACCTTGGAATCCATGGGACCAGGGGAGGGTGGACTCAGGGCCTGGCAGTAGAGTGCAGAGGTGGGATCAGGGGCTCAGAGCTACATGGGCTGCTCATGGGAGCCCACCTCAGATCCCTGACTGTGGGCCCTGCAGAGCGCCCCTCATCCTCCCCACGCCCAGACATCGGGGAGGTATATACTGATGGGGTGCTGCTGGTTTGGAAACCCATGGAGTCCTATGGCCCCGTGACCTACATCGTGCAGTGCAGCCTGGAAGGTAGGATCATACCTGTGCCCTTGCCTCCTGGGGGGCCCCATGGTTAGTGTGTGTGGAGGTACAGGAAGCACCTGGCCATTCTGTACTTCTGGGCACCCATGGGGGAAGTGCTTGGCCCTTTCTGCACCCCTGAACACCCATAAGGGAAGCATTGGACCCCTCTGAACTCCTGGTCAGCCTTACTCAGGGAGGGGGTGGGGATCTCCACCTCGGACTCTGGAATGGGAAGGCTTGGGGCTACCCTTCACCCGCTTTGTGTGGCCAGGTGGCAGCTGGAGCACGCTGGCATCAGACATCTTTGATTGCTGCTACCTGGCCAGCAAGCTTTCGAGAGGTGGTGTGTACACCTTTCGGACTGCATGCGTCAGCAAGGCCGGCATGGGTCCCTACAGCAGCCCCTCGGAGCAGGTCCACCTGGGAGGGCCCAACCACCTGGGTGAGCCTCTGCAGGACCTGTGGGCATCAGGTGGTGGTCCCTTTAGAACTGCCCTTCAACTTCACCAAGACACATGCACACCCTGGGACAGTTTGTTCTGACTACTATGCCACCGCTCCCCCATCCCCAAATGATTCAAAGAATGAGAGGCCAAGTGTGGGTTTAAAGGGTGCCAAGGAAGGGGTGATAGGAGACAAGGTTGGGGAGCTGAGACTATGGGGAGTCACTGGCTTCCCTTCCCACAGACTCTGAGGAGGAGAGCTGCCCTGCACCGCCAGCCCATCAGCTCCCCAGTACACAGACCTTCGCCTTCCAGACACAGATCCGAAGGTGCAGAGGCCTCCCCAACCAGCTCACCAGCATCTGCACCCCACCCTTCAGCGCTGGGCTGCCTCCCTGCAGCTGAGAGTGGGAAGGGGCTGCAGGAGGGCGTGTGGGGGACAGGAGGGGTCCTCAGGAACCTGGCCTGTGCCTCCTCACCAGGGGCCGCTTCAGTGTGGTGAGGCAGTGCTGGGAGAAGGCCAGCGGGCGTGAGCTGGCAGCCAAGATCATTCCCTACCAAACAGAAGACAGGATGGCAGTGCTTCTCGAGTATGAGGCCCTCAAGAGCCTGCGCAACCCGCACCTGGCCCAGCTGCAGGCTGCCTACCTCAGCCCCCGGCACCTGGTCCTCATCTTGGAGCTATGCTCTGGGCCAGAGCTGCTCCCCTGCCTGGCTGAACGGTGAGGGGCTACCTGGCTTGGATTCAGGGCCGGGGATGGGGGACATCCCAGACTAACTTCCCCGACTGAGCAGGAGACTCAGCTGAAACCAGACAGAGCCGAGCCCCTCCCCATGTGTCCCCAGGGCATCCTATTCAGAATCTGAGGTGAAGGACTACCTATGGCAGATGTTAAGTGCCACCCAGTATCTGCATGCACAGGGTATCCTGCATCTGGACCTCAGGTCTGAGAACATGATCGTCACTGAGTACAACCTACTCAAGGTGGTCGACTTGGGCAATGCCCAGAGCCTCTCCCAGGAGAGGATCCTGCCCTCAGAGAGGTTCAAAGACTATGTGGAGACCATGGGTGAGTAGGGTAAGGGGTAGGCCAGGAGTAGTCCTTTCCACAGTCCTGCCTCCTCCAGCCCCTCCACTGCAGACACCCAGCCCCTCACCTGTGCACCACCTTTCCCCCTACCCCCAGCCCCAGAACTCCTAGAAGGCCAGGGTGCCGTCCCACAGACTGACATCTGGGCCATCGGTGTGACAGCATTCATCATGTGAGTCCTAAGTGCTGCGGGGGGTAGGGGGGAAGCGGGAGCGGGTATGGGATCCACAAGGATCTCCATGTGACCTGAGTCCCCTATCCCTTTCCTGCACAGGCTGAGTGCAGAGTACCCAGTAAGCAGCGAGGGCATGCGAGACATGCAGAAAGGCCTGCGCAAGGGGCTTATCTTGCTGAGTCGCTGCTATGCAGGGCTTTCTGGGGGAGCCGTGGCCTTCCTTCAGAGTACACTTTGCACACACCCCTGGTAAGATGACCCTGCCCATCCCCCTCTGCCCTGCACCCACCTGAGCAGGCTGACCTCCCCTTTTCTCCACCACTCTCCATGCTCCAGGGGCCGGCCAGGCGCATCCAGCTGCCTTCAGTGCCCATGGCTGACTGAAGAGGGCCCAGCTTGCACCCAGCCCTCTGCTGTGACCTTCCCTACTGCACGTCTGCGCACCTTTGTGCGGGAGCGTGAGAAGAGGCGGGAGCTGCTGTACAAGAAGCACAACCTGGCCCAGGTGTGCTGAGTGCTTGGTCCTGCCCTTCAGGGTGTGTGGGGGGTGATGGGGAAGATTGCACTGTTAAGCCGCACACCTGGCCTGACCTCCACACACTGTATATGCACAGACACTCCAATAAAAACCAGAACCGCATGAGGCATCTTGTTTCACTGTTTTGTTTTGGGAAGGAGGGTGAGGGCCCTGCACCTTCCTGGGGTATGGGGGACCATCCATGCCCTTCCATGGTTCATGAATTAAAAGAGCCTGTCAGGGCAACCTCACCAGAGATGACCAGCTTACAAACAAAAGCCTTGTCCATCCCATGTAATCTGGCACAATTGGTCCCTCAGCCTCAAACCACCTGCCAGTCTCTCTGAGGCATTTCCACTAGAACTCCTGAGCTCCAAGGTGTGTAGATTCAATGGTCCCCATGGTCATCTTCCTGGCCTGGCACTCCATCAAGGCCTCTAGGATAAACCACTGCAGCCCTTTCTTGGTCTGAGGCAGAAGGAGCCTGCTGAGTGACCAGCCAGACCAGCCAGACCACCCAGAGGGAGTTGAGAGGTGAGCTCAGAGCTAGAGAAGGTGTCATAGAAGCTGCTGAAGGAGGCTGAGCCACAGTCCCCCTCCCCCATCAGATCCTACCAGATGTTCCTGCTGCCCATGGGGGAAATCCTGTTTGGGAAGAGTTTGTGGTCCTGAGGTTCCATGAGCATGAGCTACCTTGTGTGACCTCCAGCAGCTACAACTCTACTTGCTGTTAGAAATGATCTCCCGCCAACACCAGAGCTCCCTTCAGGGGCAGTCCACTGTGCCCAGGGACTATGTCTGAGCTCTCTGCTGTGGAGTCCTCCCACAGGGGCACGTTCCTGTACCCTGGCCACTCCTGTTCAGATGCACAATGAGCACCCCTCCAGTATCAGCCCTCATGGTGCCCTGTGGCACTGCATCTGAGCCCACTCCTTCTCCATCGCAAGCTTACCCTGTCCCAGCTCACCATATATCCACAGCAAGCTTGGCTCTGTATGCTGGAACCAGGTGATACCTACCTCCTTGTCTTGGGAAGATGAATTTCTTTGGTGACTTCCTCTGTGCTGTGTGTTAGGATAACTTGTTCTTGTCTAATCCTGTAGAGATCAAATTCTGCAGGTTGAGCAGAGCTCTGACTCTGACACTAAGAGATACTTAGGCTGTACAGAGGCAATGGGTCTTCCCCATCCTCCAGGAACTCAGCTTTCCTGGGTCTATTCTGGGTTGGCCTTGCTTCCCTGAAAGCCCAGCTCTCCTTGTGCGTTCTGCCTTGATATTTTGTACAAGTGCTTCTTGTGAAATGGCTAGTGACTCCTCCAAGCCCTCTTAGGACTTGCCCTGCTAACATTGTATAGCTTGAGCCATGACACATCATCACTCATTCCTCCCATAACTCTCTTCTCTTCTCATTTGAGGTCCCTCTCTTCCCATATGAACCTTGCCTGATAAATCCACTCAAAATTTCCTCTGTTATAAGTATTTTATTGGTAGGTTGTTTCTAAAGATCAAATCAAATGTACTGCATTTTTAAAACAATCATATTATATTATATTATATTATATATTTTTTCAATTAAGTTTTTATTTTGAGAACATTATTGAATAACATGCAGTTGAAAGAAATAATACAGGAAGAGCCCAGGTACTACTTACCCAGTTTCCCCAATGGTAATATTTTGCAAACCTCTAGTACAATATGATAGCAAAGATAGCAACACTGATACAGTAAAGCTGCAGGACATGTTTATCATCACATGGATTCCTTATATTACTCCCACTTTTAAAAAACCACACCCTCTTTCTTCTCATGCTTAACACTCCTTAACCCTGCAACCAACAATCTGTCTTGAATTTATATACTTTTGTCATTTTACACTTGGTCGTAGCCAAAAGGCCAAGAAGCGATATACTTTTTTCATTTTAAGTGCTACGTAAATAGAGTAACCCTGTATATAATTTTTTGAGATTGGCTTTTTTCACTCAGTATAATCCTCTGGCAATTTGTGAATGTAGTTGCATATATAAATGGGTTATTCCTTTTTATTGGTGCAACACAATATCTTTAGCCATTTACCCACTGAAGGGCATTTGGGTCATTCCCAGCTTTTGGCTGTTTCAGATAAAGCTGCTCTAAGCATTTGTGTACAGATTTCATGTGAACATAAATCTGTCTTACTCTGGGATAAATGGTCAGGGGCACATCTGCTGCAAACACTGCAATTTCATTTGCCATCTGTATCTTCTTTCAGGTGAGATGTCTGTTCACATCTTTGCCCATTTTCTAATTGGATTGTTTGTTTATTTACTGTTGAGTTTTTATAGTTATGTTTATAACTAGTTCTGAATACTAGACCTTTCTCATATATGTAGCTTACAAATATTTTCTCCCACTTTGTACCTTTTTTTTTCTCTTAGCAGAGTCTGTTAAAGAGCAAACATTTTAATTTTTAAAAGCATTAAAAATTTTTTTTCTTTATTGATTTTAGAGAGAGAGGAAGGGAGAGGGAGAGAGAAATGGAAACAATGATGAGATAGAACATTGATTGGCCACCTCCTGCATGTCCCCAGTGGGGACTGGGCCACAACCTGGGCATGTGCCCTAACTGGGAATCGAACCAGCAACTTCCAGGTGCATGGGTTGACGCTCAACCACTGAGCCACACTGGCCTGGCTTAAAAGCATTTTTAATAACATAGAATATACCACTTGTAAGTGTAGAGTTCAGTATTGTTAATTGTATGCACATTGCTATGTAACCATCACCACCAACCATTTCCAGGACTTTCTCATCTTGTAAAACTGAAACTCTGTACTCATTAAACAGCTCTATTTCCCCTTCACTCTGGTCCCTGGTAATCATCATTCTACTTTCTGTTTCTATGAATTTGACTACCCTAGTCACCTTATATAAGTGGAATAATATTGTATCTTTTTTTGTGACTGGCTTATTTCATTTAGCATAATGTCCTTAAGGTTCATCCATGGTGTAGCATGTATGAGAATTTTCTTTCTTTTTCAGGCTGAATAATATTCCATTGCATGAATAGACCACATTTATTTATCCATGAATCTGTCAATGGACATTTGGATTGCTTCCACCTCAAGCAATTATTGTGAATAGTGCTGCAATGAACATGGGTCCTGCTTTAAATTCGTTTGGGTATATATCCAAATGTGGAATAGTTAGATAATACAGAAATTCAGTTTTTCACTTTTTGAGAAACTACCCTACTGTTTTCCATAATGGGTGCACCATTTTACATTTCAACTAACAGAGTATAACAGTTCCTATTTCTCACCCTTGCCAGTTTTGCTCAGTTGTTGGAGTGTTGGCCTGTGGACCAGGAAGTCCTGGGTTTGATTCCAGCCAGAGAGGCATGTACCTCTGTTGCGGCTTGTCCCCGCCCTGTTGGGGTCGTGTGGGTGGCAACCAATCAATGTGTCTCTCTCACATCGATGTTTCTCTCTCTCTTTCTCCCTCTCCCTCTGTCTGAAGATAAATAGAAAAATATCCTGGGTGAGGATTAAAAAAAAAGTTCCTATTTCTCCACTTTCTCCACATCCTCACCAACATTTATTTTCTATTTTTTTAATGGTAGACATCCTGATGGATGTGAGATGCTATCTCATTGTGATTTTGATTAGCATTTCCTAATGAATAGTGATGTTGAGCATCTTTTCATGTATTTGTTGGTCATTTGTATATCTCTTTTGGAGAAATGTCTATTTGAGTTCTTTGTTCATTTTCTGCTTGGGTTATTTTTTGGTGGTGTTGAATTGTAGGAGTTCTTTATATATTCTGGATATTAACCCTTTATCAAATACACTATTTACAAGTATTTTCTCCCCTTCCATAGAAGGTCTTTTCACTTTGCTAATTTTGTCCTTTGATGGAAAGACTTTTTATTTATTTTTTTAATTTTAATTTTTTTATTTATATTCAAATAGAGTGGGAGCGAGATAAACATCAATGTAAGAGAGACACATCAACTGGTTGCCTCCCACATGATCCTGACCAGGGAGGAAAAAGAACTGCAACCTAGGTACGTGCTCTTGACCAGAATCAAACCTGCAACTCATTGGTCTGCGGGCTGACACTAACCTCTGAGCCAAACCAGCCAGAGCAAGATGTTTTAATTTTGATGTCCAATAATTTATTTTTACTTTGGTTGCCTGTAAAAAGTTTTAAGTTTTATTAATTCAAATTTGTCAACTTTCCATTTTTTCCCCAATTTTTATTAATTTATTTTTGTTACAGATGTTTCTCCTTTTTCCCCCCTAGACACCCTCCTTCCCATGCCCGCCCCCCACCATCCCAGCCATTTTGTTCTTTTATTTCAGTGTTTAGAAAAATTTATTTTTCTAATTTTAAGAGTAAAATGGAAACCTGGGTACTTGATTCACCTTCATTCAATTAATTAATTAATTAATTAATTAATTATTGTTATAGATGTTTCTTCTTTTTCCACCCTGAAGACTCTCCTCCCAATCCTTAAAAACTTTTTACAGGCAATCCTGCCCCTGCCTCAGAGCATTCTTGTCTATGTCTATTGATTATACATATATGTATATAAATTATTTGGTTTATCTCTTCCCTTTCCCCAAACCCCGGCCCCCCTCCTCTAAGGCTTGTCAGTCTGAACCCTACTCCTATCTATGTCTCTGGGTCTATTTTGCTCATCAGCTTATTTTGTTCCTTATATTTCACAAATAAGTAAAATTGTGTGGTATTTGTTTCTCTGATTGACTTATTTCACTTAGCATAATACTCTCTGGGTTTCTTCATGTTG
The DNA here is from genome assembly GCF_014108415.1 of Molossus molossus. NCBI lineage: Eukaryota > Metazoa > Chordata > Mammalia > Chiroptera > Molossidae > Molossus > Molossus molossus. The sequence goes on along the minus strand of NW_023425377.1, from coordinate 53,223,839 downwards.
TCTCAAAGGAGAAGAGATCTTTCTTTCTTATAGTTTCATAGTATCCATTGTGTATATGTACCACAGCTCTTTTATCTACTCACCTATTGAAGGACACTTCAGCTGTTTTCAGATCTTAGCAACTGTAAATAGTCCTGCTATGAACATAAGGGTGCATATATTCTTCCTAATTGGTGTTTCAGGCTTCTTAGGATATATTCCTAGAAATGAGATTATTGGTTCAATTTTTATTTATTGTATTTTATTTTTTATTAATTAATTAATTTATTTTTGTTACAGATGTTTCTCCTTCCCCCCCACAGATTTCCCCCTCCCCCTCCCTCCCTGCCCTGTCCCCAGCTTTGTTGTCCATGTCCATTGTTCATGCATACATGCATATAAGTTCTGTGGTTTATCTCTCCCCCACCACCCCGCCTTCTGGGGATTGTCAGTCTGTACCACACTTCCACGACTCTGGGATTACCCCATTCCTCAGACTGTTATGTTCATTATATTCTACAAATAAGTGAGATCATATGATACTTCTCTTTCTCGGTTTGGCTTGTTTCACTTAAAATGACACTTTCCAGGTCCCTCCATGTCATCTCAAAGGATAAGAGATCTTTCTTACAGCTGCATTGTACTCCATTTGTATATGTACCACTGCTTTTTTATCCATTCTTCTACTGATGGACATTCGGGCTGTTTCCAGATCTTAGCTATTGTAAATAGTGCTGCTACAAATATGGGGGTACATATATTCTTTGTGATTGGTGTTTCAGGCTTCTTATGGTACATTCCTAGAAGTGGGATCACTGGGTCAAATGGAAGTTCAATTTTTAATTTTTTGAGGTAACACCATATTGTTTTCCATAGTGGCTGCACCAGTCTGCATTCCCACCAGCAGTGTACTAGAGTCCCCTTTTCTCCACACCCTCACCAACACTTGATGCTTGATGATTTGTTGATGGTGGCCATTCTGACAGGTGAGGTGATACCTCATTGTTTTAATTTGCATCTCTCTGATGATTAGTGATGATGAGCATTTCTTCATATGTCTCTTAGCCATTTGTATGTCCTGTTTGGAGAGGTGTCTATTTAGTTCCTCTGCCCATTTTTTAATTGGGTTCTTTGTCTTCCTTTTGTGGAGTTGTATAAGCATTCTCCATATATTGGAAATTAACCCCTTATCTGATATATCATTGGCAGTTATGCTTTTCCATACAGTGGATAGCCTTTCCGTTTTGATGATTGTATCTTTCGCTGTGCAGAAGCTTTTGAGTTTGATGTAGTCCCATGTGTTCATTTTCTCCTTTGTTTCTATTGCCTTAGGTGATGTATCAGTGAAAATTCTGCTGCGTATGATGTCTGAAATTTTGTTGCCTACAGCTTCTTCTAGGATTTTTAAGGATTCATGAGTCACATTTAAGTCTTTTATCCATTTTGAGTTTATTCTTGCATAGGGTGTAAGTTGATGGTCTAGTTTCATTTTTTTGCATGTAGCTGTTCAATTTTACAAACATCATTTATTAAAGATGCTGTCCTTACTCCACTGTATACTCTTGCCACCTTTGTCAAATATTAATTGAGCATATTGCCTTGAGTCCATTTCAGGGTTCTCTGTTCTGTTCCACTGGTCTATCTGCCAGTTCTTGTGCCAGTGCAAGGCTGTTTTGATTACAGTGGCTTTGCAGTATAAACTGAAATCTGGTAATGTGATCCCTCCAACGTTGTTCTTCTTTTTCAGGATTGCTGTAGCTATTCAAGGTCTTTTTGGGTTCCATATGAACTTTTGAATTACTTGGTCTAATTCTGTGAAGTATGCCATTGGTATTTTGATGGAAATTGCATTGAATCTATAGATTGCTTTGGGTAGTATGGACATTTTAATGGTGTTAATTCTTCCAATCCATGAACAGGGTATGTTCTTCCACTTTTTTACATCTTGTTCTATTTCTTTTTTCAATGACTTATAGTTTTCTGCAAATAGGTCCATTATTTGTTTGGTTAAGTCTATTACTAGGTACCTTAATTTTTTTTGCCGCAATAGTAAATGGGATTGTTTTCTTAGTTTCTCTTTCTGTGAGTTCATCATTGGTGAATAAGAATGCCATCAATTTCTTGACGTTAATTTTGTATCCTGAAACTTTTCCAAATTCATTTATTAATTCTAGTAAATTTTTGATGGAGTCTTTGGGTTTTTTACATATAGTATCATGTCATCAACAAATAATGACAGTTTCACTTTCTCCTTTCCAATTTGGATACCTTTTATGTTTTCTTGGATACCTTTTCTGTCTGATTGCTGTGGCTAAGACTTCCAGTACTATGTTCAATAAGAGTAGCGAAAGTGGGCATCCTTGCCCTGTTCCTGTTCTTAAGGAAAATGCTTTTAGTTTTTGCCCATTGAGTATGATGTTGGCTGTAGGTCTTTCATATATGGCCTTTATTATGTCTAGATATGATCCCTCTATTTCCACATTGCTGAGTGTTTTTATCAGAAATGGATGCTGGGTTTTGTCGAAGTCTTTTTCAGCATCTATTGATATGATCATGTGGTTTTTATTCTTCATTTTGTTTATGTGGTGTATCATGTTCATTGATTTGCGAATACTGTACCAGCCTTGCATCCCTGGGATGAATAATTTTTTTGATGTGTTGCTGGATTTGATTTGCTAGTATTTTGTTCAGGATTTTGGCGTCTATGTTCATCAGGGATATTGGCCTGTAGTTTTCTTTCTGTGTTGTGTCTTTTTCTGGTTTTGAAATTAGAATTATGCTGGCTTCATAAAATGAGTTTGGAAGTCTTCCTTCTTTTTGAATTTTTTGAAATAGTTTGAGGAGAATGGGTGTTAGTTCTTCTTTGAATGTTTGGTAAAACTGCCCCGCTAAGCCATCCGAGCCTGGGCTTTTGTTTGCTGGGAGAGTCTTGATTACTTCTTCAATTTCTTCTGTTGTTATCGGTCTGTTCAAGTTTTCTATCTCTTCCTGGTCCAGTTTTGGGATACTATGTGTTTCTAGAAATTTGTCCATTTTGCTTAGATTGTCGAATTTGTTGCCATATAATTGTTCATAGTAGTTGTTAACAATCTTTTGTGTTTCTGTGGTGTCAGTTGTTACTTCTCTTCTTTCATTTCTGATTTTGTGTATTTGGGTTCTCTCTCTTTGTCTCTTGGTGAGTATAGCTAAGGGTCCATCAATCTTGTTAATCTTTTAAAAAAATCAGCTCTTTGTTTCATCAATCCTTTGAATTGTTTTTTTTTTGGACTCTATGTCATTTATTTCTGCTCTGATCCTTACTATTTCCTTCCTTCTGCTTGCTCTGGGGTTTTCTTTTTGTTTTCTCTCTAGTTCTTTAAGTTGTGAGGTTAGATAGTCTACTAGAGATTTTTCTTGTTTTTTTGAGGTAGGCCTGTAGTGCTATGAACTTCCCTCTCAGTACTGCTTTCGTTGCATCCCATAGATTTTGTGTTGTTTTTTTGTCATTGGTTTCCAGGAAGTTTTTAATTTCTTCCTTGATCTCCTCAGTAATGCATTCATTGTTTCATAACATGCTGTTTCGCTTCCATGTTTTCAAATGTCTTTGTATGTTCTTCTTGCAATTGATTTCTGGTTTCATGCCATTGTGATCTGAGGAGATGCTTGATATGATTTCAGTCTTCTTGAACTTGTAGAGACTTAGTTTGTGCCCTAACATGTGGTCTATCTTTGAGAATGTCCTATGTGTACTTGAGAAGAATGTGAATTCTGTAGTTTTGGGGTGTAGTTCTCTGTAGATATCTATAAAATCCATTTGATGTAGTGCTTCATTTAGAGTCTCTGTTTTTTTGTTAATTTTTTGTCTAGAGGATCTATCCAGTGATTGTATTGCTATCGATTTCTCCTTTGAAGTCCTCCAGAAGATTTTTGATATATATTGGTGGTCCAATATTGGGTGCATATATGTTTATCAAAGTTATATCTTCCTGTTGGATAGATCCTTTCAATATTATGTAGTGGCCTTATTTGTCTCTAGTTATGGCCTTCATTTTTAAATCTATTTTATCAGGAATGAGTATGGCTACCCGAGCTTTTTTTTTTCCTTTCTTGTTTGGTTGGAAGATTTTTTTTCAGCCCTTCACTTTCAACCTATGTGAGTCTTTTCTTGTGAGGTATGTCTCTTGTAAACAACATATAGATGAGTCATGCTTTCTTATCCAATCAGCTACTCTGTCTTTTTAAGGGAGCATTCAATCCATTTACATTTAAGGTGGTTATTGATATGTCCTTATTTATTGCTATTTTTGTTTAGTGTGGTTCTATTTTTCTTCCCATTTCTTGCTAATTATAGCAGTCCTTTTAACATTTCTTTCAGTGTTGGTTTGATGCTAATGTATTCCCTTACCCTTTTTGTTTTGTCTGAGAAGCTCTTTATTTGACCTTCTATTTTGAATGATAGCCTTGCTGGGTAGAGTAATCTTGGATTCAGATTCTTGTTTTTCATGACCTTGATTATCTTATGCCATTCCCTTCTGGCCTGTAGTGTTTCTGTTGAGAAGTCAGCTGAGAGCCTTATGGGGTTTCCTTTGTAGGTAACCTGTTGCTTCTCTCTTGCTGCTTTTAGGATTCTCTCTTTGTCTTGAATTTTTGGCACTTCGATTACTATGTGTCTTGGTGTGGGCTTGTTTGGGTTCTTCTTACTTTGGGATCTCTTAGTTTCTTGAACTTGAATGCCTTCTTCCTTCACCAAATTAGGGAAGTTTTCTGTCACTATTTTTTTTGGAATATATTCTCTAACCCTTGCTCATTTTCTTCTTCTTCGGGGACTCCTATGATGCGAATGTTATTACGTTTCCAGTTGTCCCACAGTTCTCTTAAGCTGTTTTCCTGTTTTGTTTTGTGCGTTTTTTTTTTTTGTTTTTTTTTTTTTTGGTTTTCTGATTGGTTGATTTTTTTTCTACCCTATCTTCTAATTCAATGATCCGGTCCTCAGCTTTCTCTACTCTGCTATTTAGACTTTCCAATGTGTTTTTTATTCCTGATATGTCATTCTTCATTTCTTCTTGGTGGTTTTTAATTTCTAACTTGTTGATATTCAACATTTATATGTCTTTACTCATGGTGCTCATGTTCTTACACATGCTGTTGAGCTTCCTCAAGATCATGGCTCTGAATTCTAGTTCTTTTAACTTGCTTAACTGCACCTCATTTATCTCATCTTTCGTAGAGGTCTCTTGTTCTTTCATTTGGCTTTTGTTTCTGTTTTTCACCATTTTGGCTATCGCAATGGTCTTTAGAGTCTGCCAAATTTTCTCTGTGGGTATTGGTGTTCTGTTGTTTATGGCTCCTCTCCTGGGTTTGGATGAAGCAGGGAGGATCCTCTTTATACACCACTGTCAAGTCTTAACTTTCCTCATTAGAGTTGCTAGCCCAGGGAATGGTAGTTATCCTCTAGCTTTTTTGCCTGGAGGCTATTAGTAGTGGTCACCCAAAGAACCTTGGTTTCTGAGTTGACTCTAAAACTCCCTCAGGTGCTCAGTGTAAGAGGATTTTCCAAGGGTGGGGCAGAGGCTTGTTGTTAATGGGCCTCAATTAGCATTTCAATGGCCACAGGTGGGGTTGAATCTCTGAGGGAGGAGCCACTGTCTCTCCCCAGTGCCCTGGGAAGAAGTAAGATGACCACAGTCCTGCGTGGCTGCACTCAGCAAAATCTTTGAGCTCCCTCCAAATTCTGAGTGTCCCCACACAGTTCCAGTCCAGTCTGCCCTCCCTCTGAGGAAGCCCACGGTGAGTGGCTGTTGCCAATTTAGCCTCTGTCCAGGCTGTGTGCTGTGGAGCCGCCTGGGACTTTAATGTGAGGGCACTGTTCCCAGCAAAGGGTGGCCGAGGCTACGGCAGTTCCCAGCCGAGGGCATAGCACCAGGCTGAAGTTGCAGGACCCAGCCGAGGGCGCAGCTTCCAGCTGAGGCCATTGGTCCCAGCCGAGGGCGTAGCATCCAGCCAAGGTCGCAGGACCCAGACGAGGGCATAGCACCCCGTCGAGGCAGCCACAGGTCCCAGCTGAGGCAGCTGCTGGTCCCAGCTGAGGGCGCAGGACCCAGCCAAGGCCACAGGACCCAGCCAAGGGCGCAGGACCCAGCCAAGGGCGCAGCTTCCAGCTGAGGCTGCTGGTCCCAGCTGAGGGCATAGCACCCAGCTGAGGTCACAGGACCCAGCCAAGGTGGCTGCTGTTCCCAGCCAAGGCCACAGGACCCATCCGAGGGTGCAGCTTCCAGCCGAGTCCACTGGTCCCAGCCAAGGCCGCAACAGGTCCCAACCCAGGCCGCTGCGCATCGTGGGCTCCCAGCCCCCTTTTGTATTCTTGCAAGCCTACCAGGATTGAGTCAGTGTTCCTGGTTATGTGGTCCTCCAAGCTGCCTTTTGGTTGCCTCTTCCTGACGATTTGTCTTCATTTTTGTTGTAATTCCAGTTTGGTCCTGGGAGATGGTCTGTGTAGCTTCCATTCACTCTGCTGCCATTTTTCTCTGGTTTTTATCTTTCATTTTGTTTATGTGGTGTATCACATTTATTGATTTGCAAATATTGTACCAGCCTTGAATCCCTGGGATGAATCCCACTTGGTCATGGTGAAGAATTATTTTAATGGATTACTGGATCTGATTTGCTAATATTTTGTTAACGATTTTAGCATCTATGTTCATCAGAGATATTGACCTATAATTTTCTTCCACTGTAGTGTCTTTATCTTGTTTTAGAAGTTAGACTATGTTGACCTTATAAAAAATGTTTGTGAGTTTTTCTTCTTCCTGAATTTTTTGAACTACTTTGAGGACAGTGGTTCTCAACCTTCCTAATGCTGTGACCCTTTAATACAGTTCCTCATGTTGTAGTAACCCCCAGCCATAAAATTATTTTTGTTGCTACTTCATAACTGTAAATTTTCTACTGTTATATCTTTTTTAATCTTTATTGTTGAATGTATTACAGATGTTCCTCATTTTTCCCCCATTGACCCCCCCCTCCCCACTCCCGCCCCGCCTCCCGCCTTTTCCCACACTATTGTCTGTGTCCATTGGTTATGCATATAAGTTCTTTGGTTTATTTCTTCCCACCCCCCAACCTCTTTCCCTTTGAGGTTTGTAAGTCTAGCAATGAATTTGTATTTCTTAATCCCTTCACCTTTTTCATCCATTCCCACAACCCCCTTCCCAACTGGCAACCATCAAAGTGTTCTCTGTATCTATGAGAATGTTTCTGTTCTGCCTGTTCATTTTGTGTGTAGACTTCATTGTCGATAGATATGTATTCATTGTCATTTTGTTCATATATTTTATCTTTTTCTTCAAAAAGACCCTTCATCATTTCATATAACTGTTTGGTGGTGATGAACTCCTTTAACTTTTTCTTGTCTGGGAAACCCTTTATATGGCCATTGATTCTAAATGACAGCTTAGCAGGATACAGTAATCTTGGTTGTAGGTTCTTGCTTTTCATCACTCTGAATATTTCTTGCCACTCCCTCCTTGCCTGAAAGGTTTCTTTTGACAAATCAGCTGACAATCTTATGGGAACTCCCTTGTAGGTAATTATCTAGTTTTCTTTGCTGCTTTTAAGATTCTCTCTTTATCTTGAACCTTTTGCATTTTGATGATGATGTGTCTTGGTGTGGGCCTCTTGGGGTTCATCTTGTTTGGGACTCTCTGTGCTTCCTGGACTTGTATGTCTGTTTCCTTCACCAAGTTAGGAATGTTTTCTGCCATTATTGTTTCAAACAGGTTTTCAATTTCTTGTTGTCTCTCTTCTCCTTCTGGCACCCCCAAGATGCAAATGTTGGCATGCTTGAAGTTGTCTCAGAGGCTCCTTTCACTATCCTCATTTTTTTGGATTTTTTTTTCTTTTTGCTGTTCTGATTGGATGTTTTTTGCTTCCTTATATTCCAAATCAATGGTTTGCTTCTTGGATTTACGTACTGTACTATTGAATCTGTGTAAATTATTCTTTCTTTCAGTTAATGCCTCCTTCATTTCTGACTGTGCATCCATCATTTCTGACTGGTCCTTTTTTATGATCTTGAGGCCCTCACTAAGTTCACTGAGGTTCTCACTAAGTTCATTGAGCATCCTTTATAAGCAGTATTTTGAACTCAGCATCTGTTAGGTTGCTTATCTCCATTTCGCTTAGTTCTTTTCTTGGGGTTTTGTTCTGTTCTTTCATTTGGGACCTGTTTTTTTTGTCTCCTCATTTTGACTTCCTCCCTGTGTTTGTTTCTATGTATTACTTAACGAGCAGTATGGGGCTAGCTGAGACCAGATGCTGCTTGTTGGAAAGAATTTAGGAAAACCTGAAGCAGGATCCAAGACAGGTCAATCCTATGATAAAGCAACTGGGAACAGCTTGGGTGGGCCTGAAAGTTGGGTGGGGAGGGGCCTCAGGAAATCACCAGGGAGGGGCTACCAGAGTGAGCCAGGTTGCTGGAGTCCCAGATATGGTGACTGTCTGCTGCCCCAGAGAAGGGCTCACCAAAGGAACAAAGGCCTCTGACAGCATGTCAGAGAAAGCCCCCTCTCCAGCTCTCGCTCCAGTGCCAAATAGTTTAGTTCTTCCCTGTATGTCTCTGGTGCCCCTCGAGCTGCCTCCCCTCCAAGCTTAGAGGGAGTGAGTTCGATAAGTTGTGCACTGGCCCTTTAAGGAGCTGCCTGGGGCTTCAGCTGTGTCAGCTTCCCTGAGCCTCAGTTCCCACTGGTTTTTCTAGCTAGAAGTTATGGGGACTTCTCTTCCTGGCACTGGAACCCTGAGCGGGGCATCTGGAGTGGAACAAGGACCCCTCAGTCTTCAGGGAGGACCTTCCCAGCTGAGGTATCCTAATGATTTTTATTCGCCACACATGGGTGTGGGACCAGCCCATTGCGCCTCTGCCCCTTCTACCAGTCTCGATGTGGCTGCTGCTTTAATTTTGTAGTTGTAGGACTTCCATTCAGCTTGATTTCAGGCCCTTTTAAATGATGGTTGTTCTGTAGTTTGGTTTTAACTTTGATGTGCTTGTGGGAGGACATGACACCACGTTTACCTATGCTGCCATCTTGACCTGAAGTCCTCTACTGTTATATCTTAGGCAACCACCCCTGTGAAAGGGTTGTTCGACCGCCAAAGGGATCATGACCCACAGGTTGAGAACTGCTGGTTTGAGGAGAATGGGTATTAGTTCTTCTTTATTTCTATTTTAATTTTTAAAATTTTATTTTTATTAATTTATTTTTGTTACAGATATTTCATCCTTTTCCCCCTTTGACACCCTCATTAGTTCTTCTTTAAATATTTAGTAAAACTTCCCTGTGAAGCCATAGGGGCCCAGGTTTTTGTTGGCTGGGAGTTTCCTTAGTTGTTATTGGTCTATTGAAGATTTCTATCTTTTTCTGGTTCAGTTTCTGGAGACTGTGTGATTCTAGAAATGTGTGTATTTCAACTTGATTGTCCAACTTGTTGGTGTATGATTGTTCATAGTATTTCTTAACAATCCTTTGTATCTCTGTGGTGTCAGTTGTTACTTCTCTTTCATTTCTGATTTTGTTTATTTAGGTGCTCTCTTTGTTTCTTGGTGAGTCTGGCTAAGGGTCTATCAGTCTTGTTTATTTTTTTCAAAGAACCAGCTCTTTGTTTCATTGATCTTTTGAATTGTGGTGTTTTTTGTTTTTTCTCCATGTCATTTATTTCTGCTCTGACCTTTACTATTTCTTTCCTACTGCTTGCTCTAGGTTTTTCTTTTTGTTTATTTTCTAGTTCTTTGAGTTGTGAGATCAGATAGTCAATTAGAATTTTTTCTTGTTTCCTGAGATAGACCTCTTGTGCTATGAACTTTCAGGACTGCTTTCACTGTGTCCCATATATATTTGTTGTGTGTTCATTTTCATTGTTTTCCAGGAAGTTATAATTTTTTCATCGATCTCCTTGTTTAATTCATTGTTCAATAACATGCTATTTAGCCTCCAGGTGTTTGAGTGTATTTGAGTGTTTTTATTGTAATTGATTTTTAGTTTTATGCCATTGTGATCTGAGAATATGCTTGATATGATTTCAATGTTCTTGAACTTGTAGAAACTTAGTTTATGTCCTAAACATGTGGTCTATCTTTGAGAATATACCATGTGCACTTGAGAAGAATGTGAATTCTGTAGTTCTGGGGTGTAATTTTCTGTAGATATCTATTAAATCCATTTGATTTAGTGCATCATTTAGAGTCTCCATTTCCTTGTTAAGTTTTTCTCTAGAGGATTTATCCAGTAATGTCAGCGAGGTGTTGAAGTTCCCTGCTTTGACTGTATTGCTGTTGATTTCTCCTTTGAAGTCCTCCAGAAGATTTTAGAATATATTTTATTCCTCCTACATTGGGTGCATAATATATGATTATATCATCCTGTTGGATAGATTCTTTCAATATTATGTAATGGCCTTTTTTGTTTCTAGTTATGGCCTTTATTTTGAAATATATTTTATCAAATATGAGTATTGCTACTCCAGCTTTTCTTTTCCTATTTCGTTTGCTTGGAAGATTTTTTTCCATCCCTTCACTTTCAACCTATGTGAGTCTTTTTTTATAAAGTGGGTCTCCTGTAAACAACATATATTTAAGTCATGCTTTCTTATCCATTCAGCTACTCTGTGTCTTTTGATCAGAGCAGTTAATGCATTTACATTTAAGGTTATTATTGATATGTACTTAATTATTGCCATTTTTGTTTATTATGGTTATGCTTTTCTTCCTATTTCTTCTGCTTATTACGACAGTCCTTTTAACATTTACTGCAGTGCTGGTCTGGAAGTAATATATTCCCTTAGCCTTTTTTTTTGTCTGGGAAGCTCTTTATTTCACCTTCTATTTTGAATGATAGCCTTGCTGGATAGAGTAGTCTTGGATTCAGATCCTTGTTTTTCATTACCTTGATTACTTCATGCCATTTCCTTCTGGAGTGTATTATTTCTGTTGAGAAGTCAGCCGATGGCTTTATGGAGGTTTCTTCCATATAATTAATTTTTAAAAATCCTCACCTTATGATATTTTTTTATTTATCTTCAGACAGGATGAAAGAAAGAAAGAAAGAAAGAAAGAAAGAAAGAAAGAAAGAAAGAAAGGAAGAAAGAGAGAGAGAGAAAAGAGAGGGGGGGAGATGTTTTGCCTCCCTTATGACCATGACCAGGGCTGGGGACCAAGCTGCAACTGAGGTACGTGGACTTTTTTGGAATCAAACCCAAGCCTCTTTGATCTTCAGGCCAATGCTCTAACCACTGAGCAATAGTGGCCAGGGCTGGGATTACTTTGTAGGCAACCTGTTGCTTATCTCTTGCTACCTTTAAAATTCTCTCTTTGTCTTTAATTTTTGACATTTTAATTATTATGTATCTTGGTTGGGCCTCTTTAAGTTCTTACTTGAGGGAGCTGGTTATCACTTACAATAAAAGAGATCTGTGTCTTGGGCTTGTATGCCTATTTTCTTTACCAAGTTAAGAAAGTTTTCTGTCACTGTTTTTTCAAATATATTCTCTAACTCTTGCTCATTTTTTTCTTCTTCTGGAACTGCTTTGATGCAGATGGTGTTATGTTTCACATTGTCCCACAGTTCTCTTAAACTGTTCTCCTGCTTTTTAATTTTTTTTTTTTTCTTTTTGGTTCTCTGATTGGGTGATTTTTTCCTACCCTGTTTTCTTGTTCAATGATGTGATCCTCAGCTTTATCTACTCTGCTGGTTATTCTTTCCAATGTGTTCTTTATTTCTGCTATGTCATTCTTCATTTATGCTTGGTGGTTTTTCATTTTCAATTGGTTGATTTTTAATATTTTTATATCTTTACTCATGCTGTTGAGCTTTTTACTCAATCTGTTGAGTTTCCTCATTTTCATTACTCTGAACTCTACCTCTGATAACTTGCTTAATTGTTTTTTATATCTCTTCTTCTGTAGAATTTTCTTGTTCTTTCATTTGGAATTTGTTTCTATTTTTCAGCGTTTTGGCTATCTAAGCAGGGTTTTGGATCCTGCCAAATTTTCCCTGTGGATGTTGGTGTCCCACTGATTGTGGCTCCCTCTACTGGGTTTGGATGAGTGTTGCAGGACCCATGTTAAACACCACTGTCAAGTCTTCCATTCCTGAATAGATTTGCAGGCAAAGGTTCGGTTTTCCTCTAGCTTTTTTTCTGCTGGCTATTAGTCTCAATTACTTAATGAGCCTTGTGTTGTAGCCCTCAGCTGAATAAAAAAATTCCTTAGGTATTCATTGTAAGAGGATTTCCAGAAGGTGGGGGCAGATGCTTGCTGGCCATCTCTAGCTCGTAATGAGACTCAATTTTCATTTCTCTGGCCTGGCCAGGTAGTGTTAAGTTCCTGAGGGAAGAGCTATTGCTTCTCCCTGGGGCTCTGGGAAGGGGCTCTTTGAGTAAGATGGCTATTATCCTATGAGGAAGAGATTCAGAATAAAACTCCCAGGGACCTCCCAGCTCTCCAAACTCCTGAGTCACTCCACACAGTTTCAGTCAAGTCCACTCTCCCTCTACTGGAGCCCAAGGTGAGTGGCTATAGCTAATTTAATGCTCTGTCCCAGCACTCTGTGCTGTGGAGCAGGCTTGGGGGTTTAACCCCAAATGAAATGCTCACAGCTTAAACATCACTCAGGCCCTGGTCGATTTGGCTTAGTGGTTAGAGTGTCGGCCTGCGGTCCAGAGAGACCCGGGTTCGGTTCCCGCTAAGGACATGTACCTCAGTTGCAGTTTGTCTCTGGCCCTGGTCAGTCATGAGAGTGGCAGCCACTCGATGTGTCCCTTTCGCATTGATGTTTCTCTCTCTCTGTTCCTCTCTCTCCCTCCCACTCTACCTGAACAAAAAGTGAAAAAATGTCCTCGGGTGAGGATTAAAAACAATAAAACATCACTCAGGTGTTGTCTGTGGGCTCCCAGCCTGCCCTCTTATGCCTTTGTAGTTTCTATCTGGCTTGATTTGGTGTCCTCTTTCCCTCCCTGGTTATATGGATTCTCTCCAGCTGGTTTTCTGTTTTTTTTTTTGTTTCCCAATGATTTGTCTTTATTTTAGTTGTAATTCCAGTTTGGTCCTGGGAGATGGTCTGTGTAGCTTCCATTTATTCTGCCACCATTTTTTTGACCCTTGATTCTCCTCTCTCAGTGACCCCATATCTCTTTTTCCTTACTACTGATGTATACCATCTCTCATAGACTCATGGTCTCTCAGGATCTGAAAGGGCCTGGCTTTTCAAGTCTAGTAGGTCAAGTTTGTAGCATCCACAGAGGTAATAAAGAATACGAGTTTGCCTGATTCTTCATGATCCATAAATTCTTGTGTTGTTGTCTGTGCATTGTTAGCAATCTCCTCTTCTAGACGTTACAGATTCACATTGGCAGGAAAGATCTTCAACAGTCAGCTCATCTGGGTTCTGGGGAGGTCAGCTGATATGTCTGGCAATGTTTCTCTAAATGTTGAAGGACTTGAATAAATTTCATAAATATCTTAGAAAAAATCTTTCAAATTTAGTTCCTCTTGAGTTTAACTATCTTCATCCATGATCAGTTAATATAACTCCTAATTCTCAGTTAGCAATTGTGATTCTGAGTGGAGACTCCAGAGTGGAAGCTGCCTCAGCAATCAATCCATTTTTTTCTTTAAAAGATAAAACTCTTGACACTATTACAGATGTCCCTCATTTTCCCTCCCTTTATCCACTTCTACACAGCCACTACCACTCTTCACCCTGACCTTCACCACTCTGCTGTCTGTGTTCATGGGCTATATATATATTTTTTGGCTGCTCTCTTCACCTTCTTTTATCCAATTCCCCCCTTTCCTCTCACCTCTGTCAGTCTGTTCCATGTATCCATGCTTCTTGTTCTATTTTCTTCATCAATTTACATTGTTCATTAGATTCTACATATAAGTGAGATCATATGGTATTTATCTTCCTTTGACTGGCTTAGCATAATAATCTCCAGATCTATCCATACAATCTCAAAGGTAGAAATTCCTTTTTTTCTTTTTTTTACAGCTGTGAAGTATTCCATTGTGTAAATGTACCATACCTGTTTTATTCACTCATCTACTCATAGGCACTTAGGCTGTCTCCAGATTGTGGCTATTGTAAATAATGCTACTGTGAACATAGGGGTGCATATATTATTTCTGATTGGTGTTTGGGAATGCATAAGATATATTCTCAGATGTGGGTCAAAAGAAATCCATTTTGGATTTTTTTTTTTTTTGTCAAAAGTATTGTAGATGTCTCCATTTTTCCCCATTGACCCCCTCCTGCCTTCCCCAAACTAGTGTCCATGTCGACACTGTATCTCTGAGAATGTTTCTGTTCTGCTTGTTCATTTTGTTTGTAGAGTCTATTGTCGATAGATATGCATATAAGTTTTTTGGTTTATCTCTTTCCACCCCTCTCACCCCTATTCCTCTGAGGTTTGTCAGTCTGTTCTCTACTTCCATGATTCTGGATTTGTTTAGGTTGACAGCTTATGTTGCTTATTATGTTCCACAAATAAGTGAGATCATGTGATACTTGTCTTTCCCTGATTGGCTTATTTTGCTTAGCATAATACTCCATGTCCTCTCAAAGGGTAAGAGATCTCTCTTACAGCTGCATAGTATTCCATTGTGTAAATGTACCACTGCTTTTCTATCCACTCATCTACTGAGGGGCACTTGGGCTGTTTCCAGATCTTAGCTGTTATAAATAGGCTGCTATAAACATAGGGGTGCATATATTCTTCCTGATTGGTATTTCAGGCTTCTCAGGATATATTCCAAAAAGTGAGATCACTGGGTCAAATGGCAGTTCCATTATCAAGTTTTTTTTTTTTTAAACTTATCTTTATTGTTGAATGTATTACAGATGTTCCTCATTTTTCCTCTATTGACCCCTCCTCCCCACTCCTGCTCCCCTCCTGCCTTTCCTCACACTGTTGTCTGTGTCCATTGGTTATGCATATATGCATATAAGTTCTTTGGTTTATTTTTTTCCACCCCCAAACCCCCTTCCCTATGAGGTTTGTCAGTCTAGCAACCAATCTGTATTTCTTAATCCCTTCACCTTTTCACCCATTCCCCCAACCACCCTTTCATCTGGCAACCAACAAAGTGTTCTCTGTATCTATGAGAATGTTTCTGTACTGCTTGTTCATTTTGTTTGTAGATTCAATTGTCGATAGATATGTATTCATTGCCACTTTGTTTGTTCATATATTTTATCTTTTTCTTCAAGAAGACTCTTCAACATTTCATATAATAATGGTTTGGTGGTGATGAAGTTCTTTAGCTTTTCCTTGTCTGGGAAACTCTTTATATGGCCATCAATTCTAAATGACAGCTTTGCAGGATAGAGTAATCTTGGTTGTAGGTTCTTGCTTTTCATCACTCTGAATATTTCTTGCCACTCCCTTCTGGCCTGCAAAATTTCTTTTGAGAAATCAGCTGACAGTCTTATGGGAACTCCCTTGCAGGTAACTAACTATTTTTCTCTTGCTGTTTTTAAGATTCTCTCTGTCTTGAACCTTTTGCATTTTGATGATAATGTATCTTGGTGTGGGCCTCTTGAGGTTCATCTTGTTTGGGACTCTGTGTTTCCTGGACTTGTATGTCTGTTTCCTTCACCAAGTTAGGAAGGTTTTCTGCCATTGTTTGAAATAGGTTTTCGATTTCTTGTTCTCTCTCTTCTCCTTCTGGCACCCCCAAGATGCAAATGTTGGCATGCTTGAAGTTGTCTCAGAGGCTCCTTGTGCTATGCTCATTTTTTTTTTAGATTCTTTTTTCTTTTCTCTGTTCTGATTGGGTGTTTTTTGCTTCCTTATATTCCAAATTGATGGTTTGCTTCTTGACTTTACCTACTCTACTATTGAATCTGTGTAAATTATTCTTTTTTTTAATTAATTAATTTATTTTTGTTACAGTTTTTTTTCCCTCCCACTGATTCCCCCCTCTTCCCCCCTGCCCTGTCCCCATCTTTGTTGTCCATGTCCACTGTTCATACATACATGCATATAAGTTCTGTGGTTTATCTCTCCTCCACCACCCCACCTTCTGGGGATTGTCAGTCTGTACCCCACTTCCACGTCTCTGGGACTACTCCATTCCTCAGACTGTTATGTTCATTATATTCCACAAATAAGTGAGATCATATGATACTTGTCTTTCCCTGTTTGGCTTGTTTCACTTAGGATAACACTTTCCAGGTTCCTCCATGTAGTCTCAAAGGATAAGAGATCTTTCTTTCTTACAACTGTGTAGTACTGCATTGTGTATATGTACCACAGCTTTATTATTCATTCTTCTACTCATGGACACTTGGGCTGTTTCCAGATCTTAGCTATTATAAATAGTGCTGCTACAAACATGGGGGTACATATATTCTTTCTGATTGGTGTTTCAGGCTTCTTAGGGTATATTCCTAGAAGTGGGATCAATGGGTCAAATGGAAGTTCAATTTTTAATTTTTTGAGGTAACACCATATTGTTTTCCATAGTGGCTGCGCCAATCTGCATTCCCACCAGCAGTGTACTAGAGTCCCCTTTTCTCCACATCCTCGCCAACACTTGTAGTTTGATAATTTGTTGATGGCGGCCATTCTGACAGGTGTGAGGTGATACTTCATTGTTGTTTTAATTTGCATCTCTCTGATGCTTAGTGATGTTGAGCATTTCTTTATATGTCTCTTAGCCATTTGTATATCCTGTTTGGAGAGGTTTCTATTCAGCTCCTCTGCCCATTTTTTAATTGGGTTCTTTGTCTTCCTTTTGTGGAGTTGTATAAGCACTCTATATATATTGGAAATTAACCCCTTATCTGATATCATTGGCAGTTATGCTCTTCCATACAGTGGGTAGCCTTTCCATTTTGATGACTGTATATTTTGTTGTGCAGAAGCTTTTGAGTTTGATGTAGTCCCATGTGTTCATTTTCACCTTTGTTTCTATTGCCTTAGGTGATGTATCAGTGAAAATTCTGCTGCGTATGATGTGTGAAGTTTTGTTGCCTACATTTTCTTCTAGGATTTTTATGGATTCATGAGTCACATTTAAGTCTTTTATCCATTTTGAGTTTATTCTTGCATATGGTGTAAGTTGATGGTCTAGTTTTATTTATTTGCATTTAGCTGTCCAGTTTTCCCAACACCATTTATTAAAGAGGCTCTCCTTACTCCACTGTATGCTCTTTAAATTATTCTTTATTTCAGTTAGTGCCTCCTTTATTTCTGACTGCATCCTTCATATCTGACTGGTCCTTTTTTATGCTCTTGAGGCCCTCACTGAGTTTGCTGAGGTTCTTACTAAGTTCTTTGAGCATCCTTATAAGCAGTGTTTCAAACTCAGCATCTGTTATGTTGCTTATTTCCATTTTACTTAGTCCTTTTCCTACAATTTTGTTCTGTTCTTTAATTTGGGACCTGTTTTGTTTTCTCCTCATTTTGGCTGCCTCCCTGTGTTTGTTTCTGTGTATTACTTAATGAGGGGAATGGGGCTAGCCAAGACCAGATGCTTCTTGTTTGAAAGAATTTAGGAAAACCTGAAGCAAGATCCAAGACAGGCCAATCCTATGGTAAAGCAATTGGCAACAGCTTGGGTGGGCCTGAAAGTTGACTGGGGAAAGGCCTCAGGGAATCACCAGGGTGGGGCAAACAGTGTGAGCCAGGTTGCTTGACTCCCAAGTATGGCAGCCATTTGCTGCCTCAGGGAAGGGCTCACCAAAGAAACAAAGGCCTCTGACAGCATGTCTCTTCAGGAGAAAGCCTCCTCTTCAGCCCTCACTCCAATGCCAAACAGCTCAGTTCTTTCCTGTATGTCTCTGGTGCCCCTCAAGCTGCTGCTTCTCTGAGTTTAGAGAGAGTAAGTCTGAGTAAGTACGTGTGTGGGCCCTTTAAGAGGAGCTGTCTGGGGCTCCAGCCACCTCAGCCTCCCTGAGCCTCAGTATCTGCTGGTTCTTTCAGCCAGAAGTTACGGGGACTTGTCTTCCTGGCACTGGAACCCTGAACTGGGTGCCTAGTGTGTGGGACGGGGACCCCTCACGCCTCAGGTAGGACCTTCCCGGCGATGTATTCTTCTAATTTTTATCTGTCACACGTGGGTGTGGGACCAGCCTATCACACCTCTGCCTCTCCTACCAGTCTTGATGCGGCATCTTCTTTAATTTTGTAGTTGTAGGACTTCTGTTCATCTTGATTTTAGGTGGCTTTGAATGATGGTTGTTCTGTAGTTCAGTTGTAACTTTGATGTGGTTTTGGGAGGACGCAATTCTGCGTTTACCTATGCTCCATCTTGACTGGAAGTCTTATTTTCAAGTTTTTGAGGAAACACCATATTGTTTTTCATAATGGCTGCACAGTCTGCATTCCCACCAGCAGTGTGCCAGGGTATCCTTTTCTCTACATCCTCACTAGCTTTTGTTGTTTGAGGATTTGTTGATGGCTGACATTATGGCAGGTGTGAGATGATATCTCATAGTTGTTTTAATTTGCATCTCTTTGATGATTAGAGATGATGAGTATTTTTTCATATGTCTCCTGGCCTTTTGTTTGTACTGTTTGGAGAAGTGTCAATTCAGGTCCTCTGCCCACCTTTTGATCGAATTGTTTGTTTTCCTTTTGTTGAGTTGCATGAGTACTGTATGTGTTTTGGGTATTAACCACTTATCCAATGTATCATTGGCAAATATGTTCTCCCAGAGAGTGGTTTCCCTTTTCATTTTGATACTGTTTTCTTTTGCTGTGCAGAAGGTTTGAAGTTTAATGTCCCATTTATTAATTTTTTCCTTTGTTTTTCTTGCCCTAGATGATATATCAGTGGAAATTTCATAACATATGTCTGAAATATTTTTGTCTACATTTTCTTCTGGGAATTTTATGGATTCACGGGTTACATTTAAGTCTTTTATCTATTTTGAGTTTATTCAAGTGTATGGTGTAAGTTGGTGATCTAGTTTTATTTTTTGCATATGCTGTCCAGTTTTTCTAGTACCATTTATTGAAGAGACTATATTTTCTACACTGTATGCTCTTGCCCCCTTCGTCAACTATTAATTGTGCATACTGTCTTGGGTCGATAACTGGGTTCCCTTTTTGTTCCATTGATCTATATATCTGTTCTTGTGCCAATACCAGGGTGTTTTGATTACAATGGGTTTGTCATATAACTTGATATCTGGTACTATGATCTCTCCTAACGTTGTTTTTCTTTTTCAAAATGGCTGTGGCTATTCAGGGTTTTTACGGTTCAATATATATTTTTGAAGTATTTGTTCTAAATCTCTGAAATATGCCATTGGTACCTTCATAGGAATTGCATTGAATCTATAAATAGCTTTGGGTGGTATGTAAATTTTAATGATGTTTACTTTTTGATCCATTAGCATGGTATATATTTCTACTTTTTTTATATCTTCTTTTCTTTTTTCAATGTTCTGTAGTTTTCTGAGAGCAGGTCTTTTAATTTCTAGGTTAAGTTTATTTCTAGGTATTTTATTTTATTTGTTTTGTTGCAATGGGGTTGTCTTTTGTTTGTTTGCTTCCTTTTCTGAATGTTTATCATTCAACTTTTAGATGTTAATTTTGTGTACTGCTATTTTGCAAATTCATTTACTTTATTTTATTTATTTTTAAATTTTATTTAATTTATTGATTTTTATTAAAGATGTTTCTCCTTTTCCCCCCAATGATTCCTCCCTCCACACCCTGTCCCCAGCTTAGTTGTTTATGTCCATTGTTCATGCATACATGCATATAAGTTCTGTAGTTTATACCTCCTCCATGACCCCCTCTTCTGAGGATTGTCAATCTGTACCCCACTTCCACGTCTCTGGGACTATGCCATTCCTCAGACTGTTATGTTCATTATATTCCACAAATAAGTGAGATTGTGTGATATCTGTCTTTCTGCTTGGCTTGTTTTGCTTATAATAATACTCTCCAGGTCCCACTGTGTCATCTCAAAGGATAAGAGATCTTTCTTTCTCACCGCTGCATAGTACTCCATTGTGTATATGTACCACTGCTTTTTTATCCATTTGTCTACTGATGGACACTTGGGCTGTTTCCAGATCTTAACTATCATAAATAGTGCTGCTATGAACATGAGGATACATATATTCTTTCTGATTGGTGTTTCAGGGTTCTTTGAGTATATTCCTAGAAATGGGATTACTGGGTCAAATGGCAATTCAAGTTTTAAATTTTTGAAGTAACATCATAGTGTTCTCCATATTGGCTGCACCAATCTGCATTCCACTAGCAGTGTACTAGAGTCCTCTTTACTCCACACCCTCGCCAACATTTGTTGTTTGATAATTTGTTGATGGTGGTCATTCTGACCGGTGTAAGGTGATACCTCATTGTTGTTTGAATTTGCATCTCTCTGATGATTAGTGATGTTGAGCATTTCTTTATATGTCTCTTAGCCATTTGTATGTCCTGTTTGGAGAGGTGTCTATTTAGTTCCTCTGCCTATTTTTTAATTGTGTCCTTTGTCTTCCTTTTGTTGAGTTGTGTGAATACTCTATATATTTTGGAAATTAACCCCTTATTTGATGTATCATTGGCAATTATGCTCTCGTATACAGTGGGTTATCTTTTCATTTTGAGGTTGTTTCTTTTGCTATGCAGAAGATTAGTAGCTTGATGTAGTTTAATGTGTTCATTTTTTCCTTTGTTTCGGTTGCCTTAAGTGATTTATCAGTGAAAATTCTGCTGCATATGATGTGTGAAGTTTTGTTGCCTACATTTTCTTTTAGAATTTTTATGGATTCACGGGTCACATTTAAGTCTTTTATCCATTTTGAGTTTATTCTTGCATATGGTGTAAGTTGATGGTCTAGTTTCATATTTTTTTGCATGTAGCTGTCCAATTTTCTCAACCCCATTTATTAAAGCAGCTGTTTTTACTCCATTGTATGCTCTTGCCAACTTTGTCAAATATTAATTGAGCATAATGTTTTGAGTCCATTTCTTGGTTTTCTGTTTTGTGCCACTGGTCTATATGCCTGTTCTTGTGCCAGTACCAGGCTGTTTTGGTTACAGTAGCTTTGTAGTATAACTTGATATTTGGTATTGTGATCCCATCTATTGAGTCCTTCTTTTTCAAGATTGCTGTGGCTATTCGGGGTCCTTTGTGTTTTCATATAAACTTTTAAAGTATTTATTCTAGTTCTGTAAAACATGTCATTGGTATTTTGATGAGGATTGCTTTGGCTAATATGGACATTTTAATGATGCTAATTCTTTCAATTCATGAACAAGGTATGTGCTTCCACTTTTTTATATCTTCCTCTATTTCTTTTTTCAATGTCCCATAGTTTTCTGCAAATAGGTCCTTCACTTCTTTGGTTAAGTTTATTCATAGGTATCTTAATTTTTTTGCTGTGATGGTAAATGGGATTGTTTTTGTAGTTTCTCTATCTGTGAGTTCATCATTGGTATATAAGAATGCCATCAATTTGTTGACGTTAATTTTGTATTCTGCTACTTTGCCAATTTTATTTAATAACTCTAGTTGATTTTTGATAGAGTTTTTAGGGTTTTTTATGTATACCATCATGTGATCTGCAAATAATGACAGTTTCACTTCCTTTTTTCCAATTTGGATACTTTTTATTTTTACTTCATGTCTAATTGCTGTGGCTAAGACTTCAAGTACTATGTTGAATAAGAGTGGTGAAAGTGGGCATTCCTGTCTTGTTCTTGTTGTGAAGGGTAATTCTTTTTATTTTTGCCCATTGAGTATGATGTTGGCTGTAGGTTTTTTATATGTGGCTTTTATTATGTTGAGATATGATTCCTCTATTCCCACATTGCTGAGTGTTTTTATCAGCAATGGTTGCTGGATTTTGTTGAATGCTTTTTTTTTTTTAGCATTTATTGATATGATCATGTGGTTCTTATTTTTCTTTTTGCTCATGTGGTGTATCACATTTATTGATTTGCAAATATTGTGCCATTCTTGCATCTCTTGAATGAATCCCACTTGGCCACGATGAATAAATTTTTTTATGTATTGCTGGATCCAATTTGCTAATATTTTGTTAAGGATTTTGGCATCTGTGTTTGTTGGGGATATTGGCCTGTAGTTTCTCTCTCTAGTTTTTTTTTTTTTTTGGTAGTGTGTTTATCTGATTTTGGAATTAGAATTATGCTGAACCCATAAAATGAGCTTGGAAGTTTTTCTTTTTTTGGAATAGTTTGAGGAGGATAGGTGTTAGTTCTTGAATGTTTGGTAAAATTCACCTGTGAATCCACCCAGTGCAGAACTTTTGTTTGTAGGAATTTTTTTTCTGCTTTATTTTCACTGGTTGTAGTCTGTCTGTTCTGATTTTCTCATTCATCTGCATTTAATTGTTAAAGATTGTATGTTTCTAGGAATTTATCCATTATTTTTCAGATTGTCCAACTTGTTTGCATATAGTTGTTCATAATATTTTTTACAATCCTTCATATTATTTTTTATTTTTTTATTTCATCCTCAGCCGAGAACATTTTTCCACTTTTTGTTCAGATAGAGTGGGAAGGAGAGGGAGGGGGAGAAACATTGACGTAAAAGAAACATATCGAGTGGCCGCCACCCACACAACCCAACCAGGGCCAGGGACAAACTGCAACCAAGGTACATGCCCTTAGTGGGAACCAAACCAGGGTCTCTCTGGACTGCAGGCTAATGCTCTAACTGCTGAGCTAAACCAGCCAGGACCAATCCTTCATATTTTTTTGATGCCACTTATTAATTCTCCTCTTCAGTTCTGATTTTATTTATTTTGGTCCTCTCTCTGTTTTTCTTAATTAGTCTGGTTAAAAGTTTGTCAATCTTGTTGAACTTTTCAAAGATTCAGTTCTTAGTTTTATTGATTTTTTTTTTAGACCTCTCTGTTCTGACTTTTAAAAAATATTTTTATTGGAAAAAGATGGTGGCAGGCAGGACCAGAGAGAGGGTGAGTGTGTGAAAGAGTGAGCTAATGAGTGAGAGAGTATGAGTGGACATGAAGGTGGACAACCACATTCGTGCAGTGCAGAGACATGAAGCAGAAGGTTCCTGAGCTGTGGATGGGAGCAGCCGGCTACCGCAGTAAGTGGCCAATCAGGGCACTTCTCCTTGCACCATAAGGAGGTCCCACCATTTTAAAAGATCCTGAGTCTTCCCTGGAAGGAGGCACTGAGAGTGGCTAGGGCCCAGCAACCTGAGCCTACCAGTGCACCTGGCACCATTGGACCAGTGAACACTGTGTGTCAACACAGACCAGTGCATAGTAGTTGAGCTCCCAAGGTGCCAGTCACTGAAGCTGAGGACAGCTGGGAGCCCAGCACCATAGTAGCAGCCCAATCAAAGCAGAGATATACCCCCAGAAACAGAAGCTGGGGAGCAGAAATCCATCCCAGGCAACAGAAGCACAGACCAGCAGCTGGGACCCATTCCCCAAAACTACAGCAAAAGCTGAACAGGAGTTGAGCCCCACAGGGCTGCAGCACTCCCCAGGCACCAGTAGCAGGACCTGGTGCACACAATAACTGTGGGAAGCTGGAGCCCGAGAGGGACTCGTGTGATCTAGCTGCTGGCCTGCAAGACCTGCAGGGTGTTTGGGCATCAGAGAGGCTTGTGTGACCCAGCAGGGACTCTGCGATTCAGTTAACCTTGGGACCTGTGGGGTGCTGATGCACCAGAGAGACCAGTAGACCCAGCAGGGACTGATTGATCTACTTACCCATGGGACATGTGGGGTGCTGAAGCACCGGAGAGGCCTGCACAACCCAGAAGGGATGGTGCAATCCAGTTACCCATAGGACCTGCGGGGTGCTGAAGCACCAGAGAGGACTGTGTGACCCAGAAGCCCGTAAAATAAACATAAAGCCAAGTCCCCAAAGGACTGTGCTATTTAGTTACCTGCAAAACCTGCAGGGTGTGGGGGCACCAGAGAGGCCTGTGTGACCTAGCTCCGCACAAAATACGCGTATAGGATGTGAAAATGGAGGCAGAGTGAATCAAAGCTACGTAGATGATCTCCCAGGACCAAATGGGAATTACAACTAAAATAAAGGCAAATCTATAAAACAAAAGCAACAGAAAAGCATCATGAGAGGACCATATGACCAGGGACACTGGTAGGATCAGCGGAGACATGAGAGGGTGGCAGGCTGGGAGCCCATGGACAGCAGCAGTCTTAGCTGTGAGCAATGTTTTTGGGGAATAAAGACCAAGCCTGCTCCACAGAACAGAGAGCTGGGACAGAGCGCTAAAATAGCCACAGCCACTCACCTGGGGCTACTGCAGAAGGAGGGCAGACTGGGCTGGAACTCTGTGGGGACACCCAGGATTTGAAGAGCACTTAGAGTTTTTACTGAGTTGCGGCCACAAAGGACTGTGGCCAGTGTGCTCCTTCCCAGAGCTGTGGGAAAAGCAGCAGCCCACCCCTCTGAGATTCAGCCATTCTGAGGTGAGGCAAAAAAGTGCATATTGAGGCTCATTAACGACAAGCATCAATCCCACCCTCTGGAAATCCTCTTATGCAAAACACCAGGGCTACATTCCAAGGCACTGAGTAATTGAGACTAGTAGCGTCCAGAAAAAAGTTAGAAGATAACTGAACCTTTCCTGGGCTTGAAAATATACCCATAAAAGTAAGACCTGACAGTGGTGTTTAAAGTGGGCCCACCCAGGATCATCCAAACCCTATAGAAGAAGCCACAAACAGCAGAAAAAACAGCCACAAGGAAAATTTGGCAGGCTGCCAAACCCACTGAGCTAGCCAAAATGGTGAAACAAAGAAACAAATCCCAAATGAAAGAACAAGAGAACTCTGTCGAAGATGAGATCAATGAAATGCAATTAAGCAAATTATCAGAGGTAGAGTTCAGAGCCATGATCTTGAGAAAGCTCAACAGCATGAGTAAGGACATTAGCACAATAGAAATACTGAAAACCAACCAAGTGGAAATGATGAATGACATAGCAGAAATACAGAACACATTGGAAAACTAACCAGCAGAGTAAAGGAAGCTGAGGACCAGATCCATGAATTAGAAAACAATGTAGAAAAAATTAACCAATCAGAAAAGCAAAAGGAAAAAACAATTAAAAAAACAGGAAAATAGACCAGTCCTGGGAAGCCACCAGGCAACTTTCAGTCTTTATATTTGCTCATTCTGGAGGTTTCACATAGTAGACATCATGCGCTATTCTGTCTCATCTGGTCTCAGACTGGCTTTAGAAAGTTACTTTTGAGAAGAATGTGGGAACCGAAAAATGGCGGCGGCGTGAACGGAGCTACACAGACCGTCTCCCAGAACCAAACTGGAATTACAACTATAACACAGACAAATTGACGGGAAAAATCAACAGAAAAGCAGCTTGGAGGACCAGACAATGAGGGACACTGACTCCATCCCGGTAGGCTTGCGAAGGCGCGAGACGGGGCTGGGAGCCCATGGTCGCAGCTCGGCAGCGGCCTCAGCTGGGAGCGGCGCCCTCGGGTTACACTTCCAGGCGGCCCCACAGCGCAGCAGCCGGGACAGAGGCTGAAACAGCCACAGCCACTCACCTTGGGCTCCGGCAGAGGGAGGGCAGACTGGACTGGAACTGTGTTGGGACACTCGGGGTTTGGAGGGCACTCAGAGCTTTGGCTGAGTGCAGCCACTCAGGACGGTGGTCACATTGCTCCTTCCCAGGGCTCTGAGTGAGGCAGCAGCCCCTCCCTCGGAGATCCAACCCCACCCTGTGGGCCATTGAAGTGCTAATTGAGGCTCACTAACAACCAGTATCTGCCCCACCCTCGTGAAAGCCCCTTGGCTGAGCACCAGAGGGAGTTTTTCAATCAACTGACAACCCAAAACTCATCAATTAACCTAGACTGCTAGCCTCCAGGCAAAAAGCTAGAGGATAACAGTACGTTTCCTGGGCTGGTAACTTTAACCAGGAAAGTAAGACTGGACAGTGGTGTTCAACGTGGGTCCTCCCTCGCTCATCTAAACACAGGAGAGGGAGCCACAAACAGCAGAACATCAACACCCACAGGGAGAACTTGACAGGCTCCAAAGCCCTCAGTGATAGCCAAAATGGTGAAACACAGAAACAGAAGCCAAATGAAAGAGCAAGACACCTCCACCGAAGATGAGATCAATGTGGAGCAATTAGGCATGTTAACAGAGCTAGAATTCAGAGCCATGATCTTGAGGAAGCTGAACACATGAGTAAGGATATAGAGACACTGAAAATAAGCCAAATGGAAATTAAAAACCAACAAGAAGAGATAAAAAATGACATATCCGAAATGAAAAACACATTGGAAGGTTTAAAAAGCAGAGTAGGGGAAGCTGAGGACCGGATCAGTGAATTAGAAGACAGGGTAGAAAAAATCAACCAATCAGAAAAACAAAAGGAAAAAACTTAAAAAACAAGAAGACAGCTTAAGAGAACTATGGGACAACTGGAAACGTAATAATATTCACATCATAGGAGTCCCCGAAGAAGAAGAAAATGAGCAAGGGATAGAGAATATATTCAAAAACATAGTGAGAGAAAACTTCCCTAATTTGGTGAAGGAAGAAGGCATTCAAGTTCAAGAAGCACAGAGAGTCCCAAGTAAGAAGAACCCAAACAGGCCCACACCAAGACACATAGTAATTAAAATGCCACAAATTAAAGACAAAGAGAGAATCCTAAAAGCAGCAAGAGATAAGCAACAGGTTACCTACAAAGGGAACCCCATAAGGCTCTCAGCTGACTTCTCCCAGGAAACACTACAGGCCAGAAGAGAATGGCATGAAGTAATCAAAGTCATGAAAAACAAGAATCTGAATCCAAGACTACTCTACACAGCAAGGCTATCATTCAAAATAGAAGATCAAATAAAGAGCTTCCCAGACAAAAAAAGGCTAAGGGAATACATTAGCACCAAACCAGCACTGCAAGAAATGTTAAAAGGACTGCTGTATTTAGCAGGAGAAATGGGAAGAAAAATAGAACCACACTAAACAAAAATGGCAATAAATAAGTACATATCAATAATCACCTTAAATGTAAATGGATTGAATGCTCCCATAAAGAGACACAGAGTAGCTGATTGGATAAGAAAGCATGACTCATCTATATGTTGTTTACAAGAGACCCACCTCTCAACAAAAGACTCACATAGGTTGAAAGTGAAGGGATGAAAATAAATTTTCCAAGCAAATGGAAAGCAAAAAAAAGCTGGGGTAGCAATTCTCATATCTGATAAAATAGATTTCAAAATGAAGACCATAACTAGAGACAAAGACGGCCACTACATAATATTGAAAGGATCTAACCAACAGGAAGATATAACCTTGATGAACATGTATGCACCCAATATAGGAGCACCAAAATATATTAAAAATCTTCTGGAGGACTACCAAGGAGAAATCGACAACAATACAATCATAGCAGGGGACTTCAACACCCCGTTGACAGCACTGGATAGATCCTGTAGGCAAAAAATTAGCAAGGAAACAGAGACTCTAAATGAAGCACTAGACCAAATGGATTTAATAGATATCTACAGAGAATTACACCCCAAAACTACAGAATACACATTCTTCTCAAGTGCACATGGAACATTCTCAAAGATAGACCACATGATAGGACACAAACTAAATCTCTACAAGTTCAAGAAGATTTAAATCATATCAACGATCTTCTCAGATCACAATGGCATGAAACTAGAAATCAATTGCAACAAGAACATGCAAAGACATTTCAACACATGGAGGCTAAATAGCATGTTATTAAACAATGAATGGGTCACCGAGGAGATCAAGGAAGAAATTAAAAACTTCCTGGAAACCAATGAAAATGAACACACACAACAATACAAAATCTATGGGATGCAGCGAAAGCAGTTCTGAGAGGGAAGTTCATAGCACTACAGGCCTACCTCAAAAAACAAGAAAAATTTTTAATTGACTGTCTAACCTCACAATTTAAAGAATTAGAAAGCAAACAAAAAGAAAACCCCAGAGCAAGTAGAAGGAAGGAAATAGTAAAGATCAGAGCAGAAATAAATGACATAGAGACCAAAAAAACAATTCGAAGGATCAATGAAACAAAGAGCTGGTTTTTCGAAAAGATAAACAAGATTGATGGACCCTTAGCTAGA
Source organism: Molossus molossus (assembly GCF_014108415.1). Classification (NCBI taxonomy): domain Eukaryota; kingdom Metazoa; phylum Chordata; class Mammalia; order Chiroptera; family Molossidae; genus Molossus; species Molossus molossus. Next base: position 53,195,748 of record NW_023425377.1, on the reverse strand, counting down.
CTCACCAAGAAACAAAGAGAGAGAACCCAAATACACAAAATCAGAAATGAAAGAGGAGAAGTAACAACCAACACCACGGAAATACAAAAGATCGTTAACAACTACTATGAACAACTATATGGCAACAAATTCGACAATCTAAGCGAAATGGACAAATTTCTAGAAACACACAGTCTCCCAAAACTATTCCCGGAAGAGATAGAAAACTTGAACAGACCAATAACAACGAAGGAAATTGAAGAGGTAATCAAGACTCTCCCAGCAAACAAAAGCCCAGGCCCAGATGGTTTCACGGGGGAGTTTTACCGAACATTCAAAAAAAACTAACACCCATTCTCCTCAAACTATTTCAAAAAATTCAAGAAGAAGGAAGACTTCCAAACACGTTCTATGAGGCCAGCATAATTCTAATTCCAAAACCAGAAAAAGACACTACGAAGAAAGAAAACTACAGGCCAATATCCCCGATGAACATAGACGCCAAAATACTAAACAAAATACTTGCAAATCGGATCCAGAAATACATCAAAAAAATTATTCACCATGACCAAGTGGGATTCATTCCAGGGATGCAAGGCTGGTACAATATTCGAAAATCAATAAACGTGATACACCACATAAACAAAATGAAGAATAAAAACCACATGATCATATCAATAGATGCTGAAAAAGCATTCGACAAAATCCAGCATCCATTTCTGATAAAAACGCTCAGCAATGTAGGAATAGAGGGATCATATCTCGACATAATAAAGGCCATATATGAAAGACCTACAGCCAACATCATACTCAATGGACAGAAACTAAAAACATTTCCATTAAGAACAGGAACAAGACAGGGATGTCCACTTTCGCCACTCTTATTTAACATTGTACTGGAAGTCTTAGCCACAACAATCAGACATGAAGAAAAAATAAAAGGGATCCAAATTGGAAAGGAGGAAGTGAAACTGTCATTATTTGCAGATGACATGATATTGTACATAGAAAACCCTAAAGACTCCATCAAAAATCTATTAGACTTAATAAATGAATTTGGCAAAGTGGCAGGATACAAAATTAACGTCAAGAAATCGATGGCATTCTTGTACATCAATGATGAACTCACAGAAAGAGAAACTGAAAAAACAATCCCATTTACCATCGCTCCAAAAAAATTATGATACCTAGGAATAAACTTAACCAAAGAAGTAAAGGACCTATTTGCAGAAAACTACAGGTCATTGAAAAAAGAAATAGAGGAAGATATAAAAAAGTGGAAGCACATACCCTGTTCATGGATTGGAAGAATTAACATAATTAAAATGTCCATACTATCCAAAGCAATCTATAGATTCAATGCAATCCCCATCAAAATACCAACGACATATTTCATAGAACTAGAACAAATACTTCAAATGTTCATATGAAACCAAAAAAGACCGCGAATAGCCACAGCAATCTTGAAAAAGAAGAACAAAGTAGGTGGCATCACAATACCAGATATCAGTTTATACTACAAAGCGACTGTAACCAAAACAGCCTGGTACTGGCACAAGAACAGGCATATAGACCAGTGGAACAGAACTGAAAACCCAGAAATGGACCCAAGGCAATACGCTCAATTAATATTTGACAAAGGTGGCAAGAGCATACAATGGAGTAAAGACAGCCTCTTTAATAAATGGTGTTGGGAAAATTGGACAGCTACATGCAAAAAAATGAAACTAGACCATCAACTTACACCATACACAAAAATAAACTCAAAATGGATAAAAGACTTAAAGGTGACCCGTGAATCCATAAAAATTCTAGAAGAAAATGTAGGCAACAAAATTTCGGACATCATACGGAGCAGAATTTTCACTGATACATCACCTATGGCAACAAAAATAAAGGAGAAAATGAACACATGGGACTACATCAAACTCAAAAGCTTCTGCACAGCAAAAGAAACAATCATCAAAATGGAAAGGCAACCCACTGTATGGGAGAACATCATTGCCAATGATGTATCAGATAAGGGGTTAATTTCCAATATATATAGAGTGTTCATACAACTCCACAAAAGGAAGACAAAGAACCCAATTAAAAAATGGGCAGAGGAGCTGAATAGACACCTCTCCAAACAGGACATACAAATGGCCAAGAGACATATGAAGAAATGCTCAACATCACTAATCATCAGAGAGATGCAAATTAAAACAACAATGAGGTATCACCTCACACCTGTCAGAATGGCCACCATCAACAAATCATCAAACAACAAGTGTTGGCGAGGGTGTGGAGATAAGGGAACTCTAATACACTGCTGGTGGGAATGCAGACTGGTGCAGCCGCTATGGAAAACAATATGGTGCTACCTCAAAAAATTAAAAATTGAACTTCCATTTGACCCAGTGATCCCACTGCTGGGAATATACCCTAAGAAGCCTGAAACACCAATCAGGAAGAATATATGTACCCCCATGTTCATAGCAGCACTATTTACAATAGCTAAAATCTGGAAACAGCCCAAGTGTCCACCAGTAGACGAATGGATCAAAAAGCTGTGGTACATATACACAATGGAGTACTATGCAGCGGTAAGAAAGAAAGATCTCCTATCCTTTGAGACCACATAAAGGGACCTGGAAAGTATTATCGTAAGTGAAAGAAGCCAAGCAGAAAAAGACAAATACCACATGATCTCACTTATATACAGAATATAATGAACATAACAGTCTGAGGAATACAGTAGACCCAGACACATGGAAGTAGGGCACAGACTGACATCCCTCAGAAGAGGGGATGGGGGGTGGGGGGTGGTGGGAAGAGATAATCCACAGAACTTATATGCATGTATGCATGATGAATGGACATGGACAACTAAGCTGGGGACAGGGTGGAGGGGGGGTGGGGTGGGGGGTGCCAATGGGGTAAAAAGGTAAAATGTCTGTAACAAAAAAATAAATAAAAATTCATTAAAACAACAACAACAACAACAAAAAAACCCCAGGAAAATAGCTTAAGAGAACTATGGGACAACAAGAACCATAATAATATTTGCATCGTAGGAGTGCTTGGAAAGTAAGAAAATAGGCAAGAGTTAGAGAATATATTTGAAGAAACAGTGACAGAAAACTTTCCTAACTTGGTGAAGAAAGAAGGCATTCAAGTTCAAGAAGCACAGAGAGCCCCAAGTAAGAAGAACCAAAAAGGCCCACACCAAGATATATAGTAGTAAAATTCCAAAAATTAAAGAGAAAGACAGAATCCTAAAGGCAATAAGAGGTAAGTAACAGGTTACCTACAAAGGAAATCCCATAAGACTCTCAGATGACTTCTCAACAGAAACACTACAGGCCAGAAGGGAGTGGCATGAAGTAATCAAGGTCATGAAAAATAAGAATCTGCTATCCAAGACTACTCTATCCAGCAAGGCTATCATTCAAAAGAGAAGGTCAAATATAGAGCTTTCCAGACAATTGAAAATACTAAGGGAATATATTAACACCAAACCAGCATTGCAAGACATGCTAAAAGGATGGCTGTAATTAGTAGAAGTAGGAAAAAATTAGAACCACACTAAACATAAATGGCAACAAATAAGTACATATCAATAGTCACCTTAAATGTGAATGGTTTGAATGCTCCGATAAAAAGACACTCAGTAGCTGACTGGATAAAAAAAAGTGACTAACATATAAGTTGTTTAAAAGAGACCCACCTCACAACAAAGACTCACATAGATTGAAAGTGAAGGGATGGAAAAAAATCTTTCAAGCAAATGGAAAAGAAAAAAAAGCTGGGGTAGCAATACTTATATCTGATAAAATAGACTACAGATTGAAGGCCATAACTAGAGACAAAGAAGGCCACTACATAATATTGAAAGAATCTATCCAACAGGAAGATATAACCTTGATAAACATATATGCACCCAATATAGGAGCACCAAAATATATTAAAAAACTATTGGAGGACTTCAAAGGAGAAATCGATAGCAATACAATCATAGCAGGGGACTTCAACACCCCGTTCACATCACTGGATACATCCTCTAGACAAAAAATTAGCAAGGAAACAAAGACTCTAAATGAAGCACTAGACCAAATGGATTTAATAGATATCTACAGAGAACTACACCCCAAAACTACAGAATTCACATTCTTCTCAAGTGCACATGGAACATTCTCAAAGAAAGACCACATGTTAGGGCACAAACTAAGTCTCTACAAGTTCAAGAAGATTGAAATTATAACAAGCATCTTCTCAGACCACAATGGTATGAAACTAGAAATCAATTGCAAGAAGAACATACAAAGACATTTTAACACATGGAAGCTAAATAGAATGTTAATAAACAATGAATGGGTCACCGAGGAGATCTAGGAAGAAATCAAAAACTTCCTGGAAACCAATGAAAATGAGGACACAACAATACAAAATCTATGGGATGCAGCAAAAGCAGTTCTGAGAGGGAAGTTCATAGCACTACAGGCCTACCTCAAAAAACAAGAAAAATCTCTAATAGACTACCTAAACTCACAACTTAAAGAACTAGAGAGTAAACAAAAAGAAAACCCCAGAGCAAGTAGAAGAAAGGAAATAGTAAGGATCAGAGCAGAAATAAACGACATAGAGACCAAAAAAACAATCCAGAGGATTAATAAAACAAAGAACTGGTTTTTCGAAAAGATAAACAAGATTGATGGACCCTTAGCTAGACTCACCAAGAAACAAAGAGAGAGAACCTAAATACATAAAATCAGAAATGAAACAGGCTGGTACAATATTTGCAAATCCATAAATGTGATACACCACATAAATAAATTGAAGAATAAAAACCACATGATCATATCAATAGATGCTGAAAAAGCCTTCGACAAAATCCAGCATCCATTTCTGATAAAAACGCTCAGCAGTGTGGGAATTGAGGGATCATACCTAGATATAATAAAAGCCATATATGAAAGACCTACAGCCAACATCATACCCAATGGGCAAAAACTAAAAGCATTTCCCTTAAGAACAGGAACAAGGCAAGGATGCCCACTTTCGCCACTCCTATTTAACATAGTACTGGAAGTCTTAGCCACAGCAATCAGACAGGAAGAAAAAATAAAAGGGATCCAAATTGGAAAGGAGGATGTGAAATTGTCATTATTTGCAGATGACATGATACTGTACATAGAAAACCCCAAAGACTCCACCAAAAGCTTACTAGACTTAAGAAATGAATTTGTCAAAGTAGCATGATACAAAATTAACGTCAAGAAATCGATGGCATTCTTATACACCAATGATGAACTCACAGAAAGAGAAACTAAGCAAACAATCCCATTTACCATTGCGGCAAAAAAAATTAAGATACCTAGAAATAAACTTAACCAAAGAGATAAAAGACCTATTCGCAGAAAACTACAGGTCTTTGAAAAAAGAAATAGAGCAAGATGTAAAAAAGTGGAAGAACATACCCTGTTCATGGATTGGGAGAATTAACATCATTAAAATGTCCATATTACCCAAAGCAATCTATAGATTCAACACAATCCCCATCAAAATACCAACGGCAAACTTCACAGAATTAGAACAATTAGTTCAATAGTTCATATGGAACTAAAAAAGGCCTCGAATACCACAGCAATCTTGAAAAGGAAGAACAAAGATGGAGGGATCACAATACCAGATTTCAGGTTATACTACAAAGCCACCATAATCAAAACAGCCTGGTACTGGCACAAGAACAGGTATATAGACCAGTGGAACAGAATAGAGAACCCAGATATGGACCCAAGTAAATTTGCTCAATTAATATTTGACAAAGGTGGCAAGAGCATACAGTGGAGTAAGGACAGCCTCTTTAATAAATGGTGCTGGGAAAATTGGATAGCTACTTGCCGAAAAATGAAACTAGACCATCAACTTACACCCTACACCAAAATAAACTCAAAATGGATAAAAGACTTAAATGTAACTCATGAATCCATAAAAATCCTAGAGGAGACTGTGGGCAACAAAATCTCAGACATCATACGCAGCAGAATTTTTACTGACACATCACCTAAGACAATAGAAACAAAGGAGAAAATGAACACATGGGACTACATCAAACTCAAAAGCTTCTGCACAGCGAAAGATACAATCATCAAAACGGAAAGGCTACCCACTGTATGGGAGAGCATAATTGCCAATGATATATCAGATAAGGGGTTAATTTCCAATACATATAGAGTGCTCATACAACTCCACAAAAGGAAGACAAAGAATCCAATTTAAAAATGGGCAGAAAACTAAATAGACACCTCTCCAAACAGGACATACAAATGGCTAAGAGACATATGAAGAAATGTTCATCATCACTAATCATCATAAAGATGCAAATCAAAACAACAATGAGGTATCACTCACACCTGTCAGAATGGCCGCCATCAACAAATCACCAAACAACAAGTGTTGGCGAGGGTGTGGAGAAAAGGGGACTCTAGTACACTGTTGGTGGGAATGCAGACTGCTGCAGCCACTATGGAAAACAATATGGTGTTACCTCAAAAAATTAAAAATTGAACTTCCATTTGACCCAGTGATCCCACTTCTAGGAATATACCCTACGAAGCATAAAACACCAATCAGAAAGAATATATGTACCCCCTTCTTTGTAGCAGCACTATTTACAATCGCTAAGATTTGAAAACAGCCCAAGTGCCCATCAGTAGACAAATGGATCAAAAAGCTGTGGTACGTATACACAATGGAGTACTACGCAGCGGTAAGAAAGAAAGATCTCTTATCCTTTGAGACTACATGGAGGGACCTGGAAAGTATCATCCTAAGTGAAACAAGCCAAACAGAGAAAGACAAATTTTATATGATCTCACTGATTTGTGGAATATAATGAACATAACAGTTTGAGGAATGGGGTAGCCCCAGAGACGTGGAAGCGGGGTATAGACTGACAATCCCCTAAGGAGTGGGGAGGTGGGAGTGGGATGAACCACAGAACTTATACGCATGTATGCATGAATAGTGGACATGGACAACAATCTGGGGAAGGGGTAGGAAGGGAAGGGGGAGGGGGGAATCAGTGGGGGATAAAAGGAGAATCATCTGTAACAAAAATTAATCAATAAAAATAAATAAATAAAAATAAAAGGACTGCTGTAATTAGCAGGAGAAATGGGAAGAAAAATTGAACCACACTAAACAAAAATGGCAATAAATAAGTACATATCAATAATCACCTTAAATGTAAATGGATTGAATGCTCCAATAAAAAGACACAGAGTAGCTGACTGGATAAGAAAGCATGACTCATCTATATGTTGTTTACAAGAGACATACCTCACAAGAAAAGACTCACATAGGTTGAAAGTGAAGGGATGGAAAAAAATCTTCCAAGCAAACAAAAAAGAAAAAAAGAAGCTGGGGTAGCAATACTCATATCTAATAAAATAGACTTAAAAATGAAGGCCATAACTAGAGACAAATAAGGCCACTACATAATATTGAAAGGTTCTATGCAACAGGAAGATATAATCTTCATAAACATATATGCACCCAATATAGGAGCACCAAAATATATTAAAAATCTTCTGGAGGACTTCAAAGGAGAAATTGATAGCAACACAATCATAGCAGGGGACTTCAACACCCCGCTGATATCACTGGATAGATCCTCCAGACAAAAAATTAGCAAGGAAACAGAGACTCTAAATGAAGCACTAAACCAAATGGATTTAATAGATATCTACAGAGAATTACACCCCAAAACTACAAAATTAACATTCTTTTCAAGTGCACATGGGACATTCTCAAAGATAGACCACATGTTAGGGCACAAACTAAGTCTCTACAAGTTCAAGAAAACTGAAATCATACCAAGCATCTTCTCAGATCACAATGGCATGAAACTAAAAATCAATTGCAAGAAGAACATACAAAGACATTTGAGCACATGGAAGCTAAATAGCATGTTTTTAAACAATGAATGCGTTACCGAGCAGATCAAGGAAGAAACTAAAAACTTCCTGGAAACCAATGAAAATGAAGGCAAAACAACAACACAAAATCTATGGGATGGAGTGAAAGCAGTTCTGAAAGGGAAGTTCATAGCACTACAGGCCTACCTCAAAAATCAAGAAAAATCTCTACTAAACTATCTAACCTCACAACTTAAAGAACTAGAGAGCAAACAAAAAGAAAACCCCAGAGCAAGTAGAAGGAAGGAAATAGTAAAGATCAGAGCAGAAATAAATGACATAGAGTCCAAAAAACAAAAACAAAACAATTCAAATGATAGATGAAACAAAGAGCTGGTTTTCGAAAAGATGAAAAAGATTGATGGACTCTTAGCTATACTCACCAAGAAACAAAGAGAGAGAACCCAAATACACAAAATCAGAAATGAAAGAGGAGAAGTAACAACTGCAACCACATAAATACAGAAGATCGTTAACAACTACTATGAAAAATTATATGGCAACAAATTTGACAATCTAAGAAAAATGGAGAAATTTCTAGAAACACACAGTCTTCCAAAAACGGACCAGGAAGAGATAGAAAACTTGAACAGACCAATAACAACAGAAGAAATTGAAGATGTAATCAAGACTCTCCAGCAAACAAAAGCCCAGGCCCAGATGGCTTCACAGGGGAGTTTTACCGAACTTTCAAAGAAGAACTAACACACATTCTCCTCAAACAATTTCAAAAAATTCAAGAAGAAGGAAGACTTCCAAACTCATTTTATGAAGTCGGCATAATTCTAATCCCAAACCCAGAAAAAGACACTACAAAAAAAGAAAACTACAGGCCCATATTTCTGATGAACATAGACACCAAAATTCTGAACAAAATACTAGCAAATTGGATCCAGCAATACACCAAAAAAATTATCCACCATAACCAAGTGGGATTCATCCCAGGGATGCAAGGCTGGTACAATATTTACAAATCAATGAATGTGATACACCACATAAACAAAATGTAGAATGAAAACCACATGATCATATCAATAGATCCTGAAAAAGCCTTCGACAAAATCCAGCCTCCATTTCTGATAAAAACGCTCAGCAATGTGGGAATAGAGGGATCATATCTAGACATAATAAAGGCCATATATGAAAGACCTACAGTCTACATCATACTCAATGGGCAAAAACTAAAACATTTTCCTTAAGAACAGGAACAAGGCAAGGATGCCCACCTTCACCACTCTTATTGAACATGGTACTGGAAGTCTTAGCCCCAGCAATCAGACAGGAAGAAAAAATAAAAGGGATCCAAATTGGAAAGGAGGAAGTGAAACTGTCATTATTCGCAGATGGCATGATACTATACATAGAAAACCCTAAAGAATCCATCAAAAATCTACTAGACTTAATAAATGAATTTGGCAAAGTATCAGGATACAAAATTAATGTCAAGAAATCAATGGCATTCTTATACACCAATGATGAACTCACAGAAAGAGAAACTATAAAACAATCCCATTTACCATTGTGGCAAAAAAAATTAAGATACCTAGGAATAAACTTAACCAAAGAAATAAAGCACCTATTCGCAGAAAACTACAGGTCATTGTAAAAAGAAATAGAGGAAGATATAAAAAAGTGGAAGCACATATCCTGTTCATGGATTGGAAGAATTAACATTATTAAAATGCCGTACTACCCAAAGGAATCTATAGATTCAATGCAATCCCCATCAAAATACCAACGGAATACTTCACAGAATTACAGCAAGTATTTCAAAAGTTCATATGGAACCAAAAAAGACCTCGAATAGCCACAGCAATCTTGAAAAAGAAGTATGAAGTTGGAGAGAACATATTACCAAATTTCAGGTTATACTATAAAGCCAATGTAATCAAAACAGCCTGGTATTGGCACAAGAATATAGACTAGTGGAACAGAACAGAAAACCCAGAAATGGTCCCAAGGCAATATGCTCAATTAATATTTGACAAAGGTAGCAAGAGCATACAGTGGAGTAAGGACAGCCTCTTTAATAAATGGTGCTGGGAAAATTGGACAGCTACATGCAGAAAAATGAAACTAGACCATCAACTTACACCCTACACAAGAATAAACTCAAAATGGATAAAAGACTTAAATGTGACTCATGAATCCATAAAAATCCTAGAAGAAACTGCAGGCAACAAAATTTAAGACATCATACGCAGCAGAATTTTCACTGATACATCACCTAAGGCAATAGAAACAAAGGAGAAAATGAACACATGGGACTACATCAAATTCAAAAGCTTCTGCACAGCGAAAGATACAATCATCAAAATGGAAAGGCTACCCACTGTATGGGAGAGCATAATTGCCAATGATATATCAGATAAGGGTTAATTTCCAATATATATAGAGTTCTCATACAACTCCACAAAAGGAAGACAAAGAACCCAATTAAAAAATGGGCAGAGGAACTAAATAGACACCTCTCCAAACAGGACATGCAAATGGTAAGAGACATATGGAGAAATGCTCAACATCACTAAGCATTACAGAGATGCAAATTAAAACAGCAATGAGGTATCACCTCACACCTGTCAGAATGGCCGCCATCAACAAATCATCAAACTAAATATGTTGGCGACGGTGTGGAGAAAAGGGGACTCTAGTACACTGCTGGTGAGAATGCAGACTCATGCAGCCACTATAAAAAAGATTATGGTGTTACCTCAAAAAATTAAAAATTGAACTTCCATTTGACCCACTGATCCCACATCTAGAAATATACCCTAAGAAGCCTGAAACACCAATCACAAAAAATATATGTACCACCATGTTTTAGCACCACTATTTACAATAGCTAAGATCTGGAAACAGCCCAAGTGTCCATCAGTAGATGAATGGATAAAAACTCTGTGGTACATATACACAATGGAGTACTATGCAGCTGTAAGAAAGAAAGATCTCTTATTCTTTGAGACTACAGGGAGGGACCTGGAAAGTGTCATCCTAAGAAAAACAAGCCAAGCAGAGAAAGACAAGTATCATATGATCTCACTTATTTGTGGAATATAATGAACATAACAGTCTGAGGAATGGAGTAGTCCCAGAGACGTGGAAGTGGAATACAGACTGACAATCCCCAGAAGAGGTATTGGTGGGGGAGAGATAAACCACAGAACTTATATGCATGTATGCATGAACAATGGACATGGAGAACAAAGCTGAGGACCGGGCAGTGAGGGAGGGGGATGGGGCAGTCAGTGGGGAAAAAATGAGAAACATGTGTAACAAAAATTAATTAATATTAAGAAAAAAAGAAACTTGTAATAGACTGGAACAGTGTCATACTTCCTCTGAGTCATGTAGTCATCTGTCTCCCAATGCCAATGCCTTACCCACCTCAGGAACCCCTGGATCATGCTGCAGCTGGACTGTGGCACAAATTAAAAAGGAGGAAGTGAAACTCTCATTATTTTCAGATAACATAATATTGTACATAGAAAATTCTAAAGACTCCATCAAAAATCTACTAAATAAATAAATTTTGCAAAGCAGCATAATATAAAATTAATGTCAAGAAATTGAAAGATGAACTCATAGAAAGAGAAACTAAAAAAACAATTCCATTTACCATCGGGGCAGAAAAATCAAGATGCCTAGGAATAAATTTAACCAAAGAGGTAAAGGACCTCTTCACAAAAAACAAGAGGTCATTGAAAAAAGAAATAAAGGAAGATATAAAAAACTGGAAGCATATACCTTGTTCATGGATTGGAAGAATTATTATCATTAAAATGTCCATATTACCCAAAGCAATCTATAGATTCAATGCAATCCCCATCAAAATACCAACAACATATTTCACAGAACTAGACCAAGTACTTTAAAAGTTTATATGGAAAAAAAAAAAAAAAGACTCCAAATAGCCACAGCAATCTTGAAAAAGACTAAAGTAGTAGGGATCAAAATACCAGATATCAGTTTATATTATACAAAGCACTGTAATCAAAACAGCCTAGTACTGGCACAAGAACAAGCATATAGATCAATGGAACAGAACAGAAAACCCAGAAATTGAACGAAGACAATATGTTCAATTAATATTTGACAAAGGTGGCAAAAGCATACAATGGAGTCAAGACAATCTCTTCAATAAATGGTGTTGGGAAAATTGGACAGCTAGATGCAGAAAAATGAAGCTAGACCGCCAACTTACACCATACACAAGAATAAACTCAAAATGGATAGAAGACTTAAATGTGACTCGTGAATCCATAAAAGTCCTAGAAGAAAATGAAGGCAATAAAATTCCAGACATCACACATAGCAGAGTGTTCACTGATACAAAGCCTAAGGCAAAAGAAAAAAGAAATAAATGAACACATGGGACTAGATCAAACTAAAAAGCTTCTGCACAGCAAAATAAACAACCATCAAAATGTAAAGAAAACCCACTATATGAGAGAGCATAATTGCCAATGACACATAAGATAATGATTAAATTTCCAAAATATATAGAGTGCTCACATAACTCAACCAAAAAAGACAAAGAACCCAAATAAAAAAATGGGTAGAGGGGAACAGGACAGGTAGGAGGGTGTTAAGGGGGGGAGGAAAAAAATCTGTAACAAAAATGAATTAATAAAAATTGGGGGTGGGAGGAATGGGCAGAGGACGTTAAGAGACACCTCTCCAAACAAGACATACAAATGGTCAAGAGACATATTAAAAAATACTCAACATCCCTAATCATCAGAGAGATGCAAATTAAAACAACAATGATGTATCACCTCACACCTGTCAAAATGGCTGCCATCAACAAATTATCAAACAACTAGTGCTGGTGAGCGTGTGCAGAAAAAGGGACTTTAATGCAGCTGGTGGGAATGCAGACTGGTGCAGCCACTATGAAAAACACTATGGAGTTACCTAAAAAAGTTAAAAATTAAACTGCCGTTAGACCCAGTGATCCCACTTCCAGGAATATATTCTAAGAAGCCTGAAACACCAATCAGAAAAAAAATATATGTACCCCTATGTTCATAGCAGCACAATTTACAATCACTAAGATCTAGAAACAATCCAAGTGTCCAGCAGTAGATGAATGGATACAAAACCTGTTGTAAATATACACAATGGAGTACTATGCAGCTGTAAGAAAGAAAAATCTCTTATCCTTTGAGTCGACATGGTGAAAACTGGAGTGTGTTATTCTAAGTAAAACCAGGCAATCAGAGAAAGACAAATATCACATGATCTCACTTATTTATGAAATATAATAAACAAAACAAAATGATGAACAAAATAGACCCAGAGACATACATGTAGGATACAGATTGACAAACCTCAGAAGAGAGGGTAGGAGTGGGAAGGAAAGAGATAAACCACAGAACTTATATGCATGTATGAGTAACCAATGGTCATAGACAACAGTCCTGGGGGCGGGGCGGGGGAGATGTGATCAGGAGGAGGGTGTGAATGGGGGAAAAAGGAGAAACATCTACAGATACAAAAAATAAATAACAAAATAACAAAAATAAATTAAAAAAAAAAAAAGAATCTAGTTAGGATTTCCCAGGAATGGGAAATTGTCAGGCAGAAGAGGAAAGTGTCACCCTGAATGTCAGTCTCTTTAACAAATGTTGAGTGCTATCAATTTTTGAATTCTTTTTATTTTCATACCTATAAGATGGTTCAGCCACCACATATGTTCCTCCATCACAGAAAACTCCAATACAAATGCCTGACACTAGAGTTGCCAGGGTCTAGCTCTCAACAATCAATGTGCCCCCTTTCTCTTCTGGGTAACACTGGTGGAGTTCACACAATCACAGCCTGATTGTTCCTCAAAATGCTTTCCTTAAGATGCATGAAGCTTGAGAATATCTTGTCTTTTCTGGAAGATTCTTTGCTTCTCAGTTATCAGAACATTTTGCCTTTCAGTTGACTGCTCATATTCTGACACCAATTCCATGCAATTTGTTCCCTACCATTCAGTAATTAACTCAATTCTGACTCCATCTATCTGGATACAGCATGGATCCCACAGGTGCAGTTACACATGACTGCCTCCACTTCAAACACCAATCACAAGTCCAGGTTATCACCTGTGCTTCTGATTGGAGGTTCCCAAGACCCATCCTCTGGTTTGGTTAATTTGCTAGAGTGTCTCACAGAACTCAGAGAAACACTTACTTATTAGATCACTGGCTTATTATAAAGAATTTAAAGCATGAAGAGCTCTGTTAAAGATGCACAGGGCAAGGTATGTAGGAAGAGGTGAGAGGCTTCCATGATTTCTGAATCCACCACTCTCCCAGACCTCCATGTGTTCACCAACCCAAAAGCTCTCTGAACCCCATTTTTGGGGGAATTATGGAGGCTTATTACATAAGCTGAATTGATTAACTCACTGACCATTGGTGATTGATTCAACATCCAGTCCCTGTATGTCCCCTGAGGTTAGAGGTAAGACTGAAATCCCCTGGAGATGAGCCCCCATCCTTAGAGGCTTTCCAAAATCACCTCCATAGCAAAAGATACTTTTACTGCTCTCCTCACAGAAAATGCCAAGATTTTTTTTTTTTTTGAATTTTTTTTTATTTATTTATTTTTTTGTTACAGATATTTTACCTTTTTACCCCATTGGCACCCCCCACCCCACCCCCCCTCCACCCTGTCCCCGGCTTAGTTGTCCATGTCCATTGGTCATGCATACATGCATATAAGTTATGTGGTTTATCTCTTCCCACCCCCCCCACCCCCCATCCCCTCTTCTGAGGGATGTCAGTCTGTGCCCCACTTCCATGTGTCTGGGTCTACTGTATTCCTCAGACTGTTATGTTCATTATATTCCGTATATAAGTGAGATCATGTGGTATTTGTTCTTCTCTGCTTGGCTTCTTTCACTTAGGATAATACTTTCCAGGTCCCTCCATGTCGTCTCAAAGGATAAGAGATCTTTCTTTCTTACCGCTGCATAGTATTCCATTGTGTATATGTACCACAGCTTTTTGATCCATTCGTCTACTGGTGGACACTTGGGCTGTTTCCAGATCTTAGCTATTGTAAATAGTGCTGCTATGAACATGGGGGTACATATATTCTTCCTGATTGGTGTTTCAGGCTTCCTAGGGTATATTCCCAGCAGTAGGATCACTGGGTCAAATGGAAGTTCAATTTTTAATTTTTTGAGGTAGCACCATATTGTTTTCCATAGCGGCTGCACCAGTCTGCATTCCCACCAGCAGTGTATTAGAGTCCCCTTTTCTCCACACCCTCGCCAACACTTCTTGTTTGATGATTTGTTGATGGCGGCCATTCTGACAGGTGTGAGGTGATACCTCATTGTTGTTTTAATTTGCATCTCTCTGATGATTAGTGATGTTGAGCATTTCTTCATATGTCTCTTGGCCATTTGTATGTCCTGTTTGGAGAGGTGTCTATTCAGCTCCTCTGCCCATTTTTTAATTGGGTTCTTTGTCTTCCTTTTGTGGAGTTGTATGAGAACTCTGTATATATTGGAAATTAACCCCTTATCTGATACATCATTGGCAATGATGTTCTCCCATACAGTGGGTTGCCTTTCCATTTTGATGATTGTTTCTTTTGCTGTGCAGAAGCTTTTTAGTTTGATGTAGTCCCATGTGTTCATTTTCTCCTTTATTTCTGTTGCCTTAGGTGATGTATCAGTGAAAATTCTGCTCCGTATGATGTCCGAAATTTTGTTGCCTACATTTTCTTCTAGAATTTTTATGGATTCACGGGTCACATTTAAGTCTTTTATCCATTTTGAGTTTATTTTTGTGTATGGTGTAAGTTGATGGTCTAGTTTCATTTTTTTGCATGTAGCTGTCCAATTTTCCCAACACCATTTATTAAAGAGGCTGTCTTTACTCCACTGTATGCTCTTGCCACCTTTGTCAAATATTAATTGAGCGTATTGCCTTGGGTCCATTTCTGGGTTTTCAGTTCTGTTCCACTGGTCTATATGCCTGTTCTTGTGCCAGTACCAGGCTGTTTTGGTTACAGTCGCTTTGTAGTATAACCTGATATCTGGTATTGTGATCCCTCCAACTTTGTTCTTCTTTTTCAAGATTGCTGTGGCTATTCGGGGTCTTTTTTGGTTCCATATGAACTTTTGAAGTATTTGTTCTAGTTCTATGAAATATGTCGTTGGTATTTTGATGGGGATTGCATTGAATGTATAGATTGCCTTGGGTAGTATGGACATTTTAATTATGTTAATTCTTCCAATCCATGAACAGGGTATGTGCTTCCACTTCTTTATATCTTCCTCTATTTCTTTTTTCAATGACCTGTAGTTTTCTGCAAATAGGTCCTTTACTTCTTTGGTTAAGTTTATTCCTAGGTATCGTAATTTTTTTGGAGCGATGGTAAATGGGATTGTTTTTTCAGTTTCTCTTTCTGTGAGTTCATCATTGATGTACAAGAATGTCGTCGATTTCTTGACGTTAATTTTGTATCCTGCTACTTTGCCAAATTCATTTATTAAGTCTAATAGATTTTTGATGGAGTCTTTAGGGTTTTCTATGTACAATATCATGTCATCTGCAAATAATGACAGTTTCACTTCCTCCTTTCCAATTTGGATCCCTTTTATTTTTTCTTCATGTCTGATTGTTGTGGCTAAGACTTCCAGTACAATGTTAAATAAGAGTGGCGAAAGTGGACATCCCTGTCTTGTTCCTGTTCTTAATGGAAATGTTTTTAGTTTCTGTCCATTGAGTATGATGTTGCCTGTAGGTCTTTCATATATGGCCTTTATTATGTCGAGATATGATCCCTCTATTCCTACATTGCTGAGCGTTTTTATCAGAAATGGATGCTGGATTTTGTCAAATGCTTTTTCAGCATCTATTGATATGATCATGTGGTTTTTATTCTTCATTTTGCTTATGTGGTGTATCACGTTTATTGATTTGCGAATATTGTACCAGCCTTGCATCCCTGGAATGAATCCCACTTGGTCGTGGTGAATAATTTTTTTGATGTATTTCTGGATCCGATTTGCTAGTATTTTGTTCAGGATTTTGGCGTCTATGTTCATCAGGGATATTGGCCTGTAGTTTTCTTTCTTCGTAGTGTCTTTTTCTGGTTTTGGAATTAGAATTATGCTGGCCTCATAGAATGTGGTTGGAAGTCTTCCTTCTTCTTGAATTTTTTGAAATAGTTTGAGGAGAATGGGTGTTAGTTCTTTTTTGAATGTTCGGTAAAACTCCCCTGTGAAACCATCTGGGCCTGGGCTTTTGTTTGCTGGGAGAGTCTTGATTACCTCTTCAATTTCCTTAGTTGTTATTGGTCTGTTCAAGTTTTCTATCTCTTCCGAGTCCAGTTTTGGGAGACTGTGTGTTTCTAGAAATTTGTCCATTTCGCTTAGATTGTCGAATTTGTTGCAATATAGTTGTTCATAGTAGTTGTTAACGATCTTTTGCATTTCCGTGGTGTTGGTTGTTACTTCTCCTCTTTCATTTCTGATTTTGTGTATTTGGGTTCTCTCTCTTTGTTTCTTGGTAAGTCTAGCTAAGGGTCCTTCTATCTTGTTTATCTTTTCGAAAAACCAGCTCTTTGTTTCATTGATCCTTTGAATTGTTTTTTTGGTCTCTATGTCATTTATTTCTCCTCTGATCTTTACTATTTCCTTCCTTCTACTTGCTCTGGGGTTTTCTTTTTGTTTGCTTTCTAATTCTTTAAGCTGTGAGGTTAGACAGTCAATTAGAAATTTTTCTTGTTTTTTGAGGTAGGCCTGTAGTGCTATGAACTTCCCTCTCAGAACTGCTTTCGCTGCATCCCATAGATTTTGTGTTGTTGTGTGTTCATTTTCATTGGTTTCCAGGAAGTTTTTAATTTCTTCCTTGATGTCCTCAGTGACCCATTCACTGTTTAATAACATGCTATTTAGCCTCCATGTGTTGAAATGTCTTTGCATGTTCTTGTTGCAATTGATTTCTAGTTTCATGCCATTGTGATCTGAGAAGATGCTTGATATGATTTCAATCTTCTTGAAGTTGTAGAGATTTAGTTTGTGTCCTATCATGTGGTCTATCTTTGAGAATGTTCCATGTGCACTTGAGAAGAATGTGTATTCTGTAGTTTTGGGGTGTAATTCTCTGTAGATATCTATTAAATCCATTTGGTCTAGTGCTTCATTTAGAGTCTCTGTTTCCTTGCTAATTTTTTGCCTAGAGGATCTATCCAGTGCTGTCAACGGGGTGTTGAAGTCCCCTGCTATGATTGTATTGTTGTCGATTTCTCCTTGGAAGTCCTCCAGAAGATTTTTAATATATTTTGGTGCTCCTATATTGGGTGCATATATGTTTATCAAGGTTATATCTTCCTGTTGGATAGATCCTTTCAATATTATGTAGTGGCCGTCTTTGTCTCTAGTTATGGTCTTCATTTTGAAATCTATTTTATCAGATATGAGAATTGCTACCCCAGCTTTTTTTTGCTTTCCATTTGCTTGGAAAATTTTTTTCCATCCCTTCACTTTCAACCGATGTGAGTCTTTTGTTGAGAGGTGGGTCTCTTGTAAACAACATATAGATGAGTCATGCTTTCTTATCCAATCAGCTACTCTGTGTCTCTTTAGGGAGCATTCAATCCATTTACGTTTAAGGTGATTATTGATATGTACTTATTTATTGCCATTTTTCTTTAGTGTGGTTCTATTTTTCTTCCCATTTCTACTGCTAATTACAGCAGTCCTTTTAACATTTCTTGCAGTGCTGGTTTGGTGCTAATGTATTCCCTTAGCTTTTTTTTGTCTGGGAAGCTCTTTATTTGATCTTCTATTTTGAATGATAGCCTTGCTGGGTAGAGTAGTCTTGGATTCAGATTCTTGTTTTTCATGACTTTGATTACTTCATGCCATTCTCTTCTGGCCTGTAGTGTTTCTTGTGAGAAGTCACCTGAGAGCCTTATGGGGTTCCCTTTGTAGGTAACCTGTTGCTTATCTCTTGCTGCTTTTAGGATTCTCTCTTTGTCTTTAATTTGTGGCATTTTAATTACTATGTGTCTTGGTGTGGGCCTGTTTGGGTTCTTCTTACTTGGGACTCTCTGTGCTTCTTGAACTTGAATGCCTTCTTCCTTCACCAAATTAGGGAAGTCTTCTCTCACTATTTTTTTGAATATATTCTCTATCCCTTGCTCCTTTTCTTCTTCTTCGGGGACTCCTATGATGCGAATATTATTACGGTTCCAGTTGTCCCATAGTTCTCTTAAGCTGTCTTCCTGTTTTTTAATAGTTTTTTCCTTTTGTTTTTCTGATTGGTTGATTTTTTCTACCCTGTCTTCTAATTCACTGATCCGGTCCTCAGCTTCCCCTACTCTGCTTTTTAAACCTTCCAATGTGTTTTTCATTTCGGATATGTCATTTTTTATCTCTTCTTGTTGGTTTTTAATTTCCATTTGGCTTATTTTCAGTGTCTCTATGTCCTTACTCATGCTGTTCAGCTTCCTCAAGATCATGGCTCTGAATTCTAGCTCTGTTAACATGCCTAATTGCTCCACATTGATCTCATCTTCGGTGGAGGTGTCTTGCTCTTTCATTTGGCTTCTGTTTCTGTGTTTCACCATTTTAGTTATCACTGTGGGCTTTGGAGCCTGTCAAGTTCTCCCTGTGGGTGTTGGTGTTCTGCTGTTTGTGGCTCCCTCTCCTGTGTTTAGATGAGCGAGGGAGTTCCCGCGTTGAACACCACTGTCAAGTCTTACTTTCCTGGTTAAAGTTGCCAGCCCAGGAAACGTACTGTTATCCTCTAGCTTTTTGCCTGGAGGCTAGCAGTCTAGGTTAATTGATCAGTTTTGGGTTGTCAGTTGATTGAAAAACTCCCTCTGGTGCTCAGCCAAGGGGCTTTCAGGAGGGTGGGGCAGATGCTGGTTGTTAGTGAGCCTCAATTAGCACTTCAATGGCCCACAGGGTGGGGTTGGATCTCCGAGGGAGGGGCTGCTGCCTCTCCTCAGAGCCCTGGGAAGGAGCAATGTGGCCACCGTCCTGAGTGGCTGCACTGAGGCAAAGCTCTGAGCGCCCTCCAAACCCCGAGTGTCCCGACACAGTTCCAGTCCAGTCCGCCCTCCCTCCGCCGGAGCCCAAGGTGAGTGGCTGTGGCTGTTTCAGCCTCTGTCCCGGCTGCGCTGCGGGGCCGCCTGGGAGTGTATGCCAAGATTTTTAAGAGCTCTGTACTAGGAACAGAAAATAAAAGAAACAACAATGTGAAGTTCACATACAGAGAGATGAGAGGATAAATCAAAAGTGGGTGTTTTACAGTCAGGGTAAAGACTTTTAAGAATGAACACACTTATTCACCATAAGTGGTGACCAGGAGCTCAGGGTGACAGGAAGGCCTGGATGCACTCAGGATGAACTCTTGGCCTTCCCAATATCTTTAAGCCCTGAAGCACATACAAGTCCTAGATACTCATGTCAAAATAATCTCATTATTATTATTAGCCACAGGGTATGTTATAGTTTTCTATTGAGACAATTTTTCTCTCCACAATTACCCCATTTCTACCATAGATAATGTGGATGAAAAGGAGCAACATACCAAATCTGATAAGCTCAAGAGAGGCCTGCAAGGTGGCTTTACAAACTCAAGAGACTGAAAGTAACCATATAGGTGGTCTTAAATTAAAACTTCTTAACTAAAAGTGAGTTGTTGTGGGTAGTCATGTCCTGGGCTGGTGTCTTTCTTGGCAAAGTTCAATCTTTACTTTGAGCCTATCTGTTGTCTTTTTGCATCTAAAATAACATACCTTTGGAATGTTTGAGTAATCCTGTTTTCCAGATCCCTTAGGGCACAATCTCTCACCAGAGGGCAAGAGCACAAAACCTCATTGTTAATCTTGTTCCCCTGCAATGTAAAAGAAGTATTGTTTTCTTCATTTTTCTCTTTATTCAATCCCCGAGAGCCCCCCATTTTGCTTTCTCTTGCCTCCCTAATTTATGATGAATGAATTTCATGTAACCCTCCCTACAACTTCTCCTTTGGTTGTAACATCAAATAAGGTGCAAAAGTATCGTTCTCTGGAGCATTTTCTCAATCATTGAGATTTTGCTTCCTGGTAATTGTTGTCAGTTGGTTCAAATAAATTCATTAAGAATTCTTACAAGTTTGGATGTTTATTATGTTGACAATAACCAAAGTAAGACTAATTTGTTTGCAAATTTAGTCTAGTTTCAAACTTGGTCTGATTTTTTACATAAGTGCAACAAGAATAGTGATTAACCATCGAAACTCTTTTACAGTAACATTCTATAAGAAATCTCAGCTTGAACTCTCAAAACTAAGAAACTGAGCTGAAGACCTGCCATCAGACTTCTCCTGTAACACCTATAGATTTGGGTGAATTTCTCTCTTCTTGAAGTCCCCCAGATATCTAGGGGTTCCTGAGCCTACCAGAAAATTTTGCCCATTGAGTAGATAAAAGAAAATTAAGTTTTAGTTTTACACGAGTACAATATTGATATTAAAGTGTCAATATAAGGGATGTCCAAACCTGTAGAGAATTCTTATAAGAATTTATTTGAGCCAAACTGATGACAATTGCTGGGGAGCAAGATCACAAATGCTTCAGAAAATAACAGATTTGCCATTTCTTTTACGCATTCAAATTAAGAAGGGAACCTGAAGAAGGTTCCATGGAGGTGGGAGAAGCAAGGTAAGGATTGGATTACAGTAGAGCTAAAGTTATGTGCTGTCTTGAGGGTGGTCATGCACTGAGAGGTACTCTGGCATTTCAAGGTATGTTAACCTAGATGCACAAGAACAATGGACAGATGGTGTAACAACCTTTTACTAAAGTAGTTAGAGGCCCCCAGGAATGACTGCTCACCCCCATGACCTGCCTAGTTAGAAAGTTATGATCAGATCACCCTGTGAGGTTACTTTCCATAAAAATCTTTTTTTTTGGTCTAAAAAAACAGATATTTATGTGATACACCATATAAATAAAATGAAGAATAAAAACCACATGATAATATCAGTAGATGCTGAAAAAAGCCTTCGACAAAATCCAGCATCCATTTCTGATAAAAATGCTCAGCAGTGTGGGAATAGAGGGATCATATCTAGACATAATGAAGGCCATATATGAAAGACCTACAGCCTACATCATACTCAATGGGCAAAACTAAAAGCATTTCCCTTAAGAACAGGAACAAGGCAAGGATGCCCACTTTCGCCACTCCTATTTAACATAGTACTGGAAGTCTTAGCCACAGCAATCAGACAGGAAGAAAAAATAAAAGGGATCCAAATTGGAAAGGAGGAAGTGAAATTGTCATTACTTGCAGATGACATGATACTATATATAGAAAACCCCAAAGACTCCATCAAAAGTTTACTAGAATTAATAAATGAATTTGGCAAAGTAGCAGGATACAAAATTAACGTCAAGAAATCGATGGCATTCTTATACACCAATGATGTACTCACAGAAAGGGAAACTAAGAAAAAATCCCATTTACCATTGCGGCAAAAAAATTAAGATACCTAGGAATAAACTTAAACAAAGAAATAAAGGACCTATTCGCAGAAAACTACAGGTCATTGAAAAAAGAAATAGAGCAAGATATAAAAAAGTGGAAGCACATACCCTGTTCATGGATTGGGAGAATTAACATCATTAAAATGTCCATATTACCCAAAGGAATCTATAGATTCAATGCAATCCCCATCAAAATACCAATGGCATACTTCACAGAATTAGAACAATTATTTCAAAAGTTCATATGGAACCAAAAAAGGCCTCGAATACTCACAGCAATCTTGAATAGGAAGAACAAAGTTGGAGGGATCACAATACCAGATTTCAAGTTATACTACAAAGCCATTGTAATCAAAACAGCCTGGTACTGGCACAAGAACAGGCATATAGACCAGTGGAACAGAACAGAGAACCCAGAAATGGACCCAAGGCACTATGCTCAATTAATATTTGACAAAGGTGGCAAGAGCATACAGTGGAGTAAGGACAGCCTCTTTAATGGTGCTGGGAAAATTGGACAGCTACATGCAGAAAAATTAAACTAGACCATCAACTTACACCCTATACGAGAATAAACTCAAAATGGATAAAAGACTTAAATGTAACTCATGAATCTGTAAAAATCCTAGAAGAAACTGTAGGCAACAAAATTTCAGACATCATACACAGCAGAATTTTTACTGACATATCACCTAAGGCAATAGAAAAAAAGGAGAAAATGAACACATGGAACTACATCAAACACAAAAGCTTCTGCACAGCGAAAGATACAATCATCAAAACGGAAAGGCTACCCACTGTATGGGAGAGCATAATTGCCAATGATATATCAGATAAGGGGTTAATTTCCAATACATATAGAGTGCTCATACAACTCCACAAAAGGAAGACAAAGTACCCAATTAAAATATGGGCAGAGGAACTAAATAGACACCTCTCCAAACAGGACATACAAATGGCTAAGAGACATATGAAGAAATGCTCAACATTACTAATCATCAGAGAGATGCAAATTAAAACAACTATGAGGTATCACCTCATACCTGTCAGAATGGCCACCATCAACAAATCATCAAACAACAAGTGTTGGCGAGGGTGTGGAGAAAAGAGGACTCTAGTGCACTGCTGGTGGGAATGCAGACTGGTGCATCCACTATGGAAAAAAATATGGTGTTACCTCAAAAAATTAAAAATTGAACTTCCATTGGACCCAGTGATCCCACTTCTAGGAATATACCCCAAGAAGCAAAAAACACCAATCAGAAAGAATATATGTACCCCCATGTTTGTAGCAGCACTATTTACAATAGCTAAGATCTGGAAACAGCCCAAGTGTCCATCAGTAGACAAATGGATCAAAAAGCAGTGGTACATATACACAATGGAGTACTACGCAGCTGTAAGAAAGAAAGATCTTTTATCCTTTGAGACTACATGGAGGGACCTGGAAAGCATCATGCTAAGTGAAACAAGCCAAACAGAGAAAGACAAGTTTCACATGATCTCACTTATTTGTGGAATATAATGAACCTAACAGTCTGAGGAATGGGGTAGTCCCAGAGACGCAGAAGTGGGGTACAGACTGACAATCCCTAACCACAGAACTTATGTGCATGTATGCATAAACAGTGGAAATGGACAACAAACTGGGGAAAGAGCAAGCAGGGAGGGGAAGGGGGGGATCAGTGGGGGGGAAAAGGAGAAACATCTGTAACAAAAATTAATTAATAAAAAAATGATATTTAAAACCCATATAATAAATTTATTCAATTTTAGCCAGCTTGACCACAAAAAGTAAGATTCTCACTTTTTCTCTCTCTCTTCCCAATTTTGTATTCCTGTTTTGTTCATCCTTTATTCTCCTCTGTTATTTTAAAACCATCAGTTATTTTACTCCTAAAATAAATGCATTTCCATTATTTATATATTCCCTTCCCGAATCATATCCTACAGCTCTTGCGCAGTTGTTTCCTTATTATTTCCTTATTATTTTAATTACACACATTAGAATTCTTAACCCTTAGAAGCCCTTATTTTATTTTATTTTATTTTATTTTATTTTATTTTATTTTATTTTATTTTATTTTATTTTTTATCCTCACCCAAGGACAATTTTCCATTTTTTGTTCAGATCGAGTGGGAGGGAGAGAGAGGAAGAGAGAGAGAGAGAAACATCGATGTGAAAAGGACACATCAAGTGGTTGCTACCCGCACGACCCAACCAGGACCGGGGACAAACTGCAACCGAAGTACATGCCCTTAGTGGGAACTGAACCCGGGTCTCTCCAGATCACAGGCCAACGCTCTAACCACTGAGCCAAATCGGCCAGGGCAGAAGCCTTTATTTTTAATAGAAACTAAGAAACAAGCATGTGTGAACTTTCTGTTACACCTAAATTCTGTAGATTGGCAAATGTATAAATACATTTCATAGTTTATAAAAGCATACACTGCTTCAGAATGCAACAAAGTAAAATGCTCACTCTCTGACTCCCTCTTATTCCAGCCTGCATTGTTCCCATGATCTTGAGAGTAATAGCTCCTGCTATAACATGCTAAGTATTAAGAGGAATTCTGCTTAGGACTTGAGCTTTTGGAAGAACAGCCCCATGTTAGAAAGTGGAAAATATGTACCAAATTAATGATTGTTTATCAAAGATTTGTAGTCGCCTCAAGACTGGACTCAGATCAGCAGGGGTCAATAGACTGAGAACAAAAAATTTAGAGAGTTCATGCTCTTCCTTGGATCCCTATTGATGCCTAGATGTTACACACCTCTTTCCCTGCCTACTGTCTCTTCACTTTACATAAGAGAAGCCTGAATTCTGGGCTCTATTAACATGGATTTAAGGATCTTCTAAGGCCCCCATCTTTGTGATTGGGCTCCTTCTCAAGCAAGAAACCTTTTCTTACCCCAAACTCTGTAAAAGACAAACACATGCTATGTGAACATACAGAAAGATTTTTTCCCATTAGGCAGACCTCACACCCTGGACTTTAAGAATAGTAAGAACTGCCCTGGCTGGTTTCGCTCAGTGGTTAGAGCATCGGCCTGCAGTCCAGAGAGAACCGGGTTTGGTTCCCACTAAGGGCATGTACCTCGGTTGCAGTTTGTCCCCGGCCCTGGTTGGTCATGCAGGTGGCAGCCACTTGATGTGTCCCTTTCACATCGATGTTTCTCTCTCTCTTCCTCCCACTCTATCTGAACAAAAAATGGAAAAATGTCCTCGGATGAGGATAAAAAAAAGAATAGCAAGAACTAGCAGCCAGTGTTAATAGTTAACCATTATATTGTATAGTTAGCAATTGCATTGTACAGACCCGAAACTGCTTGCTCCCTCAGGCATAATGGCTAACCGCAGATATCTGCTTCTGTATGAGCTTGCTTGCTCGCAAACCTTTAGCCCAATTTCTTAACTAGGGCTAAGACAACTACATAAGCAGCCCTCCCCCTGAGCTCAGGGCTGCTCTCTCCTCTGCGTAGGATGGGACAGCCGTGGCACAGCTAACAAAGCTCTTAATTTGAACACAGTTCAGAGTCTGAGTCTGCTCTGTCTCATTGGTCTACAACATGACTTTTTTGAAACTTAGCCTTTTGAAATATTGGGCACATGAACTTTGAATCAGTAACAAGAGTACAATCTTTCAATGTGGCATGAGATATGTTTATTAACAGATTTAAACATCTTTAGTTTAACTGTAATAAAAAACCAAAAGTAGGTAATTAGTATTTCTGTATTTTATCTTATGTGGAAATGATCTAAATATTCAATGAATTTTCATTATTAACTTAGCAAAACTCTAAGGGTGGAAATTACTAAAAATATATTTAGAAAAGTATTTTTATTTATTTTTTTAATAAAAATACTATTTAGTTTATTAAAACAACCTCATCAAGCACATCTTAATTCAGTCATAATTGCATCCCAATGTTTCATTGTGGGTGAAAATGAACAGTAGGTTCAGCTTGCCCTGTGACAATGCATATTCTTTTTTTTTTTTAATTAATTTATTTTTGTTACAGATGTTTCTCCTTTTCCCTCACTGATACCCCCTTTTCCTCATCCTCCCCACCTTGTCCCCAGAGCTGTTGTCCATGTCCATTTTTCATGCATACATGCATATAAGTTCTGTGGTTTATCTCTTCCTGCCACCCCCTTTTCTGGGAATTGTCAATCTGTATCCCACTTCCACGTCTCTGGGACTACCCCATTCCTCAGATTGTTATGTTCATTATATTCCACAAATAAGTGAGATCATATGACATTTGTCTTTCTCTGCTTGGCTTATTTCACTTAGGATAATACTTTCCAGGTCCCTCCATGTCATCTCAAAGGATAAGAGATCTTTCTTTCTTACAGCTGCATAGTACTCCACTGTGTATATGTACCACTGCTTTTTTATCCATTTGTCTACTGATGGACATTTGGGCTGTTAGAAAACTATTTTTTAAACAGATATACCACAAAACACAATTATATTGTTGAAACATTTACTTGTAAACTTTTATGTACGTTTATAGCATTCACTTGTTCTCAACAATTATGTTTACATTACTCATGAAAATTTCATGAGATTAAACAGCTGACCATAATTTTTTTTTTTTGGTGATGAATTCTGGAACAGAAAGAACATGAACTTATTTGATTATAAACCCAGGTAGACTAAGAGTTTTGTGCCTGTATTATATTTAATGCTGATAACTCTGAAGACATGCTTATTTTAATTAAACCACACATTTCAACTAGATTTTATTGATCAAAAATTCTCTCAGATCATGTGAACATAAATTTAAAAATTTGGATTAGTTTCTATTAGAGTACTTAATTTACATAGGGGTTTCTTTTCTTTAAGCCAATTAAATAAAGCTCTGTAGGGGAACTCACTGAGATGCAATACGACTCCAGCAGCAAAGGCATCTGGGAAATGTTGGACTCTTAACTCTCTGTAGCCTCAGACTTGTCTGACTACCCAGAAAATAGCAATGCCACCAAAAAATAAATGTCATGTGCCTAAGAAAGAGGTTAATAAATGTATAGAATGTGATAACTGACTAATGTTATTTTGTTAACTTAGAAATGCATTGTTCTATCTGATGGCCTATATGACTATGGACCATATGGTTTTACTATTAACCCCCTTTTAAAAAAAAACTGTGTCCTGGGAGGGGTGTGGATTTTTCCTGGCCAGCCACCACTGGAAGCAGCTGCTTTGCCCATATATGTAGGTTTTTTCTGTTAAAGCTCTTATAAATTTGAATAAGGCTATGTGTCAGTTCTTCAGAATCTATCTTGAATTTGGATATTTGGGGCTTCCTCCAACAAGCTCTTTTATGAATTTATCACCCCAAAGTAGAAAAATACTGTAACTATAATATTCATATACAGACATAAATATAAGCACATGGATAGATGAAAAGAGATCTTATAACTTTCAATTTAAAATTTTAGTCATAAGACAGGTCCATTAATACAAAACTTGCTAGTTTATAAAAAAATAGTTGGATCCAAATTGTGTTTCTGGCAGCTGGAATTAGTTAAGTTTAGCAGCTCAGATGGCTAAACCTTTTTTTACTGGTATTTGTGGGGAAGACTTTGACAATATTTTTATTTGCCCGATTTTCAAATAACTTTTCTTTCTTCTTTTGAGAGTCATCTTTCTGAAGTTGGCATTTTATTTTATTTTATTTATTAATTTTAGAGAGAGGGGAAGGGAGAGGGAGAGAGATATATAAACATCAATGAGAGAGAACATTGATTAACCGCCCCCTGCATGCCCCCCACTGGGGATCAAGCCCACAACCTGAGCATGTGTCCTGATCAGGAATCGAACTGGTGACCTCTTGGTGCATGGGTCAATGCTCAACCACTGAGCCATACTAGCCAGGCTGAAGTTGGCATTTTAAAGAGAGAGTTCTGGGTTCCTAGAGAAGAGGAAATCATAACATATCTTAGAGGCACAGAGAAGGTGTCCAAGTTTTCTTCAAGAAGTCTTGGACCACATTATTGAGGTCTTAGGTAATTACTATTTAAAATGTCTCTTCTTATTCTTAAGTGCAGAACAATTCTGTTTCCAAAGTCCAGCTCTTTCACAACATCTGCAAGCATTTTGAGATAAATAGACAGAGGTTTAGAGATTGGTAAAAGGATAGGTGAAGTTAGAATTGCTTCTAAAGCTGCCTTATTATTTTGTGAAGATAAAGGTACTTGCTTTTATTCCTCAGAAAGTTTGATTTCAGCCTGAATGACATCAAGAGTCTGATGTACCCATTCAACTACATTATCTTCAATTTGCATTTTGATATCAGGGAGAAGATTTACAAGTAAGATGAAAATCAAAAGGCTCCTGCATTCCAGATTTAGAGCTGTGTGTCTTTAGACAGTTTTTATAATTCTGAAAGGGGCTGGAGAGAATAATAGAATAATAGAGAACTAATCATAATGGGATGCTAGCCATAGTTATAATAAATGTTGAACATCCCTACTCTGTTAATTGTGATTGCTTTGTTCTGATTAAAGAAAACCCAATCTGACCTGCCTGGGAGTTGTATGCCCTGGGAGTTTACCTTGAGAATGCTATTCATTCTTCTTTCTCTAGAACTGCCCCCTCCCACCCTTGCCAAGTTCATGGAAAGAAAGACTAACAACCTTGGAGTCTTGGAGGTGGTGAACTAGAGACAGCCCACATTCCCCAGCTTCCATTATTTCCATATGCCTGTAATCTGTAACTGTTTAACCCACTATTCCCTTTTGCCTTTCTCCCCATGTAATACCCAATATAAGCAACTGGCCATGGAGGGAGTGCAGAACATATTTTTGCAGGATGACCTGGCTGCTCTCCCATACTTCCAGCAATATTTGAATAAACACTCATATACGATTCAACCTTGTCTCTGCTTAACTGGCTCAAGTAGTAATAGGTGGCCTGCACCCATTTGTTGTCTGGTTTCAATCCTTCCACAATGTCTTCAGGGTATTTTCTTTCCTTCTTGGTACCTAGTTCCATTTTAGCTTACGAGGCAAGGCCTAAAATTAAAGTTTGTATCAGGCTCTGAATATCAACCTCCAATTTGGCCAACTTCTGACCATAGGACTCTTTTTAAAAAGTCTTTTAAAATATCTTATCAGGTTTCAGCCAGGAAAAACAGTAACTGTTCTTGGTGCTAGTAAATTCCCACCCTCCATTTTTCTTTTAAACAAAAGGTCACTCAAAACTAAAACCAATAAGCCTTTTTTTTTTTTTTTTGCATTTATCTTCAGATAGAGTGGGAGGGAGAGAGGGAGGAAGAGAGAGAGAAACATCGACGTGAGAAAGACACATGGACTGGTTGCCACCCACATGACCCCAACTGGGGCTGGGGATGAATCTCAACCAAGGTACGTGCCCTTAGTGGGAACCGAACCCGGGGCTCTCTGATCCATGGGCCGATGCTTTAACCGCTGAGCCAAACCAGCCAGGGCCCAATAAGCCTTTTATAACTTAACTGCAGGTACAAAAAACATCCCACAAAGGATGTAAGAGATGCAGCCCTCCCAAGACCCAGAGTCATTTCCAAAGACAGCCAAAAAAAAAAAAGATTAGGCAATTCTGAGAGCTGATAACAGTCAGTTGGACCCTAGCCACAAATAAACTGCAACCCACATTTCTGTAAGGCCATATTTTGGGGACATCCAACCTGATAGTTTAGCCACTTATACACACAGAAACTGATAACCTGTATGCGCTGAGCCAGCAGAAAGCCAAGGCTAGTTCTCAGGACATGAAACAAGACAAAGAGGAAAGCATTACCATCCCTAGGAGGAAAAAGATCAATGACAAATGGGCATCCCCAAACCAAATGTTACCCAGAGTCACAATCCAAGAAATTAATTCTTACAAATGTTTTCTTCTGAAAATTTTGTTACTAGCAAAATGACGAGACCTCAGTTTTTGTCTTATTGAAGAAAATATTTTAATCAAGAGACAAAGTGTAGAAAAGCAAGCAAGAATTTATTGACCACAGCAAAAACACACTTAGGACAGTGAGACAAGGAAGGGCATAGAAGCAACAGGAGAGCCTAAACTTGGCTGCTTTGGCTCACTTGGAAGTCAGAGGAAAGGGGCTGTTGGGAACAGGTTGAGGGGATTAGCCTGAGACAAGCTGGCCCTCCCCATTGCTCCCCTGGCTGCAAATTTTATGGGGTCCCTTGGAGATTAGGAGATATGTGCCTGTGGGGGAAGGAGAGGGAGGAGGAAATGGTATGGGCATGCTTCCTGGAGGGAGAGCACACTGGGACCTTTGTTTTCAGGGGTTTTAGAGGCTGGGTATTTAGGGAAGGTCTTAGGGGAGGATCAATGAAATATTCATCAACTTTATGCTGATGTACCAAAATGAGATATATTCCCTTAATTTGTCTGACCTTGGGTATTTGGCAAATGGCACAAATTAGATTTTTGTTGTTTGTCTCTCTAAGTAGGGTGATTTAAGCTATTTGCCCTCTGGTAGGGGAGGAGAAGTGCAAACTATTTACTCTTAAGTGTTCTTGGTTTAGGGAAGCTAAAATATATAAGGTGGCTGCAAACTGCTACTTAACTATTTTTCCTATTTGCTTGTCCCGGAATCTTCCTAGCTTCTTACTATCCTATGCCAACTTGAATTTGGAAAGGAAAGAACAACATAAAGTTTTACCTTCCGCTCTCAACCAGGCACTGCAGAGAGAAATCGGGGAGAGATGAGTTTGGTAGAATCCTTACCCTTTGTAAGCTTCTGTCAATTTTCCCAGAATCTTGTCTGTAGGCTCCTGAGAGAGGATAGTTTCTCAACAAGTTTTAAAGTCACCAAACTGTAGGGAAGAAAAAAAAATTTCCCTCTACCCTTTTTAGTTCTTGTGGCTGAGACACCCTGCAATAAATGACAGGAGAAAAACAATAAATGTTTTTCAATAAAATGTTTTGCAATAAATTAACAAGAGAAAAACAAACAGAAATTTTATACATAAGAGAGACCCAAGAAAATGGAGTAAAAGTCCCTGACATGGCTCAAGCCACCACCTTACACACCATCTCCAGCTAAAGACCAAAAAAAAAAAAAAAAAAAGTGTTGTGAAGCCAGACATGGGGGCTACCAGAAAACTCTAGTAAACTAAGGTAAAGTTATCATGCAAGTTTCAGCCTGACCTTCTCCATTGATGGGATCAGATAGGGAGACCCCTTACAAATGGAGATTTTCCTTATTAATATAAAGTACCCTTACAAAAGGGCAGCACCTACTGTTTTCAGGGCTCTTCCTATGTCTGCAGGCTCTCAAATATAGCCAAAATAATCCTACTCAAAAAGGCACATTTGGTGTGGCACATTCTACTCCCCGCTTGACTATTCTCAATCTTTCTCCTCACACAATTCTACCATGTTTTATATGCCTAATATGTCCTAAAATCTAAAGAAAGGCATATATAGAACTAAGAAAAGTGAGTTAAGCATGTTGAAGTAATTCAGAGTCAGAACACGTTTACATATTACAACTGCCTATAAGGATGAATAAGTTGTATTTGAAAGTGCAGGTTACAGTAAAAAAAAAAAAAAAAAAAAAAAAATTCCAGTACGATAAAATATACCTAGGTATAATGTACACATTTATTGAAAGATTCATCAGTAGTTAACTTTTCACCTGAAAATATACATTAATTTTAGATAAGATATATTAAATTAAAGGACTGCTATGTGCTGTTTGACATGGGACTCAGCTGACTGGAAATGATAGAAGAAGTATACTGCCATTTTAGAAAAAGCAAGTTCCCAGGAGATCACTAGACCCTTTTGCCTCCCAGGAGATAACTAGATTCTTTTGCCTCCTAGAGATAACCAGACCTTTTGCTTCCTGCTTCTGTAAATTGCTTACCGCTTTTGCATCTAAAATGTCTGCCTTAGACGCGAGACAGGGCTGGAAGCCTGTGGTGGGCAGCGGCCTCAGCTGTGAGCTGAGGCCTCGGCTGGGAGCTGTGGCCTCCGCAGGGAATGGCACCCTCGGGTTAAGCTCCCATATGGCTTCACAGTGCAGAGCCAACACAGAGGCTAAAATAGCAGCAGCCACTCACCTTGGGCTCCGGCAGAAGGAGGGCAGACTGGACTAAAACTGTCTGGAGACACTCGGGACTTGGAGGGCTCTCAGAGCTTCTGCTTCATTGCAGTGACGCAGGACTTTGGTCATCTTACTCATTCCCAGGGCTCTGGGAAAAGACAGCAGCCCCTCCCTCAAAGATTCAACCCCACCTGGTGGAAAATGAAATGCTAATTGAGGCCTATTAACAACCAGAATCTGCCCCACCCTCGGGAAATCCTCTTAAGCTAAGCACCTGAGGGAGTCTTTCATTCAACTGAGAAGCCTAGGTTCTTCAGGTGACCACTACTAATAGCCTCCAGGCAAAAAGCTAGAGGATAACTGCAACATTCCCTGGGATAGCAACTCAAACCAGGAAAGTAAGACTTCACAGTGGTGTTTAATATGGGTCCTCCCTGCCTCATCCAAACACAGGAGAGGGAGCCACAAACAGCAGAACACCAACACCCACAGGGAAAATATGGCAGGCTCCAAAGCCCACTGTGATAGCCAAAATGGTGAAACACAGAAACAAAAGCCAAATGGAAAAACAAGAGACCTCTACCAAAGATGAGATAAATGAGATGCAGTTAAGCAAGTTAACAGAACTAGATTTCAGAGCCATGATCTTGAGGAAGCTCAACAGCATGTGTAAGGATATGAGCACCATGAGTAAAGACATAGAAATGTTGAAAATCAACCAGTTGGAAATTAAACACCACCAAGAAGAAATGAAGAATGACAAATCAGAAGTAAAGAACACATTGAAAGGTCTAAATAGCAGAGTGGAGGAAGCTGAGGACCGGATCAGTGAAATAGATGATAGGGTAGAAAAAAATCAACCAATCACAAAACCAAAGGGAAAAAAACAATTAAAAAACAGGAAGACAGCTTAAGAGAACTGTGGGACAACTGGAAATGTAATAACATTTGCATCATAGGAGTTCCTGAAGAAGAAAATGAGCAAGGGTTAGAGAATATATTTGAAGAAATAGTGACAGAAAACTTCCCTAATTTGGTGAAGAAAGAAGCATTCAAGTTCAAGCATAGAGAGCCCCAAGTAAGAAGAACCCAAACAGGCCCACACCAAGACACACAGTAATGAAACTGCCAAAAATTAAAGACAAAGAGAGAATCCTAAAAGCAGCAAGAGATAAGCAACAGGTTACCTACAAAGGAAACCCCATAACGCTCTCAGCTGACTTCTCACAAGAAACACTACAGGCCAGAAGGGAATGGCATGAGGTAATCAAGGTCATGAAAAACAAGGATCTGAATCCAAGACTACTCTACCCAGCAAGGCTATCATTCAAAATACAAGGTCAAATAAAGTGCTTCCCAAACAAACAAACAAAAAGGCTAAGGGAATATATTAGCACCACACCAGAACTGCAAGAAATATTAAAAGGACTGTTGTAATTAGCAGGAGAAATAGAAAGAAAAATCGAACCACACTAAACAAAAATGGCAATAAATAAGTACATATCAATCACCTTAAATGTAAATGGATTGAATGCTCCAATAAAAAGACACAGAGTAGCTGATTGAATAAGAAAGCATGACTCATCTATAAATTGTTTACAAGAGACCAACCTCACAACAAAAGACTCACATAGGTTGAAAATGAAGGGATTGAAAAAAAATCTTCAAAGAAAATGGAAAGGAAAAAAAGCTGGGGTAGCAATACTCATATCTGATAAATTAGATTTCAAAATGAAGACCATAACTAGAGACGAAGAAGGCCACTACATAATATTGAAAGGATCTATCTCACA
This sequence comes from Molossus molossus, assembly GCF_014108415.1. NCBI lineage: Eukaryota > Metazoa > Chordata > Mammalia > Chiroptera > Molossidae > Molossus > Molossus molossus. The sequence goes on along the minus strand of NW_023425377.1, from coordinate 53,161,465 downwards.
GGAAGATATAACCTTGATAAACATATATGCATCCAATATAGGAACACCAAAATATATCAAAAATCTTCTGGAAGACTTTAAAGGAGAAATCAATAGCAATACAATCATAGCAGGAAACTTCGAAACCCCACGGACATCACTGGATAGATCCTCTAGACAAAAAATTAGCAAGGAAACAGAAACTCTAAATGAAGCACTAAACCAAATGGATTTAATAAATATCTACAGAGAATTACACCCCAAAACTACAGAACTTACATTCTTCTCAAGGGCACATGGGACATTCTCAAAGATAGACCACATGTTAGGACATAAACTAACTCTCTACAAGTTCAAGAAGATTGAAATCATCTCAAGCATCTTCTCAGATCACAATGGCATGAAACTAAAAATCAATTGCAACAAGAACATGCAAAGACATTTGAATACATGGAACCAAATTAGCATGTTATTAAATAACGAATGGGTCAATGAGGAGATCAAGGAAGAAATTAAAAACTTCCTGGAAAACAATGAAAATGAACACACAACAACACAAAACCTGTGGGATACAGTGAAAGCAGTTCTGAGAGGGAAGTTCATAGCACTACAGGTCTACCACAAGAAGCAAGAAAAATCCCTAATACACTACCTAACCTCACAACTTGAAGAACTAGAAAGCAAACAAAAAGTAAACCCTAGAGCAAGTAGAAGAAATAAAATAGTAATAATCAAAGCTGAAATAAATGACATAGAGTCCAAAAAAAAAAAAAAATTCAAAGGATCAATGAAACAAAGAGCTGGTTTTTCAAAAAGATAAACAAGATTGATGGACCCTTAGCTAGACTCACCAAGAAACAAAGAGAGAGGTCCCAAATACAAAAATCAGAAATGAAAAAGGAGAAGTAACAACTGACACCACAGAAACACAAAAGATCGTCAATAACTACTATGAACAATTATATGGCAAGAAATTCAACAATCTAAGAAGAATGGACAATTTTTTAGAAACACATAGTCTCCCAAAACTGGACTGGGAAGATAGAAAACTTGAACAGACCAGTAACAACAGAAGAAATTAAAGATGTAATCAAGACTCCAGCAAACAAAAGCCCAGGCCCAGATGGCATCATGGGGGAGTTTTACCGAACATTCAAAATGGAACTAACAGCCATTCTCCTTAAACTATTTCAAAAAATTCAAGAAGAAGGAAGACTTCCAAATTCATTTTATGAGGCCAGCATAATTCTAATTCCAAAACCAGAAAAAGACATTACAAAGAAAGAAATCTACAGGCCAATATCCCTGATGAACATAGACGCCAAAATCCGGAACAAAATACAAGGAAATCGGATCCAGCAACATATCAAAAAAATTATTCACCATTACCAAGTGGGATTCATCTCAGGGATGCAAGGATGGTACAATATTTGCAAATCAATAAATGTGATACACCACATAAACAAAATGAAGAATAAAAACCACATGATCGACTTCCGGTCAAGATGGTGGCGTAGGTAAATGCGGTATCGCGTCCTCCCACAACCACATCAAAGTGACAACTAAACTACAGAACAACCATCATTCAAAAGCGCCTGAAATCAAGCTGAATGGAAGTTGTACAACTACGGAATTAAAAAAAAAAAAGCAGCTACATCCAGACTGGTAGGACGGGCGGCAGCGTGGTGGGTGGCAGCGGTGCGCGGCGGTGAGACATGCTGGTCCCACACCCAAGCGAGGTGGATAAAAATCAGGAGGCTCCCGCGGCTGGGAAGATCCTTCCTGAGGACTGAGGGGTCCCCATCCCACACCAGGTGCCCCGTCCAGGGTTCCAGTGCCAGGAAGAGAAGTCCCCATAACTTCTGGATGGAAAAACCAGTGGAAACTGAGGCTCAGGGAAGCTGACCTGGCTGGAGCCCCAGGCAGCTCCCTAAAGGGCCGGCGCATGGACTTATCGGACTCTCTCCCTCTAAGCTCGGAGGGGAGGCAGCTCGAAGGGTGCCAGAGACATACAGGGAAGAACTGAGCTGTTTGGCACTGGAGCGAGGGCTGGAGAGGGGGCTTCCTCGGGGACAAACGTGCTGTAAGAGGCCTTTGTTCCTTTGGTGAGCCCTTCCCCGGGGGCGGCAGACAGAAGCCATATCTGGGACTCCAGCAACCTGGCTCACACTGGTAGCCCCGCCCTGCTGACTCCCCGAGGCCCCGCCCCGCCCCACACAACTTTCAAGCCCACCCAAGCTGTTGCCACTTGCTTAACCATAGGATTGGCCGGTCTTGGATCCTGCTTCAGGTTTTTCCTAAATTCTTTCAAATGAGCAGCATCGGGTCTCAGCGAGCCCCATACCACTCATTAAGTAATACACAGAAACAAACACAGGGAGGCAGCCAAAATGAGGATACAAAGAAACAGGTCCCAAATGAAAGAGCAGAACAAAACCCCAATAAAAGAACTAAGCGAAAGGGAGATAAGCAATCTAACAGATACTGAGTTCAAAATACTGCTTATAAGGATGCTCAATGAACTTAGTGAGAACCTCAGTGAACTTAGGGAGGGCCTCAAGAGCATAAAAAAGGACCAGTTAGAAATCATGGATACACAGTTAGAATTAAAGGAGGCATTAACTGAAATAAAGAATAATTTACACAGCTTCAATAATAGAGTATGTAAATCCAAGGAGCAAACCATCGATTTGGAATATAAGGAAGCAAAAAATCCCCAATCAGAACAGCAAAAAGAAAAAAGAATCCAAAAAAATGAGGAGAGTGTAAGGAGCCTCTGGGACAACTTCAAGCGTGCCAACATTCGCATCTTGGGGCTGCCTGAAGAAGAGAGAGAACAAGAAATCGAAAACCTGTTTGAAACAATAATGGCAGAAAACTTTCCTAACTTGGTGAAGGAAACAGACATACAAGTCCAGGAAGCACAGAGGGTCCCAAACAAGATGAACCCCAAGAGGTCCACACCAAGACACATCATCATCAAAATGCAAAAGGTTCAAGACAAAGAGAGAATCTTAAAAGCAGCAAGAGAAAGGCAGCTATTTACCTACAAGGGAGTACCCATTAGGCTGTCAGCTGATTTCTCAAAAGAAACTTTGCAGGCCAGAAGGGAGTGGCAAGAAATATTTAGAGTGATGAAAAGCAAGAACCTACAACCAAAATTACTCTATCCTGCAAAGCTGTCATTTAGAATCGATGGACATATAAAAACTTTCCCAGACAAGAAAAAGTTAAAGGAGTTCATCACTACCAAACCGTTATTATATGAAATGATGAAGGGTCTTTTTGAAGAAAAAGATAAAATGTATGAAGAAACAAAATGGCAATGAATACATATCTATCAACAATGGAATCTACAAACAAAATGAACAGGAAGAACAGAAACATTCTCATAGATACAGAGATCATTTTGTTGGTTGCCAGTTGGGAAGGGGGTTGTGGGAATGGGTGAAAATGGTGAAGGGATTAAGAAGCACAAACTCATTGCTAGACTGACAAACCTCAAAGGGAAAGGGGTTGGGAGAGTGGGAAGAAATAAACCAAAGAACTTATATGCATAACCAATGGACACAGACAATAGTGTGGGAAAAGGTGAGAGGGTGGTGGGAGTGGGGAGGAGAGGGTCAATGGGGGAAAAATGTGGAACATCTGTAATACATTTTACATCCAAAAATAAAGATTTGAAAAGAAAAAAAAAATAAACCACATGATCATATCAATAGATGTTGAAAAAGACTTCGACAAAATCCTTAGCAGTGTGGGAATAGAGGGATCATATCTAGACATAATAAAGGCCATATATGAAAGACCTACAGCCAACATTATACTCAATGGGCAGAAACTAAAAGCAGTTCCCTTAAGAACAGGAACAAGACAGGGATGTCCACTTTCACTACTCTTATTTAACATAGTACTGGAAGTCTTAGCCACAGCAATCAGACAGGAAAGAAAAATAAAAGGGATCCAAATTGGAAAGGAGGAAGTGAAACTGTCATTATTTGCAGATGACATGATACTATAAAAAGAAAACCCCAAAGACTCCATCAAAAATTTACGAGACTTAATAAATGAATTTGGAAAAGTAGCAGGATACAAACTTAACGTCAAGAAATCGATGACATTTTTATACACCAATGATAAACTCACAGAAAGAGAAACTAAAAAAAACAATCCCATTTATCATTGCGGCAAAAAAAATTAAGATAGCTAGAAATAAACTTAACCAAAGAAATAAAGGACCTATTTGCAGAAAAGTACAGGTCATTGAATAAAGAAATAGAGGAAGATATAAAAAATGGAAGCACATACCTTGTTCATGGATTGGAAAAATTAACATCATTAAAATGTCCATATTACCCAAAGCAATCTATAGATTCAATGCAATCCCCACCAAAATACCAATGGCATACTTCACAGAATTAGAACAAATACTTCAAAAGTTCATATAGAACCCAAAAAGACCTCGAATAGCCACAGCAATCAAAAAAGAAGAACAACGTTGGAGGAAGCACATTACCACATATACTACAAAGTCACTGTAATCAAAACAGCCTGGAACTGGCACAAGAACAGGCATAGAGACCAGTGGAACAGAACAGAGAACCCAGAAATGGACCCAAGGCAATATGCTCAATTAATATTTGACAAAGTTGGCAAGAGCGTACAGTGGAGTAAGGACAGCCTCTTTAATAAATGGTGCTGGGAAAATTGGACAGCTACTTGCCGAAAAATGAAACTAGACCATCAACTTACACCCTACACAAAAATAAAGTCAAAATGGATGTTTATTAAATGTGACTCATGAATCTGTAAAAATCCTAGAAAAAAGAGTAGGCAACAAAATTTCAGACATCATACACAGCAGAATTTTCACTGATACATCACCTAAGGCAACAGAAACAAAGAAGAAAATGAACACATGGGACTACATCAAACTCAAAAGCTTCTGCACAGCAAAAGATACAATCATCAAAACGGAAAAGCTACCCACTGTATGGGAGAGCATAATTGCCAATGATATATCAGATAAGGGGTTAATTTCCAATACATATAGAGTGCTCATACAACTCCACAAAAGGAAGACAAAGAACCCAATTAAAAAATGGGCAGAGGAACTAGACAACTCTCCAAACAGGATATACGAATGGATAAGAGACATATAAGAAATGCTCGACATCCCTAATCATCAGGGAGATGCAAATTAAAACAACAATGAGGTATCACTTCACACCTGTCAGAACAGCCACCATCAACAAATCATCAAACAACAAGTGTTGGCGAGGGTGTGGAGAAAAGGGGACTCTAGTACACTGCTGGTGGGAATGCAGACTGGTGTAGGCACTGTGGAAAACAATATGGTGTTACCTCAAAAAATTAAAAATTGAATTCCATTTGAACCAGTAATCCCACTTCTGGGAATATACCCAAGAAGCCTAAAACACCAATCAGAAAGAATATATGTACCCCCAAGTCTGTAGCAGCACTATTTACAATAGCTAAGATCTGGAAACAGCCCAAGTGTCCATCAGTAGACAAATGGATAAAAAAGCAGTGGTACATATACACAATGGAGTACTATGCAGCTGTAAGAAAGAAAGATCTCTTATCCTTTGCGAGGACATGGTATGACCTGGAAAGTGTCATCCTAAGCAAAACAGAGCAAGACAAATATCATATGATCTCACTTATTTGTGGAATATAATGAACATAACAGTCTGAAGAATGGCGTAGTCTCAAAGACGTGGATGTGGGGTACAGACTGACTATCCCCAGAAGAGGAGGTGGGGGGGAGAGATAAACCACAGAACTTATATGCCTGTATGCATGAACAATGGACAGGGACAACAAAGCTGGAGAGAGGGTGGAAAGGGAAGGTGAGGGGGGAATCAGTGGGGGAAAAAGAAGAAGCACCTGTAAAAAAATAATTTAATTATAAGAAAAATAAATAAATAATTAAATAAATAAAACAATACAATAATTAATAATAATAATAAAAAAGAATGTCCGCCCAGCCCGTTATAAAGCTCGGCATGCCCTGCAGCTTGGGGTCCAGAATTTGGATACTGCCTCCTCTTGGTCAGCATGCATAAATAAAGGAAACTCTGCTTTCTCCAGTGTTCTGTCTGAGTCTTTTCCATAACAGAGATGCAAGCAGACCACGAGGTGCCTCTGGAACAAAGAAAATTCCTGCAAAGATTGATTAATAGCTACCTACTGATACCTTCTTGTTTATCCATATCATATAAGGTAAATACAAAATGTAATTGTAAAGGTTAAAGTCAATCCCAATGATTTTTTTCACTCTCTATTTCCCAATACAAGAAAATTTCTATACAAACTACAAACAGATAGAAGCTCATATACTAGAGATGGTTGGGTCTCTTCCTTTTCTTGTGAGGAGAGTCCACCACTCTGTTTGTGGAGGGCTTTTCTTGCTTATCCTCTCTGCTCTATAAACTTACTTCCAATTTAAATTCTCTGTTTGAATTTGAATTCTTTCTTGTGCAAAGCCAAGAACCCACAGTGGGTTGTGGACCGTTGGGTTCCTGAACCCTGATAATGCTGGCATCATGCCCACCCAGGGCTCTGAAGCCTCATAGCCCTAGTGAAGAAGCTGACTCACCAGTGGGTTTTGAGGCGTTGGGTGGGAGTTTGTAACATCCAGATGCAAGGACTGATTTCAAGAAGAGGTGCTATCAGATCATTTCCCTCCAGGCCTAATTTTCATGTTACCTGCAGAAGTAGAACAATCTCTAACTTGGGAGTTGGGGGGAAGGATTGCCTAAGAGGACATTTACTCATCTCCTTCCTGGAAAGCAGATAGAAGCAGCTGTGTTAGCCTAGGGTTCAGTTGACAGGTGTCTTGATAAGCTCAACAAGTGTTTCCTGCTAAGCCTACTCCTAAATAGGGCCCTAGTCCTCAGAGTTGCTGCCAGACACAGAGCATTTCTGTGGGAATTTGGAAATTGTTACCATCTACTGAAACTAATAAGAATAACACCCTTTTTTCTGTATCTGTAGGGAATGAACCATGCTCCCCAGGGGTATGCCAGCTGGCTGCAACATTCTGGGCCTGGGATTCACTTCATCCCTAGTGCTCAGGGAAGCGGTGCCTCTGGGAATATTTACCACTGCTCATAGCTTGAGGGATGGGCTTTTCTAAGGCTGCTGTCAACCTGACATAAGTAAAGGATGGCAGAATAGATCACCCCAAAATGTATCTCTTTGTTTATAAGGATTATCTTGAGCTGTTTATTTTTTATTAACAGCAGACATTGGAAGAAAACAGAGTGAAAGCTGCCCTTTTGTGAAGGATATTAACACTGATAGAAAAATCATTTGTAAGGGGACTCCCCTCTCTGGTCCTATCAATGGAAATGGATTAAACCTACATGATAAACCTTATTCTTATTTACCAGGCTACTCCTGATAACCTCCCATAACTGGCCTCCTCACCCCTCAATTTCTTTACTTTGTCTTCAGCTGAAAATGGTATTTAAGCTGGTGGTTTAGGCCATTTCAGGGAGGTACTAAGTTTCCCTGGGTATCTTCCATATGTACATGAGCTGTACATGTCAATAAACTTCATAGTAAAGAAAACTACTAGAGAACAAAATTTACTGCATCCTATATGTTTAATATTTTGTAGTTCTATTTTCACTTGGCTTTATGTATTTTCTATTTCCTTTTAGAAGTGTGTTGTTTAATTTCTAATTGTTTATAGATTTTCTCTTCCCTTTCTATTATTATTGATTCCTAGTTTGATACCATATAATATTTTTTAATATTAAAAAAAATTGTTGGGGTTTGATTAAGTCCCTAGATAAAGCCTGTCTTGCTGAATGTTTCATGAACTGATAGTGTTGGATGGAGAGTTCTATCCACATCATTTATCTTGGTAAATTGTGTTGTTAAGAACTTCTACATCCTGGCTGATTTTCTGTCTAATAGTTCTATTAGTTGCTAAGAGAGGCTGTTTAAATCCTCAACCATAATTGTGGATTTCTTCTTTGAGTTCACTAAGTTTTTGCTTCATGTGTTTTGAACCTCTGTTGTTTGATACATACACACTTAGGATCATTATATCTTATATAAATATAAGTACTCTTGATTTTAAAAATTGTTTGCTTTGCCTTTTACTTGATATGTTTAGACCATGTACATTCAAAATACTTTTATTATTATTTTTTAATCCTCATGAGGATTTCCATTGATTTTTCAGGTAGAGTGGGAGGGAGGGAGGAAGGGAGAGAGAGAGACACATTGACTGGCCACCTCCTACATGACCCCAACCAGATCTAGGGATCTAACTACAACCTAGGTATGTGTCCTTAGCCAGAAAATTATTGGAATAAATTAATTTAGTAATGTTGCAAGATAAAGAACTAATATGCAGGAATCAGTTGTGCTTCTATATTTTATTTATTTTCTTATAAAATTTAATTTTTTCTATCATCATTTATCCCTTCTATGCCCCCCTCCCAATTACCAAACTGTTGTCCATGTCCTTGAGTTCTCTTTTTTTTCTTTTTTGTTCAATTCCTGCAGCCTTCCCTGCATCACCACAACTGTCTACCTGATCCCTATTACGAGTCTATCTCTATTTTGCTTGGTAGTTCAGTTTGCTCATTAAATTCCACATATGAGTAAAATCATACAGTACTTGTCTTTCTCTGACTGGTTTATTTCACTTAGCATAATGTTCTTCAGGTCCATCCATGCTGTTGCAAAAGGTAAAATTTTCTTTTTTATGGCAGAGTAAATGTACCACATCTTTTTTATCCATTCATCTACTAATGGACACTTGGGCTGCTCCTAAATCTTGACTATTGTAAATAACACTGCAATGAACACAGGGGTATAGACAGTCTTTCCTCTGGCCTACAGGACGACACTCCAACCACTGAGCCAAACTGGCCAGGGCATCGGGTTTCTTTGGATAAATTCCCAGAAATGGAATTGCTGGGTCATAAGGCGGTTCCATTTTTAATTTTTTGAGGTAACTTCATACTGCTTTCCACAGTGGCTACACCACTCTGCATTCCCACCAACTGTGCACATGGTTCTCTTTTCTCCACATCCTTGCCAATACTTACTCTTTGTTGATTTATTGATGATAGCCATTCTGAGATATGTGAGGTGATATTTCATTGTAGTTTTAATTTGCATTTTTCTGATGATTAGTGATGTTGAGCATCTTTTCATATGTCTATTGGCTGTCTGTATGTCCTCTTTGGAGAAGTATCTATTCATGTCTTTTGCCCATTTTTAAACTGGATTTTTCTTTTTTTTGGTGTTCTTTATAAATTTTTAAAATCTTTATTGTTGAATGTATTACAAATGTTCATCATTTTTCCCCCATTTACCCCCTCCTCCTGACTCTCATCCCCCTCCTGCCTTTCCCCATACTGTTGTCAGTGTCTATTGGTTATGCATATATGCATATAATTTCTTTGGTTTATTTCTTCCCACCCCCAACCCCCCTTCCCTTTGAGGTTTGTCAGTCTAGCAACCAGTTTGTACTTTTTAATTCTTTCACCTTTTTCACCCATTCCCCCAAACCCCCTCCCATCTGGAAACCAACAAAATGTTCTCTATATCTAATGAGAATGTTTCTGTTCTGCTTGTTCATTTTGTTTGTAAATTCAATTGTCAATAGATATATATTCATTGACATTTTGTTTGTTCATATTTTTTATCTTTTTCTTCAAGAAGACCCTTCAACATTACATATAATAATGGCTTGGTGGTGATGAACTCCTTTAGCTTTTCCTTGTCTGGGAAAATCTTTATATGGCCATCGATTTTAAATGACAGCTTTGCAGGATAGAGTAATCTTGGTTGTAGGTTTTTGCTTTCATCACTCTGAATATTTCTTGCCACTCCCTTCTGGCCTGCAAAGTTTCTTTTGAGAAATCAGCTGACAGTCTTATGGGAACTCCTTTGTAGGTAACTAGCTGCCTTTCTCTTGCTGCTTTTAATATTCTCTCTTTGTCTTGAACCTTTTGCATTTTGATGATAATGTATCTTGGTGTGGGCCTCTTGGAGTTTATCTTGTTTGGGACTCTCTGTGCTTCCTGGACTTGTATGTCTGTTTCCTTCACCAAGTTAGGGAAATTTTCTGCCATTATTGTTTTAAATAGGGTTTCGATTTCTTGTTCTCTCTCTTCTCCTTCTGGCAACCCCAAGATGCAAATGTTGGCACGCTTGAAGTTGTCCCAGAGGCTCCTTACACTATTCTCATTTTTTTGGATTCTTTTTTCTTTTTGCTGTTCTGATTGGGTGTTTTTTACTTCCTTATATTCCAAATCGATGGTTTGCTTCTTGGCTTTACCTACTCTACTTTTGAATCTGTGTAAATTATTCTTTATTTCAGTTAGTGCCTCCTTCATTTCTGACAGGTCCAATTTTATGCTCTTGAGGCCCTTACTAAGTCTGCTGAGGTTCACACTAAGTTCATTTTAATTAAATGAACATCCTTATAAGCAGTATTTTGAACTCAGCATCTGTTAGGTTGCTTATCTCCATTTCGCTTAGTTCTTTTCCTGGCATTTTGTTCTGTTCTTTGATTTGGGACCTGTTTATTTGTCTCCTCATTTTGGCTGCCTCCCTGTGTTTGTTTCAATGTATTACTTAACAAGAGGTATGAGGTTAGCTAAGACCAGATGCTGCGTGTTTGAAAGAATTTAGGAAAAGTTGAAGCAGGATCTGATACAGGACAATCCTACGGTAAAGCAACTGGCAACATCTTGGGTGGGCCTGAAGGTTGGGTGAGGCAGGGCCTCGGGGAATCACCAGGGTGAGGCAAACAGTGTGAGTCAGGTTGCTGGAGTCCCAGATATGGCAGCTGTCTGACGCCCCAGGGAAGGGCTCACCAAAGGAACAAAGGCCTCTGACAGCATGTCTGTCCAGGAGAAAGCCCCTTCTCCAGCCCTTGCTCCAGTGCCAAACAGCTCAGTTCTTCCCTGTATATCTCTGGTAGCCCTCGAGCTGCCTTCCCTCCAAGTTGAGAGGGAGTGAGTCTGATAAGTCCCTGCGTAGGCCCTTTAAGAGAAGCTGCCTGAGGCTCCAGCCGCCTCAACCTCCCTGAGCCTCAGTTCCCGCTGGTTTTCCAGCCAGAAGTTATGGGGACTTCTTTTCCGGGCACTGGAACCCTAAGCTGGGTGCCTGGTGTGGGACAGGGACCCCTCAGTTCTCAGGGAGGACCTTCCCAGCCGAGGTATTTTCCTGATTTTTATCCGCCACACGTGGGTGTGGGACTAGCCTGCCCACCTCCGCCCCTCCTACCAGTCTCAATGCGGCTTCTTCTTTAATTTTGTAGTTGTAGGACTTCCATTCAGCTTGATTTCAGGTGGCTCTGAATGATGGTTGTTCTGTAGTTTAGTTGTAACTTTGATGTGGTGTTAGGAGGTCTTGAGACCACATTTACCTACACCACCATCTTGACCAGAAGTCCTTCTTTATAAATTTTGATTATTAACCCCTTATCAGATGTGTCACTGATGAATATGTTCTCTTATTCAGTGGGTTGTCTTTTCATTTTGTTGGTCATTTCCATTCTGTGCAAAGATCTTTAGTTTGATGTAGTCCCATTTGTTTACTTTTTCTTTTTTTCCCCTTGCCTATATCAGAAAAAATATTGCTACAAGAAATGTCTGAGATTCTACTGCCTATTTTTCTTCTAGGATCTTTATGGTTTTGACTGTAACAGTTAAGTTTATTCTTATGTGTGGTGTAAGAAGGTGGTCTAATTTATTTATTTATTGCACGTATCTTTCAAAGTTTCCCAACATCATTTATTCAGTACACTATCTTTAGTCTATTGTGCTTTTACCTCCTTTGTCAAATATTAATTGACTATAAAGGCATTGGTTTATTTCTGAGCTCTCTATTTTATTCCATTGTTGTGTATGCCTGTTTTAATGCCAGCACCATGCTGTTTTGATTACTGTGTCTTTGTAGTATAGTTTGATATCAGGTAGCATGATTCCTCCAACTTTGTTCTTCTTTCGCAAGATCACTGTTGCTATTTGGGACCTTTTCTGGTTCCATATAAATTTTTGAAACATTTGTTCTAGTTCTGTGAAATATGTCATTAGTATATTGATAGGAATTGCATTGAATCTGTGGGTTGCTTTGGGTAATATGAACATTTTAATGATGTTAATTCTTTCTATCAATGAACACAGTATAGGCCTCCAGTTATTTGTATTTTCCTCAATTTCTTTCTTCAGCATCTTATAATTTTCTGAGTACAGATCTTTTACCTGCCTGCTTAAATTTATTCCTAATGTGCTTCTATACTTTAATAACAAAATTCAAGAAGGAGAAATTACAAAAATTATCCCATTTACAATTGCATTAAAAAGCATAAAATACCTGGGAATAAATTTAACCAAAGAGGTGACAGACCTATATTCTGACACTGAAGAAAAAAATTGAAGAGGATACAAATAAATGGAAGGATATACCTTATTCATAGAGTGGAAGGATTTATATATATATTTAACCCTCACCTGAGGACATTTTTGCATTTATCTTTAGGTATAGCAGGAGGGAGAGAGGAGGGAAGAGAGAGAGAGGAAAATCAATGTGAGAGAGACACATTGAGTGGTTGCCACCCACAGGATGCCAACCGGGACCGGGAACAAACTACAACCGAGGTACGTGCCCTTAGTGGAAACCGAACCCAGGACTCTCTGGTCCACAAGCCGACTCTTAACTGCTGAGCCAAACCAGCCAGGGCAGGATTCATATTTTTTAAACATCCTTACTACCTAAAGCAGTCTAAATATTTAATGTAATCCTTATTAAAATACTATTGGAACTCTTCTCAGAAGTAGAACTAGCCGTAAAATTTATGTGGAACCACAAAAGACCTGAATAGCCAAAGCAACTTTAAGAAAGAACAAAGTGGGAGGTATCATAGTTCTAGATTTCAAACTATACCACAGGGCTACAGTAATCAAAACAGCATACTACTGGCATAAACACACACACACACACACACACACACACACACACACACACACCAGATATATAGAAAAATGGAATAGAATAGAAAGCCCAGAAATAAATCCTCATTTATATAGTCAATTAATCTATGACAAAGGAGGTAAGAACAAATTATCTGAAAAAAGAAAAAAAGAATTTTATTTATAGTAGCATTAAAACAATAAAATACTTTTAAAATTTAACCAAAGTAAATTTAGCCAAAGAGGTGAAAGACCTCTACTCTGAAAACTACTAGACACTGATGAAAGTAAGCCCTTGAATATATGGGCAAATGATAAAAGAAATTTTAAAAGACATAAATAAATGGAAACATAGCCTTTCATAAATGGAAAGAATTAACATTGTTAAATTGTCCAAAATACCCAAAGCCACCTATAGATTCAATTCAATCCTCATAAAGAGTCTAACTGAACTTTTTATAGAAGTAGGAAAAGAAAACCTGAAATTTTAATGAAACCACCAAAGACCCTAACAACCAAAGAAATCCTGAGAAAGAAGAACAAAGCAGAATGTTTTACACTTCCTGACTTTAAGCTATATTATAGAGCTATATTAATCCAAAGAGCATAGTACTGGCATAAAAACAGATATATAGACAATGGAACAGAATAAAGAGCATAGAAATAAATACATGCTTATATGGTCAATTCATATTTGACAATGAAGCCAAGAATATTCAGAGGAAAAAAACAATCTCTTCAATAAATGAAAATAGACCACTATATTATACCACTCACAAATATTAACTCAAGGATTAAAGACTTAAATGTAAAACCTGAAACCATAAAAGTAGAAGAAAACATACAAAAAGACTCCTTGACATGGGTCTTGGTAATGATTTTATACATATAACACCTAGAGCACAAGGAACAAATTAAAAAATAAACAAGTGTGTGTTTGACAGTGGTGTTGGCGGCAGATGCAGTGAAAGAGTTTGGTGCTATGTCTCACACCATTTTACTGGTATAGCCTACCAGGAGGCCAGAAGGCAGAACTTATGCTATGAATCAGTGAATGAATGCATGGAAGGTGTTTGTAAAATGTATGAAGAACATCTGAAGAGAATGAATCCCAACAGCCTCTCTATTACATATGATATCAGCTAGTTGTTTGATTTTATTGATGATCTGGCAGACCTTAGCTGTCTTGTTTACCAAGCTGATACCCAGACATACCAGCCTTATAACAAAGATTGGATTAAAGAGAAGATCTATGTACTCCTTCATCGGCAGGCCCAACAGGCTGAAAAATAGTTGTGTTGGAAGCACTGGGGGTTGGGGGTGGGCTTGAAACACAGGTGTGTATAGCAATTTATAGTGGAAGTTTTGTATTACAGTAATCCTGTTTCCATTTTGGTACATTCTAGCCAGGATTGAATGTGTTAGATGAAATGTGAGGATCTTGTTCAATATGAACTTCCATCACCTCCTTTTTTTCTCTTTTTTTACTTAAAGATTCTTATGATGATTTAGAAGGAAGTTTTTCTTTGTCAAGTTAATCATTTTCAATCATTTAAAAACTGTTCATATCTACTTGATAACATTCACTATACTAACCCTTCTTCAAGTTTGGGTGGAGGGTAGTAACACAGTTTAATTATGTCCTAAGATAAAGTCTTAGTGAAAAACAAATAAATGATCTTTAGTTTAAAAAATAAAATAAACAAGTGAGATGCTATCAAACAAAAAAGCTTCTGTACAGCAAAATAAATTAACAATAAAACAAAACTTTTCTATGTATGAAATGTTAGAAAATACTTGCAAATCATATATCTGATAAGGGGTTAATATCCAAAATATATAAAGAACTCAAACTCAATATCAATGCAATAATAATATTCAATGTAATAATAATACAATTAAAAATGGAGAAGGACCTGAATAGACATTTTCCCAAAGGCAATATTCAAATGGCCAATAGGTGCATGAAAATATCCTCAGCATCACTTAATCATCAGGAAAATGCAAGTAGAATCACCTTTTGACCCAGCAATTCCATGTCTGGGTATTTAACTGAAAGTAATAAAATCATTATATCACAGAGATATTTGCATCCCCATGTTTGCTGTAGTATTATTTACAATAGTCAAAACATGGAAACAACTTAAGTGTCCACTAAAGGATAAAAGGATAAAGAGTATGTCATACATATATATAACAAAATATTACTGAGCCATAAAAAAGAAGGAAACCCTGTCATTTGCAACAACATGGATGGACCTTGAGGGCATTATACTAAGTGAAATAAGTCAGAAATAGAAAGACAAATACCACATGGTTTCACATATATATGAAATCTAAAATCATCAAACTCATAGAAGAGAAATTAAATTTGTGGTCATCAGAAGTGAGAGCTCAGTGTAAGGGAACTGTGTAAAGGCAATCCTAAACTACAAACTTCCAGTTATAAGATAAATAAATTCTAGGGATATAATATACAATATGATGACTATAGTTAAAACTGCCGTATAATATATTTGAAAGTTGCTAAGAGAATACATCTAAAAAGTTCTCCTCATGAGGAAAAAAATTGTAACTATATGAGGTGATGGATAGTAACTAAACTTATTGTGGTAATTATTTCATAATATAATATAATATAATTTCAAGTCATTATGCTATTCACTTTAAACTTATACAGTGCTTTATGTCAATTATATTTCAGAAAAACTATAAGATTGCTGAAAGTAATTAAAGAAGACAGAAAAATAGAAAGACAACCCATGTTCATGAATTGTACTTAATATTGTTAAAATGTCATTACTAACCAAAGTAATCTACGGATTAAATGCAAGTCTTATTAAAATCCAAATGGCATTTTTTTTTGCAGAAAAAATATTCTAAAATTTATATGAGATATCAAAGTACCCCCAAATAGCTAAAAACAATCTTAAGAGGGAAAAAAAAAGCTAGAGGCCTCACACTTCCTGTTTTCAAAACATATTACAAAACCACAGTAAGAAAAACAGTATGGCACTGGAATACATATACACACACATATCAAAGTAACAGATTAGAGCCCAGAACTAAGCTCCTGCATATTAGTCAAATGATATTTGACAATAGTACCAAGGCTACACAATGGGGAAAGTATAATTTTTTAAAAAAATGGTGGTAGAAAAACTCGACACTTACCATACATTATATACAAAAATTATCTCAAAATGTATCAAAAACTTAAACTATATAAGAACACATGAGGAGAAAGCTTAATGGCATTGAATTTGGTAATGGTTTCTTAGATATGACACCAAAGCACAGGCAAAATATAACAAATTAAAAAATGGGACTAAGCCTGGCCAG
This sequence comes from Molossus molossus, assembly GCF_014108415.1. Lineage (NCBI taxonomy): Eukaryota > Metazoa > Chordata > Mammalia > Chiroptera > Molossidae > Molossus > Molossus molossus. The sequence continues at coordinate 53,145,170 of NW_023425377.1, read as the reverse complement.
GGTAGCTCAATGGTTGAGCATTGACCCATGCACCAAGAGGTTGCCAGTTCCATGCCTGGTCAGGACACATGCCCGGGTTGAGGGCCCAGTCCCCAGTGTGGGGGCTTGCAAGAGGTGGCCAATTGATGTTCTCTCTCATTGATGTTTCTCTCTCTCTCTCCCTCTCCCGTCCTCTCTCTCTAAAATCAATAAAGAAAAAATATATTTTTTTAAATGGGACTACATCAAAATTAAAAATTTCTGCACATTAAAGAAAATAATCAAAAGAATTAAAATGCAACCTACAGAATAGGAGAAAACATTTGTAAGCACTATATCTGATAAGAGGTTAATATTCAGAATACACAAAAACACCTACAACTCAACAACAAAAATAACCAGATTTTAAAATGGGCAAAGGGCTTCAGTAAATTTAATGCAAGTAGATTTAAGGCTGAATAATATTTCATTTTGTATGTATACATTATATACATATATATGTGTGTATATATATGTATGTATATATTTATACACACACACACACACACACACACAGGGTGTCCCAAAAAATGTACACATTTTAACAACTGATAACATTTAATTTTCACTACTTTCCAGGTTTAACTGATTTGAAATCATGGGTGAAGCCAGACTAAGCTTTGAAGAAGGAAAATTTCTCCAAGGAAGCTATCCAAATGGCCAACAAGCATATAAAAAGATATTGAATATTACTAATCATCAGGGCAATACAAATTAAAATCACAGTGACACATTACCTCATACCCACTTGGATGGCCACTATAAAAAATAAAAATAAAATAACAAGTGTTAGCAAGTATGTGGAGAAAGTGGAAGTCTTGTGCATGGTGGTAAGAATGAAAACTAGTACAGTTCCTCCTGGCCGGTGTGGCTCATGGGTTGAGCATCAACCCATGTACCAAGAGGTCACCAGTTCAATTCCCAGTCAGGGCACATGCCCAGGTTTGGGCCAAATCTCCAGTGGGGGGCAAGCCAGAGGTGGCCAATCAACAATGTTCTCTCCATCATTGATGTTTCTATCTCTCTCTCCCTCTCCTTTTCTTTCTCTTTCTCTAAAATCAATAAAAAAAAAATTAGTACAGTTTCAATATAAAATAGTAGCCACTCAAAAAAGTAAAAAATAAAATTAACATAAGATTCAGGAACCCCAATTCAGGGGATATATTCAAAATATTAAAAAGAATTTTTTTTTATCCTCACGCGAGGACATTTTTCCATTTTTTTGTTCAGATAGAGTGGGAGGGAGAGAGAGGAAGAGAGAGAGAGAGAAACATCGACATGAAAGGGACACATGGACTGGTTGCCACCCTCACGACCCCCAACCAGGGCCGGGGACAAACTGCAATCGAGGTATATGCCCTTAGCGGGAACCAAACCTGGGTCTCTCTGGACTGCAGGCTGACACTCTAACTGCTGAGCCAAACCGGCCAGGGCTCAAATATTTTTTAAAAAGATCTTGAATAGATATTTGTACACCCATGTTCATTGTAGCATTATTCACAATAGCCCAGAGGTAGAAAAACCCCAAATGTCAAGTGTCATGCAAATGGATAAAGAAAATGTGACATTCAGGGTGTCCTCGAAAAAGGTATATACAATTTGAATGATTATAAAGTCAATGTCTATTAACATAAGTTCATTTTCAAAATTGAAGAGAATCTACAGAAATGAATAATTATTTTTATCATTGCCTATTTTCAAACCGTTCTGGTCCAGACACTGCTGATAAGACAAAGCAATGGAATAGCAAACATCAAGAATAATTTCCTTTGATATTTGGGCGCATTCTCTTTCAATAGCTGCCCTCAATTTGTTGACTATTGTTGGCTTTGTACCATAAAATATATCTTTTATGTATCCCCATTAAAAAGTCTAGTGAATAAATTTTCTTTGTTCAAAACGTAGTCTGGCTTCACCCATGATTTCAAATCAGTTAAACCTGGAAAGAAGTGAAAATTAAGTGTGATATCAGCTGTTAAAATGTGTATACATTTTTTGGGACACCCTATATATATATGTGTGTGTGTGTATACATATATGTATATGATACATATATGATATATACATACAAAATAAAACATGATTTAGCCTTAAAAAGAATAAAATCTTGTTATATGCTATAACATGGATGAACCTGGAGAGCATTTTGCTAAATGACATAATCCAGTCACAAATAAACAAATATTAATAGTCAAATTCTTAGAAGGAGTAAGTAGTAGAAGAGGGAAAAGAAGAGTTGGTGCTCAATGTCTACAGAATCTCAGCTTTAGCAGATGAAAACGTTCTAGGTGCCCTTGAAAAACAGCATGCATATAATTAGCACAACTGCATTGTACACTTAAAAATGTTAAGATGGTCCTGGCCTGTTTTGCTTGGTGATTGGAGTGTCAGCCTGTGGACCAAAGAATCATGAGTTCAATTTCCAGACAAAGGCACCTACTTTGGTTGTGGTTTAGTCCCTGGCTCTGGTCGGGGTTGTGTGGGAGGCAACAAATTGATGTGTCACTCTCACATCAATGTTTCTCTCTCTCTCTCTCTCTCTCTCTCTCTCTCTCCCTCCTTCTCTCCTTCCCTCCCACTCTGTCTGAAAATAAATGAAAAAATATCCTCGAGTGAGGAAAAAAAAAGGTTAAGATAGTACATTTTATGTTGTATGCACTTACCTTTATTTTAAAAAATTAGTAGGCACCCTGGCCAGTGTGGCTCAGTGGTTAGAGTATTGGCCTGTGTACCACAGGGTTGCAGGTTTGATTCCTGGTCAAGGGCATGTATTTGGGTTGTGGGTTTGATCCCTTGGCCCAAGTTGGGGTGCAAGCAGGAGGCAACCAATTGATGTGTCTCTCTCACATAGATGTCTCTCTCTCCCTACCTTCCTCCCTTACATTCTGTCTAAAAAATCAATGGAAAAAATATCCTTGGGTGAAAATTAAAAACAAAAACAAAACAAACAAACAAAAATTAGTGGGTGCTTCAATACAAAAATTAAAAAATTTACAGGCAGTATGATGATAATGGTTTATTAAATAGAGAAAATTATAATGATGGAAATTATAAACAATAAATAAATAAAAATTCTGGAGTTGAAAAGTATAAAAGTTGAAGTGAATAAATTAAAAAAGAGGGCTCAACAGCAGACTCAAGCTGGCAAAGTACAGAATTAGTGAACTTTAAGATGTATCCTATCTGAAGGAAAAAAATATTAAGAACACTGAACTTGTAGAACTGTAACGTATCAACATCTATACTAAACACACGTAAATGGAGTCCCAGAAAGTGAGAGAAAGAGGTTTAAGTTATTTGAAGAAACAATGGCCAAAATTTTCCCAAACATGATGAAAAACTTTAACATATACATCTAATGAATTCAATAAACTCCAAAGTGAACACAAAGAGATCCACACCTAGACACATTATAGTCAATTTATTTATTTATTTATTTATTTATTTATTTATTTATTTATTTATTTGGTACATGCCCCTAGCAGGAACCAAACTCAGGACTCTCTGGTCCACAGGCCCATGCTCCAACCACTGAGCCAAACTGGCCAGGGCCATTATAGTCAATTTAATGAAAACCCAAAACAAAGAAAAATCTTGAAAGCGGCAAGAGAAAAACAAATTGTCACATACAGCAGAACCTCAATAAGATTAATGGCTGACTTCTCATTAAAAACAGTGGAAGACCCTGGCCAGTGTGGCTCAGTTGGTTATCATCCCATGCACCAAAAAGTCACTGGTTCAATTCCCGGTGGGCACATGCCGAGGTTGCCAGATTGATCCTCAGTAGGGGGTGTGTTGGAGGCAGCCAAAAAATGTTTCTCTCTCTCCCCCTCTTCTTTCCTCCATCTCTTAAAAAAAAAAAAAAATCAATATAGACATTAAAAAACAAGAAAATAGTGGAGGGCAGAAGATATTCAGATACCATACTTAAAGAGCTAAAAGAAACAAAAAATGACTAACAAAGAATTCTATAACTAGCAAAACTATCCTTCAGAAATGAAGATGAAATAACGATATTCCCAGATATATAAAAACTGAGAGAATTTGTTGCTAGAAAGTTTTCCTTATAAGAAATACTAAAGAACTAAGAGAAACTGAAACTAAATGAAAATTTAAATCTACATAAAGACATAAGGAACATGGCAAGTATAATTACATAGGTATATATAGATGACAGTATCAATAACATTTTCTTGACTGATTTAAAAGCCAGCCAACAGCCCTGGCAGGTTTGGCTCAGCGGTTGGAGCATCAGCCTGTGGACCAGAGAGCCTGGGTTCGGGTCCCGTTATGGGCACGTACCAAAAATAAATAAATAAATAAATAAAAGTCAGCTAACATAAAACAATACTTATAAAATTGTATTGTTGGGATTATAACATATAGAGAATATATATATATATATATATATATATATATATATATAGAGAGAGAGAGAGAGAGAGAGAGAGAGAGAGAGAGAAAGAAGAGAGAGAAATTGACCTATTTTGGAAAAGTAAATTTACATCAGGCAGTAATGCAAATCCAGAGGAATGCCTCCTTCTCTTGAGAAATATAAGTAATAAATTAATCTTTCAATGGGGTGTCACTCAGTCACCTCCATAAATTAAAATCCCAAGGGTACAATCATATTGATACAATAGAACACTCTACTGAAGAGCAATAGAACACACATTCTTGTCAAATGCACATGGACCATTCTCCAGGATGGGCAATATATCAGGCTGTAAATCAACTAAGTATGTGTTTTCACCACAATGGAGTTTAATCGGAAGTCAAACAATAAAAGGAAATTTGGGAAAGCCTTCTATTTCTATTCCAAAAAATATTTGGAAATTAAACAACATGCTTTAAAATAACCCATGTGTCAAAAAAGATAGTTTTGAACTTGTAATATTGAAAGTAATGGGATGCTGATGGAGCAGTATATAAAGAAAAATTTATAGCTGCAAATGTCAGTGTTATAACAGAAGAAAGCTTCAACTTCAACTTCAAGAAAAATAGAAGGAAAAGAGCAACCTGAACCCCAAAACAAGCAAAAAAAAAGAGGGGAAAATAATATAGATGAAGGTGGAAATCACTGAAATAAAAATAAGAAAAAAATAGAAAATGCCAAATAAAATTAAAAAATTGTTCTTTGAAAGATCAAAATAATTTTCACAAAATGTTAGTTTTACTGACCAAGAGGAAAAAAAGACACAAAATACCAAAATCAGAAATTATGTTTTTATTTTATTTTTTAAAAATTTTTTATTTATTAATTTGTTTTTGTTACAAATGTTTCTCATTTTTTCCCCATTGACACCCTCTTTCCCTTCCCCATCGCCCCATCCCCAGCTTTATTGTCTATGTTCATTGGTCATGCATACATGCATGTAAGTTCTGTGGTTTATCTCTTCCCCCACAACCCCCCGCCCCAAGGCTTGTCAGTTTGTACCCCACCTCCGTGTCTCTGGGTTAATTTTGTTCAGCAATTTGTTTAGTTCATTATATTTCACAAAGAAGTGATATTTGTCTTTCTCTGCTTGGCTAGTTTTGCTTAGCATAAGAGTATTACTATGCCAGGAGAAATGACTTAAAAAAATCTTTTTTCCTCTATTGATTTGAGAGAGAGAGGGAGAGAGAAATAGAAACATCAATGAAAGAGAATATCCATTGGCTGCCTCCTGCATGCCCCCACTGGGGATTTAGCCCACAACCCGGGCATGTGCCCTGACCGGAAATCGAACTGGCAACCTCCTGGTGCATGGGTCAACACTCAACCACTAAGCCACACCGGCTGGGTAGAAATGAACTTTTAATAGATGAAAGGATAAGAAAATACTTTGAAGACCTTTATGCTGGAAAATTAGACAATATGGATGAAACATGCAAATTCCTAGAAAGACAAATATTACTTAATAGAAAATCTGATTGCCAATGATACATCAGATAAGGGGTTAATTTCTAAAATATATGGAGTGCTTATACAACTTAACAAAAGGAAGACAAAGAACCCAATTAAAAAATGGGCAGAGGAGCTGAATAGACACCTCTCCAAACAGGACATAAATATGGCCAAGAGACATATGAAGAAATGCTCAGCATCACTAATCATCAGAGAGATGCAAATTAAAACAACAATGAGGTATCACCTCACACCTGTCAGAATGGCCACCATCAACAAATCATCAAACTACAAGTGTTGGCGAGGGTGTGGAGAAAAGGGGACTCCAGTACACTGCTGGTGGGAATGCAGACTGGTGCAGCCACTATGGGAAACAATATAGTGTTACCTCAAAAAATTAATAATTGAGCTTCCATTTGACCCACTGATCCCACTTCTAGGAATATACCCTAAGAAGCCTGAAATACCAATCAGAAAGCATATATGAACTCCCATGTTCATAGCAGCACTATTTACAATAGCTAAGATCTGGAAACAGCCCAAGTGTCCATCAGTAGACAAACGGATAAAAAAGCTATGGTACATATACACAATGGAGTATTCTGCAGCTGTAAGAAAGAAAGATCTCTTATCCTTTAAGACAACATGGAGGGACCTGGAAAGTATTATCCTAAGTGAAACAAGCCAAGCAGAAAAAGACAAATACCACATGATCTCACTTATTTATGGAATATAATGAACATAACAGTCTGAGGAATAGGGTAGACCCAGAAACATGGAAGTAGGGTACAAACTGACAACCCTCAAAAGGGGGGGTAATGGTGGGAGGGAAGAGATAAACCACAGAACTTATATGCATGTTTGCATAACCAATGGACATGGACAACAAAGCTGGGGACGGGGCGCGGGGGATGGGGAAGAGGGTGTCAATGGAGTAAAAAAGGAGAAACATCTGTAACAAAAATAAAATAAATAAATAAAAAGAAAGGAAAATCTGAACAGATTTCAAATCTTCCCATAAAGAAAAGTGTAGAATATGCTCACTGGAGCCTTCCACAAAACACTGGGGGAGGAATCAATAGCAATTCTTCACAGACATGTTCAGAAAACAGCAGAAGAGGGAACAAAGACCCCAGGAAAAACGCAGACTGACATTACCTCATATATGAATCTAAAAATTCTAAACAAAACTTAAGCCAATGTGAGTCCAGCAAGATACTGAAAGCATTAAATGGGATCTATGATAGATGTTACATCCATCTATCATTCCAGGAATGTTAGATGGGAGTAACAACTTGAAAATCAGGCATGTAACACACCACATTAGTGAAATAGGATCTTTCTGAGGGGATGGAAATGTTCTGAACTTGAACTGTAGTGACAGCGGATTTAGTAAAAATCATTGCATTGTCCACTTGAAACACCTGAATTCTACGATGTGAAAATCATATCACAATAAAGTTATTACAAAAAATAAGAATGGTCAGAAGAGGAGGGTCTGGGCAGGGCAGGGTCCAGAGCAGCGTGGGTGAGATCATCAGGCCGGTGCACAAAGTGGCTCTGCGCCAGGGTTGTTCCGGGTAGCAGGAGAAGGCGGGTGCTGAGGCCTGGACCCGGATGGGTGGTGGTGGTATGAGGTGAGTGTACAGGGCTGGCCTCAAGAGGGGCATAGAACTCCTGGGATAGGGGACGGCCAGGGAGCATCGGTGTGCTGGGTTCGTGGGGTGTGCCGAGGGAGCTAGGGAACAGGGGTATGGGGAGCACGGAGGGTATGGAATGAGCATGGAGTGCAGAAGGGTGGGTGGAGGGAGCCCAGAGGTCGCGGGTGGGGGTGGGGTGGTTGCCCCATGATGGAAGGTCATGGAGCGAGCGTTCAGGGTCATTGGGATGCAGTGCAGATAGATGAAGCAAGCCACCACGGAAGAGCTCCTGGCTCCAAGCGCCTCCAGAAAGACCCTCAGGACACTGGGGGCCCCTCCTGCAAGTCTGGCTTCAGGGTCCATGGGGGCGGGAACTGGCCTGATTACAAAGCGCACCTGGAGTGAAGGTGTGGTATTCCCTGCTCAACTGGGAACTTACTGAAATAGCTGAATTGTCAGTTTACCACAAGTAAGTGGGTGGCATGAGAAGCAGACTGTAAAGTTATTTGAAATCCAGCACTCTTTGGGCGGTCCTGCCCCTCTCTCCTGCTGACTCAAGTGTGGAATGGGTGTTACTGCACAGACTTGCTGTTGGATTAGCGGAGTAAGACATACAGAATGGGGACAAAACAAATGAAGAAAGACCTTCTGTTTCTTAATGCAATCCTGTGGATATATTACATGCCCAGGATGGGACAGAAGGAGGGGATAAAAAGGGACATCAGGGACACCCACCAAGGCCCAGCAGGGCTGTCTTTATTTCTCAGATTTTCCTTTTACTACACATACCCTGCCACCAGGATTAGAGTAGCCAGACACACTTGACACCATTCTGCCCTTTCCTTCACAGTGCTTGTCACACCCTGTGATCACATTTTAAATTGCTTTCCTCTGGCTCCCCTGTGTGGCTGTACCACCATCTGCAGGCAGAGCTGGACATTTTAAGAATGTAGTAGGCTCCATGGAGGGTGATTATAGGAAGCCTTGGTGTCTTATCACATCTGACACCTGGCTCAGATTTCTACCTCCATCCAACTTTATTTTCCTCAAGACTCTCATGACAGTCCCTGAGGGAGCTGCCAAATTATTACTGTGGGACTCACCACTGCTAATGCAGGAGACATTCACTAGTAGTGCAAGGCATACACACTGCTGGTGTAAGAGACACTGCTCCTAGTGTAGAAGACACTCACTGTTAGGGTAGGCTACACCCACTGCTATTGTAAAAGACACCCTCTGCTAGGGTAGGTGACACCCACTGGTAGCGTAGGAGACATCCAGGGTTAATATAAGGGAAACCCACCAGTAGTACAGGAGACACCCACCACTAGTGTGAGACACCTGCTGTTAGTATTGGGAGACACTCACTGGTTTTTGAGGTGACACGCACTGTAATGTAGCAGACATCCACTGGTAGTGTGGAAAACACTCAGTAGTAGTATAGGAGATATCCACTGGTATTGCAGGAGACACTCACTGCTAGTGTTGGAGACACTCAGTGGTTTTTTGAGGTGACACTCACTGCTAGTGACACAGACCAGTAAGCCAGGACAGGTGGAATAGGGACACTGAGACAGATAGCTGAACAAACTGAGAGCAATTTACAGCAGAAACAGAAATTCACCTCCCTAGAAATAACATACAGGCCTGTTGTATTTCAGCTCCAGATCCAGAAAAGCAGCAAAACCAGGTGGGTGACACCAGGACCAACCGCAATGACTAATGACCCCTTTCCCTGACACTGACCAATCAGTAGAGACCATGACCTTGAGGAAGCACATGTAGAAAACTGATGAATATTCTGCTGAAACCCTCCTGAGACCTCCCCTAAGATTCCTACCTGCAAGAGAGATAAAATCCTCAAGACAAAGGACCTAGTGAGAGCTCTTCTTCCCAGAAGCATGCCCACACTTCCTGCCTCTCCACCCCCCACCGGGGCATGCATCACCTAAACTCTAAGGGACCCCTCAAGTCTTGCAACCAGGGCAACAATCGGCAACAGCAGTTTAACCCAGACAAACCCCCTGAACCTGTAACCAAGGCCTTTCCTCTGACTTCTTAGTGAGCCAAAGCAGACCAGCCTGGACTAATTCTCCCAGCATTTTTCTTGTTTCACTATCTCCAGCTTTAGTAAGTGTCCTCTAAAATTCACCTGGACTTGTGTTGTGAAATTTTTCCTGCATGAAGAACCCACACACTACTGGCTGGCCCTAGGCAGACCCGCCAAGGGCCAGGTCCCCTTTCTGGTGACACTAATGTAGTGGACACCCACTGGTACTGTGAAAGACACCCAGTGGTAGTACTGGAGACACCCACCACTAGTGTAGGAGACACCCAGTGGTAATGTGGGAGATAGCACCTGTTGCTAGTGTTGGAGATATTCACTGCTTGTTGAGATACATCTTTGTAGTTTTTAGCCACCTTGAGTATTGATCTGGGCTAAGGCAACTAGATTACATTCTTATGTAGGCCTTTTGGCTGACTAAATAACTCCATTTTTATCATCAATGGACCTTCCTCAATATTTTTCCAATAATAGGTTAATTACCCATAGAAGTAAAATGATTTTGCCTAAGATTATAGTTGCCCCATGTGTTGGGAGGAATTTGCAGTTTCTATTATCGGTATTGGGAGGAATTTGCAGTTTCTAGTATCAGGCATTTGCAGTTTCCATACCGGTAACTGCAGGCATTTGCAAGCCTGGTAAATAATGCTAATTTTGACTTCTATAATCATTGTCACACCCACTATTGTACCAGTCCTGGGAGGTAGGGGGGAAAAAGGAGGATGAAACTTCTGTCTTTAAAATAGACACCTCTCCAAACAGGACACACAAATGGCTAAGAGACATATGAAGAAATGTTCAACATCACTAATCAGAGAGATGCAAATTAAAACAATGAGGTATCACCTCACACCTGTCAGAATGGCTGCCATCAACAAATCATCAAACAAGTGTTGGTGAGGGTGTGGAGAAAAGGGGACTCCAGTGCACTGCTGGTGGGAATGCAGACTGGTGCAGCCACTATAAAAAACAATATGATGTTACCTCAAAAAATTAAAAATTGAACTTCCATTTGACCCACTGATCCCACTTCTAGGAATATACCCTAAGAAGCCTGAAACCACCAATCAGAAATAATATATGAACTCCCATGTTCATAGCAGCACTATTTACAATAGCTAAGATCTGGAAACAGCCCAAATGTCCATCAGTAGACAAATGGATAAAAAAGCTGTGGTACATATGCACAATGGAGTACTACACAGCTGTAAGAAAGAAACCTCTTATTCTTTGAGACGACATGGAGGGACCTGGAAAGTATTATCCTAAATGAAACAAGCCAAACAGAGAAAGACAAGTATCATATGATCTCACTTATTTGTGGAATATAATGAACATAACAGTCTGAGGAATGGGGTAGTTCCAGAGATGTGGAAGTGGGATAGACTGACAATCCCCAGAAGGGGGGGGGGGGAGGATGATAAACCACAGGATTTATATGCATGTATGCATGAACAATGGACATGGACAACAAAGCTGGGGACGGGGTGGGAAGGGGGAATCAGTGGGGGGAAAAGGAGAAATATCTGTAACAAAAATAAATAAAAGAAAAAAAAAGAACATGCTTAAAAAAAAATATCGGACGAGCAAGGAGAATCATGGGAGACTATACCCTCTCAGTCCTCCAGTGAGAATAAAGCGCTCCTTTACAATGTGGCTGTGCGTCTCTGATTATGGTTATCTCGCTGACACATAACAGTATCAACTCCATGAACAGGATCTTCTCTGTTTACTGTGGTCCATGGTGCCCAGGAAAGCCCCACTGGCTCAGCAGGTAAAACATGGAAAGTATATTCAGCATGTGTGTGGATAGGCATCAACTAAGCTAATTTCTTGTCACTTGGTCATGGATGGCTAAACATTCCATTCCAAATATCCCACTTTGGCAACAGGATAATTTGGGGTGGAGGCAGTTGATAAGCACAATAAAGAAGCTAAAAGCCCTCCCCAGGAAAGACTGAGTCAGTCACAGGAGACAATGAGATCTCTCACCATGGGTTTGGCTCTGGGAATCTTACTTAATACCCCTAACCAATCTTTCTTCCCTCACACTGCCTTGACCGGTCATTTCCCAAAAGCGTGTTCCTTATTGCAGAGGCATGAGTTCTGAGCTGCTGCTGGAGTTTCTAATTTTTTTCTGGGTGTTTCCCATGTGCACCAGGTGTATGTGTTAATAAACGTTCTTCTCATTAATCTTTTATTACAAGGGTCCAGACAGGGATCAGATGGGTGGAAGGAATATTTTTCCCCTCTCACACTGGTGTCCAGCTTTGCTACAGAGCCATGGCCTGCTGTTCTCAGGGCAGTCGTGTGCTCCTCTGAACTGTCACCCTGAGGCGGTCCCACCTCCTGGGTTCCAGTGGTCATCCAGGAAGTCCTAAACTTTAAAGTCCAACTCTTGCTCCAGGCAGGAACCAACCAGTATCTGCAGAATCTCAATAGGAAGTGAAACAGTAGGCAGTCAACTGGGATGGGAAAACTTTCCCAGCTAGAAAAGTGCCAGACTCCTGGCTCGACTGAGAAAAATGTCCCATGCATATAATTTGAAGGAATTGTTTAAAATACTCAAAGTGGCACATACATGAAAACAAAATGAATAAATAATCAAGTAGTTAGCTACTGAATACCTTGGAACCTAGAATTGTTGATCAGGTTATTTGCAAAAGAATTACATGGCAGTTGCATGAAATGAATGGACAGCAGTCACTGTGTTCCCAACTTTGCAGTGGGTGGCAGGTCTCTGCCCACAGACTCTCCCGCCCACCAATTAAAGACTGTGGCATCACAGACATAGTTTATTTACTGTGAGGGTGGTCCTTACAACAGATTAAATCTAGGGGTGCAGAGATGCTGCACCAGGCCTTCTTGTGAAACATGAAAACAAGCCAACATAAATCTTGGATCCGGTGGGGTGCAGGAGAGGTCTGTGCAGCCTCACCCCTTCCCCAGGCAGGGCCAGTGTCTTTCCTGAGCTGGTCAGCTCTAGGACAGGAAGGAACATTCTGCAGCCACAGTGATCCACACATGGAGACTTGAGAGCTAAGTCCAGTTCCCTCAGTTCCCTTTTGCAGTACCTCTTGCTCTTAGTGCCATTGCTCTGGCCTTTCCCATGCCCCCTCCTCTCCTAAGGACTGCTGCACCCTGGTAAATGAGGCAACCACATCCAGAACCATTTTTTAGGATCTGACACTGAGTAAGGCTGACAAGACTCACCTACCAGTGGCCTCTTTGGGGATGCAGCTCTGGGGCTGTTGAGGGCTCAGTCTGAGGTCCCAGAAAATTTCACAGGCCCTGGTGCCTCACCCACCCCTGGACCAGTTGAGCTCCAGCACAGTGTTCCCAGGGGACTTGGTTCTGCAGAAAGCTGTGAGCAATGCACTGGTGACATAAGATGGCTATGGAAGATCACGCGGGAGATATTGCTGGCCCTGCAGGTGCTGGCTTCCCAGGAATGAGAGGGGTAGGGATTTTATTATACACATGAAACAGCACTGGGAGTTCTTTCCATGGCTCAGGACACCCTCGAAGACTCAAATGCAGGACAAAGGCATGAGAGGCCCACTCACTGGGAAACCAGCCCATCCCCAGGCCCACCCTTGGGTCCGCAGATGGTCATGGGGGTGGAACTGCTGGAGAGAGGTGAGAAGAGGGCACGCAGTGTCCCTGAGAAGGGTGTCTCAGGGAAGGCATATAGGAGTGAACCGTCAGTGGCGCTGTAGAAAGCCAAGTGCCCAGCCTCATAGTCCAGAAAGATGCCCACGCGCCGGGGTGGGTCTCGCAGGGGGGCGAAAGCCCGCTCAGAGGAGTTATAGAAGCCCCCCAGGAACACCAGGATCCAGAACCCATTGCCAGCAAAGAGCTCGCCCTTCTCCTTGCGGTTAGCATTCTCCCTACAGACACCTAAGGCCCAGCTGGCCCGCTCACCAACCTCCACCTCCCAGTAGTGGCGGCCAGAGTTCAAGGACTCCCGGCCTAGCACACAGGGCCCAGGGTCGAAGCGCTCAGGGCTGTCGGGCAGGGGCTGCCGCAGGTCCCCCCGCCGCACACTCTGCATGTCTTCTGACAGGACCAGCTCAGGGTTAGCAGTGTCAGGATCCAGCGTTATATCCCCTGCAGACAGAGCAGTGGTCACCTTGGGCTCCTTGTGCCTGCCTGCAAAGTGACTGCTCCCCTTCTTTCATCTTCCTTGAAAAGGTCATCTCACTACTTGCAGTTATAACTTGGAATGTTCTGGAAAGTGGTCCCACACTGCCTTGTGATTCATTATCTTGAAATTCAGGAAGAACCTGAGTGCTTTCTATATCTACTCTTCCAATCCCCAGAGTGTTCCAGTCCAGCTTTCACACTCCCCAGGCCTGGAGCCTACAAAGTGTCCTGGCACCTGATGAACCAACCTTTGCTTTTCCTAAGTGTGCCAGGGGCAGCCCTCCCTCAGAAGCAGACCCTGACTCCTTGGCTTCTCAGCCATGAACCAGGAGCCTTTGTGCCTTTCCTACCACAGGCCTCAGCCACCGCAGGAGCTCAGGATGAGCACTTCCTCTGGACCAGAGCGGGCTAACCAGGTCCCCACATCCACATGCTAGGGCACACACCTCGAAACCTTCGAAGAGCCTCCACCAGCCCTGGGACCCTGCACACCGTCCTCAGCTCCATGGGCACCACCTCAGGTGGCTGTAGCTTCACTTCCTGGACCCTGGAGAGGTAGCCAGGTGTCACCACCAGGGCGGGCCCACCCCCACCCTCACCCCCACCCCCACCCAAACCCAACCACCTTCCCTGGGGAAAGGCTGGGCTCCTACCTGTGCAAGGTATCCATGATGTCCTGTGGGAGAGACATGTAGTGTCAGTGTGCATCACATAGTTCTGCCCCCACTACCTCCATCAGTGTCACAGTATCCCCCCTCATGGTCAGAAACTGCCCCTGCAGCCTCACCTGTTCCCATCCCATGTCCTCCCCACAGACACCTCACCTGACCTCCATTAGCTGCCCTCCCCCACATTCTGACTCAGAGCCCAACTTCCAGGTAAGGCTTCTCTGCCTAGATGCTCCTTTCTCTCAAAATGATATACAAGAGCATTTTACTGGATGTCATGGGCTGATTGTAGCCCCCAAATCCACATATTGGAGCCTTAATGCTAAGGACCTCAGAATGAGACTATATTTGGAGATTAGGCTTCCTAAATAGGTGATTAGTTTAAAGTGAGGTCACTGAGGTGAGCCCTAATCCCATATGACCGGAGTCATAGGAAGAGATCAGGATACAGATACACAGAGGCCTGACCATATGCAGACACAGGGAGGAGTCAGTGGTGTAAACACTGTGGAGAAAGGCCTCAGGAGAACCAGCCCTGCCCACACCTGGATCTCAGCCTTGATTCCAGACTCCAGGACTGGGAGAAATAAATGTTTTTTTTGCTTAAGCCACCTGTCTAGGGCATTTGTTACAGAGCTGACAGAGACACTCTGTTATTTGGAATGCCAGCTCCTGACAGCAAACAAGTTGTCTTTTTAGAACATTGCCTGGCACACAGCAGGGACCCAGCTCATGTGTCAAATAAACCCCACAAACCGTCACTCTAACTACATTGTGCACCAGCTACTAGGACAAAGAGAGTAAGTAAGATGTTGTGCCTGATGTGGGTTTCTTTTGGGGTGGGAAATTTCACACACAGTAGTCAATTCTGTCTGGGTTGCATGGGACCTGCTAAGGCCTCAAAAGAAAAGGGAGACTGGTGGGTTTCTGAAACCTGAGGATTCATCAGGAGACACGGAGATAGTATAGGCCTGGGAGAGGCATGTGCAAAGGACCTGGGTTGGACTAGGTGCAAAGCAGTTAGAAACAGCTGTCATTTGTTTTACTGGGTACTGGGAAATTGGGGGTGATTTTGGTTTCACAAGGTCTGGGGCTGCCCTCATTACTTAGGAGAGGGACGGAGCAAGGGCCCCCCTGCCCAAGGGTGGGGTTCCTGGACCTTGAAGGGAGTTGACCTCTGTAGAAACCACCTGGCTACTCTGGGCAGTGGGGACTAACATACATGTCCCTTCAGGAAAATGCTCTGTACCCATGGAGGACAGTTAAGAAGGTCTGGAGGGGTACCAGGACCCCAGACTCTGGTGTAGCTGGGGCCCCAGGCTCACAAGTTACTCATAGCTTTGCTTCTTCTGTTCCCAATGGGGCTTCCAGACAGGTGCCAACAGCAGTTCTCAGCAGGGTTCAGTATTCGTACATATTTCTAGGCCATGGCATGTCCATAAGGACCTACAGTCATACCTGAGACACTAGTTCCAACCCTCACCCCAGTATTTCACAGGTACTACACAGGAGATACAGAAGAGATGAAGGTCAACTTGCTCCCCCCAGGGCTTTCTCCTTCCTGTTCCTTGGATGCACTCCGTCCTGTCAGAGCCCTTGCATGCCCATTCTAGGCACGCACCCACCTGCAGCAGCCCCAGTGCGGGCAGCTGGCAGCGCCCCTCCAGCTCTGCAACAAGATCCGCCAGCTGTGCGCTCTGCTGCCCAAGGCGGACCGCGCTCTCCTGCAGTGGGGGTAGCACCTCCAGCTCTTCCTCCTCCAGCCTCTGCAGCAGCCGTTGCTCTTCCTCTGCCAGCAGGCGGCGCAGCCGCTCAAACTCTGTACGCACATTCTGCCGTTGGCTCTCCACCATCTTCTGTGGGGGGGTGGGGGGAGGACATTGAGGAGGGCTCACAAACCCACTACCAGGGCCCCCTACTATCCCTCCCCCACCCAAACTCACCCCTGGGGGTTGGGGGTCTGGAGCAAGAGTGCTGCATTATAAGAAGCATTAGTGTGAACAGTGGCATCCAGCAGTGGGGGCACCAGTGCCCCACCTCCCCACCCCTGGGACCTTGGCGCCCAGCCACATGCCTGCCACAGGGCGCAGGTCTCCTCTGCCTGGGCCTGAAATAGCAGCGCGTCCTCCATTTGCTTCTGCAGGTGGTCCAGAGACTTCTCCAGCTTGCCCTGCAGGGAGGTGAAGCCAGCCAGTAACCACCCTAGGCCCTGTGCCCACTCCCACTGCCCAGTTCCGGCTGAGACTACATTTGACAGATGGGAGTCAGTTGTGAGAAACTGTGTCTGGTACACAACTGAGGGAGCAAACTGAATCTGCTAGGAGATGCCCTCTACCCAGCATGACCTCCCACCACCCAGGCCAATCTGGTTACTTGCCAATTTTTCCCTTTCTCCTGACTTCCCTGATCTCCTGACAATCTCCCCAGCCTGACTTCCTACCACATAGCAGTCTTCTTTTCTGCAAATTCCTTCCCTTCTGTGCCTGTCCTGGGTTTGCCAAAGTTCAGCTTCACTGGGAAGGAGGCAAGGGACACTCACACTTGGATCTGGCTACCTGAGCCTGACCTCAGGCAACACCCGACTGTTTCCTTCGACATTATTTACTGTGGACTTATTGGGGCATCCCCAGCTTTAAGACAAAGTAGGCACCAGCACAGTGTGAGGGAGAAATAGCAGGTGCTGGAAGGGCCCTCTGCCCTCCTTCTTTCTGCCTAAAGGAAGGACATAAATTTCCCACGAGAAGGGTGGCCTCCCTGCACCAGGAAGGGGGCATCCTCTTCACCAAAGATTATCATCCCTAATTGTGCTAAACAGACCTTACTAAAATAATGTTGATCTTCCAGTAGTTCCCCCATATATTTCCTAGTTCCTTTTCCACAAGTTATTGGCCCTAGCAGCCCAAACTCCCTTTCCTTTGTCTAGTCACTGATCCACAATTTATCATCGTCTGTTAAAATGAAATATTAAACTCTTGAGCCCAGCCGGTGTGGCTCAATGGATTAAGTATTGTCCCATGGACTGAGAGGTCCCAGTTGAATTCCCAGTCCGGGCACGTTCCCAGTTGCAGGCTTGAACCCCAGTAGGAGGGTGTGCAGGAGGCAGCCAATTGATGTTTCTCTCTCACATTAATGTTTCTCTCTCTCCCTTCCTCTCTGTGGGGGAAAAAAAAAATATATATATATATATAAAAGAAAGAAAGAAAAAAAGAGCCCTGGCCAGTTTGGCTCAGTGGTTAGAGCATCGGCCTGCGGACCAGAGAGTCTGGGGTTCAGTTCCCACTACGGGCACGTACCTCGGTTGCAGTTTGTTCCCGGCCCTGGTTGGCATTTTATGGGTAGCAGCCACTCAGTGTGTCTCTCTCACATTGATGTTTCTCTCTCTCTCTCTTTGCCCCTTCTCCCTCCCGCTCTATCTGAAGATAAATGCAAAAATGTCAAATGAGGATAAAAAAAAGAAAAAGAAACAGAAATGTAAACTCTTAAGTCTAATCACTCATTTCAGTTTTTCACTTTTCTGAGGACACTGTGCCACATAAAATTTAAGACTAATAAGACTATGTCTTTTCACCTGTTAATCTGTTTGTTGTCAGTGTAATTTGCAAATCTCAGTCACAGAACCTAACAGGGTTGAGTAAAAGGTTTTTTCTGCCCTCTGAGACTTTATCAGGTCAGCTAGAAGGAGCCTTTAGAGCAGGGATGGGGAATGTCCAGTCCATGGACTGTATATGGCCTGTGAAATCAATACAAGCTAACATCACACGTCTCATCAAATTAGCCTGACCAAATATAGCAGGCTAATTTTTAAGTTGATAATTTTGTATGGTTGGAGAATGATATTATAAATATCCAAAGCCCTTGGCAGAAAAAAAGGTTCCCCACCCCTACTTTAGAGAGCTGGTGGTCACTCTCCAGTTTCATGGTCACTTTCTGCACCCTGATCAGGGTGTTTGGTGACAGGAGTACAAACCTGCTGAACATGAGTAGACATTCCTGCATGCATGTAACACCTTACAGTGAGAGGAAAATCCACAGGAATCCATCCATATGAAGGCAAGCCCACTGATGTAGATCAGGGAACAGGTTTATTCTGGTGCCCCATAAGCCTGTTCTATGATAGTGACCTACTGGCCAAGTATTAATTCTAACACTGACCAAATACTGTACATGGTGCACCCCAGCAGACACAGACACAGGATACAGGCTGTGAAGCAAAATGCAAGCCAGTCAGAAAGTTTGAAAGATGCCACCCATTAATTAATACCTGGGTCCCAAGAACAAACTCTGCTAAGGCAACAGGCCAGGTGAGCTAGGTGAAATGTTTGCTCTGAGGCACCCAGGAGAAGGGGTAGTGCTGGTGTGAGTTTCGATTTTTAAGGAAATGCATTTGCAGAACAGGAAAACAAGGTTTCTCAGCGTGAGATCCAAGCACAATTGAGCCCTGGTGTGTCAGATGGCAGTGGTGGTCCCAAGTTCTCCACTCAGGAAGCCTGCAGGGCCCTGGCGTCTGCCTCCCTGGGCAATTACTTCTGTGGCTTTGCGGCAGGATCCTGCCTGCTTCCTGGAGTCTCTTCTCACCAGGGTTTCAACACTGGCTGATGCCCCACCACGGGCCCTGGCCACAGCACATCCTCCCACCAGAGATGAGTCCTCATTCGTCCCACCTTCTCTGTCACTGGCCTCCATACTTGCCACTGTTCAGTCACACCCGTCGAGTACCGCCCCAGAGGGTGGCCCTCCCACCATTACAGCGAGACCTCGGCCTCAAAAAAGAGAACGCCTGTCTCCCCCAGGTCCTCACTCCAGCTCCCCACTGGTGAGTGGTGCTCCAGCCCCGCGAAAGTGCCGGCCTGGGACAGGCTGAGCTCCCACCCCCCACCCCTCCCCAAATTCCAGGCGAAACCGCGTCCCTCAGACCTGAGCCAGGCTGCGCCCAACCCACCGGCCCAGGCCCCGCACCTTGAGGTCCTCGGCTGCGTCCTGCAGCGGGCGTACGCGGTGCGCCCAGTGCTCCCCAGAGCGCTCGCAGGACGCGCACAGTAGGCGCAGTTCGTCGGCGCAGAAGGAGGCCAACGGCTCTCGGTGCGCAGCGCACACGCCCTGGGGGACGGGGGACGGCGGGTGCAGGCGCCGCGCCATCTCGGCCATCTTGGCAAGCGGGCGGTTGGGCCGCAGATTCCGCTGCGGGGACAGCTCGCGGCATTCAGGGCAGGCGTATGGGCCTTCGGGCTGGCCCCAACAGCGCCGAATGCACTCGCGGCAGAAGTTATGGCCGCAGTCGGTCATCACAGGGTCCATGAAGTAGTCGAGGCAGATGGCGCAGGTGGCCTCCTCCTGGAGGTTGGTGGACAAATCGGAGGCGGCCATGGCGCGGCAAAGCAGAGAAAGGCGGCGCTCTCCGCCGGGTCGAGCGCTAGCCTGCCGCCGCCGGAACTTTGGGGAGCTTGCGGAGATCGGGGGCTCCGGAAGCCAGGAAGCACGGGATACGCTGAGCACCGCGGCTCCCGGATACGGACAGGAAAACAGGGGCGGAAGCAGGAAGCTTCTGTTTTGTTTGCGGGGGCGGGGGGAGAGGGGGGGTGCAACATTCTTTAGTCACTGATTGGCTGTGACATGTCACGCGGGCCGCGGGCAGCCCTTAGCCACCCACGTGAGCCCTTGGCGCTTCCGGCCCGGCCCGGTAGGGTCGAAATGAATGAGAGGAGGGACTCTGCCTCTAGGGACTCTGGTCTTGTTGGGGTAAGAGTGCATTGACTGGAATTCGGGGGTACTAGTGACTGTTAACAGGGTTGTTAACGCGCCTGAAACTGCGGGTGGGGAGTGAAAGGAAAGGACCCGCCCATGATCCTTACCACCACCCCGCCTTCCCGCAGGTTCAACTTAAAGGAATGGAAAGGGATGAGGGTGGGCAGCTCTAGAGGTTCAGCTTGAAAAGTCGTACTTATTTTCCCTGTGAAGGAACCAAATATAGAATTGCTGATGACAAGGAAGGTGGACACTACCCTCCCCCCTCCCCCAGGCCACAGGTTTACCTATAATAACCCAAACCCTTGAGGACCCAGTGAGTGTCAGGTGGATGGGGACGTTGCTAAAGAAAACTACAGCACCATGGCCTGATCTATATGTATGTATTTGGAGATTGGTATAGGTTCCCTCTGTGAAGCACCTATGACTACAGTCTCAACGTTTAAGTGCTTTAATCAAGATTATATTTTGGCTTGGTGAACCCTCCTGAGACAGTCATGGCTCTTCCACTGCTCCACCAGAGATAAGCAGGGCAGGTGGGCCTGCTGGGCAGAAACTCCACTTTTCCTTGCCTACATGCCTAACCCTTCACCCACAGCGTCACTGTTGAGATGACCATCTGGCCAGATTTGGGGGCCCCAAGGCAGAAGAAGGGCTGTAGGGGGCCTGGGAAGGCCGGCTGGGCATAGGTGTGCAGGTGGGACCCGCCGCTGGCATTGTAGAAAGACACCTCCCCAGCCTCAAAGTCCAGGAAGATGCCCATATGACTGGGGGGCTCTGTCAGTGTGATGGGGGTCAAAGTGGACACTGGGGGCACATACTTCTTTCCCTTGCACAGCTGCACCACCCAGAATCCGTTTTCTGGGGACTTGAGGACCCTATTCTTCCGGCTCACGTTGTCCCTGCACACACCCAGGGCCCAGAGCGCATCCCCAGTGAGGTTCATGCCCACTTCCCAGTAATGCCGCCCTGAGGAGAAGGTCTGGTGTCCCACTGCACAGGGGTAGGCCAGGAACCTGTCCTTGCTGCAGGGTGTGCCATCTGGAGGGGTACTGAGGTAGCGCCTCTGGCGGCTCTCATACAGGAGGAGGTAGGGGTACGCTGTAGCAGGGTCAGGCACCACGTTCTCTGCAGACAGACCCAGCAATAGGGATAGGGCTGAATCATCTCCATTCCCCCTGACCAACCCCCCCCTCCAGGCTTCCCCTTGGCTGAGTCTAGCTGTGAGCCTGGTCTCTGCATGGGCTGTACCCCAGCTGTCGCTGTTGGTAGTGCCAAGGAGATGAGCTGGGGGCCATTTGGGTATCTCCTGGGAATAGCTGGTAAGGGTAGAGTGTGAATGTCCAGTGAAATTTAAGTCTCCCTGGAGTGGCTCTGGCTGAGAACTGGCCCCACTTACCTTGGAAACTCTTGAGCACCTCTATCTGCCCAGGGACCCTGCAGATAGTCCTCAGTGCGATGGGGATAGCCTCTGGGTACTGCACACTCAAACTGTTCTTCCTCCAGAGGGGACAGATGTTACTCCCCTCTATCTCTGTGTGAAGCCCTCCCTGCCTCCACCTCAGGTAGTCATATACCTGTCCAGAGGCTCTTTTATATCCTGCGAAAACAGAGAGGAAGATCCATTACCCCTTGTTAGAAATCTGGGTCAGCCCCAAGTATCCTGTGTGGACATTTCTGTCCTGCAGAGCAAGAATTAATAATACTTTCCCATGATCCTCTTCCCAGTTTCCAGAGTGGATCCCTATCTTTTGGCCGCCCAGGTCTCCTGCTGTCCCTCTGCATATGGGCAAGGACATGGAAGCTTTCCTGCTCTCAAAGGGTGGGGAAGGCACAGGAGACCCAAGGGTGCTTCCACACTGCAGGTCTCGGGCAGCTCAGGAGTGTTTAGTGGGTGGTGAACTGGCTACTTTTTACTAGAAAACCAAGTATTCCCCACAGTTGGGGTGAGTACCTTGTTAACTAAACCAGGACACTTAATTGGGAACAAAACCCCAGATGCCAGCACAAGCATGAAACTGGTGCTGACCTTGCACGTGGCATCTGTTTCAGTTATATAAAAACACTGTGTATGTGATGGCTTACAGTGTGAAATGTTTTTTGCTATAGGTTCTATCATTCTATACAGTTACCTACTTGTCGGCCAACATAATCCTGCTTCCCAGGCCTCTGTGTGCAGGCCCGTCCCTGGCAGGCCAGCCACGCCTTCTACCCCATTCTAAACACTTAGGTGGGATCATGTGACTTGTTCCTGCCTTGAATTCACCGAGCCTGACCTGGCCAGTGGGTCCCTGCCCTACATCACTAAGTGGATGACAACTGCCCCTGGACCACTCCCTACCTCCTGGACTAGGAAGGGAATGCAGAACACAGGTATCTAGGACTGGAGGCTGTTAGGCTGATTATGTCCCCTAACTCCACATGTTGGAGCCCAACCACCAGGACTTCAGATGGAGCTATATTTGGAGATGGGGCCTTTAAGAAGTGATGGAGAAATGAGGTCATTAGGGTAGGCCCTAATCCAATGTGACTTGGTGTCCTTAGAACACCAGGACAAATGCACTGAGGGACAACCATGTGCAGACACAGGTAGGAGATGGCCATCCACACACCAAGGAGAGATGCCTCAGAAGAACAAGTCCTGCCCATACCTGGATCCTGGACTTCCAGCCTCCAGGGCTGAGAGAAATTAATGTTTAAGCCCCCAGCCTGTGGTATTATGCAGCTCGAGCTGATGGAAACAGCCTACCCTGTTGGTCTGGCTTTTCCTAAGCCAGAGCTTGTGTCAGCTCCACACAGCCAGGTGAGCAGGTGCACCTCACCTGCAGCATCTGCAGTGGTTCCCGCTTGCTACAGTCCTCCAGCCGTAGCAGCAGGGTCTTCAGGGAGCAACTCTGCTGCTCTAGTGCAGCCATACTCTCCAGCAGCCTGGCAGCAATGTCCTCTTCCTCCTGCCTCAGGGCCTGCAGGAGGTGCTGCTTCTCCTCCACCAGGAGGACAGCCATTTTCTTGAACTCCATCATAATGCGCCATCTCCGCTTCTTCACTTTCTCCTGCAGGGTGGGAGCTGAAGGTGAGGCAATGCCCAGGAACTGCCATCCTGTGTCTACTCTTTTGTGCCCATGAACTTGGAGGGGCCACTCTGGGGATGCTGGCACTTTTCACTGGGCTCCGGTGACACAAAAATCCAGGACAGCTGCTGGGGGGCAGGCATGCAGGGGCCACAAGAGCCCCCATCACTTTGGGGTGTCCCTATGAACCCCAAATGGCAGAATCAAGGCTTCTGTGTTCCCCTCAGTCCCTGCATCTCCAAAGTGGCCAGTTTGGGCTGAGCATACAGTCTTAATCCTGATTCTGGCTAGAATTCAATGCCTTTCCTGGGTCTTGTGCTCTCATTTACCTCTACAGTCCACAGGTTCTGGAGGACCTGTGGTGCCCTGGGGCCCCGGGCTCTCCCACCCACTCCTCGAGGCCTCAGCACCTGCCTGCCACTCAGCCAAGGTCTGCTGCTCCCTAATCTGCAGCTTCTGGGTCTTCATCATCTCTTCCTGCAGGTGCCTCATGTCACCCTCCAGCTTCAGCTGTGCAGACAAAAGACCACGGGATGAGAGATAGAGGCCCCCTGTACACCCACATCAGTAGGTGCCCTCTTTTCTAAGAGGGATGGAAATATACCACCCCAAAATATGCTCTTTGGGCAGGAGGATTATTTTGAGCTGGAGACAAATGAGAATCAACAGATGCAGAGAGATGCCTTCCTAGGCTCCTGTTATGTGACTAAAAGCAGAAACTGATGAGAAATGAGACTGTCATGAATTTGTCTCCCAGAGAAATTTGATGGTCATGAAGGAGGTGGAAAGTGGGTACTTAGAAGGACCTACACTGATGAACTTTATCTTTTGTTAGTTTCCCCAAACTATTTACTCTGTTATGATCTGAATGTTCGTGTTCCCCACAATCCACATGTTAAATCCTAACTCCCAAGGTCTAGGAAATGGGACCTTTGGGAGGTGGTGAGGTCATAAAGGTGGAGCCCTCAAGAATGAGGTTATTGCCCTTATGAAACTTCTGAGAGCTCCCAGACCCTTCTTCCATGTGAGGATGGTGAGAAGTCCACCATCTATGAACCAGGAAGGAGCCCCCACCCGACTGTTCTGGTGCCTTAATCTTGGATTTCCAGCCTCCAGAACCATGCGCATGAAGTTCTTGCTGTTTATAAGCTGTCCAAGCTTGTGTTCTGTGACAACAGCTGGAATGGACCAACTTTCCCAGTTTGCTGCCCTTGGGTTCAGATGTTAGACAAACTCAAGTTCTAAAACCACTGTTACTCATTGCTGTGGTTTCTAACCTGTGATCTGTGCGGGCCACTCGTGTTAACAGTTTGCCTTTCTCTCGATTTGTCTTTTCTGTCTAATTTAGGGTGGAAGAAAAAGGCTCCTCCCTCCCCTATAGAGGGCCACCTGGCCTTCCCACACAGACAGCTTTGAGGCTACTTTGTCAGCCTGGGCTCCTGAATAACTGTGGAGGGGATATCCAGGGGGCCCGGCCACCTATCTGCTATGTTGTGGGAGTTGCAGACACTTTCACTGGGGGATCTAGCATATGGACAAGTTTGTTACAGTGGTCATCTTCCTGCTTGAATACTACACCCCTCAAAACACACTTGCACTCATGCCCCCTTGACCCCTGCTGACCCTCATCCCTGGGCCCACCTTGTGTTCCTGCACGGCCTCCTCCACTGGGACCACCCTGTGAGTCCGGTGTTCCTGGGACTCCCTGCAGACCACACAGATGGGGCTCTGGTCATCTTTGCAGAAGAGTTTGAGCACCTCCTGGTGCACCTGGCACAGGTCTTGGCTCTGGAAGCCCGGGTGCTGTCGTGCCATCTCAGCCACCTTGGTCAGCAGGCGGTTGGGCCGCAGGTTCCTCTGGGGAGATAGCTCCCGGCACTCAGGGCAGGGGAAGACACCCCTGTGCTTCCTCCTGCCCTTCTTGCCTTTGGCCTTCTCCCAAGTCATCCGGATGCACTCACGGCAGAAATTGTGGCCACAGGTGGTCATTACTGGGTCAGTGAAATAGTCGAGGCAAATGGAGCATGTTGCCTCCTCCTGCAGCTTTCTGGAAAGTTCCACAGCATCCATGACTCCTGGGGAAGAAACAGAGCATCCCACCACACCCTCTGCCCAGAGCTCCAGGCACTTGAGGTGTCCTCTTGCAGATGAGGCTGAACATGGGGTCCTGCTAGCGCACCTGAACTGTCCTCAGTAAGAGGTACAGGTGCCCCTGTGGAAGCTGACAAAGATCCTCTCCACAACCAAACCCCGGCCAGGTTCCCCTGAGCTGCCCTACTGCCTGTCCCTGCCCAGCCATGCTCAGTTTTATTCCATTTAGAGCTGTACCCCCAGATGTCAGATCTAGTCCAGCATTCCCCATCCTACCCCACTTATGATTAATGTGTAGGAAACTTGCTAGGCCAGTTTGGCAAGAAGATCCCTCCCCAAGTCTCAGTGATTTTCCATAACTAACCCCCTCACCCTGTCCTTGGCCATCCTCCCCACTATGTAGGCTGCATTCAGAGATGACCCCATGTTTCTCCCTATTGCAATAGTCTTGAATAAAGTCCTCCTTACCAATTTAACACGTGTCAGAATCAGTCTCTTTAACAGGACATCCATGCAACAAAGGAAAGGTGCACTTGAAGAGGAAAAATCAGAGTTGGCAAAGTTCCCTACTTTACCAAATTCTATTCAGGCTCCCAGAACTTTCCAAACAGACTTCTGTGTTTGTCTCTGCATTGTACAAGTTTAGATAGAATCCCAATATGAGGGTTTAGACCAAAGCCCTTTACCCAGATGTTTCCTGTTAGTAATTTCCTATCACCAACCGTACCCTGCTCCTTGGCCATAAATCCCCACTGGCCCATCCTGTATCCAGAGTTGAGCTTTCTGTGGGGTTCTATGCTGTACCCCTACTGCAATAGTCCTGAATAAAATGTTTTTACTGTTCTAACTACCATCCAGCTCTGGTTTTTCTTTAGATACAGCACAGTGCAGAAGACACATGATCATTCATGCATGCACACAACACACATGTACACACACACCACACATATACACAAGCATACATACAATCACAGAGGCACATACAGATGCATGCACA
Source organism: Molossus molossus (assembly GCF_014108415.1). NCBI lineage: Eukaryota > Metazoa > Chordata > Mammalia > Chiroptera > Molossidae > Molossus > Molossus molossus. The sequence continues at coordinate 53,118,845 of NW_023425377.1, read as the reverse complement.
TACTTTGGTGTCGAATACCTACGTCCTTATATGGTGCAGATCCAAAGCCTCCGTATGCACCTCATAGAGTGGTCAGTGGGGCAAGTCAGAATAGATCTGAAAGTCATTTCTGAATCACAGCACTATCTGGGTTCTCTTCCCTGCCATCACCCAGAGAGATGGCTCTGATTCTGCAGACACTGTGGGTTCACTTTGTGGAATCTGCCTCTCTCTAAGCAGAACCCTTGGAGTTAGTCTCCCCTTCTGATGGCCACCCACCTGAAGCCTGATGGGCTAGGATGGACTGGTGGGTGTTGGTCTGGTTCAGGCTGAGGGGAAGCTGGTCAAGGACTCTGGGTCAGTGACAGTGGACGGGTGATGCTCCTGTGTAATTAGGGCTAAACCAGGTGACCCATCTGGTTCCAACTGATAACCACCTTCAGAGCTGGGACCCCAGTGTATAAGGCATGGACGCCCACAGGGTGACCACCCACCCGCCCCTGGATAGGCTGGTACTCACCGGGAAGAAAGGTGCACGCCGCCCGAACAGGCACCCTGGACCACGTGCACAAACAGGGCGCTGGAAAACCTGTGTTTGCACCACGGAGATACGGAGATGAGGCGGTGGCCTCGTAGCTGCGAGCTTTGTGGCGTCAGTAGAGGCCCAGAGGCCCCAGGGGATGTGTATGTGCAGCTTATCAGGGTGGGGGTGGGGCGGGGAGGGTTGCAGGGCGGGGGGGTCGGTGTTGGTCAGCAGCCTGCGGATGGGAACCTGAGCTTCTTGACCGACAGGGGCGGTAGCCGACTTGGCCAGGGGTGAAGGGTGGAGGGAAGTGTCCTGGGAGGGGAGAGGATAGGGACCGGAGCCTAGTCCCCGAAAGGGAGCAGGCTAGTTGTGGGGCAGAGGGCTGGCACCTGGTGTGGGGAATGGGAAAAGTTTTGGGAAGAAGGGAGGGGGCAGCTGGAGGGTAAGGAGAAAACCGAAACCAGAGCCCAATTGGGGAAGTGACAGAGGTGGTTGAGAGAGGAGATGAGGGTGGAGGACCCCTGGAGGCACCGGGTGAGAGGAGGGGCGGCGGCCAGGCCCCGGGTTAGGAGGGGCGGGCCGGGTTCAGAGGTGCACTGAACAGGGTGGGCCCCTGAGGGTCTTGCCAGCACCCTGAGGTGATTTTCCAGTATCGCTGCCTCCCAACCATGACCTAGCCCGGGCCGTGGGCTGCGCGCACACCCAGTCCTGGCCCCTGGGGAGCAGACAGATGAGGAACCTAAGAAGGACGGCGGAGCAACAAATAAAAGTCATCTCCAGGGCGTGCTGGAGTAGACGACCAGGCTGTGGGTGTAGACAGATGACTGGCTTTCCAGGCGCGCAGCTGGATGTGTTTCTTGAGTGGTGCGTCCTTAGTAGAACACAACTAGGACGGAGTCTGGCTGCGAAGTCTTGCCTACGCCTGGGCAGTTCATGGGAGGGTGAGGGGCGGGGCGGGTTAGGAAGGCAGGCAATGCTCAAAGAGAGAACGCCATTTGGTAACTGTAATGTCCTCTAAGTCCCTGACTCACTTTTGCATGGCATTGGAGGGGATTCTGGACTGAGAGTTTCTTTCAATTTAGAGAACTGAATTTGAATAACTAAAAAAAAAAAAAAAAAAAATTAAAGAAAACACACAAGAGAACAATGGACCCCCCATATATAAATTGTCCAGATCAGTATTTCACTGTATTTGCTTCATTTGTCCTGTTCTTTGGCTGAAGATTAAAAAACAAATCCCAGACATCACTAACTTCACCTCTATGTGCTTCTCTGCAAGGGAGAAAAAAACTTTCCCTCTACCCTCTTGGTTTAGTGGCTGGGGCTTGCTAATTTAACTGACAAAAGCCTAATCAACAGGAATAAAACAGTTTGTATGTATTTGGGTGTCAAGGAAGGAAGTAGCTGGCTTGTTAAACAGTTAAAGGTTTATATATAAAACTTAGGGAAATGGAAGGGAGAGAAATGGCTTCTATGGGAAAAACAAATAGGTTCCTTTAGGAAATTCAAAATGTTTTTTGGGAGAACAGAGAGGAGATATGAAAGTGTGTGATAATATTTGTCCATACAGCTGTAAGTGATGATCTTAACATCTTCTTCAGGGCCCTAAAACTGATCCAGGGAAGGGATTTATGGCAACAGCATTTCCCAGAAGTTGCTGATTTTACTCAGATAAGGGAAGCTTGGAGAAGGCTTTCTTCTGTAGCTGTTGGATCTCAAGTATCATAATCTTAAAGTAACATTTATGGCAATTCTAAGGTTCAGAGCAGACTCCACACTCCCACTCATCTCTCAAACTGTGAGTGTTCATTTTATAACCTCAAGGCTTTGCCTATCTCATACAATTGGCAAGGATTCTGAAACCAGACAACAAACAGGTCTGAACCACCTGTCACAACTTGAGCCAATTAAGCAGGGACAAGGTTGAACTGTATATGAGTGTTTTATTCCAATAATGCTGACAGTATAGGAGAGCAGCAGGTCATTCTGTAAAATCTTCTCTAAACCTCCTTGCTAGCTGGCTGCTTATATAATGGTAGAAAGATGAAAAGTATTAGAGAAGGGCAGGTAGGCAAAAAGGGAAAAAAAAATGGGGGGGGGGGGTAAAATGAGAGTTGCAAAGGATGGTTGCCAGTGCAATGCCTCCAAGATTCCAATAGCAAGGTAATTAATCTTTTCATTATATCAAGCAACTCCCCCTTGTTCTCAGATAAGGAGAATGGACAGCACTCTGAGGTAAACTTCCAGGTTGTACAACTCCCAGCCAGGTCAGAATGTGCTTTCTTTAATCAGAACAAAATAATCATGATTAACAGAGCATGGATGATTAACATTTCTTATAACTATGGCTAGTGCCCCACTATGACAATTCCCTATTATTCTATTATTCCCTCCTTGCCCCTATCAATTCTCTGTTTTATCTGGCCCCTGGTTCATATCAGAATTCATCTATTATCTCAAAAGTGTTTGTCTTAAAAGTTGGTTTGTTTGAATCAGGATCTGAACAAGGTGATAAGGTTTTCAGGTCTTGATTGGTATGGTTCCTCTTCTTTTTCTTATGCATTTCCTCCTCTTCCATCAATCATCTTTTTAATGCCACAGGCTCCAGACCTCTGGGTGGGTACCCTACACAAAGTGGCCCTACAGTTGGGATCCCACCACCCTGAGACCTTCTTGTCAAGGGAAGTTCTCTCTAGGGCTGACCTTGGCAATAGGGCTACACATTAGGACCCCCTCCCTCTCTCCCTGGAAGACTTTAAACAACTCAGTGATGGGCAGCTCAACATCTCAGGGCAGGAGCTTGGCACCCCTATTTTTTAACTTCCTGGAGAGCATCTGACAGTAAGAACAAATGAAAAATAAGGGGCTTAGTTCTCTCTGTGGAAAACAGACACTCCCCCTTCCCTTTCAGAATTTCTTTCTCTGTCATTTTCAAATGTATGCACATCTTTTTAGTGGCTAAATAATGCAGCAGTCCAGCTGGAGCAGGATCCAGGAGGTCCCGAAGGTGGGTAAGGCATTGGCGCCCGCCTGGAGACAGGTGACTACACGACTCAAAGGCAGTGTGACACTGTTCCAATTTATTGTAATTTTCTTTGTGATTATATATTCTCTTTTTTGGCATAGGTTAAGCATTTGCAGTTACAAAAGCAGAAAGTTAACTATCGTAGTTCCAGGAGGTTAGTTTCAATTAGACAAAGGAAAGGAACAGAATGATAGGTAGACTTATTTTTGTAACAGCAAAATATTGGCACCCAGATATGATTTTTTGATTCTTTGTCTAAAGTTATTGATTAACTTTATTCTAACTCCTATTTCTTTTCTCTTTCTCTAGATCAGCTATGTTTTGTTTAAGATCTCCAAGGAGATAAGGGCAACATTTCTTATAATATCTATTCAGTTGAAATAGAATAGAACATTCTTGTTTTTTGGACCGTGGGCACCAGGGAGGATCTTGGCATGCTAACTGTTTCATGAAAGGCAAGCTAGTGTAAGGGACATGTAGTCTGTCTTTGTTAACTATTCTTAATCTATTTTCATTATATACTTCTGTAAAGGGAAAGGGAGGATCAGGAATCCTTTGTGAAATGCTCCTTCTATCTGGGGAGGAGGTACAGGAGTATAGGGTGCCTCCATTAGTTCTACCTGTTGCAATTCATCTATGACTTGCTTATCAGAGACTTTCAGGGAAAATATTTTACCTATTCTGGACATGCAGTGGTGACTATTTCAGGGAAAGCTGGAGTTTCTTCAGAATTTAATTGAAATGGCAAGATTTCAAATATTTTGTTTGCTATTCCCAGGTTAGTCATCAGTTAAATCAGAATAACAATTCTTAGTATAATTCCTGTAATACCAATTAGTCCCACTCCCATGCCATGTCCTCTTCCTAGAAGATGCATTTCTTGAAGCTTTCCTCTCCATGTCCGGACCTTGTCAGACAACATGGTTAGAAGAGGATGTGGCACTTTTATTTATGTGGGACAAATCTGAGAGAGAGAAGGGGACATAAACTCAGACAGTCCCTTCAGCTCTCACTGCTTCCCTCAGGGGGCATTCTAAAATGGGGGTTGAGGTGGAGAACTTATAGGGACCAGAGATAGTTCCCAATTGTGTGTGTGTGAGGGAGTCATTTGTGGGGGTAGAAGAGTCAGACAGAGCTGGAGTAGAAGGTTCAGATTAGGGTGGGGGGCCCACAGAAGGGGCTGGAGGAGGAGGCCCCGCCAGAGGGCTGAGAGAGGAGGTGTCAGAGTGAGATCAATTGGGTCAAAGGAGTGAACAGAAGTTAGCATGCTGTCTTCAGAGGAGTTTGGGCAGATTAGAGTGCAGCAGGAAGATTTTGCAGGGAGAGCAAGAGTCACACAAAGAGGGGTGATATCTGAGTGCAAAGGGGCCTGAATATAAGGAACCTCAGACTATTTATCTTGTCATTGGCAGAAACTGTCTAGGTCAGAGAGAATGTCAAAAGTGCTGTTCTCAGGCTATTGTCACCCCATTGTACTGAGGCCACGCAGTGTTGCAGTAAAAAATGAGTTGCTTGGGACATAAGTCCTGAGCAAGACCTAGGGTCTGTAGATTTTTTAGGAGACATCCTAAGGGTGTTGTCTCATGTATCAGTGTGAGATATTAGGCTTAGCAGTCTGACAGATACACTAGTGGAAGAAGAATGCATCCCTGCTTCTCCCCTAGAGTAGAGAGACATGCAATTCACCTATATCTGGTGTCCCTAGATATATGGTGAGTTGAGGGAACCTGATTTCTGAGGAGTGTGTCCCAACCAGTGCTGGATTTTGAGAGGGATGATCACAGAGATGTGACCAAGAAACCTGGCTCTCATTTTCCAAATGGGGGATAACAAGACAGCCTGGAGAATCAGACTGGTAGGCAAAAAACTCTCACCAGTGAATTAGTGTCCAGTGTTGATGCTGGATTGGCAGGGAAGGTTAGAGGTACAGTATCCGGCTGAGGATGTGATCCATCCTGGTCTGACAGGAGGCCCTAGGGACTCTGGAGGCCCACGGTTGCCCCCATGCAGGATCCTCACAGGCCTCTCGGGTTTCAGCACCAAATCAAAGGTCTGACCTGGTGGGAGGTCACATCCACAACACAAGGCCAATGTAGAGCAAAATGGCTTTATTACATATGCCTGGGTGCAGGCGTGCTGAGCTAAGGGGTCAGCCTCAAATTAAGGTTGGGTGTCAGTTACATACCCTAATTCTAGCTTCTGACAGTTCTTGCTCACATGCTCTGCATGGCCCATTGTCCACCTTGCAGTTGGGCTGATCTGGTATCTTGTCCAGCACCTGCTAGGTTATTCATTGCGTTGCAAATAATCTAGATAGCCCTTATCCATACTCAACATCAGGCTTAGCAAAGGTCATGCAAGCATCACAATTTCCGTAGTTTTTGCCTTTTATAAATTTTTATCTTTACCCTTTAAACATTACTAACCCTTTCAGTGATGATGAGACAAGATGCTATGGGATGATTCCTTGTGATGATCATTACCTTGCCTCTGATGATTGACAACTATGTTGTGGACTTCTTTGTTGACGTAGACAATAACTCAAATCCAACCTTTATCTACATGTCCATGATCAACAATCTTTGAAAAAACTGAATATCACATGAAGATTAAGAAAATTACAGTACACAGAAAAGACCTCAGGAATCAATGATGCAAACATTGGATGTGTTCCAAATCCAAGGTGAAGGATTAGAATAATAATCAAAGCAAAATAATCACATCATTGGTGACACACACACACTGGATAATTATTAAAACTATTAAGTGGTGTGAGCCCTGGCCAGTTTGGCTCAGTGATTAGAGCATAAGCCCATGGGCCAAAGGGTCACAGGTTTGATTTCTGGTCAAAGGCACATACCTGGGTTGCAGGTTTGATCCCTGGCCCTGGTCAGGGTCATGCGGGAGGCAACCAATAGATGTGTCTCTCTCACATTGCTGTTTCTCTCTCTCTCTCTCCCCTTCCCTCCCTTTCACTCTATCAAAAATCAATGGAAAAATGTCCTTTGTGAGGATTAACAAAACAAATAAACAAACAAAACTTAAGTGGTGTGACATTCTACATATGGCAACTACAAAGAAAAGTTTATGCAGTGTGTCAATCTTTCCAAGAGAAATGGACAAATGATTATTTTTTTGTTGAAGTCAAAGGCAACCCTGTGTGCCTAGTTTGTGGTGCTGCATTAGCAGTAATAAAAAAAGCCAATCTGGAGCATCATTATAGCTCAAACCATGCTAAATTCAATGAACTGGGAGGCCAAAAGTATCTGGATAAAATCAATGCTCTTCAGCAGAGCCTGGAATCACAACAAGCTGCTTTCACTAGGCCTAGTTGTGACAAAGACAACATTATTCATACAAGTCATGTAGTGAGCAGCTAATTACAAAAAAAGTTGAGTTCTTATATAGAGGGAGAGTTTGTGAAAGAGTTGTGAAGTTGTTAGCACCAGACAAAATAAAATTGTTTCAGAGTGTTTCTTTGTCTTGCAGAACCACCTCAGATTGGATTACTGACTTAGAACAATGTACTGAAAAAACACTAAAGGATTCTGCAGGAGATTTTCAGTTTTTCTCTTTGGCTTGTGATGAGAAGACAGACACAACAAAAACTTCCACTGCCATTTTTGTTCATGGGATAACTACAGAATTTGACACGCAAGAAGAACTGTTGTCACTGGAAGTCATGCATGGCACTACAGGATGTGAGGACATGTTTGAGAGATTTGCTTTATCAATGAAAAAACTTCAGCCGACATTTGATAAGTTAAGTGGCCTTACTAGAGATGGAGCTTTAGCCATGATTGGCTTGCAAAAAGGGTAATTGCATTTGTCAAAAAAGAATTGAATTGTCTGTCTTTTTTTTTTTTTTTTTTTTTTTTTAATTTCTTTACTGATTTTTAGAGAAGAAGGGAGAGGGAGAGAGAGATAAAAACATTGACGAGAAAGAACATCAATTGGCTGCCTCCTGCATGCCCCATACTGGAGACCAGGCCCACACCTGGGTATGTGCCCTGACCAGGAATCAAACCTGTGACCTCTTGGTGCATAGGATGACACTCAACCACTGAGCCACACCAGCCAGGCTGAATCATCTCAGTCTTGATCCAAGTAATTTAATTATATGCCACTGCATCATACACCAAGAAATGTCTGTGCACAGTCATTGCAGCTCAGCAATGTGATATCAACAGTGGTGTCATGCACAAATTTGGTCAAAAACAGAGGGTTTACCAGCTGCCAGTTTAAGGAGTTACTGAATGATCTTGACTCTGAGTATGGTGATCTTGTTTATTACTATGAAGTGCAGTGGCTGAGTGAGTTGACAGAACATGCTCATGAGATTTTACAAACAGCAGGATGAAGTCAAGCAGTTCATGGAAATAAAGGAAAAATCTGTCAGAGAACTCAATGATAGCAAGTGCCTGGGTGATTTAGCATTCATGGTGGACATTACCAAGTACCTCCCAGAGCTGAACGACTAGCTGCAGGGCCCCAATCAGCTTCTTAGCTCCCTGCTTTCAAATGTGAAATCATTTGCAGCTAAATTAAGGCTCTAGAAAGTGCAACTCAAAAGGAATAACATGGTGTATTTTCCTACTCTGGAAGGACCAAAGCCTTCTATGACACTTGAATATGCTGGTGAGTGAGCAAAACTAATTGAGGCATTTAATGAGAGATTCAAGGATGTGAAAAGTAAACAAATGAAACTGAACATCTTTGCTACACCATTCAATGTGGAACCAGCCGATGTGCCTGATAACCTACAACAGGAAACCATTCAGCTGCAAAGCAATGATGAGCTAAAAGCTAGGTGCAACAACCTCCTACTGCTTGAGTTCTACAAACATTACATAAGCAATGATGAATTTTCCAATTTGAGGAGACATGCATTGAAATACACATCTGTGTTTGAAACAACTTATTGCTGTAAGCAGTTCTTTTCAAAACTTGCCATCATAAAGAGTCAACTGTGCTCCAGATTGACCAACACAGACCTGAAAAAACAGTTGTGAGTGGCAACATCATCAATACCAGCTAATATCAAATGCCTCACCAAACAGAGCAGTTCCAGCCATCACATTAGAGGTAAGTTAATTAAATGTTTGACTAAATATAGCAGGCTAATTTTTAAGATGATAATTTTGTTTCACCTGTGAATGATGTTATAAATATCCAAATGGTCCTTGGCAGAAAAAAGGTTTCCACCCCTGTCTTAATGAATTGCCTTTGATGTACATCATATTCTGGTTTTGTGGTTACTGAATAATAGAACTGTTCTCTTTCTTTTATCACCTTAATTTTTTTTTAAATTACATTTGCTCAATGGATGTAGGTGTGTGTGTGATCAAAGTAGATCCCTGGTGTTGCCACTGCCCTTCCTCTGGTGGGACCACATCAGACACTGGCCTCTGGGGCTGGCCGAGCTAACATTAGAATGTTTTTAAGTCTATTCTCTTCCGCAGTTGTGAATTATTAGAATAAACCAATCCAGTCACCATTTGTTACATTAAAAACTGTGTTATGCTTCTTAGGATTCTTGGCTGCAAGTGACAGAAACCCCATTTGACTTAGGGCATTTGGGGTTTGACATTTATTACAGGATATTGGGGATCTTACTAAGCAGGGCTTTGAGAACAATGTCATGGTTCCCAGTACCAGGCTCCTCCACTATTCATCTTCTACCTCTGCCCTTGAATGCCCACTGTTTTATTCTGGCTTTTTCCATGTGACAATAAATGCTGTGACCAACAACTCCAGAGTCTCATGATTTACAGCTGTACCCATCAGAACAAGAATAAAGTAATTTCAATTTGTTCCCAAATCCAGTAATCCACCTTTGGGTGGGAGGGAGAAATTACTAATAGTAATCCTAATTTTAATCATAATGATAGTATCAATCAGCTTGAGCATCAGTGCCACAGCCCAGGCATCTCAAGTAACAGACATTTATTCTTTCACAGTACTAGCTGAAAGTCTGAGATCCAGGGCCTTCGGGGCTGCTTCTGAGGCCTTTCTCCTAGGCTTAAAGATTGTTGTTGTTGTAGAAAGACACACTTCTGTGTGCAGTCTTTTTTTTTTTAATGAATTTTTATTTATTTTTTTGTTACAGATATTTTACCTTTTTACTCCATTGGCACCCCCCACCGCACCCCACCTCCGCCCCGTCCCCGGCTTAGTTGTCCATGTCCATTGGTCATGCAAACATGCATATAAGTTGTGTGGTTTATCTCTTCCCACCCCTCCACCCCCCATCCCCTCTTCTGAGGGATGTCAGTCTGTGCCCTACTTCCGTGTGTCTGGGTCTACTGTATTCCTCAGACTGTTATGTTCATTATATTCCGTATATAAGTGAGATCATGTGGTATTTGTCTTTTTCTGCTTGGCTTCTTTCACTTAGGATAATACTTTCCAGGTCCCTCCATGTAGTCTCAAAGGATAAGAGATCTTTCTTTCTTACCGCTGCATAGTACTCCATTGTGTATATGTACCACAGCTTTTTTATCCATTCGTCTACTGGTGGACACTTGGCTGTTTCCAGATCTTAGCTATTGTAAATAGTGCTGCTATGAACATGTGCACTTGAGAAGAATGTGAATTCTGTAGTTTTGGGGTGTAATTCTCTGTAGATACCTATTAAATCCATTTGGTCTAGTGCTTCATTTAGAGTCTCTGTTTCCTTGCTAATTTTTTGCCTAGAGGATCTATCCAGTGCTGTCAACGGGGTGTTGAAGTCCCCTGTTGTGATTGTATTGTTGTCGATTTCTCCTTGGAAGTCCTCCAGAAGATTTTTTTTTTTTTTAATTTTTATTTATTTATTTTTTATCCTCACCCGAGGATATTTTTCCATTTTTTGTACAGATAGAGTGGGAGGGAGAGAGAGGAAAGGAGAGAGAGAGAGAGAAACATCGACGTGAAGGGACACATCGAGTGGCTGCCACCCGCACGACCAACCAGGGCCGGGGACAAACTGCAACCGAAGTACGTGCCCTTAGTGGGAACCGAACCCGGGTCTCTCCGGACCGCAGGCCGACGCTCTAACCGCTGAGCCAAACCGGCCAGGGCCAGAAGATTTTTAATATGTTTTGGTGCTCCTATATTGGGTGCATATATGTTTATCAAGGTTATATCTTCCTGTTGGATAGATCCTTTCAATATTATGTAGTGGCCATCTTTGTCTCTAGTTATGGTCTTCATTTTGAAATCTATTTTATCAGATATGAGAATTGCTACCCCAGCTTTTTTTTTGCTTTCCATTTGCTTGGAAAATTTTTTTCCATCCCTTCACTTTCAACCTATGTGAGTCTTTTGTTGAGAGGTGAGTCTCTTGTAAACAACATATAGATGAGTCATGCTTTCTTATCCAATCAGCTACTCTGTGTCTTTTTATGGGAGCATTCAATCCATTTACGTTTAAGGTGATTATTGATATGTACTTATTTATTGCCATTTTTGTTTAGTATGGTTTTATTTTTCTTCCCATTTCTACTGCTAATTACAGCAGTCCTTTTAACATTTCTTGCAGTGCTGGTTTGGTGCTAATGTATTCCCTTAGCCTTTTTTTGTCTGGGAAGCTCTTTATTTGATCTTCTATTTTGAATGATAGCCTTGCTGGGTAGAGTAGTCTTGGATTCAGATTCTTGTTTTTCATGACTTTGATTACTTCATGCCATTCTCTTCTGGCCTGTAGTGTTTCTTGTGAGAAGTCAGCTGAGAGCCTTATGGGGTTCCCTTTGTAGGTAACCTGTTGCTTATCTCTTGCTGCTTTTAGGATTCTCTCTTTGTCTTTAATTTGTGGCATTTTAATTACTATGTGTCTTGGTGTGGGCCTGTTTGGGTTCTTCTTACTTGGGACTCTCTGTGCTTCTTGAACTTGAATGCCTTCTTCCTTCACCAAATTAGGGAAGTTTTCTGTCATTATTTTTTTGAATATATTCTCTATCCCTTGCTCATTTTCTTCTTCTTCAGGGACTCCTATGATGCGAATATTATTACGTTTCCAGTTGTCCCATAGTTCTCTTAAGCTGTCTTCCTGTTTTTTAATAGTTTTTTCCTTTTGTTTTTCTGATTGGTTGATTTTTTCTACCCTGTCTTCTAATTCACTGATCCGGTCCTCAGCTTCATCCACTCTGCTTTTTAAACCTTCCAATGTGTTTTTCATTTCTGATATGTCATTTTTTATCTCTTCTTGTTGGTTTTTAATTTCCAATTGGCTTATTTTCAGTGTCTCTATGTCATTACTCATGCTGTTCAGCTTCCTCAAGATCATGGCTCTGAATTCTAGCTCTGTTAACATGCCTACTTGCTCCACATTGATCTCATCTTCGGTGGAGGTCTCTTGCTCTTTTATTTGGCTTCTGTTTCTGTGTTTCACCATTTTGGCTATCACTGTGGGCTTTGGAGCCTGTCAAGTTTTCCCTGTGGGTGTTGGTGTTCTGCTATTTGTGGCTCCCTCTCCTTTGTTTAGATGAGCGAGGGAGGACCCACGTTGAACACCACTGTCAAGTTTTACTTTCCTGGTTAAAGTTGCCAGCCCAGGAAAGGTACTGTTATCTTCTAGCTTTTTGCCTGGAGGCTAGCAGTCTAGGTTACTTGATGAGTTTTGGGTTGTCAGTTGATTGAAAAGCTCCCTTAGGTGCTTAGCCCAAGGGGATTTCCCGAGAATGGGGCAGATGATGGTTGTTAGTGAGCCTCAATTAGCACTTCAATGGCCCACAAGGTGGGGTTGGATCTCCGAGGGAGGGGCTGCTGCCTCTCCTCAGAGCCCTGGGAAGGAGTAAGATGGCCACAGTCCTGCGTGGCTGCACTCAGCCAAAGCTCTGAGCGCCCTCCAGATCCCGAGTGTCCCCACACAGTTCCAGTCCAGTCTGCCCTCCCTCTGCCGGAACCCAAGGTGAGTGGCTGTGGCTGTTTCAGCCTCTGTCCTGGCTCTGCGCTGTGGAGCCGCCTGGGAGTGTGACCCGAGGGCGCTGCTCCCAGCTAAGGCCGCTGCCGAGCTGCCGACCGTGGGCTCCTCTGTCTCACACCTTCGCAAGCCTACTGGGATGGAGTCAGTGTTTCTCGTTGTATGGTCCTCGCAAGCTGCTTTTCTGTTGGTTTTTCCCATTGATTTGTCTGTGTTATAGTTGTAATTCCAGTTTGGTTCTGGGAGACGGTCTGTGTAGCTTCCGTTCACTCCACCGCCATTTTCCCCTCTCTGTGTGCAGTCTTTACTGTAATTTTTTTTTTTGAAGGAAATATGCACTTTTATTTCATTTACTTCAAGTTATATATAATTGACATACAGCACTGTATATGTTTCAGGTGTACAGAATAATGATTTAGCTTATACACATTGTGATATGATTATTACAATAATTTTTTTATTATTAATTAATTTTTGTTACAGATGTTTCTCCTTTTCCCCCCACTGATTCCCCCCTCCCCCTCCCTGCTTGCCCTTTCCCCAGTTTGTTGTCCATGTCCACTGTTCATGCATACATGCATGTAAGTTCTGTGGTTTATCTCTCCCCCACCAGCCCCCTCTTTAGGGGATTGTCAGTCGCTACCCCACTTCCGCATCTCTGGGACTACCCCATTTCTCAGACTGTTATGTTCATTATATTCCACAAATAAGTGAGATCATATGAAACTTGTCTTTCTCTGATTGGCTTGTTTCACTTAGGATGATACGTTCAAGGTCCCTCCATGTAGTCTCAAAGGATAAGAGATCTCTCTTTCTTACAGCTGCGTAGTACTCCATTGTGTATATGTACCACTGCTTTTTTATCCTTTCGTCTACTGATGGACACTTGGGCTGTTTCCAGATCTTAGTGACTGTAAATAGTGCTGCTACAAACATGGGGGTACATATATTCTTTCTGATTGGTGTTTTATGCTTCTTGGGGTATATTCCTAGAAGTGGGATCACTGGGTCAAATGGAAGATCAATTTTTAATTTTTTGAGGTAACACCATATTGTTTTCCATAGTGGCTGCACCAGTCTGCATTCACACCAGCAGTGCACTAGAGTCCCCTTTTCTCCACACCCTCACCAATACTTGTTTGATGATTTGTTGAAGGCAGCCATTCTGACAGGTGTGAGGTGATACCTCATTGTTGTTTTAATTTGCATCTCTCTGATGATTGGTGATGTTGAGTATTTCTTCATATGACATATGACTCTTAGCCATTTGTATGTCCTGTTTGGAGAGGTGTCTATTTAGTTCCTCTGCCCATTTTTTAATTGGGTTCTTTTTCTTCCTTTTGTTGAGTTGTATGAGCATTCTAAATATATTGAAAATTAACTCCTTTTCTAATATATCATTGGCAATTATGCTCTCCCATATAGAGGGTTGCCTTTCTATTTTGATTATTGTATCTTTTGCTGTGCAGAAACTTTTGAGTTTGATGTAGTCTCACGCATTTCTTTTCTCCTTTGTTTCTGTTGCCTTAGGTGTTGTATCAATAAAAATTCTGCTGTGTATGATGTCTGAAATTTTGTTGCCTATATGTCTTCTAGGATTTGTATGGATTCATGAGTCACATTTAAGTCTTTTATCCATTTTGAGTTTATTCTTGTGTAGGGTGTAAGTTGATGGTCTAGTTTAATTTTTTTGCATGTAGCTGTCCAATTTTCCCAAAACCATTTATTAAAGAAGCTGTCTTTACTCCACTGTACACTCTTGCCACCTTTATCAAATAGTAGTTGAGCATGCTGCCTTGGGTCCATTTCTGGGTTCTCTGTTTTGTTCCACAGTTCTATATGCCTGTTTTCATGCCAGTACTAGGTTGTTTTGATTACAGTGACTTTGTAGTATAACCCAAAATCTGGTAATGTGATCCATCCAACTTTGTTCTTCTTTTTCAAGATTGCTGTGGCTATTTGAGGTCTTTTTTGGTTCCATATGAACTTTTGAAGTATTTGTTGTAGTTCTGTGAGGTATGTTGTTGGTATTTTGATGGAGATTGCATTGAATCTATAGATTGTTTTGGGTAGTATGGACATTTTACTGATGTTTATTCTTCCAATCCATGAACAAGGTTTGTGCTTCCACTTTTTAAATTTTTTCCTCTATTTCTTTTTTCAATGACATGTAGTTTTCTGCGAATATGTCCTTTATTTATTTGGTTAAGCTTATTCCTACGTATCTTAATTTTTGCTGTGATGGTAAATGGGATTGTGTTTTTTTTTTAAATTTATCTTTCTGTGAGTTCATTATTGGTATATAAGACTGCCATTGATTTCGTGATGTTACTATTGTATCCTGCTACTTTGCCAAATTCATTTATTAAGTCTAGTAGATTTTTGATGGAGTCTTTGGGGTTTTCTACGTATAGTATCATGTCATCTGTGAATAATGACAGTTTCACTTTATCCTTTCCAATTTGGATCCCATTTATTTATTATTCCTGTCTGATTGCTGTGGCTAAGACTTCCAATACTATGTTAAATAAGAATGGCAAAGGTGGACATCCCTGTCTTTTTCTGTTCTTAAGGAAAATACTTTTAATTTTTGCCCATTGACTATGATGTTGGCTGTATGTCTTTCATATATGGCCTTTATTATGTCGAGATATGATTCCTCTATCCACAGATTGGTGAGTGTTTTTATCAGAAATGGATGCTGGATTTTGTCGAATGCTTTTTGAGTGTCTTTTGATATGATCATATGATTTTTATCTTTCATTTTGTTTATGAGATGTATTACATTTATTGACGTGTGAATATTGTACCAGCCTTGTATCCCTGGAATAAATCCCACTTGTTTGTGGTGAATAATTTTTTGGATGTATTTCTGGATTCACTTTGCTAGATTTTTGTTCACGATTTTGGCATCTATGTTCATTAGGGATATTGGTCTGTAGTGTTCTTCCTTTGTAGTGTCTTTATCTGGTCTTGGAATTAGAATTATGCTGGCCTCATAAAAGAAGTTTGGAATTCTTTCTTCTTCTTGAATTTTTTGAAATATTTTGAGGAGAATGGGTATTAGTTCTTCTTTGAATGTTTGATAAAATTCACCCATGAAGCCGTCCATGCCTGGGCTTTGGTTTGCTGGAAGAGTCTTGATTACATCTTCAATTTCTTTTGTTGTTATTGGTTTGTTCAAGTTTTCTATCTCTTCCTAGTCTAGTTTTGGGGGACTATGTGTTTTTTACAAATTTGTCCATTCCACTTAGATTGTTCAATTTGCTGCAATATAATTGTTCATAATATTTGTACACAATCTTTGTATTTCGGTGGTGTCAGTTGTTACTTCTCTTCTTTCATTTCTGATTTTGTGTATTTGGTTTCTCGCTCTTTGTTTCTTGGTGAGTCTAGCTAAGGGTTCATCAATCTTGTTAATCTTTTCGAAAAACCAGCTCTTGGTTTCATTGATCCTTTGAATTTTTTTGGTTTCCATGCCATTTATTTCTGCTCTAATTTTTACAATTTCCTTCCTTCTACTTGCTCTGGGGTTTTCTTTTTGTTTGCTTTCTAATTCTTTAAGTTGTGAGGTAAGACAGTCAATAGGAAATTTTTCTTGTTTTTTGAGGTAGGCCTCTAATGCTATGAACTACCCTCTCAGAACTGCTTTCGCTGCATCCCACAGATTTTGTGTTGTTGTGTCTTCATTTTCATTGGTTTCCAGGAAGTTTTTAATTTCTTCCTTGATCTCCATGGTAACCCATTCATTGTTTAATAACATGCTATTTAGCTTCCATGTGTTCAAATGTCTTTGCATGTTTTTGTTGCAATTGATTTCTAGTTTCATGCCATTGTGATCTGAGAAGATGCTTGATATGATTTCAATCTTCTTAAACATGTAGAGACTTTGTTTTCTATCATGTGGTCGATTTTTGAGAATGTCCCATGTGTACTTGAGAAGAATGTGTATTCTATAGTTTTGGGGTGTAATTCTCTGTAGATATCTATTAAATCTATTTGGTCAAGTGCTTCATTTAGAGTCTCTGTTTCCTTGCTAATTTGTTGTCTAGAGGATCTATTCAGTGATGTCAGAGGGGTGTTGAAGTGCCCTGCTATGATTGTATTGCTGTTGATTTCTCCTTTGAAGTCCAAAAGATTTTTAATATATGTTGGTATGCCTATATTGGGTACATATATCTTTCTTTTGGATAGATCCTGTTAATATTATGTAGCAGCCTTCTTTGTCTTTAGTTATGGTCTTCATTTTGAAATCTACTTTATCAGATGTGAGTATTGATACCCCAGGTTTTTAATTTTTTCTGTTTGTTTGAAAGATTTTTTTGCATCCCTTCATTTTCAACCTATGTGAGTCTTTTGTTGTGAGGTGGGTCTCTTGTAAACAACATATATGTGAGTCATGCTTTCTTATCCAGTCAGCTACTCTGTCTCTCTTTATCAGAGCATTCAAACCATTCACATTTAAGGTGATAATTGATATATACTTATTTATTGCCATTTTTGTTTAGTTTGGTTCTATTTCTCTTTCTATTTTTTTCTACTAATCACAGCAGTCCTTTTAGCATATCTTGCAGTGCTGGATTGGTATTAATATGTTCCCTTAGCCTTTTTTTTTGTCTGAAAATTGTTGTTTTGACCTTGTATTTGAATGATAGCCTTGCTGGATAAAGTAGTCTTGGATTTAGATCCTTGTTTTTCATGACCTTGATTACTTCATTACTTCATGCCATTTCCTTCTGGCCTCTATTGTTTCTGTTGAGAAGTTAGTTAATAGCCTTGTGGAGGTTCCTTTGTAGGTAACCTGTTGTTTATCTCTTGCTGACTTTAGGATCCTTTCTTTAACTTTAATTTTTGGCATTTTAATTACTATGTTTCTTGTTGTTGGCCTGTATGGGTTCTTCTTACTTGGGCCTCTCTGTGCTTCTTGAACTTGAATGCCTTCTTCCTTCATCAAGTTAGGAAAGTTTTCTGTGACTATTTCTTCAAATATATTCTCTAACCCTTGCCAATTTTCTTCCACTTCTAGTACTCCTATGATGTGAATGTTATCATGTTTCCAGTTGTCCCACAGTTGTCTTAAGCTCTCTTCATGTTTTTTTTATTGTTGTTTTCTTTCAGTTATCGAATTGGTTGATTTGTTCTACCCTTTCTTCTAATTCACTGATCCCATCCTCAGCTTCCTCTACTGTGCTGGTTAGTTCTTCCAATGAGTTCTTAATTTCTGCTATGTCATTTCCACTTGGTTGGTTTTCAATGTTTCTATATCTTTACTCATGGCGCTCATGTCCTCACTCATGCTGTTGAGCTTCCTCAAGATCATGGCTCTGAACTCTACCTCTGATAATTTTCTTAGCTGCATTTCATTCATCTCATCTTTGATAGAGTTCTCTTCTTATTTCATTTGGGATTTGTTTCTTTGTTTCACCATTTTTGCTATTTCAGTGGTTTTTGGAGCCTGTCAAATTTTCCTTGTGGGTGTTGGTGTTCTACTGTTTGTGGCTCCCTCTGTTGGGTTTGGATAAGCCTGTGTGGGCACACATTAAACACCATTGTACAGTCTTCCTATCCTGGGTAGATTTGCAAGTCCAGGAAATGTAAATGGATTGAATGCTCCCATAAAAAGACAAAGAGTAGCTGATTGGATAAGAAAGCATGACTCATCTATATGTTGTTTACAAGAGATCCACCTCACAACAAAATACTCACATAAGTTGAAAGTGAAGGGATGAAAAAAAATTTTCCAAGCAAATGGAAAGGAAAAAAAAAGCTGTGTAGCAATAATCATATCTGATAAAATAAATTTCAAAATGAAGGCTATAACATTAAAAATCTTCTGAAGGCCTTCAAAGAAGAAATCAACAGCAATACAATCATAGCAGGGGACTTCAACACCTCTCTGACATCACTGGATAGATCCTCTAGACAAAAAATTAGCAAGGATACAGAGACTCTAAATGAAGCACTAGACCAAATGGATTTAATAGATATCTACAGAGAACTACACCCCAAATCTACAGAATTTACATTCTTCTCAAGTGCACATGGGACATTCTCAAAGATAGACCACATGATAGAAAACAAATCAAATTTGGGAAGAGCAAAAATGGCGGCGGAGTGAATGGAGCTACACAAACCATCTCCCAGGACCAAACTGGATTCACAATGAAAATAAAGGCAAATCGTCAGGAAGGGGCAACCGAAAGACACCTTGGAGGACCACTTAACCAGGGACACCAACTCCATCCTGGTCAGCTTGTGAGGACGGGAGAGGGGGCCTGGAGCCCACGGTCCGCAGCGGCCTGGGTGGGGACCAGGGGATTCCAAGGTGGGAAGTGGCTGCTAAACCCTCCGCAGCCAGCGCAGGGATGGGAAACTCCGCGGCAGGAAGTTGCTACTAAAGCCTCCGCTGCCACCCCGCCCCAGTCCTGCAAACTCTCCTGTGGGAACTCTCCTGCCTCCCAAACCCTCGGCTGGGGCCCCACGGACTCGCTGGGGCCAGGGAACTCGGCAATGGCGGTGGTGGTGGCAGGAAGTTGCTGCTAAAGCCTCCACTGTGACCCTGCCCCAGTCCTGCGAACTCTCCTGTGGGAACTCTCCTGCCTCCCAAACCCTCTGCTGGTGCAGCACCGACTCGCTGGAGCCAGGGAACTTGGCAGCAGCCGCTGGAAGTTGCTGCTAAAGCCTCCCCTGTGACCCCGCCTGAGTCCTGTGAACCCTGTTACCTGCTAAGCCCTTGGCTGGTGCTGTAAGGGCTGGCACGGACTGTTTCCGATCAGGGGATTCAACTGGACGCTCTGCGTGCTAAGACCTTAACTGGTGCCGCACAGACTTGCGGGGACCAGGGGACTCTTCTGGAAGCTGCAGCCACCCCGGCAGTATCCCGCTACCGCGGCTCAGTCCTGGGGATTCTGCTGAGTGCAAAACCCTCTGCTGGTGCCACAGCCTTGGCCGCCCTTGGCAGGAAGCAGCGCTCTTGGGTTAAAAGTCCCATGCAGCTCCAAGACGCAGAGTCTAGACAGAGGCTAAATTGGCAGCAGCCATTCACCTTGAGCTCCAGCAGAGGGAAGGAAGACTGGACTGGAACTGTGGGGGAACACTAGGGTCTTGGAGGGTGCTAAGAGCTTTTGCTGAGTGCAGCCACACAGGACTGTGGTGATTTTTCTCTTTCCCAGGGCCCTGGGGAGAGGCAAGGCAGAGGGCCCTCCCTCAGAGATTTAATCCCACCTAGTGGCCATTGAAATGCTACTTGAGGCCCATTAACAATCAGCAGCTGCCCCAACCTTGGGAAATCCTCTTACAATGAGCACCTGAGGGAGTTTTTCAGGCAAATTTAATCCCACCTAGTGGCCATTGAAATGCTACTTGAGGCCCATTAACAATCAGCAGCTGCCCCAACCTTGGGAAATCCTCTTACAATGAGCACCTGAGGGAGTTTTTCAGGCAACTCAGAAACCAAGGGTCTTCAGGTGACCTCTACTAATAGCCTCCAGACAAAAAAAAAAAAAAAAAGCTAGAGGATAAATACCATTCCCTGGGCTAGCAACACTAATAAGAAAAGCTTGAAGGTGGTTTTTAAAGTGGGTCCTCCCTGGCTCATCCAAACCCAGGAGAGGGAACCACAAACAGCAGAACACCAACACCCAGAGGGTAAATTTGGCAGACTCCAAAGCCAACTGTGATAGCCAAAATGGTGAGAAACAGAAACAAAAACCAAATGAAAGAACAACAGACCTCTACAGAAAATGAGATAAATGAGATGCAGTTAAGCAAGTTAACAGAACTAGAATTCAGAGCCATGATGTTGCGGAAGCTCAACAGCATGTGTAAGGGTATGAGCACCATGAGTAAAGACATAGAAATTTTGTAAATCAACCAGATGGAAATTAAAAACCAACAGGAAGAAATGAAGAATGACATATCAGAAATAAAAAACACATTGGAAGGCCAAAAAGCAGAGTAGGGGAAGCTGAGGACCGGATCAGTAAATTAGAAGACAGGCTAGAAGAAATCAACCAATCAGAAAAAAAAAACAAAAAAACGATTAAATACAGGAAGACAGCTTAAGAGAACTGTGGGACAACTGGAAACGGAATAATATTCGCATCATAGGAGTCCCTAAAGAAGAAGAAAATAAGCAAGGGTTAGAGAATATATTCAAAGAAATAGTGACAGAAAAATTCCCAAATTTGGTGAAGGAAGGAGGCATTCAAGTTCAAGAAGCACAGAGAGCCCCAAGTAAGAAGAACCCAAACAGGCCTACACCAAGACACATGGTAATCAAACTGCCAAAAATTAAAGACAAAGAGAGAATCCTAAATGCAGCAAGAGATAAGCAACAGGTTACCTACAAAGGAAACCCCATAAGGCTCTCAGCTGACTTCTCACAAGAAACACTACAGGCAAGAAGGGAATGGCAAGAAGTAATCAAGGTCATGAAAAACAAGGATCTGAATCCAAGACTACTCTACCCAGCAAGGCTATCATTCAAAATAGAAGGTCAAATAAAGAGCTTACCAGACAAAAAAAATGCTAAGGGAATACACTAGCACCAAACCAGCACTGCAAGAAATGTTAAAAGGACTGCTGTAATTACCAGACGAAATAGGAAGAAAAATATAACCACACTAAACAAAAGTGGCAATAAATAAGTACATATCAATAATCACCTTAAATGTAAATGGACTAAATGCTCCCATAAAAAGACACAGAGTAGCTGATTGGATAAGAAAGCATGACTCATCTATATGTTGTTTACAAGAGACCCACCTCACAACAAAAGATTCACATAGATTGAAAGTGAAGGGATGGAAAAAAATCTTCCAAGCAAATGAAAAAGAAAAAGAAAAGGTGGGGTAGCAATACTCATATCTGATAAAATAGATTTCAGAATGAAGGCCATAATTAGAGACAAAGAAGGCCACAACATAATATTGAAAGGATCTATCCACAGGAAGATATAACCTTGATTAACATATATGCACCCAATATAGGAGCACCAAAATATATTAAAAGTCTTCTGGAGGTCTTCAAAAAAAAAAATCAATAGCAATACAATCATAGCAGGAGACTTCAACACTCCGTTGATATCACTGGATAAATCCTCTAGACAAAGCGTTAGCAAGGAAACAGAGAATCTAAATGAAGCACTAGACCAAATGGATTTAATAGATATCTACAGAGAACTACACCCCAAAACTACAGAATTCACATTCTTCTTAAGTGCACATGGGACATTCTCAAAGGTAGACCACATGTTAGGGCACAAACTAAGTCTCTACAAGTTCAAGAAGATTGACATTATATCAAGCATCTCCTCAGATGACAATGGCAGGAAACTAGAAATCAATTGCAAGAAGAACATACAAAGACATTTGAACAGATGGAAGCTAAATAGCATGTTATTAAACAATGAATGGGTCACCAAGGAGATCAAGGAAGAAATAAAAAAATTCCTGGAAACCAATGAAAATGACAACACAACAACACAAAATCTATGGGATGCAGTGAAAGTAGTTGTGAGAGGGAAGTTCATAGCACTACAGGCCTACCTCAAAAAAAAAGAAAAATCTCTAATAGACTATCTAATTTCACAACTTAAAGAAATAGAGAGCAAACAAAAAGAAAACCCCAGAGTAAGTAGAAGGAAAGAAATAGTAAAGATCAGAGCAGTAATAAATGACATAGAGACCAAAAAAACAATTCAAAGGATCAATAAAACAAAGAGCTGATTCTTCAAAAAGATAAACAAGTTTGATGGACCCTTAGCTAGACTAACCAAGAAACAAAGAGAGAGAACCCAAATACACAGAATCAGGAATGAAAGAGGAGAGATAACAACTGACCCTACAGAAATACAAAAGATTGTTAACAACTACTATGAACAATTATATGGCAACAAATTCGACAATCTAAGCGAAATGGACAAATTTCTAGAAACACATAGTATCCCAAAACTAGATCAGGAATAGATAGAAAACTTGAACAGACCAATAACAACAGAAGAAATTGAAGATGTAATCAAGACTCTCCCAGCAAACAAAAGCCGAGGCCCGGATGGCTTCACGAGCGAGTTTTACTGAACATTCAAAGAAGAACTAATACCCATTCTTCTCAAACTATTTCATCAAATTCAAGAAGAAGGAAGACTTCCAAACTTGTTTTATGAAGCCAGCATAATTCTAATTCCAAAACCAGAAAAAGAAACAACAAAGAAAGAAAACTACAGGCCAATATCCCTGATGAACATAGATGCCAAAATCCTGAACAAAATAATAACAAATCGAATCCAGCAATACACCAAAAAAATTATCCACCATGACCAAGTTGGATTCATCCCAGGGATGCAAGGCTGGTACAATATTTGCAAATCCATAAACGTGATACACCACATAAACAAAATGAAGAATAAAAACCACATGATCATATCAATAGATGCTGAAAAAGCCTTCGACAAAATCCAGCATCCATTTCTGATAAAAACGCTCAGCAGTGTGGGAATAGAGGGATCATATCTAGACATAATAAAAGCCATATATGAAAGACCTACAGCCAACATCATACTCAATGGGCAAAAACTAAAAGCATTTCCCTTAAGAACAGGAACAAGGCAAGGATGCCCACTTTCGCCACTCCTATTTAACATAGTACTGGAAGTCTTAGCCACAGCAATCAGACAGGAAGAAAAAATAAAAGGGTTCCAAATTGGAAAGGAGGATGTGAAATTGTCATTGTTTGCAGATGACATGATACTGTACATAGAAGAGCCCAAAAGTTTACTAGACTTAATAAATGAATTTGTCAAAGTAGCAGGATACAAAATTAACGTCAAAAAATCGATGGCATTCTTATACACCAATGATGAACTCACAGAAAGAGAAACTAAGCAAAAAATTTCATTTACCATTGCTGCAAAAAAATTAATATACCTAGGAATAAACTTAACCAAAGAAATAAAGGACCTATTCGCAGAAAACTATAGGTCATTGAAAAAAAAAAATAGAGCAAGATAAAAAAAAGTGGAAGCACATACCTTGTTCATGGATTGGGAGAATTAACATCATTAAAATGTCCATATTACCCAAAGCAATCTATAGATTCAACGCAATCCCCATCAAAATACCAATGGCATACTTCACAGAATTAGAACAAGTATTTCAAAAGTTCATATGGAACCAAAAAAGGCCTCGAATAGCCACAGCAATCTTGAAAAGGAAGAACAAAGTTGGGGGGATCACAATAACAGATTTCAGGTTATACTACAAAGCCACCATAATCAAAACAGCCTGGTACTGGCACAAGAACAGGCATATAGACCAGTGGAACAGAACAGAGAACCCAGAAATGGACCCAAGGCAATATGCTCAATTAATATTTGACAAAGGTGGCAAGAGCATACAGTGGAGTAAGGACAGCCTCTTTAATAAATGGTGCTGGAAAAATTGGACAGCTACTTGGAGATAAATGAAGCTAGACCATCAACTTACACCCTACATGAGAATAAACTCAAAATGGATAAAAGACTGAAATGTGACTCATGAATGCATAAAAATCTTAGAAGAGAATGTAGGCAACAAAATTTCAGACATCATATGCAGCAGAATTTTTACTGACACATTACTTAAGGCAATAGAAACAAAGGAGAAAATGAACACATGGGACTACATCAAACTCAAAAGCTTCTGCACAGCGAAAGATACAATCATCAAAACGGAAAGGCTACCCACTGTATGGGAGAGCATAATTGTCAATGATATATTAGACAAGGGGTTAATTTCCAATACATATAGAGTGCTCATACAACTCCACAAAAGAAAGACAAAGAATCCAATTAAAAAATGGGCAGAGGAAGTGAATAGACACCTCTCTAAACAGGACATACAAATGGCTAAGAAATATATGAAGAAATGCTCATCATCACTAATCATCAGAGAGATGCAAATTAAAACAACAATGAGGTATCACCTCTGTCCTGTCAGAATACCTGCCATCAATAAATCATCAAACAACAACTGTTGGCGAGGGTGTGAAGAAAAGGGGACTCTAGTGCACTTCTGGTGGGAATGCAGACTGGTGCATCCATTATGGAAAACAATATGTTGTTACCTCAAAAAACTAAAAATTGAACTTCCATTTGACCCAGTGATCCCACTTCTGGGAATATATCCTAAGAAGCCTGAAACACCAACCAGAAAGAATACATGTACCCCCTTGTTTATAGCAGTTCTATTTACAATAGCTACGATCTGGATACAGTCCAAGTGTCCATCAGTAGATAAATGGATCAAAAATCTGTGGTACATATACACAATGGAGTACTACGCAGCTGTAGGAAAGAAAGACCTCTTATCCTTTGAGACTACATGGAGGGACCTGGAAAGTATCATCCTAAGTGAAACAAGCCAAACAGAGAAATACAAGTTTCATATGATCTCACTGATTTGTGGAATATAATGAACATAACAGTCTGAGGAATGGGGTATTCCCGAGACGCGGAAGTGGGATACAGACTGACAATCCCCTAAATAGGGGGGTAGTGGGGAAGAGATAAACCACAGAATTTATGTGCATGTATGCATGAACAGTGGACATGGACAACAAACTGGGGAAAGGGCAGGGATGGAGGGGGAGGGTGGAATCAGTGGGGGAAAAAGGAGAAACTTCTGTAACAAAAATTAATTAATAAAAATTAAATAAATTAAAGTAAAACGAAAACCAATCAAATGTTTACAAACTCAAGAAGATTTAAATCATGTCAAGCATCTTCTCAGATCACAATGGCCTGAAACTAGAAATCAATTGCAACAAAAATATTCCAAGACATTTGAACACATTGAAGCTAAATAGCATGTTATTAAACAATGAATGGGTTACCATGGAGATCAAGGAAGAAATTAAAAACTTCCTTGAAACCAATGAAAATGAGCACACAACACAAAATCTACGGGATGCAGCAAAAGCTGTTCTGAAAGGGAAGTTCATAGCACTAGAGGCCTGCCTGAAGAAACAAGAAAAATTTCTAATTCACTGTCTTACCTCACAACTTAAAGAATTAGAAAGCAAACTAAAAGAAAACCCCAGAGCAAGTAGAAGGAAGGAAATAGTAAAGATTAGAGCAGAAATAAATGACATGGAGACCAAAACAATTCACAGGATCAATGAAACAAAGAGCTGGTTTTTGAAAAGATAAACAACACTGATGGACCCTTAGCTAGACTCACCAAGAAACAAAGAGAAAGAACCCAAATACAGAAAATCATAAATGAAGGAGAAGAAAAAAGGCGGTGAAGTGAATGGAGTGACCCAGACCATCTCCCAAGACCAAACTGGATTTACAACGAAAATAAAGGCAAACCATCAGGAAAGGGCAGCCGAAAGACATCTTGGAGGGCCATTTAACCAGAAACACCCACTCAGTCCTGGTAGGCTTGCGAGGATGGGAGAGGGGACCGAGAGCCCAGGGTCTGCAGCGGCCTGGGCAGGGGCCAGGGAACTCGGCGGGAAGTTAATCCTACCATCTCCCTTCCCACCGTGCACGGCCCTGGGAACTCTGTAGCCGGCTCAACTCTCCGCTGAAGCCGCACAGACTCCTTGCCCCCAGGGAACTCGGCGGGACCGGGAAACTCGGCTGGAAATTAATTCTACCGTCTCCCTTCCCACCGTGCACTGCCCTGGAAACTCTGTAGCCTGCTCAACTCTCCACTGAAGCCGCACAGACTCGCGGACCCCAGGGAACTCGGCGGGACCGGGAAACTTGGCGGGAAGTTAATCCTACCATCTCTCTTCCCACCGTGCACGGTCCTGGAAACTCTGTAGCCGGCTCAACTCTCCGCTGAAGCCGCACAGACTCCCGGCCCCCAGGGAACTCGGCGGTACCAGGGAACTCGGCGGGAAGTTAATTCTACCGTCTCCCTTCTCATCGTGCACGGCCCTGGAAACTCTGTAGCCGGCTCAACTCTCCGCTGAAGAAGCACAGACTCCCGGCCCTCAGGGAACTCGGCGGGACCGGGGAACTTGGTGGGAAGTTAATTCTACCGTCTCCCTTCCCACCGTGCACGGCCTTGGAAACTCTGTAGCTGGCAAAACTCCCCCCTGAAGCTTCACAGACTCGCGGGCCCCAGGGAACTCGGCGGGACCAGGGAACTCGGTGGGAAGTTAATCCTACCGCCTTCCTTGCCACCCTGCATGGACACTGGGAACTCTGTAGCCGGCTAAACTCTCCTCTGGAGCCTCACAGACTCGCGGGCCCCAGAGAACTCGGTGGGACCAGGGAACTCGGCAGGACCAAGGAATTAGGCAGGACCAGGGAACTAGGCGGGACCAGGGAACTCAGTGGGAAATTATGCCCACCGCCTCCCTTGCCACCCTGCACGGGCCCTGGTAATGCTGTAGCCTGCTAAGCTATCAGCTGGAGCCACACAGACTCCCGGAGAACAAGGGACTTGGCGAGATTAAAGTGGGTCCTCCCTGGTGCATCCAAACCCAGGAGAGGGAGCCACAAACAGCAGAACACCAACACCCACTGGGAAAACTTGGCAGACTCCAAAGCCCACTGTGATAACGAAAATGGTGAGAAACAGAAACAAAAGCCAAATGAAAGATCAAGAGACCTCTACAGAAGATGAAATAAATGAGGTGCAGTTAAGCAAGTTAACAGAACTAGAATTTAGAGCCATGATGTTGCGGAAGCTCAACAGCATGTGTAAGGACATGAGCAACATGAGTAAAGACATAGAAATGTTGAAAATAAACCAGCTGGAAATGAAAAACCAACAGGAAGAAATGAAGAATGACATATCAGAAATGAAAAACACACTGGAAGGTCTAAAAAGCAGAGTAGGGAAAGCTGAGGACCGGATCAGTGAATTAGAAGACAGGCTAGAAGAAATCAACCAATCAGAAAACCAAAAGAAAAAAAAGATAAAAAAGCAGGAAGAGAGCTTAAGAGAATTGTGGGACAACTGGAAACGTAATAATATTTGTATCATAGGAGTCCCTGAAGAAGAAGAAAGTAAGCGAGGGCTAGAGAATATATTCAAAGAAATAGTGACAGAAAACTTCCCTAATTTGGTGAAGGAAGAAGGCATTCAAGTTCAAGAAGCTCAGAGAGCCCCAAGTAAGAAGAACCCAAACAGGCCCACACCAAGACACATAGTAATCAAACTGCCAAAAATTAAAGACAAAGAGAGAATCCTAAAAGCAGCAAGAGATAAGCAACAGGTTACCTACAAAGGAACCCCCATAAGGCTCTCAGCTGAATTTTCACAAGAAACATTACAGGCTCGAAAGGAATGGCATGAAGTAATCAAGGTCATGAAAAACAAGGATCTGAATCCAAGACTACTCTACCCAGCAAGGCTATCATTCAAAATAGAAGGTCCAATAAAGAGCTTCCCAGACAAAATAAGGCTAAGGGAATACATTAGCACCAATCCAGCACTGCAAGAAATGTTAAAAGGACTGCTGTAATTACCAGGAGAAATGGGAAGGAAAATAGAACCACACTAAACAAAAATGGCAATAAATAAGTACATATCAATAACCACCTTAAATGTAAATGGACTGAATGCTCCCATAAAAAGACACAGAGTAGCTGATTGGATAAGAAAGCAATACTCATCTATATGCTGTTTACAAGAGACCCACCTCACAACAAAAGACTCACATAGATTGAAAGTGAAGGGATGGAAAAAAATCTTTCAAGCAAATGGAAAAGAAAAAAAAGCTGGGGTAGCAATACTTATATCTGATAAAATAGACTTCAGATTGAAGGCCATAACTAGAGACAACGAAGGCCACTACATAATATTGAAAGGATCTATCCAACAGGAAGATATAACCTTGTTAAACATATATCCACCCAATACAGGAGCACCAAAATATATTTAAAAACTATTGGAGGACTTCAAAGGAGAAATCGATAGCAATACAATCATAGCAGGGGACTTCAACACCCCACTCACATCACTGGATAGATCCTCTAGACAAAAAATTAGCAAGGAAACAGAGACTCTAGATGAAGCACTAGACCAAATGGATTTAATAGATATCTACAGAGAACTACACCCCAAAACTACAGAATTCACATTCTTCTCAAGTGCACATGGAACATTCTCAAAGATAGACCACATGTTAGGGCACAAACTAAGTCTCTACAAGTTCAAGAAGATTGAAATTATAACAAGCATCTTCTCAGACCACAATGGTATGAAACTAGAAATCAATTGCAAGAAGAACATACAAAGACATTTGAACACATGGAAGCTAAATAGAATGTTATTAAACAATGAATGGGTCACCGAGGAGATCAAGGAAGAAATCAAAAACTTCCTGGAAACCAATGAAAATGAGGACACAACAATACAAAATCTATGGGATGCAGCAAAAGCAGTTCTGAGAGGGAAGTTCATAGCACTACAGGTCTACCTCAAAAAAGAAGAAAAATCTCTAATAGACTACCTAACCTCACAACTTAAAGAACTAGAGAGTAAACAAAAAGAAAACCCAGAGCAAGTAGAAGAAAAGAAATATAAGGATCAGAGCAGAAATAAACGACATAGAGACCAAAAAAACAATTCAGAGGATCAATAAAACAAAGAGCTGTTTTTTCAAAAAGATAAACAAGATTGATGGACCCTTAGCTAGACTCACCAAGAAACAAAGAAAGAACCCAAATACACAAAATAAGAAATGAAAGAGGAGAAGTAACAACCAACACCACGGAAATACAAAAGATCGTTAACAACTACTATGAACAATTATACGGCAACAAATTAGAAAATCTAAGCGAAATGGACAAATTTCTAGAAACACATAGTCTCCCAAAACTGGATCAGGAAGAGATTGAAAACTTGAACAGACCAATAACAACAGAAGAAATTGAAGATGTAATCAAGACTCTTCCAGCAAACAAAAGCCCAGGCCCAGATGGCTTCACGGGGGAGTTTATCCGAACATTCAAAGAAGAACTAATACCCATTCTCCTCAAATTATTTCAATAAATTCAAGAAGAAGGAAGACTTCCAAACTCGTTTTATGAAGCCAGCATAACTCTAATTCCAAAACCAGAAAAAGATAGTACCAAAAAGCAAACTACAGGCCAATATCCCTGA
This sequence comes from Molossus molossus, assembly GCF_014108415.1. Classification (NCBI taxonomy): domain Eukaryota; kingdom Metazoa; phylum Chordata; class Mammalia; order Chiroptera; family Molossidae; genus Molossus; species Molossus molossus. Next base: position 53,089,305 of record NW_023425377.1, on the reverse strand, counting down.
TGAACATAGATGCCAAAATCTTGAACAAAATACTAGCAAATCGAATCCAGCAATACACCAGAAAAATTATCCACCATGACCAGGTGGGATTCATCCCACGGATGCAAGGCTGGTACAATATTCGCAAATCCATAAATGTGATACACCACATAAATAAATTGAAGAATAAAACCACATGATCATATCAATAGATGCTGAAAAAGCCTTCGACAAAATCCAGCATCCATTTCTGATAAAAACGCTCAGCAGTGTGGGAATTGAGGGATCATACCTAGACATAATAAAGGCCATATATGAAAGACCTACAGCCAACATCATACTCAATGGGCAAAAACTAAAAGCATTTCCCTTAAGAACAGGAACAAGGCAAGGATGCCCACTTTCGCCACTCCTATTTAACATAGTACTGGAAGTCTTAGCCACAGCAATCAGACAGGAAGAAAAAATAAAAGGGATCCAAATTGGAAAGGAGGATGTGAAATTGTCATTATTTGCAGATGACATGATACTGTACATAGAAAACCCCAAAGACTCCACCAATAGCTTACTAGACTTAAGAAATGAATTTGTCAAAGTAGCAGGATACAAAATTAACGTCAAGAAATCGATGGCATTCTTATACACCAATGATGAACTCACAGAAAGAGAAACTAAGCAAACAATCCCATTTACCATTGCGGCAAAAAAAATTAAGATACCTAGAAATAAACTTAACCAAAGAGATAAAAGACCTATTCGCAGAAAACTACAGGTCTTTGAAAAAAGAAATAGAGGAAGATGTAAAAAAGTGGAAGCACATACCCTGTTCATGGATTGGGAGAATTAACATCATTAAAATGTCCATATTACCCAAAGCAATCTATAGATTCAACACAATCCCCATCAAAATACCAACAGCAAACTTCACAGAATTAGAACAATTACTTCAATAGTTCATATGGAACCAAAAAAGGCCTCGAATACCACAGCAATCTTGAAAAGGAAGAACAAAGTTGCAGGGATCACAATACCAGATTTCAGGTTATACTACAAAGCCACCATTATCAAAACAGCCTGGTACTGGCACAAGAACAGGTATATAGACCAGTGGAACAGAATAGAGAACCCAGAAATGGACCCAAGTAAATTTGCTCAATTAATATTTGACAAAGGTGGCAAGAGCATACAGTGGAGTAAGGACAGCCTCTTTAATAAATGGTGCTGGGAAAATTGGATAGCTACTTGCCGAAAAATGAAACTAGACCATCAACTTACACCCTACACCAAAATAAACTCAAAATGGATAAAAGACTTAAATGTAACTCATGAATCCATAAAAATCCTACAGGAGACTGTGGGCAACAAAATCTCAGACATCATACGCAGCAGAATTTTTACTGACACATCACCTAAGACAATAGAAACAAAGGAGAAAATGGACACATGGGACTACATCAAACTCAAAAGCTTCTGCACAGCGAAAGATACAATCATCAAAACGGAAAGGCTACCCACTGTATGGGAGAGCATAATTGCCAATGATATATCAGATAAGGGGTTAATTTCCAATACATATAGAGTGCTCATACAACTCCACAAAAGGAAGACAAAGAATCCAATTTAAAAATGGGCAGAGGAACTAAATAGACACCTCTCCAAACAGGACATACAAATGGCTAAGAGACATATGAAGAAATGTTCATCATCACTAATCATCATAAAGATGCAAATCAAAACAACAATGAGGTATCACCTCACACCTGTCAGAATGGCCGCCATCAACAAATCACCAAGCAACAAGTGTTGGCGAGGGTGTGGAGAAAAGGGGACTCTAGTACACTGTTGGTGAGAATGCAGACTGGTGCAGCCACTATGGAAAAAAATATGGTGTTACCTCAAAAAATTAAAAATTGAACTTCCATTTGACCCAGTGATCCCACTTCTAGGAATATACCCTACGAAGCATAAAACACCAATCAGAAAGAATATATGTACTCCCATCTTTGTAGCAGCACTATTTACAATCGCTAAGATTTGGAAACAGCCCAAGTGCCCATCAGTAGACAAATGGATCAAAAAGCTGTGGTACATATACACAATGGAGTACTACGCAGCGGTAAGAAAGAAAGATCTCTTATCCTTTGAGACTACATGGAGGGACCTGGAAAGTATCATCCTAAGTGAAACAAGCCAAACAGAGAAAGACAAATTTCATATGATCTCACTGATTTGTGGAATATAATGAACATAACAGTTTGAGGACAATCCCCTAAGGAGTGGGGAGGTGAGAGAGGGATGAACCACAGAACTTATATGCATGTATGCATGAACAGTGGACATGGACAACAATCTGGGGAGGGGGCAGGGAGGGAAGGGGGATGGGGGAATCAGTGGGAGAAAAAAGGAGAATCATTTGTAACAAAAATTAATCAATAAAAAAAATGGTAAAAAAAATAAAAAGAAAATCATAAATGAAAGAGGGAAGTAACAACTGACACCACAGAAATACAAAAGATCATTAGCAGCTACTATGAACAATTATATGGCAACTAATTCAACAATCTAAGCAAAATGGACTAATTTCTAGAAACACACAGTCTCCCAAAACTGGACTGGGAAGAGATAGAAAACTTGAACAGACCAATAAGAAGTAAGAAAATGGAAGAGGTAATCAAGACTCTCCTAGAAAACAAAAGCCTAGCCCTGGATGGCTTGATGGGGGAGTTTTACCAAACATTCAAAAAAGAACTAACGCCCATTGTCCTCAAACTATTTCAAAAAATTCAAGACGAAGGAAGACTTTTATACTCGTTTTATGAATCCAGCATAACTCTAATTCCAAAACCAGAAAAAGACAGTACCAAAAAGCAAACTACAGGCCAATATCCCTGATGAATATAGACGCCAAAATCCTGAACAAAATACTAGTATATCAAAACCAGCAATACATCAAAAAAATTATTCACCATGACCAAGTGGGTTTCATCCCAGGGATGCAAGGCTGGTACAATATTCACAAATCAATAAATGTCATACACCACATAAACAAAATGAAAGATAAAAACCACATGATCATATCAATAGATGTTGAAAAAGACTTGGACAAAATCCAGCATCCATTTCTGATAAAAATGCTCTGCAGTGTGGGAATAGGGGGATCATATCTAGACATAATAAAGGCCATATATGAAAGACCTACAGCCAACATCATGCTCAATGGGCAGAAACTAAAAACATTTTTTTTAAGAACAGGAACAAGACAGGGATGCCCACTTTCACCACTCTTATTTAACATAGTACTGGAAGTCATAGCCACAGCAATCAGACATGAAGAAAAAATAAAAGGGATCCAAATTGGAAAAGAGCAAGTAAAACTGTCATTATTTGCAGATGACATGATATTATACATAGAAAACCCTAAAGAATCCATCCAAAATCTACTAGACTTAATAAATGAATCTGGCAAAGTAGCAGGATACAAAATTAACGTCAAGAAATCGATGGCATTCTTGTACACCAATAATGAACTCACAGAAAAAGAAACTGAAAAAAACAATACCATTTACCATTGCAGCAAAGAAATAAAGATATCTAGAAATAAATTTAACCAGAGAAGTAAAGGACCTAGTTACAGAAAACTACAGGACATTGAAAAAAGAAATAGAGCAAGATATAAAAAAGTGGAAGCATATACCTTGTTTATGGATTGGAAGAATTAACATCATTAAAATGTCCATACTATCTAAAGTAATCTATAGATTCAATGCAATCCCCATCAAAATACTAACAACATATTTCCCAGAACTAGAACAAATATTTCAAAAGTTCATATAGAACAAAAAAAGACCCCAAATAGCAACAGCAATCTTGAAAAAGAATGACAAAGCAGGTGGGATCACAATACGAGATATCAGGTTATACTACAAAGTAACTGTAATCAAAATAGCCTGGTACAGGTACAAGAACAGGCTCATAGACCCGTGGAATAGAACAGAGAACCCAGAAATGGACCCAAGGCAATATGCTCAATTAATATTTGACAAAGGTGGTAAGAGCATATAGTGGAGTAAAGACAGCCTCTTAATAAATAAATAAATAAATAAATAAATAAATAAATAAATAAGTTGGGAAAATTGGACAGCTACATACAAAAAAAATTAAACTATACCATCAACTTACACCCTACACATAAATAAACCCAAAATGGATAAAAGACTTAAATGTGACCCATAAATTGATAACAATTTTAAAAGAAAATGTAGGAAACAAAATTTCAGATATCTTATGCAGGAGAATTTTCAGTGATACATCAACCAAGCCAACAGAAACAAAGAAGAAAATGAACACATGGGATTACATCAAACTAAAAAGCTTCTGCACATCAAAGGAAACAACTAACAAAATGGAAAGGCAACCCACTGCATGGGAGAACATCATTGCCAATGATACATCATATAAAGGGTTAATTTCCAAAATGTATAGAGTACTCATACAACACAACAAATGGAAGACAATGAACCCAATTAAAAAATGGGCAGAGGAACTAAATAGACACCTCTCCAAACAGGACATACAAATGGCCAGGAGACATATGAAGAAATGCTCAGCATCACTAATCATCAGAGAGATGCAAATTAAAACAATAGTGAGGTATTACCTCATAACTATCAGAATGGCCACCATCAACAAATCATGAAACAGTAAGTGTTGGCGATGGTGTGGAGAACACTGGACTGTAGTACACTGCTGGTGCGAATGCAGACTTGTGCAGCCACTATGGAAAACAATATGGTGTTACCTCAAAAAATTAAAAATTGAACTTCCATTTAACCCAGTGATCCCACTTCTAGAAATATACCCTAAGAAGCTTGAAACACCAATCAGAAAGAATACATGTACCCCCAAGTCTGTAGCAGCACTATTTATAATAGCTAAGATCTGGAAACAGCCCAAGTGTCCATCAGTGGACAAATGGATAAAAAAGCAGTGGTACATATACACAATGGAGTACTATGCAGCTGTAAGAAAGAAAGATCTCTTATCCTTTGAGACGACATGGAGGGACCTGGAACGTATTATCCTAAGTGAAATAAGCCAAGGAGAAAAAGACAAATACCACATGATCTCACTTATTTATGGAATATAATGAACATAACAGTCTGAGGAATAGGGTAGAACCAGAAAAATGGAAGTAGGGTAGCGAGTGACAATCCCCAGAGGACGGGTGGTGGGGGGAGGGAAGAGATAAACCACAGAACTTATATGCATGTATGCATAACCAATGGACATGAATAACAAAGCTGGGGATGGGGCGAGGGTTATAGGGAGGACGGTGTCAATGGGGTTAAAAAGGAGAAATATCTGTAACAAAAATAAAAGAAAAAAATAAGAAATAAAAAAAAACCAGATTCTTGGTCTTTAACGTTTGCCATTTTAATTATGATGTCTCTAGGTGTGGGTCTTTTTGGGTTCATCTTGTTTGGAACTCTCTGTGTTTCCTTTACTTATGAGACTTTTTCCTTCACCAGGTTAGGGAAGTTTTCTAGTTTTCTTTCATACCTTCTTTAAACAGGTTCTCTATTCCTTTCTCAAATTCTTCCCTTCTGAAGTCGCTATGATATGAATGTAATTACATTTTGTATTGTTCCAAAGCTCCCCTAAAAAATCTCTTCCTGCTTTTTAATTTTTTTTTTTTCATTAGCTATTCTAGTTGGGTGATTTTTTTCTCTTACTTTGTCTACTAACTCACTGATTTGGTCTTCAGCTTTTTCCAATCGATTGAATCCTTCCAAGGTATTTTTATATCAGCTATGTCATTCTTCATTTCCACTTGACTTTTGTTCATAGCTTCTCCCTCTTTTTTCATGCCTATGTAGTTTTCACTGAGTTCTTTATAATATAAAACTATGTATTTTACACTGAGTTTTTAGTTTTCATGATTGTCACTAAATTGTTTGAGCACCCTGATAACCATTAGTTTGAATTCTTTATCTGATAAATCACTTGCCTCTATTTCATTTAGTTCTTTTTTTGGCAATTCCTCCTTTTCTTCCATTTGAGGTTTGTTTCTTTGTCTTCCCATTTTATTGGTCTGTTGTTCCGGGTCCAGGTGGGGTAGGCTGGGTCCTGGGGGCAGGTCATGTGTCCATGGGACTGGGGTCTGGAAGAGTTGTAAACCCCAGATCTGGGATCCTGTTCAGTGGTCTGGGGGCACTAGTGGCTCTCAACCCTGACAATGGGACAAGGGGTTCTTGCTGCATTGGAACCAGTAGGTCAGTGGCTCTCTGCTGCTGCTGGTGGCACCCATGGGCAGTGTGGTCCCCTCAGGTCCTGGTGGCACCTGTGGGGCCTTGTATTTTTAATCCTCACTAGAGGATATACATATTGATTTTAGAGAAATCAAGAAACATCAAAGTGAGAGAGAATATCAACTGGTTGCCTTTCATAGTTGCCCCAACTAGGGATTGAACCCATAACCTAGGTATGTGCCCTGACCAGGAATCAAATGCACAAACTTTTGGTATATGGGATGATGCTCCAACCAATTTACACCAGTCAAAGTGAGGCTCAAGTCTTCATGTAATAGTTTTGTAAAGACATTTAGGTCTTTCAGGTGATATAAAATTGGTTCTTGCTACAGAAATCTGGAAGGTTTTACTTTATAAAACATTCATGCAATTATGTTATTATGTTGCACTTCAGATGAGAGCACTCACTTTTTCTGTGTTTAGATGTTTGCTGAATAATCCTAGTTACACCACACATGAGAGAACTCCCATTGTTTTCAGTTGCAATGCTCTCTTTTTTTCTCCACTTTTCCTGAGTTATCTCTCATGTACTGCCATGTTGGACAAGTGCTGAAATAGTCTCTGGAGAGCAAGACTGTGCCTGCACCTAACAATGCTGGCTAATATGTCCTCTTAAGCAGCCTCCTGCCCTACCCAGGTCTTCTGCTCCAGCTTTGGGCTGAGTGGATTTACATAAAGAATACATGTGAGGACCAACATGAACACAGCTGTGTATGTTTTAACATGTGTTAAAGAGGCTTCCTGAACTATCCATTGATAAAAACCTAAGGGACTTGAGTTACTATCTTCCAATGTCCCCACTTTGATGCTTCTCTTTCCTCTGCTCCTCACCTCAGGTCTGCAACCAGGAGACCAACCAGTTCTCAGACATCAGTTGCTCGCAGTGTCCCAGTTTCCCATCTTTATCTCCCCCTTATCCTTTTGTTCATCACTCACACACTGAATAGAAAAATTTTGTGAAACATGCAATGCTAGCCCCTGCTCTGGATACAAAGAACATGGGCTCTTCCCATGGTTTGTTCACCTACAGAAAGGTGAAGTTTTATCATGATTGACCAGCCTACCATGCCAAGAACCAATAATCAACATCCAGTTCCCCAAAAATGTAGATAATTGCCAAAATTCCTTCCTCCCAAGGCCATCCAGCAAAATACACAGAAATACAGGTAGGGTTAGCTCTCTGACATTGGCAAAACTTTGCCAAGAAAAAGACTTCATAAAACAAAAATATCACAGACACAATGTCCACACTCAAATGTATTAAAAATGAGTCTAGTATTGACAGTTAGAGCTGACTTTCAAACCAGAATGTGGCTGTCCCTGAACACTAGGCTTTTTGAGTGGGACTTCAAGGATTTGTCTCCCATTAACTTATATACACCCTAAATTTGAAAGACACTATTTAAAACTTTAAAACATGGTTCTGTGCATACTACTTTAATTAATAAAGCTTTTGAATCAACTGGATGGCAAATTGTCTTAAGGAAAAATCCAGCACTACATACTGATAACATTGAGCTATTATTGTTACTGTAGACAGTCAGTCTGAGTGTAAGCAACCATTAGCAGAGAGAGTATGGTCCCAGCTGGCAACTTGGAGAGGTGGGCTGTGGGTGTGGGTTGCACAGAGGGTATGGGTGCACCCAGAGGACTCTAACTGGTTCCTCTGGATGTGCAAGCACCCTGCCCAGCATTGGGAGGTAGGCTGACGGTTGCACCATCTCCAGAATTTCTGACCATGGATCCTACAGCTTTTCTCTCTCCACTTACTCTTATACCACAGTCAGGAAGCACCAGATAGTCTCCCTTATTAGCCAAGATAGTGCAGGGGAAGGTTCTTACAATGAGCACATCAAAATCTAGCAAGATGAATGGGTCAGGGCCAAGTGAGCCAAAAGCCAGAAAGACAGGGTCTGAGTGCACCAAAAGCTAGCAAGATAACTAGATAGAAAGAAAGAAAGAAAGAAAAACACAAAACAAAACAAGCTCTCTCTTTCCTATCCCTATAAGAATCCTGGGCTTGAATTTCTGGTCTGGATGACAGTGTAGGTAAATGCAGTACTTACCTCCTCCCACAACCACATCAAAATTACAACTAAACTACAGAACAACCATCATTTAGAACCACCTGAAATCAAGCTGAGTGGAAGTCCTACAACTATTAAATTAAATAAGAAGCCACGTGGAGACTGGTGGGAGGGGAGGAGGCATGGACAGGCTGGTGCCACACCCACATGTGGTAGATAAAAATCAGGAGGGATACCTCAGTTGTGAAGGTTCTCCCTGAGGAGCAAAAGGTCCCCATCCCACACCAGGAACCCCATCTCAGAGTTCCAGTGCTAGGAAGAGAAGTTGCCATTACTTCTGGCTATAAAATCCAGTGGGAATTGAGGCTGAGGGAGGATAAGGCTTCTGGAGTTCCAGGCAGTTCCTCTTAAAGGGCCCGCACATGGCCTTACTTGAACTTGCTTTCTTCAGGCTCCAGCATGGGGAAGGCAGCTTAAGAGGCACCAGAGACATGGGAAAGAACTGAATCATTTGGCATCAGGCAGATGTGCTGGTGGAGGCTGTTGTTCCTTTGGTGAGACCTTTCCCCATGGGGCAGGCAGATGGGTACCATATCTGGGACTCCAGCAGCCTGGCTCACACTATTTGCCCCACCCTGGTGATTTTCTAAAGCCCTGCCTCATCCAACTTTTGGGCCCACCAAAGCTGTTTCCAGTGGCTTTACCATAGGATTAACCTATCTTGGATCCTGCCTCAGAATTTCCTAAGTTCTCTCAAACAAGGAGTGTCTGGCCTCAGTGAGCCCCATGCCTCTTGCTAAGTGACCCCAGGCCTATAACTAGAAGCATCCAGCCTTGGTTCACAGCTTGGCTTTTCCTGGGTACCTCCAAGCCTAGGACAAGAAACAGTCATCTGCAGATTGCTTTGTAATTTATGCCTGGTGGCCCTAGACAGTGGCTGACTTTGCCCCAGAGCACACCCAGTGGACAGCTGCAGTCCACATCAAAGCACCACCACCCAACCACCTCAATAAGCAACACACTTAAGGAGTGAACTCAGTGGGTACCCAAGCCCTACTGAAATAAGTCTTGCTATTTGTGATGGTTTCCTTCACAGCTGAACCTCCAATTAAGAGGTCAGTGGACACAGCCAGTTCTTGCAGCTGATCAGCCTGAGTAAATGCCTCCCACTGATGTGCCAACAGCAATTAAGACTCAATTACAACAGAAGGGTGTACAGTCCACATGAAGTGTGCATCTTAAGGGCCCAGCTGGAGTGATCAGGGAGGCTGTACCACTGGACACTACCTTACAGTAGGCCACCCTACAAAGCCTAAGAGACATAGCAACTTTACCTAATACATTAGAGACAAACATAGGGAGGCAGCCAAAATGAGAAAACAAAGAAACATGTCCCCAGTGAAAGAACCACAAAACTCAAGAAAAAGAAGTAAATAAAATGAAATGAAGATAAGCCATCTAACAGATTCAGAGTTCAAACACTGGTTATAAGGATGCTTAATAAACTGAGTGAGAACTTCACTGAGCAAAGACTTCAAAGAACTTCAAGCAACTTAATGAATACTCCAAGGAACTTAGTGAGAACATCAACAACATAAAAAAGGACCAGTCAGAAATGAAGGATGCACTAACTGAAATAAAGAATAATTTATAGGGAATCAATAGTAGAGTAGATAAAACCAAGAAGCAAACCATCTATTTGGAATATAAGAAAACAAAAGCAACCAATCAGAACAGCAAAAAGAAAAGAGTATCCAAAAAATGAGGATAGTGTAAGGAGCCTCTGGGACTTCAAGCATACCAACATTTGCATCATGGGGGTGCCAGAAGGAGAAGAGAGAAAGCAAAAAGTTGAAAACCTATTTGGAAAAATAATGACAGAAAACTTCACTAACTTGATGAAGGAAAGAGACACACAAGTCCAGGAAGCACAGAGAGTCCCAACAAGATATACACAAAGAGGCCCACACCAAGACACATTATAATAAAACTGCAAAAGGTTAAAGACTCTTAAAAGCAGCAAGAAAAAAGCAGTTAGTTACCTACAATGGAGCTCCCATAATACTGTCAGCCAATTTGTTAAAAGGAACTTTGCAGGCCAGAAGGGAGTGGCAAGAAATATTCAAAGTGATGAAAGCAAGGACTTACAACCAGAATTACTCTATCCTGCAAAGCTATCATTTAGAATTTATGGACATATAAAGAGTTTCCCAGACCAAAAGAAAAAAGAAAAACTAAAGGAGTTCATCACCACCAAACCAGTATTATATGAAATGTTGAAGGGTCTTCTTATAGAATAAGAACAAAAATATGAACAGTAAAATGGCAATAAATACATATCTATCAACAATTGAATCTACAAACAAAATGAGCAAGCAGAACATAGACTCATAGACAGAGAACTTTTTGTTGGTTGTCAGATGGGAGGGGGATTGGGGGGATAGGTGAAAAAGGTGAGGGATTAAGAGTACAAATTCGTTGTTTGACTGATGAACCTCAGAGGGAATGGGAAAGGGGAGAGAGTAGAGATAAACCAAAGAACTTATATGCATATATGTGTAACCAATGGACACAGACAATAATGTGGTGAAGGCAGGAGGGGGACAGGAATGGGGTGGCTGAATTTAATGGGGGGAAAAACAGAGGACATCTGTAATACTTTCAACAATAAAGATACTTTTAAAAAAGAATACCTGAAGGGTTGCTTTGCAAAAAACAAACAAACAAACCGAAAACAAAAACCCTGGGCTTGAGCATGAAGGATGAATGATCTTTAAGATGGGAATCCACCATTATCCCAGCATGATACCTGAATAAATGTATTTTCTTTTGCACCAGCACCTCTCTCATGCATTTTGCTTTTGTTGAGGCAGGCAGTGTGAATCTACCTTTCAGTTACACTAGTGCCAAAGCATTTTTCACATTATCTGCTTCTTCATGCAGGCCCTGTCACACAGCTGTAAGTAAACACCTTGAAAAGACAGATCTGGCAGGGATGGATTTTATTCCCTCTATATCACCACCATCAGGCAGCACTTGGCTTCTATTAACATTAATGACTCCTTAACAAACTTTCCAAACAGCACCAGAGAAGGAAAATATCCTTACTCTTATCCTCATAGCCATGCTCAGTTTACCTCAATTCAGCTTCTCTACTGAGTTTATGTTTAATCACTTAGTTGTAGAGTTTCTTAGCAAGTTAGTCTCATGCTTCTCATTCACAGAGCACTAACTGCCTTAACTTTTGGTGTTTGGAAAGCCTGTTTGCAGGCATGCAATGGGCCAGCTACTGCTCAGCTAACTTCCAGAGCAAAGAACCCTCTTTGAGGGTCAGGATTGTGGTTTTCCAATGGGACTTTACTTAGTTAACTAGGAAACCTTAAGAGCCTAGTTAACAAACATAACCAGCTAGATTTCTGAGTTAAATGAAGGTAGAGGAGGCATAAGTAGGTAAAAGAAACCCTAAGTTTCCACAGCACCCTTTGTGAGCAAATTGTGACTCTGAAAAACCCTTTGGGATGAGAGTGGGAATTTAGACAAGATACTGTGTGCTGGGCCTAAGCGTGCTTGCTGCTGATGCAGTCTGCCAGCTGGATGTTCTTGCACATGATGGTGACACACTTGGCATGGATAGTGCACAGGTGATGTCCTCAAAGGGCCCTACCAGGTATGCTTCATGTGCCTCCTGCAGTATTTTCACAGCTGAACTCTTCCATTAGCCTCCCCATGTGGTTGAGTTACTTTCCCATAATTGATTCTTTTTGTTCAACCCAATATAAAAGCATTTAGGTTTGCCACTTGTGTTGGTCTTTCGTTCCTTATGAGGGCTTTGTGTACAGGTAAAAATTTATGGGTTTTCCTCCTGTAAATCCGTCCTTTGTTACAGAGCCCCAGCCAAGACCTAAGATGGATAGAAAAAAGAATTTACCTGCACTAGTGGGATAGTCCTTTTCCCTTCCTTTCAAGAATCCTTTTAGATAAAAGTATTCCCTTACTAAATCTGGATTTGCTTTTATTTGACAATCTCTGCCTACCTCCCTGAGTTAGTATGGGTGATTAAGTGTCAGGTGGAAGGACCTGAGGGATCAGCCCCTGGTCACCCTGATGCATGTTGATATGGGTATGAGTCTGACTGGCACCACTGGTTAATCTTTCCAGAGCTGTCACTCATTAAGAAAAATGTCCAGGTGTCCCAAGAGTTAAAGAAGATGATGATGATAGGGCAATAGATTTTAAGAGCCTGCTGTGACCTTTGTAGGAGCATCCAGGAAGAAGCCTTTTGGGGCTGCAAAGGGGCTTTCTGTGGCATCACCAATTGGTCAGCTCTTTAAGGTCATTTGGGCCCATGTCTGCGGCCTTATTTTTTCTACCACGAGAGCTTTAGTTTTGTTTTCCAATTCTCAAATAACTTGAGCCCCAAAACTACCTGGACATAGGGGAGAATGTCACATGGTTCTATGTATCTGAGCAAACAAAGGAACACAGAAAAACAAAATTAGGAGCTGCCTAAAGCTACAGCCACTCACCTCCCCAGACAGATTTGAAACCATACTTGTAAAACTTCTTTTTAGTTGGATCAACTGACAGTTTTCATGATCTCAATAGCTGAGTTTCATGTGGTTCCTACTCTCTCAGAGGTACCAAAGCCCAGAAAAAAATGTTCACCCAAAATGCCTTCCCAAGTCCTTGTAGAGAGTTACTTGCAAACTGAAGATAGCTTGAGATACAAATATTTCCTTAGACTTGGCTTGTGTGGGACACACACTTTTATAGACCAGGTTGTGTTTACTCTGTGTATACACATGATGCCAATCACCATGCAGCTTCTGTGCTGTGTCTGAGGGAAGCCCTCCCTGATCTAAAACAGTCTTTGCCTGCTGTTATTGCTCATGGTATTTGCATGTACAACTAAGAAAATAAAGGGTGTGAGCTGTATTTTGTTGTAGGTTCTTGAGATTTTGGGATCAAGGCTGATTGACCTTGTTAATCATCTCTGTGGGATCATCCTCATCAGCAAGCAAATATGCTGTCATTTTCTCCAGTTTAAAACTCCTGTTGTCCACAGTCCTGTGTAACAATGAGCCTGGAGCCATCTGGACTGTGAGCTCACTGTATCAGCACAGAGCGGCTCTTACAGGAATGGGTAGTCATGGGTCAGCAGTGTCCAAAGCCATGGTAAGACACATCCTACCAAGGCTCTTCTGGAGCTGATGAGTGTAGGGGACACTATGACTTCAAACTGTTACATGAAACCCTGCCAAAAATCTCTTAGGTCCCCTTTACAAAAAACTTCTTCAAAGTCTAGTTTGTACTAATTCTCTGTCTCCAAGTCCTGCTATTCTATCTTCTGGGCCAGGAGTATAGCAAGCTGATGATAGCCCCATAAGATGACTTTGAGTAAGGGTGTTGTGAGGTTCACCATGCTCACCCACGTTCTTACCTACATCAAAACATCCAGAGTGTGCATGAAGCCTCAAAGTACCTCTGAAGCTGCTGAACTTAGTAGGTCCAACCAGGCTTTTCATAACTGGGTACCTGTCTTGTTTATAACCACTTTCTAAGAGGTTCAGCTTAGAGTTGACCTGTGAGGTCTGGTGCTTGGTTTAGGTAGGTAGTGTCAGAATTGACTTAGCTGCTTGGTGGTGGGGAAAACCCACACCTCAGAATTGGAGTTGGAATCATAGTGTGGGGCCCCTGACTTCAGGAGATTTTCTCTTTCAGGCTGGTCTACATACTTCAGAATGACCATGAAATGTTTCTACCTGCTAATGTTTTCAAATGTTTCTGCCCCAGGTAAGTAGATCTTGGTGTGACTTTCTGCATGTACTGTCTCTCCTGGTTTAGGGGAGGCCCTTTGACCTCAGTTCTCTGATGAGTCTAAAAAAGTCATTGGTTTTCATTTGTTTAGCTTTCCTTTCAAGAATGAACAGACAACTTCCAAGTTCTTTATATGTAGAGCTGAAATCTAGTTTCTGTAATGATGTTACAGATACCTCTCACAGACACCAGAGAGGTGTTACTCAACAGCCCCCTGAGTCAGAGGGAGAGGGCTGTCCCTTGTCATGCTCATATAAATAAGTGACTCTAATTGAATTGTGTTAAAGCAAATTTATTAAAAAATTAAAGCATGCATATTTATTGAAGAAGCAAGGCAAACAAATCTATACATCTGGCTTATGAAGTGCAGATGGGCTCTCAGCTAATCTGAAGAGTGAGTGCAGTGGGGGATTTTTGCCTTATATACTTTTCTGTCTATAGATTTTTACATTCCTTTGCTAGATATCCCGGTACAGATGAACTCTGAAGTCCCCCCTTTTCTTTGTCATGGCTTTCCTAGAATTTATGAGAAGCCCCTCATAATTTTATCCAGACAAAACCAAGATTAGTGGCTTTACTGTTCAAACAGTAAAGCCACCGCCCCCCATTTTTTCCTTTCCCTTCCTCCCTGCTATTTTCACAGCTCCAGTGATTTACACTAAGTAGTCAAGAAGTTTAGTTAGGATTTCTCCTCCTCCTCTCTTCTTTTCCTTCCCCCTCTTCTCCTGCATTCTTTTGTGAGAAGAAAAGGTTTAAACCCTTTGTTCTCAAGATAAGGTTCTGCTACTTGTGGCCTGCAAAGCTTTTTGGCTTTGTTTAATTTTTCTCAGTTTCTTCATTCCACTTGTCCCAAAAATTTCCTAGCTTTTTATTCTCCAACAACGAGACACAGAAATAACTGTGATTTATCTTGGGGACAAAGTCACAGATGTCAATGTAAGAAACATTAAAACTTATAGAGAATATTTGTGAGTTTATATGAGTCAAACTGCTGATGATTGCTGGGAAGCAAAATCTCAACAGATTGAGATAATGCTCCAGAGCATGGCAGTTTTGCACCTTACTTTATACATTACAATCAAATAAGTGAGTTACATGAAATTCAGTGATATGATTAGAGAGGTGGGAGAAAGCAAAGCAGGGAAACCTTTGGGATTTTAGATGTAAAGTGAAATGATAGACACTACATCTTTTACACAGGAGGGTGCAGGATAGTTAATAGTCAACAATTAACATGATAACAATGAGAGGATCTATTGTCTCTGCCCTAGTGCATTGTTTGTTCCCTGACATCCCAAAGGGGATTACCCTGACATCCCAAAGGTATGTTACCATAGATGAAAAAGAAAATAGAGCCCTGGCCGGTTTGGCTCAGCGGTTGGAGCGTCGGCCTGCGGTACAGAGAGACCCGGGTTCGGATCCCGCTAAGGGCATGTACCTCGGTTGCAGTTTGTCCCCGGCCCTGGTTAGTTGTGCGGGTGGCAGCCACTCGATGTGTCCCTTCACATCGATGTTTCTCTCTCTCTCTCTTCCTCTCTCTCCCTCCCAGTCTATCTGAACAAAAAATGGAAAAATGTCCTCGGGTGAGGATAAAAAAAAAAAAAAAAAGAAAAAGAAAATAGGTTTGGTTAAGGTAAATATAGACTTTTTTCAGGGAAGATTTTAATTTAGGACATGACTACCTGCCATAAACTGCTTTCAGTTAAAAAGTTTTACTTTGAGACCATCCTTTGTGGTTATCTTAGGTCTCTGAGTTTACAAGACCACCATGCAGGCCTTTCCTGAACTTGTCAGGCTAGCATATGGCCACTTTTCATTCACACAGATATCGCCAACAACTCCTCACCCCCCAAATACACACACCCCATATGGCTTTGCCTTGCTTTATTGAGGAGAAAAATGCTGCCCTGTGACTAAACCTTAGTGAGCATACAAACACAGCTTTCTCTAATGGTCAAGGTTTGTGGGTCCAGCTCCAGGCCACAACTCTCTGGAACAGGATGCTTTCTCCCTTTTGTTCACTTCCACTTCAAAAAAGATCATTGAGTCCTGACATTTTCCCACAGCTTGAGATGGCCAGGACATGCCATGAAGCAGGGCACCATCTGGGATCACAACTCTAAATTTTGCTCATGGCAGAACTCTGATCTTAGGAAAATTCAAAGAATACACAACAACTAGGAAAATAAGAAAAAGCAGAACACACCTGGTGATGGTAATGTTAATGTGTGTGAGAACCCAGATTAAACTGATCCTGGGTATGTCTTTGGGGGGAGACTCTGGAGATTAGCATTTGAATGGGTGGACTCAGTAAAGCAGATAGCTCTCTCCAATTTGGGTGGAAGTCGTCATCCAGTCTCTTGAGATACTAGATAGAACAAAAAGGTAGAGAAAGGAGTTCTTCACCCTGTGCTTGACTGCAGAGATGGGATGCTCATCTTCTCTTGCCCTTGGCGCCCTGGACCTCAGGCCTTTGTATGCTGATTAAATTACTCCACTGTTGGCTGAGTCTCCAGCTTGCAGATCCTGGGATTTCACAGCCTCCACAATCAATATAAGCCAATTACTCATAATAATCCTCCTCTACAAATATCCTATTGGTTCTGTTTCTCTGGACAACCCTGACTAATACATACCTTTTCACATAAAAATAAACATAAATAAAGAAAAAACCATTTAAACACAGGACTGTGGGGTCTGAGAACATTTTAGATGGTATTGTTATAGGGCAGTGAAAAGCAAGGAAAGTTCCAAGGCAGGAGGAATATGTAAACAGAAAAAATAGTTAAAACAAGGCCAAACAGTGTGGGTAACTTGAAGCCAGTTTGTACATAACAAGCCATTATCTTCCCCAGCCAAGAACACCTGAGAGAAAATGGTTAAAAGTCTCCCTAACAAGAAAATGCAGAAAATGAGAGGGAAAGGGAAGAGAAAAAAGGACAGTTTTATTTTATTTATTTTTTACTCCCTAAGTAGAAAAGCTAGCAGTCTCAAGGCTTGACAAAATAAAATTGCAAGGTGCTTTTCATGAGTTCTGTGAAGGCTACACAAAGTAAAAAGGGATCTTGAGAATTAATCTGTACCAAGATATTCAGCAAAGGAATTTTGAAACCTCTGGATAGGAGGGTATATAACACTTCAAACCCCCACCCAACTCACTCCTCAGATTAACTGAGAGCCCATCCTTGTGTGCTATGCCAGATGATAGGTTTGGTTACTTTTAAATAAATTTGCTTACTTTAATAAATTGGCTTTATCACAATGCAATCAGGGTCTCTTATTTAAATTAATTTATATAAGAAGACAAGAATTGAGGTGGGGACAACCCTCTCCTTCCAACTCAGGGGGCTGTCTGATAACACCTATTTCTAGGGTCTCTGGGCTGCCTGTAACAGTAGGATTACAGCTTTCTTAGGGCCTTGAGGACAAACTAGAGGGAGCTTTCAGTGCAATGATGAAGGTACTATTTTGACAAGTCAGGGAAATTGGATTGGATTCTGGAAGTTACAGGCCATCAATTTCTGAAAAAAGATATAACATTAAGTCTTTTTAAAGAGTCATGAACTTCTTCATGAATGTCATTGCCTTTTGAGCATACTTCCAGCTGGCATATTAATTACAATAGGTGCTCGACCATCACATCCCACTAGATGCAGCAGGCCATGTACCTGCTGCTACCTGGGAGCTGGCCAAGCATGCTGTGAGGTCACCAAGGCCATCACCAAGTACAACAGCTCCAAGTGAGTTTTTGGGAGTAGCCAAGAAAGCATAGAAACCAATGGCTCTCTTCAGAGCTCTGTCCGCTATCAAGAGAAGAGTTGTGGTGCCCACACTATCGTTCTATTTCCAGCAGGAAACATCAACACTGAATGTTGATTCAAAAAATTTTTTGCTTATAAATTGTGCTCCTCCCCTGTTATGGGTTATTGTACCTCCCACTCCCCAATTCATATGGTAGAGGCTAAACCTCCAGGATCTCAAAATGTGACTATATTTGGAGATAGGGTCTTTACAGAGGTGATTAAGGTAAAACAATGTCATTAGGGTAGGCCCTAACCTAATCTGACTTGGTGTCCTTCTGTAAAGCAGACACCAGTGTCTAAAACACACAGACATGCACAGAGGGAAGATAATGTAGAGATACACACAAAGAAGAGGGCTGTCTTCAAGGATAGAGGCCTGGAAAACATCCTTCCTCACAGTCCCATAAGGAACCAATCCTGATGACACTTTGATTTTGAACTCTGGCCTCCAAAACTGTGGGACAATAAATATTTGCTATTAAGTTATCCAGTCTTTGATGCTTTGTTACGACAGCCTTAGCTGACTAATACACCCCCATTAGAGATTTCTACTTCAATATGTCTCCTTTCTTATGCATCACCTATGGCCACCCTGGCAGATTCATTGTTTATCTCCAAAGGGAATAAAAATGTCCTCATTTAAAACCTGACCAACACCAGCTATGCAATTTTTCTGTGAGAGTACCTAATAGTCCTGTCCTCTGTGGGTTTTCAGTGTCAGCTCTCATCTCCCATCATGGACTGGGTCCTTCGGTCAATGTTTCCTAACATGATAGCATAATGCGTTGCAACTTTCAATATAATTTGCTATTTTCCTTTTGTTAATCCTCATGTGAGGAATTTTTTTTCATTGATTTTTAGAGAGAGTGGAAGGGAGGGCAGAGAGAGAGAGAGAGAGAGAGAGAGAGAGAGAGAGATTTGTTGTCTCCTGCACGTACTTTGACAAAGGTCAGATATCAACCTAAAACCCAAGTAGATGCCTTTGACTAGAAATTGAACCACAACTTTTTAGTGTGTGGGTTGATGCTCTAACCACTAAGTAACCACTGTCCAGGACACTATTTTTATTTTAAGCGATCTGTTCATTCATCACAAAACTTTAAGATAAACCTATTGGCTTATATTGACACACGAATATCAAGGAACTTGCTTTACACAATCAGGTCTGTCGGAGAGAGGACCTTCTATTTCTTCAAACAATTTTTAACCATCCATAGATTTTTATACATTTCATCATCCCATCATTCATGCATATCCAAGATTCTATTTCTGTTTTGTTTGCCGCACTGAACGGGATTTCCTAATCAAATTTTCTGTTGCTTGCAGTGAAAATACTAAATTGGCAACATTGTTTATAT
This sequence comes from Molossus molossus, assembly GCF_014108415.1. Taxonomy (NCBI): domain Eukaryota; kingdom Metazoa; phylum Chordata; class Mammalia; order Chiroptera; family Molossidae; genus Molossus; species Molossus molossus. The sequence goes on along the minus strand of NW_023425377.1, from coordinate 53,070,013 downwards.
TTGGATGACTGCTCTGTCACTTTTGCACTGCAGGAAACTTTTGGAAATTTTGTTCTTTTTTTTAAAATTAATTAATTTATTTTTGTTACAGATATTTCTCCTTTTTCCCACACTGATTGCCCCCTTTCCCTCCCTCCCCGCCCTGTCCCCAGCTTTGTTGTTCATGTCCATTGTTCATGCATACATGCATATAAGTTCTGTGGTTTATCTCTCCCCCACCACCTCCTTTTCTGGGGATTGTCAGTCTGTACCCTACCTCCATGTCTCTGGGACTACCACATTCCTCATACTGTTATGTTCATTATATTCCACAAATAAGTGAGATCATATGATACTTGTCTTTCTCTGTTTGGCTTGTTTTGCTATGATGAAACTTTCCAGGTCCCTCTATGTTGTCTCAAAGGATAAGAGATCTTTCTTTCTTACAGCTGCATAGTACTCCATTGTGTATATGTACTACAGCTTTTTTATCCATTCATTTACTGATGGACATTTGGATTGTTTCCAGATCTATTAGTAAATAGTGCTGCTATAAACATGGGGGTACATATATTCTTTCTGATTGGTGTTTTAGGCTTCATAGGGTATATTTCTAGAAGTGGGATCACTGGGTCAAATGGAAGTTCAATTTTTAATTTTTTGAGGTAACACCATATTGTTTTCCATAGTGGCTGCACCAGTCTGCATTCCCACCAGCAGTGTACTAGAGTTCCCTTTTCTCCACAGCCTCGCCAACACTTGTTTAATGATTTATTGATGGCGGCCATTCTGACAGGTATGAGGAGATACCTCATTGTTGTTTTAATTTGCATCTCTCTGATGATTAGTGATGTTGAGCATTTCTTCATATGTCTCATAGACATTTGTATGTCCTGTTTAGAGAGGTGTCTATTTAGTTCCTCTGCCCATTTTTTAATTAGGTTCTTTGTCTTCCTTTTGCAGAGTTGTATGAGCACTCTATATGTATTGTAAATTAACCCCTTATCTGATAAATCATTGGCAGTTATGCTCTCCCATACAATGGTTTGCCTTTCCATTTTGATGATTGTATCTTTTGCTGTGCAGAAGCTTTTGAGTTTGATGTAGTTTCATGTGTTCCTTTTCTCCTTTGGTTCAGTTCCCTTAGGTGATGTATCAATGAAAATTCTGCTGCGTATGATGTCTGAAATTTTGTTGCCTCGGGGAAATGTTTTTAGTTTTGTCCATTGAGCATGATGTTGGCTGTAGGTCTTTCATATATGGCCTTTATTATGTCAAGATATGATCCCTCTATTCCCACATTGCTGAGCATTTTTATCAGAAATGGATGCTGGATTTTGTCAAAGGCTTTTTTGGCATCTATTGATATGATCATGTGGGTTTTATTCTTCATTTTGTTTATGTGGTGTATCACATTTTTTGATTTGTGAATATTGTACCATTCTTGCATCCCTGGGATGAATTCCACTTGGTCATGATGGATAATTTTTTTGATGTGTGGCTGAATTCAATTTTCTAGTATTCTTTTTGTTTGTTTGTTTGTTTTTATCCTCACCCGAGGACATTTTTCCATTTTTTTTGTTCAGGTAGAGTGGGAGGGAGAGAGAGGAACAGAGAGAGAGAGAGAAACATCGACGTGAAGGGACACATTGAGTGGCTGCCACCCGCACGACCAACCAGGGCCGGGGACAAACTGCAACCGAAGTACGTGCCCTTAGCGGGAACCGAACCCGGGTCTCTCTATACCACAGGCCGACGCTCTAACCGCTGAGCCAAACTGGCCAGGGCAATTTTCTAGTATTCTGTTCAGGATTTTGGCATCTATGTTCATCAGGGATATTGGCCTGTATTTTTCTCTCTTTGTAATGTCTTTTTCTGGATTTGAAATTAGAATTAGGCTGGCTTCATAAAACAACTTTAAAAGTCTTTCTTCTTCTTGAATTTTTTGAAATAGTTTGAGGAGAATGGGTGTTAGTTCTTTTTTAAGTGTTTGGTAAAACTCCCCAGTGAAGCCATCCAGGCCTGGGCTTTTGTTTGCTGGGAGAGTCTTGATTACCTCTTCAATTTCCTTAGTTGTTATTGGTCTGTTCAAGTTTTCTCTCTCTTCCCGGTCCAATTTTGGGAGATTGTGTGTTTCTAGAAATAGGTCCATTTTGCTTAGATTGTTGAATTTGTTGTCATATAATTTTTCATAGTAGTTGTTAATGATCTTTTGTATTTCTGTGGTGTCAGTTGTTACTTCTCTTTCATTTCTGATTTTTTGTATTTGAGTTCTCTCTCTTTGTTTCTTGGTGAGTCTAGCTAAGGGTCCACCAATCTGGTTTATGTTTTTGAAAAACCAGCTCTTTGTTTCATTGATTTTGAATTGTTTTTTTGGTCTCTATGCTATTTATTTCTGCTCTAATCTTTACTATTTCCTTCCTTCTACTTGCTCTGGGATTTTCTTTCTTTTTTCTTTTTCTTTTTCTTTTTTTTTTTTTTGCTCTCTAGTTCCTTAAATTGTGAGGTTAGATAGTCTATTAGAGATTTTCTTTTCTTGAGGTAGACCTGTAGTGCTATGAACTTCCCTTTCAGAACTGCTTTCGCTGTATCCCTTAGATTTTGTGTTGTTGAGTGTTCATTTTTAATTGGTTCCAGGAAGTTTTTAATTTCTTCCTTGATCTCCAAGGTATTCCATTCGTTGTTTAATAACATGCTATTTAGCTTCCATGTGTTCAAATGTCTTTGCATGTTCTTGTTGCAATTGATTTCTAGTTTCATGCCATTGTGATCTGAGAAGATGCTAGATATGATTTCAATCTTCTTTAACTTGTAGAGACTTAGTTTGTGTCCTTACATGTGGTCTATTTTTGAGAATGTCCCATGTGCCCTTGAGAAGAATGTGAATTCTGTAGTTTTGGGGTGTAATTCTCTGTAGATATTTATTAAATCCATTTGGACTAGTGCTTCATTTAGAGTTTCTCTTTCCTTGCTAATTTTTTTTGTCTAGAGGATCTATACAGTAATGTCAGTGAGGTGTTGACGTCTCCTGCTGTGATTGTATTGCTATCAATTTCTCCTTTGAAGTCTTCCAGAAGATTTTTGATATATTTTGTTGTTCCTATATTGGATGCATACGTTTATCAAGGTTTTATCTTCCTGTTGGATAGATCCTTTCAATATTATGTAGTGGCCTTATTTGTCTCTAGTTATGGACTTCATTATGAAATCTATTATATTAGATATGAGCATTGCTACCCCAGCTTTTTTTTTCCTTTTCTTTTGCTTGGAAGATTTTTTTTTATCCCTTCACTTTCCACCTATGTGAGTGTTTTGTTGTGAGGTGGGTATCTTCTAAACAACATATAGATGAGTCCTGCTTTCTAATCCAATCAGCTATTCTGTGTCTTTTTATTGGAGCATTCAATCCATTTACATTTAAGGTGATTATTGATATGTACTTATTTATTGACATTTTTGTTTAGTGTGGTTATATTTTTCTTCCTATTTCTCCTGCTAATTGGAGCAGTCCTTTTAACATTTCTTGCAGTGCTGGTTTAGTGCTAATGTATTCCCTTAGCCTTTTTTTTTTTTTTTTGTCTGGGAAGCTTCTTATTTGACCTTCTATTTTGAATGATAGCTTTGCTGGGTGGAGTAGTCTGGGATTTAGATCTTTGTTTTCCAAGCCCTTCTGGCCTGTAGTGTTTCTGTTGAGAAGTCAGCTGAGAGCCTTATGGGGTTTCCTTGTTAGGTAACCTGTTGCTTATCTCTTGCTGCTTTTTGGATTCTCTCTTTGTCTTTAATTTTTGGCATTTTGATTACTTTGTGTCTTGGTGTGGGCCTGTTTGGGTTCTTCTTACTTGGGACTCTCTGTGCTTCTTGAACTTGAATGCCTCCTTCCTTCACCAAATTAGGGTAGTTTTCTGTCACTATTTCTTCAAATATATTTTCTGACCCTTGCTTATTTTTTTCTTCTTCGGGGATTCCTATGATGCAAATGTTATTATATTTGCAGTTGTCCCACAGTTCTCTTAAGCTGTTGTCCTGTTTTTTAATTGTTTTGTCCTTTTGGTTTTCTGATTGGTTGATTTTTTCTACCCTATCTTCTAATTCACTGATACGGTTCTCAACTTCCTCTACTCTTCTATTTAGACTTTCCAATGTGTTCTTTATTTCTGATATGTCATTCTTCATTTCTTCTTGGTAGTTTTTAATTTCCAAATTGTTGATTTTCAATTTTTTATGTCTTTAGTCATGGTGCTCATGTCCTTACTCATGCTGTTGAGCTTCCTCAAGATCATGGCTCTGAATTCTAGTTCTGTTAACTTGCTTAACTGCACCTCATTTATCTCATCTTCGGTAGAGGTATTTTGTTCTTTCATTTGGCTTTTATTTCTGTATTTCACCATTTTGGCTATCACAGTGGGCTTTGGAGCCTGCCCAATTTCCCTTGTGGGTATTGGTGTTCTGCTATTTGTGACTCCCTCTCCTGTGTTTGGATGAGCCAGGGAGGACCCTTGTTAAACACAACTGTGAAGTCTTACTTTCCTGGTTAGAGTTGCTAGCCCAGGAATGGTACATTTATCCTCTAGAGTTTTGCCTGGAGGCTATAAGTAGCAGTTACCTGAAGAGCCTTGGCTTTTCACTTGAATGAAAAACTCCCGCAGGTGGTCAGCATAAGGGGATTTCCCGAGGGTGGGGCTGATGCTGGTTGTTAATCTGCATTACAATGGCCACCAGGTGGGTTTGAATCTCCGATGGAGAGGCCACTGCTTCTCCCCAGAGACCTGGGAAGGTGTAAGAAGACCACTGTCCTGCGTGGCCACAACTCAGCAAAAGCTCTGAGTGTCCTCCAAATCCCAACTGTTTCCACACAGTTCCAGTCCAGTCTGCCCTCTCTCTGCTTGAGCCCAAGGTAAGTGGTTGTGGCTATTTTATTCTCTGTCTAGGCTCTGTGCTGTGGAGCTGCTTTGGTGTTTAACCCGAGGGTGCTGCTCACAGCTGAGGGCGCTGCTCACGGCTAAGGCCACTGATTACAGCTAAGGCCACTGCCGACTGTGGGCTCCCAGCCCTCTCTAGTGTCCCTGCAAGCCTACGAGGATTGAATCAGTGTCTCTGGTTATGTGGTCCTCCAAGCTGCTTTTCTGTGCTTTTTCCTGATGATTTGTCTTTATTTTTATTGTAATTCCAGTTTGGTCCTGGTAGATGGTCTGTGTAGCTTCCATTCCCTCCGCCGCCATTTTGCAGAAATTTTGTTCTTGAAAGAATATTGGGTGACAATAAATATTCCAGAATAATGATAAATAGAGATAGTGATAGTGGGCTTCTATGATTAGCTCCACCGCCACTGTTTACCACACTAACATAATTTGCTGGCAACATGATGCTGGGCTCTCACTGATCCTAATTCATAAACTTTCTTAAATTTGAAAAATAATAAAAGATTAAAGATGCATATAAGCCTTTTCTCTTTAACATAAATAAGGTGACTCCTATTTTCCCCAACACTGAACCATTCTCAGTCTTTCAAGAAATTCCAAATGTCATTCTTTTTTTTCAATATTACCAGTCATTTTATTTTATTTTCCATTTATAATTATTTTTATTAATTTGTTTTTGTTACAGATATTTCTTCTTATCCCCCATTGACATCCTCCTCCCCATGCCCCCCACCCCATCCACAGCTTTGTTGTCTATGTCCATACATACATATAAGTTCTGTTGTTTATCTCTTCCCCCTCCAACACCCCTTCTTCTTACATTTGTCAGTTTGTACCCTATCTCTATGTCTCCGGGATAATTTTGTTCATCAGTTTCTTTAGTTCATTGTATTTCACAAGTAAGAGAGATCATGTGATATTTATCTTTCTCTGCTTGGCTTGTTTCACTTAGCATAATACTCTCCAGGTTTCTGCATGTCATCTCAAAAAATAAGAAATCTTTCTTTCTTAGAGCTGCATAGTATTCCATTGTGTACATATATCATATCTTTTTTTTATGAATTTTTTTAATTTATTTATATTTTTGTTACAGATATTTTACCTTTTTACCCCATTGGCACCCCCCCACCCCACCCCCCCTTCACCCTGTCCCCGGCTTAGTTGTCCATGTCCATTGGTCATGCATACATGCATATAAGTTCTGTGGTTTATCTCTTCCCACCCCCCCACCCCCATCCCCTCTTCTGAGGGATGTCAGTCTGTGACCTACCTCCATGAGTCTGGGTCTACTGTATTCCTTACACTGTTATGTTCATTATATTCTGTATATAAGTGAGATCATGTGGTATTTGTCTTTTTCTGCTTGGCTTCTTTCACTCAGGATAATACTTTCCAGGTCCCTCCATGTCGTCTCAAAGGATAAGAGATCTTTCTTTCTTACCGCTGCATAGTACTCCATTGTGTATATGTACCACAGCTTTTTTATCCATTCGTCTACTGGTGGACACTTGGGCTGTTTCCAGATTTTAGCTATTGTAAATAGTGCTGCTATGAACATGGGGGTACATATATTCTTCCTGATTGGTGTTTCAGGCTTCTTAGGGTATATTGCCAGCAGTGGGATCACTGGGTCAAATGGAAGTTCAATTTTTAATTTTTTGAGGTAGCACCATATTGTTTTCCATAGCGGCTGCAGCAGTCTGCATTTCCACCAGCAGTGTATTAGAGTCCCCTTTTCTCCACACCCTCGCCAAAACTCATTGTTTGATGATTTGTTGATGGCAGTCATTCTGACAGGTGTGAGGTGATACCTCATTGTTGTTTTAATTTGCATCTCTCTGATGATTAGTGATGTTGAGCATTTCTTCATATGTCTCTTGGCCATCTGTATGTCCTGTTTGGAGAGGTGTCTATTCAGCTCCTCTGCCCATTTTTTAATTGGGTTCTTTGTCTTCCTTTTGTGGAGTTGTATGAGCACTCTGTATATATTGGAAATTAACCCCTTATCTGATACATCATTGGCAATGATGTTCTCCCATACAGTGGGTTGCCTTTCCATTTTGATGATTGTTTCTTTTGCTGTGCAGAAGCTTTTTAGTTTGATGTAGTCCCATGTGTTCATTTTCTCCTTTATTTCTGTTGCCTTAGGTGATGTATCAGTGAAAATTCTGCTCCGTATGATGTCCGAAATTTTGTTGCCTACATTTTCTTCTAGAATTTTTATGGATTCACGGGTCACATTTAAGTCTTTTATCCATTTTGAGTTTATTTTTGTGTATGGTGTAAGTTGATGGTCTAGTTTCATTTTTTTGCATGTAGCTGTCCAATTTTCCCAACACCATTTATTAAAGAGGCGGTCTTTACTCCACTGTATGCTCTTGCCACCTTTGTCAAATATTAATTGAGCGTATTGCCTTGGGTCCATTTCTGGGTTTTCAGTTCTGTTCCACTGGTCTATATGCCTGTTCTTGTGCCAGTACCAGGCTGTTTTGGTTACAGTCGCTTTGTAGTATAACCTGATATCTGGTATTGTGATCCCTCCAACTTTGTTCTTCTTTTTCAAGATTGCTGTGGCTATTCGGGGTCTTTTTTGGTTCCATATGAACTTTTGAAGTATTTGTTCTAGTTCTATGAAATATGTCGTTGGTATTTTGATGGGGATTGCATTGAATCTATAGATTGCTTTGGGTAGTATGGACATTTTAATTATGTTAATTCTTCCAATCCATGAACAGGGTATGTGCTTCCACTTTTTTATATCTTCCTTTATTTCTTTTTTCAATGACCTGTAGTTTTCTGCAAATAGGTCCTTTACTTCTTTGGTTAAGTTTATTCCTAGGTATCGTAATTTTTTTGGAGCGATGGTAAATGAGATTGTTTTTTCAGTTTCTCTTTCTGTGAGTTCATCATTGATGTACAAGAATGCCGTCGATTTCTTGACGTTAATTTTGTATCCTGCTACTTTGCCAAATTCATTTATTAAGTCTAATAGATTTTAGATGGAGTCTTTAGGGTTTTCTATGTACAATATCATGTCATCTGCAAATAATGACAGTTTCACTTCCTCCTTTCCAATTTGGATCCCTTTTATTTTTTTTCATGTCTGATTGCTGTGGCTAAGACTTCCAGTACAATGTTAAATAAGAGTGGTGAAAGTGGACATCCCTGTCTTGTTCCTGTTCTTAATGGAAATGTTTTTAGTTTCTGTCCATTGAGTATGATGTTGGCTGTAGGTCTTTCATATATGGCCTTTATTATGTCGAGATATGATCCCTCTATTCCTACATTGCTGAGCGTTTTTATCAGAAATGGATGCTGGATTTTGTCGAAGGCTTTTTCAGCATCTATTGATATGATCATGTGGTTTTTATTCTTCATTTTGTTTATGTGGTGTATCACGTTTATTGATTTGCGAATATTGTACCAGCCTTGCATCACTGGGATGAATCCCACTTGGTCATGGTGAATAATTTTTTTGATGTATTTCTGGATCCGATTTGCTAGTATTTTGTTCAGGATTTTGGCGTCTATGTTCATCAGGGATATTGGCCTGTAGTTTTCTTTCTTTGTAGTGTCTTTTTCTGGTTTTGGAATTAGAATTATGCTGGCCTCATAGAACGTGTTTGGAAGTCTTCCTTCTTCTTGAATTTTAAAATAGTTTGAGGAGAATGTGTGTTAGTTCTTTTTTGAATGTTCGGTAAAACTCCCCCGTGAAACCATCTGGGCCCGGGCTTTTGTTTGCTGGGAGAGTCTTGATTACCTCTTCAATTTCCTTAGGTGTTATTGGTCTGTTCAAGTTTTCTATCTCTTCCGGGTCCAGTTTTGGGAGACTGTGTGTTTCTAGAAATTTGTCCATTTCACTTAGGTTGTCGAATTTGTTGCCATATAGTTGTTCATAGTAGTTGTTAACGATCATTTGTATTTCCGTGGTGTTGGTTGTTACTTCTCCTCTTTCATTTCTGATTTTGTGTATTTGGGTTCTCTCTTTGTTTCTTGGTGGGTCTAGCTAAGGGTCCATCAATCTTGTTTATCTTTTCGAAAAACCAGCTCTTTGTTTCATTGATCCTTTGAATTGTTTTTTTGGTCTCTATGTCATTTATTTCTGCTCTGATCTTTAGTATTTCCTTCCTTCTACTTGCTCTGCGGTTTTCTATTTGTTTGCTTTCTAATTCTTTAAGTTGTGAGGTTAGACAGTCAATTAGAAATTTTTCTTGTTTTTTGAGGTAGGCCTGTAGTGCTATGAACTTCCCTCTCAGAACTGCTTTTGCTGCATCCCATAGATTTTGTGTTGTTGTGTGTTCATTTTCATTGGTTTCCAGGAAGTTTTTGATTTCTTCCTTGAGCTCCTCGGTGACCCATTCATTATTTAATAACATGCTATTTAGCCTCCATGTGTTGAAATGTCTTTGCATGTTCTTGTTGCAATTGATTTCTAGTTTCATGCCATTGTGATCTGAGAAGATGCTTGATATGATTTCAATCTTCTTGAACTTGTAGAGATTTAGTTTGTGTCCTATCATGTGGTCTATCTTTGAGAATGTCCCATGTGCACTTGAGAAGAATGTGTATTCTGTAGTTTTGGGGTGTAATTCTCTGTAGATATCTATTAAATCCATTTGGTCTAGTGCTTCATTTAGAGTCTCTGTTTCCTTGCTAATTTTTTGCCTAGAGGATCTATCCAGTGCTGTCAACGGGGTGTTGAAGTCCCCTGCTATGATTGTATTGTTGTCGATTTCTCCTTGGAAGTCCTCCAGAAGATTTTTAATATATTTTGGTGCTCCTATATTGGGTGCATATATGTTTATCAAGGTTATATCTTCCTGTTCGATAGATCCTTTCAATATTATGTAGTGGCCGTCTTTGTCTCTAGTTATGGTCTTCATTTTGAAATCTATTTTATCAGATATGAGAATTGCTACCCCAGCTTTTTTTTGCTTTCCATTTGCTTGGAAAATTTATTTCCATCCCTTCACTTTCAACCTATGTGAGTCTTTTGTTGAGAGGTGGGTCTCTTGTAAACAGCATATAGATGAGTCATGCTTTCTCATCCAATCAGCTACTCTGTGCCTCTTTATGGGAGCATTCAATCCATTTACGTTTAAGGTGATTATTGATATGTACTTATTTATTGCCATTTTTGTTTAGTGTGGTTCTATTTTTCTTCCCATTTCTCCTGGTAATTACAGCAGTCCTTTTAACATTTCTTGCAGTGCTGGTTTGGTGCTAATGTATTCCCTTAGCCTTTTTTTGTCTGGGAAGCTCTTTATTTGATCTTCTATTTTGAATGATAGCCTTGCTGGGTAGAGTAGTCTTGGATTCAGATTCTTGTTTTTCATGACTTTGATTACTTCATACCATTCTCTTCTGGCCTGTAGTGTTTCTTGTGAGAAGTCAGCTGAGAGCCTTATGGGGTTCCCTTTGTAGGTAACCTGTTGCTTATCTCTTGCTGCTTTTAGGATTCTCTCTTTGTCTTTAATTTGTGGCATTTTAATTACTATGTGTCTTGGTGTGGGCCTGTTTGGGTTCTTCTTACTTGGGACTCTCTGTGCTTCTTGAACTTGAATGCCTTCTTCCTTCACCAAATTAGGGAAGTTTTCTGTCATTATTTTTTTGAATATATTCTCTATCCCTTGCTCATTTTCTTCTTTTTCGGGGACTCCTATGATGCGAATATTACTACATTTTCAGTTGTCTCATAGTTCTCTTAAGCTGTCTTCCTGTTTTTTAATAGTTTTTTCCTTTTGTTTTTCTGATTGGTTGATTTTTTCTACCCTGTCTTCTAATTCACTGATCCAGTCCTCAGCTTCCCCTACTCTGCTTTTTAAACCTTCCAATGTGTTTTTATTTCGGATATGTCATTTTTTGTCTCTTCTTGTTGGTTTTTAATTTCCATTTGGCTTATTTTCAGTGTCTCTATGTCCTTACTCATGCTGTTCAGCTTCCTCAATATCATGACTCTGAATTCTAGCTCTGTTAACATGCCTAATTGCTCCACATTGATCTCATCTTCAGTGGAGGTGTCTTGCTCTTTCATTTGGCTTCTGTTTCTGTGTTTCACCATTTTAGCTATCACTGTGGGCTTTGGAGCCTGTCAAGTTCTCCCTGTGGGTGTTGGTGTTCTGCTGTTTGTGGCTCCCTCTCCTGTGTTTAGATGAGCAAGGGAGGACCCGCGTTGAACACCACTGGTAAGTCTTACTTTCCTCGTTAAAGTTGCCAGCCCAGGAAATGTACTGTTATCCTCTAGCTTTTTGCCTGGAGGCTAGCAGTCTAGGTTAATTGATGAGTTTTGGGTTGTCAGTTGATTGAAAAACTCCCTCTGGTGCTCAGCCAAGGGGCTTTCACAAGGGTGGGGCAGATGCTGGTCGTTAGTGAGCCTCAATTAACACTTCAATGGCCCACAGGGTCGGGTTGGATCTCCGAGGGAGGGGCTGCTGCCTCTCCCCAGAGCCCTGGGAAGGAGCAATGTGGCCACCGTCCTGAGTGGCTGCACTCAGCCAAAGCTCTGAGCGCCCTCCAAACCCCAAGTGTCCCGACACAGTTCCAGTCCAGTCTGCCCTCCCTCCGCCGGAGCCCAAGGTGAGTGGCTGTGGCTGTTTTAGCCTCTGTCCCGGCTGTGCTGTGGGGCCGCCTGGGAGTGTAACCCGCGGGTGCCGCTTATAGCTAAGGCCGCTGCCGAGCTGCCGACCGTGGGCTCCCAGCCCCGTCTCGCGCCTTCGCAAGCCTACCGGGATGGAGTCAGTGTCCCTCGTTGTATGGTCCTCGCAAGCTGCTTTTCTGTTGGTTTTTCCCATCGATTTGTCTGTGTTATAGTTGTAATTCCAGTTTGGTTCTGGGAGACAGTCTGTGTAGCTCCGTTCACTCCGCCGCCATTTTTCGGTTCTATCATATCTTTTTTATCCACTCATCTACTGATGAACACATGAGCTGTTTCCAGATCTTAATTCTTTTAAATAGTGCTGGTATGAACATAGGGGTACATATATTCTTTCTGATTGGTGTTTCAGGATTTTTAAGGTATATTCCTAGAAGTGGAATCACTGGATCAAATGGCAGTTCAATTTCTATCTTTTTTAGGTAATACCGTAGTGGCTGCACCAGACTGCATTCCCACCAGCAGTGTATTAGAGTCCCCTTTTCCCCACAACCTTGGTAGCACTTGTTGTTTGATGATTTGTTGATGGCGGCCATTCTGATGGGTGTGACGTGATACCACATAGTTGTTTTAATTTGCATCTGATGATTAGTGACATTGAGCATTTTTTTTATATGTCCCTTGGCCATTTGTATGTCCTATTTGGAGAGGTGTCTATTTAGTTCCTCTGCCCATTTTTAATTGGGTTATTTGCCTTCAGTTTGTTGAGTTGTATGAGTACTTTATATGTTTTAGAAACTAACCCCTTATCTGACGTATCATTGATGGTTATGCCCTCCCATATAGTGAGTTCCCTTTTAATTATTATTTATTTATTTATTTTAAAATAATTAATTTTTTTATTAATTAATTTTTGTTACAAATGTTTCTCCTTTTACCCCAATGTTTCCCCCCTCTCGGTCCCTCCCCGCCCTGTCCCCAGTTTGTTGTCCATGTACACTGTTCATACATACATGCATATAAGTACTATGGTTTATCTCTCCCCTACCATCACCTCCTCTTGGGATTGTCAGTCTGTACACCACTTCCACGTCTCTGAGAATACCCCATTCCTCAGACTGTTATGTTCATTATATTCCACAAATGAGTGAGATCATATAATATTTGCCTTTCTCTGCTTGGCTTGTTTTTCTTAGGATGACACTTTCCAGGTCCCTCCATGTAGTCTCAAAGGATAAGAGATCTTTCTTTCTTACAGCTGTGTACTACTCCATTGTGTATATGTACCACAGCTTTTTAATCCATTCGTCTACTGATAGACACTTGGGCTGTTACCAGATCTTTGCTATTGTACGTAGTGCTGCTACAAACATGGGGATACATATATTCTTTCTGATTGGTGTTTCAGGCTTCTTAGGGTATATTCCTAGAAGTGGGATCACTGGGTAAAAAGGAAGTTCAATTTTTAATTTTTTGAGGTAACACCATATTGTTTTCCATAGTGGCTGCACCAGTCTGCATTCCCACCAGCAGTGTACTAGAGTTCCCTTTTCTCCACACCCTCGCCAACACTTGTAGTTTGATGATTTATTGATGGCGGCCATTTTGACAGGTGTGAGGTGATACCTCATTGTTGTTTTAATTTTCATCTCTCTGATGATTAGTGATGCTAAGCATTTCTTCATATGTCTCTTGGTCATTTGTATGCCTTGTTTGGAGAGGTGTCTATTCAGCTCCTCTGCACATTTTTTAATTGGGTTCTTTGTCTTCCTTTTGTGGAGTTGTATGAGCACTCTATATATATTGGAAATTAACCGCTTATCTGATATATCACTAACAATTATGCTCTCCCATACAGTGTGTAGTCTTTCTGTTTTGATGATTGTATCTTTTGCTTTGCAGAAGCTTTTGAGTTTGATGTAGTCCCATGTGTTCATTTTCTCCTTTGTTTCTATTACCATAGGTGATGTATCAGTGAAAATTCCGCAGTGTATGATGTCTGAAATTTTGTTGCCTACAGTTTCTTCTAGGATTTTTATGGATTCATGAGTCACATTTAAGTCTTTTATCCATTTTGAGTTTATTCTTATGTAGGTGTAAGTTGATGGTCTAGTTTCATTTTTCTTCATGTAGCTGTCCAATTTTCCCAGTACCATTTATTAAAGAGGCTGTCCTTACTTCACTGTATGCTCGTGCCACCTTTGTCAAATATTAATTGAGCATATTGCCTTGGGTTCATTTCTGGGTACTCTGTTCTGTTCCACTGGTCTATATGCCTGTTCTTGTGCCAGTATCAGGCTGTTTTGATTACAGTGGCTTTGTACTATAACCTGAAATCTGGTAATGTGATCCCTCCAACTTTGTTCTTTTTTTTCATGAGTGCTGTGGCTATTCGAGGCCTTTTTTGGTTCCATATGAACTTTTGGAGTATTTGTTCTAATGCTGTGAAGTATGCCATTGGTATTTTGATGGAGATTGCATGGAATCTATAGATTGCTTTGGGTAGTACAACATTTTAATGATGTTAATTCTTCCAATCCATGAACAGGGTATGTGCTTCCACTTTTTTATATCTTTCTCTATTTATTTTTTCAATGACTTTGTTTCTGTGAATAGGTCTTTTATTTCTTTGATTAAGTTTATTCCAAGATATCTTAATTTTTTGGCCGCAATGGTAAATGGGATTGTTTTCTTAGTTTCTCTTTCTGTGAGTTCATCCTTGGTGTATAAGAATGCCATCGATTTCTTGACGTTATTTTTGTATCCTGCTACTTTGCCAAATTCATTTATTTTATTTATATATTTTTAAATCTTTATTGTTGAATGTAGAATGTATTACAGATGTTCCACATTTTTTCCCCATTGACCCCCTCTCCCCACTGCGGCCCCTCTCCCGCCTTTTTCTACACTATTGTCTGTGTCCATTAGTAATGGATATAAGTTCTTTGGTTTATTTGTATCCACCCCCGCAACCCCTTTCTCTTTGAGGTTTGTAAGGCTACCAATGAATTTGTACTTCTTAATCTCTTCACCTTTTTCACCCATTCCACCTACCCCCTCCCATCTGGCAACCAACAAAATGTTCTCTGTATCTATGAGAATGTTTCTGTTCTACCTGTTCATTTTGATTGTAGATTCCATTGTTCATAGATATGTATTCATTGCCATTTTGTTTGTTCATATATTTTATCTTTTTCTTCAAAAAGACCCTTCATCATGTCATATAATAATGGTTTGATGGTGATGAACTCCTTTAACTTTTTCTTGTCTGGGAAAGTCTTTATATGGCCATTGATTTGAAATGACAGCTTTGCAGTATAGAGTAATCTTGGTTGTAGGTTCTTGCTTTTCATCACTCTGAATATTTCTTGCCACTCTCTTCTGGCCTGCAAAGTTTCTTTTGAGAAATCAGCTGACAGTCTTATGGGAACTCCTTTGTAGGTAACTAGCTGCCTTTCTCTTGCTGCTTTTAATATTGTCTCTTTGTCTTGAACCTTTTGCATTTTGATGATGATGTGTCTTGGTATGGGCCTCTTGGGGTTCATCTTGTTTGGGACTCTCTGTGCTTCCTGTACATCGCTTTCCTTCACCAAGTTAGGAAAGTTTTCCATCATTATTGTTTCAAACAGGTTTTCGATTTCTTGTTCTCTCTCTTCTTTGGGCACCCCCAAGATGCGAATGTTGGCACGCTTGAAGTTGTCCCAGAGCTTCCTTACACTATCCTCATTTTTTTTGGATTCCTTTTTCTTTTTGTGTTTTGATTGGGCATTTTTTTGCTTCCTTATATTCCAAATCAATGGTTTGTTTCTTGGATTTACATACTCTACTATTGAATCTTTGTAAATTATTCTTGATTTCAGTTAAAGCCTCCTTTCTTCTAACTGTGCATCGATAATTTCTGACTGGTCCTTTTTTATGCTCCTGAGGACCTCACTGAGTTCATTGAGCATCCTTATAAGCAGTATTTTGAACTCTGCATCTGTTAGGTTGCTTATCTCCATTTTGCTTAGATCTTTACTTGGGGTTTTGTTCTGTTTTTTGATTTGGGACCTGTTTCCTTGTCTCCTCATTTTGGCTGCCTCCCTGTGTTGGTTTCTGTGTATTACTTAATGAGTGGTATGGGGCTAGCTCAGACCAGATGCTGCTCGTTTAAAAAAATTTAGAAAAAACCTGAAGCAGGATCCAAGACACACCAATCCTATAGTTAAGCAAGTGCCAACAACTTGGGTGGGCCTGAAAGTTGGGTGGGGTTGGGTGGGGCCTCAGGGAGTCATCAGGGTGGGGCTACCAGTGGGAGCCAGGTTGCTGGAGTCCCAGGTATGGTGGCTGTCTGCCACCCCAGGGAAGGGCTCACCACAGGAACAAAGGCCTCTGACAGCACGTTTGTCCCAGAGAAAGCCCCCTCTCCAGCCCTTGCTCCAGTGCCAAACAGCTCAGTTCTTCCCTGTATGTCTCTGGTGCCCCTTGAGCTCCCGGCCCTCCAAGCTTAGATGGAGTGAGTCCGATAAGTCTGTGCGTGGGCTCTTTAAGGAGCTGCCTGAAGCTCCAGCCACCTCAGCCTCCCTGAGCCTCAATTCTCACTGGTTTTTCCAGCCAGAAGTGATGGAGACTTCTCTTCCTGGCACTGGAACCCTGAGCTGTGCACCTAGTGTGGTATGGGGACTCCTCAGTCCTCAGGAAGGACCTTTCCAACCAAGGTAGCCTCCTGATTTTTATCCACCACACGTGGGTGTTGGACTAGCCTGTCTCACCACCTTCTTGATGCCACCCTTCACACCTCCGCACCTCCACCCCTCAGCCCCTCCACCCCTCTTACCAGCCTCGATGCAGCTTCTTTAATTCTATAATTGTAGGACTTCCATTCAGCTTGATTTCAGGCAGTTTTGAATGATGGTTGTTCCATTGTTTAGTTGTAACTTGGATGTAGTTGTGGAAGGACAGGATACTGTTTACCTATGCCACCATCTTGACCGGTAGTCCAAAATTTATTTCTTAAGTCTAGTAAATTTTTGATGGAGTCTTTGTGTTTTTTACGTATAGTATCATGTCATCTGCAAAGAATGACAGTTTCACTTCCTCCTTTCCAACTTGGATCCCTTTTATTTTTTCTTCCTGTCTGATTGCTGTGGCTAAGACTTCCAGTACTATGTTAAATAGGAGTGGGGAGAGTGGGCATCCTTGCCTTGTTCCTGTTCTTAAGGGAAATGCTTTTAGTTTTTGCCCATTGAGTATGATGTTGGCTGTAGGTCTTTCATATATGGCCTTTTTTAAGTCTAGATATGATCCCTCTATTCCTACACTGCTCAGTGTTTTTTAATCAGAAATGGATGCTTGATTTTGTTGAAGGCTTTTTCGGTATCTATTGATATGATCATGTGGTTTTTATTCTTCATTTTGTTTATGCGGTGTATCACGTTTATTGATTTGCGAATATTGGACCAGCCTTGCATCCGTGGCATAAATCCCACTTGATCATGGTGGATAATTTTTTTGGTGTGTTGATGGAGCCCTATTTGCTAGTATTTTGTTCAGGATGTTGGCATCTATGTTCATCAGGGATTTTGGCCTGTAGTTTTCTTTCTTTGTAGGGTCTTTTTCTGGTTTTGGGATTAGAATTATGCTGGCTTCATAAAACGAGTTTGGAAGTCTTCCTTCTTTTTGAATTTTTTGAAATAGTTTTAGGAGGATGGGTATTAGTTCTTCTTTGAATGTTCTGTAAAACTCCCCCATGAAGCAATCCGGGCTTGGGCTTCTGTTTGCTGGTAGAGTCTTGATTACATCTTCAATTTCTTCTGTTGTTATTGGTCTGTTCAAGTTTTCTCTCTTCCTGGTCCAGTTTTGAGAGACTATGTGTTTCTAGAAATTTGTCCATTTTGCTTAGATTGTCTAATTTGTTGCCATATAATTTTTCATAGTAGTTGTTAACGATCTTTTGTATTTCTGTGGTGTCAGTTGTTACTTCTCCTGTTTCATTTCTGATTTTTTGTATTTGGGTTCTCTCTCATTGTTTCTTGGTGTGTCTAGCTAAGGGTCCATCAATCTTGTTTATCTTTTCGAAAAACCAGTCTTTGTTTTATTGATCCTTTGAATTGTTTTTTTTTTTTGTTCTCTATGTCGTTTATTTCTACTCTGATCTTTACTATTTCCTTCCTTCTACTTGCTCTTGGGTTTTCTTTTTGTTTGCTCTCTAGTTCTTTAAGTTGTGAGGTTAGATAGTTCTATTAAAGATTTTTCTTCTTTTTTGATGTAGGTCTGTAGTGCTTTGAACTTCCCTCTCAGAACTGCTTTTGCTACATCCCATAGATTTTGTGTTCTTGTATCTTCATTTTCTTTGATTTCCAGGAAGTTTTTGATTTCTTCCTTGATCTCCTCGGTGACCCATTCATTGTTTAATAACATGCTATTTAGCTTCCATGTGTTCAAATGTCTTTGTGTGTTCTTCTTGCAATTGATTTCTAGTTTCATGCCATTGTGTTCTGAGAAGATGCTTGATATGATTTCAGTCTTCTTGAACTTGTAGAGACTTAGTTTGTGCCCTATCATGTGGTCTATGTTTGAGAATGTCCTATGTGTACTTGAGAAGAATGTGAATTCTGTAGTTTTGGGGTGAAATTCTCTGTAGATGTCTATTAAATCCATTTGATGTAGTGCTTCATTTAGAGTCTCTGTTTCCTTGCTAAATTTTTGTCTAGAGGATCTATCCAGTGATGTCAGTGGGGTGTTGAAGTCCCCTGCTATGGTTGTATTCTTATTGATTTCTCCTTTCAAGTCCTCCAGAAGATTGTTAATTTATTTTGGTGCTCCTATATTGGGTGCATATATGTTTGTCAAGGTTATATATTCCTGTTTGATAGATCCTTTCAATATTATGTAGTGGCCTTCTTTGTCTCTAGCTATGGCCTTCATTTTAAGGTCTATTTTATCAAATATGAGTATTGCTACCCCAGCTATTTTTTTCTTTCCATTTGCTAGGAAGATTTTTTTTTCTTTTATTAATTTTTGTTACAGATGTTTCTCCTCCCCCCCCCCCACTGATTCCCCACTCCCCCTACATCCCCGCCCTGTCCCCAGTTTGTTGCCCCTGTCCAGTGTTCATGTATACATGAATATAAGTTATGTGGTTTATCTCTCCCCAACCATCCCCTCTTCTGGGGATTGTCAGTCTGTACCCCATCTCCACGTCTCTGGGACTACTCATTTCTCAGACTATTTTGTTCATTATATTCCAAAAATAAGTGAGAGCATATGATACTTGTCTTTCTCTGTTTGGCTTGTTTCACTTAGGATGATATTTTCCAGGTGCCTCCATGTAGTCTCAAAGGATAAGAGGACTTTCTTTTTAATGTACCACAGCTTTTTTATCCATTCGTCTACTGATAGACACTTGGGCTCTTTCCAGATCTTAGCTATTGTAAATAGTGCTGCTACAAACATGGGGGTACATATATTCCTTCTGGTTGGTGTTTCAGACTTCTTAGGGTATATTTCTAGAAGTTGGTTCACTGAGTCAAATGGAAGTTCAATTTTTAACTTTTTGAGATAACACCATATTGTTTAACATAGTGGCTGCACCAGTTTGCATTCCCACCAGCAGTGTACTAGAGTCCCCTTTTCTCCACACCCTCGCCAAAACTTGTTGTTTGATGATTTATTGATGGCGGCCATTCTGACAGGTGTGAGGTGATACCTCATTGTTGTTTTAATTTGCATCTCTGTGATGATTAGTGATGATGAGCATTTCTTCATATGTTTCTTAGCAATTTGTATGTCCAGTTTAGAGAGGTGTCTATTTAATTCCTCTGCCCATTTTTTAATTGGGTTCTTTGTCTTCCATTTGTGGAGTTGTATGAGCACTCTGTATATATTGGAAATTAACCCCTTATGTGATATATCACTGGCAGTTATGCTCTATGCTCTCCCATACAGTGCGTAGCCTTTCCATTTTGATGTTTTTATCTTTCGCTGTGGTGTTTGCATTTGAAAGTTTTGAGTTTGATGTCGTTCCATGTATTCATTTTCTCCTATGTTTTTTTTTTTTGCCTTAGGTGATGTATCAGTGAAAATTTTGCTGTGTATGATGTCTGAAATTTTGTTGCCTACAGTTTCTTCTAGGATTTTTATGGATTCAGGAGTCACATTTAAGTCTTTTATCCATTTTGATTTTATTCTAGTGTAGGGTGTATGTTGATGGTCTAGTTTTATTTTTCTGCATGTAGCTGTCTAATTTTTCCATCACCATTTATTAAAGATGCTGTTCTTACTCCACTGTATGCTCTTGCCACCTTTGTCAAATATTAATTGAGCATATTGCCTTGGGTCCATTTCTGGGTTCTCTGTTCTGTTCCACTGGTCTATATGCTTTTTCTTGTGCCAGTACAAGGCTGTCTTGATTACAGTCACTTTGTAGTATAACCTGATATCTGGTTTTGTGATCCCGCCTACTTTGTCCTTCTTTTTCAAAATTGCTTGGGCTGTTTGGGGACTTTTTTGGTTCCATATGAACTTTTGAAGTATTTGTTCTAGTTCTGTGAAGTATGCCGTTGGTATTTTCATGGGGATTGCATTGAATCTATAGATTGCTTTGGGTAATATGGACATTTAATGATGTTAATTCTGCCCATCCATGAACAGGGTATATGCTTCCACTTTTTTATATCTTTCTCTATTTCTTTTTTCAATGACCTGTAGTTTTCTGCAAATAGCTCATTTATTTCTTTGGTTAAGTTTATTTCTAGCTATCTTAATTTTTTTGCCACAATGGTAAATGGGATTGTTTTCTTAGTTTCTCTTTCTGAGTTATCCTTGGTGTATAAGCATGCCATCAATTTCTTGACGTTAATTTTGTATTCTGCTACTTTGCCAAATTCATTTATTAAGTCTAGTAAATTTTTGATGGAGTCTTTGTGTTTTTTACGTATAATATCATGTCATCTGCAAATAATGACAGTTTCACTTCCTCCTTTTCAATTTGGATCCCTTTTATTTTTTCTTCCTGTCTGATTGCTGTGGCTAAGACTTCCAGTACTATGTTAAATAGGAGTGACGAAAGTGGGCATCCTTGCCTTTTTCCTGTTCTTAAGGGAAATGCTTTTAGTTTTTGCCCATTGAGTATGATGTTGGCTGTATGTCTTTCATATACGGCCTTTATTATGTCTAGATATGATCCCTGTATTCCCACAATGCCGAGCATTTTTATCAGAAATTAATGCTGAATTTTGTCAAAGGTTTTTTTTGGCATATATTGACATGATTATGTGGTTTTTATTCTTCATTGTGTTTATGTGGTGAATCACGTTTATTGATTTGCGAATATTGTACCAGCCTTGCAACGGTGACATGAATCCCACTTGGTCATGGTGGATCATTTTTTTGGTGTTTTTGGCTGGAGCCGATTTGCTAGCATTTCGTTCAGGATTTTGGCATCTATGTTCATCAGGGATTTTGGCCTGTAGTTTTCTTTCTTTGTAGTGTCTTTTTCCAATTGGCTTATTTTCAGCATCTCTATGTCCTTACACATGCTGTTGAGCTTCCTTAAGATCATGGCTCTGAATTCTAGTTCTGTTAACTTGCTTAACTGCACCTCACTCTTCTCATCTTTGGTAGAGGTTCTTGTTCTTTCATTCGGCTTTTGTTTCTGTTTTTCACCGTTTGGCTATCACAGTGGGCTTTAGAGTCTGCCAAATTTTCTCTGTGGGTGTTGGTGTTCTGCTGTTTGTGGCTCCCTTCCTGGATTTGGATGAGGCACTTTAAACACAACTGTCAACTCTTAACTTTTCTGGTTAGAGTTGCTAGCCCAGGGAATGGTTGTTATCCTCTAGCTTTTTTTGCCTGGAGGCTTAGTAGAGGTCACCTGAAAAACCATGGTTTCTGAGTTGACTGAAAAACTCTGTCAGGTGCTCAGTGTAACAGCATTTCCAGAGGGAGGGTCAGATGCTGGTTGTTAATGTGCCTCAGTTAGCATAGTGGCCACCAGGTGGGGTTGAATCTGCGAGGGAGGAGCCGCTGCCTCTTCCCAGGGTCCTGGGAAGGAGTTAGATGATTACAGTCCTGCGTGGCTGCACTCAGCAAATGCTCTGGGCACCCTCCAAATCCCGAGTGTCCCCACCCAATTCCTGTCCAGTCTGCCCTCCCTCTGCCAGAGCCCAAGGTGGGTGGCTGCTGCCAATCTAGCCTTTGTCCAGACTCCACGTTTTGGAGCCTTCTGTGACTTTTAACCTGAGGGCGCTGCTTCCAGCTAAGGGTGGCAGAGTCTGCGGCACCAGCTGAGGGCGTAGCACCCAGCCGAATTCACACTACTCAGCCGCGGTCACAGGACGCAGCTGAGGTGGCAGCATCTTCCAGCCTAATCCCCTGATCCCAGCCGAGTCCATTGGTCCCAGCCCAGGTCGCTGTGGATTGTGGGCTCCCGGTCCCCTCTTGCATCCTTGCAAGCCTACCAGGATTGAGCCAGTGTCCCTGGTTATGTGATCCACCAGGCTGCCTTTCTGTTGCCCCTTCCTGACGATTTGTCTTTATTTTCATTGTCATTCCAGTTTGGTCCTGGGAGATGGTCTATGTAGCTTTCACTCACTCCGCCACCATTTTTCTCCTTTTTATTTTGATAGTTGTTTCTTTTGCTGTGCAGAAGCTTTTTACTTTGATGTAGTCCCATATGCTCATTTTTTTCTTTGTTTCTCTTGCCTTAGGTGTTGTATCAGTGAAAATTCTTCTGCATATGCTGTCTGAAATTTTGTTGCCTACATATTTTTAAAAAATATTTTAATGGATTCATGGGTTACATTTAAGTCTTTTATGCATTTTGTGTTTATTCTTGTGTATGGTGTAAGTTGGTGGTCTAGTTTTATTTATTTGCAAGTAGCTGTCCAATTTTCTCAACACCATTTATTGAAGAAACTGTTTTGACTCCACTGTAGGTTCTTGCCACCTTTGTCAAATATTAATTGAGCATACTCTCTTGGGTCAATTTCTGGGTTCTCTATTCTGTTCCACTGATTTATCTGCCTGTTCTTGTGCCAGTTCCAGGCTGTTTTGAATACAGTGGCTTTGTAGCATAACCTGAAATCTGGTAATGTAATCTCTCTTACTTTTTTTTTCAAGATTGCTGTGGCTATTCGGGGTCTTTATTGTGTTCCATATAAACTTTTGAAGTGTTTGTTCTAGTTCTGTGAACTATGTCTTTGGTATTTTGATTGGGAATGCATTGAATCCATAGATTACTTGGATAGTATGGACATTGTAATGTTGTTAATTCTTTTAATCCATTAACATGGTATATGTATCTACTTTTTTATATCTTCCTCTATTTCTTTTTTTAATGACCTGTAGTTTTCTGTGTAAAGAGTCTTTACTTCTTTGGTTAAATTTATTCCTAAGTATCTTGATTTTGTTGCTGCAATGGTCAATGGGACTATTTTTTTAGTTTCTTTTTTTATGAGTTCATCATTGGTATATCAGAATGTTGTCCCTTTCTTTCTTTCTTTCTTTCTTTCTTTCTTTCTTTCTTTCTTTCTTTCTTTCTTTCTTTCTTTCTTTCTTTCTTTCTTTCTTTCTTTCTTTCTTTCTTTCTTTCTTTCTTTCTTCTTTCTTTCTCACCCAAGGACATTTCTGCATTTATTTTCAGATAGAACTGGGGGAAGGGGGGATGATAAAGAAACTTCAATGTGAGACAGATATATTGAGTTTGTGCCACCCACATGACCCCCACCACAACCGGGTCCAAACTGCAACCAAAGTACATGCCCTCAGCAGAAACCAAAGCTGGAACTCTTTGGTCCACGGGCTGATGCTCTAACCACTGAGCAAAAGTGGCCAGGGCACCATTGATTCCTTGACGTTAATTTAGTATCCTGCTACTTTGCCAAATTCATTTATTAACTCTAGTAGATTTTTGATGGAGTCTTTAGGGTTTTCTATGTACAATATCATGTCATCTGCAAATAATGACAGTTTCAATTTCCCCTTTCCAATATGGATCCCATTTATTGTTTCATCATGTCTAATTGCTGTGGCTAAGACTTCCAGTACTATGTTAAATAAGAGTGGCAAAGGTGGACATCCCTGTCTTGTTTCTGTTATTAAGAGGAAAGATTTTAATTTTTGCCCGTTGAGTATGATGTTGGCTGTAGGTTTTTTATATATGGCCTTTATTATGTTGAGATATGATCCCTCTATTCCCAGATTGCTGAGCATTTTTATCAGAAATGAGTGCCAGATTTTTTCAAATGCTTTTTCAGTATCTATTGATATGTTCGTATGTTTTTTTATCTTTTTCTTTTATGTCGTGTATCACATTTTTTGATTTGAAAATATTGTACTATCTTTGAATCTCTGGGATGAATTCCATTTGGTCATGAAGAACAATTTTTTAGATTTATTGCCGGATCTGATTAGCTAATATTTTGTTAAGAATTTTGGTGTCTGTGTTCATTGGGGATATTGGCCTGTAGTTTTCTTTCTTTGTAGTGTCTTTCCAGTTTTGGAATTTGGATTATGCTAGCCTTATAAAATGAGTTTGGAAGTGTTCCATGTTCGGGAATTTTTTGGAATAGTTTGAGAAGAATGGGTATTAGATCTTTGAATTTTCAGTATAACTCCCCCATGAAGCCATCTGGGCCTGGGCTTTTTTTTTTTACTGGGAGTTTCTTAATGACATCTTCAATTTCCTTTGTTGTTATTGGTCTATTCAAGTTTTTCATCTCTTTCTGGTTCAGTGTGTTTCTGTGTGTTTCTAGAAATTTTTTCATTTCTCCTTGATTGTCCAATTTGTTGACGTATAATTGTTCATAGTATGTTTTGATGATCCTTTGTATTTCTGTAGGGTCAATTGTTACTTCTTCTCTTTTGTTTCTGATTTTGTTTATTTGGTTCCTCTCTTTTTATTTCTTGGTGAGTCTGGCTAAAGGTCCATCAATCTTGTTTATCTTTTGAAAGAACCAGCATTTTATTTCATGGATCTTTTTAATTGTTTCTTTTTTCTTTTCTTTTTCTTTTTAGTCTCTTTGTCATTTATTTCTGCTCTGATCTTCACTATTTCCTTTCTCTTACTTGTTCTGGGTTTTTCTTTTTGTTTAGTCTCTAGTTCTCTAAGTTCTAGGGTTGGAAAGTCAATTAGAAGTTTTTCTTGTTTCTTGAGGTAGGCCTATAGTGCTATAAACTTCCCTCTCAGGACTGCTTTCACTGTTTCCCATAGATTTTGTGTTGTTTTGTGTTTGCTATCACTGGTTTCCAGGAATTTTATAATTTCTTCCTTGGTCTTGTTAGTAACTCATTCATTGTTTAATAACAAGCTATTTAGCCTCCAAGTGTTTGAATGGTTTTATAAGTTCTTATTGTAATTGAGTTCTAGTTTCATGCCACTGTGATCCGAGAATATGCTTGATATGATTTTAATCTTCTTAAATTTGTAAAGTCTTGCTTTGTATTCTAACATGTGGTCTATCTTGAAGAATGTCACTTGTGCAGTTGAGAAGAATATATATTCTGCAGCTTTGGGGTGAAATATTCTGTAAATATCAATTAAGTCCAACTGATCTAGTTCTTCATTTATGGACTCTGTACCCTTGTTAATTTTTTTGTCTCAAAGATCTATCCAGTGGTGTTAGTGGCATGTTAAAGTCGCCCACTATAATTGTACTGTTATTGATCTCTCTTGAAGTCCTCCTGAAGTTTTAAAATATATTTTGGTGCTCCCATATTTGGTGCATATATGTTTACTAAGGTTTATTCTCTTGTTAGATTGCTCCTTTTAATAATATGTAGTGACCATCTTTATCTCTTATTATGGTCCTAGTTTTGAAGTCTATTTTGTCAGATATGAGTATTGCTACACGCGCTTTTTTTTTTTTTTCTCTTTATTTGCTTGGAAAAAAATTTTTTCATCCCTTCACTTTTATCCTGTATGTGTCTCTTGTTGTGAGGTGGGTCTTTTGTAGACAGCATATATATGGGTTGTGTTTTTTTTTATCCAATCAGCTATGCTATGTCTTTTGATTGGAGCATTTAAGCCATTTACATTTAAGGTTATTATTGATAGATAGTTATTGTTGCCATTTATATTTTATGCCTGTGTTCCTCTTTCTCTCTCTGTTTCTTCTTCTTGTTACAACAGTCTCTTCACTATTTCTTACAGTGCTGGTTTGGTGGTCATAAATTTCTTTAGATTTTTTTTATTATTATTATTGAAGCTCTTTATTTCTCTTTAAATTTTGAATGATAGCCTTGCTGGATAGAGTCGTCTTGGATTCAGACCCTTGCCTTGCATTACTTTGTACACTTCATGCCACTCCCTTCTGGCCTGCATCATTTCTATTGAAAACTCAGCTGTCACTCTAATGGTAGCACCCTTGTAGGTAATTTTCTGTCTCTCTCTTGCTTCCTTTAAGATTCTCTCTTTGTCTTTAATGTTTGCCATTTTTATTATGATGTTTCTAGCTGTGGGCCTTTTGGGTTCATCTTGCTTGGGACTCTTTGTGTTTCCTGAACTTGTGTGACTTTTTTCTTCATCAGTTTAGGGAAGTTTTCTGTCATTATTTTTTCAAACAGTTTCTCTATTCCCTTCCCTGATTCTTCTCCTTCCAGTACACCTATTATGCATATGTTGTCATGTTTTTGTATTGTCCCACAGCTTCCTAAAACTCTCCATCTGCTTTTAAAACTTTTTTTTCCATTTGCTGCTTTATTTGGGTGTTTTTATCTACTTTGTTTTCTAAGTCACTGATTCAATCTTCAGCTTTTTCTAATCTACTATTGAACCCTTCTAAGGCACTTTTTATAACAGCTATGTCATTCTTTATTTCCTCCTGATTTTTATGCATAGCTTCTACCTCTTTACATGTAGCTTCTACCTCTTTTTCTAAGCTGAAGTAGTTCCCAGTGAGCTCTTAATAGTTCTTATTAAGTTGCTTGTAGTTCTCATTCAATTGTTTGAGTACCCTTAAAATTATTGCTTTGAATTTCTTATCTGACAAGTTGCTTTTTTATATTTCTTGTAGTTCCCTTTCCCTTGGGTGTTGTTTCTTTGTCTCCCCATTTTAGCCATCTGGTGGCTCTAGACCCAGTGAAGCATGTTTAGATGTATGGGCAACTCATTGTATATTAAATAAAGCTGCTGTACTTCCCTCACTGTTCTGTTGCATGTCCCTTTTTGACTGCTGTGGATCCTACTGTAGTCTGATATTGGTGTGTTCTGCTAGGTGCTGCTGCTGGATCTCATGGGCCCCTCTGAAGCTGTATTCCCCACTTGTCATTAGTCCTACCTGTAGCTGTATTACTCATGCCCTGCTGGAGCCCCACTACCAGCCCTCACCTTGGGCAGCTGGGTTACCCATGTCCTTCCTGACCCCCAGCTCACTGCCAGTTCCATGGGCAAATGTGTCATGATGGGCAGGATCAAAGAAAGGGTGAGTGTATGAGAGAGTAAACTAGCGTATGAGAGAGTGTGAGTGGACATTAAGGGGAATGACCAAACTTGTACAGTGCAGAGATGTGCAGCAAAAGAGGCCTGAGCTGTGGGCAGGAAAAGCCGGTTACCACAGTTAGTGGCTCTCCAGGGTGCTTCTCCCTGTGCTTCAGAAAGGTCCCACCATTTTGGAAGATCAGGGGTCCTCCCTGGGAGGAGGCAGGAGGAGTGGCTAGGATCCAGAAACCTGAGCCCACCAGTGCACATGGCACCATCCAACCAGTGGATACCCTGTGCCAACACAGACCAATGCACAGTAGTGGAGCTGCAGAGGTGCCAGTTACAGAGGCCATAAATGGCTAAAAACCCAGCACCATCCCCCAAAGTAGCAGCCCAATCAGAGTCAATATATTACCCCAGCAACAGAGGCTCGAGAGCAGAATCCATTCCTAGGCAACAGAAGCACAGACCAGCAGCAGAGACTCATTTTCAAAAACTATAGCAAAAGCTGAGCAGTAGTTGAGCCCCATGGGAGAGCAGCACTTCCCAGCCACTAGTGGTAGGACCTGGGATCCACAAAGGCCTGTGCTACCCAGCAGCCTACAAGAGTGGTGGGAAGCTTTAGCCCAAGAGGGACTGGTGTTATCCAGCTGCCCAAAAGACCTGCAGGGGGGGGGCACCAGAGAGGCCTGTGCAATCCAGCAGCCCACAAGATAGGTGTGAAGTCAGGTATCCAAAGGGACTGTGCAATCCAGCTGCCCATGGCATGAGCAAGGAGTGGAGCTCCAACAGAGCCTGAGATATACAACTACACCAGCAATCAGCTAGAAACACAGCTCCAGAGGGGCCCATGTGATCCAGCAGCAGCACCTACCAGGACATACCACTACTGCCCCCAGTAGCCAATCCTTCAGGATGCACAACAGGCAACAGGAGACACACAACAAAACAGTCTGGAAGACACAGCAGCCTTATTTGATATACAGTGAGCTGCATACACATCCAAACATTCCTCAGTAGGTCTAGAAGTACCAGATGGCAAAATGGGGAGACAAAGAAACAACATCCAAAGGAAAGAAAAAGAGGAATCACCAGAAAAGGAACAACAGAAAATGGAAGACAGCAACTTGTCAAATAAAGAATTCAAAGCAATGATTTTAAGGGTGCTCAAACAATTTGGTGAGAACTACAAGCAATATAATAAAAATTATGAAGAGCTCAATAGGAACTATTTCAACTTAAAAAAAAAGAGGTAGAAGCCATGCATAAAAATCAAGAGTAAATAAAAAATGACATAGCTGTTATGAAAAATGTCTTAGAAGGGTTCAATAGTAGATGAGAAGACGCTGAAGACCAAATCAGCAAGTTAGGAGACAAGGTAGAGAAAAACACTAAAATGGAGCAGCAAATGAAAAAAAAAAATTTTAAAGCAGGAGGAGGAGAGAGGTTGAGTGTGTGAGAGAGTGAGTGGGTGTGTGAGAGAGTGTGAGTGGACGTGAAGGTAAACAACCTACCTCGAGTAATGCAGAGCCTTGGAGCAGAAGGTTCCTGTGCTGTGGACAAAGCAGCCAGATACCATGGTAAGTGGACCTTCAGGGCGTTTCTCCCTGCAACACAGGGAGGTCCAACCATTTTGGAAGATTCTGGGTTTTCCCTGGGAGGAGGCAGTGGGAGCGGCTAGGGCCCAGCAACCTGATCCCACCAGCGCACCTGGCACCATCAGACTGGTAAACACTCTGTGTCAACATAGACTGGTGCACAGTAGTGAAGCTCCCAAGGTGCTGGTTGCAGAAGCCTCACATAGCCCGGAGCCCAGGACCATCCCCCATAGCAGCAGCCTGATTATGGTGGAGATATACCCCCAGCAACACAGGCTGGAGAGCAGACATTTATCCCCAGACAACAGAAGCACAGACCAGCAGCTGAGACCCATTCCCAAAAATTACAACAATAGCTGAATAGGAGTTGAGCCCCACTGGGCAGCAGCACTCCCCAGACACCAGAGGTGGAAACTGGGGCTCCACAGAGGCCTGTGTGGGAAGCCAGAGCCAGAGAGAGTGGTGCTAAACAGCTGCTGGCCCACGGACCTGCAGGGTACAGAGGCACAAGAGAGACCTGTGCAACCCAGCAGGGACTGTGCCATCTAGTTATCCTTGGGACCTGTGGCATGCTGCAGCACCAGAGAGGCCTGTGCAACCTATCAGAAACTATGCCATCCAGTTACCGATGGGATCTGCAAGGTACTGAAGCACCAGAGAGACCTGCATGACCCAGCAGGGACTGTGCCATCCATTTACCCACAGGACCTGCAGGGTACTGAAGCACCAGAGAGGACTGTGTGACCCAGCAGCCCATAACATAGGCATAGAACCAGGACCCCAACTTGACTGTGTGATCCAGTAACCCACAGGACCTTCAGGGTGCTGAGGCACCAGGAAGGGCTGTGCCACTCAGCTGTGCACAAGATAGGCATAGAGGATGTAAAAAAATGGAGGCAGAGTAAATAGAAGCTACACATACAATCTCCCAGCACCAAACGGGTATTACAACTAAAATAAAAAAAAAAATCCCCAGGAAATACAACAACAACAGAAAAGCAACAGGACAGGACCATATAACCAGGGACACTGGTAGAATCTGCGGAGGCATAAGAGGGTGGTGGGCTGGAAACCCACAGACAGCGACTGTCTTACTGTGAGCATGGCCCTTGGGGAATAAAGACCAACTCTGCTCCACAGCCCAGAGACCCAGGACAGAGAGCTAAAATAGTCACGGACTCTCACCTAGGGTCTAAGGCAGAGGGAGGGCAGACAGGGCTGTAACTCTGTGGGGACACCCAGGATCCAGAGGGCACTCAGAGATTTTGCTGAGTTGTGTCCACAAAGGATGGTGGCCAGTGTGCTCCTTCCTAGAGCTGTGGGGAAAAGCAGCAGCCGCTCCCCCGAGATTTAGTCTTTCCCAGGTGAAGCAAAGAAATGCAAACTGAGGCTCATTAATAACCAGCATCTAGCCCACCTTCTCAGAATCCTTTTATGCAGAACACCAGGGCTATATTCCAAAGCACTGAGTAACTGAGACTACAAGCCTCCAGGAAAAAGTTAGAAGATAATGACCCTTTCTTGGGCTTACAAATCTACCCAGGATAGTAGGACTTGACAGTGATGTTTAATGTGGGCCCACACAGGCTCATCCAAACCCAACAGAGGGAGTCACAAACAGCAGAACACCAACACCCACAGGAAAGATTTGGCAGGCTCCACAACCCACTAAGATAGCCAAAATGGTGAAATAAAGAAACAAATCCCAAATGAAAGAGCAAGAGAACTCTATCAAAGATGAGATAAATAAAATGAAACTAAGCAAATTTTCAGAGGTAAAGTTCAGAACCATGATCTTGAGGAAGCTCAAAAGCATGAATAAGTACATCAGCACCATGAGTAAAGATATAGAAACTCTAAAAGACAACCAAGTGGAAATAAAGAATGACATGGCAGAAATTAAGAACACATTGGAAAGACTAACCAGCGGAGTAGAAGAAGCTGAAAACTGAATCAGTGAATTAGAAGACAGGGTAGAAAAAATCAACCAATCAGAAAACCAAAAGAAAAAAAACAATTAGAAAACAGGAAGACAGCTTAAGAGAACTGTGGGACAACTGGAAACGTAATAAGATTCACATCATAGGAGTCCCCAAAGAGGTAGAAAATGGGTGACGGTTAGAGAATATATTTGAAGGAATAGTGGGAAAACTTTTATAACTTGGTGAAGGAAGAAGGCATTCAAGTTCAAGAAGCACAGAAATCCCCAAGTAAGAAGAGCCCAAACAGGCCCACAATGAGACACATAGTAATTAAAATGCCCAAAATTTAACACAAAGAGAGAATCCTATAGGCAGCAAGAGATAAGCAACAGGTTACCTACAAAGGAAATCTCATAAGGCTCTCAGTTGACTTCCTAACAGAAACACTACAGGCCAGAAGAGAGTGGCATGAAATAATCAAGATCATGGAAAAAAAGACTGCTCTGAATGCAAGGCGACTCTATCCAGCAAGGCTATCATTCAAAATAGAAGGTCAAATAAAGAGCTTTCCAGACAATAAAAGGCTAAGGAAGTATATTAACACCAATCCAGTACTGCAAGCTATGCTAAAAGGACTACTGTAATTAGTAGAAGAAATAGAAAGAAAAATAGAACCACACTAAACAAAAATGCCAATAAATAAGTACATATCAATTATCACCTTAAATGTGAATGGTTTGAATTCTCCAATAAAAAGACACAGAGTAGCTGACTGGATACGAAAGCATGACACACATGTATGTTGTTTAGAAGACACCCTCCTCACAACAAAAGACTCACATAGGTTGAAAGTGAAGGGCTGGAAAAAAATCTTCCAAGCAAACAGAAAGGAAACAATGCTGGGGTAGCCATACTCATGCCTGATAAAGTAGATTTCAAAATGAAGGACATAACCAGAGACAAAGAAGGCCAGTACATAATATTGAAAGGATCTATTCAACAGAAATATATAATCTTGGTAAACATATATGCACCCAATTTAGGAGCACCAATATATATTAAAAATCTTTTGGAGGACTACAAATAACAGATCAACAGCAATACAATCATAGCAGAATTCTTCAACACCCCGCTGCCATCACTGGATAGAACCTGTAGACAAAAAATTAACAAAGAAACAAAGACTCTAAATGAAGTGCTAGATCAAAAGGATTTAATAGATATGTACAGAGAATTACACCCCAAAACTACAGAATTCACATTCTTCTCTAGTGCACAAGGGACATTCTCAAAGATAGACCAAATATTAGGGCACAAACTAAGTCTCTATAAGTTCAAGAAGATTGACTTCATATCAAGCATCTTCTCCGATTATAATGGCATAAAACTAGAAATCAACTGCAACAAGTACATGCAAAGACATTTGAACACATGGAGCCTAATAGCATGGTACTGAACAATAAATGGGTTACCATGAAGATCAAAAAAGGAATTAAGAACTTCCTGGAAAACAATAAAAATAAACACATAACACAAAATCTATGAAATGCAGTGCAGTGAAAGCAGTTCTGAGAGGGAAGTTCATAGCACTACAGATCTACCTCAAAAAGCAAAAAAACAAAAACAAAAACAAAAAAACTCTAATAGACTACGTAACCTCACAACTTAAAGAACTAGAAAGCAAACAGAAAGAAACCCCAGAGCATGTAGAAGAAAGAAAATAGTAAAATCAGAGCAGAAATAAATTACATGGAGACCCAAAAAACAATTCAAAGGGTCAATAAAGCAAAGAGCTGGTTCTTTGAAAAGATAAAAAACATTGATGGACCGTTAGCTAGACTCACGAAGAAACAAAGAGAGAGAACCCTAATACACAAAATCAGAAATGAAAGAGGAGAAATTATAACTGACACCACAGAAATACACAAAATTGTTAACAGGTATTATGAACAATTATTCGGCAACAAATTCAACAATCTAAGTGAAATGGACAAGTTTATAGAAACACGTAGTCTCCCAAAACTGAATCGAGAAGAGATAGAAAACTTTAACAGACTGATAACAACAAAAAAATTGAAGATGCAATCAACACTCCCCCAGCAAACAAAAGCCTAGGCCTGGACAGCTTCATGGGGGAATTTTACCAAACATTCAAAGAAGAACTAATACCCATTCACCTCAAACTATTTCAAAAAATTCAAGAAGAAGAAAGTCTTCCAAACTTGCCTATGAGGTCAGCATAATTCTAATTCCAAAACCAGAAAAAAAATAAATAAATAAATAAATAAAACTACAGACCAATATTCTGATGAACATAGACTCCAAAATCCTGAACAAAATTCTACTTAATCCAATCCAGCAATACATCAAAAAAATTATTCACCATGACCAAGTGGGATTTATTCCAGGGATACAAGGCTGATACAATTTTGAAAATCAATAAATGTGATACACCACATAAACAAAATGAAAGTTAAAAATCATATGATCATATCAATAGACACTGAAAAATTATTTGACAAAATCCAGCACCCATTTCTCATAAAAAAGCTCAGTAATCTAGGAATAGAGGGATCATATCTAGATATAATTAAGGCCACATATGAAAGACTTACAGCCAACATCATACTCAATGGGCAAATATTAAAAGCATTCTTCTTAAGAACAGGAACAAGTTAAGGATGCCCACTGCCACCACTCTTATTTAACATAGTACTGGAAGTCTTAGCCACAGCAATCAGGCAGAAGGAAAAAATAAAAGGGATCCAAATTAAAAAAGAGGAAATGAAACTGTCATTATTCACAGATGACATGATACAATATGTAGAAAACCCCAAAGACTCCATCAAAAATGTACTAGACTTAATAAATGAATTTGGCAAAGTAGAAGGATACAAAATTAATGTCAAGAAATTGATGTCATTCTTATACACCAATGATGAACTCAAAGAAAGAGTAACTAAAAAAAAAAAAAAAATCCTGATGGGAGAAATGGCAGCGGAGTGAATGGAGCTACACAGACCATCTTCCAGGACCAAACTGGATTTACAATGAAAATAAAGGCAAATCATCAGGAATAGAAGAATTCTATCGCGACATAATAAAGGCCTTATATGAAAGACCTACAGCCAATATCATACTCAAAGGGCAAAAACTAAAAGCATTTTCCTTAAGAACAGGAAAAAGGCAAGGATGCTCACTTTTGCCACTTCTATTTAACATTGTACTGGAAGTCTTAGCCACAGCATTCAGGCAGGAATAAAAAATAAAAGGGATCCAAATTGGAAAGGAAGAAGTGAAATTGTCATTATTTGCAAATGACATGATACTATACATAGAAAACCCCAAAGACTCCATCAAAAGTTTACTAGACTTAATAAATGAATTTGGCAAAGTAGCAGGATACAAAATTAACGTCAAGAAATCCATGGCATTCTTATACACCAATGATGAACCCACAGATACAGAAACTAAGTAAACAATCCCATTTAACATTGTGGCAAAAAAATTAAGATATTTAGGAATAACCTTAATCAAAGAAATAAAGGACCTATTCGCAGAAAACTACAGGTTATTGAAAAATAGAAATAGAAGAAGATATAAAAAAGTGGAAGCACATACCTTGTTCATAGATTGGGAGAATTAACATCATTAAAATGTCCATATTACCCAAAGCAATTTATAAATTCAACGCAATCCCCATCAAAATACCAATGGCATACGTCACAGAATTAGACAATTACTTCACAAGTTCATATGGAACCAAAAAATGCCTCGAATAGCCACAGCAATCTTGAAAAGGAAGAACAAAGTTGGAGGAATCACGTTACCAGATTTCAGGTTATACTACAAAGCCACTGTAATCAAAACAGCCTGGTACTGGCACAAGAACAGGCATATAGACCAGTGGAACAGAACAGAGAACCCAAGAAAGGACCCATGGCAATGTGTTCAATTAATATTTGACAAAGGTGGCAAGAGCATACAGTGTAGTAAGGACAGCCTCTTTAATAAATGGTGCTGGGAAAATTGGACAGCTACTTGCAGAAAAATGAAACTAGACCATTAACTTACACCCTACATGAGAATAAACTCAAAATGGATAAAAGACAAATGTAACTCATGAATGCATAAAAATCCTAGAAAAGACTGTAGGCAACAAAATTTCAGACATCATACACAGCAGAATTTTCACTAATCCATCACCTAAGGCAATAGAAACAAAGGAGAAAATGAACACATGGGACTACATCAAACTCAAAAGCTTCTGCACAGCGAAAGATACAATCATCAAAACGAAAAGGCTACCCACTGTATGGGACAGCATAATTGCCAATGATATATCAGATAAGGGGTTAATTTACAATACATATAGAGTGCTCATACAACTCAACAAAAGGAAGACAAAGAATCCAATTAAAAAATGGGCAGAGGAACTTAATAGACACCTCTCCAAACAGGACATACAAATGGCTAAGAAACATATGAAGAAATGCTCATCATCACTAATCATCAGAGAGATGCAAATTAAAACAACAATGAGGTATCACCTCACACCTGTCAGAATGGCTGCCATCAGCAAATCATCAAACTACAAGTGTTGGTGAGGGTGTGAAGAAAAGGGGACTCTAGTGCACTGCTGGTGGGAATGCAGACTGGTGCAGCCACTATGGAAAACAATATGTTGTTACCTCAAAAAATTAAAAATTGAACTTCTATTTGACCCAGTTACCCCACTTCTAGGAATATACACTAAGAAGCCTAAAACACTAATCAGAAAGAATATATGTACCCCCATGTTTGTAGCAGGACTATTTACAATCGCTAAGACCTGGAAACAGCTCAAGTATCCATCAGTAGCCGAATGGATAAAAAAGTTGTGGTACATATACACAATGGATTACTATCCAGCTGTAAGAAAGAAAGATCACTTATCCTTTTTTTTTTTTTTTTTTTTATCCTCACCCGAGGACATTTTTCCATTTTTTGTTCAGGTAGAGTGGGAGGAACAGAGAGAGAGAGGGAGAAACATTGATGTGAAAGGAACACTTCGAGTGGTTGCCACCTGCACAACCAACCAGGGCCAGGGACAAACTGCAACCAAGGTATGCGCCCTTAGCGGGAACCGAAGCCGGGTCTCTCAGGACCGCAGGCCGACGCTCTAACCGCTGAGCCAAACCAGCCAGGGTGGGATCACTTATCCTTTAAAACTACATGGAGGGACTTGGAAATTATGATTCTAAGTGAAACAAGTCAAACAGAGAAAGACAAGTTTCATATGATTTCACTTATTTGTGGAATATATTGAACATAACAGTCTGAGGAATGGGGTAGTCCCAGAGATGTGGAAGTGGGGTACAGACTGACAATCCCCTAAAGAGGTGGGTGGTGGAGGAGAGATAAACCACAGAACTTATATGCATGTATGCATGAGCAGTGGACATGGACAACAATCTGGGGATAGGGCAGGGAGGGAGGGGTAGGGGGGAATCAGTGGGGGAAAAAGTAGAAACATCTGTAATAAAAATTATTAAATAAATAAATAAATAAATAAAATTACAAAAAAATCCCATTTACCATCGTGGCAAAAAAATTAAGATACTTAGGAATAAACTTAACCAAAGAAATAAAGGACCTATTTGCAGAAAACTATAGGTCATTGAAAAAAGAAATAGGGAAAGATATAAAAAAGTGAAAGCACATACCTTGTTTATGGATTGGAAGAATTAACATTATTAAAATGTCCATACTACCTAAAGCAATCTATAGATTCAGTGCAATCTCCATCAAATTACCAAAGACATACTTCACAGAACTAGAACAAATACTTCAAAAGTTCATATGGAACCAAAAAAGACCTCGAATAGCCACAGCAATCTTGAAAAAGATGAACAAATTTGGAGGGATCTCATTACCGGATTTCACGTTATACTACATAGCCACTGTAATCAAAACCGCCTTGTACTAGCACAAGAACTGGCATATACACCTGTGGAACAAAACAGAGAACCCAGAAATGGACCCAAGGCAAGATACTCAATTAATATTTGACAAAGGTAGCAAGAGCATACAGTGAAGTAAAGTCTGCCTCTTTAATAAATGATGTTGGTAAAATTGGACAGGTACATGCAAAAAAATGAAACTAGACCATCATCTTACACCACACACAAAAATAAACTCAAAATGAATAAAAGACTTAAATGTGACTCATGAATCCATAAAAATCTTAGAAGAAACTGTAGGCAACAAAATTTCAGACATCATACGCAGCAGAATTTTCACTGATACATCACCTAAGGCAAAGAAACAAAGGAGAAAATGAACACATGGGACAACATCAATCTCAAAAGTTTCAAATGCAAACTCAACAGCAAAAGATACAATCATCAGAATGAAAAGGCATCCCACTGTTTCACAGAGCATAATTGCCAATGATATATCAGATAAAAAATTAATTTCCAATACATAGAGAGTGCTCATACAACTCAACAACAACAACAAAAACCAAAGAACCCAATTAAATAATGGGCAGAGGAACTAAATAGACACCTCTTTAAACAGGACATACAAATGACCAAGAGACATATGAAGAAATGCTGAACATCACTAATCCTCAGGGAGATGCAGATTAAAACAACAATGAGGTGTCACCTTACACCTGTCAGAATTGCCACCATCAACAAATCATCAAACAACATGTGTTATTGAGGGTGTAGAGAAAAATGAACTCTAGTATACTGCTGGTGGGAATGCAGACTGGTGCAGCCACTGTGAAAAACACTGTGGTGTTACCTCAAAAATTTAAAAATTGAACTGCCATTTGACCCAGTGATCCCACTTTTAGGAATATACCCTAAGAAACATGAAACACCAATCAGAAAGAATATATGTACCCCTATGTTCACAGCAGAACTATTTACAATAGCTAAGTTCTGGAAACAACCCAAGTGTCCATCAGTATATGAGTGGATAAAAATGCTGTGGTTCATATATACATGGAATACTATGCAGGTGTAAGAATGAAAGACCTGTTAATCTTTGAGATGGCATGGAAGTACCTGGATAGTATTATGCTAAGTGAAACAAGCCAAGAAGAGAAAGACAAATATCACATGATCTCAGTTATTTGTGTAATATAATGAACTAAACAAATGCTGAAGAAAATTAACCCAGAGACATAGAGGTGGGGTACAGACTAACATGGCATAGAGGAGGGAGCATTGGCGAGGGAGAGATAAACCACAGAACTTACATGCATTTATGCATGACCAATGAACATAGACAACAAAGGTGGGGATGGGGAGGGGAAGGTGGGAAGGGTGTCACTGGGGGAAAATAAAAAACATCTGTAACAAAAAGAAATTAATAAATAAACAATTAATTAAAAAATCTTTATAACTTCTTTCAAGTAACAAAAAATCTATTATATTTTGTTTATCAAAATAACTTTTACTTTTTTGATATTATCTTTAATTTATTTAACATGTTGAGTGGTATATTTCCCAATTAGATTTTCTGTTGACTCTCATTTAAAGTCAGAAAAGATTATGTCGTATTTTGCTGATTTCCGAGTAAATTATTTCATTTGTGTTTTAATTGTTTCTCTAGAGCCCTGGATCTAAACATTAACATCCATTGGAATGCCTGGAGAGTTTTGCAAGACTGATGACTGGTCCTCATCCTTTTCCTGATTCAGTGGGACTGGAGTGGAACCAAGACATTGCATTCCTAACAAGTTTCCAGTGTCTTTGGTGATGATGGCCCAGGACTATACTGTGCACTGCTCTAGGATTTCCTGGTATTAAATACTTTCAAATAAGATAAGTTGAAATGTGTAACATGAAAACAATAAGAATATCTCTTTTATTGCATTCTCTAACATTCTAGTATAAAAGTAATACTAGACTTTCTTGTCACTCATAGAATGATATATTTTACCATCTTACATCATGCTGGGGGGTTGTTTTACTAAGTTAAAGAACCAGGAATTTGAGAAAAAAAAATGGCGGCAAAATGAATGGAGCGACCCAGACCGTCTCCCAAGACCAAACTGGATTTACAACGAAAATAAAGGCAAACCCTCAGGAAAGGGCAGCCGAAAGACATCTTGGAGGACCACTTAACCAGAAACACCCACTCAGTCCTGGTAGGCTTGCGAGGACGGGAGAGGGGACCAAGAGCCCAGGGTCCGCAGCGGCCTGGGCAGGGGCCAGGGAACTAGACAAGAAGTTAATTCTACCATCTTTCTTCCCACCGTGCACGGCCCTGGGAACTCTGTAGCCGGCTAAACTCTCTGCTGAAGCCGCACAGACTCCTGGCCCCCAGGGAACTGGGCAGGACCAGGGAACTTGGTGGGACCGGGAACTAGGCGGAAAGTTAACTCTACCGTCTCCCTTCCCGCACTGCACTGCCCTGGAATCTCTGTAGCCACTGAAGCCGCACAGACTCACGGCCCCCAGGGAACTCGGCGGGACCGGGGAAGGCGAACGCGGTGGAAAGTTAATTCTACCGTCTCCCTCCCCGCCGTGCATGGCCCTGGAAACTCTGTAGCCGCTGAAGCCGCACAGACTCGCAGACCCCAGGGAACTAGGCGGACCGGGGAACGTGGCGGAAAGTTAATTCTACCGTCTCCCTTCCCGCCATGCACGGCCCTGGAAACTCTATAGCCAGCTAAACTCTCCGCTGAAGCCGCACAGAC
Source organism: Molossus molossus (assembly GCF_014108415.1). Classification (NCBI taxonomy): domain Eukaryota; kingdom Metazoa; phylum Chordata; class Mammalia; order Chiroptera; family Molossidae; genus Molossus; species Molossus molossus. The sequence goes on along the minus strand of NW_023425377.1, from coordinate 53,030,908 downwards.
TCCCAGCCCCCAGGAAACTGGGCAGGACCAGGGAACTCTGTAGGACCTGGGAACTTGGCGGGAAGTTAATCCTACCATCTCCCTTCCCACCTTGCATGGCCCTGGAAACTCTGTAGCCGGCTCAACTCTCCGCTGAAGCCTCACAGACTTGTGGTCCCCAGGGAACTCTGCGGGACCGGGGAACTCAGCGGGAAGTTAATCCTACTGTCTCCCTTGCCACCCTGCATGGGCCCTGGGAACTCTGTAGCCAGCTAAACTCTCCACTGGAGCCGCACAGACTCGAGGGCCCCAGGAAACTCAGCTGGACCAGGGAACACAGTGGGACCAGGGAACTCCGCGGGACCAGGGAGCTCAGCGGGAAATTATTCCCACCGCCTCCCTTGCCACCCTTCATGGGCCCTCGTAACGCTATAGCCTGCTAAACTCTCGGCTGGAGCCACACAGATCCCGGAGAACAGGGGACTTGGCGGGATTAAAGTGGGTCCTCCCTGGTGCATCCAAACCCAGGAGAGGGAGCCACAAACAGCAAAACACCAACACCCAGTGGGAAAACTTGGCAGACTCCAAAGCCCACTGTGATAACGAAAATGGTGAGAAACAGAAACAAAAGCCAAATGAAAGATCAAGAGACCTCTACAGAAAATGAAATAAATGAGGTGCAGTTAAGCAAGTTAACAGAACTAGAATTTAGAGCCATGATGTTGCGGAAGCTCAACAGCATGTGTAAGGACATGAGCAACATGAGTAAAGACATAGAAATGTTGAAAATAAACCAGCTGGAAATGAAAAACCAACAGGAAGAAATGAAGAATGACATATCAGAAATGAAAAACACACTGGAAGGTCTAAAAAGCAGAGTAGGGGAAGCTGAGGACCAGATCAGTGAATTAGAAGACAGGCTAGAAGAAATCAACCAATCAGAAAACCAAAAGAAAAAAAAGATAAAAAAGCAGGAAGACAGCTTAAGAGAATTGTGGGACAACTGGAAACGTAATAATATTCATATCATAGGAGTCCCTGAAGAAGAAGAAAGCAAGCGAGGGCTAGAGAATATATTCAAAGAAATAGTGACAGAAAACTTCCCTAATTTGGTGAAGGAAGAAGGCATTCAAGTTCAAGAAGCTCAGAGAGCCCCAAGTAAGAAGAACCCAAACAGGCACACTAAGACACATAGTAATCAAACTGCCAAAAATTAAAGACAAAGAGAGAATCCTAAAAGCAGCAAGAGATAAGAAACAGGTTACCTACAAAAGAACCCCCATAAGGCTCTCAGCTGACTTTTTACAAGAAACATTACAGGCTGGAAGGGAATGGCATGAAGTAATCAAGGTCATGAAAAACAAGGATCTGAATCCAAGACTACTCTACCCAGCAAGGCTATCGTTCAAAATAGAAGGACAAATAAAGAGCTTCCCAGACAAAATAAGGCTAAGGAAGTACATTAGCACCAAACCAGCACTGCAAGAAATGTTAAAAGGACTGCTGTAATTACCAGGAGAAATGGGAAGAAAAATACAACCACACTAAACAAAAATGGCAATAAATAAGTACATATCAATAACCACCTTAAATGTAAATGGACTGAATGCTCCCATAAAAAGACACAGAGTAGCTGATTGGATAAGAAAGCAAGACTCATCTATATGCTGTTTACAAGAGACCCACCTCACAACAAAAGACTCACATAGATTGAAAGTGAAGGGATGGAAAAAAATCTTTCAAGCAAATGGAAAAGAAAAAAAAGCTGGGGTAGCAATACTTATATCTGATAAAATAGACTTCAGATTGAAGGCCATAACTAGAGACAAAGAAGCCCACTACGTAATATTGAAAGGATCTATTCAACAGGAAGATATAACCTTGATAAACATATATGCACCCAATATAGGAGCACCAAAATATATTAAAAAACTATTGGAGGACTTCAAAGGAGAAATCGATAGCAATACAATCATAACAGGGGACTTCAACACCCCGCTCACATCACTGGATAGATCCTCTACACAAAAAATTAGCAAGGAAACAGAGACTCTAAATGAAGCACTAGACCAAATGGATTTAGTAGATATCTAAAGAGAACTACACCACAAAACTACAGAATTCACATTCTTCTCAAGTGCACATGGAACATTCTCAAAGATAGACCACATGTTAGGGCACAAACTAAGTCTCTACAAGTTCAAGAAGATTGAAATTATAACAAGCATCTTTCAGACCACAATGGTATGAAACTAGAAATCAATCGCAAGAAGAACATACAAAGACATTTTAACACATGGAAGCTAAATAGAATGTTATTAAACAATGAATGGGTCACCGAGGAGATCAAGGAAGAAATAAAAAACTTCCTGGAAACCAATGAAAATGAGGACACAACAATACAAAATCTATGGGATGCAGCAAAAGCAGTTCTGAGAGGGAAGTTCATAGCACTACAGGCCTATCTCAAAAAAGAAGAAAAATCTCTAATAGACTACCTAACCTCACAACTTAAAGAACTAGAGAGTAAACAAAAAGAAAACGCCAGAGCAAGTAGAAGAAAGGAAATAGTAAGGATCAGAGCAGAAATAAACGACATAGAGACCAAAAAAAAAAAAATCCAGAGGATCAATAAAACAAAGAGCTGGTTTTTCGAAAAGATAAACAAGATTGATGGACCCTTAGCTAGACTCTCCAAGGAACAAAGAGAGAGAACCGAAATACATAAAATCAGAAATGAAACAGGAGAGATAACAACTGACCCTACAGAAACACAAAAGATCGTTAACAACTACTATGAAAAATTATATGGCAACAAATTCGAAAATCTAAGCGAAATGGACAAATTTCTAGAAACACATAGTATCCCAAAACTGGATCAGATACAGATTGAAAACTTGAACAGACCAATAACAACAGAAGAAATTGAAGATGTAATCAAGACTCTTCCAGCAAACAAAAGCCCAGGCCCGGATGGCTTCACAGGGGAGTTTTACCGAACATTCAAAGAAGAACTAATACCCATTCTCCTCAAACTATTTCAAAAAATTCAAGAAGAAGAAAGACTTCCAAACTCGTTTTATGAAGCCAGCATAACTCTATTTCCAAAACCAGAAAAAGACACAGCAAAGAAAGAAAACTACTGGCCAATATCCCTGATGAACATAGATGCCAAAATCCTGAACAAAATACTAGCAAATCAAATCCAGCAATACACCAGAAAAATTATCCACCATGACCAGGTGGGATTCATCCCAGGGATGCAAGGCTGGTACAATATTCGCAAATCCATAAATGGGATACACCACATAAATAAATTGAAGAAGAAAAACCACATGATCATATCAATAGATGCTGAAAAAGCCTTTGACAAAATCCAGCATCCATTTCTGATAAAAACGTTCAGCAGTGTGGGAATTGAGGGATCAGACCTAGACATAATAAAGGCCGTATATGAAAGACCTACAGCCAACATCATACTCAATGGGCAAAAACTAAAAGCATTTCCCTTAAGAACAGGAACAAGGCAAGGATGCCCACTTTTGCCACTCCTATTTAACATAGTACTGGAAGTCTTGGCCACAGCATTCAGGCAGGAAGAAAAAATAAAAGGGATCCAAATTGGAAAGGAGGAAGTGAAATTGTCATTATTTGCAGATGACATGATACTGTACATAGAAAACCCCAAAGACTCCACCAAAAGCTTACTAGACTTAAGAAATGAATTTGGCAAAGTAGCAGGATACAAAATTAACGTCAAGAAATCGATGGCATTCTTATACACCAATGATGAACTCACAGAAAGAGAAACTAAGCAAACAATCCCATTTACTATTGCGGCAAAAAAATTAAGATACCTAGAAATAAACTTAACCAAAGAGATAAAGGACCTATTCGCAGTAAACTACAGGTCTTTGAGAAAAGAAATAGAGCAAGATGTAAAAAAGTGGAAGCACATACCCTGTTCATGGATTGGGAGAATTAACATCATTAAAATGTCCATATTACCCAAAGCAATCTATAGATTCAACGCAATCCCCATCAAAATACCAACGGCATACTTCAAAGAATTAGAACAATTACTTCAAAAGTTCATATGGAACCAGGAAAAGCCTCAAATAACCACAGCAATCTTGAAAAGGAAGAACAAATTCGAGGGATCACAATACCAGATTTCAGGTTATACTACAAAGCCACCATAATCAAAACAGCCTGGTACTGGCACAAGAACAGGTATATAGACCAGTGGAACAGAATAGAAAACCCAGAAATGGACCCTAGGCAATATGCTCAATTAATATTTGACAAAGGTGGCAAGAGTAAGTACAGCCTCTTTAATAAATGGTGCTGGGAAAATTGGACAACTACTTGCCGAAAAATGAAACTAGACCATCAACTTACACCCTACACCAAAATAAACTCAAAATGGATAAAAGACTTAAATGTAACTCATGAATCCATAAAAATCCTAGAGGAGACTGTGGGCAACAAAATATCAGACATCATACGCAGCAGAATTTTTACTGACACATCACCTAAGGCAATAGAAACAAAGGAGAAAATGAACACATGGGACTACATCAAACTCAAAAGCTTCTGCACAGCGAAAGATACAATCATCAAAACGGAAAGGCTACCCACTGTATGGGAGAGCATAATTGCCAATGATATATCAGATAAGGGGTTAATTTCCAATACATATAGAGTGCTCATACAACTCCACAAAAGGAAGACAAAGAATCCAATTAAAAAATGGGCAGAGGAACTAAATAGACACCTCTCCAAACAGGACATACAAATGGCTAAGAGACATATGAAGAAATGTTCATCATCACTAATCATCAGAGAGATGCAAATCAAAACAACAATGAGGTATCACCTCACACCTGTCAGAATGGCCGCCATCAACAAATCATCAAACAACAAGTGTTGGCGAGGGTGTGGAGAAAAGGGGACTCTAGTACACTGTTGGTGGGAATGCAGACTGGTGCAGCCACTATGGAAAACGATATGGTGTCACCTCAAAAAATTAAAAATTGATCTCCCATTTGACCCAGTGATCCCACTTCTAGGAATATACCCTACGAAGCATAAAACACCAATCAGAAAGAATATATGTACCCCCATCTTTGTAGCAGCACTATTTACAATCGCTAAGATCTGGAAACAGCCCAAGTGCCCATCAGTAGATGAATGGATTAAAAAGCTGTGGTACATATACACAATGGAGTACTACGCAGCAGTAAGAAAGAAAGATCTCTTATCCTTTGAGACTACATGGAGGGACCTGGAAAGTATCATCCTAAGTGAAACAAGCCAAACAGAGAAAGACAAATTTCATATGATCTCACTGATTTGTGGAATATAATGAACATAACAGTTTGAGGACAATCCCCTATGGAGTGGGGAGGTGAGAGAGCGATCAACCACAGAACTTATATGCATGTATGCATGAACAGTGGACATGGACAACAATCTGGGGAAGGGGCAGGGAGGGAAGGGGGAGGGGGGAATCAGTGGGGGAAAAAAGGAGAATCATTTGTAACAAAAATTAATCAATAAAAAACAACAACAACAAAAAAAACCCCCAGGAATTTATTATATTTTACTAAAAGCTTACTATTTATTAAAAAAAATAACTGCAATATTAGTAAAAATAATCTCAGTAATGATTGAGAATTTAAATATATATATATATATATATATATATATATATATATATATATATATCTCAACAACATGAGTTATTTTTATAAATTCCCCCTTGTTAACAAGTCCTGGAATTCTTGGGAGTAACCCACCTTCAATCTAGAAGCAGGAGTTCCTTGCAGGAGCTTTTGAAAAACTGATGGAGGTATCTGTAGTCTGATTGGCTGACACACCCAAGTCTTTAATCCAGTTAGAGAGCTGGACTGCTAACTGCTCAAGTTTGTTTTTTTTAATTAAACCTTGCCCAAGTATATTTTTTCTATTTATCTTCAGATAAAGTGGGAGAGAGAGAGAGGGAGAGAAAGGGAGAGAAAGAGAAACATCAACGTGAGAGGGACACATCAGCTTGTTGCCTCTCCCTCAACCCCAACCAGGGCCTGGCATTGAATAAAAACCGAGGTGCGTGTCCTTGGCCAGAATCAAACTGACAACTCATTGCTTCACCACCAATGCTCTACTGCTGAGCCAAACTGGCCAGGGCCCAACTGCTCATTTAAATTACTTCTTTAGATTATGTCATCCACCATGTGTCTTTTAAAAAAATATTTCTATTGATTTTAATTTAAAATGTTTTATTTTATTTTATTTATATATTCACCCAAGGATTTTTTTCTATTGATTTTCAGATAGAGTGGGAGGGAGGCTGGGAGGGCTGGGGAGAGAGAGAGAGAAACATTAATATAAAAGAGACACATTGATTGGTTGTCTCCTGCACCACGGGGTCGGAAATGGAATTTAAACCAAGGTACATGCCCTTGACTGGAATCAAACCCCAGACTTTTTGGTGGGTGGGCCAAGCCAAACTGGCCAGGGTTAATTTGCATTTTTAAATTTAAATTTTATATTGTTGACACTATTGCAGATGTCCCCCATTTTTTCTGCCCCTCTTTGCCTACCTCAACCCAGCCCCTCCCCCCTTGGCCCTCACCACACTACTGTGTCCAAGGGCTATGAATACACATATGTTCTTTTAAATTTTTTTTCTTTATTAATTTTAGAGGGAGAGGAAGAGAGAGGGAGAGATAAATAGAAACATCGATGAGAGAGAACATCAACTGGTCCTCCTGCATGCCCCACACTGGGAATCTGGCCCATACCTGGTCATGTACCCTGACTGGAAATTGAACCAGCGACCTCTTGGTACATAGGTCAATGCTCAACCATTGAGCTGGGCTATATATATGTTCTCTAGCTAATACCTTCACCTCCCTTTCTCATCTCCCAGTTCTATTTTGTTTGTCAGTTTACTTTGTTCATTACATTCCACATATTGATAAGAACATAAGGTATTTGAATTTCTCTGAGCTGCTTATTTTGCTTAACATAATAATCTTTTGGTCCACCTGGCCAGGGTGGCTCAGTGATTGAGTGTCAACTCTTGCACCGAGAATCAACCAGTTCAATTCCTGGTCAGGGTTGCCAAGGTTGTGGGCCTGATCTCCAGTGGGGGGCAGGCAGGAGGCAGCCAATTCATGTTCTTTCTCATTGATGTTTCTATCTCCATCTCTCTCTTTCTCTAAAATCAATAACAAAAAAATCAATAATCTCTAGGTCCACCCATACTCTGGCAAAGAAGAAGAGTTTCTTTTTTTTACAGCAGCATAGTATTCCATTGTGTAAATGTATCACAGCTTTTTTATCCACTCATCTACTGATGGGCAATTAGGCTATTACCAGATTTTGGCTATTGTAAATAACACTACTATGAACAGAGTGCTGTATATATTATTTCTGGTTGGCATTTTGGTATTCTTAGGTTATATACCCAGAATTTGATTTGTTGTTTAGAAGGCAGATGCATTTTTAATTTTTTATTTTTTTGAGAAAACTCTATACTATTTTGTACAGTGGCTGTATCATTCTGCATTCCCACCAACAGAGCACTAGGGTTTTTTGTTTTTTTTTTCTCCACATCCTTGCCAGCACTTGTTGTTTGTTGATTTATTAATAGTAGCCATTCTTACAGGTGTGAGGTGATACCTCATTGTAGTTTTAATATGCATCTACCTAATGATTCGTGATCTTGATCATTTTTTAATATGTCCATTGGTCATCTGTATATCATCTTTGGGCCTATTCAAGTCCTTTGCCAATTTTTTAATAGAATTGTTTGTTTTCCTGGTGTTGAGTTGTATAATTTCTTCATATATTTTGGAGATTAACCTCTTATCTAATGAATCATTGGTGAAATGTTCTCCCATATAGTGGGTTCTCTTTTTGATTTGTTGATGGTTTCTTGTTGCTGTACAGAAGTTTTTTTGTTTGATGTAGTCCTATTTGTTTATTTTTTCCTGTTTTCCTTGCTCTTGGAAACATATTGGCAAAAGAAATTGCTGTGAGAGAGGTCTGAGATTTTACTGATTATGTTTCTTCTAGGATTTTTATGGTTTTGTTACTTACATTTAAGTCTTTAATCCATTTTTGTTTATTCTTGTGTATGGTGTAAGTTGGTGTTCTAGTGTCATTTTTTGCATGTACTGGTCCAGTTTTCTCAAGGCCATTTATTGAAGAGACTATTTTTACTCCATTGTGTGCTCTTTTCTCCTTTGTCAAGTATTAATAGACCAGAAAGTTGTGGGTTGATTCCTGGGCTCTTTATTCTGTTCCATTGAACTATATGCCTGTTCCTGTGCCAGTTTTAATTACAATGGCTTTGTTGTATAGTTTAGTATCTGATTTTGTGATACCTCCATTCTTCTTTCTCAAGATTGCTGATGCTATTCAGGGTCTTTTGGTGTTCCATATAAATTTTTGCAATATTTGTTCTAGACCTGTGAAACATGTCATTGGTATTTTAGTAGATATTGTATTGAATCTATAGATTGCTTTGGGTAGTAGGGACATTTTAATGTTGCCAATTCCTTCAATCCATGAACATGGTTCATGCTTTGGGTCTTTTACTTCTTGGTTGTTTATTTCTGGTTATCTCATTTATTTTTTGTTACAACAGTAAATGAGATTGTTTTGGTTCCTGTCTCGGAGAGTTTGTTATTGGTGTATTGAAATGCCACTAATTTCTGGATATTAATTTTATATCCTGCTACTTTGCTGAATTCATTTACTAGATCTGGTAGTTTTTTGTGTGGAATCTTTAGGGTTTTCTATGTACAATTTTATGTCATCTGTGAATAATGACAGTTTTACTTCCTCTTGTTCAATTTAGATGGTTTTTATTTCTTCTCCTTGTCTGATCACTGTGGCTAGAACTTCCAGCACTATGTTGAATAAGAGTTATGAAAGCAGATATACCTGTCTTGTTCCTGATCTTAAGGAAAATGCTTTTAGTTTTGCTCACTGAGTATGGTATTGATGGTAGGTTTGTCATATATGGCCTTTATAATGTTAAAGTATGATACCTCTATTCCCACTTCACTGAGAATTTTTATCACAAATGGGTGCTGAATTTTATCAAATGTTTATTCTACATCTATTGGTATGAACATGTGATTTGTATCTTTCATTTTCTTTATTGATGTATCACATTTATTGATTTGCAGATATTGTACCAGACTTTCATCCTCAGAATAAACCTTACTTGGTCATGATGGATGATATTTTTAATGTATTGTTGAACTTTGTGAATATTTTGTTGAGGATTTTAACATCTATGTTTATTGAGACTACTGGCCTATAATTTTCTTTCTTTGTAGTATTCTTATGTGGTTTTGGAATTAGGATAGGGCTGGCTTCTTGAAAAAAGCTTGGAAGTCTTCCCTCTTGAATTTTTGGAATAATTTGAGAAGGATAGGTGTTAGTTCTTTGAATATTTGGTAAAATTTACCTGTGAAGCCATCCAGTCCTGGACTGTTGTTTGTTGAGAGTTTTTTTAAAAATATGTTTTTATTAATTTTTTGGAGGGAGAGGGAGAGAGAGATAGAAACATCAATGTGAGAGAGAAATATTGATCAGCTGCCACCTATATGCCCCTCACTGAGGATCAAGCTCACAACCTGGGCATGTTCCATGAAAGAAAATTGAACCAGGACCTGTTAGTCCCTGGGATGATGCTCACTCTACTGAGCCACACTGGCTGGGCTGCTGGGAAGTTTTTATTTTTTTTTAAATTTCTATTACTGTTTCAATTTTATTAGTTGTTAGTCTTTTCAGGTTTTCTGATTCATCCTGATTCAGTTTTGGAAGCATTTATGTTTCTAGGAATTTGAACATTTTGCCCAGGTTGTTCAATTTGTTGGCATATATTTGTTCATAGTATTTTTTTTACAATCGTTTGTATTTCTGTGATGTTCAATTTACTTCTTGCTTTTCCAATTATATGAGTCCTCTCTGTTTTTTGTTGAGTCTGACTAAGGGTTCATCAATCTTGTTTACCTTTTTAAAGTACCAACTCTTGGTTTCATGAATCTTTTTTTTTTTTTTTTAACTCCATGTCATTTATTTATTTTTTCTAATTTTTATTATTTCATTTCTTCTGCATACTCTGAGCTTTTCTTGTTATTGTCTTTCTAGTTCTTTAAGCTGTGGTTGCATTATTATTTTGAGATTTTTCTTGCTTCTGTTTTTTTAAATCCTCACCTGAGTATATTTTTCCATTTATCTGCAGATAGAGTGGAAGGGAGATAAAGGGAGAAAAGGAGAGGGAGAGAAACATCAGTGTGAGAGGGACACATCAACTAGTTGCCTCCTGCACAACCCTAACCAGGGCCAGGAAAGAACTGCAACCAAGGTATGTGCCCTTGGCCGGAATCAAACCCAAGACTCATTGGTCTGCAGGCTGATGTTCTACCACTGAGCCAAACTGTCCAGGGCTTTTCTTGCTTCTTGATGTAAGCATGTAATGCCATGAACTTTCCTCTTAGGTCTGCTTTCACCATGTCCTAAAGATATAGGGTTGTTGTATGTGTTTTTATTTTATTTTATTTTAATTCTAAGTAATTTTTTATTTCTTTCTTGATCCCCTTGGTGACCTATTCATGGTTTAATAATGTGCTATTTTACCTCCATGTGTTTGTTTTTAAAGTCTTTGTCACTAGTTATGCCTTTGTTTTGAAGTCTATTTTATTAGATATGAGTATTGCTATACTAGCCTTTTTTTTGGTTTCTTTTTGTATGGAATATTTTTCCATCCTTCACTTTCACTTTGTGTGAATCTTTCATTCTGAGGTGGGTCTCTTGTAGACAACATATAAAAGTGTCCTATTTTCTTATCTATTTAGCTATCCTGTACCTTTTAATTGGAACATTTAATCCATTTACCTTAAGGTTATTATTGATAGGTATTTATTGCAATTCTTTCTTCATGCCTATGTTTTTCTTTATCTCTATTTCTTCTTCCTCTTTTTTCTCTTCTATTTTTCCTCTGCTTTTTCTTCTGCTTCTTCTTCTTCTGCTTCTTCTTCTTCTTCTTCTTCTTCTTCTTCTTCTTGTAGATCCTTTAACATTTCTTACAACATTGGCTTGGTTGTAACAAACTCCATTAGCCGTTTTAGTTTGTTTGTTTGTTTTTTGCCTAGGAAGCTCTTCATTTCACCATCAATTAATTAACTAATTAATTAATTTATGTTTATTTTTGTCACAAATGTTTATCCTTTTTCCCGCATCAACACTCTCTTCCCAAACCCACCCACCCCCTCTACTTTATTGTTTATGTCCTTGTCTATGCATACATGCATATAAATTCTATGGTTTATCTCTTCCCTCTGCACCCTCATCCACCTCTTCTGAGGTCTGTCAATCTGCACCACACTTCCATGTCTCTGGGTCTATTTTTTTTCTCAGCTTGTTTTGTTAATTATAATCCACAAATAAGTGAGTCCTGTGATATTTGTCTTTCTCTGATTGGCTAGTTTTACTTAGGATAATACTCTCTATGTCCCTCCATGTCATCTTAAAAATAAGTGACATGGCTTCTTACAACTGCACAGTACTCCATTGTGTATATGTACCACAGCTTTTTTTACCCACTCATCTATCGATGGACACGAGCTCTTTCTAAATTTTAGTGATTGTAAATAGTGCAGCTGTGAACATAGGGGTACATATATTTTTTTCTGACTGGTGTTTTAGCCTTCTTAGAGTATATTCCTAGAAGTGGGATTACTGGGACAAATGGCAGTTCACTTTTTAATTTTTTGAGAAAATACCACTTTTTTTATTAAAGTGGCTGCACTAGTCTGCATTCTCACCAGCAATGTACTAAAGTCTCATTTTCTCGACATCCTTCCCAGCATTTGTTGAAAAGTTGTTGATGGCAGCCATTCTGGCAAGTGTGAAGTGATACTTCATAGTTTTTTGTTTGTTTTGTTTTTTTTTTAACCATTTTACCATTTTTATTTTTATTTTATTTTATTTTATTTTTGTTACAGATGTTTCTCTTTTTTTACTCCATTGACACCCTCCTCCCTATCCCCTGCCACCCCATCCCAGGCTTTGTTGTTAATGTCCATTGGTTATGTGTACATGCATCTGAGTTCTGCAGTTTATCTTGTTCTTCCCCCCACCACCCACTCTTCTGAGGGGTGTCAGTCTGTACCCTACTTCCTGGTCTCTGGGTCTACACTATTCCTCAGACTGTTATGTTCATTATACTCCAAAATAAGTGAGATCATGTGGTATTTGTCTTTTTTTCAGCTTGGTTTGTTTTCCTGAGGATAATACTTTCCAGGTCCTTTGATGTTGTCTCAAAGGATAAGAGATCTTTTTTCTTACAGCTGCATAGTATTCCATTGTGTATATGTACCACAGCTTTTTTTATCCATTCATCTACTGATGGACACTTGGACTGTTTCCAGATCTTAGCTATTGTAAATAGTGCTGCTACAAACGTGGGGGTACACATATTCTTTCTGATTGGTGTTTCAGGCCTCTTAAGATATATTCCTAGAAGTGGGTTCACTGTCAAATGGCAGTTCAATTTTTAATTTTTTGAGATAACAGCATATTAATTTCCATAATGGCTGTACCAGTCTTTATTCCCAACAGCAGTGTACAAGAGTCCCCTTTTCTCCACACCCTCTCCAACACTTGCTGTTTGATGATTTGTTATGGTGACCAATCTGACAGATGTGAAGTGATACGTCATTGTTGTTTTAATTTGCATCTCTACAGTGATTGGTGATATTGAGCATTTATTCATATGTTTCTTGGCCATTTGTATGTCCTGTTTGGAGAGGTGTCTATTCAGCTCCTCTGACCATTTTTTAATTGGGTTCTTTGTCTTTCTTTAGTTCAGTTGTATGAGTACTCGCTATATTTTGTAAATGAATCCTTTATCTGATGTATCATTGGCAATGATGCTCTTCCATACAGTGGGTTGCCTTTCCATTTTATGGTGTTTCTATTGCTGTGTAGAAGGTTTTTAGTTTGATGTAGTCTCATGTGTTCATTTTTTCCTTTGTTTCTGTTTCCTTAGTTGACATATCAGTAAAAATTCTGCTGCTTATACTGTCCAAAATTTTGGTACTTACATTTTCTGCTAGAATTTTTATGGATTCACAGGTCACATTGAAGTCTTTTATCCATTTTGAGTTTATTTTTGTGTATGGTGTAAGTAGATGGTCTAGTTTCCTTTTTTTTTTTTTCACATGTAGCTGTCCAATTTTCCCAACACCATTTATTAAAAAGGCTGTCCTGAATCCATTGTATGATCTTGCCACCTTTGTCAAGTATTAATTGAGCATAATGTCTTGGGTTCATTTCTGGGTTCTCTGTTGTGTTCCACTGGTCTATATACCTCTTCTTGTGCCAGTACCAGGCTGTTTTGATTACAGTACTTTGTAGTATAACCTGATATCTGGTATTGTGATTCCAATTACTTTGTCCTTCTTTACCAATAAAGCTGTGGCTATTTGGAATCTTTTTTGGTTCCAAATAAACTTTTGAAGTATTTGTTCTAGTTCTGTGAAATACGTCATTGGAATTTTATGGGCATTGCATTAAATCTAGAATGCTTTGGGTAATGTGGACAATTTAATGATGTTAATTCTTCCAATCCATGAACAAGGTTTGTGCTTCCACTTTTGTATATCTTCCTCTATTTTTTTTTTTTCAATAAAATCTAGTTTTCTGAAAATAGGTCCTTTAATTTTTTGGTTAAGTTTATTCCTAGGTATCTTAATTTTTTTGCCATGATGGTAAATGGGATTGTTTTTTTAGTTTCTCTTTCTGTGAGTTCATCATTGGTGTATAAGAATGCCATCGATTTCTTGACATTAATTTTGTATCATGCTACTTTTCCAAATTAATTTACTAAGTCTAGTAGATATTTGATGGAGTTTTTAGCGTTTTCTATGTATAATATCATGTCATCTGCAAAGAATGAGAGTTTCACTTCCTCCTTTTCAATTTGGATCCCTTTTATTTTTTTTCATGTGTGATTGAGGTGGCTAAGACTTCCAGTAATATGTTAAATAAGAGTGGTGAACATGGGGATCCTTGTCTTGTTCCTTTTCTTAAGGAAAAAGCTTTTAGTTTCTGCTCATTGAGTATGATGTTGGCTGTAAGTCTTTCATATATGGACTTTATTTTATTTTTTTTCAGATTTTCTTTATTTATCTTTTGTAATTTGTAATTTTTATTTTTTGTTCCAGATGTTTCTCCTTTTTTACCCCCTTGGCACCCTCTCCCCAACCCCTCCCACCCTATCCCAGCTTTGTTGTTCATGTCCATTGGTTATGCATACATGCATAAAAGTTCTGTGGTTTATCTCTTCCTACCGCCTCACCCCCTATTCTGAGGGATGTCAGTCTGTGCCCTACTTTCATGTTTCTGGGTCCACTGTATTCCTCAGACTGTTATGTTTATTATATTCCGTATATAAGTGAGATCATGTGGTATTTGTCTTTTTCTCCTTGGCTTATTTCACTTAGGATAATACTTTCCAGGTCCCTTCATATAGTCTCAAAGTTAAGAGATCTTTCTTTCTTACAGCTGCAGAGTACTCCATTGTGTATATGTACCACAGCTTTTTTATCCACTCCTCTACTGATGGACACTTGAGCTGTTTCCAGGTCTTAGGTATTGTAAATAGTGCTGCTATTAACATGTGGGTACATATATTCTTCCTGATTGGTGTTTCAGGCTTCTTAAGGTATATTCCTAGAAGTGGGATCATTGGGTCAAATAGAAGTTCAATTTTTAATTTTTTGAGGTAACACCATATTGTTTTCCATAGTGGCTGCACCAGTCTGCATTCCCACCAGCAGTGTATTTGAGTCCCCTTTTCTCCACACCCTCACCAACACTTGTTGTTTGATCATTTGTTGATGAGGCCATTCTGACAGGTGTGAGGTGATACCTCATTGTTTTAATTTGCATCTCTCTGATGATTAGTGATGTTGAGCATTTCTTCATATGTCTCTTGGCCATTTGTATGTCCTGTTTAGAGAGGTATTTACTCAGCTCCTGTGCCCATTTTTTATTGTTTTTTTTTTTTTGTCTTCCTTTGTTGAGTTGTAGGAGCCCTATATATATATATATATATATTGAAAATTAACCCCTTATCTGATATATCATTGGCAATGATGTTCTCCCATACAGTGGGTTGCCTTTTCATTTTGATGATTGTTTCTTTTGCTGTGCAGAAGCTTTTGAGTTTGATGTAGTTCCACGTGTTCATTTCTTCTTTTGTTTCTGTTGCCTTAGGTGATACATCAGTAAAAATTTTACAGCATATGGTATCCGAAATTTTGATGCCTACATTTTCTTCCAGAATTTTTATGGATTCACAAGTCTCATTTCAGTCTTTTATACATTTTGAGTTTATTGTTGTGTGTGGTGTAAGTTGATGGTCTAGTTTTATTTTTTTGCATAAAGCTGTCCAATGTTCCCAACACCATTTATTAAAGAGGCTATCTTTACTCCACTGTATGCTCTTGCCAACTTTGTCAAATATTAATTGAGCATATTGCCTTGGGTCCATTTCTGGGTCCCCAGTTCTGTTCCACTGGTCTATATGCCTGTTCTTGTGCCAGTACCAGGCTGTTTTGATTACAGTCGCTTTGTAGTATAACCTGATATCTGATACTGTGATTCCACCTACTTTGTCCTTCTTTTTCAAAATTGCTTAGGCTATTTGGGGACTTTTTTGGTTCCATATGAACTTTTGAAGTATTTGTTCTAGTTCCGTGAAATATGTCATTTGTGTTTTGATGGGGATTGCATTGAATCTATAAATTGCTTTGGGTAGTATGGACATTTTAATGCTGTTAATTCTTCCAATCCATGAACAAGGTATGTGCTTTCACTTTTTTATATCTTCCTCTATTTCTTTTTTCGATGTCCTGTAGTTTTCTGCAAATAGTTCCTATACTTCTTTGGTTAAGTTTATTCCTATGTATCTTAATTATTTTGCTGCGGTGGTAAATGAGATTGTTTTTTTCAATGTTTCTTTCTGTGAGTTCATCATTGATGTATACAAATGCCATAGATTTCTTGACATTAATTTTGTATCCTACTACTTTGCCAAATTCATTTATTAAGTCTAGTAGATTTTTGATGGAGTCTTTAGGGTTTTTTATGTATAGTATTTTGTCATCTGCAAATAATGACAATTTTACTTCTTCTTTTTCAATTTGGATCCCTTTTATTTTTTTCTCATGTCTGAATGCTGTGGCTAAGACTTCCAGTACTGCGTTATATAAGAGTGGTGAAAATGGACAACACTGTCTTGTTTCTGTTCTTAAAGGAAATGTTTTTAGTTTCTGCCCATTGAGTATGATGTTTGCTGTAGGTCTTTAACATATGACCTTTCTTATGTCAAGATATGATCCCTCTATTCCCACATTGCTGAGCATTTTTATCAGAAATGGATGCTAGATCTAGTCGAATGCTTTTTCAGTGACTATTGATATGATTATGTGGTTTTTATTTTTTATTTTTTTATGTGGTGTATTACATTTTTTGATGTGCGAATATTGTACCAGCCTTCCATTCCTGGAATGAATCCCTCTTGGTCATGGTGAATAATTTTTTTGATCTATTGCTGGATCCAATTTGCTAGTATTTTTTTCCGGATTTTTCTGCCTATGTTCATCAGTAATACTAGCCTGTAGTTTTCTTTTTTTTGTAGTGTCTTTTTCTGGTTTTGGAATTAGAATTATGCTGGTCTCATAGAATGAATTTAAAAGTCTTCTATCTTTTTGAATTTTTTGAAATAGTTTCAGGAGAATGGGTGTTAGTTCTTTTTTGAAAGTTTGGTAAAACTCCCTCGTGAAGCTATCTGGGCCTGGGCTTTTGTTTGCTGAGAGAGTCTTCATTACCTCTTCAATTTCCTTAGTTGTCATTGGTGTGTTCAAATTTCTATCTCTTCCCGGTCCAGTTTTGGGAGACTGTGTATTTCTAGAAATTTGTCCATTATCCTTATATTGTCTAATTTGTTGCCATATAGTTGTTCATAGTAGCTGTTAACAATCTTTTGTATTTCTGTGGTGTCTATTGTTACATTTCCTCTTTCATTTCTGATTTTATGTATTTGGATTCTGTCTCTTTGTTTCTTGGTGAGTCTAGCTATGGGTCCATCAATCTTGTTTATATTTTCAAAAACAACAGCTCTTTCTTTTATTGACCCTTTGAATTGTTGTTGTTGTTGTTTTGGTCTCTATGTCATTTGTTTCTGCTCTGATCTTTCCTATTCCCTTCCTTCTACTTGCTCTGAGGTGTTTTTTTGTTGTTGTTGTTTGCTTTCTAATTCTTTAAGTTGTGAGGTTACATAGTCAATTAGAAATTTTTCTTGTTTCTTGAGTTAGGCCTATAGTGCTATGAACTTCCCTCTCAGAACTGCTTTCACTGTACCCCATAGATTTTGTGTAGTTGTGTCTTAATTTTCATTCATTTCTAGGAAGTTTTTAATTTCTTTGTTGCTTTACTCGGCAACCCATTCATTGTTCAATAACATGCTATTGAGTCTCCATGTGTTCAAATGTCTTTGCATGTTCTTGTTGCAATTGATTGCTAGTTGCATGCCACTGTGATCTGAGAAGATGCTTGAGATGATTTCAATCTTCTTGAACTTGTAGAGATTTAGTTTGTGTCCTATCATGTGGTCGATCTTTGAGAATGTCCCATGTGAACTTGAAAAGAATGTGAATTCTGTAGTTTTGGGGAGTAATTTTCTGTAGATATCTATTAAATCCATTTAGTGTAGTGCTCATTTAGAGTCTCTGTTTCCTTGCTAATTTTTTGTCTAGAGGATCTACCCAGTGCTGTCCACGGGGTGTTGAAGTTTCCTGCTATGATTGTAATGCTGTCAATTTCTCCTTAGAGGTCCTCCAAAAGATTTTTAATATATTTTGGTGCTCCTATATTGAGTGCATATATGTTTATCGAGGTTATATCCTTCTGATAAAGAGATCGTTTCAATAAAATGTAGTGGTCTTTTTTGTCTCTAGTTATAGCCTTCATTTTTTTTTCAGTTTTTTTTAATTAATTAATTATTGTTACAGATGTTGCTCCTCCCCCCCCCCGTAATTCCCCCCTTCCCCTCCCTCCCTGCCCTATCTCCAGTTTGTTGTCCATGTCCACTGTTCATGCATACATTTCTAATTGACTATATAACCTCACACCTTAAAGAATTAGAAATCAAACAAATGTGGTATATTTCTTCCCCACCACCCCCCTCTTTAGTGAATTGTCAGTCTGTACCAAACTTCTGCGTCTCTGGGACTACCCCATTCCTCATTATATGTTCATTATATTCCACAAATAAGTGAGATCATATGAAACTTGTCTTTCTCTGTTTGGCTTGTTTCACGTAGGATGATATTTTCCAGGTCCCTCCATGTAGTTTCAAAGGATAAGTGATCTTTCTTTCTTACAGCTGTGTACTACTTCATTGTGTATATGTACCACTGCTTTTTGATCCATTCGTCTACTGATGGACACTTGGGCTGTTTCCAGATCCTAGCTATTGTAAATAGTGCTGCTACAAACATGGGGGTACATATATTATTTATGATTGGTGTTTCAGGCTTCTTAGGGTATATTCCTAGAAGTGGGATCACTGGGTCAAATGGAAGTTCAATTTTTAATTTTTTGAGGTGACACCATATTGTTTTCCATAGTGGCCGCACCAATCTGCATTCCCACCAGCAGTGCACTAGAGTCCCCTTTTCTCCACACCCTCTTCACCACTTGTTGTTTGATGATTTGTTGATGGCGGCCATTCTGACAGGTGTGAGGTGATACCTCATTGTTGTTTTAATTTGCATCTCTCTGATGATTAGTGATGATGAGCATTTCTTCATATGTTTCTTAGCCATTTGTATGTCCTGTTTGGAGAGGTGTCTAGTTCCTCTGCCCATTTTTTAATTGGATTCTTTGTCTTCCTTTTGTGGAGTTGTATGAGCACTCTATATGTATTGTAAATTAACCCCTTATCTGATATATCATTGGCAATTATGCTCTCCCATACAGTGTGTAGCTTTTCCGTTTTGATGATTATATCTTTTGCTGTGAAGAAGCTTTTGAGTTTGATGTAGTCCCATGTGTTCATTTTCTCCTTTGTTTCTATTCCCTTAGGTGATGTGTCAGTAAAAATTCTGCTGCATATGATGTCTGAAATTTTGTTGCCTACAGTCTCTTCTAGGATTTCTATGGATTCATGAGTTACATTTAAGTCTTTTATTCATTTTGAGTTTATTTTGGTGTAGGGTGTAAGTTGATGGTCTAGTTTCATTTTTCTGCAAGTACCTGTCCAATTTTCCCACCACCGTTTATTAAAGAGGCTGTCCTTACTGCACTGTATGCTCTTGCCACCTTTGTCAAATATTAATTGAGCATATTGCCTAGGGTCCATTTCTGGGTTCTCTATTCTGTTCCACTGGTCTATATACCTGTTCTTGTGCCAGTACCAGGCTGTTTTGATTATGGTGGCTTTGTAGTATAACCTGAAATCTGGTATTGTGATCCCTCCAACTTTGTTCTTCCTTTTCAAGATTTCTGTGGCTATTCGAGGCCTTTTTTGGTTCCATATGAACTTTTGAAGTAATTGTTCTAATTCTGTGAAGTATGCTGTTGGTATTTTGATGAGGATTGCGTTGAATCTATATATTGCTTTGGGTAATATGGACATTTTAATGATGTTAATTCTCCCAATCCATGAACAGGGTATGCGCTTCCACTTTTTTATATCTTGCTCTATTTCTTTTTTCAAAGACCTGTAGTTTTCTGCGAATAGGTCCTTTATTTCTTTGTTTAAGTTTATTCCGAGGTATCTTAATTTTTTTGCCACAATGGTAAATGGGATTGTTTTCTTAGTTTCCCTTTCTGTGAGTTCATCATTGGTGTATAAGAATGCCATCGATTTCTTGACGTTAATTTTGTATCCTGCTACTTTGCCAAATTCATTTCTTAAGTCTAGTAAGCTTTTGGTGGAGTCTATGGGGTTTTCTATGTACAGTATCATGTCATCTGCAAATAATGACAATTTCACTTCCTCCTTTCCAGTTTGGATCCCTTTTATTTTTTCTTCCTGCCTGAATGCTGTGGCCAAGACTTCCAGTTCTATGTTAAATAGGAGTGGCGAAAGTGGGCATCCTTGCCTTGTTCCTGTTCTTAAGGGAAATGTTTTTAGTTTTTGCCCATTGAGTATGATGTTGGCTGTAGGTCTTTCATATATGGCTTTTATTATGTCTAGATATGATCCCTCTAATCCCACACTGCTGAGCGTTTTTATCAGAAATGAATGCTGGATTTTGTTGAAGGCTTTTTCAGCATCTATTGATATTATAATGTGGTTTTTATTCTTCAATTTATTTATGTGGTGTATCACATTTATGGATTTGCGAATATTGTAACAGCCTTGCATCCCTGGGATGAATCCCACTTCGTCATGGTGGATAATTTTTCTGGTGTATTGCTGGATTCGATTTGCTAGTATTTTGTTCAGGATTTTGGCATCTATGTTCATCAGGGATATTGGCCTGTAGTTTTCTTTCTTTGTTGTGTCTTTTTCTGGTTTTGGAATTAGAATTATGCTGGCTTCATAAAACGAGTTTGGAAGTCTTTTTTTGTCTTGAATTTTTTGAAATAGTTTGAGGAGAATGGGTATTAGTTCTTCTTTGAATGTTCGGTAAGACTCCCCCGTGAAGCCATCTGGGCCTGGGCTTTTGTTTGCTGGCAGAGTCTTGATTACATCTTCAATTTCTTCTGGTGTTATCGTTCTGTTCAAGTTTTCAATCTCTTCCTGATCCAGTTTTGAGAGACTATGTGTTTCTAGAAATTTGTGGATTTCGCTTAGATTTTCGAATTTGTTGCCGTAAAATTGTTCATAGTAGTTCTTAACGATCTTTTGTATTTCTGTGGTGTCAGTTGTTATCTCTCCTCTTTCATTTCTGATTTTATGTATTTGGGTTGTCTCTCTTTGTTTCTTGGTGAGTCTAGCTAAGGGTCCATCAATCTTGTTTATCTTTTCGAAAAACCAGCTCTTTGTTTTATTCATCCTCTGAATTGTTTTTTTGGTCTCTATGTCGTTTGTATCTGCTCTGATCTTTACTATTTCCTTTCTTCTACTTGCTCTGGGGTTTTCTTTTTGTTTACTCTCTAGTTCTTTAAGTTGTGAGATTAGGTAGTCTACTAGAGATTTTTCTTCTTTTTTGAGGTAGGCCTGTAGTGCTATGACCTTCCCTCTCAGAACTGCTTTTGCTGAATCCCATAGATTTTGTATTGTTGTGTCCTCATTTTCATTGGTTTCCAGGAAGTTTTTGATTTCTTCCTAGATCTCCTCGGTGACCCAATCTTTGTTTAATAACATTCTATTTAGCTTCCATGTGTTAAAATGTCTTTGTATGTTCTTCTTGCAATTGATTTCTAGTTTCATACCATTGTGGTCTGAGAAGATGCTTGTTATAATTTCAATCTTCTTCAACTTGTAGAGACTTAGTTTGTGCCCTAACATGTGGTCTATCTTTGAGAATGCTCCATGTGCACTTGAGAAGAATGTAAATTCTGTAGTTTTGGGGTGTAGTTCTCTGTAGATGTCTATTAAATCCATTTGGCCTAGTGCTTTATTTAGAGTCTCTGTTTCCTTGCTAATTTTTTGTCTAGAAGATCTATCCAGTGATGTGATCGGGGTGTTGAAGTCCCCTGCTATGATTGTATTGCTATCGATTTCTCCTTTGAAGCCCTCCAATAGTTTTTTAATATATGTTGGTGCTCCTGTGTTGGGTGCATATATGTTTATAAAGGTTATATCTTCCTGTTGGATAGATCCTTTCAATATTATGTAGTGGCCTTCGTTGTCTCTAGTTATGGCCTTCAATCTGAAGTCTATTTTATCAGATATAAGTATTGCTACCCCAGCTTTTTTTTCTTTTCCATTTGCTTGAAAGATTTTTTTCCATCCCTTTACTTTCAATCTATGTGAGTCTTTTGTTGTGAGGTGGGTCTCTTGTAAACAGCATATAGATGAGTCATGCTTTCTTATCCAATCAGCTACTCTGTGTCTTTTTATGGGAGCATTCAGTCCATTTACATTTAAGGTGGTTATTTTTTTATTTATTTATTTTTTTCCTCACCCGAGGATATTTTTCCATTTTTTGTACAGATAGAGTGGGAGGGAGAGAGAGGAAAAGAGAGAGAGAGAAACATCGACGTGAAGGGACACATCGAGTGTCTGCCACCCGCACGACCAACCAAGGCCAGGGACAAACTGCAACCGAAGTACGTGCCCTTAGCGGGAACCGAACCCGGGTCTCTCCGGACCGCAGGCCGACGCTCTAACCGCTGAGCCAAACTGGCCAGGGCTAAGGTGGTTATTGATATGTATTTATTTATTGCCATTTTTGTTTAGTGTGGTTCTATTTTCCTTCTCATTTCTCCTGGTAATTACAGCAGTCCTTTTAACATTTCTTGCAATGCTGTTTTGGTGCTAATGTATTCCCTTAGCCTTTTTTTGTCTGGGAAGCTCTTCATTTGACCTTCTATTTTGAATGATAGCCTTGCTGGATAGAGTAATCTTGGATTCAGATCCTTTTTTTTCATGACCTTGATTACTTCTTGCCATTGCCTTCTAGCCTGTATTGTTTCTTGTGAAAAGTCAGCTGAGACCCTTATGGGGTTTCCTTTGTAGGTAACCTGTTGCTTATCTCTTGCTGCTTTTAGGATTCTCTCTTTGACTTTAATTTTTGGCAGTTTGATTACTATGTGTCTTGGTGTGGGCCTGTTTGGGTTCTTCTTACTTGGGGCTCTCTGAGCTTCTTGAACTTGAATGCCTTCTTCATTCACCAAATTAGGGAAGTTTTCTGTTACTATTTCTTTGAATATATTCTCTAGCCCTCACTTACTTTCTTCTTCTCCCAGGACTCCTATGATGCGAATATTATTCCATTTCCAGTTGTCCCACAGTTCTCTTAAGCTCTCTTCCTGCTTTTTTATCTTTTTTTTTCTTTTGGTTTTCTGATTGGTTGATTTCTTCTAGCCTGTCTTCTAATTCACTGATCTGGTCCTCAGCTTCCCCTACTCTGCTTTTTAGACCTTCCAGTGTATTTTTCATTTCTGATATGTCATTCTTCATTTCTTCCTGTTGGTTTTTCATTTCCAGCTGGTTTATTTTCAACATTTCTATGTCTTTAGTCATGTTGCTCATGTCCTTACACATGCTGTTGAGCTTCCGCAACATCATGGCTCTAAATTCTAAACTTGCTTAACTGTACCTCATTTATTTCATCTTCTGTAGAGGTCTCTTGATCTTTCATTTGGCTTTTGTTTCTGTTTCTTACCATTTTGGTTATCACAGTGGGCTTTGGAGTCTGCCAAGTTTTCCCAGTGGGTGTTGGTGTTCTGCTGTTTGTGGCTCCCTCTCCTGGGTTTGGATGCACCAGGGAGGACCCACTTTAATCCCGCCAAGTCCCCTGTTCTCCGGGAGTCTGTGTGGCTCCAGCTGAGAGCTTAGCAGGCTACATCATTCCCAGGGCCCGTGCCGGGTGGCAAGGGAGGTGGTCGGAGTAATTTCCCGCTGAGTTCCCTGGTACGGTCGAGTTTCCTGGTGCCCGCGAGTCTGTGAGCCTCAGCCGAGAGTTTAGCAGGATACAGATTTCCCAGGCCCGTGCAGGGTGGCAAGGGAGACAGTAGGATTAACTTCCCGCCGAGTTCCCTGGTCCCGTCGAGTTCCCTGGTCTCCGTGAGTCTGTGCGGCTCCATTGGAGAGTTTCGCCGGCTACAGCGTTCCCAGGGCCCATGCAGCCTGGCAAGGGAGACGGTAGGATTAACTTCCTGCCAAGTTCCCTGGTCCCGCTGATTTCCCTGGGGCCCGAGAGTCTGTGTGGCTCCAGCGGAGAGTTTAGCCGGCTACAGGTTTCCCAGGGCCCATGCAGGGTGGCAAGAGAGACGGTAGGATTAACTTCCCGCCGAGTTCCCTGGTTCCGTCGAGTTCCCTGGTCTCCGCGAGTCTGTGCGGCTCCAGTGGAGAGTTTAGCCGGCTATAGAGTTCCCAGGGCCCGTGCAGGGTGGCAAGGGAGATGATAGGATTAACTTCCCACCGAGTTCCCTGGTCCCGCCGAGCTCCCTGGTCTCGCTGAGTTCCCTGGGGCCCCAGAGACTGTGTGGCTGCAGCGGAGAGTTTAGCTGGCTACAGAGTTTCCAGGGCCCATGCAGGATGGCAAGGGAGACGGTAGGATTAACTTCCTGCCGGGTTCCCTGGCCCCTGCCCAGGCCGCTGCGGACCCTGGGCTCTCAGTCCCCTCTCCCGTCCTCTCAAGCCTACCTGGATTGAGTGGGTGTTTCTGGTTAAGTGGTCTTCCAAGATGTCTTTTGGCTGCCCTTTCCTGACGGTTAGCCTTTATTTTTCTTGTAAATCCAGTTTGGTCTTGGGAGATGGTCTGTGTCGCTCCATTCGCTTCGCCGCCATTTTCCGAATCGAAACACTTACATTTTCGCCTTTATTATGTTAAGATATGATCCCTCTATTTGCACATTCCTGAGTGTTTTTATCAGAAATGGATGCTGGATTTTGTCAAAGGCTTTTTCAGCATCTTTTGATATTTTCATGTGGTTTTTATTCTTCATTTTGTTTATGTGGTGTATCACAATTATTTGCAAATATTGCACCAGCCTTGCATCACTGGGATCAATCCCACTAAGTCATGTTGGATAATATTTTTGGTGTATTGCTGGATCCTATTTGCTAGTATTTTGTTCAGGATTTTTCCATCTATATTCATCAGGGATATTGGCCTGTAGTTTTCTTTCTGTGTTGTGTCTTTTTCTGGTTTTGAAATTAGAATTATGCTGGCTTCATAAAACGAGTTTGGAAGGCTTCCTTCTTCTTGAATTTTTTGAAATAGTTTGAGGAGAATGGGTATTAGTTCTTCTTTGAATGTTCGGTAAAACTCCCCTGTGAAGCCATCCGGGCCTGGGCTTTTGTTTGCTGGGAGATTCTTGATTACAACTTCAATTTTTTCTGTTCTTATTGGTCTGTTCAAGTTTTCTATCTCGTCCTGATCCAGTTTTGGGAGACTATGTATTTCTAGAAATTTGTCCATTTCGCTTAGATTGTCAAATTTTTTGCCATATAATTGTTCATAGTAGTTGTTAACAATCTTTTGTATTTCTGTGGTGTTAGTTGTTATTTGTCCTCTTTCATTTCTGATTTTGTGTATTTGGGTTCTCTCTCTTTGTTTCTTTGTGAGTCTAGCTAAGGGTCTATTAATCTTGTTTATCTTTTGGAAAAATGATGTCTTTGTTTTATTGAGCCTTTGAATTGTTTTTTTTATTTTTTATTTCTATGTCATTTATTTCTGCTCTAAACTTACTATTTCCTTCCTTCTACTTGCTCTGGGGTTTTCTTTTTGTTTGCTCTCTCGTTCTTTAAGTTGTGAGGTTAGATAGTCTACTAGAGATTTTTCTTCTTTTTTTTGAGGTAGGCTTGTAGTGCTATGAACTTCCCTCTCAGAACTGCTTTCGCTGCATCCCATAGATTTTGTGTTGTTCTGTCTTCATTTTCATTAGTTTCTAGGAAGTTCTTGATTTCTTCCTTGATTTCCTCGGTGACCCATTCATTGTTTAATAACGTGCTATTTAGTTTCCATGTATTCAAATGTCTTTGTATGTTCTTTTTGCAATTGATATATAGTTTCATGCCATTGTGATCTGAGAAGATGCTGATATAATTTAAATTTTCTTGAACTTGTAGAGATTTAGTTTGTGCCTTAACATGTGGTCTATCTTTGAGAATGTCCCATGTGCACTTGAGAAGAATGTTGATTTTGTAGTTTTGGGGTGTCATTCTCTGTAGATATGTATTAAATCCATTTTGTCTAGTGCTTCATTGAGTCGCTGTTTTGTTGCTAATTTTTTGTCTAGAGGATCTATCCAGTGATGTCAGCGGGGTGTTGAAATCCCCTGCTATGATTGTATTGCTATCGATTTCTCCTTTGAAGTCCTCCAGAAGTTTTTAAATATATTTTGTTGCTCCTATATTGGGTGCATATATGTTTATACAGGTTATATCTTCCTGTTGGATAGATCATTTCAATATTACGTAGTGGCCTTCTTTGTCTCTTATTATGGCCTTTTTTATGAAATCTATTTTATCAAATATGAGTATTACTACCCCAGCTTTTTTTTTTTTCTTTTCCGTTTGCTTGGAAGACTTTTTTCCATCCCTTCACTTTCAATCTATGTGAGTCTTTTGTTGTGAGGTGGGTCTCTTGTAAACAACATATAGATGAGTCTTGCTTTCATATCCAATGATCTACTCTGTGTCTTTTTATGGGAGCATTCAGTCCATTTACATTTAAGTTGATTATTGATATGTTCTTATTTATTGCCATTTTTGTTTAGTGTGGTTCTATTTTTTTCCCATTTCTACTGCTAATTACAGCACTCCTTTTAACATTTCTTGCAGAGCTGGTTTGGTGCTAATGTATTCCCTTAGCCTTTTTTTTTTTGTCTGGGAAGCTCTCTATTTGACCCTCTATTTTGAATGATAGCATTGCTGGGTAGAGTAGTCTTGTTTCAGATCCTTGTTTTTCATGACCTTGATTACTTCATGCCATTCCCTTCTGGCCTGTAGTGTTTCTTTTGAGAACTCAGCTGAGAGCCTTATGGGGTTTCCTTTGAAGGTAACCTGTTGCTTATCTTTTGCTGCTTTTAAGATTCTTTCTTCATCTTTAATTTTTGGCATTTTGATTACTATGTGTCTTAGTCTGGGCCTGTTTGGGTTCTTTTTACTTGGTGCTCTGTGCTTCTTGAACTTGAATGCCTCCTTCCTTCTCCAAGTTAGGGAAGTTTTCTGTCACTATTTTTTTGAATATATTCTCTAGCCCTTGCTTACTTTCTTCTTCTTCAGGGACTCCTATGATGCGAATATTATTCCGTTTCCAGTTGTCCCACAGTTCTCTTAAGCTGTCTTTCTGTTTTTTAATCGTTTTTTCCTTTTTGTTTTCTGATTGGTTGATTTCTTCTAGCCTGTCTTCTAATTCACTGATTCTGTCCTCAGCTTCCCCTACTCTGCTTTTTAGACCTTCCAGTGTGTTTTTCATTTCTGATATGTCATTCTTCATTTCTTCCTGTTGTTTTTTAATTTCCAACTGGTTGATTTTCAACATTTCTATGTCTTTACTCATGTTGCTCATGTCCTTACACATGCTGTTCAGCTTCTGTAATATCATGGCTCTAAATTCTAGTTCTGTTAACTTGCTTAACTGCACCTCATTTATTTCATCTTCTGTAGAGGTCTCTTGTTCTTTCATTTGGCTTTTGTTTCTGTTTCTTACCATTTTGGCTATCACAGTGGGCTTTGGAGTCTGCCAAGTTTTCCCAGTGGGTGTTAGTGTTCTGCTGTTTGTGGCTCCCTGTCCTGGGTTTGGATGCACCACGGAGGACCCCCTTTAAACACCACCTTCATGTCTTAGCTTTTGTGGTTAGTGTTGCATGCCCAGGGAATGGTAGTTATCCTCTAGCTTTTTTTTTTTTTTTTTTGCCTACAGTAGAGGTCACCTGCAGACCCTTGGTTTCTGAGTTGCCTGAACAACTCCCTCAGGTGCTCAGTGTAAGAGGATTTCCTGAGGGTGAGGCAGGTGTTTGTTGTTAATGGTCCTCAATTAGCATTTCAATGGCCACCAGGTGGTGTTGAATCTCCAGGTCCCTGAAAAGAAGCAAATCTACCACAGTTTTGCGTGGCCGCACCCAGCAAAAGCTCCTAGCACCCTCCAAAACCTGAGTGTCCCCACACAGCCCCAGTCCAGTCTGCCTTCCCTCTGCCGGAGCCCAAGATGAGTGGCTGCTGCCAATTTAGCCTCTGTCCGGACTCTGTGTCCTGGAGCCGCCTGGGACTTTTAACCCGAGGGTGCTGCTTCCAGCCAATGGCGGCTGCAGCTGTGGCACCAGCTGAGGGGGTTGCACTCAGCAGAAGCCCCAGGAATGAGCCACGGTAGCAGGACTGAGCCGCGGTAGCAGGACACTGCAGAGGTGGCAGTAGCGTCCAGCACAGTCCCCTGGTCCCCGCGAGTGTGCGCGGTGCCCGCCGAGGGCTTAGTAGGCAGAGTTGGCGGGACTCAGCCTTTGTAGCAGAATCCCGCTGAGTCCCCTGGTCTCTGCGAGTCTGTGCGGCTCCAGCCGAGAGCTTAGCAGGCTACATAGTTCCCAGGGCCCATGCAGGGTGGCAAGGGAGGCGGTAGGAGTAACTTCCGCCAAGTTCCCTGGTCCTGCCGAGTTCCCTGGGGCCCGTGAGTCTGTGCGGCTCCAGCGGAGAGTTTAGCAGGCTACAGAGTTTCCAGAGCCCATGCAGGGTGGCAAGGGAGGCAGTAGGAGTAACTTCCCGCCGAGTTCCCTGGTCCCGCCGAGTTCCCTGGGGCCCGTGAGTCTGTGCGGCTCCAGCGGAGAGTTTAGCAGGCTACACAGCAGAAATATTTGTAATGGACAGCCAAACAGTGTTAAACTCCTGGATTGTTTTGGGAGGAGTGGCTACAACAGTCTGCCAGTGAAATGAATTCATTATGCCAGATAATGTAATGCCAGGGGATGTGCTTGTTCTGGCCAAACCCCTGGGATGCAAGTGGCCATTGCTGTGCACCAGTGGCTGGATATTCCTGCAAAATGGAATAAAATTAAATTAGTGGTCACTCAAGATGATGGAGACTTGGCATACCAGGAGGTAATAATGAATATGGCAAGGTTCAACAGAACGGCTGCTGGACGTATGCACATGTTCAATGCCCATGCTGCCACAGACATCACTGGCTTTGGAATTATGGGCCATGGGCAGAATCTGACCAAGCAGCAGAGGAGCGAGTCGATTTTTTGATTCACAACCTCTCTGTCCTGGCTAAGATGGGTGCTGTGAGCAAGGTGTGTGGAAACATGTTTGGCCTCATGCATAGGACCTGCCTGGAGATCAGGAGGCCTTCTAATTGTTTACCACATGAGCAAGCAGCTTGGTTCTGTGCAGAAATAAATTCTCCCAAATATGGTGAAGGGTACCAAGCATGGATTATTGGGATCATAAAGAAGGGCAACCATATAGCCAGAATCATAGACAAACTTTGGATCATGAATGTCACAGCACAGGTGGCCACTGAAAATATAAATTCCACACCTGGTACCACCTCTTAATCTAGACCTAAATAGCTATTTGGTTTTGTTTTTAAATAGATCTATTTCCTTTATCATTGTTTCAATTAAAGACTATAAACAACCACAAAAAATCTCATTGTGTCTACACATGTAGTGATCTGAGGTTTATTTGTGAATGGATGCAACTAATAAAATAAAATTCATTGCCTTTTTTTCTGTTACATTAACTGAAGATGCTACTAATCTTAAGGCAGCTTCTGAGTTGAGAATTACATTGTTATCCAATACTTTTGATTCATTTTGAAACTTTAGACACATTTCTTGCCCCACAGGCTCTTTTTAAAGGTGCTTTCACATAGCATAGACATTACCAGTTGTAGTGTCAAATTGCAGTATGTCTTTCATTTCATCATCCATCTGATCTCTTTTAAGTGTCTTGAAAGGTATTCTGAAAAGATGGAATTGGTAAGTGACACAATGGTATCCCAGTAGGAAGAGGGTTGCCTGATTCCTTTGAGCGTTTGATTTAGAAAGCCTAGTCTTCTCATTCAAGAGCATCTCTTTGACACAGAATGTTTCCCAACAGTACATTTAGGTAAGGCAGGTGCTTAGCTTTGCATGGAAAGCACTTGGAAAACAAAAAGAAAATTTCTTTCCTTTTTTTTCCTGTAGCTTTCTTAATATTTACAGTAATATCATTAGCTGTTTTATCAATAGCAAAAACAGAAAACTTTTTGCATTACAATTAGATGTTCTATAGTGCAACAAGGAATTGCCTTGTAAAAGGGGGGTTAATATATAATACTCATTTACAATTCAATATATAATTACACAAATTTTTAAACAGAATCAATAATAAAGACTGTGTGTGGATGGTAGTGCTTAATACATTTTATATTTTGTATAGTGATTTCAGACTTTTAGTTTTCTTAAAATCAGCAGCTATTTAGCCTAATTCTGGGCATTATTTTGTCCTTTGTGCCAATATTTTTTTGTGATGTGTTAAAAATCTGCACTGCCAACATTGCAGCTCAAACTTAACCTTGTTATTCAAATAAATATTTAATTACTTTTATTGCTCTTGTATAATTAGATGCCCATTTCAGTGTTATTTTAGAAGTATTGGGAGGGTTTTGGCTAAAGTACAATTTATTGGGAAAAACTGGATTTTAGTTTTATAAAACTTTCAAGTCTTTTATGGGACCTATATTTTCTTGAATTAAATTTGTAGTTCCAGAAAAAATAGGCAATCTAAAAAGTGTTTATCTGTGTTACTTAAAAGCAGAGGCTTCCTTATATTGTAACCAACTAAGCAATCTGAAGGGATTCCTGTCATTAAGCACAAGTGCACTGACCCCTCAAGTGTCTACATAAGAGAAAAAGCACTACATCACTGCAAGTTTCCAAATGCTTCTTGCTTACAGGCCCCAAACCCATGTGAATCAATCAACTACTTGCCAAAGGAAGCTGCCACAGGGGAGAGAAAGCCCTGGAAGTGGCTTTACCATGGACACTCCCCCATTTTGGGAGCTCAAGGGCAGCCTGTCTGGCATGTGTCACTGGAGGTCAGTCATAAGAATGGTGTGCAGTACCTGAGAGGCTGCTATAAAACTAAAATTAACTGGACATTTTATTTTATTTTATTTTTTTATTTTTATTTTTTAATCCTCACCCGAGGATATTTTTCCATTTTTTATACAGATAGAGTGGGAGGGAGAGAGAGGAAGGGAGAGAGAGAGAGAAACATCGATGTGAAGGGACACATCGAGTGGCTGCCACCCGCACGACCAACCAGGGCCGGGGACAAACTGCAACCGAAGTACATGCCCTTAGCGGGAACCGAACCCGGGTCTCTCCAGACCGCAGGCTGACGCTCTAACTGCTGAGCCAAACTGGCCAGGGCTTAACTGGACATTTTATAGGGATTTATACAGATATTTGTCCTCAAAAGATACAAACCAGTGGTCTGCAAAATAAAATGTTTTGGAAACCTCTGAGATGAAAAGAAAAAAATTTGGTTTAATATTTCAGGGATATAATTAATTATACTTAACAAATGACAGATCCTTTCATCCAGGTGCTTATCACCAACAAATCTCTCAAGAGTATACTACATGGGGTTTATAAGCATGAGGACTTTCAACATGGCAATAGCCAAGAAACTTTATAAAATTATACCAGGAGCAGACTGCTTACCCAGAGTCCTGGTGTATTAGTCAGCTTGGACTGACAATGAAAACAAAGTACCACATCTGGGGGCTTAAACACCACACATTAATTTCTCATAGTCTTGGAAGCTGAAGTTCTGTAATCTAGGTGTGGGCAGGACTGGTTCTCCTGAGGTCTCTCTCCCTGGTGTATAGATCACTGTCTCCTCCCTGTGTCTTCACATGGTCACCCTTCTGTGTGCCTCTTTGTCCTGATCTCCTTCTTTTGTAAGGACATCAATCATACTGGGTTAGGGTCCATCTTGTGACCTCAGACTTCCTTGAGCCTGGACCTGCAGCGCCAGCTCTTCCTGGCCCTTCAGGTGGCCCTGCAGATTTAAGACTTGCCAGCGCCACAACTGCAGCCAATTCCTTAAAATACATCTCTGTCTATGCCATTGGTTTGTTTCTCTAGAGAATCCTGACAAATAAAACCTGAAATCCACATCCTCTCTTTTCTCTTTGACTCCTAATTTTAAAAGAGACAAGTTCTTTTCTGAGCTTATCTTTTTTTTGTAATACCTTATCAAATGAGGCTAATAATCCACTTATGATGCTAATTACCTATAGTACAATGGGCAAATAGGCTCACTACACAGGGAGAAGTGTGAGCTTCCAGCACCTGTAAGTTTCCTACCATATGGCACAGGAACCACTTTTCTGCTGCCATTTCTTCTGTAATAACCTTTCTTCTGGGATAATGCTACATAAAGACAGCCTCACTCTTGGGTGTCCTCTAGCAGCAAACCCCAAGCTCCTCGGAGCTTGACTTCTGCCTCCAAATGGCATCTGAGTGACATATTCACTCTCTGAGTTCAGGGAGCAGCCTACCCATGGGATGTTCAGATCTTGGGATGAAGAAGAAGAGCATAAAGCTTGTGGTAACTCACAGTGCCCCCTGAAGCCCTTGCTCCAGAAATGGGGCACTGGATATCTACCTGTCATTGGCCAATGAGGCCCCTTGGTGTTAACTTTCTGGGACAGTTGTAACAAAGTACCACAAACTGGGGGGGGGGGGGGCAGAAAACAGGTTCAAGTAAGAGGTGTGGCTGGCTGAGTTCCATTCAGAATCTCTAGGGGCAGGTCCTTAACTGCCTCTGCTAGCTTTCTAGCTCCTGGTGGCTCTAGTCATCTCTGGGCTTGTGGACAATCACTCTTGTCTCTGCTTCCATTTTCACCCTCTCCTCAAGTGTGTCAGTACTCCTGGTTTTCTCTTGTAAAGAGACATATTATTGCATTTAGGGCACAGGAGAATCTGGGGTAAGCTCCTCTACTCAAGATCCTTGATTTGCTCACATCTTTTGCACATAAGGTAATATTCACAGGCTCTGGGGTGAGGAAGAGTATTTGGCTTGGTGGCCATTTTTGGAGCCAGCCACACCCCAGGTCAGCAGTCAGAGCAGTTTAGCCCTAAGTGTGAGAAATGGGGTTATGAGATGGGGCAACATTTACTACATAGGGAAAACAGCACAGGGCGATTTGATGTGGGGAAACCCCACTTTCTGTCTTGACCAGGCACTAAGAGGAGGAAACAGCACATTGGTGACATTTTAAAAGTGATGTTGCTAACTAGGATGATTCAGATGGAACAAAATATGCACTCAACCAAAGAGAAAGACCACATAAAAGTTACATGGAGGGATGGTACATTTTTATTATTAGGCATAGCTTCAGAGAACCACAGTTTGACTCAGTGTTGACTTATGTTGGTAAAGCCTTGTGGATAGCAGGGAAACTATGCAGTGGTTTTCATAAAATAACTCTAATATATTCACATCAAGGAATGTTGTCAGGATGCTAGGTGGAGCCAAATATTTGCTTTTAGAAATAGTTCTCCTATTTCTTCCATGTTCTCACCAGAGGCTTGGGATTTCTGGAGCACTGCCAGTGATCACAGTGACACTGATATTATTCTATCTCAATGGGACAGGTACCCACATCACCATTAAAGGGAGTTCAGTGAACAAGAGAAACAGAAATGGTAGAGTCTCAGCTCTCCATACACAAATACCATGGATAAAACAGAAGCAACATTTGCTCCCCTCCCAAGGCCACCATCAGATGTTCATACAGTTCTTTAAATGTGTATGTAATACTGATTTTCATTTAAAAACAAAAAACTTGAAATGTAGTTGAATCTAAACCTTGAGTACAAAACCCAAAATCTAATGTGTGCTTTCCAACACCACCAAGCAATTCTCCAATTCTTAGTAGACACCAAGTGTCCCACAAATCTAACTCAATTCTGACCCTATCTACCTAGAAATAGCACCAGATCTCACAGGTTAAGGGTTCAGTCCTATAAGACTGCTTCCCACTTCAGATGCCAATTGCAACTCCAAGTATCACCTGTGCTTTTGACAACCGACTCCTTCTCTGCTTTGGTTAATTTGCATATCAGCTCACAGAATTCAGAGAAACATTTTTCTTAGTGGATTACTGGTATAAACCCTGGGGTAACACCTATTTAGAAGGGCTCCTCTAGTGGCTAAGTGAACCCAAATAAAAAAAAATGAAATAGAACAAACAACAACAAAAACCCAGCAGAGCCTAGCAGTCATTTCTCACAAGGACCCCTCATGCAAACCATTTCAGGAAGAAGCCTGCCATGAACTGCCTGCTAGCACTGTGTTTCTGCCATCTGAGCCCATCTTTATAAAGAGGTTCCTGGAATCTTATTTCAACCAGTAGGACTGAGGCTTTCCCCATCCAATTGGAACAGCACTGTTCTGACCAGTGTGGCTCTATTCTGACCAATTGGAACTGTGTCTTTTGGACCAATTAAGCTTCAAGTATTTAGAGTCCTCATTTACATAAGGACATACCAATCAGAGACTGGGTGGAAACTTCTGTTTATAAAAGTTAGCTCCCCTCTGGCACTAATAGCACACTTTCCATTTCCATCAAGTCTGTAGAGTTCTTTTCCTTGGTTCAGGTGAAGCATAAAAAATTATCACCAGAGACCAGCAGAACCCAGAAGAGCCCAGCAGACTGGCACAGAATGGAGCAGACCAGCTCAGTGCAGAGCAAAGTAGGACACTGAGGAGCAGAGATAAGTTGTCTAGCCAGAGATTGGCCTGGCCCTATGGCTGTTTTCACAGCCATGCTGTATCACAATTAAACTGCTTTGCACTGAATAAAGTTTTGTTCTTTACCGCATCCAAATTGGGGATTCCTGTCCATGTTAAATTGGCAGCAATAACCATTGGTTAACACCATTTATTGTAAAAGTATATATAATAAGAAGAATCTGAAGAAAGAGATGCACAGGACAAGGTATGGGGAAAGGGCGCCATGAAGTATCCATAATCTCTCCAGGAGTGTCACTCTCCTGGAATCTCCATGTGTTCAATGGGAAAGTTTTCCCAGAACCCCCTCCTTCTGGGTGTTCATGGAGGCTTCATTACACAGGCATGACTGAATAAGTTTGCCATTTGTGATTGATTATAATCACTGGATGGTTTCCTGGTGACCAGCCACCATCTTTAGGAGCTTTCCAAAATCACCTCATTAACATAACAAAATATATTTATTCTTTCAACATTTAAGAAATTCCAAGGGTATTAGCTTTATACTAGGAATAAAGATAAAGATCAATCTTTTTAAATTGTAAATTCCAAATCACCCCAAACAGAATAAAACAGCCCAAATCAAAATCCTGAGAAAAAATGGCAGCAGAGTGAATGGAAGCTACAAAGGCCATTTCCCAGGATTAAACTGGAATTACAACTAAAATAAATACAAATCATAAGAAAAAACAACAGAAAGGCAGCTGAGAACCCTTACAGCTAGGGATGGAAAGAGAATACCAAATCAAGCCTGGTAGGAACTGTGGAGGTGCAAGAGATTGGGTTGAGAGCCCACGGACAACAGCTGAGGGCTATTTTAGCTGTGACCAGTTATCTCAGAGTACTCAAGGTTAGAACCCCAAGCCAGCTCCACAACACAGAGTGCCAGGACAGGGAAAGGTGCCCACAAAACACCTGGCGGAGATCATCAGAGCTGAGGCTTTGTCTGCAAGAAGAGGTGCAAAGAAAAAAATGGTGCAGCACTAAATTAGTACTAAATTAGCTCAAGTCACTTACCTTGAGCTCTGGAAGAAGGAAGACAGACTAACTGGAACTGTGTGGAGAGACTCGGGAGTTCAAAGAGCTCAGAGGGAAGATAATAGGTTTTATGCTGAAACACTTCCTCATAGGACAGTAGCCATCTTACTCAAAGAGCCCAATCTCAGACCCAGGGAGAAGCAACAGACCCTCCCTCAGGCCAGAGAATACCACCAAGACAGGCCAGAGAAATGCAAACTGAAGCTCATTAACAGCTAGAGCCTACCAACAAGTAGGCACCCCACTCACTGGAAACCCTCTTACACCTGAGAAATTTTTCATTCAACTGAGGGCTACAACCCAAGGATCAAGTAACAGACTAATAGCCTGCAAGCAAAAGCTAGAGGATAACTGAACCTTTGATTGGCCTATAAATTTACACAGAAAAGTGACACTTAAGGGTGGTGTTTAACATGAACCTCCCACACTCATCTAAATCCTATAGAGCAATGGTTCTCAACTTTCCTAATGCCATGACCCTTTAGTACAGTTCCTTATGTTGTGGTGACCCCCAACCATAAAATTATTTTTGTTGCTACTTCATAACTGTAATTTTGCTACTGTTCTGAATTGCCATCAGAAATATCTGTTTTTTGATGGTCTCAGGTAACTCCTGTGAAAGGGTTGTTTGACCCCCAAAGGGGTCATGACCCACAGGTTGAGAACTGCTACTGTAGAGGGCGCCACAACCAGTGGAACACCCACACCCACAGAGAAAATTTGGCAGGCTCCAAAACCCACTGAGGCAGCCAAAATCGTGAAACAAAGAAACAAATCTCAAATAAAAGAACAAGAGAATTCTATAGAAGAAGAGTAATGAAATGCAATTAAACAAATTATCAGAGGTAGAGTTCAGACTAATGATAATGAGGAAGCTCAACAACATGAGAAAAGAGCTCAACAGCATGAGTAAATATAAAGAAACACTAAAAATCAACCAATTAGAAAAAAAAAAAAAAGCCCAAGCAGAAATAAGGAATGACATAGCAAAAATAAAGAATACACGGGAAGACATGTCCAGCAGAGTAGAGAAAGTCGAGGATCAGATCAGTGAATTAGAAGACAGGGTAGAAAAAATTACCCAATCAGAAAACCAAAAAGAAAAAAAAAAAACCTTTAAAAAACAGGAGACAGCTTAAGAGAACTATAGAACAATATGAAATGTAACAACATCTGCATCATAGAAGTTCCAGAATGAGAAGAAAATGAACAAAGATTAGAGAATACGTTTTAAGAAAATGGCTAAGAGACGTATGAAGAAATGTTCAACATCACTAAGCATCAGAGAGATGAAAATGAAAACAACAATGAGGTATCACCTCACACCTGTCAGAATGGCCGCCATCAACAAATCATCAAACAACAAGTGTTGGCGAGGGTGTGGAGAAAAGGGGACTCTAGTACACTGCTGGTGGGAATGCAAACTGGTGCAGCCACTATGGAAAACAATATGGTGTTACCTCAAAAAGTTAAAAATTGAACTTCCATTTGACCCACTGATCCCACTTCTAGAAATATACCCTAAGAAGCCTGAAACACCAATCACAAAAAATATATGTACCCCCATGTTTGTAGCAGCACTATTTACAATAGCTAAGATCTGGAAACAGCCCAAGTGTCCATCAGTAGATGAATGGATAAAAACTCTGTGGTACATATACACAATGGAGTACTACGCAGCTGTAAGAAAGAAAGATCTCTTATCCTTTGAGACTACAGGGAGGGACCTGGAAAGTGTCATCCTAAGCAAAACAAGCCAAGCAGAGAAAAACAAGTATCATATGATCTCACTTATTTGTGGAATATAATGAACATAACAGTCTGAGGAAGGGGGTAGTCCCAGAGACGCGGAAGTGGGATACAGACTGACAATTCCCCTAAATAGGTGGTGGTGGGAAAAAGATAAACCTAAGAACTTATATGCATGTATGCATGAACAGTAGACATGGACAACAAACTGGGAAAGGGCAGGTAGGGAGTGGGATGAGGGAATCAGTGGGGGGGGGGGGAAGGAGAAACATCTGTAACAAATTTTAATTAATAAAAAAAAAGAGAAGAAAATATATTTGAAGAAATAGTGACAGAAAATATCCCTAATTCGGTGAAGGAAGAAGGCATTCAAGTTCAAAAAGCACAGAAAACCGCAGGTAAGAAGTACTCAAACAAGACCACACCAAGACACATAGTAATTAAAATGCCCTAAATTTAACACAAAGAGAGAATCCTATGGGCAGCAAGAGATAAGCAACAGGTTACCTACAAAAGAAATCTGATAAGGCTCTCAACTGGCTTCTTAACAGAAACACTACAGGTCAGAAGAGAGTGGCATGAAGTAATCAAGGTCATGGAAAACAAGACTGCTCTGAATGCAAGATGACTTTATCCACCAAGGCTATCATTCAAAACAGAAGGTCAAATAGAGAGCCTTGCAGACAAAAAGGGGCTAAGGGAATATATTAACACCAAACCAGCACTGCAAGATATGCTAAAAGGACTGCTATAATTTGTAGAAGAAATAGGAAGAAAAATAGAACTTTGAGAAACAAAAATGGCAATAAACAAATAGGCAGGCATTGGCGGCGCATATCCAAGATTCCAACGATTTCACATGGAACATATAAACTTTCATGATTACAAAGCAGTGTATGTGGGACCCTAGTAGTGATGACTTTGTCCATAATGTCCTACTGTTTCAGAGTTCTGGTCACTGTTTTGGCAAGGAATAAAGACAAAAGTAATACTGATCGAACCGTTCTTGTTCCAAATATAGATCACTGCAAGAGGGCTTGCCTCACGATCCACACTCTGAAAACAATATCCACACATAGAAATAAGCTGTAATTTCTGAGCAACGGTGCCATGGACCTTGCGACATTAGGATGAGATAGAATCCTGTGGCCCCACTGCTTGCTGAGTGTCCATGGAACAGTTTTCCATCATTCTTTTCAGAAACTAAACATCATCTCTACCGAAATGAAAACAATCATTCCAACACTCGCTCACTGTGAGCTGCTTCAAACTTGACAAAAAGAGTTTATTTACAAATGAACAACATACTGCATCGTGTAAATTGGCACGCAACCTCTTGCAGCATGACTACTGAACTTGAAAAGGCACCATCTAGTGTGGAAAGGCTTTGTGTGCCTTTCAAAAATGAACTCACACTCGAAATTTAAACCATGCTTCCACTTACACTGAAAATGTACTTAGTACATTCTTAAGGAAAGAGAGTCTATAAGATGCTTCTGCTGTAGCTCTTTCTTGAAAGACACTCTGCAAAGCATCAAGTGGTTGAATACTCAGGTTCTTCCAAAAGTGTGGGGAAAGGGATATGCTTCATAGCAGAGATGCAGTGAAATACATGGTGAAGGGCAAACACAAGTGTTAGCTTTCCACATTCCCTTGAATCAATACTTTCCTTACCTGTGCTAAGTACTCACTCTGCAAAGCACTGTGCAACAGTGGTGATTTATTCACCTTGGAACTGCGGAAAATGTAGTGATCTTTACAATTACATTTCTGGATAAATTTGGAAATGCTCCCTTTCTAGTGTACTGTACAGAGGTCAGAGCAAAACTGAAATGACACTCAAACTGCACGTGGAATACAGTTTCCAATCTTCTCCAAGTCTGAAAACAAATACCTTCTTTGGAACAGAACACCAGAAATCAACACAGCACTGACACCAGTCTGTTCCCCACAGGTTTTGTATGTAGTGTTTGAGCATGTGAGATATTGGACACAACTGAAGGTGCTTACACGTTCTCTTTAGAGTTGTTCAACTTCTTTGTTGCAATGGCTGTTATCAGTTGGACGCCTGCAGTGACCACTAATACAATGCCATGGACCCAGGGTGGATGTTCCCTCACGTGTTTGATACCAACTGATTTAAAGAATCTACATGCCCCATGCTGTTAATATTCCAGTTATAAACATCAAGGAAAGGTCATCTCTTTATTTCACAAGGAAACCTAGGAGGCACATCTCATGTTAGGAAGAATCCCGACAGAAAAAGGAAAATTTAGTATGCACAGTTATCATGACCGATGTTTTGGAGATCATTGCCAAAAATGCACAAAATACAGATGTTCATTTCCATTTCCATGACAGGAAGAAACTCTACCACGCAGGAATTATTTCATCACAGTAACATTGACATCCCATCAAGTCTCTTTTTAGACATTTCAAAAGATGAATGAATTCACCAAAGAAATAACATTGGCGAGAATTGTAATATACAATAGAAGGCAGACACCTCCAGTGCTACTACTTCTGTGTATCACTCTACAACACCTCCCCTACACACCTTGCATGATCGTTCAGAAACAAGATGTAGAAAACATAAAGAGGAAACTTTAAGAGTAAGCTTTCTTTTGAACTTTAGTTTGGTACTGATTCACTCACATGCGCTGTTGAGCAACCTGAAGAACAGACACACTCTCTCATGATTTTGTCTCAGAAGAAGTTTCCAAAATGCTTTTTAGCCAAGAGTTCTCTGAATGAAGGAGCCTCTACTTGTTCCATCATGGGCCCTCATGCTCCAACATTAGAATTACAATGTCACATATCCCAGCGAACGTTACCCCATGAATTTGATAAAATGCATATTCTCTGTGAAATGCGCATTAAGTGAAATCGCAAAAATAAGACCGCAACACTATTTGCGACAAGCCATCTGTGAACTGCACAGCCTTGGCACAGTCCTTGGTAGAGGTATCTATTGGTTGCACACTCACCTCTGTATGGGAGAAATGTTTGGATTCCGAAAACGCTCAGTGTTCACTTGAAGCTAGTTAGTTGTCTTCACAGAACTCTTCCTGAGAAAGGGAACAAGGGCCAAGCAAATTTTCCACAGACTGCAATACTGTCCAGCTTGTCCCTCTGGCATTTCTATAACGTTACTTTGAAGAAAATTCAGCCTTCACCACACTGATACCAACATGGTATTCCCAAATTTTGAATCATGTAAGTAGTCTTTGGTGGCGCATATCCAAGATTCCAACGATTTCACATGGAACACATAAACTTTCATGGTTACACAGCAGTGCATGTGGGACCCCAGTAGTGATGACTTTGTCCATAATGTCCTACTGTTTCAGAGTTCTGGTCACTGTTTTGGCAAGGAATAAAGACAAAAGTACTACTGATCGAACGGTTCTTGTTCCGAATGTAGACCACTGGAAAAGGGCTTGCCTCGCGATCCACACACTGAAAACAATATCCACACATAGAAATAACCTGTGATTTCTGAGCAACGGTGCCATGGACCTTGAGACATTAGGATGAGATACAATCCTGTGGCCCCACGGCTTGCTGAGTGTCCATCGAACAGTTTTCCATTATTCTTTTCAGAAAGAAAACATCATCTTTACCGAAATGAAAACAATCATTCCAACACTCGCTCACTGTGAGCTGCTTCAAACTAGACAAAAAGAGTTTATTTACCAAGCAACAACATACTGCATCATGTAAGTTGCCACGCAACCTCTTACACAATGACTACTGAACTAGAAAAGGCACCATCTAGTGTGGAAAGGCTTTGTGTGCCTTTCAAAAATGAACTCACACTCAAAATTTAAACAATGCTTCCACTTACACTGAAAATGTACTTAGTACATTCTTAAGGAAAGAGAGTCTATAAGATGATTCTGCTGTAGCTCTTTCTTGAAAGACACTCTGCAAAGCATCAAGTGGTTGAATACTCAGGTTCTTCCAAAAGTGTGGGGAAAGGGATATGCTTCATAGCAGAGATGCAGTGAAACACATGGTGAAGGGCAAACACAAGTGTTAGCTTTCCACATTCTCTTGAATCAATACTTCCTTACCTGTGCTAAGTACTCACTCTGCAAAGCACTGCGCAACGGTGGTGATTTCATCACCTTGTAACTGCGGAAAATGTAGTGATCTTTACAAACACATTTCCGCATTGATTTGGAAATGCTCCTTTTCTAGTGTACTGTACAGAGGTCAGAGCAAAACTGAAATGACACTTAAACTGCACGTGGAATACAGTTTCCAATCTTCTCCAAGTCTGAAAACAAATACCTTCTTTGGAACAGAACACCAGAAATCAACACAGCACTGACACCAGTCTGTTCCCCACAGGTTTTGTATGTAGTGTTTGCGAATGCGAGATATTGGACACAATTGAAGGTGCTTACACACTCTCTTTGGAGCAGTGCAACTTCTTTGTTGCAATGGCTGTTATCAGTTGGACGCCTGCAGTGACCACTAATACAATGCCACTAATACAGGGAACCAAGGTGGAAGGTCCCTCACGTGTTCGATACCAACTGATTTAAAGAATCTACATGCCCCATGCTGTTAATATTCCAGTTAAAAAACATCAAGGAAAGGTCATCTCTTGATTTCACACGGAAAACTAGGAGGCACATCTCATGTTAAGAAGCATCCCTATAGAAACAGAAAAATTTAGTATGCACAGTTATCATGACCGATGTTTTGGAGATCATTGCCAAAAATGCACAAAATACAGATATTCATTTCCATTTCCATGACAGGAAGAAACCTCTACCACGCAGGAATTATTTCATCACACTAACATTGACATCCCATCAAGTCGCTTTTTAGACATTTCAAAACACGAATGA
Organism: Molossus molossus; assembly: GCF_014108415.1. Taxonomy (NCBI): domain Eukaryota; kingdom Metazoa; phylum Chordata; class Mammalia; order Chiroptera; family Molossidae; genus Molossus; species Molossus molossus. Next base: position 52,988,830 of record NW_023425377.1, on the reverse strand, counting down.
ATTCACCAAAGAAATAACATTGGCGAGTATTGTAATATATAATAGAAGGCAGACACCTCCAGTGCTACTACTTCTCTGCATCACTCTCCAACACCTCCCCTGCACACCTTGCGTGATTGTTCAGAAACAAGATGTAGAATACATAAAGAGGAAACTTTAAGAGTAAGCTTTCTTTTGAACTTTAGTTTGGTACTGATTCACTCACATGCGCTGTTGAGCAACCTGAAGAACAGACACACTCTCTCATGATTTTGTCTCAGAAGAAGTTTCCAAAATGCTTTTTAGCCAAGAGTTCTCTGAACGAAGGAGCCTCTACTTGTTCCGTCATGGGCCCTCATGCTCTAACATTAAAATTACAATGTCACATTTCCCAGAGAATGGTACCCCATGAACTTGGTGAAATGCATATTCTCTGTGCAATGCACATTAAGTGAAATCGCAAAAATAAGACTGCAACACTATTTGCGACAAGCCATCTGGAAACAGCACAGCTGTGGCACAGTCCTTGGTAGAGGTATCTATTGGTTGCACACTCACCTCTGTACGGGAGAAATGCTTGGATTCCAAAAACGCTCAGTGTTCACTTGAAGCTAGTTAGTTGTCTTCACAGAACTCTTCCTGAGAAAAGGAACAAGGGCCAAGCAAATTTTTCACAGACTACAATAGTGTCCAACTTGTCCCTGTGCCATTTCTATAACCTGACTTTGAAGAAACTTCAGCCTTCACCACACTGATACCAACATGATATTCCCACATTTTGAATCATGTACGTAGTCTTTGGTGGCACTTATCCAAGATTCCAACTATTTCACATGGAATATATAAACTTTCATGGTTACACAGCAGTGCATGTGGGACCCCAGTAGTGATGACTTTGTCCATAATGTCCTACTGTTTCAGAGTTCTGGTCACTGTTTTGGCAAGGAATAAAGACAAAAGTACTACTGATCGAACCGTTCTTGTTCCAACTATAGACTACTGCAAAAGGGCTTGCCTCGCGATCCACACACTGAAAACAATATCCACACACAGAAATAACCTGTGATTTCTGAGCAACGGTGCCATGGACCTTGAGACATTAGGATGAGATACAATCCTGTGGCCCCACTGCTTGCTGAGTGTCCATGGAACAGTTTTCTATCATTCTTTTCTGAAAGTAAACATCATCTCTACCGAAATGAAAACAATCATTCCAACACTCGCTCACTGTGAGCTGCTTCAAACTTGACAAAAAGAGTTTATTTACAAATGAACAACATACTGCATCATGTAAGTTGCCACGGAACCTCTTGCAGAATGACTACTGAACTGGAAAAGGCACCATCTAGTCTTGAAAGGCTTTGTGTGCCTTTCAAAAATGAACTCACACTCGAAATTTAAACCATGCTTCCACTTACACTGAAAATGTACTTAGTACATTATTAAGGAAAGAGAGTCTATAAGATGATTCTTCTGTAGCTCTTTCTTGACAGACACTCTGCCAAGCATCAAGTGGTTGGATACTCAGGTTCTTCCAAAAGTGTGGGGAAAGGGATATGCTTCATAGCAGAGATGTAGTGAAATACACGGTGTAGGGCAAACACAAGTGTTAGCTTTCCACATTCCCGTGAATCAATAGTTTCCTTACCTGTGCTAAGTACTCACTCTGCAAAGCACTGTGCAACAGTGGTGATTTAATCGCCTTGGAACTGCGGAAAATGTAGTGATCTTTACTAATACATTTCCGGATTGATATGGAAATGCTCCTTTTCTAGTGTACTGTACAGAGGTCAGAGCAAAACTGAAATGACACTCAAACTACATGTGGAATACAGTTTCCAATCTTCTCCAAGTCTGAAAACAAATACCTTCTTTGGAACAGAACACCAGAAATCAACACAGCACTGACACCAGTCTGTTCCCCACAGGTTTTGTATGTAGTGTTTTCGAATGCGAGATATTGGACACAATTGAAGGTGCTTACACACTCTCTTTAGAGCTGTTCAACTTCTTTGTTGCAATGGCTGTTATCAGTTGGATGCCTGCAGTGACCACTAATACAATGCCATGGACCCAGGGTGGATGTTTCCTCACGTGTTTGATACCAACTGATTTAAATATCTACATGCCCCATGCCGTTAATATTCCAGTTATAAACATCAAGGAAAGGTCATCTCTTGATTTCACACAGAAAACTAGGAGGCACATCTCATGTTAAGAAGAATCCCGATAGAAACAGGAAAATTTAGTATGCACAGTTATCATGACCGATGTTTTGGAGATCATTGCCAAAAATGCACAAAATACAGATGTTCATTTCCATTTCCATGACAGGAAGAAACCTTTACCACGCAGGAATTATTTCATCACACTAACATTGATATCCCATCAAGTCGCTTTTTAGACATTTCAAAAGACGAATGAATTCACCAAAGAAATAACATTGGCGAGTATTGAAATATACAATAGAAGGCAGACACCTCCAGTGCTACTACTTCTGTGTATCACTCTCCAACACCTCCCCTGCACACCTTGCATGATTGTTCAGAAACAAGATGTAGAATACATAAAGAGGAAACTTTAAGAGTAAGCTTTCTTTTGAACTTTAGTTTGGTACTGATTCACTCACATGCGCTGTTGAGCAACCTGAAGAACAGACACACTCTCTCATGATTTTGTCTCAGAAGAAGTTTCCAAAATGCTTTTTAGCCAAGAGTTCTCTGAACGAAGGAGCCTCTACTTGTTCCGCCATGGGCCCTCATGCTCTAACATTAGAATTACAATGTCACATCCCGCAGAGAATGTTACCCCATGAACTTAGTGAAATGCATATTCTCTGTGCAATGCACATTAAGTGAAATCGCAAAAATAAGACTGCAACACTATTTGCGAAAAGTCATCTGGGAACCGCAGAGCCGTGGCACAGTCCTTGGTAGTGGTATCTATTGGTTGCACACTCACCTCTGTACGGGAGAAATGCTTGGATTCCGAAAACGCTCAGTGTTCACTTGAAGCTAGTTAGCTGTCTTCACAGAACTCTTCCTAAGAAAGGAACAAGGGCCAAGCAAATTTTTCACAGACTGAAGTTCTGTCCAACTTGTCCCTGTGGCATTTCTATAACCTTACCATGAAGAAAATTCAGCCTTCACCACACTGATACCAACATGATATTCCCACATTTTGAATCATGTACGTAGTCTTTGGTGGTGCATATCCAAGATTCCAACTATTTCACATGGAACATATAAACTTTCATGGTTACACAGCAGTGCATGTGGGACCCCAGTAGTGATGACTTTATCCATAATGTTCTACTGTTTCAGAGTTCTGGTCACTGTTTTGGCAAGGAATAAAGACAAAAGTACTACTGATCGAACCGTTCTTGTTCAAACTATAGACCACTGCAAAAGGGCTTACCTCGCGATCCACACACTGAAAACAATATCCACACATAGAAATAACCTGTGTTTTCAGAGCAACGGTGCCATGGACCTTGCGACATTAGGATGAGATACAATCCTGTGGCCTCACTGCTTGCTGAGTGTCCATGGAACAGTTTTCCATCATTCTTTTCAGAAAGTAAACATCATCTCTACCGAAATGAAAACAATCATTCCAACACTCGCTCACTGTGAGCTGCTTCAAACTTGACAAAAAGAGTTTATTTACAAATGAACAACATACTGCATCGTGTAAGTTGTCACGGAACCTCTTGCAGCATGACTACTGAACTGGAAAAGGCACCATCTAGTGTGGAAAGGCTTTGTGTGCCTTTCAAAAATGAACTCACACTCGAAATTTAAACAATGCTTCCTCTTACACTGAAAAGGTACTTAGTACATTCTTAAGGAATGAGACTCTGTAAGATGCTTCTGCTGTAGCTCTTTATTGAAAGACACTCTGCAAAGCATCAAGTGGTTGAATACTCAGGTTCTTCCAAAAGTGTGGGGAAAGGGATATGCTTCATAGCAGAGATGCAGTGAAATACACGGTGTAGGGCAAACACAAGTGTTAGCTTTCCACATTCCCTTAAATCAATACTTTCCTTACCTGTGCTAAGTACTCACTCTGCAAAGCACTGTGCAACAGTGGTGATTTAATCGCCTTGGAACTGCGGAAAATGTAGTGATCTTTACTAATACATTTCCGGATTGATATGGAAATGCTCCTTTTCTAGTGTACTGTACAGAGGTCAGAGCAAAACTGAAATGACACTCAAACTGCACGTGGAATACAGTTTCCAATCTTCTCCAAGTCTGAAAACAAATACCTTCTTTGGAACAGAACACCAGAAATCAACACAGCACTGACACCAGTCTGTTCCCCACAGGTTTTGTATGTAGTGTTTGCGAATGCGAGATATCATTGTTATACCGTTTTGTGTTCTGTGTTGTTCATGGTTTCACAGATTGAATCGTATTGAAGCCCATTTTTGAAGACGATACTTGAAAAGAGTTTGGTTTCTGCTGTAGCAGTTGGTTTCGCATGATTCCTACTCAGATCAGTGAACCAACATATGGTCAAGACTGAATCAATGGAAAGATTGATAACTACTGGTGTTACACATGTGCATTCTTGACGCAGTGAAACTGAACACATCTAAAGTGATGTAGTTGAAACATTGGTTGTCTACATGCAAGGAGTAAATCCATGAATTGGAAGACACTGACAATACCAAGGGTTTTTCACATTGAACATCTCTGTGAATCAGAACATGAGGAGTGTTCTAGAGAAAATGCACTTGTACAGTGCACCTGGGTATCCATTTCAATGACTTACACACTAATTATGCCCGGTGTGCAGGGCATACTTGACATTGGAGTGTTAAACAGTGTTGTATGTAAATAAAGGTGTCTGCCTTCTTTCTTATGTGACAAGAAAAGTGAACCTGTACTAGTTTATGAGGCAGCTTTTCAACATACTACGTTTTAGCCTTGGATATGTGTTGTTTGCCTGGAAGTGTCTATTAGTCATCTTGATATCCAATAAATGCTGGCTGCAGAAATCAAACACATTGGTTAGTGCTATGTTCAGGTTATAGAAATCTATACCCGATTCAGCTCTACATACATTCTTTAAAGTTGTTACCGAATAAATCAGTGTCATTCTTAGATCCATCATACATTTCACTGTTTGTACTGATTTCCTCAAAAATCATAAGGAGTAGATACCTGTTTACTCCTGAGAATTCAAAGTAAACACTTTTAAACATTGTGGAATGCTGGAATTGTAACTTGTTCATGAATGGCATCTCCTGAACCTATCTTTATAATTCCCTGTGACAAATTCAGCCTATTTCTTAATAACTGACCAGTAATCAATCCTCTTATTCAAGCTATTAGAACAAAAAAGTGATCAATTTAAAAGAGGGAGTGTCAGTCTTTGAACACTGCTCATGGATTCACTTGTGTCAAGACTATTTCCCCAAAGAACCTATGGGAATACACTGGTATAGTAAAAAGTGTTCATGACTGGTGTTCTTTCTGTGCAGAATAATATAATAACATTCAGTTCAAGAGCAGAATGGAAACCTTAATACGGTTCCAGTGTCAAATTGACTGTTTAGTGGCTGTCTGTTCTAAGAACTGTGTTTCAATAGAGAACCTTCTTCAAATAATATCCAAATATTGAGACAAAGATTCTAGGGCTATACCCAGTTCACATGTGATTGAACCACCACTGTTGTACTGTTTTTCAGATTACGTGTTCTTAGTACAGTTGTGGAAAGTATTGATTTAAGGTAATGTGGCAACCTAACTTTCGATAGGTCCTTAGACATACTTTTCACTGCAATTGGTTTGTAGGAGAGTGGATACAAACCAAACCTATTCCAAATGAACTGTGTTAGAACTTTTCACTTCAGTTCCACAAAAGTCACTTCCATAAAGCCTACAGCGTGAGGCTCCTCAAAGCATATGTTGTTTTGGTTAAGTGTTTAAGAAATGTCCATTTGTAAAGGAGGAATCACACTTAAACTTAGCAGTGTAAGTTTCTTTCTCTTGTTCCAGACAAAGAGACACAAGACTTGCTGGTGCAGTCTTGGATATACTGATTTATGGGCAAAACTCTGTGAGAGCCAGGGGCCACACTCACTCAGTGGCATGTTTTTCCTTGGGAAGTTAAGTACCTTTGCAGGGAAAGTGTGAACAAACATGTTCTAGTCAAACAACTGTTGGAGCGATTGAATATTTCCATTTGGGTTAAGGTAATGCACAGATCTTGAGTAACATGAACACTTTAATGTACACTCTCCTCGTTTTGTGGAGAGATCCAGTCATATCATGAAAAGAACAACTAGGACAGAGAACACTTATGTGTAGAATCAAAAGTTATCCCTTTTTGTGTTCTGTGTTGTTCATGGTTTCAAAGATTGGATCGTATTGAAGCCCAAACTTGAAGGCGATACTTGGGAAAAGATTGGTTTGTACTGTAGCAGTTGGTTTCGCATGATTCTTACTCAGAACAGTGAACCAACATATGGTCAAGACTGAATCAATGGAAAGATTCATGAGTACTGGTGTTACACATGTGCATTCTTGAAGCAGTGAAACTGAACACATCTAAAGTGATGTAGTTGAGAAGGAGAAATGTGGCCACCATTCTGCGTGGCTGCACTCAGTCAAAGCTCTGACCGCCCTCCAAACCCCGAGTGTCCCGACACAGTTCCAGTCCAGGCACCCTCCCTCTGCCGCAGCCCAAGGCCCGTTAAAAAAATAATTAAGGGAGGAAGAAAAAATGACGGTGAAGTGAATGGAGTGAACCAGACCGTCTCCCAAGACCAAACTGGATTTACAAGGAAAATAAAGGCAAACCGTCAGGAAAGGGCAGCCAAAAGACATCTTGGAGGACCACTTAACCAGAAACACCCACTCAGTCCTGGTAGGCTTGGGAGGACGGGAGAGGGGACCGAGAGCCCAGAGTCCGCAGCGGCCTGGGCAGGGGCCAGGGAACTAGACGGGAAGTTAACTCTACTGTATTTCTTCCCACTGTGCACGGCCCTGGGAACTCTGTAGCCGGCTAGGCTCTCCGCTGAAGCCGCACAGACTCCTGGCCCCCAGGGAACTGGGCGGGACCAGGGAACTGGGCGGGACCCGGGAACTAGGCGGAAAGTTAATTCTACCGGCTCCCTCCCCGCCGTGCACGGCCCTGGAAACTCTGTTGCCGTTGAAGCCGCACAGACTCACGGCCCCCAAGGAACTCGGTGAAACCGGGGAACTCGGCAGGACTAGGGAACTCGGCGGGACCGGGGAAGGCTGCGGAAAGTTAACTCTACCATCTCCCTCCCTGCTGTGCACGGCCCTGGAAACTCTGTAGCCTCTGAAGCCGCACAGACTCCTGGCCCCCAGGGAACTGGGCGGGACCAGGGAACTCGGCGGGATGGGGAACTCTGCGGAAAATATTCCCACTGCCTCCCTTGCCACCCTGCATGGGCCTTCCCAACGCTATAGCCTGCTAAACTCTCGCTGGAGCCACAAAGACTCCCGGAGAACAGGGGACTTGGCGGGATTAAAGTGGGTCCTCCCTGGTGCATCCAAACCCAGGAGAGGGAGCCACAAACAGCAGAACACCAACACCCACTGGGAAAACTTGGCAGACTCCAAAGCCCACTGTGATAATGAAAATGGTGAGAAACAGAAACAAAAGCCAAATGAAAGATCAAGAGACCTCTACAGAAGATGAAATAAATGAGGTGCAGTTAAGCAAGTTAACAGAACTAGAATTTAGAGCCATGATGTTGCGGAAGCTCAACAGCATGTGTAAGGACATGAGCAACATGAGTAAAGACATAGAAATGTTGAAAATAAACCATCTGGAAATAAAAAACCAACAGGAAGAAATGAAGAATGACATATCAGAAATGAAAAACACACTGGAAGGTCTAAAAAGCAGAGTAGGGGAAGCTGAGGACCAGATCAGTGAATTAGAAGACAGGCTAGAAGAAATCAACCAATCAGAAAACCAAAAAAAAAAAAAAAGATTAAAAAACAAGAGGAGAGCTTAAGAGAATTGTGGGACAACTGGAAACGTAATAATATTTGTATCATAGGAGTCCCTGAAGAAGAAGAAAGTAAGCGAGGGCTAGAGAATATATTCAAAGAAATAGTGACAGAAAACTTCCCTAATTTGGTGAAGGAAGAAGGCATTCAAGTTCAAGAAGCTCAGAGAGCCCCAAGTAAGAAGAACCCAAACAGGCCCACACCAAGACACATAGTAATCAAACTGCCAAAAATTAAAGACAAAGAATCCTAAAAGCAGCAAGAGATAAGCAACAGGTTACCTACAAAAGAACCCCCATAAGGCTCTCAGGTGACTTTTCACAAGAAACATTACAGGCTAGAAGGGAATGGCATGAAGTAATCAAGGTCATGAAAAACAAGGATCTGAATCCAAGACTACTCTACCCAGCAAGCCTATCGTTCAAAATCGAAGGACAAATAAAGAGCTTCCCAGTCAAAATAAGGCTGAGGGAGTACATTAGCACTAAACCAGCACTGCAGGAAATGTTAATAGGACTGCTGTAATTACCAGGAGAAATGGGAAGAGAAATAGAACCACACTAAACAAAAATGGCAATAAATAAGTACATATCAATAACCACCTTAAATGTAAATGGACTGAATGCTTTCATAAAAAGACACAGAGTAGCTGATTGGATAAGAAAGCAAGACTCATCTATATGCTGTTTACAAGAGACCCACCTCACAACAAAAGACTCACATAGATTAAAAGTGAAGGGATGGAAAAAAATCTTCCAAGCAAATGGAAAGGAAAAAAAAGCTGGGGTAGCAATACTGATATCTGATAAAATAGACTTCAGATTGAAGGCCATAACTAGAGACAAAGAAGCCCACTACATAATATTGAAAGGATCTATCCAACAGGAAGATATAACCTTGATAAACATATATGCACCCAATATAGGAGCACCAAAATATATTAAAAAACTATTGGAGGACTTCAAAGGAGAAATCGATAGCAATACAATCATAATAGGGGACTTCAACATCCCGCTCACATCACTGGATAGATCCTCTAGAAAAAATTAACAAGGAAACAGAGACTCTAAATGAAGCACTAGGCCAAATGGATTTAATAGATATCTACTGAGAACTACACCCCAAAACTACAGAATTCACATTCTTCTCAAGTGCACATGAAACATTCTCAAAGATAGACCACATGTTAGGGCACAAACTAAGTCTCTACAAGTTCAAGAAGATTGAAATTATAACAAGCATCTTCTCAGACCACAATGGTATGAAACTAGAAATCAATTGCAAGAAGAACATACAAAGACATTTTAACACAGGGAAGCTAAATAGAATGTTATTAAACAATGAATGGGACACCGAGGAAATCAAGGAAGAAATCAAAAACTTCCTGCAAACCAATGAAAATGAGGACACAACAATACAAAATCTATGGGATGCAGCAAAAGCAGTTCTGAGAGGGAAGTTCATTGCACTACGGGCCTACCTCAAAAAAGAAGAAAAATCTCTAATAGACTACCTAACCTCACAACTTAAAGAACTAGAGAGTAAACAAAAAGAAAACCCCAGAGCAAGTAGAAGAAAGGAAATAGTAAGGATCAGAGCAGAAATAAATGACATAAAGTCCAAAAAAAACAATCCCGAGTATCAATAAAACAAAGAGCTGGTTTTTTGAAAAGATAAACAAGATTGATGGACCCTTAGCTAGACTCACCAAGAAACAAAGAGAGAGAACCCAAATACATAAAATCAGAAATGAAACAGGAGAGATAACAACTGACCCTACAGAAATACAAAAGATCGTTAACAACTACAATGAAAAATTATACGGCAACAAATTCGAAAATCTAAGCGAAATGGACAAATTTCTAAAAACACACAGTCTCCCAAAACTGGATCAGATAGAGATTGAAAACTTGAACAGACCAATAACAACAGAAGAAATTGAATATGTAATCAAGACTCTTCCAGCAAACAAAAGCCCAGGCCCGGATGGCTTCACAGGAGAGTTTTACCGAACATTCAAAGAAGAACTAATACTCATTCTCCTCAAACTATTTCAAAAAATTCAAGAAGAAGGAAGACTTCCAAACTCGTTTTATGAAGCCAGCATAACTCTAATTCCAAAACCAGAAAAAGACACAACAAAGAAAGAAAACTACAGGCCAATATCCCTGATGAACATAGATGCCAAAATCCAGAACAAAATACTAGCAAATCAAATCCAGCAATACACCAGAAAAATTATCCACCATGACCAGGTGGGATTCATCCCAGGGATGCAAGGCTGGTACAATATTCGCAAATCCATAAATGTGATACACCACATAAATAAATTGTAGAATAAAAACCACATGATCATATCAATAGATGCTGAAAAAGCCTTGGACAAAATCCAGCATCCATTTCGGATAAAAACGCTCAGCAGTGTGGGAATTGAGGGATCATACCTAGACATAATAAAGGCCATATATGAAAGACCTACAGCCAACATCATACTCAATGGGCAAAAACTAAAAGCATTTCCCTTAAGAACAGGAACAAGGCAAGGATGCCCACTTTTGCCACTTCTATTTAACATAGTACTGGAAGTCTTAACCACAGCAATCAGACAGGAAGAAAAAATAAAAGGGATCCAAATTGGAAAGGAGGATGTGAAATTGTCATTATTTGCAGATGACATGATACTGTACATAGAAAACCCCAAAGACTCCACCAAAAGCTTACTATACTTAATAAATGAATACGGCAAAGTAGCAGGATACAAAATTAACGTCAAGAAATCGATGGCATTCTTATACACCAATGATGAACTCACAGAAAGAGAAAGGAAGCGAACAATCCCATTTTCCATTGCGGCAAAAAAAATTAAGATACCTAGGAATAAACTTAACCAAAGAGATAAAGGACCTATTCGCAGAAAACTACAGGTCTTTGAAAAAAGAAATAGAGCAAGATGTAAAAAAGTGGAAGAACATACCCTGTTCATGGATTGGGAGAATTAACATCATTAAAATGTCCATATTACCCAAAGCAATATATAGATTCAACGCATTCCCCATCAAAATACCAATGGCATACTTTAAAGAATTAGAACAATTACTTGAAAAGTTCATATGGAACCAAAAAAGGCCTCGAATAGCAACAGAAATCTTGAAAAGGAAGAACAAAGTTGGAGGGATCACAATACCAGATTTCAGGTTATACTACAAAGCCACCATAATCAAAACAGCCTGGTACTGGCACAAGAACAGGTATATAGACCAGTGGAACAGAATAGAGAACCCAGAAATGGACCCTAGGCAATATGCTCAATTAATATTTGACAAAGGTGGCAAGAGCATACAGTGGAGTAAGGACAGCCTCTTTAATAAATGGTGCTGGGAAAATTGGACAGCTACTTGCCGAAAAATGAAACTAGACCATCAACTTACACCCTACACCAAAATAAACTCAAAATGGATAAAAGACTTAAATGTAACTCATGAATCCATAAAAATCCTAGAGGAGACTGTGGGCAACAAAATATCAGACATCATACGCAGCAGAATTTTTACTGACACATCACCTAAGGCAATGGAAACAAAGGAGAAAATGAACACATGGGACTACATCAAACTCAAAAGCTTCTGCACAGCGAAAGATACAATCATCAAAACGGAAAGGCTACCCACTGTATGGGAGAGCATAATTGCCAATGATATATCAGATAAGGGGTTAATTTCCAATACATATAGAGTGCTCATACAACTCCACAAAAGGAAGACAAAGAATCCAATTAAAAAATGAGCAGAGGATCTAAATAGACACCTCTCCAAACAGGACATACAAATGGCTAAGAGACATATGAAGAAATGTTCATCATCACTAATCATCAGAGAGATGCAAATCAAAACAACAATGAGGTATCACCTCACACCTGTCAGAATGGCCGCCATCAACAAATCATCAAACAACAAGTGTTGGCGAGGGTGTGGAGAAAAGGGGACTCTAGTACACTGTTGGTGGGAATGCAGACTGGTGCAGCCACTATGGAAAACAATATGGTGTCACCTCAAAAAATTAAAAATTGATCTTCCATTTGACCCAGTGATCCCACTTCTAGGAATATACACTACGAAGCATAAAACACCAATCAGAAAGAATATATGTACTGCAATCTTTGTAGCAGCACTATTTACAATCGCTAAGATCTGGAAACAGCCCAAGTGCCCATCAGTAGATGAATGGATTAAAAAGCTATGGTACATATACACAATGGAGTACTATGCAGCGGTAAGAAAGAAAGATCTCTTATCATTTGAGACGACATGGAGGGTCCTGGAAAGTATCATCCTAAGTGAAACAAGCCAAACAGAGAAAGACAAATTTCATATGATCTCACTGATTTGTGGAATATAATGAACATAAAAGTTTGAGGACAACCCCTAAGGAGTGGGGAGGTGACAGAGGGATGAACCACAAAACTTATATGCATTTATGCATGAACAGTGGACATGGACATCAATCTGGGGAAAGGGCAGGGTGGGAAGGGGAAGGGGGGAATAGGTGGGGGGAAAAAGGAGAATCATTTGTAACAAAAAAAATAAATAAAAAATAAATAAATAAAGTGATGTATTTGAAACATTGGTTGCCCACATGCAAGGAGTAAATCCATGAATTAGAAGACACTGACAATACCATGGGTTTTCACATTGAACATCTCTGTGAATTAGAACAAGAGGAGTGTTCTAGAGAAAATGCACTTGTACAGTGCACCTGGGTTAAACAGTGTTGTAAGTAAATGCAGGTTTTGTAAGTAAATGCAGGTGTCTGCCTTCTTTCCTATGTGACAAGAAATGTCAACCTGTACTAGTTGATGAGGCAGCTTTTCAACATACTACGTTTTAGCCTTGGATATGTGTTGTTTGCCTGGAAGTGTCTATGAGTCATCTTGATATCCAATAAAGGCTGGGCTGCAGAAATCAAACACATTGGTTAGGGCAATGCTCAGGACAATGAAATCTACACCCTATTCCGTTCTACATACTTTCTTTAAAGTTGTTACCAAATGAATCAGTGTCATTCTTGGATCCATCATACATTTCACTGTTTGTACCGATTTCCTCAAAAAACATAAGGAGTAGATACCTCTTT